>NC_139603.1:53784985-56382158 GCF_964270895.1 Podarcis filfolensis
ATGAAATCCGAGTTGAAATGGATTGGCAGAGAGCTATGCTTGTGATCCATAATAGTGCAATATCTTTGGAACAATGACACTTGTATTGTATCCACACTCTTCTTGGAAGAAGCGGACCATTTGGATCCCTTCCAGTCGGGATTCAGGCCTCATCATGGGACTGAAACTGCCTTGGTCGCACTGGTTGATGATCTCCGGCGGGCTAGGGACAAAGGTGAGAGCTGTTTCCTAGTTCTGCTGGATCTCTCAGCGGCGTTTGATACCATCGACCATAACATCCTTCTGGACCGTCTTCAGGGGCTGGGAGCTGGAGGCACTGTCATACAGTGGTTCCGCTCCTTCCTCCTGGGCCGTGTTCAGAAAGTGGTGGTGGGGGATGAGTGTTCAGACCCCTGGGCTCTCACTTGTGGGGTGCCTCAGGGTTCTGTCCTCTCCCCCATGCTTTTCAACATTTACATGCAGCCGCTGGGAGAGATCATCAGGAGGTTTGGGCTGGGTGTTCATCAGTATGCGGATGATACCCAGCTCTACCTCTCTTTTAAATCAGAACCAGTGAGGGCGGTGAAGGTCCTGTGTGAGTGTCTGGAAGCGGTTGGAGGATGGATGGCGGCTAACAGATTGAGGTTGAATCCTGACAAGACAGAAGTACTGTTTTTGGGGCACAGGAGGCGGGCAGGTGTGGAGGATTCCCTGGTCCTGAATGGGGTAACTGTGCCCCTGAAGGACCAGGTGCGCAGCCTGGGAGTCATTTTGGACTCACAGCTGTCCATGGAGGCACAGGTCAAATCTGTGTCCAAGGCAGCTGTTTACCAGTTCCATCTGGTACGTAGGCTGAGACCCTATCTGCCTGCAGACTGTCTCGCCAGAGTGGTGCATGCTCTGGTTATCTCCCGCTTGGACTACTGCAATGCACTCTACGTGGGGCTACCTTTGAAGGTGACTCGGAAACTACAACTAATCCAGAATGCGGCAGCTAGACTGGTGACTGGGGGCGGCCGCCGAGACCATATAACACCGGTCTTGAAAGACCTACATTGGCTCCCAGTACGTTTCCGAGCACAATTCAAAGTGTTGGTGCTGACCTTTAAAGCCCTAAACGGCCTCGGTCCAGTATACCTGAAGGAGCGTCTCCACCCCCATCATTCTGCCCGGACGCTGAGGTCCAGCGCCGAGGGCCTTCTGGCGGTTCCCTCCTTGCGAGAAGCAAAGCTACAGGGAACCAGGCAGAGGGCCTTCTCGGTAGTGGCGCCCGCCCTGTGGAACGCCCTTCCAGCAGATGTCAAAGCGATAAACAACTACCTGACATTCAGAAGACATCTTAAGGCAGCCCTGTTCAGGGAAGTTTTTAATGTGTGATATTTTAGTGCATTTTTGGTTTTTATGGAAGCCGCCCAGAGTGGCTGGGGAGGCCCAGCCAGATGGGCGGGGTATAAATAATAAATTATTATTATTATTATTATTATTATTATTATTATTATTATTCTATTTGGGTCTTATTTTGTCAGGGTGGAAGACGGCTTTAGATGCGGCCGGGTTGAAAGATTTCAATAAAGCTGAATGTGTGGAAATTTTGAAGAAAGGCCATTCACTGGGCATTGCCCCTGGTGGCGGTAGAGAAGGAAACTTTAGTAATGACTACAACATAATGTGGGGTAACCGCACGGGTTTCGCTTGGATAGCTTTGGAGGCAAAAGTGGTGAGTGATCTTTGTGCAATTTGCATTGCCTTCAGGATTATCCTAGATAAGACGTAATCTGTTGATATCCTTGATCTTGCATCCTAAGTAGTTGAGCATGGCAAATCCCCTGTTTGGGGGTCAAATGATATATGTATTTCCCACCACTGCTCTTTTTTGTTTAAAAGCTATTAAAATCAATTACATTTAAAAAGAAAAATAGCTTTTTTCCTCTTCAGTTCTTGAAAATCTGGGGGACAGCATGTGCAATTTGAAGTCAATTACATCAGGCTTGTCGTTGCAATACCAGATGCGGAGCATTATTCCTAGTCCTTAACCAAAATAAAGGTGGAGCGGGTGGGGTGAAGTAATTCTCCAGTTCTCAGCTACCTTTTGATTTTGATTTTTGATTTTATTCTTTTAGCCCATCATCCCTATATTTACACAAAACATTTGTGAAGCATACAGGAACATTGGAAAGTCAAGTGAGTATCACGAAATCTGCTTTCAGGCAATAAACATTTTATAATAATATACATTTTTTTTAGAAACAGAATATCTTTTTACTACTTTCTAGTAGAGTTTATTCAGTGTACGCTGATCTGGAAAAGTTGTGCTGCCTGCCTCAGGACTGAGTGAACATGCCCTTGCTTAGTTTTTTATTAGATTTAAAAGATAGCTATAATCTATAAAAGTGGTAGGAACCCCAACATGGAGGGGGACTGAGCAGGAAAAAAACCATATTCTGCAGTCTATTTTACAACTTATGACCTTGATTTTTAAAGAGCAGAGAAGAGCTGACAGAATATGCTGCTTTTTCTTTCCAAAGGACTCATACTATTTAACGCTTCCTCTCTGGGATGGATTGACTGGAATTGCTAAAAACTCAGAATGCCAACTAATTTCAAATTTGATATGGGATCGCTTTCTTACAGACTCTTTTCCCTTTCATACATAGGGCTGACAAGATGGTTATATGAGAAAACACGGCTTCTCTACCTTCCTGTATATGGAGGATTTCCAGTGAAACTGAGGACATATATTGGAGAACCCATCCCATATGATCCAAATATAACAGCTGCAGAGCTGGCTGAAAAAGTAAGCTAACTCTACACCTGGAAGTAAAAAAGCAGGATTTCCCCCCTGTTGGTTTCTTTTTTTCAGTTCTATAAAATGGTTTCTGCCTACTGACTTGCTCATTCTATATCACCAGAGATATAGACTCCATTCTACTCTACTATTTTTACCCATGCCCTGGTGTGCTGTTTTCAGGCAAGGAACCAGGAGGTGACTGTTTTTTCTCACTAGCCCTGTCAGCCATTGCCATTCTAAGAGAACGAGGGAGGTGTTCATAGTGAGTTCAGGCACCTCTTTTTCTGGATAAATAGCACTGAGCATAGTGAAATATAACTCAATAGCATTTCTACAGTTTTCCTCACATAGCTGGAGGTAACAACCATGCAAGAAAACTGATACGTTCCAAGCAGCCCAAGGCACTCATGGTTGGTTGTATCTCAGCAATTCTGATACAGTGCTCTTGGTAAAAAAAAATCTGTAACTGAAAAAAATGGGATTCTTTATTCTAATGGTTCTGGTCCCTTTAGCATTTCCTCACAGATATGAATAACTGTGAATATCCATTTTGCAATATATTGATATAATACAATATTCCTTTGTTCTTCTTTCAACAGACAAAGACTGCAATTGAAAATCTTCGGGATAAACACCAAAAAAGGCCAGGAAATATATTAAGAGCTCTTTCAGAACGATTTGATAAGCATTACAAAGCTGACTAGTCCATATAAAGCAGTGTAATGTTTATGATCATGCATCTGTAATCGAAAACTTTAATTATTATGTAATTAAAGCTAAGTTAAGATACACAGAATTGTGCTGGATTGTATATTAATTATTGTGAAGGGTTATTAGCTCATTAGCTCAGCCCTCGGTGTACATGCTGAAGAGCCTAAGTGCTTTCTTGTCCTATCTTGCAAAACTCCCAGAATCCCCCTTTTGGAGACTTACACTGGTAGCACCAGAATCAAAGAGTGTAACGGGAAGGTGAGTGTTTAATTGAACCTTGAAATAATGCTATATCTGAAAGAGTAATGTCTACAAATCTTCTGTATCAAAACAGTGACACTTCTTTTATGTTTATAAAAGGCTGTTCCAAGATCTGAGCCCTGTAAAGCCTCTCCTCCATCCAGAGGGGAGGGGTTGTGAGCGGGAGACAATTCCCGTGTCACGCAGGGGGCATTCTGCCCCCTGCCCTCTCAGCATCGCTGGCGCGCCACGCCTCCCAGTTGGGCACTGGGGCCACTGCGGGGGCATTGTTTAGCCACTCAAATGCGGCCGCGCCAGCTCTCCCCACCATTGCGCTTCAGATTTTCCACGAGTCAAGTGTTCCTGCTCGTCGTCGTCTTGTTTGAGCCACGCACGTGGAAGAATTACGAAGTCGGAAGTTCCTGTTCTGATTCTGCAGTTGTGAGGTTTGGAGGAAGGGGTCCAGTGATTTTACCTGCATTTGTACTCTTATTTTGCCTTTGTAATTTTTGTGGGGCATCTGGAGGGTTCCTGGCTGTTGTTTTGCTTTAGGGTGAGGTCTCGGGTGGCTGCGAGTCGCTCCAGCACTGCCGACAGCACTGTTCTCCCAGCCTCCTCACCAATCCAGCGAGCCTCTTGGGCTCGGGTGGTGGTTAGGCATTGGAATGTGAAGTTGGTGTATGGAAGGGCAAGGTGTGGCCATCGCCTACCCCTTCGCTTATGAGTATTCCGTTAAAGGAATACGGCGGTCGTGGATCCTGTCTGATGCCCTGTGTGGCGGGGGGCCATGGCACGACCCTCGGTGACATCAGGGGAGAGCTTATAGTTGTATTTGCATCAACAGGCTCCCCCTACTGGTGGTTAACCCCTCATCAGACTCACCCCTCTCTGAGTGGGTGGAGTCAAATTTGCTGTGGTCCAATGCCTAAGCCAATACCTTCTCACATGCTGTAATCAATAAAGTTGTGGCCTTTCCTTGCCCATTAACCTAATATACTGTGTCCACGTGTCTTCATTACCTAAGCAGGGATCGGGTCCTCGAATCACAACACAAATCTTTCTGCAAAAGCTCTTGTGTATGCTCAGTGAGTCTCCGGACTTGGACAGCATAATGATGATACTAAAACACTCACTTGCTGAACAAGAACATGGAATACATGGAGTAGGCTTTGTTGCGTGGCGAGTCCCCTCCCCTCAAGTGAAATGAAGACACTGGACACACTATTTAAGGTTAATGGGCATAAAAAGGCCACAACTTTATTGATTACAGGAATTGGAAGGTATTGGCCTTAGGCATTGGCTCCTATCGACTACCCGGCATGGGGACCGGGGTGGGTTATCCACCAGCCGTGGGAGTCCTGTTGAAGTACACCAACTAGGATCCCACAGGTGTCACCACTTGGGGGCGTGCTGGAGACCCTCACCTCCCTAGGTTTCAGGCAGGGCAACGCCCCCCGGAGTCCTCTACCGGACTCCCCTTTTCATTGGGGGAAGGTGATGGTGCTTCCTCCCCCCTTCATTTGCATAACAATTAACCCCTGCCAATGCCTAACCGCCAATACCGAAGAAGTTGTGACGTTTGCTACGAGGTAGGCGAAAAAACCAAAAGGCTGGAAGTGCGCCAAGTTGGAAGAATTCCTACCAGGCCCCTTGCAGTGACCAACTGTTGTCCATAGCAAGGTCAAAGCTAGCTAAGCCTAAAGGGTGGGTGGGATGGGAAAACCGGGCAGCTGGAACGGGGCAAAGAGGGCGGTCCCCGGGCGTACCTGGCCTTAAATGGGCTAGGCCACACCTCCCCTGCCCGCCGATTGGCAGGCAGGGTCGCGGACACCCCCGGGGATTCCCTCTTCTCGCGGGGGATAAAACCAGCCCCCTCGTGTGTGGGAGGGGGTGGCCCGCAACCCCCCTCCTCTTGAGCTCGGAAGTGGCTCTATCAAAAACGATCTTGTGAAGCTCTTGTCAAAAGTCCCTACCGGCATTAATGAACGACTTTCAACTCTTTGAATAAAACTCACCAAAAACCAACAGGTTACCATTCTAAGTGCTTATGCACCAACACGGGATGTCAATGAAGACATTAAAGATAAATTTTACTCTCAGCTGGATATCAGGGTTTTATATAGTGCAAGTGTAGAATTCTTTGTTTTTGTTGCAGAAATTAAATCTTGTAGCAGCAAGGGTGTTTCCGATGCTGCTATAGCCTCAGGGCCAAACTCCCTTTCCAACATATGTTTCGATTGGATGTATTGCCATTGTTTTTCACTGGTTAATCCATACTTTACTTGCAAAGTCTTATGTTCCACAAATTTGTAATTTTCATCAATTAATTGATTGAATGGGCATTTTCCAGGGCCCGCTTTAACGCTCTCCCTTCAGCTCTTCTAGAGGGAAGATACAATAAAACACCGATCGAACAAAGATTATGTCCCTGTAACAGCAACAAAATCGAAACCATTGGGCATGTCATCTTATACTGCCCATTATATCGAGACTCAAGAAAAGAGCTGATCGAACCGATTCTGAGGAAAATACCTCGCAGTACAGACGACATCTATATCAGACACCTCTTAGCTGACAAAGAGCCTGAAATTAACAGGTCCGTGGCAAAGTACTGTTACATTGCAACAAGAATAAGACGAGCAATGACGTCAACAACGGAGTTCAAATTGTAAACATCGAAGGAACGATAATAAACAGTAGCGACACCTGAATTGAATTTTTAAAACTTTAAAAGTCGAAACCTGGTCATAAATATAAGCACCAATTCTGTGAATTGGCCATATTTCTACTGTTATTTGTAGCACAATACTACTTTTAATGTCATATTTTTTATAAATTACTTCCTGGTCACTGACCGTATTAAAGATATTTGATTTGATTTGATTTGATTAATTGATTGAATGTCAAAATACCTTTTTTCATCCAATTTTGCCAAATTATTACCGTATTTTTCGCTCCATAAGGCGCACCTGACCATTAGGCGCACCTAGTTTTTAGAGGAGGAAAACACGGAAAAAAATATTCTGAATCAAATGTTGTACTAAACTATTTAAAGCAGCAAAGCGGGCGGCTCCTGTCCGCTTTGCTGCTTTAAAGCGCGCCTCAGAGGAGGGAAGGAAGGGGGATCATGGCTTATCTAAGTCCAGTTAATAATGCTGAGCCTGACTTTATATGCATCTCAAAGCCCTTGACATATATACATTATAATGACATGCCGAGATAAGCCTCCTGCAGAGGAGGAGGGGAGGAGAAGGGAGGGAGCCATCATAGCTCAATGGGGAGAGCAGGGAGAAGATCCCATCCCAAGTTCAGTCCTTGAAAGATTCTCTGGGTAGGGCTGAGGGTGTATCTCCTGAAACCCTGGTGAGCCTCTGCCCATCAGTGAAGACAAAACTGAGCTAAATGGGCTCAGGGGTCCTGACGTGGTTCTGTTCCTGTTTAAATTAGCCCTTTCCTCAGAACTACGAGGACTACAATGTTAGTTTGTTGTTAAAGGGAACAGCTGTAACCTCAGTGGCTTTGCATGCAGAACACCACACGTTCAATCCCTGGCTTCTCCAGGCCTGAAGCCCTCTTGAAGTTGCTTTTACAGCTCAGGGGAAAGGGTAGGCAGGCACAGCATCTGTAGACTGTAACATCCTGAATTAAGGGAGGGAGGGATTCCCATTGCAGCCAAAGAATTGTTTGAGGCCACCACGAAAGAGCTGATCTTAAGCTTGAAACCAGGACTTGCTCTTTAACCATGCTGCTTCTCCAGTTGCCAATGCCATCCATGTAACCTGTGTGAATATCAAACGTGGGTTGTGTCTAGGAACCTGGATGGATTTCTTTCATGTGTGTGCATCTTTTCATCTTTAAATAAGTAGCCCACGCACTTTTCCGGCTCTTATGGCCATTGAGATTAGCCTGGCCGTCTCAGTGGAAATCTGGGGAGGCTGAGGTGGACTTTCCAGTGGTCCAAGTGTGGTTGTGTCTTCATGCCCGGCATCTATTTCCTGCCCTCTTTCCCCACTGCACCCCCACACCCTGCTTCAAAGGAGGAGGGAAGGAAGGGGAGCCATGGATCCTCTGCTCGCAACTGCAGCGGATTCCCTCCGCTTTGAAGCAGGAAAGTGGGGGAGGAGCTCCTTACACGAGTGTAAGCTGCTCCCCTCCCACTTTCCTGCTTCAAAGGGAGACCGGGAGGAGGGAGGGATGGATGGAATCCCCTTCCCTCCCTCCTCCCCAGCTCAGCAGCAGCGGTTCTTGCTGGCCTTACAATGAGCCGGACGGCAGCCCCATCCATCCCTCCTCCCGCCTCACTGTAAAGCCAGCCAGAGCCACACACACGCTCTACGCAGCTCTTGCTTTAAAGGGAGAGCTGCGCAGAGCATGTCAGCAGCAGCGGCTCTTGCTGGCTTCGCTCCCTAAGACGCAAAGACATTTCCCCTTACTTTTTTTGGAGGGGGGTGCGTCCTATGGAGCGAAAAATACTGTACTTGATTTCCAATTTGGGGGGGGGGTTGGCCCATATTGTTAATTTCTCATGCTGAAAGGGGTCAGACTTATTATTTTTATTTATATTCATCCAAATTTTTATAGGTGCTTTAAAAGTCTCCAGGATAATAGGGTGTTTCATAAAATTGGAGCCGAGTTTACTCAGCAGGTAGGCCAGGTGATATAGTTCCAGATTTGGGAGACCAAAGCCACCTTCCTTAGTTGGAAGTTGCATTTTATGTAGTGATATTTTTGGTGGCTTTGTACCCCATAGGCATGATCTAAATAGTTGATTTGTTTTTTGGAAGTAAAATTTGGGAATATATATTGGTAATCCTCTAAGAATATATAAAAGCTTTGGAACAACATTCATTTTGAGGACATTAACCTTTCCCCAAAGGGAAAAGTTTAGAGGTCTCCACCTTTCAATATCAAAAGAAATCTCATTAATAATTTGATTCAAATTTAATTTTACAATTTGGTCTATATCCAATGAAATCATTATACCCAAGTATTTAATAAAGTCTTTGCACTTCCAAACTTGATGGTTTCTATACTGTGTAGCCCTTGGCCCAACTGGTAAAATCTCTGATTTTGTCCAATTTATAGAATATCCCGATATTATGCCAAAAGTTTTTATTTTCTCCATAATTTTTGGAATTGTTTCTTCTGGTTTTGTAATAAATAAAAGGATATCATCCGCAAATAATGAAATTTTGCATTTATCTTTGTTGTGTTTTACACCTTTGATATGCTCATGCTTCCAAACTACTCTTAAGAACCATCTACTTTCGGAGTTCCCTGATAACATTGAGGAACACTGGACCAAAATAAAAACATCCATTGTTGCAGCCCATGAACACCTGGTGGATAAAAAAATGCTCAAGAGATCCAGCACTTAGCCAACACTCATGATGCATAGAGTTTCTTTAAATCCACAAAGACCATCTATGGGCCACTAAATCATGGCATATGCCCCCTATGCTCAACAGACAGTACCACACTTCTAAAAGATAAATAAGCTATTGCACTGTGATGGAAAGAACATTACCAACATCTCCTTAACCTCAACTCTCTGTAGCTGCTGAAGTCCTCTCACAAATTCCGCAAAAACAAATTAGAGATGAGCTTGCAGTATCTCCAAATCAGGGAGAGTTGTGTACAGCTATTAACCAAATGAAAAACAACAAAGCGAGCGGACCTGATGGGATACTTACCTGTATATGGTGTTTATTGACGTGACTAAGGCCTTCGACACTGTAAATCGTGTTTCCCTTTGGACTATCCTTCTGAAAATTAGTTGCCCAGATAACATCATTCGGTTCCTCCATGATAATATGACAGCAACAATCACAGATAACAATGGCTCTCAAAGTGAACCATTCACAGTGCATTCAGGTGTTAAACAGGGTTATGTTATCGCCCCAACTCTATTCATTCTATTTAATGCCATGTACCTGCACTTTGTCGCAGGGAAACTCTCCACCAGAGTAGAAATTATATATCTAACAGATGGAAAGCTCTTTAATCTGAGTAGGCTCAGTGTCTGTAAGTGTAAGCCTGGTTGCTCCAGCAACTCTGGGCGGCTGAGAACATAATAAAAACACAGCAACACATCATCGATTAAAAGCATCCTGATACAGGGTTGCATTCAGATGTCTTCAGAAAGTTGTGTAGTTGTTTATCTACTTGACATCTGATGAGAGGGTTTCCACAGGGCGGGAGCCACTCCCAACTACGAAGGCAGCCTGCCTGGTTCCTTGTAACATCACTTCTTGCAGTGAGGGAACCACCAGAAGGCCCTCGGCGCTAGACCTCAGTGTCCGGGCAGAACGATGGGGGTGGAGATGCTCCTTCAGGTATACCGGACTGAGGCTGTTTAGGGCTTTAAAGGTCAACACCAACACCAACACTTTGAATTGTGCTCAGAAATGTACAGGAAGCCAATATAGATCTTCCAGGCTGGGTGTTATATGGTGCCAGCGGCCGCTCCTTATCACTAGTCTAGCTACCAGAATCAACACAGAATTAACCTGTGCATCCATGGACAGATGTGAGTTCAAAATGACCCCAAGGTTGTGCACCTGATCCTGATTATTCAATACCTTCTGAATAATTCTATTATTCAATACATGGCAGCACGGCTTAGGTTTGCAAAGTTGCATCTGAAAAAACCACAAGACTTCTGGAACAATGTCCTTTGGACAGACGAGACCAAAGTGGAGATGTCTTGCCTTAATGCACAGCACCACCTTTGACGAAAACCCAACAGCATATCAGCACAAGCAGCTTGGGGTGGTGATTTGGGCTTGTTTTGTAGGCACAGGAGCTGGGAACCTTGTAGTCATTGAGTCAACCATGAACTCCTCTGTATACCAAAGTATTCTAGAGTCAAATGTGAGGCAATTTGCTGACAGCTATAGCTTGGCCAAAATTGGGTCATGCTGTTAACAGGACAAGGATCCCAAGCATACCAGGAAATCTATCACAGAATGGCTGGAAAAGAACAGAATCAATGACCTAGTCAAAGTCCAGACCTCAGCCCAATTGAAATGCTGCGCAAGACCTTAAGATAGCTGTGCATAAACAGATGCCAGCAAACTTCAATGAGCTGAAGTGATGCGAGAGACTGATAAAGTCCTACAGAAAATGATAGCTTCTTATTGTTGCTAAATGTGGTTCTACAAGCTATTTAATAATAAGATGTACTTAGTTTTTCACACATGGCTTTTCCATATTGTCTTTATTTCTGTTAATAAATGGCACGGTGTAATGTGTCGTTTGTTGTTGTTCATCTGAGGGGGTGTGTGTGTGTGTGTGTGTGTAATCACATTTTTATATGTGGAATTGTTCCCAATGTAGTAAACATTCATATAGATTTGTTTTGGGATGCCTCATGGGAATCATAGAGTTGGGGTGAACCACAAGGGTCATCTATGCCAACCCGCTTGAAGCTGAATCACTCCTTTTCGAGAGCAGATGCGCCTCATGCCTTCCTCCACAGACATCCTATTGGGAGAAAGCCAGCTAATGGGTGCTAGACGAGCAGGCCTCTGAGTTCCTGGGCCATTGACAAGGACAAGGACCAGCCAGCCACAGCTGCTTTGTTGACCCCTTGGGATAACTCTGTGTACTGCAGAGGTCTGCAGCCCACAGGTTCAAACCAAGTGAAAGCTTATCTCTATAAACATAAAAGAGATGTGAATTATAGACATTACTCTTTCACTTGTAATATTATTTCATGTTTCAGTTAAGCACTCGCCTTCCCATTATAAAAGGGGAATTCTGGGTGTATTGCAGGATAGGGCAAGAAAGCACTCGTATGTCTTTGAAAACCTAGGACCTTCTGAACACACAGCAGGTGCTGAGTTACTGAGCTAGAGTCCCTTCCAGATAATTAATACAAAATCCAGCACAATTCTGTGTATATCAGCTTAGCTTTAATAACATAATTATTAATGCTTCCTATAACAGACATCTCGTCAGAAACACTGCAACTGTTTTATATGGACTAGTTACGGTAATAATAAATAATTCAGATTGTAATTTAGTTTTTTGTTTTGTTTTGTTTTTGAATTGGATTATGATTTGATTTGTTATTAATGGGATGTTCTTAATCGAAAATTTATAAAAAATATTATTATTATTATTATTATTATTATTATTATTATTATTATTATTATTAGTTGGGAGTGGCTCCCGCCCTGTTGAACACCCTCTCATCAGATGTCAAGTAGATAAACAACTACACAACTTTCTGAAGACATCTGAATGCAACCCTGTATCAGGATGCTTTTAATCGATGATGTGTTGCTGTGTTTTTATTATGTTCTCAGCTGCCCAGAGTTGCTGGAGCAACCAGGCTCTCTCTCTCTCTCTCTCTCTCTCTCCCTCTCTCATGACTCCTGCACAGGAAGTGACAAATAATACAACTACTAGGACATCTTAAAAAGCAGAGACATCACCTTGCCAACAAAGGTCCATATAGTTAAAGCTATGGTTTTCCCAGTAGTGATGTATGGAAGTGAGAGCTGGACCATAAAGAAGGCTGATCGCCGAAGAATTGATGCTTTTAAATTATGGTGCTGGAGGAGACTCTTGAGAGTCCCATGGACTGCAAGAAGATCAAACCTATCCATTCTGAAGGAAATCAGCCCTGAGTGCTCACTGGAAGGACAGATTGTGAAGCTGAGGCTCCAATACTTTGGCCACCTCATGAGAAGAGAAGACTCCCTGGAAAAGGGAAGGAAAGATTGAGGGCACAAGGAGAAGGGGACGACAGAAGACGAGATGGTTGGACAGTGTTCCCAAAGCTACCAGCATGAATTTGACCAAACTGCGGGAGGCAATGGAAGACAGGAGTGCCTGGCATGCTCTGGTCCATGGGGTCACGAAGAGTCTGACATGAATAAATGACTAAACAACAACAACAGGACATTTGCAAACGAAGCAGGGTCTACTATGGTTTCAAACTGAATGAGAGACTTTGATGAGATTCCTGCATTGAAGAGGGTTGACTGGATGACCCTTGGAATCCCTTCCAGTTCTACACTTTATGATTCTATGAACAATTTTTTTTTACTTGCATTCCTGGTAAGTCTAAATCGCCTTTGCTTCAGTCACCTCTCTGTGGATGCAGCAGAAGTCCTGTCTGGTGCACTTTTTTGTAGGCTAATTTCCACCCCTATGGAGAAACGTCCCCTTCTGTGGTGCTTTAAAGAGACTGTGATGAGTATGCCATTTGTATGAAGAAACCAAGCATTGTGAAAAAGACTGCTAAGAGGTTGTGCCCATTTGTAATTAAAGATTATGAAGTCACACCTACAATAGCAGCTATGTCACATAACAACATATTGGGTCACAGAACACCAGCTATTGACTAAGGGGTAAAGGTAGGTATTGTGACAAGTGTGTTACCTCCATTTGCTGGTGGCTTCTCCCACTATAAGATGTGTATGAGATAGGAACATGATGTAATACACAAACCTTAATAACATGTTCGGTTTACAATATTGAATCCTTGTGCTGCTCCAGTAAAAGCTCTTCCGTTGGCACCATGCCGCATTAATTATGCAGCATGTATTGCTTGCTTTGGAGCCCCAGAAATTCCAGGTTGACATGCTCTGATATCAAAGGGTCTCTGGCATCCGGCACATGTTCAATACTGTCAGGTGGAGGTGAAGGATCCAAGTCCAGCATGTGTTCATCAGTTAAGTCAGAGGAATAATCACATACATACATGTTGGTCCATTTTACTCTGTCATGCAGTGCCTGCAATTCAGTCACAGACTCATTAAAAACTGAAATTCATCAGGCAGTTTACAATATGATGATGATCATATCTATCTACATCTACATCTACATCTACATCTACATCTACATCTACATCTACATCTACATCTGCATCTGCATCTGCATCTACATCTACATCTACATCTACATAATTATTTCTATATTTATTGTCAGGCTTTGGGGGATTTTATCTGCTCCCCCAACTAAGATCCTCTCCACTCCCTTCCTACCAACAGCACTTTTCCTTACAGTGGCCACCGGGGGCTAATTGTCTCTGAGTCCTTTGCTCTTGCACTCTCAACAAACGCCGGGTTCTGGGAGAAGGGGGGTCAGAAATACTCTCCACTGATAACATCTCAGCTGGCTGCTCTGGCTCTGTCTCCTCACCATGGCATATCTTTCTAAACATATCTGTAACTTGCCTTGGAATGCCCCAAAATTTGCTATCAGCCTCAGTTTCTTGCTGGTTATTCATCTTCTTGTAAAAACAGAGCAAAAATGAGGAAGCACAGAGAACCAAATACACTATTCTCAATAATGGATAAAGCAAATCAGAAGCATAAATAACCACCCTGGGTGATCCACTGAGCTCAGGTATTGCTGTGAGTCGTGAAGGCCGCTCCCTGCAAGGCCCTTTCCACCTGGCCTAGGGGGTGGGGCCCAGACTCACCAGCTCTACTAAAGCGGTGCCTGGTGAGACCAGAGGGACATTGCCTGACAACAAACCCTAACTATTGAATTATTTTGCCCCATCTTTTACTGCCTGCCAAACAGCTGTGTCATGCTTATGATAATGTTTTATTCTTTTGTTAGTTAGTTATGCTGCTTTAAATGTGCATTTTATATTTGACCTCACGTAGCAGTGGTTTTTTAAAAAAATGTTTACGTTTTGTTTTTTGTTAACTTAGTTTGTGGAGTGTGTATTCTGTAGTTTACCTCCTTTGTAATGTTTTATTTTGAAATCTTTGGGATAATTTAGTTTAGTTTTGTTTTTTTAGTTAATTATGTTGCTTTGACTCTATAGTCTATATTTGACTTTCTTCAGATTGTTTTATTGATGTTTTAATGTGTTTTAAACTGCTTTTGAGATTTTTCTTAAAATATAAGGCGGTATAGAAATGAAATAAATAATTAGATAATCTAATAATTAAATAAATGGTACTACTATCGCAAACAAAAGTGCGCCTAAAAAGGTTGATGAGGGCTTTCTCAGGATACTGCCAAAGAGAACACCTGGCTGTGAATTGCAAGAAGTCAAACTAAAGAAAACTAAATTTTCAAGAAATTATAGGACCCATAGGTGGTAAGTGCATAATCTGTTGATCGAACAAGTTAAAGTCTTTAAATACCTTTGCCCTGTTTTTCAGTCAGCAGGGTCGTGGGGAGCACATCAGAAATATGCAAAGGAAAAAGCATCTCAAAGCGCCAAAATTCTGACAGGCTTTTTGTTGTGACGTGGGGTTTGTGATTTCAGCTCTCTTGACATAATACGCTGGAGACAGTTCTGTAGTAACACTTCTTTATTAAAGCAAACAAGACTGAGAACTGAGGAGGGGAGAGCTACATTTATAGGGACAGGGAACTAGCTAGAACGGATACATTTTGGAGGGAACAATATCATGCAATCACAGTCCTGCCTTTTGGAGGAAACCAATAAGACAGAGGATCCAAATACAGCAGCTTAAATGAACCAATAGTAGCTGTACCCTCTGGAACCAAAAGGCAGTTACTTTACCCTAATGCAAATACAGACAATAATAATACAGATATAAAATCCTTTGACTCAATACACAACACCCCTCCCCCCCTAGTGAGCACCGCAGACGTAATCTCTCAGGTACTGTGGGGTCCTACAAGTTCTACTTGATCTCCTGACAACAGGTGTTGCCGGTTCTGGATTGGATGTTACCTGTGGTAGGGGGTGTGCTATAGGGGTTTCGTCAGGAACAGATGGAGTCCCAGACATCACAGGGTCCCCTACCTGTACCTCGTCCTCCTGAGGACTAGCAGACCCTGGTTCATTTGCTGAAGCCCCTGGTGACTGCACCTCTGGGCCATTTTCACTCTGGTCTTGCAGCTCTGCGTCGTTAGCCAGGGATGAATTATCTGACCCCTCCCTGCTGAGCGCCCGGCGCCTCAGCTGATCTATATGTCTCTTCCAAACTTGCCCATTTTCCAAGGTCACATAGTAGGACACTGGTCCACTAGTCCGGGTGACCACACCAGCCACCTACCGCGAACCTCGTGAATAGTTCCTCACCCAGACCAGATCTTCAGGGGCGAGATACCTTGTTGTGTCAGCCTCAGCCTGGGGGGTTGCTCTTGAATTACGGTTTGGCATTTTATCGGGGTGGACATAATCCAGCACCGTTACCAGTCTTCTACCCAAGAGCAGCTCAGCTGGCGACTTGCCCGTCGCAGTACACGGCGTCACATGCTGCAAAAATAACATTCGCGCGATGCGAGCTGACCAGTTACCCTCCATTAAGCGCGCAATGGATTCTTTGGCTGTTCTTACCATGCGCTCAGCCTGCCCATTGGAGGATGGGTGAAAGGGCGCGGATGTGACCCCTCTTATGAAGTTATCAGCCAAGAATGCCCTGAATTCTTGGGATACAAAAGCTGCCCCATTATCTGATACAATGGTCTCAGGTAACCCGTGGGTTGCAAACAGCTGCCTCAACACCTTGATTACGGCAGCTGATGCCATGCTAGGGACCATCGCCACTTCTAACCATTTGGAATATGCATCGACGATAACCAAAAAGACCATCCCCTGGAATGGCCCAGCAAAATCTAAGTGCAGCCGGCTCCAGGGAGATCTGGACTGCTCCCACCAGTGAACTGGTGCTCTGGCCACTTCTGGCCACACCTCTTGGCATGCCTTGCATGTTCGTACCCATTGTTCTATGTTCTGGTCCATTCCAGGCCACCACACATAACATCGGGCTAGCGACTTCATCCTGACCATTCCCGGGTGTCCCATGTGAAGCGTCTCAAGAACCCTGTTTCTCAGTGGTGCTGGGATGATCACCCTATCTCCCCACAGGAGACAACCTTTATGCATGGACAACTCGTGCTGCCTTGTCGCATAAGGCCTGAATTTGTCTTCATGCGGACCACCTGGCCACCCCCTCCCCACCCAAGTGAGCACACGGGAGAGAACAGCATCTTTCCTCGTTTTCTCAGCTATATCAGTAGCCGTTACAGGAGCCCCCGGAAGTGTTTCCAGCATCATTATGTGCTCCGCTGGGGCAGGATCCACATTGCTCCCGCCAGGAAGAGGCAATCGACTCAGCGCATCAGCGTGGCACAACCGTTTCCCCGGCACATGGGTCAGGGTGTACTGGAACCCGTTCAGGAATATAGACCAACGCAACATTCTGGGGGAGAGAATTTGTGGCGTTTGTTTGCTCGGGTTGAACAACCCTAACAGTGGTTTGTGGTCCGTTTCAATGGAGAAATGGCGACCATACACATAATCATGGAACTTTTTGATTCCTGCCACAATTGCAAGCGCCTCTTTGTCAATTTGAGCATAGTTGCGCTCCGTGGGCGACAACGTACGGGAATAGAAAGAGATGGGCTTTTCCGACCCATCCGGTTCCCTATGACTCAGCACCGCCCCCAGGCCGTATTGAGAGGCATCACATGCCAGGACCAGCGGCTTCGACTCATCGTAATGAGCAAGGACGCTCCTGCTACTCAGCATTCCTCGCAAGGAGTCAAAAGCCTTCTGCTGCCCCTGCCCCCATCGCCACACATTCCTTTTCTGCAACAGTCGATGTAATGGTTCAGCTACCGAAGCTTTCTGGGGTAAGAACGAATGATAAAAGTTAATAAGACCCAGGAATGACTGCAACTGCGTCTTGTTCTGTGGTCGTGGTGCCTCAATGATGGCCTTAATCTTAGCATCTGTGGGGTGGATGCCTGATGCATCAATTTTAAACCCCAAGAAATCCACAGTTGGCACCCCAAAACTGCATTTTTCCTTTTTCAGTTGCAACCCCACCTCCTTGAACTTGAGCAACACTGCACGGACACGCGCAACCAGTTCCTGTGGGTCTTTACCAGCAATCAAAACGTCATCAAAAAATGGCAAGACCCCCGGCAGACCTCTTAACAGGCGTTCCATGAGCCCTTGAAAAATCCCTGGGGCCACACAAACTCCAAATTGTAATCTGTTAACTCTGAACGCCCCTTTATGTGTGACAATAGTCTGTGCTTCCGCTGATTGTGGGGTTACTGGCAGCTGTTGGTAAGCTTGTGCCAGGTCAATTTTGGCGAACACCTTGCCCCCAGCCAGTTTAGCCAACAGATGTGATACGACTGGAATGGGGTATGAGTTTCCCCTGAGTGCCTTATTGATAGTACATTTGTAATCTGCACAGATCCTGACTTCCCCATTTGCTTTAAGGGGCGTGACAATTGGAGTCTCCCACTTAGCAGAGTCCACGGGTGAGAGAACTCCCTGCTTGACCAATTTATCCAGCTCTGCTTCGATCTTGGGTTGCAGTGCAAATGGCACTCGCCTTGGTTTGAGTCGGATTGGGGCCACCCCAGGGTCCAATTCGAAGTCAACTGGGGGCCCTTTATAACAACCCAGTTTTCCATTAAAGAGACCAGCAAATTCTTTGCATAATGCCTCGCTCATCTCAGGGCAGGTTTGGATTGAATTAAGCCCTGATATACTCAGTCCCAGGGCGGGGAACCAGTCAGTGCCCAGGAGACTGGGGCGACTGCCCTTCGCAATCACCAGTTTGAGTACCGCCTGTTTGTCCCGGAACTGTACTCTCACGGCACACATTCCCATGACATGGATGCGGCCCGCTGAGTATGACTGCAAGGTTGCCGGGAAGGGCTCCAGAGGGGGCAACTTACCCCTGGGAAAGAATGTCCTCGCGGTCTGGTCCGACACGATAGTGAATCCAGATCCGGAGTCCACCTCCATGTCGCACAGCTGACCCTCAATCTTCACCTTGACGTGTGCCTTGCCTTGCGCTGGAAACCGCACGACCCTCCCGTTGATCTCCGTTACGTAGTGGCAGTCCTTTAGAACATGGTTTGCCGTGGACGGTCTGCGATGCTCCAGTCTAGTTGCTCCTGTTGCTCCCAACGCCGCCGATCTACAGACCCTGGCGATGTGACCTGTCTTCCCGCACGTCCGGCACATAGCATCCCGGAAACGACAACTCTTCCGCTCATGGTTGCCGCCACAACCTAAGTTCCTAAGTTCCTAAGGCAATTTTTTTCTGTTCCATCCTGTGATCCAAATGCTTCATTGCGCTTAGAGGCTAGTCTCCCCTCAATTGAATTACAGATTTGGTGTAGGACATTTAATTACTGGCTTTGCCTAAATTTAAACCCCACTGGTCTGCTACACTTAGTATTGTAAGATTGTCATGAGAGTGCTTGGACTAAAATTGTCAGCCAAAAGATTTACTTTTCTGGTTTATCATCACAACAGTTATTAACACTGGGCTTCAGTAAAGTAAATAATTAAATTAGACAGCACCTAATTGAACGACAGAATAATTTGGCCACAATAAGGCAATTTTGTCCATGGTATGATTATTTTCTACCTAGTCATTTTGACACTTGGGCACCCTATTTGCAAAATTTAACAATTCCAAAATACAGACGTGCTTTCACTTTCGCAGGCTTGAATAAACTGCCTTCAGCTGTGCTTGAGGGTTAATTTCAGAAAATTCCACTGGAAAAACAATGATGTCCATGTGGAGATTGCAGTATTGAGTCAGTGGCTCATGAGCTTCTAGATGACTAGGTGGCAGCAAAATCTGCAAGGTTTTTAGTGGGGGCAATTAGAATAAGATCTATTATTTGATTATTGATCTAAACCTCCAAAATGTATTTTGTATAGTTAAGTTTTTACCTCTATCTTCAGTACATTTTATTTTATTATTTTATTATTTTATTTTATTTTATTTTATTCCTATGGCTAGTGGCTGATGCAAATAAAATTCTTCTGATCTGAACTTCTCAGGTTTTATGAGGATTTATAAAGGGGCGCTGCATCATCACTCCAAAAGTCACCAGGGAATGATCTATCTGACAATGGGCTCAGCACAAACCCCGCTATCGATGCATTTCTGTTCTGCCTTCCCACTCCCTTGCAGAAACCTGAACCAGGGTATGCCCTGCCTAGGTAAAGGTAAAGGGACCCCTGACCATTAGGTCCAGTCGTGGCCGACTCTGGGGTTGCGGCGTTCATCTCGCTTTATTGGCCAAGGGAGCCGGCGTACAGCTTCCGGGTCATGTGGCCAGCATAACTAAGCTGCTTCTGATGAACCAGAGCAGCGCACGGAAACGCTGTTTACCTTCCCACCTGAGCGGTACCTATTTATCTACTTGCACTTTGAAGTGCTTTCGAACTGCTAGGTTGGCAGGAGCAGGGACCGGGCAACGGGAGCTCACCCTGTCACGGGGATTCGAACCACCGACCTTCTGATCGGCAAGTCCTAGGCTCTGTGGTTTAACCCACAGCGCCACCCGCATCCATACCCTGCCTCATGGGCCTTTAATTTACTGAGACTCATGGTTGCCACAGAAGCCATGATTCCTGAGCTGCCCCAGGACCTATAGGTTTTGTGATCAAGAGCCATGAGTTACTTCCCTCCCTTGGGACATTGAATTCTCAAACTTATTGTGAAAGTGAGCTGAGAGGGAGAGATTTCTTGGCCGTGATGGGAGACTGAGAATTGGAGGGATTGTTCTGTGGTATTACGGCAGCGGATAAAGGTGTAGTGTAACTTGATTTTGTTTGAAATGTATAGCACAGGATAGTACGCACCCCGCAAATGATCTCTTTCAGCTTCTGCCTTCTGGAAGAAGGTATAGGGTTATAAAGGCCAGGACTAGCCGTCTGAGAAACAGTTTCTATGCAAATGCAATTCTGGTTCTAAACGCAGCATAAGGGGTCTCTATAGTATAGTGTATTTTAAAATGGGGTTTTAGAGTTTTTAGGGGGTTTTGAATGTTTTATGTAGTTTTTATGTAGTTTTATGTAGTTTTTATGTAGTTTTGTGGTAGTTTCATGTAATTTTTATGTAGTTTTTCAAATTTCATTGTTCTGCATGGGACAATGACAATAAAGATATCATAATCGTAATCGTAATCGTTATGAATAGATTGCGGACTTCCGTTTTTTGACGCCATGGTGAACAATGGTTCTCACCACAGCAGACCAAGGGCATGCAGCCGATTAAGGATAATTTGAGAATAATTATCCTTGCAACCCCCTACCCCAGGTCGGGGGAGCGCTCTCACTCGCAGATCACCCAGTAGCTGCCTCCCGCTCCTACGGAATGCACTGCATGCATTGGAAACTCTCCAACGTGGTCACCATGCACAGAGATTCTTCTGTTTTTTAAGACATATCCGAATTCAGACTTGAGAAGCAGGCATGTTCTGGAAGAAGGAGACAAGTTAACCTGCTGCTGAATGAATCAGCCACTGAGTGCCAAGGTCTCGATCTGGAGAAGATTTTAATCATAATTGGATTGGTATGTGGTAGAGAAAAGCCTTTGTTTTCTCTTTATATATTCACCATGCTTTTTTTATAATATGGCATCTCTTCACCAAAGCAAAAAGTTAGTTACTAATGGATTGCAATTATTAATGGATTGCAAGAGGGAATCAATCAGAACTTTATAATGCTTATGGATTAATTCAAAGAATGAAACTGTGTGGAACATATTGGGATGTTCTGTGGCAATACCCTCCCACGGAGGATTATAACTTTGATTTATTATGGTGTTGATGAGCTATCAGCTTGTTATCAGATGGGAAAGTATTGAAAGAAAATGCTGGAAGTCTGCCCAGATTAATGGCCAGATGCCAGACCACTTTCGGTTTTGAGAAATGCAAGGTGGTGAAAGGTCACTACGCAGTAAAACTGAGTCCTTGGAGCAGGGGGGAAATGCTGGAAATGATTGATTGCAACAAGAAAGGAAGGTTGAACATTTAAAAAAAAAACATTCCACACAGAAAGTTACCAGATATAAACTCCTCTTGCAAATTAAAGGATATGGAACAATTAAATACGAATGAAAGTCAACACATCAGTGGCTGATAAAATAAAGGATCAACATAGGAACTGTTTACAGATAGGTAGCCGTGTTGGTCTGCCATAGTCAAAACAAAACAAAAAACAAAAAAAAAAATTTTCCTTCCAGTAGCACCTTAAAGACCAACTAAGTTAGTTCTTGGTATGAGCTTTCGTGTGCATGCACACTTCTTCAGATACACTGAAACAGAAGTTGCCAGATCCTTCTATATAGTGAGAAGGTGGGGAGGGGTATTACTCAGAAGGGTGGTGGGAATGGGTGGTTGGCAGATAGCTGTGGTGAGCCTGTTGACGACTCTTAACGACTGCAATAGGTCTTACAGGAAAAAGCAAGGAGTGAAAAGGTGAAAAATGGCTTTGTCATGTATAATGAGATAAGAATCCAATGTCTTTGTTCAGACCAGGTCTCTCCATGGTTTTAAGTTTGGTAATGAGTTGCAATTCAGCAGCTTCTCTTTCCAGTCTATTTCTGAAATTCCTTTGTAGTAATACAGCTACTTTGAGATCTTGTATAGAATGTCCTGGGAGATTGAAGTGTTCTCCTACTGGTTTCTCTGTCTTGTGATTCTTGATGTCCGATTTATGTCCGTTTATTCTTTGGCGTAAGGTTTGGCCTGTTTGTCCAATATAGAGAGCTGAGGGACACTGTTGGCATTTGATGGCATATACAATGTTAGACGATGAGCAATTAAATAGTCCCGAGATGGTATGTGTGATGTTGTTGGGGCCAGTAATGGTGTTGTCCGGGTGTATGTGGCAGCAAAGTTGGCATCTGGGTTTATTGCAGGCTCTGGTGCCAGTATCCGTGTTACGTCTGGTTGTAGTATTATTGTGGGTTAGGAGTTGTTTAAGATTGGGTGGCTGTCTGTAGGCAATGAAAGGTCTTCCTCCCAGAGCTTGAGAAAGAGAACTGTCATTGTCCAGGAGACGTTGTAGATCTCTGATGATGCGTTGTACTGTTTTAACTTGGGAGCTGTATGTGATGACTAGAGGTGTTCTGTTATTTTCTTTTTTGGGTCTGTCTTGCAGCAAGTTCTCTCTGGGTATCTGTCTGGCTCTGTTGATCTGTTGTCTAACTTCATCTGCTGGGTATTTTAGTTCTAAAAAGGTTTGCTGTAGATCTCTTAGGTGAGAGTCTCTGTCTGTAGAATTGGAACAGATACGGCTGTAACGTAGTGCCTGGCTATATACAATGGACTGTTTGGTATGTTTGGGATGGTAGCTGGAGGCATGTAGATATGTTTGTCGGTCAGTTGGTTTACGGTATAAGGTGGTGTCTATGCGTCCATCCTGTATTTTTATAGTAGTGTCCAAAAAATGTATTTCTTGCATAGATTGATTCATTGTTAGGTTGATTGTGGGGTGAAAATCATTGAATTTCTGATGGAAGGTGTCCAGGGTCTGTTGACCATGTGTCCAGATGATAAAAATATCGTCAATGTATCGCAGGTACAAGAGAGGTTTGAGTGGGTAGGAGTTTAGGAAACGTTGTTCTAAATCTGCCATGAAGATGTTGGCATACTGTGGGGCCATGCGGGTGCCCATTGCTGTGCCGCTGATCTGAAGGAACAGGTCATCACCGAATTTGAACATAGGAACTGTATAAATTGGGTTAAATTGGATTGAAGCAGCAAAAAGGAATCAACATCTCCTAAAAAATCTCCTAAAATCAGAACATGGGAACTCAACCAAAATGTTTAATTTAAATTTGACAATTGGCTTTTTTAATTGAATTATGATTTGGTATTGTATTAATGTGGTCTATATTGGATTGTTATTAATGAAAAAATATTAAAAATTATTATATTTTAAAATGCAATGTATTGTTGTGGACTGCTGCAAGCTATGGTGGATGATGGGGATTGCTTGCCCTGAGTAACCCGATTGCTGCAAATAGGCAGGAAGGGAGCTTGGGCATGGCACCTTATCTAAAAAAGCCCATAAGGAAAATTCTGGTTCCCAAGGGTCCAGTGGTGTCGGAGAATGCTCCCTAGGAGTCTCCAATGCTCCGAAGGGATCCACGGAAGCTCCAATATTGAACGCAGAGACACTGTGCAATCAAGACCTCTCAGCAAAACGCCTCAAGTGCCACCATTAAAGCAGCAACTTCTCTATAAAGTAAAAAGAAATCAGACCAATTTGGACAATTTTATATATATTTGGACAAACATATATATATATAGGATCCACACCAGGGGGGTAAAGAGTAGCCCCCCCCCTCCGTCATGGCATAAAATCTGGAGGGACTAAGAGAAGAATAAATGACATACCCCTTCCACCCCATTGTAAATTGATAATAATGCTACCTCTGAACTTTTGATCAGCTTTAACCCAGTGATTTCTGTGATCTCTTTAAACATACTTTGCCAAAAAAAAATTGCACATATTTACACCCCCACCCCATTTGAACATAATTCCGTTTCCTGGCATCCCCTCCAACATAACACCCAATATTCCTTGTTTATTTGATTTAATCTGACTGGTGTTAAATACCATCTCTAAAAATTTTATAATAATTTTATTTTATTCTTATGGACAGCCTTTTCAACGTAGACTGAAATTAGTGGAGCTCCATTTTCAAGACTGAAATTAGTGGAGCTCCAACCGGGGCTTTTGTTGAACCAATAAATCTTAAATAATTAACGGCTGGAGTCATCTCGTGGGGCCTTGCATTCTTGATCCCCCTTTTCTACTTATATTTTATAAATTTCACTGATTTCCCCTTTTATAACTGTATTTTCTTCTTTATCGCCTCTTTTTATAGAGCAGTCTCTATCCTCCTCCATTATCTGTTCACAGACCAGAAATGCTGCAACACATGGCTCTTGACCATAAAACCTCTAGGTCCTGGTCTCCACGGCAACCGTGAAACCATCTCAGTAAATTAAAGGCCCAACACATAAGACAGAACATACCCAAGTTCAGGTCTCTCCAAGGGAGTGGGAAGGCAGAAATCCATTCGTAGGGAAGTTTGTGCTGAGCCCATTGTCTGAGAAGGATAATTCGACAGTGAAATTCGAAGTGATGATGCAGTGCCCTTCTATAAGGCTGGGGGATCCATTAAGGTGGTCTGTTCCCAGAGACTTATGGTATCTGGTGGATTCCTGAATACTCAGGAATTTTCAAGTTGGCATGCTCACCACTTCTGTCAAAGTCTTGCTATAGAATTGGGAATTAAGGTAGGCACTTGACAGGATGGCTCTCAAGTGCCTTCCTCAACATTCAAGCAAACAGGGCTCACACATATTCTCAAGAGTGTCAGGTGATGAAGTAGAACAGTGCCTGGAAGGGACTCAGCAGCTTGTAAAGCAACATCTCTCTCTGGAAGGCCTGTGGTTTTTATCTGGCTTTTAGAAGACAGGAGTGCCTGTCTTCCTGTGGTCCATGGGGTCACAAAGAGTCGGACACAACTAAACAACAAAGTGGTTTTAATGAGTTTTAATTAGCTTTAACTCTTCTTCAAGTGATTCATGAAGTGGCTAGTGAAGATAAGATACATGCGCTTTTTATGTTTTCTGGTTCTGTTTGGCTTTTACAAGCCATGGATATTTGTTCTTAATGAGTCTATGACTGAATCACAAACAGAGTGTTGCGAGTACAATTCCTACGTTTATTCCTTAGTCAAGAACTGGTTTTCTGTGACCCAATATGTAATTGTACATTATGAATGTTCTTGTAGGTGTGACTCCATGCTTTATGTTTTATTACAAATGGCCACAACTTCCCAGAAGCAGCCTCCCCAAGTCTTCTCTCTTTTTCACAATGCTTGGTTTGTTTATACAGATGGCACACCCACCACAGTCTCTTTAAACCTCCACATAAAGGGACGTGTCTCCATAGTGCTGGAAATTAGCCTACGAAAAAGTAGAGCACCAGACAAGACTTTTGCTGCTCTCAAAGAGAGGTGACCAAAGTCAAGGCAATCTAGGTTTATCAGGAATGTAAGTAAAAGTTTTTGTTCATAGAATCATAAAGTGTAGAGTTGGAAGGGGCCCAACGGGTTGTCTAGTCATTGCCCCTGCAATCTCAACAAATGATTCTTGCTTAGTTTTGCAAATGTGCTAGTAGTTGTGTTATTTGTCAGTTACTGTGCATGGGTCAGCAAAGAGAGAGAGAGAAATGCTGTCTTGTCTGAATGTGTGTGTAAAAACCAGTTGTATGAAAATCTTAGCCTGTTTCTACATTGTCAACTTAAAACACAGCTAGGATGTTTGCTACTTGTGGAGATGAAATTAAGCACTTACAGTTTTTCAGATATTATAACACTGAGAAGCAGAAATTTAATTCCTCCCTGTAACACAGCTATTATTGGAATCAAAACAGCTGTGGTTTAAAGCCCACATACCCTTATCAACCCCTTCATAGATCACTGCCTTGCCGTGGCGAAGGGGCTTGAATAACTCAGAGAAGCTATGAGCTATGCCATGCAGGGCCACCCAAGATGGACAGGTCATAGTGGAGAGTTTTGACCAAACATGATCCACCTGGAGCAGGAACCGGCAAGCCACTCCAGTATCCCTGCCAAGAAAACTCTATGGACAAAGACAACAGGCATATAAAAGTTATGACGCTGGAAGATGAGCCCCTCAGGTCGTAAGGCGTCCAACATGCTACTGAGGAAGAGCGGAGGACAAGTACAAGTAGATTCAGAGCTGATGAAGTGGCTGGGCCAAAGCCGAAAGGACGCTCAGTTGCGAATATGCCTCAAAGCGAAAGGAAAGTCCAATGTTGTAAAGAAAAATATTGCATAGGAACCTGGAATGTAAGAACCATGAACCTTGGTAAGTTGGATGTGGTCAAAAATGAGATGGCAAGAATAAATATTGACATCCTGGGCATCAGTGAACTAAAATGGACAGGAATGGGCGAATTCAGTTCGGATGACCATCATATCTACTACTGTGGGCATGAATCCCGTAAAAGAAATGGAGTGGCCCTCATAGTCAACAAAAGAGAGAAAGAAAGTCAACATAGTCAACAAAAGAGAGAAACAAAAGCTGTACTGGGATGTAATCTAAAAAATAATAGAATAATCTCTATACGAATCCAAGGCAGACCTTTTAACATCACAGTAATCCAAGTTTATGCACCAACCACTGGTGCTGAAGAAACTGAAATTGACCAATTCTATGAAGACTTATGTCAGGGAACTGCCATCAGTGCCGGAGGGAGAGAGCAAAAGCCAGAGGGATTCCAGAGAGCGTCCAGGGATCGGGAGAAGCAGCCCATCTTCTGGGGAAGAGAATCAGCGTAGCACCAGTGGAGAAGGGGGGCAGATGGGGAAAGCGGCGAGGCGGTCCCATGACTCCTTGCCTGGGACCAGCGGGGAGAGTAGGGGTCCTCCGTTGCCCACGCCCTCCTTGCGCAGAATGCTTTCGCGCAGAGAGGGTAGGAGGAGACTAGGCGTCAAAGAGCTTCCTTGCTGGAAGAAGTTCAAGAAACGCCCACTCACGGATTCTGCCAGCGACTGAGTCAGCCATGAGCGAGTGGCTTCCGGACAGATAAAGTTTACTTTGGCAACCCAGCCAGGTGTTTGCACCCAGCCAGTGAAATAGTTGCCTGCTTGCGCACGAGCAACCCCTTAGAAACCATTACAACTTACAACACCTTATAGAAATGACACCAAAGAAGGATGTTCTTCTCATTATAGGGGATTGGAATGCTAAAGTAGGGAGTCAAGAGATAAAAGGAACAACTGGCAAGTTTGGCCTTGGAGTTCAAAACGAAGCAGGGCAAAGGCTAATAGTTTTGCCAAGAGAACAAGCTGGTCATCACAAACACTCTTTTCCAACAACACAAGAGACAACTCTACACATGGACATCACCAGATGGGCAGCATCAAAATCAGATTGATTATATTCTCTGCAGCCAAAGATGGAGAAGCTCTATACAGTCAGCAAAAACAAGACCTGGAGCTGACTGTGGCTCAGATCATCAGCTTCTTATAGCAAAATTTAAGCTTAAACTGAAGAAAGTAGGAAAAACCACTGGGCCGGTAAGATACAATCTAAGTCAAATCCCTTATGAATACACAGTGGAAGTGAGGAACAGGTTTAAGGATTTAGATTTGCTAGACAGAGTGCCTGAAGAACTATGGATGGAGGCTTATAACATTATACAGGAGGCAGCAACTAAAACCATCTCAATGAAAAGGAAATGCAAGAAAGCAAAGTGGCTGTCCAACAAGGCCTTACAAATAGCGGGGGAGAGAAGGCAAGCAAAATGCGATGGAGATAGTAAAAGATACAGGAAATTGAATGCAGATTTCCAAAAAATAGCAAGGAGAGACAAGAAGGCCTTCTTAAATGAGCAATGCAAAGAAATAGAGGAAAAGAATAGAATGGGAAAAACCAGAGATCTGTTCAAGAAAATTGGAGATATGAAAGGAACATTTCGTACAAAGATTACCATAATAAAAGACAAAAGTGGAAAGGACCTAACAGAAGCAGAAGACATCAAGAAGAGGTGGCAAGAATACACAGAGGAACTATACCAGAAAGAAATGGATGTCTCGTATACCCCAGGTAGTGTGGTTGCTGACCTTGAGCCAGACATCCTGGAGAGTGAAGTCAAATGGGCCTTCGAAAGCACAGCTGTCAGAGCTGCCCGAGGTCCCAGCTCACAAAGGACCAACGCCACTTCGTTGTTAAATACGAAAGTCTTTATTGAAGTTCAGTTTCACTTCCAGAGCCGCAGCGTGCAGCTCTACGTCTCAACCTTTAGACCGCTGATGCTCCGTCTGAGTCTCCTCCCCCCAGACACCAGTTTAAGACTCTAGCCTTACTCCACCTCTTCCTCTGTTCTTTCCGCCTCTGGTTCCGCCTGTCCGTTGGGGTCTCGCCCTTTCTAGACTCTTCTGACGCTGAATCCCCTGAGCCTTCCCCCTCCCTCCGGCGGGCTTTAGGAGCTGGTTCCCCATCCGGGTCTCCTGCTGTCCCCCGCACCTGTACATTTGAACTTGGCGTGCGCGCCCAGCCAGCAACTTTCCTCCTGACCGTTTCACTGCTGCTGTCACTGCTTCCCCCTTCGGGGAGGCTAGCTGCAACTGACCTCCCCTCCGTTCCCCCACTCTCTGATGGAGGCGTGGTCAGCCCTGACTCACCTTCTCTCCCCGCTGGAGGAGACGCTGGCCCTGACACATGTGACTCTTCCCCCCCACTACGCTCTGGTGGGGAAACTGGTCCTGATCCCCCGCTGCTGCTTCGGGGTTCCCCGTTGGCTCCTTGTTTCTGGTGCGTCCCCCCTGGGACCCCCCTTGCCCTGACCATCGGCGCCCCCTTCTGGGAATCTTCTGATTCGCTGGAGAAGCTCATGGAATCTCTCGGGTCACTGTCATACTCCCCTACACTGCCCTCGGATTCTTCCCCTTCGCTCTCCATTTCCTCTCTCCCCTGTGCTCCTGCTCCTGAGCCCCTGACAACAGCTAATAACAAGGCCAGTGGAAGTGATGATATTCCAGCTGAACTATTTAAAATTTTAAAAGATGATGCTGTTAATGTGCTGCACTCAATATGCCAGCAAATTTGGAAAACTCAGCAGTGGCCAGAGGATTGGAGAAGATCAGTCTACATCCCAATCCCAAAGAAGGGCAGTGCCAAAGAATGCTCCAACTACCGCACAATTGCACTCATTTCACACGCTAGCAAGGTTATGCTTAAAATTCCACAAGGCAGGCTTAAGCAGGATGTGGACCAAGAACTACCAAAAGTGCAAGCTGGATTGCGAAGGGGCAGAGGAACCAGAGACCAAATTGCAAACATGCACTGGATTATGGAGAAAGCTAGAGAGTTCCAGAAAGACATCTACTTCTGCTTCATTGACTATGCAAAAGCCTTTAACTGTGTCGCCCACAGCAAACTATGGCAAGTTCTTAAAAAAATGGGAATGCCTGATCACCTCATCTGTCTCCTGAGAAATCTCTATGTGGAACAAGAAGCTACAGTTAGAACTGGATAGGGAACAACTGATTGGTTCAAAATTGGGAAAGGAGTACGGCAAGGCTGTATGTTGTCTCCCTACTTATTTAACTTATATGCAGAATTCATCATGCGAAAGGCTGGACTGGATGAATCCCAAGCCGGAATTAAGATCGCCGGAAGAAATATCAACAACCTCAGATATGCAGATGACACAACCTTGATGGCAGAAAATGAGGAGGAATTAAAGAACCTTTTAATGAGGGTGAAAGAGGAGAGTGCAAAATATGGTCTGAAGCTCAACATCAAAAAAACGAAGATCATAGCCACTGGGCCCATCACCTCCTGGCAAATAGAAGAGGAAGAAATGGAGGCAGTGAGAGATTTTACTTTCTTGGGCTCCATGATCACTGCAGATGGTGACAGCAGCCATGAAATTAAAAGACGCCTGCTCCTTGGGAGAAAGGCGATGGCAAACCTAGACAGCATCATAAAAAGCAGACATCACCTTACCAACAAAGGTTAAAGCCATGGTTTTCCCAGTAGTGATGTATGGAAGTGAGAGCTGGGCCATAAAGAAGGCTGATCGCCAAAGAATTGATGCTTTTGAATTATGGTGCTGGATGAGGCTCTTGAGAGTCCCATGGACTGCAAGAAGATCAAACCGATCCATTCTGAAGGGAAATCAGCCCTGAGTGCTCACTGGAAGGACAGATCGTGAAGCTGAGGCTCCAATACTTTGGCCACCTCATGAGAAGAGAAGACTTCCTGGAAAAGACCCTGATGAGGGCACAAGAAGAAGGGGACGACAGAGGACGAGATGGTTGGACAGTGTTCTTGAAGCTACAATCATGAGTTTGACCAAACTGCAGGAGGCAGTCGAAGACAAGAGTGCCTGGCGTGCTCTGTTCCAGGGGGTCACAAAGAGTCAGACACGGCTATATGATTAAACAACAACACCCTTATCAATTTTGTCTCTTTTCCCATACTTTTTTGTTGAAAGATGTAGTGGAGATAGAGTAAAATAAAAATTCAACTATGTAAAGGTCTGTTTTCAGATGACTTAGCAATTTGTAGACAAAAATGCAATGGCTGTGTATTATGGCATGGTCCCCAATAACCCAACCGGAATGAAGTTCTAGAGGCAGTGAAAACAGGGTTTGGCCTTCGGCATCTGTTCTTCTCTGGCAGCAGCGCTGCTATTCCATTTCACATCCCCAGAAAGAGGCACTTTGCAGTGAATTCCAAAATGCTGCCACCCATCAGCTCATTATTTTCCCCACCCTCCCTCTTGTTCGGTGTTGTGTTCGCTCCACATAATTTAAGTCAAGTGGATAGCCTCAGTACAAAAAACAACTGTGTAGCAGAGATCACTTTTACTTTGGGGGCACAAAGACACACACTGTCTCTGCTACAAGAAGTCTTCGCTCTCTGAGCCCAGAGAGCGTTTCGACGTATAATGTTTTTGCTGAGGAAAAGTGCACACAGCAAGTGCAAAGTGCACTTGCTCAAAAAAGTCCTGCAACTGCCAGAGTTCCCTCTGTGTAGACGTCTTGCAATGTGTCTAACTTCCTTCAGATAAGCTCTTCACAAATCTGACACATTTTCCCCAGATCATTCCAACAGTATCCATGTCTCCAATGCCCCACAACAGTGAATGCTGAAACTTGACTTCTTTATCTATCCTGGGGTATATGTTAGTTTGCCCAGCAACACAAAGAAGACAGTCACAATATGCATGCAGCTGCACTTTTAGGAGGTGGGGAACCATTTCTGCTGACTCAAAGAGAAGTGACCCTTTCTCACTTTCCTTAATACTTCAGCAGTGGACTGAAACCAGCTTGCTTTACAAGAAATAAATGGAGTCATACACTTGTCATTTTGTATCTACTTGTATCTACTTGGCAAGTTACAGTGGGGAAAACTAGGAAAATATTAAATAGCAAGAGAATTCATGTAATCATGAACGCCTCTGGGATGGCAGTTCAAACTGATATACTGCATTTTTTACTTCCTGGAGGCGGCGCCTCCGACAATGGCGGATTCCCTCTAACTCAGAGGGAGATAGCTCCGTGGAAATCGGGTCCTGCCGCTGCAGCGAAGCGGGGACCCTTTAAAAACCGCAGGCGGAAGAAGCCTGCGGACCTGGGACTCGGCGGGCACCGTTTGCGCCCCCCCCCCGTTTGGCAAAGGAACCCTATAAAGGACTCCGGAGGGAGACGGGGGTTGGTGTGGTGCTGAGAGTCAATCGCTATCTCTGCGGAGCGAAGCTGCACAGCTGTTGTCGGAGGGCGCTGTCCTTCTTCCTATGACAATTCGGATTCTAAACAACAACCCGTGAGTAGGACAATTGAAAATTTTGCATGAAAATACAGCCTGGAATTTGACCTGAAACGGGAAGGTGTAAAAAGGAAGTCCACCTCCCGTCCTTTGTATAAAGATCAAAGCAAAGATTTTACAAGCTAAAAGCCGGGAAAACAGATAGCCTGAAGGTTCCTGCATTTTTAACCATCAAAACCCCCCTTGACAGCAGGAGGAAAGGGGGGAAAATTTGACTTTTTAAGCCTGCAGAGAGAAATTTAAGAAAATAAGTTTCCACTGTCCCTAACCTGGGGACGGAATGGCAGGAAAGAAACGGTCGGTGATATTTACAAATTGAAAATAGAAAAAATGATATACGGAACTGGAAAAGGGAAAAATAATTCCAAAGCCGCTTTCTGCCTGTTTGTTTTATATTGAAAGGAAATAAAGTATCTGGAAATCGAAAGGAATTTTTCCTTGTTGGATACAATTTAAATATGGATGCCAAAAAGTAACTACACCCCCTAGAGGAAGCCAGCCAGTGTGCCTGTTTTTCAGTTATAAAGAGAACATTGTATCAGGGAAAATTAGATCGTGGGACCAGCTCCCTGACCTTGACAGAAATGAATAGAGAGGAAGTCTTATCTGCTCTGAACAAAATATATGATGGGTTGCGACAGCTGGAGGAGAAAATGATTTTGATGAATCAAAAGAGGGACAATACAGCTAAAGTCAGTAAAGAGGTGCCAATGGAAAATGCTACAGAAACTGTACAACAATCTATGCAGGAGACAGATTCAATAGGGCAACTGCAGAGTCAGAGAAAGATGGATGGGATTGTGAATGTATTTCAAAAGACACAGAGGACGGATTTTGGAGGACACTGGCCAAACTTTGGAGTTAAGAAAATTGTTATCTTTGGTGGGACTGTGAAACGAGTGGAAGAATTTTTTGGAACGATTACTTCTTGGATTACAAACTAAACACTGGGGAGTGCAACACCGGGGAATTGGACAATTGGAGAAAAGGAAAGGAAGAATGTCACTGTACGGAATCACCCGGTGATTGGACCCCCAAGGAGAAAGAGAAGGAAAGGCGAAAGAACTCAACAGGGATCAAGGATGTATGTAGCTACAAACAGGAACAAGAAAACTCGCAGAAGGGGCTTGGAAATGATTTGAGGGCCTCTGATATCAGGACACCTGACTGATAAGGATATAATGATATATGGACTGACATTGCCGTGAACCAGGAAAAGGGGCACTGGACTAATCTAGAATGAGAAATGTCTTGTGTAATTAATCTATATTTATGGAATTAGTTCAATACTAATGAAATATTAAAAGATGTTGGAAAGGATGTAATTGGCTTTAGCAAAATTTAGTCTAAATTTTGAAAGTTTAATTATTTGAGGACAAGATAAAATTTATGAAATTATTGTAAAAAAGAAGTGGTTTGAGTAATAAGGTGAAATAAGAATTGGCAAGAACGGTTTGATTATAAATGAAAATATGAGGATATTATATGGGGATATATAATCAAGGGTAAGATAAGAGGTATGAATTTGCTGAACATATCGTTAATTGGAATACAAAGAGGGAGGTGGGAGGGAGTCAGGAAAATAAGTTAAAAAGGGAAAAATGGTGAGAAATTGAAAAGAGAGATTTTTGATTTTCTTGTTTTTTCTTCTTTTTTGTCTTTCTTCTCTATGTTTTTTCTATGTTTTTTGTGTTGAATTTATTGTTTAAGATTTTGTAAACTTTTTTTTCTGTTTTGTTAAAATCCAATAAAATATCATTATGAAAAACAAACAAACAAACCGATATACTGCATTTTCTGTTTTCCAGGTAAACAGTGGGGGAAAATACCATCAAAACCAAAGAAGGTTTAACTGGATTTGTTTCCTTCCTCGGCATACACGTGGGCCTTCATATCAGGAAACCATGAGCTGCTTTACTCAAATGCTGGGAAACTGGATTAGTTTTCCTTCCTTAGAAGAATACCTGAGCTCAAGGACTTACTCTTGGTGGTTGAGTATGCTTCTGATTTTGCCTTGTTCAATCGTTATAATGACGTATTTGTTTATCTGTGCAATCTCATTTTTGCTATATGTCTACAAGAAGAGGAATAACCAGCAAGAAACTGATTTTGATACCAAATGTTGGAAAAAGCCAAAGCAAGTTACGGCTCAAGTTTTAGATATATTTGGAAAGATATGGCATGGTGAGTAAATGTTTCTTTCATACCAATAATTCAGCTACTATACTTTCATAGGACTGAGCATCAGAATTTCAGACTTGAGGCCCTGGAACAATAGTTACCACTACTGGTTTTTACCATGTGGTGGGTACACAGTGAATTTAATGAGTATATCATCATGTAGTAAGACTTTGAGGGTGCAATTTTGCATCCCAGAGGGTTGAGAAATATCATTTATATGTGAGCACAACAGGGAAAGTACTGGTCCGTGTGGATGACAACCTAGTATCCAGAATGCTGTAGTGAGACTTTGAGGGTGCAATTTTCTTCAGCATGGTAAATCACTAGGTAACCCTGAAGCATAAACTCTGTACACAAACCATGGAATTTGTCAGCAAAGGATGTAGTGATGTGGTGATTCTGTGAGAAACAGGATGATGGAATACAGAGAGCTTTGGCTTGATCAAGAGGATCCATCTTATGTTCTCATTGCATCCCAGAGTGTAATGTTGCTTTAGATGTTGAAGCATGAATCAGAAACACATTACTAAAACCAAGCTTGGATCATAAGGATGAAACCCTCTGGCTACTTAGGACATGGTCAAGGGTCCATCTGTCTGGGAAACTTTTTTCTCACATTGTATAAAGTGATTCAGAGAATGGCCTGAAGATGCCTGAAATTAGAGCTCTTAGGGATGGGGAAAGAATGTGCAACACTGTACGGAAGGGTAATACTGTTCTTCAAATAAAAAAGGCTCAGGAAAATATAGTGTTATAACCCATATGAAAGTCAGGGGCATCTTAACCATTGGTGCTAGGGGTGCACAGCACCCGGGCGCCGGGCTCTCAGGGGTGTCAGGTTGAGAGTCCAGGGCCGAGCGTTGGAGTCCAGGGAAGAGCTGCCGACAGCTGAGCGGAGCAGAGCCCGTCAGAGTTCGTCTTCTGCAGGCGGCTCTTCCCTGGACTCCAACGATCGCTCCCAAACTCGCACCAACCTGCCCGCAGCAGAAGAGCCTGTCGGCTCTTGCCCCAGCTGCATGGCAGCTAACTGTTTCAGTGCCATGCCCGGAGCACCATGTAACGTTGTGGGCGCTGCACAATGCATCCTGTTGCATGTGCCGAGCTGTGGGTTCCTTTGATGGCTTTTCCGCTGTCGCCGCACGCTCCCAGCACCGCCCAACGTGACGTCCCAGCTCAGAACAACGGGGAATGCAAGTGGCAGCAGAGGAAACATCTCTGGACAGGATCCGCCGCACGCCAACAGTGCCGGCGGCAGCAACAAATCCGACGAATAGGAGTGAATGGATCCCAGTTGAAGCAGTTAGCCGCCATGCAGAGGATGGTGTGGAGGCAGCAGGCAGACAATGTGGCGACTGTGCCGCCTGATATTTTGTTCCCCCCTAGCATGGAACCCGCACCCACCTTCATGCGCCGCTGTGTGTTTGGTGCTGGAACCCCCATTAGTTGGCGCTGTGAGTCACTGCGCCTGCAACCATTCTAAAGGTAAACAACTATCTCCTAAAAAAAAGTCAACAACTTTGGGGTCCCCCGTTAAGAAACGCTCGACAACTCTGGGCAACCTAGGGGTGCCTGGTGGATCTTTGCACCCCCACACCGCATATGCTTAAGATGGCCCTGATGAAAGTTTCAAGGAGATTGAAACAGCAAGTCACAGTTTTAGCGCAGAATGCTGCAACATATAGGAGAACTTTTTAACTGATCGTAAATTACAGTTTTCTGAACCACAGTGTTTTCTTCCAATAAAAGATTGCAACATTCCATTTATTTTTCAACAAAATAACATTTATTTGTTGCATTTTATATTATTTTCAGGTTATGAAGTTTTTGGCATGGAACATCTCCCTAAAGGACCAGTGCTTATTATCTTTTATCACCCAGTTTGTACTATTGACTATTTCTTCCTTGTCGCTAGACTTTTCAAGGAGACAGGGAGAGAGTGCTTTACAATAATTGATCATTCCATATATCGGTTTCCAGGTAAGTTATTAAATTTAACTCATGCTTTTTTACATAAAATATGTGAAATATGATATAAAATAAAGCTATAAGATATAAAACAATGCTATAAAATATAAAACAGTGTATCAGCAAGCAGGTGAAAAACAACACATGAAATAAGTTGGAAACTGCATGCTTGCTTTTAGCCATTTACAACATCAACCTCTTCTCCCAATAATGTTTCAGGCATCATATTTGAATCTATGGCCCATGATCACAGATTGCAGGAAAACCTTACCTAACCTCAAAACAGCTATGAGAGTGCTTCTTCTTCTTCTTCTTTTACTCTAGTAATTGCAAGACAATTCCTTTGCTTCCATGCAGAAATTTCATGCTTTCTTGTACAACTTGTCTACATTCTTCCTCAGGGACCAAAGAACTGAAGGAATCTGGATAATGTGACATCTGATTTCTATGCTGTAACTGCAGGCTCTCATATAATAATTGCTGCTGACTTTAATACTAGAATAGAACAAGGTTTGGGAAAATGCGTCTCTGAGTTTATGATTTCCTCAAGTACAAAGAGTTTTGCAAAATTCAGTCATTAGTAAAGATGGCTATTCATTACTGGAAAGAACAGCGCAAAGTATGGGATTCTGCTTGGGAGCATCTGCACTAGCAAACCACCTGTGCAAAATCCTCTGTATTCAAACACCACTGGGTGGCAACTGGGATGGGGTGGGAGCTACAGCTAAGGAAAAGGGCAGAAGCCCAAGTGAAGTCCCAAAGACATGTCTGTGGCTTTCATAGCAAGTCCAACCAATCACCAAATCTGCACACAGATCCCAGAAAACATGGCCCCACCCAAACACATGGCCAATCAAGCACTCCCACACACAGCTTTTATGCCCCCATGTGACTGCAATCAAACACATGTGGCACCCTTGTTGTAGTGTTCATGGGCCTCCACTGCCACTCCCCCCACATCATCTTCCTCTGATGACACCACAGAAAGGTCATGGAAGGAAGGAAGGAAGGAAGGAAGGAAGGAAGGAAGGAAGGAAGGAGCGAACCCAAAGTGTGCTCTTTGGGGGTATTCCACTGGTTAATTAATGTAGCATATATTCTCCACCCATGTATCTGTAGATGAATCTCTGCTGTTTTGCACCAGCATAGCCTCCTCTGTGCCATGTGTGTATCTCTCTGTGTGTGAGTATGTACTATATCCAAAAGCTCTGCAGCCTAAAGGGATTGAAGTTTTGGGTGGTGCAGCAGGCACTATGGACTGTATTTTTATCATAATGCAAACTTGAATGTACTACAAACTTGACTTGAGGAACCCATGTCTAAAAAGGTGGCCACCTCAGCACTCAACCCCACTCAATGTGCTTTCCAAAAAAAGCCTACTGTTGGAACATCTGAGCAAAAGAGGAATTAGCATAAAGTCCCCCTTCATGAAATCCTAATTGAAATGGAGCTAATACAAGTATTTGGTCAAGTAGCAGGTTTTAAGCTGAATAAACAGAAAACGAAAGTACTGGAGAAAAGTCTAACAGATGCTGAAAGAGAGAGGTTCCACAGTGAAACCGGATTAATGGTAGCAAAGAAAGTGAAATAACTGGGGATTAATTTGACATCTAAGAATGTGAATTTATTTAAAGACAATTATGAGAAATGTTGGACAGAAGTTAAGAAAGATCTAGAAATATGGTCAAATTTGAGACTTTCCTTGTTAGGCCGAATTGCTGTTATCAAGATGAATGTTTTGCCGAGAATGCTGTTTTTGTTTCAAACATTGCAGATAGTGGATAAAATGGACTGTTTCAAGAGGTGGCAGAAAGAGATATCTAGATTTGTCTGGCAGGGCAAAAAGCCTAGAATAAAATTTAAGATATTAACTGATGTAAAAGAAAGAGGGGGATTTGCCCTGCCAGACTTAAAACTGTATTATGAATCAGCGGCTTTTTGCTGGCTGAAAAACTGGCTGCTTCTTGAGAACACAGACATTTTGGATCTGGAAGCGTTCAATAACAGGTTTGGTTGGCATGCATATATATGGTATGACAAGGTTAAAATTCACCAAGGTTTCAAAAACCATATTGTTAGGAAAGCACTATATAATGTTTGGATTCGGTATAAAGATTTGTTGGAAAACAAAACCCCTAGGTGGTTGTCACCAATGGAAGCTAAGGAAGTGAAAAAACTTAATATGGAATCTAAATGGCCAAAATACTGGGAAATTATAGAACAAGAGGAGGGAAAAGTGAAACTACAGAGTTATGAGAAATTGAAGTCTAAAGTAAGAGACTGGCTTCATTATTACCAGATAAATGAAGTATTCAAACAGGACAGGAAAATTGGCTTTCAGGTGGAGAGATCAAAATTAGAAACAGAATTGTTAGAACCCAATACTAAGGATGTGTCAAGAATGTATAACTTGCTGTTGAAATGGAATACACAGGATGAGACGGTTAAATCAGCTATGATTAAATGGGCACAAGATATTGGTCATGACATTATGTTTGCTGACTGGGAACAGTTATGGACCACCGGTATAAAGTTTACGGCATGTAATGCCTTAAGAGAGAATATTATGAAAATGATATATAGGTGGTACATGACCCCAGTCAAGCTTGCAAAAATTTATCATTTGCCCAATAATAAATGCTGGAAATGTAATGAAACTGAAGGTACTTTCTACCATCTTTGGTGGACGTGCCCAAGGATTAAGGTCTTCTGGGAAATGATCTATAATGAAATTAAGAAGGTTCTTAAGTGTACCTTTCACAAGAAACCAGAGGCCTTTCTCCTGGGCATGGTAGGCCAAATGGTGTCAAGAAAGGATAGGACGTTTTTCATGTATGCTACAACAGCAGCAAGAGTTCTTTTAGCAAAGTATTGGAAGACAAAAGAACTACCCACGCTGGAAGAGTGGCAGACGAAGGTGATAGACTATATGGGACTGGCTGAGATGACTGGCAGAATCCGCGACCAAGGGAAAGAGACGGTGGAAGAAGATTGGAAGAAATTTAAAGTTTATCTTAAGAACTGTTGTAAAATTAATGAGTGCTAAAATGTCATGGGTAATGTAAAACAGAATTGCAGTGATAAATGAGTGGGCGAGAGAAAAAGGATTAAAGAAAGTGAATCATAAGTAATTGAAATTAGGGGTTGCTGAAAAATTTAAAATAGGGATGCAGAAAAGGGAGGTATGGGGAAGTCGTTGAAATAAGGTTTAAGAAAAAGAGGTTATGAAATTATACATGTTTATATGTTTGTTTGTCTATGTATTGTCAGTTGTAATGTGTTTTAATTTATGTTGGAAAATCATTTAAAAAATTATTAAAAAAAAAAGAAATCCTAATTGAAATGGATTGGCAGAGAGCTATGCTTGTGATCCATAATAGTGCAATATCTTTGGAACAATGACACTTGTATTGTATCCACACTCTTCTTCTATTTGGGTCTTATTTTGTCAGGGTGGAAGACGGCTTTAGATGCGGCCGGGTTGAAAGATTTCAATAAAGCTGAATGTGTGGAAATTTTGAAGAAAGGCCATTCACTGGGCATTTCCCCTGGCGGAGGTAGAGAAGGAAACTTCAGTACTGACTACAACATAATGTGGGGTAACCGCACAGGTTTCGCTCGGATAGCTTTGGAGGCAAAAGTGGTGAGTGATCTTTGTGCAATTTGCATTGCCTTCAGGATTATCCTAGATAAGACGTAATCTGTTGATATCCTTGATCTTGCATCCTAAGTAGTTGAGCATGGCAAATCCCCTGTTTGGGGGTCAAATGATATCTGTATTTCCCACCACTGCTCTTTTTTGTTTTAAAGCTATTAAAATCAATTACATTTAAAAAGAAAAATAGCTTTTTTCCTCTTCAATTTTTGAAAATCTGGGGGACAGCATGTGCAATTTGAAGTCAATTACATTAGGCTTGTCATTGCAATAGCAGATGCGGAGCATTATTCCTAGTCCTTAACCAAAATAAAGGTGGAGCGGGTGGGGTGAAGTAATTCTCCAGTTCTCAGCTACCTTTTGATTTTTGATTTTATTCTTTTAGCCCATCATCCCTATATTTACACAAAACATTTGTGAAGCATACAGGAACATTGGAAAGTCAAGTGAGTACTTTGGTTGATCAAGAAATCTGCTTTCAGGCAATAAACATTTTATAATAATATACATCTTTTTAGAAATAGAATATCTTTTTACTACTTTCTAGTAGAGTTTATTCAGTGTACACTGATCTGGAAAAGTTGTGCTGCCTGTCTCAGGACTGAGTGAACATGTCCTTGCTTAGTTTTTTATTAGATTTTAAAGATAGCTATAATCTATAAAAGTGGTAGGAACCCCAACATGGAGGGGGACTGAGCAGGAAAAAAACCATATTCTGCAGTCTATTTTACAACTTATGACCTTGATTTTTAAAGAGCAGAGAAGAGCTGACAGAATATGCTGCTTTTTTCTTTTCCAAAGGACTCATACTATTTAATGATTCCTCTCTGGGATGGATTGACTGGAATTGCTAAAAACTCAGAATGCTAACTAATTTCAAATTTGATATGGGATCGCTTTCTTACAGACTCTTTTCCCTTTCATACATAGGGCTGACAAAATGGTTATATGAGAAAACACGGCTTCTCTACCTTCCCGTATATGGAGGATTTCCAGTGAAACTGAGGACATATATTGGAGAACCCATCCCATATGATCCAAATATAACAGCTGCAGAGCTGGCTGAAAAAGTAAGTTAACTCTACCCCCCCTTGTTAGTTTCTCTTTTTCAGTTCTATAAAATGGTTTCTGCCTACTGACTTGCTCATTAGAGATCGGGTTCATTATGTAGACTTTTGTGCATTGTGTTCATCAGTCAGCTTTCCCTCTCCGGAACTTGTTGAGACCACGAAAAACCTATGCATTTTATGTAGTGTTGCACAAAGATCTGCTCATGCAATAGGACTTCTTCTGCCCACCATATGCCCCAGAATCTGCCCCAGAGGGTTCCTCCAAGCCCCCTCCCCGGTGGGGGACCCAGTAAGCACTGTACGCTCCTAATCCTCAATAAAACTATTACTGAAGAACTTCTGATGTTTGTTTGATTTATTGCAACTCTGCACGTGAATGTGACTCCATTCTACTCTACTATTTTTACCCATGCCCTGGTGTGCTGTTTTCAGGCAAGGAACCAGGAGGTGACTGTTTTTTCTCACTAGCCCTGTCAGCCATTGCCATTCTAAGAGAACGAGGGAGGTGTTCATAGTGAGTTCAGGCACCTCTTTTTCTGGATAAATAGCACTGAGCATAGTGAAATATAACTCAATAGCATTTCTACAGTTTTCCTCACATAGCTGGAGGTAACAACCATGCAGGAAAACTGATACGTTCCAAGCAGCCCAAGGCACTCATGGTTGGTTGTATCTCAGCAATTCTGATACAGTGCTCTTGGTAAAAAAAAATCTGTAACTGAAAAAAATGGGATTCTTTATTCTAATGGTTCTGGTCCCTTTAGCATTTCCTCACAGATATGAATAACTGTGAATATCCATTTTGCAATATATTGATATAATACAATATTCCTTTGTTCTTCTTTCAACAGACAAAGACTGCAATTGAAAATCTTCGGGATAAACACCAAAAAAGGCCAGGAAATATATTAAGAGCTCTTTCAGAACGATTTGATAAGCATTACAAAGCTGACTAGTCCATATAAAGCAGTTGTAATGTTTATGATCATGCATCTGTAATCGAAAACTTTAATTATTATGTAATTAAAGCTAAGTTAAGATACACAGAATTGTGCTGGATTGTATATTAATTATTGTGAAGGGTCATTAGCTCATTAGCTCAGCCATTGGTGTACATGCTGAAGAGCCTAAGTGCCTTCTTGTCCTATCCTGCAAAACTCCCAGAATCCCCCTTTTGGAGACTTACACTGGTAGCACCAGAATCAAAGAGTGTAACAGGAAGGTGTGTATAAAAGGCTGTTCCAAGATCTGAGCCCTGTAAAGCCTCTCCTCCATCTGGAAGGGAGGGATTGTGAGCGGGAGACAATTCCCGTGTCACGCAGAGGGCATTCTGCCCCCTGCACTCTCATCATTGCTGGCGCGCCACGCCTCCCAGTTGGGCACCCAATCAGGTGCCACCGTGGGGGCATGGTTTAGCCGCTCAAATGCGGCCGCGCCAGCTCTCCCCGCCATTGCGCTTCAGATTTTCCACGAGTCAAGTGTTCCTGCTCGTCGTCATCTTGTTTGAGCCAAGCACGTGGAAGAATTACGAAGTCGGAAGTTCCTGTTCTGATTCTGCAGTTGTGAGGTTTGGAGGAAGGGGTCCAGTGATTTTACCTGCATTTGTACTCTTATTTCTCCTTAGTAATTTTTGTGGGGCATCTGGAGGGTTCCTGGCTGTTGTTTTGCCTTAGTTAGAGTGAGGTCTCGGGTGGCTCCAGGTCGCTCCAGCACTGCCGACAGCACTGTTCTCCCAGCCTCCTCACCAATCCAGCGAGCCTCTTGGGCTCGGGTGGCGGTTAGGCATTGGAATGTGATGTTGGTGTATGGAAGGGCAAGGTGTGGCCATCGCCTACCCCTTCGCTTATGGGTATTCCGTTAAAGGAATACGGCGGTCATGGATCCTGTCCGATGCCCTGTGTGGTGGGGGGCCACGGCATGACCCTCGGTGACATCAGGGGAGAGCTTATAGTTGTATTTGCATCAACAGGCTCCCCCTACTGGTGGTTAACCCCTCATCAGACTCACCCCTCTCTGAGTGGGTGGAGTCAAATTTGCTGTGGTCCAATGCCTAAGCCAATACCTTCTCACATGCTGTAATCAATAAAGTTGTGGCCTTTTCTTAACCTAATATACTGTGTCCACGTGTCTTCATTACCCAAGCGGGGATCAGGTTCTCAAATCACAACACAAATCTTTCTGCAGAAGCTCTTGTGTATGCTCATTGAGTCTCCGGACTTGGACAGCATAATGATGATACTAAAACACTCACTTGCTGAACAAGAACATTGAATACATGGAGTAGGCTTTGCTATCAAAAACGATCTTGTGAAGCTCTTGTCAAAAGTCCCTACCTGCATTAATGAACGACTTTCAACTCTTTGAATAAAACTCACCAAAAACCAACAGGCTACTATTCTAAGTGCTTATGCGCCAACACGGGATGTTGATGAAGACATTAAAGATAAATTTTACTATCTGCTGGATATCATCCTTTCAGAGACACCTAAGGAGGATAATGGGACGCGGGTGGCGCTGTGGGTTAAACCACAGAGCCTAGGACTTGCTGATCAGAAGGTCGGCGGTTCGAATCCCCGCGACGGGGTGAGCTCCCGTTGCTTGGTCCCTGCTCGTGCCAACCTAGCAGTTTGAAAGCATGTTAAAGTGCAAGTATCACTTTCGGCGGGAAGGTAAACGGCGTTTCTGTGCGCTGCTCTGGTTCGCCAGAAGCGGCTTAGTCATGCTGGCCACATGACCCGGAAGCTGTACGCCGGCTCCCTCGGCCAATAAAGCAAGATGAGCGCTGCAACCCTAGAGTCGGTCACCACTGGACCTAATGGTCAGGAGTCCTCTTTACCCTTTAAGGAGGATAATATTATCCTCCTGGGTGATTTTAATGCAAGACTTGGGCAAGATTTCGATCTGTGGCCTGGGACTATTGGGAAAGAAGGAATTGGCAACAGCAACCAGAACAGAATCTTTCTTTTGACTATATGTCTAGTGCACAATTTTGTTATTACCAACACACACTTTCGACAAATATATATACATATATATATATACACAGTTGTACCTTGGATTCCGAATGCCCTGGAACTCGGACATTTTGGCTCCAACAATGACGCAAGCCCGAAAGTGATTGTTAAGGTTTGTAAACGTTCTTTTGGAACCCAAACGTTTGACGGGGCTTCCATGGCTTCTGATTGGCAGCAGTAGCTTCTTGCAGCCAATCAGAAGCCACAATTTGGTTTTCAAACATTTTGGGAAGTTGAACGGACATCCGGAACAGATTCCATTCAACTTCCAAGATATGACTGTAAATTTAAATCATGAAGGCACCCTCAGTCGAACCACTGGCACCTCTTAGACAATGCAATTGGCCAAGCTGAAGATTGCCATGATGTGCTCCTTACCAGAGCTATCTTGAGTGCCGATGACTGCTGGACAGATCACTGATTAATACGGTCCGCAATGGCTATCAAGATTATACCTCAACACAGGCTTTAAGGAAGGAAACCAAGGTGCAAAATAAACACTGAAGCCCTTCAAGATCCCATTAAGTGGGATTGCTTCCAAAGTACTCTTTTTTTAAAAAAATCATTTAATCATTTTTTCTTTTTCTTTTTTTAAAATAATTTTTATTGAATGATTTTATGTTTCAAAAAACAATACAGCCATACTACCACAAAATATAATTAAGAAATAAAAATTACATACATCGATATTTAGTTTGTTATTTGTTATTTACCATCTTATTTCCTCCCGAACATTGCATACAACAACACATATGTGCAGACACCTACACCCGCTCAGAAAATGATAAGAATGAAAGTAAATATTTTTTCCCCTTTTATCTTCCAAAATCTTTTTTTCAACTTTGACATCCTGTCAAGTCCCTTTGCATATGTTTTATCTTACATTTGAATGTACACAAAACAACAAACCTTTCTATATAATTTTTCTAATACATTCTGATAACATAATAAATCCTTAATTGTAGTCAACTTCCTTTTATTTCCTTTATCACTCGAATGCTAGCAATAGCATTCAAGGAGTCAATACTATTATTGTATTTTTGAACATATTTTTTATAAACATCCCATTTTTTCGCTAATTTTTGCTTTGAGTTTCCTCTGAGTTTACTAGTCAGTTGAGCTGTCTCCACCAATTCCTGTAATTTGATTTGCCAATCTGTTATTTTTGGAGCCTTGTGATCTTTCCATCCCTTGGCTACAAGTATACAAGCCGCTGCGGTTGCATACAAAAATACCTCTCTTAGATTTTTGGGGATCTCTTTATCTAAAATACTTAATAGAAATGCCTCCGGTTTTGGGGTAAAAGTTATCCCCATCATCTTTTTTAATTCATCATATATTTTCCCCCCAAAAATCTTAATCTTTCCACACGTCCACCACATGTGGATCATGTCACCGTTATTTCCTCCACATCTTCAACAAGCATTCGCCAAATTATTATACATGCTTGATAATCTGGAAGGAGTGAGGTACCACCTATGAGTCATTTTCCTCATATTCTCTCTTATATTATAGCTGGCTGTGAATTTCAAATTTACCTTCCATAGGTTTTCCCAATCTTTTAGCATAATTGGACGGCCCACATCTTGGGCCCACTTTATCATTGAAGCCTTAACCTCCTCATCCATTACTTCGTAGTCTAAAAGAAGTCTATACATTTTTGCAATTATTTTAGTTTTACTATTCAGTAATTCTCTTTCAAATCTTGAAGGCTCCTTTTCAAAACCTATCCGCTTATCCTGTCTGAACATTTCATTCACCTGGAAGTAATCTAGCCAACTAGAAAAGTGATCTTTTATTTTCTCATAACTTATCAATATTAGTTGACCCTCCTCCTCCCTTAATATTGTGTTATACGTTATCCCATTCTCTTTGATGATGTTGGTTTTTTTTAACAGCGATTGCTTCTAATGGAGAGTTCTATCTTGGGGTTTTCAGTTCCAAATATCTTTTGTATTTTCCCCACACCTTATATATAGCATTTCTTATTATATGATTTGAAAAACTCCGATGCGCCTTTATTTCCCCATAATTAAGATAGCCATGCCATCCAAAACGTGTGTCATGACCTTCTAGATCTAAAGTATACCAATTTTTTAATAAGCACCAATCTTTCAACCAGAGAAGACATGAGGCTTCGTAATATAGCTTCAAATCTGGTAACCCGAAGCCACCTCTTTCTACAGTATCTATTAATATCTTATGCTTTATTCTTGGTCTTTTACCCTTCCACAAAAGTTTAGAGATTTCTTTTTGCCACTTGTCAATACTGCTGGTCTTTCCTATAATTGGAATCGTCTGGAATAAAAAGAGTAGCTTCGGTAAGACTATCATTTTAATTACCGAAATACGGCCCAGGAATGATAAGTTTAGGCTTGTCCATGTCTCCAACTGTCTTTTGATATTTTTCCAACAATTAATATAATTATCTTCATACAAGTTAATATTCTTTGGTGTTATCCATAATCCTAAATACTTGATTTTGGGGTAGATTTTAATTTGTATTATTTTTTCTAATTCTGCTTTTTCATCCGGCGACAAATTTTTAACTAAGTTTTGTCTTGTTTAAATTCAGTTTAAACCCCGCAACTTTACCGTAGGCATATATTATTTCCAATGCCTTTGTTAAACTCTGTTTTGGTTGCTCCGTAGTTATAATTAGATCGTCAGCAAATGCCCTCATTTTGTAACTTCTATTTCCCAGCATAATCCCTTTTATTTCTTTTTCCTCCCTAATTCGTTTACATAAAACTTCCAATGTTAGTATGAAAATTAAGGGGGATAGTGGGCAACCTTGTCTGACCCCTTTACTGATTTCACACTCCTGTGATAAATTGCCATTTATTATAATTTTAGCTTTTGTTTTGAATATATTGCTTCAATCCCTTTTATATACTGTATACCAAAATCCATATGGTGTAATAAACCTTTCATAAATTTCCAGGAGACCCTGTCGAAAGCTTTTTCAGCATCTATGGCCATTAAGACAGCCTTCTTTTCTATTCTTAAGTCTAAATACTCTAATAAGTTTATAATGTTTCTAGTGTTGCTATAAATGTGCCTCCCGGGCAAAAAGCCAGCTTGGTCATTGTGTATAATCATCTGAAAGATTGTTTTTTTATCTTTCGGCTAAAATATTTGCATATAATTTATAATCGCTATTTAGGAGTGTGATAGGCCTATAGTTGTTAGTAAGTAGATTGTCTGTTCCCTGTTTTGGAATTAATGCAATAAGGCTATCTTTCCATGAGTCCAGCATGGTTCCATCTTTTAAAATGTTGTTCATGATACTTCTTAATGGATCAGACAGTATGTCCTCAATTTTTTTATAATATATTGCCGGTAGGCCATCAGGCCCTGATGACTTTCCTATCTTTGCTTCTTTAATTGCTCTTTGAATTTCGTACAATGTAATAGGAGCATTCAACAGGTCTTTTTGTTCTTTAGTAAGTTTCGGAAGACCATTCTGTTTTAAATATTCTTTAACTTCTTCTGATGTTTCATTTCCTTCCTTATAGAGTTCTCTAAAGAATTCGACAAATCGTTTCTCTATTTCTTTAGGGTTGTTTATTATTTTGCCTTCGCACTTAACTCTATTTATAAGCCTTTCTGCCTCTCTCTTCTTTAATTGCCATGCTAATAACCTTCCTGGTTTATTAGCATGTCCAAAAGTTTTTTGTTTCAAAAATCTTAGTTTCCATTCCATTTCTGCATTTATTAGCATTAAATATTGAGATTGTAGGATCTTAATATTTCTTTTTAATTCTACACTATTTGGTTTTTTGTATAATTCCAGCTCGCTTTTTCTAATCTCCTCTAAGATTTCTTGTTGTTTTTTCCCCTTTTGTTTTCTTTGAATTACGTTTTGTTGAATAAAGAAACCTCTTAAGACAGCTTTACTAGCATCCCAGACTATCTTTAAATCGGTGCCCTTATTTAAATTCAGTTCAAAAAATTCCTTTAAGGTACTTTTTGCTTTTTCTACTATTATTTCATCTCCTAACTCTTCACTCCGTTTTTGTCTATCATATTCTAAATCATATTTCTTTCTGTTGAGTAGGGTTTTATCTAGTGCAAGTGTAGAGTTCTTTGTTTTTGTGGCAGAAATTAAATCTTGTAGCAGCAAGGGTGTTTCCAATGCTGCTATAGCGTCAGGGCCAAACTGCCTTTCCAACATATGTTTCAATTGGATGTATTGTTGTTGTGTTTCACTGGTTAATCCATACCTTACTTGCAAAGTCTTATGTTCCACAAATTTGTAATTTTCATCAATTAATTGATTCAATGTTAAAATACCTTTTTCATCCAATTTTGCCAAATTATTACTTGATTTCCAAGTAATAATAGGATGTTTCATAAAATTGGAGCCGAGTTTAGTCCACCTGTCAGGGAACTGTCATCTGAGACGAAGGAGGTGAAAGGGCTCATGGAGGGTGAGAGAGACCACTCAGCGGAGGAGGGGACCAGCAGGGGGAGAAGTGGAGTTCCAAGGGAAAGTGAGTCGGAGGGAGGGCTCAGAGACACTTCAAGCGAGAACAGTGGGGAGGTTTCAGGACCTCCCGTAGGGACACCCACTCCTCGGCGGAAGCTGTCACGCCGAGAGTCCAGAAGACGCGTTTCCGTTAAGGAGCTTTTATGCTGGAAGAAGTTCCGTAAACGCCCACTGTCCGATTCTACGAGCGATTGATGGAGCCATGCTTAAGGAGCTCCATCACAGACAGAGGTTTGGGAACTTAGCCAAACTCTGAGGGATCAGGATTTTACGCACAAGCAGCTCACCATCCCATCACAGCAATCGGACAGTCCCTGAAAGCAGCTTGTGCAGAGAGGCATCATGAGCAACCCAGCCGGAGCCGGAGGAGCAGCAGGAGCTGGAGAAAGTCCAAGTCTGGAAGAAAGGTACAGAGTGTTGGAACTCCAGCTAGCAATGCAAACGGCGAGGCTAGAAGAAAGAAGGGCGCAGGATGCAGAAAAGGCAAAAGGCGCTACACTAGCAAGAAAGATGCCAGGAATGGTGCAGAAGTTTGGGGGGGACCCCAGGAACTACCAAGCCTTTAGGACAGAGATGCAGTATGCTCTCGAACTGCAGTTTAACGACTTTCCCGATGAGGCATCGCGAGTGGCGTTTGTGATTGGCCATCTCGAAGGAGGGGCGAGAGACTGGGTCAGGCCCCTGATGGCAGGGAATAGTGACATGCTGAAGGACGCGAGGAAGTTTTTTCGCGCCATGGATTTGATGTTTTCCAGCGAGATTGAACAGGGACTGGTGCGCAGACAATTGATGGCTTGCAAACAGGGGAGCCGATCGGTTCGTGAGTACTGGACTGAGTTTACAATGTTGATACATAAATTGGGGTGGGACCTATCGGCGGAACCCATTCAAATGCTCTTTGAAGAGGGGCTTTCTTCGGCGGTGAAAGACGAACTTTCCCGGGCGCCCAGGGCGGAGTCTATGGACCAGCTGACCAAATCAGCGCTGACCATTGGAGCGCGCCAGGAGGCAAGAGCCTTGGAGAAGCGGGAGGGGAAAGGAGAGCGTTGGAGGGATTTCCGCATTCCAGAGATTCCAGAACCAAGTTTCCCGCCCGGAGAGCCGATGGAGGTTGGAACAGCGCGCACGCGCGCAGTTTCAAATCCCAGTGAAGGGAGGAAGAAGGAGGGAAAGAGCGCCAAGAAATGTTATCTCTGCCAGCAGCCAGGTCACTTTGCCAGAGTCTGCCCGCAAAGAAAGGAATGGCAAGGGATGGCGGGAGCTGTTGGGGGGAAGGAGGAGGAAGTCCAGGAGCCAGTAAAAGCCAACGCCTGTCTGCCACTGTCAGGGCACTGCAGACAGGCCAAGGAGCAGTAAAAGTGCCCACTCCGGAACCTCCAAGACCAGCCCTAGTAATAGAGGTGTGGCTAGAGCTGGCAAACGGATACCCACTGAAGACCAAGGCGCTGTTGGACTCAGGCAGCTCCTGTAATTTTATGAGCAAGGAGTTTGCAGCTGAACACCAGATACAGACACTCCCTTTAAGCAACCCCCTGCAGGTCACCACGATCGATGGGAGGGAGCTGTTGGGGGGAGAAGTTAGCCTACAGACCGTCCCAATGGTTATGAGGGTGGCAAGGCACACCGAAAGGATAGCGTTCAATGTAGCCACCCTGGGAGGGGCGCCAGTCATTTTGGGAATGAGCTGGCTAGCGTTGCATGACCCGCTGGTGGGCTGGCATCAGAGAGTGGTCTCCTTTGGGTCAGCACATTGCCTGGAACACTGCAAAGAGGGGAAGGTGCCAGAAGGGGCAAAAGCCTCCCTAGCAGGGACGGAAGTGGCGGACAAAGGGAAGGTGCCCAAACAATACGCTGACCTGAGCAAGGTCTTCAGCGAAAGGGAAACAGATAAACTACCACCGCATAGAGACTTTGACTTCCAAATTAACCTGGTCCCTGGGGCCCAGCTCCCCGTGGGCAAGCTGTACGCCATGTCAGACAGGGAAATGCAGGAGTTGAGGGAGTTTATTGACAAAAACCTGAAGAGAGGTTTCATCAGAGAGTCCAGAGCGGTGGGGGGCAGCCCAGTGTTTTTTGTGGACAAAAAAAACACGGATAAACCGAGATTGGTCGTGGACTACCGGCGGTTAAATGCCGTGTCAGAACCAGTGACTTTCCCCATGCCCAGGATTGATGACATTTTGACCAGGGTGAGGAAGGGAAAGATATTCACGAAACTGGACCTGAGAGGAGCTTACAACCTGATACGAATAAAGAAGGGGGATGAATGGAAGACAACGATGTTCACCCCCCTAGGGGCTTTCGAATATCTCGTTATGCCCTTTGGATTACAAGCAGGCTCCGCCTGTTTTCAATCGCTCATGAACCATGTACTGGGACCTTTGCTCTACAAGAATTGCGTGGCCTTCCTCGATGACGTGCTAATATATTCAGAGAATGAGGAGCAGCATGTAAAGGATGTCAGGGAAGTGCTGAGCCAGCTGCAAGCAAACCAGTTGTGGGTGAAATTGGAGAAGTGTCAGTTCCACACCAAGGAGGTGGAATTCCTGGGGTACCGCTTATCAGACAAGGGATTAGCCATGGATCCAGGCAAGGTCCAGGCGGTGCTGGAATGGAAGACACCGAAAACGAAAAAGGATGTGCAAAGGTTCTTAGGGTTTGGGAACTTTTACCGTAAATTCATCAAGAACTTTGCCCACTTAACGGCTCCCATCACGGACTGTCTAAGCAGCAAGAAGAAATTCGTTTGGACGGCGGAGGCGGAGCACGCTTTTGAGGAACTGAAAAAGGCATTCGCTTCGGAAGAACAGCTCCTGCATGTGGATTTACAAAAACCCATGAGAGTGGAAACTGATGCCTCAGACCGGGCGGTGGGGGCGGTGCTGCTTCAGCCAGGGAGCAATAAGTCGGAATGGAGACCGTGTGCCTTCTTTTCGCGTAAGCTGAACAAATCCGAGAGGAACTACACGGTATATGACCGAGAACTACTCGCCATTCACGAAGCGTTCCGGAGATGGAGACACTTACTAATTGGCGCACAGCATAAGGTGCAAGTGTGTACGGACCACAAGAATTTGGAGTATTGGAGAACGGCACGAGTGCTCAACCAACGCCAAGTGAGATGGGCCCAGGAGTTCTCCAAATTCCATTTTGAAATCTGCTATGTGCCAGGTCCAGAAAACATCAGAGCGGACGCTCTCTCTCGCAAACCTGAATATTTGGAGGGGGAGGGAGCGCCAGAAGAGAGACATATTATCCCAGAGGACCACTGGGTGTGTGGTGCGGCCTGGGTGGGGCAAAGAGAACTGGTAGAGGGAACGGTAAATGATGAGTACGCCCAGGATAAGCTCAGAGGTTTAAGGAGAGAGGGAGAAGACCCCGGAGGTTTTGAAGAAAGAAACGGGGCATTGTATTACAAAGGGGCGCTATATATACCCGAAGGGGAATTGAGGGGGAGAGTACTCAAACAGCTGCACGACAATCCCACAGCGGGGCATTTTGGGCAACACAAGACCATGTGGTTGGTGACCAGGGAGTTTTGGTGGCCCAAGGTGAGGGAGGATGTACGGGAGTATGTGAGAAGGTGTGACCAATGCCAGAGAGCCAAAGGAGAAAGGCGGGCACCAGCAGGGTTATTAGAACCGTTACCCACACCAGAACGACCGTGGGAGGCGGTGTCGATAGATTTTATGACTGATCTGCCCAAATCCCAGGGGAAAACCGCCATACTAGTCGTAGTAGACCTGTTAACTAAGATGGGTCACTTTGTAGCTTGCTCACATGCAGTCACGGCGGAAGAGACAGCGAAATTGTTTGTAGAACATATTTTTAGGCTGCATGGCGCCCCCTTGAGGGTGGTTTCCGACAGAGGGAAACAGTTCACGTCCAGATTCTGGAGGAAGCTTATGAGCTTGTTGCACGTAGAGGTCAACTTTTCGACTGCCAGGCACCCTGAGACCAATGGGCAGGCGGAGAGGGCAAACGGTATCCTTCAACAATATCTGAGGTGTTATGTCAATGACAGAGAAAACGATTGGGTCGAAAAGTTGGCACTAGCGGAATTTGCTTACAATAATGCAGAGAATGTGTCCACCGGGATGAGCCCCTTTTTGGCTAATTATGGGTGCCACCCCAGGGCGTTTCCAGGGGAAGGAGGAGAGAGATGGAGTGTTCCGGCCGCGGAACTTTTTGTAGAAGAAATGGAAGCGATCCATCGTCAACTCCAACACAACTTAGAAAGGGCCAAAGAAGAATATAAGAGGCAGGCAGACAAGAGCAGAAGGGAAGGCGAAACAATTAGGGTGGGGAGTCGGGTCTGGCTATCAACCCAAGGATTGCCGTTCAAGGGGGGTTGCAAGAAATTGAGACCCAAAAGATTGGGACCATTTGAGGTCATCCAACAGGTCAACCCAGTGGCTTTCAGACTCCGGTTACCGAACCACATGAAACTGCACCCGGTATTCCACAGGTCATTACTGTCACCATACAGGGGGGAAGGTGAAGGGGTATCCACACGGGGGCCAGCCATAGAAGAAAGGGAAAGCCGCAACTATGTGGCGGAAATCATCGACTCCAGGTGGAAGGGTAATCAGGTGGAGTATTTGGTCGCGTGGGAAGGGGAACCGGAGTCGGAAAACACCTGGGTGAAGGCAGAGGAGGTCCATGACAAGATCTTGATCGAAACGTTCCACCAAAGGTTCCCCAGGAAACCTCAGCCAGTAGCGAGGTTCCGGAGGGAGTACTTTGGCACCACCGACGATGAGGAGGAACTGGAGGGATTCAGGGAATCGGAGTTGGAAGGAGGTACAGACTCCGAGGAGGAGGAGTACTTGGAAACCGGAAACAGCAAAAGGTGGAGGGAAGTGTTCGAAACTTCGGAAGATGAGGGAGGTTCCTTCAGGGGTTTTGCTCCCTCGCCTCCCGCAGAGGAGGGGAGGGAAGGGGGTGAAGGGGGCCCTGGAGGAGAGGTGGATGTCAGGGAACTGTCATCTGAGACGAAGGAGGTGAAAGGGCTCATGGAGGGTGAGAGAGACCACTCAGCGGAGGAGGGGACCAGCAGGGGGAGAAGTGGAGTTCCAAGGGAAAGTGAGTCGGAGGGAGGGCTCAGAGACACTTCAAGCGAGAACAGTGGGGAGGTTTCAGGACCTCCCGTAGGGACACCCACTCCTCGGCGGAAGCTGTCACGCCGAGAGTCCAGAAGACGCGTTTCCGTTAAGGAGCTTTTATGCTGGAAGAAGTTCCGTAAACGCCCACTGTCCGATTCTACGAGCGATTGATGGAGCCATGCTTAAGGAGCTCCATCACAGACAGAGGTTTGGGAACTTAGCCAAACTCTGAGGGATCAGGATTTTACGCACAAGCAGCTCACCATCCCATCACACCACCCTACAAGAGGTCAAAAGAAACTATATTCGAAAGTAGCCCAATTGGGATTCCTGCTAGCTTTCCAATCACTAGTCTTACTCAGCAGGTAGGCCTGGTGATATAGTTCCAGATTTTGGAGACCAAAGCCACCTTCCTTAGTTGGAAGTTGCATTTTATGTAGTGATATTTTTGGTGGCTTTGTACCCCATAGGCACAATCTAAATAGTTGATTTATTTCTGGGGAGTAAAATTTGGAAATATGTATTGGTAATCCTCTAAGAATATATAAAAGCTTTGGAACAATGTTCATTTTGAGGACATTAACCTTTCCCCAAAGAGAATAATTTGAAACTCCGCACCAGAGTAGAAATTATATATCTAACAGATGGAAAGTTCTTTAATCTGAGTAGGCTCAGTGTCTGTAAGTGTAAGCCTGGTTGCTCCAGCAACTCTGGGCGGCTGAGAACATAATAAAAACACCGCAACACATCATCGATTAAAAGCTGCCTGATACAGGGTTGCATTCAGATGTCTTCAGAAAGTTGTGTAGTTGTTTATCTATTTGACATCAGATGAGAGGGTGTTCCACAAGGCGTGAGCCACTACCAACTTCGAAGGCAGCCTGCCTGGTTCCCTGTAACATCACTTCTTGCAGTGAGGGAACCGCCAGAAGGCCCTCAGAACTGGACCTTAGTTCCTGGGCTGAATGATGAGTGTGGAGACACTCCTCAGGTATACAGTGGCAGGGCCATTTAGGGCTTTAAAGGTCAACACCAACACTTTGAATTGTGCTCAGAATGTACAGGGAGCCAATATAGATCTTCCAGGCTGGGTGTTATATGGTGCCAGCAGCCGCTCCTTATCACCAGTCTAGCTACCAGAATCAACACAGAATTAACCTGTGCATCCATGGACAGATGCAAGTTCAAAATGACCCCAAGGTTGTGCACCCGATCCTGATTATTCAATACCCTCTGAATAATCCTATTATACAATACATGGCAGCACGGCTTAGGTTTGCAAAGTTGCATCTGAAAAAAACCACAAGACTTCTGGAACAATGTCCTTTGGACAGACGAGACCAAAGTGGAGATGTCTGGCCTTAATGCACAGCACCACCTTTGACGAAAACCAAACAGCATATCAGCACAAGCAGCTTGGGGTGATGATTTGGGCTTGTTTTGTAGGCACAGGAGCTGGGAACCTTGTAGTCATTGAGTCAACCATGAACTCCTCTGTATACCAAAGTATTCTAGAGTCAAATGTGAGACAATTTGCTGACAGCTATAGCTTGGCCAAAATTGGGTCATGCTGTTAACAGGACAAGAATCCCAAGCATACCAGGAAATCTATCACAGAATGGCTGGAAAAGAACAGAATCAATGACCTAGTCAAAGTCCAGACCTCAGCCCAATTGAAATGCTGCACAAGACCTTGAGATAGATGTGCATAAACAGATGCCAGCTGTTAAGTTGTGGGCGAACATATCAGACGACACAGCGATTCTTCCAAAGCAGCTCTTTATTTGTAAGCTGGAACAGAACTGAATTGAGGAGCTCAGTCAGCCTGCTTATATAGAGCTCCAGAACAACGCAACTGTTGCAACTTTCTAAAACTATCCAATCACTGAACGTCACTTTCGATCCTTCATTTGCATACAAACTATCCAGTCACTGAACGTCACTTTCAATCCTTCATTTGCATAACTATCTACAGTATCCCCCTGCTGACCCAGGGTGAGAACTTCAGTACATAACACCCCTCCCCACCGAGATAAGGCGTTAGTTACAATCGTAATGGTTTCCTTATATACAGCACTACACGTAATGGTTCAATTAGACACAAAAGCATATCGGTTACATTTCACATCCTTAGACCAACAGTGATACATGTCCAACAACATAGTCCTTTAAATAAGTTGGGTGCTTGGAAACTCTGCCAGACCACCGGGGACTGGTAGCCAAGTCCAGGGGGCCACACAATTCTTGCTGAGGCTGTGGTGCGACCCTAGGTGGCGTTGAAACCAAGTCCCCTGGATCCGCTGCTGTGGGTGGAACCTCCGCAATGGAGTTGGCGGAATGTCAGGCACGGCAGTGGTCTGAATCTGTGGTATGTCTGGCAGACCCTCTGAAGCAGCTTGGTTCAGCTCCATACCGGCAGATTGCGAGAGAGGTGTAGGTGCAGCCTCAACATCTGTAAGTGTCTGTTCTGGAGCCACAAGCGCAGTTGGGGGCACCACGGTAGTGTCCAAGTCCCCAACCCTGCGCCTAAGCTGGTCTATGTGCTGGCGCCACAAGCGTCCATCTTTGAGTGCCACCTGGTACGAGCGAGGTCCAGTGACTCCCACTACTGTGGCTGGCACCCAAGGAATGTCCCCCACCAAGTTCCGGGCAAAGACCTGGTTTCCGGGAACAAATGACCATGGCACGTTGGCACAGCCTGGGGGTTCGGCCACGGTAAAGTCTGGGTGCAGCCGGTCGAGCGGGGACCTGAGGCAGCAGCCCATAAGCAGTTCAGCAGGACTTCGCCCTGTGGCCTCATGAGGGGTGATGTGTTGTACGAACAAGTATTCGGCGACCCGCTCATGCCAGTCTCCCCGGTCCAGGAGCATCAGTGCCTCTTTTGCCGAGCACACCATTTTCTCTGCTTGCCCGTTGCTGGATGGATGAAATGGTCCCGTTAGAGCATGGCAGATGCCCAGTCCCAAAAGATACCGCTCAAAAGTGCCTGACGTGAACTGTGGTCCATTGTCGGAGACAAGGACATCAGGATACCCATGCACTGCAAAGAGGCCTCGCAGCACCCGGATGACGGCCTCGGTAGTGGTGGAGGGCATCAGGACCACCTTCAGCCATTTGGAATAGGCGTCCACCACTACCATAAAGGTCCGGCCGTGAAAGGGGCTGGCCAGATCGATGTGCACCCTCAGCCAGGGTGTCTTGGGTGTCTCCCAGGTGTGTCCCTTAGCTGCCGGTGGTGCAGGCCTCGATTCTTGGCATGCTTGACAGGCAGAAACCGAGGCAGTGATGGCATTGTCCATGTTAGGCCACCAGATGTAACACCGAGCCAACGCCTTCATTTTCATGATTCCCAGGTGGCCAACGTGCAGAGCCTCCAGGACACGTTGATGGAGTCTTTGGGGAATCACGATGCGGTCTCCCCACAGCAGACAGCCGCGATGAGCTGAGAGTTCATGTTGTCTGGTTGCGAATGGCTGGAACTCCGATGCAAAAGCCCCTTATGGCCATCCCTTCCACACCCAGTTGAGCACACGGCTGATGGTGCGATCCTGGGCAGATGTGGAGGCCACAGTGGCAGCCGATACAGGCACTGCCGGAAGATCCTCAATCAGGAGGAGCGATGAAGCAGGAGCCAGGTCTTCCACAAATGCTGGAAGAGGGCAATGGCTGAGGGCGTCAGCATGGCCCATCGATTTCCCCGGGCGATGGACAAGCCAGTAGTGGTAGACAGCCAGGAAAACAGTCCATTGCAGCATGCGCGGCGAGAGGACCGGTGGAGTTGGTCAATCACTGGCGAGGAGGCCCAGGAGCAGCTTGTGGTCGGTGATGAGGTCGAATGTCCTGCCGTAGAGGTATTCATGGAACTTCTTCACTCCAGCCACAAGTGCCAGCGCCTCCTTGTCGAGCTGGCTGTAATTCCGTTCCGTTGGAGATAGCGGTCCTGGAAAAGTAGGCGAGCGGTGCTTCTCTTCCGTCTGGAAAACGGTGACTAAGGACAGCGCCGATGCCAAAAGGTGAGGCGTCGCAGGCAAGGACCAGTGGCCTGGCTTCACTGTACTGTACCAGCACACTGTCCGATGAAAGGAGAGCCTTGACAGCGTTGAAGGCAGCCGTCTCCCAATGACCCCAGGACCAAGGTGTCTTTGTGCTGAGGAGTCGGTGAAGAGGCTCAGCCACCGTGGCTTTGTGGGGCAGGAACATGTTATAAAAGTTCAGCAGTCCCAGGAACGCCTGCAACTCTGTCTTGTTCTTTGGGATGGGGGCCTGCTGGATAGCGCGGATTTTGGATGTGGTCGGGTGAAGGCCGGAGGCGTCGATAGGATAGCCCAGGAACTCCACCTGTGGAACGGCGATCTGGCACTTCTCCCTCTTTACCTTGAGCCCAGCCTCCTGGAACCTGGTCAGCACGGCGCGGAGGCGCTCGAACAGCTGCTGGTTTGAGTCTGCGGACACCAAGACGTCATCAAAATATGGTACCACGCCCGGAAGCCCTTGCAGGAGACACTCCATAAGGCTTCGGAAGATGCCAGGAGCCACACTCACCCCGAACTGCAAACGGCGGCAACGGAATGCCCCTCGGTGGGTGACGATTGTCTGTGGCATCATCGACGGGCAGTTGTTGATAGGCTTGGGCAAGGTCCAGCTTAGCAAAGACCTTACCCTCACCCAAGGAATACAGCAGGTGTTGAACAACAGGAACCGGGTAAGCGTGCTGCTGAAGTGCCTTGTTGATCGTGCACTTGTAGTCAGCACAGATTCTCACCGACCCATCTGGCTTGACAGGTGTGACGATGGGGGTTTCCCACTTGGCATGGTCAACTGGCTCCAAAACTCCTTGGGCGATCAGCTTGTCCAGTTGTTTGTCCACCTTAGCCTTGAGAGCAAAGGGAACTCGGCGTGGCTTTAGCTTGATGGGGGCGACTTGTGGATCAAGGCCAAAGGAGATAGGCATACCTGTATATTGCCCCAAAGTGCCGTCAAAATCCTCGGCAAAGTCTTTGACCAGACCCTCAGTCTCTGCGTTAGAGATGCAGTTGATGCCAGTGACTTCCAGGCCGAGGGCATCAAACCAGTCTAGCCTTAGGAGGCTTGGCCACTGCCCTTCGACCACCACCAGTCAGAGCAGGCCCGAAAAATCCTTGAAGGCAATCTGGAACCGGCCAACACCTACCACGGGAATGTCGTTTCCCTGGTAGTCTCTCAGGTGTACGTGGTAAGAGTTGAGTTGCCTTTTGGACACTCTGGGTACCAGTCTTTTGATGGTGCTCCAAGACACAATGGACAGGGCAGACCCGGTGTCGATCTCCATGTCACATGGAGCTCCTTCAATGAGCACCGTGACGTTCAGCCTGTGTCGCGTAGGCGAGTCGGTTTGGCCAATCGTGGTTCCAGATGGGCAGCGGCAGTTGGTGAGAGCAAAACAGCTTTCCTTGGCAGACTGGAGTGAAGACTTGGACTTGCGAGTCGGTGAAGGTGGGTGACAGACGGAGCCGATCGGCAGACCTTAACGATGTGGCCCCTTCTGGAACACGTCCGACAGATGGCGTCTCTGAATCGACACTTGGCACGGGAATGGTTGCCTCCGCAGCCAGCACATTCCGTCTGGCCTTTGGACTTCTCTGTTGGAACTTCCTGCACTCCCGCTTTGTCTGGTGCACGTCATCGTCTTCACTGGAGGATGCCTCATCACTGCTGGCCTCTTCGTGATGCACTGGAACTGGCTTCCTAGCAAGACGCGGGCTGCTGGCCTTGCGGATCTCCTGGGCGGAGTGTTCAGCAGCTTCCGAGGCCACAGCCTCCTCAATGGCTTTCTGCAGAAATGGCTTTCTGGCTTGGTGAGGAGACGCCGTTGCAGATGGATGTCCCGGACCTCGCAGATGATTCGATCCTTCAGGGCATCATCTAAGTCTCGGAACTCGCAGTGCATTGCAGCCTGTTGGAGGGCGGTGGTGTAGTTGTTGATTGATTCCCCCCTGCCTGGTTCCGGTGGTAAAACGCATGGCGAGCAGCTATCTTGGATGGCTTTGGCGCGTAGTGGTTGATGAGCTTCTCTTGGATCGTGTCCCATGGTGTTGCCTGGACTGCTTCAGGCGCAACCAATGCTCGGGCCAGCTCAAACACCTCAGGCCCACAGAGGCTGAGGAATAGTCCCCACTTCCGTTCCTTTGATACTGTTGTCAGCTCGTTGGCTTGGAGGTAGCAGTCGAACCGAGCGAGGTAGGAGTCCCTTGATTCAGAGGCTGGTGCAAACGGCGGTAGAGGCACAAGTGAAGCCATGATTCAGATGCCGGCGTGAAGGGCAATGGATGGAACACAATGCTCTAGCCAGAACAGTCAGCTCTGAATTGGTTCTGTTCAGTGATTTCGCTCAGTGATTTCGCTCAGTGATTCAGCTCAGTGATTCAGCTCAGTTCAGAGGATGGTCGCAGCTGGCTGTGCTCTGGTGTCCATTGATCCCACCTTTGTCGCCAGTGTTAAGTTGTGGGCGAACATATCAGACGACACAGCGATTCTTCCAAAGCAGCTCTTTATTTGTAAGCTGGAACAGAACTGAACTGAGGAGCTCAGTCAGCCTGCTTATATAGAGCTCCAGAACAACGTAACTGTTGCAACTTTCTAAAACTATCCAATCACTGAACGTCACTTTCGATCCTTCATTTGCATAACTATCTACAGTATCTCCCTGCTGGCCCAGGGTGAGAACTTCAGTACATAACACCAGCAAACTTCAATGAACTGAAGTGATGTGAGACTGATAAAGTCCTACAGAAAATGATAGCTTCTTATTGTTGCTAAATGTGGTTCTTATTATTAAAAGCTATTTAATAATAAGATGTACTTAGTTTTTCACACATGGCTTTTCCATATTGTCTTTATTTCTGTTAGTAAATGGCACGGTGTAATGTGTCATGTGTTGCTGTTCATCTGAGGCTGTGTGTGTGTGTGTAATGACATTTTTAAATGTGGAATTGTTCCCAATGTAGTAAACATTCATATAGATTTGTTTTGGGATGCCTCATAGGAATCATAGAATAATAGAGTTGGAGTGAACCACAAGGGTCATCTATGCCAACCCGCTTGAAGCCGAATCACTCCTTTTTGAGAGCAGATGTGCCTCATGCCTTCCTCCACAGACATTGTATTGGGAGAAAGCCTGCTAATGGCTGCTATATGTTGCAGCGTTCTGGATGCTAGGTTGTCATCCACACAGATCAAGACTTTCTCTGTTGTGATTCCAGAACAAATGGTATTTCTCCTCTGCTGGAATATTCTTTCCTTGCTTACTTTTGGGTGCAGGTGAAAACATTTTTGCCTAGTCTTTGAATAAGCTAAAACTGTGACACTCTTTCAATCTCCTTTAAGCATTTATATGAGTTATAATTCTCATATCTTCAGACCATTCTCTGAATCACTTTATACAAAGTGAGAAAAGAGTTTCCCAGACAGATGCACCCTTGACCATGTCCTAAGTAGCCACAGGGTTTCATCCTTATGACCCAAATTTGGTTTTAGTAATGTATTTCTGATTTATGCTTCAACATCTAAAGCAACACCACACTCTGGGAAGCGATGAGAACATAAGATGGATCCTGTTGATCAAGCCAAAGCTCTCTGTATTCCATCATCCGGTTTCTCGCAGTGTCCATCCAAATTAGCAGCCATCACCACATCCTGCGCTGGCAGATTCCATGGTTTGTGTCCAGAGTTTATGTTTCAGAGTTACCTAGTAGTTTACCATGCTCTGGAAAATGGCACCATCAAAGTCTCACTGCACGATGACATACTCATTACATTCGCTGCGTACTCACTACACGTTTAAACCCAACCCCCTTCTCTTACCACAATCCATAAAACTACCGTATTTTTCGCTCTATAGGACGCACTTTTTCCCCTCCAAAAATGAAGGGGAAAATTGTGTGCATCCTATGGAGCGAATGCAGGGTCCAGTATGGTTTCACCAGGTGCCTGGTGAGACCAGAGGGATATTGCCTGACAACAAACCCTAACTATTGGATTATTTTGCCCCATCTTTTAGTGCCTGCCAAACAGCTGTGTCATGCTTATGATAATGTTTTATTCTCTTGTTAGTTATGCTGTTTTAAATGTGCATTTTATATTTGACTTCATTTAGCAGTCGTTTTTTTAAAAAATGTTTAAGGTGTTTTTTTTGTTACCTTTGTTTGTGGAGTGTGTATTCTGTAATTGACCTCCTTTGTTATTTTTTCTTTTGAAATCTTTGGGATAATTTAGTTATTTTATTATCTTAGTTAATTATGTTGCTTTGACTGTATACTCTACATTTGACTTTCTTCAGATTGTTTTATTGATGTTTTAATGTGCTTTAAACCGCTTTGAGATTTTTATTAAAATATAAAGATGTATAGAAATTAAATAAATAAATAATAATTCCAAATAAGGAAAAGGAATCCAGTTTCTCAGCATTCGAGAGACTTTCCACCTCTATGGAGACACGTCCCTTTCTTCTGTGGTTGAAAGAGACTCTGACAGGTGTGCCATCTGTATGAAGAAACCAAGCAATGTGAAAAAGAGAGAAGGCCTAGGGAGCCCGCTGCTCGAAGTTGTGGCCATCAGTAATCTAACAGAAAGTATGGACACAGACCTACAAAAGCATTCATATTGCACAAAAGGTAAAGGACCTCTGGATGGTTAAGTCCAGTCAAAGGCTGGGGTGGCAGCGCTCATCTCGCTTTTCAGGCCAAGGGAGCTGGCGTTTGTCCACAAACAGCTTTCCCGGTCATGTGGCCAGCATGACTAAACCGCTGTAGGGGTGCAAATATCCAGAGTGTGGGGGTCAGGTGGGATTGCTATGAGGAATTATGAAATATGGAGCAAGCCATTGTGTCCGCAATGAAAGCATTGCATTGACTCGGTTTAATTCATTGACAATAATTTCTGATTGAATTCCACAAGCCTCTGCATCTCTGCTTTCTCTACACCTGGCAGGCACGTATAAGCATGCTAAAACACAGGCCAGTTGCTGCACCAGGCATCCTCAGTACATAAAGAATAGGTTACTTTTTGTAGTTTAATCTTTAGATCTTAAGGGCCAGGAAGAGGGTTCACAAGATGGCAAATACTGCCATCCTTCCAGGAGATAGTAAATACTACCCATCCTTCCTCTCTTGTTTATTGCTGTTTATGACCTCCGGAGTTTCCTAAAAGCATTCCTCTAGTCCTGTTTTATTTACTCTCAGATATAGTAGTCCTGTTTTATAATACTCTCAGAGTAGTCTTTGTAGTTAACAGGATTTCTTCTGATCTGACTTTGTCCCATGTGGGGGTTTTTGAAATGCTCAGAGGAAATCTGATTGGTTCTTTCGAACACTGTGTAAAAAGTTCTTTTGTGAATAAGACGACCTGGGCCGAGGAGTGGACAGGAATTATTATACACACCCCTCCCAGAGTCTTGCTGGTCAAGTCTTATGTGTATTCTATTAATCAGAGTCCAATCTTTCCTTTGCTTTGGGAACGCTACAACTGCATCTGGTGCAACGGGACACCGTGATGAGTGCCAGAGTGCCTGGAAGCACTGCTTACCTTCCTGCCACAGTGGTACTATTTATCTACTTGCACTGGTGTGTTTTCGAACTGCTATGTTGGTAGAAGCTGGGACAGAGCAACGGCAGCTCACCCCGTTGTGTGGATTCGAACCACTGACCTTCAGATCAGCAAGCCCAAGAGGTTCAGTAGTTTAGACTACACAACAATATATTGGCAAGACGTGTTTATCAGAGCTCCGCATATTCCCTTTCAGTTACATGACGGAGGTTTGCTTTGCTGGCTTCTCCCCCCCCCCCTTTTGCTCTTCTTAAAATTCCTCTTATCGAAGGCAAGGTTGTTTTATTTATGTGTTCTGGCAACCCCAGGAATTTGCACTATAGAAGTTAGCGTCGTAAATTAGTTTCAACTCCTTTTTTCCTGTCGGCTATATCTTCACATTTTTAAAGCTTATTTAACTTCAAAACCTTTTAATCTCCTAAAATCCTTTAAAATTCCTTTGACCCCCATATTTTAAACAAACTGAAAGAGAGGGGAAATTGCTGTTGCCAAAGAGACTATGTTGAAAGAACGCCCCATTCTTTCCTACTGCAGTGTTTATCATTGCAGGGGATTTTAGCGCACCTACAGAAGTCAATGATGTAAATTTGTACACCCATTACAATCAGATTCTCAAACCAGATATATACAGTACTTAGCCGGAGGTACCTTCCATCTGTCTAAAGATCATAGATTTAATAATTCAGGGCTTTGTTTAGCTCAATTTGTAAAGCAGAGGGGCTTGCTAATATTAAATGAAATGATAGAGGGAGATTGGCCCAGGGAATATACCCACTTTACATATATGGAGGCAGTGTTTTGCATATTTTGCATATAAGCTTGTCATGGAGTTTGAGTTGGGCCATAATATGGAAAGCGGTCATTTACCTCTAACAATGGTACAAGTAGGCCCAGTATTTAACAATTCTACCCCCAAAACGCAAAGCGCCAAAATTCTGACACACTTTTTACATACAAAAGGTGGTAATCACATACCATCAGCACGGTTTAAAGCTAATCCCCTAGCACAGTTATTTCATGGGACCCTAACTATTGGATTATTTTGCCCCATCTTTTAGTGCCTGCCAAAGAGCTGTGTCATGCTTATGATAATGTTTTATTCTTTTGTTAGTTAGTTATGCTGTTTTAAACAAAAGTGCGCCTAAAAAGGTTGATGAGGGCTTTCTCAGGATACTGCCAAAGAGAACACCTGGCTGTGAATTGCAAGAAGTCAAACTAAAGAAAACTAAATTTTCAAGAAATTATAGGACCCATAGGCGGTATGTGAATAATTTGTTGATCGAACAAGTTAAAGTCTTTAAATACCTTTGCCCTGTTTTTCAGTCAGCAGGGTCGTGGGGAGCACATCAGAAATATGCAAAGGAAAAAGCATCTCAAAGCGCCAAAATTCTGACAGGCTTTTTACATACAAAAGGTGGCAATCGTATAGCATCAGCACTGTTTAAAGCTAATCCCCTAGCACAGTTATTTCATGGGATCAGATTTGGACAGGCCCTCACCTTGGATCTACAGAAGCTGTTCAACCTAAGTTCCTAAGGCAATTTTTTTCTGTTCCATCCTGTGTTCCAAATGCTTCATTGTCAAACAAAAGCTTTATTTTTCTGGTTTATCATCACAACAGTTATTAACACTGGGCTTCAGTAAAGTAAATAATTAAATTAGACAGCACCTAATTGAACGACAGAATAATTTGGCCACAATAAGGCAATTTTGTCCATGGTATGATTATTTTCTACCTAGTCATTTTGACACTTGGGCACCCTATTTGCAAAATTTAACAATTCCAAAATACAGACGTGCTTTCACTTTCGCAAGCTTGAATAAACTGCCTTCAGCTGTACTTGAGGGTCAATTTCAGAAAATTCCACTGGAAAAACAATGATGTCCATGTGGAGATTGCAGTATTGAGTCAGTGGCTCATGAGCTTCTGGTTGCACTCTTTATAAAGATTTGAGGAGTGAGGGTATTACCCCTCTACTATTGTCCATGCTGGGTTGCTCAACCATTGCTACTGTGTCCTTTCTTCCAGCGGATCAAGATGACCAGGTGGCAGCAAAATCTGCAAGGTTTTTAGTGGGGGCAATTAGAATAAGATCTATTATTTGATTATTTGATTACTGATGTGAACCTCCAAAATGTATTTTGTATAGTTAAGTTTTTACCTCTGTCTTCAGTACATTTTATTTTATTGTATTCCAATGGCTAGTGGCTGATGCAAATAAAGATTCTTCTGATCTGAACTTCTCAGGTTTTATGAGGATTTATAAAGGGGCGCTGCATCATCACTCCAAATGTCACCAGGAAATGATCTATCTCAGACAATGGGCTCAGCACAAACCCCACTATCGATGGATTTCTGTTCTGCCTTCCCACTCCCTTGCAGAAACCTGAACCAGGGTATGCCTTATTTACTGAGACAGTTTCATGGTTGCCACAGAAGCCATGATTCCCGAGCTGCCCCAGGACAGGGTTTATGATCAAGAGCCATGAGTTACCATATTTTTCGCTCTATAGGGCGCACCTAGTTTTTAGGGGCGGAAATAAAGGGGGAAAAATTCCTGCTGGCTGTCTTGGCTTCCTCTTTAGCCATGCGCAATCTCTCCAGGGAGAGGTTGCGAGCGGCTTCATTTTTAGCTGTGGGGCTGGGGCGGGGAAACCCGAGCTTCCCCCGACCCCAGCCCCCAGAACAGGTCCAGGAGAGGCGGTGAGATTGTGTGCAACCTCTCCGCCGCTCCCGGAGCTTGCGGGGCTGGGGATGGGGGCATCCGCTGACCCCAGCCCACAGAACAGGCTGCGTTCTGCAAGCCTTCAGAGCCCGGCGGGAGTTCCCTGAACTGAAGCTGCCTGAAGCCTGGAGAGCGAGAGGGGTCGGTGCGCACTGACCCCTCTTGCTCTCCAGGCTTCAGTGAAAGCCTGCATTCGCTCCATAGGACGAAAACAAATTTCCCCTTCATTTTTGGAGGGGGAAAAGTGTGTCCTATAGAGCGAAAAATACGGTACTTCCCTCCCTTGGGACAGTGAATTCTCAAACTTATTGTGAAAGTGAACAGAGAGGGAGAGATTTCTTGGCAGCGATGGGAGACTGAGAATTGGAGGGATTGTTCTGTGGTATTTCGGCAGAGGATAAAGGTGTAGTGTAACTTTTGATTTTGTTTGAAATGTATTGTTATTGATAGATTGTAGACTTCCGGTTTTTGCCGCCATGGTGAACAATGGTTCTCACCATAGCGGACCAATTAAGGATAATTTGAGAGTAATTATCATTGCAAACCCCCCCCCCCAGGTTGTGGGGGGAGCGCCCTCACTTGCCGATCACCCAGCAGCTGTCTCCCGCTCCTACGGAATGCACTGCATTGGAAACTCTCCAAAGTGGTTCACCCATCACAGAGATTCTTCTGTTTTTTAAGATATATACGAATTCAGGATTAAGAAACAGGCAAGTTCTGGAAGAAGGAGACAAGTTAACCTGCTGCTGAATGAATCATCCATCGAGTGCCAAGGTCTCGAACTGGAGAAGATTTTAATCGTAATTGGATTGGTATGTGGTAGAGAAAAGCCTTCGTTTTCTCTTTATATATTCACCATGCTGTTTTCTAATGTGGCATCTCTTCACCAAAGCAAAAAATTAGTTAATAATGTATTGCAATTATTAATGGACTGCAAGAGGGAATCAACAAGAACTTTATAATGCTTATGGATTAATGAAAAGAATGGAACTGTGTGGAACATATTGGGATGTGCTGTGGCAATACCCTCCCACGGAGGATTCTAACTTTGATTTATTATGGTGTTGATGAGATATCAGCTTGTTATCAGATGGAAAATTATTGAAAGAAAATGCTGGAGGTCTGCCCAGAGTAATGGCCAGACGCCAGACCACTTTCGGTTTTGAGAAAAGCAAGGTGGTGAAAGGTCACTACGCAATAAAATTGAGTCCTTGGAGCAGGGGCGAAATGCTGGAAATGATTGATTGCAACAAGAAAGGAAGGTTGAAGGTTTTTTTAAAAAAAACATTCCACACAGAAAGTTACCAGATATAAACTCCTCTTGCAAATTAAAGAATATGGAACAGTTAAATACGAATGAAAGTCAACACATCAGTGGCTGATAAAATAAAGGATCAACATAGGAGCTGTATTATTTGGGCTAAATTGGACTGGAGCAGCAAAAAGGAATCAACATCTCCTAAAAATCTCCTAAAATCAGAAGATGGGAAGTCAACCAAAATATTTAATTTGAAATCTGCCAATTGGCTTTTTAAATTGGATTATGATTTGGTGTTGTATTAATGTGGTCTATATTGGATTGTTATTAATGAAAAATTAATTAAAAATTATTATATTAAAAAATGAAATGTATTGTTGTGGACTGCTGCAGGCTATGGTGGACCATGGGGATTGCTCGCCCTGAGTGACCCGATTGCTCCAAATAGGCAGGAAGGGAGCTTGGGCAAAGCACCTTCTCTAAAAAAGCCCATAAGGAAAATTCTGGTTCCAAAGGGTCCAGCGGTGTCGGAGAACGCTCCCTAGGAGTCTCCAAAGCTCCGAAGGGAGCCACGGAAGCTCCAATATTGAACGCAGAGACACTGTGCAATCAGGCTATGGTGGACCATGGGGATTGCTCGCCCTGAGTGACCCGATTGCTCCAAATAGGCAGGAAGGGAGCGTGTGCAAAGCACCTTCTCTAAAAAGGAAGACTGAAATTAGCGGAGCTCCAACCAGGGCTTTTGTTTAACCAATAAATCTTAAATAATTAACTGCTGGAGGCGTCTTGTGGGGGGGGGACCCAAGCCTTACATTCTTGATCCTCCATTTCTACTAATATTTTATAAAGGTAAAGGTAAAGGGACCCCTGACCATGAGGTCCAGTCGTGACCGATTCTGCGGTTGCGGCATTCATCTCGCTTTATTGGCCTAGGGAGCCAGCGTACAGCTTCCGGGTCATGTGGCCAGCATGACTAAGCCACTTCTGGAGAATCAGAGCAGCGCACGGAAACGCCATTTACCTTCCCTCCAGAGCAGTACCTATTTATCTACTTGCACTTTGACATGCTTTCGAACTGCTAGGTTGGCAGGAGCAGGGACCGAGCAACAAGAGCTCATCCACATTGCGGGGATTCGAACCGCCGACTTTATGATCAGCAAGTCCTAGGCTCTGTGGTTTAACCCACAGCGCCACCCGCGTCCCTTAGTGAAATATTTTATAAATTTCACTGATTTCCCCTTTTATAACTGTATTTTCTTCTTTATCTCCTCTTTTTATAGAGGAGTCTCTATCCTTCTACATTATCTGTTCACAGACCAGAAATGCTGCAACACATGGCTCTTGACCATAAAACCTCTAGGTCCTGGTCTCCATGGCAACCATGAGACCATCTCAGTAAATTAAAGGCCCAACACATAAGACAGAAAAAGGCAGTGGGAAGGCAGAAATCCATTAGTAGGGAAGTTTGTGCTGCGCCCATTGTCTGAGATGGATAATTCGATAGTGAAATTCAAAGTGATGATGCAGTGCCCCTCTATAAGGCTGGGGGATCCATTAAGGTGGTCTGTTCCCAGAGACTTATGGTATCTGGTGGATTCCTGAATACTCAGGAATTTTCAAGTTGGCATGCTCACCACTTCTGTCGAAGTCTTACTATAGAATCGTGAAATAAGGTAGGCACTTGACAGGTTGTCTCTTAAGTGTCATCCTCAACACTGAAGCAAACAGGGCTCCCTCATATTCTCAGGAGTGTCAGGCGATGAAGTAGGACAGTGCCTGGAAGGGACTCAGCAGCTTGCAAAGCAACATCTCTCTCTGGAAGGCCTGTGGTTTTTATCTGGCTTTTAGAAGACAGGAGTGCCTGTCTTCCTGTGGTCCATGGGGTCACAAAGAGTCGGACACGACTAAACAACAAAGTGGTTTTAATGAGTTTTAATCAGCTTTAACTCTTCTTCAAGTGATTCATGAAGTGACTAGTGAAGATAAGATACATGCGCTTTTTATGTTTTCTGGTTCTGTTTGGCTTTTACAAGCCATGGATATTTGCTCTTAATTAGTCTATGACTGAATCGCAGACAGAGTGTTGCGAGTACAATTCCTACGTTTATTCCTTAGTCAAGAACTGGTTTCGTGTGACGCAATATGTTATTGTGCATTATGAATGTTCTTGTAGGTGTGACTCCATATTTTATGTTTGATTACAAATGGCCACGACTTCCAAGAAGCAGCCTCCCCAAGTCTTCTATCTTTTTCACAATGCTTGGTTTGTTTATACAGATGGCACACCCACCACAGTCTCTTTAAACCTCCACATAAAGGGACGTGTCTCCATAGTGGTGGAAATTAGCCTATGAAAAAGTAGAGCACCAGACAAGACTTTGCTGCTCTCAAAGAGAGGTGACCAAAGTCAAGGCAATTTAGGCTTACCAGGAATGTAAGTAAAAGGTTTTGTTCATAGAATCATAAAGTGTAGAGTTGGAAGGGGCCCAACGGGTTGTCTAGTCAACCCCCTGCAATCTCAACAAACGATCCTTGTTTAGTTTTGCAAATGTGCTAGTAGTTGTGTTATTTGTCAGTTCCTGTGCAGGGATCAGAAGAGAGAGAGAGAGAAATGCTGTCTTGTCTGTATGTGTGTGTAAAAACCAGTTGTATGAAAATCTTAGCCTGTTGCCACATTGTCAACTTAAAACACAGCTAGGATGTTCTCTATTTGCGGAGATGAAATTATGCACTTACAGCTTTTCAGAAACAGTGGTATCTCGGGTTAAGTACTTAATTCGTTCCGAAGGTCCGTTCTTAACCTGAAACTGTTCTTAACCTGAAGCACCACATTAGCTAATGGGGCCTCCTGCTGCTGCCGCACCACCAGAGCCCGTTCTGTTCTTATCCTGAATCAAATTACTTAACCTGAAGCACTATTTCTGGGTTAGCGGAGTGTGTAACCTGAAGCGTATGTAACCTGAAGCATATGTAATCCGAGGTACCACTGTATTATAACACTGAGAAGCAGAAATTTAATTCCTCCCTATAACACAGCTATTATTGGAATCAAAACAGCTGTGTTTTAAAGCCCCCACCTCACCCTTATCAATTTTGTCTCTTTTCCCATACTTTTTTGTTGAAAGATGTAGTGAAGGTAGAGTAAAATAAAAAATATGCAATTCAACTATGTAAAGGTAATGGGTTTTCAGATGACTTAGTAATTTGTAGACAAAAAATGCAATGGCTGTGTATTGTGGCATGGTCCTCAATAACCCAACCGGAAAGAAGTTCTAGAGGCAGTAATAACAGGTTTGGCCTTCGGCATCTGTTCTTCTCTGGCAGCAATGCTGCTATTCCACTTCACATCCCCAGAAAGAGGCACTTTGCAGTGAATTCCAAAATGCTGCCACCCATCAGCTCACTATTTTCCCCACCCTCCCTCTTGTTTGGTGTTGTGTTCGCTCCACATAATTTAAGTCAAGTGGATAGCCTCAGTACAAAAAACAACTGTATAGCAGAGATCACTTTTACTTTGGGGGCACAAAGATACAAACTGTCTCTGCTACAAGAAGTCTTCACTCTCTGAGCCCTCAGAGCGTTTCGACGTATAAAGTTTTTGCTGAGGAAAAGTGCACACAGCAAGTGCAAAGTCCACTTGCTCAAAAAAGTCCTGCAACTGCCAGAGTTCCCTCTGTGTCTTGCAATGTGTCTAACTTCCTTCAGATAAGCTCTTCACAAATCCGACACATTTTCCCCAGATCATTCCAACAGTATCCATGTCTCCAATGCCCCACAACAGTGAATGCTGTAACTTGAGTTCTTTATCTATCCTGGGATATGTGTTAGTTTGCCCAGCAACACAAAGAAGACACTCACAAGATGCATGCAGCTGCACTTTTAGGAGGCGGGGAACCATTTCTGCTGACTCAAAGAGAAGTGACCCTTTCTCACTTTCCTTAATACTTCAGCAGTGGACTGAAACCAGCTTGCTTTACAAGAAATAAATGGAGTCATACACTTGTCATTTTGTATCTACTTGTATCTACTTGGCAAGTTACAGTGGGGAAAACTAGGAAAATATTACATAGCAGGAGATTTCATGTAATCAAGAATGCTTCTGGAATGGCAGTTCAAACTAATATACTGCATTTTCTGTTTTCCAGGTAAACAGTGGGGGAAAATACCATCAAAACCAAAGAAGGTTTAACTGGATTTGTTTCCTTCCTCGGCTGTGATGGGATGGTGAGCTGCTTGTGCGTAAAATCCTGATCCCTCAGAGTTTGGCTAAGTTCCCAAACCTCTGTCTGTGATGGAGCTCCTTAAGCATGGCTCCATCAATCGCTCGTTGAATCGGACAGTGGGCGTTTACGGAACTTCTTCCAGCATAAAAGCTCCTTGACGGAAACGCGTCTTCTGGACTCTCGGCGTGACAGTTTCCGCCGAGGAGTGGGTATGCCTACGGGAGGTCCTGAAACCTCTCCACTGTTCCCGCTTGAAGTATCTCTGAGCTCTCCCTCCGACTCACTTTCCCTTGTAACTCCACTTCTCCCCCTGCTGGTCCCCTCCTCCGCTGAGTGGTCTCTCTCACCCTCCATGAGCCCTTTCACCTCCTTCGTCTCAGATGACAGTTCCCTGACATCCACCTCCCCTCTAGGGCCCCCTTCACCCCCTTCCCTCCCCTCCTCTGCGGGAGGCGAGGGAGCAAAACCCCTGAAGGAACCTCCCTCATCTTCCGAAGTTTCGAACACTTCCCTCCACCTTTTGCTGTTCCCGGTTTCCAAGTACTCCTCCTCCTCGGAGTCTGTACCCTCTTCCAACTCCGATTCCCTGAATCCCTCCAGTTCCTCCTCATCGTCGGTGGTGCCAAAGTACTCCCTCCGGAACCTCGCTACTGGTTGAGGTTTCCTGGGGAACCTCTGGTGGAACGTTTCGATCAAGACCTCGTCATGGACCTCCTCTGCCTTCACCCAGGTGTTTTCCGACTCCGGTTCCCCTTCCCACGCAACCAAATACTCCACCTGATTACCCTTCCACCTGGAGTCGATGATTTCCGCCACATAGTTGCGGCTTTCCCTTTCTTCTATGGCTGGCCCCCGTGTGGATACCCCTTCACCTTCCCCCCTGTATGGTGACAGTAATGACCTGTGGAATACTGGGTGCAGTTTCATGTGGTTCGGTAACCGGAGTCTGAAAGCCACTGGGTTGACCTGTTGGATGACCTCAAATGGTCCCAATCTTTTGGGTCTCAATTTCTTGCAACTACCCTTGAACGGCAACCCTTGGGTTGATAGCCAGACCCGACTCCCCACCCTAATTGTTTCACCTTCCCTTCTGCTCTTGTCTGCCTGCCTCTTATATTCTTCTTTGGCCCTTTCTAAGTTGTGTTGGAGTTGACGATGGATCGCTTCCATTTCTTCTACAAAAAGTTCAGCGGCCGGAACACTCCATCTCTCTCCTCCTTCCCCTGGAAACGCCCTGGGGTGGCACCCATAATTAGCCAAAAAGGGGCTCATCCCGGTGGACACATTCTCTGCATTATTGTAAGCAAATTCCGCTAGCGCCAACTTTTCGACCCAATCGTTTTCTCTGTCATTGACATAACACCTCAGGTATTGTTGAAGGATACCGTTTGCCCTCTCCGCCTGCCCATTGGTCTCAGGGTGCCTGGCAGTCGAAAAGTTGACCTCTACGTGCAACAAGCTCATAAGCTTCCTCCAGAACCTGGACGTGAACTGTTTCCCTCTGTCGGAAACCAGCCTCAAGGGGGCGCCATGCAGCCTAAAAATATGTTCTACAAACAATTTTGCTGTCTCCTCCGCCGTGACTGCATGTGAGCAAGCTACAAAGTGACCCATCTTAGTTAACTGGTCTACTACGACTAGTATGGCGGTTTTCCCCTGGGATTTGGGCAGATCAGTCATAAAATCTATCGACACCGCCTCCCACGGTCGTTCTGGTGTGGGTAACGGTTCTAAATATCCCGCTGGTGCCCGCCTTTCTCCTTTGGCTCTCTGGCATTGGTCACACCTTCTCACATACTCCCGTACATCCTCCCTCACCTTGGGCCACCAAAACTCCCTGGTCACCAACCACATGGTCTTGTGTTGCCCAAAATGCCCCGCTGTGGGATTGTCGTGCAGCTGTTTGAGTACTCTCCCCCTCAATTCCCCTTCGGGTATATATAGCGCCCCTTTGTAATACAATGCCCCGTTTCTTTCTTCAAAACCTCCGGGGTCTTCTCCCTCTCCCCTTAAACCTCTGAGCTTATCCTGGGCGTACTCATCATTTACCGTTCCCTCTACCAGTTCTCTTTGCCCCACCCAGGCCGCACCACACACCCAGTGGTCCTCTGGGATAATATGTCTCTCTTCTGGCGCTCCCTCCCCCTCCAAATATTCAGGTTTGCGAGAGAGAGCGTCCGCTCTGGTGTTTTCTGGACCTGGCACATAGCAGATTTCAAAATGGAATTTGGAGAACTCCTGGGCCCATCTCACTTGTCGTTGGTTGAGCACTCGTGCCGTTCTCCAATACTCCAAATTCTTGTGGTCCGTACATACTTGTACCTTATGCTGTGCACCAATTAGTAAGTGTCTCCATCTCCGGAACGCTTCGTGAATGGCGAGTAGTTCTCGGTCATATACCGTGTAGTTCCTCTCGGATTTGTTCAGCTTACGCGAAAAGAAGGCACAAGGTCTCCATTCCGACTTATTGCTCCCTGGCTGAAGCAGCACCGCCCCCACCGCGCGGTCTGAGGCATCAGTTTCCACTCTCATGGGTTTTTGTAAATCCACATGCAGGAGCTGTTCTTCCGAAGCGAATGCCTTTTTCAATTCCTCAAAAGCGTGCTCCGCCTCCGCCGTCCAAACAAATTTCTTCTTGCTGCTCAGACAGTCCGTGATGGGAGCCGTTAAGTGGGCAAAGTTCTTGATGAATTTACGGTAAAAGTTCCCAAACCCTAAGAACCTTTGCACATCTTTTTTCGTTTTCGGTGTCTTCCATTCCAGCACCGCCTGTACCTTGCCTGGATCCATGGCTAATCCCTTGTCTGATAGGCGGTACCCCAGGAATTCCACCTCCTTGGCGTGGAACTGACACTTCTCCAATTTCACCCACAACTGGTTTGCTTGCAGCTGGCTCAGCACTTCCCTGACATCCTTTACATGCTGCTTCTCATTCTCTGAATATATCAGCACGTCATCGAGAAAGGCCACGCAATTCTTGTAGAGCAAAGGTCCCAGTACATGGTTCATGAGCGATTGAAAACAGGCGGAGCCTGCTTGTAATCCAAAGGGCATAACGAGATATTCGAAAGCCCCTAGGGGGGTGAACATCGTTGTCTTCCATTCATCCCCCTTCTTTATTCGTATCAGGTTGTACGCTCCTCTCAGGTCCAGTTTCGTGAATATCTTTCCCTTCCTCACCCTGGTCAAAATGTCATCAATCCTGGGCATGGGGAAAGTCACTGGTTCTGACACGGCATTCAGCCGCCGGTAGTCCACGATCAATCTCGGTTTATCCGTGTTTTTTTTGTCCACAAAAAACACTGGGCTGCCCCCCACCGCTCTGGACTCTCTGATGAAACCTCTCTTCAGGTTTTTGTCAATAAACTCCCTCAACTCCTGCATTTCCCTGTCTGACATGGCGTACAGCTTGCCCACGGGGAGCTGGGCCCCAGGGACCAGGTTAATTTGGCAGTCAAAGTCTCTATGCGGTGGTAGTTTATCTGCTTCCCTTTCGCTGAAGACCTTGCTCAGGTCAGCGTATTGTTTGGGCACCTTCCCTTTGTCCGCCACTTCCATCCCTGCTAGGGAGGCTTTTGCCCTTTCTGGCACCTTTCCCTCTTTGCAGTGCTCCAGGCAATGTGCTGACCCAAAGGAGACCACTCTCTGATGCCAGCCCACTAGCGGGTCATGCAACGCTAGCCAGCTCATTCCCAAAATGACTGGCGCCCCTCCCAGGGTGGCTACATTGAACGCTATCCTTTCAGTGTGCCTTGCCACCCTCATAACCATTGGGACGGTCTGTAGGCTAACTTCTCCCCCCAACAGCTCCCTTCCATCGATCGTGGTGACCTGCAGGGGGTTGCTTAAAGGGAGTGTCTGTATCTGGTGTTCAGCTGCAAACTCCTTGCTCATAAAATTACAGGAGCTGCCTGAGTCCAACAGCGCCTTGGTCTTTAGTGGGTATCCGTTTGCCAGCTCTAGCAGCACCTCTATTACTAGAGCTGGTCTTGGAGGTTCCGGAGTGGGCACTTTTACTGCTCCTTGGCCTGTCTGCAGTGCCCTGACAGCGGCAGACAGGCGTTGGCTTTTACTGGCTCCTGGACTTCCTCCTCCTTCCCCCCAACAGCTCCCGCCATCCCTTGCCATTCCTTTCTTTGTGGGCAGACTCTGGCAAAGTGACCTGGCTGCTGGCAGAGGTAACATTTCTTGGCGCTCTTTCCCTCCTTCTTCCTCCCTTCACTGGGATTTGAAACTGCGCGCGCGCGCGCTGTTCCAACTTCCATCGGCTCTCCGGGCGGGAAACTGGGTTCTGGAATCTCTGGAATGCGGAAATCCCTCCAACCCTCTCCTTTCCCCTCCCGCTTCTCCAAGGCTCTTGCCTCCTGGCGCGCTCCAATGGTCAGCGCTGATTTGGTCAGCTGGTCCATAGACTCCGCCCTGGGCGCCCGGGAAAGTTCGTCTTTCACCGCCGAAGAAAGCCCCTCTTCAAAGAGCATTTGAATGGGTTCCGCCGATAGGTCCCACCCCAATTTATGTATCAACATTGTAAACTCAGTCCAGTACTCACGAACCGATCGGCTCCCCTGTTTGCAAGCCATCAATTATCTGCGCACCAGTCCCTGTTCAATCTCGCTGGAAAACATCAAATCCATGGCGCGAAAAAACTTCCTCGCGTCCTTCAGCATGTCACTATTCCCTGCCATCAGGGGCCGGACCCAGTCTCTAGCCCCCCCTTCGAGATGGCCAATCACAAACGCCACTCGCGATGCCTCATCGGGAAAGTCGTTAAACTGCAGTTCAAGAGCATACTGCATCTCTGTCCTAAAGGCTTGGTAGTTCCTGGGGTCCCCCCCAAACTTCTGCACCATTCCTGGCATCTTTCTTGCTAGTGTAGCGCCTTTTGCCTTTTCTGCATCCTGCGCCCTCCTTTCTTCTAGCCTCGCCATTTGCATTGCTAGCTGGAGTTCCAAAACTCTGTACCTTTCTTCCAGAGTTGGACCTTCTCCAGCTCCTGCTGCTCCTCCGGCTCCAGCTGGGTTGCTCATGATGCCTCTCTGCACAAGCTGCTTTCAGGGACTGTCCGATTGCTGTGATGGGATGGTGAGCTGCTTGTGCGTAAAATCCTGATCCCTCAGAGTTTGGCTAAGTTCCCAAACCTCTGTCTGTGATGGAGCTCCTTAAGCATGGCTCCATCAATCGCTCGTTGAATCGGACAGTGGGCGTTTACGGAACTTCTTCCAGCATAAAAGCTCCTTGACGGAAACGCGTCTTCTGGACTCTCGGCGTGACAGTTTCCGCCGAGGAGTGGGTATGCCTACGGGAGGTCCTGAAACCTCTCCACTGTTCCCGCTTGAAGTATCTCTGAGCTCTCCCTCCGACTCACTTTCCCTTGTAACTCCACTTCTCCCCCTGCTGGTCCCCTCCTCCGCTGAGTGGTCTCTCTCACCCTCCATGAGCCCTTTCACCTCCTTCGTCTCAGATGACAGTTCCCTGACATCGGCATACACGTGGGCCTTCATATCAGGAAACCATGAGCTGCTTTACTCAAATGCTGGGAAACTGGATTAGTTTTCCTTCCTTAGAAGAATACCTGAGCTCAAGGACTTACTCTTGGTGGTTGAATATGCTTCTGATTTTGCCTTGTTCAATCGTTATAATGACGTATTTGTTTATCTGCGCAATCTCATTTTTGCTATATGTCTACAAGAAGAGGAATAACCAGCAAGAAACTGATTTTGATACCAAATGTTGGAAAAAGCCAAAGCAAGTTACGGCTCAAGTTTTAGATATATTTGGAAAGATATGGCATGGTGAGTAAATGTTTCTTTCATACCAATAATTCAGCTACTATACTTTCATAGGACTGAGCATCAGAATTTCAGACTTGAGGCCCTGGAACAATAGTTACCACTACTGGTTTTTACCATGTGGTGGGTACACAGTGAATTTAATGAGTATATCATCATGTAGTGAGACTTTGAGGGTGCAATTTTGCATCCCAGAGGGTTGAGAAATATCATTTATATGTGAGCACAACAGAGAAAGTCCTGGTCCGTGTGGATGACAACCTAGTATCCAGAATGCTGCAACATATAGGAGAGCTTTTTACCTGATCTTAAATTACAGTTTTCTGAACCACAGTGTTTTCTTCCAATAAAAGATTGCAATATTCCATTTATTTTTCAACAAAATAACATTTATTTATTGCATTTTATATTATTTCAGGTTATGAAGTTTTGGCATGGAACATCTCCCTAAAGGACCAGTGCTTATTATCTATTATCACCCAGTTTGTACTATTGACTATTTCTTCCTTATCGCTAGACTTTTCTTTTTTCTTTTTTTTTAAACTTCTTTTTATTCATTTTCTATAACCAAACAACAGCAAAGAAAGAAAAAGAAAAATAGCCAACACATACCAAAAAAAGAAAAGAAAAGATCAACCAAATCAAAACACCTAAACCAACCAAAAAACAAACATTAATTAACAATAAATAACGTTTGACTTCCCTCCATCTCGGTTTTGGGTTATGTGAATATTAAATCTATTCTGCAGTTTTTCATTTTTTAGCGTAAACACATCGCAAGGGTTATATTAAACCTACTGTGATTTTTATATCTCTAGAATTTGTTTCCATATATGTTATGAATTTAGACCAACTGTCGATAAACCTTGAACCTTGGACTTCCGGTTGGCGCCAGCGCTAATGGCCGCCTCTCGCTGAGCTCCGCTCAGGGAGGCTTCTTCACGAGTTCGGGTCTGACCGCTACGGCGAAGCGGGGACCCCTAAAATCTCAGGCGCAGAAGCCTGAGAGCAAGGAGGCTCGGCGGGCACCTTAAGCGCCCCCCCTTTACTGCAAAGGAGCCTTTTTAAAGGCTCCGGAGTGGCAGCGGGGAGCGCGGTGCTGAGAGCCGCTACCCAGCCCGTGAAGTGAAGCCGCGTCGCCATTGACGGAGAGCGCCGACTTCTTCCTGACATTTGGATTACAAATTGGACTACCGTGAGTAAGACTGAGCAACAAATTTAAAAGGAAATTACTACAAATTGGCTGAAAGCGGAGAGGGTAAAAATTAAGGAAGTCTGCCTTCTCCGGACTGCATGTAAATAAAGCATCGAAACAAGAAGCTGCAATTGACAGAAAGCGTTTTAAAAGTGACGGACTCAGGCATTGGACTCAGTTCCCCCCCTTAGCAGGCAGGGGCAGGGGGGGAAGATTTATGATCTGTTTTACCTGCATGAAAGAAGCTTAGAAGGGGAAAGTTCTGCCGTTTTAAACCCTTGGGGAGGACTGCCTGGGAGTGAGTTACCGGGACTGAGAACTGTCATTTGAGACTTGCTACAAAGTAGGCGCTTTGCTGGATTACAAATTAAAGACCTGACTTGCTATAAATTTGGAACTTTGGAAAGATACAATTTGACATTTTGGAAGATATTGGATATTTGGTTGCTACCTTTGTTTACCTAGGAAGGGAACTTTTGTTATTTTGTATTGGAAGCTTTGAACTGCTCCATCTAGAGGCTGTAGGAAAATAGCCATTATTTTTCACTGTAAGGAACAGACTTGTGGAAATTTCCAGCTGAAAGTGATTCTCGTGGGAAAGACCTTGGGATATGAGTGGCCCAACAGAGGAGAGAATAACAAGGGCTAAGAGTAAAGTTGAACAAAAGAGAAGAGGTTCAATTGTACCACCTGCAGCCCCTTTAACTCCCTCCATGGATACAGTAACAATAACAAAGGCATTAGTCAAGATAAATGAAACTCTAGAAGGGCTAACAAAGCAGAGCACTGAAAATTCCAAACAGTTGAAAGAATTATCAACAAAATTGGATCTGAATACAGAGACTATAAATAAATTAGTTCAAGAGAATGAAATAACTAGAAAGATTGCAGAGGAGGCAAAAATTTCGGCAGAGGAAGCAAAACTTTCTGCAGGAAATACACAGGAAAAGATAGTACCAGTCTGTAAAAAGCTGGAATAACATGATGCTGCCCTGTCCTTATTGGAATTACAGAGAAAAAATAAAAATTTGAGACTGAGATTGATTCCAGAAAATGAAAAGGATAATTTGATAGACTATTTGACAAAAGAATTTCTGGATTTTTGGCAGGACAGCTTGAAAGAGGAGGAATTTAAGATAACAACTGCTTTCAGACTGGGAAGGAAACAGAACAGAAAGAGCCCAAGAGATTGCCTTATAACTCTGAGATCTCAGGAGGAGAGAGATAAGATATTGAATCTACATTTTCAAACAGCTCTTGAAATTGAAGACTCGCGTGTGCAGATTTTTAAAGATATCCCTAAAAATATCCTGGAAGCGAGGACACATTACAAGGATTTGGTCACTCTATTGAGAAAGAACAACATACTATTCAGATGGGAGTTCCCACAAGGCCTGTCTTTTAACTACAAAGGAAAGAAAATCAAGATAAAAACAGTGCAAGATAAAGAACAGTTCATGACAAGGAATGAGGAGGATCTTCTCAAGGAAACGGCGGAACCTACAGACCTAGAAAATCTACCAGATATCTCAAACTTATCTTTTGGAGCCAAAAAATCATCAGAAGAAGACCTCCCTGGTGCTGTTGGAGGGGTAACCAAATAAATAACAAGATGTCTCTGCATTTTCTAAGTTGGAATTGTAATGGTTTGAATCTTCCTAGAAAGAGACGAGAAGTCTTTCACATCTTAAAAAAAGAACAATTGGACTTGATTTGTTTACAGGAAACCCATGTGACTAGAGTACACCGAAAATTACTTATTAATAAAAGATTAGGACAAGAATTTATTTCATCAGACAAAGTGAAGAAAAGAGGAGTGGTGATTTATGCAAAGGAGAAGTTGGTCCCTAAATTAATATTTAAAGATGAACAAGGAAGGTATTTGGCAATTGAAATTCAAGTACAAGGAGAAAAACTATTGATAATAGGAGTCTACGCACCAAACGAAGGGAAGTCAGAATTTTTCAAGAAATTGCATGAGACACTAATAGACTTTTTGGATTACAATGTAATCTTAATGGGAGACATGAACGGAGTGGTCTCTACAAATATGGACAAAGCACGGATAAACCTTGAACCTTTTTGCTGTCTAATGCTCTGCGTCATTTTTGCCAGATCCATATACTCAAATAATTTAATTTGCCAATCTTTAACGGTCGGGGTATTTGGGGTTTTCCAATTTTGTGCTAACAGAATCCTGGCAGCTACAGTTGCATATTGAAACATTATATAATCTTCTTTCTTAATCTCCTCTCCGATCATTCCCAGAAGGAAGGCTTCGGGCTTTTTGACAAAGGTGTATTTAAGTATTTTCTTTAGTTCGTTCTAGATGGAATCCCAAATTTTTTTAACTTCTGCACATTTCCACCACATGTGGTAGAAGCTTCCCTCTTTAGATTTACACTTCCAACACCTTTTGTCGCCAGTCTTATAAATTTTTCGCAATTTCACAGGGGTGATGTACCAATGATACATCATCTTTTCCGTATTTTCTCTGAGGGCAGTACAGGCTGTAAATTTCATTCCTTTAGTCCACAACTTCGTCCATTTTTCAAAATCCAAATTATATCCAATGTCTATTGCCCATTTTACCATAACCTCCTTAACCTCTTCGTCCTTGGTGTCCCACTCTAATAGCTGATTATACATTTTAGATAGCAGTTTAGTTTTACTTTCTATTATCTCTACCTGGAACTTTGATTTTTTCTAATTCATTCCAATCTTTTTATCTTCCTTCCATAAGGCATTAATTTGATGATACTGCAGCCAACCTGTTAATTTGCTTTTTAACTCTTCATAAGATCTAATTTTCCATCCTCTTTCCGATCTTTCCAGGAGGTCTTCATAGGTCAATCTCTCACCTTCCATATTTGTTTTTTTTGGTAGTTAATATGTCGATAGGGGATAGCCACCAGGGGGTATTTTTTCCAGTAGTTTTTTATTCTTTTCCCACGCTTCTAACAATGTTCCTCTGATAATGTGGTTTGAGAAGCCTTTATGCACCTTTTCCTTATTCTGCCAGAGATAAGCATGCCAACCAAATCTTAAATCGAAGCCTTCTAAATCTAGCAGATCTGTGTTTTTTAAAGTAACCCATTCTCTAAGCCAAGAAAGGCACGAGGCTTCATAATACAGTCTCAGATTTGGGACCGAGAATCCTCCTCTGTCTTTTCTGTCCATTAGCAGTTTAAATCTAATTCTCGGTCTTTTACCTTGCCATATAAATTTAGAGAGAATTTGTTGCCAATTTTTAAATATTGCACTTCCTCTAATCACTGGGACATTTTGGAATAAAAATAGAAGTTTCGGTAATATACACATCTTGGTTGCAGCCATTCTGCCTGACCAGGAGAGTTTTATCCTATTCCAAGTATCTAGTTCCTTTTGGATTTCCTTCCAGGTGTTTGTATAGTTATCAGCCATTAAGTTTATATTTTTCATCGTTAGCCACACTCCTAGATATTTTATCTTTTTTGCTTCTTTGATTCCTGATTGGAGTTCTAGCTGCCTCCTTAGATCTTCTCCCATATTCTTAACCATCATTTTAGTTTTAGTTTTATTTAACTTGAAGCCCGCTACTTTCCCAAATTCCTCTAGAAGTGCCAGAACTTTGTCAGTACTCTGTATAGGGTCCTCAACTGATATTACCAGGTCATCCGCGTATGCTTTCAGTTTGAATTCTTTCACCCCAATTCTAATTCCTCGTATCTCAGATGCTTTCCTTATCTTATTTGCAATTACTTCCAACACCATTATGAAAAGAAGCGGTGACAAGGGGCAGCCTTGTCTCGTACCCTTTGAAATTTTGAATGTGTCAGATAAGTTGTTATTAATAATCAGTTTGGCTCTTTGATTTGAATAAATTGCTTTGATTCCCTCCATGAAAGCACCTTCTATCCCTGCTGTCTCCAAACACTTTAATAGGAATCGCCATGATACATTATCGAATGCTTTTTCTGCATCGATAAAAATCAATGCTGCAGGAATTTCGTTCTTCTTTTCCAAGTATTCAATGATATTTATTATATGCCTAACATTGTTTTTTAATTGTCTATTAGGAAGGAATCCAGCTTGATCCGTATGTATTGCATTTTTTAGATAATTCTTAAGTCTGTTTGCCATTATCTCAGCGAATATTTTGTAATCGTTGTTAAGAAGTGATATCGGTCTGTAATTTTTTATGTTTAATTTGTCTGAGTCCGCTTTAGGTATCAGCGTTATGTGAGCATCTTTCCAGGAGATACCAATCTTCCCTCCTTGTAGAATATTATTCATTACCTCACATAACACCGGGGCTAAGTATTCTTCGAGGAATTTATAGTATTTGGCCTATAATCCATCTGGACCTGGTGCTTTCCCCAGTTTCGTTCTCTTTATTGCTTCCTGAACTTCATCTACTGTTATGCACTTATTCAGTTGGATTTTCTCTTCCTCCGTTATAGATGTTATTCTGTTATTTTCTAGATATTTTCCTATTTCTATTATGTCTTCTTCTTCTTTCTGGTAAAGTTTTTCAAAGAATTTTAGGAAATTTTTCTTTATTTCATTTGGTTCTTCCACAAGCCTTTCTTCTATTTTTATCTTATTAATCACATTTTGCTTTTTCCTTTTTCGTAGTTGCCAGGCCAGGAATTTCCCTGTTTTGTTTGCTGATTCGAAGAATTTTTGCCTCATTGATTTGATTCTCCATTCGACTTCTTGGTTAATTAGCATTGAATATTGTGATTGTAACAATTTGGATGTTTGTTTGGTCTGTTCATCACTAGGATTTATTATTAATTTTTTCTCACAATCTCTTAATTGGGTCAGGATTTCATCTTTCTTTTGTTCTCTTATTTTTTTCCTATGGCTGTTTTGTTGAATTAAAAAGCCTCTTAGCACCGCCTTGCTGGCGTCCCAAACTGTGTCAATGTTTGTCTCTTTATTAAGGTTTAAGTCAAGGAAATCTTTTAAGGTTTTTTTGGCCTTCTCAGTTACCTCCTCATTTTCAAATAGATATTCGTTCATTCTCCATCTGTACACACCCTGTACTCCACGCTTAATTTCCAAGGATATCGAATTATGATCAGAAAGGGTTCTGGGTTGTATTTCACATTTTTCAACTCTTGTTACTAATTCTCTTGATACCCAAATCTGGTCTATTCTACCCCAGCTCTGATGTGGCTCTGAGAAGTATGTAAATTGTTTTGTCAGTGGGTTTTTGTGTCTCCAAATGTCCGTCAAGTCTAAGTTTTCTTCAAGGTTTTTAAATGATCTTGGTAGTTTCCCTTGACTCAATTTTTTCTTTTTTGCACTTCTGTCTAACTCTGGTATTGGAACTCCATTTAAATCATCTAATAGGATCAATTTATGAGGCTCTAAATCCAGTAATATTTGTTCCAGTTTTTTAAAAAATTCTGCTTTATTCGTGTTTGGGGCATAAACATTTACCACATTTAATTTTTCTCTCTGGTGGTTAATCTGTATCCCCACGATTCTCCCTTCCTCATCTTTGCATATTAATTTGGGGTCCCCTTTTTCTTTTGCATATATCACCACTCCTATTTTTTTGTTTATATCTGAATTAATGAATTCAACACCCAACCTTTTGTTTATCAAAATATGTTTGTGTTTTTTGGCCACATGTGTTTCCTGACAGCATATCACATCAGCATTCTTTTTCACCAAAACCTTCAGGATTTTATTCCTTTTAGATTTGTCATTTAGTCCGTTCACATTCCAAGATAGGATTTTAAGAGTCATTATCGTATGCGTTTATTTTTTAATTCTTATTGCACACGTGCACAAGCTAATAATCTAATTTTCCTGTTCCTTGTAGTTTCTTCCTCGTTTTCTTCCTCTTCTTCTCCTCCCACCGCCCCCTCTTCCTCTTTTTCTTCCTCTTCTTCCTCCTCTTCTTTCCCTCTCTCTCCTTTCTCTTTCCCCTTCTCTTTCCTTCTCTTCTTCTCTCTCTCCTCTGTGAATCTCTCTCCCTCTTCCAACCTTTCATCCACTTTCCCAAGTTCCTTCTCGTATCTTCTCAGGAATTTATCAGCTTCTTGGGTATTCATAAATCTAAATCTCTTCTTATCGCTAGACTTTTCAAGGAGACAGGGAGAGAGTGCTTTACAATAATTGATGGTGCCATATATCAGTTTCCAGGTAAGTTATTAAATTTAACTCATGCTTTTTTACATAAAATATGTGAAATATGATATAAAATAAAGCTATAAGATATAAAACAATGCTATAAAATATAAAACAGTGTATCAGAAGCAGGTGAAAAACAACGCATGAAATATCACCAAGTGTCCTCAGAAAAAAGGAAGTTGGAAACGGCAGGCTTGCTTTTGGCCATTTACAACATCAACCTCTTCTCCCAATAATGTTTCAGGCATCGTATTTGAATCAGGCTATGTTTCCAATACAGCATGTCAACCTGGGTCTTTTGGCCCTTGATCGCAGATTGCAGGAAAACCTGACCTGACCTCAAAACAGCTATGAGAGTGCTTCTTCTTCTTCTTTTTTTACTCTAGTAATTGCAAGACAATTCCTGTGCTTCCAAGCAGAAATTCCATGCTTTCTTGTACAACTTGTCTACATTCTTCCTCAGGGATCTAAGAACTGAAGGAATCTGGATAATGTGACATCTGATTTCTATGCTGTAACTGCAGGCTCTCATATAATAATAGCTGCTGACATTAATACTAGAATACTACTAGGTTTAGGAAAATACGTCTCAAAGTTTAAGATATCCTCAAGTACAAAGAGTTTTGCAAAATTCAGTCATTAGTAAAGATGGATATTCTTTACTGGAAAGAACAATGCAAAGTATGGGAATCTGCTTGGGAGCATCTGCATTAGCAAACCACCTGTGCAAAATCCTCTGTATTCAAACACCACTGGGTGGCAACTGGGATGGGGTGGGAGCTACAGCTAAGGAAAAGGACAGAAGCCCAAGTGAAGTCCCAAAGACATGTCTGTGGCTTTCATAGCAAGTCCAACCAATCACCAAATCTGCACACAGATCCCAGAAAACATGGCCCCACCCAAACACATGGCCAATCAAGCACTCCCCCACACAGCTTATATGCCCCCATGTGACACTGCAATCAAACACATGTGGCAACCTTGCTGTAGTGTTCATGGCCCTCCACTGCCACTCCCCCCACATCACCTTCCTCTGATGACACCACAGAAAGGTCATGAAAGGAAGGAAAGAAGGACCGAGTCCAATGTGGCCCAGTCGCACAGTGTGCTCTTCAGGGGTATTCCACTGGTTAATTAATGCAGCATATGCTGAACTATTCAAAATTTTAAAAGATGATGCTGTCAAGGTGCTAAACTCAATATGCCAGCAAGTTTGGAAAACTCAGCAGTGGCCAGAGGATTGGAGAAGATCAGTCTACATCCCAATCCCAAAGAAGGGCAGTGCCAAAGAATGCTCCAACTACTGCACAATTGCACTCATTTCACACGCTAGCAAGGTTATGCTTAAAATTCTACAAGGAAGGCTCAAGCAGTATGTGGACCAAGAACTCCCAGAAGTGCAAGCTGGATTTAGAAGAGGCAGTGGAACCAGAGACCAAATTGCAAATATGTGCTGGATTATGGAGAAAGCTAGAGAGTTCCAGAAAGACATCTACTTCTGCTTCATTGACTATGCAAAAGCCTTTGACTGTGTCGACCACAGCAAACCATGGCAAGTTCTTAAAGAAATGGGAGTGCCTGATCACCTCATCTGTCTCCTGAGAAATCTCTATGTGGGACAAGAAGCTACAGTTAGAAGTAGATATGGAACAACTGATTGGTTCAAAATTGGGAAAGGAGTACGACAAGGCTGTATATTGTCTCCCTGCTTATTTAACTTATATGCAGAATCCATCATGCGAAAGGCTGGACTGGATGAATCCCAAGCTGGAATTAACATCACCAGAAGAAATATCAACAACCTCAGATATGCAGATGACACAACCTTGATGGCAGAAAGTGAGGAGGAATTAAAGAATCTTTTAATGAGGGTGAAAGAGGAGAGCGCAAAATATGGTTTGAAGCACAACATCAAAAAAATGAAGATCATGGCCACTGGTCCCATCACCTCCTGGCAAATAGAAGGGGAAGAAATGGAGGCAGTGAGAGATTTTACTTTCTTGGGCTCCATGATCACTGCAGATGGTGACAGCAGCAACGAAATTAAAAGAAAAAAAATTTCTTCTTGGGAGAAAAGCAATGACAAACCTAGACAGCATCTTAAAAAGCAGAGACATCACCTTGCCAACAAAGGTCCGTATAGTTAAAGCTATGGTTTTTCCAGTAGTGATGTATGGAAGTGAGAGCAGGACCATAAAGAAGGCTGATTGCTGAAGAATTGATGCTTTTGAATTATGGTGCTGGAGGAGACTCTTGAGAGTCCCATGGACTGCAAGAAGATCAAACCTCTCCATTCTTAAGGAAATCAGCCCTGAGTGCTCACTGGAAGGACAGATCCTGAAGCTGAGGCTCCAATACTTTGGCCACCTCATGAGAAGAGAAGACTCCCTGGAAAAGACCCTGATGTTGGGAAAGATGGAGGGCACAAGGAGAAGGGGACAACAGAGGAAGAGATGGTTGGATAGTGTTCTTGAAGCTACTAGCTACTATTTCTGGGTTAGCGGAGTCTGTAACCTGAAGCGTATGTAACCTGAAGCGTATGTAACCTGAGGTACCACTGTACTGTATCCAAAAGCTCTGCAGCCTAAAGGGATTGAAGTTTTGGGTGGTGCAGCAAGCACTATGGACTGTATTTTTATCATAATGCAAACCTTAATGTACTACAAACTTCACTTGAGGAACCCATGTTTAAAAAGGTGGCCACCTCAGCACTCAACCCCACTCTCACCATACTGTCAGAACATCTGAGCAAAAGAGGAATTAGCATAAAGTCCCCCTCCATGAAATCCTAGTTGAAATGGATTGGCAGAGAGCTATGATTGTGATCCATAATAGTGCAATACGTTTGGAATAATGACACTTGTATTGTATCCACACTATTTCCTAAATAAGTTTCACAAAAAATGCATTCTTCTATTTGGGACTTATTTTGTCAGGGTGGAAGACGGCTTATGATGTGGCCGGGTTGAAAGATTTCAATAAAGCTGAATGTGTGGAAATTTTGAAGAAAGGTCATTCACTGGGCATTTCCCCTGGTGGAGCTAGAGAAGGAAACTTCAGTAATGACTACAACATAATGTGGGGTAACCGCACAGGTTTCGCTCGGATAGCTTTGGAGGCAAAAGTGGTGAGTGATCTTTGTGCAATTTGCATTGACTTCACGATTATCCTAGGTAAGACGTAATGTGTTGACATCCTTGATCTAGCATCCTAAGTAGTTGAGGATGGCAAATCCCCTATTTGGGGGTCAGATGATATCTGGAGCTCCAAGTATTTCCCATCCCTGCTTTTTTTTTTTTTAAAGCTATTATAATCACTTACATTTAAAAAGAAAAATAGCTTTTTTCTTTTTCAATTCTTGAAAATCTGGGGGACAGCATGTGCAATTTGAAGTCAATTATGTCTTGACTTTACCTTTTGATTTTGATTTTTGATTTTATTCTTTTAGCCCATCATCCCTATATTTACACAAAACATTTGTGAAGCATACAGGAACATTGGAAAGTCAAGTGAGTACCTTGGTTGATCAAGAAATCTGCTTTCAGGCAATAAACATATTAATAATATATAATTTTTAAAAAACAGAATACCTGCTAGTAGAGTTTATTCAGTGTACACGGATCTGCAAAAGCTGTGCTGCCTGTCTCAGGACTGAGTGAACATGTCCTTGCTAAGTTTTTTATTAGATTTTAAAGATAGCTATAATCTATAAAAGTGGTAGGAACCCCAGCATGGAGAGGAACTGAGCAGGAAAAATACCATAATCTGCAGTCTATTTTACAACTTTTGACCTTTTTGAAGAGTTGAAAGGATATGTTGCTTTTTCTTTTCCAAAAGTCTCATTTAACTATTTAACTCTTCCTCTCTGGGATGAATTGGCTGGAATTGCTAAAAATTCAGAATGCCAAGTAATTTCAAATTTGATATGGGGTAGCTTTCTTTCAGACTCTTTCCCCTTTCAAACATAGGGCTGACAAGATAGTTACCGTATTTTTCGCTCCATAGGACGCACCGGCCCATAGGACGCATCAAGTTTTTTGGGGGGGAAATAAAGGGAAAAAAAATTATTTCCCCCCCAGGCGCTTGTGGTGCCGGCAGCGGGGAGAAGCGCTCTGCTCCCTGCCGCCCACCTTCAGACCAGGTCCGGGGACAGCGGGAAGACGCGCTGCGCCTCCCAGCTGTCCCCGGAGCTTGCGAGGCAGGCAGCGGGGAGAAGCGCTCTTCTCCCCGCCGCCCACCTTGAGATCAGGTCCAGGGACAGCGGGAAGACGCGCTGCGCCTCCCAGCTGTCCCTGGAGCTTGTGGGGCAGGCAGCGGGGAGAAGCGCTCTTCTCCCCGCCACCCGCCTTGAGATCAGGTCCGGGGACAGCGGGAAGACGCGCTGCGCCTCCCCACTGTCCCCGGAGCTTGCGAGGCAGGCAGCGGGGAGAAGCGCTCTTCTCCCTGCCGCCCGCCTTCAGACCAGGTCCGGGGACAGCGGGAAGACGCGCTGCGCCTCCCCACTGTCCCCGGAGCTTGCGGGGCTGGCGGCGGGGTCTCCCCTCTCACTCTGCAGGCTTCAGCGAAAGCCTGCATTCGCCCTATAGGACGCACACACATTTCCCCTTCATTTTTGGAGGGGAAAAAGTGCGTCCTATAGAGCGAAAAATACGGTATATGAGAAAACACGACTTTTCTACCTTCCCGTATATGGAGGATTTCCAGTGAAACTGAGGACATATATTGGAGAACCCATCCCATATGATCCAAATATAACAGCTGCAGAGCTGGCTGAAAAAGTAAGCTAACTCTACACATGGAAGTAAAAAAGCAGAATATTGTTTTCCTTTTGGTTTCCCTCTCTTTCAGTTCTAAATTGTATTCTGCTTACTGACTTGCTCATTCTATACAACCAGAGATACGGTTTATTATATTGACTTTTGTGCATTATGTTCATCAGTCAGCTTTCCCTCTCCGTAACTTGCTGAGACCACGAAAAACCTATGCATTTTATGTAGTGCTGCACAAAGATCTGCTCATGCAATAGGACTTCTTCTGCCAACCATGTGCCCCAGAATCTGCCCCAGAGGGTTCCTCCAAGCCCCCTCCCCGGTGGGGGACCCAGTAAGCACTGTATGCTCTTAAGCCTCAGTAAAACAGAAATATACTCAGAGATCTGTAGTGATTTCATGCTCTTTATTGCAGCTTGTAAAACAGTGATTTAATTGCCCCACCAAACCTCAGGATTTTATATACATTATTTACACAATGAGTCCCATCTGATTGGCTGATTGTGCTTCCCTCCTGGAGCCTGATTGGTCTTTTCCTGCAGGCCAATCCGTTGTTGCATTCTACAATCCTACCAGCTTAATAGGCTGATTAACTTCCTCCTGGAGCCTGATTGGTCTTCTCCTGCAAGCCAATCAGTTGTTGCATTCTAGGATCCTACTTGCCTATTGCTCTAGGATCCAAGCTTAGTACATAACAAAAACTATTACTGAAGAAATTCTGATGTTTCTGTGATTTACTGCAACTCTGCACGTGAATGCGACTCCATGCTACTCTGCTATTTTTACCCATGCCCTGCTGTGCTCTTTTCAGGCAAGGAACCAGGGGGTGACTGTTTTTTCTCACTAGTCCTGTCAGCCATTGCCATTCTAAGAAAACGAGGGAGGTGTTCATAGTGAGTTCAGGTCAGGCACCTCTTTTTCTGGAAAAATAGCACTGAACATAGTGAAATATAACTCAATAGCATTTCTGCCGTTTTCCTCACATAGCTGGAGGTAAGAACCATGCAGGAAAACTGATACGTACAAAGCAGCCCAAGGCACTTATGTTTGGTTGTATCTCTGCCATTCTCATACAGTGCTCTTGGTAAAAAAATCATAAAGACAGTGGGCTGGATTCACAGAGAGATGAACAGTTTCCTAGTGGAGTTTCCTGGCCCTGGCTGCTCTTGCCCAACCCTCCATGCTGAAAAAGTCACTCTTGAGGATTGAGGGACAAGGACTGTCATATTGCGCATCTGTAACTGAAAAAAATTGGATTCTTTACTCTACTGTTTCTGATCCCTTTAGCTTTTTCCTCACAGATATGAATAACTGTGAATATCCATTTTGCAATATATTGATATAACACAATATTCCTTTGTTCTTCTTTCAACAGACAAAGACTGCAATTGAAAATCTTCAGGATAAACACCAAAAAAGGCCAGGAAATATATTAAGAGCTATTTCAGAACGATTTGATAAGCATTACAAAGCTAACTAGTCCATCTAAAGCAGTTGTAATGTTTATGGTCATGCATCTGTAATAGAAAACTTTCATTATTATGTAATTAAAGCTAAGTTAAGATACACAGAATTGTGCTGGATTGTATATTAATTATTGTGAAGGGTCATTAGCTCATTAGCTCAGCCCCTGGTGTACATGCTGAAGGGCCTAAGTGCCTTATTGTCCTATCCTGCAAAACTCCCAGAATCCCCCTTTTGGAGACTTACGCTGGCAGCAACAGAATCAAAGAGTGTAACAGGAAGGCGAGTGTTTAATTGAACCTTGAAAAAATGCTATATCTGAAAGAGTAACGTCTACAAATCTTCTGTATCAAAACAGTGACACTTCTCCTATGTTTATAAAAGGCTGTTCCAAGATCTGAGCCCTGTAACACAAATCTTTCTGCAGAAGCTCTTGTGTATGCTCACTGAGTCTCAGGACTTGGACAGCATAATGATGATACTAAAAGACTCACTTCCTGAACACGAACATTGAATACATGGAGTAGGCTTTGCTATCAAAAACGATCTTATGAAGCTCTTGTCAAAAGTCCCTACCGGCATTAATGAACGACTTTCAACTCTTTGAATAAAACTCACCAAAAACCAACAGGCTACTATTCTAAGTGCTTATGCACCAACACGGGATGTCGATGAAGACATTAAAGATAAATTTTACTCTCAGCTGGATATCATCCTATCAGAGACCCCTAAGGAGGATAATATTATCCTCCTGGGTGATTTTAATGCAAGAGTTGGGCAAGATTTCGATCTGTGGCCTGGGACTATTGGGAAAGAAGGAGTTGGCAACAGCAACCAGAACAGAATCTTTCTTTTGACTCTATGTGCAGTGCACAACCTTGTTATTACCAACACACACTTTCAACAAATATATATATATATATATATATATAGTTGTACCTTGGATTCCGAATGCCCTGGAACTTGGACATTTTGGCTCCAACAATGGCACAAACCCGAAAGTGATTGTTCCGGTTTGTGAACATTATTTTGGAACCTAAACGTCTGACGGGGCTTCCATGGCTTCTGATTGGCAGCAGTAGCTTCTTGCAGCCAATCAGAAGCCACGATTTGGTTTTCAAAAATTTTGGGAAGTTGAACGGACATCCGGAACCAATTCCGTTCAACTTCCAAGGTCCGACTGTAAATTTAAATCATGAAGGCACCCTCAGTCGAACCACTGGCACCTCTTAGACAATGCAATTGTCCAAGCTGAAGATTGCCATGATGTACTCCTTACCAGAGCTATGAGGAGTGCCGACGACTGCTGGACAGATCACTGATTAATATGGTCCGCAATGGCTATCAAGATTATACCTCAACGCAGGCTTCAAGGAAGGAAACCAAGGCGCAAAATAAACACTGAAGCCCTTCAAGATCCCATTAAGTGGGATTGCTTCCAAACTACTCTTTAGGACCATCTACTTTCGGAGTTCCCTGATAACATTGAGGAACACTGGACCAAAATAAAAACATCCATTGTTGCAGCCCATGAACCCCTGGTGGATAAAAAAATGCTCAAGAGATCCAGCACTTAGCCAACACTCATGATGCACAGAGTTTCATTAAAGCCACAAAGACCATCTATGGGCCAATAAATCATGGCATGCCCCCTATGCTCAACAGACAGTACCACACTTCTAAAAGATAAAAAAGCTATTGTACTGTGATGGAAAGAACATTACCAACATCTCCTTAACCACAACTCTCTGTAGCTGCTGAAGTCCTCTCACAAATTCCGCAAAAACAAATTAGAGATGAAAAACAACAAAGCCAGCAAACCTGATGGGATACCTGCCTGTATATGGCATTTATTGGCCTGACTAAGGCCTTCAACACTGTAAATCGTAATGCCCTGTGGACTGTCCTTCTGAAAATTAGTTGCCCAGATAACATCATTCGGTTCCTCCATGATAATATGACAGCAACAATCACAGATAACAATGGCTCTCAAAGTGAACCATTCACAGTGCGATCAGGTGTTAAACAGGGTTGTGTTATCGCCCCAACTCTATTCATTCTATTTAATGCCATGATCCGACACTTTGTCGAAGGGAAACTCCCCACCAGAGTAGAAATTATATATCTAACAGATGGAAAGCTCTTTAATCTGAGTAGGCTGAAAGCAAAGAGTAAGGTTACCGTAACTTCCATCAAAGAGCTTCAGTATGCTGATGACAACGTAGTGTGTGCACACTCAGAGGATGACCTCCAAACCATCCTAAATATCTTCACAGAAGCTTACGAAATGCTTGCCATATTATGCAACTTCCAAAAAATCAAAGTGATGCATCAACAAGCACAAAACAAGCCCCCTAGAGTGCCACAAGTCCAACTCAATGGTGTAATATTGGAAAGTGTTGCTCACTTCTCCTACCTGGGCAGTTATCTTTCCACAAGGGCTGACATCCAGCATCGCCTGAGCTCTGCAACTGAAGCTTTCTCCCGTGCAGAGTGTTTGAGGACCTTCGCAGGGAAACCAAAATGCTTGTTTACAAAACTATTGTACTACCAACCTTACTGTATGCTTGTGAAACATGAACCACTTATAAACACCATCTCCAGCTCCTCAAAAGATTCCATCAATGGTGTCTTCTGCCTCAGCCGGATGTTGGGCATTTAGTTTCACCAGTCCCATACTGTGGAACACCTTTTCAGCAGAGATTTGGTAGGGGTCCTTGCTTTTCTCTTTCAGGAGTCTCTTGGAGACTTTTATGACAATAGCCTAATGCAGTTTAAAAATGTTTTCAAATGGCCACTGTGAGAACAGCATGCTGGACTAGATGGGTCGCTGGCTGGATACAGCAAGTTCTTCTTATGCTCTTAAGAGGCCTTTGCTCCTTGGTTTAATAATATAAGATGCTTTTTCATGAATACTGAAGACTAGACAATGCTTCCTGAAGCATTAGCCTGATCCAACAAGATTTTCTTAAACTCTTTAGAGGCTTTGAAAGAAAAGAAACTTTCAATCTCCCTCTGCTTCATAGTTTAATAATAGAAGATGCTTTTTCATGACTATTGAAGATTGCTTCCTGAAATGAGCAGAGAAAACTTCTGATGGCTAGTAGTTATCAACCTAATAACTAGTGACTTCCAGGTCAATTGCGGATAATGGCGGACGATGGAGACCACTCGTCCTGAACAGCCCGCTTGCTGCGAGGAGATGGGAAGGGAGCATGGGTAAAGCACCTTCTCAAAAAAAGTCTGAAGGAAAAGTTTGGGTTCCGAAGGGTCCAGCAGTGTCAAAGGATGTTCTCTGGAAGCTCCCAAAGCTTTGCAGGGAGCCATGGGAGCTCCGAGATTGAGCACAGACACACAGCACCATCAAGACCCACAGCAAACTGCCTCAAGAGCCGCCATTGAAGCAATGGCTCCTTCAAAATAAAAGAAATTTGACAATGTAAAGACATTTAAATTATCAAAAATAAAATAATTGGATCCACACTAGGGTGGTAAAGAGGAGATCCACCCACCCCTCTCTCCAAACGCAGGTATTGAACTACATGGAAAAAATCTGCTAATAGTTTTTTTAGAAGCATTCCAGTCTATGAACTGAGCTAAAACTGTGATTTGCTTAAGTACTGGATGCATAACTTTTATGCTTTATAAATATTTTCCAGCAAGCAAGCCAAACTGCAAAGAACTTGAAATATTGGGGAGGGAAAGAAAAGAAATTGCAACGTGGACTTTGTGGGTTGCTGTTTTTAATATCTTAAGGATTGTTTTTTATTTCCTTTATTCCTTTTTATGAACTAAAGGAGACAGACACTGTGGACTTGGATTTAATTTGGTTTTAAAATGTTAAAATAAGATCTGGAAAGGATCTGGCATTTTTTAAAAAAAACATCAAAATGGATGGTTATTTTCTTTATTTTTATATTATTTGGGTCTGACGGACACTAAACATAGTCTGGAGGCAATGTAATTTTCTTTTCTTTTTTATATGAATCAATGGGTGGACTCTTTGAACAATACAAAGGGGGAAAGGACACTTGGTTTGAAAGACTCTAAACTTTGTGTGTGTGTGTGTGTGTGTGTGTGTGTGTGTGTTTTATTTTTTATGACTATATACAAGTGGATAATAAGAGTGCCTTTTGAAGAGGCTGAAGAAAGATACACACTGTTAAGTGATATGGTTTTTGGGAATGGAAAAGGAGACCTTTGTTTGAGTTAAAAAAGAAAAAAGTTGGCATTAAAGGCTTTTCTTATTTTGTTTAATTAATTTTTTCTTTTCTTATATCCTGTGAAATCTTGTGAATAATTTGTAGTGAACGAGGGAAAACAGGAAATAAGAAATCAAAATAACAGATAAGGGGGAAGCACAATGTGGGAAAGCAGAGTAAGAGAACAAGGACGGAAACATAGTAGCGCAGTGTGGCTGGAAAAATGATAACAGGTTTTTCTACTTTGTTTTTCATTTTTTAAATGAACATTTTACCAAAAGAAAGGACATTCTGATAAAATTACAAGTATTGAAAAAGTTTTTCTTTTCTTACTTTACTTATTTTTCTTTCCCCCTCTCTCTTTTCCTATAGAAATTGAGAATTAAAGTTTAAAATATCAGTGTAATTATTTAAAATGATTTAGTTATTTTAAATAATAACTGGAAAAAATATTTTTTATTTTGAACCTTTAAAAGGAGGAGAGGAAGGGGAGGAAGGAAGAAGGGAGAGAGGGGAGGAAGGAGGGGGAAAGAGATTTTTTTTCCTTTCCTTTTTTTCCCCTTTACTGATAAAATCATGGCCAATACAAGTTTTGCCCCTCCCATAGCAGGAAGGACGCCAAACTCCCACATTTCCCCTCTTGCCCTTCCATTGCCCTCTGATTTTATCCAGTCACTTAGAACTGAAAGGTGTCTGAGAGGTTGAGCTCAACTCTCCCCACTCTCAATTGACACAAACTCAGACCTCTGCTTTGGAATTAAATCAAAAAGATCTGATTCTTTCATGATCAAGGTGTCTCCCCTGCCAGGTAAGTAAGATCTGATTCTTTGTCTCAGAGGTGTTTCAGAAGATGTGATGGTGGAATTAAGTGAAAAAATAATAAAATTGCAAACATGATTGAATTGGAAGAAGAAACGGTTAGTGTGGCAGTGGACAAAATTTTTCATGAGAAATCTAGATAGGCTAAAGCAAAAAAAAGCAAAAAACTGCTGAGTGACTGTTTGGGTTTTTTTAGCAAAGAGAATTCAGAACAGAGTAATACAGATTCACTACCAGAAAAATCTCCAGATCGTCAAGCAGAAAATAATAATCTTGAAATAAATCCTGATGAGGTGGTTAAAGAAAAGAGTAAATTTCAAATATTTGGCAGATACACTGAAATATAACAAAATCCCTTATTGTTGCCTATAGCCTGATGCACAATCTTTTACACATAAAGGAAGAAAACAAAGGTGTTGGGATCCCACTGAAGCAGACTAATTCTGGAGAAAATATGAAAAAGAATTAGCAGGAGAAAGGGCATTTGGTTTGGAAGCAGGACAGGAAGAAGAACCAACAGAGGTTGAGACAAGAGACAAATAAACAAAGAACAAAATGAATGTAAATGGACTTAATAATAAAACTGAAAGAAACAAGATTGAACATGTGGTTAAAAAATTAAATTTGGATGTCATTTGCTCTCAAGAAACACATACTGTGAAGAAACATAGAAGGATTTTGATTAATAAAAATATTGGGAAAGGACTTTGTAGCCTTTGATGCAACAAAGAAGAGAGGCGTGGTAATGTATATAAAACCTGAACTGGATCCAAAGAGGAACAAGGAAGAATATTGATAACTCAAAAAATATTGCTAATACAGTAGGTGTATATGCACCAAATGAGAAAAAATTGGCCTTGAAGAAATTCTATTGGAAAATATGAATTGAAATATCATATTGATGGGAGATATGAATAGTGTAGCTTCCCTGGAATGGGATATGACTATAAGAAAAAGCGATACCCAATGCCTTTTTTCAGATAGCAGACAATTTAAGCCTCATTGATATTTGGAGAGGGTCCTAGAAATGTGCAACCCTACTCACCACGACAAGGTGATGATCCAGCAAGTGAGTGTTTTAGTATCATCATTATGCTGTCTAGGTCCTGCACGGTTTCCTGCACGGTTGTTACCTCCAGCTATGTGAGGAAAACTGCAGAAATGCTATTGAGTTATATTTCACTATGCTCAGTGCTATTTTTCCAGAAAAAGAGGTGCCTGAACTCACTATGAACACCTCCCTCGTTCTCTTAGAATGGCAAGGGCTGACAGGGCTAGTGACAAAAAACAGCCGCCCCCTGGTTCCATGCCTGAAAACAGCACAGCAGGGCATGAGTAAAAATAGCAGAATAGCATGGAGTCGCATTCACATGCAGAGTTGCAATAAATCACACAACATCAGAAGTTCTTCAGTAATAGTTTTACTGAGGCTTAAGAGCGTACAGTGCTTATTGGGTCTTCCACTGGGGGAGGGGGTTGGAGGAACCTTCCGGGGCAGATTCGGTGGCACCTGGTGGGGAGAAGAAGTCCTATTGCATGAGCAGAACTTTGTGCAGCACTACATAAAATGCATAGGTTTTTTGTGGTCTCAACAAGTTACGGAGAGGGAAAGCTGAGTGGTGAACATAATGCACAAAAGACTATATAATGAACCCTATCTCTGGTCGTATAGAATGAGCAAGTCAGTAGGCAGAGTACAATTTAGAACTAAAAGAGAGGGAAACCAAAAGGAAAACAATATTCTGCTTTTATACTTCCAGGTGTAGAGTTAACTACTTTGGACAGTAGTGTACACTTGACATTAGCTACCATCCATATCTATCCCATTCCTTCTTATGAAATACTGTTTGTTGATTTGTTTCCCCATAAACCAGCTTCAAATCAACCCCTACTGAAAGAAACAAATATCCAACAGTGTTTTAAGTCAACAGTGTGGAAACAGGCTAAGACAGGGGTCCTCAAACTACATCTGCGGGCCGGATCCGGCCTGCCAGGGTCCTAAACCCGGCTCGCCCGGGGTCGGGAGGGGATTGCGGAGGAGAGAGGTGCCCCACACACCCTGGACCCCATGCACCCCATCTCCCGCTTGTAGCCTCCTTGCCCGCCTGTGAGCGTGCCGCCGGGGCATCCCGGGCCTCTCCCTGCCCATCCGCCTGTCTCCCCACCCCGGAGGCCGGCAGTGTGTAGTCACCGGCTGCCCCTGCCTGCCTGCCTGCCTCGGCCTCCACCGCCACCCCCCCCCCCGCTGCACTGAGATGGCTGCAGCCACTGGCAAGGACAGGGCTGATGCAAGGGCCTTGCTGGTGCTGCAGCGTGATGCGCCACCTTCCGGGGTGCCCGCCTCACCTCCCCAGGGCCTGGTGCCAGCTCTGATCCCCTGATCTGGTGTGCCTGCAGGGCTACAACATGGAGTTTGTGATGCACCAGGCGACGGTGGTGATCGGGCGCAACTCGTCGCCGGACACTATGAACGTCAACATGGGCCACTCCAGCCCCCGCAGTGAGTCGGGAGTCATGGGGACAGGTGACACTCGAGCAGGCTGCGCTGTGGGGATCGGGTGCAGGGAGACATGTGGGCAGGCTGGCGTGTGGGGATTTGGGGTTGGAGGACAGGAGTGCAAGCTGGGAGGGGTGGCAGTTAGGGAGACACGCAGGCAAGTTGGGTCGTGAGGATGGGGCTTAAGGAGACATGGGTGCGGGCTGGGTTGTGGGGATCTGGGTTAGGGAAGTAGCCATCCAGATTAGATCTCTATATGCTAAGAATCAGGCTCAATCAGTGAAGATAGCTTTGAGACTCTTTCAATGAAAGTCCTCCCCCTTCTTTGGGTGGGCATCTCTTTAGGCTCCCGTAGGGATTTTTTGAAACTGGATTCTACCCAAACGCGATTCCTTAGAGCCATCCTTAGGATTCCCCCCTCGGTAGCTGGTGCGGTTATGAGATTAGAGGTCGGCTGGCAAGCTCTACGGTATGTGGCCTTGAAGACGAAGCTCTGGCTATGGCTCAAGCTTTGTTTTAAACCAGTGGGTATTGCCCCCTTGATATTGAGGGACGATTTCCAATCATCGTGGGAAAGGGAGGTCATTAACGAGGTTCAATCCTGCGGATTGTCTCACCTTTACTTTGAGTCTATGACGTACAATCAAGCTAGAGCTGTGATCTCCCGGAGACTGAGTGACATCGCCAGACAAGAGGACATAGCCCTGGTAAAACCAGGGATGTTCCTAGGGGACCAGATTTATCGGACCATACCAGCCCCCTACCTTGCAGAAATCCACTATGTTGAATACCGCAGACTTCTTACAGCGGCTAGATTAAATGTCCTTGACTCTGCGATATTGTGGGGAAGGTACAGGGGAGTACCATACGCCCAGAGAACCTGTCATTGTGCCATGGGTGAGGTTGAGTCCACCGAACACATTCTCTTGACTTGCCCTTCTTATGCAGAGCTTAGACAAAATTTTATAGACCCACACCTATGTCAATTTAGCTTCCTACCCGGAGAAAATCAGGTTTTACACTTGCTGAATAATGTCACTAGAGCTATACCTTCCTTGGTGGCCAAATTTCTTTTTTTAGCTTTTAAGCGTCGCAAGACTATAATTGACTGTATTGATATGGGGCTATCTGTTTAGCCCATTTTAGTGTTGGCTAAGTTCTAAAATCTTCCTGGATGTTTTAACTGTGTATTGACAAATGTACTTTTTTCTGACTGACGGTCGAATAAAAAGGTTGAAAGGGTTAGGGAAGCACATGCATAGGCTGGGTCATGTGGAAGGGGGTTAGGGAGACGTGTATAAGCTGGGTTGTGGGGATGGGTGTGTGCAGGCAGACACATGTATAGGCTGGGTTGTGGGGATGGGGTCATGGAAGGCCTGCATGTAGGCTGGGCCAAGGGGGTGAGGGTGATCCATGTGTAGGCTGGGTTGTAGGGACGAGCATTAGCGATATTGACCACATCATTAACCAAAAGCAGGCACATACTTCCCATTGAAATACTTATAAGTTTATGTTGATTAAAATCATTCTTCATCTTAAATATTGTATTTCCCCCCTGTTTTTTGTGCACTACAAATAAAATATGTGCAGTGTGGATAGGAATATATTTTTTTCAAACTATAGTCCAGCCCCCAACAGTGTCTGAGGGACAGTGAACCAGCCTGAGGACCCCTGGGCTAAGATGTTCATACAACTAATTTTTACACATGCACACAGACAAGACAGCATTTCTCTCTCTCTCTCTGCTGACCCATGCACAGGAACTGACATTTGCAAAGCTAAGCAAGGATTGTTTGTTGAGATTGTAGGGGGTTGACTAGACGACCGTTTGGGCCCCTTCCAACTCTACATTTTATGATTCTATGAACAAAACCTTTTACTTACATTCCTGGTAAGCCTAAATTGCCTTTATTTCAGTCACCTCTCTGTGGGAGCAGCAGAAGTCTTGTCTGGTGCACTTTTTTGTAGGCTAATTTCCACCACTATGGAGACACGTCCCTTTATGTGGAGGTTTAAAGAGACTCTGATGGGTGTGCCATCTGTATGAAGAAACCAAGCACTGTGAAAAAGAGAGAAGGCTTGGGGCGGCTGCTTCTTGGAAGTCGTGGCCATTTGTAATCAAACATAAAATATGGAGTCACACCTACAAGAACATTCATATTGCACAATAACATATTCGGTCACAGAAAACCAGTTCTTGAGTAAGGAGTAAAGGTAGGAATAGTACTTGAAGTACTCTGTCTATGATTCAGTCATTAGAACAAATATCCATGGCTTGAAAAAGCCAAACAGAACTGCAAAACATAAAAAGCACATGTAACTTATGTTCACTAGCCGCTTAATGAATCGCTTGAAGAAGAGTTAAAGCCCATTAAAAGCCATTAAAACCACTTAAAAGCTACTAAAATGCAGATAAAAACCACAGGCAGATAAAAAAAACCTGGTATTGTGTATACCCCCTGGTGGCCAGGGTGAGAACTTCAAAACATGAGATCCCTGTGAAGAGGGATTTATTCATTTTTTGCACATTTATTTAATATTAAAACATGGGAAGTAAAAGGCAAATAGAACCGAAAAACAAAAAACCATAGGTTTCTGATCTTCCCTAAATTTTAGCACATTTATTTAATATTAAAACAAGTAATAACGATACATTACAAACAAAATCAAAAGTTGCACTACAACATTGTCCACTGCCATAATACCGCAGAACAATTACTCCAATTCTCAATCTCCCATCACTGGCAAGGAATCTCTCTCTCTCTCTCTCTATCTCTCTCTCTCTCTCTCTCTCTCTCTCTCTCTCTGCTCAATTTAACAATAAGTTTGAGAATTCACTTTCCCAAAGGGAGAGAAGCAACACATGGCTCTTCAAAATAAAAAATAAAAATATTTATGATTTCCAGGTTTATACACTTCAATAATTTTACAGTCATTCTGGATTCTGGTAGTAGACCCCCTTCTCTGCTTCCAGGTGTCCTGCCATGGCCCCCACTGAGTGAGGGAACGCCCTGCTGCCACAGCAACCACCCCCTCCTCCAGTACCGGGTGTCACCTGCGGCCACCGCTCTGGGCCCCAGAGCAACGCCAAGCAGCTCGGCCCCAGAAGTGACTGCCACGGCATCCCCTCACAGGGTGCTGGACGGCGCGGGGAGGATGCTGGAGCCGCTGATAAAGTAAGAGTTCTTCAGTGAGGAGAACACACCCAATTGGCAGGGGCTGCTTGTGCCAGTCCTGAAGAAGGGGACGTAGGGGCGGTGGGTGTATGGGGGGGGAGGGATCCAGAAATGCTGGCCTGGGGGCGGGAGGAGAGAAGCCGACTGGCTCCTCAGAGAGAGAACTTTTGCCTTCCTTTCCTCCTCCCCCCCCCACTTGAACTCTCTCTTCACGCACCCCTCGTGCTGCTCCCTCCAATGCCAATGGGTAGATCACTGCCAGTTTTTTATTGTTGGTAGTAGATTGCAGCCTGATCTATTGCTTTCATTTCATGGATCAGTGGCCTCGTTAGCTAGTAAGATTCGTGTTAAATTGCTATTTTAGGGGTTGTTTTTAATTGTCTGGAACGGATTAATCCATTTTGCATGACCTTTTCTGGGAAACCACGCCTTGGTTTTGGAACGCTTTGCTTTTGGAACAGACTTCCGAAACGGATTAAGTTTGAGAAGCAAGGTACCACTGTATGTTTATTTGGTTTTAATTACATAATTATTAATTTTTCCTATTACAGAACTATGGTTTGTTTTATATGGACTAGTTAGCTTTGTCATCCTTATCAAATCGTTCTAAAAGAGCTCTTAATATATTTCCTGGCATTTTTTGGTGTCTATCCCGAAGATTTTCAAGTGCAGTCTTGGTCTGTTGAAAGAACAAAAACAAAGGAATACATTATGTTATAGCTAAAGGAATAGCAAAAAAGCTAAAGGAGTCAGAGCCAGCAGCATTAAAAATCCCAGACAGATGCACCAATGACCATGCCATAAGTAGCTACAGGGTTTCATCCTTCGGAACCAAACTTGGCTTTAGTAGTATATTTTTGATTTATGCTTCAACTCTTAAAGCAACATCAGCATACCCTCCAAAGTTTCTCAGATGAAAATAAGCATGTCAATAATAATAACAATAATAATTTTATACTTTATACTTTATTCTAAGGGTTGTATAGTTGCTTAACTCCTTTGCTCAGGAGTCACAGGCATTTGCAACTGGCTCCCCAGCAAAGGAGAGGGAGGAAATTACTGTCTCCTTGCATATTGAACCTTGAGCATGAACCCATAATGCTCACTCAGACCCTGCTCTGCAGCCAAAATGCATGTACCAGGCCTAAGAGGAACTATGCAAGTCCTACTAGGCATACTGCCTTGGCAGGTCCCTAAAGGGCACCCTTAACACAATAATGTCTCAGTAAAGCTAATCTTTCTCTCCACAACTTTCTCATCTATACAGATTTAACGCGGTAGGAGCAAACAAACCACACCACTGTCAAATGATGATGACTGCATCCCAACAATGTGAAATAAAAGGAAGGAACCACAGGACAACCAAGGATTCAACCCACACACACCCACAAAAATAAATTACTTCTCCGCCCCTTCAAACAAGTAACCAAAAGCCGGAACTAGATGTGGGGAAGGAGAGGGTGAAGCAAGAATGAAAGTAGAAAGTTCTTGGGGGAGACGAGAGCAACCATGAATATTAAGGGTCTGGAAAGGAAACCTTATGAGCCACAGTGAAAGAAGCTGGGTATTTTCAGCCTGAAAAAGAGGGGACTGAGAAGAGTTATGACAGCCATTTCAAATATCTTAAGGGTTGTCACATGGAAGATGGAGTAAGCTTATTTTCTCCTGCTCTGCAGGGTAGGACGCAAACGAATGCCTTATAATCATCATTATCATCATCATTTTTAAATTTATACTCCACCCATCTGACAGGGTTTCCATGGCCACTCTTCAAGTTGCAAGAAAGGAAATTCCACCTCAACATCAGGAAGAGCTTTCTGACAGTGAGAGCTGTATTGACAGTTCAACAGTCTCCCCTAAGAGGTTGTGAAGGTGTTTAATAATAATAACAATAATAATAATTTATTTGTATCCTACCATCCGTGGCCAAAGCTGGGCTCAGAGCAGCTCTCATCATATAAGACAATATGCATAAAACCAAGCGATCAATAAATTAAGATACATTCCACATTTAATTCAAACAAATTAAAATTAAAACTGGACAAGTGGAAATCTTCAGGGTAGATTTGAAAGTGGTTACCAACTGCTTCCACTGATATTATAAGCACCTTTGAGTGGGCTGGGAACCTCCTTCATGCTTTTTCCCCCAAAGATCTTTATTGAAACTTAACATATACACATAATAACCAAAATTCCCAATGATTCCCTCACATAAAATATAATATCTAAATTACAACAGCTGCATAATTATACAATTAATTATAAAAACCCACCACCCACCCTCTACTTCCCTCCACAGCAATTCCACTTCTTTATATTTCTTTCTACTTTTTCCCCCTTGCATTGTATAATAAATTATTTTTGTTAAATTCTGATTTTTCCTTCTTTCTTTATTGGTTTTGTTATTGCTTACATTTTTTATTCTAAGCCTATTAGCATGTCATTTTTAGAACAATATTTTGACATATAATCTTCAAAATACTTCCACTCCATTCTTAACTTTTGATTTGAATGATATCTTATAACTGAAGTTAATTTTGCCAATTCTATATACTCACTTAATTTACAAATCCACTCTTCCTTTGTTGGTGTGTCCTGAGATTTCCATTTAGTGGCAATCACTACCCTGGCATCTGTTGTTGCATTTTTTTCCCCTCATATGTGCTATGTCATTGCCTACCACTCCTAACAGATAAGCTTCAGGATTTTTTTATCAAGGGTTTTTTAAGCAGTTTCTAAAGTCCCTCATGTATTATTCCCCAAAACTTCTTTATTTTCTTGCAACCCCACCACATATGAATTATCGTTCCAGGTTCTTTGTTACATTTCCAACAAAGGTTGGATTTTAATTATAAATTTTGGCGAGTTTAACTGGTGTTAAATACCACCTGTAAAACATTTAAACAAAATTTTCCTTTATCGTATAGCAAGTGGTAAAGCGGATATTCTCGCGCCAGAGTTTCTCCCATTGTTCTAAATATATAGTGTGGCCGATATCTTTTGCCCATTTGGCCACTGTTCCTTTTACCTCTTCATCCATCAAATCATAGTCCAATAATAGAGTGTAAATTTTCGATAATAATTTCCTATTGTTTTGTAATATAATGGTGCTAAATAGCAATTGTTCTTTGGCGAAACCTTTTCTTTGATCTGCCTTAAACACACTTTTAAATTGTATATATTGCCAATTATCCATCCCATATTGTTTTAATTCCTCATATGTTTTTAATTTTAACTTTCCTTGGTCTTCCTCCAGTATTTGTCTATATGTTGCCCAGTTCGGATTCATATTGAGTTTTTTAACTGCATGGGCTTCTAATGGAGAGATCCATATAGGAACTTGTGGCTCTAATAGCGGTTTATATTTATTCCAAACTTTCAACAATGAATTTCTGAGTATATGATTTTTGAAGCCATTATGTACCTTAACCTTCTTGTACGCTAGGTAGGCATGCCATCCATACCTATTGTCAAAACCTTCTAGATTTAAAATACTAGTGTTTTCCAATATAATCCATTCTTTTAGCCATGCCAGACATTCTGCTTCATAGTATAATTTTAAATTCGGTAATGCCAATCCTCCTCTCTCCCTTTTATCTGTTAATAGTTTATACTTTATGCATGGTTTTTTGGTTTGCCATATGAATTTTGTTAGATATTTTCTCCATTCATCAAAACAATTTTCTTTAATTATTATTGGTATTGTTTGGAACAAATATATCATTTTGGGTAAAACATTCATCTTAATTATAGATATTCTCCCCATTAATGTCAGCTTTAATCTACTCCAGGTTTCTAGATCTCTTCTAATTTCCTTCCAGGCTTTTTCATAATTGTTTCCAAATAGATTAATATTTTTCATCGTCAATTCTATAACTAAATGTTTTGCTTTTGTTTTGTAACAATTTCCAAACCTAATTTCTCCTGTAATTCGTTCTTTTCTAATTCCTGTATGTTTTTTACCATAAGTTTTGTTTTTGACATATTTATCTTGAAGCCTGCTACTTTCCCGAACTCACTAATTATTCTCAATGCTTTCATTAAACTGCTTTCTGACTCCTCAGTTGTTAATATAATATCATCTGCAAAAGCTTTGATTTTGAAAACATCCTTGCCTAATGTAATTCCCTTTATCTCTTTTTCTTATTTTTCATGCTTGTTCTTATACAAGGAGAAAATGAGTCAGACAGAACCCTGACCAAAGGCCTGGCGGAACAGCTCCGTCTTGCAGGCCCTGCAGAAAGATGTCAAATCCCACAGGGCCCTAGTCTCTAGTGAGAGAGCGTTCCACCAGGCCAGAGCCACGGCCGAAAAGGCCCTGGCTCTGGTCGAGGCCAGTCTGATCTCCCTGGGGCCCGGAATCTTTAGGATGTTGTTATTTGCAGACCGCAAGGTCCTCCGTGGGGCATACCAAGAGAGGCGGTCCCGTAGGTACAAGGTTAAGCAGAGGCTGGATGGCCATCTGTCATGGATGCTTTAGTTGATATTCCTTCATTGCAGAGGAGTAGACTAGATGACTCTTGGGTCCCTTTCAACTCTAAGATTCTATGATTCTATATCTAAAAATTTGTTGGGGGTTCAAAGTTCAAAGCTGGTAGCTCAGAGGGCATTTAATTAGTCTCAACAAGTTAAGCAGAGGAAAAGCTGAGTGATCAATATAATGCACAAAAATATGTATAATAAAGCCTAGCTCTGGGTCATACAGAATGAGAAGCCAGTATGCAGAATACAATTTAGAACTGAGAAAGTGAAAAAACAATAGGAAAGATTATTCTGTTTTATATTTCCTGGTACTTACTTTTTCAGCCAGCTCTGTGGCAGTTATATTTGGATCATACGGGATGGGTTCTCCAATATATGTCCTCAATTTCACTGGAAACCCCCCATATACAGGAAGGAGTAAACATCGAGTTTTCTCATATACCCATCTTGCCAACCCTGTGTATGAAAGGGAAAAGATTCTGAAAGAATGTGACCCCATATCAAATGGATGGGACAAAGAAGCTTTGAATTGGCCAACAAACTCGGCAGGATGTTAGCCTGGTTAATAAAGAAAAGGCAAAAAGATAAAATTATAGGTAAAATAATAGATCAAGGGGAAGAGATAGTAGACCCAGAAAAAACAAAACAGTGCTTTGTAATTTATTATAAAAAACTGTGCAAATCAGAAGATAAAGATGAGAATAAAATAAATGATTATCTATAACAAAACAAATTACTGGTAATATTAGAAGAGGAACATAGATATTTAAATTCAACTATCAAAATAGAAGAAATACTACAAGTAATGAAAAACAAACAAAAGTTGGGGAATCTCTGGGCCCAGATGGAATTTCAATTAGTTACTATTAAAAAAACTAGAAGAGGCCATACTTCCAACCCTGAAAAAGATTATGAGCAATATATTAGAGAATGGGAAGACACCGGAGTCATGGAAAGAAGCCTTAAAAACCTTGATCCCAAAAGAAGGAGCAGATCTGATGAATACCAAAAACTATAGACCAATTTCATTACTAAATTTAGATTACAAAATTTTTACAGGAATACTTGCAAACAGATTAAAAAAGATATTAAATAGACTAATTAACGAAGACTGGGCTGGCTTCCTCCCGGGAAGACAAATATATAACAATACAAGAACAATTATCAGTTTATTAGAATATTTGGGGGTAGGTGGGAATAAAAGATCAGCAATGATGTTAGTGGACGCTGAAAATGCATTTGATCATGTATCATTGGATTTCTTGTTGAACACCATTGATGCAATGAAATTAGGAAATAAAATATATTGCAGAATCAAGGCAATATATAATAACCAGAAAGCAAAATTAATCATAAATAATGAACTAACAAAAACATTTAACATTGAATAAGGGATTAGACAAGGCTGTCCATTCTCACCACTTTTATTTATCACCATATTAGAAACATTAGTAACAGCTATAAGGAAAAAACCAAAAATAAAAGGTATTTATTTGGGCAACAGATTTTATAAACTCAAAGCCTTTGCAGATTACATCATCATAACCACCAAGAACCCAATAGAGAGCATATTAGAAACACTGACAAAAATGGATGAATTCAGGAAAGTCTCAGCTTTAAACTAAACAAAGACAAAACAGAATTATTCGTGAAAAACGTGTGAAGAAGAAAAAAGAGGATTGTAAACTAAAACAGGATTAAAAATAACAAATAAGGTGAAATACCTAGGCATCTGGATCACAACAAAAAATATAAACCTTTTCAATTACAATTATGTAAACAAATGGAAAGAAATAAAAAAAGATTTGGAGATTTGGGGGAGGTTAAATCTGTCACTGTGGGGCAGGATGTCAATAATTAAAATGACAGTGCTACCAAAGATGTTATTCCAATTCCAAACATTACCAATAATCAGTGGAGTTAAATGTTTTAAAGAGTGGCAAAAAGATCTGGCAAAATTCATTTGGCAGGGTAAAAAACCTGGAGTAAAATTACTAACAGAGATTAGAGACAGAGGTGGATTTGCAGTTCCAGAAGTAAAAGAAGTGATACTAAAGTGGGTGCAAGATCTGGGTTATCCTATAGAATTACAAAAATGGGAAGAGCTGTGGAGAAAGAATCTAAGATTCACAGCATGTTACGTAATTAAAGAAAAGTTTATGAAAATGCAATTTAGATGGTATTTAGCCCCTTCAAAATTAGCCAAAATGACTAAAAATTATGATAATAAATGTTGGAGATGCAAATTATATGAGGGAACCTTTTTCCATATGTGCCCAGGAATCAAAAAATATGGGGCACAACCTATGAGGAATTAACAAAAATATTAAAATTTACATTACAAAAAACCTCGGAAGCATTCTTACTAGGGATCTTAACAAATAACATTCCAAAAGAAAGCAAGAGAATATTCCTCTACACAGTGACTGCATCTAGACTGCTAGTAGCTAAGTATTGGAAGAGTGAATTTATCCCATCGAGAGAGGAATGGCAGTTAAAACTCTGTGAGTACTTGGAACTCACGAAAATGACAGAATCAATAAGAAACAAATCAGCAGACAAAGTCAAAAAAGAATGGGAATGTTTCAACAATTATTTAATGAAACAAGGTTATACTACTAAGACTTGGTTGTGTCTTGAATAACTCCGCAAATAGTGACATACTGTTTCCTCATACCAAGATGAGGATTAATATTAAATACAAGGGGGGAAGTAAGCTAATGCAAATTGAAATCATAATGAGGCAGAAGGAAGCCAACATCAGTAACAAATAAGTAAAGAGATTCAACCCATACTGAAGGTCACTATATATAAGAAATACTATTATAGGGTTGAATTATAGCAAATAGAATTTTTTTAAGAAAGAGGTCTTAAGGCAGTCTAAGTTATTATTTCAATAGAGTTGAACTTTGCTTAATTTTTGTTCGTTTATTTTTCTTTTCTTTTTTATATCCTTTTCTATTCTATGTATGCTTTCCCCTTTTTCCCTTTTCTTTTTTCTTTTTTTTTCCAGGCAGGTTATTAAAGTATTTATTTGTTAACTATAGTTACAGGTAGGTAGCCGTGTTGATCTGCTGTAGTCGAAACAGCTGTCTGAAGAAGTGTGCATGCACACGAAAGCTCATACCAATAATTAACTTAGTTGGTCTCTAAGGTGCTACTGGAAGGAATTTTTTATTTTTTTGTATTTGTTAACAATGTATTTATAAATGTTTTTTGGGGGGATTTCTATAAAAATATTCTGAAAGAATGTGACCCCATATCAAATTTGAAATTAGTTGGCATTTTGAGAGTTGGTAGGAAATAGATATTCATTATTTTAAAAAACACCATTGTATATTATTAAAATGTATTTTGCCTGAAATTAGATATCTTGATCAACCAAGGAACATAATAAATTTAACTCACTTATCTTTCCAAAGGTCCTGAATGCTTCAGAATCATTTTGTGCAAATATAGGGATGATGGGCTAAAAGAATAAAATAGGAAATAAACAATAACAGAAAGGTGAGACCTGGTTAATTACTTTCCCCCAACCATTCCACCTTAATTTTTGTTAAAGACTAGAAGGAATGATTCACACCTGGCATTATAATGACAAGCCAGACGTGATTGGCTTCAGAATTCCTGACAGATCTATTCAAATATCTCAGATGAAGAAAATTCACAAGCTGTCCCCCAGATTTTGAGGAATTGAAGAGAGTAAGAAGAAAAAAGTTGTTTTTCTTATTAAACATTGATTTCAGTAGCTTTTTTTAAAAGCAGGAGTGGGGAATCCATGGCTCTCCAGATATCATTTCACTCCATCCTCGGCTATGGAGGATGCTAGATCAAGGATGTCAACACAGTATGTCATATACAGGATAATTGTGAGGACAATGCAAATTGCCCAAAGATCACTCACCACTTTTGCCTCCAAAGCTAGCCGAGCGAAACCTGTGTGGTTACCCCACATTAAGCTGTAGTCAGTACTAAAATTAGCTTCTCTACCTCCACCAGGGGCAATGCCCAGTAAATGGCCTTTCTTCAGAATTTCCACACATTCAGCTTTCTTGAAATCTCTCAATAAGAGCACATCACAAAACATCTTTGGCCCTAGAAGAAAGCCCCAAATAGAAAAATGCATTTTATATAGCTCTCATTTAGGAAATAGTGTGGATACTATACAAGTGTCTTCATTCCAAAGATTACTGATCAACTAGGATTTCATGGAAGGGGGACTTTATGCTAGTTCCCCTTTTGCTCACATGTTCTGGCGCATAGAGTGAGGCTGAGTGCTGAGGTGACCACCTTTTGGAGAAGTGTTCCTCAAGTCAAGTCTCTAGTACAATAGGTTGATATTCAAGTTTGCATCATGATAAAAATACAGCCCAGGCATCACCAAACTCGGCCCTCCAGCAGTTTTGGGACTACAACTCCCAGTGGTCAGTTTTGATGGGAGTTGTAGTCCCAAAACTGCTGGAGGGCCGAGTTTGGGGGTGCCTGATACACCCCATAGTGCCTTGCCGGACAATCTTCAATCTTCAATCTCTATATGCTGCTTGGGTTTTGGATACGGTGGGCATTCACACATAGATACAGAGAGAGAGAGAACAGAGAGGAACCCATGCTGGTGGAAACCTGTCTCCACCAGCAGAAGCCCATCTTTTCACCCAGACAGGAGGTTAGATTCTCCATTGATTTACCCAATGGAATGCCCCTCTCTGTGCTACTGGGCCTGTTTGGGCTCTGACCTCACTTCTTTTGCTTTATTTTTAAAATTGACCTATGTGTGGTGTCATAGTTTCCTGGTGTGGCTGCTGTGTGCATGCAGAGGAAGATGATGTGGGGGGAGTTGCAGTCGAGGTTCCATGAACACTGTGTGGAAAGGATGCCACAAGTGTTTGCTTGCAGTGTCACGTGGGGGCATAAAAACTGTGAGAGTGCTTGATTGACCATGTGTTTGAGGGATCCATGTTTCCTGGGATCACTGCACATTGCTTAATAGGTTGGAGTTGCTATGAAAGCCATGAGCATGTATGTGTGCTTCTGCCCTATGTATGTGTGCTAGCTCCCACCCCATCCCAGTTGCCACGAAGTGTGTATGAATACAGTGAATTTTTCACAGGAAGTTTGCTAGTGAACATACTCTCAAGTAGTTTCCCATACTTTGCATTGTTCTTCCCAGTAAGACACATCCATCTTTATTAATGACTGATTTTTGAGCCCAACAGGACCAGACTGGATCTGCCCTAACAGCCCATGACCTAGCTGACCTACTGTTGGAGCTCTGGGCACTGATCAGTGTAAATTTCTTGTTGTTTCCTGTAGCTGTCTTTTCGTCTCCTGATTACCCTGAAATTACGGTACTTAGGCCTAGAAAAGACAGAGGGTCCTCAACTGAGCCTTCTAGAACAAAGTTGGATCCAGAAGCCCCTCAAACGGCAAACCCGCTCCTTCAAGGGGAGTGCAAACCTATCCAGAACAAGCAACTGACCAATTTGTCGGACATTGCAAGATCCAAGCTCAACTTCTTTTTCCTCATCCATTTCACCACTGCGTCCAGGCAATGGCTCACAGAATGCACAGGCTCTCCTGATTCAGATGTGATGGAGAAAGAGAGCTGAGTGTCATCAGCATACTGATGGTACCTCTCCCCAAAACTTCTATTGCCTACTCCCTGCAGCATCCCATAGCATAGTGCTACTCCCTGGAATCAGTCCTAAAGATAGGATTGGAACCATGGTAATACATTGCCCCCAATTCCCATTCCTTAGAGACAGTCCAGGACAATGCCATAATCAATGGCATCAAATGCCTACAAGAGATCACGAAAAAAGAACAAGGTCACATGCCCCTTGTCCCACTTTCTTCGAATTCTGGCATCAGGAGTTGCTGTTGGAACCAAACTCCAGTTGAATATGATGCTGAGGATGGCAGTGGTTTGGGAGTGATATCCAGGGTCAAATTGCATGCAAAGCATTTGTCAGGGAATCAGGAGCAGGAGCACTGGGGAGAGAGGATTGGGAGAGCGAAGGGGAAGAATCCGAGGGCAGCGTAGGGGAGTATGACAGTGGCCCGAGAGATTCCATGAGCTTCTCCAGCGAATCAGAAGATTCCCAGAAGGGGGCGCCGATGGTCAGGGCAAGGGGGGTCCCAGGGGGGACGCACCAGAAACAAGGAGCCAGAGGGGAACCCCAAAGCAGCAGTGGAGGATCGGGACCAGTTTCCCCACCAGAGCGTAGTGGGGGGGAAGAATCACATGTGTCAGGGGCAGTGTCTCCTCCAGAGAGGGAGTCAGGGCTGACCACGCCTCCAACGGAGGGGAGGTCAGTTGCAGCTAGCCCCCCCAAAGGGGGAAGCAGTGACAGCAGCAGTGGAACGGTCAGGAGGAAAGCTGCTGGCTGGGCGCGCGCGCCAAGTTCAAATGTGCAGGCGCGCGGAACAGCAGGAGACCCGGATGGGGAACCAGCTCCTAAAGCCCGCCGGAGGGAGGGAGAAGGCTCAGGGGAATCAGCGGGAGAAGAGGCTAGAAAGGGCGGAACCCCGGCGGGCAGGCGGACCCAGAGGAGGAAGGAGCAGCGGAGAAGGTGGAGCAAGGCTAGAATCTTAAATTGGTGTCAAGGGGGAGGAGACTCAGACGGAGCATCAGCGGTCTGACACTTCAGACGTGGGGCTGCGCGCTGCGGCTCTGGAAGTGAAACTGAACTTCAATAAAGACTTTTATACTTAACAACGAAGCAGCGTTGGTCCTTTGTGAGCTGGGACCTAGGGTAGCTCTGACAGCATTGTACAGCTGATGTTATGTTCCATGTATTTTCTCCCATGTTGGTAGCTGTAGCCCTGTGGGCTGAGGAGTTTAGGAACAAAATGGTGAGATTCTGTTGTGACAACCTGGCAGTGCTTTGCATTATCAACTTACAGCCCTCCCGTTCGCCTTGGTGCATACATTTGTTTTGCACTGCTTGGACTTCAGCATCCTATTCACAGAATAACTGGATAGCTGATGCTGTCTGTCGGTTCCAGAAGAGGTGGTTCCGCAAGCTGGCACTGGGTGTTGTGCACAACCTGATGAGGATGCCAAGCAAACCTTGGCAATTGATACCTCAACTGGACATTTCTTCTACTCTGGACCCCTGTACCAGGCAGCCATATTTGCCTAATCACCAGGAGTTCAGAGACATCAGGACCACCTCTATGGCCCATCCACTTTAGGACCAAGAGCAGAACAGACCAGATAAATGTAAGCCCATAATATCAGATGCTCTATTGTTGCTGCTGTCCCTGTGTTCTTTCACTTTGGAAGCTCAGCTGTTTCCTGCTGTTTCAATGGTTGCCTTTCGTAGGGCTTTGGGCCTACGAGTTACTTTCTATGTCTAGGGCAGGCCTTGTTGTTCCAGAATGTCCAGTTCGCAGATGGGTTGGTACGCATTCTCCTAAGGCAGTCCAAGATGGGCCAGAAGGCTTTGGCTCCAAGGTCATGAACGAGAGTTGCCATGATGTACCTTTATGCCCTGTGACAGCACTTGCAGCCTATCTGGCCACGCGGCCTGTGTGTGGGTCACCTTTTCCTCTCCCAGGATCAATTTGAAGTTTGGACAGTTCTCTGCCCAATTAGCCATAGCTTGTGATCCAGTTCAGTTTGGTTTGCATTCCTTTCGCATAGCTGCAGCTCTCATGGGCATCCCACCAGATCTGGGACATTGGAAGATGGCAATCTGATGCATTCAAACTTTATATTCACTTTTAAGCAAAGTGCTATATCTAACGTACTCCCCCCCCCCTTTTTTTGATGGATCTGGCCAGTTGCCAGGAGCTGTCAGAGTCATACTGAGTGGCCAGTCCATTTCATTCTGGGCTCATCCGTGTGCTACTTCATCCATTGTTTGAACCCAGCTGAGAATCTGCCAGGGCAAATTGTCACTGGGAAATGAAGAGAGGCTTGCTTTCAGAGGATTCCCCCAACTGGATAGAAATGGGTGCCGAAAGATCACCACTGCGTTGCTTACATTCCCCATGGTCACATCCATCAAGATCTTCCTCTATCAGTACAATGGGGTCCACCCTTCAGAGGAAGCCTGAAATCTTTTCTTTGCTGGCCTGCAATGAGCTCTATTTGAGCTCTTTTTTTTGTTCTTAGGAGGAGGTGAACTACCTGGCATTGATCTCTTCCAGTGGCTGTTAGTTCAGGCAGGAAACATAATACAAGAGACAGTGGAGTAAATAATTACGGTGGTATTTAGTGAGGGGCAGTCTTTGATCACCTTACATTGTCTTGTGTTGGGTCATTGGGGATGGCATTTGGGCTTTGCATGCACATTGGGCTGAACACTGACCTGGTTGACATTCACATTGGTTTGTGCTCATCAAGTCATGTGCCCACAATTCTAGGAACAAGGAGGACATATTTCTTCCAGTCCTTTACTCTGAGGGAATGTTGTCTGTAAACATGGCCAAGAAAGTGGAGTAACCTGTTTCCTCCTGCCTAACTGTATATTGATTTGGCTAGTTTAATTTAATTTACAGATCCTTTAGGCTGTTATATAACCTTTTGTCCACAATATTTCATTTCATTTTCACTTCAATACTATGCCCTGAGTCTTCCTTAAGGTGTAGTTTGTGTTGGGAAACACCCTGGGATCTTCGGATGAAGGACAGTATACAAATTTAAGAAAGACAGAAATGAACTGGAAATAATTATTCATCCTACATTCTGTCTTACTTGCAGGGACTTGGTGAGAAAGAACCTCTCCACTAATTTACTGTTTTACCTGTTGCTGCTATTTTATTTACCTGTGGTTTTTTGCCAGATACACTGTTTTGTATTCTACAGCATTGTTTTATATTTAATAGCATTGTTTCATGTCATATTTGGCACATGTTTTATGCAAAAAAGCACAATTTTAATTTAAATAATTTACCTGGAAGATTATACAAGAAGTGATGAATTACTGAATGGCACAGTCTCCCTTTCTCTTCATAAGCTTTGCACACAAACAAGCAATAGCCGTGAAGCCAAATTGGGTGATGAAAAATAACAATCCCTGGCCCTTTAGGGAGATGTTCCAAGCCAATAACTTCATAACCTGAAAATAATACAAATGGCAACAAATAAATATTATGTTGTTGAAAGGTAAATAAAATATCACAATATTTTATTGGAAGAAAACAGTGTGTTTCGGAAGGGGGGAAATGAAATTAAGATCAGGTACAAAGCTCTGCTATGTGTTCCAGCATTCTGGATGCCAGGAGAGCATCCAAGAGGAACAGGACTTTCTCTGTGGTGGTTGCAAAACTAAAGGGGCAGGAGGGGACTTCTCCTCTCCTGAAATATTCATTCCTTGCTTCCTTTTGGATACAGATAGAAACATTTTTCCCAGTCTTTATTTTGCTCTTTTAATCTACTTTATGTGTGTTTGACCCTTTGAGATGATTTAACATGATATCAAACTAAATGTTTTGGAGACTTTTATTTATTTATTTGAAGGGCAGTATTACCCTTCTGTACAGAGTGCTACTTTGGGGAAGAGCTATCTTAGGCCAGGAGCACATTTCTTCCCCATCCCTAAGAGCTCCAACCAGACATCTTCAGACCATCTTCTGAATCACTATATACCAAGTAAGAAAGCTGTTTTCCAGACAGATGCACCATTGACCATGTTATAAGTAGCTACAGGGTTTCATCATTGAGGCCCAGGCTTAGTTTTAGTAGTGTATTTCTGATTTATGCTTCAACTCCTAAAGCAACATCAACATACCCTCCAACATTTCTCAAATGAAAATAAGCACATCAAATAATAATAATAATAATAATAATAATAATAATAATAATATAACAATAATAATTGTATTCTTTATACCCCACCCATCAGACTGGGTTGCCTCAGCCACTCTGGGTGGCTTACAACATATATAAAAACATTAAATGTTAAAAAACTTTTGTATACTTGGCTGCCTTCGCTCATGTGTCGCCTAACTCCCTATCCTCTGACATTTCTCTGATGAAAATAGAAACATCCTGAGGAAAAGCAGGGCATTCCAGGATCAAATCAGAAACCCTGCCAGGATGGCGTCTGTAAATCCGGGACTCTCCCTGGAGAACAGGAATACTTGGAAAGTTTTTAGCAGTCTTCTGGGAGGATATAAGAAGAATCCTGTTGATGAGGCCAAAGGCCTCTATAGCCCACTGTCCTGTTTCCCACAGTGTCCATCTAAAGTAGTAGCCATCAACACAACTTGTGCTGGCAAATACCATAGTTTATGTTTCAGAGCTGCCTTGTGGTTTATCGTGCTCAGGAAAATTGCACACTCAAGGTCTCACTATACAATGTTATATTAATTACATTGGCTGTGTACCCACAACACATTTAAAGACAACCCTTTCTCTTGCGACAATCCATGAAGCTATTTTTAAAGGGCTTTGCTAATTGCAGCTCTGTGAAGTGTAAGCAACATTCTCCAGGTTTCGGGGGGGGGGTTAAATATGATTAAAATGTATGGTGTTTATGCAGCCACCAATTCACCCTTTCTTCTGTAATACGTCTTGATTTTGTACGTACCTCATAAAATATTTTGTTTTTCCTTAGGATGGCTTATTACATATATAAATATCCACGCCTTTGTTTTGATCCTTACAAAGCCAACCAAAACTTGTAGCTCTTATGACACTGAGGTGGGTTCAGAGCTACACTCCTGATGCACTGTGGCAACCATTGTTCCAGTGTTTCAAGTCTGAAATTCTGATGCTCAGTCCTATGAAAGTATAGGAGCTGATAAGACTGAATTATTGGTATGAAAGAAACCTTTACTCACCATACCATATCTTTCCATATATATCGAAACAGCGATACATAATGTGCCTTGCCTTGTCCCAAAATTTGCTATAAATATCATTTTCTTGCTGGTTATTCATCTTCTTGTAGATATATAACAGAAATGAGACAGCACAGCAAAATATATATAAAAATAACCAGAAAGAATAAAGCAAAATGGGAATCATAAATAACCACAGAAGGTGAACCACAGAGTTCAGGTATTCTTCCAAATAAGTAACACTAATCCAGTTTTCCAGCATTTGAGTAATCCAGCTCATTGTTTCCTGATCTGAAGCAAGTGTATGCCAAGAGATGAGAAGAGCTGAAGTGTATGCCAATGAAATAAATATATCAAGTGAAATTTGCCTCAGTTGTGATGGTATCTTTCCCCCCACTGTTTACCTGTAAAACAGAAAATGCAGTACATCAGTTTGAACTGTCAACCCAGAGCATTCATGATTACATGAAATCTAGTTTTCCCCACTGTAACTAGCCAAGCAGTCATCCCCCCCCCCCCAGCATTCATTGTGGAGATCTACAAAATTAGTAATGTGCGATCATCATGTTCTTTGTTGTAAAGCAAGCTGTTTTCATTTCATGACTGAAGTGTTAAGGAAAGTGGAAAAGGAGTTACTTTTCCATGAGTCAGCAGAAATGGCAGTTGCAGGACTTCGTTAGCCACTAGACTTTGCACTTGCTGTGTGGAGTTTGTGTCAGCACTTTATAATCTGAAATGGCCTCTTCTCTTCAGAGAGTGAAGACTTCTTCTAACAATTGCAAAGAACGTGTATATATAGTGTGTGTCTTTTTGCCCCTGAAGTAAAAGCTCTCTCTGCTACACGGTTGTTTCCTACATTGAACCTAACCGTTTGACTGAACTTCTGCAGCACGAACACAACACCCAACAAGGAGGGTGGGGAGAATGGTGAGCTGAAGTTTGGAAGCATTTTGGGATACACTGCAAAGTGGGATTGCAGCTCTGCTGCCAGGTAATAGCAGATGCTGAAGGCCAAACTCTGTTATCACTGCCTCTAGACATTCTTTCCACTTCAGTTATTGGGAACCATGCCACAACACCCAGCCATAGCTGTCAACGTTTCCCTTTTTTTAAGGGAAATTCCCGTATTCCAAATAGGATTCCTCGCAAGAAAAGGGAAAAGTTGACAGCTATGCACCCAACCATCACATTTTTGTCTTCAAATTACTAAGTCATCTGAAGACCCATTAGCTTTACATAGCTGAATTGCATATTTCTGATTCTACTCTATTTTCACTACATCTTGCAATTAAATAGTATATAGAATAGACCCCCAAAAAATGGGTGGTTTTTTTGGGAGAGGGAGACCTAAAATCACAGCTGTTTTGATTCCAATAAGACTTTTGTGCCTATAATAGCCACATGATACGGAATAATTAAATTTCTGTTTCTCAGAGTTGTAATATCTGAAAAAGCTGTAAGTGATTAATTTCCTCTTCCCACATAGCTATGCAAAGGTAAGTGTTGGGGTTTATCTTAGATATCTCACTGCTTCCACCAAGATTTTGGTGAGTCTTACGTCAGACTGGATCCTTTCCACACACCCTTGCCAGGAATTAGGAAGACCTCATCCCTGGTATTAGAAGAATGATAAATTGCAGATGGGGTACTGTTGTGACTAAAACAAACGGTTTTTATCTTGTGTGTATTTGAGGCTACATCCAATGCTCTCCCTCTGCTTTTTTGGAGAGCAGTGTACATATGGCATTATCCACCATCCATCTCTATCCTGTTCTGTCTTCTGAAATACTGTGTTGATTAGTTTTCTCCTAAACCAGTCTCAACCCCGGTTGAAATTTTCATACTACTCCTAAAATGTGACTTCCTAAAATCCTGTGGTGAGGCCAGGAAAGCTTTTTGAATCTCCAGCGGTGCCTTATACAAGCTCCACTTTGGGGCAGTGTGAGCTCTGAAGAGTTTGGACTGTCACAATTTGGATAATGGGCCATGGCACTACAGGGAGAGATCAGCTCATTGCCACACAGCCTCTAAGACTCTCACCGGAGTGACAAAACTTCCCAAATTAAATCCAAATAAGAAGATAGAATTCAAAGAATTAGTGGGGAATCTTTGGGAAAGAGTCTGGGAGTGAAAAAAGGGAGTCCACTCCAGTTACAATTGTGGAATGTAAACAATGATACTCCCCTTTTAGTACAGTGATACCTCGGGTTACATACGCTTCAGGTTACATACTCTGCTAACCCAGAAATAGTACCTCGAGTTAAGAACTTTGCTTCAGGATGAGAACAGAAATCGTGTGCCGGCGGCACAGCAACAGCAGGAGGCCCCATTAGCTAAAGTGGTGCTTCAGGTTAAGAACAGTTTCAGGTTAAGAACGGACCTCCAGAACGAATTAAGTACTTAACCTGAGGTACCACTGTATTTGAAACCCAACCTCCAAATGAAAGATAACAGTGGATCTAAATGTACTGCCAAAGTATACAAATTAAAACCGATTAAACAAGACGGAAAGAAAGAAATAGCAACCTCGTACTATCAAATAGGGGCTTTCGAAAACTTGGGTGCCAAAGGAAATAAGATTTTAATCACAAACCAGACTTGTGAGTGTGGCCAGGAGGACTGGATAATCGGTTTCCTGTGTCCTGTTCTGTTTCTCCATATGGGAAGATATTTTGTGTGTGGTTGTGTTTTCCAAAGTTGTCCTTGGGCAATGCTGTGCTGATAGAGAGGTTTAGGGATTAACTCAGGAGCTTTGTTGCCCAATGTAATGGTTATACGGGTTGCTCGTGCGTAAGTTGCCGCCACTTCTGGCTAGGTTGCCTGGTTAAACCTTTTCTGGCTGGACAGCCCTTCACTTCGTGGCTGTTTCAGTCGCTAGCAGAATCCGTCAGTGGGCGTTTCTTGAACTTCTTCCAGCAAAGAAGTTCTTTGACACCAAGTCTACGCCTACTTTCCCTGCACGGAAGTCTTCTGCGCAGGGTGGGTGTGGGTAGCGGAGGACCCGTGCTCTCCCCGCTGGTCTCCGGCAAGGAGTACTGGAGCCACCTCGCCGATTCCCCCATCTGCCCCCCTTTATCCCTGGTGTTACGCTGATTTCCTTCCCCAGCTGATGAGCTGCCTCTCTCCCTGCTGGGCCCCTCTCCAGCATCGCTTGGGAGCCTTGCCTCCGCCTCTGGCTCTGATGTCAGTTCCCTGACACCCAATAATTGAACTAACAAGACTTAATGGATTCAGATGGTTTCCAGAGAGTGGTAGGGAATGCTTTATCCCATGTTGATGGCCTTTCAGCTGATTCCCTGGTGGCCCGCTGGAATGTGGAGTTAACCAGGGCTATTGACTGTTTAGCTCTGAAGTGCCCTCTCCGATTGCATGGAGCCCAGACAGGCCCGTGGTTTTCCACGGATCTGAGGGCAATGAAACAATCATTGAGACGGCTAGAGCACCAGTGGCGGATAACTCATTCTGATGCTGACCGGACATGGGCTAGAGCTCAATGTCGAGCCTACCAAGTGGTGGTAGCGACGGCGAAGAAGACTTTCTTCACTGCCTCTATTGCATCTGCAGAAAACAGCAGCAGGAGACTTTTTCAGGAGGTTCGCAATTTAGCGGAACCACCTGCTACATCGGGGCCCAGTACGGGCCACATGATCTCCTGCAATGATTTTGCAAAGTTTTTTGCAGATAAAGTCACTCAGATTCGGGAAGAGGTAGACTCCACCGTGGGAGCAGGGCTGGGGCGGGAGAGTGCCAAAGTCCTGTCTAGTCAAATTACGTGGGATCAATTCCAATCTGTTACCTCTGAGGATGTGGACAGGCTGCTTGGAAGAGTGAAACCAACCACCTGTCTCCTTGATCCTTGCCCATCCTGGCTTATAAAAGCTAGTTGGGAAGGGCTGGGCGATGGGCTTCGCGGGGTGGTGAATGCTTCTCTCTGTGAGGGAGCCTTCCCAGACCCGCTGAAAGAGGCGGTTATCAAACCGCTTCTTAAAAAGCCATCTTTAGATGCTGCCAATATGGCCAACTATCGCCCAGTCTCAAATCTTCCATTCTTGGGCAAGGTTATTGAGCGAGTGGTTGCTGAACAACTCCAGGCACGCCTGGAAGAAGTGAACCATTTGGATCCCTTCCAGTCGGGATTCAGGCCTCATCATGGGACTGAAAATGCCTTGGTTGCACTGGTCGATGATTTCTGGCAGGCTAGGGACAAAGGTGAGAGCTGTTTCCTAGTTCTACTGGATCTCTCAGCGGCTTTTGACACCATCAACCATAACATCCTTCTGGACCGTCTAGAGGGGCTGGGAGCTGGGGGGCACTGTTAAACAGTGGTTTCGCTCCTTCCTCCTGGGCCGTGTTCAGAAAGTGGTGGGGGGGGATGAGTGTTCAGACCCCTGGGCTCTCACTTGTGGGGTGCCTCAGGGTTCTGTCCTCTCCCCCATGCATTTCAACATCTACATGCAGCCACTGGGAGAGATCATCAGGAGGTTTGGGCTGGGTATTCATCAGTATGCGGTTTATACCCAGCTCTACCTCTGGAGGCGGTTGGAGAATGGATGGTGGCTAACAGATTGAAGTTGAATCCTGACAAGACAGAAGTACTGTTTTTGGGGGACAGGAGGCCGGCAGATGTGGAAGACTCCCTGGTCCTGCATGGGGTAACTGTGCCCCTGAAGGACCAGGTGTGCACACTTGGGAGTCATTCTGGACTCACAGCTGTCCATGGAGGCACAGGTCAATTTGGTGTCCAGGGCAGGCTGAGACCCTACCTGCCCGTAGACTGTCTCGCCAGAGTGGTGCATACTCTGGTTATCTCTTGCTTGGACTACTGCAATGTGCACTATGTGGGTCTACCTTTGAAGGTAACCTGGAAACTACAATTAATCCAGAATGTGGCAACTAGACTGGTGACTGGGAGCGGCTGCCAAGACCATATAACACCGGTCTTGAAAGACCTGTACTGGCTCCCAGTACGTTTCCGAGCACAATACAAAGTGTTGGTGCTGACCTTTAAAGCCCTAAACGGCCTCGGTCCTGTATACCTGAAGGAGCATCTCCACCTCCATCGTTCTGCCCAGACACTGAGGTCCAGCGCCAAGGGCCTTCTGGTGGTTCCCTCACTGCGAGAAGCCAAGTTACAGGGAACCAGGCAGAGGGCCTTCTTGGTAGTGGCGCCCACCCTGTGGAAAACCCTCCCTTCAGATGTGAAGGAAATAAGCATCTACCTTATCTTTAAAAGACATCTGAAGGCAGCCCTGTTCAGGGAAGTTTTTAATATTTAACGCTGTACTGTTTTAACACTTGATTGGGAGCCGCCCAGAATGGCTGGGGAAACTCAGCCAGATGGGCGGGGTGTAAATAATAAATTATTATTATTATTATTATTCTAGATATGAGGAGGGGGAGATGGTAAACCTTATTCCCAGATATTTACAAAAGTGAGTGGCTAAGGATTTTAGCAGGTCCCGAGTAAATCCAGCAGAGCTGAAATAGAGTATTTAATTGATAACAAATTGCATGCTTAAAAAGATGTGGGTTACATGGAGTAGTAGAAAAGCAAACGAACCAGGAAAAGTGTGGAGGGAAGTCATATGGTATACGTATACAGGCTGTGTTTGGTACGAAGTTTTAACAGGGGGAGGGGAGGGGGTTAAACATGCTCTCTGTTCCTGTTTTTGAAAATGCAAGTATTATTTTTTTAAAAAAAGATCATACATGGTTTTTATGCATGAATGCACAAACACGCACAAAGGGAGAGATGCTATCACAGAAACTGACAAATAACACAAGTACTAGCACATTTGCAAAAGTACGCAGGGATCGTTTGTGGAGATTCCTGCATTGCAAGGGGTTAACTAGACGACCCCTGGGTCCCCTCCGAACTCTTCACTTTAGGATTCTATGAACAAAAGTTTTTACTTACATTCCTGGTAAGCTTAAATTGCCTTTAATTCAGTCACCTCTCTGGAGAAGCACCTGAAATCCTGTCTGCTGCACTTTTTCGATGGCTAATTTCCAGCCGTATTGAAACACGTCTCTTTATGTAGTGGTGTCAAGAAACTGTGAAAGGTGTGCCATCTGTATGAAGAAACTAAGCATTATGAAAAAGGCTTAGGGCGCCGGCTGCTTGGAAGTTGTGGCCATTTGTAATCAAACATGAAATATGGAGTCACACCTACAATAGCATTGGCACATGACTCTTTAATTCTACAGCAAATGAGGATTTCATTCATGCTACTGGGTTAGAATACTGAATCTCAAGTAATCATCCTCAGTAATCAGTAATCAGTAATCTACTCCAATAAACTGGGCCAGTCACTTGTGCTCCAGGCATTTTCTCAGATCTCCAATACCATCTATTTGATCACTGTAATTAAATCCTGCCATGCTGATTTTACTGCAGGCAGCTTGTCAATAAGCTTCTTCAGGAGTTGCCCCTGCAGTATGCATTGCTTGATCTGGAGCAAAAAAGTTCCAGGTTGACATGCTTTGACATCAAAGGGTCTCTGCTATTCGGTACATGTTCAGTATTGTCAGGCGGAGGCGAAGGAAGTTCAGCATGCATTTGTCAATTGTCAGCAATGTTTGCATACACATATGATGGTCTGTTTTACTCTCTTTTCGAGAGGAGAGGTATTCCTTGTAACAGAGAAGTAGTATTTTCCTACATTAAGAGGGATTTGTCAACGGGGGAGAAATAATGTGATGCAGTCATGGACACATTAAAAACAAATATCCATGCGAAAAGGCAAACAGAACCAAAAAACAAGAAAGCCCACACGGTTCTGATCTTCCCTAATGGATTTCTGCCTCCCATTCCCTTGCAGAGACATGAACAAGGCATGTTCTGTCTCTTGTGTTGGGCCTGTCTGGTGTACTTTTTCGTAGGCTAAATTCAAGCTGTATTGAGAAACATCTCTTCACATGGTGGTTTCAAGATACTGTGATAGGTGTGCCATCTGTATGAAGAGACCAAGCACTGTGAAAAAGAGAGGCGGCTTGGTGAGCCAGCTGCTTGGAAGTTGTGGTCATTTGTAATCAAACATGAAATATGGAGTCACACCTACAATAGCATCCCTATGGCACAATAATATATTGGGTCACAGAGTAAAGGCAAAGTGTGTTCTCTCTCTTTGATGGTAGCTTCTCTCCAAGCCAGGTACAATATGTATGTTGTGTAATACATACGGGGGAGAAATAATGTGATGCAGTCACGGACACATTAAAAACAAATATCCATGAGAAAAGGTAAACAGAACCAAAAAACACAGCTTCTGCCAACCTAGCACTTTGAAAGCATACCAGCGCAAGTAGATAAATAGGTACCACTGCGGTGGGAAGGTAAATGGCATTTCCATGTGCTCTGGTTTCTGTCACGGTGCTCCATTGCAGAAAAGTGATTTAATCTTGCTGGCCACATGACCCGGAAAGTTGTATGTGGACAAATGCCAGCTCCCTTGGCCTGAAAAGCGAGATGAGAGCCACAACCCCATAGTCTCCTTTGACTAGACTCAACTGCCCAGGGATCATTACCTTCTTTTCTTTTTTCACAACCCTCAAAATACCACAAATTGCAAAAGGAGCCAAATAAATTCTCTACGCTAAGTTGTCCACACATTTATAAAGATACAGGTATTGACAAACTACCCCCTCTAAGTAAAAGAGTTTTAGTTTTCACTTTTGCTAGAATGAAAATGCAGTCACATTTCTTCCAGACTGCTTTTCCATTTGATTGCTTCTGTGTTTTAAAATAATTTGTCGTTTGTAGACAGCATTCATTCCATCTTCAGCTAGATCTCCCATCTTGGCTTCATTTGCTTTACAATCTTAGGGTTTTTTAAAATGTGCCAAACATATCATTGTGGCGACCATAACATAGGTTTAAGGTGCCATTTGACTCTGATCTGAGCTTTTATATCTACATTTCTGATCTTGTCCACTGAATTGCTGTGGTGGCAGCCACCATTTGAGCATGTATGATGTCCTTTAATCTCTCTTCTCCAATGAAAAACTGAAGGAGAACACAGCCTACAGTATGCAATAGATTTAAAAACAAACCCAAAAGCACGTCTTAGTGGCACACTTGGATTGTTGGAAATATCCAGACAGATCAGGCTGAATTATGTTTTACCACTCAAGAGCAGCAGTGGTAGAGGTGAATCCTATGTATTTTAATCTGATTTTTCTGTACATTTCCACCAAGATTCTTTCACTTACCAGTTTCTAACTGATTTGACAATTCTTCTCAGTTACATAGAGAATGAAATATATGGTTGTAACAGAGGATGTCTTTCACTTAACTATATAGCACCCCCCCTGCAATTCTGTAGCTACTAAAAGGGACACGGGCGGCACTGTGGTCTAAACCACTGAGCCTAGGGCTTGCCGATCAGAAGGTCGTGGTTCAAATCCCCATGATGGGGTGAGCTCCTGTTGCTCGGTCCCAGCTCCTGCCAACCTAGCAGATCGAAAGCACGTCAAAGTGCAAGTAGATAAATAGGTACCACTCTGGCAGGAAGGTAAACGGTGTTTCCGTGTGCTGCTCTGGTTTGCCAGAAGCGGCTTAGTCATGCTGGCCACAAGACCCGGAAAAACTGTCTGTGGACAAACGTCAGCTCCCTCGGCCAGTAAAGTAAGATGAACACCACAACCCCAGAGTCGTTCGCGACTGGACTGTTAGGGGTCCTTTACCTTTACCTTTTTTTAACTACTAAAAAGAAAGCAGTTGGGACTTATTTGTGGAGGTGGAAGGGCTTGAGGATGAAGACTAGAAGACATCAGGCCCAGTCACTTCAGACACTAGAAAGGTAGTAAACAATGTGGTCCAAACAAACATTAATGGTAATCAAAACTGGAAGTTCAAACATTAAATTCCTCTTTTGAGAAGTGCCTCTCCCATGGAGAAACAGGAGAACTGCACCCAGCCACAGGGAAATTAGAGGGTGACCGAAATCCAGACTCCATTGCTGGATTCACTCGCCCATGGGACTTAATAACCTAGTATAAAGTCCTGTTTGGAAATAAGAACAGATAAGAAGCAGAACATGCCTTTTGCAAACACAAAATAAATGTCACTGTTTTAATACAGCAGATTTATAGGCATTACTCTTTCAGGTGTAACATTATTTTGGGTTTCAGTTAAACACCCATCCTCCCATTATACTCTTTGATTCTGGCTCTACCAGTGTAATTCCCAAAAAGGGGCATTCTGGGAGTCTTGCAGGATAGGTCAAGACAGCACTTGTATGTCTTTCAAACCTAGGACCTTCTGCATGCAAAGCAGGTGCTGAACTAGCCACCCTTCCGAACAATTCATACACAATCCAGCACAATTGTATGTACATTACCTTAGCTTTAATTGCATAATTATTAGTTTTCTATTGTGGACACATAGTTAAAATGCTACAACTGTTTTATATGGACTAGTTAGCTTTGTCATGCTTATCAAATCGTTCTGAAAGAGCTCTTAACATATTTCCTGGAATTTTTTGGTGTCTATCCTGAAGATTTTCAAATGCAGTCTTCGTCTGTTGAAAAAACAAAAACAAAGGAATACATTATGTTATAGCTAAAGGAACAGGAAAAAGCTAAAGGAGTCAGAACCAGTAGCATTAAAAAAAAAATCCCATTTTTTCCAGCTAAAGAAGCACAATATGTAATTTCTTTCTGGGATCAGAAGTAAGGGCAGATAAGGAGTTTTAGCTAATTGTGGTAGGAAACCATCTCTCCAGATCCTAAGGCATATGCAACTGGCTCCCCAGCAAAGGATAGGGAGGAAATTACTGTCTCCTTGCATATTGAACCTTGAGTATGAAACCCAGAATGCTCACCCAGACCCTGCTCTGCAGTGTTCAGCCAAAATGCATGTACCAGGCCTAAGAGGACCTATGCAAGTCCTACCAGGCATGCCACCATGGCAGGTCCTCCAAGGGCACCCTTAACACAATAATGCCTCAGTAAACCTAATCTTTCTCTCCACAACTTTCTCTACTGTACAGACTCAATGTGGTAGGAGCAAACAAGCCACACCACTGCCCAATGACAATGTAATGCATCTTAACAATGTGAAATAAAGAAGGGAATCACAGGATAACCAAAGGATCAACCCCTGCACACCCACCAAAGTAAACTACTGCTCCTTCAAACAGGCAACCAAAAGCTGAAACTAGATGTGGGGAGGGAGGGGGTTCAGCAAGAATGAAAGCATAAAGCGCTTGGGGAGAACCAGCCATAAAAAACCATGTTCCAAAACTCCTTCCCTTTAGCCATCAGACCCCCACATGCTCCTTCCCTTAACCCCCTGCCTTTGGAAGTCCACTTCCCAAGACTTCCTTGAGAAAGGGGAGGAAGTGTGACACCCCTGCAGGAACACCTAAGATATTGTCACACAATACAATACCCTAGAGTACCCTAGAAATGGCATCTGTGTTTGAAATGTCTTCTGTAAAACAACATCTCATTTAAGAGGTTGATGGTGCACAAGCCATAACTATATAGATGCACAGGAGGTAGAGCTCCAGAAACCCACTAAAGGGCAAGAAACTACAAGAAGGAAGCACCAGGAAGGAATGATTCATGGCTTCAATTGTCTCTACACAAATGCACAGAGTATGGGAAACAAGCAAGATGAATTGGAGCTTTTACTACAGGATGGCAAATATGACCTGGTAGGCATTAATGAAGCCTTGTGTGATGAGTCTCATGACTGGAATGTAGGAATTTAGGGGTATAACCTATTCAAAAGGAATGAGCTAAACAGGAAGGGCTTTATATTGAATGGATGTGTAAACTTGTGCAAAAATCCATGATCTGTAGGATGGAAAGCAGATTGAGAGTATATGGGTAAAAATTGTAGGAGACAGAACTACAGTAACCCTTACTGTGGGTGTCTGCTATAGGCCACCAAGACAGACTGAAGACTTGGATGATGCCTTCTTAGAGCAGATTAACAAACATTTAAAAAGGAGATATATAGTGCAGGCTACTCCCCATTTACATGGGGGTTACATTCTGAGGAACCACACATTTAAGTGAAATCATGTACAGTGGTACCTCCATTTGCAGATGGGATCCGTTCCGGAGCTCTAGATGGGTTTCCGCAACCGGAGGTGCCTGTTCTGCGCACACGTGATAGAGCGCTTCAGCGCATCCGCACGGCACAATAGAGCGCTACTGCACATGCACACGGGGCGAAAACCAGGAAATATCCTTCCGTGTTTGCCATGTGCGTATCCCGAAGGATACGTAATAAGAGGGGCACATAGGTAGAGGTACCACTGTATAATCAAAACATCACTAAAAGAGCCTGCAAACTCCCTGTGGCATTTGCCCATTCCTTGTGATTATGTTTGTACAGGAGGGATGGAAATGGTTAATGTAGACCGACTAATGAGAAAGCTCAGAGGCGGAGCCTACGCGGTTTTGAGGCTGAGGCCAGGGGTTTACCATGGGGAGATGGAGGAGTGAAGGTCAGACAGAGGTATAGTGGTTGTGATAGAGTGAAAGACACGGATAGAAGTGAGAGAGAAGAGTGTGACAGTGTGAGATGGTGCCACATCTACTTAAGGGCGCGCATTTGAGAAACCGTTCTGAATATATTTAAAGCTTGTTTGTTCTTCAATAAACTTTAATCTTCGTTGTTGACTTTACAATCTGACTGAGACTCAGTATTTCACCAGAAGATACCTTGTTGGTGGCAGCGGAAGAATAAAGCAGTGGTGTACAGGTCAATAGTCCGTGAAACGACCGGGGGCTCTGTACGATTGCTACACTCCCCCTTCCACACCCACTCCAAAAATGTGACATTTTGGGGTCATTTCTGGGTTTGGTGCAATGCATGGTTGCACACATATTGAAACTCAGCCTCAACAAGTTTAAGAATCAAGAAGTTAAGGAAAGGGGATGCTGAGTGGTGAACATAATGCACAAAAGTATACCGTATTTTTTGCTCTATAAGACTCACTTTTTGACTCCTAAAAAGTAAGGGGAAATGTGTGTGCATCTTATGGAGGGAATGCAAGCTGCGCAGCTATCCCAGAAGCCAGAACAGCAAGAGAGATTGCTGCTTTCACTGCGTAGCGATCCCCCTTGCTGTTCTGGCTTCTGAGATTCAAAATATTTTTTTTCTTGTTTTCCTCCTCCAAAAACTAGGTGCGTCTTGTGGTCTGGTGCGTCTTATAGAGCGAAAAATACAGTAGGCCAGCCGGACATCAGAGACTCTTGCCGCGGCAAACAGAAAAGCCTCATTTGCTTTCGCTTTTCCACACATACCTCAGCAGTCTGTCGCAGTCTTACTCTCCTGTAAGTGCTGTGAATCTGGGCCCGAAACCTGTTGTTGGGATACTGCCAGGGAGACAAAGGCCATCACTGCCTCCACGTCGACTCCGGACGTCCACCGATCTCCCGTAGATACACAGTTTCAGCAATTAGCGACATGAGCTCACAGAACATAACTTCCCACATTCCTGGGCTCATGCACACTCTGTCAGCAGAATTCACACAGCAAAAGTCGCACTCAGGAGAGCATTATTTACAAGTTTAATTCAGCGTTGATCAGAACATAAAAACATGACTGCCTGCTTCAGTGTCTTCGACACCAATAGAGAGAGAAAACGAAAGCAACAGAAAACATAAACATCCTGTGAACAGGAAATGCGCAGGCTGTGACACAAACTTCCTGCTCCCTTTTAAGGTGGAACGGAAATATCCTAACAGATAGCTGCTTATTTCCTTCACATCTGAAGGGAGGGTGTCCCACATGGTGGGCGCCACTACCGAGAAGGCCCTCTGTCTGGTTCCCCGTAACCTCACTTCTCGCAATGAGGGAACCGCCAGAAGGCCCTTGGCGCTGGAACTCAGTGTCCGGGCTGAATGATGGGGGTGGAGACGCTCCTTCAGGTATACAGGACCGAGGCCGTTTAGGGCTTTAACGGTCAGCACCAACACTTTGAATTGTGCTCGGAAACATACTGGGAGCCAATGCAGATCTCTCAGGACCGGTATTATGTGGTTCCGGTGGCCACTCCCAGTCACCAGTCTAGGTGCCCCATTCTGGATTAATTGCAGTTTCCAGGTCACCTTCAAAGGTAGTCCCACGTAGAGTGCATTGCAGTAGTCCAAGCGGGAGATAACGAGAGCATGCACCACTCTGGTGAGACAGTCTGGGGGCAAGTAGGGTCTTAGTCTGCGTACAAGGTGGAGCTGGACACAGAATTAACCTGGGCCTCCATGGACAGCTGCGAGTCCAAAATGACTCCCAGGCTGCACACCTGGTCCTTCAGGGGCACAGTTACCCCATGCAGGACCAGGGAATCCCCCACACCCGCCCGCCCCCTGTCCCCCAAAAACAGTATTTTTGTCTTGTCAGGATTCAACCTCAATCTGTTAGCCGCCATCCATCCTCCAACTGCCTCCGGGCACTCACACAGGACCTTCACCGCCTTCACTGGTTCTGATTTAAGGGAGAGGTAGAGCTGGGTGTCATCTGCATACTGATGAACACCCAGCCCAAACCCCCTGATGATCTCTCCCAGTGGCTTCATATAGATATTAAAAAGCATGGGGGAGAGGGCGGAACCCTGAAGCACCCCACAAGTGAGAGCCCTGGGGTCTGAATACTCATCCCCCAACACCACCTTCTGGACACAGCCCAGGAGAAAGGAGCGGAACCACCGTATAACAGTGCCCCCAGCTCCCAGCCCCTCCAGACGGTCCAGAAGGATGTTATGGTCGATGGTGTCAAAGGCTGCCGAGAAATCCAGCAGAACTAGGAAATAGCTCTCACCTTTGTCCCTAGCCCGCCGGAGATCATCAACCAGCGCGACCAAGGCAGTTTCAGTCCCATGATGAGGCCTGAATCCTGATTGGAAGGGATCCAAATATTCCGCAATCTCCAGGCGTGCTTGGAGTTGTTCAGCAACCACCCACTCAATCACCTTGCCTAAGAATGGTAGATTTGAGACTGGGCGATAGTTGGCCATGTTGGCCGGGTCTAAAGATGTTTTTTAAGAAGCAGTTTAATGACCGCCCCTTTCAGCGGGTCTGGGACGGCTCCCTCACAGAGGGAAGCATTCACCACCCCGCAGAGCCCATCACCCAGTCCCTCCTGGCTCACTTTTATTAGCCAGGATGGGCAAGGATCAAGGAGACAGGTGGTCAGTTTCACTTGTCCAAGCAGCCTGTCCACATCCTTGGAGGTAACAGATTGGAATTGATCCCATGTAACAAGACTAGACCGAACTCTAGCACAATCATTGCAGGAGATCTTGGGGTCCCTACCAGGCCCCAGTGGTGCAGGTGGTTCTGATAGATTGTGAACCACCTGAAAAAGTCTCCTGCTGCTGTTTTCTGCAGATGCAATAGAGGCGGCAAAGAAGGCCCTCTTCGCAGTTGCCATTGCCACTTGGTAAGCTCGACGTTGAGCTCTAGCCCATGTCCGGTCTGATTCAGAATGAGTTATCCGCCACCGGCGCTCTAGCCATCTCAACTATTGTTTCATCGCCCTCAGCTCCGGGGGAAACCACGGGGCTGTCCGGGCTCCATGCAATCGGAGAGAACGCTTCGGAGCCAGACAGTCAACAGCCCTGGTTAACTCCGCATTCCAGCGGACCACCAGGGAATCAGCTGAAAGGCCATCAACTTGGGATAAAACATCCCCTACCACTCTCTGGAAGCCAATTGGATCCATTAAGTAGCGGGGACGGACCATCCAAATCGGTCCCACCTCCCTGCAGAGGGGAAGGGTTGCTGAGAAGTCCAGTTGCACCAGGAAGTGATCTGACCATGGCACTTCTTTTGTTTCGCTTTTAGTTAGTGTCAGATCACCAACATCCGTAGAGGTAAACACCAAGTCTAAGGCGTGTCCGCGGCTATGAGTTGGGCCAAACTTATTCAGGGACACCCCATAGAGGCCATGCTTTCCACAAAGTCTCAAGCAGCCCTTTGTAAGGTCGTGTCAGCATGGATGTTAAAATCCCCCAGGACAACCAAACTAAGTGTCTCCAGGAGCATATCCACCACGACCTGAAGCAGCTCAGGCAGGGAATCCTTGGTGCAGTGGGGAGGTCAATACATCAACAGGAATCCTGTACTGCCCCTATTGCCCAACTTCCAGAACATGCACTCAGAAAACTGGGTCTTCCTAATAGGATGCCTGGTGCAAACTAATGACTTCCTAAAAATCACTGCAACCCCCCCTCCCTGCCCACGTGACCTGGGTTGCTGTGTGTAAGAGAAACCTGGTGGGCAAGCAGTGGCAAGGACAGGCCCATCTGCTTCATCCAACCAGGTCTCAGTCACACATGCCAGGTCAAATCCTCCATCCACAATCAGGTCGTGGATGGCAGTGGTTTTATTCATCATTGACCTGGCATTGCACAGCAACACTTTCAGGTCATGTGGGTTTCCCTTGCTGATTCCAGTATCCTTCCGGTCAGGACCAGACCTGGAGGCAGGGATAGTCCTCAAACAACAACTAAGCCTGCCTCCTCGGTAATGATATGGTCTGGTCTTAGCATAACTCCTCCTGCTGCCAATGATCACTGAGATCAGGTATTCCAATACATCCCCCCCGTGGAACTTTGGACTGTCCTGAATACCGCCATTTGATAGCCACGCCCCAAACCAAAAGTCTCATTTGGATGCATTTTGGCTTGCCTACTGCTGAAAGTGACCTTGAGGTGACTGATGATATCATCATTTATCAGTTTTAGACCCTTAAGAAGTAGCCCTCTGCGTAGTTTCTTCCTTATTTCAGATATCATGATATATCAATATATTGCCATGTTTAGCTGGTGATATATTGCGATATTGAAAACCAGTTATCTCCCAGCACTAGTGGGAGACCAAGGTTCAAACCCCCACTCAGCCATGAAGTTCACTGGGTGTTACTGTCCTATGCATGCCTAAACTTAAGTCCCACTGTGCTCCCTGTATGACCTGCTTTGCTATGCCTGCCATTGTAGGGATGCGGGTGTCGCTGTGGTCTAAACCACTGAGCCACTTGGGCTTGCTGATTGGAAGGACAGCAATTCGATTCTGCGTAATGGAGTGAACTCCAGATGTTCTGTCCCAGCTTCTGCCAACCTAGCACTTTGAAAGCATACCAGCGCAAGTAGATAAATAGATACCACTGTGGTGGGAAGGTAAATGACATTTCCATGCACTCTGGTTTCTGTCACGGTGTTCCATTGCGACAAAGCTGGTTTAATCTTGCTGGCCACATGACCTGGAAAGCTCTGTGGACAAATGCCAGCTGCCTCAGCCTGAAAAGCGAGATGAGAGCCACAACCCCATAATCGCCTTTGACTGGACTTAACTGCACAGGGATCATTACCTTCTTTTCTTTTTTACAACCCTCAAAATACCACAAATTGCAAAAGGAGCCAAATAAATTCTCTACACTAAGTTGTTCACACATTTATAAAGATACAGGTATTGACAAACTACCCCCTCTAAGTAAAAGAGTTTTAGTTTTTACTTTTGCTAGAATGAAACTGCAGTCACATCTCTTCCAGACTGCTTTTCCACTTGATTCCTTCTGTGTTTTAAAATAATTTGTCGTTTGTAGACAGCATTCATTCCATCTTCAGCTAGATTTCCCATCTTGGCTTCATTTGCTTTACAATCTTAGGGTTTTCAAAAATATGCCAAACATATCATTGTGGCGACCATAACATAGGTTTAAGGTGCCATTTGACTCTGATCTGAGCTTTTATATCTACATTTCTGATCTTGTCCACTGAATTGCTGTGGTGGCAGCCACCATTTGAGCATTTGACAATTCTTCTCAGTTACGGTACATAGAGAATGAAATATATGGTTGTAACAGAGGATGTCTTTCACTTAACAATACAGCCTCCCCCTGCAATTCTGTAACTACTAAAAGGGACACAGGCGGCACTGTGGTCTAAACCACTGAGCCTAGGGCTTGCCGATCAGAAGGTCGTGGTTCAAATCCCCATGATGGGGTGAGCTCCTGTTGCTCGGTCCCAGCTCCTGCCAACCTAGCAGATCGAAAGTATGTCAAAGTGCAAGTAGATAAATAGGTACCACTCTGGCAGGAAGGTAAATGGTGTTTCCGTGTGCTGCTCTGGTTACACCAGAAGCAGCTTAGTTATGCTGGCCACATGACCCAGAAAAACTGTCTGTGGACAAACGTCAGCTCCCTCGGCCAGTAAAGTAAGATGAACACCACAACCCCAGAGTCGTTCGCGACTGGACTGTTAGGGGTCCTTTACCTTTACCTTTTTTTAACTACTAAAAAGAAAGCAGTTGGGACTTATTTGTGGAGGTGGAAGGGCTTGAGGATGAAGACTAGAAGACATCAGGCCCAGTCACTTCAGACACTAGAAAGGTAGTAAACAATGTGGTCCAAACAAACATTAATGGTAATCAAAACTGGAAGTTCAAACATTAAATTCCTCTTTTGAGAAGTGCCTCTCCCATGGAGAAACAGGAGAACTGCACCCAGCCACAGGGAAATTAGAGGGTGACCGAAATCCAGACTCCATTGCTGGATTCACTCGCCCATGGGACTTAATAACCTAATATAAAGTCCTGTTTGGAAATAAGAACAGATAAGAAGCAGAACATGCCTTTTGCAAACATAAAATAAATGTCACTGTTTTAATACAGCAGATTTATAGGCATTACTCTTTCAGGTGTAACATTATTTTGGGTTTCAATTAAACACCCATCCTCCCATTATACTCTTTGATTCTGGCTTTACCAGTGTAATTCCCAAAAAGGGGCATTCTGGGAGTCTTGCAGGATAGGTCAAGACAGCACTTGTATGTCTTTCAAACCTAGGACCTTCTGCATGCAAAGCAGGTGCTGAACTAGCCACCCTTCCGAACAATTCATACACAATCCAGCACAATTGTATGTACATTACCTTAGCTTTAATTGCATAATTATTAGTTTTCTATTGTGGACACATAGTTAAAATGCTACAACTGTTTTATATGGACTAGTTAGCTTTGTCATGCTTATCAAATCGTTCTGAAAGAGCTCTTAACATATTTCCTGGAATTTTTTGGTGTCTATCCCGAAGATTTTCAAATGCAGTCTTCGTCTGTTGAAAAAACAAAAACAAAGGAATACATTATGTTATAGCTAAAGGAACAGGAAAAAGCTAAAGGAGTCAGAACCAGTAGCATTAAAAAAAAAAATCCCATTTTTTCCAGCTAAAGAAGCACAGTATGTAATTTCTTTCTGGGATCAGAAGTAAGGGCAGATAAGGAGTTTTAGCTAATTGTGGTAGGAAACCATCTCTCCAGATCCTAAGGCATATGCAACTGGCTCCCCAGCAAAGGATAGGGAGGAAATTACTGTCTCCTTGCATATTGAACCTTGAGTATGAAACCCAGAATGCTCACCCAGACCCTGCTCTGCAGTGTTCAGCCAAAATGCATGTACCAGGCCTAAGAGGACCTATGCAAGTCCTACCAGGCATGCCACCATGGCAGGTCCTCCAAGGGCACCCTTAACACAATAATGCCTCAGTAAACCTAATCTTTCTCTCCACAACTTTCTCTACTGTACAGACTCAATGTGGTAGGAGCAAACAAGCCACACCACTGCCCAATGACAATGTAATGCATCTTAACAATGTGAAATAAAGAAGGGAATCACAGGATAACCAAAGGATCAACCCCTGCACACCCACCAAAGTAAACTACTGCTCCTTCAAACAGGCAACCAAAAGCTGAAACTAGATGTGGGGAGGGAGGGGGTTCAGCAAGAATGAAAGCATAAAGCGCTTGGGGAGAACCAGCCATAAAAAACCATGTTCCAAAACTCCTTCCCTTTAGCCATCAGACCCCCCACATGCTCCTTCCCTTAACCCCCTGCCTTTGGAAGTCCACTTCCCAAGACTTCCTTGAGAAAGGGGGGAAGTATGACACCCCCTGCAGGAACACCTAAGATATTGTCACACAATACAATACCCTAGAGTACCCTAGAAATGGCATCTGTGTTTGAAATGTCTTCTGTAAAACAACATCTCATTTAAGAGGCTGATGGTGCACAAGCCATAACTATATAGATGCACAGGAGGTAGAGCTCCAGAAACCCACTAAAGGGCAAGAAACTACAAGAAGGAAGCACCAGGAAGGAATGATTCATGGCTTCAATTGTCTCTACACAAATGCACAGAGTATGGGAAACAAGCAAGATGAATTGGAGTTTTTACTACAGGATGGCAAATATGACCTGGTAGGCATTAATGAAGCCTTGTGTGATGAGTCTCATGACTGGAATGTAGGAATTTAGGGGTATAACCTATTCAAAAGGAATGAACTAAACAGGAAGGGCTTATATTGAATGGATGTGTAAACTTGTGCAAAAATCCATGATCTGTAGGATGGAAAGCAGATTGAGAGTATATGGGTAAAAATTGTAGGAGACAGAACTACAGTAACCCTTACTGTGGGTGTCTGCTATAGGCCACCAAGACAGACTGAAGACTTGGATGATGCCTTCTTAGAGCAGATTAACAAACATTTAAAAAGGAGATATATAGTGCAGGCTACTCCCCATTTACATGGGGGTTACATTCTGAGGAACCACACATTGAAGTGAAATCATGTACAGTGGTACCTCCGTTTGCAGATGGGATCCGTTCCGGAGCCCTAGATGGGTTTCCACAACCGGAGGTGCCTGTTCTGCGCACACGTGATAGAGCGCTTCTGTGCATGCGCACGGTGCGATAGAGCGCTACTGCGCATGCACACGGGGCAAAAACCAGGAAATATCCTTCCGGGTTTGCCATGTGTGTATCCCGAAGGATACGTAATAAGAGGGGCACATAGGTAGAGGTACCACTGTATAATCGAAACACCACTAAAAGAGCCTGCAAACTCCCTGTGGCATTTGCCCATTCCTTGTGATTATATTTCTACAGAAGGGATGGAAATTGCTAATGTAAGATGGACTAATGAGAAAGCTCAGAGGCAGAGCCTACCCGGTTTTGAGGCTCAGGCCAGGGGTTTACCATGCGGAGATAAAGGAGTGAGGGTCAGACAGAGGCAGAAAAAGTAGAACACAGTGGTTGGACGGACTGAAAGACACAGATAGAACTGAGAGAGAAGAGTGTGACAGTGTAAGATGGTGCCACATCTAGTTAAGGGTGCGCATTTGAGAAACAGTTCTGAATATATTTAAAACTTGTTTGTTGTTCATTAAACTTTAATCTTCGTTGTTGACTTTACAACCTGACTGAGACTCAGTATTTCACCAGAAGATACCTGGTTGGTGGCAGCGGAAGAATAAAGCAGTGGTGTACAGGTCAATAGTCCGTGAAACGACCGGGGGCTCTGTACGATTGCCACACTCCCCCTTCCACACCCACTCCAAAAATGTGACATTTTGGGGTCATTTCTGGGTTTGGTGCAATGCATGGTTGCACACATATTGAAACTTGGCCTCAACAAGTTTAAGAATCAATAAGTTAAGGAAAGGGAATGCTGAGTGATGAACATAATGCACAAAAGTATATATAATGAAGCCTAGCTCTGGCTGTATAGATTGAGGAAGTCAGTGTGCAGAATACAATTTAGAACTGTAAGAGGAGAAAAACATTAGGAAAAAATTCTTACGTTTTTGTATTTCCAAGTATAGAGTTCACTTACTTTTTCAGCCAGCTCTGTGGCAGTTATATTTGGATCATATGGGATGGGTTCTCCAACATATGTCCTCAGTTTCACGGGAAGTCCTCCATAAATGGGAAGGAGTACACGTCGAGTTTTCTCATACAGCCATTTTGTCAGCCCTGTAAAAGAAAGTGACCGCATATCAAATTGGACCTTAGTTAGCATTCTGTTAAGCAATTGCAATCAATCCATCCCAAGGAGGAAGAGTTAAATAATATGAGTACTTGGGGAAAGATATGAAACATATTCAATCAGCTCTTCTCATCTCTTGGCAATTGGGATCATAAGTTGTACAACAGACTGCAAAATATGGTTTGTTTCCTGATCTGTTCCTGTCTATGTTGGGCTTCCTACCCCTCTTATAGATTATAGCTTTGCTTTAAATCTAATAGAAAACTAAACAAAGGCATATTTACTCAATACTGAGGCAGGCAGCACAGATAAGTGTCCATGGAATAAACTCTGCTAGTAAGTAGGAAACAGATAATTGGTTTTTTATAAAAGCATAGTCTATTATTAAAACGTATATTTCCTGAAACTGGATCTCTTGCTCAACCAAGAAACGTAAGATATTTAACTCACTTGTCTTTCCGAAGCTCCTGTATGTTTCACAACTGTTTTGTGTAAATATTGGGATGATGGGCTAGAAGAATGAAAGATGAAACAAAAATGAAAGAAAGGTGAGAACTGGATAATTACTCCGCCCTGACCACCCCACCTTTATTTTTGTTAAGGACAAAGAAGAATGCTTCACATCTGGGATTATTAGGAGAAGCAAGTCATAAATTATGCAATAGGCTTCAAAATATCTATTCAAATATCTCAGATGAAGAAACTTCACAAGTTGTTGCCCAGATTTTCAGGAACTGAAGAGTAAAAAAGGGGGCAAAGGCCATTTTTCTTATTATACGTTATTGATTTCAGTAGCTTTTTTGAAAAGCAGGGGTGGGAAATGCTTGGAACTCCAGATATCATTTGACTCCAAAACAGGATATTTGCCATCCTTAGCTATGGAGGATGCTAGATCAAAGCTGTCAACACAGTACATCATATCCAGGATAATTGTGAGGACAATGCAAATTGCCCAAAGATCACTCACCACTTTCGCCTCCAAAGCTAGCCGAGCGAAACCTGTGCGGTTACCCCACATTAAGCTGTAGTCAGTACTAAAGCTTGCTTCTCTAGCTCCACCAGGTGCAATGCCCAGTAAATGGCCTTTCTTCAGAATTTCCACACATTCAGCATTTGTGAAATCTCTCAATAAGGTAACATCATAAAACGTCTTCAGCCCTAAAAAAGTAAGCCCCAAACAGAAAAATGCATTTTACATAACTCTTATTGAGGAAATAGTGTGGATACTATACAAGTGTCATACAAGTGTCATTATTCCAAAGATATCGCTCATTTACGGATCAACTAGGATTTCATGGAAGGGGGACTTTATGCTAGTTCCCCTTTTGTTCACATGTTCTGGCAATAGCTTTTTTTTTTTTGGAAAGCACACAGAGTGAGATTGCGTGGTGAGGTGAGCACATTTTGGGCAAGTGTTCCTCAAGTTAAGTCTGTAGTACAACAGATTGATATTCTAGTTTGCATCATGATAAAAATACAGCCCATGGTGCCTTGCTGGATAATACAAGTCTTTTTTTTTTTTTTTCAAGTCTTCAATCCCTATAGGCTGCATGGGTTTTGGATACAGTGGACATTCACACATAGACAGATACAGAGAGACAGAGACAGAGAGAGAGAGAGAGAGAGAGAGAGAGAGAGAGAGAGAGAGAGAGAGAGAGAGAGAGGAACCTGCTGGTGGAAACCTGCCTCCACCAGCAGCAGCCCATCTTTTCACCCAGACAGGGGGTTAGATGCTCTATTAATTTACCCAGTGGAATGCCCCCCAACAAAGCTCTCTGTGCTACTGGGCCTGTTTCGGCTCTGACCTCACTTCTTTTGCTTTATTTTTAAATTTGACCTATGTTTCCTGGGGTGGCTGATGTTTGATGATGGGGGGGCAGTGGAGGACCATGAACACTGTGTAGCAAGGATGCCACATGTGTTTGCTTGCAGTGTCACATGGGGGCATAAAAGCTGTGCGTGGGAGAGCTTGATTGACCATTTTTTAATGGGTTGGGGTTGCTATGAGAGCCGTGGGCATGTATGTGGGCTTCTGCTCTTTTCCTTAGCTGTAGCTCCCACCCCATCCCAAGTGGTATATGAATACAGTGGACTTTTTCGCAGGTGGTTTACTAGTGAACAGGCTCCCAAACAGGATTTCATTCTTTGCATTGGTCTTCACAGTAAGACATATCCATCTTTATTAGTGATTGATTGAGGGGGTCATCAAGTTGGGGACCCAGGTTTTTTTACACCTTGTTCTATTCTGGCATTAAAGGCAGCAGCAATTATTATATGAAAACCTGTAGACGTAGTGGAGAAATCCAATGACACATATCCAGATTCCCCCCATTTTTTCATCCCTGAGGAAGAATGTAGACAATTGTATAAGAAAGCATGAAATTTCTTTATGGAAGCCTTGAGATTACTGGAGTAAAAAATGGCATTCTTGTAGACGTTTTGAGGTCAGTTAATGTTCACCTGCAATCACAGTTTAGGCCAATATCACTATTAAACTGTGATTACAAACTCTTTGCCAATATATTGACACGCAGGCTTAAAGAAGCCATCAGAAAAATCATTCATCCACACCAGATGGTTTCTCCCAGGAAGACAAATTTCGGGAAATACCAGAAACATTGTCAATATTTTGGAATATCTAGAAACTAAAAGTGATAAAAAGGCAGCCTTGTTATTACTTGATGCGGAGAAGGCCTTTGACAATGTTTCCTGGTATTTTATGAAAAAACAGACAGAAATAAAGGGACTAGGAGTAAAATTTAGAAATGGAGTTGAAGCAATATACCACCAACAAAGAGCTAGGCTTCTAATAACATAATAACATAATATAAATCTGGGCAAGAAAATATAGACAATATAAGCAATATAATGAGAATGATTGGTAGTTTTACATTTTAATTTGTTATTTAATTGTAATATATTGTATTTTTCGTTTCTTTCTTTTTTCCTTTTTTTTTTACCCTTTTCTTTACTTGTATTGCTTTTGCTTTGTATGATTGTTATCTATGTATATATGTATGTGTGGGATATTAATAAAGATTTATTTTTAAAAATTTAAAAAGTTCACCTGCAATCTGTGATCAAGGGCTAAAAGACATGCCTTACTGCAGAGATTGGCAAACTAAGGCCCGGTGCCCAGATGCGGCCCCCAGGCTCGTAAACCCGGCCCACAGACCCTGCCACCTGCTTGGTCAGTCCCCGCACACTACGAATGCCTCGCCGCATGGGGGTTGGCTTCCATGGTTCTGGCATGGCTTCTGGGCGGGCGGCAATGCTGCTACGGCTTTGGATTGGCTGCTGGAAGTTCCTGCAGCCAATTCGAAGCCTTGCCACTCGCAGCTGAGGTAAACCCGGTGCAGCCGTGAACAGAGAGGCCGGCGGGCGGGCGGGAGGTCTTGGCCGTGCCATGGGCATCGTGATGGGCGTGTTGCGGGGCGTCAGTTGGAGCTTGGCGCACCAAGGTACAGTGGTACCTCAGGTTAAGAACTTAATTCGTTCTGGAGGTCTGTTCTTAACCTGAAACTGTTCTTAATCTGAAGCACCACTTTAGCTAATGGGGCCTCCTGCTGCCCCTGTGCCGCCGCTGCATGATTTCTGTTCTCATCCTGAAGCAAAGTTCTTAACCCGAGGTACTACTTCCGGGTTAGCAGAGTCTGTAACCTGAAGCGTATGTAACCTGAAGCGTATGTAACCCGAGGTACCACTGTATAACCTGATAAGATTTATTCAAAAACCTCACAAAATTATAGATTGCATTTCCTCATAACATCAAAGCAACTCCTTAAAGTACTGACGAAGATAATATGGAATAATAATGTAGAATTGTGGTGGGTGGTGATACTAGCCCCAAGGAATGATTTTGTACTGGGAATGTGCTGCTACTGAAATGTACTGGGAATGTGTTGCAACTGAAGTTATTCAACCCCCATTGTAAATTCATTTGGATGATGTAGACCAAGCATAGGCAAACTCGGCCCTCCAGAAGTTTTGAGACTACAGTTCCCATCATCCCTGACCACTGGTCCTGTTAGCTAGGGATGATGGGAGTTGTAGTCCTAAAACATCTGGAGGGCCGAGCTTGCCTATGCCTGATGTAGACCTTTGCAGTATGAAGTTTAGAGGCCAATATAATATTGACAGAGCCATGCTCGGCCTTGCATTGGGTCATTTGGCTTGCCATTCACATCGGTTTGTGCTCGTCAAGTCACGTGCCCAAGATTCTAGGAACAAGGGGGACATATTCCTTCCAGTCCTTTACTCTGAGGCAATGTTGCCTGTAAACATGGCCAGGAAAGGGGAGTGATCTGTTTTCTCCTGCCTAACTGTATTTTGATTTGGCTAGTTTAACTTGATTTAAAGATCCTTTAGACCGTTATACTTAATAAATATGACATTTTCTTCATAATACTGTGCCCTGAGTCTTCCTTCTGGTGTGTTTTCTGTTAAAAAATGCCCTGAAGAAAGAAATTGGAAATAATTATTCATCCTTCGTTCAATCTGTTTAATTTCAGGGGCTTGGTGAGAAATAACCTTCCCCTCCACTAACTTACTTTTTCACCTGCTGCTGCTATTTTATTTATCTGTGGTTTTTTCCTGCTTGCCTGATACACTGTTTTATAGATTAGAGCATTGCTTTATGTCATATTTAACACATGTTCAATGTAAGAATACATAATTTAAATATAAATAAATTACCTGGGATCCCATACAGGGCATGATCAATTACTGAATGGCACAGCCTCCCTGTCTCTGTAAAAACTTTTGTCACAAATAAGGTATAGCCGACAAGAACAATTGAGTGATGATAAATAACAATCACTGGTCCTTTAGGGAGATGTTCCATGCCATAAATTTCATAACCTGAAAATAAAATGAAACAAATAATATTACTTTGTTGAAAGGTAAATAAAATATAAAAAAAAATTACTGGAGAAAATCAATGTGGTTCAAAAAACTGAAATTTAGGTAAAAAGCTCTGCTATATCCTTCAGCTTTCTAGATACTAGGCTGTCATCCACACGTAACAGGACTTTCTCTGTGGTCCTCCCAGAATTAATGGCGGGAAGGGGAATTTCTCCTCTCATGGAATGTTCCTTCCATGCTTTCTTCCAGGCGCAGTCTTTGATTGAGCTATTTTCTGTTTTAATCTAATTTTAGCTTTATGCATTATTATGATAAATGTTTTGGAGATTTTTAAATTTTATTTTAAGGGCAGTATTACCCTTCTGCACAGGATTGTTTTGGGAAAGAGCTATCCAAGGCCTGGAGTACATTTATCCCCTCTCCCTAAGAGCTCCAACTTCAGGCATCTTCAGACCATTTTCGGAATCACTTACCAAGCTGTTTCCATGACAGATGCACCCCTAATCATGTCATAAGTAGTTACAGGGTCTCATGCTTATGGCCCAGACTTGGTTTTAGTAGTGTATTTTGGATTTGTACATCAACTCCTAAAGAAATAAATGTCCTCTAGGAAGCATTCAGAATATAGGAAGAGTCCTGCTGATCAGGCCAAAGGCCTCTATAGTCCACCATCCTGTTTCCCGCATTGTCCCTCTAAAGTAGTAGCCATCACCACATCCTGTGCTGGCAAATTCCAACGTTTATGTTTCAGAGCTACCTTGTGGTTTATCATGCTCAGGAAAATCGCACCTACAAAGTCCCACTATACAATGTTATATTAATCACATTGGCTGTGTACCCACTGCACACTTAAAGCCAATCCCTCTCCCTTTCCACAATCCATGAAACTATTTTCAAAGGGTTTGCTAATTGTGTCTCTGTGAGGTGTAAACAACATTCTCCAGGTTTCTTTTGGAGAGGAGGCATGCTTTAAATGTGATTAAATGTATGGTGTTTATGCAGCCACCAACTGACCCTTCTTGATTTCATACCTCATAAAAAGTTTTTTTCCTTTATCATTGTTTATTACATATATAAATACCCATGCCTGTGTTTTGATCCTTATGGCAACTATTGTTCCAGTGCTTCAAACCTGAAATTCTGATGCTCAGTCCTATGAAATTATATTGGCTCATAAATTGGAATTATTGGTATGAAAGAAACATGTACTCACCATGCAATATCTTTCCAACTAGCTCTACAAATCGAGCCAAAGCATGCCTTGGCTTGTCCCAAAATTTGCTATAAAAATCATTTCCTTGGTGGTTATTCATCTTCTTGTAAGCATTGAAGCAAAATGAGATAGCACAGCCAACAAAATAAAAATATAACCAATATGAATAAATCAAAATCGGAAGCAGGAATAACCACAGAGGGTGAACCACAAAGCTCAGGTATTCTTCCAAATAAGTAAAACTAATCCAGCTCATGGTTTCCTGATCTGAAGCACGAAGCGTATGCCAATGAAACAAATGAATCAAGTGAGCTTTTCCTCAGTTTTGATGCTTCCCCCCCACTGTTTACCTGGAAAACAGAAAATGCAGTACATCAGTTTGAACTGTCACCCCAGAGCATTCATAGTTACATGAAATCACATGCTATTTAATATTTTCTTAGTTTTTCCCACAGTAACTAGCCAAGTAGACATATTGTTTTTCCAACATTCATCGTGGGGGGTGTACAAAATTAGTAATGTATGATCATCATTTATTTGTTTGTAAAGCAGGCTGGTTTCATTTCACAGCTGAAGTGTTAAGGTCTTCTAGATTGAGAGCTCTAGCACTTGCAGGACTTTGTTAGCCACTGGAATTTGCACTTGCTGTGTGGAGTTTGCCTCAGCAAGTAAAAGTGGTACTTCGGGTTACAGACACTTCAGGTTACAGACGCTTCAGGTTACACTCTGCTAACCCAGAAATAGTACCTCGGGTTAAGAACTTTGCTTCAGGATGAGAACAGAAATAGCACCACGGCGGCACAGCGACAGCAGGAGGCCCCATTAGCTAAAGTTAAGAACAGTTTCAGGTTAAGAACGGACCTCCAGAACAAATTAAGTTCTTAACCTGAGGTACCACTGTACTTTATAAGCCGAAACGCTCTCTTGTCTTCAGAGAGTGAAGACTTCTTGTAACAACTGCAAAGAATGTGTATATATAGTGTGTGTCTTTTTGCCCCCGAAGTAAGAGCTCTCTCTGCTACACAGTTGTTTCCTACATTGAACCTAACCGCTTGACTGAACTTCTGCAGCGCGAACACAACAGTCAACAAGGAGGGTGGGGAGAATGGGGAGCTGAAGTTTGGAATCACATTGGGATACACTACAAAGTGCCTCTTTCTGGGGATGTGATGTGGGATAGCCAGGTGAGAGCCAATGCTGTTGGATTCTACCTCTGGAAACCAAACCCTACCTAATATCACTGCCTCTAGAACTTCTTTCCACATGGGTAATGGGGGACCATGCCATAATATTCATTCACCGTATATTTATCTACAAATTACTAAATCACCTGAAAACCTGTTAGCATCACATACAGTCATAACTTGTGTTAAAGTCGCTTCAAGTTGAGCGTTTTGAGGTTGTGTTCCGCGGTGACCTGGAAGTAACGGAACGGGTTACTTCCGGGTTTCGCCGCTCGCGCATGCGCATGCGCAGACGCTCAAAATGACGTCACACGCACACGCAGAAGCGGCAAATCACAGACTGTGGAGACGCTGGTTGCGTTCTGCTCAGGATGCGAACGGGGCTCCGGAACGGATCCCGTTCGCATCCAGAGGTACCACTGTAGCTGAATTGCATATTTCTAATTCCCCTCTATTTTCACTACATCTTACAACTAAATAGTATGATAAAATTGGCAAAGGGGGGAGGATGTGTCATGTGACAAAGGTATTTGAGAGCAGAAGCCGTAAAGGAAGAAGATAAGGAGTCTAGAAATGTTGTGAAATGCTGAAAGCTGTAGAATCATTTAGCATGCTGAATCACTGTGACTTATCTTGAGGATGACTCATTCTCTGTATAAATATTGTATCTGCTTGCAGGCAGACTCAGTGTGTGTGTGTGTGTGTGTGTGTGTGTGTGTGTGTGTGTGTGTCAGTGTGTGTGGTGGATCCTGTGCTCTGCCAAGCCTGTGCTCAATGGAAACTCTGTGTATGCTCTGAAGCTAGTTTAATCTTCTGTTCATTATGCTGTTATTTGCAAATAAGTTTATTTTAACTCAGTAAAGCTTTTATTCTTTTACTGAAGAAGACTCTGCATTATTATGTAAATTTCTGCTTCTCAAAAACTCAAAAATTCAAAATTCAAAAACCATAAGAGCTCAAGCTCCTCTCTTTGCGCAGCTATGAAAAACCAAATTTCACCTTACAGGAACTGAGAATTAACACAACTAATAGCACATTTGCTAAGGTAAGAAGAGACTGCTTGGTTGAGATTCCTGCATTGCAGGGCATTGACTAGATTATTCTTTGAGCCCCTTCCAACTCTACATTTCTATCAATCTATGGACTTTTTTTTTTTTTACTTACATTCCTGGTAAGTCTAAATTGCCTTGGCTTCAGTCACCATTCTGTAGAAGCACCAGAAGTCCTGCCAGGTGCACTTTTTCATAAGCTAATTTCCAGGTGTAATGAGGCACATCCGTTTCTGTAGTGGCTTGAAGAGACTGTGATGGGTGGTGCCATTTGTATGAAGAGATGAAGCATTGTGAAAATGAGGGAAGGCTTAGGGCGCTGGCTGCTTGGAGGTTGTGGCCATTTGTAATCAAACATGAAATAGGGAGTCACACCTGCAATAGCATTCCTATGGCACAATAACATATTGGGTCATAGAGTAAAGGAAGGCATTGTGACAAGTGTGTTCTCTCCCTTTCATGGTAGTCTCTCCCTTCCAGTCAGGTACAATATGTATGTTGTGTAATACACAACCTGAACAACATGTTCTGTTGCAATATTGAATCCTAGTGCATAAGTGAAAGCTCTTTCATTGGCATGTGACTCTTTAATTCTACAGCAAATGAGGATTTCGTTAACACTACTGGGTTTGAATACCAAATCTCAAGTAATCATCCTCAGAAATCAAGTCTACTCCAATAAACTTGACCAGTCACTTGTGCTCCAGGCATTTTCTGAGATCTCCAATACCATCTGTTTGATCACTGAAATTAAATCCTGCCATGCTGATTTTACTGCAGGCAGCTTGTCAAAAAGCTTCTTCAGGAGTTGCCCCTGCAGTATGCATTGCTTGATCAGGAGCAAAAAAGTTCCAGGTTGACATGCTTTGACATCAAAGGGTCTCTGGTATTCGGTACATGTTCAGTATTGTCAGGTGGAGGCGAAAGAAGTTCAGCATGCATTTGTCAATTGTCAGAGCAATGTTTGCATACACATATGATGGTCTGTTTTACTCTCTTTTCGAGAAGAGAGGTATTCCTTGTAACAGAGAAGTAGTATTTTCCTGTATTAAGTGTGATTTGTCAACAGGGGAGAAATAATGTGATAGCTTGCCTTGTTTAATTTGTTTGACATGATTAGTTTATTCTAACTTTCTCTTTTGCAATCTTCTAATGATTATTATTATTCACTCCCCCCTTACAATCCTTTATCACCAGCTTTTCAAGATTTCTGAGCATTAATAAAGCATTTCACCTTCCTTATCCGCAAAAATGCTGTGTCATGCAGTACTTTGTCTGCGATTCAGTCACAAACACATTAAAAACAAATTTCCATGGGATGTAAAAGGCAAATAGAACTGGAACAATCTTCCCTCGTCACTTCATGAATCACTTGAAGAAGAGTTAAAACCAATTAAAACTCATTAAAATCACTTAAAACCTACTAAAAGGCAGATAAAAACCACAGGCTTTCCAGAGAGAAATTGTTAAGTTGTGGGTTGACATAGCAGACGACACAGCGATTTCTCCAAAGCAGCTCTTTATTTTGTAAGCTGGAACAGAACTAAGCTGGTGAGCTCAGTCAGCCTGCTTATATAGAGCTCCAGAACAATGTAACTGTTGCCATTTTCTAAAACTATCCAGTCACTGAACGTCACTTTCAATCCTTCATTTGCATAACTATCTACAGTATCCCCCTGCTGACCCAGGATGAGAACTTCAGTACATAACACCCCTCCCCACCGAGATAAGGCGTTAGTTACAATCGTAATGGTTTCCTTATATACAGCACTACACGTAATGGTTCAATTAGGCACAAAAGCATATCGGTTACATTTCCCATACTTAGACCAACAGTGATACATGTCCAACAACATAGTCCTTTAAATAAGTTGGGCGCTTGGAAACTCTGCCAGACCGCCGGGGACTGGTAGCCAATTCTGGGGGGCCACACAATTCTTGCTGAGGCTGTGGTGCGACCCTAGGTGGCGTTGAAACCAAATCCCTTGGATCCGCTGCTGTGGGTGGAGCCTCCGCAAGTGGAGTGGTCTGAGCCTGTGGTAAGTCTGGCAGACCCTCTGAAGCGGCTTGGTTCGGCTCCACACTGGCAGTTTGCGAGGGAGGTGTAGGTGGAGCCTCGCCATCTGTAAGTGTCTCTTCTGGAGCCACGAGCGCAGTTGGGGGCACCACGGTAGTGTCCAAGTCCCCAACCCTGCGCCTAAGCTGGTCTATGTGCCGGCGCCACAAGCGTCCATCTTCGAGTGCCACCTGGTACAAGCGAGGTCCAGTGACTCCCACTACTGTGGCTGGCACCCAAGGAATGTCCCCCACATAGTTCCGGGCAAACACCTGGTTTCCTGGAACAAATGACCGTGGTGCGTTGGCACAGCCTGGGGGTTTGGCAATGGCAAAGTCCGGGTGCAGCCGGTCGAGCGGTGACCTGAGGCGGCGGCCCATAAGCAGTTCAGCAGGACTCCGCCCTGTGGCCGCATGAGGGGTGATGTGTTGCACGAACAAGTATTTGGCGACCCGCTCATGCCAGTCTCCCCGGTCCAGGCGCACCAGTGCCTCTTTTGCCGAGCGCACCATTCTCTCCGCTTGCCCGTTGCTGGATGGATGAAATGGTGCCGTTAGGGCATGGCGGATGCCCAGTCCCAAAAGATACCGCTCAAAAGTGCCTGATGTGAATTGAGGTCCGTTGTCAGAGACAAGGACATCAGGACACCCATGCGTCGCAAACAGGCCTCACAGCACCTGGATGACGGCCTCGGTAGTGGTGGAGGGCATCAGGGCCACCTCCAGCCATTTGGAATAGGCGTCCACTACCATAAAGGTCCGGTCGTGAAAGGGGCTGCCCAGATCGATGTGCACCCTCGACCAGGGTGTCTTTGGTGTCTCCCAGGTGTGTCCCTTAGCTGCCGGTGGTGCAGGCCTCGATTCTTGGCGCGCTTGACAGGCGGACACCCAGGCAGTGATGGCATCGTCCATGTTAGGCCACCAGACATAACACCAAGCCAACGCCTTCATTTTGACAATTCCCATATGGCCAACGTGTAGAGCCTCCAGGACGTGTTGACGGAGTCTTTGGGGAATCACGACGCGGTCTCCCCACAGCAGATAGCCGCGATGAGCCGAGAGTTCATGTTGTCTGGTTGCGAAGGGCTGGAACTCCGATGCAAAAGGCCCTTGTGGCCACCCCCTCCACACCCAGTTGAGCACACGGCTGATGGTGCGATCCTGGGCAGATGCGGAGGCCACAGTGGCAGCCGATACAGGCGCTGCTGGAAGATCCTCAATCAGGAGGAGCGATGAAGCAGGAATCGGGTCTTCCACAAACGCTGGAAGAGGGCAACGGCTGAGGGCGTCGGCATGGCCCATCGATTTCCCCGGGCGATGGACAAGCCGGTAGTGGTAGGCAGCCAGGAAAACAGTCCATCGCAGCATGCGCGGCGAGAGGACCGGTGGAGTTGGACGATCACTGGCGAGGAGGCCCAGGAGCAGCTTGTGGTCAGTGATGAGGTCAAAAGTCCTGCCATAGAGGTATTCATGGAACCTCTTCACTCCAGCCACAAGTGCCAGTGCCTCCTTGCCGAGCTGGCTGTAATTCTGTTCCGTCGGAGATAGTGTCCTGGAAAAGTAGGTGAGCGGTACTTCTCTTCCGTCTGGAAAACGGTGACTAAGGACAGCACCGATGCCAAAAGGTGAGGCGTCGCAGGCAAGGACCAGCGGCCTGGATTCACTGTACTGTACCAGCACACTGTCCGATGAAAGGAGAGCCTTGACAGCGTTGAAGGCAGCCGTCTCCCAATGACCCCAGGACCAAGGTGTCTTTGTGCTGAGGAGTCGATGAAGAGGCTCAACCACCGTGGCTTTGTGGGGCAGGAACATGTTATAAAAGTTCAGCAGCCCCAGGAACGCCTGCAACTCCGTCTTGTTCTTTGGGATGGGGGCCTGCTGGATAGCGCGGATCTTGGATGTGGTCGGATGAAGGCCGGAGGCTTCGATAAGATAGCCCAGGAACTCTACCTGTGGCACAGCGATCTGGCACTTCTCCCTCTTTACCTTGAGCCCGGCCTCTTGGAATCTGGTCAGCACGGCACGGAGGCGCTCCAACAGCTGCTGGTGTGAGTCTGCAGACACCAAGACGTCATCAAAATATGGTACCACGCCCAGAAGCCCTTGCAGGAGACACTCCATAAGGCTTTGGAAGATGCCAGGAGCCACACTCACCCCGAACTGCAACCGGCGGCAACGGAATGCCCCTCGGTGGGTGACGATTGTCTGGGCTTCAGCAGTGGCATCATCGACGTGCAGTTGTTGATAGGCTTGGGCAAGGTCCAGCTTAGCGAAGACCTTACCCTCACCCAGGTGTTGGACAACAGGAACCGGATAAGCGTGCTGCTGAAGTGCCTTGTTGATCGTGCACTTGTAGTCAGCGCAGATTCTCACCGACCCGTCTGGCTTGACAGGCGTGACGATGGGGGTTTCCCACTTGGCGTGGTCAACCGGTTCCAAAACTCCTTGGGCGATCAGCTTGTCCAATTGTTCGTCCACCTTAGCCTTGAGAGCAAAGGGAACCCGGCGTGGCTTTAGCTTGATGGGGGCGACTTGTGGATCAAGACTAAAGGAGATGGGCATACCTGTATATTGCCCCAAAGTGCCATCAAAAACCTCGGCAAAGTCTTTGACCAGACCCTCAGTCTCTGCGTTAGAGATGAAGTTGATGCCGGTGACTTCCAGGCCAAGGGCATCAAACCAGTCTAGCCCTAGGAGGCTTGGCTGCTGACCTTCGACCACCACCAGCCGGAGCAGGCCTGAAAAATCCTTGAAGGCGATCCGGAACCGGGCAACGCCTACCACGGGAATGTCGTTTCCCTGGTAGTCTCTCAGGTGTACATGGTAAGAGTCGAGTTGCCTTTTGGACACTCTGGGTACCAGTCTTTTGATGGTGCTCCAAGACACGATGGACAGGGCAGACCCGGTGTCGAGCTCCATGTCACATGGAGCTCCTTCAATGAGCACCGTGACGTTCAGCTTGCGTCGCGTAGGCAAGTCGGTTTGGCCAATCGTGGTTCCAGACGGGCAGCGGCAGTTGGTGAGAGCGAAACAGCTTTCCTTGGCAGACTGGAGTGAAGACTTGGACTTGCGAGTCGGTGAAGGGGGGGGTGTCAGACGGAGCCGATCGGCAGACCTTAGCGATGTGGTCCCTTCTGGAACACTTCCGACAGATGGCATCTCTGAATCGACACTTGGCACGGGAATGGTTGCCTCCGCGGCCGGCACATTCCGGTTGGCCCTTGGACTTCCGTTGGAACTTCCTGCACTCCCGCTTTGTCTGGTGCACGTCATCGTCTTCACTGGAGGATGCCTCAGCACTGCTGGCCTCTTCGTGATGCACTGGAACTGGCTTCCTAGCAAGACGCGGGCTGCTGGACTTGCGGATCTCCTGGGCGGAGCATTCAGCAGCTTCTGAGGCCACAGCCTCCTCAATGGCTTTCTGTAGTGTGAGGTCTGGCTTGGTGAGAAGACGCCGTTGCAGATGGATGTCCCAGACCCCGCAGACGATTCGATCCATCAGGGCATCGTCTAAGTCTCATAACTCGCAGTGCATTGCAGCCAGTCTGAGGGCAGTGGTGTAGTTGTTGATTGACTCCCCCTCTGCCTGGTTCCGGTGGTAAAACGCATGGCGGGCAGCAATCTTGGACGGCTTTGGCGCATAGTGGTTGCGGAGCTTCTCTTGGATCGTGTCCCATGGTGTTGCCTGGACTGCTTCAGGCGCAACCAATGCTCGGTCCGTCTCAAACACCTCAGGCCCACAGAGGCTGAGGAATAGGCCCCGCTTCCGTTCCTTTGATACTGCTGTCAGCTCATTGGCTTGGAGGTAGCAGTCGAACCGAGCGAGGTAGGAGTCCCATGATTCAGAGGCTGGCGCAAATGGCAGTAGAGGCACAATTGAAGCCATGATTCCGATGCCGGCGTGAAGGGCGATGGATGGAACACAGTGCTCTAGCCAGAACAGTCCGCTCTGAATTGGTTCTGTCCAGTGATTTCGCTCAGTGATTTCGCTCTGTGATTCAGCTCAGTGATTCAGCTCAGTTCAGAGGATGGCCGCATCTGGCTGTGCTCTGATGTCCATCGATCCCACCTTTGTCGCCAGTGTTAAGTTGTGGGTTGACATAGCAGACGACACAGCGATTTCTCTAAAGCAGCTCTTTATTTTGTAAGCTGGAACAGAACTAAGCTGAGGAGCTCAGTCAGCCTGCTTATATAGAGCTCCAGAACAATGTAACTGTTGCCATTTTCTAAAACTATCCAATCACTGAACGTCACTTTTCGATCCTTCATTTGCATAACTATCTACAGTATCCCCCTGCTGGCCCAGGGTGAGAACTTCAGTACATAATAGAAATATTGCCCTGCAAGCTGTTGAGTCCCTTCCAGGCACTGTTCTACTTCATCGCCAGACACTCCTGAGAATATGAGGGAGCCCTGTTTGCTTCAGTGTTGAGGAAGGCACTTGAGAGTGTTGAGGATAACACTTAAGAGCCAAGCTGCCAATATTTCACGATTCTATAGCAAGATTTCGACAGAGGTGGTGAGCATGCCAACTTGAAAATTCCTGAGAGTATTCAGGAATCCACCAGATGCCGTAAGTCTCTGGGAACGGACCACCTTAATGGATCCCCCCGCCTTATAGAGGGGCACTGCATCCTCACTTCAAATTTCACCATCAAATTATCCATCTCAGACAATGGGCTCAGCACAAACCTCCCTACCAATGAATCTCTATCTTCCTACAAGAACCCCTCCTCATTAGAATTGTCGGTTGAACTGACCCAAGCAGGATGATTAAGGTCTGTGTGGAGATAAACTTTAACCAAAAGTATGCTTTATGGAGATCGAGAAGCAATAAGAGCTTTTGGAATGGCGCAGCAATTAATTCGGAGTCGCCATCTTGCCAAAGGATTTATAGCCGGGAGGAGGAACGGAGTTATTTTCAGACTGCATTCCTGGTGAATCTCCTCAGAGGTTTTGAGAAAGGAGGCAGATTGGTGAAGATTAATGACACTAAGACTGTTTTGATGTATGGAAGTGATGTTATATGGAAAACGTCTGGATATGGCTACTGGATAAAAAAAAATATATCCACGCAGGATTACAAACTGTTCTAACCAGCTTGTGGAGACTATCAGAGGTCACAAAGAGAAAGGAAAAATATATGAAAATAACAACAAGAGATGTGGAAAAACAATAAGAAAGGACTGGATAGTACTGTGAACATCATAAGGTTAGATTTGTGGACATTAAAACAGCAGTAAGAAGCAAGGAGTTGATTGGATCTCTTTCGGAACTTGAAATATGGGTACCCCCAACAAAAATTTAAAATTCGGCTGTGTAATTTGGAATTTATGTAATTTGGTTTGATTTGATGTGATTGGTCGGTTAATAAAATATTATTCTTAAAAAAAAAGAATCTCTATCTTCCCACTCCCTTGGAGAGACCTGAACTAGGGTATGTTCCATCTCATATTGGCCCTTTAATTTACTGAGATGGTCTCATGGTTGCCATGAGAGGCCATGAAGTCTGAGCTGACCCAGGACCTACAGGTTTTATGGTTTCTTCATCTGTATGAAGAAACCAAGCATTGTGAAAAAGACAGAGTGCTTAGTGACATAATGTATGGAGTCACACCTGTATTAGGATTCATATTTCAGAATAACATATTGTGTAACATAACTCCAGTTATTGTCTAAGAATTAAAGGTGGAAGCAATTACAATTAAAAAGAAAGATAAGGAATTAGAATGGGCCACATATAAAAATATGATTATGAAAAAGACAATAAATTGGTAATTAAAGATTATGAGGAAATTAACCAATACCTTACGGGTTGGATCCAATACCATCAGTTGCATGAAGTGTTCAGGACAGATAAGAAAAATGGTTTCTCAAACGAACCTTCATTATTAGAAAAAGTGTTATTATAAAACAAAACCAAGGTAATATCAAAAATGTATGATACATTATTGAAGTTGGAGGTCAAAGACGTCAAGGAAGTAATGATCAAGTGTGCTTTAGATATTGGGAAAACCATTAACTTAACAGCATGGGAAAAACTATGGAGAAAGAACTGGAAATTTACAGCCTGTGAAGTATTGAGGGGAAACCTAATCAAGATGTTTTATAGATGGTACTTTAATACCTACCAAAATAGCTAAAATGTACAAGACAAAAACAAATCTGTGCTGGAGGTGTGGTAAAACAGAGGGGACACATACATGTTTAGTGGACCTGTGAAAAAATCAAAAGCTTCTGGAACACAATATATGACGAGCTTAAAAAATGTTTAAGTATAACTTTATGAAAAATACAGAAGCTTTCTACTAGGGATAATGGACACAGGTATAGCAAGAAAAGATCAGAAACTATTCCTCTATGCCACAGGAGCAGCAAGGATCCTAATTGCTAAAAACTGGAAAAAAGACACAAAAAAAGAATGGCAAGACAAACTGTTAGAGTATATTGAACTGGCTAGATTAACAGAGGAAATTAAAGATCACACTAGAAAAGAGTTTCAAAAAGCATGGGGAGAATACTTCACAAAACAGTGCCCTAAAATACATACCTGGACTTGTTTCGATTAATGTCTGCAGGAGACTTTGTGGATATTTAAGTTGTAATTAGAAAAATCTTAATAATTATTCATAAAGGAAACAGTTTATAAGAAGTAAATAAGGAGGCCAGATACAGGATAAAGGAAGACTTTTGTTTCGTTGTTTATATTGTTGTATGTTATGCTTACTGTATGTTATGTTCACATTTAGTGAGGGTGGATTGTGTATTGGGGGGTGGGGGGTTTATGTTATGTTGTAAATAAAATTCCAATAATTATCATTTTTTAAGGTAGGATTTGTGACAAGTGTGTCACCTCCCTTTCCTGGTAGCTTCTCCCCCTTCAAGTAAGGTACAAGCAGTGCCGGATTTACAATATTGAATCCTAGTGCCTAAGTAAAAGCTCTTCCATTGGCACTTGTCTCTTTAATTCTACAGCAGCCTGCATATGTGGATTTCATCAACACCTTCTGTGTTTGAATACTGAATCTCAAGTAATCATCCTCAGTAACCTATCCTAGTCCAATAAACTGAAAGCTTAGAACTATAACACATTCTTTTGAAAAGCAGGTTTCTCCTTTTCCTACTTATCCTGCTCCAATAAACTTGACCAACCACTTGCTGGACCAGGGGTTGTGCTCCCTAGTCCCCAACCCAGATAAATAAGAGACCAGTAAAATTGGTTTGGATCAAAACAGGTCACAACTTTATTGAATACAGATGAAAGAGGTTTGGCTTGGGCATGGGGCAATCAAAATATTTCCAGCCCACCCGCCAGAAGTGACGCATAGGTCAATCCAGATGGGGGTTCCTAAGAGTTACATCAAATAGGGTGAGCCCCACAGGGACTGCTGTCTGGGGAGTGCCAGTGTTTGGAGGGGCAGGCGAAGACAACGGATTGCCCCAATGCCCAGGAGAGGCGGGTCACCTGTGGGCCGGGACCGCCCCTGGCCTCAGAGAAGATAAAGGCCAGTTAGCCCAGTCCCAGGTTGCAGGAGCAACGACGTTGGAAACCTGTTTCTGCCAGCACCCAGACCTGTTTTTCCAGAGTTCCCAACCACGCCCGGCTTCTTGCTTTGGACCCTGCTTCACCCATGGTGGACAGTCTCCAGACCCTCGGCCCAGGACCGGACTCTGACCACGCCTCACGGTAAACCCCCCCCCCCAGGACCAGCACATCCAGCATGCATTTGTCAGTTGTCAGAGCAATGTTTGCATACACATATGATGGTCTGTTTTACTCTCTTTTCGAGAGGAGAGATATTCCTTGTAACAGAGAAGTAGTATTTTCCTGCATTAAGTGTGATTTGTCAACAGGGGAGAAATAATGTGATAGCTTCCCAGATCCCATTAATGGGATACACCAGTCTTTGGAGGGGCAGGCGAAGACAACGGATTGCCCCAATGCCCAACCGAGCAGACAGCTTGCCGAAAAACACATCTACATCCACGCCCTAATACCTTCAATTATATCTGGCAACCAAATATTGTTTTCTGATAAGGAAAGATGCGCGCCATCCGGCCTAAACAGGGTCTCATCTGAGAATGTGATCTTGGGGTGGTACAGGTTGTGCAATGTCTGCAAGTCCTCGATTATAACCCATGTTAGATCAATACCCTTGTGTTGGCCCACATCGTTTCCCCCCAAATGAACGAGCAAAGCATCCAGGGACCCTTGGGACTCAATTCTTGACATGACTAAGAGCATAAATTCTGGCAGGTGTGGGCTGCTTAAATGGCCAGGGGGTGGACCTGAAGGAAGCCTTCCTGCTCCATCGGCACTGCCCTCTGGCACAGCCCAAGTCCCAGCCTGCATCCTCATTCACCAAAGCAGGGTGCATGCCAGGATCTGGCTCCTGATAAGCCCCCACCACCTATAAGAAAGGGCACCGAATGCATGGTTCCCTCTTTGGGGCCCCAGTGGATCCTCTACCGTCCTGCAATGCTGCCACACCAAAAGGGGTGAATGGACGTGTGCTCCAGGCATTATCTGAGATCTCCAATACCATCCGTTTGATAGTTGGAATTAAATTATGCTGTGCTGATTTTACTACAGACAGCTCGTCAAGAAATTTGAAGCATTGCCCCTATTAAATCTCCAGCAGCTAGATGTCATAGACAGCCCTTTCCTAAACAAACGTAGTCGAGTACAGTAAATTCTAAATAATATTTTTTGTTGTATGAGTCTTAGTCTAAGGTCCAGAGACCCCCATGTTGTAGAACTTAGCACAGGTTCTCATTGCTTGGCCAAGATTGACATCCCTAATTCATTATTCCGCTCCTCTCTTAATATTTGCCTAACAAACTGGTATGCTTATAATAAACACTTGTATAAGGTTATAGTGGTTTGTTTGTTTTTTGTTACATGTGAGTTGATCAGCTGTTTTAATAATTCTGGAACCTCTGAGGCTGTAAAAGCTGCTGGTCCATAGATGGTAGCTATGGAGTTTTATGCCAGTGTCAGTTGAGTAGGTTCTCTTTCTGTATATTTACTGGTTTACATTGATGATGAGAGAAGATTGGGGGCAGGCCGTGTTTATTTGCCTTTTATTGCCTCTGATGAACTGTAGTGAGATTTGTTTGAAGTTGGGGAAGGGTGTGTGTGAAATATTAGGTCAAGTTAGCCATATTGATCTGAATGCTGTTGGTATATCCCTGCTATCACTGTTGTCAGTTTGAACTGTGCGTGTAACAAAAGGGAGCCATACCAGAGTGAAGGTGTCCTCTTTTTTTTGTCTTCATGTCAGTTTTAGTTTGTCAGTTAATTTTTCAGTGTCGTAACTATGACGTTTCTGGCTGCTGAGAGTAGGTAGGTTATAAGCTCTTTGTGGTGTAAGTGAACATTATTGTTTTGGAAAATAGGGCCAGTTCTGGAGTGGGTTCCAATACCTCCTTAGTTGTGGGAGTCATAAAGCCAACCAGAGGCTTCTAATATTGCAGGGGCCCCCTGACCTCGTGACCAGCACTCCAAGCTTTACAATGTATTGGAATGTATTGACTGTAAATGGAGTTGTGTTTCCTCTGGGCAATGACCCTATATGGCGATGGGTGGGTAAAAGCCAGAACCGGATGTAGGTAACGTGAGACATTGGCAAACGGCCATGCGGCTGGAGAGAACAAAGGGGAATAAATCGGAGGAGGGCAGAGAAGGGAGCTGCTCTTATCCATCATGAAAATATAGCTGGCTCTCTGTGTCTTTATTTTATGCTAAACAGTGCCACTTGTGACGGCTGGCTCCGACAAGTGGTGCCCCGTGTGAGGCTAACTTAAAAGAAGAGGCTAACTTAAAAGAGGCTAACTAAAAGAAAACAGTCTGAGGCAGACTAAGAGGATTTTAAAACCGATTCACACAACGGCAATCATTGACTCACTACGCCCAGAAAGGGTTGCACAGCGCTGAAGCATCTTAGGATCCCGGTGAGTTCGATCCCTTTTATCTTGATTTTTGAAAAATGGGCAGCTCTTTGTCTACTCCCCAACAGAAATTTTTAAAAGACTTAAAATTTCTCCTCTCCTCCAACAAATTGGAAGTTCCTGAGGGTGATTAGATACAGCTCATTCTGGCCATCGATGAGCATTGCCCCTGGTTTCCTTCAGATGGGACATGGGAATTAAAACATTGGGATAAGATTGGAACACATTTTCATGGACACCCCAGCATTGGTGTTTGGATTCTAAATGCATGGTGCAAGGTTCGTTATGCCATGGGCTCTTTAACTCCAAAAAATATCTCAATGGCTGTATTGCCAACATCACCCCCGGCTTCTTTAGTCCAGCCTGCTGTGATGCCGCCTGTTCCAGCCCTCGCCTTGCCAGCAGCCCCAGACCCCAAACCTCCGGACTACACTTCCTCACCAGAGGACCCAATCCTGCAAAAATACCGTGGTCTGGCTGGAAATGACCCTACTCTTTCAGCGGCAGAACCAGCTACCCCTTTTCAACGTGCAGTCCTTGCCTGTTCCTTAATTCAGGATACTGTGGCATTTCCCGTCATTGTGCCCCCTGCTGGTGCTCCAGCAGGAACTCAAGCCCAGCACCAACCTTTTGACTTTAAAATCTTGAAAGAGCTGCAATTGTCAGTACGGACAAATGGACTTCAAGCCCCATTTACACAGGCTCTTTTGGAAGCCACATTAGCCCTGCCTTTGGTTCCAGATGACATCAAGCTTTTGGCACGTACAGTGTTACCCCCATCAGCAGGTGTATTGTTTGCCCATGAATGGGAAACTGCCTGCCGTGTTTATGCCCCGGCTTTGTTGCAACAAATCAGAGGGAATAATACAAATATTACCCTCGCAGACGTCCTAGATGCCATGATGGGGCGTGGTCCCTTTGCTCAGGCTTCAGTCCAAGCCACACTGCTGCAAATCTTATTGAGGGACACTGCTCTTGCTGCTAAACAAGCAATGAGAAAAATCCCAGAGCCCACCAGTGTTCAGTCTAAATGGGGGTCGATCAGGCAAGAGGCAAGAGAATCATATTCCTCCTTCATGGACAGGCTGCTTACAGCAGTGAGTCGCCAAATTGAAAATCCTGAAGCCAAACAAATAATTATCAAACAATTGGCCTTTGAAAATGCCAACGAGGATTGTAAACTTGCATTGCGACCGATAATACACAATCCTGCCACAGACACAGCAGCTATGCTTCGCATTTGTCAGTCTGTAGGTACAGCAGCTCTATTGTTGGCGGCAGCGTTAAATAAAAACCAGCCTGTAGCCACCGATACAACATGTTTCCAGTGTGACAAACCAGGATCACCGATACCCCAGTATGGGTAGAACAGCGGCTCTACCAAAAGAAAAATCCGCAGCAATGGCACCAGCTTATTTCTGAACAGCTTATTTTTGAACAATTGACTTTCGGCCACATTGAACCGTCTTCATCCCATTGGCCCCAGCAGACAGGGAACGGTTTGCTTTTACATTGCCAGTATATAACAATTCGCAGCCCACCCAGCGATATCAGTGGGTTGTCCTGCCTCAAGGCATGCGGAACTCCCCTACACTTTGTCAACATTTTGTGGATGAAGCATTGAAACCTTTCCGCAGGCGCCACCTAGAGGTTTTATGTTACCATTACACGGATGACATTTTAATCGCTGCAAAGGAACTTCCGCCTGGCATTTTTCATGAACTTTCTGCCACGTTAGCGGAAGCGGGACTCTGTGTAGCACCTGAAAAAATTCAATTAACGTTGCCTGCCACCTACTTGGGACATAAAGTCTCTGCACAAGCAGCGCTGCCTATTGTTCCCCAACTGACTATCCCTTCAAACATGAAGCTTGTGCAATTACAACAACTTCTTGGGCATTTGAATTGGGCTCGCTCTTTCCTTGCATTACCTACCAGCACATTATCACCATTGTTTTCGGCGCTCACAGGACACAAGGATCCAGCAGATGTAATCCAGGTCACTTCGGCAATGATCACTGCATTACAAACCGTTAATCAGCACCTGCGATCTATTCTCGTGGACAGGATCACAGAAGCCTCTGCACACGAACTGCATCTGGCAGTACTTGCCTTCCTCACCATTTGCCTTGCCATCCTTTGCTCCACCGTTATACAAGGAAGAGAAGCAGACGACCCAGTCCAGTTGAAACCACCATATTTCACCTTATCAGCTGGCAAGCCGCTGTCATCAGAATCCTACTCTGGCTGGCAGTATCCACGGCTCAGCCACTCTCGAACTATAAGAATAGCGTTGTTGAAAAAGACTTTTAGGGGAGAAAATTATCATAAGATATGGAGGGATAATATTTTTGTACAAGATATGATTATGTTTACCAGTTTATTGAATGCTTCTAGATGCTGGCTGTGTATGCACATGCCCACCCTCCTTCCTCTGATCCGTGGGCATGGTTATATTCTTGGCTTCCGGATGGAAGTTGGCTTCGACATTTATTGATTTTAGTGATCCTTATAGTAGTTATTTGTGTTATTTTGTGTTGCTGTATACAATGTATTCCTTCTTTGATCTCTGTATGTACTGCATGGTTCTCCAGTCCGCGGCCCGCTTCCAGTCTCACACGAGTCGCTTATCGCACTCGATATAACCGTATTGGTACTGACATTTATGACTCTGATTAATAAAATAAAGAAAGAGGGCATGTGGGAGTCATAAAGCCAACCAGAGGCTTCTAATATTGCAGGGGGCCCCTGACCTCGTGACCAGCACTCCAAGCTTTACAATGTATTGGAATGTATTGACTTTAAATGGAGTTGTGTTTCCTCTGGGCAATGACCCTATATGGCGATGGGTGGGTAAAAGCCAGAACCGGATGTAGGTAACGTGAGACATTGGCAAACGGCCATGCGGCTGGAGAGAACAAAGGGGAATAAATCGGAGGAGGGCAGAGAAGGGAGCTGCTCTTATCCATCATGAAAATGTAGCTGGCTCTCTGTGTCTTTATTTTATGCTAAACAGCGCCACTTGTGACGGCTGGCTCCGACACTTAGTTATGTTACATATTTTTTGAAGGACTGCTGTCCAAAAGGGTTGGATTCGGGAACATTCCCACCACATGTGAAGGTATGTGCCTGTAGAGGTACAGCCTCTTCAGCATTTTGATAAGGTTCCTGAATGTATTAACACCAATTTCCTCAGGGTCAGATGCCATCTATTGATAAGTTTCAAAGTGAGTTCTCTTCTTTTGGCTGAGATGGATTTAAAGGGAGGTTTGGACCAAATTGTAGTCCATTGGGTAGAGTTTATTTCATAACTTATGTCATGTTCCCATTGTTTTTTAATTGTGTCAAGTGAGATTGCGGGGTTGTGAAGTAGTATTTTGTATATTGCAGATACCACCCCTCTACCATGTCCCTCTGCTGACAAAAGAAGGCTTTGTTGTTGTTTAGGAATGTGTGCAGTTGATGGTGCGTTAGCCAGGATACTTAAATGCCTCCTAATTTATCCTGTAATTCCTGTGTTGATATGGGTTTATTGTTTTTGTAGAAGTCTGCAAGACAGTATAGGCCTTTGGTTTCCCACGTTTCTATGTGAAAGGTTTGGGCCGCATGACTGATAATGGATAATGAGACAAGGGGATTAGTGGGGATGGGGTTGGTGGCAATGTGCCTACTTTTTCTTTCCAGGCCTTAAGCATGGATAGTGTGAATCCCCCTTCAATGAAGGAACCTCAACTCAAGCAGCTGTGATAGCTGGCCATCCAACCTCTCCCATAAGGCAGCCAGTTTGAATCTTCCCTCTCAGTTTACCCCATTTCTCCCTTTTGTGGCACAAAAGCGAGAAACTCATGTCTGGGAGAGGGAAGGCAATCCTGCTTTCTGCCTGCCATAGCACTCTCTCTCTCTCACTCAGTCGCTCTCACACACACACAAAAGTGGAGACGGAGCAGGACAATATTTTATTTCCTACTTTTAAGTAAATAACTGTTGATTCTTTTTATGGCTGTGGCTGCAGGAGGCAGGGGAGACTTAAGAAGGGCTTTGTAGAGGAGCGAGCAGCATGCGCTTTAAAATGACAGGCAGCAGGTCCTCCCCAGCAATTGCCTCTAGCCCCTTGCAGTGGCTGGAGTGTGGAGGGGAGGGTGTGGGCAGGAGGAGTGAGTGATCAGGAGGAAGGGAGGAGGCAGCCCATTTGTGAAGGAAGGAAGCTGCAGGCAGGCAGGTGAGCACATTCTCAGGCTCCTTCTGGTGATATGTCACAAGCTCAAAATGGTTATCGGGATATGCTTTTCAAACTGGTTTCTAAAGATTTATTGATATATTGCGCAACCCTACCTACCCCACATACAAACTGTTCAGCCATGTCTGCCCCCTGCTCTTTCTCTAGCACCCCACTCCATCTCAGATTCTGATCCCAATTTCAGTAATCCTCAGGTTTAAGATGTAAGTCTGGGACAGTTTTCTTTAGCTGTATAACTGCACGTGGATCGCCAAGACTCAGATTCAAAGCTGAGTTGGCTGTTTTTGTTAGATCAGTCACTTTTTTCACCAAGCCTGGCTATATTTTTATGTTCTCTACTTTTCTTGCTATTTGTTGATGAAGACTTGCTTTATAGGGCTCAGATCATGGAGCACCCTTTTATAAACATGAAAGAAGTGCCACTGTTTTAATACAGGTGATTTATAGACATTACTCTTTCACATGTAATATTATTTCATGTTTCAGTTAAACACTCGCCTTCCCGTTATACTCTTTGATTCTGCCTCTACTAATGCAAGTTCCCCCAAAAAGGGGATTCTGGGAGTATTGCAGGATAGGGCAGGAAAGCACCTGTACCTCTTCCAAACCTAGGACCTTTTGCACACACAGCAGGTGCTGAGCTACTGAGCTAGGGACCCTTCCAAATAATTCATATACAATCCAGCACAATTCTATGCATGTTAACTTAGCTTTAATTACATAATTATTAATTTTTCCTATTACAAACATATGGTTTGTTTTATATGGACTAGTTGGCTTTGTCATGCTTATCAAATCGTTCTAAAAGCGCTCTTAATATATTTCCTGGCCTTTTTTGGTGCCTATCCCGAAGATTTTCAAGTGCAGTCTTTGCCTGTTGAAAGAAAAACAAAATAGATATTCAAAGTTATTAATATCAGTGAGGAAAAAGCAAAAGGCATCAGAACCTGTGGCATCCAGAATCTCCTTCTTTCCAGCAAAAATGTAAATGTAAGCAACTGAATTTATTTTGAGGGACGATGCTGCAAATGTAAATCCAGTCATTTGTATTCAGAGATGTGTTGCATGAGAGGCCTTGTGTATCAACACTCAAGAGCGGCTTTTTAGGCATGGAGGGTTGAGCAAGAGGAGCCAGGGCCAGCAAACTCTACAATACAACCGCTCATCTCTCTGTGAATCCAGCCCATTTTATTCATGTTTACCCTGGTTTTCTTGTTTAGGAAGGCCCCAAAATTGTTGAGCTTCTTTTAGACAGTCCTAACCAACAGCACTCTTTAAGAATGATTTATTGTCACACTATAATGTAATACCAGAGTTTACCATAAAGATGGCACCTGTGTTTAAAATTGTCTTCTGTGAAACAGCATCCCATTTAGGAGACTGATGATGCACAAGCAATAGCTAACGAAAAATGTGTTGGAGATTCAGGGTTGGTAGCTCATTGGATTGGAATCATGGCTGTTAAAGAGAGCGGTATCCAACAGTCTCAGTTCGGCTCATGCAACACACATCCACGTGTACAATGAATTGTCTTCCTCTTCAGCCCTCTCACCACCCTCAAAAATTGGCACTGGGGTGACTTAGAGGGACCCTCTATAGTGGGGGAGAAAAAGTATGGAGAGAGTCAGAACTTACAGGGTTAAGAAGTTCTGAGTGACGTCTCACATTCAGAGGCGGGTTTAGAACACGGAAGGGGAGTGTTCTACTGTGTCTCTCAGAGAGAGAGAGAGAGAGAGTGAGCTTAGCTCTGGTTTGGAACGCAGTGGGAAAATGAGTTCTGTGTCACCGGGATTTACGATCTGTTGTTTTTCTACGGGAATAAAGCTCTTTGTAAGATAAGGAGGACACCGAGCGTCCGGCCTAATTTATTACGTACACACGGCTGACTTCTTCTGCTTCTATCGCTGTGCAACGCTCTGCTACACTGCAGCTGGAAGCTGCCCAGAGGGAACAGAGGCACGCAGAGGAAGCGTGTGGGCTCCGGGGGCAAGCGAAGCTGCCAGTCAATTGCCAATAGGTTATGGGAGGTCAGCTGACGCCGTGAAGCAAGCCAAGTCCGTGCCGGTGTGTGCTGAAAGCCAAGACGCTGGAGAAGCTGAAGCCAGCTGGAGCTGTGCCTAACGTTTGAGGCAGGGAGCTCGCTGGGAGGAGCTGTGCTTGAACCGGGAAGAAGCTACTACTGTTCGTAAGTAAGCTGGGCCCCGGGGGAGAAGATGGCAGACAGCCATGAATCGTGTGCAGTCCCTTTTGAAGAGGTGGACAGGAAGGAGCCCTGGGTCGCGTGGCAGGCACTGAAGGGAGCAGTGGGAGCCAGACCAGAGGGGGCTGTAAGCTGCACAGGAAGAGCACCACGTCCAGAAGGGGCTGAGGGACACCCAGGGAGCCCAGTGGGGGCTGGAGCTGTGTTTGGAAGCTGCTGCAATGCTTCGACACGCCAGAGTGATGGGCCGTGTGCTGGAGAGCAGCTGAGAGCTGGGAAGAGGAAGGCAGTGGCGGTCTGTTCCTCTGGAAGCTGTGCACCCAGGACTGGTGGTGCAGGCCAGATGGGCCAGTCCAAGGGTCTTGAGAGTGCCCAGGCTGTTTGGCAGGAGCTGGAAGCCAAAGGCCACATCCCCAAGTGCAGAAAAGCCTCAAGGAGTGCTGCTGGCAAGAGTGGGGGGGGGCACAGAAGTCCAAAGGCTAGTTTGTAAAGTTTTCCACTCGTCGTTGTTATGTTTGCGATTCCCCTGACCATCTGCGCCGATGCTGTCCACAGAGAGAGAAAGGGCAGGATGTTTCCAAGGACATTTTCCATGGGAACCAGCCAGGTTTCCATGGCAACCAGCCCGGCAGGAGAGGCCGGCGTGGGAAGGCGCAGGGGCGACCAGAGGGGGAAGAAGGTGCTTATCAGCTGTCTGCTTTGATGGCTGTTTTGGAGAGCAGCACCTGCAAAGGCCCCATGGACGGGGGCAGCAGGAAGTCTGTTGCTAAGGCAACGAAGGACAGAGTGCTGTGTTGGGTAGTAGATTCTGCTGCCAACAGACATCTCGTGCCTGAGACACCTGGTGTCCAGATAAAGAACTGCAGAGCTGTTTCAGCTGGGAAATCAGTGTGTTTTGCTGATGGGTCACAGAGACAAGTAACCAATGTTGGGAATGTGTTTGTTTCCTTTTTGCAGGCGCAGCTGGAAGTCTATGTGTCGCCAGGACTGAAGTGTTGTCTTTTATCTGTACCGTGTCTTTTACAGGAGGGGTATATGGTTTGTTTTGAGAACAATGTCTGTACAATTTCCAGAGGGGGGAAGCAACTGGTACGTGTTGAGAAAAATCAGAACAACCTCTTTGTTCTAGAAACACCTCTGGAGGGAGTGGGGAATGCTGGGAAAGCTACCATTCACACTCATGTTTCATGTGCGTGCGTGTGGCACAAGAGGATTGCACATGGGTCTTGTGAGGACGTTCAGATGTTATCAGAGTGCACCAAAGGGTGCAAGGTAAGAGAATGTGGTGAAACTCTAAATTGCAGGGCTTGCAGGAAAGCCAAGACTAAGGGATACAGTTATCCCAGGGTGGAGAGAGTAACCACAAAGCCTTTTGAGCTTGTGCACGCAGACCTGTTTGGCCCTATGCCACAGCCAAGTCTGGGCAAAGCCAGGTTTCTGCTGACGCTGACAGATGATTTCACTCAGAACTCTTGGGCGTTCTCGCTGAGAACGCAGGAGGACGCAACGCAACTGATCAAGGATTGGGTTGCGGAGGTGGAACTAAGGTTCTCCACCAAGGTGAAGGGGTTCAAGTGTGACCGAGGTTCAGAGGTCACTGGGTCTGCTCTAAAGAGTTTCTTTCGCCAGAGGGGGATACGTCACAAGGTGACTTCGCCTCAGGAGAGTGGCGTGGCAGAGCTGAGAAGTAAAGCTCTGGTTCAAGCATCAGAGGTTCTACTGTGTGACTCTGGTTTGCCTCACAGTTTCTGGGGGGAGGCAGTAAAGACGGCCAATTTCACGATGAACAGATGCTACAATTCAGTGGTAGGTGACACCCCGTATTTCTTGCTCAACGGACAGAGACCGCAGTGCATTTCTTCCGTTCGTTTGGTTGCGGAGCCTTGGTGCCTGTACCAAAGTGTCTGCAGCAAGAGGGTGGTCCAAGGTACCAGGAAATGATCTTCTGTGGGTATGAACCTACGACAAAGGGATGGAGATTTGCATGGCCAGAAGGTGATCAGACCAAGCTTCTGATCAGTAAACATGCTGAGTTCTATGAGCAGCAGGAAAGTAGGGCAAGGCGCAAAATGAGCCCTGACGTTCTCTCAGATTGTTTGTCTGAATCTGAGGAGGAGGGAGAGCCAGGTGATGGTGACCTGATCGATGATCAGGGTCAACACCAGGAGAAGGGGTCTCCACAGGTTGTTAAAGGAGTGTCCAAGAGTGAGCCCTCATCTCCTGTTAGAGTAAAGGAGAAAGCTCACAGACAGGTCAAGTCAGAGGGGGAGTCGTCTGATGAAAAAGATGCACTTGCTGGCCCCAGTGGGTCAGAAGAAGCACCCCAGTTTGTGCCCAGGCGGTCATCTCGGGCAACAAAGGGAATTCCACCTGAGAGGTTTCGAGTCACAAATGCGTGGGTTGGTCTCGCACAGTGCGAACCTGAGATTTGTGAGGAGGCTCAACAGGCAGGTGGGAAGGTGTGGAACACACAGAGGTCTGTAAATGTGTGTTCACAAGTCCTCTCAGAATGTGATACGAGAGGGGGTATGGAGAGAGTCAGAACTTACAGGGTTAAGAAGTTCTGAGTGACGTCTCACATTCAGAGGCGGGTTTAGAACACGGAAGGGGAGTGTTCTACTGTGTCTCTCAGAGAGAGAGAGAGTGAGCTTAGCTCTGGTTTGGAACGCAGCGGGAAAATGAGTTCTGTGTCACCGGGATTTACGATCTGTTGTTTTTCTACGGGAATAAAGCTCTTTGTAAGATAAGGAGGACACCGAGCATCCGGCCTGATTTATTACGTACACACGGCTGACTTCTTCTGCTTCTATCGCTGTGCAACGCTCTGCTACACTGCAGCTGGAAGCTGCCCAGAGGGAACAGAGGCACGCAGAGGAAGCATGTGGGCTCCGGGGGCAAGCGAAGCTGCCAGTCAATTGCCAATAAAAAGTTCTATTGTGTGAGCAGATCTCTCTTTGTGCTGCACTAGATAAAATGCATAGTTTCTCCCATTTAATTAGTCTGAACAAGTTAAGAAGAGGGAAACTGAGCGCGGAAAATGATGCACAAAAGTGTATATAATGAACCCTATCTCTGGTTATATAGAATGAGGAAGTGAGTACAGTGGAACCTCGGGTTGCGAACGTGATCCGTGTGGGAGGCACATTCGCAACCCGCAACATTTGCAACATGCAGTGCCGCATCTGTGCACGCACAGGTCGCGATTCGGCATTTCTGTGCATGTGCAAAGCGTGAACTTCCAGGTTCGGCGTGGTACACAACCCGAAAATGCGTAACCTGAAGCATCTGTAACCTGAGGTACCACTGTATGCAGAATACAATTTTGAACTGAAAGAGAGAGAAACCAACAGGGAAAAAATATTCTGCTTTTTTACTTCCAAGTGTAGGGTTCACTTACTTTTTCAGCCAGCTCTGTGGCAGTTATATTTGGATCATATGGGATGGGTTCTCCAACATATGTCCTCAATTTCACTGGGAACCCTCCATAAGTGGGAAGGAATATACATCGAGTTTTCTCATACAGCCATTTTGTCAGACCTGTGTATGAAATGGAAGAAGATCAGGAAAGAATTTCAAATTAGTTGGCATTCTGAGTGTTTAGCAGTTACAATCCATACATCACAGCGTGGAAGAGTTAAATAATATAAGTGCTTGGTGAAAGAGATGCAAGATATTCAGTCGGCTCTTCTCATACTTTGCAATCAGGGTCATAGGTTGTGCAATAGACTGCAGAATATGGTTTGTTTCCTGCTCAGTTCCCCTCCATGTTAGGGTTGCTACCACATTTATCTATTGTAGCTTTGTTTTAAATTTAATGGGAAACTAAGCAAGGACATGTTCACTCAGTTCTGAGGCAGGCAGCACAGCTTTTTGCAGATAAGTGTACATGGAATAAACTCTACTAGTAGGTAATAAATAGATATTCTTTTTAAAAAAAAATACTAAAATGTTTATTCCCTGATATCAGAGCTCTTGGTCAACCAAGGAACATAGGATATTTAGCTCACTTGTCTTTCCAATGGTCCTGTATGCTTCACACATGTTTTGGGTAAATATAGGGATGATGGGCTAAAAGATAAAAGATGGAATAACAATGAAAAGAAAGGCGAGAACTGGAAAACTACTTCCCCCCAACCGTCCTGCCTTTATTTTTCTTAAAGACTAGGAAGAATGCTTCACATTTGGTATTATAATGACAGGCAACTCATAAATTATTTAATTGGCTTCAATTCAAATATCTCAGATGAAGAAACTTCACAAGCTGTCCCCCAGATTTTCAGGAATTGAAGAGAAAAAAGAAAGAAAAGCTGTTTTTCTTTCTAAATGCCATTGATTTGTGGCTCTCCAGATAATCATTTGACACCAAAACAGGATGTCTGCCATTCTTGGCTATTTAGGATGCTAGATCAAGGATTTTAACACATTACATCATACGTCATTTCCAGGATAATCTTGAGGTCAATGCAAATTGCCCAAAGGTCACTCACCACTTTCGCCTCCAAAGCTATCCGAGCGAAACCTCTGCGGTTACCCCACATTAAGCTGTAATCATTACTAAAGTTTGCTTCTCTAGCTCCACCAGGTATAATGCCCAATAAATAGCCTTTCTTCAGAATTTCCACACATTCAGCATTCGTGAAATCTCTCAAGAAGACAACATCACACATCATCTTTATCCCTAAAAAAATAAACCCCAAACAGAAAAATGCACTTTATATAACTCTTATTTAGGAAATAGTGTGAATACTATACAAGTGTCATTATTCAAATGATATTGCACTATTATGGATCACAAGTACAGCTCTCTGCAAATCTTCTTCAACCATGATTTCATGAAAGGTGACCTTTATGCTAGTTCCTCTTTTGCTCACATGTTCTTGGAGTAATCTTTTTCTGGTAAGCAATAGAGTGAGACTGAGTGCAATTTCACCTATTGGTGGTATTTTATTTTCTGTTGCTTTTTACCTGCTTGCCTGATGCACTGTTTTATATTTAATCACTTTGTTTTATGTCATATTTTATACATTTTAATCTAAAAAGGCATGATTTGAATTTAAATCATTTACCTGGCGTCCAATACAACATGTGATCAATTACTGAATGGCAGTGTAACCCTGTCTTTTTATAAAGTTTAGTCAGAAATAATATATAGTTGATAGGAAAAGGTGGATGGTAGAGAATAATAATCCCTGGACCTTTAGGGAGACGTTCCATGTCCATAACTTCATAACCTGAAAATAATACAAAGTTTAACAAATAAATATTGCTTTGATGAAACTAAATACGATATCACCATCTTTTAGTGGAGGAAAACAATGTGGTTCAGAAAAACTAAAGGTCAGGTAAAAAGCTCTGTTATATGCTCAAGCATTGTGGGTGCTAGGTTGTCATCCACAGGAAACAGAGCTTACTCTGGTGGTCGCAGAATTAAAGAAGGGGGACACCTAATCTCCTGAAATGTTCTTTCCTTGCTTACGTTTGGGCATAGGTGGAAACATTTTTTGCCCAGCCTTTGAGACAGCTACAGTGGTACCTCAGGTTAAGAACTTAATTCGTTCTGGAGGTCTGTTCTTAACTGAAACCGTTCTTAACCTTTAACTAATGGGGCCTCCTGCTGCCGCCGCCGCGCGATTTCTGTTCTCATCCTGAAGCAAAGTTCTTAACCCGAGGTACTATTTTGCTGCTTCTTCCTCCTCCTCCATCACTGCTGCTTCCCGTGGCTGCAGGGGAATCCTCCTGGAGGTGCTTTGGCATGACTCTTACAATGGCCAAAGTGCCTCGGCTCTGGCATGACTGCAGCCGAGGGAAGCAGCAGAGATTTTGGAGTCGAAAGCGGCAAAGGTGCAGGGGGAGTGAGTGGGGGATGGGCAAGTGGCAGCAAGATGGTGGCAGGGGGGAAAGAGGTGGCAGTACAACATACCGATGATGCGTACCGACAGGAAAAAAGCACTGGGTGTAAGCAACATTCTCCCAAGTTTCTTTTGGAGACGAGACATGCTTTAAATGTGATTAAATGTATGGTGTTTATGCAGTCACCAACTGACCCTTTCTTCTGTGATATGTCTTAATTTCATACCTCATAAAAAGTTTTGTATTTCTTTATGATTGCTTATTACATAAATAAATATTGATGGCTTTGTTTTGAGCCTTATGAAGCCAAACCAAACTTGTAGCTGTTGTGACGCCAAGGTGGGTTCAGAGCTACACTCCTGATGCACTGTGGCAACTATTGTTCCAGTGCTTGAAGCCTGAAATTCTGATGCTCAGTACTATGAAAGTATAGTGGCTCATAAGATGGAATAATTGGTATGAAAGAAACCTTTACTCACCATGCCATATCTTTCCATATGTATCTACAACTTTAGCCATAACTTGCTTTGGCTTGTCCCAAAATTTGCTATAAAAATCATTTTCTTGGTGGTTATTCATCTTCTTGTAAATATATAACAATAGTGAGGCACAAGAGGAAAAAAACCAGAAAACCAATATTTCTGAATAAAACAACATCGGAAGCACAAAAAACCACAGAGGGTGAACCACTGAGGTCAGGTAGTCTTCTAAATAAGGAAAACTAATCCAGTTTTCCAGCATTTGAGTAAAGCAGCTCATTGTTTCCTGATCTGAAGCATCAAGTGTATGCCAACGAAAGAAAGAAATCAAGTGGAATTTTCCACTGTCGTAATGGTTTTCCCCGCCACCATTTACCTGGAAAACAGAAAATGCAGTACATTAGTTTGAATTGCCACCCCAGAGACATTCATGAAATCTCATGCTATTTACTATTTTTCTAGTTTTCCCATTATAACTTGCCAAGTAGACATATTGTTTTTTCAACATTCATTGCTGGGATGTACAATACAGTGGTACCTCTACTTACGTGCCCCTCTTGTTACGTATCCTTCGGGATATGCACCCAGCAAGCCCAGAAGTATATTTCCCGGTCTCGCCACACACGCATGCGCAGAAGTGCTCTGTCGCACCGCACGCATGCATAGAGCTGGCATCTCCCGTTGCAGAAACCTTGGGATCTAACTGGAGCTCCGGAACGGATCCCATCCGCAACCGGAGGTACCACTGTATTAGTAATGTATGATTCATCACATTTCAGTCAGAATGTAGTTCTGGCACCTCTCAGGTGGGCGCCATTGTGGGCCGATGGTCCTTCCACCTGCTTCTTGGCTTTATGTACTTCTGAGAAGCCCCAAATGAACATTTCGAGTCAAAACAGAAGCTGGCCAGCGTGTGCAAGTCTATCACTTATTTAGATCTATTTCTCCACTCCTAGCCACAATTTGTCAAGCTACATGGAGGGGCCAATTCGTATATCCTTTTCATGTGTACTGGTGGTGGGCTTTAAGCAGTCCAGTGAAGCCTCTACCATTGCACTCATGTGCGTTTATGCAAGGCCCTTCTGATCTGCTCTCGTCATCCGCCTGAATCTAAGAAAACGAGGGGAGGTGGGGGCGCACCAGAACTGTTATGTACTGAAGTTCTCACCCTGGGCCAGCAGGGGGATACTGTAGATAGTTATGCAAATGAAGGAACGAAAGTGACGCTCAGTGATTGGATAGTTTGTATGCAAATGAAGGATCGAAAGTGACGTTCAGTGATTGCATAGTTTTAGAAAGTTGCAACAGTTACGTTGTTCTGGAGCTCTATATAAGCAGGCTGACTGAGCTCCTCAGTTCAGTTCAGTTCTGGCCTTTGAATAAACAAGAGCTGTTTGAAGAATCGCTGTGTCATCTGTTCAGGGTTGCCCTGAGTCGCCCAGTGTTACTGTAACAACTTCATGGTTGGGTTCTTTTTTGGGAAAGAATACTAGTCACAAAGCAAGCTGGTTTCATTCAACTGCTGTTCCATTTCTCCCGGGTAAATTGCTCTCTGTCCTGCTATTTTCTATGGAGGCTTTATACATATGTATTGTCCTCTTTTTGTCATCATTATAAGATTTAAAACCAATTGCCTTCTATGTGTGATCACAGATGTCTGGAGGTAGCCCTGTTAGATTTTGGCAGCAAAAATAAAAAAATGAGTGTTGTGACACCTTAGAGATAAAGTTAATGGCTGCAAAACAAACCCCGTCTACTCAGAAGTGAGCACCACTGAATTTATGAGGATTCCCATCTCTGTGTTGGAAACCCTGCACATTAGTAAAGCAGCTCCCTTCACACTAGAGTCTTGCTGTTCAAATGGAATGCCCAATTAAGGTTCAAATATATTGATGACCAGATTACTCTATGTCTAAATAGCCAGTTGAGTAAAAATATGTGGCATTATATTACTGCAGAGTTGTGTATTTCTTCTGCAGATCTGTGTACAAACAGCTTCCCCTATGTAGCGGACCTTAAGGAAAGAAGCTTGCAGGGAGTTATACCCTCAGGGTCCCTTCCAACTCTGATTCTAAGAGACATGGGTGGTGTTGTGGTCTAAACCACGAGCCTCTTGGGTTTGCTGATCGGAAGGTCAGTAGTTTGAATCCACGCAACGGGGTGAGCGCCTGTTGCTCCGTCCCAGCTTCTGCCAACCTACAGTAGCAGTTCGAAAGTGTACCAGTGCAAGTAGATAAATAGTTACCACTGTGGCAGGAAGGTAAACAGCGTTTCCATGTTCTCTGACTTCCGTCACAGTATTCCATCGCACCAGAAGCAGTTTAGTCATGCTTGGCCATATGATCCAGAAAGCTGTCTATGAACAAACGCCGGCTCCCTCGGCCTGAAGCAAGATGAGTGCCGCACCCCATAGCCACCTTTGACTGGACTTAACCATCCAGGGGCCATTTACCTTCTATGATTCTACTGGTATTAGAAGAATGATAAATTCCAGTTGTGACTAAAACAAAGTGTTTTATATTGCATATATTTAAGTCTGGGTTTGCTCTGCATCCAGTGCTCTCCTATTGCTGGTTTGGAGAGCTGTTTACTCATGACATTAGCCACCATCTATATGTGGCTAATGTCATGTTATTTCTTATGAAATACTGTATATTGGTTAGTTTTCCCCTAAACCAATTTCAGATAAACCCTGATTGAAAGAAGAACACCCTAGCTGTGTTTTAAGTTGACAGTTTGTAAACAGGCTAAAGTTTTCATACAACTGGTTTTTACACACACACACACACACACACACACACACACATTCTGCTGACCCCTGTTCATGGACAGACAAATAACACAACTGCTAGCACATTTACAAAGCTTAGCAGGGTCTGGTATGGTTTCCAGTTTGATGGGGAGGGGTCCATTGGGGTTCCTTCCAATGCTACAAGTCTATGAAACACAAACTTTTTACTTACATTCCTGATGAGCCTAAATTCCCTTTACATCAGTTACCTCTCCATGGGACCAGCAGAAGTTCTCTCATGGTTTTTTTCATAGGCTTTCACTCCTAATGTGATGCATCCCTTTGTAATATTTAAAGAGACTCTGATGGTTGTGACACCCTATGAAGAAAACAAGCTTTTTGGAAAAGATACAACTAGGTTTTATTCCCATATGCTGTTAAACGTGCTGTGCGAGGTAACAGCAAGCATTGCATAGTAGCATGGTGAATCACATAAAGCCTGTTCTTGGCAAAGGATAAAAGGTAGGAATTCTGACAACTATGTTGTCTCCCTTTGCTTATAGCTCCCTTCTACCTTGAACAGAATGAACAACTCAAGGAACAAGCTACTTACACCATCCACCGTCAAGAAAAATTGCTTGTCATGGCTAAAAATTGGCTGCTGTTTCTTTAATTCTAAAAGAACTAAGTCAGCATGAGTCAGCGGCCTACAATGCCTCATGCAACCTTTCACCAAATTCTACCTGTATATATAGAGTGGTCAATGTTCGTGTTGGGTGTGGGTTGGTTGGATGGTAGAAAGCTGGTTGCGTTTGGTGTGTGTAAAAGCTGTCAGTCGTGGTTGGAGAAGAAGACTTTTTAAGAATAAAAGCAGCAATACTCTGCAAGAATACTCTTTCTCAAAGACTCTTTTGTGCCAACTACGGTCTGAGGACTAGGCAAAGGAGTAAAAAGGAGGTCAGAACCTTTTCTTTTTCAAACAGTGACAGGTTATGGGCCCAGTGTTTCTGAGTGTGTGCAGAGTGCAAAACAACTGACAGCATCTGAGCAGAGACCTGGTGAGTCCTGGTGGTGTATGGAGCCAGTGGCTGTGTGTTGGAGCAGTTGGTGGCAAGCTGTAACTGTCTGCAGCGACGCTGGAGTGACTAGGATCTGAGGATCATTGTTTTAATACAGCTGATTTTTAGGCATTACTCTTTCTTTCTTTTTTTTTAATAATTTTTATTAACTGGCCAATCACATCAAATTAAATCACATCACATAAATTCCAAATTACAAAGCCAAATTTTTAAATTTTGTTGGGGGAACCCATACTTCAAGATCCAAAGGGGGATTCAAATCATCTTCTTATTACTGCGTTAGTGTCCAAATCAGTCCCAATCAGTCCAGACAAAGCTCATAATTCTATCCAGTCTTATCTTGGTGTTTCCACATCATATCTTGTTCATATAATTTCTCTTTTTCTTTTACGATCTCTTCTGTTAGTCTCCTTAAGCCGATAAGCAAATATAATAATCCTGTGTGAATTTCCCGTTCTTCCAATTTAAGTCCAGATGGTTTCCATATATCTCCTTCGTAGATAACATCACTCTTTCCATCATAAATCAGGCATTTTTCGCTCTTAAGTCCCACAGAGAAGTTAATCCACGATATGTAAACAACTCTATTTCTCTCTTTCTCCTCCCAGACCCAAGAGCTCCAACAATGCCTCCCAAGATGGCGACGGCATTTTTAACTGCGTCATTCCAAAACTCTTAACTTTCCAGCTTCGTCTTGAAACATTGCTTTGGTTCGAAAGTTTATCTCCACACAGCCTTAAATCACAGCTTAAGTCCTTAAAGTTCTAACTCATTAGGGGAGGGGATTCTTGTTAATCACATAAAGAGGATAGGAAAGTTTTTATTTCCCCCTCCCCCCTCAGTCATTTGCAATACCGTATCTTGACGTATCTTCTCATATTTTGTTCTTGCCTTGTTATCAGAGATCTCTTCTGTCAGCAGTCTTTACTCCCCCTTTTTCCTTGAAGTATGTGCAATTTATCTCGTCCAAATTGTTTCTTTTGAAGATTCTTGCAAACTAGAGGCGCGGATCAGGGACGGCGTCCAGGAGTGCCGGAGTCCCACAGGAGGGCTTTGTGCCTAGTGCCCCCACCCCCACAAATTCGGGGGTGGTATAGGGCACAGCAGGCAAGGGCCGTCCCCCCCATAATCCTGGGGGGGTTAAGGAGGCTAATTACCCCCATCATAGTTTAGGCATTACTCTTTCAGATGTAACATTATTTCATGTTTCAATTAAACACTCGCCTTCCACTCTGTGATTCTGGCTCTACTTGTGTAAGTTCCCCAAAAGGGGCATTCTGGGAATCCTGCAGGATAGGGCAAGACAGCACTTGTACCTCTTCCAAACCTAGAACCTTCTGCATGCACAGCAGGTGTTGAGCTACTGAGCTAGCCACCCTTCAAAATATTTCAGATACAATCCAGCACAATTCTGTGCATGTTAACTTAGCTTTAATTACATAATTATTAAAGTTTTCTATTACAGACACATGATCATAAACATTACAATTGTTTTATATGGACTAGTTAGCTTTGTAACACTTATCAAATCGTTCTAAAAGAGCTCCTGATATATTTACAGGCTGTTTCTGGTGTCTGTCCTGAAGATTTTCAGTTGCAGTTTTGGTCTGTTGAAAGAAAAACAAAAAACTACATTATAGGTATTGCAATCCAAGCCAGCTGCTCTCTCTTCCCCAGTGTGCACCCTGGTGCCATGTGCCTTGGCCATGCTCCACACTCCACAGCAACAGTGGCAGGGGGCCATGGCTGGCTGGCAATGGCAGGGCACACGAGGGCAGCCCTGAGCTCTGCCAGCATGGGTGCCCGTCAGCATGCCCCGCAGCCCCAGACATTGCCACTGCCACCTGTGCACTGCCTGGCTGAGAGGGAGGGAGGGCAAGGAAGGAAGGTGCCTGGGGGGAGGGGCCACTGCTCCCCAAGCCCCAAACTTGCTGCATCTGTGCAAGGTGGTGCTAGCAGTCCTCTCCAGCCTCCACTGCAAGGAGCAGCTGAAGATGACTGAGGCAGTGAAAAAAGAGTGCGTGGTCACTGCCACCAGCAGCAGCAGAGCCAAGCCATGTGCCTCCAGGGCTCCGTTCACCCTCTGCACAGTCTCTCTCTCTCTCTCTCTCTCTCTCCAACTATATAAAGCTAATTGGGTTTTCTGCAGGGCTTTTTTCCAGGGGGAAATCACTGGAACTCAGTTCCAGCACCTCTCAGATGGATGCCATTGTTATTCTAAGAGAAAGAAGGAGGTGTACATGGTGAGTTCCGGCACCTCTTTTCCTAGAAAAATAACACTAGTTCCAAAGACTTTTCAGGAGATAAATATGCAGTAGTCTTGTGGCATGGTCCCTGGTTACCAAAATGGAAAGGATTTCTAGGGCCAGTGCTATCTGGTTTTGGTTCCTGCAGGTGGAGGCAAACAGCATTTCCTCATACCTGGCAGCAGACTTGTTATCCCACATCACATCCCCAGAAAGAGGCCCTTTGTAGTGCACCCCAGGATACTTCCAGCCTTCTGCTCACCATTCCCCCCACCATCCCTCTCACCCTATTCATACGCATGTGCCTTGGAGGCCCTGGCCCAAACATCATGCACTGTAAAGGCTTCTTTCCTTAAGGTCTACAAAGGGGTGACTACACAGGGCAAGCTGATTGTACACAAGTCAGCAGAAGCAATATCAAGCAAGAAGATCCTATCTCAACAATGTATTGTACCTTTCTTGAAGGTGGATGGTGTAAGTAGCTTGTTCCTTGACTTGTGCATTCAGTTAAAGGTAGAAGGGAGCTATCAGCAAAGGGATATAACATACTTCTCACAATTACTTCCTTTGATACTTTGGCAAAGACTGACTTTATCTGATCCATTATGCTACTCTGCAATGCTTGTTATACATGTCACCCCACTTCATGTTTTATTGCAAATGACAGGCTGTATATATCTAGTTAAAGGCTGTATATATCTCTTCCAGAATCTTCATAGAGATGGCACACCCATCAGAATCTCTTTAAATATTACATAAAGGGATGCATCACAAGAGGGCTGAAAATTAGCTGATGAAAAAGCGCACCAGACAGGACTTCTGCTGGTCCCATGGATGTAAAGGCAATTTAGGCTAATCAGGAACGTAAGTAAAAAGTTTGTGTTTCATAGACTTATAGAGTTGGAAGGAACCCCAAGGAATCTCAGTACACAGACCCCCATCAAACTGGAAACCATACCAGACCCTGCTAAGCTTTGCAAATGTGCTAGCAGTTGTGTTATTTGTCCATCCGTGAACAGGGGTCAGGTGTGTGTGGGTGTGTGGGTGTGTGTTTGTGTGGGTGTGTGTGAAAACCAGTTGTGTGAAAACTTTAGCCTGTTTACAATCTGTCATCTTAAAACCCAGGGGATCACAACACCACTCTGAACTGGTTTGGGAGTCTTCTCTTTCTAGAAGACCTCTCCCCTCCTGACTGAGATGAAACTCAAGTAGATTGTGATCTCCTGGCACTGCCTCAGCCTCCTGGACTTTTGGCTTAATACTCTCACAGGACGCTACACACTGTCCTTCTCATTAAGCTCAGAAACTCCTTTCTCTAGCTTTAGATATTTTCCTCAAAGTGGATGTTTCTACCCAGAACCAACTGTCTCTCTCCCTTAAGCCATCACCCGCTCTGCCTCTCAAACTAAACCCTATCTCTATGTGAACTCTCTCTCAGAAACTGCTCCTTTTATTCTCTCTCCCAAAGTGCTGCTCAACTTTTGGCTCCACCCCACTGGTGGAATTCTGAGGCATTGCACAACCAGATTCTGGTCTGGCTCTGCTGTCTGTCACACAGCCCTTCATCCGAAGAACTCGGGGCAATAGTTCTCAAGGTTAAGATACAAAATTAAAGCACAAAATAAATAGTCAAAACGAAACAATTACCTCCTCTCCCACAATCACATTTAAAAGGCCATATAATATTAATCAGCCAAAGGCCTGGTTGAAGAGGAACATTTTTGCATGACACCTAAAGATGCATAATGAATGTGCCAGATAAACCTCCCTGGAGTGAGCATTCCACAAACAGGGAGCTGCTGCTAAAAAGGCCCATTCTCCTGTTGCTACCCTCTGGACCTCTCATGGAGGAGGCACACAAAGAAAGTCCTCAGATGATGATCGCAGAGAGCAGGATACTTCAATCTTTGCACATTTCGATGCCCTGCACAATTCTTTCCCTTTTGATTCTTTTTTTCAATTTTTTTTATTAATTTTCCACATTTATAACAGAAATAACATACAAAACACACAAAAGAGAACACATTACAATACTAAAGAGAGAGAAAAAATAAAAACCCTTATTGCTTCTAAAACCTAAATTAACTTTCATTGTTAACTGACTTCCTCAAATCCCCCCTAACTGAATTTCATTGTATCACCTTATAACAGTTCTCCAAAATCATATTTCTAATAAAATTAACTCCTTCAATTTACTATCCTCTTCTCTTTTCTTGGTATTCTAATCCTTAATGCTTTACAATTCATTCTTCTTCTAATCCTAAACCTATCTGATACTTCAAACTATCTTCTAATTATCTTATGTTACAATATTTGGCTAAGTATTCTTTGAATTTCTTCCAATCTTCTTGATACTCCTCCTCTTTCTGGTCACGGATTCTTCCAGTCAGGTTGGCCCACTTATTTTTTTTTATAATAATATTTTTTATTAAGTTTTCCATTTAACAATCCAATCATATCACATTAATTATTCCAAATTATACCAATACATATTATGTAGTCCGAATATTTTGCCAAATTTTAAATTTTGTTGGGGGTTCCCATGTTTCGAGCTCAGTAAGGGTCCAATCATCTCATATTTCTGCTGCTTTTGATGTTCACAAATCCCATCTTCCAGTCTTCTTGTTGTTATCATTTTTCTTCTTAATAACCTCTGAGTTGTTTCCGCAGGCGAGCTAAACCAAACATTGTTATTTTTCTGTGTGAACTTTGTAAGGCTCTTCTTAAATCACAACACGCTGATCCAACAGTCCTGCTCGAGCGGTAGGCACCATTTTAGTCTGTTCCAATGTAATAAAGTCTAAGCGTCTGCTCATTAATTTTCCCAGACCAGTTGCACCATAAATCAGTCTTTCCAGTGGAGGGTTTGCCAATCAAACACACGATCCAAACATAATAACAAAGCAATGGCTCACCTCCCCCTCTGACTATCAATCTCGCAACTTAGTCTGTCTCATAATGGCGGATCCCGATTAAGGACTGCGTCACCGGATAGCCTTTCATTTTCTTTCCATATCTTCCAAAAAGCAACGCCTTTAATTAATATTTTTATTTTCACACAGTTTATTCCACACAGTTATTTTCCATTCTCACTTGCTGTCAGTCGTGTGATGGTTGTTCTAGGGGAGGGGTTGTTAGGCAATATCGTAAATAAAAGAAGAAGCTTCCCCCCCCTTTCCGTTCCGTTTCAACATACCGACATAGCTGTGATTCTTAGAGGTAATCTTCTGTTCAGTCCATTCCTGTCACTCTTGACTTCTCAGTGGCTGGCTTAATTAGCAGTTAAAATACCCTTTCCTTGGCTCGAAACATGTGCATTTACTTTTTAAATACAATTGTTAATCTTAAGTAATGCAACTAGTGTCGCTCTTAGAAGCAGCGTCAGGGAGATCCAAAGCTCACTCAAGGGCTTTCCGTCCAGTGCCCCCACCCCCTCCTTCTTTCAAACTCGGGGATGATATATGGGCAACCGCGGATGAGGCTGCATCTTCCCATCCCCTGGGAAGAATCCGGGAGGCTGATGTACTCCCATAATCAGCCCCTAAATTACCTCGTGTGAGCCGGAGAGATGGTATTGTCGGCCATCTTCCAAGGCACCCCTAGCGGCCCTGAGATTGGCCCACTTCTTTCCCTTTTGAAGTGGTGGTGTCCTAAGGTGCGCAGTGATGCTTTGATGGATGTTGGTCCTACCAAATAGTGGCCTTGTGCCTTCAGACCATTCTTTGGAATTTTAGTAGCATAGTTGTTACATTGGGGTGGGGGTGTTATTGCAAAATTGCACTGAGTCTACATTTTTAAAAAGCTCTCATCTGCTTTATTTCACTTAAATAAAATTGTGCAAATTGAAAATAAAAATGTAATACACACACACCAATTAAGGATCATGGTGAAGAGAGATGTTGAAACAACTATAGGAAGCAATCTATTGAAGCAGCTGCTTCAGCAGTGACTGGGGGGAGGGACAAACAACAATCTGTGGGTGGGGTGGGGAACCATTCAGACCCAGACCCAGAAAGCACAGATCTATGCTTGTAAAGTGCAGTGCAAAAGGAAGTCTGGATATGAGCCGTGTTTCAGGGATGAATAAGAAATTCATTTCAGTTTATATTTAAAGGTGACCCTACCTAATACTCAGTTTCTGACTGTAAGACCAGACTCTCCTTGTGTAAAAGCTTCAGGGCTCCTTTGTTTTCCTTTCCCTCTCTGTTTCAAAGTCCTGGATGCAGTCCACTTGACCCAAACTGAAGGGAAATATCCAATGCTTCTTGCTTTTCACATTTAGAAGGAAATCCCAGGAAAAAGATAAATGTTTTAGAAAGGTTGCTGCTATATATCTATATAATCTCCCTATCCCCCTTGCTGGGTATTTATAGCCATAATGCTTTTTGGTATGGATATATTGAAAGGGAGGAGGAGATAAGGTGCGTATGACCCAATCATTTTTTTCTTCATCTGCCTCAGGTTATATTACTAAATTCTTAGAACAAGGCTTCCTTAATTTAAGATTCCATAATTTAAGTTGTCCCAACACCTAGTGAAATTGCTAAACCTCTCTTGTGTAAATAACTAACCCAGATTCAATGTTAACTTTTCTGCACTAATGCACCTAGTTTTTTAAATAATTAAGAACAAAACAACAGATTCTAACAAAAAAGGTAAATAAATACAAGTCTACAAATACTGATAGCATTACAACAAATTGAAAGTGGCATAAGGTTGAACATAATCATTACTTCTTGTTCCAATGCATTATAAAGATTACCCATTTTTCCATGAATTTATTTAGTTGATTTATGTGCATTCTTTTATAGCAGCCCGCCAGATCAGAAGGCATTTTGGGTGCTGCTTGCCCTTTAGAAGACATCTAAAGGCAGCCCTGTTTAGGGAAGATTTTAATGTTTGATGCATTACTGTATTTTAATATTTTGTTGGAAGCCCCCCAGAGTGGCTGAAATGAATGGAGCTATTTAAAATCTACTTAATGTCTTCTCCTGTTCACTCATGGCAGTTTAGAAGGGTGCACTTAGTGGATAAATGTTAAGACTTATTAAGAAAGCAAAGATACAAATCAAGGGGCAGGGGGGTCTTACTTTCTGTAACCCAGTAACTGAACATCACATCACTGCTACTTATCTGCAGAGTAGGGAAGATGTTGGCAAGGTGGGTATGTTTCAAAGACATTGATGGAGCCAATCCAGTGCTCCTGCTTTGTATGTTTATACCATGCTGACCTCACTCCCAACTTGCCATTCCCCCTGTACCTCCGGTTAAACAGCAGGAATGTGAACAGTCAGAGGTCAGGTGAGCAGCAGTGCCCCACCACACTGTCTGCTACTGCTGTAACCCATCATTGCACAATGCAGTGAAATGTGTCCTGAGGTTGCTGTGCTAGCTTAAAGAATAGGTACATTCACACCTCCAGTTAAGCTGGTGTGGTTTTGAAATGGGGTGACACACCCCACCAAGGTGATTTCCACCCTTGCATGCAGGAAGTCTCACTATGTGGGCAGCAGTTAGGTGAGAAAACCAATGTGACAAGTTCAGAAGGAATTGGTGCTGCTTTCCAAGTGAGACGTAGGCAAGTGACAGTCAGATTTTCAAGTAAGTATGAGGGCCTTTACAGATGACCTGTTCATTGGGCCTTCATCCTGATTTGTTTACAGGGAGGTTATATTATGTTGTGTCAAGCAATTGCTTTCACACATGTCCAGTGCACTTCCCTGTCACTTTCTGTATCGCAAAAAAAAAAATCTGATTTGGGGAGGAAGAGGGTTTGTTGTTTAAGAGGGTCAAATCAGTTTTTTATGATTTTCAATTTTATATATTTCAATAATTTTACAATCATTTTAACATTTCAAAACTCGACTTCCTTCCCCCTCTTTCTGTGGCTCCTTAAATTTATTTTGTATATTCTCTGCATATTCCAAATTAACGTAACTTACTCATATATTCATCTATTTTAAATATATACTCTTATAAAACTGCAAGTTTTCGCAATTATCCTGCCAATGTTCTAATCTGTTTACCGTTTATTTGTAAATATTCAATAAACCATTTCCATTCTTTTATAAAAAGTTTGTTACCTTGATTTCTTATTTTTCCATTAAGTTTCGCCATTTGTGATTATTTCATAATTTTTTGTACCCGTTTTTCTTTCATTGGGACGACTTCTTTCCATTTTTAGGCAAGTAACATTCTTGCCGCTGTAGTCGCATACCTGAATAAATTTCTATACAGTTTGGGTAGTTTTGTCCCTATAATTCCCAAAAGGAAAACTTCTGGTTTTCTTACAAATGTTACCTCTTATTTAATTCATTATATATCATTTCCCAGTAAGCTTTTTTTTAAAAAAAAATTATTTTTATTCAATTTTCCACTTTAACCATCCAATCAAATCACATTAAATGTTCCAAATTATACATATCAAATAATCTGAATATTCTGCCAAATTAAAATTTTTTAATAGGACTTCCGATGCTTCAAGTTCGGAAGGTTCTATCTCATACTTCTACTGCTTTTCATAGTCATTTCCAATGGTTCCTCTAATTCTTTCTGTTGTTAACCTTCCTTCTTTCACAGCCTCTGAGTTGTTCCCACAAGTGAGTTAAAACAAGCAATGATGTGTTTCTGTGTGGATTTTATGTCTAGGATTCCCCTCTAAAAGTTCGCAGCATCTCCTCACACGCTGGTGTTTCTGCCAAATCAATCCAAAGGTCTTTTCACTGCTGGCAGCCACCATCTTCACTCACTTCTGATGAAATCAAGTCTAAGCGTCTGTTCAGTAATTTTCCCAGACCAGTTGCATCATATCCTATCTTTCTTAAATACTTCATTGAAATGATGATATTGTATCCATTTATCAGGAAGCAATAATCAACTCCTGGCTTGTTGCCCAGGAATGTCCAAAGACAAGGGAATGTTTCTTATTATCCTCTTTTTATTCATTATTTACAGAGAGAGGCTATAGAACTCAGCCTGTTGATAACGGCATTGTCCTGAGTGAATCTCCACACACCCCTCCGTCTCTCCCACTTCCTCATTCATCATTTCTACATGTGCTGCTTCATGCCCTCTGTCTTTGAGCTCTTTGCTCTCCTACTTTCAAGGCTCGCTGGGTTCTGAGAGAGGGGGGTCTGGAATGTTTTCTAAAGACAGTGTGTCCGTCAGCTGTCGCCCCCCCCTACTGCTTCCTCCTCCTCTCCCTTTATTTCCCAACTTTCTCCCTCATCTGCCTCTGAGTTGTGACCTTCCTCAAACCCCTCTTGTAAATCTAAATTGTCTTCCTCTTCCTCCTCCCTGGAAAGGTCAGGCTGGGGAGGCAGTCTCCACCATTCCTCCTCTGCTCAGTCCCTGACACAATGTTGTTAATTTTCCTGATAAATCCTTAAATTCTTTTAATTGATACTCCCCTCCCTCTTGTTTTAAGAAATTTTTATAAGTTGTCCAACCTTCTATCATATTCTTTTTATTTACCACTATGGCTTCCAATGGTGAGAGCCAAAGTGGTGTTTTTGCCTCTATAATAGATTTTTGTATTTATTCCATACTCTGTACAAATTTTTCCTAATTACAGTGGTACCTCGGGTTACATACACTTCAGGTTACAGACGCTTCAGGTTACAGACTCCACTAACTCAGAAAGAGTACCTCGGGTTAAGAACTTTGCTTCAGGATGAGAACAGAAATTGTGCTTCAGTGGCAGCAGGAGGCCCCATTAGCTAAAGTGGTGCTTCAGGTTAAGAACAGTTTCAGGTTAAGAACGAACCTCTGGAACGAATTAAGTACTTAACCCGAGGTACCACTGTATATTTGTAAATCCTTTACATACTTTCACCTTTTCATACCATAAATAAGTGTGCCAACTGAAAATATTATCATGACCTTCTAAGTTTAAAATATGTGAATTCTCCAATGTCATCCATTCCTTCAACCAACAAAGATGCTTCCTAATATAGTCTCATATCTGGCAGGGAGAACCCTCCTCTCACCTTTGCATCTATCAATATTTTATTCTTATTTTTTCCCCTTGCCAAATATATTTAAAAATATATTTTTGCCATGTGTTGAAACAATCTGTCTTGCCGATGACCAGAACTGATTGAAACAAAAATAACATTCTAGGTAATGCATTTATTTTTATAGTCGACTCTGTCTAATAGTGAAAGATTCATTATGTTCCAGGGTCAAATCAGGTTTAATTGTGCAACCTAAATTTGTTGGTATGTGAATGAATCCCACTTGAAAATTGCAACAAGTGTGATTGATTTTCCCATGACAGGATCTTGATCAGTGGATATTTCCTGTGGATATGTCTGCAGATTTCATTATTCTGTGTGGCATTCGCACAGTGCCCCGGTTGTTCCATGGACTATTGACCCTGCACCACTACGGCTTCTCTCTTCCACTGCCACCAACCAGGTTTCAGACTCAGTCAGGTTGTAACTTATTAACAAAGATTCCAGTTTATTGTGAACGCAAACAAATTTTAAATACTTTGAAACACTGTAATCCAATTCACTCTCTTTGTCTCCCCTCTGTCTCTAACTCACTCTGACTCCTATGCCTCCCACCCACAAGAACCAACCGAACTAACTGCCAAAACCCCTGTGTTGAGCCTTAAACACAGTTAGGCTCCACTCCTGAGCTATCTTATTGGTCAGCCTATTAACCCTTTCTCTCCCCCCCCCCCCAAGTACGACATCTCCATAATGAGTGGGCAAACGCCACATTCTGGCATCATTATTCCAGTAAAAGCAAGTAGCCACTTTGAGGACTTTTGTCAAAAAGCAGACTAAAATGCATACTATGACTAAACTTGAGCTGGATTGATATTATTTCCATGGCACAATCTATGTCCCTGGCACTTTATATGATCACGTAAGCTGGAAGATATAACTGTTGGAAATAGTTCTGGAAATAAGAAAGGGTAGAGGGAGGGAAAGAGAACTGAAGTGGACAAATGAAGTTAAACACATTAAGCTTCATTTCTCTTCATGCTGAGGTTTATGGGACTAAGATAATCAAAGGATTCATGGAAGTGGTAGGCTATTCAGTATCCATTAAGAGGAATACTCTGAGTTGCATCAAAATGTAATGGATCTGAACTGGAAGTCTGAACTGGCTTCCAGTAACCTAGGCACAATTAAATCTATGCCTAATTCTCCTAAGCTACTTCAGGCCTACATAAGATGAACCCATAATTACAGATGGAAGGACCTGTCCATTTTAGTTCTATCAGGTTCTCATTTTTCCAATCCTAAATTCAGTTCTTCACATTTCTGCAGCAGTACATTTTTGTATGTAGTTTTGACTAATGTTCACATTTTTGCAAGCATTTTTTGTGTTATTTTCACTAACATATTCATTTTTATCCACATTTCCCCCTGATATATTCATTTTTGTATACATTGGTTGGAGAACTGTATGACACAATCAAACACAATGAGAGTGCGAGCCTCTTCAAGTTTTCTTGGAAGTGAACTCCCAGGAAAGAGTGCATAATGACAGCATTGCAAGGTAGTCTGCGGTTAAAATTGCAGCTCACCTATGCAAAACACCTTTCAGGTTCCAACAGCAAAAAGTAAATGCTCTCACTTGGCTCAAATCCAAGAGGCATTTAAACTATTATAATCTGCTGTGGGACCTGCTGCTTTAGGGTGGATAATTAATTTAATAATAATAATAGTAATATAGAAGCATTATATATCATTTCCCAGTAAGCTTTAACCTTACTACAAGACCACAATGGGCAGGGTGGTGCAGCCTTTTTTTGATGCTTGAGGACAAAGTGGGAAATGCCACCCTGCTCTGCTGCACCACATATCCTGCTGCCTCCACTGCCAGCACGGCCACTACATTACCCATCGCCACTGTCCCCACTACCACCCGCATTGGTGCCGATTACTGGTGAGATCTCACAAGGTATTTTACCATTAAAAGTATAAGCCGGACTGTGTCTTTATTTGCAAATAAGACACATCGAACAGACTGAAACCTTTTTTTATCATTTTTATTGATTTTCCAATAAAAACAGCCAATCAACATATCCACATCATATTCCAATTAAAAACAAGAAACTGAAATTTTAAAAGGACCAAATTGTAATACAAATTGTAATCATTAATTTTTCTGGGCTCCCCATAGTCTGGACCTCTGAAGCATATCTCCAAATCTTCAGTTCTGCCTCTTCTCGTTGTTTTCATATTTTCCGCCTTCTGGTCTTAACGCTTTAAAGTTCTCCGTCCCTGGCTATGCGATTCTCAATCATGTCAAAAATCATACGTCCTTTCATCCACCGAATACAGCTTTATTTGTAAATATATTTTCTTTTCAACTGTCTATTTACCAGCGCAGCATTTCCTGACTTCATTCCAATCTTCCAATCCAGGCTGTTGCCCAAGTTTATCCTTTGAAGTTTATTCTTTGAAGTTTCCTAATTCTGCTGGATCTCTCAGCGGCTTTTGACACCATCAACCATAACATCCTTCTGGACCATCTAGAGGGGCTGGGAGCTGGGGGCACTGTTATACAGTGGTTCCGCTCCTTTCTCCTGGGCCGTGTCCAGAAAGTGGTGTTGGGGGATGAGTGTTCAGACCCCTGGGCTCTCACTTGTGGGGTGCCTCAGGGTTCTGTCCTCTCCCCCATGCTTTTTAATATCTATATGAAGCCACTGGGAGAGATCATCAGGGGGTTTGGGCTGGGTGTTCATCAGTATGCAGATGACACCCAGCTCTACCTCTCTTTTAAATCAGAACCAGTGAAGGTCCTGTGTGAGTGCCTGGAGGCGGTTGGAGGATGGATGGTGGCTAACAGATTGAGGTTGAATCCTGACAAGACAGAAGTACTGTTTTTGGGGGACTGGGTGGGCGGGGGTGGGGGACTCCCTGGTCCTGAATGGGGTAACTGCGCCCCTGGGAGCCTGGGAGTCATTTTGGACTCACAGCTGTCCATGGAGGTGCAGGTTAATTCTGTGTCCAGGGCGGCTGTCTACCAGCTCCACCTGGTATGCAGGCTGAGACCCTACCTGCCTGCTGATTGTCTTGCCAGAGTGGTGCATGCTCTAGTTACCTCCCGCTTGGACTACTGCAATGCGCTCTGCGTAGGGCTACCTTTGAAGGTGACCCAGAAACTGCAATTAATCCAGAATGCGGCAGCTAGACTGGTGCCTGGGAGTGGCCGCTGGGACCATATAACACTGGTCCTAAGAGATCTGCATTGGCTCCCAGTACGTTTCCAAGCACAATTCAAAGTGTTGGTGCTGACCTTTAAAGCCCTAAACGGCCTCATTCCTGTATACCTGAAGGAGCGTTTCCACCCCCATCGTTCAGCCCGGACACTGAGATCCAGCGCTGAGGGCCTTCTGGCGGTTCCCTCATTGCGAGAAGTGAGGTTACAGGGAACCAGACAGAGGGCCTTCTCGGTAGTGGCGCCCACCCTGTGGAATGCCCTCCCTTCAGATGTGAAGGAAATAAGCAGCTATCTTCTCTTTAAAAGACATCTGAAGGCAGCCCTGTTTAGGGAGGTTTTTAATATTTCATGCTCTATTGTTTTTAACATTTGATTGGAAGCTGCCCAGAGTGGCTGGGGAAACTCAGCCAAATAGGCGGGGTATAAATAAATTATTATTATTATTAATTATTATTATTATTATTATTTATTATTATTATTATTATTATTATTATTATTATTACGCAGCAACTCCCAAGATGTTAAATCACTCCCGAACAGAGTGAAACTTAATACCCCAGTATGTCTGCTTAGGATTGCAGCTTAAGCCAATTGGATTGTTAAGTTTCAGAAAGAGCCATTTCTCGTTTGACTCTTTGTATTCTAGTACAATCATAAGTCGGTGGGTGGGTGGGTGGGTGTCCCCCCCCGCCGCCCCCAGCAAATACATTGCAGTTTTGACTGTAAAGATCAGCTATAATTGAGCAGGTTCTGGAGCAGCAGAAAGCATTTCAGGTACATTCTAGCTCACAATTAAAATCAGCTAACTTATATATTGTCTATAAACAACTTTGTATGGAATTGTTTTAGAAAGGTGTTTTTGTTTTGTTTTTGTTTTTTTGTGGAAGGGGAAGAGGGTTAAATAGCATAGAATTCTGTGTAAAGATTAATGCAGCCTCTGGGATGACAGTTCAAAGTGATAAATTGTCTTATGTTTTTTTTTCTAGGAGAAAAGTGAAGAAGCAACATCACTTTGGAGTAAAAATAATCATTTGTTTTTATTTATTTCATTACAGTGGATGAAATTATTGCTGTAACATCAGATGTTTCAGGGCAAGAAAATGTGGCTTGGTTTACTCACATGCTGAAAAACTGGATTGGTTTCGGATACCTGGGAGAAAATGCAAGCTATGTGGGTTACCTTTTCGGACTGCTATTAATGCTTTTAATGCTGTCACAGGCAATATATATCTCCATGTTTTGCATGATGTACATTTTTAGCTTTCTTCTCTATATTTACAAGAAAATGAATAACATAGTTCAAGACACTTCTACTGAAGCATGGGTCACACCAAGAAGGCGGCTTACAAGTGCTTTGGATATAATTGGAAAGATATGGCATGGTAAGCAAGTATTTCCTTAAACAACAATAGTGACAATGTTATCAGTGCAGGCTTGTCCTTTACACCAAATGAGGCTCTGTCCCAGCAGCCTTAGTATGCCATCAGCCAGCCCACATTTTCCTGCATTCTTACTTATATCTAGTCCAGAGGGTGGCATAAGCTGCCAGCTTCTTCTTTCTTAGCCCCAGCGTTACCATGGAGCATAGGGGCACTCTTGACCTCTCTGCCTTCTGCCTTAGCAGTTCAAACAGGCACCAGTAACCACTGAATGCTATAAACCACTTCACGTCAGAAAACTGAGCTTCAGGATTAAGCTCTGAAGCAAAAGGATGAATATTGTCACTGCGCAACCAGGAACTCGGGGGTCAATATCATCAGCAGAAAAAGAAACCTCAGCTTGAAATGGTTTTTATAGGCCTGACAAAATGAATAAGTCCATACCTGTGACTAAATTACAATAAACGGGGGGCCAGATGAACCTTCCTAATAAGGGTATTCCACAAGTAAAGGTACTATCTGAAGTTTCCATTTGCTTCAGCTTCTTCTGGTGGAAGGAGGCTTCCTTGACAAATACCTCAGCACACAGGCAGACTGCTGCAAGGCTGGTCAGCCCTAAACATTTCGGGGAATATCATGAAAGAAGGGAATCTGATTTTCAGTAAAGGTGTTGTAGGGAACAAACTTGGGCCATCACATAGAAAGAGCTGCATATGAAAAGACGGGCCATATAATCTGATCCTAAAACTCAGTTCTTCTTAAAGCTGCACCAAAACCCCCACTTAACTTCATCTTGCAATATCATTCACATGTGGCAAAATTGATGGACATTTTGGAGATGTGGCAGGGATCGTAGCAAAAGGCAGTGAAGAAGTGTGATGGCAGAAACATTTTTCTAGGTGGCTAGTGGCCTCTATTTTTCCTCCACAAATCCCCTGGGACAAGTTGCTAATTGTTTTCCTCCAATGATTATGTAACATGTATGACAGCAATAGTAATCTGTTGCATTTTGTGCTCTTTTCAGGTTATGAAGTCATTGGCATAGAGCATATACCAGAAGGACCAGGGGTGATTGTTTATTATCATGGAGCTTTTGTTTTGGATTATATGCTCTTTGTAGCTAGATTATATACACTGACTGGAAGACAGATCTACAGTGTAGCTGATAATGGGTTGTATCTACTACCAGGTAAAATACTTTTACTTTATATTTAGAATTAGAATATTGAAAATGACTCTAATACTGTGATGCGTCATAAAGAATATCTATCTGCTGGCTCTGTAATATCATTTCCGCCCTAGAAGACTTCCAAATCCAAAGTATGGGCTTCCACTGAAAGGATACAATAAAGTGTTGTTAGGGCAGACAATGGTCAATTCTAATTCGCAAATACAGTGGTACCTTGGTTGTCGAATGTAATACATTCCGGAAGACCATTCAACTTCCGAAACGTTCGAAAACCAAGGTGCAATGGGCGGTTGGCAAATTCCATTGAGAAAATGGAGAAACTTACCTCGGAAGCCGTTTGACTTCCGAGGCACGTTCGAAAATGGAAGCATTCACTTCCGGGTTTTTTGCGTTCAGGTTCCAAATCATTCGGCTTCCAAGATGCTCGAAAACCAAGGTTCCACTGTAGTATGTTAGACCCAGTGGTGGCTGGTAGCATTTTGACTTGGTAGGGCAACAATTTATAACCTTGCTGATACATGTGCCATTACATGTGCTGAGTATAGTTGTATAGGATTCAGTGGCGTAGTGTGGGTTGTCAGCACCCGGGGCAAGGCAAGTAATTTGCGCCCCCTAACCCGTGGATTTGCGCCCCCTAACCCTAACCCTAACCCCCAGATGTTGCGCCCGGTGCGGCCGGGCCCCCCTGCACCCCCCACGCTACGCCACTGATAGGATTACACTATAAGAATTTGGTGGATACATTTGCATTGTAGCATGTACCAGAGTGTTACTCTCTCATACTTACATTTCAGTTAAACAATATACATCAGAAAGATTGCCTACCATAGGGCTATACCTTCCCTGTTTCGACTTTTCAGAAAAAAGTCTATTGCTAGAAAACATGAGAGAATGGAAGAAATGTCTACACAGTCTACACATCCTAATTATCTTACTTTGAAAGACTGCCAAGCAGTCTTAATGGGGCCACATCACTGGAAACTGTATAATATCTATCTATACTATAAATAATACTGATAAAAATGTGATTTGTTCTGGGTGTATTTTTCAGGTGTCAGACCACTTCTTGATTTATTTTTTTGCCTAAAAGGCAATAAAGATGAATGTGTGAAAATTCTGAAGAAGGGCCATTTATTGGGGATTGCACCTGGTGGACTTAGAGAAGGAAACTTTAGTGATGAGAACTACAACCTGGTGTGGGGTAAACGTACAGGTTTTGCACAAGTGGCTTTACAGGCCAAAGTGGTAAGTAGCCTATTTGTAGTAATTATACATTGCCCGCAGTATTGTTGATTGTGTGCAGTCAGTTGGTATTAAAACACACTTGTACTGAAGAAATATGGCACAAATTTTACAGACATGGAGACTGAAATACATGGTTGGCTTCCAGTGAGCGGTGAGTTCACCATTTATTTCTAAATAGTAGCAAAAAGTGTTTTTACAGCTGGGCTTTAACACATTGTTGCCACTACAAAGATAAAGTGTTCAATTAAGTTGTACTGGGTTTTTAAAAAACTGAATATTTTATTGACAGGTTTTTTTAAAGATATACAATATGTGGTTCTTTTTGCCAACTGTTCAGTTTCTGAGCACTTATTTTCATGGATTTATCACTGCTTACTAAGCCAAAGCCTAAAACTGGGCTTCTTGCAGTCAAAAATATGTTGAGACTACTTTTTCTGGGCCAGCAGGGCTGGGGAGGCTCTTATAATTTTAAAATTTTAAAGTCTGGGAGCCAGTTAAAATGTTTAGTTTTTATCTTTCCTTTCCTTTTTTGAAAGCCCATCATTCCTATGTTTACACAAAATCTTCGAGAAGGATACAGAACATATGGGAAAATATGTGAGCTACACTTTTTATGTTCCTTTCTATATATCGTCACCCTTAATGTAACTTCTGCAATGTACTTTATCGTCCTCATGAATTGGCAACATATCCCATTCATGAAATCTATGTTTATCTGATGTATGCTGCTGCTGAGTTTCGTTAGGAAGTAGAGTTTGAATAGGTTCACTCTAAAGACCACCTAGGACAATGCTTACTGTCCATCATGAATCAGTGGTAAGCTGAAGTAGCTAGCAGCTGACACACAACAACCGATGAAAAGCGTTCAGGAAAGCTTTTGGTCAGTGGAGATTGCCAGGGCTGACCCAAGGCACTTTGCTAGCTGAAGCGAGAGGCAAGATTATGATTCCATCCCTTTGGTCTTGTACAGAATCCTACTGGGCTGTCAGTCGAATCTTACTTGGCGTGTCCTCCACTGCACCTGAGGACATCAGACTAGCTTATTATTATTTATTTAATTTGTTGGTAGTTTTATCTTGCTCAGGACAACCCAAAGTGACTTAGTTTAGAGGTTCCTGGGCTGGCTGCAGGTGTACACAGCTGCATCCTTCACCCCTTGTCAACACTCATCTGCAGCTCTGCATGGTGCCTGATTTCTGCCCACTCACAGAGCTGCACTGCGACATCTGCAGGTGTTTCATGAGCAAGGTGATACATGCACAGTGTTTACTGGAGTGTATGGCCTGAGCTGGCTGCATGTGTGCTTGCTTGCTTGCTTGCTTGCTTAGTCAGGAGCCGTTTCCAATAGCACTGCCAGTGGCACATTGGAAGGAAGCAACCAGCCAGCCAGCTCAGCCCAACCACTAGCATTGCCATTGTTAGGGCACTGGTTCAGGAGGATGAGAATGGTGGAAGTGCAACTGCATTACTCGGCCTAATGGTAGAGCTGAGCTTAGAGGTTGTATTTGCTTAGTTCTGTGTGATGTGGCCCCTAAGACACTGTGTGGCTTAGGGTGCCGGCTGAACCTAGGACTGTGGTTAAGCGATCTCCTTCTTAATCACAATCTGTAGCCAATAACAAATATTGGCTACAGGTCATGGTTAAGGAGAAGGCATATCCTCAACCCCAGACTCAGACCGCTCGCTAAGCCAAACCTTGGTTTAGCTGATGCCACACACTGCGTTAAAAGATCAAAGCTGCAGTGAGAAGCCTGCATGTTTGGGCTAAGGCGTGGCTTGGCAAAGTGGCTTATATACCGTATTTTTTGCCCTATAGGACGCACCGGCCCATAGGACGCACCTAGATTTGGGGGGGGAATAAAGGGGGGATTATTTCCCCCCCCCACAGGCGTGGGGCTGGGGCGGGGGAAGCCCGAGCTTCCCCCGACCCCAGCCCCCAGAACGGGAGCCAGAGCGATGCCGAAGCTGCGCGCCGGGCTCCCGAGGGTTGCGCAGAGCTTCCTGAAGCCTGGAGAGCGAGAGGGGTCGGTGCGCACCGACCACTCTCGCTCTCCAGGCTTCAGCAAAAGCCTGTATTCGCCCCATAGGACGCACACACATTTCCCCTTCATTTTGGAGGGGGGAAAGTGTGTCCTATAGGGCGAAAAATACGGTACATAAAGATTTCCACATCTGTGGGAACTTATTTTCTCTCTCAAAATATTTTTCTCTTTCAAATGCAGCACTACTGAAGTGGCTGTATGAGAAGACTCGGATATTTATCCTTCCCATTTATGGAGGGTTTCCAGTCAAATTCCGCACATATATTGGAGAACCCATCCCATATGATCCAGATATCACTGCTAAGGAGCTGGCTGAAAAAGTAAGTTACCTCTACACTCAAAAAACTGTCTACATATATTGGTTTCTTGTGCAAACCACAATTCAGTTTTGAATCATTTTCTGCATATGAAGTTACTGCTTATATAAGACCAAAACCTGGTATTCATTTTACGTATTTTATGCATGTTTGTCATTCAGCCTCTCTTTTTTATTTAAGTTATTGACACTAAGCAAAAGCTAGCTAACCCAAAGAGTTCTATAACTGACTAAATAGACCCACAATCTGTAATTACAGAACTTTTAGCTACATTTCTGCTTAGACAGAGATTGTGCTCCTCAGGACTGCTTTACAAATAACAATTTCATATGCAAATCCATTTGCCGCTTCTGGGGAACCAGATCATTATCTTTCCCCACCCATTGGGACAACTTGCACAGGTGGGTAGGGTTACATGATGATGACAGCAGGTGACTGATAGGTGAAGAGTCTTGCCCACCTGCCAAAGTTGACCTGCAGGGTGAAGAGGAGGGGCCTGCTTCATCAGCTCATTCCCTGCAGAAAGCATGTTGGTGAGATGGCATCCAGCAGGATTGAACCCTTGCCAGTCAGCTGACATCACCCATGGGCAAACCGGACCCCCTCATGGCCAAGATTGGCCTGCAGGCTAGAGGATCCCCACTCCTGTAGAAGAAAAATGACGTTGCACTGTAAAGTATGGCAGATGCACACATATATACAGTGGTACCTTGAGTTACAGATGCTTCAGGTTACAGACACTTCAGGTTACAGACTCCGCTAACCCAGAAATAGTACCTCGGGTTAAGAACTTAGCTTCAGGATCAGAACAGAAATCGTGCTCAGGCGACATGCCAGCAGCAGGAGGCCCCATTAGCTAAAAGTGATGCTTCAGGTTAAGAACAGTTTCAGGTTAAGAACGGATCTCCAGAATGAATTAAGTTCTTAACCCGAGGTACCACTGTATTGGGTTGCATATACACTTGTGTGTGTGCACAGCATAGTGCCCACTGAACAAACATACTTCATTACTACAGAAGTCAATTGCATTTAAGTAATACTCAGAGTCCATCAATTTTTATTGGGTCTACTCCAACTTAAGTGGATACTGCCGATGCTTCTGCAGATGAAGGTGATTTTATTTTTTGTTCTTATGCAGAAAAATTCTTACTTTTCCATTACAGTCGTACCTTGGTTGTCGAATGGAATCCATTCCAGAAGTCTGTTCAACTTCTGAAAACGTTCGACAACCAAGGTACAGCTTCCGATTGGCTGCAGGAGCTTCCTGCACTCAAGCGGAAGCCGTGGGAGCCCCACTGGATGTTTGGGTTCCAAAGAATATTCGCAAACCAGAACACTCATTTCCAGGTTTGCGGCTTTTGGGAGCCAAAACATTCGAGTTGCAAGGCATCCGGGATCCAAAGTACAACTGTAATGATATTGCTACCTGCGAATACCATTCTTCCAAATACTGAATATAATTTCATGTCTTTTCTTTTAACAGACAAAGATTGCCCTTGAAAATATTCGAAACAGATACCAAAAGAGACCAGGAAATATATTAAGAGCCCTCTTAGAACGATTTGATAAATATCACAAAGAGAACTAGTCTGTCCGCTTTGGATGTTCTGGTGGATGACTTATGCCAGGAATGAGACATGGTGTGTTTGTCCCTGTTGGTTCTGCTGGACCTCTTGGTGGGTTTCCTTGGTGGTATGCTTCTGGGCAGACTTGCTGATATGGGACTTGGAGGCACTGTTTTACAGTGACTGTTTCTTCCTGGAGGGACGAACCCAGAAGGTGGTGCTGGAGAACTCCTGTTTGATGCCTTAGCTGTTGGCCTGTGGGGTCCCTCGAAGTTCTATTCTGTCCCCCATCCTATTTAACATGTACATGAAACCTCTGGAGGAGGTTGTCCAGAGTTTCAGGGTTAAGTTGATGACACCCACCCTCTGTCAAGGATGCTGTAGTTGAGATTCCTGCATTGCAGGGACTTGGACTATATGACCCTTGGGAGTCCCTTCCAACTCTACAATTCTGTTTCTCCTTTCTACCTAAGGAAGCTGTCTCAGTTCTAAACCAGTATCTGTCATCAATAATTGAGACGTCTGATTTGGCCACAGTGACAACATGCCTTAGTTACATCCCTTTTGAATTACTGCAACATGCTCTACCTGGGGCTGCCTTTGAATAGTGTTCAGAAACTTCAGCTAGCTAAAGAAAACTGCAGCCAGATTGTTGACCAGGGCTGGTTATGGGGAACAGACATTCCCCTGCTAGAACAGATCACTGGCTGCCGCTATGTTTCCAGGTGCAACTCAAAGTGCTGGATATGAACTTTAAAGCCCTATACAGTGGGCGCTTGGGTTGCGAACATGATCTGTGCGGGATGCACGTTTGCAACCCGCAGCGTTCGCAACCCACAGCGGCGCGTCTGCGCATGCGCTGGTTGCGATTTGGTGCTTCTGCGCTTGCGCAAAGCGTGATTTAGCACTTCTGTGCACGCGTGGCCGTCGAAACCCCAAAGTAACCCGTTCCAGGACTTCCGGGTTTCGGCAGTCTGTAACCCAAAAAAACGCAACCTGAAGCGTCTGTAACCTGAGGTATGACTGTACAGCTTTAGGTCCAAGCTATCTGAAAGACTGTATTCCCTCATATGAAACTGCCTGGATTTTGAGATTTTTCAGGAGATGCCCTTATGGGCCTTTTGTGTGTTTTAGTGGTTCTTATTTTAATTTCTAAGCCACCTTGAGTCCTATCAGGGGAAAAAGTGGGGTATAGATAAAATATCATCATCATCATCATAGAATTGTATAGTTGGAAGGAACCCCAAGTGTCATCTAGTCCAACCCCTGCAATGCAGGAATCTCAGCTAAATCAGACATGTCAAATGGTCATCCAATTTCTGCTCTAAAATCTCCAAGGAGAGTCCACCACCTCTCATGGGAGTCAATGCATTGGGTTGTATCCCATGAAATTAATAGAACGTTGTCCTATCCATTAATTTCTACTCTTAGTAGGACTAGCATTAGATGCAACAACCTGCTTTATCTTATAAATTAATCTTTCATTCTTTTAAAACCTACCATTATGCAACCACTGTACGTTTTGAAACTATTAAAATGTGTACTTCTCCCCAGCTTAAGGCTATTATAAATTATGCAACAGAGCACTCATGCCATGTGATTCCCTGAACTCTATCTAGTTTAGATATGAGGTGTGAAATTTTCTTGGGTAGGCAGTCATTATAATCTGTTATCAGTATCAGGCAGTATTTTGCAAAGAAGCAAACAAAACAGCTATCCATACAATTACATCACCAAATTATATGATGCAGTTGGAATTAAGGTGTGCTTGGAAGTAACATCCACCAATTTTTAAAGGAGTGGTTGTGCAGTAGAGCCAATGTCTTAATGGGTGTGTGTAGGATTGCAGCCTTGGATTTGAGCTGCAATATAATCATACATGAACCTTATAGTCCAGCCCCCCACAAGGTCTGTGGGACAGTGGACCAGCCCCCTGCTGAAAAAGTTTGCTGACCCCTGGTTTACAGGGATTAAAACAAGCAAGACTGCAATAAAATAACACAAAAAACAATCAATACAACACCATTATAAAATCACAAATTATTTTAAACCAAGAAACTCCATTTAAAAGGTGGGGAACTTAGTAGCAATAATTCATTATAAAATAAAATAAAATAAAATCTACAGGGTAGTAGAACCAGTATAAAACCAGTGTAAAACATAGTTTAAAAGGTCTAAGAAAATAAAAAGCTATTTGTCTTGCTCAAGAAAGATATTACAGCAATTGCATGGTGTGCCTCTCTGACAATGGCATTCCACAGCCAAGGGACCAGTTCTGAACAGGCTTTCTTACATTGTTACGAGATCACTTTACCATAATTTTGATGTAACCTATGCATGGAATAGAAGGTTGAAAATCGAGTTATTGAGAGACACAGGAGCACAGACACAGCCAGGATTTTTGTTGGGGGGCAAGCTTTTGTTAGCGGGGGTGGAACCTTACATTTGTATTGACTTGTATTGATTTGTATTGATTTGAATACCCCCCTGCCCCCCCCCGGATACACCCATGTACAGGGCAGCCTACACCATCATGACCAAAATCCAGGTGAAGCAAATACTTAATAAAATTAATAGACTCTTATTTGGGGGGGGCAACTTGCCTTTATGTGCTTCCTTGTACTGTTTCATTTCCTTAATAAAGAAACTAACTGCATGTTAGCCTCGTGTCTACCTCTCTGACCTGCTCTCCCTGTCAGCCCCATGATACACCTGAAAATAATGACAATCTAGTCGTGATCATATAGTGGTTAGTACTCTGCATTGTGGAAATAATGACAATCAGGAAGTGCCCTGATTTTAAATCACAGAGCCTATGGTTTACCAATCAGAAGGTCGGCGGTTTGAATCCCCGCGAGAGGTGAGCTCCTATTGTTCGGTCCCTGCTCCTGCCAACCTAGCAGTTCAAAAGCATGTCAAAGTGCAAGTAGATAAATAGGTATCGCTCCGGCAGGAAGGTAAATGGCGTTTCTGTGCACTGCTCTAGTTTGCCAGAAGCGGCTTAGTCATGCTGGCCACATGACCCGGAAGCTGTCTGCGGAGTCGTCCGCGACTGGATTTAACTGTCAGGGGTCCCTTTACCTTTAAGTTTCCTAAGTATTTCTATGCATGCATTTAAAAGTGAAAGCTTGATTTATTGGGTTTAACTAATCACAATTTAGTCTATCATCAACGTGTTGCTTACAAAGGTCTGTGCCAATTGATTCTGTTGACCTTTTCAATAAAGATCCTATTTTTAAAAAACAAATGAACTGCTTGAATATTCAATTGCATTTATTCTTTGACTCAATAAATCCTCAGAGTGCCAGTTTCACAACAAGCCCACTCTCAGCATATTTGTATTGGCTAATTTAAGCACAAATTTGACTCATAGCTGTGAGGCATTTGCGAGCTTTTTTGCGGAGAAAGTCCTGTTGCCCCGCCGTGACCTCCCTGCCAATTTAGATAAAGTAATAGAACTGAAGGCCCCCTCAACTGTCTTCGGGTCCAGTATTGGACCATTTCGATCGGATACTCTCTGCTGATGTGGATAGATTCCTCCGAGCTGGCAGGCCCACCACTTGCCTCCTCAATCCGTGCCCGTCTTGGCTGATTAGGGCGTGCCCAGACGTTGTGTGGATCCCCCTGGTTGAAATTATCAATTTGTCCCTTGGCATGGGGACATTCCCAGGGGAGCTGAAGGAAGCAGTGGTGTATCCGCTCTTAAAGAAAACTTCATTAGATTCTTTAGATCTATTCAATTACCGCCCAGTTTCGAATCTTCCATATCTGGATAAGGTAATTGAGAGAGTGGTTGCTGAACAGCTTGGTAGGTTTCTGGAGGAAACATTGGCTTTAGATCCATTTCAGTCCAGTTTCCATCCTGGTTTTGGGACCGAAACAGCTCTGGTCGCCCTAATGGATGATCTCCGTAGACAACTGGATCAAGGTGGGTCAGGACTGCTGATTCTCTTAGATTTGTCAGCAGCCTTTAATATGGTCGATCATGATCTTCTGGACCACCGCCTCGCCGACGTGGGGATACAGGGCACAGCCCAACAAGGCTGTGCTCTTGCAAAAAACACCATGGTGGCTGTCACCAACGAAGGCCATTGGTCAACATGAGGGACAAGTGGGTAACATATAAATAAATTTTCTGGGAGGAAGATAATCAATTACAGCTTAAACATTTTGACGAGATAAAAAAAAGGGTTACAGGCTGGCTAGAGTATTACCAAAATACATGAATTATTCAAACAAGATAAAAAGAAGGGATTTGATCAAGAACTTTCAAGATTCGAGAAGGTCCTGATATACAATAACCAGAAAACTCTTATCTAAAATGTATAAAATTTAGAATAGTTGGTAAAGGATGAGGAGGTAAAATCAGCTATGGTGAAGTGGGCAGTGGACTTAGGTCATAATATACAGTTGTCAGAGTGGGGGAAATTATGGAAGGAGGACCTTAAATTCACCGCATGCTACACTATTAAGGAGAACTATATGAAGATGTTCTATAGGTGGCACTTAACACCGAGCAGACTTGCTTTAATGTATAAAAAAAAAAATGGACAAGTGTTGGAAATGTAAAGAAGTGGCGGGCACAACCTATCATGTTTGGTGGACATGTAAAAAGATGAAGGAATTTTGGGAGGTATTTTATAACAAATTTTAAAAGATGTTTAAAATCTTATTCTCCCAAAAGCCCGAAGCATTCCTCTTGGGGATCATTGGGAATGAAATTCCAAAAAACTTTAAGAAAGTATTTATGTATGCCACAACAGCAGCAAGTCTTGATTGCCTAGAATTGGAAAATGGAGACCTTGCCGACTAAGAGAGACTGGTTGATCATATTGATGGAGTAAGCGAAATTGGACAAGCTGACAGGTCAGATAAAACAATACAATTTTTTTTAAATGATTGGAATATATTCAAACAATATTTGAAAGGCTGATGCACATAAGCTCAGCTAACTAGCCAGGCTAGAGGCCTTGTGCCTTATCTTGTGCTAGGAGCAGCTTTACTCCCAAAGTTGTAAACAACATTCCTAAGTGTCTACATTTGACAAGAGAGAGTCCTTTGTTTCCTTGCCTAATGAATTGGTAATGAAGGAAAGACCATACATGGTATAATTAGTATTGTGTTGTAACTTTAGATTGGGGGAAGTTTAGGCATATGTATTGCTTTAACAGATAACAGCTATGTACCGTATTTTTCGCTCCATAGGGCGCGCCGGACCATAGGGTGCACCTAGTTTTTAGGTGGGGGAATAAAGGGGGGAAAATATTCCCCCCCCCCCAGGTCCAGGAGCGGTGGCAAGATTGCATGCAACCTCGCCGCCGCTCCCAGAGCTTGCGGGACTGGGGGTGGGGAAGCCCAAGCTTCCCCCGACCCCAGACCCTAGAACAGGCAGCTATCCGCAAGCCTTCCGAGCGCGGTGGGAACTCCCGCTGCGCTCAGAAAGCTTGCGGATGGCTGCCTGAAGCCTGGCGAGTGCAGTGGGAGTTGGTGCAGCGCTCGCCGGGCTGCAGGCTGCTGCCCGCAAGCCTTCGGAGCGCTCCAAAGGCTTGCAGATAACTGCCTGAAGCCTGCATTTGCTCCATAGGACGCACACATATTTCCCCTTCATTTTTGGAGGGGAAAAAGTGTGTCCTATAGAGCAGAAAATACGTTATATAAAGCAGGCCCCACCCTTTCGGGCTTTGCTCAACTTTTGGAGAGTGATCCCACTGGGCCTTTATTGCCAGCAATAAACACCCTTTTGTTATTCCTCAATGCTGCTGGAGTTTTTCCTTTCAGTCCAGACGTTTATTTTGCTACAAGACCATTATGGAGAATTTTATTTTTTGACTGGTTTAGGAAAACTCCTGTAAGGAAAAAAATAGTAAAATACAATGAACTAGGTTACTGAATAAATGGCTGTGTTAGGAGGGGCAGTTAACTAAGTAAAACTGAAGCCCCAAGTAAGAAGGGGAGGAAAGTCAAATGTTAATGCATTACAAATGAATCAAATAAATAAGTATGCATTTGTGTGTGTGTGTGTGTGTGTGTGTTTCCTTTTATTATGTTTTAAATATATATTGTTTAATTACAGGAAAATCAAGTTGTTAGAATATGGTATGAGGAATGTATGTCTAAAGAAACCAATAAAAATGGACTGGGGCGGCGGGGGGGGGGGGGAATACAAGTTGTCCCATACAGGGCTGATTCACTTCTTCTTAGAATCACTTCCCTCTCGTTTCCTTCTCTATTCTCAGTTGTTGTTTTATTGGCCCTGCCGTTCCTGTGGCAATACATTGCGCGGGCAGGACCACTTCAGGCTGCAGGTATGTTTCAATGCTACAGAGCAGCTACATGCCAATTAAGTGGGATGGGGACCAGGCTGGGCTGAATCCTCCTCTTATGTTATGATTTTTTTTCCCCCTGCAAGGGGCACTGAAAGATGGCAATCTCCACCTGCCTTCTGAAGTGGTACAGCCCAGCGCGGGTGGGGGGGGGGTTCACATTATGTTTCACACAAAGCCTTTCTCCGCCGTATCAGTGGCGCGTGACGCAACAGGAAAGCCGGGAAGCGGCCGAGAGGCGCAGCTGCCCCTGGTTGTGAGGAGAGGCTCCCTCAGAACGTCTCCTTCCCCTTCTGGCAACCGGACGACGGCGCGTAACGTCGCACTGCATTGCGGCTCCCTTCCCCCCCCCCCCACACACACACTCTACCGGCCCGCAAATTCCCTACCTGCCCCCCGCCCCGCCATAAAGAAACCTGCGCTGGGCCCAAGCGCGCGGCAACCACTTGGCGAGGTCCCTGCGCGCGCCTCGGCGTCTCCGCCGCGCGCCAGGAATGGTGGGGCTGAACCTTTGATGGAGCGCCGCGATCCGAAGCCGCGCGGAGGTGAGTCAGCGGCGAGGGCGCGACACTCGCGGAGCCGAGGGGGAGCTTGACCGGCCTCTGGCGCGAGGGAGGCGGGGAGGAGCCCAGCTCGGAGGGAGAGGGATGCCGAGGCGGAACGAAAGAGACAGGGACCTGAGGGACGCGGCGCGGGCTGGAAGCCGTTTTCGCAAGGCGGCTGCTCAGGAACCAGGTTGAGACCAGCCTGGGCGTAATTCCCATGGAACTCAGTGGGAGTAACTTACGAGTAGGCACGTGTCATCCGTTCCCTGGCTGGGGCTGTTGAAATTGGACACCATCAAAAAGGGCTAACAAACCACGTCAGACATGATGCTGCCAAGTTGGCCTGCCTGGCCTCTTGCAGGCGGCAGTTGTAAGGCCTGAATCTCCAGCTGGGTTTAATTTTAGTATTACAGGTACTAGTTTTATTGTTTTATGATTATCAAGAAGCCTCCAAGTTGGCCTGCCTGGCCTCTTGCAGGTGGCAGGTGTAAGGTCTGAATCTCCAGCTGGGTTTATTATTGTTGTTGTTGTTGTTTATTAATAATAATAATAAACAATAATTAACAAGAACAATAGCAAAACATTAAGAAAACTGTGTATGCAGTTTACAAATTTCAGCTGGGTGCAAATAGAGGCGATCTGCCCTTCTCTACCCCCCCCCCAATTCGCCTCTATCTGAAGGGCTGCCCTGTGACATCACCAGGGGCTGGGCACTGAAGTGTCAGGGTCTGGGATGCTCCTGGCCTGGCAGTCCTGAAAATGGCCTTGATTTTCTGGGGAACATGACACTTGTTTAGGTAAGCTTTTAATGTTTGATGTATTGCAGTATTTTAATACTTTTTTGGAAGCCGCCCAGAGTGGCTGGGGAGGCCCAGCCAGATGGGCGGGGTATAAATAAATTATTATTATTATTATCATTATTATAAATTATTACTTGCTGTGATAATTGCACTGCATTAACCACAAGTTTCTTTTCTATATTTAGGGCCAACATTAAGAAACTTCTTTTTCGGCCAAGTTGCTTTTTAAAATTTTTAGACGGAAGATGATCAGTTCATTTTCTTATTTTGAACAAGAAGAAGTGACGTGGCTCATGGACCTCCTGAAAAATTGGATGTATCCAAATAATTATCTAGGGATTTTCACAGACTATACAGTGTACCTCTTGGTGATATTAACACCATTCATAATTCTGCTGTCACCTGTCTTAGTCATTCTTGGATGTATTTACCTTTCTAATTTTCTTCTGAATATTTACAAGATAAAGATTAAGGTAAAAGGAGATGATTATCTCAGTAAGTCATGGGACACTGGAAGGAGGGCAGTGCTTTATCTTTGGGACATGTATGGCACAGTGTGGCATGGTAAGCACCATTTTCTCCCCCTTTCAAATTGCACAGGGACAACTTGGGTAATAGGATTATTTATTAATCATGAATTTTAAAAGTATTATGTATTAAAGTTTTTGTTAGAAATACTGCAGAAATTGATTTTAATAATATTCACTTGTATCATGCAGTTCAAGTGTTTGCATACTGTACTTTTATCTCAGTATGCTTGACAACAGCCCTGTAAGCTGAACTGGTAGCATTATCGACTTACTTAAAACTGCGTAGGCAGCAGTCTTTTATATGTTTACCTGGAAGAAGGCCTGCTGACCTCACTGGTTCTTACTAATGAGTATGGGATTGTATCACTAGGCTACAATTCTATTCATACTGACCTGAGAGTTAGCCATATTGAACTCAATGGGTATTAGGAGTAGACCTCTATCTAGCTACTATTTATTTATTTATACCCTGCACTTTAGCTGAAAATGTGAGTAGACATCCATTTATTTATGTTCCCAGAGTGGCTTACAACAGTCACCAGCAAAGCTGTCCTTTTCCTCAGACACACAACTTCAAATGACAAAAACAGACAAGGAAAAAGGTATGAGGAGGGAATAGTTAAAAGGCAGGTCAAGTATCAGTTCTAACAGTTACATTTCTTGCAGTAACCGGCTGGGATGAAAGGTAGCTTGATAAGAGTGGCTGTCAATGAGTGACACTTGAGGAAGGGCCAAAGAGGTGACAGAATAGCCCTGTTTCTCTTCTCTCCCTCTGCTCTGCTTTATGGCACTTTGGTACTTGACTACATGAACAAGGACTTGGGTTATCATTATTGTATGAAGATTCTATGCATCATTAAAATCTTTTCTTTTTTTTTACATGATGGAATGGTAATTTAGTAAAAGTACTGACATCCCTGGAAGTGAAAGCATCATTATTCAAACCACCACAAGATGTGTACCAGATACATCTAGAGTCCCTGTGCTACATTAATATAGGGTCTCAGCAAATGCAGTGGGTTTCACTTCCCAGGGTGGAACAGTGGAGATACCCAACAGTAGGTCTGTGCACCACCTGTGACGGCGAGGTATCCCCATTCCCAGAAGCCCCAAATTCCAGTTTCTTTGGTTCTAGGCTGGCTCTCAGAGCACCCCTCACATGCAAACAGCCAAGTGCCATGGAAACAGGGGAGATGGCAAGCCAAATAGGAGTTTCATACCTGTCAGCAGATTGCCCAGTTGGCTGTACTTTTGGCTATTTGAGAGGTGTGTAAGCTTCTGCCTTGATCATGGCTGGGCTGAGAAGCAAGAAGGGGTGAAGTGTCTGAGAGGAATTCACTGTTGGGCTTTTACAGTTGCTCTGTCAGCACAAGTATTTCTGCCTGCCAGTTGGAATGATCCCTCCTCTCCTCCCCACACATGATGTTCCAGGGCTTCTCTCGACCCTCCAGAGTAGATTGGTGGAAGTAGAACAAGGAAAGCCCCATTGCACTAGAGAAGCCCTTGTGGTGGCGTCCACTAGAGTGTCAGGTTAGTTGCATCCAGCCCTGTAGGTCCTTTATAAGCCTTGAGTGAAGTTTTTCATTTCAAAACCAGCAGCTCCTTTAGAGCTCCAGGCTCACCTTTCATGAGCTGCAGAAATGGGTAAGTGTGCAACTGTGTCTGAATTTTAAAGAAATTAATCACAGGCACAGGAACTGATGATAATTGGGACCAAAGCATGTGGGAAGGAGGTTAAATCCTTCCCTTAACAACCACAATGGCAATGAGCATTTGCCTCTCAATCCAAAAAATACCAGCAATGAGGTGGGGGGGAGCTACTGGTGGAAGTTTCTGCCCTAAGCCTCATACCTGCCAAAATCATTGCTGGGAAAGGAAGGACCACAATGGAAATCTAACATCATTATTATTATTATTATTATTATTATTATTATTATTATTACTATTATTATTATTTTAAGCACAGATGTAGGTGCTCACTGTGCAATTAAAGTATCATCTGATTCGACTGTCATTGTAGTGAAATAGGGGAATACAGGCTACTCAACACTGTTAGACTAAAAAATTAATTTGGAGTCCATTTCTGACTGCAATAACTCTACTAACATTTGACATTCCTTGCAATTTCTTCTGTTGCTTTCTGCTAATCTTAGGGGCTTGATTGAAGCAATGCTAAAACTCTTGTATTCTGTGCTTTGAACAGGTTATGAGGTGCACGGGATGGATAAAGTACCAGAAGGACCAGGGCTTGTTGTATTTTACCATGGAGCCTTTCCTCTAGACTATTTCTACTTTGTATCTAGACTCTATTTGCAGACAGGCAGACTCTGCCAATCAGTGGTTGATTACCATTTTTCCAAAATACCAGGTAAAATGTAGTGGGTGTGCATGTGCATTGTGTTGCAAAACTTTAAAATGTACACCATAATTTTAAAATGCTAGTCCTGAAACACAGGCATATCTGGGTACTGTTGCACTGCTGATAGGAAATAATATGCATCTTGCCTAGACCAGTGTTAGAAATGGCCAGTCTCTGGGGCAATTTTAGAAACCCCCAGTCAAGTCCCTAGGTATGTCATAATTGACATTTCCACTTGCTGTGTTTACATTGGCTTTAGTTTGCTTCTACATTTATATAGGTTTATCCAGATGTGCCCAAGGACTAGGGTTTCTCTATAACCTGGGGATGTCTAGGATGGCTCTTTCAGTGTCTAGTACCCCTCTGAAAATACAAAATAGGCCAAGATTAGCGCTTTATGTAGTATCTCCTGGAAAGTTATTTGAAGGATTCAATTACTTGCCTCAACAAACCAAGAATAACTAACTGCATATACTGCCCAGAAGATGCCTTACAAGATGTGCTAACCTGCTGATAAAACTACAAGAAAAGTCTAGAAAGATGCACATAGAAAAAGAACACGAATGATGGACTCCTCCAAAGGGATACAGTGGTACCTTGGTTCTCAAACTTAATCCGTTCTGGGAGTCTGTTCGGCTCCCAAAACCATTCGAAAGCCAAGGCACAGCTTCTGATTGGCTGCAGGAGCTTCCTGCACTCAAGGGGAAGCCATGTCGGACGTTTGGCTTCCAAAAATGTTCACAAACTGGAACACTTCTGGGTTTGCAGTGTTAAGGAGCCAATTTGTTTGACAACTAAGCCGTTCGAGAACCAAGGTACCACTGTATTTCACTTTCTATGCTCCCTGGAGCCATTGCTGGTTTGCCAGCTCTCAGCTCTCCTTATCCAATACCTTTCCTTCTCCCCTCTTTTCTAAACAATCGGCTTCCTATGTTTTCTAAATTTCAAAGCCTAACTATAATGTCTTGTCTTGTACCGCTGTGTATTCTAACTACCTGAATGCTGCCTGCTGATTCAAGTCTTGTTGCCTTTGGGGGGGTTTTGTTGTTGCTGTTGGTGTGTTTTAAGCCCACATCCATGAAGCCCAATTTGTTATTTTAAAGAGCAATATTTTTGTTTGCCTCTTTCAGAAAATAAGTTTTGATCTTGAAAGCTTTTAGATATGACTAGTTTATGTAAGTGTTGAATGAACACATTTTATTTTTAGTGATTTGTTTCAGCTTCTCAGCACTCAGTTATTAAGTATCAATTATTAAAGAAAATCTCAGTTTAGTAAGAGATTTGTGTATTTGTGTCTATGCGTGGTATGGTGCCCTCCAGAACAACAAGGTAACTATCAGTACTGCAGGAGTCAGTGTGCTTGTGCTCCCCTCCCTTTCTGTCTCCCATCCAAATACTAATCAAGCCTGATCCTGCTTAGCTTCCGAGATCAGACAAGATTGGTCATGTTTAGGATAGTATGGCTGTAGACCCACTTTCTCTCTGTCAAGTAGCTAAGGAGCACTCTCAGAGTAGGTACAACTGATCATGTGTTAGGGGAGGCAGCTGTGCTCTGTTAAATTAACTGTGGGTTTCTATGTTTGATACATTTGCCTTGGATGAAAGAGGAAGAGAAACATTGGAATCTAATGCATTTATAAAAACACATTTCAGAACACTGTTATACAGTATGCATAATTAAGCCCTGGTCAGTGGCGTAGCGTGGGGGGTGCAGGGGGGGCCAGCCGCACCGGGCGCAACATCTGGGGTTAGGGCAAATCCACGGGTTAGGGGGCGCAAATCCACAGGTTAGGGGGCGCAAATTACTTGCCTTGCCCCGGGTGCTGACAACCCACGCTACGCCACTGGCCCTGGTAATCCATTTGCAATATCTAAGGCTGAAAACCTTGGAAACTTAGAACAACATCCAATGGTGCGCAATGGATTTTGGGTTTCTTGTCTACCTCCCTAGCCCACGAAATGCCCATAAATTCTGTTTCAGAGGATCCTCTGATCCTCCAGAGCAAATTATGGGGGTATATGGGAGGCTTTACAGCTAAGGAAGGTGAAGCCTCTTCATGTTATTGAATGCTGCTCATGCTATGTTGGATCTTGCCCTTAGTTTTGAGTAACTTTTATTGGACTCAGTAGGAGTTATTTACATAAGAGCAGGCTGCATGAATGGCATGTAGATTTGCTTTCAAATTAAATGTTAGATGTTGGGAGCAGAATAATATATCAAGCTTTGGTTTCTTAATGTGTATATAAAAATTTTGGTGTTCCAAAAAAGGATGTGCAACAAGCTGCATGTTTGCATGGATGAATTAATGTAATGCTCAGAAACACAAATGGATGCTTTCTGTTAGCCCTGCAGTCTCATGCCTTTTCTGTCCACAACTGATAAACATAATTTAATTTTATTACATACAAGACAGATGCCAACTTTTAGGCTACAGTACTACACTTACTTACCTGGCAGTGAGCCTCACTGAACTCTGGTTCTGGCTTCTGAGTGGAAGTGTATAAAATTGTGCTGTTGCATTTGAACCTATCTTTCATAAAAGATGGCAAATCTTTCATTTTTTTATGTCTAAAATGTGCAGGATGTACTTGTTTTATATAGTGTGTTTTCCCTTTAACAAAGTATTTCTCCTGCAGGTATCAAACTGTTTTATAAAGTGCATGGCCTTACACATGATGGAAGAGAGGAATGTGTTGAAATTCTGAGAAAGGGATACTTGCTTGGAGTCTTACCAGGTGGAGCCCGAGAAGCACTTTTTAGTGACGAAAACTACAGTCTCTTGTGGGGTAGCCGCAAAGGCTTTGCTCACGTGGCCAGAGATGCAAAAGTGGTGAGTGGCCAGGTGCTGTAGATTTGAAGTGTGTGTTTCTGGTTTTTGTTGTGTCCCTGAATAGAAAACGCATTTGCAGCAAAGCCGTAAGAGAACCTTTTGAAAGATCAGTGATGCTACAACCGTTTTATCCATGTGTGGTGAGAAAATACTGGCAAGTTGTCTGGACGTGTCATGGGATGAGAAATCTCATCTGCTGGACAACTCCACCTGATACAGTAGTAACAGGATAAAGGCTACAACCTTTCAATAGGACAATGACCAGCAGTGCCTGTGCACCAGATGCATTTAACTTTAGAGGGAAGTTAAACTTACTTATGGAGGGTAAAATACATTAACATGATCCAAAGGGGAGGGGGTTGGATCCTTAAAGCAAAGGTTTTTCCTTTTGTCTTATGCACTTGATATTTTCTAACTTCAAAAAACTTGTTAGGTGGGGCATAAGAGAGTTAAAGAAATGAGAGTTAACTCTTTCCCACTGGAAATCAGTGAGATTTAAAAGTTTTTATCTTTGGGCTCATGCCCCACGACAGCTGAAGAAATATAATTTATTTATTTTCTTTCATTTGTATACCACTTTTCTTCCACCGTGTAACCCTGGGTGGTGCCCATGTGATTCCCGGGGGGTGGCCAGGCACACATCAGTTCAGCTTCAGCAAGGTGGTGGTCTCATGTGGCTCCAGACCGCACCCTGGGATGATTAATGAAAGGGAATCCCCTCCTTTTTTCAAAACGGCAAACAGATGCATGAATATTCTCACCCACTCATTTTCTTAGTATTAAATTGCTGAGTAACTTGCTCTAATTTTCATTGGCAGTAACATTACTTTTATCACTACAGTATGTGAATGAGTCTCAAACTCTTGTCCCTCCCCTTCCCCAACTAGGAGGGGGAAACTGGAAGCTTTCGCTTTCATTTTTAACAAACTTCAATGTAGCATTATGCCTGAAATTGGTAAGCTGTTTAGTTAAACTTCAAACATTGTTTCAATAAAACATAGTTCAGAGTTTACTTGACAATGAAGTGAAAGTTTCTGATGATCTCACAGATGCACCAGAGTAGCTGGGTTTCCCTAGCCAGATGAGCAGGGTATAAATAATAAATTATTATTAAAATTATTATAACGCAAAAAGCCAAAGCTTATTAATGTAAGGACTAAACCATAGTTTATCATTACATTGAGATGTGTCGATTTCAGTTTATGTAATGAGCTTAAAATACTGATGCTGAAATTTTGAGAGACATAGGTGAAGTGATAAGTTTCATTGGAAAACTGGTTTCAGAATTGTGGCATCTTACCATACAACACCTTTTTTATACATGGAGATAACATCCATGAGATGATTTCCTTTTTGTGCATGGAGGATAACTAAGATATCAATACAAGATATTTAAGTAGTGGAGGCTGAACTACTGCCCTAATTGTGGCTACTTTTCTCCCACCTTTCTCAGCCTATCATCCCTATATTTACAAAAAATCTTCGGGAAGGATACAGAGCACTTGGAAAAATATGTAAGATTGATTCCCCTTGCATCTTCCCATATCAGCTTATGCCCTAGGGCTAAACACATTACACATAAGTAAATTCCACTGGCTTCAGTTGGACTTCTGTATAATTGTGTTTAGAATTTTTCTCCTGGAATATTTTTGTTGTCATCATGAACTTTATGCTGTCATACATCCTTCTCTGCGTTGCATCACACTGTCTTATCCTAGCTCTTTTTCCTTTACCTGCTCCATCTCTGTTTGTGTGGTTCTTCCTCTTCAGTTTCTTTGAATTTGTTTAGGTGTCCAGTTGTGCCTGGTCCATGGCCGGGTAATGCGGATTTACTTGTACTGTAGTCTAGTCTGTATTTGTGCACACATTAGCACATTGAAATCAATGAGGTTTAAAATATGTATAATTATACAATGCGTTGAGGCTGCTTATTGTGCATGACAATTTAGACATACTTTTTGCACAGTTAGCACCAACTGCATGGCCTTTGCTCATCTATTATTAAGGCTTCTTCTCATTCCTAAGACTATATCATATTACCATATATTAAAAATGAGAATTTTTGAAAAATTTACACACAGGGCCATTTAAGTGGCTGTATGAACGTACCCGATGGCCAATTGTTCCTGTATATGGAGGGTTTCCAGTCAAATTTTGCTCCTATGTAGGAGATCCCATTCCTTATGATCCGAATATAACAGTTGAAGAACTAGTTGAAAAGGTAAGTTTGGTGTACTAGGTTTTATTAATACCTATGTTCTAAAGTACAAGGCATATGCGTAATGTAGTACTCTGGGAGTGCAATCCTATGCACACTTTTCTGGGTGTACATCTTACTGAGTTCAGTGTTTCTTGCTTTTCAGTAGGCATGCATAAGGTTACATGGTTAGGATGCAATCTTACACCCATTTACCTGAGATCGATTCAGCTGGACTTACTTCTGAGTAGACATGTATAGGTGTTCACTTAAACTCCTCACTGGAGTATCAGGAAGTCCTGGGGAAGAAAACAGAAGAGATGCATTGCTGAAATATTGGACTTAACGGAAGAGAAAATGACAGTGGCCAAAAAATGCTGAGGTAAAATACTGGGCTTATAGAAAATAATGGAAGGGACCCAGCGTACCCCAATTGCCTAATATGGTTTTTGGTTTTCAAAAGAGCATTACAGATAAGAAACCAGTGTTGCAGGTTCACACAGTGAAAGTATCAACACTTGCCTGAAGACAGAGAAAGTGTAGCAGAATTAACCTACGGTAAAATTGTCTCCTGGGTTTCAGTGAGCCTCTCCTGTCATTTTCTGATGCGTTCTTTTGTGCACACCAGGAATTTGAGAAAAGGGGAAGATTACAAAACTCGGGAGGGTGTCCTCCAGTGTGCTTTATAGTGGTATAAAGACATTAAAAATAGATTAGATTATACAGGGGAAAATATTTCCTCAAGTTTATTTTGAAAGATTGTGGGGTTAGTTTCACTTTCCTATTAATTTCAGTAGGAGTAATTAGGTCTCCTGGTGTGAATTCCTACGTGGAAAGGGGTGGAGAGAGGCATCCCACCTTTAAAGGCCTGCTGGCTTGGAGCAACCAGGCTAGAAAGTGGGCGGTGCTGAACTTACCTCCTTCCACCCCACTTGTGTCTTCCTCCCTGCTTCCTTTGGTTTTAGTGAGAAGATAATTAGTTTTACCAGCTTGAGGTTCTTCCCTGGAACATTCTGTTTCCGGTCCTAATGACAGCTACCACTGGAAGATCACTGATAGTACATCTATGCAAATAGAGTTTTCCATGGGTATAGCAGGAACATACAACTCCCTTGCTACAACAGCTTCACTGGCCTGTCGGTCTGTTTCTGGGCGCAATTCAAAGTGCTGGTTATGACCTATAAAGCCCTAAGTGGCTTAGTTCCAAGCTGACTGTATTTCCCCTATACAAACCAACTTGGGTTTTGAGATCTTCAGGGGGAACCCTTCTCCTGGTCCTGCCACCCTGACAGGCCTGCTTGGTAGGGACTCAGGTGAGGGTTTTCTTGATGGCTGCTCCCGGACTCTAGAACTACCTCCCTAGGAAAGTTAAACTGGCTCCCTCCATGTTGTACTTCTGCTGGCAGATGAAGACTTTTTCATTGCAACAGGCCTCTTGAAATTGATTGCTTTTAATGAAAGAAAGGGCTGGTGCAATGCTGGATTTATTGTTTTAAATAGATTTGAGAGACAGAGAGTTTTAATTCTATCAATGTTTAATTGCTTCTTTCTGATATCTGTAAGTCATCTTGAGTCCCTGTCAGGGGAAAAGGCAGGGTATAAATAAATGAATAACAATAACAAGAATAATTCTGTGGTGAACATGGGTTCTCCACTGGTAGATCATTAGATCTAAGGACAAGGGGCACTTCTATGCCATTCTCCACCCGGTAGATTTGGATTTAGGATTGCTCTGCTCATAAATTAAATGTAATTTGCATTTTTTTAAAAAAAAATTAAAGGGAGGGGAGAAAAGATGGAACACAACAGGACACATGACCTCTGAGAATTGCATGGAATATTAAGTGACAGAGCTCTACTTAAAAATTGGACCTACTAGGGTCCACAGCCACTCTGTTGTGTAGAAGGGTTAAATACTTTAAACTTACACTTGCATTTATATATTCTGAGGTTATATAAAAATAAACATAATATTTTCTGGATTTTTTTTTCAGACAAAGACAGCAATAGAAGATCTCCGAGATAAACACCAAAAAATGCCAGGTAGCATACAAAGAGCACTGTTGGAACGATTTTATAAGATTCCAAGTTAATAGGGAAATTCTTTTGAAAATGTATATATTTCCTTCCTAACAGTCTTGCAGTATTTTTTTATTTATACAAGCATCTCTTTTGTTGAAAAAACATGGCTAATGTTTTGTATCACAGAAACTGCATCTTTCACTCTAAGAAAAGTGCTTGAGTTGAGTTTTTGCCAGCTGTTTTTTTGGGGGGGGGCTTTTTTATTTATCCAATTCAATTGGAGTTTAAGCCTGGTTTTGGCATTGAAACTGCCTGGGTCACCCTGATGGGGGTCTTTTGCTGGGAGAGAGTCAGGAAGAGTGCAACTGTTGATTCTCCTGGACCTCAGGGTACCTTTTCATACCATGAACCATTGTATCCCTCTTTCCAAGTTACTCCTGGGTAACATTGCTCTTCTGCTCATACCATCTTGGCATACCAGGTAAAGTCCTACCTGGACAGAGAGTCTGGATTCAGTGTTCCATGTGCTGGTTACCTCCTGTTTGCATCACTGTGATGCATTTTATATGAGGCAGCCTTTGAAAACTGGCCAGAAACTTCAGTCAATACAAAATACCAACTGGGACTAGTCATCTTCACTGGATCCCTTTATACCTTTAACAAAAGAAAATAGCTCATCTAGTCTAGCATCTTTTTATTGTGGTGGCCAACTAGAGGCATATGGGAAATTGAAAGCAGGGCCTGGACACAGCCCCAAATTCCCCTACATGCCAATTTAAACCCTTTGTGCTCTGAAGCCTTGGTATCTGAAGGCTGGCCCGCATTCCACATATATCTGCCAGGACCAAAAATAATCATCAGTAGGATGTTTCAGAAGGAAACGTGTTGACTAGAAAGTGAAGGTGAGGTTCCCAGAGGAAGAAGAGAGCTTAGTGATTTTGTGGGACATTGGGGAAGCTTTTAGGGCAACAGTCAAAAGAAAGCGGGCCAGAGACTGGGGGCGATTCAAGAGGGTAGGCTAGGAGTGAAATAAAGTTCTTGTTTTGCAAAAGAGTAATAGTGTCAGGGGTGCTATGGAAAGCATAGGAAGGAGAGTATGAGATACTGGAGCAAGAAAGTCAAGAATGAAAGAAAGGACAGCAAAGGAAAGAGAGCAGGTCACCCAAAGAAGGAGGGGGAGGAAAGGTTCACAGGAATATTTGGTGCAAGGAAATGAGATATTGCTGTCATTCAAAAGGCTAGAGCAAAAAGAACTGTTTTGATGACTGAGATGGAAGTGGGTGAATTAATGATTAAAATGAAAGCCCAAACCCCAATTTTCCTGTCTTATCAAAGTCATTGAGCTGGATTCAAGTAATGTTATGCACTAATGGAAACCAACGTAAGGAAGATCCTGTCCCTTCCTAGGCTAGCAATATGAAGATAAAAATCAGCAGGAACTGTGCCCATATCTGTTTGCCACTTGTAAGTTGATTTTGGTTGTGGTGACGCAGGCTGGACTTTCAGCCTTCTAATCCATGCAAGGCTCCATCAAAGTGATAGTGATCTCAAAACTGTGTGAGAAAGCCTGTTCAGAATTGATCCCTTGGCGATGGAACGCCATCATCAGAGATGCACACCGTACAATTGCTTTCATTTCTTTCTGGAGCAAGACAGATACCTTTTTATTTTCTCAGGCCATTTAAATTATGTTCTACATTGGTTCTACTACTGGATTTTATTCCTCTGCCCTGAGTTTCATAATGAATTATTGCTACTAAGTCTCTCTGCCCCATTCTAAACCAACTTTCCTTTTTTTAATATATATGTATATATATAATGGTGTGTTGTTGATTTTTTTTTTTGTTATTTTATTGGTTTTAATCCCTATTTGTCATCCTGAGCGTTTTGATTATAAGATTATACATTGTATGTATTAAAAAAATAAATAAATTCAGCTGCCCAAATAAGGTTGGTGTATGATTATATTGCAGCTCAAATCCATCCAAAACTGCAATCCTACATACACCCATTAAGACATTGGACCTACTGGACTATCACTCCCTGATAGACACATGAAAACTTGTTGGATATATTGTTCTATGAGATTCCAAGTACATCTGTCTGTAATTCCAACCACCGTATATAATTTGGTGATGTAATTAGATAATTTATTTAGGTATTTATTAAAGTGTTTGGGCTGCTGCTGTTTAATGGCAGATTGGCCCATAATCAGACATCTGTCATCAGCTTCAACTGGCCGGCTAAACCAGGTGAGGGTAGCCAATGAGTATAAAATCTTTGGTGAGTTAGGGACTTCCACTGCATGCAAAAACTGGCTCCAGCAGACTTGAGTGGACAAAACAAATCCAGATTGGAGTCCCCAAGTTAGCTGGATAGCATCTTATATGCCTCCTTCTGGAGACACAGGGTGGATCTTCCCAGAGGTCAGATGCAGGTGGAACACTACCAGGTTGATCTGCATCCACCTCGAAGGCACTGATATGGTTTGGGTTCAACTTCTTACGCAGGGCTTTCCAAGGCAGATCCTGTGTCGAGAGCCAGACACAACCCCCCACTTGGATCAGAGTTCCTGGTTGCCTGTGCACATCAGCTGTCCTCTGGTATGTCACTTTGGGGCGGTCAAGTTGCGCTCATAGCAGCTGTTGAACTGCTTCCAGCTCTTCCAGTGTGAGAGCCAGTATAGTGTAGTGTTTAAGAGTGGTAGATTCGTAATCTGGTGAACCGGGTTCGCGTCTCCGCTCCTCCACATGCAGCTGCTGGGTGACCTTGGGCCAGTCATACTTCTCTGAAGTCTCTCAGCCCCACTCACCTCACAGAGTGTTTGTTGTGGGGGAGGAAGGGAAAGGAGAATGTTAGCCGCTTTGAGACTCCTTCGGGTAGTGATAAAGCAGGATATCAAATCCAAACCCCCTCCTCCTCCTCCTCCTCCTCCTCCTCCTCCTCCTCCTTCTTCTTCTTCTTCCACAACCTCTGCTGCAGCCAGCACTGACAAGAGGGGAGCCGGTGTCTGGCAGGTGTGAGGATGATATCCATTGTTCACAAGGGAGTTTGCTTGGTGGAGGCATGCAATGAGTTATTGTATGTCAACTTTGCTAGCTAGAGGAATGCCATCCAATTGTCCTGCTGGCAGTTGACATAGCAGTAGAAATATTGCTGCATAGTTGATTTCCTTTCCTCTGCATTGCCATTTGTAGCTGGATGGTGGGCAGAAGAGATGCTCAGCTCCAGCTCCAGCCACTGCATTGAATTCCTTGCAGAACTGAGCAGTGAAGTGGGTTCCTGTGCCAGAGACAATCTGCTGCAGTAGCCTGTGCAGCTTAAAAATGTGGTCTGCAAACAGCTGTGCAGTTTCTCTGGCAGTAGGGAGCCCCTTGCATGGGATGAAATGTGCTAGATAACCATTGTGATTCATTTACTTTCAACACTGTTCAAAGGAATTGGACATTATTTGCTGGCAGCCCAGGCTGGATAAATAGAAACCTGTCTAGTTATACAGTAGATAAGTTCCAGTTACAGGTAGGTAGCCGTGTTGGTCTGCCATAGTCAAAACAAAAAATTTTTTTCCTTCCAGTAGCACCTTAAAGACCAACTAAGTTAGTTCTTGGTATGAGCTTTCGTGTGCATGCACACTTCTTCAGATACACTGAAACAGAAGTTGCCAGATCCTTCTATATAGTGAGAAGGTGGGGAGGGGTATTACTCAGAAGGGTGGTGGGAATGGGTGGTTGGCAGATAGCTGTGATGAGCCTGTTGTGCAACTAATGGCTCTTGTTGTAAAATAAGCCTTGTGTAACTGAATTTTACATAATAAGTGAATGCCACATAAAAGTTAATTTCACATGACTTACTTATTGCACAAATTTTAATTATGAGTTTCAATCATGTGCCAAGTGATTTATTATGTATGTATTTATAATAATTGGGTTTTGTGCAATTAGATTTTGGACAGTTTAGTGTATAATGTGTACATGGCTTATATGCAATAGGTGGCTTCTTTTCAAGCTAAAATAATTGGGTCATGTACAAAGAAGCTCAAAAAGGAGAAAGTATGAATATTAGAAAATGATGAAAAATTTAAAAAAAACTAGAGAAATTATTCAAGTGGAGTTAAAGTTCTGCAGTTCAGATTTTGTATGTAAGGTGTATGCATTTTATATGCATGCCCATTTTTGTACGCTTTTCAGTGGGTTTTTTTTATTTTGTTTTTGTGGTGTGTGTTTTTTGTTGTTGTTTTTTTGAAAATACAGTACATACAGTATATTCATTTTGATCCAAAACTTCACTGTAGAATTTGGAGAAGGATGCAATACAATTGATAGCTGTATTCAGCTCTGCAATTCAGTCTGGGACTGGCAAGTTGTTTTAAAATGCTGACCATTTAAAATGCTGACCAGATAAGGAGAGTATGTTTAGCATAAAGAAGCTAGGGGTCTGAAGGGAAGGGAAGGATTTGGGGCTTGCAGTTCCAGTGGTGAGCTAGGAGAGGTGCAGAAGAGGAAAGAGGCCACTATATTGTTATGTGTTGGGGAAGTAGGCTGTATGTCTGAACCGCCTTCTAATTCCTGGGATCAGCATAGGTTCAGTTCCTGGAACAGCCTGGCTAGCTTCCTGATGAAATAATGGCTCTCTAAGTATGGGCCATTAAGGTAACAAAGGGAGTGCCTCTGTGTCATAAGACAAATAGGATGGTGACAAAGGCCAAAGTTGCACAGTTATGTGAGCTTAAAGGTAGAAGCTGGCAGGCTGTAGGTTGGGCAGCCGGGAGACTGAGCAATAAAAAGAGCCTGTTGAAATAGGAGAAGCAGAAGTGCTCTGGTCCATAGGGTCACGAAGAGTCAGACACGACTAAACGACTAAACAATAAGGAGAAGCAAAACCCCCTTCGGGTCTTAATGATGTGAACCCCTTCATCATAGGTTCGGGTTATATGTATGTGTGTGTATGTGTGTGTGTGAGAATAAACCATATATCATAAAGACCCCACAGTCTCGACTGTCCCTCATTCTAAAGGAAACACATACCCTGGATAAGCACTCATGGAATCACACACCTCTCAGATATTGGAGTTGTGTGCAACAGAATTATAAAAAGAGCCTATCAAACACAGTATTGAAAAGAGTACCCAACTTTTCAGAGTAATGGACTCTGCAGGAGGTAAGACACACTCTGATGGTCCAGGAGACCTTGGGCGGGTACAGGTTCTCATATGTCATGAGTGTCTTTACAATTCTGAGATTCTGCTTTCTATGTGTCTATCATAGAATCATAGAGTTGAAAGGTATCCTGAAGGTCATCTAGACCAACCCCCTGCAATGCCAGCAATCTCAACATTCAGTCCCCCATCCAATTTGAAAGCATACCAGATCCTGTTAGCTTTGTACATGTGCTAGCAGTATTATTGCTGTATCACTAGGAGGTTGTTAACATCCATGTGTATGGGAGAGTGGAGCCCTATTCTCACATTCATTAAACAGAGGGTGAGGGATTGAACTGATTGGTACCACTCAATTTCAGTGTGTTCAACAGAAGGTGTGAGCAGGGCATTAAATTCATACAGCTGTATACGTCTTTCACTTGAACTTGTGGAGGTCAATGATGAGGTCACTTGGCACAACCCTATTCCTGTTTTCCATGCCTTCTGTGAATGCCATTCGAAGCTGAGAGCAGGGCTCAGCACATCTCTCGAAATATCCTCCTGAGCAGGCTCTCTATAGGTGCAAACTTAAATTTTTCAGATACATGTTTTAAGAATCGGAAATATTAACAGTGTTATTAGAGCAAGCGACAAACTGCGGTACTGTATAAGGATCACACTAGACATGATAGGAAACAAAGACCACTATCACTCTTTGCTTCTTTGTAACGGCCACATTCCCTTGGTGTAATCAGGTGGATGTACATGGGTGGGACTGAAGTCAGTGGTAGACAAAGCTACATTTTCTCTTTCTGCCACCCCAGTTCCCTCACTCAATTCCTCCCCCTCCCCACATTCTCTCTGGGCTGCTAGAGGATAGACAAGATTGGACAGATTGTTCTTCCAGAGATCTGGCCTGTTTAGGCTTCCTATTTCCTCCCCCAGTTCCCCCCTCCTGCCCACTTTCTGTTTCACTGGGCTCCTCCAATCCGTATGAATTTGAGCCATGTTCCCCATCCCTCATGTTCCCCATCCCTGGTCTAAAAAGAACAATGGGTAACAACTGTGCATTGCACATTCTTCTTTCTTGACTGATCAATGTGACACAGTGTGGAGAAGAAGGGTAGTTATGTGTCTTTGCTCATGCATTATTTTTATTAGACATGATGACAAGGATGCCCAAGTAGAGAGATGGGGCAACTGTGGTTCTGTCTTGGTTTTAAAGAGACCAAATGAGAGCCAACGTGTGTCTGGTATGGTAAAGAGTTATGGGGTATTTGTAAGGGGACAATAATTTCTGATAATGCTCTTAAGCACAACAACAAAATCCAGAAGACACCACGACATGAAACATGTTTTACTGCACAGGGGTTAATTTGATCTTTTCTAGAGATTAGCTTTGGAACATGTGAAATAATAGCAGCGCTTTTGAGCACGAGTACAATCTCCACGAACGCCTATTTTACATCATGGCGAAGCGCTTCCGTAACCGAGGATGTGGTTTCTAGGAAAACTAGTAGCCTGTGTGACAGCTCACATTTTAAAAATAGAGCACTGTGGCTTTTGGAAATGGAGGGCGTGGATTTACACACACACACAGAGAGAGGGAGGAAGGGAGAGGGAAATAGAGAGTTCCTTGTAACATGGACAACATTAGAAAATGGGAGACGGGCTGTCGTTAAGGATTGATGTTGCGCCATCCAGCGGGATAAAGTTGCATTTCTTATGACACAGCCCTTTTTTTGCCTCTGCCTTCCTGTGCCGGAGGCGGAGAGAGAGGGGTGAACCGGCCTCGAGAACACCTGGCAACAGCACAAAACAACTGCACGGCTGAAACAGGACAAAATCTTTTATTGTAATTGTAGTTCAAATGTCCGCAGAACAGGGAGGTGTTCCCCACCTCCTTCCAGCCTCGCCAAGCAAACTCTCTCTGCTCCTCAAAGCGGCCCCGCGCGCCATCGCCTTTCCCCCCCCCGCCGGACTCTTATGGGGTGCAACACTCGCGGAGGCGCACTTCCGCCGGAAATACCCGTCCCGTTTGGGTCCGCCACGCTCTTTCTCCCACGGGGTTCTGAGCCTTGCTTGCCTCGAGTCCTTTCGAGGGGCAGAAGCGGCGGCATGTTGCGCGAGGTGCCGCAGACCCTGGTGGTGGCCGAGCTGCTGCTCACGCTGCGGGGCGAAGGAGAGGCGGAGGCAGGAAGCGACATCCTCTGCCTGTGCACGCGAGCCTTCGTGGAGTGAGTCGGGGAGGGGGCGAGGGGGGGGGGGAGCCGGTGTGAGCGGCCAGCCTGAAGGTCTCACTCGCTTTTTTTGCTTGCTCGTTTATTTCCCGCCTTGTTCCCTGACAGGGATTCGAGGCGGCTTAATTGCGGGAGAAGTGGCGCCGAGGAGTGTCCTTTTGAATTCCCGCGGCTTCTGAGTAGTAGCAACCTGTTGGTGATGATGGTGACAATGGGTTAGATCCACCAGTTCACTGTTTCCCACCAAACTTAGAACAATAACATGCCGCTTTGGAGAGCGCAACCTTTACTGGTGTAAAGATCTTCACAAGTGGAGATATATAGGGGGGCAAGGGTTAATAATACTTTTCTATCTTTGAATTGTTTTCTGCAGCACCCCAAAAAATCACATTGAAGTGGGGAGGGGGAGTCATGCACCCATTGATACCCCCAGGGGTATGCGTACCACACTTTGGGAAATCCTGTTCCTGTTTTAGTTGAACTTCAAATACCACTGAAATAGATGGGACATGTTAGTCACAACTAAGTCTCACGTACTTTAGTGGGGTTCCAAGTTCAGCTAATTTAGCCTGGATTTTAGTAATTATGAGGTTCTGCCACACTTTTGCTAGCTAACAGTGGGGTGAAATGCAAGGGGTGCCCCCCCCCCCGAGTAAAGTAAGGTAAAGCTGCTATGTGTAAGACTTCTCATGTTGTTGGCATTTGTCTGTCTCAGGATACAATGGAAGTGTGTGTCTTTGGGGGTAAAGTCAAACTTTTGGAGAGTTGCAGCACCTACTGTGGCTGTAGAGACTGATATGGAACAGGCATGTTTTGTGGCAGATTAGGCCGTCTGGTTTTGTTGCTCCAAGTGCACCGTGGTGTTTCTTCTCTCTGTGCTCCTCCCAGTGGTCATTCCTCCATTGGTCACTGGTGTGGATGCACCTGACTGTCCGTCTCCAGGCACCGTGATTGTCTGGAAAGGATTCCCATACTACGGGGTTACTGTTGCCAGCCTTCATGTCACGTTTGCAGGCATCTTTGTAATTTAGAGTTGGTCTGTCAACAGGCCTGTTGCCTGAAGGCAGCTCTCCATAGAGCACATCCTTGGGGATTCTGCCATCTTCCATTCTGTGTACATGAGCAAGCCAGCATAGATGCCACAGAGACAGAAGTGCAAACATGTTGGGAGTGTGAGCTTGGGAGAAAACATCTTTGTTTGAGACTCTGCCCTGCCATGTGGTGCCCAAAACCTTCCTGACGCAGCACTTATGGAAGGCATTGAGGTGTCACTCCTGGCGGGTGTAAGCTACCCATGACTCACTTCCATAAAACAGGATGTTGGTCTTTGTCAGGCTGCTGGTGAAGCCAAACTCCATGTAGGCTTGGGGTTGATGAGTAGGCTGGGGGTTGATGAGTCTCTGCAGAGTTTCCTTGCGCTGTCAAGGTTGCATTATCTACAAACCACATCTTGTGGATAAGAACGCGTTGCATTTTTTGTCTTGGCATGGAGACGTGCCAGGTTGAACAGACCCCTGCCACTTCTTGAATGGAAATACACACCGTTTTCAGTCAAGCTGAAGGCATATGAGAGCAACAGAAAGAAGAATATGCCAAAGAGAGTTGGGCTATCTATACCTTGGGACAACATTTCATACATTTGATGAAATGGAATGTAGCCCAAGAAATAAATTCTTTAGTCTTTAAGGTGCCTCAAGATTCTTTGTTGTACATGATGACTAGTTTCAGGAAAACTAAAATTATAGCATGTTGTGTAAAGAAGGCCTTTTTTGCATGCTTTCTTTGTCATCTGCTATTTCACTTCCATATTTCATTGATGGCCTTAACAGTGACATGTATTTTTATTTTATTCCCTAGGGATCGAAAACTTTACAAACTAGGCTTGAAGGGATTTTATGTCAAAGATGAAGGTGACAGTATAGGTAAGATATGCTCAAAATGTTGAATTAACATTGTGTGCATTGCAAAATAAGTTGTTTGCATACCTGTAAGGTAGAGAAACTTGAATTAACAAATTATAGTTGTATCCCTGCTATTAATTTATCAACCCAATGCTCAGATACAGATTTTTCAAAGTCCGTATAAGAAAATGTAGGTGAAGACTTTTGGAAAAGTGAAGAGAACGTATATATGGAAAGTGTTACAACAGTAGTTTTGCTTGAGTAAATATATTGTTCCAAACCACATATGAAATCTGCTTGAGAATCGGCAAGATAGGGTGTCTTTAGGTATGGGAACCAATGTAGTATTACTTATGAACTACATACACATCAACCTGGGAGTGAGCCTAGATTAACTTACTTCTGAGTGAACGTGCACAAAATTCCACTCTTAGTGTTACACATGTATGTGAATAAACATGGATTCACTGCTAAGCACTTCTACCCAAGGCTATCCAATACAGTGGTACCTCAGGTTACATACGCTTCAGGTTACATATGCTTCAGGTTACATACGCTTCAGGTTACAGACTCCGCTAACCCAGAAATAGTGCTTCAGGTTAAGAACTTTGCTTCAGGATGAGAACAGAAATCGTGCTCCGGCGGCGCAGCAGGAGGCCCCATTAGCTAAAGTGGTGCTTCAGGTTAAGAACAGTTTCAGGTTAAGTACGGACCTCCGGAACGAATAAAGTACTTAACCCGAGGTACCACTGTATCTCGTAGCCTGATTCTAGTGATTCTTATTAGATGGTTACATCAGTACCTGAAAACAATTATATCTCAGAACTCGCATCTAAAAGCCCGCAGCCATAAAACAGTAGGAGACTGACCAACAACCAGTTGGTAGGGCATCTCAGCAGTGCCCCTTTCCTGCTTTCCCCCCTATCCCAAGAAACTGCTGTACAAACTGCTGCATGTGAATTCTGTTTAGGTTTCTTGACTGTTTCCACAAATAATTTTTCATTTTAGTTAGTTTACTGTACAATTCATACTCCACCCGTCAATGAATTTTTGTAGTGATTGTAGTGCTGCCCTGATAGTATTCAGGGCAGCATTGCAATCTCTACAGAAGTTGAATGATAAAAACAGCAAGTTGGTAGCAAGAGCAAAGTAGCAGTAAAGAACATAGCAGCAACAAGAACAGGCTAAAAATAATTTAGCTGATATTTGTAAAAGGCATGGGAGAATAAGGAGGACATGAGAATAGGTGCCTGTGAACCTCACATGGAGATAACATTTCACAAACAGGGACATGGACAAGGGAAACATGGTATGGCTGCTGGCTGCCTTCTTTGATACATAGTTTTGCATTAAATAGAATTTCAGGCTTGAAATGTTTTGCAGCTGGGTTCTCATATAGACAGTTGTGTGCCTTTGGTATCTAGTCTTCATGACTGTGAGATCCTCTGGTTCTTTCCCCCCTTGTATTTGTGCCTGTAGGAAGAAATCGTGTCTGCAGTAGGAAATTGTGCTTTTAATATTTTATTTAAATTCAAGCATTTTGGGAACTTTAGCTTTGGACTAACAGAGTTAATCTAAGCATGGAATCAATCACTGAATATACATTTGAATCGATTATTCACTTACATTTGGTATTTTCAAGAGAGCATCTTCTCAAACTTCAATAAACATCTAATACAATTTGCTTTAAGGGAAATTAATCATTTTTCCTAAGAAACTTGGTGTACTCTTTTGAAACGACTGCCACAGGATGCTTGGGGAAAATAATTTGGTATTGTAATTCTTCTGCATTAGAAATCTATGACTGACAAAAGTAAGAATGAAAATACAACTTTGTAACTTAGTATTGTGGTTTACAGGGGAAGATCAAGTAACCACCGAGGATGAAGAAAAAGACAAGAAACATAATTCCTTTGGGACTGCTGATTTATCTAACAGTCATGCTTCTGGAGTGGAAGACATTGAACTTGATTCAGAGGCTGAACTCATGAAACGCATGGGCTTACCTGTTCAATTTGGCAATGCAGCAGCCCATAAGACATTGGTAATAAAACCCAATGTATTTTCTATTCCTTTGTGCTATCTAAAGTTATTGGAATGTAAAGTAAATTTAGTACGTTGCATTAACAAACCCCACAAAAGAATTTTCAGGAATACATTTCTTTTTCCTCCTGGCTCTAGAATTAAAAACCAAAGTTAAATGAGAGAGGGAATAGGAAAAATGGGCTTTTAAGAAGTGTGACAAAATAATAATAATAATAATAATAATAATAATAATAATAATAATAATAATAATTTATTATTTATACCCCGCCCATCTGGCTGGGCCTCCCCAGCCACTCTGGGCGGCTTCCATAAAAACCAAAAATACAGTAAAATATCACACGTTAAAAACTTCCCTGAACAGGGCTGCCTTAAGATGTCTTCTGAATGTCAGGTAGTTGACATTCAGAAAAAGAAAAGTTGAGTTGGAAATAATAAATTGGAAGGCAAATGCATTCTTGGCTGTTAATCTAAGAGCACACCAAATAAGATAGCAGTTGAATATTATGGGGTAGAATCATAGAATTGTAGAGCTGGGTAGATGTGTCATTTGTGATTTTCTGGCTAGGTTACAACCAAGCTATAACATGAAAATTTGTGAAATGAATTAACTAGGTAACCATATTGAATCAGAATCTGTTGAACAAAGTACATAAAAATTGCATTTATGCTTTTTCATGCTGAATTTCAGGCACTTGAGAATATTAGTAAGAAAAGTAAGAAAGTGAAGAAGAAGAAAAAGAAGAAAAAGAAAATGCTGCAACAAGATATTTTCACAGTAATGCAGGAACCATTGAAAGAAGATCTTGATGAAGATGACCTGTCTCTTTCCGATGATCACTCTCCAATTAAAAAGGGATCTGAGAATGACAAGAGCTGTGAAAATGGAGACCTTTTACTTGATGAGTTTCATATGAAAGAAAAATGGGAAAAGTATTGGAGTGAGTATGGAGAAGGACTTCTGTGGCAAAGTTGGCAAGAGAAAAATTTTGAACTTTTGTCTATTACTGAGCCTTGGAATAATCCTGAAGTAAAGGAAAAGTGGGAGCAGCATTATAATGAACTATACTGGTATTACTGGCAACAGTTTCACTACTGGGCAAGTCAAGGTTGGACTGTTGACGCCACACATAATAGTGACCTGCAAAATAGTGCAGAGGAGCTGGAAACCAAGCAGCCAGCAGAAATGCAGAACATTGGTGTAGACAGTGTTTGTGTAGAAGTGCTACACTCCAGCCTACATTCTCAACTCGCGTCCAGTGCCAGCTGCAAGGAAAATCCTTCTCCAAATGATAGTCACTGTAATAGTGACATTCTTCCTGAAATTAGTAAAATAAATCTAAACTCTGAAGAAACAGAACGGTTCAAATTGGAAAATGCGGATGATTGTAATGGTCAGAGAGAACTGAGCGTAACAAGCATTGAAAGGTGTTGTCCTTGTGATACTTCTCAGACTGTGAAATATGATGAGGGAACAAGAGAAAGTAATGCGTCTTCTGAAAATGGATGTTCAGACAAGCCAGGTTGGTATACTAGGTTCCCTTTCCCAGAAGGCATAAGACCCTGTGTTTGCAAAAGCTAGGAAAGAAATTCCCTTGCAGCCACCCCATATTCTGTACTGTGCATTTCTCCATTGAGTGGCACATATAAAAGCTGTATTATTTTGGATGTTTTATTCCACATTCTTTGCAATCCTGTTTCCCTTTCCCTCCCCTTTTCCCCAATCCTGCAACTCACATTCTCAGCTAAAGAAGTGTAGATGACACATCGAAGACTTTGTATCTAGAGCTGAACACTTTGTCTTTCAAGCATCCTAGACTGCTTTGGAACACAGGTATAAAAAGACCCTCTCCCTGTGCTCTCAGTTGACACCACACATAATAGTGACCTGGAAAATAGTGCAGGGGAGCTGGAAACCAAGCAGCCAGCAGAAATGCAGAACATTGGTGTAGACAATGTTTGTGTAGAAGTGCTACGCTCCAGCTTACATTCTCAACTCGCTTCCAGTGCCAGCTCAGAGATATTGCCTGTCTACTGCATTCCTGCACTGAATCCAGTAGAGAGAAAATAAGTGTGCAATAAGCAGCTGCTTCTGCAGCCTGGAATACTACCTATCATTTCCAGGGCAGGTAGGGATTAGGCATTTCTTCTCAAAAGGGATATGTTTTGTACTCAGAAGAGTCACTTGCAAAATGTGAATGGTCTTTAGAATATTGTTTACAAAGTAAGCCTCACATCCATATTGTGGTCTTGGGTTTCAAAGGTTATTCAGTACCCAGATGTCTCACTTTGAAAATATTAATCTAATAGAGTGATTGGTTCCATTTTGCAAGATGTCTGTGGCCTTTAGTCTGTGAGGTGGTAAAGGGGCAAAGGGTGTGTGTGTTCCATCCACATGCATTTGTCATTCTGAAGGGAAACTATTGTTCAGTCTTCACTTAAGACAAAGCCCAACCTTGCTTCTCTGAAACACCCCTAATATCCTACCCACAATTCCTCTGATCTTTCCACAGAAATGTTTGGTTTTCTTACTAGGCATTTCTACCAGTTTGAGGTGCTATCAGAACATACTGCAGTGCCCAGGTACCTCCCAGCCCTGTCAGTATTTCAGAAATCCGAACATTCCTGAGATCCTGATGTTTTCAATTCAGAGCTGGCTACTTGGACTTTGTTATACTGTTGTTTGGAAAGAGGCTCTGAAAGAATGGCTTTCTGATATTTTTGAATTTTAAATGCCTAGATCAGATATTCAATGAAGCAGAGGCTTTCAGATTGATGGTAGATTGATTTGTTTCGCCAAATGCATAGTCAACAGTTTTGTCTCAACACCAGATAGACTGATGAGTGCAGTTGGGTTCCTAATGAAAAGCAACTGGAAAATAGTATTTCCACTGTGAATTTGGTGAAAATGTAAAATTTTTGATTGAAGTTGCTTTCCTCATACAGGAAATGAATGACTGCTTGAAGATTGCTGTTTTATTGTATTTTATTATATTTTGCTGTGTTTTGTATTATTGTTGGCCATCTTGAGCACCATTGGTGGGATACAAATTAAGCAAACAAACAAATAAAATTCATTAACGCAGGGTTGAGGAACTTGCGGCCTTCCAGATGTTGTTGGATTTCAACTCCCATCATCCCTGACTATTGTCCATGAACGATGGAGCTGATGGAGTCTTAAAAACCTAACGGCAAACAAATTCCCCACCAGTGTATCAAAGCAATGCTTTCTCTCCCCCCCCCTTTTCCTTCTTAGTTTCACAGGGGTCATCTAGATCTTGTTCAGATGCCACAGGAGGTAGGGGATCGCACAGTAACAGTGATGGTGATGATGGTGATGATGATGAGCCGCCTGAACGCAAACAAGTCAGATTAAAGAGGAGGCAGGTTATCTATCATATCTTTCACTTCTCCCATTCACATTTGGGTGCCTATATGATTTAGTGTACAGTCGTACCTTGGAAGTCGAACGGAATCTGTTCTGGAAGTCTGTTCAGCTTCCAAAACATTTAGAAACCAAAGTGCAGCTTCTGATTGGCTGCAGGAAGATCCTGCAGCCAATCGGAAGCCGCAGAAGCCCCTTCGGACGTTCAGCTTCCAAAAATAGTTTGCAAACCGGAACAGTCACTTCTGGGTTTGTGGCATTCGGGAACCAAAACGTTCGAGAACTAAGCTGTTCGAAAACCGAGGTATGACTGTACTTATTAACCCTTACTGGCTGCTGCCATATTGCCTTTTTTAAAATGTTGCTGCTTTCATGTTATTACTAGTGATTTGAATATTCTGTGAAATGTAAGGCTGTTCTCTTGGGTCTATTTCTATTGAAGAACGACTCTCTATAGTTTAGATCAGGGGTCTGCAGCCTTTTTCTGTCGGGGATCACATGTCAGTGTTGGAAGGTGCCAAAGCCAGCATAGCCAGGCATTTCCTTCTCTTCTCCCTTTCTGCTCTCACTTCTCTGTCTTTTCCCTGCCCTTCCTTGCTACTCAGCAGGCTGCTGATAGACAGACACGGTTGCTCTGGCCAGGGGTTTGAACAGATTACAGAACAGATTACTTGTACTTTTGAAAATGGGCCAAAGGCCACAGACAGTGGCCTGTGGAGCAGCAAAAAAAGCTAGCACTATTCTAGGCTGCATCCACAGAAGTATAGTGTCCAGATCCAGGGAAGTAATAGTACCACTCTATTCTGCCTTGGTCAGACCACACCTGGAATACTTGTGTCCAGTTCCGCACACCACAATTTAAGAATGGTGTTGAGAAGCTGGAACGTGTATAGAGGAGGGCAACCAAGATGATCAAGGGTCCGGAAACAAAGCCTTATGAGGAGCACTTGAAGGAGCTGGGCTTGTTTAGCCTGGAAAAGAGGAGACTGAGAGGAGATATGATAGCCATTTTCAGATATCTTAAGGGTTGTCACATGGAAGAGGGAGCATGCTTGTTTTCTCCTGCACTAGAGAGTAGGACTCAAACCAATGGCTTCAAGTTACAAGAAAGGAGATTCCGACTAAACATTCAGAAAAACTTTCTGACAGTAAGAGCTGTTCAGCAGTGGAACAGACTCCCACGAGAGGTGGTGGACTCTCCTTCCTTGGAGGTTTTTAAGCAGAGGTTAGATGGCCATCTGTCATGGATGCTTTAGCTGAGATTCCTGCATTGCAGGGGGTTGGACTAGGTGGCCCTTGGGTCCCTTCCAACTCTAAGATTCTATGAGTTCTATGAGTCCAAGGTTGTCCCCTTCCTTTCTGGTAGAGATAGCCAGACTAATGGTTTTGTATAGTTACTTTTTACCTTTCAAGCAAAAGGTCTTTATGACAGTTTCACTGAAGACCCTAAGTCTCAATTTGAAACAATATTGGGCACAAAACTTCGGGTAATGCTGAGAAGGCATTTATTAGGCATCATTGGGGAACCCAGCTGTGCGAATTTCTGACCTTGTAAACAAGTGATAAAAGTCATTATTTGAATTCAGTGGACACTTGTTTCTTTTGCTTAGCTGCTTTATAATCATTTAGAAATCGACTTACCCTTCATTTGAAGTCAAAATAGGCAGCTGTTTTGTCTCAACTTACTGTGAACTGTAGTGACAAATATTTTTGTTCCTTTCTAGCCATGAATTGGATGCTGAAGAACATTCCCAGGCTGATCCAGAAAAGATTTGCTGTCTTTTGGGACTCAAACATGGCAGAGGACAAAAGTAATAAGTGTTCTAATGGTTTCCTTAAAGCAGGGGTGAGGAACCATTTCAGCCTGAGGACCACCTTGCCTCTTAGGCAACCTGCCAGGGGCTGCATGCCAGTGGTTGGCAAAAAGTGGGTGGAGCAACAGGTGTGGCTCTTGCCTTTTTACAGTAGGCTACATTCAACCCATGTAAAATCTAGAGGTTTCTACACATCTTTGCCATTCAAGCAAGTAAGATGCAAAAGCACTTCAGGAGCAGGCAGAGCAGGGTCAGTGAGAGGTGTGACTTGGAAACTATCCTGCGGACCAGATAGAGAATTCTGGAGGTCCACATTTGGCCATCAGGCCTAAGGTTCCCCATCCCTTCCTAAACGTGATGCTGCTGATGGTTGCTGGTTTTATGTGTAGAATATGTTCTTTTCCTAGGTTGCTGTTGAAATACTATGGGTGTTCACTTCCTGCATCTTCTTGATATACTAAAGTTGTCACAAATAATGGATACTTAGCCTTGTTCATAATTACAAAAAAAAAAACCAACCTAAGACCATGCAGAAGAATGTTGCTTGTTTATTGTAAATAGTTTTCTTTTTCCACTAACAGTTCCTTCGCGATCCATTTAGATCAAAGGTAGAGAACTGGATCTGGCCAGTGGGCCAGATCATGATCTCCCTCGCCCTGGGCAGGCAATGTTTGGTAGCTTACTTGTCAATCACTTGGCTTCACATTGATGTTGGGTGACATTTATGCCCTCCATATGTCTTGCAAAGTGCTACTTGGTACCCTCTGGAGAAGCCCCTTTCAAAGTACTGCACAAGATAGCACTTTGTTCACTGTTGCTAAGTCCCTTTCAATCATCTGATCAAGGTCTTCTGGAGTGATTTGAAAAGGACTTCTAAGCTCCTTTCAAAGCACTTATACTTGCATTACTTTGCATAAACTGATTGGTTGTGCCTGCAAATCACCTTTCAGCTGAGCCGGATTTTTACCTGTCCCACCCCCAACATCATATATTACATCAGGTATAGGGCATGTGAGCATGGCTCGGCTAAAATGTCATTGCAGACCAAATGGGGAGACTTGATGGGCCTAATTAGCTAGGAGGCTTGCAGGTTCCCCAGGCCTTATTTAAATACTTGAGTGATTCAACACAAGATATATTCGTACAAAATGCATTAAAGCCTTTTGGTAAGCTATAAATATATCACAGTATGTATAAAAGCAAAGTTTACTGCTGTGACTCCATTAATTTTTTAGGCCTATTTATGTGGCAATGTTGGCATGCTTAAAGGGGGCCTTCAGTTGAAGAAGGCACAGCTAATAAACATACTGTGAAGCTGAGCAAAACTTCTTCCCCCTCACTGAAAAGGTTGTTTTTAACTTTTATTCTGTTTTCTCCAGATACAGAGACATTCCTGACTTCAGTGAAAGAAGAGTGAGTCATCTTAATAAAAATATGAAGTTTAAATCAAAATTCTTGGACATGCACAGAACAGTCAAGACCAAAAGGAAACATATATTTTTTACAGAAGAACCTGAGACAGGGGCAGTTAAAAAGAGCAGCATTTTGATTAAGGTCAGTATTGTATATGGTATATTAATAGTCTTGAATTTGGGATTCTGATGTTAAAACCTGTGTGTCTGCTGGCTCTTAAAAATAGTGCAAGATTGTGTTCATAATTTAGAATGCTCTTAGTTGCTAGTGAGAGAAAGAAAGTAGGTACAATTTTATGTTTCTTACTGTATACTAGATTATGTAAGTGATTAAATTCATATTAGTCTAGTAAGGACTGTATCTTAAGAAGAGACTTCAATGTTTAGGAAGGACGCAGCCCCATTATACCATCTGGGATTGTTCCCGGGGCATATACAAGACGTGAGATTTTACCATGTCAAAAGCTCCCTACACATAGATACCCTGCAGCTGCCAAGGTCATCTGATGTAGTGGTGCATCATGTGATGACTGTACTGCATGTCCATCCTAATATTTTCGTTGGTTTGCATATGCACAGTGAAAGAAACTGCAACACAATGTACCCAAGGACCAGTTTACGCAGATAAAACAGCTTGTTTCTCTCTGCAATGGCATTGTCCGCTTACATCAAGGTTCATTGTAGACATAACATGAAACTATCAGGATTAAGGCCGAGCCATAATTTTTCAGCAACTTGGATATCACAGTAAGCAGTGGTGGAGTGGAGGAAGAGCCCTTCCTGGGGGTGGGGGAAGTCTACAAGCCTGTGAGGTGAATGCTCCCAAATGCCAAAACGTAGTGTTCCTTTGTAGGGTTCTGTTGACTTCTTTCTCCTTTTACTTAGATTGCTGAAGGTAGTGATAATCTCCCTTCAGTAGCAAAGTCACATTTCTGCAATTGTTTGAAATGTGGTTCTGTAATACATGGTCTTCCTAGGTAGAAAGCTTCTTGAAACAAGTGAATGAGCCTGCGGAAGAGATGTCTCAAGACAGAGTTCACCCTCCTTCTTCCAGTAGTGATTCAGAGGAACAGGAAAACATTGCTGGCTCACAAAATAATTTGGATTCTCCTAAAAGTGACCTGCCATTCTCCAGTTCAGATTCTGGTAAGCGTGGAGGAAACAGCACTGAGGAAAAAGGCAAAGAAAATCTGGTAGTAGCAACAAGTGACTGGAAGTTCCAGGAGCCTAAGGAAGAGGCAGGAAGAGAAGATGCACATCCTTCAGGAAGAGAGTTAGTTCCTGTGGATATTCCGGACTACCTGCAGGTGGAAGCAGAAGGTATGTGATAATTCTGAGTAAAAGCTTTAAAAAGTGTGTGTGTCTGTGTGTATGAATGAGAAACTGTTGATAAGCCCCCAAAGCCTTAAAAAACCAAAATTAATCCCCTTTTTATTTGCAAGAGAGATTGTTTGGTGATGAACAGAGTGCTACTTCACCAGCTACCCCTTTGAATAAAAATACAGGTAGCAACAACTTCTGCTGGAAATAAATGTAGCAGGCTGATGGGGGAGCATGGAACTCTGCCTGCTTCTGTGAGTTTGCTTTACAAGAGAGCAGTTCCAACCTATAGTAGAGATCTTCTTGGTCAAATGAGCAGTTTCTTTCTCATGAAATGTTATAGGATAAGCAACATAGGTGTTAGGGGGAGTTTTGCGTAAAAGGTTTTGTTGGTTGGTTTAAGAGAATTTCTGTGTTCTCTTAAATTTCTGAAATCTCTGTGGGAGAAAAGAATGTTTTGGTTTTCATTGTACTAATTTTTGTTGAAATGTCTTTGTATGTTTTCAGATGCTTCTTTTGCTACTTTATTTTTTTATTTCTTATTCCCAGTGAATAAATTTGTAGTGAATTTCACATTTGATTACTACAGTAGATGCAGCAATAAAGCAGATCTCTGTGGCTTTTTTGTTTCCCTGTTGTAAACAGCAGCTAAAGTGAACAATTACACTAATATTTATTTCAGTTTAATGGCTTTTATTGTATGTTATATTTTGCATGCTGTTGTCCCTGTGATCACTTTGGGACTCCTCCTGGCTCTCTGAAGCAATGCATAAATTGAACTGAAATGAGTAATAAAAGTAGTTTAGATTTTTCTTCGTGTTCCTAAATCCATTTAAGAGAAATAAGCTAATTGCAAAGTATGGTTTTCTTTGGTTTAGGTGAAGTAAAAACTACAAACAAGAGGAAAATCAAGATAATACCGAAGATGACAAACAGGTGTGGGCAGCCCCTGCCTCCTGAAATAGTTGCTGATCCCGAGTTGGCTAAATACTGGGCGCAGCGGTATAGACTGTTCTCTCGATTTGATGAAGGAATTCAGTTAGACAGAGGTAAATTCATATATTGATTGGAAGCTACTTTGTTTTGAAGTGATTGGCAAGTTCTGTAATAGACCATTCTACACATGTAGATCTTCACTTGATACTTCAGTTGCTAAATGATGATTGTGCATGTGTGAGCTATATACTTCACTGATTTTTATGTTCAAGGTTGTCCTTTTTAAGTACAGAAATATGACTACTGCTTTCTTCCATTAGAGGGATGGTTTTCTGTTACGCCTGAGAAGATTGCAGAGCATATTGCGGATCGTGTAAGCCAGTCCTTCAACTCTGACTTAATAGCAGATGCATTCTGTGGCGTAGGAGGAAACGCTATTCAGTTTGCCTTGGCAGGGAAAAAAGGTAAACATTTCTGTTTGCTTCTTTTCTCTTATCCACTGTGTGCGCATTAATATGCTAGCGTTGTGGTAGATATATATAGAGAGAGAGAGAGATTGTGTATGTGTGTGTTCTAGTTAAAGCTAAAGATTCTTACTAGGGGACAGATCTAGTCTTTGCAATTGGCTAAATTCCTCCTTCCAGTTCCCAGTGTCACTTTCCATGTTGTCTTGAAAGTGTTGGATACTGCCTCCACCCTCCACTGTGTGGATGTAAGAGGAGGGAAGAATCTGCAGAAGTGCCTTTCCTGCTTTCACTAGTGAGATCCTCCAAGAGATGGAGTCTTTTTTTCCATGACGATCTGAGTTCAGCTTTACGCTTTGCTTGCTTAGAAAAATTAAACCATTATCAGCTTAGTTTAGAGTTACACAATATACACCGGCCAAAAAAATTATACAAATGCAGAGAAAATATAGTGGTGTTATTCCAGCTTAGGTGATTGGTTGTTTATGTGGCACAAGTACTAATTCCCACTGCTTTCTTTCTTTTCAACATACATGACTGATTGAATTTTTATTTTTTTTTTAAAAAACCTGCATTTTGAAAAAGACCTTGTTCATTCTTTTTAGTAATCGCAATCGATATCGACCCTGTGAAGATCAGTCTTGCTCTCAACAACGCAGAAGTCTATGGAGTAGCAGATAAAATAGAGTTCATCTGTGGAGACTTCATGAAGCTAGCATCCAGTTTAAAAGCAGATGTTGTGTTTCTGAGCCCTCCGTGGGGTGGGCCTGAATATGCTGCTGCAGAAATCTTTGATGTTCAAACTATGATTTCTCCCGATGGATATCCTTTTTCAAGTCACTTCTTCCACAAAAGTAAAACAAATGCTGTTTTTCTTACAGGGTGACCGCATATCACATATTATGCTTTCTGCCATATATCATTTCATCTTATACGTTAAATTAATACCCCACCCTTCCTCCCAAAGAATTATTTCCAGAGAACAGGGTCCTTCCCCCTTACTTTGTAGTTGCAAAGGGCTCAGATGATCTGAAAAGTGTAGTCTTAGTTTCAAGTTGCTTATGTTAAGCTTAAGTTCTATTGTGGGGGTTTTTTTTCATGACACACCTTGGATAGGAATTCCAGGGTCATGAGTTAAGATTTTTGTACTGTTGAATGATTGGTGATGACCTTCTTCAAAGCAGCTGATGACAGTGTTGCAAACTGATTCTTGTAAATCAAATGTCCATTGCTGTTTCTCTCAGGAGAGATTTGGGTACTCTGACTAAGAAGAGATTTTATTTTTAAAAGTGACTTTCTTTTCAGAATTGGTCCTATTTAGGATGTTGCCTTTATAATGCTGACTACCAGATTTCTGTTGTTGAAGAGGTTTTGTTTGAGTTGGCATATAGTCTTGTGTAATCTGGGAAATTTCTGTAGTTGCTTTAAAAAAAAACATCACCACATTTTGACAGTTCCTTGTTCTTAGTTTTGACTGTCTGTTAGACAAAAGATGTTAAATTGGTTCATAGACTCCTAGGGCTGAAAAGAATCAGATACTTATCAAATCTCGCTCTTGGTCCTGTGGCGAGATCATCTACTAAATCTAATAATTCCTTTCAGGTTAACATTTCTGAGTTCTTATAGGATGACTTTACATGTGTCCTAGATGATTCAGTAACTAATTCCCACATTGAGGACCTAGTGTAAAGGGCAGTTTCAGGTTCCCAAATTCATCGCGATCATCCTTTCAGATCTGTTGTCCATATGGTATGAGTGAGGGTTAGAAACAGTTCTGTCTCTGGAGAAATACCTTCTTTTTCCTTGGCAATCACTCGTAGCCGAGTAAGATTGTCTTCCATGAAAATGGTCTTAGCAGTTTGTCTGTAAGTGACTGTGGAGATTGATTCTGGATTTGCACATCCTTCCACAGTGAGGACACAGGTCGCTCTATTGGACGCAGTTTTTCCCCTCCAAAAATTGAGGGGAAATGTGTGTGCGTCCTATGGAGCAAATGCAGGCTTGTGCCAGGGAGAGGCTGCACGGGGCTATGGCTTCTTTAGCTCCACGCAGCCTCTCCTGGCAGGGAGAGATTGCGCGGGGCTAAAGAGGAAGCTAAAGAGGAAGCTAAAGAGGCAGCTATGCCTTGGCTTGTGCCATAGCTGCGCGCAACCCCTCCGGCAGGGAGAGGTTGTGCGCAGCCTGTACGTTGCTCTTTGGGGCTTGGGGGGAAAGATTTTTTTTTATTGATTTCCCCGTCTAAAAACTAGGTGCGCCCTATGGTCTGGTGCGCCCTATGGAGCGAAAAATACGGTAGATCACTGGGAGGATTTGCCAAACGTTTCTCCCTTTCGGCCTGAGTTCATGCTTCTTCAAAGTCCATGCTGCCTTTGGTAGAGGCTATTCTCCAACTGACGGGCTCTTTGTCATCAGTTGTTGGTGTTTATACTACATTTTATTTACCTTGAGATAATCTTTAAACCTCTTTTGCTGTCCACCAGCATTATGCTTATCATTCTTAAGTTGGGAATAGAGTAGTTGCTTTGGAAGACGATCATCAGGCATCCGAACAACATGTGACAAGTAGTTTGGGTATGGTCAGTACATGCAGCAGAGAAGCTGGAAATTAGGTTGGAGAGACCTAAAGTGGTTGCATGGAATATACCACTTAAACTGCAATGGGTAGGGGGAGACATGTTTTTGAAAGTGATTAACACCTCTAAATTGAAAATTAGCATAGCAAGAAGGCTAATCTGAACAATACTTCTTGCTGATTTGTTAATGCTTTGTTTTCATTTTTATACTTGCAAATAGTTGTGTTTTGCTTTTTACTAGAATATTTAAAAACTAACAGTGGTACCTCGGGTTACATATGCTTCAGGTTACAGACGCTTCAGGTTACGGACTCTGCTAATCCAGAAATAGTACTTCAGGTTAAGAACTTTGCTTCAGGATGAGAACAAAAATCGTTCTCCGGTGGCACGGCAGCAGCAGGACGCTCCATTAGCTATAGTGTTGCTTCAGGTTAAGAACAGTTTCAGGTTAAGAACGGACCTCCGGAACGAATTAAGTACTGTAGATTCCGGCGTATAAGACAACTTTTTAACCCCGGAAAAGAGGTTTAAAAGTCGGGGGTCGTCTTATACGCCGGGTATGGGCGGGGCGGAGCCCGCTCCGCGCCGGGCGGCTTTCTCCCAGCGCAGAGCTGCCCAGCGTATTAGATGACTGGACTTATAAGACGAACCCCCAAATTGCAGCTGCCAATTTGGGAGGTCGTCTAATACACCCAGTCACCTAATACGCCGGAATCTACGGTACTTAATCCGAGGTACCACTGTACCTACCTTGCATTCTGAAATGGTACAATCCCCTCTGCTACCTCATCCTGCTGCTTGTGTAGACTAGGGCCCTGATCAGAATATCACTCATGGTATTCTGTACATACCTGTGGAAGAATGTGTGTTACCTTAGGGGACTGTCTTACTAAAAGAGCCATCCCCATTGAAAGAGTATTTGCTTTTTCTTCCTTAACACATCTGTACATTTGAAATTTTCAAGCTGTCGCAAAAGATTACCAGCAAGATTGTGTACTTTCTTCCTCGTAATGCTAACATAGATCAGGTAAGTTTTAATTTGCAGGTTCAGGAGTAGTGCTGTACAGTTGCTAATCTAGAGATGTAGGGTAGAATTCAGTGTTGCGCATTTGCAGCATGCCAAAAGAAATGATTCCCCCCCCCCATACACACACTGTTCTGGGGACTCTCCCCACACCTACTCAAGCCATTTTGGGGGGCAGAGGTGGGGAAAGCCCTGTTGCACAAGTGAAAGTCCTTATGCAAGGCTTCTGCTGACTGACTTCTGCCCCTGAGCTGCGAACAGACATTTCACCTGTGCCCAGTGGGCTTAAGTCTCTGTCTTTCACCTTCCGTTTCTTCCCACCTCCATCTACAATATGGCGATAACACTGACCTACCTTACACGTTTGTTGTAAGGAGTACTGAGAGCCTATGTAGAATGTGTAAGATTGAATATTATTGTTATCGAACTTTCTCCCTGTAGAACAAGGATGGGGAATCAGGTGGCCTCTACATCTCCAATCATTTCCAACCTTGCCCATTACAGAGTGGAGCTGACGGGAGTTGGAGTCCAACACCTGGAGGGCTACGGGTCCTAGAATGCTAAATATGTATTTTTGTTGTAAAAAAAAGTAGGCTCTTTGACATTCAATAACCTTAGAAGTTTGGGCAGAAAGGACCGAAGGGAAACATGATAGAGGTTGAACAGCATAGACAGTATGGATAGTGTTTATCATTCTGTGCTAGAAACTGAGGTCGCTCTGTGAGATTGAGTGGCGGAGCAGACAGAAAGAAAAACATAATTTATATCAGTGAGTACACAAAAAGTTAGCAAGGACCGCTAGCTTAGATAGCATTTTTAAAGGGTTAGGCCAATCCATAGGGGCTAGGTCTGTTAATGACTACTATATAAAAGGATTCTCTTTGTTCTGAGGCAATGTAACCCTAGATACTAGTTGATGTGGAGCAAAGAACTCAAGAGAACTGGACCAGGTGTAATTTTTTGGCAAAGACCATCACTAAATGTTTTGCTGTACTGGGCTGGTGCAGCTGCAACTTTTCCAATGCTAGTAATTATTTAAAAGTTGGAAATTGGATTATTAGCTTTCTCCCTTTGCACACAGATCTCTCCTCTTTTTACTTAAGGATTTTTGACTTAAGGATTTTTTACTTAAGGATTTAAGCATTCTAATGATGGTTAAGGGTGTTCCCAAGCCCTGGTCGTTTAGCATTAAAACCTTGTTTTAGGAATGTCTTCAAGCATGGCCAGCAATGAAAGGCTTGCAGGCTGCACATCACAGATCCTGAACTATACCTGTTACACTACCTTGTACTGGGGTCTGACATTACACTTCAAAAGTTTGGGCACCGTTACTTTGCATTTTCAGTTTTCTTACAACATTTACATTGCTGTAGATGTAGCAATATACAAACCCCCACAAAGTTTAATATAAGCAGTTAATAACCAAATCCAGCCTTAAAATGTTGAAGATACATAAACACTGCCTGAAGGGGCAAAGGTGATCAAACTTGAATTATTGTCAGTTTCTTTCTACTTCCTCTAGAGGGAGCAGTCATACCAAAAAGATACAGATAGCATAAGTAAATTATGCATGCTGTGCTTTTAAACTAAGCAAAGAATGAACTGTTTGGTGTTTGCTGCTGGCTTTCTTTATACACTTTTCAGGACAGAGTTTTCAGGTTGTGGGATACTTGGCATGAAAGTATTTTTGTTTAAAAAGCTCAGAACCACAAAAGCAAAGTGAAGGTAAACTAGGTCAACAAATGTTGTTTTTGTGGTGTTTGTTATTAGACATAATTATGTTTGCTCATGATGGGGACTTAATAGCAACTTGCAGTAAAAAGTACTACTTCAAAGGCAATTTATATGGATGTACACACCTACCCTGGAATAGGACAGACTTTTATTAAAAGTTCATTGTATGTATGTTTGCACACACACATCCAGACCACTATTCCCAGTGTGCTGTCATTTCTGGGACTGATCTTTCTAGAAGCTGAACATTTGGGCTTACAGTCTAAGCCATTGTCTGTTCTTCAGTTGCAGTTCTAGGTTTGTTGCAATAAAAAAATGTCAGTGATAGCTTGTACAATCAAATAGGAAAATGGTCCCAGATGGGCAGGTGTGTCAAGTTAGCGGGATGTAATCACAGGTAAATGTGCATAGGATGGCATCTTTGTGGTGAGGGACCTGTCAAGTTTGGGATGCTCAGATATGTTTTTCCTAAGTAATCTTTGCTGCACAGACTAGACAGATCTCATCACTGATAGCATTATTTGCACAAGCATAATGGATATCCCTTTCAAATATCAACACAGCTTCCACATCCAATTCTATCCTAGGAAGCAGGAAGATTTGTGTGTTTTTTTTTTCTTTTTTCAGATACGTTAACTCAAATTTAAACCATTGGAGATGATCATGAACAAGTTTGACTGGGTTCAGTAATCTATAGGCAGGCACTGTCCTGCAGATAGAGAACATGTGCACTGAGAACAGAAAGAGTTGTGAAATTTATTCCATTAGGCACAGCCCAGGCCGTGCAGCAAATATGGGCATTTCACATCCAGATGCTCAAATTTGTGAGAAGGTCCCATTGAGCTTTACAGGACACACATTGTCCATCTGAGGCTTTGAGATGAGGGTGTCCTCCAGACCATTTTGAAATTTCCATGTAGCACCTCGCCATAAGGAGCTGGTAACTGGAAGTGATGTATATTTGAATGACGATCCCTCCTTCTTTCAATTGATGGGGTGAACAGAAATTCATTTTCTCTAAGAATGTTTATTTTTGAGAGTTGCATCTCTTAAATATAATCCAATCTGTTTTTCCCTAAAAGCCTGCTGTGCTGCCTACATGCACGTGTGTTTTAACAAAACAAGTGCGCATAGGACAGGAACTGAGTCCAGAAGCAGTTAGATTGTATTGAGGGTCTTGTGTAATCCAGTTTTTCCCCTTAACTCTCAGGGTTCAATGAACTTTAGAGAAATCCACTTGCAGTAATATAACCAGTCCACACAAGTAGATCATGACTCCAGTCATTTGTACAAAAGCAAAAATGGAAACTGCTGAGATATTTTGGGGAGTCAAGATAAGTTAGTAATTCCTTAATGAATCACTGCACCACAGACAAGATTTTCCCTTATCTAGCAAGGAGGTCAGGAAGTAGCACTGGGAAACTGGAGGGTTTTAGTAAACGTAGGTTTGTCACTGGGAGGGTTTATATTCAATCAGATATGCTTCCTTCCAGTTTACTCTTTTACTACTTAAGTGCTTATGCTGGCATGTCATGAATTGATATTCTATCCAAATACAGCCATGGGAGGAGGCATTAGCCACATTCACATGTCACATGGTTTGCAATGCACAAATGAGTCACAGCTGCTTTCCTTCTCCCTCTGAGTGTTGGGAGAAAACAAACCATCATTCTGGTTTGTGTTTCATTTGAACCAGGGTTTGTAGGTTTGTTTCACTCCCAAATGATCTGGCTACAGATTGTGGTTTGTTAGGGCTGAGACAAACCACAGTCCCTGATTTGGATGTACCACTAGGCGAAGAATGTGATTTGCTTTCACCTAACCATAGCAGGGAGCAGGGTAGTAGGCGTGATTTTTGTATGCATGGTAAGCTATGGTTTGTGCTTCACAGTGACATGTGAATGTGGCCAATTGGTGATGGAATTGGCATTAATATAGGTACCACATAATACAGGTAGTCGGTTTAAAGATGCCAGTTTAAAGGACTTATCACCCTCTTTTTGCTATTAAAGGGGGCCATAGGTCACTGGTAAAGCATCTGCTTTGCATTCAGAAGCTCCCAGGCCCCATCCACAGCATCTCCAGGCAGGGCTGGGAGAGAACGCTCTCTGAAACGCTGGAGAGCCGCTGCCAGTCAGTGTAGACAATGCTGAGCTAGATGGATCTATAGTCTGACACAGTATAAGACTGAGCTTCCTGTATTTCTAAGTGTCAACAGTCTGGTTCCATTCTAGTTCAGATGGAACATATCCTCTTTGTACTACTACTACTACTACTACTAATAATAATAATAATAACAATAATAACTTATTCTTTATATGCCACCCATCTGACTGGGTTCCCCCAGCCACTCTGGACAGCTTCCAGTAAATTCAGACATCAAACACAGTAAGACATCAAGCATTAAAAACTTCCCTGAACAGGGATGTCTTCTAAAAGTCAGATGTTTATCTCCTTGACATCTGATGGGAGGGCGGGGACGACTATTGAGAAGGCCCTCTGACCAGTTCCCTGTAACCTCACAGTGAGGGAACTGTCAGAAGACTCTCAGAGCTGGACCTCAGTGTCCAGGATAAATGATGGGGATAGAGACACCCCTTCAGGTATACAGGGCTGAGGATGTTTAGGGCTTTTAAGGTCCTGAATCTATTGCCATCTCGGTGTCACATTTTGAGTTATTTAACAGTTCTTGTTTTTCTTTCTTTTTACTTTTTAGGTAGCTTCCTTAGCTGGGCCAGGAGGAAAAGTTGAAATAGAACAAAACTTTCTGAACAACAAATTGAAAACCATAACTGCATACTTTGGTGATCTAATTAAAAAACATGCACCTTGACTTATTTATGTGAGTGAACCTGCTTGTCAAGGCAAAATGTATTATCCCAAAGCTTTGAAGATTACTCCCTTTGCCTGTTATATATTTTACAATCAGTGGCTCCTCTAAAATATTGTCATTTTGTTAATTAATGAAAAATGGTTTAGAATGCCTGTTGCAGTTATCAATAAAATATTTTACAATAAGTCTGAAGGATTTTCTAAGTGATTACCAAAGTAAAGTGTGAAGTGGATTAATAATTAGACTTCCATTTACATACACAGAGCAGTGAGGCCATTTCCCAAACCTATTAGCTAGATTAGCCTCCAAGGATAGATAGACCATCTGAACTTCCTGCCCTCTTGCAGATGGGAATAGTTGCTGCAAATACAAACTTCACCAGGAAGTAGTCAGACTATAACAGAGGGGCAATGTCTGCCCATATTTCTAGACCACCACACCTCCCTATTTGGAGCAAAGGCCAAATAAAGGGTGTATCCCACTCTTCCATCTGTCAGGCAGATAACCACTTGAGACAGCACATGATGAAATATAAACTGGGCCCAGAGCATGGATTTTGGTATGGATGCCAAAACCTTCCAGCACTGTGCTGGAGACCACCTCAGTTTGGGAAGCTGTTGGGAAGCAGGGTCCCTAACCTGTCTGACCCAACACCAGATACAGGCCTTCTACTCCTGCTCCAAAGGGTTTCCTGGTGATGGAAAATGAACTCTGGTGGTCTACAGCAACTCCCCCTGCCAAATCTGAGTAGGTTAGCAGGCAGAGCTGCATCTGGCCCACCCAGGTCTTGATAAAAGGTCTGCTCATCCACAATTAAGGGGTCCACATGATCCTATGGCAAACAGACCCAGTCTTTTAACAGCACCACCCCCAGACTGTTGGTCACAGTGCTGGAGCATCCAGAGATACCAAGAATGGAGAAGAACTCAATAAGGGACCCACCATGCAAGCACCTGTAATCCCTCCTCTGGTGCACCCTACCCTGTGTCAGCATCGCCCTTGAGCCAGTGCCACCAACTGGACTCATACACTTCAGCCCCGACTGGGCTAGGCGAGCTGGGTCGCACTTCCAGAGACCACCTTCTGCACAGGAACAGGTCAAAGTGCTGTGGACTCACAGCTTAGAGTTGTGAGCACCGGATTCACTTCCACAAGAAGACAGTTGTCGCACAGCAGAGTACAGCAGAGTATAGCAGAGCATAAACAACTCGGAGAGCAGCTCTGTAGAATATCTTCTTTTATTCTATCTACAACTATAATACACAACTATGTACAGAGCTAAATGAGGTCTAAATGAAAATGCTGAACTGCACTGAGTGTTTGCAGCTGCTCTTAGCAGCAACCTTATCTATACACACGATCTCTCTCTAACACTCAGTCTCTCTCTCTCTGATGTGAGGCTGGAGCGGAAGAAGTAGAGAGCAGAAACCGCCCCCTCCTCTCTGGAGAATTAGCAGAGAACATCAGCAGATTCTTGGATATGGGAGGGGTGAAATCTCACCCTGGCCATGCTTGCCCCTCCCCCTGAACACTGAGTGTCAGGGACTGGAAGGGCTCTGAAGAGTGTGGTGGAGGTAGGGGACAAGGGGAGTGACCCAGAAGAGGGGACCAGTGATTTATGTGAGGTGGGGTGATGCTGCCTGCAAGGCAGGAGCTGGGGAGGAGGGAAAGTCAGGGCAGAGGAAGGTGTGCCAGATATGGAAGTGGTTCAGCTGACAGTAGACTTCCACTTTTCCTCGCCCCACTTCCTCCTAGAACCAGGGGGGCTTGAAGTGGGAAGAGCAGCGGCACCTTCTGTGCAGGAGAAGCCTCAGGTTGCAGGCACGCAACCCATCAGGGTTGCAATGTAAGCTGGAGGAAAGGAGGGCCCCCACTGTTGCTGCAAGTGCTTCATAGGCTCCAAACCTGTGGACAGCTGCTTAGAGGCTAGAAATGTGTGGTATCCGGAGCACCTTGGAAGCTGCTGTGTTCAGTGGCGTAGCGTGGGGGGTGCAGGGGGGGCCGGCCGCACCGGGCGCAACATCTGGGGTTAGGGGGCGCAAATCCACGGGTTAGGGGGCGCAAATCCACGGGTTAGGGGGCGCAAATTACTTGCCTTGCCCCGGGTGCTGACAACCCACGCTACGCCACTGGCTGTGTTTCTCTTGCCAATAAACAGTTAATTATCAGGCATGTGCCTTCGTTCTCTGGGACAGGCCTGACACTGAGAGACTGCCCTAAGATTTACTCCCTGCAGGCACATTCCTCCTAAAATCCGCCTCAAAAATAGTCACAGACAGCTATATACACTACCCACAGATGACAACCCAACCACAGACGCACTACAGCCAGTTCACATTAAAAGGACATAGCATAATAATTTATAGCACCCATAATATAAATCCTGTTCACAGGCATTCCACTCTAACCTGTAGTATTGCAAACATGCATCATCTCCTAGCTCATGCCCAGTGGGTGCTAACTCGTAAATCACAACTGTTTTCCACACTGGGTATCCCAAGGATCACACTTAATCCTATGGATGGTCAAACAACCCACATACTGTACATTTCTCCAATTTTCTAATCCCATACAAGAATATTGTTGTTGTTGTTCAGTCGTGTCCGACTCTTCATGACCCCATGGACCAGAACACGCCAGGCACTCCTGTCTTCCACTGCCTCCCGCAGTTTGGTCAAACTCATGTTAGTAGCTCCGAGAACACTGTCCAACCATCTCGTCCTCTGTCGTCGCCTTCTCCTTGTGCCCTCCATCTTTCCCAACATCAGGGTCCTTTCCAGGGAGTCTTCTCATGAGGTGGCCAAAGTATTGGAGCCTCAGCTTCAGGATCTGTCCTTGCAGTGAGCACTCAGGGCTGATTTATTTAAGAATGGAGAGGTTTGATCTTCTTGCAGTCCATGGGACTCTCAAGAGTCTCCTCCAGCACCATAATTCAAAAGCATCAATTCTTCGGCGATCAGCCTTCTTTATATACTACCAGCAATATTATAGCAAAAAAAAAAAGAGAGAGAGAGAGAACAAGGGATGGAATGAGGGACCCCCAGCCTTATTCCACACTCAAAAGTAACAACCTCAAAGGAGCAACATCCTTTGGATTTGTCCTTTCCTGTTAAACATCATACTAGCAACAATAACTTTCTAATTGCTGCCAAATTCCTTTGGATTGCTGCACTGGGGCAAAGGAGTGACCAAGCTGATCAGTACTAGATGCTCTCTTTCCAGAGAATTAGTGAAAACTGACAGGGGGCAAATTGAAACTGAACCATCTTTAACATGGAAAGATTCTGGGAGTGTTGTTTGTTAATAAATCAACAAAATTGTTGGTCCCTAATAGAGATCTCTGGTGGCAAGTGCTGCTAGGATTGTAGCCAAAACAGGGCCACTGAGAAATGAGAGAGGTAGGTATCCACATGTTCATGGGGATCACGTGACCTGCTACTAAAAGAGCAAGACAAACTCTGAAACTATGAAAACTGCATGCTTAGTAGCCTGGGAAAGTAGCTGGGAAAGGGAAAATCCAGTGGGGGGGGGGGGAGAAAGAAGAGTAGAACTCTTATTGGAGGCAATGACTGACCAGATTCCTAAACTTTTAGGAGGGAGGACATTCTGCAAAATTTTGTTGCAGTCCTAGTTACAGAGTTTTGAACTGAACAGAATGAGCATTGTCATATTCCGCCATCATTTAATTCAGGGTGGATCTATGAAAGCTGCCTACATGTCTCATGCTCTCTTGTAGTCTAAGAACCAGTAGCACTTAGAAACAGAGCTGCTCTCCTCACACAGCCCTGTGTAAGACAGTATTTATGGTAGCTGCTCCTGCCACTCTTCTCTCTGAGGCAGTGAAAAGAGAATTGTTACAAGTAACCAGCCAAGTGCTAAATTACTGAGCTGCATTAGATGATTATGATTTGCAGTTGAACTTAGAACCATAGAATGCATTGAGTCAGGCATCCAGCTGCTTTTTATTGCTCTATTGAAAACATTCAATCATTTGTCATGATTAGCAGCAATAAAACTAGGCTAGGCTGGCATCTTATTTGTAGAGCAGCTGAAAGCGTAAGACTATTAATGGCTCCTAGACACAGTGTCATATGTTCTACCTCCACCGTTAGAGGCAGTATGCTGGGAATCACAGGTGGGGAGGGTGCTGCTGTGCCCAGATCCTGCTTTTAGGCTTTCCATAGGTTGGCCGCTGTGAGAAATGGGTTGCTGGACCAGATGGGCCATAGGCCTGAGCCAGCAGGCTCTTCTCATGCTGCTATGTGCTCACACACGTGACCCTAGAAAAACTCGCTTAAGGAAACTAGCAACTAAAGCAGCCAAAGCACAAGTGATTATCGCAATCTGTTGTGAATTCTCCAGGATTACAGCGGTACCTCGGGTTAAGTACTTAATTCGTTCTGGAGGTCCGTTCTTAACCTTAAACTGTTCTTAACCTGAAGCACCACTTTAGCTAATGGGGCCTCCAGCTGCTGCCGCGCCGCCGGAGCACGATTTCTGTTCTCATCCTGAAGCAAAGTTCTTAACCCGAGGTACTATTTCTGGGTTAGTGGAGTTTGTAACCTGAAGCGTATGTAACCCGAGGTACCGCTGTACTGGAAAGCTTACCTAAATGCAGTAGAATCTGTAGCACTTCTGACAGCTTCTTATGGTTATCTAGCACTGCAGGAAATAAAGATAACTATATTTGAGATATATTTGAGATGGGAAGCAGAGCCTCTATCTGCTCTGCTAGAAGACCAGCTCCAGGCCATCAGCTTCATCCTTTCCTCCCTCAATTGTCATGTGGCAGCAGCCATTCCACTTGGCTGCAGCTGGAAGAGATGCCCCTTCTGGCTCCTCCTTCCCATGACTTGCTTCTGTCCCAGAAGGTTGTATTAAACACACACACACAAACACACACACAGAGAGAGAGAGAGAGAGAGAGAGAGAGAGAGAGAGAGAGAGAGAGAGAGAGAGAGAGAGAGAGAGAGATTTTAAATGAGCAGAAAGCTGCCCAGTAGGGTCTGGTTATTAAACAGTTTGATGAGTCATGTATCTGACTTTGCTAGATAAACAGAGCAGGATATCCTGATATTGCTGCCCAGTTTTTCCTTTCACTTCTTTGCTCTCCCATCTGATGAGCATGGATGGAAAACAAACGGGGGAAGGAAGGAGAGAACCTTTCATACTTCAGACTCTCAGCACATCCCTGGAAGAAAGGAGAATATGTTTCAAAAACATCATAAAATGTTCACATTCATGTCTGCATTTGGACAGCTTTTTTTCCCCCAACGAAACGTTTTAATATAGTTTTTAAAAGGAGCCGGTCCAGAATATCGCACTTTGATCTTCTATCTCCCAAGCAAAGTGCTTAGTATTGTCAAAGATGATTGTACAAATTGTCATGATATGCCCACTCTCCCAGATTCAGAAGGGAAAGCAAATAGGACTGGGTGTGACATCTGGGTCTCCATCAAAGGAGACTTCATGTGTATGCTCTGTGTGTACGAGTCCTATACATTGGGAGGCTCCACAAACTGAACTTAGCCCAAACGCCAGCCTTGCTAAGTCATGACAAGAGAATGTGGTCTAATTTGTTTGCTTGATTCTGAGTTTTATAGTATTGCATTTAAATATTTTGAATATAGGCGGGGAGGGGGTTTCATTAGTGTGAAAGCATCATATGCCTTATACTGAGTCAGAGAATAGATCCACTGAGCGCAGTATTGTCAACACTGACTGTGTCTTTCCCCAGCCCTACCTGGAGAGATCATGGATTGAACCTGGGACTTTTTGTATGCAAAATGTGGACTCTCCCACTGAGCTGCAGTGTGGTGTAGTGGCTAAGAGCGGTAGACTCGTAATCTGGTGAACTGGGTTTGTTTCCCTGCTCCTCCACATGCAGCTGCTGGGTGACCTTGGGTTAGTCACACTTCTTCGAAGTCTCTCAGCCTCACTCACCTCACAGAGTGTTTGTTGTGGGGGAGGAAGGGAAAGGAGAATGTTAGCCGCTTTGAGACTCCTTCGGGTAGTGATAAAGCGGGATATCAAATCCAAACTCTTCTTCTTCCACATACATCTCTCTTACTGTGAGAACTCAACCTATTAAAGTGCATTTTCCTCCCTGGCCCTTCTCATTTTTCTGTACATGCTGTGTGAATTGTGTCCAGAACTTCTATATTTTTGTACAAGACGGGTATGTGAAAGGGCAGTGCTTTGCTGATGGTTCTGCTTTAGCGTCCCATACTGTTGGGAGCCTTTGAGCTCCATCCTGTGGTACTAGGCTCACAGGATCTGGCTCATTCCTTTTCTGTTAATGGCCAGGATGTGGTCGAAAACAACTACCGGTATTTCACACCAAAAGCTGTGGGGTCATTTGCAAGATTACTTTGCACCATCAAATTAGAAGTACAGATGAAATGATATCTAGCAAATTTTCAGCATCACAACTGTTATACAATTTCATCTTTAACGTTCAATTTATCAAAGAAAAACTCAAGATGATCAGATGGGGAGTAGGAGGAGGGAGAGGGCACGTAGGTTTTGAAGGGTGGTATCTTTATAATTTTATTTGTTAGGGGAAACACACACACAAAAGGAGTTTTTTTCAGCTTTTCTATGCTGAAACACATTGGTCATATTTAACAATCAAACATGCCATCATTTGTGGTATCTTTGAGACCTGTTTATCCTTTTGTCCTATGGCGGGGGTGGGGGGGCTGAAAGGAAAACCTAAGTGGTTTTCCAGCTGCTTTTGCTATGTGGAAGCAACTCTTCCCGCTAGAGGGGGTAGTTTATGGAAGAGTGCATTATAACTACAATGGTACCTCAGGTTACAGACGCTTCAGGTTACAGACTCCGCTAACCGAGAAATAGTACCTTGGGTTAAGAACTTTGCTTCAGGATGAGAACAGAAATTGCGCTCTGGCAGTTTGGCGGCAGCGGGAGGCCCCATTGGCTAAAGTGGTACCTCAGGTTAAGAACAGTTTCAGGTTAAGAACGGACCTCCAGAACTAATTAAGTTTTTAACCTGAGGTACAACTTACGGGCTAGGAGAGCTTCTTGGGAGATTGCCCACACATTGTACCACACATTGTAATTGGAGTGCTATTTTGTATCATGCAGCTTTTCAGACTGATGAAGCGTGTAGCGAAACCTGTAATACATTCGGAGAACAGGTCTCCTTTTGCCAATTTGTGTTATTCTCACCAGGGTGGTGGCTTTGATCTGCCTTCCCGTGATTGATCCATGCATACGGCTTTGTGTTTCCAACTCAAGACCTATTGAAGAACATCTCATCCAGCCCAATCTTTGAAAAACAGCTTTGAAAAACTTTTTCACATTCTCCAGTGTGTTACCCTTGCCGTTGTGGCAGCATGGGGTTGTCGTTCTGTGATTGGACTTATGCTACTTGTTGAACGATTCATTTCTCCAGTCTGTATAACGTTCACTGCACATGTAACTTGTTAAAATACAGTTGTACATTTATCCACTCCATGTTTACATTATCTCCAGGCTTTGTCTTGCACATGGCACCTTAGTATGTTTGTTGTTTGAATGGTTACAAGTCTATCTCTATTCTAGCTATTATTCTAGTAAATTTGGTTTTATACTTATAAGCCAGTTTGTGGTGGTGTTGTTGTTTTGTTGTATTATTATTACTGTCACCACATTTGATACTTTGTGTATATACATCAGTATGCAGATGATACCCAGCTCTACCTCTCTTTTAAATCAGAACCAGTGAAGGCGGTGAAGGTCCTGTGTGAGTGCCTGGAGGCGGTTGGAGGATGGATGGCGGCTAACAGATTGAGGTTGAATCCTGACAAGACTGAAGTACTGTTTTTGGAGGACAGGGGGTGGGCGGGGGTGGGGGACTCCCTGGTCCTGAATGGGTAACTGTGCCCCTGAAGGACCAGGTGCGCAGCCTGGGAGTCATTTTGGACTCACAGCTGTCCATGGAGGCGCAGGTTAATTCTGTGTCCAGGGCGGCTGTCTACCAGCTTCATCTGGTACACAGGCTGAGACCCTACCTGCCTGCGGACTGTCTTGCCAGAGTGGTGCATGCTCTAGTTATCTCCCAGTTGGACTACTGCAATGCGCTCTACGTGGAGCTACCTTTGAAGGTGACCCGGAAACTGCAATTAATCCAGAATGGGGCGGCTAGACTGGTGACTGGGAGTGGCCGCCGGGACCACATAACACCGGTCCTGAGAGATCTGCATTGGCTCTCAGTACGTTTCCGAGCACAATTCAAAGTGTTGGTGCTGACCTTTAAAGCCCTAAACGGCCTTGGTCCTGTATACCTGAAGGAGCGTTTCCACCCCCATCGTTCAGCCCGGGCACTGAGATCCAGCACTGAGGGCCTTCTGGCAGTTCCCTCATTGCGAGAAGTGAGGTTACAGGGAACCAGACAGAGGGCCTTCTTGGTAGTGGCGCCCGTCCTGTGGAACGCCCTCCCTTCAGATGTGAAGGAAATAAGCAGCTATCTTCTTTTTAAAAGACATCTGAAGGCAGCCCTGTTTAGGGAAGTTTTTAATATTTAATGCTGTATTGTTTTTAACACTTGATTGGAAGCCACCCAGAGTGGCTGGGGAAACTCAGCCAGATGGGCGGGGTATAAATAAATTATTATTATTATTATTATTATTATTATTATTATTATTATTATTAATTATTATTATTATTATACTGTGCATGCAACCTTACCAGAAGAGTTGTGGTGACATTTGAAGCAGGAAAAATATGAACGGTAAGCAGTGATAATGTGTTCAATGAATCAAAGAGGAAGTTCCCTTATGAACATGTTTTAAAATACAAAATACTAGCATAAGGTTATGATTCCTCCAAAATTAAGCACAATGAAGTCCAATTTATTTTTATTTCTTTCTTTTTTTCACACCCTCACTTATTTTGGGTGCGAGGTGGTTAAGCACAGAATTTTCCTATCACAGTAAAAGTGCTGGGACTCACAAATACTTAACTTTGCCTGACTCATTCCTTAACCACGTTAGTTCTGTAAAGGATTCTGAACAACACTACTGCTCCTTCAAAATACTGTAATCAATATGAGCTGGTTGGGGGGGTTTTTATTAGGGGCTTTAAAAAGCTGTTTGGTTACTTAGTGAGTTGGCTTCAAATGTTTGCTTTTGCTTCCTGTGATAGTAATCTTCTATTATGCTTTCATCACTTACCGTTGTCTACTTAACTGTAACAGTCCTTTGCTTCTTTCCTTATAATAGAATTCACCTCAAGTAACCGGTTCAGGAATGTGTGATTATGAACAAAAGACTCTTGATAGCAACGCAGCTCACAAAAACAAAGTGCACTTCCTTCTTCCGTAGGAGAAAAGTATTTAAGGTTGACTTCATGTAGTATAGTTTGATTCTATAAGCTGAAAATAGCCTGATTTTTTAAAATGCTTTAAAACAGTAACCATCATATTATCTCTCTCTTTCAGAAAAAAAATATGTTGAGAATGTTGTAGTTTAAGAAGTTGGAAGCGCTTTGTTTAAATCTCAGGTCAGCTATGCACTCACTGTAAGTTCAGGTCTATGGTCTCCTAGCTTTACCCTTCTGACCTTCGGTAATATGGGGATCACACTAGTCTAGTCTCTACAACCTGCCTGCCTTACCTGGCTGTATTACTGAGATAATACATGTGAAGCCTTCTGAACATTTAGGAAAGCTCCTATGTAAATTTGCATTACATACTACATGTACAAAGTGAGGTCATACATTCCAGTCTGCGATCCAATCTGCAGGATATAATGCCTGCAGGACAGAGCATGGTTTTCTAAGTCAAAGAGAGGACATCTGTGTATACAATTGGAATATTTCTTTTTTTTTTTTTAAATATTTTTATTCAAAAGTTTTTCCATGTAAACACAACATACATAGACATACAAAAACAAAACAAAACAAAAAACATGTACCATTTCGTATCCTAATTTCTTATACCTTCCTTCCCCGACTTCCTCATACCTCCCATTTCTGTATTCCAAATTCTTATCAATTGTTCAGCAAATCTTCCCTTATTTTAGTTAAAGTTTAGACTATTCTTCCTTATTCTCCTTGTCTTAACCATTACTAATAGTAACCATTTACTTTCTAATCCAACATCATTCTAACTTTCATTAACTTTATAATATTTCTTTAAATAGTCCTTGAATTTTTTCCACTCTTCTTGCGCTGTTTCTCTTCCCTGGTTTCGGATTCTGCTCGTCATTTCTGCCAAACCCATGTAGTCTATCACCTTCATCTGCCATTCTTCCAGTGTGGGTAGATCTTGCGTCTTCCAGTACTTCGCGATGAGTATTCTAGCTGCTGTTGTAGCATACATGAAAAAAGTTATATCTTTCTTTAACACCCCTTGGCCGACAATACCCAAGAGAAAGGCCTCTGGTTTCTTGGTGAAAGTATATTTAAATACCTTTTTAAGTTCATTATAGATCATTTCCCAGAATGCCTTAATCTTTGGGCACGTCCACCAAAGGTGAAAAAATGTACCTTCCTTTTCTTTACATTTCCAACATTTATTGTCAGGCAAATGGTAAATCTTTGCAAGCTTGACTGGGGTTATGTACCACCTATAGATCATTTTCATAATATTTTCTCTTAAGGCATTACATGCCGTAAATTTCATCCCAGTGGTCCACAACTTTTCCCAGTCAGCAAACAAGATATTATGACCAATGTCCTGAGCCCATTTAATCATAGCTGATTTAACCGTTTCATCTTCTGTATTCCATTTCAGCAGCAAGTTGTACATTTTTGACAAATTCTTAGTACTGGGTTCTAGCAATTCTGTCTCCAGTTTTGATTTTTCCACCTGGAAGCCAATTTTGCTATCCAATTTGAACGCTTCATTTATTTGGTGATAATGCAGCCAATCTCTCACCTTCCCTTTTAGTTTCTCAAAACTCTGCAATCTCATTTTGTCCCCCTCCTTTTCCAAAATTTCCCAATATCTTGGCCACTTGGACTCCATATTTAACTTTTTAACTGCCTTAGCCTCCATTGGCGACAGCCACCTTGGAGTTTTATTTTCCAGCAAATCTTTGTATCTGACCCAAACATTTAATAGTGCTTTTCTGACAATATGATTTTTAAAACTTTTATGTGCTTTAACCTTGTCATACCACAAGTATGCATGCCACCCAAAAATGTTATTAAAACCTTCCAAATCCAAAATGTCTGTGTTTTCAAGAAGCAGCCATTCTTTCAGCCAGCAGAAAGCTGCCGCTTCATAGTAAAGTTTAAAGTCTGGCAGGGCAAACCCTCCTCTTTCCTTTGAGTCCGTTAATATCTTAAATTTAATTCTGGGCTTTTTGCCCTGCCAGACAAATTTAGATATATCTTTCTGCCACTTCTTGAAACAATCCATTTTGTCCATTATTTGCAGTGCTTGAAACAAAAACAACATTCTTGGCAATACATTCATCTTTATGACTGCAATTCGACCTAACAAGGAAAGCTTTAAATTTGACCAAATCTCCAAGTCTTTTTTCACTTCTGTCCAAGTTTTTTCATAATTATCTTTAAATAAATTCACATTCTTAGCTGTCATGTTTATACCCAAATATTTCACTTTTTTAACCACAGTCAACCCTGTCTCATTCTGAAACCTTTCTTTTTCCACCTGTGTTAGATTTTTCTCCAATACCTTTGTTTTTGACTTATTCAATTTAAATCCTGCCAATTGACCAAACTCTTGGATTATTTCCAAAACTCTTTTCGTACTAGCTTCTGGCTCTTGCAATGTAAGTACTAGGTCATCTGCAAATGCTCTCAGTTTGTATTGTTTAGCTCCGACCTGGATCCCCTTAACCAACTGGTCCCTCCTGATCATATTAAGCAAAACCTCCAGGACCGATATAAAAAGTAATGGGGAGATAGGGCACCCCTGGCGTGTCCCTTTTTCAATCTTGAATTCTTCTGTGACCACATTATTTACAATTAGTTTAGCTTTCTGTTCAGAGTATATTGCACCTATACCATTCTCAAACCCTTGGCCTACCCCCATCCCCCGGAGGTTCTTCAACATAAAACTCCAAGAAATGTTGTCAAAGGCTTTCTCGGCGTCCACAAATATCAAAACTGCCTTAGTGTTTATGTTCACTTCCAACTTCTCCAAAATGTCAATTATATTCCTTACATTATCCGACAAGTGCCTTTTCGGGAGAAAGCCCGCTTGGTCCCCATGAATCTCCTCCATCAAAATTCTTTTCAGTCTCTTTGCTAAAACATCAGCAAAGATTTTGTAATCCACATTTAGTAACGAGATGGGTCGGTAGTTCTTAAGTTGAGTCTTTTCAGTCTCTGTCTTTGGTATAAGTGTAATATAGGCCTCTCTCCACGTATCGGGTGCCTTCCTCCCCTCCATGATCTCATTGCAGACTTCCTTCAAAGGTTGTATAAGCCCTGCCTTTAAGACTTTATAATATTTGGAAGTCAGTCCATCCGGTCCAGGTGATTTGCCCAACGTCATGTTTTGAATGGCATCTTCTATTTCCTGTGCTGATATTTCCTGATTCAAAATTGTCTTACTTTCCTGTGAAATCTCTTTCAGCCCATTTTTCTCGAGGAATTGTTGTATATCTGTTTGTTTTTGCGGCCCTTGTGTGTAGAGTTGTCTAAAGTAGTTCTGAAAACAATTCCTAATTTCCGCTGGGTTGCTTATGTTCTTTCCTTCCACTTCTAAATTTATTACCGTGTTGAGTTTTTGTCTCTTCTTTATTTGCCAAGCCAATAACTTGCCACATTTGTCAGCCGATTCAAAAGTCTTTTGTCTCATTTGCTTAATTTTCCACTCTAGTTCTTGATTCGTCAGTTCCATATATTGTGTTTGATAAAGTTTGATTTCTCTTAAGATCTCTTGTGATTTTGGCTTCGATCTTAGTTTCCTTTCCCCTTCTTTTATTTTTTCCAGAATTTTTTCCTTCCTCTCGTTTTGTTTCCTTTTCTTTAATGTATTTTGTTGTATCAAGAACCCTCTCATCACGGCTTTGCTTGCGTCCCATATTATTCTTTTTTCTACTTTAGTCCTTAGATTAATTTCAAAATAGTCTGTCAAGGTTTTTTGGGCCTTCTTACAAATCTCCTCATCTCTAAATAAGGTGTCATTCATTCTCCATCTGAAGGATCCAGTTGTTGTTTGCCTCATCACCATCTTCACTGCATTGTGGTCGGAGAAGGTTTTTGGGCAGATTTCCACTCTCTTTATGTTTTGCGCCATACTGCTAGTTACCCAAATTTAGTCGATCCTTGTCCATGTCCTTTTGGCTTCAGAAAAGAAGGTTCCCTCTCTTTCTAGTGGGTGTTTTGTTCTCCATATGTCAATCAAGTCCATATTGTCAGTCATTTCAAAAAAAGTCTTTGGTAATCTTCCATCTTTTGTTACTACCTGTCTTTGTGCTTTGTCCATATTTGTTGAAACTACTCCATTCATGTCTCCCATCATGATTAGTTTACAATCCATGTGGTCCATCAAAATCTCATGCAACTTCTTAAAAAATTCAGCTTTCCCTTCATTTGGTGCATAAATTCCCACTATCAAATACTTCTCTCCTTGAAATTGAATTTCAATTGCCAAATATCTTCCTTGGTCATCCTTAAAGATTTGTTTCGGTTGGAGCTTCTCCTTTGCATAAATCACCACTCCTCTCTTTTTTACTCTGTCTGAAGATATAAATTCTTGTCCCAATTTCTTATTTACTAGTAACTTTCTATGAGCTCTTGTCACATGGGTCTCTTGTAAACAAATTAAGTCTAATTGATCTTTCTTCAAAGCATGAAATATATTTTTTCTCCTTCTAGGGATGTTCAAACCGTTACAATTCCAAGTTAGAAGTTGCAGAGCCATGATGGGGTTACTTGCTCTTTCCTCCTACAGCTCCCAATTTTTGTTCCTCGTTTGTCGGTGATTCCTTTTCCGTATCTAATGAAGGATGCCCTTGTCCTGGATAAGTCTCTTTCTGTAGGTCTTCTTCGTGTTCTCCCATAAACTTGTCTTTATCACTCACGGTCTTTATTCTTCTCTTCTTTCCCTTGTATTTAAAAGACAGGCCTTGGGGGAACTCCCACCTGAATGGTATGTAGTTCTTTCTCAGCAGTATCACCAGGTCCTTGTAATGTCCTCTTGCGTCCAAGATACTCTTAGGAATGTCTTTGAAGATCTCAATATAAAAGTCTTCGATTCGAAGGGTTGTTTGATAATGCAGGTTCAATATTTTATCTCGCTCCTCCTTTGATCTTAAAGTTATAAGACAATCTCTGGGTCGATTCTTCCTCTGCCTTGCTCCCAATCTGAAAGCACTTTCTATCTTAAATTCTTCTTTGCCCAGCTCCTGCTTCCAAAAGTCAGAAAATTCTTTTGTCAAATAGTCCACCAGGTTATCTTCTTCCTTTTCCGGCACAAGTCTGATCCTTAGATTTCTCTCCTTGCGTTGCATATCCTGCATAGAAAGTGCCAGTTCATATTCATCTAGTTTCTTAAACACTGGTGGAAACTTTGCCTCCGCAGCAGTTGCAATTTCTTTGGCTTCCTCAGCTATTTTTCTTGTTGTAGATGATTCTTGCAATATTTGCCCAATTGCTTCTGTATTTGAATTCACTTTATTCCCAAGGTCAGTTATACTTTTTGTATTTGAGTCAATTTTCCCAGAGATTTCTTCAATTTTCTTATTTGTTTCAGCAACTTGTACTTTAGTTTCAGCAACTTGTGCTTTAGTTTCTGCACCTTGTTTTTTAAGTTCCTCCAGAGAGTCATTTATCTTCTCCAATACCTTGGCAAATGATTCTTCTGTAGACATTGTTTTCACTCTTGCCTTTGGAACAGCTGTAATTCCAGAGGCTCCTGATACTGAAGCCCTTCTCTGCATAAAAGAGTCAATTTTATATTGTTTGCCAGATCTCAAAGTTGTTTCCTGTAAATCCCCTTTCTCTTTACCATCTGCCATAACAAAGTCTTTTAGTCAAGGTCATTCCCAGACTCTTGAGCCGTCAAACAAAAGTTCTCATAGATTTCACTCGTTGCTGTAACAATTTGTAGATCCACCAGAGGGCGCAGAGTCAATTTTTACTTCTCCAAGTAAACCCACACTCTCCTAAAAGTAAACAAAACTTTCCTAATCCCTTCCAATTGTTATTTTCTCTTTCTGTGGGGTCTAAAATCAATAGTGTCCTGTAAGTAGCTTTGCAGTGCAACAAAGTAAATATTTCAAGTTGAGAGTAACCCAAGTCAATTAAAGATACTTTTTAACCTTCTTATAGCAACAGTCTTTAGCCGGTTCCTTTCCTCCGAGCGTCCGATCCCAGGTATAAGAACCACGGTATTTGACTCAATTCTTTAAAATTGGCAGAAAAACACTTTAAAATCTTCTCCCCCCCCCCTTCTGCCCTTCGGGGAGGGAGTTCTTTGCTTTGGTGATGAATTTCTTAGCTCCCACAAATTTCCTCTCAAGCAGTTACAGCTGGAATGCCTTTCGCTTTGATCTTGCTACAGAACGGAAAGCAGACTTCCTTTTTAGTGCTTGTCCGTCTCGGTGCCCAATTTCTTTACTTTTGATATCCAATTGTATTTTAGCGGTCAATCCTACTCACGGATAGTTGTTTTTTAGTCCAATTTCGCCGGAAGAAATCAGCGCTCTCCGCTAATGGCGACGCGGCTTCTCCTCGCAGGCTGGGTAAGAACGACTCTCAGCACCGCTTCTCACCCCCTCCGCTGATCCGCAGCCTTTAAAAAGGCTATTTCACAGCGTCGGGGGGGCGCAAAGGTGCCCGCCGAGTCTCCGGTTCACAGGCAACGCGCCTGTGATTTTTAAGGGTCCCCGCTCCGCCGTAGCTGACAGGACCCGAACCTACGAAGTAGACCTCTCCCGGAGCTCCGGGTGAGGTCCGCCATTAAGCGCTGGCGCTAACCGGAAGTGCACTTCCACTTACAATTGGAATATTTCAAGGCTGCCTTTTACCCTTCTTGTTCTAGGATGGTGAGGGGAAAAAGAATGAACTGATGCTCCAGCCCACAATTTGTTGCTTGCATACATTACTTTGGATCCTATCTTTCCTTCCCTGAACAAAACATATTCACAGAATGGGGCTTTCTCACCTCTCCCTTCCAATTGCATTGCCCTGAAAATCTGCTCCAGGGGCCTCTGAATGTTTTGAATATGGAATGGGGTGTAGGCTGCAGATGGAACTAAAGCTGGCAGAAATAGGGCCTCCTTATAGAAACGAAGGACTAGCAAGGCGGTGGTGCAGGAGTTCGTGATTGACCATGTTGAAGGCTGCTGACAGGTCTAGAAAAATCAGCAGCCCCGACCCGCCTCGATCCAGCTGCCTGCGGAGATCATCTGTTAGGGCAACCAGAGCCGTCTCGGTCCCATGACCAGCGCGGAAGCTGAACTGGAATGGATCCGGAGCCGATGTTTCATCCAGAAACCCACCAAGCTGTTCAGCAACCGCTCTCTCAATCACCTTACCCAGGAATGGAAGATTTGAAACCGGGCAGTAATTGGACAGATCAAAGGGATCTAATGATGTTTTCTTTAAGAGCAGGTGCACCACTGCCTCCTTCAGTTCCTCTGGAAATGTCCCAGTGCCAAGGGACAAATTGATGATATCCCCTAGGGGGGCCCGCACCTCGTCTGGACACGCTCTAATCAGCCAAGACGGGCACGGGTCAAGAGGACAGGTGGTGGGCTTTCCAGCTCGGAGGAGTCTGTCCACATCGGCTGGGGATATCCGGTCAAAGTGGTCCTATACTGGGCCCGAGGACAGTCGAGGGGCCTCCAGTTCCTATGGACTATATGGCTATATGGAAAGCATTTTTTTCAGCAGCAACTACATCACTAAAGCACCCAGATTCATGCATCTTTGGCTGTGCAAATACCTGCAACCGGTTAAACCTGCATTTGTTGCCTCTACCTTTATGGACAGGGGTACTTTACAGAGTTTCACTGTTGAAAGATTGCTGTCTGCTGCATTATCCTTTATGCTCCTTTATTCTGCATTAATGAATTCAGAATTACTATTGGAGTGAGCCTGTAGCTTGATGGTAAAGCAGCTGAGGATCCGAGGTTCAGTTCCTGATATCTCACAGGCTGGGAAAGTTCCTTGTACGAATCCCTTGGAGAACTGTTGCCGAGAAGAGAAGACATCATCAAGCTAAAATGACGTATGCACTGCCCTGGTTTTAGGCAGCTTCATGCCCAATTCCACAGTAGCATGGATTACGACATACATTCCACCAACATGACTGAACAATGGAGAGCCATAACTGAAGGAGACTCTCTTTGGATTCACCTGGACTCTAAGCAGTGCATCCATCTGCTATTCAGCTTCACAAATAAGAGCTCGGTGATAGTCAATGGGCTGCTCCATCCTAGGAGTTTGTCAGGCTCAGTGCCTACGAGCAGCAGGTTTCCTGCCCAATCATTCACTGGATCTGATGGGCAACACTACAAAGCACAGTGACTTTGTAGTTTCTGAGCCAGAAGGGGAACCCCAACCTTTTAGGCAGCAGTGACTCCTTCTGTTGAGCAGTCATATAAGAGGGGAAAGGTGCAAATAATAATAATAATAATAATAATAATAATAATAATAATAATAATAATAATCCTATAGTAATCCTTGTGTAATCAAAGCCTGATCTGAGGCATTCCAAAGCCGAATAGCTATTTTGTTTGTCAGTTAGAGAGTTGGCTATGTAATTAGATGTTTGCCATAGCATCCTTCACAAGCAGTACAGAACTGTTTTGAACAAATTTTTGGAGTTTGTGTTTGGAAGGAAGGAGGGAGGAGGAGGGAGGAGGGAGGAAATGACAGCCTGGGCAGTGTGGGGATTCTGTCAGTTGATAGTTGGAGGGAGAGGGAACAGGGTGGGGAGCAAGAGGGGATTAGCCGAGTGGGAAAGGGCTTAGGAGATGGTTAGTTATAATCACATTATTTCCAGACTTCAGTTTATGGTGCATTTGTTTTCATTGTTCCTCAAATGAATGCTCTGCCCATTGATCACCCTGGGCAATTGTCAGTGACACCCAGCCTTAAAGAATTTGAACATCTACCGGTACTCTGATCCATGCATTTTGCTCTTAGCACAGTAAATCTATGACATGTTTTTATTATTTTTCTTTACAGGGTTAGCCCACATCAAACATTTTAACTCTGTCATTGAAGGGCATTATTATCAGAAATCATACCTAAATTATGTATTTGAATATAAACATTTCACAGGACAGCTTTATGCAAAGCTTTGTATTTCCCACCAAATTCTTACAGCTGATGTCTATAGTAGGGCATATTAGTCAAGGAGTCAAATGTTCTAACTGAAGTGCCACATTTTGCAATATTTAAAAATTGTTGTTGTTCAATTCTTTTTCCCTGTTGCTACTCTTTTTATCCCCCTCCCCAGTCCCCTGTAGTGGGAACCCCTGATGCTGGGCATTAATGAAGCACAAGTGCATTGACAAACATATTCAGTAAGATGTACTCATAAATCATTGCTGGCTCTGTTATTATACATATTGTTAGTGTGAGTGATATATACATGAATAGCTGGAGGATATTTGCATTTTCAAGTCAAGCAGAAAAAAAGATAATGTGTGAAATAAATTACTGGTGCAATTAGCTCAGCAGAAGACAACCGCTCAAACACACAATGGCTAGCAAGGCAAATAGGTTCCAATTACTGGTACCTGCAAGCTCCTATAACTCAAAGGGGTTTTAGACAGCTGAGAAACAAATTCACCTTTTCATCTGAAAGCCTAACCATTAAGTTGACCTATATGTGACTTACTGTACACAACACAACCCTAAGCATGCATACTCAGAAGCAAGTTGTTTCTCTATATGAAATTATTTTTTCTTTGTATTGCTGATGTTTTTACAGTGAAATCAAATTGAGGTATCTTATGGGATGAGATTCATAAATAGAATCTAATATAAATAAGTAAGCAAGTTACATTGAATTCAGTGGAATTTATTTTTATTTGGGACTTACTCTCAAGTAATGTGCACAGGTTTGCCTTTTAAGACTGCAATATTATGCAACATTACTTAAGAACAAGCAGCATGGGACACAATGTGAATTATTTCAGAGTAAATATGCATGGGAGTGCCCTATAAGGCTTACACTCTATAACCACTTATCAGAGAGAAAACCCCACAGGTCAGCAGAATTTACTTCTAAATAGGCATAGAATTCCACTGTAAATAGGCATAAATGAAAACTCTCTTGTTTAGCTGTTTCCTAGCTGTTTCCTACTGAAGTCATATCAGAAGATTTCAGCACTCTACATCTCTCCAAGCATAGGAGCCAACTCCTGGGGGCCAAGGTCCCTTCAGCCCCCCCACTCCATAAAATATTTGAGGGGATCAACCCCCCAAAAGTTGATGGGCATTGCCATTCAAATGGTGTGTGTGTGTGTGCCACATCTTGTGAAGAATTGTGTGGGGCGGGGACCATCCGTCCCCCAATATTTTGTTCAAGTTGCCACCCCTATCTCCAAACATATACAGCAACAATTTATCCAGTCATTAAAAATGCAGACACACATGGAGAATGTATTAATTTTATTTTACATTAAACCTGTTAACAGTGTAACGACTGAGCCCCAGAACTTTCTACATTAGACACAACTTAAGTGTGTTCTGGGGAAAACCTGGGTGGCCTCCTGCCTCTACTTCTCCTACTGTTATGTTACTGTTATTTATTAGCAGCATCAGCATCACTGTAAGTATATATTATTGTCGAAACAAAATAGTAATAATAAAAAAATTCCTTCCAGTAGCACCTTAGAGACCAACTAAGTTTGTTATTGGTATGAGCTTTCGTGTGCATGCACACTTCTTCAGATACAGTTCACGAAAGCTCATACCAATAACAAACTTAGTTGGTCTCTAAGGTGCTACTGGAAGGAATTTTTTTGTTTGTTTGTTTCGACTATGGCAGACCAACACGGCTACCTACCTGTAACTATATATTATTGTGTTGTTTATTTATTTATGGCTTATTTATCCCTCCCAATCAACAGTGTCCTCTGGGTAGTTCAAAATGAAAACACACACACAATCAATCAATCAATCAATCAAATACAATGACAATCCAAAACCCTTGTTAATTATTCCTGGCTTTTTATACAGCAAAAAATTGGGAACAAATGGGATACCAGCAGGGAAAATATTCCTGCTGGTGCTGGATGCATGACAAGCTGCTTGTTTGTGCATTGTTTCCATAAAGGTATTTGCATGGCATGTTTAATATGGAATGGAAAGAAGAACGTGAACAGCTCTTGCAGGATCAGAAGATCAGGCCAAAGTTCTGTTTCACATATTGTTGTTGTTTAGTCGTTTAGTCGTGTCCGACTCTTCGTGACCCATGGACCAGAGCATGCCAGGCACTCCTGTCTTCATATGCCTGTTGTCTTTGTCCATGGAGTTTTCTTGGCAGGGATACTGGAGTGGCTTGCCGGTTCCTGCTCCAGGTGGATCACGTTTGGTCAAAACTCTCCACTATGACCTGTCCATCTTGGGTGGCCCTGCACGGCATAGCTCATAGCTTCTCTGAGTTATTCAAGCCCCTTCGCCACGGCAAGGCAGTGATCCATGAAGGGGTTTCACATATACAGCCTCCAATACTTGGGAAACAGATGCTCCTGTGAGGCTCACAAGCAGCAGCAAAACTGAGAGAGCTTGTTCCTGACAAGTGATTATCAGGGGTACACTGTTCCTGGACATGGAGGCTCCATTTTTATCATAACTAAAGGTTTTCAGTAGACTATGCTTCTTGTCTAATCCATTTTAAATGCCATCCCACCTAGTGACCATTTTTGCCATACATGAGCTACATGTTGCATGAAACAGTTTGTCTATCTTGAAATGATGGCCACTCAGCTGTATCTACACAGTGGTTAATGCCTTCAGATTAGCAAGACTTCCATTAGCAGAAGTTAGCAGAAGTCATGCCGATTCATCCACAGGAAGGCTCCCCTGCCAGAGGTTTAACAACTCTTAACTTTACAATCTTATTGTGCTCGCCTTTCTTCTAAGGTAAGCCTTGGTTTCCCTCATTTTATAGATAGAGGGATTACAAGCTGAAACGCTGAGAGCTGTCCAAGGCCGTGCAGTGCATGCAACTGAATCAGGCTATGTACGCATTAGTGGCTTAAAACGTAGTGAAGGTATTTCCCCTCCTGCTGTGATTCAAGCCACATTTGCCCCTTGCTGTACACATCAGAGACGGGTAAGAGGGTGTCTTTACCCAATGCGTATTATCCTGTTTGGTTTCCCCCCATGCAACCTCCCCCCCCGAACACCTCTCCACAAAGCTGACATTTGCACATGTGCAACAGATGCCTCAAATGTACATAACTGGCTGACCCCAGCAAAGTGGATGTGGCTTGTTTTCCGGCTGAAGCAAAGCTGCTTTGATGAAAAATGCAATACACAGCACTTCTCAAGAACCTACAGAACCGATAACCAATATAGATTGTGGCTAAACTGGGGTGGCACATCTCGTTTCGCCACTTGAGGCAAAATGGGAAGCGCTGCCTTGCCCTGCTGTTGCCACTTCTCTGCCCACCTTGTCACCTCTGCTGCTGGCTTTCATCTTGAATAAGATCTTGCTGAAATCACACACAATCTATCTTGCTGATCTTGGCTCTGCTTCTGTGGCGAGGGAAAGGCACCTATAGGGCAGCTGCCTTGGGTACCTTCCTCCTGAGGTACCTACCTCAGTATGCCTAAGGGCAGAGCCAGCTCTGGGTTGACCTCATGTGTATGTGGCTTCAAAAACTAGCAATGGGAGTACACTGGATGCAAAATAAATGGTGATGTGTCTACAGCCACACAGCTGATCCTGCGTAGTAACTGTTATGTGTTTGGAAGGTGTCAGTCTGAATGGTACCCTGGGTCCCTTTCCAGTTCTCCGGATCCTGTGTCTGTGGGGGTAGAATGTTTAAGAGCAAGCTTGCCAAACTAGTCCCTTTGTCAAGGCAATGGCTTAAATACCACAATTTAGCATAACCAAAGTTGCTCCGTGCCACAGAAGGGACAGAAGGGTCTCACCCCCACTGCCTCACCTAGCTGCTATGTAGAACAATAGGCTAGTGTGTGTGACAGTCAGTTGGGTCCGGATTGCTAGAAGCTGCTAGCATAACATGTGCTGGGCTTTGGGGGCTCCCCTGGAAACCTAAAGGAGAAGCAAGATCTGTTGGGGTGTCATTGCTGCCAGCCTCTCCATTCTCCATATGCTCAGGTGGTATATGTGTGTAAATAAAACCGTATCTCCAAAAGACACCACCATCTCCATTGGCCCTAAGGAAGCGGAACCCTGGGGAAGCACCAGAACCCCTTGCATTTCTCCTGGCTCCGAGACTGGGGTGGTGTAACGCAGCACTGGAGCATGTGGCTAGAGTATTGATCTTCAGAGGCCTTCCTTATGCAATCAAGGTTTCTATTCCCCATTTCACTAGAGGGGTCTAAAGGCCGGAAGGCCCTGCTTTGCCCAGGACCACGCGAGCCAGACTTGGGCAGGCTTCTTGGGGGGAGACTAGGCCCCGATGGAGGCTCCTTTCCGAGGCTGGCGACGGCGAAGAGCTGGGACCAGAGTCCACTTGGCTTGGCTATTTTTATCCCCTCACGCACCGGGTTGCTTCGGTCAGAATAATTACTGCCCACCCACAAGGAAGGCGCGCAGCTGCTTTCCTGGGGTTGACCGAGCTCGGAGCCGCGGGCCGAGTCCCCTCCCCACCGCCCCCTCCGCGCCGTGGGGCCGGCTGCCCTCAAGAGCCCCGGCTGCGAGCGCGAGAAAGAGCGAGCGAGTTCTCCCGCTCTCGGAGCGGGTGTGTCCGCACTGCCACTGCCCTTGGAGCGCCTCGTCGCCGTCCCGCCGGGACCCGCCTTTCGGTTTCCAAGAAAGATTCCCCCCCCCCGCCCGCCATCCCGGCTCCCCCCCCTCGCCGGCCGGCCACCTTCCCGACCTGCTATGCAAATTTCCCGGGACCAGGAAGTGAGCGGCGAAGCCTCAGCCCCCGACAGGCTGCGAAAGCCGCCCAAGTTCCTCTCTGCGAGGGAGCAGGACGGGCGCTTGGCAGGAGGCGGCGGCGGCGGCTGGCTGGTTCCCCTCGGGCGTGCTCTCAGTTCCCCTGTGGCCGAGAAAACGGCGCGGCTGCCGGCGAGGCGCTCCTGCCGGGCTCGGGCTCTATCCGGGCCATTGGGCTGAAGCAGCGAGCGTGGACTTCCCAAGCTCGGGACCCCGGGGAAAGTAAGTGGGCTCCCCTCACCCTCTCGGCAAAGCCCCGGTTGGGTGGCGGGAAGGAGCGGCTGGAAGGTGGCTTGGCTTCCGAAGGACGAAGCCTGGCCATTTGAACTTCTCCCGCCGCTTCCGAAGCATTTATGCCGCTTCCCCGCCGCGCTTCGGGCTAATAGCGTCGGTGTTGTTGCTGCTGCTGCTGCTTTTAGCCACGTAGCAAAGTCCTGTTGCCCTGCAGAGAGAAAGCTGAATCTTCGCTGGTTGGTTCCTCATAATTTCCTCCATGAGGTAGATGCCCCCTGTCTAAAAATCTGTGGGTTGCTTTAGTGCAAGGCTGCGGCGTGCCTACTCAAGAGTAAGCCCCATTGAGTTCAGTGGAACTTACTCGCAGGTAAGCGTGCATAGGGTTGCAGCGACACTGATGTCGCCCAGGGCAGGAGCACCTGGGCTCGTGCTTGGCCAAACCTGCGCGAACAGTGGTGCAGCTCTTTCCCTTGCATTTTGCCAGCCAAACATAACTTTCGCACATACAAAGACGGTCCTTTCTTTCGAAGGGGGAGAAAGGCTGCGCGAGATAAGTCCCGAACAAGGGGAAAGAAGGCGTGGCCATAGATTTTTAGGTCGATTACAGGAGTATTTCTCTATCGTGAAGTGGCGCGGGGGGGTGGAGATCAATGAGTAGAGAGCATTGCTGGAGATTGGGATTCCTATCAACCGTGAAGTTTCCTGGGAGGAGGGCTTTGATAAATCCCTTTCTCTCAGCTGCAGCCTTTCGGGCTTTTGTATCATTTTTAGATAACCACCTTGCATAATTCAGCTGCGGTAATATACCAAGGGAGCTTTTATTTTTCACCAATAAGCCCTGAAATCTGATAAATGCTCCTTCCCTCTGTGCGCTCTCTTTTATTAAAATGAAAATTATTAAAGTGCTGTATTGTGAACCATACGCGGAGCACATTTTAAAAAAAGAGGAAGTGTGGTACTAATCGGACAGTACGCGCGCCTGACCCCTAGAGGAGCTTCTATCTGGACCCCAGATTAAAACATGTTACAGTAGTTTAGTTAAAAGGAAGTAGCGTTATTTTCGCAGTGGCTCGCTTTTCCTTTAGCCTGCGGGAAGGGGCGTTTATCCGGCCTATTCTCTCATGTGGTGCTGATGAATTCTTAAGGTCATCTGACTGGTTGTTTTAGTCCTTTGTAAGTACTGCTCACATTTTCCTGCCTTCTTGTTACTATCGGAGTTTGTTTGCTTAAGGAAAAAAACTTTGGGAACTCATCTGATATTGATGCATTATAATCTATTGTTCCCCACAGGGAACACTCTGATGACTTTTCTTTTTTGTTAAGCTCTGTTAAGTAATCAAAAGGTTTAGTAAAAGTAAAGCTTGCAATGAATCACCACAAGTGCTAGTGTTTTGTTTTGTTTTGTTTTGTTACCATTCATGATTAATTTGTCGGATTTAGAAATCTGGGCGGAACTAAAGTTAACAATTACATAAAAAGGAATCCTAAAGCAAACAGATATAATGCTGAATAAATTAAAGTTTTCATTTGTTTTATTCTAAGCTTCCCCAATTGATATTTCACAAAGTTGGTATTTTCTCCAAAACCGGAACAGCTGCAAAAATGGCTTCCTGTCTTCTTAGCCACGCAAAAGGGAACCAACCAAATATATATATGTATTAAGCACTGGTGCCTTGGGAAGCAAAGGCAGGAAACTAAAGTGTTTGCTTTGTTTGTTTACCCCAGAGTAGAAAGCATTGTGATATTAAAGTCAATCAGCGATCAGGTCTACACATACTTAGCTGCAACAATGCTACATCACAGGTATCCACAAACTGTTCTCTGAATAGTAAGTAGTTTAGTCCTTGGCTATGTAAATGCAATGACTATTGTACCATTTGGGAGTCACATCTAGTAAATGTATTTGCAGAATGATCTGAAATAAACGTTGAAGGCAGTGGAAGCTGGTCTATTAGGGTAAATGGGACTCTGTCTTACTGACCAGCCTCAGCCAGGCCTTACCTACCTACTTTCTTAGTTATAATCAGCTTCTTCCTCTGTAGTCTCAGTTTTCCTCCTATAAAACTCAGCAGGGAAGGAAGCAGGATGGTGAGAAAACTAGAATGAGTTGCCTCTGCCTACCATTCTCCTGCCTCACCAGTTGCAGGAGGCATCAAGCCACTACTGGTTGAAGGATAGTCATGACAAGATGGGGACTCTGTGCACACACTCCATAGAAGACAGAATGATAAAGTGGACACAAAGATTGTGCCAAAAGCCCAAGCAGCATCTTGTGCTGTAGCTCCCCACGGGGTGCCCTCCATGCTACAGTGGCTGTTGTAGTATTCTGGTTTGAAGTAAAGTACTGAAGAAGAAATAGATTGCTGCTTTTGATAAAGTTTTGAATTATGCAGAGTTAATTTAAGTAAGGGATGGCAAACCTGTGTTGCTTTTGTTGGACACAGAGTGGAAAGTTAGTTTTATTCACATTTTAATAAAGAAAGGCTTTGCATATTCATAGCTGGTAGTGACCACACACTTCACCAGAAGAACAGACATTGTCAAAAGGTTTTCCGCTCCAGAAGGGACAACGTACTTAAAATGACATACTCTTTTGTGGCATCGCAGAAGTGTATCAAAATATATAGATCTGATTATTTTTCACCTAGGTCAAAATTAATTACTTTCTTTTTCCATGGCAGTTTTTGTGAGATAAATCATGACTAGCAGCACACTGTGCTTTAGAAGAGCGATTCTTTCAGCCAGCAAAGAGTTAAGAGGTTATGCATAATGGACTTCTAAATAGAAAGTGAGTGTGCTTCCTCAAAATAAAAGTTGGATGCTTGTTTAAAGGGTTGCATGTAGAACTAGAGGAATGAACATGGGTTCTAGTTACCTTTGCAAGTGAAATAATTCCTCAGGGGCTTCTGCCAGTGAACTTTTGGCTTCGAACTGGCTTTAATTACTCAGCTGTACTGCAGTGACTTCCCTTTTTTTTGTATTTCTGTGGACATTTTTCGTTTCCAAATTTCAAATGATTGACACTTGAGAGGTTTCCGTGCAGCCGTGGTTTGTACAGTCACAGGTGATTTCATCATGCTTGGAAAGAAACCCCAAGACAAGGCAAGGCATCTTACAGTACTTTAAACCAGGAATTGAGAACCTGTGGTCCTCGGGACCTGATGGATTTGCCATGCTGGCTGGGACTTATAACAGCTGGAGTCTTAACAACATCTGACTATCTACTATTTAATGCATGGCTGCACTGTTGAGTCAACTTATTTTGTCAAAAGAACCTTAAGCTATCATACATGGGGGCTACCGTTGGCTCATGGGACTTGATACAAAAGAAGTTTCCATGCTTTTAATAGCTGTGTAGCAGCTTTTAATAATATTTATAGATAACACAGGTATAGCCAACATGGTGACCTCCATTTATTGGACTCCAACTCCCATCATCCCTAGCCACTGGCCATGCTGGCTGGAGCTGATGGGAATTGGAGTCCAATATCACATGGAGGCTATATCTGACACAATGTGTAATATATAATTCCAGTGCTTTTTTGGGGGGGTACCCAGGGATATGCATACCCCTAAACATTTTCTGAATCTAAGTTTGGCCTCATTGAGGGGCAGTATTTCAATATGAGCAGGAAAATGAGAGTACCCCTAAACATTTTTTCAGAACAAAAGCACTGTATAATTCTATATATTGAGGTACCTGCCAAAGTGACAACTTCTATACATCTTGCCTATCTTCCTTTCTATCTGTTTACCCAGGCAGCTGTTTACCATTTGTGTACCATTTGTGTACTTGCCATGCTCTAGTACTTTGAGACTGCAATCTTACACCTACTGAAGTGGAAGTAAACCCCACTGAACTCAATGTGTCTTACTTCTGAATAGACATGTAGCAGATGACACTTCTAATCCCATTCCACAGAGTCGCTGAGGCAACCCAGCCAGATGTGTGGGGTATAAATAAAGTATTATTATTAAATTATTATTATTATTTTATTCTACTGCTTCAAACATCTGGTCAGTTGTATCATCATCTGGTAGAGTGCATGTTCTGTTGAAGGGACCGTTCCGCTACCCTGTTGCTAAAGATGGTGCCACAGTTCCTTTTGTTGAGGTTTCATTATTTCATGCAGGAAGTCTGTTTTTTTAAAAAGAATTTCTTTCAGCTACATTGGCATTAGAAGGCTGAATAATTTTGAGGGAGTGCTATGAGCTCCCTGTTCTCCAGTGGTTTCTCTTCCCCCTCCGCAGGGGATCGTTTCCCCAAAAAAAGACAAACGCAAAGAGAAAACAGAAACACTGCTCTGCTTTTCCAAGGCAGGGGTGAGGTTGGGAGAGTCTAGATCAGAATCAATAGAATTAATAATGAAATATATTGAATTTGCAACACACAGTTCCAAAAATACCATAAATGCCATTTAATTAAAGCTTACATTGGCAGACTGCACAGGTGTTTTTTTAATATATATATATACCGGTATATATGAAATCACAGATCCGGTTCTTGCCAGAACTGCAGGAATGTTGATACAAGGCATCAGTTGTCATGGGTCTTCATTTTTATTTTACATAGGATGATGACAAAACACCTAAGAAATCTGCTTTTCATGATAATGCACCAGGGGATGTCCTCTAGGGAACCGTTCTGCATACAGTCGCTGTGTTGGTGACTGCAGCACTATAATGACTCCTCTTCCTCTCCTTACTCCCTTTCTTCACTTTTCAGTGGTGATTGTTTCAGTTTGGGAATGGAAACTAGCTAGAGCTGCATGCATGCTTACGAGCTGATCCCAACTCTGATGATAACATGATACTATACATGCACTTCTATTTTCATTCACAGGATGCCTGTCCTGCCTTTCTCCAGATAGTCTCAAAACAGCTTACATTGCAAAGCACTAAAATACAATAACCAACACACATGAAACAGCACATAAAAATACATAAAATGTAGTCGGCAATTAAAAGCCCTAATAGAGACAGCACTAAAGGCGATTAAAAGGATATCTGATCCATATAAATCTATTAAATGTACAAGGGAACAGAATGAGCTTTGCTTGGTGCCTAAAAGCTAGCAAGCAAGAGATGTTGTAGCTTAAACCTTCCCACTGGAGTCAATGGAGATCCCAAAATGAAAGCTTCCCTGCACATCACCTTTTATATCTCTCCGTCCCCCATTCCCCTAGGATTTCATGTCAGCTAAACATTTTCTATTAAGCTACCACTTCACATAGTGGTAGTGGTACCACCCCATGCTGGCTGATGTGACTAGAATCCTTATATTTGACTACTAGTGGATAAAGTGGGAGGGAAGATGCTATGTTGTAGGCCTGGCCCCCCAGAGAGGCTCTATGAGAGTTCCTTCTCTGGTCTGCTCCTGTGACTGTGATTATGGTATTGTTCTCTAGTGTGGGAGGCCTGGTTTCAACTCCAAGCTTGTTTCCAGTAGGTTCCCCAAAATGTAGGTTTTGCATTGTGGAGGCCCCAATTTTATCTCCATAGGGTACAAATTGAGCCCAAACCTCTTATAACCCATTGCTTACCTTTCTCTCCTGCCTCCAGCAACGATGTTGCTGAAGACTTCATTCTTGTACAAATGGCTTCCTTCCCTTTACTTTGCAAAAAGCTAGTTCTCCTCACACAGGCACCCAGCATGTTCTATTTAGTATTGTTAGTGTTTACTGTGTGGAATCACTGGCACCGAAACAGGAATTGAACCCTTTTCCTGAGAAGCTTCTGGGTTCTACCTGTATTTGCCTTCTGCCTGCTGGGGCCTCTGGTGGAGGAAGCCGAGTTTTCTGTTCCTGGTTGGGTAGCAACTTAGAAATACTAGCAAACAGAAATAGATCTCAACACAACGGAGATGGCTATAACCAGGTGACCTTTGTGCCTGCTCAGTCCAGGTGCTGTTGGAGGTCAACTTTGAGGATTCTGAGAAAGAGAACCTATCCAGTTGACGCCGACACAAAACCCTACACGTACACTGTAAAGAAATATAAATTTCACCGCCACTTCTCCCCCACTATTCTTCTTGACCTTATACTTGACCTTATACTGTACTCTACACTAACGTCTCATAACAAATGTAACTGATCTATAGAAAACCTGAACTGTACAACCTGAAAAATGAGACAAGGCATGTACTTTTGTAAACCAAGAAAATCTTTAATAAAAAAATATTATTATTTAGGATTCTGCTTTCCCTTCTTAATGTTCTTTATCTTTAAACTTGGTCCTTCACATAGAGGGCTGTGTTTTTTGCCAGCCCTTCAGATAAAGGGTTGTCACTTGTGAAGAAGGACACACACTCACCTTTATTTCTGGGAGCATAGTTGTGCACTGTGTGTGAGATGGGTGTGCTGCTATGGTGCTTCTGTTATCACCATGTGCTGTTGACTGGTGGCATGCATGCATAGCTAATGTGCAGACGTCCTCAGCATGCAACGTTTTTAACAAGCTGCTGTCTTGCGGGGGTGTTGTTAGTTTTTGTTTCCACAGGTTTTGAGTTGTTTGTTCTGCTGCTCTAAGTTTGTACAACACTCTTCCCCACTCCCCACCACCCCCACGTCATGTATTGATATGATAGCTTGCACACTGGAAAAAGCAAATTGGTGGCCATCAACTGCCAGTGTGCAATATTCATGGAAAGTGGGAAGAGGGAAGGCAGGCATCATCATACTGGGGACGCCAGTAGCTTCCTAAAGATGCTGTGTGCTACTGCCTGACCTGTGTTTCTTTACCAACAATTCAGTGCAAGGGTGGGGGACCTGTGGTCCTCCTGATGTTCCTGGATTATCACTTGCAACATTCCTGACCATTGGCTTTTGTGTCTGGGGCTTATGGAATTGGAGTCCAAACATCCAGTGGGACACCAGATTAGGTAGGGAAGGCTGATGTAGAGCAATGGAATGAACTTTCTCGAAAGATGGTGGGCTCTCCTCCATTGGAAATCTTAAAGCAGAAGTTGGTTGGTCATCTGCCATGGATGCTTTAGTTGAGATTCTTTCATTGCAGGGGATTGAACTTGATGACTCTTGGGGTCCCTTCCAACTCTATGATTCTGTGAATGGTGTTCTGAACAACTTCAGCTTTGTCAACGTATGCTAGCTATTACCAGTTTATTCTTTAAAACAGCCTGCGGCCATGCTGGACTCCATCCTCCAGTTGTAGTTCAAAACATTTGGAGGGCACCAGGTTGAACATAGGAAGTGCCTGCTGGATCAGGCCAATGGCCCATCTAGTCCAGCAACCTGTTCTCAGCGGCCAACCAGATGCCGGTGGGGACTTGCAAGTAGGAGACCTGGGCACAAGAACACTCTCTATTTCTGTGGTCTCCAGAAGCTGGTATTCAGAAGCATCTGACAGTGGAGGTAGAACATACCTGATATAGCTAATAGTCATTGAAAAAGACTGCTCTCAAGTTTTAGAGTCTAAAATAGGGTTGGGGAATCGGGTATTACCAAATTCTTATTTTCCCAGTGCTATTTTTCTAGAAAAAGGGTGCCAGGACTCACCTTGTTCTCTTATAATGTCAATGGCACCCACCTGAGAGATGCTGGAATGGAGTTCTGGCTGAAAGAAGCCCTGCCCCTAGCCATTGTGGCTCAAATTTGAGGTGCGGGTGGGGCAGGGCTTGTAAGCTACCACATATCAACTCAAGGGAGGTGACTTCAATCCTGTTTTTTTCAGGGATTGGCTGCTTGACAAAATTATCCAAGAGGGATTCAGTTGTGCAGCTGATCCAGCACTAGCTCATAGCCAGTGACTCAAGCCTGCTTTCTGCAGGGATCAACTGTGGGGAACTCATTTGTGCAGCTGAGTCACCCATGTCCAAACTGGGACCCATGCTGGGCTAAATTTGGTCTGCAGACTGGAGGTTTCCCACCCCTTTAGAATATTCTAAAAGAAAAGTGAAAGATACTATGATACATAGGGTGCTAAGGTGTGTGTGTGTTTTTTTTCACACAGTAGCTCTGTTACTCTAGTAAAGCTTTGATAGCTTTCATAATGTACATCTCTGGTGATCTGAAGATTTAATGTATTAATATGTTATGTTTTTCTAAATGTCAAATCTGTGACAGTAGTTAAAGATGCTACTTCATGGGTGTAGCCAGGGGGTGCAGGCAGAGGGGCAGCTCCCCCCCATCAAGTAAATAAATAAAAATACTTAACTGACTAATTGAATTACAGATAACTTGGTTCTGCCCCCCCAAAAAAACAGAAAGCCTGCCCCCCTTAAAATAACCTTTATGTTTTAGGCTGTTTATTGTATGCACTTCACATCCCTCAATCCTGCTCTTAAGCAGATATCCCATTCAGAATTCTCTGGTGAATCATCTGCTACCAGGCAAATATCTCGGCTTCCCCCACCTCCAATGATAGGGCTCAAAGCGTGACTCCAAACCACCTGACTCCACTACCTGTTTCAGGGATGGGGAATCTGTGGCTTCCACATGGGAACTGAAGTTTGTTAAGCATTCTGGTTTTGCCTGCAGAGTCTGGATTCAGAAAATCTCTCCCAGACTACCACTACACCTAAGTCCCTCTGGTTCTATGCAACTTAGACAACATTTTAAAAGAGAGTAAATTTTGATCTTGGAAAGCCCTGAGTTAAATAAGAGGTGTGTAGACTTCTAGTCTGTGTACAATAAAACATATGGAAGGTGTGCATTGATTGGATCTTCTGAATGGAATCTACATTCACATGTAACTTTTGGACATGCAGCTTCTCATACTTATGAACCTATAGCTTTGTAGATATACAGAAGGTAGCACATCAATGTTTTCTTAGCACATAAGAATCTTATACTGGGCAGGAGCTTCAGTTGAACACAAGTCTTCTCTGCCTTGGGCTTACTGTATCTCTATTATGTTATTCTATTTTCCCCCAGGCTTGGTACCCAATATATGTATTTTTAAATTGAGATATTGGCAACTGAACTTAAACGCTTCTAGTGCTGAGCTATAGTTCCTCCTGTGTGACTATTAATCCCATAAGAATTTAAGAAGAGCTCTGCAGGATCACACCCAAAGCCCATCTGTTCCATCATCCTGTGCCTCATAGAGACTTACCATATTTTATCCATACCATCCATAATTATGTTCACCTGTACCACGTCCCTTTTTACTCTGCCCCCCCCAAGTGAAAAGCCCAAAACATTGAGGATGAACGTGTAGGATGACTTGCCCCAGCCCCCTGATCATTTGGGTTGCCTTTTTATTCACGTTTTCTAGTTCTGCATTATCCAGGATTGTCATTCGTATTCCACGTGTAGTCACACTACAGGTTTAAGGAAAGGCCTTGGGCAGTTTTGTTTTTCATCCTTTTCATAATGGTTCCTAACATGGAATTAGCCTCCCCGCCCCCCAATGAAGCTCAGTCTGCCTTTGAGAAGTTTCTTGTTCAATCTGTATCAGCCCTTGACAAGATTGTATTGTTTTCTTCCTGCCTTCTCTTAGTCGCTGAGATTTATTACTGAGTGCAGACATGCGGGTGTCATGTCATGTTTCCCATAACGATGTTATGTTGTTGCATTTCGCTAAAACATTTGTTTTGGAGAAATGCAACAATAAATTGTTGCCATTGAATAGAGTTTAGCAAAATATTGGGGCTAGAAGAATACATTTTCTTTGGATTCTCCAGCCATCTCTGATAACTGCAGGTTACAAGAGATGCCTTTTTGCCAAGTCTCTTCCACCTCAGACTTTCTGTTTAAATGATTTATTTGCAAAATGAAGGTGGGAAGCATAGGTTGAAAGATGCTGGAGATTCAGATGAGGAGTGAAAGTTCTTGCCATGAACGGGAAGGAGGAAGTGAAGAAATCTATATTTGGAGCTCAGCCAAGCTAATGGATGCAGAATTGGTAAAGCAGTAACTGCAGTTGTGACCAATTTAAATTGGTTTAAAAAGTATACAGGCTTTAAGTAATAGAGAACATGAAGTCACCCTTACATTACTCTATTTCATGGGTAGGCAACTAAGGCCTGGGGGCCAGATCCAGCCCAATCGCCTTCTAAATCCGGCCTGCGGACGATCCGGGAATCAGCATGTTTTTACATGAGTGTCCTTTTATTTAAAATGCATCTCTGGGTTATTTTTGATGCATAGGAATTCGTTCTTTTTTTTTTCTTCCCCAAAATATAGTCCGGTCCCCACACAAGGTCTGAGGAACAGTGGACTAGCCCCCTGCTGAAAAAGTTTGCTGACCCCTGCTCTATTTCATTGTTGAATGTCCCAGAAAGTTGTCCCCATGGATATTGACGGTTTATTGCAACGCTCAAAAGTCATCCAACTATATATAGACAGGAAGTAGATAACAGTTTCCACAGGCGTATCTGGTACTGCCCCAGACAGACATGTGAATCTCCTATGATGCTACTTTCTTTCGTACCTCCAATGTACATTGGTTGCCTATAGTTGAACTTAGCAACACATAAACCTCTTTGGCTCTCATCTGGCTTGATGTGTGATGCTAGTGAGCAAAGGGTTTAGAAAACGGTAGAAACTGAATGAACAATATTTATTAAAATATTTGTATACCACTGTGTGAGGCAGCCACATGCTCCTCAGCCAAGCAGGTTAAAGAAAAGGAGGGAGTAACAAGCTGAATCGGCGCCTGCCCCCCTCCGTCATTTGATTAATGCACTTTTATCTGCATCTGACTCCGGTCCAGTGTTGAAGGAAGGACGGAAGAGAAGTGTGGGGAACAACCAACTGCTGGGATGTAATGGGTGGGACAGACATGTGAATGACAGACTCCATCATGTCTAGTTGTGACTTCCATTTAATGAATAATGAACAGTCTCATGAGCAGCCTCTTGCCCCATTGCCTGCTGCCTCTTTTTTTCCTTCCTGTTGCTCCCATGCACACACCCAGCACATGCAGTTGTTTCATCTGTGTCTTTTGCTGCATTTGCAGATTCCAGTCTTTAGCAACTTTCACTTCACTCCTGCACAAGTACAAGAACAGAAAGCAGACTATGATATTCAAAGGCCTCCCCCTTTCTTTGTCTGCAATAAGCAGCTCACAAGAAATATTTCTGGGAAGAGTGGGAAAGCATCTACAAAAACATGAACAACTAAGTAAGCAGGCACCTCTTTTAACCCAGGCTTCCCACCTATAAGGCTACCTAAGAAGAATTAAACAAGAAGCACCAGAGAGTGGCACTTCTTACAGTTGACCACAGGGCTGGCCCAAAACATTTTGGTACCTGAGGCAAACCACAAAATGGTGTCCCCTCTCCCCACCAAGGAATAAGGGGTGAGTAAAGATCTACATCAGGAACAAGGACAGACTGCATTGTGATCTGTGGCCCCTATGGATTCTGCCACCTGAGGCGCTTGCCTCACCTGATGTGTGGACCGGCCCTGGTTGACCAAGTTTATCACTTTTACTCAACTGTCACACATGCAACACTTGCAAGCCCTTCCCCTCCAAGTGATGGTTTTAAATAGGAAAGCACTAAGAAGAAAAACAAGTTGCCTTATTATTATTATTAGCATATTACTCAGGTACATAGTTTGTTTCACACACTAACTTCCTGACAAAATAAATAACCTGAATGAGAGTGGGTTCTTTCATCAGGCCTGCCTTAGCCTGAACCCTTCAGACAGAAGGTGTCAGTTTCTTGTCCACCAATAGTTTTCTTCTTAAGCCTTATTTTCTTTCCCTTCCCTGAACTACATTGTATAGCACCTATTTGTTGAGCTTTGCTTACTGTTCTGCTAGGATAGGGCCCATTCAGTTGTCTTCTTTATTGTGCATTCACGATGCTTTGTGCTTATGATCATAATGTGGTGATTATAGATGTTCCTGCTTTCAATACTGTTTGCCCCTGCCAGTGTTAGAAACTAAGGTATGAAAGCTAGGAGCTAAATGGCACCTTAAACCTAGGTTATGGGCGCAACAATGGAATGTCTAGGCGCACTTTTTAATAACAAGAATACAAAGCTGAAAGTGTATGAACTGCAGTTAAAATATTATGTTCATTTTTCACATGGTCTAGTCCTCCCCCCCCCCCGCCGATATTCTTAAGAAGGTCTCTTCTTCAGTCTTCAGAGAGCAGATGGAAGTGGGGGCAGAATAAGGTCCTCCTTTCCTTCCACTCTGCAGTTTTAATCAGAAATCTTTGGCGCAATACTGTGCCCAGAGATCATAAACTGCTTGTGCTAATAAAAATGCGCCTAGAACAATGGGAGTTTCGAACACTGGCCCCTGCAACCACTTTGAGAAGTTACACTTCTTCATCTCCAAACAGTGCATGCCTTATAGCTTTCTGCTGAAATCCAGTTACTTTTCTATACCACAAATGTTTTGGGAGTTTGTTTTTGTCCATATTTTGTTGTGGTATAGCACTAAGGTGCCCCTCCAGACAGCAGTAATGTAATATTGAGAAAGCACCTTAGAACACTTAATAAAGCAGAATTATGTGTGGAGCATCTGGTATAAATTCACCCCTAGTGCACTACTGTATTATTACTTCAATGACCATATTACAGAATACACTCAGGAAAAAACCACCAGGCTGGAGGGGCCCATATGTGCATAGATGGCTTCATACCCCACCCCCACTTGAACACAGAGTACACCGTACTGTATTCTTCTACTGGAAAAAAGAAGCAGAGTGATGACAGATCTGTTGGCTTTAAGAAACAGGGGCAAATTACTCCCCTTGCCCTGGGCTAGGAGATCAGATAAGCTGAAGAGTATTACTGAGAGGGTCAATTGGTTATGCAGGCAGTTAAGTGGTGCATGCAAGTACACCATGCATTTGTTGCAATCTTTGCTATTGCAACAGGATAATTAGTGCTCGCTAACTATGCCTTTAGGGAAGGGAGTCAGTCATAAAGGGAAATGACACAAAAAATGTTAGTTCTTGAAATAGGGAAGTACACAGCTTTTAGGAGCCTCAGGCCTTTAGAGCCTATTCCCCCACCATCTTCCACCCAGACAAAAAACAGTCAGATGCCTTTTCAAGTTGTGAAACTCAAACTACAGTAGTACTGTATTAATGGGCTGGTAAAGGACTCCTGTCTGAAATCCTGGAGAACCGTGGCTAGTCACCAGTGGTCTCAGTACCTGGTCCTACAGCTTGACTCGCTATAAGGCAGCTTCTTGTCTTCTTATGAAATGCATGATCAACTTTGGTGATAACATAACCTACAGCATAAGGCTGTTCAGTATCTGATGAGAGAACACTTGCCGTGTTGACCTACCACTTTGTGGCTTAGCACAGGAATTATATCATTTAATTACGCATATAGATGTGACAGACTCCTGAAACATCTATTTCTGGATCATGGTTGAAATATTTTTCCTATTCCACTTTCTGTTTCACTTAAAAAAACCCCCCAACAGATTCCCCTTTTCACAGAATTGTTCAGTCCCATGATCTGTTAAAAATGAACAGGAAATGACGACCCTTCCTTATTAGTGCAAACTCCAATGTGAAATCATCACACTTATATACTGAGTATTTTTCCATCCTCCACACTTCATTAGTTGTATTTAATGGCTTCCATCCCCTAAGAAACTACAAGAGAAGAGGAACAGAAATTATTGATGTTACAAATTCACACTTGTCTGTGAAACTGAGGATTAGGAAGTGGTCATTTTTACAGCTGCATACAGATCAGTGAAAGATTTAGTGGGATTCTTGTGATTTTGACAGGATATCTGAAAGACTACTTACTCCCTTTATGGGTTGCTTGTAGGCTACATTAATATTCAGAGACCTGCTTTTTAGCTAAATATGTTTGGTTGGTGGGAACATGAGACAGGGCCTTCTCTGCAGCAGTCCCTGGTTACTGATTTCATTAGCCCCATCCCTACTGGTTTTTAGGTGAGCAGTAAAAAAAAAAATGTATTGTAAGCCCCAAAAGTAATATAAATATATTCTCATTATTAAATAAAAATGTCACTGCCCAGGGTAAGTGACCCTGTACATTGCAAGAAAAAGGGGGATAATTCAACATGGGAATGCCATTGAAAGCATCGTTCTCTCAGACATCTGTAGTCTTGGTTCTGACACATTGGATCCTACCCATTGACAAAAGGGGAATACTTTTTAGTGCAACCAACTAAAATTTCACAAATTAGTGTGTGAGCTTTTTAGTTTATAGAACTCTTCTTCATACGAAAAGGGAGACAAAGCACTCCATGATATAGAGTGCTTTATATAGCACTCCATGATATAGAGTGATATAGATGCCTCAAAGTCTTCCAGTTGTAAAAGTCTTGAGGGGTAAGTGGAGATGGAAATACACCTTTGAGCTTAATTTGGGGTGGATAATTAATTTTGGTTACTCCATGTGTAGCCTCCTGCTTACAACTTCCAAGTCTTCAGCTTTCTCCTACAGCTGCTTCAGATTTGAAGTACTGTATTTTTTGCTCTATAAGACTCACATTTTCCCTCCTAAAAAGTAAGGGGAAATGTGTGTGCGTCTTATGGAGTGAATGCAGGCTGCACAGCTATCCCAGAAGCCAGAACAGCAAGAGGGATGGCTGCTTTCACTGCGCAGCGATGCCTCTTGCTGTTCTGGCTTCTGAGATTCAGAATATTTTTTTTATTGTTTTCCTCTTCCAAAAACTAGGTGCGTCTTGTGGTCTGGTGCGTCTTATAGAGCGAAAAATACGGTATTTCCTCCTTGAATTTCATTGGTGGGGCATTCCATTCACTTTATGCTCATTTATGTAAGAATAAGCAGATTTTGTGAGCAAATAAACTCTGTGCTGGAAACTGGTGCACTGTCACCACAGCCAATCACAAGCAAACAACCACACCCTAGGCCAACCCCAACCTCTCTCACCCCCAAAGGAACACAAGTGAATAATAAAGAGAACCCGCACAAGCGATGCTGACACAAAACCCCACACATACATTAAGTAGAATAGAAACATCGCCATCCGACCCCGACCCCACTCACCATGTCCCCCTCCACCTCTTTCGCCCTTTTCTTCCTAAGGTAACACTAATATCTCAACAAATGAAACTGATCTGTAGAAAATGTAACTTGAAAAAAGAGACATTGCACATACTTTTGTAGACCAATAAACTTTTAATGAAAAATATTGGTTTTTTAAAAAAGAAACTGGTGTACTGTTGCTTACCACCACGTTTTGCCAACTTGGTTCATTCCACATCAGCATTGGAACATAATTTCTCTGGCAAACTTTGTACCTGGCAGAAATAAATGTTACACAGCAGAAATAACCCTAGCTGTATCATGTCCTCATTTGAGAATTTTAATAGACTTTGCTGCAAAACGGCCTAGAAAAATTGTCAGCCAGTGCATAGGAAGGTTCCCCCCCCCCGTAATTTGTAGATAAACCAGCATGTCAGAGGAAATAGGAAACACTTGTTGTGTTAGAGATAAGGCCATTAATAGCTCAGTTTGTATTTATGTCTGAACTGTCCAAGATGAGTCAGCATTTTAGCCTTTTTAAAAAAAAAAAAAATTAAAGTGAAATCCTTGCAGAAGTCTTTCTTTCTAAAATCATTTCTTTGCTTTAAAAACAACATTAAAATATATTGCTTTTCTTTTTCTTGTGAAGGAATACAATCCTATCTTAGGTAAATATGCACTTATCTATATACATTCATACATACAGAGAGAGAAACTTGGCTCATGGTAAGAATTGTTTAAGCTCAGTCCTTTATCCTCCTCTTTAAATCCAGTTGGTCAAAATCAACAATCTGAAGATATGTACACCCAATTTCTAGAAGTTGTGCAATACATCTTAGTGTGGGAACAATTTTATGTATTCATTCTATCTTGTGCTGCCCTCAAATCTGATATGATGAAGACGACATAGAAGATAAGACCGATACAACGAAAAACAAAATGGCATAATATACTGCATCAAGGTTTTTAAACACTGCTGGTTTAAGAAATGTTTTTAAACAAAGAAACAAAGTGGCAGATAAACTCATTAAACAAATGTAAGATTTGTTCATACCAGATCAGTTTAAATGGTCCAGCAAATGAAAGCGTTCCTTGCCCGCCACTACAACATAGTGAACTTGTTTGGGGAGCAGATTCCGGAACCAAGGAACAGAGGAAATCCACATCCTTTCTAGATAATCGCTGCAGCCCTGATAGAAGAGAGATTGAGAGAAAGGCCTTGGAAGATTTTTGCTACATAACCTAGACAACATTGATTTTTGCTTAATTCTTATTTATTCCAACAGGAAAATATGGGATGTATAAAATCCAAACGAAAAGACAATCTGCAGGGAGATGTGAAGACTGAACCAGTACGTAAATCTGAACGAACTATTTATGTGAGGGATCCAACGTCCAATAAACAGCAAAGGCCAGTAAGTAGATTAGTTTCAGGGAAGAATTCCCAAGAGTGAGATCACAGCACGACTGGCATAATTAAAAATTTTATTTAAAACTAGGGGCTGCCTCCCTGCTCGCACCATTCGCCAGCCTCCTGCCGTTTTCCCCACATTAACCCCATAGAGCTTCCCTTCCCACCCTATGCAAGCTTGCTTTCCACCTTCGCAACCTCATTTCTGAAGCCAATTCCATTCTGCAGCCCCCTATTTTCACCTTCATGCTCATATCAATGCCTCTCCACTTCTTTTAGGCATCTCCTGTTGCACACAAAGCACCCCCATGGTAACCTCCTATGTCTTCCTCCTCCCACATATTACATATTGCACCATCTGCCCACTTATGAAACCACCTTTCTGCAAACCCTTTCATGCCCCTGCTTTCATCTATAACCCCATCCCCATGCCTCATATGCCCTTTTTTGCAACTGCCTTTTTCCCTCTCCCCTTCCTTTTCTTAACTCTCCCTTGTACACAAATCATGCCCCTATCTCCACATTTTCTCCTTTCTATCATATTGTTCAGCCAACTTTGCACACAAACACCATTCTCACCTACACTCCCCTTTTCCTTGCCTCCTCCTCCTCCCTCTCTTTTTTCAACCATCCCTTGCACACAAACCACCATTCCACACTTCATCCTCTCTCCTATTCTACAGCCCCCTTTGTGCACACACTCCATGATGGTATATGTTACTGTATCTGTAAGATCTGTAAGATAACTAGAACAAGCCTGTCAGTTAGCTTGTTCAGTTATAGAAGTTCAGTTCAGTTGATGGATGTTTTAAATATATAGATGTTTGCTTGTTAATAAGATACATATTCTAAATTACTGCAGTTGAATCTGAAACTTAAGGCAACACAGAGTACCAGAAGTATTATACATTGTGTACTATGAGTATTTGAGGGTTCATCACCCTTTATCTCTCTCAGATGAGGAATGGAAGAGAGAGACATTGAATACAGTGAGAAGGGAGTAACACTGAAAGGAAAAATATCTGTTTTAAACAATGGCATAGGTGTGAACAAAGCAGAGATGGAGATGCACTGAGGGGTTGTTCTTTAAACAAACAAACAAACAAACAAGTTTTAATAAAGAAGAATAGCAGAGATGGCTGCAGCACAGAAACTAACACCCAAAACTGCTTTGAGACCCTCTCCCCAGGGATGATGGGAGCTGTAATCCATGTAGCATCACTTGAGTGCTATGCTGCCTACTCCTTTTTAAAGAAAGTCACAAAAGTGATTGAACAACGTATCTTAAATGCTTCCAAGGCATCACTATTTCAAAGGTGCATTGTACTTTATGAGCCCAGGGAACTTGTGTCTATAAAAGAGGCTCTGTGTCTGTTAAGAAGATTTTGTGCACACCCATAATCACATGGAGAAATACTAAAACATACAAGTATGAGTGCCTGGTACATTTTTCTGAAATAGCAGGAACATTTTTTTTCCCAGTTGCCAGAAGCACAGGACTCTGTGTGACTGGATCTATATGCATCTTGCTTCACGGTAAACTGAATCTGAGTGATGGAGTTGCAACCATAGATCCACTGACATTAACAGAGGATTTTTCTTCCTGACAGGCCTGGAGTCAGTGCATGGTATCTTTAGGCAGCTATTGGAGCCCCACTTCCATGGCTGGACTCATTGTTGACACCTGCCCTGGTCTCTTCCTTAAAAAAATAATTAAATAAAAGTAGGTAGCTGTGTTGGTCTGATGCAGTCAAAATGAAAATAGAAAAATAAAAAATTGTCTAGTAGCACCTCACAGACCAACTAATTTATTTAAATAAAAATGTTAGTGCTCTCCAGGGAACACTGGGCACCTTATCTGAGGACCTTGTCCCTTTAAATTTCCCACTGTTCTCCAGAATGATGGTACATCAGGGTCATTTTAGGAAATTTAAACACTGGTTCCTCCTGACCCAAGTGCCAGGTTCTTATTGGAGCACTACTGCAGCCCTCTGCTAGGTAAGCCCACAGCATCACTGACCTAGCAGAAGGCCCATCAGAGGTTTCTCCACCACTTTTTGTAGACCATTGGAAAATTAACTAGCAATTTTCTATCTTAAATTTATGAAGAGGGTTGTTTTAAAAGTAAAAGCAGTTTTGTGTCCTTTTGTGCAGCTGTTTTGTTTTTTGTTTTTTTTTTTTTAAAAACCCTCTCAAGCATTTATTAAGCATCAGCATACTTTCAAAACACAGTGGTACCTTGAGTTACAAACGCCTCGGGTTACAAACTCTGCTAACCTGGAAGAGTTACCTCGAGTTGAGAACTTTGCCCCAGGATGAGAACGGAAATTGTGTGCCGGCGGCGCAGCAGCAGCACGTGGCCCCATTAGCGAAAGCACGCCTCTAGTTAAGAACAGTTTCAGGTTAAGAACGGACCTCTGGAATGAATTAAGTTCGTAACTAGAGGTACCACTGTATTCAGTTTTTGTTCCATGCTTGCAACAAGTCTTTTTCAACAGTTAATGGTCTAACTGCTGCTAGGTTGCCCAAAGGCTGGTTTCAGACAATCTAGAATCCTGTGAGCAGCTGTCTGCAAGGAAGTCCCATTCAGCACAGTGGAACTTGATTCTAAGCACAAATAGGATCAGGCTGCAAGTCACCCCTTTCAAGAAGCAACTCTGGATTAGGCATATTAATAAAGCACTTGTCCCTTGATAAACATAGAGCAGTTTCCCAATTAGCTGTATTTCAGAGCATGTGCCTCTTCTGTAAGCTGCAAAGGTGTTGACTGCCGAAGGCATGTAAACCGTTACACTTTGTCTTCTAAGAATCTCAGTGTAGATGCTATAAATTATATCTAAAAGCTGCCAGAGATAACAGAGTGAGTCATCATTAAAAAATAGTATAGTTATGTTTTAAACATGTTCTAATTTTATAAGTGTGCCTTTATATAAATATGATAGTGTTATAAAACAATTTTTTAAACTCTTCTTCTTGTTTTTCAAGGCAAGTGATGATATCCTTCTGCCAGGTCAAAGGTTTATAGAAGGTATGTTTCTAAAAGGCTGTTGGTTACTACTACAAGTTGCTGTTTTGATAGACTTGAAAAATGAGTAAGAATATCTTGCTTGAATTTCTGTATTAGCAAAGGAAAAGGAACATCAGGACCTTGTGGTAGCCTTGTATCCTTATGATGGCATTCATGAAGATGACCTGTCCTTCAAAAAAGGAGAAAAAATGAAAATTCTGGAGGAGTAAGTATTGAAATCGTCACTGCTCTGTTTGTTGCTCCTAGATCACGTTTATGTGTGTGTTGCCACCTAATAACTAGCATTATGCTAGTTACTTATACATATGCACACAAGCTTTCTATTTTGAAGTTCCCTGCTTGTCCAAAGCCCCCAAATGTCTGTCTTGATAAAAACTACTTATTGGGGTTAGTCTGACTAGCAGTGGAGAGTTTTGTGGCACACTATCTTAAGACTTGTGTTAGTTTTTGCTCCAACAGACTAATATAACTGCCTCTCCAGAAAATACTAATCAAAATGCGGACAAGTTGATGCACAGCAGAATGGGCTGAACCTCCTTGTATTTCTCTGCTCTGAATCATCGGAAATTTATTTTTATAATTGCATGATCTAGAATTCAACTTGCAGCCTTCAGCAATATGGGCATGTTTTTGGAGGAGTTGATTCCAGAAATGTTTGGTGGAAAGCAACATATTTCTCCCTCCGGTGAAGTCTAAGCCTTTTTGGATGGCACTGAATGTGATCAATACAGCTTTACAAAAGATTCTTTTTTTTCCCTTAGACATGGAGAATGGTGGAGAGCCAAGTCCCTTTTGACCAAGAGAGAAGGCTTTATCCCAAGCAACTATGTCGCAAAAGTTAACACCTTAGAAACAGAAGAGTAGGTTCATATGTTGTAAATATTTGATTTTCTACTTTGCACTGTGCACTTAAGACAAAGAAGGTGTAACTTTTTCCCCATAATACTTTACAGATGGTTCTTTAAAGACATAACCAGGAAAGATGCAGAAAGGCAACTTCTAGCACCTGGGAATGCTCCCGGGTCATTCCTTATCAGAGAGAGTGAAACATTGAAAGGTGAGCTTTCTATATTTCATTTGAATTAAAAGGAAACTCAGCCTTCTGCCTTGATGAGCTCAGATTTTTGCAGTAAGTTCTCTTTACTGTTTATGTATGAGTGAATTTACTAATTATCTGTCACCAAAGAATGATGATAGCATTTTCAATTTACATTCAGCTTTCCCCCCATTACTAAAAAAATCTATTAGCCTGATAAATGTGGCTAATCGCACCAAATTATTATGGAGGAACGGGCAGGCAAAGAGGGAAGATAACTGTAGACCAAGAATTTGCCTTAAGCCCTGTTATTCTTTTTATATATATATAAATAGTTTTGATTGGTTTTTACACATATTTTCCAGCATATCATCCTTTTAAACATCATTTCAAAATCTTTGGCTATCTCAGCCTAAGACTTCCTTCAACTGATGGTTTTCTAAAATCCTTTCTAATTATGCATTTTGTTACTACGGTTATTGCTATAAATTCAAATCTTAATACCTATTCTCAATTCTTTTCACAATAATTTATATATTACTCCTTACAAAAGTTATTTTAACCCTACAAGCGATGTCAATTGGTTACAGTTGCCTTCCAAATACGTCAAAAGCTTCTTCCATTCCTTTAGGAAAGTCTGGTCCTGCTGGTTCCAAATTTTCCCGATTAATCTCGCCATCTCAGCATAGTTCATCAATTTCTCTTGCCATTCTTCTTTAGCTAGCATTTCTTCTTGCTTCCATCTTTGGGCTAACAATATCCTTGCTGCAGTTATCGCATATAAAAACATTTTTTAATCATTAATATGAATTTTTGTACCCACAATACCCAGTAGAAGGGCTTCTGGTTTTTTAACAAATGTAGATTTCAACATTTCCCCCCCAATTCATTATAAATCATTTCCCAGAAGTCCTTCGCTTTCTTACATTCCCACCACATATGGTAAAAAGTACCCTCCTTTTCTTTACATTTCCAACATTTGTTATCTGTTTTGTACATTTTAGCTAACTTCACTGGTGTTATGTACCACCTGTACATCATTTTCATAATGTTTTCTTTCAATGCACTGCAAGCAGTAAATTTTATTCCCACTGTCCATAATTTTTCACAATCCTCTATTTGTATATTATAACCAATATCTTTCACCCAATGAATCATAACCTATTTAACTTCCTCATCTTTCAAATGCCATTCCAAGAGTAATTTATACATTTTAGATAATATTTTAACTTTGTTATTTAATAATTCCAATTGAAATCTTGATTTTGTATATCCAAATCCATTTTTGTTTTTGTGTTATTCTTAGATATATGCAGAAACTGGGATATGATGGCTGTGTAGCCTTTGTAAATAGAGAATAGCTATGGGAGAAACTCTTGTACAAATATCGATGAGACATTGGGCACTGGTGAAGGGATTATATACTAACATGGATCTATGTGTTTGCACGGGGGGAAATTTAGACTTTATAGCATAGTATAAAAAGTACTTATACATAGTATAAAAAGAGACTTGTTCTGGTCTTATCTAGACCTCTTTTTCACATCAAAACCTTGTTGAATCATTTTTGGAGTGCCCAATTCGATAATCATACAGCCAGATATATTACAATGTTAATGTGACCAGTACCTGCAGTATTGCAATATGGAGCAATCTGGCACTGACACAGTGACTGCATCCAGATGCCATGGTAAACAATGGTTTGTCATAACCAGTGGTTTATCGTGCTGAGAATGAGGCTATCCCACCCCTGTGCTTCCCCTTTCCCCTCTCCTCCAGGACATCCGCAAGGAGAAGGTCAGAATATTTCACTTGCAACTTCACTTCAACCAGTTTGAATCAGGCTTGTTTCATACAAATCATAGTTATGATTAACCACATTTTGTTGGATTCTGATAATACAGCAACATGAAAGCAAAACTCAGATTTGATGCGGCTAGTTCTAACTCCGATTTAACCTGTGGTTATGATTATTATTTTTCTTTTTTTGTACACAGGTAGCTACTCTCTGTCCATGAGGGACTATGACAGACAACATGGTGATGTCGTCAAGCACTACAAAATCAGAAGTCTAGACAATGGAGGATATTACATCTCTCCACGAATTACTTTTCCCTGCATCAGTGACATGATCAAACATTACCAAAGTAAGCCAGTACCTTTACTGGACTATTATTAAAATGCAAGTTGTTATCAAATAATTATATAAGAAAAACTACTGCTGTATTTCAGATCACTCAAGTCAAATGCATTCTAACTTATAGTGCAGATTGTGTAAAGGTGGACATTGATGAAAGTTCTACACAACTCTCTCAAGGGTGGGAACTAAATGTATGTCAGCTTTGATCACATGATTTTACATTAGCCTGAAACCGAGTTGATTGTATGAGAAATATCAGCTCAGTGTAAATGGGAACACTTTGCTTGCCGAGTATAAGCAATATTTAAACACCAGTATGGACATAGTGATAAGCTGAGAAGTTATCGGCATTGTAATTATTGTGTGCCAACACAGTGGCAATCTTGTGAACATATTTGATGTGGGAAAGTAAAACCACCAGTGACATTTAAAAAGAACATGTAGCTCATGCATAGTAATGCATTATACAGAAGTTTGCTGAAAAACAACAACAACCCATGAAGCTGTTTTCATCAGCTGGGAAAACCATACTCAACCTGATTGCAGATTTTAAATACTTCAGGGCATGACTTTTAATATATGGCATTTGGCAAAATATATGGCATTTGGTTGAAAACTATGAGCCTTAAATTCATATGAGTGTATTTTCTGAGGTTAAAACAGGTGACAGCTATACTTAAGAAATTCCTTTTAATTTAGATCCCACCATTTGTCCTAAGAGTTCTGGGTGGGTTACAACAACACATATATAAAGCAAACTCATTAAAACAAAAAGAATGGCACTTAATTTATGAATTCCTGGGATCTTGGCATGCTCTATATTCAGAAGCCTAAACAATATTTACTTACCCCAGTGACCAAAATAGGTTTTCATAGGACACATATCTGACTAAAATCTATCAACTGTTGATAGTTGTCAGCAATCCATGTAAGATGCAAACTGCGGCATCTACCGGTGTAGTTAAAGTTATCCTTCTGTTCATGGCAAAAGAGGCAAATATGCATTTAAAACTGAGAATCATGAAGGGTATGCCTCCCACCAGTACCTCTTGCCATATACCAGCCTTCCTCAACGTGGTGCCCCCCAGACTGCAACTCAGACCACTAGCCATGCTTTCTGTGGTTGATTGGAATTCTAGTCCAAAACATCTGGAGGACACCAGGTTGGGGAAGGCTGCAACATACCAAAGTGAGAGAATATTTTGTCCCAGTAGCATGTATCTGTACTACTACACCATGTTGTGTCAAAGTCAGAGGGAGAAATCCAGTGCAGCAGAACCTATGGCACATGTTGTGTTGTTTACCAGCAACGAAGAATATAGTTTTGTTCCTGTCGGGTTTTCAAAAAAAATCTTGCAAGGAGGGTTTAAAAGAAAAATTAAATCTCTGCATGTGTGTTGTCCTTTGTTATGAACTTTGGTGTTGCTTAAGGTACAAATGTAAGGATGTTTGTCTCTTAAACAGAGCAGCCAGATGGATTATGCAGAAAGTTGGAGAAGGCATGCCTCAGTCCCAAACCACAGAAACCATGGGATAAAGATGCCTGGGAGATTCCGCGGGACTCAATCAAATTAGTAAAAAAGCTTGGAGCTGGTCAATTTGGAGAAGTCTGGATGGGTAAGATATTTGTTCATGTGGATAATTCAGATATTTAGCAACATGTGTGACACCACAGTACTGACATGCTAGGTTGTTAACTATGTTCATGTTCAGTGATGTAACATAAGAAATGAACTAGGTTCATTCATTTGTAAAAATGCCCCATTTTGTTTGAACTCCTAGAATGGGGAAGCACCATATGTGTGCATGCACGTAAAGATTTATTCCCCTTCCCCATTCTGTGCCCCCACAGATTGGCTCTGGGAGGTATCAGTAGAACTCCAGAACAGCACACAAGGGAAAGGGAAATAATTCCTTCTGGCAAGCAGAAATGCTTTCCCTGACAGAATGATGTAATCAAGGACCAGACCCTGAAGTTAGCGTATTTGTCAGAGGCAAGAGTAATACTATTTAGTGTATATATAGTGTTGCAATCAGCATTGATTTTTCAGTTTTAGCTTTAGCTGGCTGTGTTGGAGCCTACAAATGCTCAGAAGGTGATCCACACTGTGCCTTAGTTTGAAGCTCGATTCCAATGTCATGCTAACTCATTGCAACTTTCATCATCCCTGACTGTTGACCATGCAGACTTGAGTGATGGGAGTTGGAGTCCAACAACATTTGTTGTGCCATATTTAGCCATCTCTGGTTTAAAACGTTGTGCATTGAATTATTGTTGTTAAATGTTTTGTGAATCCCATGCTGTGGGACAGAAAAAGTGGGATATCATCAGATAAACTGGGGGTAGGGATAATATCCAAATGGTTGAACATGCTTTCGATTTTGCTGTAAACCAAGATGTGAACTGACCATTTGAAGAGGGCTTGCAAATAATTATTTGCATGAACAATGGCATCTGCTGTTGCTCTTTCTCCAGGCTCCTGTCCACCATAGTGATGAGAGTGCTCAATGGACAGAAGCTGGAAGCAGAAAAGTAGCCTTTTCATCTGTTGTTCCCTAGGCATGTATCCAATGATGTGGGACAGATAGAGTTGCACCAGGGAGTGCCCGAATAGTAACCGCATCCCTAGCTTGATTCCCATTTGACAGCATGAAGCTGGGGTCCATGTTGTACTTGGTGGATACTGTTGGGACAGGGGCAAAATCTGTTCCCTGGCTCAAGGAGTCTTGGTGCCCACTAGCATTTCACTTGAGCTGCACTGCCTGTGCTTCCTTAAGTAATGCACCTTGGTATGCTTTGGTGATCCCATCTTCATGAGTTCCTCCCTTCTCTATCCACCATATTGGTTGGCCACTTTGTTAGTGTAATAGAAAACGTGCCTTCATTTTCTGGGGATGACATCATCAGGCATTTGCTGTTTAATGAGCCCATATGAAAACAGTTTGCCTACTGAGCTAATATGCAGGGGTTATTGAAGCACTGTCAGCTGCAGAAGAAAGAACTAATTTCAGGAAGTTATGTTCCTGCGTATGTGCTCACAAAGGGTAGAGGGGGAGTGTTTCTGGTTCAAGATGTTTCCTCTTGTTTATGTGAGCCTCTTTGACGTCTAAATTTGGCTTGGTCCTCTGTGGGTTACTTTTACGTTATGGGTAAAATTACTGCACTGTGAAGCCTGACTACATTCTTCCTTTCCCTGCTACAAGTATGAAAAGCTGATTTGCATGATGGCAGACCTTTTTTGATTGGAACTAAACTGCATGCTTTGGTAGAGTTCCAGTTGCCTTTTTCCCTGGAGGGCCCAAGAGTTCCATCAGCTCCCAAGGATTGCGTTTACTTAGTACTGCTTGTTTCAGAATGATTTCAGGATGGCAAAGGAATGAGAAGAAATATAATTGTAAAAAACTAGCTGTTCTCACATTACATTGCAGTGAAGTTACTGTTTTCCCCGCAGTGGATTTTCCAGCTCTTTCCCCTTAGCTGTTCACATTGGCATAGCTTCATTAGCGTTCTGTTTATTTCTGCTTGTGTATGGACCAGTAGGCACATCTTGGCAGGAGACGGACTAGAAATGGCTTAACAACTCCAGTGATGTGAGCTGGTTTGAGAAACAACACATTGGACAGTAGTATTTTATAATAAACTACTGGATGCATATGCATTTTGGATCACATTGTGTGAACATGGATTAAAAATTCAGCTCTGGAAGCACAGTCAGTGCACAGAAAGTGGGAGTGTGATAAAAGAAGGTTTATGTTTGTTTTTGTGTTATTTTGTTTTGTTTTAGGAAAACATTTTAGAATAGTGGTTGTGGTTGTACAGTGGTGCCCCGCAAGACGAATGCCTCGCTAAACGAAAAACCCGCAAGACGAAAGGGTTTTCCGATTTTTAGCGGCTTCGCAAGACGAATTTCCCTATGGGCTTGCTTCGCAAGACGAAAGCCCATAGGGAAATCTCCGGGGACAGCGGGGAAGCGCAGCGCGCCTTCTCCTCTGTTCCCGGACCTGTCCTAAAGGCTTGCGGTGGGAGGTCCGGGAACAGAGGAGAAGGCGCGCAGCGCTTCTCCTCTGTTCCCGGGGCTTGCGGTGGGAGGAGGGTTTTTCCTCCCCACCGCCAACATTCAGAACAGCATTCTGAATGTTGGCGGTGGGGAGGAAAGCCCTCCTCCCACCGCAAGCCTTCAGGACAGGTCCGGGAACAGAGGAGAAGGTGCGCAGCGCTTCTCTGTTCCCGGACCTGTCTTGAAGACTTGCAGTGGGAGGAAGGTTTTCCTCCCCACCGCCAACATTCAGAAGGCTGTTCTGAAGGCTGGTGGTGGGAAGAAAAGCCCTTCTCCCCCCGCCAGCCTTCAGAAGAGGTCTGGGGACAGACTGTCCCCGGACCTGGTCTGAAGGCGGTCTCCATAGGAACGCATTAATTGATTTTCAATGCATTCCTATGGGAAACCGTGCTTCGCAAGACGAAAAACTCGCAAGAAGAAAAAACTTGCGGAACGAATTAATTTCGTCTTGCGAGGCACCACTGTACATAGTACTAAACCAGCAGTGTTGTGGGGCTTTATTTATTATGCTTTATTTTATTTGTATCCTGAGTTTCAGGAAGCAGATATTTTCATGGTGGCTAATAACTCTATCATGTTATGAGCTTCCATGGGCAAGAGCCTACTTTGACAGACACAGGAAATGACAGGGATGGAACTGTTTGCAAGAGGAGATTAACAATGAAATTGCAGAGATGATTTCAGTTGATCAACTGGAATCAACACCTCGCCCTGCCCCAGTCTGTGTCTTCCGTCCTTTTAACAGCATAGGCAATATTTCAGATCCAAATTATATCATCCACAGTATAATAGTTCATAGGCCTACACTTTTTCCAGTGTAATATACACCATTAGCTTGGCATAGTTCTTGCTGTCTACCTTCAGTCCCTAATATGGCAAGATTTGTTTCTGGTCATTTGTTGCCATAATTCTAGCCTAATGTTTCCCAAACTTGGGTCTCTAGTAGCTGTTTTTGGAGTACAATTCTCATCATCCCTGACCACTGGTCTTGCTTAGCTAGGGATGATGGAAATTGTAGTCCAAAAACAGCTGGAGACCTAAGTTTGGGAAGCACTGTTTTAGACCAACCAGTTGTGCAATGTGGGTCTATTCACCATCTCTCATAGTGTGCCCAAAGGAGCAGGGGATTGAAAGGTCCGCAAAGAGTTCTACAAGGGTCAAGTAAGCTAAGTAATATTCTCTAGAGAAAGGCACTGTCTAAACCTATCTGATCAGCCAGATAATGCTAATTTTGTCATGTGTCCTCTGCATCTTACCATGTGGACAGGGAACTTTTATCCTGCTCTTTGGCTTAAAAAGTTCCCAGAGCAGCTTACAGGATCGGTCACAGGCCAGTTTATGCTTTGGGGCTTACAGTCTGAAAGACATCATTTATACACAATGAGAAAGGGATGTGGAGGGAAAGGGGGGAAAAACAAGTTCATGCACCAGTTCCTAAAGTTACAGTTTTAGAATGACCAGCTGAGAAAGAAGCCTGATGGAATGGCTCCTGCCAGGTGACAGTTGAAGCAGCTGATCTCTCAGCAAGGGCGATGACATGGCCGTGTTTCTCTAAAAATGAAAATGCCCAGGAGAATAAAAATGTCTTTGGTGCACAGATGACATCAGATTAAGTGATAGGCAAGGCTCCCTTGGGAAATAATCCCACTTGAAAAGGAGATACATGTTTTCGCAGGTACACAGTGGGCACTCATTGGGGAAACAGCAAACTGAGGCCTCCTGACACATGTCAAACCATATTATGTCCACCATGAAAACACTGGGATTTGAAGTCCTCTTCTTTGCAGCAGCTTATTCTTCTGCAGTGTCAATCATCACAGAATATTAAGCTTGCAGGAAGTTGGCAACCATCAAGTTTATATTGGTTAATGACTGTGAAAATATTTCTCCAACTTCTGCCATGGTCTGCATTCTTCATTGACAGGATTAAATCTCAAAGTTTAGTTCCTGCCATCAAAATGTATTTGTGTTTATTTTTTTACAAAATATTATTGAAATAAATGTGCGGTGGGGGGAATGGAAAATGAGGTCATGTGTGTCAGGCTGTTCTGTACATACAGTATTTGGCCTTCTTCAGCCTGGTGCTCAGTGGCTGGTGGGACTTATAGTCCAAAACATCTGGAAGGCACCAGGTTGGCAAAGACTGAAGTACAGTTTTCCAGGCCAATACAGTCGTACCTTGGATCCAGAACGGCTTGTGAGTCGAACATTTTGGCTCCCAAATGTCGCAAACCTGTAAGTGAGTGTTCTGGTTTGTGAACGTTCTTTGGAAGCTGAATGTCCGACGCGGCTTCTGCTTGAGTGCAGGAAGCTCCTGCAGCCAATCAGAAGCCATGCCTTGGTTATCAAACATTTTTGGAAGTTGAATGGACTTCCAGAACAGATTCTGTTCGACAACTAAGGTATAATAATAATAATAATAATAATAATAATAATAATAATAATAATTTATTTATACTTCGCCCATCTGGCTGAGTTTCCCCAGCCACTCTGGGCGGCTTCCAACAAAATATTAAAAATACAATAGTCTATTAAACATTAAAAGCTTCCCTAAACAGGGCTGCCTTCAGATGTCTTCTAAAAGTCTGGTAGTTGTTTTTCTATTTGACATCTGGTGGAAGGGTGTTCCACAGGGCGGGTGCCACCACCAAGAAGGCCCTCTGCCTGGTTCCCTGTAACTTGGCTTCTTGCAGTGAGGGAACTGCGAGAAGGCCCTCGGTGCTGGACCTCAGTGTCCGGGCAGAACAATGTGGGTGGAGACATTCCTTCAGGTATACTGGGCCGAGGCCATTTAGGGCTTTAAAGGTCAGCACCAACACTTTGAATTGTGCTCGGAAACGTACTGGGAGCCAATGTAGGTCTTTCAAGGTACGACTGTAGTAGCATTTGTTGGTGCCTGCTTGTAAAGTCTGTCCTTTACAAGGACAAATGATAAATACATCATTTATAAATTTATTGTTAAAGATCTCTCATGGCAAGACATTTGACCACCACATTCAGCGCTCTGGATGTCTCTTCTGCTATAACTATCCCTTTTGTTCTAGGTTACTACAATAACAATACCAAAGTAGCAGTGAAAACTCTGAAGCCAGGCACCATGTCTGCACAGGCATTCATGGAAGAAGCCAACCTTATGAAATCACTTCAGCATGACAGGCTGGTCAGACTCTACGCTGTAGTTACAAAAGAAGAACCAATTTATATCATAACTGAATTCATGGCAAAAGGTAGGTATTACTGAATTCATTAACCAGAAGTACCATTTGCATGTAGGAAATGGTGTATGGTACAATTGCAACAGGCACTTGTAACCGACAATTTGATAGCCATTCGTTATGGGACTGTAGTAACTTGAGTATTGGTTAGCAGTCTCTTACCCTGGGCAAAAAATATTACACATTAATTGGTGAATGCCCAATTTCAACTAAAGCGTGGTGGGCTGCCCTAAAACATTGGCTCAGGATTTCAGTGTTTGATCTAGGGAAGGGTTTGTACCAGCACCTGATAAATGAGGAATTTGTCAGCAAATGGCAGAAAACCATGGCTAAAAAAGCCACCTCTATTGGTCTGTCACCCCCCCCAACTGTATTACCTGGGTTATGAAGGCGCCCAAAAGATATTAAAGCAACAATTATGGGATAATGCACACAGTGACTTGCAATCTCGATCACACGCAGTCTGTAGTCCGCTGGCAGTAGGACTACAATACGGGCATGTCTTTAAGTTAACATCTTACATTAAAAACCTGACAGTACCAAACTATCGAAGGCTTTTCACCAAAGCCAGACTAAACGTCTTTCCTTCTGCAGTGTTGGATGGCAGGTTGAGACGAGTTCCCTACCAGGACAGACTTTGCTCGTGTGCTCAAGACATTGATTCCATAAAACATATTTTGTTGCACTGTGCAAAATATGAGCAAGCTAGGGTTGACCTGATAATACCCTTGCTGGTACCTTTCCCGGGAAAATCAGAGGCTCACTATGTCAGGTTCCTATTGGAAGACTGGACAAATGCTAGAACATTAGCAATGGCAAAGTTTTTACCGGTGGTTGCAAGAACCAGTGATCCCTATATTCTGAACAAAATGCTTGTTTAACCTGGAGGTAGGCTGTATGAATTGTGTATTGCTTTGTAACGATTTGTTGGGTCTCTGGACTGTAATAAAGATTGTTGTTGTTGTTGTTGTTGTTACACATTAAATTAAGTATCATAAGAGGAATACACTTATAGAAACAAATAGGTCAAAGCTTCATCTGTTCTGCAAATAGCCAAAGTTGTGCTCTCCAGACGTTGTTGGATCCCAACTCCCAGCATCCCCATCCAGCATGGCCAGGAATGATGAGGGTTGTCATCCAGAAACATCCTTTCTTTGCACTAGAGCTCTAAGGGGCCACGGTCTCCTGAATTGCCTTCTGCCATCATCACGAGGAATTGGCAGGGTGAACCTGTTCTATGGATTATAATTAGAAAATCATGCAGCAGGTTACATTTGAACTTTGCAGTGGGTAGGAGATGAAAGCTTGAGGGCGGCACATGCCAAATTTGGGATAGAATAGATAAGTGGCTTATTTTGAACCAATTAACATTTGTTTGTTTGTTTTTATTTCATAAAATTTATACACCACTTGATTGTAAAAACCACCACCACCACCACCCTCAAAGTGGTTTACAAAAGAGAAAACAAGAAAAAAATGCATACTTTAAAATGCTAAAGCAGATTAAAATTAGCTTAACCTTCTAATCACCTGGGTAGGCTTGTCTAGACAAGGATGTTTTAAGCAGGCACTGAAAAGAATATAGTGAAGGTACCTGCTTGATGTCAACAGGCAAGTGTAGGCCCTGCCATGCTAAATGATTGAGTTCTTACAAATACAGAACTGGTATGTGGCACCTATAGCAGTACAGTGGTACTTCGGGTTAAGAACGTAATTCATTCCAGAGGTCCGTTCTTAACCTGAAATGGTTCTTAACCTGAGGCGTGCTTTCGTTAATGGGGCCTCCTGCTGCTGCTGTACCGCTGGTGCACGATTTCCATTCTTATTCTGGGTCAAAGTTCTGGAGCAGCCACTTCCTGATTAGTGGAGTTTGTAACCTGAAGCATCTGAAACCCAAGGTACCACTGTACCAATTCCGCCAATTGAAGCAACTGAGTGGGCACATGCAGGGTAAATATTTGAATGGCTGGCATTCTGACAGGTGCTGCAGATTTCCCCCATCTTTCTAAGATTTTGTTGGGCTGAAGCATAGGAGAATATTTCTCTGTTCTGCGTGTTGCATTGGGTCAAAGGAAACATTAGTATGTACTGTTACTTTGGCAGAAGCGGAAGTGTCTGTAGTTTTTACTGAAAATGCAGTTCCCCAACCATTTTAGCTTACGGAGAAAATTTGAAAATTCATACATGTGCTGAGTATAAGCCACTGCTGCCTAGTAATCACTTGAGAGGGAATTTGGGCCTCTATATAGCCTTTTGTTGGAATGATGCCAGGGGAAGCAGATAAGAGGTTGCCCCTCTGCTGACTGGAAAGGGCTAGAACAGGTGTTGAAGAAAATTCGGAAGAGAGAGAAACAGTCATTTAAAAGTAACAACAAATTAAAGTGAAGGAGGAATGAGAAAAAGTGGCAGTTTATGAGAAGTGGATAAGTTAGGTATAGAAGAGGGGAGGAGAAATTACAATGAGTAAAAACAGTTCTGAGAAGCTTGGTGCGGGGAGATGAAAATATAAAATAGGAAGCCCTCTCTGCTTAGAGTGTTTGGATCAACATCTTCTTCCTAAAGTGGAAAGCTGAGTCAGAATGCCTCCATACCTAATGTCTGTATTTAACTCAAGGAAACTGAACTGTGGATCTGCTTGCTAGAAAGAGAACAGTGTGGTAAAGACTAAAAGCAATTTGCAAAGAGTGATCATAAAACAAAAGAAAACAATGTCAGTGTCAGCTGCTCATGCTGGACACTGCTTTGATAAGTCACCATTTTGTGACTGGAGGGTCTCAATAATTTCCAGCCATCTCAAGAGGGCCCTTTGAGTACAAAGTTTGGGAATGCCTAGATTAAGCAGCTAAAGACATAGTCTTGCATATTCCTCTCACTTTTAAGTTAGGCTCCCTGAACCCACACTCTTTCAGTTTAGCAGTGGATATACAGTAGAGGGTGGATAATGTGTCCAGCAAATAATTTAGCGGTCACAACTTTTCCAACACTTAATACACACCTAATAATTTCTGCCTCATGCAACAAACTGCACTGTGCTCCCTCAGCACAGCAACTTGTAGTGAACAGCCAGGCACAAAGTTCTAAAGGCACCACTTTCCCAGACACTTGCTGCACATGCATCTGATGAACTTTTCCTGGACACCCCCCCACACACACACCATGCACATTAAGCCCTATGTCAAACTGAAGGACCAATATATTTCTGTAACCTTTGAAAAGTTGCTGTGTTTTGTGAGTTCCTAGCAGGATATGGCAAGTCCTCAGCTATTTGCATTGGTAGAGTTCTCATGGCCTACTTGTTTGGCTGCTTCATTTAAAATAATAATAATGGGTGCAAAGTGAGTGCAGATTTGTCATGTGCTACTGAGACCTTTTTCACTGCACATAAGCCTGATATGTACACACTATGAATCTCTTGCCAATTTCTTAAAGCAGCTTTTAAACTAATCTCATAAAATCAATCACCCTTGGCATGGTTTTGCAGAAAGCTGAAATGTATTAGTGTTGTTAAAAGGTAAGTTTCCCCATCCATTTAAATAGAGATGATTGCTTTCAAAAATCTTATTCACTCACAAGACCCCCAGAAATATTTTTATGGCATTCACTCACATCTGAGTTTGACTTGTTTCTTACCACCTTGTCTTGCCCTTCCTTTACCACACAGGGAGCTTGCTGGATTTCCTGAAGAGTCAAGATGGTGGGAAATTACTACTTCCAAAGCTCATTGACTTCTCAGCTCAGGTAAATAATTTATTTTTATTTTTGGTACTTGTCTAGCTTGGCACTGGCTATGCTTCATTTTCACTGTTGTCTGGAAACCAGGTTTACTGAGACAGGTTTTGGATGCTGAAAGTTTGGTTTAAAGTGGATTTCTCCTGCAGATGTGGCAAGAGAAAATTGCTCTCTGAATTGCTGGGGCCCCAGGCACATTGTGTTATCCCCTACCATTTGTGGCTTAGTCAAGTCACATCTGGGTCCGTTTTGAGGAGGAAGTGGCAGGTCAACTATAGGTGGAATAATAGAATGATGTGCCTGGGTTGAACTATATAAATATAGCTACCCCAGTGCACAGCATGGGGAGATGTAACTGGCCTCATCCTGACCCTAGGTGTGTAAAGGTAGCCCTAACTGCAGTTTATGTACAATGCTACCTTTACTGTGTAAACTTTGCTTAGTTACGAAAGTGTAATTAATTGTATTTAGAGGGCTGCTGCCTGTTTGTCTCTCCAAATGTTGCCTGAGTTGCTGTGATGTCATGGAATATTCACAAATATTCTAATTAGCAGGGGGAATTGGCAAGAGAAGAAAGAGATTATTCTTGTGCTGTCTGGAAGAGGGCTGTCATTGTGTTTAGTAAAATAAATTGCTGCTTGCTACTGCCAAGGAGAATACAGTGAATGTTGCCCAGGCCAAGGTGTAGCACTGGCTTAGTATGGTGGCAGGGGTGTCTAAGAGGCTGATGTACAACCTCTGATGAAGATTGCTCCTAACCAGGAAGAAATGGGAGTGAATGAAATTTCCAGTGACAGATACTACTTCCTGTCAATGATGGGTAGCCCCAAAGAGTGTGCAGCAAATTCAGAAGTATTGCTCCTTATTCAGAAGTGACACCTTGCAAGGGATGGGCATCCACTGGCTCAATGCATCCTGGATCGCCTTGCTGGTGCTTGGAGCTGTGTGAAACTGTAACAGGCTCCAAAATTCCACAAACCTTGGAAGACATATCACAGAGCAGGAACCCATGCAGAATGGTGTTTGTAGTCCCTTCCGTCAGTTTAGAGAGTGCTTCCAAGTAACTTGCACCCTTATTTTCCCCAAAGCATTAAAAGGAGCTACAAAAGTCCCTGTAGAAACAGACCCCATGACTCTGGAGTGGCTTCATCTGCACCATGCAATTAAAGCACTATTATACCACTTTAAATAGTCATGGCTTCCACCACAAAATCCTGAAAACTGTAGTTTGCTAAGGGATCTGAGGATTGTTAGGGACCCCCTATTCCCTTTACAGACCTACAATTCTCAGAAAGAGGAACTGATTGTTTAAGCACTCTGGGAGTTGTAGCACCGTGAAAGGAATAGGGGTCTCCTAACAACTCCCAGCATCCTTAACAAACTACCGTTTGTCTAAAGTAGTAGAATGGTGCTTTAAATGGCTGGTGTGGATGTGGCCAGAGACAGAAGCAGGGAAGGCAAGTCAGATGAGAGTCAGAGCAAGCACGTTGCATTCTGGTGAAGGTTGCACAATAGCTTGCTCTTGGTTTCGTCTTCCTTATTTTTGCAAATGGCTTTCATTCTCTTTAGAACAAATATCAGCTGGTTGGAATATGCTATGCTCTATTCATTGCTCATCTTCAAAACAATGGCAATGAAAAGAAAAAGTCTATGTGGAAAAGGGCCCACAGTGCTTGGGTAGATTTTAAACAAAAACATTTAAATCCTGTTAAATCAATATTTACCAGAGGGCACAACACTACAGAGCAACATGTCCTGTACCAAATATCCTTTGAACATGACCTTAATTTCCTGTTGCAAAAGTTGGCCTCAGTCTGGCTGAAAATGGTTGTAATAGTAACAGACGCCTTATATCAACATCTTTATCTATGTCACATGCCATATTAGCAACGATTAATATCTATCTTCAGACTGTGTTACAGTTGCTTTCTTTTTCGTGGTGATTTCTTTACTAGCACTTGTATATTCCACATTTCTGTTTTAAAACATACAAGTGGCTTCACAATAACACAGTTTTGAAACAGTGTAATATAGAACTTGAGAGTTTTAGCTTCAAACACGACCCAGACATGGTTTAAAATAGTATTTTTCCTCATGGAAATTTTCATTTCATGGAATAGATGCAGACTGTGAATAAATATTGAGCATGCCTGGTAGTTTTAATTTTTTTTAAGCTCTGATTACTAAATATAAGAAAAATAAATATGCTATATTAGATCATTCTATAGGGCACCAGGAGCATTTCCAACAGAAGTATTTTTATTTTCTCTGATGCAAGTTACCATATGCAGTTACCCTAATCTTACAGCACTGAACATCATTGGTTCAGGAGTAGTGATACAACCATTTGTTAGGATTGCAAGTTGTGTTTAGAAGTTCATTCTTGGGGAACATCTGGAATGCATTGCTAGCCATTAAACGTCTGGGGGGTGGGGGGGGGTCATATCTGGCATGGAAGGGGAATCTGTCATAATTTTTTTCCTGCACTAAATTGTAAACTATGTACCTGAACTTCTTGGACATGTGGAGTAGATAAAGTATGTGACCATGAGTCAATTGGAAAAGAGACCAGAACTCAGAGGTTGAGGGAATGCTTTGGGTGCAGAAGGTCCTAGGTTCAATCCCAGCATCTCCAGATAGGACTGGGAAAGAAACCCTGGGAAGGTCTTGCCAATCGTGGTAGACAATATTAAATAGGCCAATACTTGGTATAAAGCAGTTTCGTGTGTTCTTATCTCCCTTCCAGTGTATGTGAAAAAGTAGGCCTTCATATACTCCCAATATGCCAGCCTTTACTGAATCAAATGGTTTGGACTACAACTCCCATCAGCCCCAGGCAAAAGAAATGGCTTGTCTCTCTGGCCACTGGTGCTTGCCGGTGGAGCTGGCATCAGCATCTGACACCCTTAAGCAACTGTCAGGAACCTGACACCTGGACTGAGCTCACCAATGATGCCTGCTTCAACCCCCCTTAACTTTTTTCTGGCCTGCTACTCTGAGTTGTGCCAGATGGCTGGATCTAACTGCCATTTTAATTTCCACAGTGCTTTCGATATCACAACACTGGGGGCATTGTGGGAAATTAAAATGGTGACTAATCCAGCCATCTGGCTTTGTTTATAGCACTGCCACCAGCAAAAGGAAGGGACTTACCCAATACTGCTTTGCTCAGGGACCCCACACAACCTTGGAATTGGCCCCGTTTGCCTGAAACCAATCCAGCCATTCAAGCAAACTCTTCCATTGTCAAGGAGCAAGTCTGCTTCACAGTTAAAATGTGATTTTGTGGCCAGGGGTGGGCGGCTTCCTAAAATGGACTGGAGCAGGTGCTGATGACACACCTTCTCTAATCCCTCCTTATGGGTAGCAGACCACATGCTTCCCTTGAGTTTAAGTTCCAAATTTATCTGCTGGGGGTTTGCACCTGTGTGCTGCACTCTGTTGCCTATGTTAAAGAGTCATGCTCTAACTGGGATTTTGGTTGGTGGGAAGGGAAGGGACCTAGAGAGGCCTTTTAAAATAACAAGAAGTCTTTGGGCATACCTTGGAAGTTCCCACTGCTGCTTCCTCTTCTCTAGACCCACCCAAGGACTGAAAGTTGGTCTAAATTTGCTGCAGTTAGCTCATCTACTTGTTCATTTTCTCTCTCTCCAGGATACAAAACAATAATTGTTTCCTTGCAAGGGGAGAAATATCTGCAAGGTACAAATCCTTTGCACAAGGGCCAATCTATGCTTGGTGTCAGGAAGCATGATCCTTCCTTTTTCTGGCATTATTTGTACCAACTTTATTGAGGTTTTCAATGCAGTTCCAATCTGTAATGGGTTTGTTTGTCCAATGCAGCCTTTTGTGCCCCCATTTCATCTCAATTATTTTTTTTTTAAGTGACCTGTTGTAGGCTTCTTGTCTTTATAAATCCCTTCAGTCAACAGGCTTCTTATCACACTTTGACAGATATCTTAGCCTTAGCCCTCCTGGTAGAAAAATTATATTTATAAAAATAAGAGGAAAGCCTTGTTCAACAACAACAGATCCTGGGGGACGGGAAACATTTGCCACTAAGGGAGTAGCTACATCCTCTGGTTACAAGAAGCCCTACCTTCTGAGCCTTCTGCACCAGAGAGAAACTGCTGGTGCTCTTCAAGGGCTTAGCTTTTGTGCAATATTTCTCTTCACAAAAACTGTGTTCAGCACTTGTGACAGTGCGGTGGGAAGTACCACCATGGGTATTTTTCCATTGCCTGACCCACAAAAAGAGGAACAAAGCGAGTGTGCACTTCCCTTTTTTAAATAGATGCTGATCTGCATATTGCAACAGGACTGGTACCCGAGACATTTGAAAGAGTGTGCAGACATTTATGGTATCTATTAATAGCTCTGCAGTCCCTTGAACAGCCAAAACTATTTAAGCCAAATAAGTCCAACTGACTTTAAAAAGAATGAAAACTGGTTTGCGTGTGAAAACTTAAGACAAAAGTGAGTTGCTCATCAGGCTTGGTTGGGCTGTGTGTTGACAAACTTGCTCAACAAAACTAGGAACTGATACCTTTTACATGTTGCATTGTTTTAGAAAATATAAAATAAATATATAGCTGGGAACTGAGCTGAAAACTTTTAGCTAATGCAGCCCTGAAAAACAATGATTAGTAGCTTTTCCAGTCTGCATCTGTCCTGGTCTCTCTGGATTAGGGACCCCTATGTTTGTATCATAACAAAGAGACAGGTGGCATGTTCTGGAACTGTGTTACAAAGGGACAGAATTGGCTGCACCCTGACAGAAGTACTAGGAGTTGAGGAACCGAAGGGGGGCAACTCTGATCTGAGCTGTGTTGTCTGTCTTCTGACATCTTTACCTTGCCATGCAGAGACATTACACCAAGAATTGTCAGCTGGGTGTCTCCATGCCCACCAGTGCCTTTGATGGTGCCCAGGATAGGTTTCAGTAAACATCACTTCAGAAATCCACAATGCAATTGGGGGGAGGCATGCCTGAACCATTTTGTGTTCCTGCCTCTTCTCTTTTGGCTGTGGCCACCATTTTGTGTTATGTGACATGCACCATGGTAGCCATTTTGTGATTGGCACTCAGGGCCATTTCTCAAAATTCCAAATGTTCTCACTGGCCTTAAAAACTTGGCAACCCCTGTCTTACACTGTCCTCTGCCCCTACTGGTTGAGGTGCAACAGAGAAAGAAGGGAGGCAACCTGCCATCAACTTGGGGTGTGAGTGAGCTGCAGGGAAGGGAGGGGAAAGGAGCTGGAAATATTATTAATAATAATTATTTCAAGCAAAGCATATTTGTAGATGGGAGCTGATTCATAAAAAGCTAAATATTTGTGCTAGCACAAGGATTAACACAACACAATGAGTAACACAACAGAAATTGCTCCCTTTTCCCCCACTGTGTGTACCTCAGAACAGATTTAAGGAACCCACAAGGGGAATGTTCCATTGCACAAGAAAAAGCCTAAATAGTTAACAAACCATATAGCAAGCCTATACCAAATGCTGTCCTTGGCTGTATGTAAAGGTACTTTATTGCACTTCTGTAAATTGAAAATGAGGAAAACCTATGAATGTTGACCAACCCACTCCCCACTTCCCTCCTTTCCCCTCCATTTGTAGATACAATCTACCATTGAGCAATGAATGATATTTAATGTAAGCAAAGGGGTGTTATCAGTACTCAAGTGTACCCATATTTTCATTTTTTAAAATACTGGAGGCTGTGCATATCATGGCTAATGTGTAAAAATGATATGTTAAAAAAGGAGTTTCCCTGACTGTTTACAAATATTGTGTGCTATAAAAGTGCTTACAAAAAAGAACAGTACAAAAGTTAAAGATATTTTATTTGTTGTTGCAGATTGCAGAAGGGATGGCATATATAGAAAGAAAAAACTACATCCATCGTGATCTGAGAGCAGCTAATGTTCTTGTTTCAGAGTCTCTAATGTGCAAAATTGCTGATTTTGGACTTGCTAGAGTAATTGAAGATAATGAATATACAGCCAGGGAAGGTTTGTATCACATTATAATTTTAAGCCCTATAAGAATAATTCTGTTAATAGCCACTTGTTTCACTAGAAATATCTAAATGTCAACACACTCTGTTCTATCTCTGCTCTCTGCCCCTGGGATATCCTACCTTGCTACTTGGTTTGCACTTGCATTTCTACAGAGAGACATAGGAGACCTCCACATTTTTCTCACGGGCTCCTGTCATAAAATCATAGAATTGGAGGAAGCCTTGTAGGCCATAGGAGCTAACCCCTTGCATGATGCAGGAAATCCAGAGCTAGAACATCTCCAGAAGATGGCTTTAAGACCTCCAGAACAGTGTCTGTTGCAGATGTCCAATGAGGGGCAGCCTTCTAGGCAATTAGTTCCATTGATCTTGAAACCAAGAAGGTTCTCCTAACATTAAACCAAAATCTACTCTTCAGTAACTTACACCCTCTGAGGCAGCGGAGAACAACTCTTCAGGTATTTGAAGAGTGCAAATTTGTCCCGTCCCCCCCCCCCCCCGTCTTTCTTCCCAGGCTGAACACCAGTTCCTTCAACATTTTGTCAGAGTTTATTTTCCATACTATTGAAGAATCTTCATTGTCACTTCCAATTTTTCAGTCACTTTTCCCTTATGAATCACCATCTGAATCACCTTATGAATAGTTTTTAATGGTTACATGAATGAAACTAGATTTAAAACAGTGCTGTGGTTTTCCTCTCTGTAGGTGCAAAATTCCCTATCAAATGGACAGCACCAGAAGCCATTAATTTTGGCTCATTTACTATTAAGTCCGACGTGTGGTCCTTTGGAGTGCTTCTATATGAAATAATTACTTATGGGAAAATTCCTTATCCAGGTATGTACTTTTTATTTACTGCTTATTTGCCCTCAGTTTATACAGGTACCAGAGTTAATAGAAAAGGTGGAAACATGCAACAAGAGACATTTTGATAATTAGAAAATGTGTATTGGTTGCTGTACTTAAGAAAGTGTCTTCAAAGTACTCCGTTACAGGAGGAATGTGGGTTGAAACCATGCGAGTCTTTGGCCTCCCTGCAGCATTTAAAAAAATGAATTAATGAATGCCTTGGCTTCATTCAATGTAAGAAACATATTCTGCAGCAACAGCAGCACGTTGTGCGATGATAGCCTTTGCTGTGTGTTTGCTGTACAGTGGTAACTTGGTTTATGAACTTAATCCGTTCCGGAAGTCCATTCTTAAACCGAAAATATTATTAAACCGAGGCATGCTTTCACTAATGAGGCCTCCCGCCGCCGGTGTCCTTCCACTGTTCGGATTCTGTTCTTTGTTGTTGTTTAGTCATTTAGTCGTGTCTGACTCTTTGTGACCCCATGGATCAGAGCATGCCAGGCACTCCTGTCTTCCACTGCCTCCAGCAGTAAAGTTCTCAAACCGGGACATTATTTCCAAATCATTGTAAACCGAATCGTTCTTAAACCGAGGTACCACTGTATCATAACTGGAGTGGAAAGCTGAAAGCAGGCCCTGGGGTCAGAGCTGAATGTTACAGGTGATGAAACTCTGGGGATGGACTACAGATCCTTAGTACCTTTGGGGGGAAATTGTGCAGATCTCAGTTAAGATTGTCTGCTGTTGATGCAATGGCCCTGGCAGGTGATTACCTCTCTAGGGAAGGTCACTGAAAGGCCAAAATGCAAACATACAGTCTGTGAGAACACAGGTGACCAGTTTGGCTTTCTGCTAGGTAATCTTTGGGTCCTAGCTGCCCAGCATCCTCTTTGCTACCACCCACTTTTTAACCCAGCCAGCATTGGAGCTCTGGCATTGGAGGGCAAGGGCATCTTGAGGTTTTGTGGCAGCAGGTATGGAGATCCAACCTAAGGTTTTCCTCTCTGACATCAGAGAGGGGGTTCTGATGTATCCTACCAGGGTGTAGTGTAGGGAAGCCTTGGATCAGCTGACATTGTTTACAGTGCAATCAAATACATGTTTACTCAGCAGTAAGTCCCACTGCAGCACTTCATTGGAGCTGACTCCATAAATTATCTTAATTTCCTACAATTGACTTTCTCCAGTAACAAAAGCTTGACTTATTCAATGAATGAATTTGATATATGTATTAGAAATGCATGGGTGGAGGAAGGTTTAGGATTGTTTGGGTTGTTTTTTTAGACTGACATAGCCAAATTTGCTAGTGGAAGAAATATGTTTTTTATTGTTTCAGGGATGAGTAATTCTGATGTCATGATAGCTCTTCAACGTGGGTATCGCATGCCACGCATGGAGGCCTGTCCAGCTGAGCTCTATGATATTATGAAAACATGCTGGAAAGATAAAGCAGAAGAGAGACCAACTTTTGAATATTTACAGAGTGTCCTTGATGACTTCTACACTGCTACAGAAGGACAATATCAGCAGCAGCCCTAACAGGAAAAAGGAGGAGCTCCTGCCTCCAAATTGGTGTAGACCTCTTAATGGGACATTGTGGTTGCGCCAGTTACTTTTATGCATTAGGATACCCTAACTGCTTGTGGATCCTGAAACTGAAGCTCAAGAAAACATTGCAGGTGACCACTATCCAGCTTAAGGCTTTACTGTCCTCTACTGCTGGCACTTTCTTTCTATTTTTCTTAAGTACCCAGATTCTTTTGACACAACAGAAGATCAAAATCAAACTGGAGACAGCTGCAAATGTAATGAAGAGAAACAGCAACAACAACAGTTCATGACAGCAACCAGAACTTAGCCCCACATGTTCCAGTCATAACATGCATCTCAAAAAAAAAAAGGTCTGTTTTAGGGCCCATCTATATGCTATAGTGATGCATATGAGCTCTCGTCACCCGTTTATTTTAACTGAAAAGCTTTTGAGGCTGTGGGAGGGGAGGCGGGAGGACTGCAGAGCCATCATTTATTTCCTCAGAATTGCATCTTTTGGAATGGCTTGCCCACCTGCAGCGTAAAAAACACAGGAATGGCATCTTTCTTAGCTTGGAGAGACAACTTTGACTGAATAAACAGTGGCAGAGAAAATGTTTAATCAGTCTGCCCACTCATCTCTTCCCTGGTCACCACTGAGGAGCTCATGCTAGCAGCCTGCTGCAATTGCTTTTTATGTTAAAAAAACAGCTCTTTTGTGTTTTGCCTTGTAAAAGTGGATTGGATGAAGGGGCTTAAACAGTAAAAGCTGCTGTAGTGTCTATACTTAAGTAAAGAGTAAGGTGGAATTGGCACAGTTGCAATGAAGTGAATGAGACATCATAATAGAGTGGTTCCCCCCAACCCCCAGGAGCTAACCATGATTTTGAGCAAGAAACAGTGTTTCTGGCTCACATTACCTCCCTTCAAAGGACCTACCTGTAGAATCTGAAATGCAGTACATTTATACCTGATGATCTAAAGGTATATTGTATATGGCTTTATAGTTTGTTTTCAAGTAGGGATAGGGATTAAATGAAGTGTAACCTAGAGTCATGGCAGAAACCTTTCTACCAGTGTGGCTCATAAAGCTGCCCTACTTTAGTTCTAACATTAGGCAATTTAATGTTTAAATTTAAAAAGCACAACTAACACAACATTCCCATTAGAAAGTACAGCCAGCTACTATTATAACCAAAGTCTATACAATTTGTTGCACATATTACGTAAGTAGGATGCGGAAGTGCGGGGTGGGGGATACACTTGAAAATCAGATTTAAGGGCACTAGTTGTATAAAGTCAGGATTGGACTGAAGTTATGAACAGGATGCGATCTCACTGTGCCTCAGCTTTCTCCAAAAGGGTTGTTTTTTCTCTCTATCATGCTGATACTTTTCCAAAATACTTATTCACAACTTGGTTACTATAGGAACACTGTGATTCTAACTATGTTCAGTTGCACAAACCAATATTTTTGTAGTACACGTGATATTTACTCTTTTTAAATGAAGGAATCCAGTTGACAAACTGTCAACCAGGCTGTCAACCTGTAAATACTGTTTTCATTTTATTGTGATTTTAATAAATAAGCATTCTTGAAATTTCAAACCTGGCAGATTTTGAGTATGTTCTAAGTTGTTATCCCCTGATAAGGAGACAATCACAGTATATGGCAGCAACTATATTAAGTCTATGCTTCCGTAGACAATTGTGTTTAGTTCATTTGCTGCTGCTTGTCAAGTATTGGTAAACATTTTTATTAGCAAATGTATAAAATGGCTGCTTTACACATTTCCATCCAATTTCTTTATACAAGGAAAGCAATTCAATCACAGAATTCATGTAGCTTCATTCTACACATTATTACAATGGTCCTGAAGCTGAGATAATGGATATTGTGATCTGAACATTAAGTATATTTCTTAAAACAAGGGAACTTCCAAAATGTATCCTAGTACAAGAAAAACATAAGTAATGGTGTGTTTAATGTGTTCTGGCATTATTGATGCAGATAGTAGCACTATACAGCAACACGATCATCTGAGGCCACATTTAAGCCATGCTTAACTTAACTTTATGTTCAGCAAAGCATTTTATTTTCAAAGTAGAAATTGCCTCCAGTGCTTTTGCCTTCTCTGATTAACCACAAATTCAGTACCTGTACTAATTCAGTAGCTGCATTAAACCCTCCCCAAGAAGGATCCTAATTACTCTTACTTTGCATGTTGCTGAGGTCACTTGTGAGAGCTTGTAGAAGATTCCTCAGGTTTTTCTGAGTCTTTGTCACCGAGTGTTTTAGGAACATCTGCTAGGGTATGTTTCAGATTTGCAAAGAAGCCCTTCTTGGATTTCTGATGCTTCGAATCTGTGCTTAGGAGTTTTCTGCTTTCACGTAGCTCCTCTTGTAGAAGAGACACTGTGGCTTCAAGCTCATTGCCACGCTTAGCCCAGTTTTGAAGACCCTTGACTTCTTCTTCCTGTTAAGCCATGGAAGGATGCATTAGAGGTAGAATGAGTCCTGTCATTTACTGATTTTAATATATCTCACTGGCATCCTCTGAAGGTGAGCAGCCAAAATGAATACGTAGTTAAACATTTTCTAATAGGTTAGAGGCCACTTGAAATCGCCAGTTCTCAGTCAAGACGATACCTCTGTTGCTTAGCTGGTATGTACAGCAATCTACTTCAAATATAATGAAATGCATTGTAAGACCTCATATTTTCTATATTTGCTCACCAAAAGCTTGAATAGGAAGAGAACACAAAACTGCATTTTCAAGTTTATCTTCTTATCCTGATAAATTTGAAATATAGACAGTTTCAAGTCATGCAGGAGGTTAAGACTAACAGGTATAGCAGTCATAAGCAGGAGAAATAGCTGAGAGAGAGAGAACAGCCAAATGCAGCTTTAATAGCCATGTGACCAACCTTATGCATCATCACTTGCTTAAGTCTATTATTTTCTTCCATTGCTTGTCTGTAGAGTTCACTGGCATCTTGCAACATTTCATTTAATTTCTCTATTTTTAAGTTCAAGGATCTTATTTGCTGCAAAACAATCTTAATGTTACAATTAGTGATTAAAGGGAGAGTCATGTTGGTGTAACTCTCTGCTGCAACCTTTGACTGACCATGATTTTGCTCTATTGTAGGGTCAGGGTTTAGGAATCTGGTAGCCCCCAACCCTGATACTGTTGGACTCCCAACTTCCATCAGTTCCATCCAGTGGTCAGGAATTGTGGGGGTTATGGTCCAGCAACAACCGAAGCACCACAGGTTCCCCATCCCCACCTTACTTATTTTACCAGCCCCTGGATCAAAGAGCTCTAAGAAATATTTTGATAATGAAGCAGAGAATTGGGAGGGACCATGGAAGGAATCTGGAAGTTACCTTGTCTCTCTCATCACATTGTCCCTGCGAAGCATCTGAAGTATTGCATTTAAGATCTGTGAAGCAAAACAAGGCTAAGCATATTTGGACCACTTTTCAGAAAAAAAACCTTAAGCTCAAGAATGCAGGTTGCTTACCTGGATCAATGTTCCCTTCTGCAGAGTCTAAATTAGGACTTTCTGAAGGCAAGGTGTTGAGTTTACCAAGTTTTGCTTTCAACTCTAGTATTTTCATTTCTCTGTCCTGAGCAACAAGATGAATTATAATAGTTTTGAATTATAATAATTTACTCAAATGGTACATTTTATTGTAGTAACAGCATGTGCTTTCAAAAAGAAAGAAAGCTTGGCTGTTCTTCCCCCCTGCCCCCCCCCCATCACTTTAAGCAACAATTGAGATAACTTTTAGCACCCATTTCCTTATCCAATATGATGCGCTTTGGAAAACAAACATTTGTGTCACATCCCACTTTGGTCTAATATTTTCTGCATTCAATATATTTACTGAAATATATTGAAAGATATTTCATGTCTAAAACTTTATTGGTATATCACTAGACAATGTACTTTTGGCTGACACCTGTCAAAATATTTTGGGGGCACACAACATTTCAAAATACATAGGCACATCCAAAGTCACAAGGATTAACTAACACCACTCTCTCCCACAAAAAAACACAGCCCCTACCTTTTCAGAGCTTTCATTTAACAACTTAACCTTTTAATAGAATTCCTGCAGATGCCTTGGAAAGAATGCCAACATGTACAATGGACAAAGATAACAAGCTTTAGAGAATAAGTACCTCGACCTTTGCTTGCTGGGCAATGAACTCCTCTATTGGCACATAGTGGTTTTCAATTTGATCCATTGCACACATGTATGCATGCTTCTTTATGGCCTCCTTGTACATTTCAAATTTACTCTCCATTTTTTCTTCATACCTTTCTTTCAGATCTTCTAAGCGTTTACTGGATAGTATTAGCAATGAGAGACAGACAAAACACTTTTAATTACTAATTATCTATACTAATGATTCAATTAACAAGCCTACATAGGGGTGGGTACAAAATGCATCCGTCTCCAATCCCAGCACTCTTTCCCTAACCTACACCTGAGGTCAGAAGATCTTTCCTCTCAGCAGTTGTTGTTTAGTCGTTTAGTCGTGTCCGACTCTTCGTGACCCCATGGACCAGAGCACGCCAGGCACTCCTGTCTTCCACTGCCTCCCGCAGTTTGTTCAGACTCATGTTTGTAGCTTCGAAGACACTATCCAACCATCTCGTCCTCTGTCGTCCCCTTCTCCTTGTGCCCTCCATCTTTCCCAACATCAGGATCTTTTCCAGGGAGTCTTCTCTTCTCATGAGGTGGCCAAAGTATTGGAGCCTCAGCTTCACGATCTGTCCTTCCAGTGAGCCCTCAGGGCTGATTTCCTTCAGAATGGAGAGGTTTGATCTTCTTGCAGTCCATGGGACTCTCAAGAGTCTCCTCCAGCACCATAATTCAAAAGCATCAATTCTTCGGCGATCAGCCTTCTTTATGGTCCAGCTCTCACTTCCATAAATCACTACTGGGAAAACCATAGCTTTAACTATACGGACCTTTGTTGGCAATGTCTCAACAGTAGCACAGAGGAATTGTCAAAATATGCCTTCTATCTCATTTCTGTTGTATAGAAGCCCTCATTTCATTTAATGGGAAGAACTCCAGTTCCAACCCATAGCTAGAAATCACAAAATATGTCCCATGCATGTTTCCTTCAGGTTTCCTGTACAAATAAGGACTAACCTCATAGTAACTGACATCTGGCCAACCCCTCCTCCCTTTACCCCTCCCCCTTTCCCTATGCCCTCACAGGCTGCCCAAGCCTTCCCTCACAGCTATGCCACCTCCCTTTCCTTATAGCTCAGCCCCTCCCACTTTAAAGGGTGGTAGGAACACTTCAGAGAGCAGTTTGCAAAATTACTCTCTGAAGTTCCTCCGGATCTCCGTTAAACAGCTTGCCTGGGCCGTCTACCTGCTGGTCTGCCATCATGCTGGAATTGCTGTGGCCACATGAACTGCAGCATGAAGACAGGCTTATAATTTTATTGCATAGTAAGAAGTAAAATCAATTTACTACAATATACCTTACTTCCTAGTAAACGTGCACTGGATCGAACAGGGAAACTCAGATTTCCATTCAGAAAGTAACTAGAAATGTGAATGCCAACCATTTTCAACAGAATTAAACCCACAAAATTATTATTATATCCTATTGCTCTAGTAGTACAGTCCCATTGCTGTTGGCTGGATATAAACACTGAATTAAACTGAAGGACGGCTAATAGAATTTCTTATATTGGCCATCCACTGTATTGTGCAAGACACATTTTCTTGGTTCCATACAAGTATAGTAATACAAAATCATTTTAGCTAAGAGAACTTGAGACAGTAGCAAATGTCTCTAAATGATTGCTAGAAAGCTATTACACAAATATTTGGAAAAGCAAGGCATTTTCAAACCAACTGCTTTGAAATAGTCCAGCATGCAACACAAAACAAAAGATCATGGTACATCAGTGGTCTGTCCTAGAATAAGACATCTGTAAATATGATGCCTTATTCTAGAACTGATGATGTGCTAAGCCATGCTTGGAGTGGTTGGTGCCTGGGGCCATTCAGTTCCTCACAGCTACAAAATCTTAAGGCTCACCTCCAGGCTTCTTCTGTTTCCATCAGTTGCTGAAACATTGCTTCGGCCATCTCCTTGCGTATTTGCACCTCAAGGAGCAGCTTGCCTTGCCTCTCTGCAATCAGCTTGCTCTTCAAGATCTCTGTCATTTTCAAGAGATCCTGCAGGAATGAAGTCAAATTAAGAACATGGAATCAAGGAGCAGAAGACAGCATGTGGTGCCTGAGCTAACATTTGCCATTCATTAAAGTAGGACTGGGAGACCACCACCACCACCCCGTCAAGGGCCTCCCTTCCCCAACCTTGTGCTCTCCAGATGTTTTGGACTATGCTTCCAATCAGCCCCAGCCAGCACAGACTTGTAGTCCAAGCATCTGAAGGGCACAAGGTTGAGGAACATTGCCCTAAGGGGTACTCAGCCAAGGGTCACATGCTGGTTGGTAGGGCTAAGAAACCCATTACACAACTGGGAAAATACTTAGTGTTTTCTATCTGTTACTAGGGATTGAAGGAATTGTCAGTTATGGTTCTCTCAGTTTCTCATTTTTCCAATCTTAAATTTAGTTCTCCATATTTTTGCATAAATTTGTAAAACCTTGTTTGTTTGGAGAACTGCATCAAAAAATTGAAATAAGTGGAAAAACTGAAGGACTGTGTTTTAGTTCTCATTTTGTTTCAGAAAGTGTGGATTTGATAAATTCAGCTTTAAATGCAAACTACAGTCTGTTAAGGATTTAGGCCAGGTAACACAACTCAAAACAGTCCAAACAAAGTATTATATTGATTTAAGAATCACTCCATTAATTTTTAACACTATTAAGATGATTTAAATCCTACTGCGTAAGCATGCACCAGATCGTCTGAAAACAGTTTTAAACATTACCTCATGGTTCATAATAGTTATATCTATTTCCTCTTCTTCAGAGGAGATACAAGAATCCTCTGGAAGCTGCTCTGCAGATATGTCATCGAAGTGCACTGTAGGCCTATCGTCCCTTCCAATATATTTTTTGGGGAAATAATCAAATATTTTGTGTTGGAATGTTTGAATAACCTGAAAAAGAATACTGTGTCAGTGGTTTAAATTACAAATAAGAGCACAATTTCACAATAAATTGTAGTTTTGCGTTATTTGCCCTGGAAGGCCACAAAGGGAATTTTGAGAACTTTGGGAAGTACACTGCAGTGATTATAATTGAGAAGCAAGGTTGAAAAGTTCAGTTGTCTAAGGAACCAAGCTTTAAATGCATTTGTCATGGCATATCTGTTCACAGTTTACACTGAAGCTCATATACACACATAGAACTCAATCATATGCGTGCTTTTGCTGAAGCCTTTTAAAATGCATGTATTCTCCATTTACACAAAGAGGTGGTAAGGTTTAGATTTAAAGGTCAGAGAGCAGTCAGGCATGCCCTTTTGGTTCTTAAATTTGGATTCTCCACCCCTCTATCCTCCTTTCTGAGTCTGAAAACTCCAACAAGTGCAAAATGCAGCAGGTAGGTGGCTGATGTGTGCAGTCAGCCAACAACATAAAGCATGCTAAAATGTCTGCACTGGCTGCGCATAGGTTACTGGGCCAGGTTCTGTGTCCCTGTATTAATATGCCAAGCCCTGTACAACTCAGGTTCAGGATACCTTGAGCCATTTCATCCCAACTCAGTCTCTGGGATCATCCAGTGGAGTCCTGTAGTTGCTGCCTGTGTATTAAAAGCCTGGCCAGCTCCAACTATAAGCTTCCTGTCTCCATAGAGGAGGTGGGGAAACTAATTGCCCAACTGAAAAACAACAAAGCCCCGGACACAGACCACATTCCAGCAGAGCTCATGAAGAACAAAATCAGTTGGTGGGCTCCTATAATGGTGTCAATATTTACATACATCGATTCAACAGGCATAATACCTGGTTGCTGGACAGAGGCAGTAATTATTCCAATCTATAAAAAGGGCCCTATGGCAGATCCAGCGAGCTATAGACCCATTAGCCTCCTTACTATCCCCAGCAAACTGTATGCCAAACACCTCCACATCAAACTAATTGACTGGATGGAAACTGAGGCAGTTCTGGCAGAGGAGCAAGCCGACAGGGCAGAACAACAATAGACCATTGCTTCGTATTAGCACACCTCATTGACAAATACGTCAATAAAACACGTGGGATTCTATACGCAGCATTTATTGACCTGAAGGCGGCCTTTGACTCGATTTCACGAGTCAAACTTTGGGCTAAACTCAATGCTACCAACATTGACAAAAGATTACTATTCTTGATAAAAAGCCTATATAAAGACTCCAAGTTATATGTAAGAACCTCAGTAAATGGGCAACTAATTGGCCCTGTACCAGCCCTGTACCAGTCAAGCAGGGCTGTATTTTAGCCCCTTCCCTATTCAACTTATATATAAATGACATGGTCAAATACCTAACATCCCCGGAGTTTCATGCCCCCAAATTGGCAGAAAAATCAATTTCAGCGCTCCTCTATGCGGACGACGCGGTTCTCTTATCACGAACTAAAGTAGGCCTCAAAAGGCTACTAAGAGAATTCTCAGCCTACTGCAGGAGAGATCAACTGGTGGTTAATCACCAAAAAACCAAAGTCATGGTCTTCGCTAGGAGACACAGATATCACAGATGGGAGATGGACAATCAGCCAATAGAACAGGTCAAAAATTTCAAATACCTCGGAGTAGTCTTCCAGTCAACAGGGGCCTGGGAGGCCCATCATAAATATGCTAGGGAAAAAGCATCTCAAAGCGCCAAAATACTGTCTCGCTTTTACTTTACAAAGGGGGGCAGACATATCCCAGCAGCTCTGGAGGTCTTTCAAGCAAAACCCTTGGCGCAATTACTCTACGGGGCCCAAATCTGGACGGGAAATCATTGCCGCACACTTGAAACGGTCCAGTCTAAATTTTTAAGACAGATTCTAGCCGTTCCGCCATGCGTACCAAATGCGGCCCTATGGCTGGAGACTGGCCTCCTCTCCATCGAAACCCGGACCTGGCTAAGAACACTCAACTATTGGCTTCGCTTAAACTTAAACCCATCTGGACTACTACCTCTAGAAGCACGAGATGCTCATAGAAGTCGGTGGTCCAAAGTAGTGCATCAAAAACTACTTACCGTATTTTTCGCTCTATAGGACGCACTTTTTCCCCTTCAAAAATGAAGGGGAAATGTGTGTGCGTCCTATGGAGCGAAGACGCCATAGCCCTGCGACCCTCTCCCAGCTGGAGAGGTGACGCGCGCCTATGGCAGGAGCCTCCATAGGCGCGCGTCACCTCTCCACCCCGGAGAGCGCGCGGGGGGCTAAAGCAGCCCCCCGCGACCCTCTCCCGGCTGGAGAGGTGACGCGCGCCTATGGCAGGAGCCTCCATAGGCGCGCGTCACCTCTCCACCCGGGAGAGCGCGCGCGGAGCTAAAGCAGCCCCCCGCAATCCTCTCCCGGCTGGAGAGGTGACGCGCGCCTATGGCAGGAGCCTCCATAGGCGCGCGTCACCTCTCCACCCGGGAGAGCGCGCGCGGGGCTAAAGCAGCCCCCCGCGACCCTCTCCCGGCTGGAGAGGTGACGCGCGCCTATGGCAGGAGCCTCCATAGGCGCGCGTCACCTCTCCACCCGGGAGAGCGCGCGCGGGGCTAAAGCAGCCCCCCGCGACCCTCTCCTGGCTGGAGAGGTGACGCGCGCCTATGGCAGGAGCCTCCATAGGCGCGCATCACCTCTCCACCCGGGAGAGCGCGTGCGGGGCTAAAGAAGCCATAGCCCCGCGACCCTCTCCCAGCTGGAGAAGTGACGCGTGACTATGGCAGCAGCCTCTCCGCTGCGCCTTTCCGCTGCTCCCTGACCTGCTCTTTGGGGCTGGTGGTGGGCTTCCCCCCGCCAGCCCCAAAGAGCAGGTCGAAAGGAACCTGAAGCCTGGAGAGCGAGAGGGGTCGGTGCGCACCGACCCCTCTCGCTCTCCAGGCTTCCAAGGTAGCCGCCTGAACGCACCTTAAACGGCACCTTGTTTTAGAGGGGGAAAACAAGAGGGGGAAAATTCTCCCACTCTCTGCGCAGCGCCTCCTGCCACTTCGCTGAAGGGGCGCTGGGCAGAGAGCGGAATAATTTTTTTCCCTTGTTCTCCCCCCTCTAAAACAAGGTGCGTCCTATTGTCCGGTGCGTCCTATGGTGCGAAAAATACGGTACATGTGGCCTCCAAGCACAGCATCTCCTGAAAATGGGTCTACCCAAGGCAAAAACCGTTATTGACCAGCGCATGAAGGATATTGAGCAACAGAATAATTTGGTCTATATTAAGAAATTTAGTGCTTGGTACACTTATCTGCCCCCCTCCCACTTTGATTTTCAGGCACCTTATTTGTCTACCTTAACCATTCCAAAACTTAGACGGGCCTTTACACTGGCCAGACTAAATATGTTACCACCAGCTGTTCTTGAAGGTAGATATCAAAAAATTTCATTCGAGAACCGGCTCTGCCCCTGTGGAGCTGGCTACGTGGAAACTGTGTCACACGTTCTCTTGTCCTGCTCCCTGTATAAAGATTTCAGGGATGAGACCATCACGCCGCTCCTATCTGCCTTCCTGGGCCGCTCTTGTGAAGCCAAGTTGTTCTCACTCCTAGCCGACCAGAACAGCTCGACAACAGAGAAGGTTGCCAGGTTTGTCGAGAGAGCAATGAGACTGAGAACTGCTGTCTGAATGACATCAGTGTCGTCACCTGGATTCCTCACCTAGGACCTTATTATTATTATCATTACCTCTGCCAAGTTTTAAGTACTGAGATTATTTTATGATAACTATTTCCGTAATGTATTTTTGTTTTTGTCTGTCCTTCGATGCAATGGCCTGTTGGCTATGCAAATAAAGTCTATTTCTTTCTATAAGCCAGGCATTTAGTGTCGTTGGCCCAATGCTGTGGAACACACCAGCAGCAGCCATTTGGCAAGCAGCCTCCCTGCTAACTTTCAGACTCCTCTTGAAGCCAAACAGGCCCATTCAATTGTTTCAACATTTTTTCCAAGATGAGCCAATTACACTTACAATTATATTGTGCTGTTTTATGGTATATTGTATTTTATTGCATTTGTATACGCTGTTGTATACAACCCTGGTATTTTATATGAGTGGGTGGTATGCCAATAATAATAATAATAATAATTATTTGTACCCCGCCCATCTGGCTGGGTTTCCCCAGCCACTCTGGGTGGCTTCCAACAAAGAATAAAAAGATATTAAAATGTCACACATTAAAAACTTCCCTAAACAGGGCTGCCTTAAAACTACAAAAACACCACGCACACATATTTGCTGCTGTGAGCTGAGGACTCAGAACATCGACAGAAGACATGAGAGTCTTGATATATCAGGCATGTTATATTTGAGGTTGTAAGACTAGCTGCTACATTTTTTTATGTTGTCGTGCATTACAGTTAGATGGCCCAAGCAAGTAAGTGTTCCTAGTAAAGAGGTCAGGATCCTACAGGCTACTTGGCATGGAGACAGCTCAGCCAAGAAGCATTGGCTCATAAAGAAAATAATTTCGAAACGGTTGTCTCCACCCCCATCATTCAGCCTGGACACTGAGGTCCAGCTCCAAGGGCCTTCTAGTGGTTCCCTCACTGTGAGAAGTGAGGTTACAGGAAACCAGGCAGAGGGCCTTCTCAGTAGTGGTGCACACCCTGTGGAATGCCCTCCCTTCAGATGTGAAGGAAATAAGCAGTTATCCTATCTTTAAAAGACATCTGAAGGCTCAGGGAAGTTTTAATGTTTGATGTTTTATTGTATTTTTAATATTCTGTTGGGAGTCACCCAGAGTTGCTGGGGAAACCCAGCCAGATAGGTAAATAATAAATAATAAACAATAAATTGTTGTTGTTGTTGTTGTTGTTATTCACCCAGGAAAAAACAAGGTAATGGTATAAAACAGGCTGTGCTTGGGGTATGTTGTGGAGGACACAGCCTTTTACTTACTTGCTTTGCTACAGCAGAAAACTTCATGACATGCAATGTCTCATCATAGGTAGAAGCACACTGGTTAATATTGACAATCATGCAAGCTTTGCCTTTACCACAGAAGAATGGCTGGAACAGGCGGGTCAGCTTACTCTCTCTGAAGGGAATGTATGCTGGCCTTAATCTTAAGGGAAAGTTGTATTAACATTAATTTCAACATGTGCATGATTTGTAAAAGCAAACATGAATTCAGACATGTGTGATTGCTATCTGCCCTTTATCTGTAGATCAAGTACTTATTAGGACATAGCTGTTTTCAGATTCAACAGATTGGTCCTATATTCATTCATTTATTCATTTTAATTATTGCCAACAGACTGTTCCATCTACTTATCTTTTTAAAACTAAAGAGAAAAAAATAGTACTATAACACTATATTGTGAAAATGCTATACAGTTGTACCTTGGTTTTCAAACAGCTTAGTTCCCAAATGTTTTGGCTCCCGAACATTGCAAACCTGGAAGCGACTGTTCCAGTTTGCGATCTATTTTTGGAAGTCGAACATCTGATGGGGGTTCTGCGACTTCTGATTGGCTGCAGGAGCTTCCACGATTTGGTTTTCAAACATTTTGAAAGTCGAACGGACTTTCGGAATGGAATTCCGTTCAACTTCCAAGGTACGACTGTAGTACTATAATGCTATAGCATTATGGTGTTACAGCACTATACCTCTTTCATTTAAAATATAATTATAGCCATGAAAATAATTTAGCAATAACTAAAATAAAGATTAAAACAAAACAAAATTGAGTCATAAAATAGCAAGGGTCATAGTGAATGCCTGCTGAGAAGTGATAGGCTGATTTTCTTAATATGTTTTGCCCATGTCAAAACCCCCAAAGGACAGAAAAGGTGTGCTAATGGCATCCATACCCAGTGCTTTTTTGCTGGGGGTACGCAGGGGTATGCATACCACTAAACATTTTGGGAATCTAAGTTTGGCCTCATTGAGGGGCAGTATTTCAATACGAGTAGGAAAATGAGAGTACCCCTAAACATTTTTTTAGAAAAAAAACCCCACTGTTTGTATCTATGAAGGCTGTGTTACTTTTCCTTTCTTCTGAAAAAAACACACAGAGGTTTTTTGAAAACAGAGAAATGGCATAAGCAGCACAGAGAAAATGCAGGCTGTCAATGACTGGAGGACAGCATAATGTGGCTGCCTCATAAAAAGTGTGCATACAAAAGAACAAAAATAATAATGTTAGAATATGTTTTCAGCACTCTTACCCAATGAAACAGACACCATGCTTCTTGGGGAACATAAACGTTGTGTAACAATAGGTTAGACTAAACAGTTTTATGTGAAACTGGTGTGAAGATTTACTTTTGTCACTTACTTAGGGTTTTGATTTTGCTTTAGAGCTGCAATGCATTTTCCAAGAATAAGAAGAGAATTATTAATATTGCCTGCTTCTTTCAGTCTGTCTCCAAAAGTTTGTGCTTTATGGCATCGTTCTGATCCAGCCAAGTCACAGAGAGAGAGTCTGTACAAAAAATGCAGCTGATTTTAGTATCAATCTTTCTTTCTTTTGAAATTAAATTTTATTTGCGTTTTTACATACAGTTCAAAAAGATTAAGTAAAGAATAAATGGAGAAAATGAAAACAAAATCACAACAAACCAAAGACACAACACAAAACATCTAAGGACTTCCTATCAATCTTTCAATCCATCAATCAATATTTGATTTTTAGGTAGGCTGGTACAACACAGACTCATAGTATTTTTAACAGGTAAAATACACACTGTCAAGTAATAACTTTTATTATTGACCCTGTATTTTTACTGTGTTTTGGGGTAAGTTATCAACAGTCAGCTGTTGATAAGCATGTCACAAAGTTATGGATTACTGTGACAGTAAGAAGCTGCACTGAACTGCCCCATCCTGTCGGGAGGAGGAGTTTCTAAGCTTTTACTGTCATTTTGTTCTGGAACGACAGACTGTGATCAATAGTTACAATTAATTTGAAGCAAATCAACTTCAAACCACAGGTGATCAAATTGGCTTGGGTTTTTAAAAAAAATGAAAATCTCAGTAAAAAACATACGTATATCATTTACGAAAACAGAACAAGTAAAGATGCAATACAGATTGATAAGATATTTATAGTAAGCCTGCAACTTACACAGGGGTTACATTCTGGCCTAAAGCCAAAATTGTGTATGGTCAAAATACATTGGGTTCAATGGCAGGTGGGATTGCCAAATTCATTTCCCTCCAAATCCTGTCTCGTTTCAAATAATAATAGTAATAACAACAATATTTGCCACACACATAAAGTTGAATACACACAAGTTAATTGCATGTAAGTTGTGGGTTTACTGTATATTAATATATCTTGACTCCTTAAAACAGTTTCCCTTTTGTAGCACTGTTAATCTGTTATTTTACTTCCAACCAAGTAGATAGGATGAAGCTACAGTTAATGTTGACTGCAATTCCAGAAACAGAGAAAACAGCAAATTGTAGCTAACTAGAATTTGAAGTGAATGCTTCTGATTTCCCAGCTGCATGGGAAAGAAGGTGTGCTCAGGGACTTAGCTCACTTCAGCTTGTTCCTGGTACTAGAAACCAAGGTAGCGAACCTTTTTGGCTCTGTGGGCTAGACCCTTATAAAATTCTACACTTGTAGACAAAACTTGATGCAGGAGACTGCACACCTGTCAATCAGCTTACATCATAATGATGTCAGGTGGTTGGGTTCCAAAATCAGGACTTCAAAGTACTACACAGCTCTTGTAAAAAAAAAACCCGTGTGCTGCTTTAAATGCCCAAGGCTTTGACTATTCACCCATCTGTTGATGAACGGTGATGCAAAAGTGTCAGAGACCAGACTGAGGATTACAGCTTTGAAGAGGAATGGTGGGAACCTCCCCCTCTTTCTGCTTCTAACCAGGATCCTGAAGCTGCCCAGGAACAGTGGAGCAGTATAGATTTAGAGAATTGGTTTGCAGAGGGACATAGTTCAGAAAACAACAGCTGGGCAGAGCTGAATGGGGAACAGCTAGGAGAAGCAGAACAGGAAGAGAGAGAGAGATAACTGACTCCTCTTTGCTGGAAAGTGTCCAGTCTCTCTCTCCAAGAGCAAGGAGAGCTGATAACACAGAAGGCTCCAGTGGTTGCGAGATCAGGTTGCAAGAAGGGGGAAGTGACGGAGATGACTTGGGGGGTAGGAGGAAAACTTAATTGGGAGAACCTTCACTCCTAGAATGGCTGCGTTGTTCTTTTGCTGTGATCATTAAACACTCTTAAACTGGTAAGGTAATTGCTTTGTTCTGCTGTTGCACAGCTAAAGGGGGGGGGAGCCGTTTCTCCAACGCCTGACACAAAGCCTGCTTTCTGCAAACATTGGAACTCGCTAGTGCAGCCAGTTCAGCAGGCTTGAATTTTGCTTTCTCTTGCCAAGGCTTGTGCACTAGCAGGTGTGTTCTCTACCTGCCTCACACCTGACATCACATATGATGGTTTGGAGAAAACAGGTGGTTTGGCGAAAAACAGTCTTGTAGGCCAAATATGAACTCATGGCAGGCCAGGCCAGGCCAGGCCAGGCCTGGCCTGCAGGCTGAAGGTTCTCCACCTGCTATAAACCTTGGCTTATCATGACATTCACATACAATCAGTTCATGTACAGAGTTACCCTATTCACCTTGATAAATGAAGCTACACACACACAAGAACAAAAAGATCTACATACTGCAAAATCAAAACACACTGTGGGATTTGTACAAGCACATTTACAAAGAAGAAGATTTTGTCTTCACTCTACTTTCTCTGCACCAGGAAAGCAGTGAGACCTACAAAGCAAAGTCTCAACATTGTTCCAGTGCCAAAGACAGGAGCTCCAACCATAGGCCAGTAAAAAAATGCTTGCACTTTAGCATAGTTTAAAACTGAGAACACTAGTTTGTCCTCAACAACTTTGCTATAACTCCACACAAAGGAAGATTCACTGTAGTACATATTTAGCAGAAGCAAAAAAAACCACTTACTCAGAGACTCCAAGAACTCGTGGCACACTCTCATCACTCAAGCTGAGCAGTCGAATAGAAAATATACTGTGACTGGAGGAAAAGAGACACAAGTTCAATTTTTTAATCATGTCATTAATTACTTTGTATTATGCTCTATAGGGACGCGGGTGGCGCTGTGGGTAAAACCTCAGTGCCTAGGACTTGCTGATTGCAAGGTCGGCGGTTCGAATCCCCGCGGCGGGGTGAGCTCTGGTCGTTCGGTCCCAGCTCCTGCCCACCTAGCAGTTCGAAAGCACCCCTAAGTGCAAGTAGATAAATAGGTACTGCTTTATAGCGGGAAGGTAAACGGCGTTTCCATGCGCTGCGCTGGTGCTGGCTCGCCAGAGCAGCTTCGTCACGCTAGCCACGTGACCCGGAAGTGTCTCCGGACAGCGCTGGCTCCCGGCCTCTTAAGAGAGATGAGCGCACAACCCTAGAGTGGGACACGACTGGCCCGTACGGGCAGGGGTACCTTTACCTTTACTTTATGCTCTATATTCTGCTTCTTTACTTTCTCCTGTGGGGCTTAACTGATGTAGTGCTTGAATAATCAATTCACATATATATTTGTTTGACATCTGTCTGGAAGTATTAATATTATTTAGAGTTTTTTATTCCTTTTATATTGCAAAGTACATAGCTTTAAAAAAGTAGAAGATATAAAGAGACGGTATCTCAAAATGGGGTGTGGTGTGGTGTGTTTAAAAAAAGAGAGAAGAGAAGAGAAGGTATCTTACAATTAGTCATATTGAGATAATGCATATAAACTTTACTTAACTGAAATTTTGGAATACAGCACACAAGCAACTTACGAACATTTAACTTTACAGGCTTGGCCAAAATGTGTTATACAAAATTTGAAAAGGGTCAGAAAAGGGGTGGGCATCCAGAGGTGGAAACTTTGGCAATCCCACCCACCATTGAACCCAATGTGTTTTGACTATACATAATTTTGGCTTTAGGCGTGATCCCCAGAACATAAGCCCCATGAAAGTTGTGGGCTTACTGTTTAATAATACAGCAAGCCACCCATAGAAAAATAGATTTCTTTCTATCAAAACATCAAGACTCCATAATGTGCACTGGATAACATATCTCCTATAATGATCAATAAAACATTTTTGCCTGAAAATATCCCAACTTTAATTTTGTCCTTTGAGTCTGATAAAGGAGGTCAATTTAGCCATTAAACCAGAGTCCCAAATTTTACCATACCATTCTATAATTGATGATACACCTCTGCCTAGAATTATATTCAGATGCCAAAGCTTCATAATACTCTTAACGTGCTGTTCTTCAATGTACACAGTTTTTAACATGCAAAAGCATTCATCAGAAAAAAGTTAGCTATGTCTAAGGTCCATGCAGATCAATGGGACAAATTCAGAAGTCTCATCATTTCCCCTAAGATGGGAAAAGTCCCATATTTTCCAAACTTTCCCTGGGTTGGAGGAAGTATTTGGAAATTAACTTGGCATGTGGGTATATCCCATATGCTTATTTTTTAAGCTAATTATAGAGAGGTTAAGGGGCTACGGTTAAGGCAATATATTACTTTTTCTTTAAATTAGACGATGTAAAAATAAAAATAAAAACCAACACACCAAATACAAAGTAACCTTGAAAATTGGCAGCTAGATTCCAGAATAAATCTAGTGCCAGTAGAAAGGATAAAGGGCAATAGTCAAGAATACAGTGTTTAGGATATCCACACTCTCTCTCCAAAACCAAAAATGGCTGGACTCTGGGTGTGAATGGCCATGCTCTAGTCTTATTTATCTATCAGGGCTAGACAGGCCCCTTCTGCAATTAAGAAGGGCTAAGTCTCCTTCTCCAAGTCTCCTAGGAAACACCGCAACACAAACTAGTTGCAGCAGAGTGATCATTAACGAACAGATAGTTCTCAACATTAATCACTGATTTTTCCACAAGCAGGGATCCTTCTAGCCAGGAAGTCCAAGATAGCATATCCTTCTCGTAACAAGAAAGGGGCATTGCTGTCGCAGGATATGAACCAATTCATCCTCATTTGGCTTCTGCCAGTGACTTGCACACATCAAGCAGGTTTTAAGATTTTGATCTAAACAGCAGCCCCTAGTGCTGTATAAAAAACGGGAAAATCCAGGTGTGCAACTTGCCACGGGCACAGAGAGCTGCTATTTGAAGAATGCTGTCATCACCCAGTAGCATCAGCTGGTGGACAGGTGTGCATGCTGTCGGGGAAATGGCCTTATGGGCCCAAGCTGGCTTGTGAGCCCATAAATCATAGAATCAGAGTTGGAAGGGACCCTGAGGATCATCTAGCCCAACCCCCCACAGTGCAGGAATATGCAGCTGCCCCATACGGAGATCAAACCTGCAACCTTGGCGTTATCAGCACTATGCTCTCACCAACAGAGCTATCCACCCCTGGTTTAAAACCCTACATAGTTAATTGTGGTCTTAGTAATGCCATTAGCCTAAATTTTTTATTACTATTTATTGAATTTATAGAACGGCCTATACTAGGAGGTCTCACAGAATAAAATCAAAATATAAAACCAAAAAATACACAATCAAAACCAAAACAACAACAACCCAATAACCACACCACCTCCTTAAGGAACAAGAACATCTAAAATGAGACCGCAAACCTTCTGCTTGATTGTTGGTTCATCCTGGTGCATGCCAAACTTCTGTTCTTATTTCCTACTTTAAGAATTTTGCAGGCCTCATCTGTACTCTTTATACTGATCCACTTTAGGTCTGGGGAAATAAGGTATTTTATACAATTAAGTATGCATAACCATCAGAAAAACAGCAGTATGTAAACATTTTGGCACGTTTACAGCATACAGCACTTTTCTACTTGCTTACACAAGGAACCAGACCCACTGAGTTCAAAAAGTTTTACTTATATACATAAATGGGTGTAAGGTTACAACCTAAGTGTGAGAACATAATGGAGATCAAGATAGATTTGAAACAGCGGCAGCCTAAAGCAAGGGTGGCTAACCTGTGTGACCTTCCAGATGTTCTTTGACTCCAACTTCCATCAGCCCCAGCCAGGGATGATGGGAAATGTAGTCCAACAACATATGGAAGGTCACAGTATAGCCACACCTAATGTAAAAAAGCAATAAATATTATTGTTTTTAAAATTATACTAAACTGGAATCAAACCAGAATTTGAAGAACCACAGATATAAAGTATGGATTTTTTGATTTTTGAATAAAAACAGTAATACATAAACAAAATGGCATATTTTTAAATACATGTCTGTCTTCACAAGTTGGGGCAGCATAGAACTATTATTTTTAGATGCAAGATGAACAAGATTTTGGTGATCAATAACTGATCTCGCACCTCTTAATTTGCTTTAAAAGCAGCTGGCAGGGAACAGGGGAGGGAAGAAAATGGATGTGTGTTGGCTTTGAATTCAGAAACTCCTTCACCAGCACTACAGATGCCCCTAGGTTCTCCTTAACAGCACAAATAGCCATGATATAAAAATGGTGGGGGAAGGTTAACCATTCTCAAGCACATGGAGCCATAACTGGCCATCTGTATTCAGTGACTATAACCAAACAGCTCAAAGCAATCCATCCATGGAACCTTTTCAAGATAAAACATAACAAAAACATGGGCGAACTTCATTACACCTTAGATTATTTACAATGGAAATCAAGGCTTACAAATGCATCCTGTACATTTATTTGGTCTTGCAACTACTTGCTAAATTTGGCTGAGAGTGGGAAAGCTGCGCCCCCTGGTGTCAAGAGCTTCCTCATGCAGCTGAAGCTGTCCACTGTCCAAGAAATAGTACAGTAGTACCTCGGGTTACATACGCTTCAGGTTAAATACGCTTCAGGTTACAGACTCTGCTAACCCAGAAATAGTACCTCGGGTTAAGAACTTTGCTTCAGGATGTGAACAGAAATCGTGCTCCGGTGGAGCAGCAGCAGTAGGAGGCCCCATTAGCTAAAGTGGTGCTTCAGGTTAAGAACAGTTTCAGGTTAAGAACGGACCTCCGAAAAGAATTAAGTACTTAGCACGAGGTACCACTGTATTTGGCTAGATCAGTGGTTTTCAACCAGCGTGCCATGAATTATAGTCAGGGGTGCCACAGGCAACACTGGCCTCTGTCCCTCTTTCCTTCTCTCTGTCCTTTGATGCCCTCTTGCATCTCTGCCTCCCAAAGGCTTGCACAGCTGTTTATTGCATCAGCCCTGGCTGTAAGTTCTGCAGGCAAATGGTGCCTCTGAGAGCCACCTCTATTTGGAGCGACGGCGGGGGGGGGGGGGGGAGAGCAGCTCAGAGACCAGGGATGGCAGCAGCTGCTGCCCATAGGAGTCCCAAGGAGAGGGGAAAGGAGGCTGAGGGAACACTCCACAAGGGAGGGTGCTTGACAAGGGTGAGAGGCTGCCAGCTCTGGAGGCAAGGGGTGACATAACTGGGCTCCTGAACCCCACAGGGGTGGCGCAGAAAGAAATGTAGTTGGTCAAGGGAGCCGTGGACTCAAAAAGGTTGAAAACATCTGGGCTAGATAGATTCTTGAGACCCAAAAGAGTAATTATTCCTTTGAAGCAGTACCACCAAAGTTGCAGCATTACCTTTTACGTAAGAGTTTCCTCCCTGATCTTCGCATATCCTTAAAACTTTGCGCTTCTGATTTTTCGATGCAGGCACTACATCCAGTAGGTCATAGATGTACTCATTGTAGATTTCAAAGAAAGAAACCCAAACAGATGCTAGGGTCCTGGGGCACTTGCTATAAACCTCAGAATCTAAACATTCAAGGATGGTGAATAAAGGGAGTGTTGTTTATTGTAAGGTTAAATTTATTTAACTGCCCTTTGCCCTAAGGTCGCGTTCCAACATTAAAACACAGTATCAGAAACAGTTTAAAACAACTTACAGCAGCAGAAGGTATGTGCTATTTTTGTTCTCATTTATGGATACTTCCTCCCAGGACAGCTATTGCAGCATTCTTGTTTAAGCATTTGGTGCAAGGCACATACTTTTGCATTACTACACATTATTGCACTAAAATCATTGGATGAGGTCTCCTGGTTGCATTGTGATTCACTTAGTGGTAACCAGGAGGGGGGTCTTTTCAACAGCAATGCCCTTCCTGTGGAACCACCTCCTCCTCTGACAACTTTGGCACATGCTGGAAACACATTTATTCCTGGAGGCCTTTGCTAAACATCAGTACCAGCTGGATTCTTTTAAATGCCTGCTCTGAATTTAATCATTTTATTTTGTGATATTACATATGAAAGTCAATATACAAATATTTTAATAAATAAACATAGGGATATTCTTTCCCCAATATCCTACAAAAATTAATCCTGTTTTTATACGATTAGTAAGCAATGTTATAGCGACCACTTCACACAATTCTATATGCATTTTTAACCACAAATATTCACCCATTACCTGATTCATTCAAAACAAAACTTGGTGAGCTACAGCTACTAGAAGTTGAGCCTGATGCACTTGAAGATGTGATAGACTTTGAAGTATTTTCAGTATCCTTGATGAAATACAAAAATGTCAAGGTTATGTTGCTGACTCTGTATTCACATCTTTTAATTTCTACAGGAGGCAAGCTATCCACCAATTAAGTTTTTTAAAAACAAAGCAACTGGTATAGTTTCTAATTAAATCAATTTTGAATGGGATATTCCCAATAATTCAAGGTAAGTGCATTTTTGAGATTATTATTATTAATAATAATTAAATCTGTATACCACCCTTCACCCAAATATCCCAGAGAGGTTCACAACAGGAAAATACAAAATGAGAATACAAAATATATAATAAAACAAAAACAAACCAATAACCTCCCTCCCACAAACACATTTTTAAAACTATAGAATGTTAAACAGCCAAATGCCTGGTTGAAGAGAAACACTTTCATCCCCAAGAAGAATTCAAGATGAAAGTCAGACTTTGGTTGAGACTGAAAAAGATATGTAAGAAAGGGAAAGTATGTTGTGGCCCTCCAGATGTTGCATGAACTACAACTTCCATCATTCCTGACTATGCTGACTTGGCTGATGGGTACAGGAGTCCCATCTGGAGAACATCTGGAGGGCCACAGATTCCCCACCCCTGATCTAAGGGATTGAGAAAAAATCCATAGTGGTATTTATCTTATTTCTTCCTTCCTTCCATAGACCTGCATGCCAAACAGGAAAATGCTTTGAGAAGTCTCCTTGGATGCTCTGCTGCATTATCATAATAGCTAAAGATTCCTCCTGAAGTGAACAGCATGATTCAGCACTCAGAACTACCACACCTTAGAAATGCATAAGACTAGGAGAATAAATCCAACTTGTTGCACACAACATGCACAGCAGTGGCATGAGTGCATAAATGCACAAGAAGCTAAAAACACCAGTCATGCATGTTTCCTGCTTTCGGAAGTGGTCTCAAATGAAGAAAAGAAAAATCAGAGTATTTATTTATAAATTACTTTCATTCCAACCTTTCAGAAGCATCTTACAGAACAATCACTTTAAAACAAGCACGCAAGCCTTCTCTGTGGATGTTTTTTGTTGTGGAGGGAGGGGGTAATTAAAAAACACCAATCCTCCTATCAAACTGGGAATATCTCCTCACTCACACAGTACAGGATATTCCACCATTCTTCATCAGAGTTTCTTTTCTTTCAGTATAGTAAGCGGCTCACGTATACGTCAAACAAAGTTTTAATAATAAAGAAAATTGTAACACAATAACATACTGTCTGAGAGAAATTAAAACAACACCCTGAGGCAAGAATGACAGTTGGTTTCTCTACCTCAGTGATGGCCAAACTTGGCCCTCCATCTAACTGAACTGAACTGAACACCCAAAGGGAGGGGCCAATTCCAGAGCGCAACACTTAAGGCCCTCCCACCAGATGACAGACATTCTACTAATCAAATTACGCCCCAGCGCCTTTCTTACAGTTATGAGAAGCAAGGCCACCACCTCATTTGCATTTGGAAGCTTGAGAACCTGCTCTCCATCAGCATAAAGTGGCAATGGTGGAGCCAACAGCTCCCATAAAGCCCCATAACCAGTGGTGCCAACCTCCTTTCCAAAACATTTTAATCTCACCCACATTTTTCAAAAATGTCCCAGTGTTTCAAAGAGAAGTGCAAGGTTAGGTGGCTATCTCAGGATCCAGAGGAATTCTGGGGAAATTAAGATGGCTGTAAACCAGTGCCCATCCTTGCCACTGTTTTCTGCGGTGTTTCCACCCCACATAATCTAACCCAAAGAACTACAGCAGTGCTATAGTCCAGAACCCCCTTAAACCAGGCCCCTTGAGAAGCTGTATGAATTTGTTGTTGGGGTTTCCAAGGAATGTGTAGTTCTACATGGTGTGGATTTTAACGCAGGATCTGGAAGGGTGCTTGCCACTAACCTCTTTCAGAGAAGCAAGAAGGGCAGCTTTGATGGAGTCTTCTTGCTTAACCTGCATATCATTTAGCCTCTTGGTAAGATTGCTGAAGCATGGTTTTATGTTCATCTTTGGATACTGTCTTCCCCTTACATGGTTAAATATGAGATCAAGAGAGCGGGGAAGGATACCACCGTCTTTTGAGCAGCCTGCAGAAACAATGAGCCTCTTTTCAATACATGCCATTGTTAGATCGTTTGTATTTGACCCCATGAAGAATAATTGGATACCTTGAACTGTGAAACTTTTGCCTGCGTTAGTCACACCATAGGTAAACACAAGTCCATTCACTCCGTTGATACAAGTTTTTACTATGTCATTCATTGTGCCTTCAAAAAATTCACTTTGAGAAGTCTCTGGTCCAAACACCTAAGCAGAGAATAGGAAAACGTTTTACAGGGACAGTGAGGAGCAAACTGTACACATGAGGTGTGAGTGGGATCTCTGACTAACTGAAGTGTTAATAGCAGCATCCATAGGGGTCTACTTCAAGCTGGGACCATGGAGTTTAACGTTTTCTCACCACCAGTCCTTCCCTCTCCTACAGAGTTGCCATTTGCCTCATGAAGTCAAATGATACCTATATGGTTTTCCCCATGAGGCAAATAGCAACTTTGGGGAAAGGGTGTTTAGAATGGGGAACGACTTGGAGGGGAAGGGTTAGCCCCCAAACCCAAGTATAATTATTCTGATCCAAATTAGAACTTTCAGCAGCTACTGATAATGTTAAAAAACCCGCCATATAATATGTTATTTATAGATTCATGTTGCATCCAGTTTGGCACAGAAAAGCAGTTTAATTGCTTTGCTTATAACAAGTCATACCATGCCACAGCCAATTTGATCCTCAGAGCAATGCACCACTGAATCCTCTTAAAAGTATTATTGATATTTTATTAGAAGAATTTCATTTATTGAAAAGTGGTGAGAAGGGAAAAAAAGAAAAAAGTGAATGAAAATTCAAATTAAAGAAAAATACTTTATTACATTTCCACAAATATACAAATGTGTATAGTCTTATTATCCTAACACAAATTTCTTTAACAACAACCTAATATATTCTGTATAAAGTTGTTACAAATATCATTATATTTATCCAAAGAAAGTCTGTGTCCATAGACAGTCTGCTCATATGTTGCTAATATTGTCATGTTTGTCAAGCCACTGATTAAGGGGAATCATATTTCTATTCCTCCAGTTCAACAGTATTGGTCTCTTAGCCACCATTTGCGTACGTAGAATCCATTTTCACTGTTCCACTGTCACTTTCCATACAACTGGTATAAAGTTCAAAAGAATAAACACCTTTAAGAACTTTACTATACAGTACAGGAAAGCGGCATGCAATTAATGTAATGGTGCACTTTAAGGCTGAAGTCCTGTGCATCTGTTTGAGAGTTAGCTATATTTTGCTCTGAGTTCTCACTACTTACAGAAACAGGAGCAGCCTACACCAAGTGTTCTAATGCAGTCTGCTTTATGCACTTTTTTTATTTATTTTCACTGAAATTGGCCCTGGAGGAGAACTCACCTGTGTAAAGGTGAACTGATGTGCCGATTGTCCAATTCCCTTTTCACTGTTCTTCATAGCAGTAGAGTATTTAGGTGCGTGAAGAGTCACTGTTTCTTGATTTTCAATAATCAAACAGTCCTTAAGAGCACACAAGTTATTTAAACCAGTTTCCTAAAACATTCTTTGCTTACTAAATTGCATGCTACAAACCTGTTTTACACTTACTGACGTGGTTTCATTTGTGAGCTTTCGGTGCATGCGATTCTGCCGCTGTGTAAACACTGTACTTTCAAGTGCATTTAAAGCAGGTGACTTCTCCCAAAGAATCCTGGGACCTGTAGTTCACCACTCACAGAGCTACAATTCTCAGCACCAGGACCAGCAAAAAAACTTGGCACTAAAATGGCGTCCCCCTCCTCACCAGATTAGAAGGGGCGAGGGAAAATCTACATCAAGAACAAGGTGATCTGTTACCCCATGCAGCCTGAAGCTGCCACTACACCTTGCCTCCTGAGTGGGCCGGCCCTGCTCAGCACCCTTAAACTATAGTTCCCAGGATTATTTAGGGGCAGTCATGTGCTTTAAATGTGTGGTATGCATGCAGCGTCAGTGTGCAAGCTGCACTTTGACGTAGTGTAGTTAAATGCAAAGTTTCAAACATTACTGTAGATCAGGGGTATGGTGTTCCCTAGATGGTACTGGACTATAGCTCCTATCATCACTGACTATGCTGGCTGGGGCTGATGGGAGTGGGACTCCCAACAAAATCTGAAGGTTACCACCCATGCTCTGGTGCAAGAGAGCCAGTTTTCTAACAGTCTCATTAGAGCATTTCAGTGGTACAGTTATCTAAGCTTCATCATCTAAAAACCTAGACTGCTATATATGTCATGCTTATCCAGCTGTTTTAGTGTCCAATCTTGTGAAGGGTGACTCACAGCAAGTATAAGCAAACTAACTATATGCATACTAAGGCAATGTAACTTCACTGTAATGATGGTGCTTGGAGAAGGGTAAGTAAGGACCACTAAACAGCATATTACAGACAAAAAATAGGTAAAAGATTTCTATTTCCCAAACTTTTTGAATCCAATTCCCCACAAAAGATTTTTAAAAATGATGCCATATTTCACAACTAACCTGGTTTTCATTGTTTTCAAGCTCTGCCTTAGAAAAGGGCCGCACTCTCAAGTATACTTTCAGTGGCTGATACATCACCTTAAAAAAAAAAGAATAATAAATTAAGGCTGAAATTGTGAAAATATTAAAGATGGTTCTTAAAGTTCTACATCACTACTTTATACTTCAGTATTATCCGTCGTCAACATCCTGTCGTTTGTCGTCATGCTTTGCCTAAGCTTTGACTTCTGCTCAAAAAGATTACTTCTCCACCTTAAAACTTTCCTTCTCTTTAACACTCAGATAGTCTCCACCCCTCCCGCCCCTGAGAATACAATTATAGAACTGCATTTTTAACCAAGAGCGGCACAGTGAGGGTATTATATGTCTTGCAAATCCTATTTGAACTCCGTGAAAACGCCAATAAAATGCACATATCCAACACCCGACTGCTTCCCCTACTTAGTTCACTGCAAAGTTAAAACTGAGTGGAAGTTTTATATTTCAAAAGCTGTAAAGTCTTAATAGCTGCGTCTTCATTTGATAAATTTCTAGCATTTAATATAGTACATTTTAAATACAACTGCCCCCATTTGCCCTAGTCAGCTTGTCCATGTTGGTATTGATAAGTCAATGGCTATGCCGAAGTATATTGCGATTGGTTTTTAGTCTTTGAAATATCTGTCTAAAGGAACAGAGTTTTCATACTAAGTATTTGCTATGCACAACCAATAGAAAACCACACAAATGCTTATGAAATTAATAGCAAGCAGCCCACCTCCTCTTCCTGCTCATCTCTGGTGTTGGATACTTCTGACGAGTCCATAGACATCAATTCTGCCATACCCTCAGCAGTGGATGTTATTCTTTGTCTTTCCTGACAATTCATTCTTTTACCGTATAAGATGGGGAAAAGAAATAGCAGGTCTGTACACTATCCAACTTTTAAACAAGACACAAGTGTATATATACATATTTTATGACAATAGATAACTTCCTGGTGAAGTCAATGGGTTGTATCTACAACAACTGAGTTCTACTTCGGCTGCACTGAAATCAGCACAAGAAGTTAGGTGTAACTAAGGGATGTCCCATTGATATAAATGACTAATTCACTCTGGATCCAACCCAATGTTACAATTCTCGATGTTTGCTATGTGAAGGAAATCCACCCACATGGATTTTAACCAAAAAGTAATAGGAGGTGACAAGGAATTTAGCTCTCAGAGCCTTTCCAAACAAGAATAAACCACGGCCAGCACAAGGCACCAAAGGAAGATCACTACAGGGTACCTCGGGTTAAGAACTTAATTCGTTCTGGAGGTCCATTCTTAACCTGAAACTGTGCTTAACCTGAGGTACCACTTTAGCTATTGGGGCCTCCCGCTGCTGCCGCATGATTTCTGTTCTCTTCCTGAGGTACAGTTCTTAAATCGAGGTACTATTTCTGGGTTAGCAGAGTCTGTAACCTGAAGCGTCTGTAACCCGAGGTACCACTGTATTAGCAACGACTGCTCCTTCCCCACTCATTTGTCAAGGTTTAAAAAATGAGTACAGGTAAATGGCAGATCTGGAATTCAAGTCCAGGTTCCTGGTTCCACCTTCTGCACTCAACATTTGCTATCGTTCCAAGAAATTAAGGGTTTTCTTGTTGTTTTGTTTTTGCTCACCAGAACATGAACAGGCTATAAGTAGCCATGTTCACGAAGCACAGCGGCAGCAACCAAGTCTCAACAGGTCCACTATTAAGCCAGGCAGCACTGGAACATAGGGGAGGGCCTTTTAGTGGGTCAGATCATTGGTCCACCTAGCTCAGCATTGTCTACACTGACTGACATAAGCTCTCCAATTGGTCTCAAAAAGAGAACAATTCCCAGTCTTCCCCGGAGTTGTCAGAAATTGAACCTAAGACATTCTGCATGCAATACAGATGCTCTGCTCCTGAGCTACAGTCTTTTTCCCAGCCTCTGATGTTGAGCAAGAATCTTTTAATTTTACAGATCCAGAATGACTAAAGACATATCATCGAAGCCTACAAAATGAGTACATGACGTCAGAAAATGAATCTGGACCCACCATCAATGTCTATTCAGCATGTAGAAGAGTAGTTCAGTGCATGCACAGAGTTAACGGCACCTGTACTAACAAACCTATTCTTTTCTCAAGCAGGAAGATAAAGGCATGGTAAACAGCACTTCTGAGCTGGCAAAAAACTGTATTTCAATTGCCTCCCATAAAAAACACAAATTCCCAGAATGTGAGATAAAAAGAATTAGCTCCTGCTTCTGAAAACTTACTTAATTACTAACTAAACTTGCATATGCACAACACTTTACACCTATCAATACATTACTTCAAAAAGAAAATGCCTTTGTTCCATTATTGCCTCCTCTTTTCACTCATATACCTAGTTTTACTTGCAGCTTGATCCTGAAAGGAGAGCTTAGGCCCATTGATTCCAATGTTCTCAGGCTTACCTAACATTGAACAGGGTCAAGCCAAATTGCTGCAATCTTCTGCACACTTACTTGGGAGAAAGCTCCATTGAACAAAACAAACTTACTTCTAAAAGAAGGGCATGCATGGAATTGGGCTGTTAGACCCTTCCTATACCTGCATTCAGACTTTTCCTTAGTCTTTATACACATACTGGTTTTTCTTTACCAAATTAACTTTTTTCTATCATGAACTTTACATTTTCATCATACATACCTGTTTTAATACTCCTACAAACACCGCTAGCTTCTTATGTCTTTGCTAACACAGACAAATTGTGCTTTCTACTACTGCTTCAGTCAGACCTACTATGCCCTTCCCCCAAGTTTTATAGAGAGGCTGTTGACCAATGAGGAAGAGACAAACAAACTGCTACACAGGCCCCTCAATTAACTCATAATTCCATTTTCCAAATGACTCAAGAGCAACAGGTGGACATACCAGTGATCTGTAGCACACCTGAGAGCAAAGAATTTTTTTGGTTTTGGATTTTAAATGGAACAAAACTGCATTGGAGGCAGGCAGAGTGACTCACCTCTCCAAACACAAGGTTGTAATCCTGTGCATACTCACTTGGTTGGGAGTAAAGCCCCATTGAACTCAGCGGCACTTGCTTCTGAATAAACACAAATAGGATTTGGGCTGCACAGCTGCTATATCATTCACTCTTAACTGGAAGCAACTCCCATTGAGCAAAGCAGTACTTACTTCTGAGAATCCAAATGTGAGCATGGCAGTATCAGGATCACATGGAATGGGACAAGTCCACAACCCTGAGAAGTCCTATGCCTAGGAAGGAGCAAAAATGAGTCTGTGTTGGCTTGAAACCAAACAGCTGCATAAGATAAGCCATTAAGGCAGGGGTGGGGAACCTGTGGGTCTTCAGATGTTACTGGACTACAACTCCCATCACCCCAGAGACTAAAGCCATATTGGCTGGGGTTGATGGGAATTGGAGTCCAAGAGAGTTTGCTGTCATAAGGCTTGCCACACACAGAGAGAAGCTCTCAGATTTGAGCAAACAGGATTTCATAAAGCAGGAGGGTCGGAGAAACACTAGAATAAAATAAAGATGAGCTCTGGCCTACAGAGCAGGGGTAGCCTACATGTTGTACTCCAACAGTATCTGGAGAGCACCAGCTACTGTACTTGTGTCATAGAGGAACCAATGAACAAGCTCTGCTGTCTGCTGCTCACCTCTGTTCAGATGAACAGTGTTGGGAGGGCAGACCATATAATTATATAAAAGGAAATGTGGTGTACACATCCAGGATGATGGAGGCTGGCTTGAGGGGTGAAGCAGCAGCAAATAAAGCAGCTTTGCCACTCCTCCTGCCCTCTTCCAGATCTAAGGAATCCAGCACAGCATTGCCACTTATGCCCACTTTACTGACTTTCCAAAGGCATTTCTGAACGCCTCTAGCTGTCTGTGCAAACCTATCCCAGCCTCACATGAAGAGAGAAACACTCTCCCTGATTCACTCAGGACTTGGTGTGACACACACAACACATGTGAAGCATGAAGACTCCAGTGCAGTCTGTGGCAGGCAGCATGCTTGCTCTCAACAACCTTTCTGTTTGTTTTGTAACTTGAGAAAATCTTTAATAAAAACTAATAAAAATTAAAAACCACCTTTCTCAAATCTGTTGGCAGATGGTGGGGTTCAGGACAGGGGAACCATAGTGAGTCACTGAAGAATAGAACTGTATTTATTATTTATTTAATTTCATAAAAAATTATATACCACTTGACTGGGGGGGGACCCTCAAAGCAGTTTACATGCTACCCTGCACCCTCTAAGCTAGCCAGTGGTCACCATCATGTCAGTGATGAATTAAGGGTCAGCTGGATGTGGAACGGAGGAGACACCTTCTTGACCTTTGACTCAGGAAGGAAAATGCCCTGGGCTGTCCATACCAGACTACAGTTCAAGAATGCAGTGGTGAAATTCTGTTTCTTCTCCATCCTCACTGCCAGAGAGTAAGCTTGATAATGGTTGTATTCAGTTTTCTGACACCTGTTTCAGCCAGGAGTCGGCAATCTTATTGGATTTTTGATCAAGTGATGGGGCTGCCACCCACTCTGGTCTACATGTTATTGGACTCCAGTTCCCATCAGCTGTGTCTGCTAGAAGCTTATTACTACTATATTTACAAAATATCTCAAGATCAGGTACCAGTCAATGTGCCCTTCATATGCTATAGGTCTGCCATCAGCTAAGCCCCAACTAGCATTTCCAATAGTAAGCAATAAGGGTAGTTGCAGTCCAGCAACATCTGGAAGGCCACATGTTTTTTGCCCATTTAAAGTTATGCAGGGCACTCCCATATGCCAAGCAGATTATATCCACAGGAACCTCAACAACCTTGAACAGGCATTAGAAGCACACATCCCCATTTACTACTGGGAAACTTTTGTCCTGGCCTTCAATATTGCCTCTCAGGGCTTCAGTCTGTAACCCACCCACCCTCTTTTAATTCCTCATCCATAATACTTAAGCCATCTACATGCAATTCTCGACCTGTCCAGGAGCTGCAGGACCATCCAGCAGAGTGCTTAATGTATACACACAGATGCCCAAATTTTAAAAGAATCACAAAGGATGCTTTTCAGTAGCTTCCACCACAAAACTTTTTTCCACCACAAAACTTGATAACTTTTTTCAGAAGTGCTTAATGCTACATTTTGTGTGTTTACAATGGTGCAGAACTGCTTGCAAATAAGCAAGAGTAAAATATATATTCCAATATGGAGAGAAACCCTAAAGCACCACCTTTACATAAAGTTATAACTTCTGGATAGCAAAATATCCTTTTGAACTTTTATCCACACACTAGGTGCATGTTTTGCATCTTAAGTGCAGGCTAACCAAGGTATGTATCCAGTGTGGATTACTGGAAGTTAAAATCACCCTAAATGTAGCTAGCTGACTTACCTGGATTTGAGTCTTTCATTGCTGCCATTCCAAGTGTTCTTGTATAAAATAAAAAAATTTCTTTAGAACTTCTCTTGTTGGATAAAAAACACAAATGCTACTTCTAAACTGAATGCACACCCTTGGTGTTTCACCTTATACTTACAGATACACGCAAAAATACTGTGCTTTTACAATTGCAGCTGTTCTCCAGCAGAGGGCATTAGCAAATGCCTTCTCCCTCATTATCAATCAAACGTTAAGTTAAATGTAGCCCTCTATTTTTCAAGCAGTGGTCCGGGCCTAAAATTCCATTTAGCATTCTTGTATATTTTGAATAAAAATACTTCAGTGACTTTTTACGTCAAATGTGCTATGTCAAACTGTGGACACTGTGTATTGAAGGATGTTTAATTTCATGTTAATGTTACTGATTTCCACTTCCTTGTCACATGTAATGAAGTCCGATAAACAAACACTAGATTTGGGAAAGATGGAGGGCACAAGAAGAAGGGGACAACAGAGGACGAGATGGTTGGACAGTGTTATTGAAGCTACCGGCATGAGTTTGACCAAACTGCGGGAGGCAGTGGAAGACAGGAGTGCCTGGCGTGCTCTGGTCCATGGGGTCACAAAGAGTCGGACACGACTAAACAACAACAGATTTGGCTCCTGGAGGCAAGAATACAACTCCCAAACTAGCTAGATATACCAAAAAACTTCATGCGATACAAGACTTTGGTTTAAGAGCTACATAGTTAACGCTGACTATATACATGATCAACAGGAGGAACCTAGCACATAATTACATACTAAAAACAAGAACAAACCAATAACCCCCCCTCCCCTTAACCCCACCTAGTCTACTCACACTGGTATGCTTCATTTGTTGAATGAGTTCTAAAAACCAGTTTAAACAGAGAACTCTTACCTACCTGATAATTACATACTTTGTAGGCTTTTTAATTGTGGACAAGTAGAGGCTTTTGATACTAATCATAATTAAAGCAGGAACACTGCCATAAAGCACACAACAAAAAGTAAAAGTTGATATTAACTTTTATTGAAGCAGATGACAATCATTTAGGCATCAGCAATGGTAACCTCAACTTCTACTCCAGGCTCAATACTGATAGAAGTTATCTGCTTGACAATCTCCGAAGGACTGTGCAAGTCAATGAGACGCTTGTGAATGCGCATCTGGAAACGATCCCAGGTCTTGGAACCTTCACCACATGGTGTTTTCCTTGTGGTGATTCGCAGAGTCTAAAACGTGAGTAAAATGTTTATTTTATATATTTAGCAAGGTTAATAAAAAATGAGGTATTTACATAAAATATTCATTCAAAATAGAGATAAAGACATTAAAACATTAGGTGTAATAAAATTATCAAAATATACATAAAACCAAGTTATAAAAACAAATATACATATTAAAGGCCTGCCTTTGAGAAAAATGGGGTGGGGTGGGGTTGCAAGCATAAAAAACAATACAACCAAGTACCTTCCCTAATATCAATAGACAAGGCATTTCAGAGATTAGTTGCTGTCACCAAAATATTCCTTGAACTCAAGGAATGAACATGATGCGACACTTGCTTAGTGCTATGTTAGATGTCTATAGAGCTTTGCAGAAACTTGCATCCCTGGGGAAATCAAGGAGATAACAGAGCTGTTGATCGACATTACCTCAGCAAATAACCCCATTATGAAGGACTGAAGAGTTTACAAGCATCATATTGCTATGCTGACTTACCAGTAACTACAGACTCATTTATACCACACTACCATAGCATCTTTGGTTAAAGACAGGTACCATAGGTGCTTACTAGATAGTTCCCAGTTCAGGTACTATGTTGCAGCCTGTTAGGTGCCTTTTAAACCTCTAAAACATGGGGGGGGGGGAAGAGTTGTATGTACCTACTAATGTTTATACATCTCTAACTTCTTTTTAAAAACATCTATTCAATACTATACTACACATTACTATACTGGTTCTATCTCCTCCATCCCTAACCAATGTATTCACTACAAAGCAAGTAAAACATGATGCAATGATAGGCCTTATTAAGAGGATCTTCCATCTGTAAAAGCTATGAAGCAAAGGAAGAAGTGATGTCAAGAAAGAATTTAAACTTAAAAACATTCAGGATAACGTGCATGCAGTTACATACCTTGGTGGGCATGCGGACAGGTCCTTTCACTTTTAGGTTCTTTTCCTTAGCACCTCTGATCAGATCTGCACAGACTATAAAAATGAAAAATTAGTTTTTAAAAAGTTGTGTGTTCATCATTAAAAAAACAACAGCACTATAAAAAAGAATTACAAGTGTTGGCTCAGAATAGCGTATAAATTAATCAAAGTAGTTCAGTGCACTTTTGTCCTCATAGCCAACAAATGTAGATAAAAGTTTCCTCCTGTGAAATTGCCAATGCAACAACTGACTAGAAGTGACGACAATTTAGGGTAACTAATTTCATTGCTCTCTTTTCTATATATCTTAAAGGACAACATTCTCAGATTTCATAAACATGCCCACTGCAAACATTTTAACTTATTCAACATAAAAAATCACCTCAATCAACATAGACTTTATCCCCACCCCTGCACTTAAAATATGGAAGCAAACCGGATGGTACAAACATGCAACTCTACCTCAATAACAAAGATAGCAAACTTCAACAGACCACAACTAATGAGTCTATAGAAGAGTTCTTAATCCCCCAATTTCAACTGAAATCGTCATTTAATCAAGCATGTCCTCACCATTTTTAAACATTAACTACATTAACAGCTCAATATGATGTCATAAGGCCCAATGAAATCAATGGACTTAGAAGAACCAACCTGTACAGGATGAAACTGCCAAAACAGAAAATTTGGTGGGAAAGTGCAGACTTCTGCCCACCATTTAGAATTTAAATACAAATCTATGCTGTGACCACATTTGGAATACTGAAGACAGATTTGGTTGCTTCACCTTAAAAACGATATGGGAGAGTAGAAAATGGCAACCAATATGATCAAGGAGAGGAGAAATTTCCCCAAATCTAGGTTACAGCAACTATGGCTTTTTAGTTTACAAAAAAGGGAGAGTATGAGGCGACATGACAGATGTGTTTAAAATCATGCATGGTATAGAAAAGGTTTTCTTCATGTTCTGATAACACTAGAATCCACAGGCATTCAATGAAACTGAATGGTGGAAGATTCAGGACAGGAAGAAGAAAGTATTTCTTCATACAGCACATAGTTAAACTATGGAATTTGGTCCCACAGGAGATAGTGATGGCCACCCATTTAGATGCCTCTGAATATGCACTCAGGTCCTGCCTGTGGGTTTCCCATGTGAGACCAGGATGCTGAACCAGATCGGTCACTGGGCTGATCTATCAGGGTTAGATCCTATCAGCTATTTTGCTACTTACCTTTTTCAAGTGACTTCACATTGCGACTTGTCAAGGTGATTCTGATTCGATGAATTGCTACCTCCTGTTCTACAGGTGCTTTCCCAGTATCTTTAAATGCCTGAAAGAAATGGGTTGTAATGATAAGTTCTGGCATTCATTTGATGCTAGTTTTGCAACCTCAAAAACTAATTAAAATCAATCTTTAAAATCATAAATAAGATCTACCGCACATATTAAGACTCTTTCCCTTCACCATTACAGTATCAAGCAGAAATGAAGCATTTAACACTCTGCACACCATAAAACAATAAACACACATGGGAAAGCAATTTCTGCATCATCTTTACAACAGCAACAACTTGCTCAAACTCAAGCATTAATTGATATATCTTAGCCTTTTATGAATAGGAGTAAGTATAATTATTTACACTTTCAGTGCCAAAGAACAAAATCCTCAGGATACTCAATAAAGAGTAACTTTGTAGGTGCACAAGTATTTGTCATGAAAGGTGTCCCATGACCGACTTCTCAATATAGGACTGCACAAAAAGCTTTTACTGACCACTTGGGCTCTTGTTAAAAGACCCATGCAATACACCATGTGTCCCTTGCATTTTAAATTGGGATCTAGCAAACCTTATTCACTGACTACAAAACTGCAAGTTTGGTGACTGAGATGAAGAGCTATTTATTTTCATAATGCATATCCTGCTCTTTTAACAAAATGTTCCATGTAGTAAGAAACAATAAAAGTAAAACAGCAGCAAAAACATATATAACAAGAGTCCCAGTGGACAATGAAATCGAACGTGTTCCAAGTTAAGAATCTTTGTAGTTCTTAAAAGCCTACGGAAACATCTCTCCACCACGCGAGTTAACTGCGAAGAAAGAGGCCTTTTCTCCGTAGCACGTGGGCACAGCCGTCCTACTTGGGTATAAACCTCGGCATAACCAAGCAGCCGCAAATCGGTATTTTGCGCAGCCCGATCCTATCTATGCATATTTATTCGTAAATCCGACTTTGTTCTACGGGGTTTACTTCCCGAGAGCTGCAGCTAAAACGACATTAAAGCTTGATCTGGTGAAGATACCGAGGAACATCAAAATGGGATCTTACGCGCGCCTCTTAACAGCAGCAGCCCCATCTTTCTTGAGGCGCGGGAATGGAAACGTATCCTCCCCGCCTATTACCACTATTTATTAAAGTTGTATACCGCCCTTCTTTGTATGATCGCAGGGCGGTGCAAAACATAAAAACTACAAAACGGAAACAGAAACAAACACGTAATAAAAACAAGAACGAGCCAATAACCCCCTCCCCGAAAGAGGGCACGATTCTACCCATGGTGGGCTTTTAATGAGGCATAAAGGAAAGAAGAACCGAGGAGAGCCACGACCTCGGAGCAGCTCGTGAGAGCGCACGCGCGAGAAGGTGGGGTGGGGGCCTTAGGCGCAACCGTTAAATTCGAACGTCTCCCACATCCATGGCAACCCGTCGGCGCGAGGGCTCTTTCCCGCGCGACCCCTGAGGCCCAGTCTCCCTCACCATGGCCGCCGCGGAGCCTTCCTGACCGACTTATTCCTGGCCGAAGCGCGCGAGGCCCGGGGAACAGCGGTGAGTCAGGAAACGAACGCCTCGCCGAGACACGGACGCAAAGAGGGCGGCTGGCGAGGCGGCGCGGGCTTTATAGGCTCGCCGAGGCGCACACGCCCCGCCCCTTTCTCTCCCCCTTCGCCCCGGAACCAATTCGGGTGGGTGGATGGGGAGGAGAAGCGGCGACGGCGAGGGCTGGGTCTGCGAAGCGGGGCAGGGGCGGAAGTTGTTCCTCAGGGCGGCGGATCGGGGAAGGGAGGGTAGCCGCCATGGCTGTGCGATGTGCTTTAGGCGTATGCCGGTAGCAGAGTTCTTTTCCCTTTTCCCCGAGGGAAAGCGTAGGATCTCGCTTCTGTCATTTCCCCCTTTATTCCGGCAGGGAGGAAAGGAAACTCTAAAACCTTCCTTCTGAAATGTGGAATTTCCGATTGATCCAGAATAAGACACTCCCGCCCCCCTCAATCGAAGGGTAAACATATAGTGTACTCACAAGGCGTCTTCTTCTGCTGTAGCCTTTGCTTCTCTGAGGCAGTTTATCCAGGATGCCAAGCCTCGTCTGTCAAGTTAGAATTTAGCCCCGGAACCTCCCTCGCCCCCTTTAAACTATTTATCTATATCTCTAGCTCCAGGCTGCCTTCCATTTCAGCAGTGATTGACTCCGATCAGCCCCTCGCCCATAGAATCCATATACGTACAGTGGTACCTCAGGTTGCATACACTTCAGGTTACAGACGCATCAGGTTACAGACTCCGCTAACCCAGAAACAGTACCTCTGGTTAAGAACTTTGCTTCAGGATGAGAACAGAAATCGTGCTCCGGCGGCGCGGGAGGCCCCATTAGCTAAAGTGGTGCTTCAGGTTAAGAACAGTTTCAGGTTAAGAACGGACCTCCAGAACGAATTAAGTTCTTAACCCGAGGTACCACTGTAATTGTAGAGATGGAAGGCACCTGTGTTAACCACGTTGCTGGAGTTGGGGGGAAGGAAGCCCCACTGAAGCCGATGAGGCTTAACGCCCAAACAAGCATGTGTGGGATTACTCCACTGAGCGCTGGTTTTACTCCCACAAATGCTCAGAGACCAAAGCTTTGTTTCAAAGATACTCTGGGTCAACCAATCTGTTTTAGAGTGATGGAACCCACAGCATTCTTAGACTTGCAGTCTTAAGACTTCCACTTACTTGGATGTAATCTGCATTGAACTCAAGGGTACTTATTTCTGAGCAACTCTGCACATTTGGGTGCAAAGCACGGGGAGGCAATCTGCAGTGGCAAAATGGTGCTGGGGGGAGAAATAGGATCACTCCCCACTTGCTGCAAACTGTGACTTCTATTTCCAGACAAAGACAAACATGGGATAGATAGTGATGTATTCAACGTTTTGTCCTTAGGTCTCTCCTTAGGGAGACCTGTTATGAAGTATTGGAAAGAATGAATCACTTTTCAGTCTTATAATGGACTGGCGCGGCAGTATATGAATATTTACATTTTAAATAGGATGGTTCAAAGGCAGGACACAACCACAAAACCAGTGTTCTGAACATACACAACTAGGGCAGAATAATTTATCTTTGCAGTATTCCCTGTGTTAAAGATCTGCCAACTTTTAACTTTATTCTTCCTCACAATCAGACACATTTTGGAATTAGGATATACTTCCTTTGGAACAACTTCACCCTTACACGTATTAACCCCTTAGTCCTCACCCAAGTTCATTTATGGTGAGCCTGTTTTTAAGCAACAGACTTAATGGAACATTTTACATAATAATGAACCGAATGCCTTTAATAAGGTACTATAAAATCCTAGTGTGAACACATGTTATAACAACAAATAAAGCAAGAAAAATTAAAAGTAGTAGGTGACTATACCTACTGTCTAATCATGTTGTTCTCCAATAGAACCATTCAGATGACCATTTTACCACAATTTTGTACCTGTTGGACAGCAAAAACCCTCTCCTGCTTTGTACAATGATATATCCAACCAACAGTGCAATCCTAACTCTGTTTACTCCCAGGAATGAGATTGTTGGGGTGTGGGGAGGTGACAACTCACCCTGGAACAATTTGGTCTTTATTTTGAACAAAAGTCAGAATGCCTTCAGGAATACAAATGCAAAATAGGCATATCTTACATCGCAGCAATATAGGATTTAATTCCTTGCTTCCATTAGCAGGGCTTCAGTAATCATGTTACTACTTTTACCCATCTAGTAGGATAAAACAGCAATGGAACCATTTTTATCAGGTATTTGTTTTTATCTCTTATATAAAAGGTTTTGACTTATTTTAAAAGACGAAGGTTGTAGATAAATTGAAATGGATAAGCCTATTTCATTTCCACACTCACATTTTTGTTAAGAAGGTTGGGTAAGTGGCTGAAGCTAATATGAATACAAAACAGATTTGATGGATGACAAAGGAGATTAAATATCATTGGTGGTAGTTTTGCAATAAGACATAGAGGATAGGGAGGAAGAAAAGATGCCATCCATATTGAGCTTGAGAAAACAATTCCTTTTTAGTAGGATCTTAGTATAATAATTATAAAGAATTATTTCTGCACAGCAGTGTCAACAGTTGTCATTGGCAATATACACTAGCCTAGCAAAGCTAGGAAAACAATGCTGGCAGTGGGAGATAAATCCTTAACCTAAATTTAAAATCTAAATAAATAGAATCAAAATTGCTGGAGTTAAATTCTAGTTCAGTGATGTAACACTTTGAAGCAGATTTGAGATGGGAGTCCCATACAACTTTGTAATGTGGTGGCAAAAAAAGTGAAATAAAAGTCTGTTGGTGGAATATTTCCCCAAACATGATTTAGGTCTTAAACAAGAAAAGGGCATTCTGTCTCACTACAGGTATAAAAAGCAACTCAGCAAAGCTAACATGATAAGATTGATTCCTGCTGTTGTAAATAATCATTGCGCTTCTATTGTATTGTACTATTGTATGGAAATGTTATGTATCTCTTCCATTCTACAACTTTTTGCCCCCCCCCCCACTTTTCCCACACTGTAACCATACATCTGTTTACTGTTTACTGAATAACACTCGATGTGTGAAACCTTTTGTCACAGTAATTTTCTTGGTGTTTAGAGTTCTGTAGCACTCGTTTTTTATCCTTTCTTTCTCAACAGAAGGGGATTATCATATATACCTATTCGCTTCTTCTCCATTGTAGATAAGAATTTTCTATCTTTTTCCATCTAGAGAGATGCTAAGGAGTTCACATTATGGCAAAAAGGAATAACTTTTTATTGACATTGATTCTGTTAGGAACCAGGTATAGCCCTCCTCTAGCATCTCTTATAAAGTATACTAACTGAACATGTGAACTTCAATTCAGATCAAAGTTCGGTTACATTCTTAAAACAAAACAAAACTGAAACATAAAACTAAGTCTGTAAGATAAGATACATCCAACTGTTACATCAGCCCATCTCCAACTGTAATAGGACACTGCACACCAACACAGATGTTTAGAACTAAATCCAGGGGTCTAAGATCCAATAGAAGGAGAGTTGACAAAAGGCAAATATACAGCAGATTTTGATATATACATTTATATTAATGTGAGCATCTAATGTGAAGGTTAGTTATTATTGTTAAAAAAATATGATAGCAACCCATTTATGTTGACACACAAGCTACGTCTTTGTAAATAATACATTAAAGTATGTTACCCAGCCTATTTCTGTTCCATGATGGTTTCTCATACGTGCAATAATGCATTTGAATACATTCTTAAAAATCCATGGGGTTCTACTAAAATAAAGGTAATGTATCTATAAATTGGTCTGAGGACTGCTTATGGAAGCAGCTATCTTTTTCTCTGGACAATTCCCCATGAAGGGACCACATGCTTTGTTCCCTAGCTGCATTAAACTTTTTTTTTTTTACTTGCATGACTACAGTGAAGTTATTAGCTGCTCTAAGCTAGCTAGCTTTTACCAGCTTCAGCTAAAACAAGGATACCTAAAATATAATATCACCAGATACCATACTGCCAGGAATGATACGTTCTGCATGATACTGCATGATACTACAATGGGCCTTCTAGTGTGCCAGCACCTGTCCGTTAGACAGATGCCATATCTCGTCTTTTCAGCAAAAAATCATTTCCTCTTTCAACAAGCCTTCTAAATGGTTATGTATTATGAAATTGCTTTGAAATACTTCACAGAAAGCAGTTCATAAATGAACTAATAATTAGTATTGTATTGATGCACATATTGGTTCACAAATTGTGGTGACTAATCCACATACCTATGTCCTGATTTGCACATTGTTGCAGGGGACATGGTAAAATAATTTGGCTCATCACAAAATGTGGAGAGAATAAAATTTCTCCCACATCCCTATTGCAGTCTTAGTTCTTAAAAGTGAGTTTGTGTGGACAGGTAGCTCGATTTCCTAATTAGCGCTCATTTAAAGTCTCAAGGCAGCAATCTGCATATAAAAGGGAAATTTCATCTAATAACAGCTATGAATCCTTGTGTTTTGATACCTTCTGGAATTTTTGTTTTATTATAATTGATAGACACTATTCTGGAAGAGCTGTTTCTGGGGTCTAGTAGCTAGATACCGTGTTTTACAATTTTGGAAACTAGTTTCACAGTGGCAACACAACTGCATAGAGAAATTCTCAGACCCATGTTTTTGTGCACATACATAGGTTGCAATGAGTGAACCTGAAGGAAACATGTTAATGTGGGAGATAGAACTTCTTACTTCTGCAATTGTACCCATATCCAAGTAAGAGTATTTCTGGACCCCATGATATTTCTTCTGTACAAATACAAGCAGGTTTGATCCCAATAATGTTCACTTTCACAGTGGTGAGCATTCAGTTATACTATATTAAAAACACTACTTCTGTTTATTTGTAGTGTATGACACATATCCAGTTGTCAAGTTATACATGCCTCAGACTTTGCCATATATATATATATATATATATATAAAGTTTTAGATGTCGTAACAGAGTGTCGTTCTGTCAGCCAAACAAGAAAGCTAGAGAGTTCTAGGCACGAAGTCAGGAAGCATCAGCAGCTGTTCTGTGTTTTTAAAAATACTCTGCTTATTTTGGATTATTGTTTAAATAGATACAATTGAGAGTGCTATTTTAAACTTCCTTATATCTTAATCAAAACAGACTAACTCGGCAAACTTGACTGCTGGAAACAAGATTTTCTTATTGTGAGAACGGGAATTGCATTTGCTCCCAGCTGTGTTCCTAAAACAGCCTATCCTATAAGCTTATGTAACTTAAGCCACAGTCTATTCATATCAACAAATACCGCCATAGTCATAATACAGAAATCAATATGATTTACCCCCCACAAACAGCAGCATATTGTAGCACAGGGTAAGTCTCTTGGAAGTTTGAATGACTGTTTGAAGCAGTTTGAAATACCTGAGGGGAGGAGAAGAGGACGTCCCCACCATCATCATAAGCCAAAGTCCATAGTGCATACGTGACCTAAAAGAGCTCTCTGAACTGTGACCAGAGTATTAGGATGGTAGAGAAACTGTTTTCAGAAGTAGCTTTGATTATTATTATTTTATAATAAACTTCAACTTGCACTTCTTAACATAAAAGAAAATTGAAGTTTTGTGGGGGGGGTGGGGTGGAGATGATAGCAAGGCTTAAATGTTAAACACAAACATTTAAGAACAAGGTAGCAGAAGACTTGCAACAACCAAAATGGGAACATTGACATTTGCATGGAAGTAAAATTAAACAAATCATTATCCATAATTCAAAGGTCATCTGAGAGGGTGTTGCAATAAAATAGCAAGGATTTCACCATATCTTTAGATTTAGTTAGAAAACTATCGCAGTCCTCCAGTCTCCTGCTTCATTATCAGTGGGGCATCTGAAAGCAGCCCTCTTTAGGGAAGCTTTTAATGTTTCATGCATTACTGGAATTTAATATTTTGTTGGAAGCCACCCAGAGTGGCTGTGGAAGCCCAGCCAGATGGGCGGGGTATAAATAATTTTTTAAAAATTATTATTATTATTATTATTATTATTATTATTATTATTATTATTATATACCACGCTTCACCCAAAGATCAGATGATGGTTTGCAGCATAACTCACACACCACATATTAAAAGTACATTGTTATGAATATGTATCCAAATCTTTTTGCAGTACCATTGTTAGAAGTTAACTATTTTGTGTTGTTCTTGGTTTCCCCAAGACCGCAAATAAGGTTTTATCATTTTCAGAATGCTTGTAATTCACATAGGGGCACAAAGCATGGAAACAATTCAAGATCATTTTCCTTTCCAAACAATACTAATCTGGGAGAATAATGCTTGAGTATTCATTCTAGGGTGGCTAGATTCAGGACAAGCTACACCTGCTGAAATTCCGACTTCTACACTGCTATTAAAGGTGCAGGGTCCTGTTCTCTATTGTGTCTGGACACACTTTAAAAGCAATCACTAGATAGTTAAACTTAACATACTCTTACATTTATGACCTTTAAATTACTGCTTGTGAACTGCAGTTGTATTTGCCCATCAAGGATCAGTCTCTGTTTTGTCAAGCCTTTTGCTATCTAGGTATAGTTAAGAAAGTATCTTCATAAACTGTACCACCTGGTAATGGACAGCTGGATGGTTTATCTGAACTGGAGACAAACTAGCGAGCCAATCTATTATTCATCATTCTTATCAGTTCCCCCCAAAAATGCATGGATATGTTACACATACTGATACATTGTTTGTGAGCCTATTTTGACCATTGAAATCATGTCACTGTGGCTTAGCAAATATTTAAAACAAGGAAAGAAATTATATAACTTATTTGTAGCTCAATGCACACAGATATATCATTTTCAAAGAGAATAAAATAACAATCACACTGTTACCCCCCCCCCTTGTGCAATACTAGTTTGATATATGACACTGGGAGTATGATAATTGTTACATTTTTCTTGGTATGCATTCCTATTAGGAAGCTCCATTATCTTCAATGGACCCAATTCCCACCAAAGTGTGCCTAGGATAGCAACCAAGTCTCAGATCGTGGGCATATTTAACCTATGCAGATGCTTAGGACAAAACAATAAACTGAATACAGCTAATAGCAGTCTCTGAGCACCATCAAACCTACTACTAATTTCCTGGAATGAACTTTATTTATAGAAAATTGATCACCAGCAACATATATATTTTTAAACTTCTTTTGCATGCAGAGAAGAATCAGAGCAATAAGATACACAAACTTAGCAACAGATGATCAACAATAAAAATGAAGGGGGACAAGACAAGGTCTTTTATACTATTAGAGACAGGGACTGAAGATTGTGAAGGAGAAGTTCTGCACTAGGACGCTCTGCTACATCAGCTCTCCAACAGCTTCCAATTATATTTTCAAGCCTTTGGCCAGTGGTTGATTCTCTAAACACAGCTGCAGTCAGAGAAGGGCGCAGGTTATAAGCTACAACAGAGTAGAGTACATACTGGCGCTCACCCGAATAAGGCTCTTGCTGTGTAACCATTTGCCAGAGGGTGATGGCAAAAGAGTAGATGTCTGCCTTGGGGTTGACTCGCTCACCTTTAAGGAGTTCAGGAGCACGGTGGGTGTATGTTCCCCCTTGTTGACAAAGTTGCAGGTCGGATGCAGCATTCTGTAGCTTTTGGGAACATCCAAAGTCTCCAATCTTGCAAACATTGTGTTCAGTGATGAATATGTTGGCAGGTTTCAAATCCAGATGCACAATCAAATGTGAATGGAGAAACACTAAGCCTGCCATAATGTCACAGGAGTAGCCTAGACACTGAGCTATACTCAGCTGATCATCTTTCTTTTTAGCTGTTATACAGCCAGTCCCATAGATAACATGGTCCAGAGTCCTATTTCCTACATACTCCATTATTATGGTGCCCAAACTATCCTGATTGCCAGGGGCACATGTGCTAGCAGCTACTATACGCACCACATTTTTGTGATCAAGGCGTGCTGCATTTAGTTCTGCCCAGAAGCTCTGCCGTGATGCCAAACGGTTCTTACTGCATTTTTTTACCTGCTTTACAGCCACTGTAGCTCCATGGTACGTAGCCTTGTAGACAGAACCAAAGCCACCAGAGCCTAGGGGGTGCAGCAGGCACAACTGATCCCAGTCTATAGAACACCAAGCTACACGAGAGGGTAGCCGACGAGCCCTAGGCAACGGACCTTCCCCCAAAAAGAGCTTTTCACGTTTGGCAGGAAACACCAAGGGACTACTACAGGGTCGTGTTTCCACAGATGGAGAAAATTCCAGATGGAGAAGACGACTATGTGGAAGAGGGGATGGCATAATTATTTCAAAAGAAGGTTAAGCAACACAGTTTCTTCCAAGAGAAAGGATTACGTAGGTTTTCTTAACTTTGTTCTCCTTTTGCCTCCAAGTTCATGTTTCCTTCTCATAAATAGCTGCATTTAATCTCACATGACAAACTCCAATCAGCTTCAGATGATTCCAATTTTAATAATTACTCTAGTAACTTTAGCCTGTAAAGGGAATTGATATTGCAGTCCTAATCCTAAACATACTTAGAGCACAATGCTAAACATCCTAAACATGTTTACTTAGCAGTAAGTCTCACTAAGTTCAGTACAAATTATTCCTACTAAGTGATTTTAGTGACAAGCCTTCCATTCATGGAAATCATGAAAGGCTTATTCCTAAGTACACTTGCTAGAAATATTTAATTTGGATCTTATGTTAGGTTCTTATGCTGTTCTGGTCCTGTGTATTGCATTTGAAGGCTGTAGCTAAATAGAGCGACTTCTAGTGAAGTTTAACAACTGAATGACAGGTAGAAATTCAATAGGCACTGTACTCTTGATGCTAGGAAGAGTCATAACTTAAATTTCTGCCCGTTGTTCAGCACATTAAAGACAGAAGGGCTTTCTCAGAGAAAAGTTGCAACCTTGCGAAGCTATATGGCTCTGAGCATAAAACCCAAGAGCCTGCTGAATCAGCTAATGGCCCATCTAATCCAGCATCCTGGCCACTGCAGTGGCCAGCCAGATGCCTGCAAGCCAGAAATGAGTGCAACAGCACTCTGCTCACCTGTGGTTTCCAGCAACTGGTACCCAGTAGCAATCAAGGTTGATTCAGTCCCAAAATTGTGCCTGAAACCAGATTGAGGCGGATCTAAATAATCTGTATCCCCCAGGAACTTCTGCAACTGCTCAGCCATTACTTTCTCCACCACCTTATCCCCCAAAGGGGTACAGTGGTCCCTCTGGTTGCGTACTTAATTCATTCCGGAGGTCCGTTCTTAACCTGAAACTGTTCTTAACCTGAAGCACCACTTTAGCTAATGGGGCCTCCCGCTGCTGCCGTGCCGCCGGAGCACGATTTCTGTTTTCATCCTGAAGCAAAGTTCTTAACCCGAGGTACTATTTCTGGGTTAGCAGAGTCTGTAACCTGAAGCGTCTGTAACCCGAGGTACCACTGTAATTGCAACTGGGTGGTTGTTATTATAAATTATAGGAACCGGAATGGGCTTCTTCAGGAGTGAACACACTGCCACTTGTTTAAGAGAAGCAGGCATCATTCCATCACATAAAGATGCACTCACCACAGCCTGGTTGTGCACATGGTTCATGAGAGCAAGAAGCACATCTTTGTAAGAGTCTTGTCCAAATCATTGGGCCATGTAAACTGAAACTGATCCCACAGAGCATGGGAAGGCATTATATATGACACCTCAGGTGGAACTGCAATGACGGTGACACCCAAGGCACTATGGAGCAGAGTTACTTTATCCTCAAAGTGCTGTGAAAACTGATCACAGCATGCTGCTGAGGGCTCCAGAGGTCCATCTACCACTTCTGGTAATGAGCAGCCTTTGGACTACCCAAAACAACTCTGCCAGACAGCTCTTTGAGGATGCAACAGAGGCGGCAAAGTAATTTTCTTTTGTCACCTTCACTGCTGCTTGACAGGTAGCATTCTGTGACTTAATAAGCATTCAGTCAGCTTTGGAGTGAGTTTTCCACCACCTGCGCTCTAGTTGTCTCCCATTGTGGGTCTTCAGCATGAAGATGGGTCTTTGGCATGATCCAGTAGGGCTGATCTTATGTTTGTAAGTGTATTCAGGATTAGATTAAGTCATTTGTCCTAGAAACTAGAGGCTTCTTAAATTAGCTTTTTAAACTTGCCATAGTATTACTATGAACTTGTTAAGATTCATTCCTACAAGGAGCCCTCATTTTTCACACACCCCGTCTTAAAAAAAATTCTTTTCCTTAAGCTGCTTCACTGAAAGTATTTCCTTGCTTTTCAGCAATTGCTTGCAATTATATCAGAATGAGAGGTTATGGAATGCCACATAGAATTCATTATCAATCAGAAATTTTACCTTGCTATCTCACTGCAGCCAAGGAAGTGCATTCATATTGGGCTCTTTCACAAAGTGATGCTCCATGCAGACTTCACCACACCATGAGCAACAAATATAATTGTGGGATGATGACACAATTTAGGTGTAATTTTGTGATTTTCTAGATCAGCTGCTACAAAGCTGTGCATATTCAAAATGCTTACTTGGGACTTTCAGATGAGCATGAGCACAAGTTAAACTTGTGTGTGATATGACACAGGCATAAGTACCGATAAATGCCTGGTCTCTATAGATGAATATAAGTTTCAGTTTCTGATGTTACTTTTGAAATGACAAGAGATTGTGTGTACTGTACTTTTCAAATTGCTTTCAACTTTGCCAAGTAACAATTTGTTTTGCTTTATTTTTTCTTAATCACACGAGGCTTCTCTAAGGCAAAGCAGAATTAGAGCTAGAGAAATGTGTGGCAAAAATTAGTAAAAAAATTGCAGCATTTTAAAGACAATATGCAATTTCAGTAGATCTCCCAGAGTGTTGCACAGCATTCAGTTGTTCTGTTACCAGAGCTGATCTGTGTAGTAGCTAAGCGTGTGAGCTGTGAAGTCTTTAGGTCATTCTCACTTCTGCAATATGTGGTCTTGGGTGAGTCACATTTCCTCAGTGTCACCCTTCTTCCCTTACACCTGTCATTATAGGATAACAGGGCTGACCTATCTTACAGGGTTCTTATAAGGATGCTGCAGTCCTATGCACACTTAGTTGTGAGTTCCTCTGAAATAAGCGGAGTAAACAAAAATCCAACCCGGCTGTGGGATAATGCACCTGAATCTCTTCACCCCCTATATATACATATGGTAAGCAAAATGCATGCAATATTAGAAATGTACACATAAATTAGTATTTTGCTGCTTCAAAACCTGCCTTGTTGAATTGTATAAAGGAGGCTGCCTTACCTGGGAATGACACCACACACCTGATCAGGTCCTTTTGCTGTGCGTTGCCCCATCTTTCTCTCTTTCTCTGCCAATCTTTCTCTATGGGCATATGAAATTAAGGCTAATGGGCTTAATACTGAAAGTACTGGGGTTTGGGTGCCACTATGCTGCTGAAACCCACCTCTCCCCTTTCCAGCTAATGTCAAGAAGGCAGTGAAGGTTCCAAAGTTTATGTCTAGATACAATAATTGACTAGATATGGCAATACAGAGGTGTTATTAGGCATTAGGAAAGCTAATCTGGGATGAGATGTACACTGGATAGAACTGTACTCTCTTTGAGACATCCTTTTGGCAGTTCAAAGGTACCCAGGATAAAGTAAAATTGGCTACTATCATGTATGGTCGAGTTTATCAAGAAGTTCTCAAGCCAACCTCACCTCTTTTTATTTTTTTGAGAGTTACTAGTTGCCCAGATCATGGCAATGCCATAGACCAGGATTAGCAAATTTGTTGCCCTCCAGAAGTTCTTGGACTAAAATTCCAAAAACATTTGCCAGTAGTTGACAAAGTTATGATTTCCTCATTGACAAGCTGGTAAAATATGGACTGGACACAACTACTGTTGGGTGGATCTGCAGCTGGTTGAAAAACTGACCGCCCCTTAAATTTATTTAATATTCTGTAGCAGTCTGGAGTTCCACAGGGCTTTCTTAGGCTCTGTGCTATTCAGTATTTTTTATAAAGACATATAAAAGACTTTAAAGGTGTTGAGGAGATGCTTTTAAAATTTGTAGACGACACAAAGCTGGGAGGGGTGGCCAACACCATAAAAGCCAGAATCAAGATTTAATAATACATTGACAGGTAGGAACATTGTGCCAAAACCAGCAAGATGAAATTCAACAGAAAGAAAAGCCCTGCATTTAAAGCATCAAGAATTTATGACACAAATATAAGATGGGGGACAATCTGCTTTAAAAATGTGTGTGTCTTCACCTTAAGTTTTCAATATTACTTTAAAAACTCTGAATGCTTTTTTTGAGCGCTGTATTTGAGGATTGCCTCTTACCATGTGAACATGCCTGTCCAGTACGTTCATAATCTGAGGCCTTGCAACACATCCTGTTACCTTCAGAAGTTTGGCTGGGTGGGTTGCAGCAGAGGGTCTTTATTGTTAAGTCATGGAGGTTGCAGAACTCCCTTTCTGAAGAGGTTTGGTTGGTCTCTTGTGGTTTTTTAGGCAGGCTGAAAAAAAATTCTTCCAATGTATATTGATAGCTTTAAAAAAAATGCTATTTTTGATGTATTTGTAAATATATATTATAGCCAGGGGCACTTTTTATGGATAAAAGGAGAAATATAAATATAAACACAGTGCTGGTGTTAACCTTTAAACCTTTAAATGGCTTGTGGTCAGGTTCCGAAAAGCCAATCTCCTCACATATGTATCTGCCCTGACCCTGAGATTATTTTCTGAGGCTGAGGCCCTCCTCTGTGTACTCCCCCCCCCCATATAAGGCAAAATGAGTGGCTAGTAAGCAGCAGATACTTTTGAAGGGATACCTCAGTTGGGGAATGTTCTCCCCAGACTCACCAGACCCTTTCAGTGCCAGGTTTTATTTTCCAGGCTTTCCGGTTAAAACAAGCATGTGCTCTTTGTTTCTGGTGCTTTTATACTTATATATGCTTTTTCTGTGCACCAGAGAACTTATTTAATGGGTAGTATTAAAATGTTGTTCATAATATATAAATGTATATAATGAGACTGGATATTTGCTTCCTGAGTCTTCTGAGATCTTGCTGTCATAGTCAAAAGTTAGCTAGGAGAAATTATGTAGTTACATTTAATTTCACTTATTAGTGGCAGAAAATGTGTTAGAAAGTAGCTATGAGTTCAGATGTCAAAGATGGCTAATAAAGAATTGGGACTTCAGTTATGGGAATGGATAAAATTGTTAGGAAGTAACACTTTATACAAAAAGTGACATTAACTAATTTGGACTTATTATAATAAGCTTAAGTTACTGAAAAAAATGTGGCCTATACAGATAATATGTAGCATGCTGAAAGCATTGTTAGTTAAAAAATGGTATTGAGCAAGTCAATGTAAGACTTCTTATTGCGTGCTTAGTAATGTTAACAAAAAAGTCTGATACAATGTATCTACACAAGGGGGCAACCTTGTATTTTGTCTGGCTTTAATTTTTGATGAAACCGATTGATGAAATCAACAATTTAAAACTGTACAATTCCTCAGTATTTTAGTACTCTTTTCATCAGACATGAAAAAAATCATGTATAAATTTGTATTGTAGGAATGATAGAATACAACCCCACGCCATCTCAATATGGTTACATCCAAGCATTGGATAGTTCTGAGGTTTTATTCAGAAATATTTTAAATGGACTGCTCTGTAGAACAGGTGATGTGAGAACCACCAAAACAAAAGCATAAGAGAACAAAGTTTATAAGTACTATATTAAACACTTGCTATGGTAAAATACAATATAGTTTACTCTGTCTATTAAAACATGTCTTCAAGTCATTTGCAAACAGCAAAAGGGCTTTGAAACTGTTGCAGGTTCCCAAACATCTGACCACTAGCAGCTTGCTGAGCACTTCAAAACCCCTTGCAAGGGATTTTGATTGGTGAGCAGTGGTACCCACCTACCAATCATCTGGTGCCATGTGATTAACAGGTGGGCAGCCACACTCACCTTTCCAGTCTGACCTGCGAAACTGATCTTTTAAGGATTGTTATATCCATTTGTCAACATAAATTGCCATATACCATGTCAGATCATTGGTCCATCTGGCTCAGTATTTTCTATACTCACTGGCTCTCTTTCACTCCATCCGAAGATACCAGGACTGAATATGGGACCTTCTGCATACAGAGTATGTGCTGTACTACTAAGCTCTGATCTTCTCCGTATCTTCAGCATGTAGTTTTTGCAGACATTAACAGATTTGAGCAAATGGTTTTCAGGCTGTGTCCTAGGGAACTGTTTCTTAAAATGAGATGATCAGTAGCTGAAGGGCAGCTAGTCTACCACTACTTCTCTTCCTGTATAATGCATGGCTATATGGGTGTAGAAAGTAAGTTACACAGCAAGCCTCAGCAGACCTGACTTAGTACCACATCATGTACAGAGTGGGTGTTCTGCCATAATCTTTGCAAAGTCAATATGATTTCAATTCAAAAAGTCCATGCTTTCTACAGGGAGTTAAAATGCTACAAGCCAACATGAACAGTATCTGTGATAGTTGGAGAAATGCAGTACCGCAAATGGTGGCTACTGGTGTTTCTGCTAGGAGGCAGTGGCATATTTATTCCAGTGACAAGGAAAGAAAGTTGAGAAATGGTACCAAGCATTACAAGGAACTTTGTAATGAACTTTGCTGGGTTTCCTCATTCAGCATACCAGATGGATAATAATATAATAATAATTTATTATTTGTACCCCGCCCATCTGGCTGGGCTTCCCCAGCCACTTTGGGTGGCTTCCATAGAAACCAAAAATACACTAAAATATCACACATTAAAAACTTCCCTGAACAGGGCTGCCTTAAGATGTCTTCTGAAATCAGGTAGTTATTTATCGCTTTGACATCTGATGGGAGGGCGTTCCACAGGGCAGGCGCCACTACCGAGAAGGCCCTCTGCCTGGTTCCCTGTAGCTTTGCTTCTCGCAATGAGGGAACCGCCAGAAGGCCCTCGGCACTGGACCTCAGCGTCCGGGCAGAATGATGGGGGTGGAGACGCTCTTTCAGGTATACTGGGCCGAGGCCGTTTAGGGCTTTAAAGGTCAGCACCAACACTTTGAATTGTGCTTGGAAACGTACTGGGAGCCAATGTAGGTCTTTCAAGACCGGTGTTATGTGGTCTCGGCGGCCGCCCCCAGTCACCAGTCTAGCTGCCGCATTCTGGATTAGTTGTAGTTTCCGAGTCACCTTCAAAGGTAGCCCCACATACAGCCCATTGCAGATGGATGTTGCCATTAGCAAAAAGAAGGCAGACAGGCCTAAATGTTAACTGTTGTCCCATGCTTACTAACTGCAAGAGTAGGTACCTGTAAGCACTATATAGAAAACCTGTGTTTAGGAAGCATTTCTGGCAATGCACTCAGGAAAGAGAGGAAGGCAGCTGTGACTTTGTCACCCAAGGAAACCTATGAGCTACACCACTGTTATGGCTTTGAAGATTACTATGCACAGCATAGTTCCATTGCTATAAAATGATTCATAATATATATTTAAAAGGGTAATGTTTTGTAGCATAAGTCTAATGCTGTAAAGTATGGGTGACTAATTTGCAACCCTCCAGATTTTTTGGACTCAATTCTCATCAGCCTCAGTCATCAAGGCCAATGGTCAGGGAAGTTGTAGTATAACATCTGAGAGGGCCACAGTTTAGTTACTCATATTATAAAGAATTACTTAAAGCAACAGTAATTTTAACCAATGACTTATGATGAATTAAAAAATGGTGAAAATGGTTCAGATAAACCTGTCAGCTCCAGACACAAAATCTTGATACTGCCTAATTTTGGAATGATGTCACTACTTTGCCAGAGACATTTTTGACACTTGTAATATAACCAAATTTTGAACTGAGGGTACCCATAAACTTCCATTAGCTGTCAATTTACTGTCAGCAAATAAGAAAGGTTGTTGGAATATGTTAAGTTCACAGCCTTTTGCATAATCACACACACACACACACACACACACACACACACACACCCCATCATACTTAATTCCAGGCATATTTTGTACATAACTAAAACCATTCTGTTTTATTGATATTTTGTGGAGTTCACATATTTTTGTACAGCAAACATAACACTGTAGGCCACAAGAAGCTGCAGCACTATTGTTTAATAGCAGCAAGTTATATTTTTATCAGGGTATGTGGACAATAAATAGTCTGTTTCTTTGGATATGAATGTCTAAAATGAATTTCTGCTGCAGCTTCATAATGTGATAGCTATTTTACAGAGCTTATACACAAAAATATATATGCAATCTTTTGTCTATATTTTATACAAATACAACAGTAGTTTGTGAATACATTTTAAAGTACATATACATGATAAGCAACTCAATTTCCCATATCACAGGATAGTAATTTTAAATGAAATACACAAATTCAGTCTGGAATGCATTTTTCTATTTTGACTCAAAATCTGTATCATTAAACATTTTAGCACACAAGTCCAAACATTTCTCACTATCTAAAAATATAAGTTTCAGCAATCCAAGTCAGGTTCAGGTGTCATTCTTTTTATATTTCCCCCCAGTTTGTTAATATTCAAAGGGCTCTTAAAAACAAGTATGTTCTTCACTTCACACCATATCAAAAGCCCCCCATTTCATCTATCATCTTCTAGTTTTGAGAATAGGTTCATTTGGGTACAAATTTACATGTCCAAGTTTCTCCTTTTGCAAGTGCATATGAATACATGGTGGTGTACAAAATTCATTAATGACAAATTAAGTCACAGTATAAAAATATATCATACATCTATAAATCTAGTATAGGCCTTTCTCTATGGATAAAAATACATCAGTCTGAATGAGACAGGGAGGTCTGTAGCACCATGAGAGGAGTTGTATCCCAAGTTATATTAGCAGCATGATCCACTATAATATATTTGCATGAGTGTTTCTGAGAAAATAAACATTCATTCTGGTTCAACTGTACCACTGAAGCTTAGACTGAAAAGTGTTTGCATGCAGTTAGCAATAGTTCTGTGTCAATTTTAGGGTTAAATACTTACAAAAAAAAAACATGGCCTTCCAGCACATGACCACCCCTTTAAGAGTTAGGGGACTATAAACACTCTTTTTTTATTACTGTGACATCACTTTAAATTGTCTTCCTCTATAGTATCAAATAAGTGGCTGTTTTCATTGTAATATGACAGAATGCAGATAGGCAGCTGAACCTACATGGCATACTTCATAGCAAACAATGTATAGACTTTATTACTAAGAGGCACGTTATTTTAAGCTGCTAAACCAGTGTATGAGACAAATAATTAAGAGCTTAAGTCTTCTCTTTATACTAAAAGGCACAGGATCAACCCTACGTTGAATTCCAGCAGCAGCATAGCTATGGTAGGACATATCTTTCCAATACTGCATCTTAAATCTTCTGAAGGTTACAATCCTACACGCACTTACTTGGAAGTAAATTCCATTGAATTCAGTGGGTCTTCCGAGTAAAATACACATAGGATTGAGCTATAAGGCTGTGCTCCTGTGCCTAATTTCACACATGTAATTCCCACTGAAATGTATGGGACTTACTTAGCATTAGTGGGCACATGACTGCAACCTCTAAGATTTCAGAGTATACACTTAACTATTGTTGACTATTCAATTTTTGGACTGGTATGAAATGGCAGTAGAAGACTGCAGTAGAAACATGTAAACCTAGGAATCCACTGTAAAACCCTTTAAAAAGACACACTGGTTTTGTGCAATATAGCAAATTGATACAAAAACATTTTTAAGATGTACCTGTTAAAAGTTACAATGTTTACCATTCTGTACCCAAAGCATTATACCAAAAGGCCCACGTATGTCATCTAATGGCACTTGAAAAATTATAATAAAAGTTTTTTTTAATAATAGAAAGCATAACCTGTAAGAAATTCTCTTTTATAAGATTTAGGTTTTCTTTTTGAAAGTGCTATATCTTGTATTATGTGTAACACAGAAGTTGATCGAGCTTTAGTTAAAAAACAACAACAGAAACAGCCTACAATACATAGAGCTCACTAGGCAAAAATCCTGAAAATATGTACTCTTAACATTCATTATTAGCTTAATAAAGCAATCAGGTCTGGCTCATGTTTTTAGTCAGTATATGGTTTTTGAAAACCTCTACTGCCAAATGAATAAATCACTCTATTCCACAATTCACTACTAATAAACACAAGCAAATTATATATATAATATTTTTTTAAAATCCATAGCAGAAGTTTAGAAGTTGCACAAAGTGTGGTGCATGATCAGCCAGCACACACCACACTCCACTCTTAAGAATTAACCTGGTAACTACAAAATAGGCTTTAACATTGACAGTTTTAAGTTGCCAATAATGACTTTGCCTAAATGATAGTCATAAAGCACTAATGCGTAAATATTGCCTACGCTGTCATTCTGCTTCCATATACTCCCACACCTTACTTCAGTGACAGAAACACAAGGTGTAGCCATCTGCTGAAGTACTAACTGAATGAGGTTCAATATCTTGTCAGAGGTCCCTACTACTATAATTTGAAGTGCACCTGTGTCTCTAATTAAAACTATCTTACAACCTGAGGGAACTGCCGTAACAACATGGAGCCTTCATATGTATTAAGGAGTACTGGAAAAACTAGTTTTTTTTTTTTAAAAAAACACCAAGTTAACCAGCAACTAACACTGAAAACAGATAATATTGTCGTGACATGCTTTGTACATACCATCCCTGTCAAACACCATAAGCAATGTAGTGGTAAGCCTCTATTAGAAAATAAGAGGTTAAAACTAGTTCAACTCACTTCTGAAATGGGTGAACAGCTTTTTCAAATAGTCACCTGCTGGTGTTTTCCCAGTAACACACAAAACTACTGAGTGTGTGAAAAAAATGGGACAGAGGCGGCCAGTCCCTCAGGTACCGATTCTGAAAGGTGTTGAATTCCTTCAACATCTACCAAAACAGCATGGAAGGAGGTATACTTTTCTCATAGGACATGACTCCTTTCAAGAGATAGTATTTCCATCTTTTCTACTACTACTACTAATCATAATCACAATTAAACAATTTTCTATTTGCTTTGTCATTTGGACATAAAGTAAGTTTGTAATATTTCCAATTTTCTTCTGATGTGTTCCTCTCCCCTCCCTTAAAATGATGGTGCTAAAAGGCTGGAAAGCAATATTGAACAAGTCATTCCACTAAAGCTGTATTTAAGCAACCTGTTTCATAGAAACTAAAGGAAGCAATCATGCAGCAGAGCTAACGTCTACTTTGAGAAAGTCTTCTCCCAGCATATTGGAGCAGCTTGCAGAATTTTGAAACTGTATTTTCCTTATTAATACACCCCTTTTTAATGCCTTTGGAACATAAACATTTATAAAAAGTTACCATTCAGTAATAAAATTTAAATACATCAGTATAAAATAGTAAAATCACACTTGCATATTGTTCCTACGATAAAAAAGTAGGAACTAATGATACAAATATTGGGAGCCAAAGCTCCTTAATGGGAGCAACTTTTGTTTCTGTGAAGTATATTAAGGTCAACCACTTAAAACCTTGTATTCATTTACACAAATGATTGGAGATAATTATGCCAAGGAATAGAATGTTACCAAGTTACAGCAAAACTACATTTTGCATTTATATATCACAGTTTTTCCCTCTTTTGGTTATTGGGGTAGGGAATATAAGAGGGCATTTTGAAAAGCAACAGCACTTTGACATACAGCATGAGTAGCCATTTTGTTGTTAGTTTTCCCAAACACCCTTTTATATTAGGTAAAAGTGGCATAAGCAATATGCTTTTACTTCACTCCTAAGAGTCCTGTTATTAATTATTGGCAGTGAGAAAAATCACTAGCCAAATACCCAGGCGTGGTAAGTGTGATTACCATCTGCGTTGTTACTTAGGGTGACATTACACACCATGAAATATAACTCAAGAGATCTGCTCCAATGATAATATGGAAAAATGTATTTGCCAGTTTACATTCATTTTTTGACTGCAAACTAAACATCAAATTGACATCATATAAAAAACTTTCTGTCTCGACTTCACCCCATCTTTCTGATGAGACTGGTAAAAAAGATTATGGAAAAGGTGACGTTAAAATGGATTTTATTTGATGCTTTCTGCTTACTTACTGAAGGAATTAGTCAGCAGAACTGGAAGAAGGCACTTGTTAGCAATTCCTCGTTCCAGTGCAGCTTCCCTGCCCCACAATGGTTGCTGTAAATCTGGTCCAGAGGGTCTGGCACAGATGGTGGGGGGTGCAGGGGAGTTCAGGGAAACTGAAGGGGAGAGTAGGGAAACTGCCACAGATGCTTCCCTCCTCCATTCTGCTGATGGATTTCTTTCATCAGTGAGTGAGCAGAAAGCATTGGATACTTAGGATACTCATTGGATACCCAGTGAGCAGTATTCAACCATGTTTGACTCAGAATAGTCCTATTGAAATTAATAGACCTAACTTAATCATGTTCTATAATTTCAAAGAGTCTACTCTGAGTAAAAACTTAGTTGAATACGATCCAATATTTTTATTTGAAGGTCAGCTCTTACATTTTGTCTCTTTTAAAACTACCCAATCAGGCATACTTTTCTTACCAAATTATAATACTTTGTAATTGCACTTAAGTGAGAGGTTTCTTCCTGTGAAATAACTTCTTGTGAAGTTATTTAAGCGTAAGTGGTAGGTCCTTCAGACCTTTGAAGAAGACTACACATAAAAACTTTCTCATACAAGAGTAACACATTTCCTTATTTATAAATCATGATTTTTAGTTCATGAACAAGGCAAAAATATTCTGAATTTTTCACAGACATCTGTATTAACAGTAATGTTTTGTTCCTAGTCTTGAAAGTATCAAAATAGCCACAATTCCGTTGACAAAGTGAATTATCAGATCTTAATGAAATTTTAAACAAGGGATACATAACTTTTAGTGGGAATGGTTTCCTTTTCCTTTTTTAAGTGTGGGTCTATTGGCAGTGAGAATACAGAGACTTAAAAAAACAACACAGAGTAAACAACTGTGAATGAACACATTCAAAATATTTTAAAAGTTAATTTGAATTTCATACTGGCTTAATGAGATTGGTACTGTACAAAAGTAGATTTACAAATGACATAGTAGGCACTACATTAATAAAAGTAATCTAAGGCATTTCTACAAATAAACCTGTCACAAGGCAATTTTTCACCCTATTGGAAAGCTTGATGAAAACGTGGTAAGGTTGTGGTTGTGTTTAAACTGCTCGTGAAAGCTGCTGATAATGAATGCAAAGACCCAAGACCTATACCATTACCAGGGTCATGTGGATCTTGTGCCTGTGGAGGAAGCTGCGTCATAGATGAATGTGCTTCCTCTTGCGTGTAACTCATTCCAAGATTTCCTACAGAAACAGAAGGATTAAAAGGAGGTCCATTTACAGGTATAAAATTGAATAACTGAGAGAAGTCCAGTGATGGGGTGCTTAGAGGTTCACTAATAGAAACTGAACTTTTCGAAAGGGAAACATCCCCAGATCCATCATCTAGTGGCCCTACTTGAGGATCCAACCCTAATTTAGATGAAGATGCTTGAGAATCTTGGGATGAAGAAGGCATACCACTTTGCAGTTCCATTAAGTAACTTTCAATTTCCCCTTTCAATGGCTGCTCTTTATCAGTCATAGAAACTGTATATGAGGTAGAACTGAGTGGATATTTTAGAGAGAGCTGGTGAGAAGGATGGACAGATTCCATATCTATTGGACAAGGCATTCCTAAAGGTAATGATGTGGCAACCATTTGGTGTGCAGATGTTGAGCTCTGCATGGACTGAATCTGAGTATTGTAGAGATTTAATTGCAAAGTGTTTGTAAATGGCTTTGATGTCAGTTCACTGGAAGATAAAGACATCACTGGAAGTAACTCGTCCTTTATAGGCACAGAAACATTGCAAGGAAATGGGTCTAGTAGATCCATTGGCTCCGTTTTGACCTTCAGAAGTTCTTGGTTGTGACTTTTCTTCATATGCCGTGTTAGGTGATCCTTCCGGCCAAATCTCTGTGCGCAATACTGACAGAGGAAGTCCTTTCTTCCAGTGTGCACTACCATGTGTCTTCGGACATCCTTTCGGGTGTAAAACCGACGATCACAATGTTCACACTGGTGCTTTTTCTCCTTCACTCCACCTGATGATTTGCCTGCATGAGTTTTTAGGTGCTCCAGCAACACCCCTGTGCTTTCAAATGTCTGCAAACATACTTTACAGGTGAGGTCACCACTTGTTGCAGCATGCAAAGCCAGGTGACGCTTAAACCCAAGCTTCGTGTTGTAGTTCTTTCCACATTCTTCACACTTAAAGGCCTCTTTATTGGGATTATGTGTATGTAGGTGATTCTTTAGGTGATCTTTTCGATGAAACATTTTCTCACAATAATTACACTTGTGGGTTTTCTCAGGAGAATGAGTAGCCATATGCCTTGAAACACAGATATATTCTGTAAGTAATTATTTTGATCAAAAAGTACACGTGTTCATTTAATGGCAGCTAAATACTAAACTATTTTTTTCAAACAAATATTTTGCAGAAGACATGTCACTATAGACATTAAATGTCATACTTAAATATACCAAATCACACATTACAAGCAATTTCATTTCAATTGACATTTTAGTTTGATGTTTAAGTTATTTTAATAATATATTTCATTATATACGAATATTTCAATTATGCCCATAGCAAAAATGCTCAATTCATACACTTCTTTGCAACATGTTTATACAACTGAAAAAAGCTTTAAACTCCTCTTTGAAAACACACACAAAGACTGAAAGATATTAGCTTGTAAAACTATGCACTATAGTTTATACTTCTACAATCTGATGTCTAAATTAACTAACATTTCCTCCCTGCAAATCAGCTGAAGTGTACACAGATATATACGTTTACAAAGCTTAAAATGGCCAACAAATGATAATATAATCTGAAAAATAAATAGAGTTTAATACCTTAGTAATTTGTACTTAGAAACAAAGGCCTTGGTGCAGTCTTGTTGTGTGCACTTGTAGGGCCTCTCTCCTGTGTGAGAGTATGAGTGAACCTTTAATTTCTCAACACTGTTAAAGGCCTTGTCACACAGTTGGCAAGGAAAGTTTTTTCTTGGTTTGGATTCACCACGCTTACGTTTCCCTGAAGGGACTTTCTGGGTATCTCTTACTTCTGACAAATCACCAGGAATGACAGTGGCCATCGCAGCCTAAACCAGGCCTTCTTGTTGGACACTTGGGAATTGCCCAACTCCACTAAATGATTTAGCTTTAGATGGCTTCTCAAGTTTCATGTGGTCGTTAAAGAAAGCAAAAGGGGACTGGAAAAAAAAAAGAAACAACTATTTGTAACTACACTTAATTTTGAAGTTTACTTGCTATGTGATGTTTTTGAATAAAGCTTATATAAAATTAGGTTCAGCTGGTCTAATGTAATATATGTAGGCTCATTTAAGCTATTTATCACAGCTCATAATTCACTGCTCAGGATGGACAGAACCACATATGTGCTGAAACTACATCTTGCCATTCTTTTGAGGTTCTTGAGGCAATGTAGTAGTACTGCAAGAATTTATCTAAGCCTTAAATAAAAGTAACTGTTCCTATATTTCTGTAGAAAACAGTTTCTTATCTTGTATCAAATCAAAGTGATATTGCTAAGTGAGTGCCATCTACTGAAGAAAAAAAAGCACAATTCAAAAGGAATCTAGTCTGAAGCAGCACTGTAAACTGGACTAAAAATAATGGTGCATGATACAGCACTCTCATGACTATACTACTACAGAACTTTGGGGGAAATGCAAGTATGAATAGCCTTACATAAAAAATTTTATTGCCTGCAGAATACAAAATGCCAAGGAAAAGTCCCTGTGAACAGATAACTATAATGTCTAATCTAACTCAGTGTCTTCTGACCTTATAGTTATTTATGCACAGAGACTTCAAAATACGATGATGATGATAATAAATGTATTCAATCATGCAAATCCTCAAATTGCATTCCATGCAATTGTACCATGCAATTGTTCATCATGTGTAGAAGACCCTAATATTAGCTACATAAGGATCTGACTGACAGCCAAGCTGTGGTGATTTAGTGCTCAGGAATTATATGGGCACAAGTATGTCAACATCTACAAGAGTTATCTAATCCTTGCTTTTAGTAACCATGAGCACTCTGCAATCCTCTATTCCTAACAGTACTGTTTTTCAAATATTAAAACTAAGCTGAGATCATAGATAGCAAGGCCAAAGAAGCTATTAAGGAAACAGATTGGAGGCTAGATATGCAACTGACAGATACTAAAGGTTTATGAGGAAAGACAAGCATAAGCATAGAAGGTACCGTAATAAGATTTACTCAGTGGTGTAGTTTGCATGTCATGGTAAAGCAAACTATGGCTTACTGAAACCAAGTGAGCTCCTGGAGAGAAGCTCACACCTGCTTTGCTCCTCCCCAGGCCTTTTAGAGGTATGGAGTGGCATCCCAACCCAAGATCATGATGTCTCCTCAACCACGATCTGTAACCAAAGGACAAATCCCAGGTTCAGAAGACACACTAAGCTGAACCTTGACTCAGCTGTTGCACCACTCTGTGCTAAAAGGTTGGGGGAGGAGCCAGGCTCTCTTCTGGAGCCAACATGTTCATGCAGTTGCAATAAGCCACAGCTTGGGTTACAGTGATATGCAAACTAGGCCAGTTCCTCCTAACTGAACGATTGTCTGTAAAATCTTTGGTGCTTTCAAACAAACCATGTATTCTAATGAACACCTAGTTACCACCCAAATATTTAATCTGTATATAAACTTTTGAAAAACCTGATATTGTTTTAAAAACATCTATCAGTGGATAAAAAAATAAACCTACTACTTGGGGGACTGGGAATGGCAAAATGTATAGATTAGCCTAGCATGTTTTTTATTGTTTTATTGATTTCTGCACTTCACATTGTAAAAAGAAAATGATTTTGCTATTCATAATTTGTGCCAATTTCTTTCTAAACGAACTAGATAAATGATATAAGAAAAAAAATACCTCCCTTTGGGAAAAGTGGTAATAATTATCTCCAGGATGTTTTATCCACATGCTAAAACCTGGTAGTAGCAGATTCATCTGGTTATTTGGGGAGCAACCCTCTACAGACAGTAAATTCTAGATTTTTAGGCTTGGCTACCACTACATTTTAACATAAGGAAGTTCGCAGACAGCAAGTTTCCTGTCCCTTCCACCCCCTTCCCTTCATGAAAAGCCTTTCTGGAAGTCATGGAAGTGGTGGTGTTCATCTGAATGCCCCTATTGTACAGCAGCCTTATCATGGCTGTATAGTCAGGACCAGAATGCAAATTTGTGTGCTCCTGTCCTCCTGAGTGAGCATCCCTAGCCTCCGAAATTTAGGTCTTGCTAAGATTGATTTTATGCCTGCATCAGCAATTTCATTAACCACACTTAGCATCAACCATAGTTTATAACCATAGTTAAGACCATTTTTTATAAAGTGGCTATTGAATATGTTGGTGCAGTTGCAATACCAATAGTTAGCCCAAAACTGATAGAGGGAGCCAGACCCACCTGAGAAGGCTCAAACCTCAGGGTTCAAGTTCTCGGGAAACTGCTGATCTCTCATGTACTCATGGTTAGGCCACTGGGAAAGCCCAAAATAGTTCTAAGAGCTTTTTAACAGCAGAGAGGAAAGGGCAACTATGAAACTCACAACTGACACACTATCTGGGGGTGGGGTGGGGGACTACATTTTTTGATAAAATGGTACATTTTAATGCATCTTCCACAACAAATTGAATAACATACCCCTATTTGTTGTGCCAGATACAGATACTCTGAGGACGTCCTAAGTGAAAAAGAACTGAAGCTGTTCCAGTGACCAATTGTTGTGTCCCTTAATTAGCAACAAAAGCAAACAAGTGCAAGTCAAACTACAAATGAAAAATAAAGCACATTTAATTATTTGCCTGCCATCTTTCTAACCTTTCCTTATTGGTACCAATAATGTTTAATTAAGAAAATATGATTAAGTAGGAACTGGGAAGCAGTTCCCAAAATTCAGTTGTGGGTCCCTATAAAAGTATTAAGTGAATGAACTGCAAAACCTAAGTGAGCACAAAAAAATAATAAACTACAAGAAGCGTTTATGGAAATACTTAATGAATTCGGAAAGAAAGCATAACATCTCATGGTGATTACTGTTTCATCATAATTCCGTAGCCTTATGGCATCTTCAAGCCCTATAAAAGAAGCTACATCTATAGTGAACTGCAATTTTATCTACCCACATAGGTTTAGTGGTAAGATTTTCAAGGATTTGTCTCAATACAGTAATGACATTGAACGAATTGTAAGGCCTTAGAAGTACCTTGGAAAAGAACTAGAACTACTGCCTTTTGCTGTCAGGAAGTTGTGAGTAGGCTCAACCATATATGTTTGTGCATGTGTGTGTAATTGCTATACTTAAAAAAAAATTGGGTGAGACTATCTCAAGACCCTACATATAGCACTATCACCTGCACCGTGGACCACAGGTAGTGGTGTGTCCAGCTGTACAGCAGGAGGGGTATGACTGAAAGAGGAAAACCAGTACGAGAAATGCTGAGCCCTTGCCCCAGCAACAGGTTTTTGTTCTTATTTTTGGCGACCAAAACCAGTCCCCCTAGCCACGTTTCATTTTGGTCTATGAGTTCAGCTACATGTAATGGATTGTGGGGCTCAAAAGCTAGGGACAATGAGTTCAGCAATCCTCTTTCACCATCTCTCTTTCACTTTAAATATACTGTGCTTTAGAGTTGCACTGCAGACCCATGTTTGAATGCTCAAGTCTACTGCTACTACATCTAGCTAAGGCCTCAAGAACATTTAATTTAAGGAGTTGAAACTATGTGCTGAATAAGAAAGATCTTTATTGCTCTGGAATCTAACCACTGAATTCATTACGATGATGCAAATGCTAATAAATTAAGTGCAGCTATGTCCTCATATAAAAACAGTTTCAGCAGGCAGGATCCAAAGAGGCGTGTGCATGCATGTAAAGCACTTCCAAGAGTACCGGGGTGGGGAAGTTGATCTTCCCTTACAACTGCACCACCTTGTGCTCACTGAATTCTCTCCAGAGTGTGCCCTAACCGTTAGAAGCAGCTGGGAGGAGAGAGAGGGAAAGGAGAGGGATGCACGCAAGGAGCTTCAGTAGAAAGGGAGGATCAGTAAAGCCCTAGTGCACACGTAGAACATTGCATATGGTCCTCTGGAGCCCAGCCATTTAAATTTGGTTATGCTAGTCCTGGAATAAATTTCTGATTAAACCACTCACTGGCTTATTATTTCTAGCTATCTAGATAAGCTAATTCAATTGTGGATGTACAGGCTGAGCAATGCAGCCAGGATTTTAACATTAATGTTCAAATATTACACTTCTCAAAGACCAGCTGAAAAATTTTTGAGTCACAATGCCTATTTTCAGCTTCAGTATATTATTACTTATTCATATTTGTTCTTTCACAACTATAGGATGGATGATACAGTTATTAGAAACCATTTAAAATCTACGTTAAAAAACAATACTTTTATATATTTTGTACCATTTTAAAAGGTGTTCATACTCAAAACAGATTTATGGTAGCCTCTGTTCAGTGCACACCTGGTGATGGATAACGAAGAAAAACCTTCAGATTTTGGTCTTAACCAGTTCCACTGACATGTCTAGGAGCAAACCAGAATCCAGTGCTTCCCATTTTTGCTGATCTGAAAAACAAAGAAGAAGGGGCTAGACATTAGTGAAGAGGTTGACTTCAGAAAACTAGATATCAATGGGAAAGAAAAATAGCCTGTGCTCATACTTTTTATGTTATCTAACAATAATTAACAGTAATCATGACCCAGATTTTCTGCATGCAAAGAACAACATATCTTGTCTCTAGACAGGACTAGAAGACAGCAAGTCAGAAGAGGAGATAAGCTAGAAAGCTAATATAGTCTTCTCCCACCCTTGGTGCTAAAACAACAGTGTTGCCCAACAGTACACTCCTCTTTCTGGCTGGATGCAATCTTCTAGTCTTCAGCAGACTAACAGCACCAGGAGCAGTTCTGCACATAGGATCCAAGTAACTGAATGTGCCCAGAGGTAGAATGTTCTGTGAGACACTGCCATTACATGAGAACCAAGAGAGATGATAAGTCAGATGAAATCAATCTTCACTACTCTTCTTGTTTGCGTCCTCATTCCCTGTTCTGCTCCTTCCCCTTGATTCACTCACTTGTTTCCAGTCCTTTGCACATGGAATCAACATACTTTACAATGGTCAATGCATACCAGCTTACCATTACTTTTTAATTTAATGCACGTAACTGATAATGGTGAATTACAAAAGGTAAGTAATTCCATAAGCAACGGCAATACCATAAGCCAAATGACTCCAAAGATGAGAGTACAAGTGTTTGAGTTCCACTTTGAGGTGTGGGTGCATGCATGCATATGATTTGAATGAAGAAGTATCAGTTAGAAGAATAGTTAAGCACTCTTCCCCCATCCTGTCTCTTCACCAATCATACATGTCCCTGAAGTGGGGCTTCCAGTTATGAAAAGGGATGATGGGCAGCCATTACACGCACTTATACATAACTTGCTCCATCGTCTGCAAGTATGAATTGCAATATGGATCAAATTCAAATTCTTTTTTTAAAAAACAAGGATCCACCTTATTTCTTTAATTTTAAGTACTGTTAAACTGTTTTAATACTGTGTTTTAATTGTTGTAACCTGCCCTGGGACTTTGGGTGAAGGGCTGCTAATAAACTGTAGCAATAATAATATAAACGAAACAATTTCTCAATCCATTTACATTAGAGAGAACAAATTGACAAGACAAACAATGTTACTTTTGATGTGTTGGACAAAGATTAGCTTTAAAATGAAAAGATTACTGTATTAGTTTCAAAGGCCTATTCACATATAACACTAAGCCATGGGTTATATAGGCAAAGTGTGATTTGTTCAGCCATCCGAAGCATGCCCAGCAGACTAACTACGGTTAGACTAACAAAGCCATGGTTTGTTGTTGGCATATGAATCATGATTTGTTTTTAACTATGGTTTGTCATTATGTCTAAATCCTGCAGCCTCACCTAACCATGGTTTGTTTGACAACCCCACCTCAGACTCTCACCAAAAATGGTCATCCCACCATAGATACAATCATAAAATATAAAACTATAACATGCAATCTAAACAGTTTTAATAGGAAGCAACAAAAAACAATGTCTGGGAAATGTTAGAAGTACTAAAAGAAATAACTTATTTATTTCCACTGGGGATGGGCTAGGAAATTTTAGAATACAATCAAGAAAACAAATCAAAAATATAGTTACTGTTGAATTCACTAGTTGTTTACTTATACAAAAGAGATACTGTTCAACATTTATGCATTGATATTGTGTATGATTGACTCAAGAATAAGTTATGCACAATATTAGAGAGTATTCTCTCTTCCCACAACTTAAAATAGAATGAAAACAGCACTTATCAAAGCGAACACTTCCATTCAGACAGATGTTCCTATTCTAGTTGGTTTCATATCAAAATTGTTTAATTAGGGTGAACACATGAAGACCAAAATGTAATACTTATTCCAGTACATTTTTATTAATTATTTACAAAAAAGTTTCACACATCAAATACAATTTATATGTTCAAGTTAGCAATGTATTAATGTTAATACATTGCACATATTTAGTGTACTTAATAATAATGATGGTAATAATAATAATTTTAATATTTATACCCTGCCCATCTGGTTGGGTTTCCCCACAATGCATCAAAGCCAACATTGAGATAATGGCGTAAGGTCAACACACACGTGTCTGTGATAAAAGTCTTGATTTTTTTTAGATTTTTGCAGGTGTAGTACTACTATGTGGCACCAGCACGCCCTGCAAAAAGCAATCTCACTGAAGCTACTATTCAGGAGACATCCCAGTCCTCTGGACAGGCTTTTCAGAGAATCATAGAATTATAGAGTTAGAAGGGACTGTGAAGGTCATTTAGTCCAACTCCTTGCAATGCAGGAATCTTTTGACCAATGTGGTGTTCAAACCCACAACCCTGAGATTAAGAGTCTCCTGTTCTACCAACTAGCTACAGTAAGGAACTACAGTGAGAAGAGGAAAAAGAAAAACTCTGTTTTGTGAGGTTCCTCCCACATTTGGTTATCAAGATAAAAACACAGTGCCCTTCTCTCTCTCTCAAAATGATAACATTGTAAAATGAAGTGTATAATATCAAGTTGTGATTTTATATCTAAATAATCATTTCCCTCACCCCAATGACACTTGCACTTTGTTTGGATATAACTTTTAAACTACAGGGGAATCCCCACTTTACACGAGGGTTCTGTTCCGGGACGCACACAAGTGGGGATTCACCCATTCTGCCCTGCCCTTTTTTATCACCATTTTTGGCACGTGTGTCAGCAGGAGCACACATGCTGATTGTGCGCAAGTTGGGAGACATCTGTATATTACTGAAGTTGCTTCTTAATCATATATTTCAGTTTAAATTTTTTTGGACATATTTATTAAGGCATATTTCTGCAGGGTTTTTTCGTTTTGCTTTTAACAGACTGGATCAAATGCCAGTAAGTTTATAGAACCAGAAAGTTTTCCTGTTCAAAATATTACAAAACAACCCACAACACTGGGCATATAAGAGTATTAACAGACTTGTTAGATCAGATGAAGTCTAGTGCAGCTTTGTTTTCAATGGTGACTAGCCAGATGCTTCTGTTCACAATCAAGACATGAATATGATTCTATTTCCCACCTGCAAGTGTCCCTAGCATCCAGTATGGAGAGTTATACTGTCTCTGAACATGTGGGTTTAGATATTATGGCTGATAAGAGGTACCTTCAATTCGCAGAGCTGTGGTAGAATACTAAAAAAGATCCATGTAAAGGTGTGGTTAGGGGTAGTTTGACAGGACTGGTAGGGTTTATAGCATTCCCACTTCTGGGAGGCATCAGCCATCCCTGCTTGTAAACGTGGGAATGCACCTATAATTATAAATGTGAATAAAAGTCAATATACAACCTAACTAAGAGCTCGTCCACTTGTTCTGTGTCTAAAAAAAATGGGGCTGGTCTGAGTGTTATTCTGCTGGTCCCGAGCGTTCTAGGCATGGGTCTGAATGGCTGTGTGTTTGCCCCCCAGCTTTCACCTGGAAAACACACTCTTGACTGCTGAACCGGAAAAACAACAATCCACAGAAAACCCAATTGCAATTTGGTCTGATTCAGTGGTAAACTGGGGGTTTCTCTGGGGGAAAGCAGCGGGACAAATGGAGGTGTGGATGGGACCCTAAAAGGAATCATGATATGACGTGTCATGCTTGGACGAAGGAGACCAGAATCCTAAATCAGTTCTGTAGTCCATTTAAAGAATGAAATATTGTGCCCATTTTTCGGTCAAACACACCTGACCAGATTTTTGTAAGCATAAAAGGAATCATCCTGAGGAATACCGGAGTACATATGTAATAAAAGTTTGTTAAAGCAAAAACATTAAAAATAAAAAAAACCGTCACCCACCTTTCAAGCCAGACATGTAAATAACCACTTGCCTAGATATGTAGCAGCTCACAGGCAAGTGGGAACTCAGAACTCTTGATTTGCAGTACATCCACATCTCGTGTCTAGCCCTTTAAAAATAAAATAAAATTCCATCGCAGAGGGCTGAGGAAACTTTACACTTTCCAGGTATCAGAACCCAAAAATGCCTTTTACCAGTTCTGTCTGGTTCACCAGCTACAGCTTTTCTTGCACAGTGATAACTTAATAATAATAATTTATTACTTATACCCCTCCCATCTGGCTGGGTTTCCCCAGCTGCTCTGGGCAGCTTCCAACAAAATATTAAAAATACAATAAAACATCAGACATTAAAACTTCCCTAAAGAGGGTTGCCTTCAGATGTCTTCTAAAAGTCAGATAGTTGTTTATTTCCTTGACATCTAGTGGGAGGGCGTTCCACAGGGCGAGTGCTACTACCAAGAAGGCCCTCTGCCTGGTTCCCTATAACTTCGCAGTGAGGGAACACCCAGAAGGCCCTCGGTGCTCGACCTTAGTGTCCGGGCTGAACGATGGGGGTGGAGATGCTCCTTCAGGTATACTGGGCTGAGGCCATTCAGGGCTTTAAAAGTCAGCACCAACACTTTGAATTGTGATCAGAAATGTACTGGGAGCCAATTTAGGTCTTTCAGGACCGGTGTTATGTGGTCTCGGCAGCCACTGCCGTTATATGTATTGGTAACCTAAAGGCTGGATTACTGTAATGCATTCTATACGGGGCTGCCCTTAGGGCTGCTTTGGAAGCTCCTGATTTGGAAGCCCATACAGATAGGGGTGCATGGCCGACACCGTGACACCACCGTTAAAACATTTTCACTAGCTGCCCATTTACTACTACGTCATGTTCATTGATTCGCAAAGCCCTGGACAACTTGAGAGATCCAGGGTACCTTATATTTCAGCTCAATCACTGAGTTCATCTGCAAGAGCATTGTTAGTCATCTCCCAAAGTTGGTAAAGCTCACCTGACAGCAATAAGAAATTGCACTGACACAGTTCTAGAATGCTCTGCCAATAAAGATTCAGCAGACAGCTTCTATTTTATTTTAATTTTTACATTTCCACTGAAAAGCCCCCTGCTTTCTTTTGCAAATAGCACTGCCACTTTATCTTTTTTGTACCTAATGGAGACCTGGTAATTGACCACAAAAATGCAACAACATGTACGCTAAAGCTCACAACTTACACACTTAACTTTCCATACTTGGAAAAAAATTTTTGCCAAGCTTTCCATACTTGGCAAAAAAATTAAAGAATAAATACCAAGGGGGGGATATCCAGAAAAGACTCTGGCAATGCCACCTGTCATTGAATGTGATGTGTTCTGACTATACGGGCAGTGACCATTTTAGGCATGTCCAATATGTGTGTGACTGCGCATGTACACATCACACCAAACTCAAAGTGACCCAAAAGTCACAAAAAGGGGTAGAATGGGGAGTTTGCAGGCTTTTTCAATGGGTGTTCTGACTATACACAATTTCATGTAAGCGTGCAGTACCTTGGAACATAACCCCTGCACAGGTCACTGCCTGTATTTAAAATGTAATTGAACTTAAAGGAATGCAATGTTGTAAATTAAGATTTATAAGCAAAAGTAATAAACTGGTTTGAGAAATATAACTGATTGATCGATAAGAATGATTGTGAGGTGCTTCAAAGCCTATTTAGTTAGCTTGTCAACTATAAAGTTTCAGCATAGCTGATCACAGATAAAAATTACCTTAACAATCTAGTGTTAGGAAATATAGGAAGTTAACATGTGAGAAACCTGCTTAGGAACTGTAGGAAAACTGAAATGCACCGGAAGGTCTGGTACATGTGGGACATCTGTGTGCAAAACGGTGTCCCAATGGGCTAAATATTAACCACTTTTAAATGTCAATCTCTGTAGAAAAACAAATTCTGAATACAGTCAGTGCCTGTAATGCTGGGATAATATATAGGTTAAAAGAATGCTAACATCAACTAGTACATTGCAACAATGAGCATGCTATATATACCTCATTCTAAATAAGTATTTGGTCGTGCCAGTTCTGGACTTCTTGCTATGCCCATGCCACCTCCTTTCTTAAGGTGCTGGGAGTAAAGGGGGAGTGTCTAAGTTTTAGATGGGTTTGGTTACTGAAGAAGCAGGCAAATTTCCTTGGGGCTAGGAATTTGGGCAGGTCTACTGTGACACTGGGTTCTTTGGGGTCTGCAACTGGTAGTGGCAACATGCTTACCCACTGGTGGGTGGAGGGAGTCCTGCCCTTTTTGCAGTGAACATAACAATTTGTGCACCCAGATGCTCCCCCAAGTTGCTGTATGGCTAAAAGAGCGCGGCTAGAAGGGGGCCAGCTATGAGAATAACAGAGGAAGCAGCATTGTTATTTGCATGTCAGGGTCCAGCAAGGAGACCTTATAGAAGGGGACCTGATGAAGAGTGTGTGCAGCAAGTAAGCACATATCCCCAGGTTACACTTTTGGGGCAAGGTAGGTACAGTGCACTTAAGTACTCAGGATGCTGAGTCATAATGTGAGTGGAGTTCATGGGCAGAGCTGGTACAGTTCATTCAATTTCCATGGGAGAACTCTTCATGCAGACTTCAGAGCAGGGCATCTGCTACTTGCAAAGTCATATTCTTTGGGCCATCTCAGGTATTTGCATGTTCCCTGCTTCTTTCTTCCAGGGCTCACATGCTCACTTTGCCCTACTCTGCACATGCAAACCTCATGAGACTCTCAGAGGACACTGCTACCACCGGTCTACATGAAGCTGATCGTTGGATCAGAAGAGGAAAACCCACTTAAAGAATTGAAAAACTGACCCTAAAGAAGGCAAATTGCTGAAAACAGAACCCTGGATGACCGCAACGGAAAGCAGAAGGGTAAGTGATAACAGAAAAGAAGTACAGAAATAAATAGTACTCAGGTGGGTGGGTGAAAAAAGAGAATGGTGGTCAATAGCATCAGAGGCTAGTTATAAATCAATAATGGGGAAAGGTGTCAAATGTCATAGGGAGCACTCACCCTCATGGCATAGCTATCTTAATTTCCCCGGCTTTACCACTGTGTGTGAAATAATTTCCTCTGATTTAGAATGCAAACTCTTGTCTCTTTGTTTTAGCACAGAGCAGAAATCTCCACTTGTCACTGCCACCAGTCTCTGTGATTACTAACTCAGATCAGGCATATCCTGGGTCAATACTTCAGACCAATTCCTATACAGAAAACCAAGATCCTTTTACATGAGATGGAATATAAAGTCAAATGACTGAACCAGCACCACACTTAAAAGTTTTATACCATTAGATACTATTACATCTTCATGATCCCAAATAATCTTTCTGACTGCTTACTGTCCCCACAGAGCTTCAGCATAAAGTAACTGGACAATATAATGCGATCTCCAGCTGTGCTTTTAGTTGGCCAACCAAATGACAAATATAGTGGTTTAGTGTGAAATTCCTTTTGATGGATGAGTTTTGGCAGGTAAGCTGTTCCATTCAATAGGCTTCCTCTCAAAAAACCCACAATGCGTTTAATTTGCAGGGGAATTGTACAGCTCTATTTTTAAAACCGGTGCACATAAAAGTGAATATGGTATCAAGCCCATATTTTCTATGGATGTGTCGTCACAACTGTCAAATAATTTGCAATTAGCAGAAAGGTATGTGATTTTATTTTACCCCCAATATTTTATACATGCCCTGCAGAATGCAAGTTCAAATACATTTTAAAAAGATACTGATGCTTACTTAATATTTGCATCCATAGTTCAGAATCAGTTATGCTAGGATGGTATAGCCTTCAGTTTCAGGAAAGAGCCATGGTGCTTATACATTCACTCAAGCGTGGAAATAGATATGACACCTGATGAACGCCATACCCCATAGTTGCTTTTGACTGGACTTAACCATTCAGGGGTCCTTTACCTTAATTCCATACTACGTAAGTGCTACACTTTCCTACAGTCTCATATTGTGCTTACATACAGCTCAGTATTTATGCATCCACATTTTCCCTTGATCTGTGAGTCAAAGTAACCTAATGAACTAATCTAGAGGCTGAAAATCAACTAAAATTATGGCAGCTGCTATCCTATATACCCCGGGCTCTCACTTTTTCACACAAGCACAATACCACATTAAAATAATGTGGTATAAGTTTATTGAAAGAAGCTTGTGGGAGTTAGATTTTAAGAACTCCTAAAATGTACATGTGTGCTAATAATCTAAAAAGGAGTACCACAGATAATACAGAAAACTGCAGTGCTTTTCTTTCAGAAGACTCAATAATAGTGCCAGGAGAATTGTCAAAAGTGGTATTTCATTCAACTTGTAATTTTAATTAGATAATCCTCACAAGTTATACTATTGCTAGGGAAGTGGCAAAGAAGTCTTAAAAGTTTAGAAATTCATGCCAATAACATCCAAACTTAGGACTGAACTTAACTAACAGTTCCTACTTTTAAAAACATTGGGTGGAATGCAGCTAGTGTCTCAGCAGAAGAAGAAGAAGAAGAAGAGTTTGGATTTGATATCCCGCCTTTCACTCCCCTTCAGGAGTCTCAAAGCGGCTAACAATCTCCTTTAATCTCCTTTAAGCAGAGGCATCCTTTAATGGTTTAATTAAAGCAAGGAACTGCTAGGAGCTCCAAAATGTTCTCTCCAATCTGGAAGAATGGGAATTAAAATGGCAAGTGCAATTCAGTTTAAGTGTAAGGTGATACAAAATTCCTAACTTATATATGCTAATGACATCTGAATTGGTGGCAACTGATCAGGAATGAGACTTTGGAATGAAGTTGCCAAACCAGTGTTCAGTAGTTATGAAAAAGGGTGAATTCCACCTTGGAGATAATTAGGAAAGGGACTGCTAATATCACAGTCTATGGTACAACTACACTTGGAATACTATATACAGTTCACCTCAAAAAAGATATTGTAGAGTTGGAAAGGTTACAGATAGGAGCAACCAAAATGATCAAGGATCTAGAACTACTAACAAAAGGTATAAAGGTGAGTAAATGGGGACATAATAGAAGTATACAGATTTATGTATGATGTGGAGAAAGCGGACAGGGAGAAATACCCTCTCTTTCATAGTATCTAAGGCCATCCAATGAAGGTGAATGTTAGAAGATTCAGGACAGATGAAACAATGCATGCACTTCTTCACACAGCGCACAAGATGCAGTGATGTCTTTTAAATATTAAGCAAATTCATGGAGTATCAACAGCTACTAGCCCTGATGGCTATATACTGCCTCCAGAGGCAGAGGAAACATGCCCTGAATACCTGTTGGTAGGGAGCTTAAGTGGTGAGTCCTACTGCACTCAGGTCATGCTTGCAGGCTTCCCTTGGCATCTCATTGACCACTACAAGAACAGGATGTTGGATCTGATATGCCTCAGGTCTCTTCTATTCTTCTATTTAATCACTATTGGTATTATCAGACTAAGTCACAGTCGGAGTAGAGCTATTGAAAACAACTGACTTTAGTTATGATGAACTTAAATCCATTGATTTCAACAGGTCTATTTTAAGTATGACTTATTCTTATATCCCCTATTTCTCAAAACTTACAAATACACATGGGAAGCAACACCACTTACCATTCCATAAGCAATCCTGAGATCTCAGATCATTTCAGCTCCTCCTTTTCTGGAACTGTTTCCATCCCAGCCAGGTTGGGTTTAAATTTAAGTTTTTTTGTGGGGAGGGGGAACTCTTAAGATGAAGGCGTCTTTCGGTTTGCTTTTTTACCCTCTTTCTCATCCCCCTTCTGTGCTACATTTTTAAGACTGTAAGCCTGAATTTTTTTATTGATCTGTAAGCTCTTTTGGCTGAATATCTGGTTTTAAAGATGCTTTAAATAAGAAATAAATATTAGAGAACAACACTAGGGAGGATGACAACCAGCAGCTATCCAGGCACAAAGCATGGCAAGCATCAGATGTTGACAACACCACCCTCAATGAAGGAATTATGGGAAGTAATGCACAAAGTATTGCCATAAATAAGTTGACTGTAATTTGTTTATTGAGCTAACTACAGTATCTACAGTAGATACTTCTGTAAGATGTTATGGTGCCTACATGCCAAACAAGGTATCTGGTCTGCAAGGTCCTTTGATACCCCAAACTACTATCACACTATCTTTCCATCACCCACCTAGAGATTTATAAACATCACTAGTCAAAGAGTAAATCTACATTTCACCACTCCCCACCCCCATCCCATTGTTGTTACTTTTCAAGGTAAGTGGTGAACTGTAAGCAATAAGAAAAAACTTGGCTTTTATTAACATGCCCACATTTGTTGTAGCCTTTAAAAAAAAACAGCAAAGTGGTACCCAGTCATAAATAAAAATAAAGTCATCTAAAAAAAAAGATTTTAAAATAAACAGAACTAGGCAAGATTCCATACAAAATCAAGGATACATAGCAGTTTTCAGACATCAGTAAACACTCTCAATAAAAATTTAGCCCACCAAGAGAAATCTAACAGAGATGAGGACAGGTATACCTTAGCTGGCAAAGTGTTCCACTACGTGGGCATCACTGTGGAGAAGGTGCAGCCTCATGCCCTTGCAGCACTCACATCTGTAAAAGACAGGGCATGGAGGTGCTTTTAGCACTTGCTATTCATACCAGCAAGTTCCAAGTGTGCATTTTGCTTAAATGGTACAAGCTTATCAAAGCAACAAAATAGGCAACTGTCTTGGCAGCTGTTTTAGAAGCCTGAGCATATGCTTAGTTGGCAGACACTATTTTGCAGGTTATGTTAATCACAGACTTTTGTAATCAAGTACCAACCCCAGTCAGATACTAGCCCACAAAATGTTTAAATATTATCAGATTGCAAACTAATAGAACCATTTGAACATTCTGTGAGCTAGTTTATTCCATTATTGAGAGGTCAGTGGCAAACATTATCTGACTTGAATTGGCCCATCAACAAACTATGAAGCACAAATTAAATTCCTGTATATTTTGTATGTGTAAGACAGGATGGTGATCAAATGGTGAAACTTAAGCTGGACTTCAGCTGCTCTGCAAAACTCCAATCAACTATCTTATTTCAACCATATAGTCTCAGTAGCACTTGGCAAATTCACAGTGCTTGGCAAGTTCAGAGACAGAGCTATGAAATATTCTGTAAGTTTATAACCAAGTCTGTAACTCAGGAAAGTTCATCTGTAAGGCTCGAGAATGTGGACAAGGGGCTTGGAACAGTCAGTGCAACCATTTGCACTCTGGATGATGCTTATGGAGTGCTCTTCGGCCCCATGAAACTTTCAATGTGGAGTTCCTCAGGATTCAATCCCCACCCTTAAGCTACTGAAAACCACTGAGTGGGATTATCCAGAAGTTTGGAGTACATTGTCAGCAATTTGCTGATGACACACAGCTTTACTTCTCCTTTACATCTGTAGGTGCGACTGTGGATGTGCTGGACTGCCTTGATAAGGGACTGGGTGAGAGCCAATTCACTGAAGCTCAATCTAGATAAGACCAAGGCAATGTTAGTGGGTGGTTCCCTAGACCAGATGGAAGCAGTGGACACACCGCTGTCACTTGAGGCTCAGGTGGTCTTAGTGGCACGGAGTGCCTTCCATCAGTTTCAGCTAGTGGCCCAGTGCACCTCTATTTGGACAAGAATGGCCAAACTTCTGTTGTCTATGCTCTGGTAAACTCTAGGTTAGATTACAATGGGCTGCCTTTGTAGGTGAATTGGAAATTTTAGCTGGGGCAGAATTTGGTGGCTAGGTTGTTCACCAGGGTAAGAAGGTTTGAGCATGTTACAACAATCCTGGCCCAACTGCACTGGCTGCCAGTTAGTTTCCCAGCCCATTTCAAAGTGCTGGTTTTTACCTATACAGTCTTACCTCGGGCTGAAGTAGCTTTGGGCTAAGTATTTTCAGGCTGCGTGCTGCGGTGACCCGGAAGTAACAGAGCGTGTTACTTCTGGGTTTTGCCGCTTGTGCAGACGGTCAAAATGATATCACGCGCATGCACAGAAGCGGCAAATTGCGACCTGCGGGTTGCGTCCGCTTCTGGATGTGAACGGGGCTCCGGAACGGATCCCATTTGCATCCAGAGGTACCACTGTAAAGCCTTAAATGGATCAGGACTGCAATACCTCAAAGACCACCCTCTCCCCATATGAACTGGCATGGACCCTGAGATCATCCTCTGATGCCCTTCTTCATGAGCCTCCGCCACGCAAGGTCTGGAGAGTGGCAACACGAGAACAGGCCTTTTCTGTGATGGCTCCCCATTTGTGGAATGCTCTTCCCAGAGAATCTGGCACCTTCAATACATTTCTTTGGACACCGGGCAAAAATGTTTCTCTATAACCAGTCCTTTGGCTGATTAAATGTGTTTGTGGAAGGCAGAGTTATTGGGTTTTTAAAATTATGTATTGTTGTCATTTTGTATTTTTATGTTATGAACCACCATGTGTTCTTCAGATGAAGGGCTGTATACTAATAAAATAAAAACATTAAAATAATATCTCACACTAGTCAGAATTAGCATGTATACCTTTTCTGTGAATAGGCTCACTATTCAACTAACATTAGTTCTGGCATTAAAATCTAGTAATTGAAGATGGAAACATCTGAGCAGGTAACCACATGGAAAAGGTTGCATGGATATTTGATTACTCTCTTATCTAACACTTAGAATGGTACGAAATTACAGTGTATTTCTACAAATGCATAGACACATGTATACTTTTAGAAGGGCTATAAGTACCAGATTCCTTTAAATTCTTACTGAGGCATGTGTTTGATGAAACTTGGATAAAAAACATTTGTTTCTGTTGAAGTAGCAGGTTTCAGTTTATTTAGTGAATGTGGTGGTGAATGTTGAACTATTTTCTTAAACGCAAGTCCCATTCCTGCTGAAAGACATCTAGGATTTCAGGTTTTTGTATGCATACATGATGTTATCACTGTCCTTGATTAAAAAGCATACAAGTTAGAAAGCACTTGGAATAGTGTGGCATAGCTGAATAATCTAACAATAAAAATGCTCTGTAATGAGCTTCTTGATAAGTGGGAATGTCAACCCAATTCAGATTTGTCACTTAATTTCAGGATGCTGGGCCCCAAATTCATTTATCCTCACAGAAACATTTGACACAGGTTGAGAGGAAAAACTTGCCTAAGTTAACTTAAACAAGCTTCATGACTTTGCAGGACTTCAAGCCTTGGAAAACTCACTTTATTCATTTATTACACAATACCAGTCAAAATTATACACATTTCTTTGATCATAATGAACACATCAAAATTATTTGCCCTAAGACTGTGTACTATTGTAGACAACCTTTCAGGCAAAACAGGGACTCTTTCATCACCAAGTGAAAGGGAGGGGCACCAACTGGATTCCAATTCATGGCTTCAACCCAACTAAATCACTGCAAAAATGAAACAACTTCTGTTAGTGCAATGACAGTTCCCTTCCCTTTCATCCAAATACCTCCCAGATCTGCTCTGTGGGGTTCCCTCAGCCTTCTGGAGCAGATTAGAGGGTGTTGTAGGGGGAGGAGAGTGAGAAGTACTGTTGCACTTGTGGAAACCATTTCACCTGCGCAATGATTTAATTGGTTTTTATGACCTATAAAATGTAAGTGATCATATTGCAAAACGGAGTTATTGTGCACCAAAATAAACCAATTCCAATGGAATTTGGGACTGAATTCACTGGATAGTAACAAATATTTATAGACCATCCAATCAATATAATTGTGAAAAAGAATAGGGCACCTGTTCGATCTCAACTAGAAGGGAGTTCTACAAAATTGGCTTTACAATACTGAATGCACAGTTCATGGTGGATAAAAACCATGCATTTGGGGACTCATTGGGCTGAAGTACCTCTAGTTGCACCATGGATCTTAATGGGGGTCCCATCGTTGAAGGGGGAACTGGTAATATAAGATCAAAGCTTACCAAGAAATGGTCTGACCATAACAATGGGGTTATCAGGACACCTTTCTCCATTTCCAGACTCTCACTCCCACCTGCCCTGAATCAAACACAAGATTGAGGGTGTGATCATCTCTGTTTGCCAATGACAAACAGGCAGTCATGGAGGTTATAAAGCCAGCATGGATGTTTAGTCCTCAGAATAACAGTTCTTCAACACCACCTTAGCAAACTCAGTCCAGAAGGGTTAGGGGTACACAAGCAACACTCCCAGTCTGTCTTGATGGCCAAATAGTAGTCTCTCAAAGCCCATTCCAGATCAGGGAGGTTTATTAGCCAGATAAATGAATTATATGGACTATAACAACTCCAACTCGCACATGTGTGTTTATCCGATTCAGCTGGTGCTGTAGAAAGTACATAGGTGAACACACTTTCTTGATATCTAGCCCACATATGTCTCAGAAACGCATCCCAGAATGGCTCCCTCGTGAGTATGGTGTTATTGCGAACTGAACTGGTGTTAAACAGCTTCATTGTCGGAGCAGAAGGCCCAACAACCAAGCTACTAGCAGACAAGAGATAAGGGAAAGATCAGAAAGGGACACAGTCTGTACATGGCTGTGTCCCCTTTTCTGCAAATGGTATGTCTGCTCTCCAGTGTCATAACTTCTTCTGCCTGTAACCAATGAAATCAAGGAAAGCCTACTGACCTCCCCAGGCACATCCCAGAAAACTATCATGACTCTGCTCCATCCACCCTTACAATATTAATTCTCAATATCCAGTTAAACACATACAGGATTACCGTACCAACATAAAAACACTCAACACAATCTCATCCAACCACTACCAGCCCATAATCCCCAAGAATATCTATACAAGCCAACTTTTCATCAATCACTTACTACCACCACCTAGCAGTCAATGCATCAAACCTATTCCTATCCCATTCTATTTCCACAACCGCCACACATACTCTCAAGCCACCCAGCACTCATACTGTAAACAGATCCCAGTTGAATCTTCCACCCTAGCTGAAGAATTCCATTATCAAGCTTTCACCTGGTCATAGGTGTAGGTCCTATCCCAACACTCAGAAGATTTGTATTCCAACTCAGGAATCCTTCAAATGGGCACATGCAGCCACTAAAACCGAAAGAATAGTGCCCTTGCACCTTCCTAAAGCAGAACCCTTGCTTTGGTGTCATACCCTTTAGGGTTGCCTCTGCTGCAGTACCCCACCACTGCAACTCACTGTTTTATGGAAGTGCCGCTTATATCTCCATGGGTCCAATATTCACCACTGCCACCTCTGCTTGGTAGTTCTCTGGCAAGCGTTGCTATTTGGCAGATGGTCTCAATCAAGAAAGCAATGACGGTTATCAGGAGCTAGGGTGGTTAGGTGTTTAAACAAAATTAGGTTACTGAAACAAATCAGTAAGCATATTGGATACAGTTGACCTTTTTATTAAAGTAATTTATTTTCTTGTTTCAAACTAATCTTTACTTGGTAATGGATCTGGACTTTAGTAGCAATCAGCCCAGCCACAGACTCCTTGAGTAACTGTGGGAAATCATTTAGCCTTCTGTAGGTTTGAGAATTAAAAATATTTCTTCTCCACTCCGTCTCAGAATCAGAACATGCTATAAAATCACAGTTTTTATTAATGATAACATTAAAAGGCAACTATCAAGCTATATGTATCTAATTACCATTAAAGTTGCTTGTTTGCTTGCTCGCTTGCTCAAACAACAACAGTATCCTCTCTCAATGGATTGAAATGCATTTTCTATCTGTTTATGGGAAAGTTCTTATACTTCAGTCTATACATATTTCTAATGTTGACACTGAAAAAAATACACGATCCAACTGAACTGGCATTTTCAATAAGCATGCAATGCTGTATCTGCTCTTTAGATGCATGGTTCATAGTTTCTTAAAAGTCCCCTAGAGGAAAGCGATTAAACCTGCATCAACTACACTCTCTTCCAAGCAGCACAATCAGCTTTAACAATATCTGTTTGACTTGACAGAAAAGTTTAGTTCCAGAAAGTTTTTTAAATTGTTTGTACTTAGTAATGTTACTATTACTATGACTAATCTATTCTGAACATGCAAATAATAGTTTTGTGCTAGTTAAGAATACTAAATGATTTGCTGTGTAACCTCAATCAAAAATGTCAGCATTTTAAAGAAAACTTTTAGTATCAAAATATATACAACTATTTAATACCCAAAGCATATTTTAAACAATTATTTACACTCCAAATAATATTTAGAACATAATTTACCAGTTGTAAAGTTAACAACTGACATTTAATATTAAGTATAAAAATATTCCTACTCTTTTAGAACAAAAATGTTTTGTATGATTTTCTATCTATCTACACACACAAACACATATGAATGAGGTTCTCTTGGCTGAACAAATCTTGATTACCAGTACGTAACTAAAATATCTTTAAGAGCCTTATGATAACAGTAGCATAGTATATTCAGGATACGTTATATGCTATCATACAATACATATAACTTTATAACATATAATATATATCTCATATGCTAACATAACAAAACAAGTTTCTTTCACTTCTCAAAATGTAATTGCAGAACATTGCAGCCATCTCTCATTAAGGAAACACACTGAAGAAAGAAACAACTATTCAAGAACATATTTAAATAAGCTTGGACTATCCCTATTGCACTTGTCAAATGGAAAAATACATTTTGTAACACAGTACTTTATTAGTCACTTGACCAGCACTTTGCAAAATTAACATAGTAGCTACAAATAAGTAATTGCTTTTGTAATTAAAATCAGAGATCCATGCTTAAAATCCGCTTAAATGGCAGAAATTCAATGTAACCATAGTAATTTTGAGTTTGATGTTATTGTGGGAGGGACATTATCACAGTATTCAAGATTAAAGATATGTTAAAAATTAATGAATCCAGTTCACCTTGTCAACATATGAATCAGATCTTAGCTTTTATAAAAGTAGTATTTGTCCATAAAAAAGCTGATAACTAATTCCCATTAAACACTTTCTAATCTGATTTCTAGGGATATTCTCCACAAAGCGACACTTTTGGCTCAACAAGTGCAAATAAGATTATAACAGTTTATGGCCAGACACTTTCTCCCCATGCTGAATTTCCTAATTTTTCTTTAAAAGTATATTTTTCTTAATTCTCTTTCTGTTTTCTTGTTAAGTTCTTAATACTTCATTTATTTAATGTAAGATGTATGAATTCCATTTTGAATATTATAGCTTAGTCTTAGAACACATTCAATTTAAAAAGAGCTGAATTAAGAAATTATGCTGTCTTGTAAATAACCTGCTTCATTTTCTTCTTGGAAATTATACCAGTTATTACTATACTCACACATTTTAACATTTAATGGGATATAGATCTGGCAAGAGATATGCATACATATGAAACATTCTGCTACTATGTACATTCTTTAATACAGCAAGTTCAGAGAATATATATTTAAATATACTAAGATAGGTAAAAAAAACCCTGGTTTTATAAACTAACTAATGTTAATATGACTGCATCATCTTTCCTACTTGTTGAATTCAGCTTACATATAAAAAATCCCAGCACTCACATTAACTTTGATAACAATTTTGAAGCAAATTAAAGCACAATCCATAGATTATATGAATTCTAACAATTGTTCTGATCAAAGAACATGGCACTTTCAACTGATATAAACACTTTTTGGAAACTGAATTCTTAGGTATGAGATTCCAAAAGTTATTTTTGCCGAGTCCTAAGACATACTGAAAAATATATATGCAAAGGATAGGTAGCTAGTATATAAGATACCAATCAAACATGTATAAAAACAAACATTAATATTTTAAAGGCTGACTTAGTGCTGGGTAAGACAGTGCACAGAATATTCTAATTGCTACTTATGCAATAGCAAATAAAATCTTTGCAATAGCAAAGAAAAATATTAAAATTTCCAATAAAGAAGCAACATATTCAGTCTACTGATTCTATTCACAAATCCATGACATTTCCAAATCAAGAACTGAACTACAATTATATATATGTTTTCTTCCTAATATATTATCTATTACTGAAATGTTTTGCTTGTTTAATGCAGCAACCATCCATCATGTGTTAGATTTCAAACACATATTGTATGTCAGATCAGTACAAAATATTACGTTGTTCACATATTTGAATTATTTTACATTGTTCTGAAAGGCTTTCTAAATAGTTAGAAATTGGTTAAAGATGGTCAACAGCTCATTTGGACAGCTATTAAATCTTTCTACTAAAACAAATGAATGGTATCTGCAGATATTTGCTTTCAGAAGCATACCATCAACATATATTCAGATTTTCCTTTTAGCACTACAGTATAGTGAACCACAAAAGGGGTTTGAAGACTATACCCCAAAATATAAGTTTCTTATAATCAAAGTAATGTTTCAGTATGCTTTTATGGTATATCATTAAGTGCATAAAATTGTCACTATTAGTGGCAGAGGATTTTACCACTACAAGGTGCTTTTCTAAGAGTACTCCAACTCCATAGCAAACTCTCAACATGAATAAATCAGCTGAATGCAATGAAGTGAGCAACTTGAAATATATGTATTAACAGAGTAAAATTGTGGTGGTGAGTCACCATTTTGACAAAAAAAAGCTTAATAAGAAGATGACAATTAATTACAATTATATTTATATACACCAACATTTAAAACTTACAATGAAAAGCTCAAAAACTACTTTAGACTTCAAAGGTTTTGCTTAAGGCAAGTAGTGTCACAAAGTAGTTTGGCCAATAAGATTCACTCAAGACACCTTGGAATCTGTCTGCAGAATCTATAGTATATAATAATGGATCTACATTATATGAATTATAAGAAATTCAACTAATTTCATAGAACATTGTTTTAACCAATCAACTAAAATTATATGCAAGTGCTCCATAGTTTTAACAAAATAGTTCTCAAAGATAAATACAGCTTTATCAGCATCCATAAATTCAATGTTTCAGGCTATTTTTCTACTAACAGTTACTTTTCTCAGTCTCCTTACTGTTAAATGTATTACTGGAATGAGTATTCAAACTTAAAGGCATTAAATTTGCATATGATGGAGAACTTTCATGACAGAGGAAGAAAGCAAAATTGTAATTTGTGCTTTCATAAAAATGTATTTCTTCCACAATGCTTTTACCATGATACTTAATAATTGTACAGCGGATCTGTATATACATCTAAAGATCCAAATGCAAGTTTTGTACTTCTGTATATCTACAAAATAGCTTTAAAATTTAGATTAGGAAAAGCCACCAGACTTCATGTGTTCTGACTTCTGAGCTTAACAATTCATGCCACAAACTTATTGTTATGGTTAATGCCTGTGATAAAACGTGCATGCTGTATCAAATGTATTTAGGATAAGAACTGACTACAAGCTAAATTTCTGCTTATTATGCTAGGTGCACTTATGAACCTAGTATCTTAACTGGTAGATGAAAATGATCTACAAACACTAGTAATTCATGTGACATTCTTAAACCATATGGCATGCATCAGCCATTTGCCAAGTTTGCTTTCAGATATTTTCTATTTTGATTTAAATGATAACGTTTATGCCAAAAATAGAGTTGTTTTCAATAAAAAATAAATGTGTACACAACTCCATGTTAACAGATCAATGTTCCCCTTATGAGCTGATTATTATTATTATTTATTGAACCTGTATACTGCCCTTCACCCAAAGATCACAGGTGATTCACAACATAAAAATACAAAATGAGAACACAAAATACAATAAGAACAAACCAATAACCCCCTCCCACAGACACATTATTATTACTATACAATTTGTATAAATCCATTCTCTAAGAATAAATGATGCAGTTTAATTTTGGGGACTGTGTCACTGGAAAACAAGGTGCTTTCACCTGAAGCCATAGGATTATCCAGGACAATAGTCCACTACATAATGCAATAAAGGTACAAGACATCTATGATAACAAATGATAAAATCTTATGTACACTGGAGAATCAAGCCCCTCAACACAGTGAGACTTATATAAAACTGAATAGAAACAGGCTACACATTGAGCAGAAAATTGATTTGGTATATAAAGAACAAAAGAAAGTATAACTGAGGGAGTTTCTCTCAAGATTTGGTCCATCTCTTTGAGCAGAATACGTGCTAGCAAGAGTTTAATTTAGATTTAAATCAAGACAGTGAAAGAGCAAATCACTTGAAATGAAAATGTAATTGTGCATAAGAAACACAAGATCTGAGACAATAGATTTCCGAAATACCATTCTACTACCCAGCAGCATTTTAAGCATTTAAGCCAAGTCTTTATAGATAACATTTCTTATCATGGAAGTCACACATTTATAAGTCAAAGATACAGCAACATCTATCATAGATGCTTTCTTGGAATCTGTTTCAATTAACAAAACATTACTGTCCAACAAACAATAAAAGCACAACTATGTAAGATTTAACCTAAAATTAGAATGTATTTCAATAAAACCAAATCTAGAGACATTACACAAATCTGTAATAGCGCAATTTAGAACACTGCATGTATTCTAACCCCTTGAACATTGCAGGTTTGAAATTCAGATCCTTTGAACACTACTTGCAGGTTTGAAATATGAACAGGTTTGTATTTTAAATCAATGGAATGAAACAGAAGATATCCAAACAAGTTGTCAATGTCTGCAAAATGGCTTTAAAATTATACCATAAAGTCCACTATATGTCTTGTGTTCTTCCAGCGACTTGAAAACTAGCAGAACATTATTATAATTTAGGCTATCTCTACACACACCATTCTAAATCCAAGACACAACAATGGAATTAAAATTCAGCCACCATACCAAAATCTTGAGTTGCATCACAGATAATAAATGCTAGGTCCAAACAATATCCACCAATTTCTCCTACAAAAGGGGTAAGCCAATCACTGTTTACACCTCAACAGCCCCCTTGGATTTAATGCAATCCACCAGGATAAGTAGCCACTGGCTTGCCTTCAGAGTTTGATTTATGACTTTACACTTTAACAAATCCAAGCCAACTTTAGCCAGAACTTCTGCATAGGTGAGCACAGCTAGAAGAAAAGAGGAGCTGTCTCTTTAAGATACCATGCTCTGTCCCTGATCCCACGTGGAAACCAACATCAGCAGCACTTTCGCGTTTAGTTCTATGTGATGCAAGTTGAGGCATCATTTTTTAATAAACGTAAGAAAATTGCAGAATACATTCTTCCCCGGAATACAAAATAGGTGAAAAAGCATGCTAAAGTAAGCCCCGGTTCTCCTCCAAAAGTGTGGTCTCACTATGTGTATTTTTCATTTTTTTTTCTACGGCACGTTGCTTCCAATCCATACTACTCTAACAGAAAGCACTTCACAGACAGTGGACACAAACACCGGGATCCTTAGGCAACGAAAAGGTACTCCATAAATCGGAAATATTTGCTCTTTTTGCATTACATATCATAATTGGGTCGGGAGAAAAGCAATGCATAGGTATTACATTTCGCGCCACCTCCCCCCTTTCCCCCCACATGTGCCCCCCCAAACAAACAAAGGGCACGAAAACGAAGGTACAAAGTTGGCAAATGCAGCATTTATCTCCTGTGCAATCGCTCCTCGTTGCCCCAAAGTTGTGCAGCTCGTGCATTCCCACCTCCCACCACCATTCAAGGGAGAAAGGGGATTTTCACGTTCTCGCATTGTCGGGAACGAGCTGTAAAAGAGCTTTTGCCTTTCCAAAGCAGTCATCAACAACAAAAATAGGCATCAGTTTTAACTCCTTGCTCTCTGAGAGCTGAAACCCCGACAGAAGGGGACGCGGGGTTCAACCTGATCTCTTAGGGGAGAAATCGGGGGACGGAGACGATTTGGGGCATTTTTAGGGCTATTTTTTATTTTGTTATATGCCTCGGTTCTCCCTCCATTTTGGTTGTTTATGATACTGACAACAAGCTGTCCCTGCTCTCTCTCCAGATCTCTCCTGCTTCCAGTTAGAGGAACCCCCCCCCACCTCCCCAATACAACCCACCCTCCAAACGCCTTCCCCAAACTCCTCTCTCGTACCCACGCAAGAAGGGAAAGAAAAGCCTCCGCGGCCGGTCCAAGTCAGGCGGGAGGCAATCTAGTCTCTTGATGGGGTGGGGTGGGGGGGAAAGGAGAGAAAAAAACTTTTGTCCAATAAAAAGCGGGAGGAGAAGGGCGCTGCACGCCCCAAAGCGGCTCGGGAGCCCCCTAAAGCTTTGGCCGCGGGGTCCCCGCCGCCCCGTCCCGAGAGTGCAACCCGCCCGCGACATTTCTGCGCAAAATGTGGCCGCTTTGGGGCTACGGCTGAATTTATATTAATTTTCTCTCATTTTTTGGGCACCGCGGGCTCTTAATGTCTTCCGCTCCCTCCTCGCTGCCGCTGCTGCTGCTGCTACTGCTGCTGTCACTGTATTCAAAGCACAAGCTCCGGAGCTCGGGGGGGGGGGGGGGAGAGATAGAGAAGAGAGAGACTCTGAGCGAGGAAAGCGGGGTGGGGGGGCTGGGGGCTTCTCAAAAAAGTTTCTGCAAAACCGCCTCCCCGTTTGTATAACAAGAAACGAGGGGGAAGAAGGAGGGGGGTGCGATCCTCTCAGTGAAAACCTCACTGAAGGAGTTGGGGGGGGGCGGAGGAGAGGAGAAACTCTAAGTCCGAAAGCTGAGGAAAGCGAGGCTTTCTTTCGAGGGGCTGCTCCTGGGGACCCCACGAGAAGCGCGACGCAGCCCAGGAGTGCAGGGGAAGGAGATGGAGCCGCACAAACTTTCCCTCATCGCTGCCGCTCCGCTCTCCCCCCCTTCTCCTCCTCCTCCCCCTTCAGAATTTAAATAACCCTAATATTTCCCTGCTGAACCCCGGCTCCTGACCCCCAAACCCGCAGCAGACTCACCGCGGGAGCCTCAGCATCCCCTCAGCGCCCTCTTCCCGCCTTTTACAGGGTTCTCCGATTTTTCTGTAATTTTTTCCCCATATTTCGGGCTGGACGCGGCGGGCCTGGAAATTGTTTGCTTTCCCCTCTTTCCAGCAGCCATTGTAGTGTATGCGCTGCGGTGCAGCTCAGCCTGCCGCACACGCCGCGCCCACACCGCCAGCCGCCCACACGCGCCGCGGGTTGGACACCTCCCCCTGTCACTCAGCCCTTTGGCCGCACCCTGGAGGCGGCCACTTCGGGGCTCGCGGCTCGCCCCGTTGGTTGGACGGGACGCCGCTCCGGGAAGGGAGAGGAGGAACCGCGCGCGGATTGGCCCGGCGGCGGCGGGCTCTGAGCTGTCTTTCAGAGCGCCTCAGCGAGAGCGATTGGGCGCCGGGCCTGTCAGTTTCGGCAGGGCTGTGGGGCAGTAACGGGGTAGGCTGCGCCGCTTATAAGGTGGCTGCCCAAGCCGCTGACGTCTTTCGAATTGGAAGCGAGTCCCGAGCCCGCGAGTCGGTTTCCCTCACGGCGGGTGAGGTGAGTGTCTCCTCCCGAGGAGCCGCCTGGTCGCCGGGCGCCCGGTCCGGCCTCGCCGTGGCAGCGCCAACCTCCCGCCCGCTCTAAAGGGCAGCGCCAAACTCCCGCCCGCTCCCTCCGGCGCCTGGCTTCGTTGCCGGGCGTGCGAGTTGGGAACGGAGCGCGGCGGCGTCAGGCCCCGCGGCTCCACGCGGAGCAGCCCCCGAGAGCTGTCGCTAGGCTAGAGGCTCGTGGAGGGCGGGCCGCGGCGGCGGCGCTGGCGGCTGCAGGCCCGTGCAAGGCGCCCGTGGGTGCGCCCAGGTGCGCCTCCTGAGGCTGCTCCGCCCATCGCTGCCCTTTCTGTGGCTGGGCCAGGAAGCGCTTCCTTCTCCTTTTTGCCCTCGGTGGCTCCCGACATGGCAGCTGAAGTGGGTGCGCGGGGTATGGGTGTGTAAGAGACACGCGGCATGTTGTAGCTCCCATCCCTTATAGCTAGCTGCTGCTCCAGGGCTCGGGGTGGGTTGGGCGCTGCAGCATCCACACCCTCCAGCCCATCCGCCGGGTGAGACAGGAACTAAACAGATAAGGGTGGGGGGCTTCGACGTCAAATCTAAAGCGGTTTGGCTTCCCCTCCCCGCCCCTTCATTCATTCATTCATTTTTCTTTTTGCACCATTCTTATGTTGCATCGACTCTTTTCTATTCCAACTCTGGCATCTGTAGAGACTGCCTTGAGTTCTACTGTTTCAGTAAATGGTAGGGAAAGCAGCTTTGCTGGGCCTCCCTGAAATCACTTGGTTGGAAAGGGACAGTATGTTAGACTGGAGGGGGGGATCCTCCAGATTGGCAGTCTTCTGTGCATTAAGGTAAAGGTAAAGGGACCCCTGACCATTAGGTCCAGTCACGGACCTCGCTTTGTTGGCCGAGGGAGCCGGCGTACAGCTTCCGGGTCGTGGCCAGCATGACTAAGTCGCTTCTGGTGAAACCAGAGCAGCTCATGCAAACGCCGTGTACCTTCCCACTGGAGTGGTACCTATTTATCTACTTGCACTTTGATGTGCTTTCAAACTGCTAGGTTGACAGGAGCTGGGACCTTCTGATAGGCAAGCCCTAGGCTCTGTGGTTTAACCCACAGCTCCACCGGTAATAGTGCATTAGTGATAGCTTTATTCTGTGATGTTTCTCCAATGCTACTGTATTATTGTTGTCCAGATGGGTTATTATAGTGCAACAACAGCAACCCAAATTATGAATAAATGTTTTAATTGTTAGTGTCTTGGATTTTATTGTGTTAATTCTTCTTCTTAGTGGGTTGTGAAAAGTTCTATTCTGAACAATTTTTTTGTAGGGTAGAGGGCACTGTGAATGAGGTTAAGAATCAAGAGGGTGGTGTCCCAAAAAAATTGGGAACCACTGTTCTAGATGAACATCTAGGCTACTTAAGCTATCAGTACCTTGGGTTGTGTGTGGCCTTTCACTTTCAGGAAACAATCTATTGGTGTTAAAGTGTGGCAAGTTCTTTTCTCCAACCTTCTATATAAGACAAACCTGTCAAAACCACATTGAGTTGTTTTTTTAAATTGACATGGTTTTGTACTTAGCACATTATTTTTAGGCTTTCCCACATCCTTATGAGAGACAGACACCTTCATTGTAATCTAGAAAAACTTGGGATTGTTATCCAACAGTTGAAAAAGTTGCTTGTGAGAGAGAACTAGACAGATAGCATCATTTCGATGCAATGATAAACTAGAGTTTCACACTCCAGGAATGAGCCTTTGCCAGCTTTGGACTTAAGCACACTCCCATCTGTTCTCTTCTCCATTGCAGCCACAAGGAAGAGATCAAAAGCATTTGCTTCCTGTCATAAACTAACCAAGATTTGTCAGTGTGCACTGGAATACACTGGGATTCATTTTAACTTCAAATTGAGGCTTTACAATCCTGGCTTGTTTGGATTTGGATAGAACACAGTTAAAACTAGCTTCAGTTCTTTGTATGGATATAACAATGCACAACAATTGAAAATGAAAGCAAATTCTTCTGAACTGGGTGAGATACAAGTCTGAGGCTCATCAAGGTCTGTTTCCATAGCACTGAATTATGGTTTAGGCCTTTCATCCAAATAAGGGCAGGGTCATGTACCTTGCCCCTTCTGTGGGAAAACTGCAATTTATTGGGATTTGAAACTGGATTTCAAGTGCTAGTTTAAGAGCTGCCTTTTGAGGGATGCAGTTTTCAATTTAGAGGTGTGGTTGGCAGATGTTTTAGCTGAAAAGAGGAACTTACTGAACTTTAGGGAGCTGGTATAGTAGAGGATCCACTCCTCATTCCTAAAGTGTGCCAAGAGGGATAGGACTATATGTAGTGTTTAGCCTCCACAGACAAGGTTATCCAGTTGAGGAAGCTGTTTAATCTTTTGTGATGACTGCACGAAAAAAAAAGCCTTGTGGGTTCCAAAGCTTTCATCTTTACTGATAATACTCTACTAATAATTATAATTAATGACTGCCACCTGAGAGAAGCAAAAAATATTTAGGTGTTTCAAAACAAAAAAGACCTGAGGTGTAGAACAAATGTAAGAACAAATATATGTTGTCAGCACATTAGTATGAATGACTGTGTTAAGAATTTAAATTAAAATGCTTAAGGAATTGTAAGAAGGTAGATTTGTTCCCATATATCTAGACTTGCATGCTTTTAAAAAATGAAACCAAAGCTTAGGTGGTGAACCAGGGTTAGAGAGCACCATTGATGAGAAAGTGGTTTACAAATTTAACAAATATTCAGATTAGCTGGTGAACAATGTATGTATTTTAACCAAAAGTTTGGAATTGTACTCATTAGAATACAAGCCTCCTTGGATGTGTGACTTGGTCTAGTCATACTGGCCAAAAAATTAAATCTAAATTCTCTCTGCGACCGTACTGTTTCTTGGATGCCTTGCAGATGTTAGTAGTATCTTGCCAATATTATTTCTGGTAAGATTATAAAAGTAAGCAGGTTTTTAAAAGTGCTGTTCAGAGTGTTTTATGAAAGTGTATTTAGTTCTCTCATAAAGCATACTGAGTCATGGATTTTTAGATGATGCTGTGATAATGATGGGAAAATCTGAAGTGATGATGTATTGTAAAATATGCTGCTGGCACCTAGAATCTGAAGTATTCTTCCTTTTTTCTAAAACATGATTTCTATTAAATATTTTCCATAATACAAAAAAATAGCAGCTACAAAAGATACAAATAGCACAAATAAAATACAGAGTCCTCTCTTCAAAGTAATTCTTAGCTCTTACCACTCACAGAAGCTCCTCCCAGCTGTTGTCTAGGATCTTTGCTTTCTCCTCCCAGCCTCTCGCCCTGAGAGACCAACATTTTTCTTATTTGAAGTACTCTTCCAGCTCTACTTTGAGGAATCATTTCTAGCCAAACTGAAGCCTATATGTTTCTAATTACAAATATCTACATTCTCTTCAAATAATAGTTCGGTCTTATGTTAGTAATATGTTTGGGGCAGGGGTGAGGAGACTATGACCCACCTGATGTTCCTGCACTACATTTTCAAATTTCACTGGTTTTTGACTGAATGCAGTAAAGAGAAATGTGAAATCTATGAGAAGTAAGAGGAATGAATCTTCTGTTATATCAAAATCTTGCCACCATATTGCCGGAGGGATATGGTTTGCACTCTCCCTGATTACATTTTTTAAGAATTTGAAAGCACTTTACATACATAAGTCCTAAAAGTATTGCTCATTCAGTACAGCATCACAGTCATAATTTTCATAAAGACATGGTTTGTAAAAACTTGTGTTGAGTCACATACCAGCTGCAAGGGGCCACCAAGTAAGGATATCGTTCAGACCATGGCTTTAAGCTGGTTAACTTAACAAACCACAGTTCTAGCACAGTTACAGTTGTTGCTCCATCTCAGAAAGCTGTTAGACCTTGAAGATTGGAATGAATTTATGAATGCTAAGCAGATGGAAAATGAAAGCAGACTGACAGCTTTAAACTATGGTTATGAATCTTAATCCTATAAATTCTAACAATAAAGTAAAAATAGTGGATTTCCTATTGTACATTTGTAAGTGCAAGCCATGGTTAGCACAAAACCTGTGATGACATATCTGCATTGAGCCAGGAGCAGCACTTTAATCTCTAGCCTTACTATTGTTAAATTATAAGAGATTTGCAGAAGTATGAATTGGCTGTGAAACAGTAATTTAAAACATTGATTTAAAACATTAATTCAACTTACTGAAAGACAAAATAATTAATAATGGGCTATTCAGTTCTGCTTTCTAATTTTTCAGTTTCAAACCATGGAAAAATGGGATTTCGCCCCAGTTTGAGAGTACCCTCATGACTCTACATAGAGGTGACTTGGCTGGAACTTGTATTTTCCTGCTCACCTTAGCAACCCATTTAGCTGCTAGCATTGGTCTGCATTAACACATAGGATGGCTTTTGGAAATTTGATCTCTGGATTAAATCTATAGTTTTGGTGGTGGTATATGAAGATAATATTCAAATGTTAAATTTTGGGGTGAGAACCTATGTGCTTCCCCCCACCTGCAAAAAAGTACTGCTGATAATATGCACTGCTCCTTGGAAAATGCCTTAAATCCTAATTAAGAGAAAGCCAGTTTTGCTTTTTAAAACCTCCTCCTTTCTTCTAGGTGTTATCTTTAAAGTACCACCACAAACCAATATCTTTATGCCTAGAAAACTGCAACGTCTTCGAGATCATGACATAAATCCCTGCCTTGTGGTAAGAATGTGAATTGTAGTAAACAGATTCTTTTTGTTAGTATTATTATGTAGTTTGAAGCTTGCAAGTTATTTCAGTTGGCTATACACTATTAGGCATTTTAAAACATTGGAATAGTTTTTGTATTCTTGTAAAGTTCCATAAATAGAACCAACTTGTTGCCATCTGTCAAAAATGCAAATGTACACCAGGATGCCTTCTTAAGTACAAACTAGTACAGAATTGTTTGTCACTATAAATATTTTCCTTTTCATTAATAAGGTATTTAAAATTTGTTATCAAAAATACCAGCCAGCTGGAGAACAAAGGATACATACGTAAAGAATCAAGATTTTTTTTTTTGTTCAAGCCACACAGTCTTGATATTTTTCTGTTTGAGGTACTGATTTCATCTGACAACACTGAATCATTAAATAGTTCACCAGAGAATAGGATTTATTGTATTTAACAAGTACATATGTCCTAATTGTACATTTTTGAGACAAGTCAAAGGGAGAAAGAAAGATAATCACATCTGTGGTCCTTAAAAAACCACACCCCAAACACCTATTAGTCCTAGGAAGGAACATAGTGATCCTTCATCATTCATTGCACATGAGTGAAACAGAGCCATTTTTCTCCTACCCCACATTCTGTACTAACTTTTTTCTTTGTTTTGTACAGCTGTTTTCTACAAACTTTAATGTGAGGGATAGGATCCCATTAAATTATATAATCAGTTAGTTTAAGGCATTCTTAGTATTATATGGTCTGAAATACAGAATGATTTGATTTCTTGTGTGCCTGGTAGGCAGATTGGATGATCCCCTGGGTTAATAAGTTTTGGTGGTTTTTTGGTTTTTTTAAACAACCATCACTCTTGCATTTGCACATTAGTTGAAATGTATTTCTTGGCACAGATTGTTGGGGGTTTTTTCCATTTGGGAAGTAACTTAGAGGCATCCTGACTGCTGTTAATGACCTTCATCTAGATGGCTGAGCACCAATCTATTTGAACTTAAAACTGCAAAGCAGTTGAGAGTCCTTTCTTCATAAGCTTCTCAATTTCAGGGTAATCCTAATGGGCATTTCTCTCTTAGGTACTCAGTGTAGCATAACTTGCTTTCTTCTAAATATGCTTAGGATTGCAGTTTTGAACCAATCTTCTGAGGAAGCAAAATGAGTACCACTTAGTTCGTACATACAGAATTTCAGTTTTGTTGTTCAGCAGCATTTCAACCAGTATGTGTGGCATTTAAAACATGTGGGAAGTTAATATTTGTCCCCTATTGGCTTTTTAAGTGTATCTTGTTTCATATTCAAGGAAGCAGATGCCTCTAGCAAATGTATGGATAAGAATAACTACAATAGAGATGCATGCACCCTGTACTTTTTAAAATACAAGAGCTGCAAAAAGTTTTGGGTAAGTAGGCTAAATCACACTGTAATCAGAATGTTTGTGGTTATCCGTGGTATTTTTTATATCTGAACTTGCAAGATCATGGAAATGGGTTTAGCACTTTAATTAGCCATTGATCCTGGAAAAGCTGGCAATTTTAACGAGGCAAGATATTTTAAACACAATTATGATGGTGATACTCACATAATCCAGTTTCTAGAATTTAGATGCAGACCCCAGTCCCAATAAGAGTACAAGAGTTGCCTTACCCTAGGCCTGCAGGAGCATATGCTTTTGCAGCCAACTTGAGAAATAGATCAAAACTAGATAGCTTTGACTTCATGTGAGACAGTGGACTCACAAAGTAGAGCTAGCCGGATGCTGTTATTCATTACAGCAACAACATTATTTCCATCTTTGCCCAGGTAGTAGCTCCTCAAGCTGACATCCTTGCTAAATCTGCTAGCACATCTCCAGCTCTTCCTTGGTAGTAAACTAAATGCCCATGTATGGCTAAAGAGGGAAAGTTAAGGCACAGTGCTCTCCAGGCAGTTCTAGGAAGTGCAAACAGTCCAGTTCAGATTTGTGCAAGAAATCATTTCAGGACCACGTTCCATTTCCAAACTGCTTGATCGTTGCTAGTGTGGATCATTAACAGTTCACTTGATTGAATTTCACTTTAGATATCTGATACCATTCTCCTTTAACCTGCTTCGCTTTGAATCAGTCTTTGCCATCTTAATGGGCATAGCTATGCAGGAAGTTCACAACTATTTTGAGTTAACATGACTTCTCCAACTTTAGACTCTAATTAAGCGGAATATTTTTAGCAGAGAAAATGCTGCTTTTAAATTAGCAAATACATTGCATTTTATGTGCAAACTGGTTTTGGTAGGTTGTCCCCTTGTACCTTTGTATTGCAGCATAATTCTTGTAACCCAGTGAAACAAGTAGGGGAAAGTTGCCAATATATCAACTTTGAAGACAGCTAGACTTCCAGTTATCTAAATATTTAAAATACTTATTTTGCTAATAATGAAGATAATTTAATTCACTGCCACACTGATTCTCTGTATTTCTAGAATGGGATCGTGATGCAGAGAAGAAAAGATGGAATCAAACCAGATATGCCTACAGCAGAAGAGAGAGAGAAGATCCTGGCATCAATTGGAAGAATACCGTACTGATTGTGCAGTGTTACAGTGGTGTTGTTGCAAGCAAGGCATTCTGGAAAGAATGTTGAAAAACACCTTTAGACTAGGTGGCTATTGTTGCCACCTTCTTAAACACCTTTGTACAATACCCTTCTGAATAATAATTTAGGCTATTGCCTCTATAAGCTGGTTTTTATTGAAACGAATGCAGAAACCTGAAGCCTTGATGACTATCGGAATTAACTTACATGGCATGTAAGAGAAACGTTTAGTAATAAATCAGCCTTTTTAATGATGAAACTATGGTTTTTATTTTTTATGCTATTAAAAAGCAAAAAGTTGAATCTCATAAGATTACAAACAGTGGCAAATAAGAATTTAATTTGAAAGAAAAAGCCTAGGTTATACCATATTGGGAGAAAGAGTGAATATTGTTCTGAAAGAAGGAGAACCACTTTTAGTTAGATTTGCTTTACATAATTGGGGGATTCTCTAATTTGTCTATAGTAAATCAGTTTTGCAATTCTATCAATATTGCACATCCTGAAAAATGAAACACTTAATTGGTGTTATGCTATTCTTCATCTCAATACTATATTCTCACCACAGTAACAGATCTAGTTACAACTTTAGTATCTCCTTTCACCAAAGATTGATTCAAATAATTCAGTAGTATAGCAACTGAGTCTTCTGATAAACTATCACAGAACTTCCTATAAACCAACACTATTTCCCACCAATTATTACATCACAATTCTGGAATTGTGTAGAAGTTGAGGTACGATTCAGCATATCTCAAACTGTCATCAGTTTGCAAATTGTGATGCATCTTTAGCATGTTTCCTATTGAGTTCATAGAATTGTAGAGTTGGAAGGAACCCCAGTTCCTTCAGTGCAGGAATCTCAACTGAAGCATTCATGATAGGTGTCCATCCAACCTCTGCTTAAAAATCTCCAAAGGAGAGTTCTTCTGAGGGAGCCCACTGTCAAACAGCTCTAGCGGTCAGAAGGTTTTCCCCGAATGTCTAATTGGAATCTCATTTCTTGTAATTTGAAGCCATATGTTCAAATTTCATTTTGTTTGCACCCAGCTCTCCAGTTTGTTAAGCAGTTAAGGTCATTTTGATTCTCAATTCTGTCTTCTGCAGCATTAGCCACTCCTCCCAGTTTGCTGTCATCTGAAAATTTGATGAGCATCCCCTCAGTTCCTTCACCCTAGTTGTTTATAAAAATGTTGAATAACAGCTGGCCCATAACAGAACCCTGCAACACCGCACTTGTCACTTTTTTCCAGGAGGAACCATGGACTTTGTCAGGAGTCTTACTGAAATCAAGATACACTACGTCCACAGCATTCCCCTGATCTACCAAGCTTATAACTCATATCACATGGCTTGTTTTCGAGAAACCACAGCATCCTTATCTAAGTGCTCACAGATCTGTTCTAGGATCTTTTCTGGTATTTATGTCAAGCTGACCAGTCAGTAGTTAGTTGTAAAAAAGTGGCATGTGGAAGCGCCTCACAAGATAAACACAGTACCAACAGCTGCAGTCTTAGCACTGATACAGCATGTTGCTTAATCAACTAAGTTCAGGCTTAAAGCCAGGGCATATTTTCATTTGACATTACATAATATTATTCCAAAGTTACTGTACTAGTCACAGCTGGCAAAACTGAACAATAGTGGCTAAACTGTGACCCTGTAAATATGGAATTGCAACTCTCATTAACCCTGACAATTGGCTAGGGTTAATGATAGTTGTAGTTCAACAATATCTGGAGGGCTGGAGGTTAGCCATTCGGACTCTAAACAGTGCAGAAACCAGAATGTTATGAAGTTACTGCAACACATTATAAGAAAACAAAGAGATATTTTCAGCTGCCAAAGACTGAACTGACACAAAATCTTTGGAGTGCAACATTGCAACAAGTTCAAAGAAAACCTGATACAACATGGCCTAGCTACTTCTACACTTTTACAATCCCTAATATGCCTACTTTTGCCTGCCCGTACATGTTGCATCCTACTTCTGTTTCTGTTCAGCTGCTAACTTTATTTTTCATTTCATTTCTCTATTGCTTTATATTTTTTTTGGGGGGGGCGGGCGGAATCTCAAAAGTGGTTTACAACCTACATTAAAATATTAAATACAACAATCAAGAATAAAACGTCACTAACTAAAATCAAGTATACATTCCAAGCAACATAATGAACAGGAAACTAAGATATTATCTTAAACGATTTCAAAATATTACAAAGGAGGTCAACTATAGAATGCACATTTAATGCAGCAAAGTGAACAAAAAATATATCTTAAACATTTCAAAAAGAACATTACTAAAGGAACTCAAATATAAAATGCACATTTAAAACATCACATTTAAATTAGTAATAAAATAAAACCATATAATGCTGCAAATGCTGCCAGTATTGGGTGGTGGGCGTGGAAGCTCTGGTTGGGTCTCTACTGAAAGAGAGGCAAGGTGTTCTCTGGCCTATTCAGCTGCTTCTGCTTTTGTAGCTGAAATAGCTGAAGTGAATTGGGGCCCCACCTTTGTATGCTGGGGGGAAAGGCCTTGTAACAATGGGGAAACGTAACCTGGAGGTCCAATGTATAAGGGTAATTAGGAATGCATAAGGGAATTCCCCGATGTATAAGGGAATTAGGAAAGGAAGAATCCATTGTGTTAGACCTAATATGTCAGAGTAGTAAACCTCCCTTCAGGTAATGTTGTGAGTTCCAAATTCCTCCATAGGTGACTTACTCATAAATAAAAACAAAAAAATTTTTTTCTTTCCAGTAGCACCTTAAAGACCAACTAAGTTAGTTCTTGGTATGAGCTTTCGTGTGTATCTGAAGAAGTGTGCATGCACACGAAAGCTCATACCAAGAACTAACTTAGTTGGTCTTTAAGGTGCTACTGGAAAGAAAAAATTTTTTTTGTTTTGACTATGGCAGACCAACACGGCTACCTATCTGTTACTCATAAATAGTCTGGTTTCCTTCTAGTGTTCCTTTAGCAGCTAAGCATGATTTGATTTGAGTGCCTTTATTTCTTGAATGCTTGTTAATTGATGTAGTCTACAGCAATGGGCACAGATTTCATACAATGCTTTTGTGAAAAAATAAACTATTTCCTCTGAAAACATCAGCTGAGTTAATAATTTGTTGCTTGTGAGCAGTGGAACATATAGAAAGCAAAGGATTACATCAGGAATCATCAGATTTATGAGACTTATTAGTCATTTGTTGCACAGAGGTCTTCAAGCAACTTACAACATATTTTAAAAAGCACATTGTTTGTACGCGTATTATACAAATATACATACAAATATATGAATATTTATATATCGCATACAAAAACAGGTGCAAGTCATAAAAATATATAACCTCCATAACAGCCTCAGGAAGCTTTGGAGCACAAAAGCAGCAAAAACATCTTAGTCCATCCAAAGCTTGGGGGGAAAGGTAAGTTTTTACAGGATGCCAAAAAGAAATTTGTGAATGCAGCAGGTGGAGAGCGTTTCACACATGAGAGCCATAATGGAAAAGACCCTTTCCCTTGTCATCAACTTCAAATAAGGAACCTGAAAAACGTATGTACTGTGGGTGGTACATTTCCACTGAGGCTTTTTGCCTTCATTCTTGGGATGAACTGCTGCATTTTCTAACTTGGCTGGGAATCATTAGTGCAATGGTGTGACTAGTCAGCTCTGGCAGTGTGTAGGCTGTTTGCTGACCGCTGTGACTGGTTGTATTTTTTTAAATAGTGTTTAATTAGCCTTCCTCCAGCTTTATCCCTAACACAGCCACTCTTTGTGCCAGAAGCCACCACCCATCAGAAAACCTTTACCTGTAACTGAGCATCCAGGGGTTCTGTTTCTTAATTATTCAGTAGGCTGGTCCATGCTCTGTTTTTCTTAAGCCTGCTTGACCTTGCGCATGTCTGCAAGAGTAAGTCTCTTTAGCCTTGGCTAGATCCCATCTGCTTGCCTCCCGTATAACCTTGCCACTTAGCAGTAATTTTTCTATGGTTAGCCAGGAGCCCTCCATCTATTTCTATCTCTATCGTACAAACAAACTTAAGTGTGAATCTATAGGTAGATTCAGCAATATATGTTTGAGTAGCCTGGTTATTGTTACAACTGATTAGCTTGTAACAACTAACCAACTTGCTATTCTGTATCATTGCAATTGGCACACCAAGCTGCTAATATATTTTACTCACTGTCTCCCATTTGGGCAGAAATTTAGACTAAATAATATTTATGGAGAAATTTATTGACTTTTCTAATTCCTCCAAGTATGCAATAATATTTTGACTTTGGTAAACTGGTGTGGACAATAGTAGCTGCTTTGTGCGGTGAAATGGAACATAACCAGAACTGCTTCCATGAGCACACAAGAAACAAACAAGTTCATATATAAGTATAAACTGAGAAAACTGGAAGCCTGGGAGGCACTGAGCAAACAATAAAGAGCAAAGTCATGGCCTTCATGTTGATTAGGCGACACACAATAGAAAACCTCAACAGGAGTCAAACTCTGTAGCATTATCGGATGGCTGGAAGGCATATAGAAGGCATATAACACTCAAATATTGCTTCTTCACATGGTGGTCTGCCATTTCCCTCTAGTTTCAGGATCTCCCCTGTATGATTAAAGTTAGTATTCTCCAACACACACGAGAGGGAGAGAGAAAGTATAGGCCCATGAAGGGGAAAAATACTGAGTGGGGAATTTATATAAAATATAGGAGTGATATAGAATATAAAATCACAATATTAAAATAGTTAAAACAAATAACAATTGTAAGAATAGTGTGGGATATAGGGTACTCATGCTATATGCACCTCTCTGGGGAGGGGATTCCACAGAGAAAGACATGTCCCAGGCCACCATTCCCTGTACAGTGGTACCTCGGGTTAAGTACTGAATTCGATCCAGAGGTCCGTTTTTAACCTGAAACTGTTCTTAACCTGAAGCACCACTTTAGCTAATAGGGCCATCTGCTGCTGCCGCGCTGCCGGAGCACAATTTCTGTTCTCATCCTGAAGCAAAGTTCTTAACCTGAAGCACTATTTCTGGGTTAGTGGAGTCTGTAACCTGAAGCGTCTGTAACCTGAAGCGTATGTAACCCGAGGTACCACTGTACTTCTGATTATACTGGAACTACCAAAAGGCCCTCTCTCTGTTTATCTTAACAGCTGAAAGGGCATGTAGGTTTCAGCTGTTTGTGGCCTGTTTATGGCTTTAAACACCAACAGGAGCACATTTAATTGGATAGGTTAACAGGTTATTTGAGCCCTAAATGAAACCCTGGCCAGTAACCTGAACAATGCATTTTGGAATGGTTTAAGTTTCAGTAGCCTTCAAGGGCAGTCCCATACAGAGCGCAAGGCAATCCAGGTGTTGAATGGAATACAGTGGCCAAGCCATCTCTGTGTAATAGGGTCTGAAGCTGGAAACAGGTACTCCAAAGCCACTAAGGCCAACATTGGCTCCAGGAATATACCCATGACACAGACTTTTTTCTTGCAGAGGAGTACAAGGCTGTTCAGAACAGCCTCTCTACTCACTTATCAGACAAACAAAAATCTCACAAAATGGTATTTTCTTTAACATCTTGCCTGATGGGGGAATTCTGCAAAACTCAAAAGCTTGTTCACTATTTCATGACATTTTAATTGGTCTTAATAAAGATATTTCCTTAATATGGCTTATAATTGTCACTTTCTGAATCCAGAATTCCAAAGAGAACTCAGGATTAAGCCAGTTTTTCATAAGTGCATATACTAGAATTAGCATATACCTGCTAAACCTAACAGATGAATTCATATTGTGTCTTAAGTAAACTTATAATGTATCTTCCTGCTGCCTTACTGGTGTTTTTAATGACTTACAGACTGTTGTTGATATGTTGTAAGCTGCCTTAATATGTTTTATGAAAAGCAGGTTGTAAATTTTCAAATAAATAAATTTTAGTATACCTGTAGCAACATTTTATCTCTGAAACCTGCCCCCCCCCCAAAGCTGAGTTTCTGTGGTGAAATCATAGTTCTCTCAAATGATTGGGTATGACTTTTCTATCTTACTGAAGTTGGTAGCTCCTCACAATTAGCAAGCGCCATAAATAAAATATGTATTATAGAGTGAGAAGTGGATACTGTGGAATGTAAAGTTCAACAGTGGACTTCTGAAAATATATACATTCTTCTGGTTCTTCCATCATTTCCTGGTTACTGAAGCTGGAACAAAGCATCCTTTTGTTGCCAATCACATGGTTCTCATTAGGAGGGAGCTTTGATTTTTGTTCTCCAAAAAGCAGAAGCATGCATTTAGTAAATTGGAGGTATTTGAAAACTTTACCTCCTGTCTAAGGTGCTGTTGGTAACCTCCGGAGAGGAGGCAAAACAAGCAAATTTTCCTGCAATGAAATAAGTTCAGTTTACGGTCTTCCGCTTTTGGAAGAACTGTACCTTAATAAAATGCTGTATAAAGTGTATAAAGTGTCACTACTTGTCTGTATCATTCATATGGTTTCTGTACTGTTGCCTCAGATGTTGCCTCTGTAAAGCAAGTGGTTGAATGATTGCAATTCTAGAGTTGATGAATTGTTTTCTTTCTTTTATTTTCAAAATATGCAAAGATCTGAAAGATAAAAGGCTGATGGAACACAGTTCTAAATTTAAGTGGAAGCAAAACTGTTGTTTTTATTCCTGTACCTTTTACCAGTTAACCCAATTTAGACAATTATCACATCAATGAAAGTATTCCTGGATGAATAGAGAGGTCCAGGGCCTGTTGCGGGAAAGGAACAGGGCTTTCAGGTCAGGCGAGGTGCAGCTTTACAGTGTGGCAAGAGCAAACTTGAAGAGGGGTATTCGACAGGCAAAACGGGATTATAGGCTGAGGATTGAGGATAATTTAAGGAGCAACAACACAAGACAGATGTGGCAGGGGATTCAGCACATTACCAACTACAAACCTAACCTTGGTGCTGTCGACGGTGACCCTTTGCTGGCGGAGGAGCTTAACCTCTTCTTTGCTCGCTTCGAGAAGGAGCCACCTGAGACGCCGGTATTACAGCCACCAGCCCATAGGGGCCCCTCATTCACGGTAGAGGAGCATGAGGTGAGAAAGGTATTGAGGATGGTGAATCCGAGGAAGGCGGCTGGACCTGATGGCATCACTGGAAAGGTGTTGAAGGGCTGTGCGGATCAGCTGGCGAGGGTCTTTACTAAGATCTTCAACAAGTCCTTACACCAGTCTATTGTCCCACCCTGCCTGAAGTCGTCAACTATTGTCCCTCTGCCCAAAAAATCCACAATCAGTAGTTTGAACGACTACAGACCAGTTGCACTGACTCCAATCATCATGAAGTGTTTTGAGAAACTGGTGCGCCGTCATATTATTTCCTGTCTTCCATCAACTTTTGACAACTACCAGTTTGCATACAGGGCAAATAGATCCACAGAGGACGCTATCACCACCACTCTCCATGCTGCTCTGTCCCATCTGGAGCAGCCGGGGAGTTATGTGAGGCTGCTGTTTGTGGATTTTAGCTCAGCTTTTAACACTATTCTCCCCCATAGACTGGTGTCCAAGCTAGAGGCGATTGGACTCTCCAACTCCACCTGTCTCTGGGTTTTGGATTTTTTGTCAGAACGTTCTCAGAGGGTTAGAGTAGGGTCACATATGTCCACAGCCCTTAGCCTTAACACCGGCTCACCACAGGGTTGTGTGTTGAGTCCCCTGCTCTATGCTCTCTATACGTATGACTGTACAGCCATCTATTCCAGCAACAAAATCATCAAGTTTGCTGATGACACTACGGTGGTAGGGCTCATTTCAGGAGGGGATGAGTCCGCCTATCGGGACGAGGTGGAGCGGCTCTGTGTTTGGTGTGGAGAGAACAATCTGGCTCTTAATACGGCTAAGACCAAGGAATTAGTGGTGGATTACAGGAAAAAAAAGGCGGACATTCAGCCCTTGCATATCAATGGGGAACGGGTGGAGAGGGTGGCGGAATTCAGGTTTTTGGGAGTAACTATCGATCAGGGCATGACTTGGAGCGCAAATACCACTGCTCTGGTGAAGAAGGCCCAGCAGAGAATTTATTTCCTCAGACTTTTAAAGAAGAACAATCTGAGTGAGAGACTGCTGGTGTCCTTCTACCGAGGCTCCATAGAGAGCATTCTTACATACTGTATTTGTGCTTGGTTCTCCAGTTGTACAGCTAGGGAGAGGAAGGTGCTCCAGAAGGTCATAACCACAGCACAAAGGATTATTGGTCAACCTCTCCCATCCTTGGAAGAATTGTACGGTTCCCGTTGTCTTAGGAAAGCAAACAACATCCTGCAGGATTCATCTCACCCGGGATATAGTCTGTTTGCACTACTGCCGTCTGGCAGGAGATATAGAAACATCAAGTCAAGGACAAATAGACTGAAAAACAGTTTCTACCCGAGAGCTGTGGCCCTTTTGAATGCTGTAACTCGATAGTGTGACTTGGGGGATTGATGGGTGTGGGTGTGGGTGTGGCTGGAATGTGGTTTGTGGGTTGTTGTTGTTGTTTTGCTTTTGTTGTTTTTAAGGGATGGCATCCAATTTCGTTGCACTTGTGCAATGTTGCACGTGTGTAATGACAATAAAGAATCTATCTATCTATCTATCTATCTATCTATCTATTCCCACTATGGATTTCTGTGCAAGAAAGTGATTTATTTGCTAAACTTACATATCCAATGGCTACTAAAATCACAGAGGTAAGCCTGGGAGGGGTAAGGTGGCAACTCTTGCCGCTACTCTAATTTTTATTTAAACCTAGAACTACCTTCTACTCCTAGAACCAGATGGGAATAGATTGTTGCAAAGATAAGTAAGCATTACCTCGTGTCCTTCAGCTTTTAGATTGGTTTCTGGGTGAACATATGTGGCTTGGCGCTTTCGTTAATCCTTTCTGTTTTTAAAAGCAAACCTTGAGGTTCATGGAAATTTTTTATCTGTGTTTCTCAGGGCTGAATGAGGGATGGCAGAGTTGCACGAGCATAAATATCCAGTAATTAGAATTTAAGAAAAGGTTTTGTGAAGAGAGAGATATATTGGGAGCTTTTCACATAGCATCATGGGAACAGATGTTTTATCTAGACAATGATTGTTGGGCACAGAATGTTGGGCTATATGGAACTTGGGCTGAAAAGTGATTCTAAGTTTTCAGAAAGTATAACATTTTATTTTACAGCAATAACACAAAAGCATTGCAATGGGAGATGCTAAGCATCACACAGACTGAAACTGCTCTATATAGCCAAGCTTGGTTTCAGTAATAAATCAGACAAGACTGAGATAAGGCTAGTCTGCAGCTTCTACAAGTGTGAGTCAAAATCACAATGTTGCTTTCATCTATTCAGAGTCCCGCCCCCCCCCCAAACATAACCAGGAGTTAGAATGGTAAACAGAAATTGGACACTGGAACGTGTGCAACTAAGTGTGTGTAGCATGTGGAATTTCCAATGCTGAATTAGATGACCTGAGAGGGCTTTATGACGTTTGGTCAAATATTCTCCCCTCTCCATCTATATGTGAGTCTCTGCATTTGTGAAGCATTCCATGAGTTCTTTACCAGAGAGGAATGATGGACTATGCTGAAATGGCAAAGTTGACTGGAAAGCTCAGGAACCAAGAGGACAAAAACTTAAAATTTATAATTTATTTCAGAGACCTCTGCAAGCACATGAAAAATTAGCAGGATTTTAATCTCACTTGTAACAAATATTATAGACAATATGGATTGATATAAAACATAGACTATGGAACAATATGCAGTTGTAAATGTTGACAAAAGGACCCATGGAGGGGAATTGGGGGGAAGTCTCATGATTCAGAGTAATTTCTATATATGGATATGAATTTAGATTGTTATAATTTTATATTTGTAAAACCAAATAAAATGATTTAAAAAATAAAAAATGAGAGTGTTGCATCTTGGGTGTGTTATTTAACATGCATGCTTTCCGTTCATGCAAGCATTTGGTTTGTATACTCTACATAAATGAGGCAGAGCACTAAAGATTTTTTGTTCATAATATTTAAGAACCTGGGAATTATTCAAGTAATTTCTAAACTGTAAAAGCTCTGAAAAACCAAGCATTTGACAATTGATAAAATATTTTTATAGAAAGGTTTCAATTATGACTACTGTCAGAATGGGATAGTCACCTTGGGCCAAAGAACATAGGATAAGTAAATTTCTTGAATATGTGAATTAATGAAAACGGTAGTCATGATGCATTTTAGTACAGTGGTACCTCGGTTTACGAACTTAATCCATTCCGGAAGTCCGCTCTTAAACCAAAACCGTTCTTAAACTGAGGCATGCTTTCCCTAAGGAGGCCTCTCGCCACCGGTGCCCTTCCACCATTCAGCTTCCATTTGTAGACCGAGGTAAAGTTCGCTAACCAGAACACTACTTCCGGTTTTGCAGAGTTCGTATACCGAATGATTCATAAACAGGGCTGTTCTTAAATCAAGGTACCACTGTACAATTACAGTGTACAGGGTTACAGACGCTTCAGGTTACAGACGCTTCAGGTTACAGAGTCCACTAACCCAGAAGTAGTACCTCAGGTTAAGAACTTTGCTTCAGAATGAGAACAGAAATCGTGCTCCGGCGGCGCGGCAGCAGCGGGAGGCCCCATTAGCTACAGTGGCGTAGCGTGGGTTGTCAGCACCCGGGGCAAGGCAAGTAATTTGCGCCCCCTAACCCGGGAGGGGCAGAGAGCTGCGAGTGCGAGTGCGCCCCCTCAGATGTTGCGCCCGGTGCGGCCAGCCCCCCTGCACCCCCCACGCTACGCCACTGATTAGCTAAAGTGGTACCTCAGGTTAAGAGCAGTTTCAGGTTAAGAATAGACCTCCAGTACGAATTAAGTTCTTAACCCGAGGTACCACTGTACAGGTTTTCCTAAGATGCACATTGTTCTATGCAATTCATCTAAATATATACATAGTTGCAAAGCATTCCCCCCTAATATATTGTATTTTTTTGTATTGTACTTTCTTTAATATATGCATTTATATGCACACTTATGTGCATTTTTTTACACTTTACACATTACTTGGCTGGAGAACTGCATTGCAAAATTCAGAGAAGTGTGAATGTCAAAGGGTAGCTTTGGTTTCAGGAATGCTTTGAAATGCAAACTGAATAAAATTTTCTCTTCCTGCAATGGAAGCTCATGTGTCACATCAGTAAAGAGTGGCTTTGGACCCAGGACATGCAAGTATGCAGGAAGCACACTTGCCTTTTTTTGGGTATTTGTAATATCTGATTTGAAACTTGAAGTTTAAAGTGTAAGCTTTTCCCACCTTTTGGAGCTTGTAAATCTTGTCTATGTTCCATGCGAAACCTCTAGAGGGCTCTGGCTTACCTGAGCGACCATAACGCAGCACCACTGTGCATCCATCCCAGTTTTACCACCAGTGTTAAGTACGGATTCTGGCAACAGACACTGACGCAGCTCCGAGGAAACTGGCCGCTTGGCAGGCAGACATGTTGCTTGCTTAGAAGGACGGAGCGAGTTAATTAGGAAAGCAAACTGGTGCCCTCTAGAGGCTTGTCTTAAAACGTACAAAACACTTCTCCACAGAGAAAGATGAGCTGTACAAGTTCTGCATCGCATGTCAAAGAGAACAAGCCTACGAGCCAGACTGGCACCATCACCTCAATCTTGACAAAATGTGAAGCAGCCTGTATTCCAAATAAGCCTCTCATTGAATTCAATCAGCCTTTGCCAACCTGGTGTCTTTTGAACTATTTGTTTAGGGACAAAACACCCTATAAACCACTACATAAAAGAATAAGCAGTGTACCAAAAATAATGATCAGCAATGCATAGCTAAGACCAGCAAGATATACATAGCAAGTATACATGACTAAATCATATATACACTTGCTGGGGAAAAGGTTTTTTTAGCAGAAGTCTAAAACAGTGGGACTGGGGAACCTGCAGCTCATAGAACAAATTTGTCCCATCAGGGCTTCCCCATGAGGCCATTTCCCCCAAACCCCACATAACTGCCTATAAAAAAAGGTAAAGGGCCCCTGAGAGTTAAGTCCAATCGAGACTGGGATTGCGGTGCTCATCTCACTTTACTGGCCGAGGGAGCTGATGTTTGTCCGCAGACAGTTTTTCCGGTCATGTGGCCAGCATGACTAAGCCGCTTCTGGCGAAACCAGAGCAATGCACAGAAACACCATTTATCTTCACGCTGGAGCGGTACCTATTTATCTACTTGCAGTGGTGTGCTTTCGAACTGCTAGGTTGGCAGGAGCTGGGACCGAGCAATGGGAGCTCATCCCGTTGCAGGGATTTGAACCGCTGACCTTCTGATCGGCAAGCCCAAGAGGCTCAGTGGTTTAGACCATAGCACCACCCATATCCTATACCTGGCATTATATGTGGCATCAGGTGTGGAGCAAGGGGAGATGCAGCTGCCAATCCCTGAAGAAAGCAGGAGTGAACCCTCTGTACACTAGCTGATGTGCTTGAGGTTTCAGTGCAAACCCCTTTGTGATCAGAAAGGGGGTTTGCATTAAATCCCTTGCTAAAGTGAAGGTGTTCCCTCTATTTTAGCAGGTGTTTCAACTGCTCCTCTAAGAACCACGCACGCCCACACTGTCTGCCTTCTGCCAGGAAGAGGTTTTCCTTGAAACTGCCATTAACATGGAATAAGAAATGCCGGTTTTAGTGGTTGTTTCTGTAAAAACTGCTCCACGCTCTTGGAGAAAACCCCCTGTTAGAAAACAGGCTTGTGTTCTCCCACTCCTTGGTTGATGGTGGGAGAGCCAAGCCTACTTTCTGATGGATGGTGAGCCTTGCTGTGTGTGAGGTGCTTTGAAGTCTTGACTTTGAGACTTCAAAGCACCAAAACATCTGACACTATTGTGACATCAAGTGATTGGCTGGAGGGCGCCCCTACCCACCTGTCAAATTGGGCCTTCAAAGCCAATCCTACTAAGAAACCTGGCCCATGGAGCTAAAAAGGTCCCCGCAGTGCAGTATGGATGCCTGCCTAATATGGAAAGACAAGGATTTCCAAAGTGTAGGTGATGCTACAATTCTCACCCCCCCCCCCCGGCCAGCATGGCAGCATACCAACCAGCTTGGTAAAGGCTGGCTTAAATCTTCATGAACTTAGGGAGCAAATCCTCAGTTCCCACACAGCCTGGCAGGGCTACCACCCCATTTGCAGCCCTGCCACACACAGCAGCCTGGAGTTTGTGCAGCAGTTGAGTCTCATGGCATCAAGCGATGGCAGTAGGGCTAAGTTGGGATTCAATGGGTCCTAGGCTGGCTCAGCCCCATCCCGAACCTTCCTGCCAATGGGACTTCCACCCCTGCACATTTGGTGGGTGGAAGGAGAATCCATCGCAGAAATGGAGTGATGGACATAGCTTGACAGACAGCAGACATTGGAAAAAAACACAACACATAGAGTGCACAAAGAGGGCCAGGATTGCTCTGCTAGATGATTCATAGCTGAAGCAAACATATCACAAAGCACAACTTGCCACACATGTTCAAGACAAGTAAATACGCAATGTTCATGCGCAAGTCTAGCATCAAACAAGATCTGGGGCCACCCGATACTAAGAAATAACTCAAATGTATCTCCTTGCTAACTGTCTGGGATTGATCAGAAAGATAACTTTCCTATTTTCATTGTTTCTTGGAGTAGTGTCTTTTGGTGAACTGTTTTAGATAAAAATAGAAAACACTGTTCAAAAGACGGTTTTGCTACAGCACCGTCTGCTAAACATTTAGCCCTGTCTTCAGATATTACCATATCAAGATGAAGAGACCAGCTTTTATATAAAACACAAACCAGACTTCCCCACAATGAAAATAAAGAAGCAACTCCTATTTTGGAAGTAAATCTCTGTAACTAATATGTGGCAAACAGGGGCGGGAGGGTGCAGGCTGAAAGGTTCGCACAGTCTCTGGATAAATATAAAACAAATGTATACATCAGACAGCACATATGATAATACGGGGCGCCATGTGGTGCTTGTTTCTCAGTGGGAAGCCATACTTGTGCATTGGCACACAACATGGATCTAGGGATCTTTCTCTCTGCTTTAACACATCAACAGTCATAAGAAACAGCCTGAGAAAATTTCCTAACTTCCCTGTCAAGCTACAGCCATCACATAGTGATATGTGTTTGAAAACAAGACACGTTTTGTCTTTTTTACTGAAAAAATAATGGGTCATATCCATCTAAATCCTACTCAGAGTAGAAACATTAAAATCCATGGGTATTGAGTTCAATGGCTCTACTCCAAGTGGGACTAGCACGGGATGCAGCCCAATGTAATATTGCCCAACGTTTTGCATAAGGAGCAGCAATTAATTTTAGCAACTAGATCCTATGCTTACTTACTTAGAAGCAAGTCCCACTTAAATTTAACGGTGCCTAAATTTAAGTGGGCTCGGGGTTTTAGCTTTTTAGGGGAATATCTTGTGCCTGAATTACAGCTCCTTTCATCCCTGGACACTGGGCATGCACATTGAGGCTGATGGGAGTTAGTTCCCCATCCTTGCAGAAAGCCGAGAGAGAATATTCTCCAGACTGGTCAAATTTTTAAACTAGCACAGAAAGCCCAACTGAAAAGGGCAGTATCAGGCATGCTGCTGCCCATTTACTAAACCATCTTACTTGTGCTTAAGCAAAATTAGTGAGCCTTTCATAGCCAATGCAGGTGAGAGTTGTAAAATGATACTTCACACCTCACAAAAAATTGGTTACAGGCAAGTGAATTTAACTTAATTTTCTTATCCTAGCTATCATCACCCTAGCACACTAATTGGAGGTAACTCAAAAAAGCTTGAGGTTTCCATATGGAAACACAGACATATGCATTCATCTGCCAGAGTTGCCTGACAGTAGTTGCTGTCTTTGGATTAAGTGGTTTGGGATTTTGACTCAAACATTCAGTGTGGATTTAACCATCTACATTTGCCATTCACATGAGGCAATTCAGTGTGAGATTTTGATACATCAGCACCTTGTAAGTGATTCCTTCCTTAGTAGCACTCTATGAAGTTTACCTCGTCTCTCCTGACCTTTTGTGTGCACTCCTCATATTAAGACCCTATAAAAAAGGGCTTTGAGATTTTCACTGAAAAAACATTGCTTCCCAAACCATCTCCCCCATGAACTTAGGATTTTTCTTCTTCCTGTTACAGCAATTGTAACACACTGTGCTGGATGCTGTATGATTTTTAAATCATTTCTTATATTGTATTTTAGGACAATTGGAATTCTGTGCAAGTGTTCTTCACCTCAACAAAACTTGTGGACCAGTTTGGGAATACCTGCTCTTTAAGAAAGCTGACTTTAAAAATACATTACTTTTAAAAGTGACTCATCTGCAGCATATCCAAGTTTGTATTGATGGGTTCCCCAGCAGAAAAAAACCACCCCCCTGTACACAGGTAGAGCACAATGGTGTTTCTGTACCGATTGTATCATCTGCCACAGCCATAGGTGGGGCTTGAATGAAAAAAAGAAAAGAAAAAAAAAAGAAAAAAAAGGAGGAGGAGGAATAGATGATGTACTCCCTTTAATAAACCGTTTAGCCTAACTTTTATTTAGACTCTGGCCCGTTTACAACATCAATTTGCAAACACTACCATCAGCTACTATTAAGAACTCATATAAAGATGAACTAGGCAGCGTCAGCACTGTGTACTGTTTTTCCACAGGGAGGGATGTGAACACATCATTCGCTCAGAGATGCTTTTCGAGTTCGTAGTGCAGTTCATTGCCTTTAAACGGTGTGAGACTTGCCAGGGCCTCACCCCCACAATCCTGACCTTTTGATCGAGGCAGTCGTGCTTACAAATACCAGTTGCTGGAAACCACAGGAGGGGAGATTGCTCTTGGGCCTAGGGCTCCTGCTTGTGGGTTCACTACAGGCAACTGGCCAGCCACTGTGAGATGCTGGACTAGATGGGTCATTGGCCTGATCCAGCTGGCTCTTTTTATGCCTTATCCAGTGCTCCCTTGTCCAAGTGCAGGGTTGGGTGTGGAGCAGCATCTTGTTACAGGATGCACAGCTGGCCCTGCCTCTGACATTTAGATGCTCGGTGAAAAATGGTACCATTGTGTCACACATTCAGGATGGATCTCTTGATTCCCTTCCCAGTTTTGCTATAGTTGCTACTGAGGCAGTTTCACAATAAGGGCAACCAAGGCACGGCTTTGAAAGAATTGTGTGTCCCATCTTCTGTCCTCCACATTGCACCACTTTCCATTTGGATTGTGAGGAGCGGCAGGATGCTTTGTATAGTAACTGCATTCTGTTTCACTTTGCTTTTCCCACAGATGATTATACTGAATAAGGATCTTGGAATACATTTTTAACTTAGATTTCTGCTGTTGCTACTTGGAAGTAATCAATTCAGTATTAAAAGACTTTTAGCTGACCAAGTTTTACAGAAATCAAGGATATACAGTGGTACCTCAGGTTACACACACTTCAGGTTACAGAAGCTTCAGGTTACAAACTCCGCTAACCCAGAAATAGTACCTCGGGTGAAGAAGTTTGCTTCAGGATGAGAACAGAAATTGTGCTCTGGCAGCACGGCAGCAGCAGGAGGCCCTATTAGCTAAAGTGGTGCTTCAGGTTAAGAACAATTTCAGGTTAAGAATGAACCTCCGGAATGAATTAAGTACTTAACCCGAGGTACCACTGTAATAGATATCCTAGTCTAATCATATCCTCAACTTTGCTGTCCATCTTCACCAATTAGAATGCTGATCTTATTTGTAAACCTCATATAATTTATTTGCTTGATGCCACACTATAAACCATTGCCCAGGATGGGGGATAAACTCTTTTCCCCTTGACACCTTGTTTAAGGAGGTCTTATTTATCACAATATCCTAAAAACTCACTCGTTCTATGCAGCTAGCTACATTGTGGTCATTCACAGCTTATGTCAAAAGACAAAATTATGGCTTTTAAGTTTCTGCAAAGTATAATTTTATCTGGATTCTATTACATTCCAGGACTTACTATTGATCATTCTGTTGTGCTTCCATAGAATCGTGATCTTATTATTCATAGCATTGTTTTTAACTCTCTGCAATAACAATTTTGCATCATTTTCTTTCTTAAGCTGTGGAACAGATGATGTCAAACAGGCAAGTCAATGTTATTTTTCTATCTCTGAAACATTTGCATTGTTAAATGTAAGAAAGCAAATTAATTAAAAAGAAAAATAATTGTAGCTGTTACTTGTACATAAACAATGTAAAGTAAAAATATACCACCAACTCTTAATATTAGATAGTACAGACAGAGACCATTTTGCACAGGTGTTTTGTTCCTGGTTCCCGCACGTGTTGGTGGAGTGTGCATAAGCTTGCCCCACCCCCAGTTCTGCCCTCTCTGAGGTCCAAAAGGACCCACACATTGGTGGTCACATATCAATGGGATGTGTGCAAAATGGTCTCTGCCTGTAAGTAAAGGGCAGAGAGGAGAGTTGGTTCACAGAAGCCTCAAGATAAAGTTCTTCTTCATCATGAAGCTCCCTAGGTGGCTCCTGCCAACTGAACCTCACAAAGCTGGAAAACAAAATTAGATACACAAATGGGTACATCAATATTACACTATTCTGTTACCAAAATTACTGTTCTTCCCATTTCACCCATATTAAAAGTGTTAGGCCAGACACACAAAAATACACAGGATAAATATGACTTCAGGAGTTACGAGAAATAATTTATTAAGAAAAACAGTTTTTAAAATTATTGCTGCTGTTTAATTTGTACATGAAAAAGTAAAGCTCAAAAAGCCTTTATACAAATTTGTTCCAAGATTTAATATTTTTTTTTATAATAAATTTTTATTGGTTTTACAACATATATTAACACACAAAAACTAACAGTTCACAACATAACACATTAACAAACAAACATATAAACACGTATAATTTCATCACCTTTTTTTCTTAAACCTTATTTCAACGACTTCCCCATACCTCCCTTTTCTGCATCCCTGTTTTAAACTTTTTCAGCAACCCCTAATTTCAATTACTTATGATTCAATTTCTTTGATCCTTTTTCTCTTACCCAATCATTTATCGCTGCAATTCTGTTTTGCGTTACCCATGACATTTTAGCACTCATTAATCTTACAACAGTTCTTAAGATAAACTTTAAATTTCTTCCAATCTTCTTCCACCGTCTCTTTCCCTTGGTCACGGATTCTGCCAGTCATCTCGGCCAGTCCCATATAGTCAATCACCTTCGTCTGCCACTCTTCCAGCGTGGGTAGTTCTTGTGTCTTCCAATACTTTGCTAAAAGAACTCTTGCTGCTGTTGTAGCATACATAAAGAACGTCCTATCTTTCCTTGACACCAGTTGGCCTACCATGCCCAGGAGGAAGGCCTCTGGTTTCTTATGAAAAGTACACTTAAGTACCTTCTTAATTTCATTATAGATCATTTCCCAGAAGGCCTTGATCCTTGGGCACGTCCACCAAAGATGGTAGAAAGTACCTTCAGTTTCCTTACATTTCCAGCATTTATTATTGGGCGTATGATAGATTTTTGCAAGCTTGACTGGGGTCATGTACCACCTATAAATCATTTTCATAATGTTCTCTCTTAAGGCATTACATGCCGTAAATTTTATACCGGTAGTCCATAACTGTTCCCAGTCAGCAAACATAATGTCATGACCAATGTCTTGTGCCCATTTAATCATAGCTGATTTAACCGTCTCATCCTGTGTATTCCATTTCAACAGCAAGTTATACATTCTTGACAGATTCTTAGTATTGGGTTCCAAAAGCTCTGTTTCTAATTTTGACCTCTCCACCTGGAAGCCAATTTTCCTGTCCTTCAAGATTTAATATTTTATTGCAATAAAAATCACTTAATTCACAAGCTACATACAACAAGGACACAGCAGCAGTTCTAAAAAGAGTTGTAATTAAAAATCATTCATATTCCACCATCAGTGAAATTTAGTTCAAAAATAATTTTATTTCTTACTAACAAGTCATGCTATCTTTGATGTTTCAGGCACACATTAAGTATTGGCATTATAGGAGTTCCACACATCTGACACTCAGAAGGTAAGTCAAAGTTGGAATTTTTGTTGCTGTTCACTGAGATTTATTGTCTTCAATCTTATTTGCATGACCTACGAATGTCTCCATAAAATGGAAATACCCCATATAGTCTCCGAGAAGCATACCAACTTTTGTAGGTATTAAACTGGGGAAAAAGAAAGAAAGAACACAGGCATGATGAGTGTCAAACTTTGAGATTCTCTTCTGCTTTGGCACCATTGTTTTATTTCCTTTCCCACCTTTCCACTAGCACATAATGCTCAAGGTGTCCAACAATATGTTCATTAAAGCAAACTAAAAACACACAGACATGCCACAGAACTGGAAAATCAAAAGGCAGGTGATTAAAAAGGCAAGCATCAATACATAACCTGGACAGGTTAATAACAACAACACAAAACCATCTGGAACCAGATGAGCCAAAATAAGTTGAGGGAGCAGAGGGCCTTCCTGTGGAAGAGCTCCACAACTAAGACATGCCCTCAGCCTTTCATGTGTGTACCAGCCTGTGCAGGGCCTGAAGAACTTTCCCAACAGAGCACAGGCAGGGTGGCATGGCAGTCTCTTAAGTATCCTGCACCCCTGCCATGTAGGGCTTAATAACCAGCACATCCAAATGCTCCTTGGAAACTGAACAGTAATCAGTGCAGGTGTTCAGGAAGGGCAACAATATGCTCTGAAAACCCTGGCTGCTGCATCTCAACACTTTCTGGAGATGCTTCAAAGGCATCGCTGCCATGTTAATCCAATCCTGATGTAACCCAAGACACATGTTACTGGGGCTAAGTAAGATCGTCCCAGACTAAGGTGCAGAGAAATCACCAACCAGAGTGAGCCAAAGGCTTTCTTGGCTACAGCTGTCCTGGGCGTCCAGAAGGAGGAAAAAGAAAGCTCTACCTGTCACACATTTCTCTTCCACAACCACACCCTCCACAAACCATAAGAACTACCTAGCTCATGGGTAGGCAAACTAAGGCCCGGGGGCCAGATCCAGCCCAAATGCCTTCTAAATCCGGCCCGTGGATGAGTGGAATGTGTCATTTTATTTAAAATGCATCTCTGGGTTATTTGTGGGGCATAGGAATTCATTCATTTTTTTTCTTCAAAATATAGTCTGGCCCCCCACAAGGTCTGAGGAACAGTGGTCCAGCCCTCTGCTGAAAAAGTTTGCTAACCCCTGACCTAACTTCTCCCTCTGCTGTTCATTTTATACAGCCCTTATTTATCATGTCTCCCTTTTTTTGCACCTCAGGACCAAAACACACGTGGCATAGAAGATTAGAGCTCCTGAAATAGTATATTTTACTCAAATGCCATTCATTTAGCTCATCACCTCCACACAACTCCCTTGATCCAGCTCCTGCCCATACATCTAAAGGTCCTGTTACACCTTGTGGGAAAAGTAATAATACAGACATCTATTTCTCTCTTCCAGGGATATAAGGCAGCTATTATGAGAAGCTTAACTGTCAAAAATTAAGGACAGAAGCATATTTATTCTGTCTGCAGAGTGAGTTAATTATAATAGGGCAAAGTAATTATATCAGGATATTTATTCAACAGATAAAATTTCCTCTGCTTATGTATTTGTTTATTAATGAAATCCTGTTTTTTATGTCATAGCTCTGTTTCTAGGAGTATTATCATTTTTATGTTGGTATTTTTGTATACCACTCAGGCATTTTAAAATACTGAGTAGTTCAGAAATGCTTCTAAACAAATATATAAAAAGAAATAAAGGCAGCTTCTCCTGCTCATTTCTAAAAGTTGTGTGATTTTGAAGAGACAGGAATCCTGCAGGAAAGCAGGCGTTCAGACATATGTAAAAATAATGCAACAACAACAACAACAACAACAACAACAACAACAACAACAACAATAATAATACCTTTCTATTCCTTACATTTATCTCATGTCAGTACCTACATATTTTCTTCCCCTCCCACAAAAGGCACTTGAATCCTTTCCAGATAATAAATTCAGTGCAACATTTCACAATCCAGAGGTATTCACTTGCAGCAGGAAGCTGCCACACCATGTGGTCTATCTAGCATGCTTCTCCCCAACCTGCTTTTCTAGAACTTAAGGTCTTCCCCAACTCAAGTTGCTTGCATTCTCACAGAGGGGAAAAAGGATTCAGACACCTATGCATCACCCCACCCCCTTCAAGGTCACAGAGCATTGTTAGGAAAGACTGAGGATTTAGAGATTGATGTGGCACTGTGGGTTAAACCACAGAGCCTAGGACTTGCCAATCAGAAGGTTGGTGGTTCAAATCCCCACGACGGGGGTGAGCTCCCGTTGCTCGGTCCCTGCCCACCTAGCAGTTCGAAAGCATGTCAAAGTGCAAGTAGATAAATAGGTACCGCTCTGGCGGGAAGGTAAACGGTGTTTCCGTGCGCTGCTCTAGTTCGCCAGAAGCAGCTTAGTCATGCTGGCCACATGACCTGGAAGCTGTATGCCGGCTCCCTCGGCCAATAAAGCAAGATGAACACAGCAACCCCAGAGTCAGTCATGACTGGACCTAATGGTCAGGGGTCGCTTTACCTTTACCTCGCAAAGCATGGGGAATGTGGGTTGCGTTAACTGTCCCTGCAGCTTTGCCCAAGCAAACTGACGTCTTCCACAACTACTGAGTAAAGTGTTTGGAGTCCTAACCATTTTTATATAGCTTGGTCCTGAAGTCACTCCTCCTGCCTTCTTTGGGGCCTGTGGACAAGGCCAGGGAAGGTAGTTTGTCACACCAAGATTTTAAGAGTATAAATTACCAGACGAGTTTTTGCCTTAACACCTGCCTTTCTTTCAGATTTCTCCTGACACTTGTTCAAAACTCCTGTTTTGAAACCAAATTCTTGTGAAAGTAAGTCGTTTCCACCCATATCTGTCCCAAGTCACCTTGCTGTCCCAAGCAGCTGCATCATACTGTTACAAAACCGGGGGAGGGTGGGTTTCCCCCTAAACACTGAAATTAATAAGCGTTAGGATTTTGGGTTATTTGTAATACAAGGGGGGAATATAAACTCTGAAAGGAATTCCTGGGTAGCCTGGCCAAACTAGGGCCATTAAGAAAGCAATTGTGGGTCGTTAACAGGACAATAGAACTTATTGCCCCAGGTGTGACCAGAGATTGGAGATTTGGAACAATAGAGAAATGAATATACCAAAAACTCTCTGAAAGAATTGGGAGATCCTGGCACTCATTTGCCTCTAAACACAATGCTTAGATTTCCCCATATCACTGAGAAGACCCTTTTCAATCTGTTAATATTTTAAATATTTTTATGCCCTAACAGTTCTCTTGCCTGCTGCCAGGCTTCAGAGCAAGAAAGAAATGTACGAAAAATGGATGCAAAAGGAAAATGACATTCTTACCCTTTCAGTGCAATCAAAAGGGTTATGCTACGCGGGATGTAGACATACACCTGATTTCGCAGAATACCAGAGACAATTCTTTCAGCTGCATAGTCTGGATCCATAACAGGCAGGAACCGTGGCCACCTGAAGAGATAAAGCAGGTAAGAGAACTTCTCAATGGTCAGGAGTTCCCCACAGTTATCACCTGTGCCAATGAGTTTCAGATATGAAGACTGCTGCCTAGTACAGCACCATTCTGAACAGGGGGAAAATCATTTATTCTTTCTTCAATATGATTTCCCCTTATTACTTTCAAAGGGCATTTTTTTCAGGGCAAATATTTGAGAAGACCTGTCATCTGAAGACCTCTATCATTTGGAGTGAGGGTTGAGACTGTATACAGGTGGAGAAAAACCATATCCTCATAGAAGAGAGTGGGAGACTCGACGTATATAGCCCCTTCTTAATCACTCCCCAGTAGTCAAGTTGATCTGTCCTATCCGATGGTATTGTTTTGAAACATCGGGTCAGCCCACAAAAACACAACTTGGCCAGGAGGCCAGTCCATCTGGGATCTGGGTTTGTACATGATGTTGGGCTACAGAGGCAGGACAGGGATCTTGTGGGTGCTCCCATCCACCCCACTGCCCAACCATCTTCAGGACTGAGCTGGTGGAGACAGTATGGTGTTAAAGAATCCCAGGACACGAGTCTTGGGTCTCTTCAATATCCATGCTGAGTACCCTTTGCTTGGGTCCACTCAGGACTTCATGGCTGCCATGACCATCAGGTCAACACTTTGAACAGCTGACACACATTGCAGGTCATACCCTAGATCTGGTATTTGCTACAGAGGATACTGGGAAAGAACTAGTGATTGTGTGAGAGATGGGGGGGGGGGAGATCGAGATCATCACGCTGCCGTCATGAACAGATCATTCTGTGGTGAAGTCTGGATTGCGTGTGATTGATCCTCACTGTAGAGGAGGGGGGAACAGTTAGATTGGCCCACCTCCAGAGACAGGAGGATCTTCTAGGCTGCAAATTTTTAGATATAGAATCATAGGAGTGTAACGTTGGAAGGGACCACAAGCGTCATCTAATTCAACCCCCTGCAATGCAGGATTTTTTTTGCCCACCGTGGGGCTCAAACTCATGATACTGAGATTAAGAGTCTCATGCTCTATCAACAGAGCTATCCCTCTCGTTTAAATGTTTAAAAGTTGTTTAATAGTTTAAATGGTTTTAAATACAGTCATACCTTGGTTTTTGAACAGCTTAGTTCTTGAACGTTTTGGCTCCCTAACGCTGCAAACCTATTCTGGTTTGCGAACTATTTTTGGAAGCCGAAGGTCCGATGGGGCTACCGTGGCTTCCGATTGGCTGCAGGAGCTTCCTGCAGCCAATCAGAAGCCGCACTTTGGTTTCTGAATGTTTTGGAAGTTGAACGGACTTCCGGAACGGATTCCATTCAACTTCCAAGGTACGACTGTAGTATACTTTTATACTGCATATTGTTTATATTATTTTATTGTTTCGCTGTGTGCTGCCCTGGAAGGTAGGGTTGGATAGAAACTTAATAAATAAAATACCATCCTCAACAATTATCTGTCAAATGCAGAGTGACACAATAGGCACAAATTCAAGAAGTGCCACTTCTCTCAGCGCATAAATGCTACTATGGCGAACCTGCTGTTTAATTTATGTATATCATGCAGATTTGAGCATACAGGAACCCAGGAAGCAGCCTTATAATAGGGCAGATTATTTTTTTGGGCCCCTTGTTGTCTACTCTAAATGACAGTGGCTCTCCAAGGCCTTAGGTTATGTTTCAATCAATCTTCACCATTTCAGCATTTCTCTTATACAATTATTTTAACATTATATGGACACAAATATATAAACAGTTAACTCACTTGGTTTGACAGCCATCAAACATTCCCGTGTTTATGAAAAATGGACAGACAATTGTGGATTTAACACCAGTCTTTCCCAATGCCAACATCTCTATAGCTAAAGACTCAGCGAAGCCAACTACTGCAAATTTACTTGCACAGTAATCTGTGAAACGAGAGGAAAGATCTAGAAACATTGCAGCAGGACAATATCTGAGTAAAGCAATGTATTAAAGACAGGACTTTTTGTGACATGGCCTACACGCAAAATAGTTGGCAATCCTGGTTTAATGGTTTCAACAGTCTCATGCAATTATAGGTGGTATTTTTTTAAATAGAGAGTAATGTCGAATGAACTCAGAACAACTCTATGAGGATGATTACATCAACAGAGATTGACTAGCCCAGTGACACATGATCAGCTTCATGGCTAAGTTAAGGATATGAATTCAGGGCTCCCTGGTTTAAGTCTGACTTTCTACAGAACTTTCTATAGAACTAGGACTAACACAGAGATTACTGGGAATGAATTTGAAAATTATGAACACATTGAAAGCCACCTGTGCCATTGATTGGCTCTTCGCTTGCAGTGGCGTAGCGTGGGTTGTCAGCACCCGGGGCAAGGCAAGTAATTTGCGCCCCCTAACCCGTGGATTTTAGAACTCGAGTCTCTTCCACTAGATTAGCGCCCCCCCGATGTTGCGCCCGGTGCGGCCGGCCCCCCCTGCACCCCCCACGCTACGCCACTGTTCGCTTGCATGTACAGTGGACGCTCGGGTTGCGAACGTGATCCGTGCGGGATGCACGTTCGCAACCCACAGCATTCGCAACCCGCAGTTGCGTGTCTGCGCACATGTGGGTTGCGATTTGGCGCTTCTGCGCATGCGCAAAGTGCGATTCGGGGCTTCTGCACATGCGCGACCGCCGAAACCCGGAAGTAACCTGTTCCGCTACTTCCAGGTTTCGGCGGTCTGTAACCTGAAAAAATGCAACCTGAAGCATCTGTAACCTGAGGTATGACTGTACACCATTTTCTCTATGCAAGATCCTTTCCCGCACAAACATCTATGGCCCAATGCACAAGTGACAACACAGGTGCTGGCAATGATTATTTGTAATGTTCTAACATTTCTCCACAATCATAATTCAAAAGCTTCTAGCTTTCTTCAGACTGCAAGCACATTCCTCAGTTATTTACTGCAGCCTTGTCAGTGCATGCATTTAGGGGATAGGGGAACCTGTGGTCCAACAGATGTTGCTGGACTGCAGCTCCCCATCATTCTTGACCATTAGCTATGCTGGGTGGAGCAGATGGGAGTTAACATCAGTGGAGCACCATGGTTGCCATCCTCTGAGTTACACTCTTCCTTGTCCTTTTTTGGTAAAGTATTTCCTTTGTTGATTCCCACCTCCCAGTTAACTACTATTCCCTAACGCTAACATACGACAATTAATCTGAAGACTCAGTGTTCAGAGGCCTATCTGCACCCATAACCTGGCATGCTATCCTTAGCAGGAATGTTTAATGAAACTGCTTCTGCTACCAACTTCTCTGCACCTACAATCTAATCTATCATTACTGGTGTCATCTACAAGAGCAGCTCATTCTTGGCTCTCCCCAGTTGCTTCCATATAGCTGTGTGAGACTTCTATTTCTACATCAGAGAAGCCCCTGTTTATCCACCTGTTGGACCACATGTCTAAAATAGATGAAAGGATCTGTGGTCTGTGTCTTTTGTTTATCAGTGCATCTGATATGTACTAACCTGCCAGTCCTGTAACGCCAACTAAGCCAGCTGCACTTGAAATAGTTACCACATGTCCATGATTAGAAGCTGCCATGGCTGGAACAAATGCTTTGGCAGTCTAGAGAACAAACAAACAAAGATAACCAATCATACGATAACAAATAAATATACAAGGATGCATGTGCTAGCGTGGTGAACAAACTCCCTCTAGCAATTTCACCCCAGCCAGGACCTTCCTGGGCGATCTTGGGCACAGGACTTCTGCTGTTGCTACTTTAGCATCAGTTAGTACTACGTGTTCTTTACTTGAGGCATCTACAATCAGCTTTTCACTCAAGAGTCCCAGGGTGATAAAATTAACAACAAATTACAAACGAAACAGGTAGCAAAAGCAATAAATTATCCATGCAGTGAGTTTTTATCAGCCATCTTATTGAAAATTATCGAGAGGCATGTTGCATGCCGGAGGAGAGGCTATTCCTGTAGGCCGTACAGGGTCAATGTTTATAGAAATAGCATTTATGTGGGAAAAGGCAAGATGTTCTACTCTTTCATCATCATCATCATCATCATCATCATCATCATCATCAACATCGTAGTGGTTTACATTTCATAGTACCATACCTCGGGTTACAGACACTTCAGGTTGCGTGTTTTTGGGTTGCGCACCACACCGAACCCGGAAGTACCGGAATGGGTTACTTCTGGGTTTTGGCGCTCACGCATGTGCAGAAACACTAAATCGCGACCCACACGTGTGCAGATGAGGCGCTGTGGGTTGCGAATGCTGCGGGTTGTGAAGGTGCCTCCCGCACAGATCACATTCGCAACCCGAGCGTTCACTGTAATAAATTACAAAAACCAAGCACAAGTAAGTACAGTGGTATCTTGGGTTAAGAACTTAATTTGTTCCAGAGGTCCATTCTTAACCTGAAACGGTTCTTAACCTGAGGCGCGCTTTCACTAATGGGGCCTCCTGCTGCCGCTGCACCACTGGTGCGTGATTTCCGTTCTTATCCTGGGGCAAAGTTCTTAACCTGGAGCAACCACTTCCTGGTTAGCGGAGTTTGTAACCCAAAGCGTCTGTAACCCAAAGCGTCTGTAACCCGAGGTACCGTACAGTAAACTTATGCTACTTTCCTACATCCACAGCTTCGCAAGGGTAGGGAATAATAAAAAAAAGGAGAACGTGGGAAACTCGCCATTCCCCACTATCCATTTATTTATTTCCCCCACCCAGTGGATTTTCCTTGCTTACTGGGCTTTCAGAAGGTAGCACAAGGGCTCTGGCAGTGTGACACCTCATCCCCAAAGCCTGGTAAGTGAGGCACCACTGTACGGAGAATGAGGTGTGAGGGCTCCAGGATGCTGCCAAAGTCCTCACATCTCCTACAACAATATCAGGCCTCCATCTTGTGGGGTGGTGGCGGTGGTTCCAGAGATTGCTGATTATGTGGTTTTGGCTTTGCACCCCTGGAACATAACCCTTACTTCACCTTGGCAGGCCCACTATCTTATTTCAACACTGTAACTCATCTTCTAATGCTCAATAGTTTCCTTATCGCCAACCCTGCTGACATTTGAACAACATGCCATACATTTTGTAATCCAACCTTTAAAATGTGGAGTTTTAGTAGTTCATTAGTTTCTGGCAGTGACAGTCTTTGCTGCTGTTCAGTTTCATTACCTTTATTAGATTAAATATTTCTCTTTTTTCTAATCTAAGAAGCTAAATACTGCAAGTTTATTTGTTATTTCATGCTCAGAAATACCACATAGTTTAGTCTGTGGATTTCACACGTGCAAGAAATTTTTCTTCTTCAAAAGTTTTACATCTAAACTACAGACTTACCATTTAATCAAAACAAAAAAAACTTGCTAGTAGTACTAGATGCCTAATTTATTTATTTTTACAAACAGACTGTTCTGCTGAAAAACTTACCACAGTTTAGTCCCATTTCCAATTATAGCAAGTGAATACATAAATACAGATTTTATACAGAACTTTTTAAATTTCTACTATTACTTGCAAACACAAAACACTTTTCAGACAACATCATGTTGAAGTGCACCACCCCTCTACATGCATCTTACATCCATTTTCCATTGCTCACCAATCCTACTGGGCCTTTTAAGCACTTGTTTGCACCACTGAAATCAGAACTTCTTCCAGTTTCTAGTAAAAAATCAATAGCATCATACCCCCAGAACAAATTCCAACTTCTGTTTTTTTCTGTAGTTAAGAAGACAGAAGCAAAGTGTGAAAATGGGGTGACATTCCCAGCATGGTGTACATGGTTTGAAAACTGATGTTAAAAGTTACAGTAAAAATACAACACCAAAACAACATTCTCTAAATTGTTGTGCTAGAGGGAGCCAGTGCAAGGATTTCTGCTAGCAACCTAGGCCTTCTCCTCCCCCTGTGTGTACCCCACATCCCTTCCCATATCTGCTCCAGAGGGTTGGGAGAACCCTCAGAACAGCACACACAGAGAGGGCATTATACTGTTGAGCAAGCAGAAATGGAACAATCTCTTTAGTGCAATGCTGAATATAGCCCTCTGTCCTGAAAAACAAATGCCCCACGGTGCAGGGAATGTAAGTTCCACCATACTTTTGAATGTGTGTCTGTCTTCACCCTGACATTAAAATGTCACCCTGTCTGATCAGGCTTGAGGTCTACAGGTGCTCCCAGGTCTCAATGATATGCAACAGCCCCATTGGTTATACCTTTATTCAGTATTTTAAAATAAATGTTTAAAAGGGTGGGGTGAGGGTGGGGAATGCTGTATTCAAATTAGAACACTTCCAAACGTCCAACTAATTATACAAACTAGGACTGCAATACTGTGCACACACTTGCATGGGACAAAGTTCCGTTGAACTTAGTGTGGCCTATCAGTGTGAACAATCAGGCTCAGTGTGAACAATCTGTTCAGTTTCTGTTAATTGATTCTCATGAAAACTTACAGATTCTGGCTTCACACAATTAACTCAAGGCAGTGTCAATTTACTCTTGGCAGAAAGCCAAGGTCTGCTTGACCTAGAAACTACTTACTCTGATTGGTTAACGACCAGCACTCAACTCTGTTATCTAGGAGTGCTAGCACAGTTTGGGTTAGGTGTGTTAGGAGTAGGAATGCTGTGTATGGTTAAGAGAGAGAGAGAGAAAGAAAGGATTTATTTTGCTTTGTTTCGTATGCAGAAACTCTGCTGGTTTTATTTTTCCTTTTAATAAATCCTGTAAATAGTTATTCTGAGTCTAGCTGACTAGTCATTTCCACCTCAACTAGCTTCTTCGCTGTGCAGGAAAACTCTGCTACGTTTGGGCTAAAGCCATTAGAGCTATGCCTGACACTTCAAAGTTCCATGACAATCAGGCTGCAGCACACCCTGAGCATGTTCATGCTCTCCTGCCAATAATGTTACATGTCTGATGGCAAGCTAGATGACCTTACAGTCAGTTTCAAAATGCTTGTTCATTCTGCAAGAGGTTTTACGCAGTGCTAGAAATCCTATCAAGGAGAAAGAGAGATTTAATACAACCTGGCTCTGATTCAAGTCTTAAATTTACTCACTCTGTTTTAGCTTGCATCTCACAAGCAACAGTTTGAAATCCAAGGATTAAAAATGCTTGGTTAAGTCTGACCTGTGACTCACAGATGAAAAAAACAAAATCAAATGTTGCCTGCACAAGCCTGAACACCCGGCTCTCCTTTTGGTTTTAGTTATATAAAGGGGACACGCGCGCACACACATGCACGCGTGCGCACACACACACACACACAGCGCATGCTTAACGCTGTCACTTTTGAGGGAAAAGGCATACTACGAAAGAGCAAAAAGCAAATCACTGTTTCCTTTTCCCAGAAGAGTTGGAGAAGGCGGGGTGTCCCCTGAAACACCCTACCTCCTCATCAGCCCCATCTCCACTGAGCTCTGCCACTTCCAGGGAGGGAGCCATGCAAGGAAGAAGGGGACCATGGTGCTGCCCAGAGAAAAATAACAAGCAGCTGCCTTCACCTGCTCTCTAATCCTTCCTCTTTCAGTGTCAAGGCATAGGGAGTCAGCGCTGGAAAGATCAGGCACACCCTCCTCTTACTTGCTCACCTGAGCATAGCAGACAGGGCCCCACTCCACCGCCCAGTAAGGGGGCATGTGGGAAGATGGGGGAGGATACTCCTTGCTTCTCTCTCAGCTGCAAAGAATAGGGAAGTGAATGATCGCCACTGCCTCTGGTCACTCTCTTGCTTTCTTTCTCTGAAAGGCTCCACCCGTCCCCTTTCCCCTTCTTGGGCCAGTATAGTGATAAGCCCACTGGGACCACCCAGAGGGTGAGAGCAAGTAAAAGGCAGCCTTGGCTGCTCTTCTAAGGAATTTCTACTTGTCCACTTTTCCTTCAAAGTTCTTTCAAATTACACAGGGCAGCATTAAGCATGCTTTTATAGAACGTGCACTTTGATCCTGAGTCCCTGCTTGGTAAAGATTTGCACACTCCCAAGTGTGCTTGGCTACCTGCATCTCCAGACCTTTAGACTCTGTGCCAATAATTAAAAGCCTATGCAAGCAAGCCTTATCAGTTCATCCACTTGTCTGAGGAAGAAGTGGATGCTTGCCAGGGCAAAGAGGGACTGTTGCTATGGCATCCTTCTCAAGTGCTTCTGTGGATAACTGCAGTTTATACTGACACCTGATCATGTTTTATTTCCCTTCCACCTAGTTCTTCATTGTCGTGAACAACTGTTTCATGTGTAAGCCTGACCACCTTACTGCTCATCCCCTAATCTAGATTATTAAGCAATAAGCTAAATAGTACTGGTCTGCTCTATATCTTGAGGTGCCCTCACTGCTTAGCTCCTTCCACTGAGAAAAAGAAACTGTCCATTTATTCCTATTCTCAGCTACCTGTTCTTTAAACTCAGTTTTCAATCCAAAATGATTATATCTATGGTGCTGAGTGACCAGGAGAGCATGACAAGTGCTAGACAAGAACAATAGAATATTTAACTGACATAACTGGGCTTTCTATTAAAACTGTGACTAAATTTACTCTGGAGACTTGGTCAAGGGACTTAGTCATTTTGGGTTTTTTTGAAGTCTAAATCAACTATACTTTTTTTAAAAAAAAACGTGAGGCAGCACTTCCCTTTGCCAAGGCCATGTTTACCCTCATGTAAGATGTGTTTAAACATTACTAACTTTAATCATATTGACTACCAGTTACTTGGGACAGAAGTTAGGCTGTCAGATGTGCACTTTCCCAAATCCCCTGGATCCCATCGATGCGGCTACTCTCCAATCCTTTGTAAGGAGATGGGATTTAATCAGGGTGCTTTTCCTCCCTCTGAACTCACAGATTTCATTTACAGAGAAAATGACTTCTAGTCCAGGTGATTTGTTAAACTAGATGGCCTACTGCTCATGTCAAGCTTGCAGGCATCTGGTTGGCCACTGAGAAAAGGATGCTGGACTAGAGGGGCCCTTGGCCTGATCCAGCAGGCCTGTATTACGTAGGAGAGCGCTCAGTTTACATACCTGTATGGAGCATCTGTTAACACAGCTGCAAGCCTGCATTTTACTAATCAAAGCCCAATCCAAGTGCAAATATACTTTCATAGTTAAATCACAAATTTTAAATCACAAATGCTATTACCCAGAAGTGTGCCATTGTGTTCACTTCCATAGACTTCTGTATCATTGCGTCTGGAGAGTCCAAGAATTTCTTTCCTGTCACAATGCCAGCATTGTTAATCAGGATGCTAACATCACCGACTTCTTTTTTCACCTAGGACAACAACATCTTATCAGAGGATGTTTCAAACTATGACAAATTTTAATAGTTAAAAAGAGAGAACCAATGTCTGTAAATGACTCTGCATATAAAGCGATTTGCATGATTCTTCATATTGTCAAGATGTTGTTCTCTTGGTTTAACAGTTTTTAACAGCCTCAGTGTTCTCGGGCTGGTTTTTCTAAACCATTTTTGCATGCCAGTTAACATATTTTTTTAAAAAAGAAGAAGCCAGAAACAAATGCTTCTTACAATTAAAAACTCCTACCCCTTCAGAATTAGAAGCACTATAGCTCCTTTATGTTAAGGTATAAAACTGTCTTACTATTTTTCAAGTAAATATTTTGCAAAATAAAGCTAGATTTTGGGTCACTGTAAGAACTGGTATTGGGCAGTGGTTTGAACTAGAGCTGGATGTTGAAACCCCACCCCCTTCCTCTTTCCCCTAGCAGGGCATCCTCTGACTTCACAGATCCCAAGAAAGAGAAAGCAGGGGATTGAGAGAGGAAAGAAGGGTCCACTGAAAACACATTCGCAGCTACCATTTCTCCACTTTAAATTGTACCCTCAAACCACTTTGGTAGACTTTCAGAGTGACAATGGATTCTACATCTATAAGGATTCTTTCACAGTTAACATAAGCAAAGCAAAGCAAACCATTTTCATGACTGCAGTTTCAAGAGACATCACTTAGGGAGGGCATGGGCTTTGCATGCAGAAGTTCCCACACATTTATTTATTGCACAATGTCTAGACTGCCTTCCTGGGCACAATCCCTTTGTCTAGGCCATGTACAAGGTTCAACTCTAAACAGTCAACACAATTTTTATCTCCCCTTTAAATACTGGCAAATGGAACAGGACCCCATATAGTTTGTGCCTATTGATATAGAACTGCACTGTAAAATTGCCTATCCTTGACGCTTCCACTGAGAGGTTCAGGTAGCTCATGAAGCAACATACTTCTACTGGAGATTAAAAAGCTGCTCTCAGATTAAACACCAGGATACGAGACATTCTGGCCCTGTGCATACATATCCAAACCAGAGAAATTGATGTGGGCAACTTCTCACTTTTGATTATTCATCAGGGTGTGTGAAATAAAAAACAATCCCATTAGCACTCTTGAAAAAGCAACAAGCCAATCTCTTCCACACATTCCTTGAAGAGCTCCCTCCCTCCCTCCCTCCCTCCCTCTCTCTCTTCACCTGTAAATGCCTGTTTATGTGTTTCTATGTAATCCCCAGATGGGGCAAGGACCTCCCAATGGAATGATGCTAATCAGTGTGGTTAATAGTTCTAAATATGAAGCAGTCATGGAATTGGAAAAAACAGTAATTCACCCTATGGATGTAGAATATCCACAACAAATGTAACAGAAGCCTTGAGTTGCCTGTGGCGAGAGCAGCAACTCCTATACCACACGGGTGATTATTACACCCAAGAGATCAAAGCATTGGTTGCATTATGATGTATTAAAAAAACCAACAACAGCCAAACATAATTCTGAATGAAGGTACGTTTGTTCTGGTTTGCCTCATTACTGTTTACCTTCAGGGTCACTATTAAGCTGCTCCAACTCTTTCAAAGGACTGAAGAAGTGAATAGTTGGAGCAGCTACGAAGAATAAACCAAAGAGCTGGTAGTATCAGGTTGATATGGTGGCTTCATACAAATGCAGCTAAGCACAGTGAAGCTGTGATTATGGTTGTATCTTGCAACACATAAACATGCTGCAAGAGCATATGTGAAACTGAGAGATAGATAAAATGTTATGCAAAATAAAACTCCACTTGCAAAACAAAGTTACCTGATCTGCTACTTGATAGACCTCCTGCCTTTTGCTACAGTCACAAGTGTAGTTGTGCACTCTCGCAGCTCCATTTTTCCTTGCCAGTCTGGCTGTCTCTTTGTTGCCTTCTACACTGATATCCCAGAGTACCAATGTAGCTCCAAGACGAGCAAACTTCAGAGCCATCAGCCTTCCGATTCCGCTTCCAGCTCCCGTGATAAGCACTATTTCACCAGTCACATTCTTCTTCCGCACAGGGATGAATAATAAGATGAAACTCTCCAGTGTAAAATATACTGACAGTCCAATGACTCTGAGTGTTTCCAGGAAGAAGTTCATCTTGGACAATATATATATTTCAAACTAGCTGTTCAATGATTAAAAAGATGAGTTAGATTCAATTGAATAAATGTCAAGTTTTTGTGTGTGCTGTCTAGGAAAGCTGGAAAAGAAGTAAATTGAAACATTCATGATCATCAGGAATACAAATGTAGGAAAAGAGTGCATAAAGAAAACAGGGACCTAAGGAAAAGAGAGGAAACTGAGGAAATCAGCACACTGTGCAATGGGGTGGGCTAACACAGAACCACAGGAGCAGAAGTTGTTGTTGGCAGGAACAGCAGAAGGCAGGACATAAGTGAGAGTGTGATGGACAGCAATACTGCTTGAAGTGGTAGCAACGTCAGCAACCAATACTTTTCCCAGCACAGAAAAGTAGAGAAAAGCTGAAGCTGCTGTTTTCCTGACTGTCATGCAGTTTTTAAAAGCTTGGGAAAAGAGAGGTGGTAGCCCTAGGTTCCAGGAACACAGAGGACTGTGATCTGCTGTTCTTAAGAACTGCATTGCAAACTGCACAAACACAAGATCTAATAAACTAAGTGGCAGAAAGCCTGTGCCTTCAGTTTTTGACAGTAATTTTTTAGCCCTTATGACTGAAGGGGGCCACATAAGGATTTGAGCAACACAGATCAAAGAACCCAAAAAGGATTCAAGCATGGGCATAGCCAAGGGGGCGCAGCTGCCCCCCTAGATCAAGTAAAACAATAGAAATACTTAACTTACCAATCACTTCTGTTCTGCACCCCCCCAAAACAAAAGCCCTGCCCTTCCCAACAAAAATCCTGGCTACGCCCATGGATCCAAGTGAAACTTCCCACCACAAAGCATCTCCAAAAGGTCAACAGAATTATGTCCATTAATATATCTTTTGATCACTGACCATGAACAGATTAGCAACTCAGCAGCTCTAGTTTTTGATCCAGTCTTCTTTCATTACAGTGGACTCTCGGGTTACGTACCTCTCTGGAGACGTAATCTTCAGGTTGCGAAAGCGGCAAACCTGGAAGTATTTTTCCAGGTTTTGCTGCTTTCTCATGGGCAGAAGTGCTCTGCATGCTGCACGCGTGTGCAGAAGCGGTGCCTCTGCTTACAGATTTTTCGGGGTGTGCATGGACCCCCGGAACGAATGAAATCCATATCCAGAGGGTCTACTGTATATTCTTTCACTTAATTATATTTGGATTAGCTTGCGAGATATGGCCAGCCAGAGGCTCAAGCATCTTGGCCTCAATTCAATGTGTGCTCATGTAGCCCTGAATACATCTACTAACCACAAATTAAAATGTCCTGGGTTTCAGCAGTAAGTGCTTCCAAGCTGCCTAAATGTTTACTGATATACTGCCTGCTGTCTCAATTATTACAAGAACCTTCTCACTTTTCCTCAGACTGCAAAACGGCTTTTCAAGTTCTGCTACTTTTAGAGACACAGTAGAGTGACAAAGACGTGGGTGTGTTTTACAGAAATCCATTTGAATCTTTGCAATCTACCACCATGTATAAATCATGGGTGTTTTCTACTCATGCTTTCTGGAGGGACCAACTTGCTTCAATCCAGTCAAATTATGCACTTTTGATCAACTCAAGAAACTTGAGCAAGTGCAATCGTACACACAGTTTTTTGGGTGTGAGGTCTTAGTAGACTGTTTTGGTCATTGTTGCTGTCTACAATATGCCAAAAGCTGAGAAACTGACACTACATGATATAGCTTCCAGCTACCCACAGCCTGCTTCCCTTTCAGGACATACATGCGTACCACCATCTGCGTAAGTAATCCCCCCCCCGCATTAAAAGAAGAAATTGCTACACAACTGAAGTCAAAGGAACCAACAAAGTATTTCACTTTAACTGTATCCCAGCCAAGAATCCTTGGTTTGTCAAATAAAGCCTACTTTTGCGCAAATACCTCTTTGGGCTGAGCCAGGAATAGATAAGCTCTACCTCATAAAAAGCGATTTCCCAAGGGTTGAACAATCCCTTGCTTGAAGCATCTTAACATTAAGCTTGTGAAACATGGATCACTTATAAACGCCATCTCAAACTCCTCGAAAGATTCCATCAACGAGGTCTCCAAAAATGTTTACATATCACTTGGGAAGACAGGCGAACTAATACTAGTGTATTGGAAGAAGCAAAGATCACCAGTGTTGAAGCAATGATTCTTCAACATCAACTTCGTAGGACTGGTCATGTTGTGCGGATGCCTGATGACCGTCTTCCAAAGCAACTACTCTATTCCAAACTTAAAAATGGAAAGTAATGCTGGTGGTCAACATAAGAGGTTTAAAGACTGTCTTAAGGCAAGTTTTTAAAAATGTAGTATAAACACCAACAATTGGGAAACACTTGCCTGCGAGCTCTCCAGTTGGAGGACAGCCTTCACCAAAGGTGTCATGGGCTTTGAAGACACTCGAACTCAGGATGCAAGGGAGAAACGTGCTAGGAGGAAGGCACGCTTGGCAAATCCACACCTGATCTACTCCCACCCGGAAACGAATGTCCCCACTATGGAAGGACGTGCGGATCCAGAATTGGCCACCACAGTCACTTACGGACTCATTGTTAAAACTGTGTTTATGGAAGACAATCTTAGTCAGCTACGAGTGATAGCCAAAGAAGAAGAAAGAAGATGATGATAGCGACGTTACGAAACGTCCACCTTGACGTCTGCTCTAGAATTCGGCCTCACGGAGGTGCTCGTGACTAGCTGTCATGCAAGTCGGTTTGCATCCTACGGAGAGGAGTTCCCCCGCTGCCACCCTTTCGGGAACCTCAGCGACGCCAGGACCCGTTTTGCCACCATTTCGTCCGAGCGCAGCTGCGCTTCGGCGACGAGGAAGCGGTGACGTCAAGAGAGCCGCCGCTTCCAAGAGCTGCCTGACGGCCGTCCAAGTCCCCGGCCTACAGCGCGCGCTGCAGCCCAGCAGGGGACCCTCGTCCGAGCGTCGCATTTCCCCAGCCACCCCTCCGCGGCCCCGGTCAGTCAGAAGGACCCCCGAGGCGGCGCTCCTCCCTGTGCCGCTAGTGGCCAAATGCGTCAGGGGCCAAGTTCTGCCCGTGTTCCCTTCTCTCTCTCTCCCCCAGCCAGCCAGTCGCCCGAGCCACGCGCGCGCGCCTGCCTGAAGCCTCTCGCCTTACCGCAGGCGACGCTCCTCCGGCTGCGCAGACGACCTCGCCCCACAACAAGCTGCAGTCCCGAGCTATAAAGCACTTGGCCAGCGCACGCGCCCCGGGAAAGTCCCACCCACTCCCCCGCCGCTGCTCCCGTCTCCTCCCCTCCGGCCAAGGGCCGCGGTTGTTAAAGAGGCAGCGATTTCCTGGGCTGTGTGAGCAGTTGCAGCCTCCGCCTCCGCCCTCCTCAGTCGGGCTACCGGCTAATCTCAGCTACCTCCGAGGGGGCCGGGAGAGCCGGCGCGGCTACTGTGCCGCCTCCCTACACCTTGGCTACAACTTCTCTCGTATTTTGTCACTTGTGAAGAAGAAACCTCAGACTCTACACATGCAAACTTAGGAGCAGAGGGTCGGCTGGGTTGCAGCAATGCGCTCTATGTGGGGCTTCCCTTGCCCTTGGTCTGGATGCTGCAGCTAGTCTGGAACGCGGTAATGCTGCAGCACAATTGCTGACAGGAGTGAGGCTTTGCCAGCATGCATTGAGCCCAGCGCTCATAGAGCTAAATTGCTGGGGTGGTATTCAAAGTTTTGAAGTTACATTTTGAGCTAAGTAAGTGAATCCAAAGGGTGGCACTGTGGGTTAAACCACTGAAATATACTCAGAGTCGCAAAGTGATTTCATGCTCTTTATTCAGCTCATAGTGGTGAGGAGGAATGAATGAAAGTCCCCTCAAAGTATCTGCTTTATATACATTATTTACACAATGGGCTGCACATGATTGGCTAATTCCGGAATTCTACTGTAAGCCAATCAGGTTGTGGATTCACTTCTATCTGGAGCATGATTGGGTGGTTCCTGCCAACCAATCATACTGCTGCATTGTTCTAGGACCAATCAGACTGCTGCATTCTGAATCCTATTGTTCTAGGACCAATCAGACTGCTGCCTTTTGGATCCTATTGTTCTAGGACCAATCAGACTGCTGCAGTTTGGATCCTATTCAACTCAGTACATAACAACCACAGAGCCTAGGACTTGCCGATCAGTAGGTCGCCGGTTCGAATCCCCACGACAGGGTGAGCTCCCGTTGTTCGGTCCCTGCTCCTGCCAACCTAGCAGTTCGAAAGCACGTGAAAGTAGATAAATAGGTACCACTCCGGCAGGAAGGTAAATGGTGTTTCCGTGTGCTGCTCTGGTTTGCCAGAAGCGGCTTAGTCATGCTGGCCACATGACCTGGAAGCTGTACATCGGCTCCCTCGGCCAATCAAGCGAGATGAGCGCCGCAACCCCAGAGTAGGTCACGACTGGTTGCCCATCTAGTTCAGCATCCTGTTCTCACAGTGGCTACCCAGATGCCTGTGGGACAGGGCTGGCCCACCCATGAGGCTGTTGAATCAAGCCCATCAATCTTCAGAGGAATTTGGCCACCCTCCAGGTGCCCGGCTTGAATCTTTGTGACCTCCTGTCTGCGACTCCCGGCAGGATCAAGGGAGGTCTCCAATCGGCGATTCTTCCCAACGTGAAAGAAGAACACACCATTCCTCCCCCTCCTCTCCCAGGGAGGGGAAAGAGACAGACAGAAATATATCTACATGTCTTTATTTCTGTCGTTCCAGCAGTACAGAGAAAACATGTCTGTACCCTCTGATATCAGCAGCCGGAGAGAGAAAAACTCCACCCATGTACTTCCAGTACAGGGTCATGTGCCACTCTGAGCTAACATCCGGTGCTCAGTGCACAGAATAGACTGTCCCTTCTTCCCACCGTACAGTCCCAAAACATCAACATCCTGTTTGGCTTTCCAGCCATCTGGAGCACTCAGCAGCATTGCTCCTTTTTCGTAACAACCTCCCCCAAAAGAATCAATGCATGTTGCGGCAAGCAAAGCGTGATCCAGAGAAGAAAACAAACAGTTGTTATACGCATAACACTCCCCTGTTGTTTCAGTTCCACCCTTGGAACTACCCGCCACTGGTTTCCCCAGTGTACCTCTCTGGTTGTCTGGCTTCCAAGGAATGAGTGCATCTGCATTACCTTGGCTAGCAACTCTCTGTTGTGTCTTTGTCTCTGACTTAGACACAGCTCCAACCTGTCCTCGGTTGTGTACAACAGCAACACATGCAACAGCTAAATTAGCATACTCTTCTGAGTACCTTTTGGGTGGTTCACCCTTTGTGACTCTCTCAGACCTGCGTATGAGGTGCTGATCCTCTCTGCTCACTGGTTCTGTCTCAGGACTCTTAGGAGAACCAGTTCCAATAGTAAACAGTGGTTCATCCTTCACCTGTGAAGGTCTATCCATTGTGTGAGATTTCCTCTCAATGACTGTGACAACTGAGCTCTCTGAGCTATCACTGTCACTCTCAGTACCACTGTACTCTGTGAAATCATCATCATCATCTGAATCGTCCTCAGTGGGAAATGTGTGTACTATCACTCTCTCCTGTTCAGGAGCACTCTCTAGAAATTTTGTGAGAATCACCTGACCAGATTCAGACAAAATTACTCTGTAGAGACCCTTCTCATACCCCACAAAAATGCCTCTGGCATTCTTTACTCCACCTGGAGCTTCTGTCCTCACATGAGACCCAAAAACCCTGAAATGGGCAACAGAAGGTTTTCTCTGGAACAGTTTCTCAAAAGGAGAACTTCCCAACTCTTTTGAAACCTTTCTCACCCACGCATGACAAAACGACATGAGTGACTCCGCCCAGTACTCATGTGGCAGATGTGAACTAAGCAATTGCGCTTCCATCCCCTTTTGCAATTCTCTGTTCACCCGTACACAGACACCCCTGTTCCACGCTTCCGCTGAAACAGCAATCTTGTGTCTGATCCCCTTCTTCTGCAGGAACCTCTGGAAATCCTGTAAAAGAAAAATCTGCTTCTTATCTGTCAAAAGACAATCAATGTTAGCATCATGCATATCTTTAACTTTGTCACAAAACTCCTGAAACCTTTCCAAGGCTTCCTGTGGCCTCTTTAACACATAAATCCAGACAAAGTTAGAGAAATGATCCACACACACAAGATAAAATCTTGCATTGCCTCTAGATGGTTCTAGAGGACCAATCACATCAGCATACACCCGCTGAAACGCTCTGTCGACCCTGGCCACCTTCTTGGTGCTCGTTTTGGTCACACCTGCAAGAGAAATCAAGTTAGACTCAGAATTACATTCCATGTAATCACTTTGCTCAAAGTCCAACAAATACAGTCCACCTTTCTGTCTGGCAGAAAGATATAACTCTCCATCTTTGAAGATCTTGCAGCTCTCAGCATCGTAGGACAATCTCAGTCCTTTCTTTGCAATCTGTGAAACACTCAGCAGATTGAACTTCAATTCAGGAACCAAGTAAACATTGTTTATTGTCAAGTTCAGACTCTTAAGATAGACAGTCCCTACACCGGTCGCTTCCAGCTCCTGACCGTTGGCCTGTTTCACAGCGAAGCTTTGCTTCTTAAACGTTGAAAAGAGTTCTCTGTGTGGGGACATATGGACGGTGGCTCCAGTGTCAATAACAAATGAGTTCCCAACACCTGGCGTGGTTCCTTTCGCCATCAAAGCCTTTCCAGGTCTCACCGAAGGCTTGGTATGACCTTTGCCTGACGCCTCAAGCTTTGCTGAGCGGCCCTTAGCTCCTTTTGGCTGACGTGGCTTCTTACAGTTCCGCTGAAGATGCCCAGCCTGTCCGCAATTGTAGCATCGGACAGCGTTCAAAGCTACAGCATCCTCTCCAGTAGCAACATCAGTGGGGGAATTAGAACTCCGTTCTTCCCTCCCCCTGTCCTTGGCATCCATTTTGAATCCTAGTCTCAGCTCTCTCACTCGAGCTAGTTAAAATCCAAAAGCTCCTTTTTGAGCTGTCTTTCTGCCTCTCTCTCAGGCAGGTAATCTCCAAGCTGTCTCAAAGTCAAAACAACTTTCGCTTTCCCGGCTCTGACTGAGCCAGCCCCAGGTGTCAGTAGTTTTCCTCTGTCCTGACTGTCGTTGCTTAGCAACTGTGCATACTTCTTCGTTATCTCACCACAAAAATCTGTGGTATGCAAGTCTTTACTCTCAGAGCTGTTTTTTTCCAAACGCAGCTCTCGTGAACCAGAGAATAAATCAATCTGCATTCACACTTTTAGCCCGATATTCAGCATACCTTTTTGGGGCTCCGTCGCTTGGAAAACACCCCCTCTTGGTGTCCAGCCGTTCAGCTTCTGGCTGCAATGCAGACGTTATCTTCTTTCCTTGGTGCAGAGGATGGCACACGATCCATCAACCTCTCACCTCTCATGCTGATTCCCATGGATCAGATAACCAGCAGCGTTTGCTACCATATGTTGAATCAAGCCCATCAATCTTCAGAGGAATTTGGCCACCCTCCAGGTGCCCGGCTTGAATCTTTGTGACCTCCTGTCTGCGACTCCCGGCAGGATCAAGGGAGGTCTCCAATCGGCGATTCTTCCCAACGTGAAAGAAGAACACACCATTCCTCCCCCTCCTCTCCCAGGGAGGGGAAAGAGACAGACAGAAATATATCTACATGTCTTTATTTCTGTCGTTCCAGCAGTACAGAGAAAACATGTCTGTACCCTCTGATATCAGCAGCCGGAGAGAGAAAAACTCCACCCATGTACTTCCAGTACAGGGTCATGTGCCACTCTGAGCTAACATCCGGTGCTCAGTGCACAGAATAGACTGTCCCTTCTTCCCACGGTACAGTCCCAAAACATCAACATCCTGTTTGGCTTTCCAGCCATCTGGAGCACTCAGCAGCATTGCTCCTTTTTCGTAACAGAGGCAAGGTGAGGCTTCACAGGGGCAGCAGATCTAGCCTCCAAAGAATGCATTGGCTGATGCTGCTGTGCCACGATGGCAGTGACAGCTGCAGTGCTGGAAAAAGCTGGGCATAATTTGAAAAGAAAATAGCCAGGAGCCAATGCAACTGGTTTCATGTGCTTTTATGTGCTCAAGATGATATGTGTTCCCTGATATGTATCTGTGTGCGCAACAGAAGCGTCAGCAAAGTAATTAAGATCACCAACATGAAACAATTGTTTTTAAGCAGAGTTATTTTACTTGGAATGGACAAAACACACACTCTGTATTTACACATGATAATACAGGTTACATGAAGGCTTTTCTCTCTTTGGTCCCACAGGGGCTTTCTGTACTCCAAAGTCCTTGTTGAACAAAGTCCACATGCAAGTTCCAAGTCCGTTTGCATAGAGCCCTGCAACAGATTGGAGCTCTCTTGTCCTGATGTCTGTCAGTTCTCCAAGCAGGGTGGATAAAAATTAATGATTTTTAAAAATAATAATTTAAAAATTGGATTTTTAAATTTTAAATTGGATTTTTAAAATAAAATGCTTTTGGAGGAAAAATCTTTCTAAAGATAGCTTTCTATTTAAGTTACATTAGAGTCCAAAGGCTATTCATCAGGAAATAAGGATTTGTTTTAAGTTTTTCATGTGTGCTAAAACTCAGTCTAAGTTTAAAAAAACAAAAACATTTAACCACATCAGTTAACAAACATGGATACATATGCTATAATGTTATTGTTTTAATTAAATAAATTGTTTAAATTGTTAATAAGGAAATGATTATTTTTCTCCTTCCAATAAAGTTTAGCAGAAAAGTTGTCCAAATATAAACAGTTAACTTATTAAACCTCACAATAATTTCATAATTATCTGTCTATGTATTTCTAATAGTATAATCAAATCAGTAATTTTTGATATAACTGTAAAAACTACTCTGAAAATTTATTATTCCAAAAATGAAACCTTCATCTGGTTGTAAATATTAAGATTATACCAGCAAGAATGAGTCTTTCTGTAAAAAAAATGATTTAAATCAAGTCTTACTGACTAGTGATTTAAATAAAATCCACCCTGTCTCCAAGATTTCTTCTCAGACAAGCTCTTTGCATCAGATAACTCCCCAGTTCTGCTATGATCCACCACCATAATCTGAGCCAAATTATACACAGATATACATGGAAACACTGATAAGGAAGTCAGGAGATTCCGGCAGGAGCATCTCAGAAATGACTCAGAAGGAGCCAATGGACTTAACCCACTCACATTCCTTAATACTAACATTAACATTCCTTAACATTCTCATGCCATGTGGTGAATCATTTCTGAAATTAAGGAGAGTTTCAAAAACAGGTTCAAAGAAAAAAGAAATCCCAGTAGATTTACCCCTGACCATCCCTTTGGATCTTGAGTTGTGGACACGATCCTGAGATTGCCTACCATAAGTGGAAGAGAGAAAGGTCAGTGGCAGTGATAGATAAATAGATATGCTTATGTGACATGGACTTTATTTATTTTTTTAGGGGGGAAAAGCAGTTTGGCTGTTTGAAAAATGTGATATCCGTATGACAAACTGATTTGGGGTTTTATTACAATCAAAGATCTTGTGAAATAATATTGAAAGACTATTGAGCTGCATTAAAAAATCTCTGCACAAATAGCAAAAGGAAACAAGTCCTCTGATGTTAGATTGGAACTCACGTTCCCCTTCTATCTATCTATTGATTTGATTTAATTTATATACTGGCCTATACCTGGAGGTCTCAGGGCGGTTCACAGAACAATTTTTAAAAAGCATTTCAAATGACATATGAAAAGTTGCTATTGGATATTCGTTTGAAAATGGCTTCCTATCCAGGCAATCCCCCATTTATGCTGGGATTATATTCCGAGGTACCACATGCATCAATAAAATTGCATATATTTGAAATATCATTGGAAAATCCTGCAAACACCCTGTTCCATCCCTGCCACACCTGCCCCTTTCATGACGGTTCTGTGACATTTTGGGGGCCCTTGCCAGGTTCGGTTTGATGCACATACCGGGTATATGCGGTTGTGCACATATTGAATGCGTGTAAATGGGAGTGTGTGGCCTGTACTTAAGTAAGGGTCAACCTAGATGTTGCAAATAATGCTTCATTAGCAACTGTGTCAGCGTCTTAGAAAGTACAGTGGTACCTTGGGTTACATATGCTGGCTAACCCAGAAATATTACCTCAGGTTAAGAACTTTGCTTCAGGATGAGAACAGAAATTCTGCTCTGGCGGTGCAGCAGCAGCGGGAGGTCCATTAGCTAAAGTGGTGCTTCAGGTTAAGAACAGTTTCAGGTTAAGAACAGACCTCCAGAACGAATTAAGTTCTTAACCCGAGGTACCACTGTAATACCAAAAGACACAGGGCCATTTTTGACAAGACTGTAGTGCATGGGAAGGTTTACATTTTGTTCCCCTGGCCACCATGTCAACAAAAACCATCCTTTTTAGCCACAGGCAGAGAAGCTCCCATAGCAGAAAAGCCACGGGAGTCTTTTGCTAAGGCTAATAGCAGTGTGGAGATGATTTTTGTTTGGATCACAGCAGGGGACTGGGGGATGATTGCCATCAAAAGATTATCCAGCCAGTTCAGTCATTCTCAGAAAAGCCCTTGCAAGGGGGGAATTTGGGATGTATCTCCATTAGTTTGTGTGGAAGGGCATGTAGATTACATGGAGCTGTCTTGCGGTACAGGGCTATATAGATATTGAAGTATGTATTCTGCATTTCTTTTTCTATCCAATATTAAGAATGATTCTCTTCTAAAGTTTAGGATTTAAACAGAATGCATTTCCGATTCAGAATCCCTTAGTACAGCCTTCCAGCATTGCTGGGGCTGATGGGAATTGTAGTCCAAAACAGCTGCATGGCACCAAGTTGGTGAAGGCTGCCTTAGTAACAAGATGCTTAAACACACACACACATTTTGACAAATATGCTTCGCCTCAACAAATTATTATACTGCCATAATCCATTGGAGGGTGCTAGAGGCCAGTTTATATAGACAATGCTTTTGTTTAGCTATTTCTGCAGTTATAATATTAGGTTATAAACCATGGAATTATTAATCCTTCATATCTTCAGGACAATTAAATGTTTCTGAATATGATTTTAACTGATAACAATCTTTTCCATCTTCACAGCAACTTGGTGTAATAAAATTACAGAAAAAGAAAAGCATTGCCAACCCGTCTCCCTTTGAAAAAAATCTAGAAGCGAGCTTCCTAGAACTAACAATATAGGTGGGTTTTGATACATGCTGCACAGAACATTTTGTTTTAATACAGAGATAGTACTTCAACAAGTTCCCTTCCCTTCCTTGGTTATTTCCTCTGTCTCTGTGTATCACAGTATGTAGGGAATTCTGGAAAAATTCTTTCTCACAGAAGGTTTCTCACAGAAACCATGAATACTACCATACATGTAATAAAAAACCCCCAGCAACCTCCAATGTGTAAAACAACAATGAATAACAATTCAGAAAAAAAACGTTGAGTACTTCTGCATTCTAAGTTTAGATCTTTAATCTGAGAACAGTGTGTGTTGAAATGAGACCCCAAAGAAGTTCAGAGTGTAAGGTCAGACATGATTTCACTGATTGTTGGAGATACTGCTCTCTTTTGGTTTCATTTCTCAATCTGAAGGTAAATGATCTCTCCTGGACCTTAGTCGTTTTGGAGGAGGATGTACAGATTTTTCTACACATCTGGAAAAAACAGTTCTCATTTGTTCTACATGGAACAGAATAACTGCAATAGATCTTAATTTACTACTACCACTAAACATTTTATTTATAATGTCATAGAAATTTTTTTTTGGGGGGGGGGGATAGTGACGGACGGTCTTGATTTATATCATGGGTCCCTTGTAGGGTTGTTTAGAAAATAGTAGGAGAGACTTCTGAATCAGCCAAACCATTTCCTTTGTTAAGCCAATGGCCTTGGTTGGCCAGTTAAGCACTGCTGGAAGCTGGAGACACAGAGACATGTCTTGCTCTGTGCTAGATCTTTGCTGTGGCATCCCTGGAAATGTAACGGGAAGCAAGATCTGCTGGGGTGTTAGTGCTGTGAGCCATTCCATCCTATGCTCAGGTTGTAAGTTTGGGGGGGGGGAACCCTATAGTATCCTAAAGACGCCACATTCTCCATTGCCCTTTATTCCAAAGAAACTAAACTCTAGACAAGACACCCCTTGAGTCTCTCACCACTTGGAGATTGGGTTGCATGCCATAATATTTTAACTCACCTGCAGTGAAGATTTTATTTTTCAGGGACCCTGCTATAATCAAATAATAAACTCTCTAGGCAACTTATAAATGATTAAACAACTAGTTACCTCAGGTTACATACGCTTCAGGTTACCGACTCCACTAACCCAGAAATAGTGCTTCAGGTTAAGAACTTTGCTTCAGGATGAGAACAGAAATTGTGGTGCGGCAGCAGCGGGAGGCCCCATTAGCTAAAGTGGTGCTTCAGGTTAAGAACAGTTTCAGGTTAAGAACGGACCTCTGGATCGAATTAAGTACTTAACCCAAGGTACCACTGTATACAGCAAAAACAAGAAATACGCTAGAAAGAAAGAAAAGCCACCAGAAACAATCCTTAAGACAAGTCTAAACCATCAGCCATAGCAAAACTGGTTTGAAATAGCTACCTCAACATTAGCAACAGCAAAATTCACAAGCTTTCTGAATAGAATGAAAACCCACCCTGGTGGTGTTCCTCAAGAATTGAATAACACAGAGGAAGTGTTTTACTCTATCATCATTCCAGATGAATGTATTTAAAACAGAGTCTCTTCTGGCATTTAATTGGCATTTAACAACAACACTGTAATGGTTCTAGGAGTTGCTCGTGCGTAAGCCGGTGCAAACACCTGGCTGGGTTGCCTGAGTGAACCTTTTCTGTCCGGACAGCCACTCACCCGTGGCTGCCTCAATCGCTGGCAGAATCCGTCAGTGGGCGTTTCTTAAACTTCTTCCAGCAAAGAAGCTCTTTGATGCCTAGTCTCCTCCTACTCTCTCTGCGCGAAAGCCTTCTGCGCAAGGAGGGCGTAGGCAGCGGAGGACCCCTACTCTCCCCGCTGGTCCCCGGCAAGGAGTCATGGGACCGCCTCGCCGCTTCCCCCATCTGCCCCCCTTCTCCACTGGTGCTGCGCTGATTCTCTTCCCCAGAAGATGGGCTGCCTCTCCCAATCCCGGGACGCTCTCTGGAATCCCTCTGGATTTTGCTCTCTCCCTCTGGCACTGATGGCAGTTCCCTGACAAACACCTACCTTGAAAACATAAAGGCTACCAAGTACAACAAAGCATAAAAACAATGCAAAATAATTAAAACGCCTGGCTAATCAAGAAAATCTAAACAGTAACTTCTTATGCACCTTCGCCAGGAATATTTATGGCTGGGAGGGAATTATAATTACCGTATTCTTCCGTGTATTAGATGCCCCCATGTATAAGACGACCCCTATTTTTTGGGACTCAAAATTAAAAAAAAATGCACTATGCACTATCCATGTATAAGACGACCCCTTATTTTAAACTTCAAAAATTTAGGAAAAATTATAGTCTTATACACGAAAAAATATGTTTTACCCTGGGTGCAGAAAGCACCACCTCTTTCAAGGTAACCAGCACCTTCCCTTTCCATAAGGAAGCATTCACCACCTCCTGATACCATCTGGTCAACTCCCATCAACTAGCTCTTACCTGATATTCCTGGTTTATTTCAGCATTCATATTAGTGATCCTATTGTCTCACTATCCTCTAATTGCTACCTTACACCTGTCACATACAGTATTGCCTTTGGCACTTCCTTGAAATGCCATCCCTTTACAGGTGTGGTTGGCACTCTATACATTTGGGGGCTATGCCAATGGAATGCCAGAAAGCAGGATTTGAGCACACTCCTCAGGTTTCCAGTAACTGGTGCTATTCAGAAGCATGCTGCCTCTGATCAGGGAGGCAGAGCATAGCAATCATGCACACACACATCACCACAAATTTGAATTGGCTGGAAAAGGTGTGAGCAGAGGTGGCTTACACACACGGATCTGTGTGGGGGTCAGGAATGCAACCCCCATGCAAAACGGTCATTGCCTGTAAGTTAGGTATTTTTGTGTTTTTATATTGTAAACTGCCTTGTGATCCTTGGATGAAGGGTGGTATAGAAACTATTATCATTATCATTGTTATCATTATTATTTAGCCAGTATCCATTGATCCACCATGAATTTGTCTAATACTCTTTTAAAGTCATCCAAGTTAGTGGCCTTCACTGCCACTTGTAGGAGTGATTTAATGCACTTTGTGAATTAGTAATTTCTTTTGTCCCTTTGAAACTTGAACATCCATTGTCATTGGATGTCCACAAGTTCTTATTTCTCTGCCCACATCCTTTTAGACCATGCACAACAGTCTACACTTGTATGCTTTGGGATACAATACAAAGTGCTAGCGATAACTTTGAAATTCCTGAGATCTCCTCTTCCTGTACTAACCTGCCTGAACTCTAAGATCAGAATGAGAAACTTTTGTCTGCATCCCATCTAGAGTGGAGGCACGGCTGATGGCAACTAATAGGGTGGGACACCTTGCTATGTGAGATGTGGGTGGATTACACTATGTAATGAATACATGTTTATTTCAACAGTTTTGCCTGCTAAGTACCTGACATTAATAGCTGCTGAGTCAGGACTTTCCCCCCAGCAGGAGTTCTCTCAGGTGGGTGCCATTGCTATTCCAAGACAAGAAAGGAGAAGTTTGTGCTGAGTTCTGGCACCTCTTTTTCTAGAAAAATAACACTGTGCTAAGTACACCTGCAGGGCCATAGGTCCCCCCCCGCCGTATTACAAGGTCTGTAAACGGAGAGGGAAGGTAGGTTGCAATAATATTGCCTTGTTTCCATCCTAGGCATTCATAAAGAGGGAAATGAGGAAAGCACTAAAGGCCTATCCACACTTACCTTTTGCTCCACTCTTTTCAGGCACAGATCCCCACTTTAAAGTGCTGTGCCTGAGTACCCGCTCTTTTTTTGTCTGGAGCTTTCCCTGCGAAAACCTGCTCTTTAAAGCTGAAGCACAACAAATGGCAATTGGGGTCTTGGACATGGAATGCAGACCATGCCTAGAAAATGTAGAGGAAAATGTAAGTTTGGATAAGCCCTCAGTTGGCTGAAGAAAATGGAAGTCCTGGGTAGATGTGTCTTCAAATGTAGTATGAACTATAGGGATGAGGTTTCTACAGTGGAGGGTCAGGTAACACTCATCACTATGCTTACATGCTATTGGCTATGATTGGTAATTTTAATATAATAGATTTGTGTGAAGAAGCAAGCATTTGGAACTGGTGCATTCAGGCAAATGAGATCAAATTACTCCAGTCTGATGAAAAGCTACTGAAATGTGCTCTGAAATATCTGGGTTTATACATAGGGGCTGAGGCTACATGTACACTACTTTTAAAGAACATTCAAAGTGCATTCTTTCCCTCAAAGAATTCTGGGTACTGTAGTTTGTTAAGGGTTGCTGGAAATGGTAAATCTGTGAAGGGTAAATTATTATTTGAGGGGAATTATGTGTTTTAAAGGTATAGTTTAGCTTGAGATTGTCAGTTTTCCTGGACATGAGTATAGCAACTTCACACCAGATGGATGCTAAACACGTTGTTGCATGGCCCACCCCACCCCCAAATCTCGGAGTGGTGCGAGATTCCAGGGGTTCCAGGTGCTTAGGTGCTGAGCCTGTGCTGGATATGCACAAAATATGGAACTGTTTAGATGTATCATTTACTTTTTTTGGTTATGTTTTAAAGAGAGTTCTGCAAGTAAAAGTTTGAATAATATCTAATGGGTCTGGACTATGCTTCATCCCAAAAGGACTCAGTTTTTATGTACCCAGCCACATCAAACTGAGCAATATTAATAGTTGCAATAAACCATGTTAGGTGAGAGACAGCGACTGGCCCAGGGTCACCCAGTGAGCTTCATGGCTGCATCAGGATTTGAACCCTGGTCTCCCAGGACCTATTCCAACACTCTAACCCAGAGGTTTTCAAACTTTTTAAGTCCATGGCTCCCTTGACGAATCACTGTGCATTCTTTATACAGCACCCTTGTGGGGCTCAGGAGCCCAGTTATGTCACCCCTTGCCTGCAGAGCCTTTGGGAAGCAGAGATGAAGAGGGCATCAGAGGACAGAGGGAAGGAATAGGCACAGAGGCCAGTGTTGTCCCCAGGATGCTATGGCACACTGGTTGAAAACCACTGTTCTAACCACTAGACGACTGGTTAGAAAGACCTGCACATAATTAAGAGCAAAGGAGAAAGGAGAACATTAAAATCTCTACATAGTTAAAATTATTGTTCAATCTAAATCCTTAACTAAGAACGTTTGAGCTAGCTGCAGTATACTTTTTCAGCCAGAGGAAACAGCAACTTTTATAGGCAGGAAAGTGAAAAAGCCCAGTACTAATAAATAGGTAAAGGTAAAGGACCCCTGGACAGTTAAGGCCAGTCAAATTATACTATGGGGTGTGGTGCTTATCTCCGGTTTCAGGCTGAGGGAGCTGACGTTTGTCCACAGACAGCTTTCTGGGTCATGAGGCCAGCACGACCAAACTGCTTCTGGCACAACGGAACACCGTGATGGAAGTCAGAGCGCATGGAAACGCTGTTTACCTTCCCACCACAGTGGTACCTATCTATCTACTCATGCTGGTATGCTTTTGAACTGCTAGGTTGGCAGGAGCTGGGACAAAGCGACAGGAGCTCACCTCGTTGTGTGGATTTGAACTGCTGGCATTACAAACTCAAGAGGCTTGATGGTTTAGGCCACAGCAACACCCATATCTCTCTCTCTCTCTCTCTCTCTCTCTCTCTCTCTCTCTCTCTCTCCCTCTCCCTCTCGGTGTGTGTGTGTGTGTAACAAAACCAAAAGAAAGCCACAACTTCCACACTGGAAAAAACAAAACCCAGTTGAAAAGAAATAGATAGCTAAAGCCATTGGCCAAAATCTACATGACAGGGGAAAATGAAATGTTAAGCAAGGCAGAAGAAAAGTTAATTTTTTTACTAAAAAGGTAAGAATTCAACCAAGTATAACAAAGAGAGCTGGGCTAAAGAAGAAGCCTGATGGACAACTCTTGCAGATGCCTTTGGAAGAGCTTGACCTTTAAAGGATTCTGTGTTCTTGAAGGTGGCTTACAGGGCAGCAGAACTCATAGGTCAAGATTTGAATTTGAATGATATTCTAGGCCTTTCCTTTGTTAGCTTAGTGATGCTCTCCTGTTTACCGGGGGATAGGGATTAGATCACAATCTGGAGATTAAAAAAGTGAAATTAATAATATTGAATATTTTGCTAACATATGGTGCTAACATATGTAAATTTTAAAAGTTTCCTACAATTGTGTTGTTATGAAATGGCATAGTACAACTTTCAACCCTGTACCAGACAACCCCCCCCCCATATAATCACACAAACAAAAATAATGCTAAGCACTCTGGACAACTGAAGACAAATATGACCAAAGGAACATTTGCTTGCTTTAATAGGGATATCTAAATGACTAATTATTTGTCTATATTAAGTGAAAGGTATAGAAAACTTGATCCAAAAGAATTAAGAAAAAGAAGAAGCTGTTGATGCAGTAAACCTAAAATAATTATCTAGTAGGACATGGTATGTTAGTCATAGGTTTTCTCCATTCTTCTAATTTGACTTTTGAAGTAATCTAGGTTATTGCTGGATCAGGCCACAGGCCTATCTAGTTGAGCATCCTGTTATCACCATGGCCAACCAGATGAGACCCATGAGAAGCCTTTAAGCAGAGTCTGAGTGCAACATCACTCTCCATACATGTGATGACCAACAACTTATATGCAGCCTTTGACACTGGAGGTTGAACCACCATGGCTAGTAGCCATTCGGTAGTGACACACAAGATATGGAATTCCCTGTCTTGGGAAACCAGCTTGTCCCCTTTGTGTTCTGTCATTGTTTGAAAGCCTTTCTTTTCCAGAAGTCGTTGATTTCCCTGCTGTCTGATTATCATATCAGTTTTTGTTTCTGCTGGTTATTCAGGAATGAGTGCTTGATTTTTCAGATTATTTGTTGAAGAAAATCTAAGCACTGCCTGAGAAAGTAAACTATTATCTGGCCTAAGCACCATATAAGCATTTTACAAGTCTGAGTGTAATTGAATAGCCATTTCAAATGTTTAGGCTAAGGATTCAATAGATTGGAATAATGTAACATGCCATTTTTAAAGTTTTAACATAATTGCTGCTGTTCTGGGGTGTATTTAAGTTAATCTTTAGTAGTACATGACAGTGTCTATTTTCTTGCAGAATATGATGCCTTATAAGATTGGAAGTATAATGGTGAGGCAACAGCGTGGTATTCAACTAAATTTTACTCTGACTAGACCCACTAAACTTAATTAACACAACCCATATGTTCCACCCATATGCTCTACAGTCAAACCTCAATTCTCAAACATAATCTGTTCTGGAAGACCATTTGACTTCTGAAATGTTTGACAACCGAGGCATGGAGTGGAAGTCATGTCGGACGTTCAGGTTCCAAAAAACGTTCAAAAACCGGAGCATTTACTTCCAGGTTTTCAGCATTCAGGAGCCGAAATGTACAATAATGGAGGCTTTCGGGAACTGAGGTTTGACTGTATCGATCTATCATCTATCTCCAAAGACTTTCTTTTCACAGTTATGATGGCTGCAGTTGTGGGAGATAAATTCAAACATCTGTTTCTGACCCCTGCCTTAGTCAAATTAGAAGACAAGAAGATAAGAAGTGTGGTTGGCCAAAGACAGCCATGAGTTGCCAGCGTTCCTTGCCCTGACTTTCATATTACCTTGACAAACTGGAATTTGGGAACTGCTTTGAGAATTTTTTAAAAAGCAGTGAACGGAAATAATAAAGACTAATAATTATAAGCAACATTTGCTGACAAAAATATCTTGCCTTTTGACTGTAACTTCAGTCACATTGTAGAAAAATATATTCTATGGTGATCAATTAACATTGCTTCTACAGAATCAGTTCACAATGTTGTTGTTAAGCAGTTTGAACTCACTAGTTTACACATATGTCTAGCCAGAGTATAAATGACTGAAGCAGAAGCAGAAAGCCAGTTTTGTCCAAACCAATTTTTATCACAGTTCCTGCACTGTGAAATTCTGGGTCTCTGGAGTTTTGAACCGACTACATTTTGAACTCTGTGGCACTTTCCCCTTGTTTCTGAGTGTATTACTTGACAGGTTTCATTTATTTCAATGGGAATGTACTTCTGCATAGACATGATTGTAGTCACCTCTGGCCTGCCAGTATTTTGCAGGTGTAATTCAGTTGCATGCTGGAAATGTAGGTTGCAATTATATGTGGAATTAAATTGGAGTAAAGTAATTGTGTAAGGCGGGTCTTTTGTGGTGAGGAAAGTGATGACAAAATGCACAGAGAAGTGTGGGATAATCAGTTGATTAATGGGTAGACCAAATCAGGAGGAATGCTTGTTGTGTAACTGCCCTGTAAACAAAGCCTAATAAAGACCAGATTTAATCCTGCATAAGCTTTGCGCAAGCTAAACGGGATAAATGCATAATAAACAGGTCACCATAAGGAGTCCAAAGATTGTAGCTGGACTGCTTTCAGCATTATACAGTATAGTATTAAAAAGAGGCATGCAACTATGCCCTCGTTTAAAAAGCTTAATCTGTTTAAAAGTGTATCATTATAGCCTGTCCAATATGCTTCATACCACAGAGGTGTTTTACAGATATTAGTTCCAGATAGCCAACAAGAATATGAGCCTTGTTCATGGGGTGAATTTTTTTTTATATGCACATAAACACATAGTTGCCTGGCAACATGCCCAGTTGCTGGGTTTCCCCAGCCACACTGGGCAGCTTCCAACAAAATATTAAAATACAATAGTCTGTCAAACATTAAAATCTTCCCTAAACAGAGCTGCCTTCAGAGGTCTTCTAAAAGTCTGGTAGTTGTTTTTCTCTTTGACATCTGGTAGGAGGGCATTCCACAGGGTGGGTGCTACTACCGAGAAGGCCCTCTGCCTGGTTTCCTGTAACTTGGCTTCTCACAGCGAGAGAACCGCCAGAAGGCCCTCGGCGCTGGACCTCAGTGTCCGGGCAGAACAATGGGGGTGGAGACGATCCTTCAGGTATACTGGACCGAGGCTGTTTTAGGCTTTCAAGGTCAGCACCAACACCTTGAATTGTGCTCAGAAACATACTGGGAGCCAATGTAGGTCTTTCAAGACCAGTGTTATGTGGACTTGAATGCCACTCCCAGTCACCAGTCTAGCTGCTGCATTCTGGATTAGTTGTAGTTTCCAGGTCACCTTCAAAGGTAGCCCCACATAGAGCGCATTGCAGTGGTCCAAGTGAGAGATAACTAGAGCATGCACCACTCTGGGGAGACAGTCCATGGGCAGATAGGTTCCCAGCCTGCGTACCAGATGGAGCTGGTAAACACCTGCCCTGGACACAGAATTGACCTGCGCCTCCATGGACAGCTGCGAGTCCAAAATGACTCCCAGGCCGCACACCTGGTCCTTCAGGGGCACAGTTACTCCATTCAGGACCAGGGAGTCCTCCACACCTGCCCGCCTCCTGTCCCCCCAAAACAGTACTTCTGTCTTGTCAGGATTCAGCCTCAATCTGTTAGCTGTCATCCATCCTCCAACCCCCTCCAGACACTCACAAGATAATGAGAAGATGTTCATTTTTGTAAATGTGCTCCACCTGGATTAGAAGAAACAATGACCTGTAATTTAGTAATCCGTCATAGGTTTCTATGCTTCCTTGTCAAGTATGGTATAGAAAAAGGTGCTCTGTGCTATATAGCGACAAATGGGCTGTAGCTCAGTGGCAGAGCAGCTGCCTTCATGCAGAAGAGCCCAGGTTCAATCCCCAGAATCTCTAGGTAGGGCTGGAGACCAACTTTCCTGAAACCCTGAAGAAGCCACTACCAATCATTATAGCCTAGCCTTTCTTAACCGTGGCTCCCCAGATGTTGTTGAGCTACAACTTCCATCATCTGACCACTGGGGACCCAAGGCTGAGAAAGACTGGCATAGACAATACAATATAGTATAGTCAATATGCCCATTCTCCTCAACTGAGTTATAATTTACATAAATTTAAACCAATTTACAGACCAAAGGAGAATTCATCACACAATAAGGGTTGAAAGTATGTGTAGGTACCAAGGTGATAGGTTGAAGAGATAAGCGTTTAGCAACAGCATGATTCCAATTACAGAAAGTAAAATAAATATAATTCATAAGAGTATCTGAATACATTTGTAAAGATGGAACTGTGTTTCCAAAAGGGAATACTGCTGTTGCCAAGAGGCAACGACCATTTCCTGCCAGGCAGCCAAATCCTCAGCCCAGTTAATATGTCAGAAAACTGACATAAGAGAGAAACTTTGACATCACTTCCTGGTGTTCCTAGAGTGCTTGGTGTTTTTTTTTAAAAAAAATAAAAAGTACCAAAATGCATTAAAATGTGTATTTTTAAAAATGTCTACACAAAAAGAAAAAGACATGTATGCATTGTGATAAAATATGTATTTGTGACAAAACCTATTTCAATATGAAATTTTGCATAGTTTTTTTAAAAAAGCAGATTGATGTAGAAATGGGACAGAATGGACTTATAAATGAAAATGTGAAATTAACATAAACTAGATTTATCTATCCACTCTCATGGGTTGGATAAGGGTTGACCAAAATGCATTAAAATGTGTATTTTTAAAAATGTCTACACAAAAAGAGAAAGACATGTATGCATTGTGATACATACAAGGCTGCAGACTATATACTGTCAGCCAAGAGGTACTGGGTAGCCTGAAGGAATCCCGAAGGATTCTATGGAAATTCTGTGGCTTGATTCTTTTTGTAAAAAAATCATTTTTACTGAGATGTATATAGTGTATAAGTAGCAATTAATTAGCTGCTACTATGAGATAAATGATAGGCAGTATAACTGGAGAAGCTCCACCTCCAGTTCATACATTAGTAAGCTGTTGGCATTTCTGCTGTGCATGTGTTTAGCTTTTGCATGTTAAAGGTAAAGGTACCCCTGCCCGTACGGGCCAGTCTTGCCAGACTCTAGGGTTGTGCGCTCATCTCACTCTATAGGCCGGGAGCCAGCGCTGTCCGCAGACACTTCCGGGTCACGTGGCCAGCGTGACAAGCTGCATCTGGCGAGCCAGCGCAGCACACGGAACGCCGTTTACCTTCCCGCTATAAAGCGGTACCTATTTATCTACTTGCACCCGGGGGTGCTTTCAAACTGCTAGGTTGGCAGGCGCTGGGACCGAACGACGGGAGCGCACCCCGCCGCGGGGATTCGAACCGCTGACCATGCGATCGGCAAGTCCTAGGCGCTGAGGCTTTTACCCACAGTGCCACCCGTGTCCCTTTTGCATGTTAGAAATAATCATATTTATAATAAAGTAGTGACCTGTCATTAGAAGCTTATTATACACAACCAAGATTGAAATAATTATGGGCATTTTGAAATCAAGAACTGAACTTACAACAGGTATAAAATGTTGACAGACATTTCGAGCAATATAAATGGGAACTTGTTTTCTTACCCAGGGAGTGAACAATGCCTCTGATTACGCAGTAGGCTGGCTTGGAATGCAGGTTAAAAAGAAGTTTTCAAATATATATATATATTGGGTTGCAGCAGCACATTTATTGTGATGCCCATGTTCTTTTTTTTAGAATCAGGAAATATATTTATTGTAATTGCTAAGGATATTAAGAATAAAATATTGCAAAGTACTAATTACCAAACGCTACATGTGAACACCCACCCCCATTATATAAACATTTCAATGCACTAAATGAATTACAGTTTTTAATTTTTTTTAAGACTTCTGGATTTTCCACTGCTGGATTATCATTAAAGAGGAGGAAAAAGAAGAGGCAGAAGACAATTGCAACAACAAAAAGAGAAGGGACCTCAAAATGAGACACATCAAAATAACATTGCCAATTAAACAATACCCTCTTCCTCTTTCTCTATGGTACCTTTCCAAACCAGGGATGATACAAAAACAAAAAACAAAAAAACAATATAGAAATCAATGGTTTTCCAACTCCCCGCCCCCCGACCCTATGAAAATTGCTGAGAGTCTTGGCAGACCAATTAAGTATTTTTTTCTGCCTGTTGTAGCAGTTGTAATGTGCTATGCAAGATGTTGCGTGATTTTAAACCAAATTTCTTGTGTATTTTACAGTGGTACCTCGGGTTAAGTACTTAATTCGTTCCGGAGATCTGTTCTTAACCTGAAACTGTTCTTAACCTGAGGTACCACTTTAGCTAAGGAGGCCTCCCGCTGCTGCCGCACCACCGGAGCACAATTTCTGTTCTCATCCTGAAGCAAAGTTCTTAACCTGAAGCACTATTTCTGGGTTAGTGGAGTCTGTAACCTGAAGCGTATGTAACCTGAAGTGTATGTAACCCGAGGTACCACTGTATATTGTTGTGCATAGAAATTGTAATACAATATACTGTATATACTCGAGTATAAGCCGGTTCACCACACCATAAACCTCCTGGTGGGCCAGAGTGTGTGTGTGCATGCATGCGCACACGGCAGAGGGGGCTTCTCTCTCCCCCTCAGCCCCTCCCGTCCCCCTGCCTACCTTGGGTGCTGCCAAGAGGCAGAGGCTGATGGTGGCAGTGGTGGAGGAAGAACAAGCAGCCCGAAAGGGCTGTGTTTGGGCTGCTCGTTCCTCCTCTGCCGTCACCGACAGTGGCAAAGAGGACCCTCACTTGAGTATAAGCCGAGGGGGGCTTTTTCAGCATAAAAAATGTGCTGAAAAAGTCAGCTTATACATGAGTATATACGGTAATAAATGAAATATAATTAGAAATCAGTATGAATATTTAATGGGAGGGATGTACCGTCTCCTGTCTTCAACCACGAATCCACAGACACTGCAGACCACATGACTACAGCTCATCTGCGGACCACAGTTCGAGAAGCCCTGAGATAAACCAGATATCAGGGAATGGTCTGGATCTGAAGATGGGGGGACGCAGTTGCAGGCAGATCAGCTTCTCTCGGAAGAGGGGTGGGGGAAGTATTTGCCGCCGCCCCCCAGCCTCCAGCATTTTCAGAAGCAGAGAGACAGGCAGACACAGACACAGAAGCTGAACAGATTAGAGAGGAGCTACCAAGCTACAAGGTAATGACACGGGAACCAGAAGGGAGGGGGCAGCTGGGAGAGATGCCAATCGAGAGTATGGGGGACTTCCCCTTCTCCCGAGACTCGGTGGTCTGAACGTATCAGAGAGCAAAGGAGGTGGGGGGGAGGAACTTCCCATTGGTGCGTTTCTTGCTGCGGAAGTCAGAAGTTGGGGTTAGAGTAGGCAACTGCCCTCTTTGCCAGGAGCTGCGGATTTTGTGATTACAACATGAAGCTGTAATAAAAGGATTATAAATTCACCGACTGCTTATTAATTCTTATCAGTGAAGTTATCAAAGGAAGGGGAGGACTTTCCAAGCTTGACACCAGTAAGGAGTGGGAGACGTTGCACCATAGCATTCCTTGCCTTGTATTCCAATAACTCCCTAATGGCTCCCATTCCTACTCTCATTGTTGCTTTCCTTCCACTGAGTCAATAGTACATCACTTAGGACTGCCAGTTCCCATAATTTAATGAGCCACTATTTAAAGCAAGGGGTTTATTTTCTTTCCCATTTATATATATCAAAAAGCAAAAATGGCACTATATAACAAAATAATTATTTCCACCCCCCCCAAATGCTGCATCTTTTAAATAAGTTAATAAATAACTTTTGGGATTTAAAGCAGGAGTTTTCAGCTCTAGGGTTGCATATCTTCATGGGCAACCTTAATGGGGAGCCATATGCCTGGGCTGGGCAGGCCCAGAAGCAAAAGTGGATGGAGCAGCAGGTGGGACACTTACCTTTTGACAGTCAGAGTAAGAAGTTTTCAAGCACACACCTCTCTGGTCCTAAGAAAGCAAGAGGGATGATCAGTGATTAAGGACTCATCCCAGCCAGGACACAGCAGACAAAGAGAGGGCAGGGCAGCGCCGTTGTGGAATGTAGCCTCGGAATGTAGCCTGGGCGTGTGGCTTGGCAAGGCGTGCGACCCGGCCTTCTCTTTCCACACTTCCAGGAATTATCACTGCAATTTCTCTAGGTATTTGACAGTCTTAAGCGGAGTCATGTACCATAGTCTCCCTAACTTAGAGTTGCCATATTTCAAGAGGTCAAAATCCAGACACAGTTGCTGAGCTTTCTTGGGGCGACCATCCAAAAAGTTACAGTGGTACCTCGGGTTACATACACTTCAGGTTACATATGCTTCAGGTTACACACTCCGCTAACCCAGAAATAGTGCTTCAGGTTAAGAACTTTGCTTCAGGATAAGAACAGAAATCGGGCTCTGGCGGCGCGGCAGCAACAGGAGGCCCCATTAGCTAAAGTAGTGCTTCAGGTTAAGAACAGTTTCAGGTTAAGAACGGACCTCCGGAACGAATTAAGTACTTAACCCGAGGTACCACTGTAAAATACACAAGAAAAGTGGTTTAAAATCATGCAACATCTTGCATTGCACATTACAACTGCTACAACAGGCAGAAAAAAATAACCCAAGGCACCACTGAATTGAGCTTTCCAAAGTTGAGCGATCCAAAGTTGTTGAGCTTTTTGTGGGTGGACGGCAGGGTGGCGGGCGGGTCTTCTGGGAGGCAACAACAAAGAGACCTCTCCACAGTGCTTCCGCTTCTGTAAGGGAACAGAAAATAATCCCAGACATAATTTAGAAAATCCCCCTAGGTGGCCACGATAGCTACCACCCCCTGGGCGTCAACAGAATTTTCTGGTTTATATGCATTATGAGTGTGTAATTATTTGCTGTTACATATATTAATTTGGTGTTATGTGTAATAAGATAAAGCGGATTTACTTGGTTGCCAGCTCTGACATGTTAAGAATTATGATGAGTGGGCAATTATTTGCTGTTATATATATTAATTTGGTGTTATGTGTAATAAGATAAAGCGGCTTTACTTGGTTGCCAGCTCTGACATGTTAAGAATAATCAGCAGAAATTAAACTGATCCTTAAAATGGCAAGAAGACAGTTGTGTGGCGTAGCAGATGTTTAACTCAAGCAGAGGTAGAAACAGTAAATTGTGTTAACATGCAATAAATAAATTATCTTGAAACACTATAAATGTATCTGGCTGTGCTGGGCCCGGGGGTTAACCCGAGCAACGCGGTCCAGGTCCAGTCCCGAATCCAAGGATTTCAAGGTCTGGGTAGGTTCATATGGAAAGAAGCAGTCCTTGTTACTATTTCTCTGCTGTTGCAAAAAGATGAGCGGGGGTGGGCCTAAAAGTGAAGCTCTGCCTTGCATGTGTGGGTATGCTTCACAGGTGAGTAAGGTGTGAATAGGGCCAAGGTGACAGAAACACATGCAGCCATGGCTCACAAGGGGATGCTTGTGTACTGGACTTCACTTCCTATAGAGAAGCCCTACTCGTGCCTCACTAAAGTCATGACTTTGGAATAGACTCAGGCTTTTAGGTCCATCTTAGCATTGGGTCCCACTGCACTTTGCCAGCAGTCATCTGACGTGAATCCAGTAGGTGAGCAGGGCACCTGGCTGAGCATAAACCATGATTGCCCAGAACCTGTATACATGAGCAGGCCTAGGAGCTTGTGTGTTTGACTTCTGTCTGGCAGCCTTGGGAAATTCATGATTCTCTAAGGAAAGTGATGCAATATTGGTGGTGAAGCTAAATTAATTGTGTGACTAGATGCCAGCTGCGTTGGGGCTGAAAGGTTACACAGGAATGAAGGAGGAATACACAGGCACACCCTACTATTGAGAGCTTAGAATGCCTGAAGGAAACTTTTAAATACCTTCCACTGAATGAGTTTAGAAACTCGCCCAGATTTTATTAACTTTGTTGCACCAGGATTTCAGCGGGATGACAAAATGCTGAGGATGTGCCAAGAGCTTAAAATGGTATTTGTGTCCAATCCCTGGAAGATCTGATGAGCCTCACTCTGATGGCAAGAAAGAATGTTAAAAAGAGAAAGGGAAAGAAACATGATTCCGCTCCAGTCTGCACTCCCTACACACGAGTTTTTGATGAGCTGTATTTCTCTTTGTTCTGGGGATTTGAATTCACATTGTGTACCTTGTGGGGGCTGTATTCCAAAATTGCAGCATGAAAATGCCTTTTATAAAGTTACTTATTTCTACTTATTATACACATAATTTCCCCCATCTATGGAGAAGTCATCAAACTGCTCGATTGGAAGAGCAACAACACAAACTCTCTTCGGGTGAGTTGTTTTGTTCTTTGTTCTGGAGCTGAGTAACAGTCCATGTCTGATGATTTCTGGTGTTTGGTAAAAGAATTCAATAAACATATCCATTAAGACTAAACTAATGTTTCATACAAATTGTATCCCCTTCATTTATTACTATTATTTATTGAATTCATTAGTCATTCGTGGGTTGGTTGGTTTTTAAAGAAAAGGTAACTCAGAGTGACTTATGAAAAAATCACATACTCCTCCAGGAAGGAATGGAGCCACAAACCTACCACAAAAAAGGCGGCTTAGTATATTTGCCAACACACTTGGACACTAGTTCTACTCATAGTAGACCCATTAAAGTTAGGTTCATTCATTTCAATTGGTCTAGTCATGGTGAGTAACAGAGTCTGGAGTGTCATATGTAGAATCCTTACAATGTCATCCTACACATGTCTATTCAAAAGTAAGTCCCATAGGGGTCAGTTGGGCTTACTCCCATAGGATTGCAGCCTAACCATATTAAAATTTGTTCCAAACAAAGTAGATTTTTTTGTATCTAAGTTTCCTAAAGAGAATGCTCTGATTTTCCACGACTACTCTCTTCAAACTCTTCTTTGACATCCTCATAGCCACTGCAAATTTTCTAATGTAAAATGGACTGGGGTCTTTTCAAGAGCATATGAGTATAGGAAAACACACGAGAATGGTACACAGCAGTTTTTTTCCTTTTCCTTTTTATAATTATAGTGACCAGAAACATGTTACTACAATGCCTGCTTGCCATTATAGTTGTATCTGTATGCAGCCTTTTAAAAATGGAAATTTAGAACTTTCCAGTGGTATGTTATCCTAATTCACAACCCAAAAGCACACAGCTGCCACACATTTGTGCATTTTTCTAATATGCTTTTTCTTGCTTAGAAAGCCTTTATACAAGGATGGCCCATCCTGTTTTGCCTTCTGAGGTGCAGTGGGAAGATGCTGCTCTGTATGCAAGGTTTCCACCCCCTTGCCAAAGCCTCACTTACTGGGGTTCTGCAGGTTCCCTCTTGTGAGATCTCACTAGAACCAGGAAGCCACCACAGCCCCTTGGATTCCACCACCTGAGGTGGCTGTCTCAGTCTGCCTCATGGTTAGGCTGGCCCTGTCTTTATAGAATGGGAGTTGCTCAGGGAACGGAATGTTCCTCCAATTGTCTGCAAGGGAAACATTCAAGAATACCACCAAGAGTGGGGATATTATACTACTGTCCCAGTAACTACATACAAATCCATTTTAGTGCTGCTAGCATGGGATGGAATGCTGGGCACTGGCTTAAATTTAAGTGTGATTTTGGTTTCATTTTATCCTTGGAGGAAACAACAGGAAGTGCTCATTAAATGATTATCATCTGTTTATTTGTATGCCGTTTTTCCATGATAAGCCATGCTGCAAACGGCTCACAATATCAGAAAAGTTTACATTAAATAGCAACGCTTCCAGATAATTCACTAACAAATACAAGACATAGCAAAAACAGAAATTCTCATACTAATATTTAAAGGCTACTCGCATCTCATATTAACAAATATACGCTACAATCAAACAATTCACTAGTAATTCATACGGAGGCCTAACCATAGAAATACAAGAAGAGAATCCAAATAGGAGCAAAAACAATACATTTCCTCCACAACTAAAAGTTGCTTCCAGGAATAACCCCTAAACAAGACACCATCCTGATTGATCTCTAGGCACTGTGAGCAGCAGGAGCAGTCAGAATCCTTCCCTTTCAGGCCAGGTGAAAATGAGCAGAACCGGGATGAGTCTTGCAGAACTCATAGCAAGGTTGTCTCATAATTCCCTCCCATGCATTCTGATTGACAGCAGAGGTCTTTGGGAGAAAGGACACCTTCAGTTTAGAAAAGGGGGTGGGGAACATGCAGCCCTCCAGGTGTTGCTGGACCACAGCTGTCAACTTTTCCCTTTTCTGGCGAGGAATCCTATTCGGAATAAGGGAATTTCCCTTTAAAAAAAGGAAATGTTGACAGCTATGTGCTGGACTGGAATGACTCTCACCACCACTGGCCTTTGTTGAAGCCCAACAATTCTAAAGGGCCACAAGTTCCCTAGCCCTTCATTAGAATCGTAACTACTGCCAATGTTATCATCATGATCACGATCATCTTATTTGTATGCTATTTGGCAAAGATGTGGTTGTTCCAGGAAGTGCTAAGTGATGGGTTGCTGATTATATTCTGATAATCAGCAACCCATCCATAATCAGCGACCTTCTTCCAGCAGATGTGGAGGTTTTATTGATTGCTGTTTCAGTGTGGATATTATTGTTCTACTGATGCTTTTGTGCTGTGTTTAATTCTGTAATGTTAGCTACCTTGAGTTTTCCTCTAAAACAAAGATGCATTTTTTTTAAAAAAAGTTAAAAATATGAGGAGAGGAAAAAATGATTGTTTTCTAACCTTTAAAAGTAATAATAATAATAACAATAATTTATTAATTATACCCTGCCCATCTGGCTGGGTTTCCCCAGCCACTCTGGGTGGCTTCCAGCAAAATATTAAAATACAATAATTCATCAAATATCAAAAGCTTCCCTAAAATAACTATGATTTATAATACACTTTAAATATTTTTCCTAATGTCTTCAAATGAATATAGACTACATGCAACCTTTCCACAACTGCTGCCACATTCACTCAGAGATGCCTCCTTTTGTCTGACACACTCCATGTTAATCCACTATTACAAGATGTTCCCCTTAAAATATTATAAACTGTATTGTCAAACATATGGAAAAAGCTGTGATTTTTGCCCTTTGTGAAAGGAAGAAACGAGATAAGATCTGACAGTTCAAAAGGGCTGGGTAGGGAAAAGAGAGATGCACGAAAAGTTTATGCAGCAGATGCCCTGCAGCTGGAGAAAAGCCTGAAAAGAAACTGGAGGAAAGCAACTAAGCAAGAGAAGTCTTCATTGTGTAGGAAAAGAGTGAGCTTGGGATGCTTTAAGGCAGGCAAGAGGAATCCAGATTTTCCTAGGCTGCAACTCCCATCATCCATGGCTTTTGGCTGATGGTAGCTGAGGCTGATGGGAGTTGGAGCCCAACAATACCTGCAGGGTCACAGGATCCTCATCCCTGCTGAAAGTGAATGGAGCCTATGTAGGGGAATGATCTGAGTGTTGGGCTTAGGCTGGGAAGACACAGGTTCAAATTCTTTCATCATTGAGACTCACCCAGTGATTCTCCACTCATCACAGTCTCTCAGTCAAGTCTACCTGACCCATTGTGAGGATAAAATTAGGGGTAGCTACATAGTCTTGTCTTTTTAAAATTTAACATTCATCCTTGTGCTTGGGCCAATTTCATAACAAATCATAGTGTAAATTACACCATTTGCTGTGCACTACAGAGACCCTGAACTACTACTTTCTGAAATAAATTCTAATATGTTTTACTGCTATTTGATTGCCATGCGGGTGTATGAAACAAAATTAGGATGGCAACAATGACAGTCCTTTAGTGAGTAACTGGGTTAGCTTGACCTTCATCCTTATGGAATTTAGTCCATTGTTTGAAGCAACATAAGCCTGTGAGATAGACTCACAGATATTCATATATGAGGTGAACATGTATGGAGAAAGTAGTTAGAAAACCAAAGAATAGCAAATCTTGAAATGCCAGTGCAAAGTGTAGAGATCAGTACAAGGTCAGATCCATTTTGGGATTGTTCTTGAGAGATATTGAGCTTCCTATGAGTTCCTATAATTCTGACAAAAGGCTAATTCAGTTCCAAGAAGGTGATATAATGTTCCTCTTTAACCAGGTCTCAAGCTGATTAACATCCTATACCCTTTTAAATGTTTGTGAGAGCAGGTGGGAGAGAGGGGGTATTGGTTAGTTTTGTTCTTGGTCTTGTTTTTATTATGTGTTTTGTGTTTTTATCTTGTATTTTTATGCTTTGAACTGCCCTGAGATCTATGGATGAAGGGCAGTATACAAATTTAATAAATAGTAATAGTATACAGCTGCAACCTGAGCTCAAGATCCAGCAAAGCCATTTCTGTACACATACAATACGGGAAGATCCCAAACTAATGCAGTTTGGTGTCATTTTTCTTAATTTAAACCCTATTGATTTATACAGGTTTGGAATTCTGTTAAAAGTTGCTAAATTTGAGAAATAGCAAGTCCTCAGAAATTCTGAGACTGTAATTTCTTTCTAAAAATGGGAATGTGTACTGTTAATTCAGTTTGCAAACAAGACGTACAAATTATTATATACTGACCATCCTCTAGAGTTTAAATGTGTATGTGTGGCATAGATGGTTGTAGTGCAGGCATAGGCAACTTTCGACCCTCCAGATGTTTTGGCCTACAACTCCCATGATCCCTAGCTAACAGGACCAGTGGTCAGGGATGATGGGAATTGTAGTCCAAAACATCTGGAGGGCCAAAGGTTGCCTATGCCTGTTGTAGTGACTATTCACTTCAAGTTTCCTAAAATAAATTTGAAAAATTAAAATGAAAGAGAGAGAAGAGGGGAATAAATTCAATTTCACATGTGCAGAAAGAAATGAATTGTAGTGATTGTTGGGGAAAAAATACTTCAGGATATAGTATGCAGTTAGGATGAACGATTTATTGTATATACAACTAAGCAATTGCACTGTTTTAAAGAAATGGATGTGGTAATTAAAATAGATTTAGCATGAAAAGTACAACAGACAAATTAGAAGTCATTACAGAAGTTATTTGTTGACTTAAAAGAGCACAGAACTTGAAATAACAGACAGCAGGTTGCATTATAAACTAGGACAGTAAAAAACTGTACAGTACAAGCAACACATGACAATAAATTATGATCAATGAGGCAGTCTTTGATTTGGGACAAAAAGGACAAATGGAAGGTAATTAAAATCTCATAAATCCGCCATATCTTTTTTCCATCTCTGGAACCTCTTTGGAATAACTTTCTCCATCTTCATCTGAAGGAAGGAGAGAATCGGCAAAACGCTTAAGAAATCCACCATATCGTTTCTGGTAGTCCAGCCACCACTCTGGCCTCCCCACTCTTCTCATGAAGCCACCATATCTCTTTTGCAGCTCTTTGGCGTCATCTTCCGATTCAGGACTGCGCTTGATGCTCCTCATGAAGCCACCATACCTCTTGATGATTTCACCATCATTCAGATCCCGATAATGCCCAGTTTCAGCATTTTCTCCTGTTCCAAGAAGCTCCTTCAGCAGATCAGAAGAATTAGCCAAGGCATCATCTTCAGCATCCTTCTTCATAAAGCCTCCATACCTTTTAGCAAGGATTTCTCCTCCATTAGGTTCCTCCTCTGGTTCTATATGATAGAGCTCATCCATCTTCTTCATGAAGCCACCATATCTTTTCATGAAACCACCATATTTTTTGGCTAGCAAATGACTCTCATCCTGTTCTTTTGGGTTGTCTCCTAGGGCACCAATGCCTTCCTGGGAAAGATCCAGTTTACTCAGTTGCAGAAGGTCTTTGCAGGTTTCCCAGGCCTTGGCAGAGGGCAACTTTCCTTCACATTCTAGTGTACATGCCTGAAAAATAGTTTGATTTACAAAGTAAGTACATATTTGTGACCTCTTTTTGCCTTGTCAAAAGCAGCAATACTAGAAATCCATATGTTAGAATATAAACCAAGTTCTTTATAATTGGACGGGGGGGGGGGGAATGTTACAACTATCTATTTTTATCTTTCTCTGAAATACTTAGCTCACTGGGAACCATTAACCTGTGTTGGCTTAGCATTGCTTTGAGATTTGTGGTGGATTTACATTGACAAGAAGAGATGCATCATCACATTTTCCCAAAAATGCATTTATTTATTAAAGATGAAATGTATTACATGGCACAGAGCCAGAGATTGCGTGGCAATATGTAATGTTGTTACAAGAAGGGAAGCCCGGCAAACCTAATGAGAGCAGATAGCAAATGTGAGTGGGCTACATGCAGTTTAAGTCCTTAACCCTTTTCTTACATTTGTTGATGGAACTACAGCTGTCTGTGGGCTGCACACATTGAGACTGGCTATCTGCATCTTAATGTAGGGTCAAATGTGTACTTGCATGTTCAGTGCAGAGGTGAAACATTTGTCCACCAAAGCAGCATGAGGTGGGGTGGGTGCCATGCCTTTTATTGTGTGGCCAACTCTGAATTTCTTTAGATTAAGAAGTCACATTAGAACCAGGAGCATCTTTTAAAAAATATTTAACAGAATTAATAATAATACATTTTTTATACCCTGCCCATCTGGTTGGGTTTCTCCAGCCACTCTGGGTGGCTCCCAATCAAATATTAAAAACAATACAGCATTAAATATTAAAAACTTCCCTAAACAGGGCTGCCTTCAGATGTCTTTTAAAAATAGGATAGTTGCTTATTTCCTTGACATCTGATGGGAGGGCGTTCCACAGGGCAGATGCTACTACCGAGAAGGCCCTCTGTCTGGTTCCCTGTAACCTCACTTCTTGCAATGAGGGAACCGCCAGAAGGCCCTCGGTGCTGGATCTCAGTGAATGATGGGGGTGGAGATGCTTCTTCAGGTATACAGGACTGAGGCCATTTAGGGCTTTAAAGGTCGGCATCAACACTTTGAATTGTGCTCGGAAACATACTGGGAGCCAATACAGATCTCTCAGGACCTGTGTTATATTGTCCCGGAGGCCGCTCCCAGTCACCAGTCTAGCCGCCACATTCTGGATTAATTGCAGTTTCCGGATCACCTTCAAAGGTAGCCCCACGTAGAGCGCATTGCAGTAGTCCAAGCAGGAGATAACTAGAGCATGCACCACTCTGGCGAGACAGTCCACGGGCAGGTAGGGTCTCAGCCAACATCTGCCAACAACAAAGCAGGTAACACATGACCTTGGAGGTGGGGGCTGCTGAGCATGTGGCTGGCACAAGGCAGTAATGTGAAGGGATTGGCTTTCGAAGCAGCACTTCCACACAGTGGCTGTACACCACTTCATTTGCTGAAATTTAAGTTGCTGTAAATACACGCATCATTGTGCCGGCATGCATAGCCCTCCCTATATGATTCTGGCTGTGTACTCACATAGGATGGGGATCACAGGGTTGCTATATCAGCCAGTTAATACAACCGTATTGGAAGCAAGCATCTTTTCAAGAGAACCCTACATTATTCATTCAAAGGAAGGATTTTTTTTGTTTTATTTTGCATATTTAGACCACACCGTTTAGTATAACTTCCTCACAGAAGGCTTTCCAACAGGGATACATCATAGAAAGAAATAAAATCACTGTAGCACAAAAATAAATAGCCCAATGCACCCAAAAGTATTCTTAAAAATCATGCCAGCACATCCATATTAAAGTGAAACAACAACAAAAAATGTCTAATACTGACAGCAAATTTCAGAATCCCCATTTAGTATATCTAACATGATGGTTGGAACACCTAGCTCATTGCTTGAGAAGTGACAGCAGTGGTTTGCAAAATGTTTTTTGAAATGTTAGTCAATATATGCTTGTGGTGTAAATTATCCAGTGTATTGTCTATAGTATTACAATTCGAATAGTGTGTGCTAGTAATGAATATATCAGAGGGTTCTGATTAAAATTGTTGGTTGGATTGAAAATGGAATCTAGAGGAAAGAAGGACCCCAGACGGAGGTTTTACACCCTTCCAAAAAAATTATAGCAGGCACTGTGTAAGGGCTGCCTGTGGCTCAGTTCTGATACAGGGGTAGCTAATACTCAGCCGCTGCCCACCCCCCATCTGCAAAATAGTAGCTGTTCATGCTTGAATAGGAATATCTGGAATAAAGTAGGTGTCCTAACAGTGACTGTAAACATCTCTTTCAGTGGGTGGGAGGATGGGGTGGGTAGGTTATTGGTTTGTTTTGGTTTTGATTATGTATTTTGTGTTTTTAATCTGGAATTTTTATGTGATGAACTGTCTTGAGATCTATGGATGAAGGATGGTATACAAATGTTAATCATTATCAACACGATCTTCATCTACTATTGTTCCCAACAGAGCTGTCATTTGCATGTATAAATGAACAATCTGGAAAACAGATAGCCACTTCAAAATCCATTCCTTTTCAAAGAGTTACAGTGGTACCTTGGGTACTTAATTCGCTCCGGAGGTCCGTTCTTAAGCTGAAACTGTTCTTAACCTGAAGCACCACTTTAGCTAATGGGGCCTCCTGCTGCTGCTGCACCGCCGGAGCACGATTTCTGTTCTCATCCTGAAGCAAAGTTCTTAACCTGAAGCACTATTTCTGGGTTAGTGGAGTCTGTAACCTGAAGCGTATGTTACCTGAAGCGTATGTAACCCGAGGTACCACTGTGCAACATATTTATATGTAGTAATTCTAGGTACCTTTTTACCTTATGCTGTCTAACTTCCTTGGGTCCCCTCCCTCTTTTTTTTTCTTTCAGGCAAGACAGAACAGTTATACAATGGTTATAAACAACATAGGTTCAAATACACACAGAACTAAAATAAATAGCCACTTGACTTCCTCCCAAATTCAAGCACATCCCATTAATTTCAACGTGAAAATCAAACACAAGTAATATATCATTCCGTATTAACATTTCTATTTCCTTAGTCTAGTCTTAATGAAGGTGATTTATAGTGGATTATATAATAAGGGTGATGGTATCAAACACTATAGCAGAAAGAAATGTTAAAACCAATTCTATTCATGTACAAAGTACTTCATTTAATGCCAGCTCAAACATTTTGTCAAAATATGTCATCTGTTAACAGCTTAAAATGGAAACAAATTTAGAACATGGCGTATTTAATTTGCAGTACAGCCCACCAGTTTATAGATAATGTGCTCTGAAACATTGTTAAGAGTTGCCAGTGAGTACTAAAACAAGTGATCTGATGTGACCATACCTTTTTTACATGGATCTTTAATGTTCTAGTATGCATATTTACTCAGTCAGAAGTAAATCGCACTGTATGCAATGGGACTTATTCTCAGGGGTACAGGATTTCAACTTTATATGGTCGAAATAACGAGAGTCCTGAACTTAAATAATGCTTTTAGTTGCAAGTTCCTATGTTTCTGGATCCTTGTTACGATCCTGCAATATATGCAGTTATGAAGAAAATAATAAAGCACAACAATAAGAGCCTAACAAAATTACAGGAACCCTCTTGAACCTTGAAGAGACAAACTACCTCCATTCCCTTTGATGTACATGGAGATGAAGCAACATGGTACTTCATTTTTTCCCCCATGGGGTTGTTAAAGGTCAGTTCCCTGGTGATGCCTAATTTCCACATTTAAAAACAGTTCTGCATCTCCACTGTCTCTAGCATCCTCAGTAAAAAGATGTTGAAGGAAATTTTGGACAGGTGTGGAATATGGGTATTATAAACAAATGTCTGCTATTCTTTTGCCCCAAGCTTGCAAATGCCAGCAAGACTGAGTGCAGAGGCAGAAGCATGTTTCCCTCTGTGGCTCTCCCGCAGGTTCCCATCTAGCAGATTTGGCTAGAAATCAAGAGTTCACTTAGGGGAGTTGAAGGACTTTTGTGCACCCCATGCGACTTCTAAAAATATTACTTTTGAAGACCAGAACCTGTGTAACATGCCACATCAAAAGCTCCCTTTGAAGCTCATCTCATTTTGGGCTGTCACAAGGCTTGGAAACCAGGTTCACATTTTCAATCAGTCATGCAATTCACTCAATGACCCTGTACTACCTAACCTATCTTAACCTAACCTAACCCAACCCAACCCCCAGGGCTGTTGTGGGGTAAAATTGAGATGCGATGAAAAAGCCATGCATGCCACCTTAGGCTCCTTGGAGAAAAGGTGGTGCGTACATTTAATACCTAATTAAATAATACATTTCAAAACTGGCTTGCCATTTGGCATGGATTGCAGTTTGAGCCACCAAAATTCAAATGCCTCATGAGCAAATGAAACTAGTTGTGCATTATTATGGATCTGAGCATTAGAGTTAGAAAAGCCAAATGCCAATAATAGTTCACATGAACCCATGCAGACTGATTACGCCAAACATCTGTACCACTGAGGATCTCAAGCAGACAACACATAAACCTTTGGATATTCAGGCAAGCAATATTTGATAGAGAAGGCATACATTCTCCAGCAAAATCAAAGGCAAAGTTGAAATGGGCTCAAAAAGGAAACCACCCATTTTTGAACTGTGCCTGCTTTACTTTCCTTAATCATGTTTATATGCACCCTGGCAAATTAGTTCATTTATGGTGCCTAAAGACTTACAGCAGATCAAAATAACCCGCTCCAGGAAGAGGCTACAAAACCCAAGAATGGTATTAATTATGCCACCACCATAACTCTGGGATAAGTATTGTACAGGGAGACAATAATGAACAATGGAATTGAAGTCTTCAGTGTTCATGCTGGTCTTAAAAACAATAGATTCCATATATAATTTTAGGGATGCAAACACCCAATTTGCATACTTTACGTAAGCGGAAATAATCCTATTCCTTCTGCCTCATTTTCTATGCTCATCAGTTCCATGATTACATAACCAAGCTAGATCTAGTATTTGAACAGTGAGAAATGTGGGAGTTCTCCAAGGTGCTGAACTAGCTGAATTAGCTGGTAGTGAAGTACAGAAGTGTAGCATAAACCAATATGACAGGTTTTGTGATTATTTATTATTAATTTATCAAAGAAGCATAGATAATTTAACTCTAAATATTAAGTATTCAATATGATCTTCAGTTACACTAAGATCAGGTTTCAGGCAATCTTCTGCTAGTGGATGAAGAAGCGCATATTTAAGCTCCTTGGAGGAAAGGTATATGTCTCTGAGGGCATATACAATTACATGCTTGTATTGTGCATTGTTAATCCAGAATAACTCATTCTCTCTGAAGCTGTACTCAGGTTCATTTATACATATTGGAAGCAACACATTACACACAAACATATGTAAAAAACGACATTGCAATATTATTTAACAGCCCTTCAAGAATGGCTAAAGTGCATTAGGCGGTGGCTAATCTGTGTTAGAGATACACACAATTTTGAGTTTTGAAATCTGATTGCACTAGCAGAGCTTTTCATAGTAATTCATCATTTCTATTTTATATTGGTTTTTCAAAATTCATATTCTGTTTTTTGTTGTTTTAAAATATTTTAAAGTTGTTGTTATTTAATATATATTGTACATTATTGTACACCACCTTGCGATAGATAGAAATGGAATGTGAGTAATAATAGGCTTCTTAAACGGCTAATAAATTAAGTGGGTTCTTCAGAAACAAGCCTAAATTCTGCTTACCAGGGGGTTGATGTCTGCATGATATGCCAATTGGTGGGTGCAAGATGCACAGTCTTTGCTGCATTCTGCCTGAACTGTAAGGATGAGGCATGTGCTAAGAGCGAAGAGCAAGAAATAACATCTCAGAAGAAATGTCATGATCTGCAAAAAGAACAAAATATAATTGAACTTAATCACTTGCTTCCTTGTTCAAGGCACATACATTGCGTTCCAAATTGATATGCGCAAGGAAGTTTGGTGAAAGAGCACTAACCATCATACACCAATGACATCCTCTACAACCATGGATTTGAACAAATTTGCTCATAATCAAGCAGATGCTTCCAAGAAAGAACACTGAAGACCAAAGCATTAAAATCTATCCAAGCTCTTTTAAATCTGATGTGTTAATGTTGCACATCAGAAAGTTAGAGTGCCTATCTCTCATTCCTTAGTCCAGAGACCACATTCCTGATTTATAATTGTGCTGCTTCATTTGAACATGTAGGGTCCTGAAAGTTACCAACGAACAAAGAAGCATTTAGAAGAACTATGAGTTGAATCCCTTCATTTCTGCCTTCCTCCAAAAATTAATTAACCTGGAATAATTACCACTCATTGGTTCTGTATACATGGTTCCTAATGCTGGTTAGAATGACATTTGACATACCTTGGGCGGGAGGGGAAATGTTGATCCTCTCTGCTACTCTTTAATCACACTGATGGCTATATCACAAGAGCACAAGTAAAGTGGGTTTATTAAATAGGTATCTAAATTGAGACACCTTGTCTAGGAGTTTGGAAGAACAGATATTGACAAGCATTGGCCACCAGGTCAAGAGAAGGCAAGAAGACGGTGGTGTTAATCCCATAAGCACATCACTGGTGACAGAACAGAGTTTGATCCACCTTCATGGCAAAGCTTGCAGCACCAGCAAAACCATGCAACCCATTCCCATGGATTTACATAGGAAGCTGCCTCATACTCTTCCATCCAGCTCAATGTTGCCTACCCTAGCTGGCAGAAACTAGCCAGGATTTCAGGCAGGAGCCCTTTCCAGCCCTACCTGGAGACACCGGGGGTGGAAACCTGAGACCTTCTAACCTCTGCACTAAGTAGAAACGAGAGTGAACATTGGGCTGCTGGAAAGAGGCTGAGGAGGAATCCCCTCCCGTCCCTCGACGCCCATCTCCCTCCGTCCCCTTACCTCTTCTCCTCGAGCCGTTCTTCCGAAGTGAGCAGCTGCTCCGTTGAAGTTTAGAGAAGCTCGCTCGGTGGTTTTTCTTCCTTCTTTTAAAAGAAGAGCGCAGATGCGGCTGTCGAGGAGCTGCGGAGAGAAAGAGAGAAAACAAAACAAGCGAGTCAAGGCGTGGACGAGAGTTCAACGCCGCGCTGCTGACAGCTCCCTCGAGGCTGGCCGGCTCCAGCAGATCTTACATGGTGGAGAAGCGAACTTCGAGGACGAGCCGCTCCTTGCCTGCCTCCTTTCCCTTTCCCGAGGCTGGTCTGTTTCGTGGGCTCGGGAGCTCTCCAGCAAAGTCAGCACCCGGGGAAGTGGAGCGAGCGACTTTATAATTAGTCAAAAAAGAGAAACGCCGAGCCTTCCCCAATCGCTTCCAGCCTCTATGTGACGCAGCACCGACGACATCCAGTAGGAGCTCCTGGCACTTTGGGGAGGGGGAGGAAGGGGGCTCTCGCACGCTGCCCGAGGCCAACAGACGACGCACGACTCTCTTGTTCCCCGGCGTGGGTGGGCAGATGCACTACTCACCGGCCGTCCCCCCCCATCTCCCCACCCCACTCAGGGATCCATTTCACCCCGAGGTAGCTTTCCCCCCGTAAAAATGGATGGCGCGGGGAAGGGACACGATACGAGTACTTCCAGTCTGCTACTTGGGACGGGTGCACCCTCCCCACGTGTTGAGGTCATATTTTTCTCCCCTCTAGCTGTGAGGAGGAGATGTTGGCAGGATAGATCTCTTCCCGCTTTCGAAGGCTCTGACCCTGAGTCGTCCACCTCGAGGGAGGATGTTGGACGTGAATAAGTTCCTCAGATCATAGTGAAGGGATGCCATTGGGAACGTCACTCTGGTGCTCAACAGTTTGCCAAACCATATTTGTATGTTCATTAAAGTTATATAGCTGCCCACCAATTAGTTCATCAGTTATGTTCTAGTTATACAGCTGCTCATCAATAGCTATGAATAAATATTCCCTGGGTTAAGCTTAGAAGCAAAACGAAGCTTACAGAGGAAGCAATATTAAAAATACAACACATAGGGATTGAAACCAACAAGGAACAATAAAAGACAGGAGCACAATCCACCAAAAAACCACCCACAGAGACAACATAAATCAATTTACATAAAAGCATAAAACAATATACAGCCTGAATTTAAAACACAATTTTAAATCCTGGGTGATACAGAAGGATTTGGGGTGCAAGGTGAGTCTGTATGGGGAGACCACTACTTAGCTGAGGTGCCACTCTGAAAAAGACCCCACTAAAAAGCTTGTATCCGATATATATTTCCTGCTCTATCACCCGTCCTCAAGGTTCTGTGAGTGACTCCACCCTGCATCTTGCCACCTGTGCTGTGGGAGAAGAGGGCTGGGTGACCTCAGGCTTTCAGCATTGTTTCCCAGCTGCTGCCACCTATGTGGCATGTCCTCCCCATACATATCCACCCCTCTTTCCCTCGGAGAGTGATTTGGGCTTTGCTTCCCAGATTCAGAGCTTTTGAACATACCTGTCACCCACAATGTACTTGAGGACCAGAGCAACCCCTGTGTGGATCCAAGCTAGTCCAAACGACAGCAGAGGCACTTGTCCAAAAGGCTGTCTGTGGCAGGCAAACACTTGAGAACTATCCCCCCCGCTTCTGATTTAGCACTCTGGTGTCAAAACAGCCATGGTGGGAACCGTCCCAATTTCACAGCTGCTTCTTGAATGGTGCACGGACACTAAAACCATCTAGTTTGCTTCCCTGTAGTATGACACAGCTTTGCATCCCCTTCAGTCCTAGCATAAATGCTTATGCCAAGCACCCATTTTATGACAGAGCTGTGTGTATAATTGTTATATTCTCAGGTAAACAAAGACATGCAGACAGTCTCCTTTGTGAAAGTATGCATAGCATGATGCTCAATATGCCTGCACTAGGTGTGTGTATGGGTGAGGAGGATTCCCAGTTCCCTGTGTGAGCCCCATCCATACATTTACTGCACCTCCAAGAAACACGGGAACTGTAGTTTGTTAAAGGTGCTGGGAATTGTATCTCTGTTAGGGGCAAACTAGAGTACCCAGGATTCTATGGGAGGGGTGTGCATGCTTTAAATGTGCTGTAAAAAGTATGGTTTGTACACAGCCTTAGGAAAAGACACAAAAGTTTTCTGCTACAGAGAGACAAAATTGTTTGATGGGTGGGGGGTGGGGAGGGGTTTCCAAACAAGGGAGCATCAGGAGGACAGTTGACTGGCTTTGAACAATTTGGTGAGTTAATTAACAGTGGTGTGTGTGTATGTGTTTGTGTGTTTGTAGGGCATAGAATATATCAGATTTTCATGTGGCCCAGCTTTTTCCAAAATTCTCTGTCTGGGTTAACAAATTTTATGTGGATTTTTGTATGCTACAAGGTGAGAGAATAGGACTGAGGAAGACCAACCAAGCTGAAAACATTTGCAGGTAAGGAGTAACTGATTTTAATAAACTTCTAACACACCTGGCTTTTCACTATTAGAAGACAGGTTTTCTTGTTATTTAAACAGACTCTGAGGAATCTGAACAACTCCCAGAGCACTTGCAGAGGCCCTTAAAAAGACGACCTGAAAAGCAAGCAAGCAAGCCAACCAACCAACCACCATCATAAATATAAAGTGTTTGAGAGCTATGAGATGTGAGCTGATCCATGGACTGAAAGATGTTTCACACATTACAGAGTAACAAAACAAAGCAAAGGTGTTACTCTCTATATGAAACAGATTTGCACATTACATTTTTAGGTGTACACCTAAAAAGGTATGTTGTTAAAAGATCCTGAAACAATTTTCAGATCAGTTATTAGTGGGAAGCAAATAAGCTCAGTGCTCAGGCCGAAGCAGAATAATCCCATGAAAAGATTCTTTTCAATGTTTGTAGCAATGCAATCCCCAACAAGCAGAAGAGGTGCTTAGGGAAGACAGCATGCCCTCTCTCTTGTGTTTTAGACCACAGGTGCTTATTATTCACCATGGGTTGTCTAATATCCCAGCCAGCTCAGTGTTTCTATAACCTGTGTTATAAACATTTAAATGGATCTTCACACATGGCATAGATGCTGAAAGTACAAATCCATTTGCTTAAAAATAAAGCCTGTGTTTGATAACATCACTATAGTTCTTATGAAGTCTTTTAAAAGATAAGGAAATGGTCTTTAGAAAAGAAAGACAATGAGGTATAATTGTTGGAGTGTCAGTCTTGGTCCTAAAAGTCTCAGGTTCACATCCCCACTGCAGCCATGGAGCTCACCTGGTGACCTTGAGAAAATCACTTTCTCTCATCTTACCTATCTCACAGGGTTCTTGTGAGGGTGAAATGAGGGAGTGCAGAAGAGAACCAACCATGGATGCTGCCTTGAGCCCCCTGGAGGAAAGGCAGGAAATAAGTGTAATGAACAATCAAACAAATGAATAACCAAACAGAAGACTGGAAACACACCAATTTCTTGCAATTTACTTTGGAATGTATTTGACAGCATCATTTTGGTCTTTGTCCCCTCTCCCGCACTGAAATGCTTTGTCCTAGACTTCTGAAATGACTCGATGTCAACAAATCTGTTAAAAGTGGCAGGACAGATATGTTAGGTCAGCTGAAAATGGGCTCCAATATTGTTATAATGCCACTATAATGACTTCTATTGTGAATGGTCATTATCTCATATATTTCTGAGCTTTGCATAGACAAACCAGAGACTCAAAGTATCATGGCCTTTTGGCCTCACTGTTTTTATCCCACCCACCATCCATATTCATATATCGACCAACTCGAGACCACATTTCTTTTTTTTAATAAATAATTTTTATTAATTTACAACAAAAACAAAACTCGAGACCACATTTCACACCTCTGATGAAGTGGGCTTCAGTTGCAAGAAAGGTTATGCCACAATAAATCTCTTACCTTTTAAAATCCTCTGTATACATTATGTTAAGGCTATGTCTGAAAAGGTGCCACTCCCCACCCAAAGGACCATAGTCACTGCCTCTGATGGCTTTGATCTGTCTTTATTAGAATCCAGGCAAATACTATGATGAACAGATGGCTGCTGAGCCTGCTCCACAGCCGAGGATGGGGAAAAGTGAATGTCAAGGATACAGGCAGCAGTACTGAAACAAACAAACACACACACAGCCAAAGAAAATGGTTACTGGAGCATTGTGGCTAGACATTTTAGCAGAAAAAGAGAGCTATGCCATGCAGTAGGAAGGAGGGTGACCAGATGCAAAAGAGAACAAGGCCCCTGCAGCTTTGATAGTTGGGTGGAAGAGGGAAGATCAGCAGGTGTAGCCCACCTTGCCAGTGACACTTGCTTTAAATTCCCTCTGAACAACCTGCAAAGGGGGTGGGGGGGTGGGGGTGGAAGCAAAAAGAACGAAACCAAATCATTAATGGTGTCAAGATATAGGAAACATTGACATCAACTATGAAAGGCTCGCTGCATTATGATATTATACACAGGAGCATAAGAAGATCCCTGCTAGATCAGGCCAAAAGGCCTGTTTACTCCGGGATCCTGTTCTCATGGTTGCCAATTTATTTATATGCCACATAATTGCCCAGGTGGCTTCTCAGTGGATCCCAAATGGCTACGAGAAGCGGGACCTGGGCACAACAGTCCCCTCTCCATTTGTGGATCCCAACACTTTTGACTGTGGAGCTACAACACAGCTACCATGGCTAGCCTTATACTCCATGAATTTATCCAGTCCTCTTTAAAGGGTTATACCTTTCTCAGGGTCAAAGGAATGTTGCTTGTGATACTCAAAACACAAAGCTTTTGGGCTATCATGCCCTACTGAGTTAGCACAAGTTATATTCTGTTGCTCCTAAGAAAAGTATATACATATGCTGAAGCACACTGAGCATTTCTTAAAGTTTCCTGTTACGATGCTTTCTCTTTCCCACCTCCCCCCCATCAGAACAGAGATGAAAAGAAAAGTCTCACTTCATTTTGTCCTCACTGCCATAGGCACCTCTTGAGTGTACTGTATACCTTGCATCCAATCTGCATTATTCTCAGCCAGACTCGCTCACTAGAGGGCACTCACTTCCTTGCAGGAGCTTTTGAGAACCCTGTTCTTAAGAGCAAAGAGCGTTTGTTTATTAAGCGCTGGCACTGGTTCAGAACGATGCAGTAAGGAACATGTTTGGGTCATTGTTAATAATATCTGTAGGTGCAAGGGCATGTATACTTCAAGGAGCAAGGCGATAAGTCAATAGTACAGCACATGATTTAGAGGTCCCAGGTTTTATCATCATAATGGCATTAAATGATCCCAGATAGCAGGACCTGTCTAAGACACAGGAGAATCACAACACTGAAGATATTGAGGCAGGTAGACCAATGGTCTTCTGGTACTGAAGATAGATGGACCAAGGATGTGATTCTCTCTATACAAGGCAGTTTCATGTGTTGATAGAAACACATGTACAGTATGTATTTCTATACAGAAAACTGTTCTATACAAAGTCTGCTATTGGTTCATCTAACCCAATAGAGCCTACTACAATTGTCTGTAGCACTATCATTCCACTTTCCCAATAATTTACAATCTGATTGAATTGGGCTTCAAACTACAGGCTCGGTTTAGAATGGAATATATTGAGGTAAGAGCCGCCCCATTCATTTCACGGGAGCTTATGTAGAACTTCCCAGAGTACCATAGCCAAACATTTCTTATTATGAATTCTGTTTGTTTAAAATAGACATTGTTATTGATAAAATGTAATGTATATGTTACATAAGATTGTTAAAATGGGGGAGGGGGGAATGTAGTTCAAAAATTCTGTATGGCAATATCAGGGGCAAGGGAAAAGCTACTTTTTCCAGCCAGTTCAATATACATATAATAGATGATACATAACCGTACTTCAAATATATTTTCTGCAGACAATAAAGCAGCATTCTTTTATTTCCATTTCATGAAGATAGTTACACAGAAAAATGAGCCTCAGCTTGTAAATGCTTTTTGCAAAAGAATGAATATTGCAGATAACAAAAAATATATCCACATTGTATATGATTTCCTTGGTAAAAACAATATTTGCCATCATGATAAATTGCATTTTGGGTTTTATACACAGGAGGAGAAATACTGAAAACAACTGTGGGAAAACCTGACAACGTGTTTTCTTTCTTATTTCCAATGACTGAGGAGATGGCACCCTTATAAAATGAAGGCATGCCTAACATCAATGTTCGCATTACGCCCATGAGATGCTGTATTATATTAACAAACAGAAGATGTGACAGGCTTATATATTACATATTCTTTCAGGCTGCAATCCTATACACACTTATCTGGAAATAAGTTCCATTGAACTCAGAGAGTTGACATGTACAGGACTGCACTGTTTGTATGTTGTATGTACAACATATTGTATGTAAAACATTAGTGTTCATATATTCAGAAATATTTTTAAAAGGAAGATAGTGGTTTTCGATTATTCTGTTGAGATGATTAGGGAGTCCAGATCTGAAGATACATTGGGCACTCTCATTGTCTGAGGAGCCATGATGTTTATGTTGGAGGCAGTATGTTTCTGAATACCAGTTACTGGGAATTAGCAGTTGGGAGAGCAGGGATGGATCTTCTAGGAAACTAATGGAGATGAAACTTCAGGGCTCCTACTTCCAGAGGGGCCCCATAAGCAATTTTAGCCCACATTGTTTTTTTAAAAATAAGTCTAGTAGACCAAATTAGTTTCGAACGACTCAAATTGATTATTATTTTGTTGTATATATTTCAACAATCACAAAGTTTGACACACAGTGGCACAGTTGTGGTGATCTGTTGTGGAACAGCCCCCCCCCGAATAATATAACAGTTGTTAGCCAGATCTTGTTGCTGATTGTGAAAAGGCCCTCATGACAGCTCAAGCTTTGGGACCCCCAAAATGTAGGTCCACCACTGGGAGAGAGCACACTTGCACTTAGGTCCTGCTTGTAAACTTCCCATAGGCATCTGGTTGGCCCCCCTGAGAATAGCGTGCTGGACTAGATGGGCTACATAGTCTAAACCCCTGCTTGATGCAGGGAATCTAGAGCTAGGGCACTCCCAATGGATGCCCAGCCTCATCCAGCTGTGCAGCCCAAATCCTAATCCCAGCAGTTCCATTGCTAAACTGCAGTTGTTCATAATGCTCAACCATAATCTGCCCCCCTGTAATTTAAGACCGCGAGAACTTGGGACAGCAGAGGACAGGATTATTCTATGTAACACCCCTTCAGGTATTTGAAGAGAAGACCAGTATAAGTGTGTAGGGATAATACACACCTTGGATAGTTCAGTCAGTAGAGCATGAAGCTCTTAAACACAGGGTTGTGGGTTTGAGCCCCACTTTGGGCAAAAGATTCCTGCATTGCAGGAGGTTGGGCTAGGTGACCCTCAGGGTCCATTCCAATTCTATGCTTTTATGGTTCTAAGCAGCTAGATGTCTGTTCTGAGACAAAAATGATACTCACTCCCCAAACACTGGGGAGCCTAGACAGGATAAAGGATCAAGCAGTAGATTGTAAACTTGCAGGCAGCCTAAGCTCCTTTCCCATTGGGATTCTCTTTCTCTGCTAAGGCCAGAACAAGAGTTAGTAATCCTACCTAAAATGTATATTGAGTACAATGCGGCATGCTTCCAATGATTATTGATCAAAATTTGGCAATTGACCTGCTAGTATGTATGTTTCTGCTCTGGAACTTTCCATACTCTGACAATGGGTCCTTTGTCTTCACTCTAGATACCTTATATAAACAGGCACACCATTATATAAACACATACAAAAGATTTCAATATAAATATTGAGAGCCGAATTAAAAACCAGTGACTAAGTTTACATTGCAGCTCAATTTATTGATGAACGTATTTCCAGTTAACAAAGAGCACTTGAGTTTTAATGGTCAGAATACAGTTTGAGTTTGCATACAGAAACATTAATTATTTTAAACCCAAAGGCATTTATTCCTTTTAATATATATATCTCTCAGCGAATAAAAGCTGTAATTCTGAGAAGGGAAAAGGATTAAAGACCATGTGATATATGAAATGTATTACTTTGTATAATGCAGGAGTCAAAGGATTAGTGGGAAATTAAGGATAAGATTGTGACTGTGAGTGAAAAAGCACTATTGAATAGCATAAACAATGGGATTAGAGTGTCAGCTGGGATATTTATCCAGCTTCACACAAAATGCTCTTTCACATACCTACACAGTGTATGAAGAGAACATCATGCATCCTCTTAAATGTGTTTGTGGGTGGTGGGCTTCTTGGTTTGTTTGCTCTTCTTGTTTGCTCTTTTATTTTTATGCTGTGAACCACCTTGAGATCTTCATATGAAGGGTAGTATAATAAGTGACTAACCAACCAACCAACCAACCAACCAACCAACCAACCAACCAAATAAATAAATAAATAAATAAATACATACATACATACATACATACATACCGACCTATCTTCTGGAGATAAACCTTAAAATCAGCTACGTTCACTTCAGTTCCTTGGATATCGATTCACGCCATGCTACCCATTAAAAGTGAAGAAACAGACTGATAAAACTAGACTGCATTTTGATTCAATACAACCTTAACAGATTATGCACTTAGGCAGGAAGAACCAGAAGCAGCTATAGGACAGTGGAATTGACTCCCTCAGGAGGTTGTGGACTCGAATTCACTGGAAGTTTTTAAGCAGAGGCTGGAAGGCCATCTGTCTTGGATGCTTTAGTTGAGATTCCTGCATAGCAAGGGTTTGAACTAGATTACACTTGAGATCCCTTCCAACTCTACAATTCTATGATACCCAGACCAAGTTGCTTGCTACAGAACTGGCCCAGCAGAGAAAGTGATGGAGTTCAGCTTGTCATCTACATATCATAACTGTAATCACAGCAGCGTATCATCAAGCATCTATAGCTCATCTTGGACAATTGATACACCAAGTTAAGTCTTAGATTGGATGATGACCAGATACTGAACTGAAGCACTTGCTTTGGATGTATTTGGAATGGTTCATGTCTGAAGCAGCCCAAAGCAAATAAGGCTGGTCCTGAAGTTTCAGGCTGGTTTCAGAGGGTTGTTAGTTTCAGTTTTGCATGAGCCCCAAACTGATACAATATTGAACCTCCAACAGGTGAGCTTCTTAGACCATGTGTGGGGGAACCTTTGGCTTTCCAGGAGTTGCTCAATTCCCATTAGCTACAGCAAGCATAACCAGGGATGGTGGGGGCCATTGGTGCCAACTCCCTGGGGCCCTGCGTGCCCAAGCACGCACAAAATTCAGTGCCAGGGCCATGGTTGTAGGGCCAAATTGGCACTCCACCAACAACTGGACAGAAAAAGGTTTCCCACACTTGTCTTGGACAAACAATCCTCACCTAGCTGTCTGAAACCTGGGCGACTTCTTCATCTCAGTATGCCTAAAAATTCCATCCAGTCTTTAATTTATTTAAAGGTATATTCTTTCTTTAAAGCAACCTGAAACTTAAAACAAAACTATTGCAGTGCACTCCCCCTCCATCCTTATTAGCCTGAAATTTGGTAGATTTCATCTCCTCAGAAGTTTAATTATAGCAGAGGGTTGGCAGAAAATGCAATAGGGGCTGCAATTATGTGTGTGGAAAGGACTGCAGCCTAAATATTTACAGCCTCCTGACAAAAATATTGTAAACATATTTTAAAAGAAAAGACAAGTAAAACACAGTTCATCAACTGTATCTTGGTTTTAACAAAGTTCTTGACATTCTATAAAGACTTGAAAGGTGTGAATTAAAAGACTTTGTTGTACAAGGTAGAGATGTTTAATTACATTTACGTTAAAACCCCCCACATCATTTCAAAAATAGCATGGCAACATTGAATAAGTAGATCAATGATGGTTTTAGGATTGAGGGTACCTTTTTCCAGTGTTGAATTTTTAAATGGCAGAAGTTTCTTTCAGCAATACAGATTTCATTTTCCCCCAGCAAAGTTCACTGATCGCCTACGCTATTCGCTGTTATCATGAGAAATGTACTCAATGTGGCACAGTGTACGTGCATAGGTTACATGTTGCTGTACTGTTGATCACTAGACCTGCTCAGCTCATGATATATGACAGTTCAACACTTATTGTTTACCGCTTATGAAAAGACAAAACACGAACAGTGTGACAGCCTGGGTATGCTATGAAACACCCTTAACTCAATGTTCTTCCCTATGTACTGCTGCGTAAGAAACCACCTGGGGATTAATGTTCTCATGGTAACGCTCAGGTGACAGAGGCTGAAAACAAAGTCACTGAGAAATTCCCAGTTATCACTGAAAGTGGCTCAGATGGTTGCTGGAGGATTGTATCATAAGGTTTATTATGCTCATCAACTTACATATATGGCCATGACTCCCTAGAAAGAAAAAGAAACTCTTGCCACTGGGACTGAAGGCTATCAGATGGCTCCCTTCAACACCCATGTCAGCACCGGTTGAGTGGGTTCTGAGGGATCATAATGGAGCATGGCAAGTGGGGGGAAGCTTCATCTCCCTGTGATCTGGTCTGGCACATCATGTACTCACCTCAAAAAAATGCAATTACATTACTTGAAGTGAGTCACTAATGTGTTGGCAGCAATGATAATTCCAGCTCTTCCTTCAAACCCAAACGGCTGAATGGCAGGAAGGAAAGTACAAAAAGAGCCCTATGCTAGCTAAGAAGCAGATTGTTCTGGAGCAATGTTTAGCATGCACTGGATTACAGGCAATTTCCTTGCCTGTAGGAATGACACGGTCACAACATAGAAAGTGGTGCTGAAAGCAGTTTGATAGGCAAAGAAGAAGAAAATAGTTCTTTTGATTCCAAATATTGCAGTATAGTCCCCGTGACAGACTTCCAGAGGGAAGTCATTACATAAGGCATTCCATATGTCAGCTGGACTTTGCCCATTTGCTGTCATGCCACTTGGTTTTATTAGTGGTCCAGTCAAAGGTTAATGGGGTTTGTGCTGAAAGCTCTCAGGCTGATAGCATTGCGTATAGTGCAGGGATATGGCACCCAGGAAAGGTTTCAGTAAATATCCCCATAGAAATCCACAGTGTTCAAAGCACAACTTGTTCTTCCTGTTCAGTCCCTGTTTGCACTAACTCACCCTCTCCTACACTAAGCATACCCCACTGAATTGCCCACATACCATTGGATGCCAGGATAGGACACCCTCCTTCTCTCCCTCCTTTCTGGTGGTGCAGAGTTTTTTTCTCTGTAAGAAGCAGTGGCTGATGTAGGTGACTTTGCCCCATTGATGGGAATGGTTGATTGGAGGCATGCCTGCACCTTTTTGTGGTCCTGTCTCATTTGCTACTTTCTTTAGACATGTTAACCTTCTTGTGACCAATGCCTGCGGAATCTCTGATGCCCATTTGGAATTTCTTAACATTCCAAATGTACCCAATGGCCCCAAAGGATGGCAACCTCTGGTGTAGTGCAACATCCAAATAACATCTAAGATGGTGGGCCAAATTGGATGTTATTTTCTCTGTAATCCAGGCCATTGTGTAGATGGGAGGGTTGGCATGCCAACCCAGCACATGCACAGTCTTAACTTTTGACTTCCATGGCCATTCATGTAGAGAGAGCATATCCAAATATGACCCAGATGCATAAAATTCAATGCACTAAGTCCAAAACCACATGGTTAATTACTGGATGCTTTCCTTGAGAACTGCACAAGGAGGAATCAATAGTGGTGGGTCTTTGGAAGCTGCCTGCCCATGCTGACTGACTGCTGTGGATTGCTGCATACACGTTTATAAGAGGCACATTGCAGGCTTGTTCTTTAAAATATCAACCAATCAATCACATTTCTTAGATCACTGCAGTCTACAGGAGAGGTTCTCCTGCAAGTTCCAAAGATCTTAGAAACCCCCTTTGCAGTAACTTGTAGCAGGGATTTTAGTGTGGCAGGCCCTGCTCTGTGAAAGATGACAGGTGCCCACTGTCTGCACTTTCTGGAAACAATTGAAGACATACCTTTTCTGACAGGCTTTCCCAGCTGGATACAAGAGCCCTTACCACAAGTTTCCATTTGTTATGGCTTTAGTCTTGTTATAAATTTACTAGCTGTTTTGTGTTATTAATGGTTTTTAACCATCTTTTGTGTAAATCGCCTTGAGACAGTTGTATAGGAGGCGATAAATAAATCAGTGGTGGTGGTGGTGATGATGATGTGCCAAGGACCTGACCTGATGGGTAAGAAAAGGCTGATCTCTATGTGTCAGTTGGGGTAAGCAACATCTACAGTGCTATCTGTGTGGTTGTCATTTTAATCTTCAAGCAGATCATAATGCTTTAAAATGGATGGCACAAATGAAAGACTCGAGTTCTTGAATTACTCACTGATGTCTCTCATTGCAGCTGTATGATTTTACTATAACTCACAGGCCAGCAAAATGAATTTTTTGGCTGGTTTCCCTTTTCAGTTCCAGAAGGCATTCCTGATGATACTTTAGTGAAGAATTAATGTATTGTTTTGACAAAATTCCAAAATGTATTCGCTGAGAATGATTGTATTTGTAATTTGTACGCACTTGTTTAGTGGCTTTTAATATTGTATAATGTAGTGTGTTTAATGGGTTCTGTGATGAATGCCTTGGATACTGGCACACTCTGAAAGGAGAGCTGGTGTTAACGAGGGGCATGAATGATGTGGCACAGCAGAGCTAGCCCAGGACTCAACAGGAAGAAGAGCCGCTTGGGGGCTAGCTGCTGCTGAGTCAGTTATGCAGATCAAAATATTACAGCGTGGAGTGTTCTTGTTTCAGCCGGGGCCAACGCAAGACATTTTGCTGCCTGTGGTGAAGGACAAGATTACCCCTCCCACACACATTTCATGTACAGCAACTGACTGGACTAGCAGTTGAATTTCATTTCAATGTTGGCAACAGAATAGCATCCTCCAACACACCAGAAGGAAGCAGGCTAGTTATGGAGTGTGGGACAGGCCTCTTGTCCAATAGAAGCATGCAGCCAAGGGGCGAAGAAAAAGAAGAAGAAGAAGAAGAGCTGAAGGGACTCCCCCCTCTGCCTTCTGAATCCCCAGCACTTTTTGCCTGAGATGTTTGCCTCACCCTTTCTACTGAAAGGGTCAGCCCTGGTTGTAGCTGCCCATGCCATCTTCCAGGCTATTCCATTTCCCCTTCCCCTTTCAACAGGCAACATTCTGAGCATACCTTAGTCCTCACTGGGCTGTTTTAGCCTTCCCCTTTATGTTATTTTTCTTTTTGTACTTCTGCAAACCATGGTTGGTGCCCTCTTTGATTGTATAACAACCCACAGACAAATAATGCATTTGCTACTATATGGGATAATGTGATATGTTAAAGGCACGGAGCCTATTATCTCTGCGAAGGGCAAAGCTGTAGTGAAGTACAGACCTCTGCCTGCTAGGAGATGCATCGCTGCACTGAGAAAGGCGATGCCGAGCGGATTGTCAATGACAGTTGGCAAAAGCTGTGTCAGAGCATTCAACTCACTGCTGACAGTGGCAACACTCACGCAACATATGAAGGCCATGAAGAAAGCCCTTGCACTAATGGTCAGGAAAACTGCACCACTGAAAACCTTGTCGAGAGAGACACAATACAAAGACACAATTCATTCTTCTTATTTTTTAAAAAAGTTAAAACAATAAAAGGAAACTACAGTGGTACCTCTGGTTAAGAACTTAATTCGTACCGGAGGTCCATTCTTAACCTGAAACTGTTCTTAACCTGAGGTTCCACTTTAGCTAATGGGGCCTCCTGCTGTCACTGCACCGCCGGAGCATGATTTCTGTTCTTATCCTGAAGCAAAGTTCTTAACCCGAGGTACTATTTCTGGGTTAGCAGAGTCTGTAACCTGAAGCGTCTGTAACCTGAAGCGTTTGTGACCCAAGGTACCACTGTACATATGTAGGGTAAATACAACTGAGGATAAATAGACCTTTAAATGTTTCTAGGATTTTAGCAAAGGAAATGGTAACAGATGTCCAATATGAACACACTGTACAAATCTATTAGACCGTTATCTTGAAGAAAAACAAACAGAAAAACAAACGATAACCAAGATGAAAAGATGCAAGTAATTTACCGTATTTTTTGCTCTATAAGACTCACTTTTTCCCTCCTAAAAAGTAAGGGGAAATGTGTGTGCATCTTATGGAGCGAATGCAGGCTGCACAGCTATCACAGAAGCCAGAACAGCAAGAGGGATTGCTGCTTTCACTGCGCAGCGATCCCTCTTGCTGTTCTGGCTTCTGAGATTCAGAATATTTTTCTTCTTCTTTTCCTCCTCCAAAAACTAGCTGCGTCTTGTGGTCTGGTGCGTCTTATAGAGCGAAAAATACGGTAATAAGTGGGGTCCACAATTCCACCCCCCCTTGCAGTTCATGTATTTTGTGTCTATTTTCTCTTTTGTTACATCTGAGAGATGGTGAATAGGTTTTACCTCCACCAGTGGGTGGGTTTACCCTCACTACTGGGGTGAAGCTAAATACGCATGCTTCCCACATTAAGTTTAATACTTCAATGCTGATCCAGGAAATGTTCTGTTGTGCCCTTATAAAAAACCACCCTGGCAGCTGGGGTGTCAGACTAAGCAGATGAATGCCTGGGAAGAGCACCAATTCATAAGCATGACTTGCCATGCCTCTGTATGACAATTATTTCAAGCATTTGCCATTGACTCAGCGTAAGTGCTTGTGTCCCAGGAAAGATGCAACTTGAGCATCAGGATTCATCTTTTCTGATCTACTAAATGACACAAGAATTGGTAGAATATAATCTATCGCTAGAGCTTCTCCCTCCCCCATTGACTACTGGCAGAAAGAGACTTAAATAATCCAGGTCACACTTTTTAAAATCGCGGACACCCTCAGATGTCCAAGTAGCTGCTGATGCCTCTCTCTTCCACAAGTATTCCATCCAGTTGCTGCAAATCCAAAACAGTACTGTGATCCATCTGTTTAGTTAGAGACCAGTAGTTGCCATCTGTGATCTTGGAGATGTGGGTGGTCCCTACAGTATTTTCTTGTTGTCCTTGGAGACCTGCCTATTCATCTGGCTTCTCTTTAGTTCTAGTTGCCTGGCTGCATTGAAATATAAACAGTGTACAAAACCAAAAGCAACCTCAGGAATATGGCTCAATGTAGCATAAGCATAGTCATTTTTACAGCTCTGGAGAAGGAGAAAAATGGTATGACTGAACACATTCAGAAAGCCAGATATCAGTCAGTTCAAGAACACAAGGTGAAAATATTTTTTTTAAAAAAAGAGTTAACAGAGAAAGTAATTAGAAAGAATGAGAAAAAAATCCAGAATCTGCAGTTGGGAAATACTTCTAATAGGGTCATCTGAAATGTTACAAAATGAGTAAGATTTCAATGTCTCAAAGATCTTCATCAGGCTTGATGTTAAGTAAAATGGAGGGTGTGGGAAGAGAAAAGGATTGCTTGCTGTGGAAGTTTGCTGTACTTTTGTGTGCAACCATGTATGCTGGCTCCATCTGTATTGCCCCATCCCTTGGGGATGTGGAGGGAGCAACAGTCAAATTGGGTAGCATTATTTAGTAGTTGCAGCGACTGTAACTCTAAAAAAAATAAAAATTCCATTTTTAGGTGGTTGAAGGCCATCATCCTCCCACTTTTAGGATTCTGCTACTGCACAACTAATTTTAAATTCTTGAAGGCAATGAAAAGGCAGAAGAAGCTGTCTTGGTCTGTTCAGAAAAATTCCACACAGACTGGGTGGGAAAAAGTTTATTATTACTTTTTAAAAAAAGAATGTGCAAACTGCTGTGAGTCTCTGGGCTCCACTATTTTGCAAACCATAGCAAGTGGGCTTGGTTACATATCTCATAATTAAAACAGAAATCCTGGATCAAAAAGAAGCCGTGCATTTTCACACTAAAGGGATAGTGTGCAATGCATCTCTGTGCTATCCCCAGAGGTCCCGTCCTTATACAGTCTCTTTCTCCTCCAGAAACACCCTATATTTACAAACATAGTTACAAACATTTTGCAAGTTTCTTATATTTACATCTTGTTTTAGCATGCACTGGTCACCAAGGAACCATTACCATCTACCAGAAACTTTTGGAAAAATTTGTTTTAGGAAGTTATCACTGTGGACTCTCATAATCTCATGTAAAAGATCAGCATACCTGATAATGACTTCAAGAAACATTCCAGAACGCTGTTTCTACAAGCGTTCTACAGCAGATGTGAAACTGTTATAAACTGAACATTTTTTTTAAAAAAAAGCATACACAAAAAGGAAAAATGTTCCCATTAACTGTTGCTAAATTATAATGGAATAAAATTTGCTTTCCAGTCCCATGAATACTAAGCAAGTTTGTTATGATTAGAGCTACAGTATTACAATGAGCCCTAAATGTTATTCATAATAATAGGCCACAAAAGAAAGTGCTTATCACTTGTGCATTGCTTTAATTGTATATGGCAGCCGTGGTTAAATATGAATGCATATATAAGCAGCCTTTCCTGGTGGTGAAAATAATAATGTATAGCAAAATTATAGGCAACGTCATAGACCTAAATAACATGCCACTTCCATTCCTTAATGTACTATAATTTTAAAGATATTCTCCAGCAACTTTTGCTGATGTGCATTGCACACAAAGCTGAAGTCCAATAGGAGAAATAGATACATTTTTAAACAAATCATTAAAAATATATATAGTTGTTTTGTAGGAGAAAAGGAGGTCTTATTGGTTGTGCTGTATTCTTCCAATGAGATTGCATTAGATAACAGCCGGTTTATTGTGGTCTGGCATGCGAATGGTATTATATTTCCAAAGCATCTTGCAGTCCAATCTCATTATTTCAGATCTTATTTCTGAATTGCTCCCAGGATAAATAAGGTAAGGCTGACCCAATACATTTTGTTGCATGAGGGGAAGGACAAAATGGCACCTCCACCACCCCTTTTCCATGTACAGAAGCTGACTGGGCAGGCAATTGCTTGCCTGTATTACTTCAACACTGGCGATGGAGTAACACCTGCCACTTCATCCAAGGTAGAAGGCTTGCTTAGGGGACCCTCATGGGTTGTGTAGCACCTGTCCTTCAACAGAGGGAATGACTAGGAGGCTTAGGAGGAACAGCCAAACATCCACCTACCCCCTGAGGCAGTTGCCCCACTTTACCTATTGGTAGAGCTGGCCTTGTATCTGGGATCAAGTACACTAGTGTATCTGAACAAGCAACAGAAAATCATGTACAGCTGAAGGAGCCCATTTTCTTCAGCATTAGTTCTTCTGATTGCCCAGTTTATATAATGTGTCTAAAGAGGGAAAACCGCAGCAATCGAAGTATTTATGCAGGAAGTATCCTGTCCTCCCCATTCACTTTTGAGAGTCTTGAACATCTTGTAAAATAAGTTGCTCAGCACTCTGCTTTTTGAGTACTTCATTTCCCCTGGGCTGGGGAACTAGAGTTCCCACCAGCCTCAGCTAGCAAATGCAATAGTCAGGGATAATGGGAACTATGGTCCAGCGTATCTGGAGAGTCACAGGTCCCCCAACCCCTGTTCTAAACATACCTTAAGCAAGCAGGTTTTCTATGGTTATAAGCATTAAGCAAAAGGTGATATAAAAATCCAGGGTCACACAAAAACACAGTTGAAACCAAAGACCTGTTTTACTGCAAGGATATTAAGTTCTCCTCTTTCATCATGTTCATTTAATACATGTGGTTTGATGTTGAGATAACACTGAGGAATAGGGAGGAACAGGCTGTTGGTTTACTGGAAATATCCCCCAGTTGCGAAAACCTGATCCTGTTTTCCAGTTTCTATCATTCTCCCATCCTTGTTCCTTCAAAACCCATGAAGTTCCATATCTCTGCTTTCCTGTTGCTCATTTTCAGTCATTGTGTGCAATGCACCACATGCCACTATGCCTTTATGAATTTCCGTGTTACTGAAGCATCTCTGCACATGGTTAATTTTAAGAGTTCAGTGGGCCACAACAGCATTGCCAGTCCCTACAGGCCACCCTGATCCCTCATCTAATCGCATGACTGATGGGGGAAGCAACAAAACAGCATGGGCTGTGCATTCCTGCACCATCTGGGAATTCTTAAAATTAACGTGATTCTAGCCAATATGGGCAGTTGCCAGTATTTTCTTATTTTTCAGCTAAGAGAGCACTTTAATCCTCCTATGGATTGTATACTATGCTATTGCCAAGAGAGTCAATGCAATGTAGTGGTTAGAGTGACAGCCTAGCAGTAAGGAGACCAGGGTTGAGATCAAATCCCCACTCAGCCATGAAGCTTGCTGGGTGACCTTGGGCCAATCACTCTTTCTTAGCCTAGCCTAGCTCACAAGATTATTCTAAGGATAAAATGGAGGGAGGGAAAAGGAGACTGAAGTAGGCACAATGCTTTGAGCTTCTTATAGGGAAGATAAAAATATAAATAAATAGTGGGATAAAAATGCTCAGCACTGTAATCATGTATTGGAATTATACCGCCACAATGGAAGGCACTTGGTTATTAACAGCTCTTTGTATGTTGCCTGGTTCTCATGTGCATGTTGCTCATTAATTTAGTAATGAGTTGCATACATGAACGAGTCATCACTGTTCCAAATGACACAAATAGTCAGACATAACACATCAGACACATGAGATTCAGGGGAACAAGTTTGGGCTCCTCTAGATGACTTGTTAAGGGACGCGGGTGGCGCTGTGGGTTAAATCACAGAGCCTAGGACTTGCCGATCAGAAGGTCGGTGGTTCGAATCCCCATGACGGGGTGAGCTCCCGTTGCTTGGCCCCACCTCCTGCCAACCTAGCAGTTCCAAAGCATGTCAAAGTGCAAGTAGATAAATAGGTACTGCTCCGGCGGGAAGGCAAACGGCGTTTCCGTGCACTGCTCTGGTTCGCCAGAAGCAGCTTAGTCCTGCTGGCCACATGACCCGGAAGCTGTACGCCGGCTCCCTTGGCCAATAAAGCGAGATGAGCGCCGCAATCCCAGAGTTGGCCACGACTGGACCTAATGGTCAGGGGTCCCTTTACCTTTAGATGACTTGTTTATTGAACAGTCACCCTGATTGGTTTGCACAAAGCTTAGATGCAGGTTGGACCATGTCTGAGCATTTGTTCTGAATTGTTTTCAGATAAGTTATATGACAATGAGCATTCAACTTGAATTCTTCCGATTTGTTTACGCGGTGGTTATACATCTTTCCATTAATTATTTGCTGCAGCAATGAAACTGCTAGCACATTCGCAAAGTTAAGCAGTGTCTGGTATGGTTTCTTTCCATATTTTTCAGTGCATTTCTCCATCACTTTCTAAACTGAAAAAAGCCGCATAAAAAGTTGATTTGTTTTTCCAAGACAACAGTGCCATTTAATCCAATTTCTGGTATGTGTTTCAATCTCTCCCACAAAACAGTGACAGTCTGGAGGTGACTTATACTACAGTCAAGAAAATGGCAAGCCCACTTATATCCGTTATATAATTAGAGCAGCTACTTAGGGCTGGTTCATGTAATAATGTGAGATGTCAAGAAATTCCTGAAATGACAGGCATTATCTGAAGGCAACAAAGAAGATGGTAACCCCAGCAACATTTACAAAGCAATTAGATCAATTGCGTACATGGAATAGTCATACTGTGCTTGAAGCCAACATATTTTTAGCTGACCTTAGTGTATCTTAGCCGGTGGAAAAACCAGAGCAAAGCCATTTTGACATAAGCAATTGGCTCCCCCTGAACCAGTAACAACATGTATTCTCCAGAGCCATGGATTGAGTGCAGTTGTTTTGGCTTGTACTTCAAACACAAAGATTTGCAACTGTAATAATCACAGGTCTAGGGAACGGCTATGACTCAGTGGTAGAGAGCATGCATTGCATGCAAAGGCCATAGATTCAATCCTCAGCATCTCCATATAGGGCTGGGAAAGACTTCTCTGAAACATTGTTGAGCTCAGCCTTCTGGATTTCCCCCTGCTAGATGGATCCATGGTTTGACTTTGTATAGGGAAGTTTCCTATGTTAATGTAGAACTGGTATTATAAGAAAATAGGCATTAATAAATGGCATTTCTTGCATTGCTAAATCAGATCAAAGGCCCATGTATTCTGTCCCCACAGTGACCAACCAGATATCTATGGGAAGCCCACAAACAGGACATGAGCACAATAGTATTCAGAGGCATACTGGCACTGATACTGGCCATAGTGTGTAATCATCATGACCAGAAGACATTAATTGTTTTATCCTTGTATTTATTTGGGTTATGGCCCAGAAGTCTTGATCCCTCCTCTTGCTTCACACTGAAATCACTCATAGAGAGTTCCTTTCTCAGTAACTCAATGCACCACATTAATATCCCTAGCATTTTAACGTGTTATTTCTGGATTAATGTAATAGCTGTGTTTTAAAAAATGCTATTATTCTTGGCTGTTGCTGCAGAGTATATGGTGATGTGCATTCACATAATATCTGTGCTTCAAGCCCATTATATTTTCATTTACTGTGATTTGCCAATTTTGGCAGGTCACCGATGCAGCAGTTTGTAGTCATTTTACTACCAACATCATAGAATATAAGAGCCCTATTAGATAGCTTGAGGATCCATCTAGTCAAACATCTTGCTTTTCACAGCAGCCATTCTGATGCTTCTCAATAGCCCACCAACATAGCTTGAAGGCAATAGTATGGCAAAATGGTTCACTCAGCTATGAAACTCACTGGGGGACCTTGGGCCAGTTACCATCTCTTAGCCTAACCTACCTCACAGGGATATTGTGATGATGAAATGGGGAGGAGGAGAACACCACCTTGAGATCCTTGTAAGATGAAGGTGGTACAGAAATGAAACAACAAACAACAAACAAACAAACAAACAAACAAAAAACAAACACACATACTCCTTGGTAATCAAAGGCCTACTGCCTAGGAGCACAGGTGTACCATTAAGCTAATACATATTGTCCTTGTTGTATTTCCTTGTCATAGCCATCTTCAAACTGTGATCTGATTTAAGTTGTGGGGAATTTGTGGCCATCCAGATGTTGCTGGACTTCACTGCCACCATCCCTGGATATTGGTGATGCTGGCTGGGGCTGATGGGAATTGGGGTCCAATAAAACCTAGAAGACCAGAGATTCTCCATCTCTAGTTTAAATCCTATTCACAGGAAAAGCTGAAAAATTAACTGGTTGCATTCTGTATTCCACTATTAGTAAATAATTCCTTACTGCTGCCTTTATGTTTTGCTTCTTTGGGATCAATTACAGCTAAAATTCCTGCCTGGAGTCTTGGAGCCAAATATTTCCTTGAACATGTTTCCTTTTGGGTACCCAATTTGAAAAGTTTGATCCATGTTTCAAAACACAATTCAAAAACCTGTGCTTTTATTTGAGGGATATTTATTTCCCTTTTGTAAAAAGGTACTATTTCCAGTGGTACTGCATTTTTCATGAGAAAGGGAAATCATAGACTTAAGCCATATAATTTTAAAATGTTTTCTCAGTTCTTTGCTTTATTCTCCTCCGTTTTAGATCATGATCTCTTGTGGGTCCTTTCACTGGATTGATGCTCTGAGCAAGAATCAATGGGCCTCCAAGCACAGCAGACTCCTTTGTTCGTTCTTCATGGGTGAGAAGACAGCACAAGACAAGAGGATAGACCCAAAAATATGCCAGGCAGGTAAAAAGCTTCAAACAAACTGAATGCTGTTCAGAAGTTGCCCAAAGCATTGATTCTATCTGGGGCCCATAGATAACCAAAAGTTTAAAGAAGGAAAGATTAAAAGTGCGTTTTAAAGTTTGTCTTTCTTTTTTCTTGTAATGCTGTGAGGCAAGATACTCAATGGTGGAAGGGAATAACAAACCATCACTGATTACTGCACATCACTTTTGCCTTAATGAATACACAAAAAATAATACATATTCTTCTATGTTGGCCTTTACATTTGCCAACAAATTAGGTATGGCAATTATTTTATTGTGTGTTCAAGTGGACCACTACGACCAATCAATCATCATCATCATCATCATCAGTGCTCTTTTCTAAAAAAAATGTTTAGGGGTACTCTCATTTTGACTCAAGAAAATCACCATTTTATAGTACAAATTGGGAAAAATAAATACAGTAAATGGACAAAAGTACAAGGAACATGCATTACCTCATATTACATAGCTGACAGCTCACATTAACATCCACATTGGCATGAGGTTGTGTACACTAACATCTTCCCGATTTCTCTGCTTGCTGTTGGTGTCCATCGGAGGTGGTAAATACAAAACTGACCAATAACTGTGCTAGATTCCAACTCCTACTTCACACATTAAATGCTCGCTTCCACCTGAGACTCGGGAAACACTGTGACAGGAAATGAGGCCACCATCGGGGGTAGCAATGGAACTGATGATTCACTGTGCTATTCAACAGAACTGACGATTCACAATGCTAGAGAAGAAACTAAAATTTTTAGTTTCTTCTACCATTAGATTCACAAAATGTTTAGGGGTATGCATAGCCCCGTGTCCCCCCAGAAAAAGCACCGATAATAATAATGTTGCACACCACCCCAATCTCCGAGTTGTGCAAGATTCTAGGGGTACCAGGTGCTTATCCAGGGTTTGGTTTCTTTGGAGTGATGGACAGTGGAGACTATTGTGTCTTTAGGATATCTGGTTTATTCACACACATATGCAACCTATCTGGGCTGGTTGTCCTCTTCCACCAAGCACAGAGCTTTGGGAGGGACACACATGGAATGGTGAGGGTGGAAGCAGACACCTGCCTAGCCAGCCAGAATAGTCAAATCAACCCTGGCAATCAATGGGATGAAAGATGCCGCAGCCAGAATGCTCAGCAGCTCTTTCTGGTATTCTGAATTATTGTGATTTTACTGAATTGTAGTATTTTGATGAATTTATTGTTATTTGCTTTAGTCATATGTTATGGTGTTTAATAATATAGTAAGGCGGATGAGAGATCTGTGACCAGATCCTAGAATGTCTCCGCTAGCTTATGCATCAACATAGAAAGCTGCCATTTACCAAAGCAGATCAATGTTACTATCAACACTCATTGGCAGCAGCCATCTGGCAACAACACTGATAGGGAGGGATTCAGATGGGAGTCTTTTCCAGCTCTCTGACAACACCTGGAACTGTCTGAATGCAAAGCACATGCTCCATCATTGAGCCACAGCTCTTCCGCTTTGGACATGACCAACGCTGCTGCTCCAGAGGTCTTCATTACTCTCTCTTCCAAAGCCTGCTCTGATTTATCACCCACTCGTGGAAAGATAGACCTGAACGAAGCCAACGAGGTCTGAATTAAATATTTACCCAAGATACAGTAACCTCTTTAAATCCTCCCTGAATTTTTTAGAAGATGTGCTTTAGCCACCATGGGTTGTTAGAAATATCCGCCTTAATCAGTGCTTTTTTTCTAAAAAAATGTTTAGGGGTACTCTCAATTTCCTACTCATATTGAAATACTGCCCCTCAATGAGGCCAAACTTAGATTCACTAAATGTTTAGGAGTATGCATACCCCTGTGTCTCCCCAGAAAAAAGCACTGGCCTTAATACATTTGGATTATTAGACCAAGCCTAAAGGCCCCCAGTGTGGATGTGCCACTGAAATCTGACAAAAAAATAGGCACAAAGAAGGCAGAGTACCATATGTCTCATAACAAATCACATAAGGAAAGAAATCTGGAAGCCTTTAGATTGTAACAGCATCTTCCCTGCTGAGAAGTTAATAATCAGTTCCCTGTGTTTGCTCCATCTGAACATTAGTTTGAAGAACATCCATTATTTTTGCTACTAGCAGAGTAGGAAACAAAATCTTTTCATCTGCTGTTATGAAAAGCAAAAACAAATTCATCTGCCATTGTAGTCCTGGAGCAAACAATGCAAGCTTTTGAAGGATCAAGACTTTATCATGTCACACATAATAAACTGCCATCAATTGACGGTACATACTACTCTGATTCTAAACAACCTTTCTGAGTCATGATAATACTGAAGAGTTCAAGTAGTGCTCTTATTAAGCTTCCTCTTCTCCGAAATGTTAGGGCATGGTTTTGTCAGCCCCAGAAATACAGAATACAATATATATTGCGTTAATCCTCATTAGAACAGTACCTGCTTTTTCTCACATAAGATCAGCATATATGTGATCCTCAAATTTGACCCCCTTTCAGCTTCAAATATTTGTGCAAGCAAGCTCATGCTCAATTGTGATTTGTGAATTTGAAAATGGACTCTTCATTGACATGGGTTGTGCTTCTTTTTTGTGGGGGACTACTAAAAGCACAGATCTGTTTGGAGCATGCAGGATAAGATGGTTCCTATGGGGAAGCAAAACATTGCAGAGTCAAATGACACTATAGAGAAAGTCCAGCACCAAAAAGAGGTAAAGGAAATGAAACATCATTTTCTTTAATGTGAAGCAAAGCTTACAGCATCTTACTGGAATTTTGTTGGCTTTTCTACATAATTTTTTACATGAGCAACAACAACAACATTGAGATTTAGCAAAGAAGACTGTATGGCTGCCTTGTTGTTGCTAATGTGAGAGATCCTCTTGAGAAGTATATGTAATTCAAATGATGTTTCTAGCATTCCCTTGTTGGATATCGTAGCACCCAGGCAGGACTTCACAGCTGCTACTGGGATGAACCCTCAGTTATTTCTTAGAATGTTTTGCCCATAGAAACTACAACCCAAAATGCAGTGTGTTAACTTAAAATTGATGTACCTGCTTGCTCAGGAGTGAAAATCGCCATGCATGTTTGCTGTGAATGAATTCCAGTTCAAGCCATACTCAGACGGTGCAGATAAAAGCTGGTTTAAATCCAAGTAATCCAGATTAATCGTTTAATGGATTATAGTTTTCAGGCTTTTATACAAATGCACATCTATTTATTGATGTTTTGTTACCTGTGTTCACAATACAGAAGCTTTTTAAAATCTAAAATGGAGAGCATTGTACCCCAATATTTTGGGGTTTGAAGATCTGTAATATAACATATCAGTTCTTCAATCTTTAAGCTTGTAAACATAAATGGTGTTAGCACATTGATCTCTTCGCTAGATGCATACAACCCACCCACCCTCAATAATTGTTGGGTATTATTTACAGTGGAGTCCCCTTAAGCAACAACACAACGAAATGAGGCCATGGTGAAGTCAGATTGTTCCAGAACAGATGGCTAGAAAAGTACTCAAGCTCCTTATTAGCAAGTCTGCTTTGCATTCTCAGCTGAAGCTGCCTGTCATAATCATTGCAAAGAGAACTCTTTTTCAGAGAAACTGACTGCATAAATATGCAAAAATGTAACATAATATTTTGAGGAAATTGGAAAAGTAAATAGATTCCTCATGTAACTGCGATGCAGTAGAATAGCTTCACCATTAAAAGCAGTTATTGGCAGCACCCAGCTGCCTGTTTACAGAATCCTAATTTCTTATTAGCAGAAATGTCCATGAAGCTGCAAAATGAAATGGTGCTTTCTCTCTCTGCTGATTGAAGAATTCCTGCGATCAGTGCTGTTTAATTACTCAGCAAGTATTGTAAATTTTATGAGAGTCTAGCACATTATATTAGAGTCACTGTTCGAATACCTTCTTCAGCAGTAATCCTTTTACTCTGAAAGGAATTCATGCCCTCAATACATGCACACACTAACTGGGAGTTCTTCAATCAAATTCAACAGAGAATCATGCTAGGTTGGGAAAAGAAACTACCAGAGCCTCCTGGGCACCACAGCTCTGTTTTTTGGCTACTTTCTGTCCTTCTCCGCCATAGCTATGTTTTCCTGCTTCCAGTTCTAAGCACAGCGGTGCTTTTAGCTAGAGCCAGCCCACAACATATTGCAGCCTAAGGCAGAACATAAAATCACCCATCAAAGAGTTAGATTCTAAGTCATAGGGCATAATAAACAAGGAGAGTTTTAAAATTCTACAAGCACCTCTCCCCTTCCTTGGCAGTAAAAACACAAATACATGACTCAATTAGCAATTTGCTGCCCACAGAAAACCAGCTGTCTGAGGTGGTTGCTTCCCTATGCCTCATGGTAGGCCCAGGCTGTTCTCATGCTTCTTTATGATCTAATCAGGTCATACTTTCTATATCAGAACAACATCATGTGGGGTATAAAGCTGCATCAAATTTTGGTGCCCCCACTCTTGTCTGGGACTCAATTCAGACCTCTGGGTATAGGGCGGTTTATAAACTCAATCAATCAATCAGTCAATCAATTCCCACTCAGCCATGAAGCTCATTGGGAGACCTTGGACTCTTAGCCTAACTCATATTACAGGAATGTTGTGAGGGATTAAATGATGAGGGAGTTGGTTGCCACTGCTACCAGTAGTAACCCCAGCCCCCATGATAAAAAATGGCCTCCAGTTTCAGTTACCTATTTTCCCCTTCCCTCCCTCATTCTTAAATGAGGCTTAGCTCAGAGCTACAAACAACTTATTATTAAATAGCCATGTGTTTCAATCAATTTTGTTATTTGCATACGGTTAGTAAATAACCGTACTTTACTAAAACATTTAAGTAATATCTTGGTTGCATGTGACTTTTTGTGTTCCAGAAGAGGATCCCTTTTGTGTTGGTGTTCCATCATGATCTGGAGCAGGAGCCTACAGGACACACCAGGTCAACTCAAGGAGGTACAGATAAAGATGGGACTCTGGGGCCATGGAAAAAGCCAAGTAAGCAACTTGCTCCCAAAAAGGCTTGAAGTCCAAGTGAGGCCTTTTCTAGATCTTGATCTGGGAAACCCCTCTCAGGAAGGACCTCACATCTCTTGGAGAATGTTGAACTTAAAGGGCACTCCATCTGCTCTTGGCTCCTGACTTGTGATGGTGATCAGTGAGGGGCCGCCAGTTGAGGATGTTTTCATCCTTTGAGGATCTCAGTGGGTGCAGTCTCTGGGACCTCTGTTCAAGGATCTTTTGGTGGACAGGCTTTGCTTCTGAGTCTAGCTTTTACAAGGCCTTTGCTGCTGAAACTTCTGAGTTGACTGGCCTTTTCTCATCATGATTGGAGCCCAAGTTTCTGCCTGCTATGGGGCTCATGACAGCTTGGTACTTTGGATATTTTCTACACAAAAAAGAAATAATAATAATCTTGAACTCCAGCAGGAAAGGGCTTAATTCCCTCAAGATTCACAACTATAGATCTTCATGTTTTGCCAAAAGGTTTCCCTTTAATTCCCTGCTGTGTGCTTTCCATATTCATAGCTCTAATAATTACACTGTAACTAAAATATTCTAATCTTTCGGTGAGCTAATTAAAACGTATTTGTGTTATGTTCATTTGCTAATAATGGATTATGATGCTATGCATTCATTTAGTAATTTAATGAGGATGGGTCCAATCAAAGCAAAAATGATGCCACATAACCGCTCCTAGGCACAGACTAACTGTTCTGAACATATTTGTTTCTTCATAATCCCGATATCTGATCCTGAGGTCATAAGTAGCAGCCACATTACATAAATCTGTTGGAAGCTGTGTTTTGTTTTTCATTTTTATAAAATTTTCAGTGCTGTTTACAGGCTAGTGGAGGGCAAACAATATATCTCACCCCCTACATAGTCCATGGGAGACCAATATTATAATTCTACCAGTGGGACCTGTAACAAAATGTTAGTGTATTCCTATGCCCTAAAAGGAGTCATGCTGTGCATGGCTCCAGGCAGTCTGGAACAGAGCCTCTTGGGAAGGGGGTGAGTTTCAGGAATGGGGAAGAGATAAAGACCACATTTCCCCTCTCCTCTTGAGATCTTCTGCTGTGTATATAATGCTAAAGGACTGCCACCCCAGACATACACGTTTTAGCTATAGAGAGGAGGGAAGTATTTTAACTAAGAGTTCTAGAGATGGAAAATGTGCCATAATCCCCCCCCCCATGTTTCTGTAAGGTGTTTAAGACTTGAGCAGATGAATTTCCTTTGACCTCAATTTCCCTCTACTCCCAACTGGCATACAAATATTCATTGTCTCAGTCTGATTTGATTGATAGCCTCATTTTAGCCAGCTTCACATTTGCACCAAGGGGCAACATGTGTGCAAATGTGCAGTGGGATTATGCCGTTGGCCCGGCCGCAGATGATCCACAGTTTTGCCCAGCCCCAACCTACACATTCTGTTTTTGCAAAGCAGGACCACAGGTGGGTCAGGAGGGTACAAATCCAGAAAGCAGTCTGGAGCACAAAGAGAGGACAAGCAGGAAAGAGACAAGCCATGAAGTCATGGGAGACTACTAGCAGGTTATCCAGGACCCTGGACAGAGCCTAACAAGCAGACACAGTTTGTTGCAACAATAACTTCTTTCCAGCTGAGCCCTTTATGATCTCTGAACTTGACTACACTTCTCAGGCTTACACAGGATTATGGGGCAGCTAAAGGGACAGCTATGTGGATGCTCAAGCCTGGCATGCGGTCTGTGTTGGTGCACTGGGATCATGGAGTGAAAGGTTCTTGGAGATGAATATGCTGGCCTCTTGTTGGACCTGAAATCTTTGGGTCAGGGACTTCAGGCTTGGGGGTGGCTCTCAAGCATTTCAGGCTCAAGCATTTGGGGGGTCAGTCATGGTGTTTGGGTCTGGTACTTCCTTTGGCCCTTCATTCTCTGTGTGTCTGGGTCACTGCTTCACTCCAGAGTTATGTTAGGCATATTATCATCTGCTCTGAAAAAGCCTGGGCACATATTCCCCAGCTCAGATGTCTAGACTTAACCTGTAGTTGTCAGGACCAAAGCTGAGGGAAGCCATACATTGCTGGGAGTGGGTGAGGCAGCTCCTCTGCCTCTTTGTACACATGCATAAATGCAGTCTGCCTAACATCAGGTTTCTTTAGGCCTGTGATGGCCTGGGAATCCGATTCAGAGGCTGAACCGGAGGAACCCCAGCCTGCACAGGAGTCCCTGCCTCCAGGGCCGGCTGAACTGGGGCAGGGCCTTGGAACTGAAGCACCTGCACCTGTGCCGGATCCTCAGGAGCAAGCACCAGGTGAATCCTCTCTGGCTCCGGAGGTGATTGAAGACACAGTGCCTACAGGTGCGCCTCTCCCAGCCCTGTCAGGGGAAGGTGAGTCTCCCCCTGGGTCCATTAACCCTCCAGCCTTTCCTGAGCTGCAGAGGCTCAGGGCAGAGAGGCGGAGGGAACTGGTTTCTCCCAGGAGGAGTGCTCGCCTTAAGGCCAGGAAAGGCGGGTCTCCTGGGGTCCGGGACCGCCCCTGGTCTCAGAGAAGATAAAGGCCAGTCAGCCCGGTCCCAGGTTGCGGGAGCAACGTCATTGAAGAGCTGTTTCGGCCAGCACCCTGTCCTGTTCCTCGAGAGTTCCTGTCCTTGCCCTGCTCCTCGCCCTGGACCCCGCTTTGCCCGTGGAGGACTGTCTGCCGACCCTCAACTCAGGTCCTGGACCTCGCCCCACGGTAACCTCCCCCTGGGACCAGCACAAGAACCTTTTGTCACCCTACCCCCTTTCTGTAGGTGCAAGTACCATCAACATTTTTAAAGCATTTTTTTTAAAAATGTCATTTAATTCCCAGATATACTATGTACTAGGATACCTAGGACTTCTGCATACCATTAAAACAGCATTTTCTTTTAATTCACCAGGTTATGTATTTATGTACAGCCTATCTAAGATACCTAAAACAGATTTTTCTTTAAATTCAGAACCTTATATACATATGCACACCTAGAATGTCTCCAGAGTAGACACTACTTTATCTTTTCCTAATTTGGGACTGTGTCAAAGTCATATTCATTCTACTTGGAAATTAATCATTTTTAAAATTCAAAAATTGTTTTATTTCAATAGCATAAAACAAAGCTAAATATTGCAAATATTTCTTTTTCATTGTTATGAAAGAGAGGATGAACTTTAAATCACCATAGACAAAGATAACTTCAACAATTTGAAATCTTTATATTTCCCTTTAACATAAAGTATATGTAATAAAATGGAATCATTTTCTTCTGTAGCACAAAGGTTACACAGGAAGCAGGCCATACATTATCACCATTTTATTTTATACATGCTCCTATGAAAGTTTTTAGTTGGTAAGGTGCAGAAATGGATTTTTGTCAGTCACATTTTGCATCTTAAGAACCTTTAGCAGGATCACCTGCATTTTAACAATGGAGTGCATGGCTACTTTTGAGTAAAAATTGAGTCCTAAACTTAACAAACCCACCACCACCCACCCACCCACCCACCTACTTTTCCAAATATCACTTCTCTTTCTCATGTTTCAGGATTTCTATGATTATAACTTTAAGCCATCATGTTTCCCTTAGGGAAATGTCCTTCCTATAGCCAGAAAACAATGGTTTCAGCAGTAGGGTAGAATCAATATCAACAGTCATTTGTGAGAACATGAAAAAACAAAACAAAATATCTGACTCTGCACACCTCCTTGAGGTGAAAACAGTTACAGCAATGCTCCACTGGGATTTAACATGGATATTACATAACTAGGGTCTAGTTTATTGACCAACTGCTAGCAGTCTAATACTGTGGAAAGAATCCCACTTGGCCAAGATCGCAAGTCACTAAGAATATAATTTTGGGAGGAGGAGCAAGAAAATGACAGTATTTTTCTTGAAGGTCAGAAAGTAATGGAATAGGATCAAAAATGTAATTTCAGCTATTTATTATCAGTAGTGTAAAGAATCAAATATACCAGGGATGGGAAACCTGTGGCCCTCCAAGTGTTGCTAGGCTATAATGCCCATCATACTTGACCAATAGTCATGCTTGCAAAACTGATGAGAGTTGGAGTCCTACAACATCTGGAAGGTCATAGCTTTTCCTCCCCTGAAATACACAGTCTATATATATATTTATGTGTGTGTGTGTGTATTCCTCCCACATTTATTTTTAAAAACTTTTTTTTTTTTAATCTTTCCTGTAAGGAGACGCAAAGCAACTTTGCTTTCTTTCTTTACTCTTGAAATGTCAGATTCCAAACACTATTACAAAATGAAAAACAAAAAGAACAGACCTGTGTGTACTTTAAGTATGCTGGGATGAAAATATGGTTAAATCCTTAAAGCTTAAAGCTCCTGAACTTCAACACAAGTTCTAAATCCATGAGAAGTCAATTATGCTTTCAAGATATATTTTTAATGAAAAATGATATTAGTATTTTTACATCAAAATGGAACTTAAAGTTAATAGAATACTTTTTAACTGGACTTGGATACAAAACAGATCAAAGTGTCATCACCCCCACAAAAGCCCCACTCATCCATTTTTAATTTCTTCCTTCATCAAATACATTATAAGTATAAAAGAATAATGTATGTGCCTCACTAATTATCTGGAACATGTTTGATCTTGAATCACACTGTCAGAAGTCTTCCTGGGTCTGTTAGCTTGATTACATAATCATAATCTGGCAAAGAAAGAATAAAAAGTTTGGGCCTTTTGAAATGTAGTTTTTAGTCTTATCAAAAGGGCTGAATATCTCTTGATACCTTTTGGAATGAAATTCTCTAACTTCAGAAATGCCTTAGTTCCATTGTCTCCTATCACTTTCCTTCCTCAGAGTTGACTTTTCTTTAGAGTTTACTTTTCTTTTCATGACATTTCCTTGTAGGCAGAGGGAGAGTGTGTGTACACGTGCACTAGCAACACACTCCTCATTCCCTGGTATATTCTTCTGAGTTTGGCTTATTTGATTACTGTGAAAGAGCAGCCAAAGCCTTAACAAAATAATATTAAATTTTCTTCATGGTTGTGGATACTTGGTACTTCATCTGCAAAGCTAGGGCCTCAACCTTCAAGATACACAAATAGAAAGCTAGAGTGTGCATTTTGAGAAGGAGGGGAGAGGCACTAATATTTGCTAGCTGCCGTTGACTGGAATTGGCAGTTCTGCCATAAGAGAAAGTGCTGCTCAAGCTGTTCTCCAAGGACTTGCTGCTTCTTCCAGAGGCACCAACACTTTGTTACCCAAAGGAGACTAAACCAAAGGACTGCCCTTTGAAATTCTCACAGCTCAAAAATGTCTTTGTCTGGGTGTGTGGGGGTATATAATACTAACTAGTAGATTTCAATTGTATTTTTAGGTGGCTAATTTTAACCTTTAAAAAAACGTCTTTATGCATTTGTGATTCTGAAAAGCTTCACTTGATGTGCATATAGAACAACACATGAGCTGACATTTCTTCATTTACTTAAACATTACACAAGGTCTGCCCATGCATCCTTTGTGAGTTAATCAACCTGTATCGTTGCTGAAGTGAAAAGACTGCCATTTAGGGGCAAACCACACATGGAACAAGGAACTGTTGAGTCAGGGCAGAATATAGGCATCAAACTGCAATGCAACCTACCTTCTTCTCTTTTGCAGAAATTATTTTTCCTTTCCTCCATCCACCTAATTCTGGCATCTAAACAGGATCTCTCTGCTTCTCTTCAAAAACACTGCATGCAGATGAAAGCAGAGGTTCTGTAGACTTAGGTTTTAATCTAACAGTAAAGTTCTGTGTAAATACTTCAAAACCATGGTTGGTTGTCCATCCCCCCCAAGGATCTTGGTTCTACCTAGAAGTCCCCAAAGCTGAAAATATCAGAAGCATACTGTGTTTGTGTCTTTTGAATTTCCTGTCCAACCTTCATTGTATTTTCCTTCATAGAGACTTACTGGCTGCACATAACTGGTTACTACTGCCCACTGGGGATTCGGCTGTTGTGGAGAACAAACATATTTTGACAAAGACTTGACAGACACAGTTCTGGCTGCAAACAGGAAATGCTGGGAACACATGGGGAAGTGCAGAGGAGGGATTTCAAAGCCAGAAAACTGCATGCCATCTCTTGTCAGAAAGCACAACACTAATAACTTAAATCAAGCCAGAGTCAAATGAAACTTTTCTTACAAATGTGCCCCAAGTTGGACTGAGTGTATTAAAAAATTAAGGAGCTGTAGTTCCACAGTTTGGTGTACAACACTAACATTTCGTTAGTGTCAATCTGTACATTCAATATTAATCATTGGCTGCTTGTTGCTAAAAGCTCTGCAATTGCTGGCATCCAGTGACTAAAAAGATACGTGCCTGAAAACATACAATAGGAAGCCAATATATAACAAGCATCAAACAACTTCACTGAAGATGACCCATGTTTATACAATTCTGGAATGAGTAACAGGTGAACTTATTCACTTAGAACTTATTCACATTAATTTAAACTTCAGTCACAATGCATTATTTCCACCTATTATTTCATTCAAAAAACTCAAAGGGTTTTTCTTTGTCACTCATAGCACTTCGTTTTTGCTTCCATGTGAGATTTGGGAAGCTAATTTTATTTGATTTCCTTCTGAGAACTGAACTTCCTGATATTGCAAGTCCTTTCAGAGGAGTCTTTAAATTGTCTGGCAGTATTAGGGAATCAATTTACAGCAGTTCTCTCATTTTTTAGAACAATATTGTACATACCTTACAATAGTATCATCTGAATACTGTTGTGTACTGTGCTATTATTCTTCCAGCTAAAGCTGCCAAATAGGGCAAAATGACCTGAAATGGAGGTGGGAAACACAACAAAAGAAGACCCAAAGAATCTTTCTCAAAGGACAAAACATCTATAATCATGGTGATGTAGCTATCTCATCAGTTCTGCAGCAATGGCCACGGGGAGGTAATCCCCTCATAACGGGGGGGGGGGGGGGCTACTGGGAATATGGGTAGGAAACCCTGCACATATAAGGAACTCTCCTTGCAATACTTTTAGAAGCAAACACTTTTGTGCACATAACTATATTGTCCAATACTTAATTAAACCCATGGATTACTCAGGTCTATTAATTTCTGTACCAGCTGTAATAATGAAAGCATTCAGCTTGCACTTTCTGATAAGACTCAACACTTGTGCTTCAATGTGGCTTCATAATTACACTCTTTAATGGTAAAAATCTGTACCTGTGTATCTGGGAGTAGATATGACTAGGACTGGGCTGCAAATTAATTACTCTATGGCTGTGCTCTGGTGTAATATGAAATAATGTTTCAGCTTTATGGAAATACGATTTGGCAAGGGCATGGCTCTCTCTGCCTTCTCCATTTAGTATGTCACCCTAATTCTAAACCCAGGTTTGCCAATATGGTGCTCATGGGTGAGATAGTGCCTTTATGGAGTTCCCCTAGTACCAACAAGGTTCTCGGGAATGGTGGAAGGAGAAAGAATTTGCCCATGTGAAGACCATCAGGTGGAAACTCTTACACATATGGTTCTTAAATGTAAATTATATGTTGATCTCCGCCAGCAGTTCCTAGATCAACTCTGCATCCCCAAATGGAAACCAGAGTTAGAGGTCATACATTTTCTATTATTGGGGAATAATCAGGAGCTCACCTAGCTAGTGGCTAAATATCTTTATCTGGTTTTTTGTCGTCAAAACACGTTGCAGACATCTGATCTCCCTGGAGACCTAGAGATGTAATGTTAGACTGCTTTGCCTCTTTCATTTGACAAATGTTTTGTGTTACTGGGAAGGTGGGAATTCTGTATTGATTTGCTATGGATGTTTGTATGTGATGCCAATAAAAGGTTTGATGATGATGAGTACCCACAAACCTCCTGAATCCCCCCTCCATTCACTGTCTCTTTTTTCATGAGGTGGCAAGAGTGGTCATGCTTTCCACCACTCACCCCCTGAAAGCATATTAGCTTTTCTTGTTAAGGTTGACAACAGTAAAACTGAGCTGAGGTGTTGACAATAACCTGTAATTAATCTAAAATGGAATCAAAAGCTTCCAAACTCCTTGCAGGTGTGCTGGAGGATGGAGAAGGGGGCAAATGAGCCTGAGGCTCTGTGCAGTTTGTTCTTGCAAAGCTAAGTCATGGTTTAGTATTATGCCAAAATGAAGCCATTGCCTAAAGCTTTTCTCAGTTGCGGTTTCATTTCCCTTGCACCTTCTTTACATGGATTCTACCAGCACATCTCAACAGAAATTCAACAAAATAGAATGGTCCAGCAGAATGCTGTGCTGAGATTGTGGCAAATATGTCAACCGAATTGGTTACAATGGGGACATCACTACCCTGTAGGCAGTGCCAGAGGAAGGGTGCAAGGGGTGCAGTACGCCCCGAGTGTCATTACGGGGTGTGTGTGACAAAATGAGGGTTTTTTTTAAATTACAAAATTGGACTCACGAAACTTTTTAGGAGTGACGTGGTGGCTTAGGCGTCTGCAGGTTCCGCACTGCCTGAAACAGCAGCGTGGGACTTGCCCCTGCCTACTGCCTCTCCCTCAGCCACCTTACATCTGAGGGGGGAGGCAGAGGAGAGGCTCCAAGCATTGGAGAGGCTCGTCCCACCCCCATGGATGGATAGCCCCGCCTCCATGGGTGGCTCACCCTGCCCCCAGCTGCAGGACACGCCCCCACACCAGGCAGCTGAGCGACTAGCTATGCTGCTGCCTGTAGGTACACAATGTTTTGTGCAGTGACAACAATATTTATTATATTTGTGAATTGCATTCCTAGAGCTAAGCTTCTATAACTTTGGGCAGTTGCATAAACATAAAATCTTGCAAACAATATCAAAAGCAAATAGTACAACTGCTGAACCCTTGAAGAAAAGCTCCGAACCATTTAAATAAGACATTGTTTCTGGCAGAAACAACAAAGCTTTTCCTAAATAATAAGGCAAAATTGGGGGTTCGATGGAAACAAAAATCCAGAAAGCATTGGGTACGAGAAGAAAGGAGGAAGACACTTCTCAGAGCATGGAGGAATGCTTCAAGTCTTCCCCTAAAGTTCTCAAGGAATGTGGAGGTTCATCTGTTGAGAGATGCTCCCTTTGCAATTTTCGTTTTGTTTAAACAACTTCTGATTTGAAGCACTTTAATATCTGAGGATTTAGAATGCAATCCTATACAAGCCAACTTGGAAGTAAGGCATTTTGAGTTCTATACAACGTTCAACCAGGTATGTAAGTATAGAATTGTGGCCTTTATTTTAGGTGGGGAGATAGGGAACCTGGGGCCCTTCACATCGCCCCAGCCAGCATGGCCAATCCAAAACCACCTGAAGGGTCAACAACACCTCAGCCCTGGTTTAAGATACCATTATCATGCTTTTGAACTTGTTAAGACGGGTTGATTATCTGCCAAACCCATTTGCTACTGCTCATGTATCAGGCCCCATTTGGATCAAATCATGCTAAGAAACAATTGTTTAACAGTATCTCCCACTTTGTATATTTTGTTTGTTTGTATGGTGCTCCTTTCAGTTGATTTTTCTCATTGTTTTCTTACTTTGTGATCATCTGTCTGAAGACAGGGAAAGAAAAGCAATTTAGAGCTTGTAGCTGAAAGCACATTATAGCAGAACTAGAAGAAAATAAAATAAAAAACCTCACTTTCATTCCCAGCTGTCAGCCTCATGAAATGACTGGTGTTAGTTTAAAAACAAACTGAAGCATGTAAAAATTGATGCCCACATACTTAAAGGTAACATTTTATAAGAAGGCATAGCTTCTGCTTTGTCGTTACTACTGTGAACCAACTGATTGTGCATTGCCATTGTGTGTGTAGAAAGCTTATAAACCTCTTGGGGTCCCCTCATCAATAAACCCCTTGGGTCCCTTCATGCAGTTGCAGTCTCTCAGCCTTCATTGATCATCTGTAAACTGTCCTATCTCACAAGTTTGCTTTGGAAAAAGTGTAGGGACGTGACCTTCTGTAGTGGCTGGCATGCCGGCAAAGACTGGGGAAGCCAAGATTCAAATCTCCCCTCAGAGATGAAGCTCACTGGGTGACCTTGAGCCCAGCCTAACCTACCTCACAAGGCTGTTGGAAGGATAAAATGGGAGGGGCAATCTATATTTGCTGCCGTGAGCTCCTTGGAGAAAAAGTGGGATATAAACACAATGAATGAATGAATGAATGAATGAATGAATGAATGAAGTTGTCTTCCTCTTCACCTTCTGAAACCACCACCTCCCAGTCTGCTTTCTCTTCTCCCTCTGGGCCCTCATCACCATCCCTCCACCAATCCCTTGACTCTGAGCCGCCTTCCCCTGAAAGTCTCCCACCACTCCTCTGCATTCAGCCACTCCAGGACATGGGTGTTGCTTTGCATGTGCCTTCCCTCTAGGAGAGGTGCTTGGAAAGGAGCGCCCTGCAGCCAGCAGGCTTGTACCCTCCACTCTCCAGCAGGGAATTCAATCCTGCTGAGGTGGGGCATTCATATGCAACTTAATGCTTGACACCTCTAAACATCTTTCTCTTTTTTTGCCCCCTTGCAGGATTGTTTCTATAATTCTGTGTTTCTTGTTGACTCAGAACAAATACATAATGAGTCATTTACCCTAACCCTCCATTGACTCTGTTTTTATTGGCAGTGTCTGGAGCACAAAGTCTGTGGCGTCATCACTGTCCCGATTCTCTGAACTGCATCTAAGAATAAATGTAACGCCTGCCATTTTTTCACTTGAGCTTTTACTGTACTGCGCAATTTTTCAAAACTTTTATATAGATTTGTGTTTCTTTTTCTGATAATCACATCCCTGTCATACTGATTTCTAACGCTAATGGGATCAAAAGTAATTTTAAGGAATTTTCTTCTTTTTAATTTGAAAGTGCATACTCATTATTTCTGCCTTCCTTTTCTTAATTCTGAACCCCGCATTTGACCCTATTATGTCAGTTCTGTTTTGAATGCTTTAATCAGATTTAATGGATCCATTATAATCAGAGCATTGTAGTCTACATAAAGACTCAGTTTGAACACTTCTTTTATTTTTTTCTCCCTTTATCTCTGTTTGAGTTCTTATCAATACAGCAAGAGGCTCTGGACCCTCTACAAACCACAGCGCTGATAAGGGATATCCATATGCCTTGCATTTGTTGGTGATTACCTGATCTCTGCTCTGTCACTGAAATGGATGTTTTTGATGTCATAGGAATTGCATAGATCCCTACAATAAACTTCTCACCAGAACGATGGATGTTGATTGATTTAGGCATTAGGAAAACGTGTAAGCTATCACCCAAGCCCTACCTGTCAGGGAACTGCCATCGGGAGAACAGGAGGTGAAGGGACTCACAGAGGTTGAGAGAGACTTATCAGCTGAGGAGGGAACCAGCAGGGGGAGGGAAGGAGCTCCAAGGGAAAGTGAGTCGGAGGGATGGCTCAGAGACACTTCCAGCGAAAACAGTGGGGAGGTTTCAGGACCTCCTATAGGGACACCCACTCCTCGCTGGAAACTGTCACGCCGAGAGTCCAGAAGGCGGGTTTCCGTTAAGGAGCTTTTATGCTGGAAGAAATTCCGTAAACGCCCACTGTCGGATTGTACCAGCGACTGACGGAGCCATGCTTAGGAGCTCTGTTACAGACAGAGGTTTGCGTACATAGCCAAACTCTGAGGGACTAGGGATTTCACGCACAAGCAGCTCATCATCCCATCTCAGCAATCCGACAGTCCCTGAAAGCAGCTTGTGCAGAGAGGCATCATGAGCAACCCAGCCGGAACCGGAGAAGCAGGAGGAGCTGGAGCGGGTCCAAGCCTGGAAGAAAGGTACCGGGTGTTGGAGGTCCAGCTAGCGCTGCAAACGGCGAGGCTCGAGGAGAGGAGGGCGCAGGATGCAGAAAAGGCAAAAGGGACCCCACTGGCAAGAAAGATGCCAGGATTGGTGCAGAAGTTTGGGGGGGATCCCAGGAACTATCAAGCCTTAAGGACAGAGATGCAGTATGCTCTCAATCTGCAGTTTGACGACTTTCCCGACGAGGAATCGCAAGTGGCGTTTGTGGTGGGCCATCTCGAAGGGGGGGGGGGCAAGAGACTGGGTTAGACCCCTGATGGCAGGGAATAATGCCGTCCTGAAGGACACGAGGAAGTTTTTTCGTGCCATGGACCTGATGTTTTCTAGCGACATTGAGCAGGGAGTGGTGCGCAGACAGTTGATGGCTTGCAAACAGGGGAGCCGATCTGTCCGTGAGTACTGGACTGAGTTTACCATGTTGATACATAAATTGGGGTGGGATCTATCGGCGGAACCCATTGAAATGCTTTTCGAAGAGGGGCTTTCTTCGGCGGTGAAAGACGAACTTTCCCGGGCGCCCAGGGCGGAGTCTATGGACCAGCTGACCAAATCAGCGCTTGCCATTGGAGCGCGCCAGGAGGCGAGAGCCTTGGAGAAGCGGGAAGGGAAAGGGGAGCGTTGGAGGGATTTCCGCACTCCAGAGATTCCGGAGCCAACTTTCCCGCCCGGAGAGCCAATGGAAATTGGAACAGCGCGCGCGCGCGCAATTTCAAATACCAGTGAAGGGCGGAAGAAGGAGGGGAAGAGCGCCAAGAAATGTTATCTCTGCCAGCAGCCAGGTCACTTTGCCAGAGTCTGTCCACAAAGAAAGGAATGGCAAGGGATGGCGGGAGCTGTTGGGGGAAAGGAGGAGGAAGTCCAGGAGCCAGTAAAAGCCAACGCCTGGCTGCCACCGTCAGGGCACAGCAGCCAGGCCAAGGAGCAGTAAAAGTGCCCACGCCGGAACCTCCAAGACCAACTCTAGTAATAGAGGTGTTGCTAGAGCTGCCAAACGGACACCCACTAAAGATAAAGGCGCTTTTGGACTCAGGCAGCTCCTGTAATTTTATGAGTAAGGAGTTTGCAGCTGAACACCAGATACAGACCATCCCTTTAAGTAACCCCTTGCAGGTGACCACGATTGATGGGAGGGAGCTGTTGGGAGGAGAAGTCAGCCTACAGACCGTCCCAATGGTAATGAGGGTGGCCAGGCACACCGAAAGAATAGCGTTCAATGTAGCCACCTTGGGAGGGGCTCCCATTATTTTGGGGATGAACTGGCTAGCGTTGCATGATCCGCTAGTGGGCTGGCATCAGAGAGTGGTCTCCTTTGGGTCCGCACATTGCCTAGAACACTGCAAAGAGGGGAAGGCTCCGGAAGGGGCAAAGGCCTTCCTAGCAGGGACGGAAGTAACGGACAAAGGGAAGGTGCCCAAACAATATGCTGACCTAAGCAATGTCTTCAGCGAAAGGGAAGCAGACAAACTACCACCGCATAGAGCCTTTGACTGCCAAATCAATCTAGTCCCGGGTGCCCAGCTCCCAGTAGGCAAGCTGTACGCCATGTCAGACAGGGAGATGCAGGAGTTAAAGGAGTTTATTGATAAAAACCTGAAGCGAGGTTTCATCAGAGAGTCCAGAGCAGTGGGGGGCAGTCCAGTGTTTTTTGTGGACAAAAAAAACACGGATAAACCGAGACTGGTCGTGGACTACCGGGCCCTAAATGCCGTGTCGGAACCAGTGGCTTTCCCTATGCCCAGGATTGATGACATTTTGACCAGGGTGAGGAAGGGAAAGATTTTTACTAAACTGGACCTGAGGGGAGCATACAACCTGATACGGATAAGGAAAGGGGATGAATGGAAGACCACCATGTTCACCCATTTGGGGGCTTTCGAATATCTCGTTATGCCCTTTGGATTACAAGCAGGCTCAGCATGTTTTCAATCGTTCATGAACCACATCCTGGGACCTCTGCTCTACAAGAATTGCGTGGCGTTCCTAGATGACGTGTTAGTATATTCAGAGAATGAGGAGCAGCATGTAAAGGACGTCAGGGAAGTATTGAGCCAACTGCAAGCAAACCAGCTGTGGGTGAAATTGGAGAAGTGTCAGTTTCACACCAAGGAGGTGGAATTCCTGGGGTACCGCTTGTCAGACAAGGGATTAGCCATGGATCCAGGCAAGGTCCAGGCGGTGCTGGAATGGAAGACACCGAAAACGAAAAGGGATGTGCAAAGATTTTTAGGGTTTGGGAACTTTTATCGTAAGTTCATCAAGAACTTTGCCCACTTAACGGCTCCCATTACGGACTGTCTCAGTAGCAAGAAGAAATTTGCTTGGACGGCGGAGGCGGAGCAAGCATTTGAAGAATTGAAAAGGGCATTCGCTTCGGAAGAACAGCTCCTGCATGTGGATCTACAAAAGCCGATGAGAGTGGAAACTGATGCATCAGACCGGGCGGTGGGGGCGGTGCTTCTTCAGCCGGGGAAGAGTAAGTCGGAGTGGAGACCGTGTGCCTTCTTCTCGCGTAAGCTAAACAAATCCGAGAGGAACTACACGGTATATGACCGAGAACTACTCGCCATTCACGAAGCGTTCCGGAGATGGAGACACTTACTAATTGGTGCGCAACATAAGGTGCAAGTGTGCACGGATCACAAGAATTTAGAGTATTGGAGAACGGCACGAGTGCTCAACCAACGACAAGTGAGATGGGCCCAGGAGTTCTCCAAGTTTCATTTTGAAATTTGCTATGTGCCAGGTCCGGAAAACGTCAGGGCGGACGCTCTCTCACGCAAACCTGAATATTTGGAGGGGGAGGGAGCACCCGAAGAGAGACATATCATCCCAGAGGACCGCTGGGTGTGTGGGGCGGCATTGGTGGGGCAAAGGGAACTGGTAGAGGAAACGGAGAATGATGAATACGCCCAGAATAAGTTCAGATGTCTTAGAAGAGAGGGAAAGCAGCAACCATGTGGCGGAAATCATCGACTCCAGGTGGAAGGGTAATCAGGTGGAGTATTTGGTAGCGTGGGAAGGGGAACCGGAGTCAGAAAACACCTGGGTGACGGCAGAGGAGGTCAATGACGAGGTTTTGATCGAAGCGTTTCATCAAAGGTTCCCCAGGAAACCTCAGTCAGTAGCGAGGTTCCGGAGGGAGTACTTTGGCACCACCGACGAGGAGGAGGAACTGGAAGGATTCGCGGAATCGGAGTTGGAAGAAGGAATAGACTCCGATGAGGAGGAGTACGTAGAAACCAGAAACAGCAACCGGTAGAGGGAAATGTTCGAGACTTCGGAAGATGAGGGAGGTTCTTTCAGGGGTTTTGCTCCTTCGCCGCCCGCAGAGGAGGGAAGGGGAGGGGGTGAAGGGGGCCCTGGAGGGGAGGTGGATGTCAGGGAACTGCCATCGGGAGAACAGGAGGTGAAGGGACTCACAGAGGTTGAGAGAGACTTATCAGCTGAGGAGGGAACCAGCAGGGGGAGGGAAGGAGCTCCAAGGGAAAGTGAGTCGGAGGGATGGCTCAGAGACACTTCCAGCGAAAACAGTGGGGAGGTTTCAGGACCTCCTATAGGGACACCCACTCCTCGCTGGAAACTGTCACGCCGAGAGTCCAGAAGGCGGGTTTCCGTTAAGGAGCTTTTATGCTGGAAGAAATTCCGTAAACGCCCACTGTTGGATTGTACCAGCGACTGACGGAGCCATGCTTAGGAGCTCCGTTACAGACAGAGGTTTGCGTACATAGCCAAACTCTGAGGGACTAGGGATTTCACGCACAAGCAGCTCATCATCCCATCACACCACCTTTCCTGTACATTTTGGAATTGTGATTTCCCAGGGTTCCAAAATGTATGGTGAGCCTCCACAGATAGATACAAGCGGCTTTCTGCTACAGAGATTTGCCTTCTACCTTTTGAAAAGCAATGAAAGTGGACGAGGAGGGGTGGAAGCATCACCTGTCCCTCATCCCTGAGGACCTCCTCACATGATAGCTTGCATGCTTTCATAACGCCTCAGTAGGGCTAAAGGGTTGAAATGTGACAGAACTCAGGTGGTGAAAAATTCCCAAACCTCTCTCTGGGAGGATTGAACCTGGCATCTTCTGCATGCAGCTCATGGTCTTTACCACTGAGCTATGGCCCTCACCCTGACCCAGCAATGTCTCATTAGATTTGTAAATTCTTACATACTTAATCTCTAAACTATAAAAGGCCAAGGCTTTGTAGACCAGTCAAAACTAGTATTATCACAATCCTGATCTGTATGAACACATGAACTGCTTTAAAGAAGATACAAACTTCCATTTGCGGCAACAATCTCTGGTCAATGTAATATCAACAGCTAATGAAAGGAGGTCAGTATCTGAAGTTTTAATATATGGCTCCATAACCTGGAATGTATGTGAGAAAGTGACAAAATGCCATTATCACACCCTGACAGGATAATCACAGTCCACCACATTTTCAAATTCATGGTGTGAGTAATTGGACACAAGCAACAGCTTTTTCAGTAATCAGGGCTTGAGCGCTTTTGAAATACTAGTCTGTTTGCTAATATTATAGGAAGCTTGATATTAATAAACAGCGAGTTTATTACATGCAACCCCAGACTCCAAGTGGTGTGAGATTCAAGGGGTTCTAGCTGTGCTTACCCAGGATCAATGTTTCCTTTTGGAAATGACATACAGTGGAAACTGTGGTATCTTTATGATGTATGGTTTATTTACACAGATATACAACCTGAGCTTATGATGGAGGGGTTTCCAGCATTACACTCCAAGAGGGTCTTGCCTCCTACATAGGCACAGCTCTGGATTCAAAGCTTTTGATACCCCAAGCCTTAATTAAATTCTAGCACCTACTGGACCCTGGAATTTAGGGGAGTCTAACAAACTCAAAACAATATACTTAGTTCAGAGTGCAAAATATTTTTTTCTTCTTTGCCTGCATTTAATCATTTTAAGAAGCCCCTTGACTATGAACTGACATCTTGTTACTATTAATTTGATATCACTCTCCACAGAGTTGCTTGATTTTATGTGTTGACTGGTTTGGGCTGAGTTTGAAATATAGTTGGGTTTTTTTTAATATATCATTTGTCTTGAGAGACGATGTGTTGCGGATGCCTGATAGTGGGTCTGTTTCCATGAGCATGCAGGCAAGTTTCCAATACTCCAGAGAAATTGCTAGCTTTGGACATAAGGACTCTACAGCAGAGCTGCAATAATTACTGAGATGTATGCAAAGCACTCTGAACACTCGAAAAATGAACTATATAAATGTTAAGTATTAAACTCATGTCTGTGGACTCCCAAGATGGCTGTTCTATCTTTGCTGCAGTGACTTATTTAAATCCTTAGCCAAATGCACTTCAAGCTTGGGCCGTTTTAGAAAACTCCATCCTGATTGCTTTGAGCCTGGACTATTGTAACAGTCCTTTGAGAATAAAATATGGGTAAGACTGGGTTATACAGTATAGTTTATTGTTTCTGCATTTATACTTATTTTATCTGTCTTATTTATATCTCACCTTTTATCTATCTTATTTATATCTCACCTTCACCAAAGAGTGCCCAGGGTTCTCTTCTTCCCTCATAAAAGACCCTATGAGGTAGGTTAGGCCTACGACTGGCCTAAGGTCACTCACTGAGTTTCATAGCTGAGCAGATATTTGAACCTCAGTCTCCGGGTTTTGGTCCAGCACCATACTGTCTCTCTTCGGCCATGCTCATTTCACATTTTCAATAATCATTTCCTGGTGTGCGCAGTCCTGTCACTCTTCTGGCCTAAGCCTCTCTCTTGAAACCAATGAGACTGAAATGTTTTAACTTTGGCTGGATAGTGCCCCATACTTTTCATTGAGATCATGATGATTTTTGGATTTTGGATTTTGATTTGTGCCATCCATGGTGCCTTCAATTCCACAGTTTGTATTAACAAACAAAAAGAAAAGAATATAAGTGTAACAGAATATTCACGGCACATTGCATACCTGTTTTGACACAGGCTGCATGATAAAGAAACTCAGCAGGACTGTACAGACCAAATAGAATGTAATCCTATGTAATCCCCAGAGGTAAATTTCAATCAGTTCAATGGGACCTACTTCTAGATAAATATGCATAGGATTGCAGCCAGTATAAGTAAAAAGAAAAACACCCTACAGACATCTTTCAAGTGGCGAACGGTCCCAATCAAACAGGATTCTTTAAAGACCTGAACTATTGAGTATCTGATTAGAGTCATAAGGAGGTCTGACTTAATGAAGTGGTGGGGGAAAAAAATCTTCTGATATGCTGCACTATATAATTAGATAATAAAATATCACTGGTTCAACTTGGAATGGAGAATCCAATCAGTTCAAAGTTACTCAGAAATGAAGGTCCACTGAAAGTCATCTCAAAAGAAAAAAAAGAGAGGGAAATTGAACAAAAAATATATTCTTATTGAAATGTATGCAGTGCCCTTTCAGTAATTGCGTCTCAGAAAAAGGGCATTCCACTATCTTGCCAAACTCAACCCTGCCCCTTTCTGTAATATAGGAAGAATATTTGCCTACCTGATAGGGCTGTTATAAGGGTTACTGGGATAACATATGTGAAACAATTTGAGCACTTAAATTCAATATATAAATGCCAAGCATAAAATATATGTAGGTGCTTGAAAGAGTCAGATGCATCATTAATTAAAGTTTATTTTCATTTGATAAATACTCAGCAGGTTCCTCTGCTTCAAGTCTTTTTCGATAAGGGATGGGTGAATATGCTACTTTTTGTTTCTCTCAGACTCAATTCTTTCCAAGCAAATTTATTTCTTTGGATTTCCACATCAGTTTGCAAGTTCTGTTTTCAAAAGTACTCAAGAAATTAGCATTTTAGTGCAAATTTATCCTAATAGACACATTATTGCAAATAATCTATTTAAAACCATGCATTTTTCGTATGTTATTCTCACTAATATATGCATTTTTGTGCACATTACTTGACTGGAGATATCTACTGCAAAATTCAGTGTAAATTTTAATTAATATCAATCAATTCTGTGATATAGTCTGAGTTATGTTACTACAAAGGGCTTTCTGGGTACCACAGACTATGCAATTGACTGTGTTGTAGGGCTTCTCAGAGACCAGGAACTTGGTTTATTCAGAGTTCAACCATTTCTTTCTGGGATTTGTCACCAGACCATACACTTAGGCATACATCTAGGTGTCTGCTGGGACTTGTAATGCTTATGAGGCAGTGCCTCTCCATCTTAACTGAGGACCTAAAGTTACCAGATGGGGATTTGCTAGAGTGTCATAACCGTAAATTTTGAAGCGCAGGAATTCCTCATGACAGTCCCCCAATTTTTGTCACTTTCTCACATACATTTCAGGTAATGGAGACATATTTTAAAGTGCCAGATGTTGACCACCAAAATTGTGGAACACCATTCCGTGTGTGGCACGAGTAGCCACATTGGTTGGTTAAGGCATTTTTATTCTGATAGGTTTTTGCCTGTTCTCTTTCTGCTGTGAAAACCAGTTTATCTCTTACGCCTGCTGTATTTTTAATGTCGTATTTTTACTGTACTTTAATATATATTTTATTGCATTCTGATTTTATGATTTTAAATTGTTGTGGGCCTCCCTGAGTGGCACTAGAAAAGTGGGATAGGGATGTCTTTATTAATACATAAAAACATAAATATTTTTTAGTGATTTTGCTGTAAATTTTGTAGGCATTCAACAGATCCATGAATATTGGGGAAGCTAGATAAAGGGGGATGCTTATTAATTCAGTGATGCTGCCAGCTTTTTCAATTTTAGGTCAGGACTTCCTAGAACACAATTTTGATTTAAAGATGTGTGTCATATAATGCATGAAGGCATAAGAACAACAAGCTGTTTTTGTGTGATTTGAGTGTGAATGCTAATAAGTTTCAAATACAATGAATTTGCGAAGACATCCTTTTTTTTGCTATCCTTGAGCACAGCAGAGATAAATGTCAGCCTGAAATATCTCTCAAATTGGCCACTTCCTCTTCACACCTCCATCTGACTGCATTATATGATGTGCGTCTCTTGCCTCGAGTCCTGTAACCTTTTTATTTCCAGCTCCTCTAGTTTCTTCTCTTCTCCCCCTCTTTCCTTCTAATACTTATCCTAATACGTAATGGCACATCACAAGTGTGTATAGGATATAATTTTCAAAGCTAATAAAACAAAAGAAAAAACAGGTATAAATGGCTTTTTCATGCTTGTCAAAATTTACACAATGCGCTGTCAAATTTTCTTCATGCAGGAATCATGCACAAAAGACATATGAATTCAGAGTTTAGTTCAGCTAATTATTATTTCTTCCATGTCAGTGCATCCAGAGAATTAGTTATAATATCTGCACACACACAAAAAAACCCTTACCATAATTTATTTTTCCATGTGCAAGTTAATCAGACACATCATTGGAAATACTAAAAGGCTTTCACATTTCTTCGCTTTGAACAAATCTGGGGGAATAAAATTCTTTAAATTTTTGTCAGCATTAGATTTAGGGGTATGTGGGTGGTTCCCCTGCACAGGGTGCCGAACTGAGAGGGCGCAAAATTGAGAAGAAACATAATTGAGAAGATCCATTTGGGAGTGCCAAATTTTGGGCTCGCACAGGGCACCATATTATGGAAGATTACCAAAGTCTGCCCATGCTACTATGTGTCTTTCATTCTTGTACTAGCTCATTGCCACTCACTTGGCTTGACCAGGAAGAATTTGCAGTGGCTGCTCTGGCTCTGGCCCCAGATGGGAGCAGGGCACTTAGGCATACATGCACTCATGCAATGTACACAAGTGCAGGCTGGAAGCAGCACAGCCTCTCTGCCCTCAGCTGGTTATCTTTTGTCGGCAGACTTGACACCATCCACCCATTAAGTCCCAATGTAGAAGCAGCTAGTTATGTAAGTGCTGAGTAAGATTTTTCACCTACTCTTAGGGACTGGGGTGTGTGTATGTGTGAATTTGTTGCCTACATTTTAATGCAAACATACCTAATTTGCAATCCTCAGACCAATACATGTAACAAAATGTGGTTTCTTCTGAAATTTTGCACTTCTCTGAATATTGTGATAATATGCAGTTCTCCCATAAAAAGTTGGAAACAAAAAACCATACAGTTCATATATTTGTGAAAATAATGGACAAAAATGCTGTGTATAAGGGGAAATTGCATGCAAAAAGGCAGATAATAAAAACTGATTGAAAATGCAAGCTGATTTTCATTTAAAAAAAGTCCACAAACTGATGCAGAAACAGGGCAGGTTGAATTTGAGACTGAGAAAAAATAATGTGAGAAACTGAAATGGACATATCTGTCTATCCCTACATCTTCCATACTCCTTACTCAGACACTTAATGACAGGTGGAGGGATCTTAAACCTGGATGGATGGATGTCTTAGGTTGGTCTTAGCAGCAGGATTGCATTGCAAAGGGAGAAATGCACGTAAGCTGTTTGGTGAGCACTTAAGAGGCACCAAGACAGTGAAGGGAGATTCCCTTAACCTACTCCTTAGGGCTGTAGGACTCATGGGTTGGGCAAGAACCACCCCCCGGCTAATCTGGCTCATATGTCCAACACATGGGGCTTGGGGTTTTCCCTGAACCCTCTAGAGAAGATTTATGGGGCAGATTGGGGAGAGAAGAGAGTCCCAGCAGATCCTATTCTGCAAATGTAAAGGTAAAGGTACTCCTGCCCGTAAGGGCCAGTCGTGTCCGACTCTAGGGTTGCGTGCTCATCTCGCTCAAGAGGCCGTGAGCCGGCGCCGTCCAAAGACACTTCCAGGTCACGTGGCCAGCGTGACGAAGCTGCAGCTGGCGAGCCAGCACCAGCGCAGCACATGGAAACGCATGGCAAAAACAACATGGCAAAATCCCACCCAAGGCATTTGTATTTATTATAGTTTTATCCTGCCTTCCTCCAATGAGGAAGCATGCATGCTCTCCACTTGATCCTCAAAACAATCCTGTGAGGTAGGCTAGGAGATAGTAAACACCACAAGGCCACCATTCAGCTTGGTAGCTGAGCAGGGATTTAAACCTGGGTTCCCTAGTCCTAGCCCCCTGTTCCACCCACGAGACCCCTCTAGCTTTCCAAGACAATTGGGGTGGGGGAGTCCCCATACACCACCAGTCAAATGTTTAGGGAAAGCATTGAAAAACAGATTCCAGGCATTTCAAATGTCTGCAAAGCTTGTGATTTTTTTAAGCGCTCTGGTCCTTGGAAGCAAGGTGTCTGATAGTAGCCGGGATAGCAATGGACTGTCCCACTCAAGCACATTGTAATAAATGACCCTAGAAGTGCCTGTTTAGTTTGCATTTATTTTCCTCCACAATCATAGGTTCTGTCTAAAGAGTCAGAAATGACCTAGTTGAAAACTCACGAACAATCACGGAAAGTGCTGCCTGGGGTGGGCTGTGTGTGGGAAGCGGCTCATCACATGTGACTCATCGCATGAAGGCCACCAGAGCCTCTGTTGCTGCTGCCAAAGTCTACTCAGACTAATGTTTTGTGTATCCACAATTGGCACTTCTGCAGAGTATATGAAGCCAACTGAATATGAAGCATCAAAAAGTAAGCTCAGGCTCACCAGTCTGGGGACAATTTCTACACAAATCTCGCCGAGGCAGATACTTAGGACCTAATTACATAGAATCCTAAAATTGTGGAGTTGTAGAAGGGATTCTGAGGATCATCTAGTCCAACCCCCTGAATTGCAGGAATATGCAGCAGTCCCAGATAGGGATTGAACCTACCACCTTGGTATTAGTAGCACAACACTGTAACCAATTGAGCTATCCAGGCATTAAATATGTAGCACCCAGGTTTATTTTTTCAATAAAAAATAATTAGTACTGAATGTGGTATAAAGAGGTGTCTGATTTTCATTAGAACTGCATGGGGTGGGGAGGCTTAATGATGCCATCCTTAGGTGTACTCTCCATGAACCCCCCTCCCTCATGGCAATTGCCCCTTAGGGAGGAAAAGCTTCAATTGGATGATGCTGGAAGTTCTCCATGGAAGCTGTTTTCCCTAAGGGCCTTCAGGTGAGCTCTTTAGATAAGGACTTCCTAAGAGCCTTTGGTGGCACTGAGGATGAAACTCCCATGCCGTCTCCTTGGTAGGCATGGCATGTGCAGCACCACTGGTCCACCAGGGATTCTGGGAATGGTAGTCCTAGTCCACATTGGCAAAGATGCCCCCTATTGCACTGCTTTCATCTGTCCTTGTAGCATGGAAAGGGAAGGACTTGGGTGGTTTGTAGGATCAGGGCAAACAAACCCCTACTTGCAGATTGGGATTGGGAGAGGAATGCTTTTGATCTCCTTTTTGCAGTGGGTTGACCCAATGTTCTCGAGCTTTCTTATGCCTTGGGCAGCAACTCCCACCAGAATCTGCACTTTTCTGGCTTTTGCAGTAAAGTTTTGGTGTGGAAAAAGTGAGTGCAAAATGCATATTTTATGCAAAAGAGGCACATAAATTTCCATTTTATGGATGTGTACACTGAAAGCATTGAGAAGTGCAAATCTTATGCTAAAAGTACATACGGTACTTTACGTACAAAGTGAGTACAATTTAAATGTGTGGCTTTCATGCATTCTTTTAGTAAATCTGCATAAAACAGGATGGAGCAGACCTTTGAGTTCCAACGAAGCCGAAATGGGACAGAATTAGCTGCTCAGTCCTAGTAGCAGCTTACACCCAGGAAGGTTTTGATGTCCTTGATTCGGCTCACGAGCCTTTGAGGAGAATGAGTTGTTTGTGGGTTGATAGTGAATTGATGATGTAATAGTCTCCTTTCTGTTGCTTGCCAAGCCTGAAGACATATAGACCACCTCCGTTCTCAGACTGAGGACTGTTGCTTGTCCCCAGTGCATCCTGTATCTTGTGTGATGATGGAATTATGGGACTAAAGTGATCACTGGAATTATGACTTGCTGTATCCACAGGCTATTTTGGAAATGGGATAGAGAACTGTATCTTGCTTACCATGATTATAGAATGAATGAAGTTATGAGAGCAATGATATCTTTGTGTCAGAGGGCAAATGATCTCACTGAGGCTTGCAAACTGAGTGCCTAGATGCACTGCCTGAACATTCCCAGATAACTTCACAATTCTTTCTGCTTCTGCCTATCCCCCCCCCCCCACCGCAGTGGTTCCATATTTCTTTCTTTTTTCATTCTTTCGTTTTGAAAAAAGGAAAATGAATTTCAGAGGTTGTCAGCGAAGATCAAGCTGATCGACTTTCTTTAAATGTGCCTGGCAAAAGCTGTCCAATGGGCTGTGCAGACCCATTTGCTCCAAAGAGACAAAGAACACAATTTCCAACTCAGTAAAGATGGACTGGCTTCTTCACTGCTCTCTCCAAACCTTTCAACGTAGGTTTGTCTGCTGAGAACATCTCCTGCTTTGTATCAGGAATTAGCAAGTTCCATTAGCATTGTACTGTTGTGCTGAATTGTTTCTAGTTCCACAGGATAAAAAGGTTTCTCGATTAGGATTCCTTAGATCAATGACATATAAGTTATTGCAAGCCCCCTCCATAGAGGCTGGCCCCTCTCACTGTCCTCGGAGCTTGCTTACCGGTAACCTCCTCTGGCTGATATCCAGACAGACCAGGGAGATTTTGATAGGCGACATTTTCCCAAGCGTGGGTAAAATGCACAACCCCTCCTCCTGCTTCCGCAGGGGAAAGAAAATAAGTCAGAAATCTATATACATGATATTTATTTCTGACATTACAGCACTAGAGAGAAACACGTCCTTTCAGTTCAGTTCTTCTAGCAGGTCTGACAAACTTCCTGAGCATGCGCAAATGGAAGGTTTCAAATTACACTCTTCACAAAGACTTATCCAGCCTGTGAACGTCCTGGGAAATTCTTCTTTCCCACAGATAGGCGCATCATGTGATGTCAACAATCTGGCTGTCTGTAGTGGTGATGTTTCCATATACTGACAATCATGACAGAGTGTACCTACATGCAGCCTCTGAAGAAATAGAAGCATTTGAAGGGTTAGACCTCTTAGGAATCAAAACATGTTTAACACATGTAAAGTTTAGTGTTTTTCCTTTCTGCGCACAGGCACTGGGAGACAATTCTTTTCTAGAATCACTCTTGTTCTTCCACTTAATGGCATTCTAAAACACTGTTTCAGATCAAGGAATCAGTTTGTCAGGACACTGTGCATAAGAGGGGGGAAACTGAAAGGGGCAGGGAAAGCTCAAAAAGAGCTTAAGGAGGACTGAACATGCTCAGTGGCCACATAATGTCTACAGATTGTTATGGGCAAGTGGAATGGAATGTGAAGTGCCTTGTGTGAAGCACTCGATGAATCCCAAGGGTTTATTATTGCATTATAGTCATTATTGCACATGGGCTCCTCTAAAGACATTGGGAGTGGGGTGGTTGAGTGAAGTGGCAGATCTGATTTCCTCCACTTCAATTGAACCTGTGAAGAGGGCATTTGGCTCCCAAATATTGAACATTACATGGTGTTCTGAGCACACCCAGCCCAAGGAGGACAAATGGCCAGGAGATTAATTCCTTATTGACAAAGCACTCACTTGACAGTATCTTCTAAGGTGCATAAAACTTGCACACACACCTCTGGCAACTAAATAGCTGGTATCCCCTCCCCAGGCTCATGTTCCAAGCTGGAGCATTTGAGGAACAGCATGACCAAGCCTCTGGCCAAACTTCAGACAACTGTGAACAAGTTAAAAACCAAAGTTCTTGAGAAAAATTTATCACCGATTGAGAAAGAGAGGTTTCAGAAGGAGACAGGTTTAACACTGGTTAAGAAAGTAAAATACCTGGGGGTTAATATGACTGCTAAGAACTTAAACTTATTTAAAGAGAATTATGAGAAATGTTGGTCAGAAGTGAAAAAGGACTTAGAAATATGGTCAAATTTGAAGCTTCCCTTGTTGGGTCGAATTGCTGTTATAAAGATGAATGTATTGCCAAGAATGTTATTTTTGTTTCAATCATTGCAAATTTTGGACAAAATGGACTGTTTCAAGAAGTGGCAGAGAGACATTTCTAGATTTGTCTGGCAGGGCAAGAAGCCCAGAATAAAATTTAAAATCTTAACTGATGCAAAGGAAAGAGGTGGATTTGCCCTGCCAGACCTTAAACTTTATTATGAATCAGCAGCATTCTGCTGGTTGAAAGAATGGCTGCTTCTTGAGAACACAGACATTTTGGATCTAGAAGGTTTTAATAACGTTTTTGGGTGGCATGCATATTTGTGGTACGACAAGGTTAAAGCACATAAAGCATTTAAAAACCATATTGTCAGGAAAGCATTGTTTAATGTCTGGATAAGATATAAAGACTTACTTGAAAATAAAACCCCAAGGTGGTTGTCACCGATGGAAGCAAAGGCTCAGAAAAAGCTCAATATGGAGGCCAAATGGCCGAAATATTGGGAAATTCTGGAGCAAGAAGGAGACAAATTGAAATTGCAGAGTTTTGAGAAATTAAAAGACAAAGTGTGAGACTGGCTTCACTATTATCAAATAAGGGAGGCTTATAATTTGGACAAAAAAATTGGCTTCCAGGTGGAAAAATCAAAATTGGAAACAGAGCTGTTAGATCCCAAAACTAAGATACTTTCAAGAATGTATAACTTGCTGTTGAAATGGAATACGCAGGATGAAACAATTAAATCTGCTATGATTAAATGGGCACAAGATGTTGGACACAACATTATGTTTGCTGACTGGGAACAGTTGTGGACCACAGGTATGAAATTTACGGCATGTAATGCCTTAAGAGAGAATATTATCAAAATGATATACAGGTGGTACATGACACCAGTCAAGCTTGCAAAAATCTATCATTTGCCCGATAATAAATGTTGGAAATGTAAAGAAAATGAAGGTACATTCTTTTACCTTTGGTGGACGTGCTCAAAGATTAAGGCTTTTTGGGAGATGATCTATAATGAAATGAAAAAGGTATTTAAATATACCTTCCTGAAGAAACCAGAGGCCTTTCTCCTGGGCATAGTCGGCCAATTGGTGCCAAAGAAGGATAGAACTTCCTTTATGTATGCTACAACAGCAGCAAGAATACTTATTGCAAAGTATTGGAAGACACAAGATTTACCCACCCTGGAAGAGTGGCAGATGAAGGTGATGGACTATATGGAACTGGCGGAAATGACTGGCAGAATCCGAGACCAGGGAGAAGAGTCGGTGGAAGAAGATTGGAAGAAATTCAAAGACTATCTGCAGAAATATTGTAAAATTAATGAATGTTAAAATGATGTTGGATCGAAATTAAGTGGCATTAGCAACAAGGCCAATAAGAATATGTAAAAATGGACTGATAATGGATGAAAATATACAGTTATAATATGTTAAGATATAGAGTTAAGATAAATGAAAGAGGGTAAGGATTTGCTGAACTGACTATGTGAACGGGAATACAAAAAAGGGAGGTGTGAGGAGGTCAAGGAAACAAGCAAACGAGCTTAAAGATATGGAAAAAAAATGGATTTGTTTTTAACTTTTTCTACTTATTTCTTTTTTGTATTTTGTATTTTCTTTTTTTATGTATTTTTGTATTTTTTCTTTTTTTCTTTTTTTTCTTGTCTTCTTTTTATTCTGTTAATTTTTGCTTTTTGTAAAATCCTAATAAACATCTTATAAAAAAAAAAACTTCAGACAACTGAAGGCAGCCCTGATTAGGGAAGTTTTTAATGTTTGGTGCTGTATTGTTTTTAATATTTGGTTAGAAGCTGCCCCAAAAGGCTGGAGAAACCCAGCCAGATGGGTGGGGTATAAATAAGTTGTTGTTGTTGTTGTTGTTGTTGTTACCCTTGTCTGACAGGGCACATGCAAGCAACCACCAACTACTACACAAAAGTTGTCACTGTGCCTGCCTCTTCAAGCCCCTCTTGGTCCTGGGGGACAATGGGGAAGGGGACAGAAGGGATTCTACCACCCCTGTCTCGGGCACTGTCTCCTCCTCTGCTCCTGGCATGTCCTGCCCTTCCTCCAGCCCTGGCTTCTACCCCATCTCCAACTGCTCAAACTCTCCCCCTTCCTTTAGCCCTGGCTGCTGCCTTGTGAGAGGCACAAACCCCATAAATCACTACCCCCTTCTCCTGGATCAGCCTCTGGCCCCACTACCTCTGCCACACACTCCTTGAAGCCCTGCCAATCCCTGACACATAGTACACCTGCAAGCAAATTATTGTGAATGATCCATAGCCGAAGGAGTATAAAAAATGCATGCAAATGTTTATTTAGTGATTGCTTCCAAACATTGCAGCTCAGTTTCTTCCCATCCCCGCAGTCTGGGGAATGTATACTTTGAATAGGCTCCTTGATAAGGGAGCAAAATTCTTAGAGTAATTATTTGGAGTTTTTATTTGGTGGGGGAATTAGTGTATGGTATTACATGATGCTTCTAGGATATGGGCATGCCTGCATTCCACTGATAAAGCTTTAGGCTGGCATCTGTGTCTCGCTGGCTTTTTAACGAGAATGCAAATATACAATATTACTGCTAATGATGTCAAACGAAATGGCTAACCTGAGTGTCCAAAGGATGAAGTACAGTACTTTGTACAAACAGTAATTATTTCAGTAGCAAAAGGAATCTGCAAAGTAGCTCACAACATGAGTTATTATATTATTCCTGTAACATGAAAGGAGGAAGTACAGTAAATAGGGGACCTTATTCTGCTTGAGGATGGAAAATGCTTTAATCACTAGAGAGAGAGGAGGTTTGCAGTGTGTGAAATTCTGGCAGGCATTCTTTTAGAAGGGAGCACGGTCCCTTGGGTTATGTTTAGGTACTTATTGATTCTTAGGTGCATGTGCACACACACACACACACACACACACACACACACTTATTTGGGATTGTCGTATTTGGTAGTTTTCTGCTGCCGTCAATGTATCCTCTTTGATTCTTCCCTGTGACTGTCCTCAGCATCGTTCTAGATCATAATTCGGAAGTTAATCATTTGGGTAAGATTCCAGCATGAAACCCTCAGGCCCTTCACTTGTTTAATCCAGCCAACACATGCTGCCTGGGAGAGAAGGAAACCCTAGCCAGAAATACCCCATGATATTTCAGTTCCAGGGCACACAGCTTCCACTGCCCGAAAATTGCCCCTCTGTGCCTCTTTGCTTGGTTATTCTTCAGGGTGTGATGTTCAGTTCAAGCCACATGGCTGTTTAGTTATCTTCTTTTTTCAAACTAAAAAGCCCAGACACTTTGGTATTTCAAGGCATAAGACATTTCCTGCACTTCTGCTCCTGTTCACTGATTATGTAATAAATGAAGTACTTTCAAAGTGGGCCAGTTAACTGAAATGGACACCCAAGCATCCCACTTACCGAGCCAGAAGAGAAGAACAAGAACATACCATTCATTTTTAATGTCAGCTGAGCCAATGAATATAAATGAAAAGAAAGCAGGAAGCGGGAGATAGTTGGCTTTTAGGCAAATGGTTCGTAGCTCGGGGTAGAGCACGTGTGTGGCATGCAGAAGATTCTGGCTTCAATCTCTAGGTTGCAATCCAGACTCAAATCCTGAAGAGCTGCTGTCAATCAGTTCCAAGAGTGCTAGGCTAGATGGACCAAGAGTCTGTCTCAGCATAAAGCATCTTACTGCATATTTAAGGATTTTATATTATTAAGACTCTTTTCAGTCAATACGATTTTAGGGTGTTTGTAATATGGACACATACTAGTTTCATTCAGCCTCCCTTGCTGTATGTTTCTAGCCGTGAGCCTGTATCTTACATGCATGCTCACTGAGTTGTGAATTTGGAAGTCTTTACTGAAGGCAACTGTATGCCATAGAAAAGCTCCCCCACCCCCAATAACACTACAACTCAGGGACCTCCAATGAAGCTGAATGCTGGAAGATTTGGGACAGATAAAATGCAATGCATAGTTAAACTGGGGTACTCATTCCCATAGGAGGCCACCAACTTGGATGGATTTACAAGAGGATTAGACAATTCATGGAGGATAAGGCTGTACTGAAGGCTACTAGCCATGTTGGCTATGCTCTACCTCCACAGCTGCCTCCATGGGAGACCACTATATTTTCTGCATATGTAGTTCAAAACACCATTTAAAATGATCAGGAGATTGCTCATTGCAGTTTTTTTTTTTTTTTAAGAATTACTGCTGTTCTTCCTTTTTATTTAACACTGTCCATGGTCTATTACATACCATAATAAGAGTGCTGGATAAAACATTACAAAGTACAAAAAATATTCAAAGATTGCAGCAAACAGAATTCAGGTAGAGAGAGCAAGAGCAAAACAATTTACTCAAGATGATTTTGGCCATTCAAGTTTCGCAACTCTGCAGCCATGCACCCTCTCATTCTGATTTTCTTCTTGTCTCTGATATGAACGCTTATTGTCCTTTTGTGCTTCTGATAAATCTTTGCAGCCCTCAGCCATTGCTGCTGCTAAGGAAGGCAACAACCCCCCCCTCTGCCATTGCAGGAAACCAGACATTGCCGCTGCTCTCTGAGCCCTCCCTGGAGAGAAAGAACAACAGGAGCCACCCCAAGCAATTGATCAAATGTTCGTCTTTGTGGTTCTCAGACTCCAGAAGCAGTTTTCTGGGTGGGGTGGAGTCCCTATGTTAGTATCCAGGCAGGTGAGTCGCTGTTGCTTACCAGGGGGACGAGGGGGACAAAGGAGATGCCAGGAAGGTTGGTGCCGTGCCCAGTGGAGCCAGTGTGATACTAATGCCAGTGGTCTGCACTGTCCCAACCTCCCCATCTCCTCACCCTCCTGGCAAGCCACAGCCATCTGCATGCCAGGAAGTTAGTGTAACAGTAAAGGAAAATTGGTTGGTCGCAGTTATTTCCAAGCTCCTTTGCTGCCCTGTGGATGCATTTATGAGACTTGTCTGCTTGCTGTCTTGCTCTTCTTCCTCTTTCTCAATTCCTCCTTACCCTCAAGGCAGCCCCACCAGTCAGAAAGCCAGTCCCGAGCTGCTCTCCATTCCAGCAAGGGGGGGAGGGACTTTATCCGCAGCCATGCAGTACCCAGACATCAAAAGAAAAAAGGGTGTGAGAAAGAGGACATTCTTGTAGAAGAGAAGACAGATGACCACCCTACAGAGTATGCAATATAAAGGACCAGGGTCAGTGTCCCTATTGGCCTGCTGGCACAACTGTATCACATCAGGGACAATATCTGCAGCAACAGCAGTACCTAGGGAGATTGCATAATCTTTCCTTGGGCTAGTCCCATGAAAAAAGTAAACATTGTGCAACTCTTTGAGCATCTCTAGGAGCTGAAGCTCAGTGCTCACATTCTCAGCTAAAATCTCAAGAGTACAATTCTCCTTCTGTTAAAACCAATGAGGGAAACCCCCATCAGCTGCAATGAACCAGGATTGCACCTTGGAATGGCAGGCAGTGAAAGTGCAAGAAAAGGTTTAAGGTCCTGACAATGATTTGATGATAGACTGTCTCATCCGTAGTGGATGTTTAGTCAAAGCTATCTGACCTTCGCAAAGATTGACTGTTTTCAACCACTGCACAATTCAGTTTTGTTGATAATTGCGTTAAAAGATCAATACATTAGAATGCTCTAACATCGATAATTCCAGTTCATCATTCTAAAAGGGATTATCTTTGTCTGGAGCAGTCACTAAATCTGAATTGCATGTTTGCTGAAGTGCAGCAAATCATGTAGGAAGACAACAGGCCCTGACCCAGCACTGACTCTGTCTATTGTGATGAATATAAAAGCCAATGACATTGTGGAGCCAATTTTCTCCCCACTCAAGAATAATGTAGCACCACGTGTGTATTTAGTAATGCCTGCTGCGGAGCTGTGTGGGTCAGACTTCATGTTATGTGTAAGGCCAGCCAGAAAGATCTTGTACAGCATTTCAAGAGTTTGATTTCAACTCACGCTACAACCTAATACAACTTTCTGGTGGCAGCTGCGAGGGAGCTCACTGAGCATAACGGGGCTTGCTTTCAGGTCATAGTATTGCTATATCGGACAGATCGGTTATAAAAGTGAATGACTAATCCTGTGATGAATAATATCCATTTTTTTCCACACCATTCTTAGTTCCACGTACTCACCCCAAGATATTTGCAATGCCCTCTACAATTCCACTGAATTGTTTAGTTACCTTTAAAGCACGGGTCTTCTGTTATGCAGCTGCAGAGGCTAGTACAAGTATAAATAATATATACACTGCGTGCTGCACTTATATACAGTTGCTTTTACCACTAAAAGTTATGCCAGAACAACTGAGGCAGCATAGTTGTTGTGGGGTTACAAAACAATCTACTCTCACCTGGCATTATTGGTGCTCTGGAAGTGTATGAAGAATCACAGATCAGGGGGAGTAAAAAGTCCTTGCGTTCTCCCATCCCAAATAATCTGCAAACATTGCATTGTATGCTGATTTTTTTCTGTCACTAGAGATTGTACACATATTCCAAATGTTCTAGATGTAATTTCTGAGTATTTCTGACTGGAAAAAAAGATTTTAGTTAGCAGAGCCAGGAAAGCTTGGCCGGTTTGAGACTCTGGAGAGGTCATAATTGATCCTTAAAATGACTGACAATAGCTTGTGCCTCTTCCCTTCGAGCAAAAACAGGCAGGCAGAGAAAGCTTACCATTGTGTGTGTGTGTGTGGGGGGGGGACAGGACAGCAACTGGATGGAACAGTACGTCTTATGAGCAAGGAGACTCTGTCAATCCAGTTGTTAAAGTGAAAAAGTTAGTTCTGAGCTTCCTATGTTTTCACAGTAAAATTCATATGGACTGTATATATTAATCTAGAACTGATGGAATATTCTTATTGCTAATGTTAGCTGGCAATATTTTTATTGCCCTGAGATATATGGATGAAGAGTGGTATGCAAATTTAATAAATAAGAATCAAACAAAAAATAACATTAAATCAAATGTGCATCTTACATGTGAATTCTTTTTTTTAAATGAATTTTTATTAATTTACATCAAAAAACAAAAAAACATATTAGTTTCACATCAAATTTTTCACAACTTATTCCTTTTCTGGACTTCCTTCAGCTTTTCCGTAAATCATCCATAGTTATTATTTAAATTACGCATTTCTTAGTTTTATATTGACATTATTTATATCTTTCTTTCTATTCCCTTTAGACAATATTTCTTAATTTTTCACAGTGCTTCTTTAAATCCCATTAGCGTTATCTGTCCCTCACTTATATATTCCAGATATTCCACAAATTTCCCCCAGTCCTCGATGAACTTTTGGTCTCTTAAGTATCTGATCTTTCCTGTCAATTTATCCAGCTCCGCATAGTCTAACAGCTTCATTCTCCATTCTTCCACAGTCGGTATTTCCTGTTGTTTCCATTTCTGGGCCAGTAACACTCTTGCTGCTGTTACTGCATATTGAAAAAATTTACAATCCTTTCTTTTTATCTCGTTTCCTAATATTCCTAACAGAAAGACTTCTGGTTTCTTTATAAATGTATATTTTAAAATCCTCTTCAATTCATTATATATCTTTTCCCAGAAGTCTTTCACTTTCTTACATTCCCACCACATATGATAAAAAGTACCTTCTTTATCTTTACACTTCCAACACTTATTACATGTCTTATACATTTTTGCTAATTTTACGGGTGTCATATACCATCTATAAAACATTTTCATAACATTTTCTTTTAACGTCATACATGCAGTAAATTTTAAGCCCTCCTTCCATAGTTTTTCCCAATCCTCAAATTGTATGTTATGACCCACATCTCTGGCCCAGTGAATCATTACCGACTTAACTTCTTCATCCTTTAAATTCCATTCTAACAACAACTTATACATTTTGGATAAAGTTTTTCCGTCAATATCTATAATTTCCATCTGAAATTTAGAATCCTTGTCCGCATAACCATGTTCCTTACTATCTTTTCTAAACATTTCGTTAATTTGGAAATAATGCAACCAGTCATATACATATTCTTTAACCTGCTCATATGGTTTCATTTTCCATTTTCCTCCTTCTTTAAATAGCAGTTGACTATATGTTATCCACTTACTTCTCATATTAATTTTCTTTACACTCATGACTTCTAAAGGAGATAACCAGTGTGGGATTCTAGGTTCTAATAGGTTTTTATACCTATCCCATATTTCAATTAAAGGACCTCGGAAGATGTGGTTCTCAAAACCTTTATGGACTTTCTTTTTCTCGTACCATAAATACGCATGCCATCCAAATCTATTATCAAACCGCTCTAAGTCAAGCAATTCCTTGTTTTCTAATTTAATCCAGTCTTTCAACCAGCAAAGGCATGATGCCTCATAATACAATTTCAGATCCGGCAGGGCAAAGCCTCCCCTTTCTCTTATATCTGTTAACAACTTAAATTGAATTCTTGGCTTTTTGCCCTGCCAAATATATCTTGAAATCGCTCTTTGCCACTCTTTGAAAATTCTGTTCCCCTTGATTATGGGGATAGTCTGAAATAAAAATAGCATTTTTGGTAGCACATTCATCTTGATTGTAGAAATCCTTCCCCAAAATGACAATTTCATTCTTCCCCACACCTCCAGGTCCTTTCTTATTTCATTCCACACTGGCTCGTAGTTGTTCTTGTACAAATCTATATTTTTGGGAGTTACCCATATTCCTAGATATTTAACCTTTTTAACCACCTCTATCTGTGTTTGTTGTTGCATTATTTCTATTGCACTTTGATCCATGTTCTTCACAATCATTTTCGTTTTCTTCTTACTTAGTTTAAAACCTGCCACTTCTCCAAACTGTTCAATTTCCTCCAATACTTCTTTTACTGTAGTTATTGGCTCTTCAAGCATTATTACCAAGTCGTCTGCAAATGCTTTAATCTTATATTCATTTTGGCCGATTGTCACTCCTTTTATTTTCTTACTTTGTCTAATCGAGTTCAGAAGGACTTCTAACACCATTATAAATAATAGTGGTGAAAGTGGGCATCCCTGTCTTGTTCCTTTCTGTATCTTTATTTCTTCTGTAACTACATTATTTATAATCAATTTGGCTTTTTGTTCTGTATAAATTGCCCTTATTCCATTAAAAAACTCTTTGCCGACTTCCATATATTCCAAATTTCTCAACATAAAATCCCATGCTATATTGTCGAAAGCCTTCTCCGCATCCACAAACATCATTATGGCTTGTTTATCATTCCTGGCAGACAGATATTCCATCATATTAATTATATTTCTTATATTATCTTTCATCTGCCTGCCTGGAAGAAAACCTGCCTGGTCCTTACATGTGAATTCTTATACTCAAACTTTGAAATGTGAATGCTGTAGATGTTTGGCATATTGTGATTGTTTTCATTTTGGGATGCTTCCAACATGAAATCTGTAAGTTTTCAAGTGCTAATTACTAGCACAAGTTACATCAAGTGCTTTAAGATACATTTACTAGAACGTGCAAACTATCAAATGCTATCTGACAGGGCTATGTAACCATTTTTTCCAAAGCATCAGCTGAACTGGACCGATTTGTATTGTGCCAAATCCAAATTGGGTCAAGGCAGCCACAAGTTGCTGCAGAGCAAGTAGTGTGGACGCAAATTAATTTGTAGCACATTTGTGCTGATTCAGAAAAAACCCCAGTCTATCTAAAGCCAGACATAATTCCCCAAAGTTATTATTAATTGCAGTATCAGATAAGGAGAATTCCAGGATTGAACAGGGAGAGGAGGGAAGCTGGGCATCACTCAGTGACAGCTCTAACTTCCAATCCAGGATTTGAATCTCACCCAAGACTCTACAGTCACAATACTTAGGGTGGGATGAGGGATGGTGATGTCTCACACTGCCTTTACTCTTTTGTAAGCGTTTAGTGGAGTTTAGTTTAGTGGCATTTGTTCAGCTTGTGTTTCGTTATCTTCACAGTACTCAACCTAGCCTTATACCTATTTGCTTTCCATCCATCCCAGTCCCATCCTTATACCAAAAATGTGTACTAGCTACTTAAGCAGGGTCACTTTCCTTACCTCACCCCCAATTATTTTGCCCCTAGTTTTTAAGGTTAGGTTTGCATTTTATTTACAGCTGTGTTCTGTTTTCTGTCTGTAATATTACTATTCTCTCTCTCTCTCTCTCTCTCTCTCTCTCTCTCTCTCTCTCGTGTGTGTGTGTGTGTGTGTGTGAGAGAGAGAGAGAGAGACTGGTAGGACAGTGACTCCTTAAGCCACTCAGAGATAGTGGAAGTGGAAACCGTTCATCCCAGTGAAGCTCTCCCAAAGAAAATAAATAAGGCTTCTGATTTCTTGAACACCACTGTTCTATACAGATAAAAACAGAGGATCCTGAGCACATCCAAGGTGTGCCAGGCCTATTCCTTAGAAGATTTTGGGTGAGGGCAGAAATGAAGTAATACTGAGCCCTATGGAACCAGGAATTAATCTTTGGGACAAAGTTCGGATCCAGTCTAAGTACCACCTTATCTTGGTGGAAAATATACATGTGTGTGACTCAGAGAACAGGGTTCCCAACTCCAATACTGGTACCTCCAGTTGCGGACCGGATCTGTTCTGGAGCTCTGGTCAGATCCCGAGGTTTCCCCAACCGGAGGTGCCTGTTCTGCGCATGCGTGCGGCGCGTAGAGTGCTTCTGCACATGTGCAAGAGGCGAAACCCATAAAAATACTTCTGGGTTTGCCGCTTTCGCAACCTGAAGTTTACGTTACCCGAGGGTAATGTAAGCCGAGGTTCTACTGTACTCATCAAACATAAGGTTTCTCTTAATTCAGGAAAGATGTCTTGAAAGAATGAAAGAGATAAGATGAACAAATTAAGGAAGGGGGAAAGAAATTAATTGCAACAAGCTCTCTTGCAAGGCCCTTTTTGACTCTTCCCGATCTTTGTTGCAAAGGAAATTGCTGCTAATCTTCACTGCACTTTGCATGACACTGATTTCAGAAAAGGTCATTTCTCAATAGTCACTTTTAAACAGACACACAGATGAAAATTCTGTTCTCACACAGTCAAAATTCTTTGGGGAAAATTATAAATATATACTGACCTATAAGCAGTGGTATGAGGAAGTGAGACTTTGAAGTGAGAAGGGGGGCAGGCAGGGAACTGGAACAGAAAGATATATTAAGAAGAGTAGACTGCTCTTCTCTCATTGCTATAGTGGCTATGGAGCATGTCTGATATAATGCAGAACATCATTAACTGGAATGGCTCACTATACAAATTGTGGATGTTCATAGAAATTTTCATCAGGCAACATGGAAAGGGAGCAACATTTCAGATCTATATACACTGAACATGTTGAATAATAAGTGACTGACGACATTTACATTTCTAAAAGAACTGCCAACTTTTCATTAATTTTTTAACGCATGGGGTGTGTTTCCCCAAGTTCCAGGCCCCCAAAGAACTAGGCCCTCCAGAAATCTGGGTCCTGGGACTTTTGCACCCTGTCGTCCCTCTCCTCAGGACTGTGGCTCAGTAGTACAACACACAGAAGATCACTTGATCATTCCCCAGCATCTTCAGGTAGAGAAAGGTGTCACCAGTCTGCATACCCTCCAATACTTTGAAGCCAAAAGCCAGGGCACCATCTTCCAGGATGCCATCTTCTAGTTTTTTTTTAATCACAAGATCACAGCAGCCATTTTGATTGTTGTGATCTTGAGCAATTTTGCACTGTGGCTCCCCCCCCCCCGTGCGCAAAGCACTTTTCTGGGCATGGCACCCAAAAGCATGCATTTGGGGCACTGTGTGAAATCTCAGCCCCCCAAAAAAGTGCTTTTTCAGGGGGAAATTGTGCTGTGAAATTATACAAGATCATGGCAACCAAAATAGTTTCTGTGCTCTCATGAGAAAAAAAACCAGGCATGTCACCTCCCCCATTGTTCAGCCTGAACACTGAGGTCCAGCTCTGAGGACCTTCTGGTGGTTCCCTCACTGCGAGATGTGAGGTTACAGCATGCATTGGCAAACATGGTCCTCCAGATGTTTTGGGACTACAATTCCCATCATCCCTGACCACTGGTCCTGTTAGCTAGGGATGATGGGAGTTGTAGTCCCAGAACATCTGGAGGGCCGAGTTTGCCTATGCCTGGGTTGCAGGGAACCAGGCAGAGGGCCTTCTCGGTAGTGGTGCCCGCCCTGTGGAACACCCTCCCATCAGATGTCAAGTAAATAAATAACTATCTGACTTTTAGAAGACATCTGAAGGTATCCCTGTTTAGAGAAGTTTTTAATGTTTGATGTTTTACTCTGTGTTTAATCTGTTGGGAGGCACCCAAAGTGGCTGGGGAAACCCCGCCAGATGGGCGGGGTATAAATAATAAAATATTATTATTCTTATTATAAAATTACTATTGTAGTAGCCAGTCATTGTGGGCAATTCTGCATTAGAGCAATGATTTGCCTTGGTACAAGGCAGCTTCCTATGTTCCTAGAGTAAGTTCACATTTTCAGTCAAAACACTATCATAAAGGCAAATTAACTGTTACATTAAAGGAATTCTGATAAGATTTACTTTGCATCGTATTCTCTCTGTTGAGAGAATTGTATACAAATATTTTCAGTGGATTTGTTCCATCAGTCAAGGTACACATTACTAACTTGATTTAAACAGAAATGTAGGGTTTAGGGGTAAAGGGGGATTCTTTCTTGTAGGTTACTGGAGAGGAAGGCTCCCATGTGGTGTGTTTGCATGGTACCTTCTAAGAGTAGAACTAGAGTTATGTCTCAGAAGCATGATACTATTCCACTCCCCTGCCCAGCAGCAGAGCAAGCCAATTGGGCACCTGGGAGGGTGTGTGTGCCCTGTGCCCAGGGGTGGGGCTGGCCACCACGGGGTGGGGGGGGCGAGCTGGGGCAGGACACTCCACGGAGCCTCCGAGGAGTCTGCCTGCCTTCTCCCACTCAGCCGCCCTACAGCTGAGGGGGAGGCAGCGGGCAGACCGTTTGGGGCAGTGCGGAACCTGCGGGCACCCAAGCCACCATGTCACTCTCAGGAGAGATGCGTGGCCCGGGCGCGCTGTGGGCCCTGAGGTGAGTGCTGCCTGCCATTTTGTCACCTCTCTTAGTGGTGACAGCTGGGGAGGCCCACCCCATTCCTCTGCTCCTGCCTCTGCCCCTGCCCTCAATTAATTTGGTAGCAAAGAACATATAATAAAGAAGTCTCAAAGAAACACCAAGAATATCTTTTGCACTTCACTGAAGAGAACCATTGCTCATGAATTTAGGAAAGCATTTGCAACCTTTCTGGCATGTTTAAAAGTAGGCCAAAGCCATTTCTCTTACCTTTCCAGCCTTTTAGCTGGTATAATTGAGGGCTCTGAACTATTTTGTACTTCCCATGAAAGGCACTTTATAAAATGGGGTTGACTTTCTTTGTTCAGCCTTTAAGGGCTTTTAGCTCTAAATGCTCTTCTCATGATGCAGAGGACCATCTTAATTACTTAACACATTCTTGAGCAAGCCCTTTGAATAAGGTAAGTGTAAGAGTTACATTTTATCCTGGTACCCTTCGTCTATTGTTAATGGATAGTTCTTGTAAGATTACTGCATCATGGATTTTTTTGTATCTATGTCCCTATAGCTAACATATATCTATATAGTGCGCTCGCTCTCTCTCTCTCTCTCTCTCTCTCTCTCTCTCTCTCACACACACACACACCATTAGATTTGTGTGCTAAAATCTAATGATGAAGACCAATTAATTTTCAGTTTTTACTCCATATTGGAGTATGGTAGGGGTTCTCAGTCTTTCAGGACCTGGACATTTGGAAATCTAAGAAACTGTTGGAAGCACAACAAAATACCCGCTTCAGAAAGTAAAACTGGTGATGCTCAGATTCTCCCCCCCCAAAAAAAAGGTAACACCCCCTACCAAACAAATAAAACAAAGACAAAAAGTCACTCCCCACCAAAGCAGGCGATCCTGCTAACAAATAGAGGACAGCCCCCCCATTAAAAAATAGGGAGAGAAACAGGGCAATAAAGGGTTGTCTGAGGGCACTATGTTCCCCATGGATGCAGTTTTGAAGACCCCAGGGCTTGACTCTAAGCTTTTCTCTTCACACTCAGTGTGATTTCTCCTGGTTATTCCTCTTCTTTATGAGCATGCATTTCTCTTTGCTCTTCTTAGGAAATATAATAAGCCCAGGTTGATGATGCCACACATTTCAGATCTGGAAGAAGTGCTAGAGAAGAGTAAGAGGAAATGAGATGGGCTAAATTATAATAGCATAGCAACTTCATCTTGAGCAATCTACGGTCTGGGCTGCATCTAAAATACTGAAGAAAACTAGGCAAGTTATTTGGCAGCGCTGCCAGTGCTGGCAATGAGGGAATGTGTAATAGCATGTCTCATCTAGCAGGGGAATATCATGTTGTGAAATACAGGAAAACATTGCCTTTTCTTCCGTAGAAAGAGTGTCAGATGCTTGGGGAAGTGCTACAGTAGCTTTGGGCTATAGCAATCCCTCATCACATCACGCTGCATGCAATGGATCAATTGTGCGTTTTCCCCTTGCTGTATCAAAAGCTTGCCAGTTCAAGGGGAAAAAATAGGTAGGCAGAGGTGCCATTTAACCCACTGCCTGTCTGTAGAAGTTGTTTTTCTTTTGCTTCAGATTTACCCTCTCCAATGTGTTTTTCTCCCGGAAGGGAGAACAATAGGTGAGGCCCAGCAAATCCTTTTTTTAAAGAACCTACCTAGGGGTGTATCACTTTGAAACAGCAAATGAAATACACCCATAGAAAAAGTTTTTCTTCTACTTGACCTGTTCAGTCCTGAAGACAGAAACCAACTTGTTCTACATCTATCCCAGGCATATAAATTTTTGTATTCCGGTTCTGAATGTGATTACAGTGGTGCACAATTGGATAACCCCATGTATGCTGCCTTCTTGGAGGAACAGGTGGGCTACAAATGTGATAAAGTATTTCTGAAGAAGATATACTGACAATGCAGACTGCCAGGAATTGTGTTGATGGCTGCAGTCCAGAAAATGCTTACAAGCAGACACCTATTGATTTCAGTAAGATTTATGAACTTGTATATAGTTACAGGATTTTCAGGCTGATACACAATTCAGTTAAGGTGAAGTACTGAGATTTAGTGTGAGTAAGTGCTGTTGAAATCAATGGCTTCAATTCAAGGATTTCAGGTGAGCAGGGTTGTTGCTTATGCTGCCTGCATTCATTTATTTATTTATTCAGGTATAGTGATGGGCAAACCCCATTGTGGTTTGATTCAGAATGGCCTCCACTAAAATGAGTTTTTTGCACCCTAAAAAAGGCAAGCTCTGTTCCACAATTTGGACACTTCAGGTGACAGTCCGATTGCTTCCTCCAGTGCCTTGTAGCCTCTGAATGCTGCCTCACCCTTTCCCCAAAAACTGGCTTGGTAGAAATGGTGTTAGCAGTGGCAGGATTTAAGTGCCTAAATTCAAATTTATGGACTGTTTAAGTTCAAAAAAGGTGATGGTGATGATCAAGTCAGACAGAGACAAATTCCCAACAGTATTTTTATGAAGAACAGCAGGCCTATTAAGGACACACTCTAGAAAGCAAAAGCTTACAAATTGATTCTATAAATATTTTATTTTAGAGCATATCAATATTTAAGACACATCCTTTGAAAACTGTTTCTTGTCAGGCAATGAGTAAAAAGAAAAAGCATCATCCTTAATATAAAGACCAAATTCAGTTTCAAGTTTCCATGTCTTGCTCTTATCACTGATAAAGTGCTTACATAGCCCTGAAGTGCTGCATAAAAAATACCCTTTTCAAAGAGCTATTGATAAGGTTTTACTATCACTAGTTTTATAAAGAAACGTATGTCTGTAGCAGTATTGAGATTCTTGTGTGCCTGCACACAGTGATTAGCCAAAAACACTTGGCCTAATAAACCTGTGTGTGCCAGTCCAATTTTCCTACCTCATTCATCCCCTGGTGCCAATGGATACGTAATGCAGCTTAGCAAGGCATCTGTACCCATGGTTTCTTCTAACCTGACATGGGAAGATTACTGGTCCAGATTTATTGTTGGTTTATGAATCCTGACTTGCTAAGGAGAAACAAGCCACTATTCCAGATTCAGAGGTTGTGCTTGTGCACAGTATGGGTTACAAAGTCAGAATTCTTGACTTATTAACATCATTATAAATGCAGCTTATGGATGCCACTTTGAGCTCCTTGACGGTAGGGCAGTATCAAATGCTACCAATAACTGATCCTCCTTTGCTTCTCAGAAATCAAAATTGCATGTTATTTTGGGACCTGGGTTGGGAATAGCCACTGAGCTGTGCACATGTAATACATAAATATCTGAAGGGATGCTTAGTTGAATTTTCAGATCCTAAGACATTTCTAATACAAGTGAAAAAATGGTAGGTGTTAAGAGATTCTGGCAGATGCTGTTATGCGCCACTTGTCAGCTGCTGAGCTGGTGTATAGCTGAGGAGTGATAGTGGTGGTCGATGGAGATGCTGAGAATGTCCTTTGAGAGATAAAAGGGCAATATCCAGACTATTCCCCTTTGGTCTCAGCAGGGAGAAGGGTAAGGAGAGTGATGGGAGGGGCAGAGGGGAGATACAGAAGAAGCAAAGAAAGCAGAGCAGCTTGGAGGGCAAAGAGAGATTAATAAGGGAAGGCACAATTACAGAGGAGAGAGATGAGCTACAAAAGAAATTTGTGCTGCCTCAGCAATAACAAGGAAATAAAATAAAATAAAAGGGAAATAAAATATCCCTGTGGGCTAGCCAAAGAGAGATAGATGGGTGAAAAGGGAAGTGAAAGACTCTCCTGTACTAGGGGAGCCAGGAGAAGAAAACATTGCATCTGAAACAAAATACATAGAGCAGAATCCTGTGAAGAAAGGAGCAATGGAACTCTTTGAGTAAATTTTTCACCAGAGGTCTCTGGGAGAAGAAGGGGCCACCTTAAGGTTTTGAGGACTCTTGGGGGAAAAGGCTGGGATGGAGCTGAAACTGTGCACTGGGTCACTGAGGGCCTAATTTTAGCTATTAAAGGACAATAGCCTTTGGTCAACTATAGCAACTGTGAATTTGCCTCCTCTGTCAAGTTATCATACCTATCTAAGTTAAAAAAGGGGATGCGGGTGGCGCTGTGGTCTAAACCACTGAGCCTCTTGGGCTTGCTGATCGGAAGGTTGGTGGTTCGAATCTCCGTTGCTCTGTCCCAGTTCCTGCTAACCTAGCAGCTCGAAAGTACTCCAGTGCAAGTAGATAAATAGGTACCGGTGCGGTGAGAAGGTATTTAGCGTTTCTGTGTGCTCTGGGTTGCCTCACACTGTTCTGTTGTGCCAGAAGCGGCTTAAGTCATGCTGGCCACATGACTCAGAAAGCTGTCTGTGCACAAATGCCGGCTCACTCAGCCTGAAAGCAAGATGAGCGCCACAACCCCATAGTCGCCTTTGACTGGACTTAACCGTCCAGGGGTCCTTTATCTTTTACTTTACCTATCTAAGGTATCATTAAAATACACACTAGCATGTGTATGTGTGTGAAATTCAATAATAAAATCTCTATTATCAGAGCCAAATTACACAACACATAGGACCATGTCTTATGTAATTTGGTCCTGATGCTAGAGATTTTATGGGATTTCTCTCTTGGTGGAATCCCCCCACCCCAATGAATTCCTTGCAGATTGAATACAGATTTAATTTTGAAAAAGTGGCCATGTGTATTTTGTGCAGTTTCTCCTCCTCCCCCCCCCCAAAAAAAATAATTCCAGCTACGGTCATACGTTTAATAAAAATCTATGCTGAATGCTGAAAACAACTTTTCAAAGGAAAGAGCTGGTGTTGCCGAGACCTATTTATAGAATGGCACTCTTCTTCATCTTTAACAAATTGAAAACAGCCGGGAGGTTGGTATGATGCTGATCCGCAAAGGCCAACCAAAAGGCCACTGTAAGTTGTAAACAGTGAAGCCTGACTCGCTGGATAAAGCTGTTTTAATTTCCTGTACATTTGAATGGGCATGCACTGGCATAAAGCAGGAACATTAAAGTCCACTTTCTGATAACAAGTGCTTGGTTAATAACAAAATGGTTATGTGGATGTTGTATTAGTTTACTGCAGACAATGAATGTGCATGGTTGGGATGAAAATCATAGACTGGCGTTTGGGTGAACTTTACATGCACAAAGGACACTTTTCCTTAGCTAGTAGAGGAGCAGAGAAAGCAAACTCCAAGTAGTGATATTTTTTCGAGATTGAATAGCATGATCACAGCCAAGCCATGTTTCAGCCTCAGCTGAATGATGGCATCAAATATTTAGAATAAACCTATGTTATGGTATAACATATGGAATAGATATAACAAAAGGCCAAATAAAGCAAATAAGGGAGATTTTTGACTGTCGGTAGAGAAAGCAGTGCATTATCAAGGGATAACTAATGGAAAACCCACAAGATATAAATTAAAATAATAACAAATTAAAGGAATGTCAATCACTTATGGCATAGTGGTAGAAATTATATCTATCCTTTGCGGGGAGAATAACTGCAGCTAAAATGACAGCCATGTCAAAAACTAACCTTTTATTTCACTACCTGCCAATGAGATTAGCAACATATCAATTGAACATTTGGCAAAAAAGTTTATTAAAATTTATTTGGAATGATAAAAAATGGAAGTTGAAAGGCAAAATCCTGTATGATGAGGAAGAAAAAATTAGGTTTAGGTTTCATGATCTTGTGGTAGAAGGTTCCATGATCTCATACTCAGAAGCAAGAAAGATGTTGCTTTACGGACTTGGGCACCTCAGAGACAAATGAAACATTCAGCCTGAACAAAAGTGACATGTTTAAATGCTCTTTTGAGACCAAAAATGGTTATCCCCTAAAAATAAATATTTTGAATCAGAAACATTTTGTTTGTTTATTTATTTATTATTAAATTTATACTCTATCCTTCCTTCCAAAGTTGCCCAGTTGGTAAACACATGGTTTACCATGATAATACAGTTAAACATGCTGATAATAATGGACAAAAATCAATTTTGCTAACACCCTTGGAGGTAATTTCTTATTTAATATATTAAGGTGTTGTCTCTCCATGCAACCTGCTGTCAGGCCTCACACAATGTGTGCAGAAGACCCTATAATATAATAGAGATATAAAAGGCTCACACAGCTGGAAGGAACTAGAAAATCATCAAATGCAACCTTCAACCCCAAGGCAGCTTCCTCCAGTTTTTATTCATCTTTCTTCAAAACACCAAGCAATCAATTTTTCAAACTTATGTACATCCACCTTCCAGCATGGATTTCAAAAAATACGGTGGGGGAGGAAGAAAATGAAAGCCAAAAATGAAAGATAGCATAGCTTTTTATTGCTTATTTTTGTGGTTTGGGGAGTCAGTTCTTTCCCCCTGTTTTTGTTGACAGAAGCTCTGAGCTTGTTAGTTCTGTAAAACTGGCTATGGTTGGTCACAACACTATTCTGCACTGAGAATAAAAGAGGATGTTTCAGATTTTAAACCTTTAGCATATTCTCTCCTCTGTGTACATACTTAGATATAAATATTTTTGAATTGCCCCCAAACAAACAAACCAGAATTCTGGTCAAATATTGCATTTCTAGCATTTCCTGGTCTTGATTTTTAAGAAAATTCTGACAGAAGGTTCGAAAAAGGGAACCACCGCAAATTGTAAACTGCATTAATGCAACTTGTGGATGTAAATGCCACTAGGAATGAATATTGAAATTATATTTATCATCTCTTTTGGCAAATCATCATTTGGTGCTTTGGTAGCCTGGGTTGTCATCAAAGTTGCTTTCACTTAATTATTAGGACTTCTTGTTGCTTTGCAGTTGGACATGTGCATACACTTAAGGAAAGGAGAACACAAAACACACTAGCACACAGAGGAGAAGCACTGCCAAGTTGTGGAGGAAAACAAGGAGAATAAATGCCACATAGTCATGAGGAACATTAAAGGCTTTTTTCCATTTGAGCAAAACATCTGACATCATGTATGTTTACTAAGCGGATTTTGAATGAAAATTAATGGGGCTTTACATAAGCAATACTTCTGAAAAGCAGAAATTCAGCTAATATGCTGCGTGTTCGTCACTGATATATATAAATTACAGCTGCGTACTTGAATGAAATAAAACTCAAAATGAAAATTCAACTGTTTGATTCTTCAGCAATTCATGCTAGACAGAACGTTCTGCTTCTTTTGTCTTAAGAAAGTGAACTCTTTTGCTGGTAGGATTCAAGCACATACTGGAAACTGAGGTGTCCACAATTACAGTGCCCTGTCCCCCCTTGCAATAAATCCACTAAAAAACAACAGTAGACTTTCTGTGGTTAGGAAAATAATGGAATGAGTGGAATGAATGAATGATTAATGGCATGACATCAGCAGGATAGCTCAGCTAGTTAGAGCATGGTGCTGATAACATCAGTGATGGTTGGTGCCCACTGGGACTGGCAAGGCAGAAGGAAAGGAGACCAGCAGCAGGTGGAGCCAGAGCCAATGACAGCAGAGGCAATTCTTTCTACTTTCGTTCCATCCGCCTCGATGCTGAATTGTACAGTGGCACTGAAGTAGCACTGAAACAACTGAGATGGAAGTTGAAAGGCAGTGCCAGCACCCAGACTGGCTGTAAATAAGAAGGCAGGCAGGCACGCGGGGTTCTGGCTGAGGTTGGGAGGGCAGTGCCCCACTTGTTCAAATAGATCGGCCTCCACTAGATGACGTATAAATATCTCACAGGCATATAGCCACCTTGAAAACGAGTTAGAATGAACTATGTCAAGCCTGGACATAGTCTAACTTCCACATAAGTGCAACAGGATGAATGCACAATATTGCACAACAGGTAATCTGGAGGAGTCCTTTGTATCTTGTTGTGAGCTTCCTTCTGTGTGTATATAAAAAGGTAAATGGACCCCTGACCATTAGGTTGAGTCGTGGACGACTCTGGGGTTGCGGCGCTCATCTTGCTTTACTGGCCGAGGGAGCCGGCGTACAGCTTCCGGGTCATGGGGCCAGCATGACTAAGGCGTTTCTGGCAAAACCAGAGCAGCACACGGAAATGCCATTTACCTTCCCGCCAGAGCGGTACCTATTTATCTACTTGCACTTCATGCTTTTGAACTGCTAGGTTGGCAGGAGCTGGGACCGAGCAACAGGAGCTCACCCTGTTGCGGGGATTTGAATCGCCGACCTTCTGATCAGCAACCCTAGACTCTGTGGTTTAACCCACAGCGCCACCCATGTCCCTCTGTGGATACAGAGATGCACAAACTTTTGAGTGATCTTAGAACAGCTTTAAGGGCTGATTCACACTTGACAAACATTGTACACGGCTTTGTGGGAAACCACATATAAGCTATAGTAGGTGACAAACCTGTAGCCAAATAGAAGGCTGTAAGCCAGTCATGAGTGGTTCTGCAGTTTTCCTACATGCAAATGAGATTTGCATGGGACACAATCCTGTGCTGTGGCCCAAACTCCCGGCGGCCTGTAAGTGTAGTTCAAATATTTGTATTTGCTTCCAAACTGCAGCCTAGTCACAAAACTGTTTTTTTCATCTTCAGCAAAACAGTAAATGTTTGAATTCTTTTGCAACATATTGTTGTTCCTCACTGCAACATAGATTCTCTGAGTCCCAGTTAATTTGGAGTTCAATAGTATGGCCAATTCTCAATATGCAGTAGTGGTCCTTTAGTTATAGCACTAAACATCCAATCCCTTTCCAGAGGCCAAAGATCTGTTCATAAGCATCTTACCGGGTTTTGTTTTGCTGGAAAAGACTTTGGGGTTGCAATTATGTCTACTCTGCAGTCTGTTTATATTTAGAGAAGCTACAGCTTCGGCAAGATTCACATGATGGCAGCTGGCATGCAAACCAGAGTTCACAACTGTCTTACTGGTGCCCACAGTGCCTTTGCAAATGGACCCAGGCCCCCGTGTTGCAAAGCCCATTGTACGGCATAAGTATATTTCCACTTGCCTCTGCACTTTGTACATTATTTCCCATGATAGTCTCAGTAAACTCTTTCCTTCTTTATGCACCAGTGCATTCACATTGTGGTGCTATGACTTTTTGCAGACTTCTCACTGAAATTACTGAGATGGCTGACTGTATACTGAATACACGTAAGTTTTGCGCAAGACACTGCATGCCATCAAATTTCCCTTCAGTGCCAGAAGCTAGCTATATTATTTCTCTCATGCAGGTCAAAACTTTTATTTGTCTTCGGACACAGTGGCTCATTAAGGCTGGAATCCAAAACAGAGGAAGTAAACTCCCTTGAATACAATGGCACTTACGTCTGAGTAAACATGCATGTGATTGCACACTTAGCACCTCTTATAAAGGAGAGAGACAGAGAAGCAAATTCTTTGTGGTTTCATTACTCAGTGGGAGGATTCTAAAATATTGTGGGGTTAATGGGGGATCTAAAAATTTGTGGGGATCATGGTTCGGTAATGATCCCAGCTCTCCAACTTATAAGTGAACAGTTCTCAGAGTTTCCTTATAATAACTGTGTGGGCAGAATTGTGCCGACAGGTTACTGATAGAGACTCTGTAGCCAAGAAACTCGCCTGCTTGCCTGCCTGCCTGCCTCCATCCCTGAGGATGACAAATGTTTATTGACAAGGGGGTAGCAATGGAAGCCATATACGTATACCCAGAGGGCATTTTTGTGGCATCTCCAATTCTCATTAAAAATGAAATGGATCCCCAGCAACCAACCTATGAATTCTCTTTTTCGTTTCCAGGAAAAAATAATGGATGCCAGCATTTCTGCTCCATGAGCTTCCTAGCTCTAGAAACCAATCCCTATCCATTTTAAACATGATTGACAGTTGATGTCTTAGATGGCACCAAGTAATTGTGATTGTTTCTATGCTCTAGGTGAGAGAGGGAGGGAGGAGACGATGTCTTTGCCTAGCTAAGCAAATATAGCATATTTCCAACTTTCCACTGCAGGCCAATCAGTGATTGCTTCTGCAACAAGTCAAAGATACTGGGCACTTATTATTAAGGCAGGAGACTCAGGGGTGTGACGTGCTTGGACAGAACAGGGGGATTTAGAGGGGTAGGTGCATTTGGCACTGTCTTCCAGGGGATACCCAAACAAGGAGACTTGGCCCCTTAGATGGAGTGCCTACCTGGAACAGGGACTCATGCAAGAAGCTGGGCACTCTCTGACTCTGCTTAAGAGCTGGGTGAATAGGAGGGAAAACTCACTGGAAAAACGCCAAAGCTCCCACATAGTCTTGGAACTCTTATTACTAATCTCGGACTTCTGAACCTTGGCCCTTCCAGCTGGACTGAACTTACAACAGTTGCTCCTTTGCCTTGTAAGAGTGCCTGAACTAAACACTGCTCTTTCCTAGCCCCAGAGTTCTTACTGTTAGACTGCTATAACCAAAAAAACACTTCTTAACTTCTTTACTTGCAAGTGAGTACATGTGCCATTGGGTTTGGGTAGAAGCCAGGACAGGAAGTGACCACAATAACTGTTCTAGGGGTTCCTCCCAACCCCCTGGAGCAGATTTGGGGAGGGCGTGAGAAGAGGGGGGAAGTCTCAACACCCAAGCAGAAATCCTTACACTGATAGGGCAGGCTAGTTGAGTACTGCCCTAAAGCTACAAGCTTATACCCACTTAGCTAGGGATAAACTCCATGAGGCTTACTTTTGAGCACATGTGTACAGAATTGCACTGCATGTGAACTAAAATGTGCTTCTTTGGCGCCATTCCATTGAAGTAATTTTTCATTTTTGTTATGTGATCACGTGAAGACGAAGAAAAGTTTTCCAGAGTTGGAAATAGCCTACATAATCTAATTTTAACAAAATTCACAGCTGCCAAGATATTTTCCACCTGCTTTCATTGTATCACTATGTTAAGATATAGATATTTCTGATAATGTAGAAGATAGTGCTGATGCCATCTGTTTTTCTATTGTTTCATTTAAAATGTCTAAGAACGTTTATTATGTTGACAGACTAAAAAAATCGCACACAAATTATTACATTCTATTCGGTTATTTAGGCAATTTGCAAGAGCTAAAAGAGAGAGAGAGAGAGAGAGAAGGAAGGAAGGGGGAGACAAGGGTCTATTATGTAACTCATTAGACTATAAAGTATAATTTAAAAGCAATTTGCTGAGCATTTATGTTCTCCCATCATCAAAAACAATTTATTCTGTTCTAAGATTCACCTCTTACATATAGTTGAAATAAGGATGTGTCCTTAGGGAGCAGGTAAAATCAAGAATGGAGCCTGTTTCTGGCTTTACCTTTAGCTTATGCATCTGTGGTCAAAGGTGTGTGGGGTAGTTTGTATTTCCTTCAAGGAAAAAGCTGGGGGGGGGATGAAGAAGTACCTTTTCCATGATGAAGGAATGGATGTGGAGGATCTTTGCGTGGACAGGCGGAGTCCCCCAAACCCTGGGCAGCCCCCGAGTGGAATAACAACTCAAGACAACGTGCTATGGGATTAAAATTGGCCACAACTTTATTATGTTTCAGATGTAGGTAGACCTTGGCTCAGGCATTGGGCGTTATCCCTCCCAGTCCCCCGCTGGGGATCTGGGAGACATCAGGGTTATCCAGAGTGTGTGGGGGATGGGCTGGCTCTGGAGAACATATGTTCAAGCAGAGAGCCTGCCCCCCGTTACGCCGCCGTCGCAGGGGAGAGCAATGACAACCTCTAGGCCTACGGCCAATGCCTCCCCTCAAAACAACCCCTTTAACGGGGAACCCTGTGATCGCTGCCACAAAGAGGAGAGGGCCGTGGCAGATGAAGATGATGGACTATATGGGATTGGCAGAAATGACTGGCAGAATCCGGGACCAGGGAGAAGAGGCGGTGGAAGAAGATTGGAAGAAATTTAAAGACTATCTACAGAAATATTGCAAAATTAATGAATGTTAGTATGATGTTGGATAGAAATTAAGTGGTTTCCAGCTGTAATGCTTTAAGAATATGGAAAAAGGGTATAAATAGGTAAAAAAAGTTAATAAGAATATGCAAAAATGAAGTGATAATGGATGAAAATACTGAGTTATAAAATGTCAAGTTATAGAGATAAGATGAATGAAAGAGGGTAAGAATTTGCTGATTTGATTATTTAAATGGGAATACAAGAAGGGGAGGTGTGAGGAAGTCAAAGAAACAAGCAAATGAGTTTTAAATTATGAAAAAGAACTGTTTTTAATCTTTTGTATCTTTTTGTGTGTGTGTGTGTTTACTCTTATTTTTTTCTTGTTTTTCTACTATGTGTTCTTGTATATCTGTTTTTTGTAAAATCTTAATAAATATCTCTTAAAAAAAAACAACAAAGAGGAGAGGGGCGTGGGCCACCGCTACACGCCCACCCCTATTTAGGGAAGATAGACTAAAGGATTCCGCCCAAGGCCTGAAACCGTCAAAGTTGTGACGTTTTGCTATGGGAAAGGCAAAACCTGCCAATGCAGGAAAATTTCTTTCTGGCCCTTCAACAGCGACCTTGATGTAGCAGTGCTCATGTACCTGTGGAGAAAAGGTTAACCTGCAAAAGAAGGCTTAACTGGCAGGGTGGGAGAAGCTCTGGAGCCAACTGACAATTCCCAGGTAAAATCCCCCCCCTATTGTGTGGGCAGGGTGGTCCCTCCCCCTATGTGGCCTGATCACCTTGGCAACACCTCCCCAGGCGGGATTGGGCAACTGGCTGAGGTAGGCAGAGACCTCTGGGTATCCCACCCGGGGAAGGCGAAGCCAAGCCTGTGCTAATGGGAACCACATAGGATCCAGGGGGCTGTGTGCAACCACGCAAAGGGCGCCCCCCCCCGTTTAATGTGGGGAGCGGTCATTATAAACTAAAGCAACCACCAGCAGTAAGAGTTCTGCCCTAACTGAAAGCAGTTTCAGAGTCATAACCTGGTGTCACATCCATGCCATATATTTAAAGCACAATTAAAGCTCATATCTTCCTCCAAGGAATCCTGGGAGCCGTAGCCTACCCTCTCATAGAGCTCAAGTTCCCAGCACACTTAACAAACTACAGAACATGAAAAAAGCAGGTGAAGTGGGTGTTATCAGAAACATAATGAACCTTGAAAAAGGTGTACCAACTGTGGGACAGAAAGAACTAAAATAAGCTGAATTATTAAGTTACAGAAAGGTAGCCGTGTTGGTCTGCCATAGTCAAAACAAAAAAAAATTTTTTTTTTCTTCTTTCCAGTAGCACCTTAAAGACCAACTAAGTTAGTTCTTGGTATGAGCTTTCGTGTGCATGCACACTTCGTCGTGTGCATGCACACGAAAGCTCATACCAAGAACTAACTTAGTTGGTCTTTAAGGTGCTACTGGAAAGAATTTTTTTTTTTTTTTTTTTTGTTCTGAATTATTAAGTTAATCATTAGACTTTTTTAGTGGGGTTGTTGAGATGGAACAAGGGCTGTATTGGCAAAGATTATTTCAGGTCATAAGGTAGGTAATTGCAGAAAAAGCCAAATCACTGATCTTTTCCCTCACAGTGGGGGCTATATATATAAGCAACATAATGTCTGAGGTCTCACACATTTTAGCTGGGGCCTCTCCCATAAGCTTCAAAGTACATTTCAGAAAATTGGCAAGCATTAGCAGTGGCAGATAGCTTGCTCATGTGAATAGACAATGACTATTCACAAATGTCAGGAGTCCAGTTCCCAGCTTGATAACACAGTAAGCATAGCTAATTAAAAAGGTGGAGTTATTGCAAAAACAGATAGCTCCGGACGGCTCTAACAAAGCCTCTGACACCATTACTCAAGATGACCCTTCCGAAGCCTCCTTCCGGTTTCTAAAGAAGATATTGAACTTTTGCCTCTTACGTCTTTTGTTTTGCTTCCTATCTTGTAACCCTCCCATTCGCCGACTTCTTGGACTTAGTGGATCAGCTCCTGCCTCTTCCCCATTCTTTGAGAGGCTGTCTCTTAACTCTTTCCCACCTATTTGTGCTTCTGGTGAGCTTTGACTGTGTTCTAGCCTGCTCTCCGCTTCTGTCTTATCAGCTTGCACATCAAGGTCAGGAGTATCAACTGCCTGCTCTCCCCTGTCTAACATCAAAGCAGCCTCTCTGCTCCTGGCTGCTTTCTGCATTTGGCTGCAAACCTTCGCTTAGAGCTGGCTCATTCCTGACAACAAAGCAGTCCAACATATGGAAAGACAGAAAAAACCATAGGTACCAAGACAGTGAAGGTCTTCTGACACCTTTGAGAGCTCTGTCAATCACAGAAGGCAATACTGGGCCACATAGACCTGTCATCTGACTCAATATAAGGCAAGCTGTTGACTGCTGCTGTCAGTAACATCACTCAGCAGCCCCAATGTATCATATAAAACAATTCCAAATAAAAATCAGACTGAGAAGCTATAGAATCTGTAACTATTGGAGCCACAACCTTTAAATGTGTGGAGTTGCTCTTTATCTTGTGTCATTATCATGATTGATAAACTTTCTTTTTTATAGTCTATAATCAACTCCTCTTAAGAATAACTCCTTTGATTAGAAGATTAACCAGCCCACTCAAAATTGAGCAAAATAAAGTATATTGTTTCTTTGACAAATTAATTTACGCCTATGCACTAATTATCCAAAGTTGAACTTTTGATGAGCACTTGAAGACACTTACATTCTGTGACACTTTAATAAAACATGTTCTATGAAGGGAATCAGGAATGACATTAGCCGTGTCCCTCAGTGGAACAATAGACACTTGCAGTGTTCCTATCAGTGCAATCGGGCTCTATTTTACATAAGTGTCTCTCCAAGTGGGGTGGAGCCAGTATGCTAAATTCCTGGCAGGTGGGTTGCTGTTGTCTAATGGGAGGGGAAGGGGCAAGGCAATGGGGATGTCGCCATGGTGCAACAAAGCCAATCTGGTGCACCTCCTGGTGTGTTTGCAGTGTGGTAACCTCTCTGCCACCTTGCCCCTCTCTCTGAATAAGCAACAGTGATCCATCTGCTGGGATGCTACTATAGTGTAGTATAGTGGTTCCACCCACATGGTCAGCTGCTGCTGCTGTTTACATATTGTTGCATGTCACTCCAGTCTCTGAGTGATGTAAGGTTCCAGGAGTTTCCTTTTAGGAGTGAGGCAAAGCAGAGGTTGTGGTGTCTTTAGGATATATAATTTATTTACATATACAATGGTACATCTAGTTACAAACTTAATTCGTTCTGGAGGTCCGTTCTTAGCCTGAAACTGTTCTTAACTAGAGGCGCGCTTTCGCTAATGGGGCCTCTTGCTGCCGCTGTGCCGCCGACACACGAATTCCATTCTCATCCTGGGACAAAGTTCTCAACTTGAGGTAACTCTTCCAGGTTAGTGGAGTTTGTAACCTGGAGCGTTTGTAACCTGAGGCATTTGTAACTCGAGGTACCACTGTATATGCAACCTGAGCTTATGATGGAGGGGTTTACAGCATCAACACCCCAAGAGAGTCTTTCCCATAGCTACAGACTTGGATTCAAACAGGCATCCAACATTGCTCTACCTCTCTAGCTTGCTGCCTTCTTTCTTGGTAACTTCACCTTTGATGATTTGTCCACTTAATGGTCCATTCCCCAAGGCAATCAGCTTATGAGGAAGATATTGGAGGTTGCTGCCCACACACTTCAGCTGCGCTACTCTGCTAGTATGGTGGCACCTTGGTAAAACCACTTCTCACAGTTTATAGCAGAGTATTTCCCTGGAGGAAGACGACAAAAACAGTAGCCATCGTCAAATTCCTCAGCCAAGAGCTTCTTCATTGCTTGACTGGTTGCACAAGCATTTCTATTACAAATATATACAAACTATTTACATTCTTTCTATATCTCTCCAGCACGGTTTAAACTCTGTGTGTGTGCTTTCTTCGTGCTGAAATTGCAGCCTGCAACTTCCTCCCTTTATTTGTACCTCCAGCTGACACGTATCAAGCAAAATGTTTATCTGGTTCAGTAACACCTTTCAATGTATTTTAACCACCTGGATAAGACTCAGGTTGGATGCTACCTTAAGGCAGGAGTGGGGAGACTTTTCTAGCCTGAAGACTACATTCCCTTGAAGGAAACAACTGGGGGCCATAGGCCAGCAGTGAATGGGACCAAAACCACATACACCCCCAATTCACACATATCTACCCACATGCCTCCCATTCATACACTTTTATTTATTTAAGGCATTTATATACTGCATGATTGTTAGCATTTCCAAATTGTGTACATAAAATAAACCAGCCAGAATAAAATAAAAACCATCACAAAACCAAAACCAAATGGAAAACCCGAACACTACTTTCAAATGCCTGCTGAAATCAGAGTCTTTTTCATGTGCTTGAAGTTCAAGAAGATGCCTGTCTAATCTCAGCTGGGAGGGAGTTCCACAAGCTTGGGATCACTATGCTGAATACACGACTTGTAATAGATACCATTCATATATCTGAGCCATGGGGAACCACCAACAGAGACTCCCCCCAAAATCTCAGTGACTGGACAGGGATATAAGGGATCAGGTGACCCTCAATACAATATTATGGAGAACAGGGCTTCCCTTCCTCAATGCCAGCCCCAAAACAACAAGCTGCAGATAGAGGAAGAGAGTGATAATCTATTCCTGCATCAGCAGCTTATTATGTTTCTGGGCTGGGGGCTGAGAAGCAGGTTTCCCATTCTCAGTAACCCAGCAGAGAAATGTAACAAGCTGTTGATAGAGAAAGGGTACAATCTCTTCATCTGTTGGCAGCAGAACTGTGGCCATGCCCCTTTCTCCTGACTTACTAGCTGTCTCCCAGTAGTTGGTCAAATGCCCAACTTTGAAGGACACCCCTCTGTTTTGAAGGGCTGCCAGAGGACAGTCCTCTGTTTGAAGGTGCCCTTTATTTAAGGGCTGCCCTGATCAAGTCTGGTTTAAAAATAAGGAAGCATAAATAGGGAGAGCAGTTAGCAGCGCCTGGTCAGCAAAATGGGTAGTCACACAAGTCAACTGGTGTCTTTTCCACTGTGCTGAGATGTGCTGTATTTCTATTTAAATTATAGTAATTATTTCTAAATTTGGATCTATGCATATAAATTGCCATGTGCCATTTTTATTTTTACTTCTGCAGATTTGTGTTCTCTTTTGTCCGTGTTTGTGTGTGTGTGTGTGTGTGTGTATGTGTGTTTGCATGTGTGCTGCAAATCATCTTTTATAGTAACATATATCTTGCTACTCTGTTTCACACCTGTAATGGCTTTAGGGGTTGCTTGTGCGTAAGTTACCGCCGCTCTGGGCTAGGTTGCCTGGTTAAACCGTTCCTGTCTGGACAGCCATCCACTCCGTGGCTGTTCAGTCGCTGGCAGAATCCGTCAGTGGGCGTTTCTTGAACCTCTTCCAGCAAAGAAGTTCTTTGACGCCAAGTCGCCGCCTACTTTCCCTGCGCGGAAGTCTTCTGCGCAGGGTGGGTGTGGGCAGCGGAGGACCTGTGCTCTCCTCGCTGGTCTCCTGTGAAGAGTCCTGGAGCCTCCTCTCTGCTTCCCCCATCGGCCCCCCTCTATCCCTGGTGTTGCGCTGATTTTCTTCCCCAGCCGGAGACCTGCCTGTCTCCCTGCTTGGCCCCTCTCCAGCATCACTGTGGAGCCTCGCCTCCTCCTCTAGTTCCGATGGCAGTTCCCTGACAACACCTATCAGCAGAGCAGTGCTGGAGGAATAATTCGCTTTGCCCCCACAACACCCCACTCCTCACAGTGCTGATCAGCAGGAAACAGCTGAGCAAGAGGTGAAAGAGAATGGGCCTGCAGACAGGGAATGGCCAAGGACAGAGTGTAGGATCTTGGAGGAGAGGGTAACAGGCCAGGTGAAGAGGATTGGGGGCTGCATCCAACTGGCAGGCTGAAGGCTCCACCCCATCTCCAACCTTAGGGCAAACTTACAGTGACGCTTTTATTCACAGACAGCTGCTTAGTCCTCTCCTAAGGTATGCCTCAGATAGGAATGTAAGAGGCCATTGTTTCCCATTATGCCCTGTATTTGTCACCTGCAGCACAGTTTCCATTCTGGTGCAGTTTTTCTTCACCTGTTCATCTTTCTGTATGCAGTGAGGAAATGGTAAAACTTATATAAATTACATTGTCATTGTGTTCTTACATCCCATTCATTTCAATGCAAAGGAAACACAATCAGTTATGTGCCATTTGTGGACTGGAAGCAACAACAACAGCAAATACAAAGTGTACTCACTGGATTGATTTCCATTCTGTTTCCATTTTCATTGGAATTCTCCAATGTCCTGGTCTCAGATCTTTCACCCTTCCTTCCTTCCTTCCTTCCTTCCTTCCTTCCTTCCTTCCCCAACAGCTTTCCTTGTAAAAGACATACATGAACAGATGAATAAAACATTAAAAACAGCCATGAAACTGTTCATGCATCACAATAAGACACAGTAATCCCTTGGAAAAAATACATTTATAGGAAAGCTTAAACACTCAATCACCCCTTACTGTATGATAACCACCAGCACAGCAGGCCCCCCATAAGTAAACAATTCCTAAAAAGCAATACACTCCCCAAAGTACCATCCCAGGCCCAAGCCATGCATTTTTCTGCCTGGTTTTGTCCTGGGGTTTGATAGCGTTTCACAGATACATTTTGGAACCACAGAGGAAATCCTCCATCTCTGAGTTGGTGGGAAAGATATTTGAAATACCACATCCTCCCCTATAGACCCTCTCATGTGTAACACATATCAGCAGAGGGTTGATAGATCCACCAACCATTATTATTATTATTATTATTATTATTATTATTATTATTATTATTAAGTTTAGAGGGAGGAATAAAGACTGGAGGCACAGGTTAGGGTCATGTACGTGGCAGGGGAGATAGAATAAGACAGAGCAGGAGGAAGGAGTTTGATTAGTGTTTGCATGGTTTTGTGTGTGTGTGTCTGTTAGCCAAAACAGTGGCTGCAGGCCTTTAAGTAAAAGCTGCACTGATTTATGATAACTCTCTGCCATTGTTAGAAATTGTTTGTGGGATTCATCATGTTGCACAAGACTTTACAAGTGAGACAAAGTCCTTTGCTCTTAAATAGTCTTCTCTCCACCCCCTGGTGCTTCAGAATAAAAGAGAATAAGAGAGAGCAAAACAGAGAGGGAGAGTATGTTATCTTAGATTACAACACTTTCTTAAGTAGAGTTTTAAACTCTGCTATAGTCTACTTAAAAATGGTGGGGTGAGATCACTCACTGAGTGCTTCATTTTGTGCAGAGGTCAGATTAAATGATCACCGCAGCTTGATTTCAAATCAATGGGTGAAATCCTACCTTCTTTGGCACAGAAGCTTCAATGGAGCCAGGCTTGCAAGATTTATGAGTTCTGACATTTACAGAACAGTTATTATCTCATATCAGGTATCTTAACTCTGCCGTATTTACTAGCACAACATCTAGTGTAGCTGATGATTTGTATTCCATCTGCGTGCCTTATTCCTCTTCTCTCTCTTTCTCTCTTTAATCCAAAACAGAAATGAGACTGTCGTGTGTCTGTATGACACTCCGGGTGTGGAAGCCTTCCAAAAGCCTGAGGAAATTGATGTAACGGAGCAATACTGTTTGAAGATACTGAGATAATTTACGAGAACAAAATATTTACCTGAATAATTATCAGTGCAATATCTTCTCAAATTTTGGACACCTGTTATAAATGAGAGAATATGCGCCCAGAGATGTGACTGATTAAGGTGGTGTGTGCTGAGCATCTTTATGGAGAGTGCCCTAGTTGTCACTGCGGTGATAAGCCTGTATCTGAGATGCACCACTGGGTACAAACCCCACCGTGGGCCTTTGCAATATTTTGTTTTAATTAAACTGTAAGATTTCCCAGGTCTTCACCAGTTGCATGACCCTGGTTGAGGTGGAAAGCCAGCCTGATCTGCACCCATGAGGAAGGAGGGCTGGGTGATTTATTTGTTTCATAAAACTGATTTCATAAAATTTGATGTCTTCCGCTGCTGAGGGAAATCCAGAAGAAGGGCCCAGCATGCTTACTCTGTTGCTGCTGCAAAGGGAGTAGGTGCCTCTCCCCGCTGTGGCTTGCCCCCAGCACTGCTTGCTTCCACAGCCTGATGGGCAAAGCTGGCAGTGGTGCTGGTTTCCACTGCCACAAGATCTTGTGAGGTTTTGATGAGATCTCACAATATTTTGATGAGATCTCATTGTAAACCAGAGTGTTCCCATTTCACCCCAGGCAGCAAAACGGACACACCACCACTGCTGATGGGTCCAGCCCTCAGAGTCATTCCTTATCTCAAAATGTTTGCTCGTGACAGTGGACATCCAGTCAAGCTTAATGTTGGAAAATTTACAGATAAAAGAAAGTATGTATTCACGCAGCGCATAGTCAAATTGTGAAAGTCTAGAAGGTAGTGATTGCCATCAACTTGGATGGCTTTAAAAGAGCACTAGACAAATTCATGGCAGAAAGGGCTATCAATCTCTACTAGCCATGATAGCTAGGCTCTACCACCACAGTTGGAGACAGAAATATTTCCGAATACCAGTTGCTGGGAATAATGGGAACGGAGAGTGCTCTTGTGCACATGTTCTGCTCACTGGTTTCCCACAGGCATTTGGTTGGCCACTGTGAGAGCAGGATGCTAGACTAGATGGGCCATAAGCCTGATTTTCTGTTCTTATGAAGAAAACAGTCGAACACTCAGGGTGCAACTCTATGGTTAATGGAAGGGTGTTCCAAGGGTCATAGGAAAGATCAAATCCACCCAGCCAGACCCTCCATCTTTACTACTGGGTTCTCTGGTGTCTTGGTTCAACTAACACAGTAGGGCCAAAAGGGGGCATGTTGGGAGTGTCCCAGGAAGTGGCTAAGTGCAGAAATAGAGCTCAGAGTAAATATTTCAAACTCATTGCTTTTGAATTTAATTATTTTTCTCTCTCATTTCCCTATCACAAGTTTACTCTTGTTTAAAAGTATACAGAAGAAAATGTTTCTAGCATATGCAGCAGGATCACGTGGTCCGTCCTTCAACACAGGTGAGGAAAAGTTGAGTTTGTTTATTTCCTTGCCAACTGTCCAAACTAGTGACACTGTGACATATCAGTGACAGGCAATCTATGTGTGAACCAGAGGAGAACAACATCTTATATGAGATGCAAGACATATTCTCACATTTCCAAGCTGCATTTTCTAGTCTGGAGGTGGTAGGTTTCTGTGTGTGTGTGTGTGTACGCGCACACACACACACATGCACACACACACTACCCAGGTGATGCTTCACATTAAATATTAAATGATACCTATTATTAATTATTAATCAGATTTTTTTTTTAAGGAAAGGATGATTCATTACTTTGAGAAATTGTCAGTTTGCATCGTTTCCCCAAGTTAAAACTTCTGCCCCCTTTTTGGTTTTTATATGAGTCTGTATTAGTCTTAAGTTACGATTCTTCAGGTTCTTATCCAGTATAGCTGGAGCCCCCAACATTTCCAACCCAGCGAGCACATTTGGAATTTCGATAAAGTGCTGTGGTTGCCACTTACAAAATGGTTGCAGTAGGGGCACAACACAAAATTACGTAACAGAATATTGCCTGCTTTGTTTATTGTTTTATGAACTATGCTGCAGATTTAATATGGGTATATATATTTAATACCCATTTATGATTTAACACTCCAGTTGCGTGGGCAACAGAAATGTAGCCATGCTCACTAATTTGGCCTTTCTTTTGCACTTAGTGGGAAAAAAATTCTGGGACTAAGAGAGATGCTTGTTTCCTGCCTGCCTGCCTGCCTGCCTGCAATTTTTTAACTGATTTTCAGTATATAAACACAGTTATTTATTATAACCCATGAAGCAGGTCTCAAGTTTCCATGCTGACACTGGAAGAGGGAGGTTGGTTAAAGCACATCTCTGAGCAACTGGATTGGAAGTAGATGATGCCAGCTCAGTCTCATGTGGGTACCAAATATTTTCATCAGCGTGCCCCTGAGATTCCTAATTAGCTATGCGGGAGTTTGCACTAGCAGGCTAAACCTGAAAGGTCATGTAAGCAGTTAGCCAATGCTTTGAGCCTTGCAGACGCATAGCAAGTTCTGGAATGAGAATACTGCCCAATATATGAAGCTTGAAATTAGCTATCTCAACCTACTGGGACTGAGACATGATAAATACATTAAATAAAGGGATGGTATTAATAGAGCTGTTATTCCTACAAAGAGAGCTGCTGTTAAAATTATTAGTGGGGAATTGCATGACCTGATACATCTGAGTGGATGCTATTAACCTCACCACTGGGAAGGTGTTCTGTTCTGCAGCCAAAAAAGCTTATATTCCATTCCACGAAAAGTGTGATCGGTGTGTTTTAAAATGCTGTGACTTGCAAACTGCTGTTTTAACATGATCCCCCCCCCCCAATTGAATAGAAAATATCCTATCGTGCTCTGTTAATACAATGAATTTTGTCATCATGGCTAAAATTCTTTTCTTCTTCTTCACAGAGATACACGAAACAAAAATAAATGTTAAGATTTTACCTGTCATTTTTTTATTTGCTCCAGACAATAATAGCCTACTGCTATGGAACAGTGCTCATATAATAATGTAGTCTACGAAACAGTAGTCAATATCCGGAATCACTGTTACGTGTTGGACATCATATTTGCTGAATACACAAAGCTTCACAGCTTGTCTTTCATCATACAAAGTCTGGTACCTCGCTGCATTTAAAATTTTCAGAGACTTTGAGACTAAAGATTTCATTTTGTACTTGTTATCGTTTGAAGGAATTCTATACAGATTGTCTGTTGCGTATGTACATGGCCATCGTGTTGCCTAGACATTGCTGACCAACTGACAGTAGGCTGTCTTGGGATCCAGTACTTGGCATAGAGTGCTACTTCAGCCTGCCCACACTTTTGGTGGGAAGAATGGGAGCTCTGCAGCAGCAGAGTGATGTAGCAGTACTGCATGGATGGTGGCTGTTGAAATTGTTCTGGGCTGGCTGAAGGAAACATCCTCTCCATCCCCTACCAGCACTGCAGACTGGGTGTTTGGATTGTGCCCTTAGTCAGGAAGCAACCTATTGTTAAGATCTTTTTGGAGTTCATACCAATTTGTAAGTACATAATAGCCTGCTGGATCAGGCCAATGGCCCATCTAGTCCAGCATCCTTTTCTCAGAGTGGACAACCAGGTGCCTGTAGGAAACCCACAAGCAAGGCCCAAGCACAAGAGCACACTTCCCCCACCCCAGTTTCTAGCAACTGGTATTCAAAAGCATTACTGCCTATAGCCTTGGAAGCAGAACAGAGCCAGCATGTCTAGTAGCCACTGATAGCCTTATCTTTCGTGAATTTGTCCAGTCCTCTTTGAAAGCTACCCAAGTTAAAAATATGGCAATACTTTTTAATTGTTAGAACACATAAAAGGAAAAAGAACAATAAAGGAACTACGTTTTCAATTACCTGTTGAGGGAAAAAGTATCACCCTAATCTATCACAGGGCCTCCCAGGCCTACCTAAGGAAAATAATTCTGAAAAAGGCATTTACTTGTATGCCTATCCCTCAGAACTTTAAATCTCTTTCTCAGGTCACCAGATCTAAGGCTGGCTTTAATATTTCTGTTTTTAATATTAGTTTTCATTTGCTTGCTTCTGCTTTTTGAGACTTCTAGGTGAGACAGGTAACATAAATCACCACACTCCTCACAGTAATGCGAACTGGGAAGAAAGCAAAGTGGGGAAAAGCTACAGTGAGTCAACGAAAGACTGAAACATATATAAATATATCGTTTCTAGGAATTAGTGGCACATCTTCTTTGTGCTAAAATTAGAGACTTTGTGTTTGCTCTTCTTTGTGTAAACTCTGTCTCATATATCAAACTTAATCCAAATACCTGCCTGCAGATAGTTCTGTGATTGCAGAACTATCTTTTTAAACAGGTGCCATATCCTTGGTGGGACACTATTTAGAGCTGAGGTGAGGAACCTTTTTTGGGCTGAGGGTAGCATTCCTTCTTGGCCAGCCCTCCAGCATCTGGGTGGGGGCTTAAAATGGTTGTGGCTGTCCCACACTCCCACACATGGAGACATCACACACACACACACACACACACACACACACACTCATCACAGTGGTTGTGGGTGCCCATTGGGAATGGTGAGGTGGAAGGCAATGAGCCCAAGAAGTACATGGAATCAGAACCATTGAGAAGCACAGCCTATGAATCCTAGTTTTGTCCCCACTCTCCTCCCTGCAATGAAAAACAAAAGCTATAAAACTTGCAGGTGACAGTCACACCTATTTGTTAATCTGAGGGCAAAGTCAATGACTAATCATGTAGATGTCATGGCTTGATATGCCAGAAGCAACATGTATTTCTAGGTATAATTAGATTTATGACTTCTCCTTACACCAGCATTCTTTTAATTGTAATAGTTAACAGGAGAAATAAGTGACAGTCATGACGAGTAGTGAAAAAGCTCAGCAAGTTTTAAGTACAAAATAATGCCACAAATGGTACTGGAGGACAGGTGGTGTCAGCCTAGGGTTCCAGGGTTTTTCAATGTTATTTTATTACTACAACAAAAATATACTGGTAATTGACAGGAATAGCAAAGAAGATTATGAGCATATATATCGTAACCACAGTACAATCCCACAGTACATCTCCTCTGTCTTTCCATAAATACCCAGATCAAACCCAAATCCTTATTTTGTCCTTGTTCAGCTCCACCACCACCTCTTCACTTCACTCCTCTTCAGCTTCTCTTAGTTACCACAAGATTGTTCAAGGCTGCACCATGGCCTCTGCAAAGAGAACCAAAACAATCATTAGCCTCTAAGGATTAACAGCTGGCTTGTTGCTGTACAAAAGCTTAGTTCCAGGCAATATGGCTACCCTGATAATTGCATGATAAGGCAGGACACAAGATGACCAAAGTAGCTGCCACTACCAGCTGAAGGGTAAGAGAAAGAAGCCTTCTAATCTTATCCTGTCTCACTGTGGTCCTGATGAAAACTGCGCTGTGTCAGTGCAGCTGCTATTGGTGCTGAATACACTTGGGGTGAGCAGAAGAGAACACATTAAAAGTTAGGGTTGCTTTTCTTCAGCCAGCCACCTTGCTGGCCAGCCACCTTGTATCCACATAATAACTTACTCACTTTTAACATCCAGCCTTAATGGTCTTAGACAATCCAGGCAACTGATGAAAACAAGCAGGGTTCATGATAAAGCTTGAGTGAACACAAATCTGGAGATGGACTTCTTCCAGTCCCCTACATATTTCCTCCACCATTCATGAAATCCTTAAATTTCCAGGCCTGATTCAGTAAGAGATTGAACTTGCACAACTTAGAAGCATATAATACCACTGAGTTTGTGACATAGTCTGGTGCCATGCTATATATGCAAGTGACCCATTCTACTGAAATTGAATGGCTGGCCCTATTGGATTTGAATTAGATGCTACTAATCAAGATCTTAAGAAATATCGTGCCAATATTTCAAATATGCCATAAACTCCAGTATTTTTAGACTTATTGATCATGCAGGAACATCACAAAAGCACAACTCAATCAGTTTTTAAATGATCTACGGTTGGAGAGATGCATGTAATTAAAATACCTTTAAAATTATTGTGCAGGTGTCTGCAACGTTGTTAATGTTCTCTTAATTTATGTTCTATAAATCTATAATTAATGTTCTATAAAAGGACATTCTAAGTTAATCCTGTTGCACTGCACATGTTCACTCAAATGAAATAATCCTATTTGCCATTCATTAATTTGCTTTAATAGCAGACCTGGTGCTTTGTTAAAATTCAATTAGCAGAAATATGAAGGCTCCGTTTAAATGCTTCTGCTCTTTGATTTTTACTTGAAATGCTCAGGCAAGGCATTCAATTACAAGTGCAGTTGGTAAATATTTTATTTTTCCTTTCCATATGAGCAGACTGTGAAAACGAGCAATGAAGAGTTTTGCCATGAGCACTATAGAAGAGCAGCTGCTCTACTCACTATCCTATATATATACCCCCACTGGCCACATTCCTTAACCTCAGTCCTGGTCCTGGTTGTACTGGCCACTGGCTTCATTCCTCTAGCCACCCAGGACATGGGAAAGGTGAGCTTACATATCAAGAAGCTGGCTGCAGATTAAGTAGATTTAATGAGAATGAAAAGGTTAAAGCATATAAGAGTGAAATAATTTTTAAACAGGACAACTTATTTCATTCAGCTTTCACTTATCAAGCCTTAAAAACTATCTACTTATTCTGCAGCCTCAACCAACTTGCTGAAACAGATCACCCAAGTGCTCCAGTGAAAGGCCCTTTTGCAAAGTGCTGCACAGATGGAACTCCAGTTTGGCACCGTCCTATTCTTGGCAAACGTCTGAGGGGCCAGAGGCAAAAGTGAGTGGGCAATGCTACAGATTTTTACCTTTGTATAGTAAGCAACTCTCTACATACACTCACACCTGTTCATAATTGAACTTGCTGGCTCAGGGTGGAAAATTAAGAGAGACAGAACACATCCACGAAAGGTACTGACAAGGTTGTGATGAATAATGCGCATATTTGAGTTCCAATTGCTTTGTATTAGGTTCCACTCTACTCTGTTCTCCTGTGATGCTCACACATTAAATCAATGCCTGTTTGGCGAGCACATGCTGCACAAGCTGTCCTGACTGCATGCACAGCAACTTGGTCCACCCTCTGACATCTGCCCACTTAGTACAAATGTCTGCAGCAAGGAAACCGTTGAGGAAACCTTGTGACTGGGATTCCATGGTCCAGCAGGCAGTTTGCGCAAAGGCTGTGGGTGGGATATTGCCGCCTTCTTTTTCTTCTTCTTCTTCTTCTTCTTCTTCTTCTTCTTCTTCTTCTTCTTCTTCTTCCTCTTTTTCTTCTTCTTCCGTCTTCCTTCTTCTTTGGGGATCACTTGTAACTGAGTAAGATTGTCTTCCATAGACACGGTTTTAACAATGAATCCCTAAGTGACTGGGGAGGCCAATTCTGGATCCACATGTCCTTCCATATTGGAGACATTGGTTTCTGGGTGGGAGTTGATCACGGTGTGGATATGCCAAGCATACCTTCCTCTTAGCACGTTTCTCCCTTGCGTCTTGAGTTTGAGTGTCTTCAAAGCCCATGACACCTTTGGTAAAGGCTGTTCTCCAACTGGAGCGCTCGCAGGCCAGTGTTTCCCAGTTGTCAGTGTTTATACTACATTTTTTAAAAGATTTGCTTTGAGACAGTCTTTAACCTCTTTTGCTGACCACCAGCATTACGCTTTCCATTTTTAAGTTCAGAATACAGTAGTTGCTTTGGAAGACGATCATCAGGCATCCGCACAACATGACCAGTCCAATGAAGTTGATGTTGAAGAATCATTGCTTCAACACTGGATATTGCCTTATCCCATGGAAGGAAGAGTTTCCCCTCAATCAACTGTCACATGGTAGCAGCCATTCCATCAGGCTGTAGCTAATGGTACAGCCAGATAATCTTAGACCCTGGACTTAATGGTTTTACTTGGGGAGGAGGGTTTTACAAATTACAGAATTAGCTCTGACATCCTTCTGTTTCATTGTTCCTTCTTTCAGTTAGATCAAGTTTAGCTAACTTTCTGATCTCAAGCTGTTGTTGGATTACAACTCCCATCTTCCCTGACTGTGGGATTTACAAGTACAATGGAAATGGCAAAAAAGAAGAAGAGAAAAAGTGGGTCCCTTGGTCATCCTGGGGATTCTAATGTAGTGTATGATCCTGTTCAGTAGAGAGCATGCACACACTGAAAGACCAGCATGGCAGGAAGTGCATCCTCACAGTTGCTTTGTGTGCATTTCCTTTTTTTATCTTTGTAGAGATGTTTACAGGGTTGCAGTTGAGGAGACTGTTGAAGTGGGAAATACTTTGCAGTGAGACAATGATAAACTTCGCAAAAGTGTGATAGCCCACAAAGCCAGAATGTGCTAACTGGATAGACCGCTGTGAGAAAAGCTATGAAGTGGCCTTATCTGTTTGCTAGTGAAGTTTCCACCACCATGATAAACTGTATCTACTTGGCCCAATAAAAGCAAATGGCATCATTCACTTCTACAGAAGACAGCATACACCAGTATGTGACATCATATTTCGAGAGCATAATCTCATTGTCTAAATCATTTCATATGATCTTATTTATAGAAGTCTTTTGCAGGCATGGAGATCAGGAAATTATAGTGCAAAGTCTTGATGCTCATCGACAGTTACACATGCATAGGAGGAAGTAATGCAATCCTTAGGGATGCTCCTGCACATGGTTTTTCTGTGTTGGAAGGTGTGAACTGGTGCTGTGGTCAGTGGAGAATTTCAGGGCTGAAATGCCAAGCATACTTACTTGAAAACAAGTTCCAATCTAATCAATGTAATAGTTTCGAAGTAGATTAATCACTATTAGGCATTTTTTAAAAAACACAGCCCAACCAAAATATTACAAAACCTTTTACAGTATTGATTTTTAAGGATGCTAGAAGTCGGTACAAGAATTTTCAGAATGCCAAGTTTTCTGCCATTATGTATAACACAGAATAATTTCAAAGATCTCTGTGCTTATTTCAAATGATGAACACAAGCCCAATATCTCAATCGATCTTCATGCTCACATTCACTTCAAGACAGTAATGAAAACAATTATATTCAGACTTTATTAGAAGTAGTGCACATTGATGTGAAACTTTGCATGTTGTAAGTTTGATGTTTAGTCATATTGAGGGGGAAAGCATGAAGTCAATACGCACATTTAACGGCCTGCAATGACAAAGTGAACAGCAAATGAAGGAAAAGAAATGTCAATTTATTGAATTTTGAGAATCTTCTTGGGGGGGGGAAATAGCTCCTGTCAAAAAAGAAGGTTTCTTACAAACAGGTAATTATTCATAATGAATTCCATAGAGAATTCTTTCATTTTATCCAGTGAGTTGTTTCAAGACATCAATAGTGACAGGTTACAGGGTACCTTTAAAGGAAACAGTACAGTGAAAGGCTTGACTGCCTCAACTGGTGGGTGTTTGATATGTATTATAACACTGTCTTCTTTTAAAAACAGTTTAATAGACAGAACTTGAGATTCCCTAAGGAACTTTTAAAAATGCTTTTATTTCCCTCATTAGCTGTCATACTTAGAAAATCTTAATTCTAGGTCTGAATATTTTATCCTGCTAAGCATCTAAAGCACTATACATAACATAAGTCTAGGTAAAATATTCAAAAGATCTTCATTGTGGAGTGGTGTTTCATCAGTGTTAATTAGTGGCAGGTCAAGCAAGGGACTCACAGTTATTTCACATGAGCACATACTGCATGTACTTTCACTATTGTAGATTTTTGTCAGGGTGAAAAAGAACAGTTCATGCATTTTGAGGTAGTTTGGTATTAGGATTAGCAATCAAGTTTTAGCAAAAGAATGGCATGTTTGACATTTGAAAAACAAGCATTTCTACTAATCTTACTCTGTATCGATATATCTCCCTTATTTACTTGATGATGTTTATTTGGCTTTCTTTTGCCATGTTATTGACTGATTTTATTACTTTTATCTCTTTGTTCCTGTGAGAGCATCTGTGCTGAAAGTTGTGGGATAATAAATGTAATGAAAGGTAGATCTATGAAAAATAGGGCAATGTGCAGGCTGCTGTGCATTTCATGTTAAAATGTTCTATACTGCATGACTACTACAGGCTTGATCCTAATTAATGTTAAGATCCCTTGTAAATGCTGAACATCTTTGGTTACTGTTGACATCTGTAGATGTGAGTATTTCAAAATGATGGAAGATCATAAACTGTGGGACCTTGTGGAACAAGATGCCTGGGAAGCAGAGTGCCTTTGTCTTCCTTCCGCTGTAGTTCTATTCTACTCCTTTCCACATACCTGTGGGCCAAAAAAGACGCATAGAATGCCACTGAAGCAAAGAGATGCTGCCTCCAACTGTTCCTACCCAAAGCAGCTCCTCCTTCACTCCTCTGGTCACTTGGGAGAAGACGGTCTTTGAATAGCTCCGTTGAACACCTGCTGATTTGGAGCCTCTGGACAGTGGAAACTGCTGGGCTGCTTCCAATGTGCAATTATATAAAAATATAATAAAACATTAAATATTAAAAAAAAACCCTTCCCTATACAGGATTGCCTTCAGACAGCTCAGGGGTCGGATAACTCCATACCCTCCAACATTTCTCCAATTCAAATAGAGGCATCCTAAGGAAAACTGGGACATTCCAGGATCAAATCAGAAACTGGGATGGCTTCTATAAATCAGGGACGTCCCTGAAAAATAGGGACACTTGGCAGGTCTGTTATTGTGTTCTTTGGAAGTGTATAGAATGTAAGAGAGCTTTTATTTAAATTATTGCAAGCTGAGGGCTAGAAAACAATCATTGTATTCAACACAAAACTAAAATAAACATGAGGAGAATTTAAAGCATCTAATCATGGTTATTAGATACATTTTATACCCTATTGTTACAGTGTTTGATTAATAATTATGTTGGTTCTTCACAAGCAAAAACCTTAAGGAATTTTCCTGCTTGTGAAAATATTATCTTTAATTTGCACTAATTAAAGCTAATACCATGCGCTTGCTTAATTGCATTCATTTCCCTTTTTAGATTAAAAAAATCCTGTTCAAATAGAACTGAAGGTCATAATGATAAATAGCCCAATATTTATTTACGTATTTAATTACAGCAAAATTGTGCAGTCTTTATAATTATTATTATTGTAATAAAAGTAAGAGTTAAGTTTTAGGAGAGTTTGATCCACATCTCTCATCTCCTGATTGGGAAAGGCAGACTATGAGAAAAAAAGAGTACAGCGGTACCTCAGGTTCCATATGCTTCAGGTTACATACGCTTCAGGTTACAGATTCTGCTAACCCAGAAATATTACCTTGGGTTAAGAACTTTGCTTCAGGATGAGAAAAGAAATCGCGCAGTGGCAGTGCGGCAGCAGCAGGAGGCCCCATTAGCTAAAGTGGTCCTTCAGGTTAAGAACAGTTTCAGGTTAAGAACAGACCTCCAGAACGAATTAAGTTCTTAACCCGAGGTACCACTGTATACTGCTACTTGGAGTTGTCACAGACAACCCTTTAGAAGAGCAGGGTAAATGCAACTGCTTCTGAGTAATATTAGATTCCTAGTGCCACAGAAGGCTAGCTTCCAATCTAGAAAATTAGCAAAGTCTGAGCTTCTTTGCAGCATACAAGGCTTACACTATGATGTGGAGAAAGGGAGAGGCCATGTTTCTAGTGAACACATAACTTAAGGACATAAGAAGAGCCCTGCTAGATCAGGGCAGAGGCCTATCTTGTCTAATATCCTGCTCTCACAGTGGCGAACCAGATGCCTGTGGAAGCGGGGGACTTGGGGGCAATGAGGCCTATGAAATTATTACCCCCCTTTTTTCAGCTTTATGTCTCACCAAAGCTTGTGTTGGGTGGCAGTCATAGTAGAAGTATTTGGCAGCTACTATTCCCCATTCTTAGAAGCAAAGTTATCTAAAAATGTGATTAAGCCTTTTTGCAAAATATGATTGGTTAATTACTGTGGAAGGAAATTACTGGGGTCCTTTACCTTTTTTTTTTACCTTTACCCAGTGCCTTTTTTGGGGGGGGGATGCAGGAGTACACATACCCCTAAACATTTTGTGAATCTAAGTTTGGCGTTATTGAGGGGCAGTATTTCAATATGAGTAGGAAAATGAGAGTACCCCTAAACATTTTTCTTTTAGAAAAAAAGTATAGTGGTATCTCGGGTTAAGTACTTAATTCGTTCTGGAGGTCTGTTCTTAACCTGAAACTGTTCTTAACCTGAAGCACCACTTTAGCTAATGGGGCCTCCTGCTGCTGCTGCGCCGCCGGAGCACAATTTCTGTTCTCATCCTGAAGCAGAGTTCTTAACCCAAGGTACTATTTCTGGGTTAGCGGAGTCTGTAACCTGAAACGTATGTAACCTGAAGTGTATGTAACCCGAGGTACAACTGTACTGCCTTTACCTCTTTCCCCATGAAAATCATATGAAAGCAGCAGATGTTTGTACTCACAGCATCTTTCGAAGAAACCATAGCCAAGAATATGCCAAAGTCCCCTGTCCCTCCCAACCCCTTGCTTGGTCAGTGGGAGAGTTCTTTGGAGAAGATTTTGGGGTGTATACAGCTGCAAAAGGAAGATGCCAACAGCATCCATTCCACTGGTGGATGGACTTAGTTGGTTTTGAGCCTGTGGTTTTTCATTACAGAATGGTAGCTACAAGGCAGTGTTTTAGACTTTTAGAAACGCTCCTCAAGACATCTATTTAAAGATATACAACATTTAAATTTATTATGTGCTTTATGTTGTGCTTTTCCGCTTTAATTTCTGTTTTGCATGATAATGTGCTAAATGTAAAGGGAAAAAAGTCAGTTTCATCATCTAATTCTGTGTTTGGAATAGTAGATTATTATTATTATTTGTTACCCACCCTTCATCCTAAGGACCCAGGACAGTTCATAATAATTTAAAATGTGCAATTTTTAAGCAGTGGAGGCATCAAATTTTAATTAGAAACTTCCTTTACGCTGGCATGAAAGTTGGCACTTTGGCATCTTCCACACAGTTTAAAACCAATTAGAAGGATAGGGTGGGTCCTTATTTCAATTATGAAGAATACTTGTGGGTTTTTTTTTTTAGCTTCCCCTCAGGAAATACTATACAACATTCTTATTTGAAAATTTACCATAGTGAATGCCAACAGTATACTTTATTTCTTTCTTACATGTTGGGATGAGAGATAGCATCTTATCTGGAATTATTCTATTTGCCTTGGCAAAATCTCTACGGGCAAAATCTTTCATTATCAGTTTTGTTGCCTGTTGTTGTTTCTCTGGCTGTCTAAGTTTAGTCACCAGGGATATACAGCAGCATAACTTTTTAGACGTTCATCATCTATTACATTTAATCATGTTTGGGTGTAACCCTAAAGAGATTTTACGCCCTTTGGAAAGCTAATGTGTGTCAAACGTACATGCCAATGTAAAGGAAGTTTCCAATGAACATTTGAGAAGATACCACCAATGCTTACAGAATGCACATTTAATTTTTTTTGTCAGTAGTTCATATTGTTGATTTGATCTGATATTATGTAGAGAGATATGATGTAATGGAAAACATTTTCCCCCTTCTAAAGTCCTGGCTGACACCCCAGAACCATCTTTCCAAAGGCAGGGAACAGGTTTACCTCTGAAAACACCGAACCTACCCCCACAAAATCTCTTACCTCATCCCTTCAGTGTGCAAACAATTTCTACAGTCCTGGATTGCAAAACCATTTATGATCATGACCATTGACCATTGATTTATGGTTGGCATCTGCCTTAAAAAGCAAACTGAATTTCCTCCCCATCCTTAGTTCTGTGCATTCCCTGACACTGAAACTAAATGAGCAGCTCCAGCTGCTGCAACTGATTTCTGTGTAAGCTGCTGAGCAGAAGTATGTGACTAACTGAAAACTAAGGCTACACACACACCATACACACTCCCCAAAGAATCCTGGCAACTGTAGTTTGTTAAAGAGTGCTGGAAACTGTAGCTCTGCAAAGGGTAAACTACAGGTCTCGTCTGTATGTTTTTGCCCTGGATTATGACCTCATGCATTAACAGCACTGCATATTTACCAGACCACATTCACATGAAATAAAGCCAAAAGGCATCATATCATTCTCCATCCATTTTGAAATGCTTGCCAGAGGCTCTGGGAGTCATTATGCCGCATAGAGCCTGTTCCATTCATTTCACCCTATGTTCCAAATGCATCTTAGCAAATTTCACAGGTCAGTGTTTTGTTGTGATCCAAATAATGATATTATGAAAAATATAAGAGCCAAATAAATGCTGTATGTCCCCTTTCTGATGTCAATGCCCCCCTATGAAATACTCCTGCCTAGCATTTACAGTGATACGTCTTCAGCACCAGGTGAAGTCCTCTTTGTTCAACCAGGCCTTTTAACATATTTTAAACATTTTTGTTTTTTAAAAAAACAGGTATCTGTTTTAAATCTGATGCCAATTATTGTTTTAGTTCCAACTCTAATAGCACCTGTGCACTCTGTGTTACAAATATGTCTGCAAACATGACACAAAGATTGGCAACATTAACTCCACCGTGTGGGAATCCCCTGTAGACAATCACAGCATCTAGAAACAGACAGTGAGGTTGTGGATCCACAGCAGTGACCAGAGGATGGATGACCAATGGGAGGAGCACAGAGAAAAGAGACACCATGCTGCACCTGTAGCAGCAAAACTGGATATCTTCATCTGCCCCAGCTGCAACAAAACATGTCTCCCCCACATTAGTCTCTACAGCCACAGCAGGTACTCTAACTCTCCAATGGTTTGGCTTTACCCTCAAAGGCACTCTTCCATTGTCTCCTGAGATAGACAGATGCCAAGAGCAACTACTCTATTTTTACCTCAGTGAGATTTTTATGTTCTTGATTTTGTGTATGCTAGTGATACACTTTATCTGATTTGCTCTTTTATTGTATTATTTGATGTGCATTCTGATTTTTGTAGTTGAAATTGTTGTACCTCACAGAGGACTAGGTTAATAATGACTAGCATATGTAAACAACAGCTAACTATGTCAGTAAGTAAGTAACAGTTGGAAAATATACAGGGACCCTTTTTTTAACTAGTTGGAAGGGAAAGCAGCAATCAATGGAAGGTTTTCAATAGATAAACTGCTAGCAAGGAAAGAGTCGACCTGCGTCTTCTTTCTCCATCCCACTCCCAAATTTCTATCATTCTAATCAACCTGAAACCACCTTCAATAGTTTTTCATGAGAAAGGCCTTTGGCTGCTGCTGGTGGCAAGAGTAGTTTGAGGGCCACACTTCTGAGGGGTGTTGCTCACCTCTGTGAATGTTACATTAGTATCACAGGCAGGTACAAGCATAAATCTGAGTGCAAGGGGACTGTGCTAAATCATATGCCAGGCAACTGCAACAAACAGCTCTGCCTCCCAAGTGTCCCTTCATCTCTGGTAGTATCTTAACATTTCTAACTGTGAGCAAAGACACGGGCTGTGCTCAGCTAATTAGGCTTGATATCTGAGTTACTTAGTGGCTGGGGAACTGTCCTTAATAGGCGGACAGCTTGCTCTTTTGGATTGCAGGCAATAACTGTTAAATCCTCACTGTCGTCTACCAGAGGGAATACATTGCAATGTTTCACCTTCCATAATATATAAAATATTGGCATAATGTTCAAAGGAGGCAAAGACAGAATACATAACAAATACATTAGAAAGTGGTACCTTGAGCGTGTTCATCAGAGGTTGACTTGTAGTCTCTACCCCCAGCATTCTGATTCTTCAAGAGGGAATACGCATGAATTAGATATAAACTATAACAACCTCAGCATGGAACATCATGGTGTGAATCACGAGCATTTGCCTTTTACTGTGCTTTCAAACTAGCAACTACAAAACTCCTTAGTGCCTCCAACACACAATTTTAAAATCTGGAAAGTTTCTCTCCCCACTCTCTCCATTGCAAATGATCCCCAACAGCAAGTTTAATCACAATGGGTATGTTATTGGCCTTAGTTTGTCACCCTCAGAAGACAAGGTAGAGTGGCCAGATGCAGAAGGGGACAAGGCTCCTGCATCCTTTTCTGAATATTTATTAAAAGTGTGGAAGTCCGGTTTTCTTTTCTGTCTGACCACCCAAACACAAAATTGAAAGAGACACTGCACAATATTCAAACTAAGGCGACAATTCTATGTACGTTCACCTGGGAGTGTTCTATGTACGTTCACCGGGAACTGCCTTCCGTATAGGACTGCACTGTAAATTAGTTGAACTCAGTTCATTTTGAAATCAGTGGTCTGTTAGCCATGGGTGTATTAAGACCCCAAACTAGGAAACTAGCAAAAGAAAGTTGCATGGGACTTCCGGGTTAGCGCCATTGGCGAATGGCGGAGTTCCTCCGACCGGAGGAACTGGCTCCGTGGAAACTGGGTCTACCCGCTGCGGCGAAGGTGGGGACCCGCTAGAAATTCCAGGTGGAAGAAGCCTGGGAACGTGGGGTTCGGCAGAGCACCAGGAGCGCCTCCCCTACTCACGGGGAACCCCATTTTGGGGCTCCGGAGCGAAGTAGGGTGAGCGGCGTGGTGCTGCGAACGGACTGCTATTTTCACGGAGGGAAGCCGCATTGCCATTGCCGGAGAGCGCTGACTTTTTCCTGTCGACAATTGGACTCCAAATAAGTACCCGTGAGTAGAAACAGAAAATTGGATCAAGAAATATCCTAATTTGGCACCAAAGCAGGAAGGTTCAAAACAGGAAGTCCGCCTTCCGCTTTTTGTAAATAGACTGAAGCAAAAACCTTGTAAGCTAATAGCCTGGAAAGCTGTTTTACAAAGGTTGAAATTTCCTTCATTTATAACTACTAAAACCCCCTTGGAAGCAGGAGAAAAGGGGGGGGGGAATTTAACTGTTCAAGCCTGCAGGAGAGGGAGTAAAGGAAAATAAGTTTCCACCGTCTCAACCCTGGGAACGGGGTGTCAGAGGCAGAAATTATCGGAGACGTCCATTGACTGTGAACGGAACATCTTGACAGATAGCAAAAAAAAAAAAGGGAAAAAAAGAAAAAAAGGAAAAAAAAGGAGAAACAAATTGATTCCAATGTTGCCTTTTGCATTTTAAAGAAACAAAATATTTGAAAATTGAAAGTAACTTTCTTTTGTTGGACATGCTTTAAAAAGATGGACACAAATAGAAATTGTATCCTCTAGAGGGAGCTTGTCAAATTGCTGCTGCAGTTTACTTGGGGACTTCACAGCTGTGAGATTAACATCATGGGACCAGACTGTGACCTTGAATAAAAATGTGTTTGGAAGAAGTCCTGGTGCTTGCTTTTTGCAAGACAAGTGCTTTGTTGGAGCAGCTGCATGAGAAGGTGGATTTGATGAACGAGAAGTTGGATTTGATGACTGTTGTAATCAGTGAATGTGGACAAATAGGGAATACTGACATAGAAATCATACAGGGACCAATCCAGGAAACTGGTTTGACTGGGCAAATGCAAGGGCAGATAATAATGGAGGAAGTTACGGTGGTACCTCAAGCAATACAAATGGGGAGACCCGAGGCCCTGCAGGAGTATAAGTCGCCGTTTTGGAAGAATGATCTTGGAATGGGCCAGAGGGAGTCTGGAGCTGAGGAGGCTCTTAACTTTGGAGAGATTTTGAAATATGCTGTTAAAGATCTTCTGGATTATATTGATGGCTGTGGGGAATGGGACTGTGGGGAATGGGTGGGTCTGATGAGGGGAGATGGAGATAAGTATGGGTGGAAATCCCCTGGAGACCTATGCCTCAATGAGAAAGGAAAGAAACTAAGAAAGAGACCAACAAAAGACAAGGAAAAGTGCAAATATAAACAACAAGAAGAAGATCTGCAGAAGGGGCATGGAAGAGATTTAAGGGCCTCGGATATAAGACTACCAGGTTGATGGACTAGATGGAATGGATAGTAAGGACTGACATAACCCGAGACCAGGAAGAAGGGACATTGGATGAAAATTGGAAGAGTCTATAAAGAAAAATTCTTATTTTGGGAATTAGTGTAAAATTAATTAATATTAGGGAGAATGTTGGAACGAAATTGTCTGGCTTTAGTAAAAATGATATAAGGAGTTATGTATAAATAAGCATTAAGTTTTTAAGTTTTAAGGTATTTTATGATAAGATAAGGTTAGATAAAGTAAGGCAAATTGAATAACAGAATATGGTGAAAGATGGATAGGATGTATAAATTATTGAATGTTAGAATGATGTTGGAATGAAGTTAACTGGTTTTAGCAGTAATGTTACAAAGGAGTATGCAAAAATGGATTGTTAACAGGTAAGAATGTAAAGTTATAATATATCAAGATAAAGGACTAAGATAAAAAACAAAGAGGGAAAGGATTTGCTGAATTAACTAACTGAACTGGAATACAAAAAAGGGAGGTGTGAGGAGGTCAGGGAAACAAGTAAATGAAAGATAAGATATGGAAAGATGGATTTGTTTTTAATTGTTTTTATTTTTCTGTATTATGTATTTTTTGTTGCTTTTTTCTTTCTTTTTCTTATTTTTCTATTTTTTTCTGAAACTTTAATAAATATCATTTAAAAAAAACCAAAAGAAAGTTGCATGAAGCACTAAAATGTCATCTGAATGCATCGGGGGGGGGGGGGGACGACGACAGGAAAGGGTTGAGAAGAAAGATGGACTAAAATGGAGAAAGATGGAAAGGATATGCTGAATCAATTAATAGAAGTGGAATACAAAAAGGGAGGTGAGAGGAGGTCGAGGAAACAAGGGAATGAAAGATAGAGTATGGAAAAGGGATGATGTATGTTTTTAAATTGTTTTTGTTTTGTCTTATTTAGGGTTAAGGTTAGGGAGTGGGTTTTGTTTAGTTTAGTTTAATGTGTTTAGTTTTGAGTTTAGGTTGTGTTTTGTATTGTCTATATATTGTATTGTATTGTTTTTTTCTTTTTCTCCTTTGTCTTTTTTTTCTTTTTTTCCCCTTTCCCTTTTTGTAATCTATAAAAGTAATAAATATTATTTAAAAAAAAAGAGAGAAGAAAGATGGACTAAATCACTATCTGAATGCAGTCCATATCTTAATTCCCATTGATTCTAATTGGTAGTAAGTTCAACTAGCCAGAAGTGACTAATAGCACAAGCTATACACATAGACTCACAACAACAACAAAATCACTGGGTTCAACTGGGAATAAAGTAAGGTAAAGGGACCCCTGACCATTAGGTCCAGTCGTGACCGACTCTAGGGTTGCGGCGCTCATCTCGCTTTATTGGCTGAGGGAGCCGGCGTACAGCTTCCGGGTCATGTGGCCAGCATGACTAAGCCACTTCTGGCGAACCAGAGCAGCGCACAGAAACGCCATTTACCTTCCCACCAGAGTGGTACCTATTTATCTACTTGTACTTTGACGTGCTTTCGAACTGCTAGGTTGACAGGAGCTGGGACCGAGCAACGGGAGCTCACCCCGTCACAGGGATTCGAACCGCCAACCTTCTGATCGGCAAGTCCTAGGCTCTGTGGTTTAACCCACAGCACCACCCGCGTAAGCACCAGCTAAACAGGTAATCCTAGTTTGCAATCCTAGTTTGGATTTTTCCCACTGCAAGGAAATGAAGAATACAACTGTTAGTGCCTTGAAAAATGCCCACCCCACAACTGCTTCTAATATTGGTGAACTTGTGAAGGATAGCAGAGTTTGCTTTTCCCCCTCAGACTTTTAAAGTAGGAGATGAAAAGACAACATAAAAAAGAGAGAGTACATCAAATAGTATTTCAAACGAAAGCTGAAAAATCTACAAGCATCTCCAATATATTTACATTTCTCCATAAAGTATGCTTTTCATTCTAAGAGTACCAAATATTTTTCCTGATGTCTGCTGTTAAAGAAGATGGCTTGGGTAAGATACAGATTAGAAGGTTCAGGGAGAAAAAATGTTAAAGCTTTTATTCACTGGGTTGCTTAGATTTCACTGCTCTTCTCTTAACTCTGAACTCATTTAATGTACCTTAATGCAATCCAGACCTTCCTGTATGACACACCTCTATAGTAACTAAAAATCAGATATATTTTTTAAGGTGAGGAGGAAAGCGTCAACTCTATTATTTTCCCACTGCACTAAAAAAAAAGAGAAGATAAACCATGTTATCTCTCCCCCCCCCCAACCATCTTTTAGTACTAAACTAGATGATATGTAAACTCTGCATCTGTGTCCTTAAGTGCAAGATTTCTTAAAACATAGGTTGCCAGTGCAGGGGGATCTTTTCAAATTTGGGGCCTATTATGGGAATAGGGGACTTTAACCCTTCCTCTCTTGCTGTGGTCCTGATTCAGAGTGCCCACCATTTCAGCAACTTGCACAGGGGGAAAAAACTCATCTTCTGAATTTCTATGCAAAATGCCAGTGATGAAAATTAGGGATATGCAGTTTCTCACCTACTCTCAGAATTTTTTACTTAACCCTACCAAAATAAATTTCATTTTTCTTGAACACCAAATATTTACCCGAGCAAGAAATTTTCCAAATTCACCTTAAATTTCAAAGTGAAATGCAGTGGGAAGCCTAGTGAATAGTCATGCCCTTGTCATTAACTGAGCGGTTGGAAAAATGACAATGGGCAAGGCAGACGATGGCATTCTAGTTAGGAAAAACAGGTACTGAAATGTAATAATATGGATAGAATCCAATTGGTTTTCCCTGCAGCCTCACACCTTCTTCCACCTGTTCTGAAGGGTTTCCCAATTCTCTGGAGCTGATTTCGGGCATCAGAGGCTTTAGGGATGAATCTAACTAAAACATATAAAAAAACAATGAGGGGTGAATCAGCAAAAACTGCCATCTCTTTTCTTCCATCAGCAGACACATCTGTTAGATCAAAAACCCTGTCCATGAGCACAGTAGGCTCCCACCCTATGTGTTTAAAGAGGCAAGTTGCTTGTCCCACAAATCCATTGCATGCATTTTCCTGTGTCCTATAGGAATAAGGCCATGCAACCTTTGCTTTTCATTATTCTAGAGAAAATATCCTTAATTTCTTTGTATGCACCTGAAGGTTCAGTTGTTTATGTTGCAATATTGCTTAACAGGGGTTTCCACCCCGCTCCATTCTTTGTTGGATGCACCAGTTGTAGCAATTTATCTTCTGCATTCTTTGTTGAATTATAATGTGACAAAATGTCTTGCTAGCCATATGTTAGATTATGTGTGTAGAATGAGATTTGCCACTGACGTTTTGTGTCTTCAACCAATATATTGTCTCTAACAGAAAAGCTAAAGTAATAAAAAACAAAACCCAATGTGACAAACAGGTCACTTTTGAAAATACATACATAACCTTGGGATCAGGGAAGGAGACTAAATACAGTTTTGCGATTGAATCCCAGAGAACAAATGAACATGTTATTCTACTGAAAGGACTGGCTCTAGAGTGTAGATTGTAAAGCTTCTTGAACTTCAAAGGCCCCATCCACAGGCTGAGGAAACGGATGTGTTGAGATTGTGGTTAAGTGGATCTATATGGAACTTGTCATGTGGTGAATAATCATGTGATTGCTTGTTTCATCCCATGAAGGGCTGCTTTCATTGCTGGTGTGGGAAAGCTATGGTGATGTAGTCACCTTGGTGAAGCTAAGCAGGTTTGGGTCTGGTCAGTGTCTGGACGGGAGACTGTCTGAGAACCACATGTAAAACTTGTACAATGGGACTTCCCCACATGCACCACATGTACCCCCTGAAATTGGCTTGAGGGGTGTTAAAGGAACCCACAGAACAACACATGGGGGAGGGGGTCATTCTGTCTAGTAAGCTGAGCTGCTTGCACAATCGAACATTAGTAACAGTGCAGCATCAAATTCTACACCATCTAACTAAAAAACATGAAGGGGCAATTAGGATTGGAAAGTGGTCCACATTAGGAACTGCATTGCCTTTGGATGGCATTCCTGAAACTATCACCAAGGAGTGCACTTCCAACAAACAAAATAAGAGAAGAGAATGGCATAAATCCCACTGGTATTGAGAATTCACTGTTGTCTTTCCCCAGGTGAAATCAGAGCAGCATTTATGTTCCATAAACGCGCAGAGCTGAAACAGCTCATTTCTTTTTTATTTCTTGTAATCGATGAGACTGCCTGGCGCTTGTGGAAAGATAATAAAACTTGAGAGCATGTGCCTAGCTGTGCTTAATCTTATATCATGCGGTTGGTTTCATCGATTTTATGATGATCAATGATCATTGGAATTGGAACTGATGAAGATCTCATGATGGAAGCAAGAGAACAATCTACAGTTATAGCTAATATACAGAATAAATATTAGGGCTGTCATATTTACCGAAGCCCAATTACTGGCTGGGGCCAGTGATTCATCCAGAAGTTACAACAAAATTACTGCTAATAAATGCTATTATAAATGCAGATTGGATTGCCCATTACATAACTGGGTAGATTTTATTCTCTGATGGATTTATAGTAGGAGCTGCACAGTTTTGCAAAGGATGCTGCTGAATACCAGCTGCTGGGAACCACAGGTAGGCAAAGTACTGCTGATGATTGCAGGCTTCAGACAGGCATCTGGTTGGCCACTGTGAGAGCAGGATGCTGAACTAGATGGGCTAATGGCCTGATCCAGCAGGCTCATCTTTGTTGGTTTCTATTTCCCTCACTGAGAAGCAACTGCAGTCACAAGACATTGTTTTGCATTCCACAGTCAGAGTTACTGTTGGATTCCCACGGGAATGGGAGACTGGATGTGACGTACACTGGTTTCCTGTTTTTCACTGTTCTCTCGGTGTTCTTTGTTTCCGAGAGGAGTTGCTTCTCTGCTTTCGCAGAGGCAAGATGCACGTTTGTATTCTCTCAGCATAGAAGTGTAAATAAAGTTAAGAATATGGCACATACTGCTTATCCTTCCGCTGTGTATGACGACGCTCTGCTTGGGCTCAAGATAAGACAAGCCTGTATCAGCTTCAGCTTCAGATGGGCCGAAGCTGGTCAAAATCTCACAATCTTATGTTCCTACTCGTTTAAAGGAGAACTTCAGCTTGTTATGCAACTGAACCCCTTGCCACTCAGTAACCTATAACATTTTATACTTCATGGATACTTACACAGTACATATGAAAGCCAATGTGGGAGGATGGACGGAGTGTTGAAGGCAAGGCCCTGGTGATTCATGAAGCTCACTGGTTACCTAAGCTCAGACTTAACCACAACACTGTTATTTTATGAGTACAAATTGGGAACAAGGAACCATAATGAGCTCCCTGGAGGAAAAGTGGGATAAAAATCTAATAAATGTGTATCTTAATCTATGTGGGAAAGAGTAGGGCTCATCCAGTTCTCTGAGTACTGAGTCAGCTAAAAATATCTAAAAGACATAAAGAACTAAACTGAAAGGTATGGTTTAGGCTAGGTGTAGCCAGCATGGTAGCCTCCAGATGTCATGGACTACAGTTCCCATCACCCCTGACCATTGGCCTTTGTGGTTGGGGTTGATTGGAGTTGTAGTTGGCAACATCTGTTGGCTTCTTCTGGTTTAAGCTAGTACTTCAGCCTTTTTCTGAGGGAATTTTGCTGAGGGAATTATGTTCTGCACTTTGTTTCATGGATTTGGGCAGCAAATTTCCACAGAAAATCTGTCTGTCAGTTCAAATTATTGTTTCCTCTTGTGAATCCATCCAGCATTATTAATGAGTTACTTGAAGTCTGCAAAGCAAAACTCATAAGCATGTTTTGTCCAGAGTTGGACTACATCATGAGTTTTACTCTTTTACATTAACCTGAGGCATTTTCAACCATACATCCCCGGATTGTACTGCATAAAACATTGAAATACTATGAAAATTCTGGAAGCCTACTATATATTTTGGAAAATGGCTTGTCTGTTTCTCCATTGTCTATATATATTTGTCTGCCTCTCAAGATAGTGTTGCACAAGAGTTCCCAAGGTGGTGGTCTACATCAACATTTAGGTGCTGGGTGCCATTTTGAATCAATATGGTGGACCAAAGTGTGACTTGGGCATGACTTCACCTTTGGCATAGGTTTGGCTGCCTCTCAAGGCTGCCTCATCACCAAACTCGGCATGAGGGTTAGCAGGGTGGGGACAGCAGTGTTCATTGACATTTGGATGCCAAGTCCCATATTGATTCAAGATGGAGATCAAAACATGACTTTGGGTTGACTTCACCTAATGTTTGGATGGGTCCAAGCTCACAAATCACACTATCCATTTAAAAATCATAATATTTTTAAGTTTCTAAAAAACCAGGCAGCACCAGGCAATCCCCACTAGACTCCTTAGGGTTTTGGCGTTCTTTTACACAGCATGGCTGATTTTGAAATGTCCTCTGGTAGTTTTGTGTCCAGATTAAGAAGTTATGGAACTGCAATATTTGATTTTACACTCTGTTCTAGTTATTTTCTTGCCTCCTTTGAAGAATGTGGGGCTTAAGGGAGGGAATAAAGAAAATGGACTGGGCATATGCCTTTCACACAGCAAGATACTACTTTGTCCATTAAAATTGGTGGTTATCAAGGTACTCCTGTTGGTCCTAAGTAGTGCCATATTACTGATAAGGTACATTGTAGCTCTTACCTCAGGTACATAATCACCATCTTAAAAGTAGTGCTTTTTAAACTGTAAAAGGCACCAGCAAGATCTGATATATGACTAATGTAATAGACTGGAATTTCCCCAATGTTCTGTTGCATTGCTGTAGACTGATTAATAACAAGAGGCAGCTCCTTGTCCTAACACTTATTTTTCTTTAGAAGCTGTAAGTCACTGAAAAGGTGTTGAGACTGAAAAAAATGTACCTGATCTAAAGAAAAATGGCCAAGAATTTCTTAGAGAAATTATATGGATTTTCCTTCTGCTCCCTAGTTACTCTACTCATACATTTACAAATAAATATACTAATATCACTGTAATCCTCTCCAGTTGCCCACACATTCCAGAACAAAGACACAAGACAATAAAATGGGGATAAACTAGGACAATGTCATTTAATGGCTGATTGCAAAATAAGGCCTTATCTACTTGCCACCATCTAACTAATGCTTTAAGGAGGCGTGGTGCTCAGCAAAGGACTTAGTTTTTCTTATCTGCTTAAGATGTGTCGAGGAGGGCCCAGTTCACACTAGACTCTTGGGCTGGGGTATTGCTTAGGGTTTTTGCTGATGCGTGTGTGTATGTGTTTGTTATTATTATTTATATTAATTTTTGATATATTTATTTTGTATCTTTATTATGATTGATGTGGAAATTGCTCAGTTTGGTTCCCCATCTCTGCATTAGTGCCTTAACTAAAATAACCTGTAGCTGAACAATATGTGAAGCAAAGTCACAGCACAGCAGAGGCCATGGTCTGTTCAGTAGCTAGTTACCAGCCACTGTAAAAATGAGAAAACAAAATTATAGGCAATACTGCTTCATACATATGGAAAGAGGGTAAGATGGAAATAAATGATACAGTTCAGTGAACAGAACAGGCTCAGGGCTTGGTGCAAGCAACTGCTGTCTACTTCTGATGGAAATTGTTAAGCATCCATTTTCTTCCTGAGCCATCCATAACAACTGCTCCACAAAAATGAATGTTTTTAGCAGTCCTTTCTCTTTGTCTGCCTTTAGGACAAAGACTAACTCACACACCTCAAATGGGGATTTGCAACTGAATACCCCATGTGATTGAAGTTAAACACCTTGTGACAGAGTAGTAGAGATATATAATCTGTTAGGCTCTCTGGGACTCTTTGGTTTAGCTCAAAGGAATTTTCCACACTATACTCTTAGCATACAAAGCTGTTTTCCATTTCAGTGTACAATTAAACAATTATACTTAACAAGGCCTTCCTAGTTTTAAAGCCTTCCTAGTTGATGGCAAGTTGATGGGAGTGAATTCCATAGTTTAACTATATGCTCTGTGAAAAAGTACTTTCTGTTGTCTGTCTTCAGAAAGCAGGGAATTCTAAGAGCTTCCTTAACTACCACGTAACAATTTTAAACCTCTTTTCGGGGGATGTGTTATTTCAATGATCCTTACAACAGGTAGGTCAGTATCACTACTGTTTTGCAGATTTGTGATAGATAGTGGCTGGGTTTAGCAGTTTACACAATGCCACTTTGAGAATTTATAGCAGAATTTGAATCTAGTTTAGAATATGGGGAACCTTTGGCCCTCAAGATGTTACTGAACTACAACTCCCATCATTTCTGGCCTTTGGCCATGCTGGGTCTGATGAAAATTGTAGCTCAACAACATCTGGAGGGCCAGATGTTTCCCACACCTGCTCTAGCCACAGTTTGTTGCAAGCAAATCTGGGTTGGATTCCAGGATAACTGCACAGAAAGCAGGCTAACTCTTCCTTCAGGTGAGTATATGGACTTGCTATTTTCTTCTAACCAAGTCCAAGTCCTGTAAGACAGAGTACTTGTTTGTTGTCCATAGAGAAAACATAAGTAAATGGTAAAAATATTGCACAAGGTGGTTTATAAACAATTTTTAATGCACAATCATTCATATGCAGAACGGGTTTCAGTGTTTTCAGGAACTGGAATATGGCAACTCCAGTGCAATGACTTCACACAGTCTGAAACAGGTAGTACATTTTTCTGTATCCTTTTCTAACCCTTGTCATCTACTACTCCAAAGTCGACAGAATTAATTTGAATTTTGATGGTTGCCTATGACAACCCAGAATGACCACTTTTCTTGGGTATGGGGGGAGGTGTTACTTATCTTTCTGCATTCTTTGGGATTTTCACCTGTCACAATGAGATAATCAAGGCCTGTTTCAGAAAAAAGGAAAAAATGCAATTACATAGCTACTTTACTTCAATGAGACGCTTGCATCTTTACACCTTGTATTTTCATGTCAAGCACCATCTGACTTAAAATAAAATACTGTAAAGGCTTCTTATAGTCTTATAGCAGGTGTCTTACAAATTTTAAATGCAATTTCATTAGGTAGAGAAAGTTAATTTTCAGTTTAGAAATGAAAAGCTATTGAAAAGTCCCCCTTTCCATTAAATTTACTAGCATGAATAGAAAATCATTTTCTACTAACATATTAGTTACCAGCTTGGCCTGCCTTATTGTTTCTTTTAAAATGTAGATTTCTCCTTTTATTTTGCATGCCTTTTATATTGGAAAGAAATTTTCAGATGAGAGATAAATATGAGAGCTAGACCCTGCCTAGTAAGGTTGACAATTCAATCCTAAATGAACTGAGTAGGAATGGATTCTTTGATTTCAGTGGAATAAGCTTCTAAGTCACAGCTTAAAAAAATAAGTATCAAGAAATATCAAGAAGTATGCCCATTTAAAGGAATAAAAGTATTTACAGACATTAAGTGGAGAGGGATCATTGCATTATACCACATCCATTCTGAATACATATGCTGGAACTGAGAGGTACACTTAAGGATGGGGAAGTTGGAATGTTATTCAGTGCAGCCTATGAGCCTTAGAAACACACGACCAGCCTTACACCAGGTTAGACCCTTTGCCTGTCTTGCTCAGTATTCTCTACACCAGGTGTGCATTATCTACTCTGTTTTTTCGCCTGTGTTCTGAGATTCATCAGCCAGAGGCAGTTAGAAAATAGTGGCAGACAGTCAAGCTAGCTGGCCAGCCACCCAGCTGACCAGCAAGACATTTGCTAAGAATTAAGGAACAAGATGCCTCTGAGCAGATGCTCAGGCCAGGAATTATATACTTTTAAAGCAGCCTATTCTTTTCTTTGAGGAGAGGGAAGCATTTTTGTTGCTGCTGTCGTTGTAGCAATTTTTTTGGACATGGCTATTTCCACTTGAGGCTATGATTTAAATATCTAAATCTCCACTACCGCCACTCTCTTTGGTACAGGCATGGCTTCATCTGCTCACAGTTCTGCGAGCGTCAGCCCAAAGAATTGCAACAGTGTTTGTTAAATAAAAAGCCTCATTTATCAGGATGACAAATATAGCCCCGTCAAAATATGGTACTGTAGATCAATTGGATAATCTCAACTAGCAAAGTGGCCCCAGCCCACCCCAGGAACCCAGCAGAAGAAATTTATCCTTGGCAGTTGATTATGCAGTCGCCATAGAGGCCATCATGAAAGTCTCTGATTTAGAGGGTGAACAGTTCAAATCTCCCATCTACTCTCCTGAATAAGATTGACTACCCATCGGGAAGAAAACTGAAGTTTTCTGCAAGTCTGCGTTGAGCATCTAGCATTAAAACAGCTGGAGTTCACTTCATAATGATAGCTCATTTCACAGAAATGAAAAGTGATAATAGTGTTCCTTTCTGTTTATTGCCCTACGCGATGACTAGAGGTAAAATGTACACTTAGTGCTGTGTGGATTACAGAGCGGTGCTTTATACAATTAGGCGAACCCTCTATGTTGGAGCCAATTCATTTCCATCAACTTCTAATTTTTTATTTACCATGGACAAGCTACTGTAACCACAGGCACCTGGGTCATGTTTATTTTATGCTTCCAGGATCTTTGTTGTTTATGTAAAGTTCCTTAGCCGCTGGTTTCAATCCAGACTTGCCCTCCCACAAACACAGGGCTCTCTTCTGTTCATAGAAGGGACTGAGGTCCAGTGGAGGCTCCTACCATGGAATACAATTTTTGCCAATTTCTCCTTCTCCTTGTGGTCACTTTTGCCCCCTCCCACACTGTCTTGGTGTCACCCTACAAAGGGGGTCGGGAAATATGCCGGTCCTCTTTAGCCAAATAAAGACAGCAAAGTTCATATTTATTGCAGACTGCAGCAAGAATAAGTGATCCAGAGGAATTCTCCAAATTCTGGACACCGAATACACAATTCAAGGCACTTTTATAACATTTGCATGCATGATCACCTCGTACACGATCCTTTCCAGCAATATTATTGGTTAGCAGAATGCATGGACAGCCTGTGGACCCCAAAAACAAATTTCATTGGTCAGAACAGCCTGCCCCTAATTACTATGACAATAGGTATCTTTAAGCAAAGTTCATACAAAATGTTGCTTTTCTGCTATCTGTTACATGAAGCCTAATCTGGGTCAGGAGAATTTATTGTTCTCCTGGCTTTGATGCCAGCCCCCAATCTTCTGTGGAAGGCCAGCGAACTCTTAGCATGCTTTACTAAGCTGATAAGGTGACACGAGAAGCCCATGTGCTATCTCAGCAAAAGACAGAAATGCAGCTTTTATTCAGAGGTGAGGGTGCAGGGAAAAGAGAAGAATCATTTAAAAACAGAAAGCAACTTCAAACTAACAAGCTGTCAGGACTTCAAGGCCAAGGCAGCACTGAATTACTTGCAAAATCAACAGGCAGGAGAGAGGTGGCTATGTTTCCAATACATTGCCAATACAGGGCAATGGCAGAGATACTTGTGATTGTGGCTGTGATAACGCATTTATGCAGATTCAGCACTTAGCAGGCTGAGGTCAGTTGTGTAACGAAAATGTATTCTGTGACAGAGGGTGTGAACATAGGTGTGTTTACTATGGGTTCTGACCAGTGGCGTAGCGTGGGGGGTGCAGGGGGGGCCGGCCGCACCGGGCGCAACATCTGGGGTTAGGGCAAATCCATGGGGTAGGGGGCGCAAATCCACGGGTTAGGGGGCGCAAATTACTTGCCTTGCCCCGGGTGCTGACAACCCACGCTACGCCACTGGTTCTGACATCCTTCCTGGGCCAGGGCATCCAAATATCACTGGAAGGCACAAGAGCAGATGTACAGGCAGATACAGAGGTAAGGTGTACTCAATAAATATAATCTCTCCTCACTTTCTCCCAGCAGAAATGTCCCATTTGGAACTCTGAGCCCAACCTCCTGTGTTTTGAACTAAGAACACAATCCTATTTTCCCTGGGAGCACATTTCAGGGGATCTCCCTCTCTATGGGTGAGGAGGGAGATTTGTGAGCCTGAGCAGGAGGTCCACCTACAGGGTTCCCTTGCCACTGCTGCGGAAATATCCATGGCTGTACATTTTAACCAAAGGTCCATCAAGTCAAGCAGCCATCCTGTTGCCTGCAGTTGGCCAACCAGGTGCTTAGATCAAGACCTTGGGTGTGCTGAAAATAACCAATCACTGTCTGACCCTACCTTACATAACCAAGGAATGGTGTGCTTACGACACTAGTAAGTATGGGGGGGGGAGTGCCAGTCCTCACCAGCAAGAAAGGGGAGGGGCCAGCGCATGGGGTAGGTGTGGGCCTGATGCCCAAGCTGGGTGGTGGTGGGGGGGGGGGGTTAGATGCTTGTTGCTTCCTTGCCTCCCACCTACTGGGGCATCGCCACCCAGGTGAAGAGGTCTTCTCCGCCCGGCTTTGGGAAGGAGACAACAGGGCTCCAAGATCCTGTCAGAGCATGGTGCCTCCTTCCCTAAACTGGGCAAATGCTTTCTGGGCTTGAGGAAGGATGCACGATGCTCTGAAGGGGTCTGAGAGCCCTTCTACCACCTTCCCACCCCAAAAAGTGATGGTATTGCATACCATTGCATACTGTCACAAAAAAGAACTGCTGGTAAGTGGCAATTTAGCAGCTGGCATCATTGGTGCTGTGAGAAAAGTACTGCCCTGCACCACTGATGGGTGTAAATGCAGTAATCTGTTCATTAACAAATCCAAAATTGATTTTCTGGATTGATCACATACAACCCAAATCAGCCCACTCATCTTCTAGAAGCTATTCCGTCTTCTTTTGCTCTCCATTTTTACACCACCCCCTGCTTTATGAGCATTTTTTACCCACCCCTTATTGGCAAGGGTGGGAAGGAGGGCAGGATTCACACGCAATGCAGTCAACTGCCTCTGGAACACGTCTCTGGGGAAATGTCTCTGCATGGCATTAGGCAAAAAGGAGGAAGGGCGGGACTGAGCTCCTATGAACACCCCTTCATGAGCCTGGTGTGAGTTGTCTCTAGTTAAACTGAGGGAGTCCCCATTCCTACAAAGAAAAGAGAATGAATGGGAACACCCAACTATTTCCATGCAGCCCCACCCCATGGGAGAGAAGCATCAGTGGCTTCCCAGGGGATTTGGTGGGGCAGTGAGAGGAAGGAGAGGTCCAGGAGGATACTGTGGAGTGGAGGGGCTATGCAAGGCAGGAAAGTGGGGGTGGGTGGGTTAAAAATGCCCTAATATCTATTATTTTAATGTTCAATTAATAATATATTGCTGAGTATTTTAATTATGAATATTTATATTTTAATGTCTGTGTAATTGTTCTTTTCTTCACTTTGCAAATCACTTTTTTCTTCACTTTGTAAATCACTTTTATGTCTGTTTTTTACAAGTGATATATTATTATTATTAAAATCGTAAGAAATGAGTGACTACTTTTTCTGTTTAGGACAGAAGCTTGTTTGCTTGTTTGTTTTGTATCCCTGGAAAGTGTGGTTTTCAGAATCAATTCTGCAAATGTGTGGATAGAATGATCTATGCCTTGTGCTCAGAGATGCTCCCAGGAACAGCATTCATCGATGAATCTAGCTTTTGCTAATGCAGTTGTCTTTGAGCCATTTGTGTGGGTGATATATTAATAGGAAATGTTTTCATGTGGATAAAAAAAGAAAACCATTCCTAAGTTTACGCCTGGGTGCAAAACATTAACATCAGAACTGGTTATCATAAATGTGATTGCAAATGTTAGTGTTGGTGTTCCTCTTCCAGCTCCTGTCTGTGCCAGCACTACCCTGCCTCATGTTGCCGTTATTGCATTATGTATTCTGTGCCGCATAGACTAGCAATTGCACTTGCAATTTATTTACTTGTTTACAATTCTTTGCAGTCTAACATTGCCAGCAGACAAAGCTAAACAAAATTATGGGTAGCCAGAAGGAGTGGCTAACCATTTTCTGGCCCCAGAGCCATATTCACCCTTGGTACAATTTCCCTTACGCTTCTATTTCATATTAATGAGATGAGTTTATTCATATCTTCTTCATTTTCAAGAAAAAAAATTACAAAGTTAGGTGCCTGCTTCCTTCTTTTACGGCCTCCAAATTGGAGGATAATTAAATATTATTATTATCATCATTTAAAAAAGGATTACTTTGGTTAATGTTTGGATCACAGATTAATGATTGTTTTGATACTCCTTTGAGTCCAGAAAAGCTGGCTAATACTTTGAAAAATAATAGGTAATAAGAAGTGGAGTCTGCTGGGTTTAATGCTCCTGTTCTTGGCTCCAGTCAGCCTCCTATGCCCCTTTCCAGGATACTATATTCCATTGCTGTTTTCTGTCTTTTTCAACAGACGTTCAGAATATTATAGCTCAGTCCCCATTTTGGCTTATTTGGGGGTGGGGTGGGGTTGCTCCCTTACATTTTTTACTAAATAATTTCTGTACTCTTGCAAACTTGGGGGGTCTTGTGAGCACGCTGATAGGTCCCTCTTGTTTCTTGGTGGCCCTGTTTTGGTTCCAATTCTGTTGGCACTGTCTGGCCAAGTTTACTATCAGAGTGATAAACATGAATAATTTGTCATGTGAAATGTGCTGCTGCTCATTTTCTGTAGATCAATTCCCCATGGGTGTTCCATCACAGCTCACAATTTAGGTGCACAGTATTCAGTGCCTAAGTTGTGAACACTTTTTGCAAACTTATCCCCCAGTCCCAGGCTTAACAGCACCCTTTAATGCTACCACTGCAAAGTCAGTATGACTTCATCAAGTCTGCTAATTTCATAAGGTGTGACTAGTTCAGAACCTAGGCTGTCTTGATTCCTCCTAATGATTCTGACTTACAAGTAATGGGTCTAAAGAGACAAAGCTTGTTTAAAACACAGATGACAAGATGCAGAGAACTTTGCGCTCTAGGCATCCATTTGTTCCATTCAATAACCTCTCTCTAGTGATAGTAACGCTACACTATTATGATGGCTGATTTATTGTAGTTTCTGCCACTAATCTGCAAGAGGAATTGACAGTATCACAGTATCAGTAAACTAGCTTATTCAAAGCCCAGGGGCTGTGTATCATCCAGCAGCAAAGTAGCTAATCTTCTCTGATGTTATGGTGGGGATTGTTAGGTTCCTCTCACTGCCATTGAATCTGATGTCATACTCACAGAGTAACTGTGGTCTGGGAGTGCTAAGGGTTTGAATGGGGCATCTGAATCTGGATTCTCATTTCAGTGAGCAATTTAAGCATAAAACCTGAAACAACTGCCTACAAACGATGGCTTTTCACATGAAACTTTGTGTCCTTTCTCTGACTGTGACCTTAGCATCAGCTCATTTCATTTGCTCTTACTGGCTACCAGATTTTTGCTGGTAGAAGCTAATATCACACTAAGCATGAACAGTTTAGCAAGTTTTCTATGCTGTGTTGATCAGGGAAGTAATGTATGGCTGACTTTAAGTTTGTAGGCAAAGCTTCCATCAGTCAGAACTGATCTCTGCATCCCATTTCTGCACCACATCTGCTTCAGGTAATAATCTAACGTAAAGATCCAAACTACTTTGATACTGGAACCATACTGATATTTGTAATACCCCCTCACTGAAGAAATTTGCAAAAATTAAGTTTCACCCCTAAAATGCCACGCAAAATTGATTTTTATAGCAGACGTAACATTCTGACACACCTGACAGGCCCAATTCAGGAGAAAATAGATCAATGGAGAAAGAGACCATACACACAGCATAGTGAACAATGTAGCTGGTGTGTTACACTTGCTAACAGGCAGTGTTTGGGAGAGGGCAGCTGGCATGTGTTTAAATAAAGCATCAGAGAAAGGGAACTGTAGTTTCAATACCTAAACAATAATAGGCAGCTCAGGAATTCTCTTCCCCCACATCTTTTAAAAAGAAAATGTGTTGTGCTTGCTTAGCTGAAAAGTCTATCATTAAAAATGTCTGACATAATAATATAGGATACAGGCATTGAGGAGAATACTCATCGTCAGCACAATAGAACAATTTATTGTTTCCCTTTTTATTATTAGGGTTCTGTATTATTGAATGAGCTGCTTAAAAAATAATCAGACTTGGATATCAGCTTAAGATGAGGCAGCAGACATCTCGCTAAACTTCTTGCCCTATGCATTGAAAGCTAACAAAAATTAAATGGACTATATTGGAATGAATGCTTTTCACTTTAGTTCTCTACAGTGATAAAAAACCAAAAACCAAAAAAAAAAATGCATTATACATGAATATTTACTTATTTATTGATGCATAATTGCTACTCTCCCAACAGAGTCCTAATTGCTTTTCTTTTTTTCTTAAGTGTCATTTTTAACTTTGTGTTCATATAAGTTGTTACCCAGAAGGATCCATTGCTATTATGTAAGTGTAAATCATACTAATGTGCTTGCCCAAGTCAGTTTTTGTGTAAATTGGAGCACCAATACCTCATGAGTTATGGCAAAATAATTTAGCTTAGTAACCTTTTTTTTTTTTGGATTATTATATTTGCAATACTAATATAATGTATCTCCCACTGCAATACTACTGGAGTTGGAAGAATTTGCTACAAAACAGAATGAGTAGCCATAATACAGTACTGTAGTTTACTCTGGATGGTTAAGAATTCAGGATGGGACACAGGTAATTAAAACAATTTCTAATGTTCTGGAACAGAAACTTTTTTTATGTTTGCTGTTTTTTATTTGGTAAAATGTAATGCTACAAAATAAGCAATTTCCAAAAATGGAAAGTGAAAAGGACATTTTATGATGATATTTTATGCTGATGAAAACATACAGCCTCAGATTTCCATGAGCAATCATGTTATTAAGTTATCAGCCAAGAAGAGACATAAAAGGTCTTTTAGTAATATTGCACGCCTAGTCCCATGTAATGTGACACATTTTAGCAGCACCCTTAACAAGAGCTAAATGAACTTAACTGGATTTTCTGCTTATGTGCATGGTGTTTAGATTTGTTTGACTGCAACAAAATCCCTAGGAACAGGACTCTTCTCATAAATTACCTATGAATAACTGAAATGCTTTATTAAGTAAGTGCCAAGGCGTAATGTGATTTTACTTTTCATTTATATTTTAGAGTGATGTGGGGGGAGGGGAGGAGAGAGAAATAAAGTTCCCACTTTTTATTTCCCTTATGATTCGTTAGAGAGAGAACAACTGGCAATAAGAGGGTGAGATTACCATACCCTCCAACATTTCTCCAATGAAAATAGGGACGACCCATTCCATAATGATAATTTTACTATTTATACCCCACACATCTTACTGGGTTGCCCCAGCCACTCTGGGCCGCTTCCAACATACAATTATATAAAAATATAATAAAACATTAAATATTAAAAAATAAACCTTCCCTGTACAGGATTGCATTCAGACAGCTCAGGGGTCAGATAACTCCATACCCTCCAACATTTCTCCAATGAAAATAGGGACATCCTAAGGAAAAGTGGGACATTCTGGGATCAAATCAGAAACTGGGACGGCTTCTCTAAATCAGGAACAACCCTGGAAAATAAGGACACTTGGAGGGTCTGAATTACAACAGCTGTACTGACATTTAAATTGGCAGGACATAGAAATGGCATTGCTCCACTCTGACCCAACAAAGGGACTGTCCGTGTCGAGAATGAACATTGTTGTAGACAATTGAAAGCAGTCAGAACAATTGAACTATTTAACCATTAAGCCAATGTGATTGTGTGAGGGGTAGAATACAATGGTAAAGTCCTGAGAGAAGACATATGGCAGCAGTAGGAAACCTTGGTCCCTCCAGATGTTGTTGGACTACAGTTACCATCATCACTTACCATTGGCCATGATTACTGCGGCTGATGGGAGTTGGGGCTGTATTCAACTACACATTGCATCAGTGCAGAGATTTCTGTTTGTGCAACAGGTCTTCCCCTGCCTCTACTCTTGTGTGCACCCTTCCCAAACCTGTTCCTCTGGGGGAACCCCTAGAATATCCTTAGGAGGCAGGAGAGGGGGATAAATCCTTGCTCCCCATATGGCCCACATTTTGGGACAGATGCCCTTGCCCAGGTAGGTGCATTGTGTGACCCATGAGAGCAGCAATATAACCAGACTGTACAACGGTGAAAGGCCAAATCTTTACTGACAGCATCAGGCAGGGCAAGGGTTGGCATGGCATTGTGTCCCAGGAACAGTTCATCATTCCACGAGCCCCATGTTGATAGAATGGATCTGCTGGCTTTGGATCGCTCCAAACTTGTATGACGGGAGTCGGCCAGCGTTGAACCTTGCTGTGGTGCAAGCCAAGCAAGCAATGTCTCACTGTGGGACCAAACTTGGATGGGATTAAACAAAAAATCACATTGATGGCTACTAGCAACCATGGTTATGTTCTACCACCCCTGTTGGGAGGCCAGAATCCCTTTGAATGGCAGTTTCTGGGAATCACGGGTAAAGAAAGCACTGTTGTAGTCAGATTCTGCTTGTGGACCCCCAGGGCCATTTGTTTGGCCAATGTAAGAACTGTGTGCTGAGCCAAATGGGCCTTTGGCCTGATCCACAAGGGCTCTTCTTATCTCCTCAAAGCTACAGCGAAAGATAAAAAGTAATACAGTATGGAATGAAATAATATATTGAAGGGACTGTGTGTACTTCTCATTGGGGATTATGTTCCTAGCCAAGGGGCAGTCACTGAAAAGGCTGTCTCTATGGTACCTATCCTCTTTAATGGATCACTGCCTTGTTGTGGGGAAGGGGGTTGAATAACTCAGAGAAGCTATGAGCTATGAGCTATGTCGTGCAGGGCCACCCAAGACGGACAGGTCACAGTGGAGAGTTTTGACTAAACGTGATCCACCTGGAGCAGGAACCGGCAAGCCATTCCAGTATCCCTGCCAAGAAAACTCCATGGACAAAGACAACAGGCATATAAAAGTTATGACGCTGGAAGTTGAGCCCCTCGGGTCGGAAGGTGTCCAACATGCTACTGAGGAAGAGCAGAGGACTACAAGTAGATTCAGAGCTGATGAAGCAGCTGGGCCAAAGCTGAAAGGTCACTCAGTTGAGGATATGCCTGGAAGCGAAAGGAAAGTCTAATGCTGTAAAGAGAAATATTGCACAGGAACCTGGAATGTAAGAACCATGAACCTTGGTAAGCTGGATGTAGTAAAAAATGAGATGGCAAGAATTGACATCTTGGGCATCAGTGAACTAAAATGGACAGGAATGGGTGAATTCAGTTCGGATGACCATCATATCTATTACTGTGGGCAAGAATCCCGTAAAAGAAATGGAGTGGCCCTCATAGTCAACAAAAGACTGGCGAAAGCTGTACTGGGATGCAATCTCAAAAATGACAGAACGATCTCGATACGAATCCAAGGCAGACCTTTTAACATCACAGTAATCTAAGTTTATGCACCAACTACCGGTGCTGAAGAAACTGAAATTGACCAGTTCTATGAAGACTTACAACACCTTCTAGAAATGACACCAAAGAAGGATGTTCTTCTCATTATAGGGGATTGGAATGCTAAAGTAGGGAGTCAAGAGATAAAAGGAACAACTGGCAAGTTTGGCCTTGGAGTTCAAAACGAAGCAGGGCAAAGGCTAATAGAGTTCTGTCAAGGGAACAAGCTGGTCATCACAAACGCTTTTTTCCAATAAGGCAAGAGACGACTCTACACATGAACATCACCAGATGGGCAGCATCGAAATCAGATTGATTATATTCTCTGCAGCCAAAGATGGAGAAGCTCCATACAGTTAGCAAAAACAAGACCTGGAGCTGACTGTGGCTCAGATCATCAGCTTCTTATAGCAAAATTCCAGCTTAAATTGAAGAAAGTAGGAAAAACCACTGGGCTGGTAAGATACAATCTAAACCAAATCCCTTATGAATACACAGTGGAAGTGAAGAACAGGTTTAAGGATTTAGATTTGGTGGAAAGAGTGCCTGAAGAAGTATGGATGAAGACTATGGCAAGTCCTTAAAGAAAAGGGAGTGCCTGATCAGCTCATCTGTCTCCTGAGAAATCTCTATGTGGGATAAGAAGCTACAGAACTAGATATGGAACAACTGGTTGGTTCAGAATTGGGAAAGGAATATGACAAGGCTGTATATTGTCTCCCTGCTTATTTACTTATATGCAGAATTCATCATGCAAAAGGCTGGATTGGATGAATCCTAAGCCAGAATTAAAATTGCCGGAAGAAATATCAACAACCTCAGGTATGCAGATGACACATCCTTGATGGCAGAAAGTGAGGAGGAATTAAAGAACCTTTTAATGAGGGTGAAAGAGGAGAGCGCAAAATATGGTCTGAAGCTCAGCATCAAAAAACTAAGATCATGACCACTGGTTCCATCACCTCCCGGCAAATAGAAGAGGAAGAAATGGAGGCAGTGAGAGATTTTAATTTCTTGGGTTCCATGATCACTGCAAATGGTGACAGCAGTCACGAAATTAAAAGATGCCTGCTTCTTGGGAGAAAAGTGATGACAAACCTAGACAGCATCTTAAAAATCAGAGACATCACCTTGCCAACAAAGGTCCGTATAGTTAAAGCTATGGTTTTCCCAGTAGTGATGTATGGAAGTGAGAGCTGGACCATTAAGAAGGCTGATTGCCAAAGAATTGATACTTTTGAATTATGGTGCTGGAGGAGACTCTTGAGAGTCCCATGGACTGCAAGAAGATCAAACCTATCCATTCTTAAGGAAATCAGCCCTGAGTGCTCACTAGAAGGACAGATCGTGAAGCTGAGGCTCCAATACTTTGGCCACCTCGTGAGAAGAGAAGACTCCCTGGAAAAGACCCTGAGGTTGGGAAAGATTGAGGGCACAAGGAGAAGGGGACGACAGAGGACAAGATGGTTGAACAGTCTTCTTGAAGCTACAAACATGAGCCTGACCAAACTGCGGGAGGCGGTGGAAGACAGGAGTGCCTGGCATGCTCTGGTCCATGGGGTCACGAAGAGTCGGACACGACTAAACAACAACAATAAATGTTACCTATCAACCTAACGACTTAGTGGGTGACATCCATGAAACTGGATCTATTGCATCGAACTGAAAGTCCTTTAAAAAAATGTAAATAAAGTATTTGCCAGGAGGCAGAGACTACTTATACCTGCTCAGGAGATGCAAATCACCCATTTCTGTTTGGTTCTTGTGCAAGTTGGAGCAATGAAAGGCAAAAGACTTCCAGTCTCTCTCCCTCCACTCCATCCAAAACTTTAATCAAGCCATTGCCATTGGGTGTTTCAATCCGATTGTGAAAGGTAATTGCAAGGTATAGAATGTGGAAAGAGGAAAACCTGGTTGCCTTCCCTTCCTTCACATCTTAGCACGTCATGCTTCATTGTACAGCAAAATGTTAGCCTACAAGGGGAAACTATCCCTGATTCATATTGTTCTGCAGGATGCTCCATCAGAAAGTCTTGCTGTGTGTCTCAATAGTCTTATCTCTTGAAAGCACAGAAATCTCATTAGTTCAGAGCCACATAATTCTACCTACAGGAGTGGGGAGAAAATTAGGTAAACATTGTTTGCCAATGAAGACACTTTTTCTGAGCGCAACCCTCAGTGAGCTATTGCTTCTCATTTGGCATAATTAAGCTATCTATTCAGAAACAAATTAAAAACAATAATTGATATGTTCAATCTCTCACACACTCATCTCATAACAAAAGGGATTTGAGGAGCACAGATCTCTGTTCCGAAGCCACATCCAGGCTGTTAACTTTTGTTGGTTGATCATGAAAAAATAAGCAGTATAATAAATTTCATGGAATGAATCTTTTCATTTATTCATAGATAAGCCCACTAGATGGGAGGCCGCATTGCCCAGGCCTGGCTGGCATCTTTTTGAGAGCAGTTAATTCTTGAGATACGATGTGCTGCTATCAATAATTTATTCCACTGTTTAGGAAAAAGAGAGAGATGAACTCATGTTCATGTTACACCATTGGAAACAGACCAGGGGAATGGGATGATGCAGCTGGCTATTTGGCAGAGAAAAGGCAAATTTCATACCACTGTAACAATCATTTTCACATTAGCATAGCAGATAATTAGCCACTTATGGCAGATGAGGCTAATATATTTGAAATTTCTTCATGGAAGGGGGAAAAATCCAGATGGGATAGTGTCAGATTTACAAGAAGCACAGCTTTCTACAGGGTCTTTAAGGAGGAACAAAAATTAAGTAGGCAGCAGCAAAGTATTCTGTAGCACAGTGTTTAAAAGCTCACATCAGATTACCTTAGTGCAGGGATCAACAACCTGTCCCAAGTGCAAACTAAGTCCTATTATACTGGCTATAATAAATGTTTCTTTCAAGCCTAATTTTTGTGGGGACAGTGGAGGGACCCTGCCTCAGTGGACACATGTCTGCCCATGAGTGCCACACTGGCCATCCCTGTCTTGGAGAATTACTAATGCAGACTCTTCTTTCCAGTGGCAGGAATCAGTAATGGCACATAGGAAGCTGCCTTATACTGAGTCTATCTAGCCAAGCTCGCTGAAGCTCTCCAGGATTTCAGACAAGGTCTTTGCAACCCTGCTGGAGACCTGGGGACTAAAACTGCCACCTTCTGCATTCTAAGCTCTGCCACTGAGCAACAACCCTTCCCCAATGTAAGATAGTTTGTCCAGAAGCCAGGTTGGATGGAGAGAATGGTGCAGCATAATGGCTTAAAGAAAGAACTTTTTTTTAGCCTGGTGGTTGAATTTCGTTTTGGACAGCCTTCCATAGACCACAAGCCAGAGGTGGATGGGGCCATATTTCATAAAATCATGATGCCATAATGTTTTGAGAAATACCTAATGAGTAACCATGACTTTGAAGCAGCCACAATTTCAGTCATCGCACATGGGTCTGTTTACTTTTCACAAGCTTCACGACTGAGCCTTGGTCTCCTTGGTCATAGTCCAACACTCTAGCCACTAAACCATACTTCAAATACTACAGATCAAAAAGTATCCAGGTACAATAAAGACAAGAGAAATAAATCTCCAAATCCTCATTATGTGGCTACCTCAAAATTGTCCAGTTAATCCCCCCCTTTCTTGGATCTAATATCCAAAAGATGGAACCAAGATGAAAAATGGTTGCAATCATCGTATACAAGGTAAGATAATGCAAGGGACTATATTATGAGCATGTGGCTTTGAGATTGTTTTCTTAAAAATATAAACTGGTATAGAAATGAATAATATCCATATCAAACATTTATTGCATCAGCAAGCTTTTCTTCACTAGAACTTTATAGGTAAAATTTGAGTTCACAACAATGTAAAAGAAAGCAATGATGTTTTAAAGTAGCTTACATGACTAAAGATATAAAAAAGCCTTTGGCTTTTATACCAACCATGAACATTACCATATCACAATTACCGGTATCTATTTCCTTGGGTTCTGAAGTATTTTCTTTGTTGTGTGTGATAGGTGAACTGAGCAGAAGTTCAGTGAGGTCAACATTTTGAACACACACCCCCCCCCCCGAGACTTTTGACTCAGCAAGCTGGATCGCTTGCACTGTTCTGGAGGTGTTTGCCATGCAAACTAGTTCAAGAAACTAGTTTAAGTACTCCCCAGGATACTTACTCCAGAACCATTATGGGTTGTAGCCAGTCCCAGGCCAATTCAGAGTAGATTCATTGAAGTTAATGAACATGACTACCTTAGGGTCATTTGTTTCAATAGGTCTACTCTGTATAGAACTAGCACCAGATACAAACCAAAGGAAGCATTTCTGGACAGCAACAGCTTAGACATCGAAAGAGTTGTGGTCCATGAACCAGTTACCTACATGGAAGTCAAGACAAAACTATATCATTATGAGCAGCAGCCACTGAGAGGAATATCTGTTTTCTCATTGTCTCCCACCACCAACAAGTGGCAAGTACGAAGGCAGTGGCAACCAAGCTGCACCTCCGTAAAGGGGTTTAGTTGCCTGGGTTGTCCCATGACATCATAGGTTCATGATGATGCTTGTCATTAGTAGCTTCTTGGCCTAGCACGGCAGGGCTGTACCTTCACAATTGCCAAGCAGATGTGGAAACCACGTGGAACTGCAGAGATAGCAAAATCCAGCAGTTCTCCATCATCTCTAAAGTGGAATGGGGAGCCCTTATATGTGCACAGCAGCACACAGTAGCAGCTGGCGTGATGGCACTGCAGAGCCAGCCTCCTGGCAATTGTGTCACTGCTACTTACCAGGAACATCGAATTAGCTCTGCTGGTGCACCCATGCCACTCAACTCACCACCATCCTGTCCTGCTGCCACACTGACCTGGGAAGTGGCAGTGACACTGCTGCTGGGAGGCTAGCTCTGTGGTGCCACCATCCCACATTGGGCACTCCTGGTAGCACATTAGATTTTTCTGAATGGGGGAAATTACTTTACCCAATTTGGAACTATTGACTCAAAGTGTGAACTTCCAGCCCATGTCTTCAAATGTTACAGAACTCCAATCTTGAACAGAAGCTGAGGCACAAAACATGAGTTTTTACTAGGAAGTTCTCTTGCTGGTGAGTTAAAATCTGGTTTTTGCAAGTCTTTGTATCAGATATAGACAAAACATTTGATCCATTGTTCATTACGACACCTCTACAGAAATGAAGCCTATCCTCAAGTTGCAGGCATTGGAAATGGCAGTCATGTCTGGGAGGCTGTATGACTGTTTAATTTGTGTATGAGAATTGCTTGTGTACACTTGTTTTACAATAGCTCATCATGCTTCAGTGCCAACTTTACAGAGCTGTTATTTGACTCCTGTTGCTTTTCACATTAACCAGAAATCTGCCCTTTATTCATTATGCAATTGATGTTAAACGATTTCTCCTGGGTTAGTAATAATTGATGCATGGCTGTATTTCTGTGATAGTTTTTTGTTCATGGAAAAGCTGTATGTGAATTGAAATAGGAGATAACAATTCTTGCAAAATAATCATAATCTTATGTTTATGTTTATGTTCCTCCCACTATTAGTAAAATGGGCATTTTGTGTGTGGACAGGCTGAACGGTGATCTGGTGGGGTGCCTAGGTCCCCATCCTCCTCCCTTGTAAGCAATACAAAGTCAACCATGTTGTGCTTGTTTTCCTGTTCAATTAAGGGTGGAGCTCGAAGAAACATACTCTCAGGTAAGTTGAAGATTGCATGCAGCATACATCATTCCCAAAGCACAAATATATCAATTGCTCCAGTATCGCATGGTGAGCTTCGTAGAATTGTAGAGCTGGAAGGGACCCCAAAAGGATCCAATGTTTGGATCCATTTGGGAATTAACCATCTCTCAATACACAGTTTCCCCTCCAAATTGAAACCATGCCAGACCCTGCTTGGCTTTGCAAATGTGTTAGCAGTTTTATTGCTGCATTACTAGGAGATAAGATTTTGAATCTGGGTTTCCTTGGCCATCTTACCACTGAGCCTGTACAATGCAGTATTTCTATAAATCACAATAACTACAATAAAGATCTGGCTACTTCCTGCCATGTTTATTATTATTTATTTTATTTTATTTATCTTTTAAAACACGTGTACTTGTATGCTAGACACATGGACCTATTCCCAGGTAAAAATGTGTATAGGTATGCAACCTTAATGTGAGATTTATCAGCAGGTCCCAACCAATGGGCGAATCTTGACAGGGGTTCCTGATGTCTTAAATGCACATTTTAAGATACCAACATACCCTTCAACATTTCTCCAATGAAAATAGGGACATCCTAAGGTAAAGTGGGACATTCTGGGATCAAATAAGAAACCGGGATGGCTTCTCTAAGCCAGGGACATCCCTGGAAAATAGGGACACTTGGAGGGTCTGTACTAAATTTGTGGAGGGCAGACTAAAGACCTGAGAGACTGGGCTCTACCTTGTGACTTACCAGAACCCCAAAAACTACCCAGGTGCAAAAGACATACATTTAGCATGAAAGAACATGGTGAACTGAGATGAGCTCACAGTCTTTCCACACATGGATCCAGTCTTTGTTTCCACAAGCTCTCTTAATTTTGGCTGTCAAATTTCCAAAGGGGTATGTGTTGTTTTGCTACTGTTAAAACAATGGGAAGTCAGAAACTATTGCCCATTGACTAAAAATTTCCCAGAGATCTAGATTCCAATCTACCTTCTGCACATTCCTGCACTAAACTACTTAGCCCTATCTTACAGGATTGTGTGTGCTTGCAAGTATAAATCTACAAAGACATGTAAGACCCTTCAAAATGTTGCCAAAGAGGGCATTCTCAAAGGAACAATATCACCTCCTCTCTCCTCAATATCTCCCTTGCTCTAATGTGGGAAAGGCACATTTTATCCTGAACCTTTGGTAACACTAAATGTTGACACTTCCACAAACATCTAGATAGCCACTTCTCCTTTTTTCCTTCTTTTTCCAGCATGAGTGAACATATGCACTGAAAGACAACCAGGAGCAATGGCTGATGGCAAATAAAGAAAGCAGACTGCAGGAACCAATCGAATTGCGACAGTGGCAGTGGGAGAACGCAGATGGCTGGCTAATTAATGGAGCTCCTGCTAATCAGTTACAAAACCATAAGCACAATGATTAGCAAATCAAGGCTTTCAGCCCTAATCACATAAATTGTATCCCTTTTCTGTGAATGAGTTTGGTTTTTTTATATGGAGAATATTCAGAGGTAAGCATATGACGAAAGGAGGACATGATAGAAGTTTATATAATTGTAAATGCTACAGAGAACAGGGCTAGAGACAGAGCTTTGTCTTGCCCTGAGAACTAGAACTCAGGGATGCTCAGGGAAACTGATGGACAGTCTGTTCAGAACAGACAAAATGAAATTCTATTACTTATGGGATTTAGTGGCACACAATGTGGAAATAGCCAGTAGCTTGGGTGATATTTGAAAAGGATCCTAGATAAATTCATGGATAGTAGTCGATGACTATTAGCTATGATACTTTCAGGGTCAGTATACCTCTGAGCAGCAATGAAATGCAATAGGCCAGGAGTGCTGAAACTGTGGCTCTCCAGATGATGTTAGACTCCAGTTCCTATCTTCCCTGTCCATTGGCCATGCTGGTTGGAGCTGCTAAGAGTTGGAATCTGACAACCTTTGCAGAGTCACAGGTTCCCATCCTTGGTGTGCCTACTCAAGGCCATACCAAAGTGACCTCGTTGGCCACAGTTTGGTATAGGAGGCCACATCAGATGGATCCTCATCCAGGTCCCTTCTTATGTTCTTATAGCTTAAGGGGAGAAGAAACTGGGAACATAAAGAAATTGAAAGGAGAGAGACGAATAGAATGGAAGAAAATGGAAATGGAACCAATTTTTAAAGTGAAACATTTTGCAGTTGTAAAAAGTTTGCTGTTTGAAATGGAAGATTAAAGAGGGAATGCAGGAGAACGCATGCTTAAAAAATACCTGGATAAATAAGGACAATGACAGATATTGTGTTGATGACTATGCAACAAATGTAGGGAAAATATGAATTGGACATTACTAACTATAGTTAAGCATTAAATCAGAATACGCCAATTACATGAGATGAACTGAATGAGTCTGATTGCCAGCTATGAATTGGGCAATCATTTCAGCTTTGCAAAATGAAGTAAATTATATATAATTTTAAAAACAACATCACTTCACCCACAATTACTTCAAACAGGTACAAAATTTTCAGATCTTTGTTGGGTGGCAAAGACACATTTGTTAAGTCAAACCAGTGGGTGAATGACAGCTTGTGGGTAATTAAACAATTCACTGACATAATTTGATGGATGATGTCAGTTGTAAACTAAAAGGTTAGTGTCAAGGTTTGTGTAATGGTCCCTTGATGGAAAAAATAGAAGCTCACTGCTTCCTGTTTCTAAAAGTCACATTATATGTAAGGAGATATTTAAAAAATCAAATTAATTGTAGCTAAAGAGTGCACAACCTTTTTAGATTCACGGATGTTCCTCCTCCCCTAACCTCCAGCTCTCAGTAAGTCAAGGACTGGCTCCAGGGTGAGGCAGTTGCCTCAAGCCAGAGATGCTGGGGTATGGGTTCAGTGTCCCCAGACACTCCTTCTAATCTCCTGCGCACATGCAGATCCCAGAAATGCCACTCCTGGATACTTTCATTGACACTGCTTGCACGTTTACAAATACTTCACAACGACCATAGCAGATAGAAACATGCTATTCAAAGAAAATGAAAGATGAGGCTCTCAGGAGCAAAGACTATTCAGAATTGTCAGCAGGAAGGACCTGATATCAATGGTGATCTCCCTTCTTCATATGGTGGAGTCTAATCCAGAAACCTTTCTTTTGCTTTGGCTACTTTCAAATTCACTAAGGTTTTCTACGCAGTATAAAGAACAGAAGCTTTGTAATGTACAGTAATATTGTCATGTTAAAGCAGTTCCTTTAGAAGCAGATTTGATGGTACTTTGTAAGGCTAAATATAGTGACATGGAGTTTTAAGCGCGTGCGCACACACACACACTTAATATTTATTTACTTCACTACTGCCCTTAAAACAGTGCAATTGTATGTGCAGACACACTAAGGAGGGCAACACTATTGGCTGTTATCACCTGATCATTGCCTCAAAGTGTGAATCAGTATGTTGGTATAGCCACTCATAGCAGTGGTTTGTAAGGACAAGGTGTACCTAGCTGGTACCTAAATAGCATCCTCTGTAAAGGGCTAATGCTGCTGTTATCCTGAGCACTCTTTCTAGAGAGTAAGTTCCATCAAACTGTGTAAGACTCACTCCAGCACAAACTTGATAGAGGGCAGGATGCATGTTGTGTCGTGATGAGCTGTCTTCAAAGGAAACAGCTTAACCGCACCTGTTTTGTTTGTTTGATAGAGCCTGCATAAGGTTTAGATCACAACAAGAGCATTACTAAAGTACAGTGGTTCCTCCCTTCTTAGAATCTTAGATCTGAATTTTCAGGTTAAAATTAAATGAGCTGAAGAGTACTATGTACAGGAGATAAAAATATTATTTTGTAAAAAGTATACCACTGTTGTTTCTCTTCATTTTTCTCTCTGTTCTGCTTTTATTTATTCACAATTGTAATTTTCCTTTTATAAGGCATGCTATATTTAATCCTTTCCCAATTGCATCTCAAAACTAAGTAAAGGTTTGCGCTGAAATCAATTTCTTAGCTATTAGACCCCCCCACACACATTCAGTCAATGTTAAGTTAATTCCATCATTAGATTTAGCTCACCATTTAAGGGATCTGTAATAATATCATTAACTTGGAAAATATTGTTCATGATTCTGTTGCTGTGTCAAATAAGTGTACAAAACTGTTGGTAGTGTACAATAAGAATAAAAAAATAAGATGATATATAAAAGCAAAAGACGTAAAACACCAATCCAAAGTAAAGCAATGCAGCATTTTATTGCAAATGTGAATCTTTTGACCTCTGGTGATTGTTTGGGGCCACTGTTGTGATAAAATGCCCTATTAAGAAACAGCTCTATTTATTCAGCATTTATCACCTATCCTTTCTTTCTCCAGCCCAAGAAAGATATCTACCTCAGCAACTCATCTTATTTCTACATATTCCGAATGTGAATGCCACTATTCTTGTTAGAACATGGCTGAGTTAAAAAGGTAAAGGATCCCTGACAGTTAAGTCCAGTCACGAACGACTCTGGGGTTGCAGCGCTCATCTCACTTTACTGGCCGAGGGAGCCGGCGTACAGCTTCCGGGTCCTGTGGCCAGCATGACTAAGCTGCTTTTGGCGAAACCAGAGCAGCGAACAGAAACGCCGTTTACCTTCCCGCCGGAGCGGTACCTATTTATCTACTAGCACTTTTTGGGGTGTGGGGATTCGAACCAACTACCTTCCGATAGGCAAGCCCAAGGCTCAGTGGTTTACACCACAGCGCCACCCGCGTCCCTATGGTTGAGTTAGGCTGAGCTATAATAAGCTTGTTTTTCAAATCTGGGCTCAAACTTTGCAAAGGATTCCAGATAAGAAGCCACACATGTTGAAATACTAGTGAGTGGCAAACAGGAAACAAAGCAGGCCCCTAGTTAGGCATCAGTGAATATGTCCACTTCAGTCCCAGTTTAGGTACCAAAACGTCTGTGGTCACCTTTGATGCGGAGCAGGTAAGCATTAAAAAAAGACTCACTACTCAATGTAAAATGTTCATATCATCTCTTCCAGTCTCTAAAACTGAGAGAAAATGGTGAAGACTTCAGAACTAAAAGCAACAAGCCTGAACTCCCCAGTAACCACAAAACCCACCTTTTTCCCTCAGTGCAGACCAATTGAAGCAACAGCTTGAATATTCTGTTTCAAAATTAATCTGATCTTTTGCTCCCTTTCACTTGTGCTCCTACAAATATTTTCCTCAATAGACTTCCTCTGCAAAATATGACACATCATGCCAAAAAAGAAAATCTGAATTTCACAAGCTCTGTTGTAATTATTTATAAAATCCTTTTCATGACCCTAAAGAAAAGTAAAATTGTTCGTCATGGCAAAGCTTATAACATACTTTTATATAAAGTCACATTTATAAATAAGAATAACACCCAAGAGCATTATTTGCAAATACATCAAAAATTGCCCAACTGTGCAACCTTTCAACATTTTCTCAGGGAATTTCACATATCCAAGAGTGCATAAATATTGTTAAGTTGTTGTACGGGAAATGATCAAAGGGAGACTAGCTCACTGCAAGTAGTCAGCTTTCTGTGAGTAGGTTTTGCTGTTATTCAGCTTGAACAATTCTAAATGGACTTCATGCAGAATACATTTGCTATTCAAGTTGCCTTGTCTTTTATATGCTGCCTTTTAGGCTGCGATGTGTTTGGCCTTTAGTTATTGAATGGTGCTTGCTTGGATACCGCAGAGATAATGTTCTCAGTTCTGTATTACAGATTATTAATAAATGTTATTGTTCCTTGCTATGGAAGCTGTGCTTCATATACAGGATTTCTTATATGGTTGGAGACTCAATGGATGGGATTTGCACATGCTCAGTATGGCAGGAGGCTGGACAATGCAGAAAGGTGGTATGAAAGTGATGAATAAACAGTAGCACTACTTCTAATACTCCTCTTCTAAACACTGTGGCCATCTTCACACACTATACATCTCCAACACTGGAATGGAAATTCTTGTTTTCAGAGGCTCTCCATTTACCACAATGGAGTTGGATCCATATACTGATTGGATGAGCAGTCAGAGCACATGGGAATTTGCTTCAGGGATGAAATTCTACTAGCCAGCATGCATACCACTAACCAAGGGTATGGAAACTATAATGTGGTGGGACTGCACCCTCATGTGTTTACCTACACCCATGCATACACACCTTAGCATGTGTCTTGAGCTCAAGCGCATTGAGTTCGTATTCCTACATCTGTCCATGTTGATTCAGCCTATTATTCACCAATTTAATATTTTTTAAACTCACCTGCCTCTGAGAGTGACAAGAAGAATGCTTATTGTGGAGTAGCTAATTTGCACGATGCATAAGCTATTAGGGTCTACTCAAGATTTACTGGAGGAGACATGCGGGCAATACTCATCACTCTTTAATTCTTTTATAACTGCATTCTTATAGTGCCTAGAAACTGGTCTCTTTCTTTCACTGAAGATTATTTAGAGTTATTTATGCAATTGCTGTTATTTCTCTGCTTTTGCACACATGAACTCAAATGGCAAGTTCAGAGGTGCTTGGGATTGTTGTTTAGAGGAAAATACCTGAGCAAAGAGGTAGAGCGATGGCAACCAGTAGGGTTGACGGATCAAATGTCTTTTAAAAATGGAGTGTTAAGCAAATATGTTTAAATAGAAACAACTGTGATGGTCCATGATGTTCTAATGGTCCAGAGTAGGGACAAATACAAAAACCTTTATAGGCATTAATGAGCTGGTAGGAGAGGGATGGTGTCTCTCACTCATATGTTTTTTATTTGTTTGTTTAAATAATGGATGCATTGGATTTGTTGAACCATTATAGGGCTTCAATATTTTCATTTAGGTATTGGTTGAGTTAAATAGTTTGATAAATGAGCTTAGTTCTCTTCCCTGCCCCATTCTATGGGCTTGTAACTTCCAAATTATACAACATAGTTCAATAGTAAGGAAGAGAGTTGCCTAAAAGTAGCATAAATCATATTTTGCCTAATGGTAGGAAAATGATCACACAGCAAGCATTTCCATTACCCCTTCTCTCACTTCCTCTGCTATTTGACAAAGATGGAGATACAGCTCCTTGGGGAAACCACTCAAAGGATGCTAATTTAGTGCATTCAAATTGCCTGTTAAAAATTTGCACGTACAAAAATCTGTATGCGCGCAGGTTACGGACCTCTGATTTATGTGGCTGAAATATGGCAACTTTCTGAAAGACCTTTTTATTTATTTATTGGAAAATATTTACAGGCTGTTTTTCACAAATAAAAGTTTTATCATATGTGGAATATATAGCATCATCTATTTCTGAGCAGTCCTCCAGACCTGACATTAAATATTCATATTATGGAACAGATGGAAGTACTGTAACTTGGGCAACTTTTTCATATTAGAATGTGAACAAGCAGGACCTGCAACAAAATGTTGCAGTGTGGTGCACTTCCCTTTGGTGTCCCAGCCAACACCCTCCTTCCTGAGACTGCATTTCATCCCGTCTCTCCCCACAGTCTCCCATTCCCTCACCCCAATACATGCTCCACAAGCTGCTCATTGAGCATGTGCAGCCCTTTCCCCTGAAGCATTTTTAGGGTTTTGCCCTAAAAATCCCTCCTTTTTCTTTATATGGCCCCATTTTGACAGCTCTCCTGTTGGCATTCACCAACTGAGCTTCCTATTAGAAAAAGTTGTGCTATCTGGGAAAGGAACTGGCATTCTGTCATCATTTTTCATTGCAGTGGGATAGTAGTAGTCGCCAGGAATTTAATGCCATCAAATTAGCATCTAGCATAATGTAATATTTCTTAATGACGCCCTAATGAAGTGTTTGCTTTTGGATTGTTTTTTTAACATTGCCTGGTTGAGAAAACATAATTATTCCTATCTTCTGGCCACGCCATGCCATACAATTCAACCTTGAGTTACGGATTTTGTCTTACAAAAGTAATACTTTTATTATTTCTTGATATTTTGATAGATTAGGGTTAACCTCCATTTATTAGCAGTTCAATTACTGGAAAGTGGGATACTATGTATAGAAGACCTATGTCTTTAAAAAATTAAGGCCATCGATGGCTATTAATTCCGGTATCTATATTCTACCCCAACAGTTGGAGGCAGCATGTTTCTGAATACCAGTTGTTGAAAACTGCACAAAGGGAAGAGTACTGTCCAGCTCAGGTCTTGCTTGCATGTTTCCCATAGGCATTCCCATAGGCTGGCCCCTGTGAGGACAGGATGCTGGACTAGATAGGCCACTGGCCTGATCCGGCAGATTCTTCTTATGCTTGGAGGCTTCCTGTAGGCATTAAGCTGGGCTGTGTAAAAAAAATGAGAGGTGGAACTTTGACCTGGTTCAGCAGGGCTCAAGTTCTTAAGAAGGATTTCCCCCTCAAAAACTATTACACCAGACACATCTCATCCCGTGCCCTTGGAGGTTTCTTCCCTTATTTCCAGTATATGATGTCTCTTCTTCTTCCTCTTCTTACTTACCTAAACCAAAAGATATCATTTCTCGCTTATCTAGTTATTACAACAAAATTAATTAAGAAGAATAAAAAATCCCTCCAAGGTACTCAAAGGCTTTCGGTGTTCTCCGGAAAGGTGGAGTTTCGGTCATGAAACAAAATCTATTCGCAGTGACAATAAATTTTTGCTTTAAAAAGTTTGTTGTTTAAAGACATAGGACAGATTACTGTATCGCTTCCAGGAACATTATTGTACTGGCTACAGTAGCAAAGCTACTGCATGTGGAAATGAGACATTTGTTGGAAAGCTGTTACACTTAGAAGTTTCTGCTGGTTGAAACAATCAGGAGGAAATGATTTTTCCTTCCAGTAGCACCTTAAAGACCAACTACGTTAGTTCTTGGTATGAGCTTTCGTGTGCATGCACACTTTTTTTTTTTTTTTTTGACTATGGCAGACCAACACGGCTACCTATCTGTAAGAGGAAATGATTGTTGTTGCTGTTTTTACCTCTGATTCAGTGATTTTAATAACGTGAGGATATTTATACTTCAAGCTCCACAGCATGTTAAACAGTCAATCTTTATCTTTATCTTTTGAAGAGATTGTTTGGTATTGGCAAGCCAAGGCATGTACTTTTAATAAGCTACCTTAAAGCTGCCTCGCAATTTAAGTAAGTATATAACTGGTGCCAAAAAATAAGGTGAACCTGTTCAGTTTTTGCCTGCTGGTCAGGCTCTCTTCCTGCTTCTGTGGAGGTGGGAAGAAACTGTCAAGATCTGCATCTCTCTTTCATTAGTCTGAAACGTAAGACGCTTGATGGAACTCTATTTTCCTAGACAAAGAGGAGTCAATTTTAACATATACTTGTTTAACTGTGGCAGCATTCACGTAGTAGTTTATTTCATTTTCACGATGTTTTCCCAACTGTTACTTTCCATATTATACCTGAGGTTTCCCATCAAGTTGTCATGCACGCAGGGCATTGATCTCCTGCCCCCACCAATTTGTGTATTCCCAGCAGCCATGCATCTCCCTCACATTCTATTCAAATGCAAAAGGGGTACCTGGGAGATGTGATTTACCTGACCAAGTGGCTCTGGTTCTCATAGGTCAGAAAGAGCCAGAGGTCACTCCCTCCAAGGAAAGGGGCTGTGCTGCTCTTGCAGCTCCATCTGGGTCCAGACCAGGTCCTCTATCCCATTGGGAAGTTGACCATCTTTGCTGCCTACTTGGAAGTGCAGGAGGGGGAAGACTCAATCAGTGTTTGTCATTCCTAGTTAAACTTTTGATTGCAGAGAGCAGGCAGGGGAGGATTTTGGCCTTTCAAATTTCAACAGTGCCACGTGCGAAGCCAAAATTCGGTGCCTCCCCACCTCTCACCTTCTATTCTGCATGTGTGCCATATCATAGTTGTGATGTGACCGGTCATGCTGCCCTAAATCCTCCTCTGGAGCAGGACTGAGTTTTCTGCTCAGCGGCTGCAGAGTAGAGAGTTCCATCCTGCTGGGTGCTGCTTCACCAGAGTGTTCTGTGCAGGGAATGTTCTGGCAACCAGCCCCCCACAGAGAGTAGGACTGAAGGTTTAAAACCCTATTTAAACATTGGGGCCAAACTTTGAATCATTTTGGGGCCTTAATCCAGGTCCAGTCAGGTAGGCCCTGATTTTCCAGAACAGGTTGGGCGGGTATTCCCAGCTCTGTTAAATTGCCTCTCATCGGCTTTCAGACATCTACAGACATCCACAGATGTTGTGCCCCCGCTCACTCTTTAATGACAGACAGGGAAGAGTACGTTTACTCCTACGCTGCTAAAGATTAGTATCCAAGATTTCATCTAATAAAAACACAGAGAAAGCTTTTCGTTCTATTCTCCAAGCTCTGAACTCATTTACTTCACGTGATCTCTCAAGGGACTTCTGAGGCAAGGTTTTGCTGGCTGTACAGGAGTTCGGTGAGCTATCAAAGTGGTTTATGCTTTGCTATTACCCAGGTAGATTATGTTGCAGCAAATGTGATACTTAAACTGAAGAATTAATTTCATAATCTTATTGAAAAGTTTAGCATAATTTAACCTGGTTTCATTTTCTTTAAAAAAAAGGAAAAAGAGGAATTGAGATGGATTTCTAAAGCACCAATTCTTTATCTCAAAATAACTAGCTTCCTGTGCAAATGTAATCTAGTTAGCAGATAAATGATAACAATTTGCCATCACTGAAACTTTAATAAGAGCTTCCAGAGCTTGCCAAAATTGCTGTGAGCAAAATCATTTTTGCAATAAATTGGGCCAGTGTGCCTACTCTGTGCTTTTCCAATGCCTTCCACCCCACCCCTTTTCAACAGAATAATTTTCAGGCAAAGTAAAATGCCTGAAACGTGTTTCCATTTTCCTTCCCTGACAGTTATGCTAAGTCAAGCTGACAGTTTTAGTTAACCCTTTGCCCTCTGCTGTTTGGGTCCTTTGTCATTTGAGAGCCAGCTTGGTGGCTGTAATTTCAATTTAACATGTACCTTCTGATGTATTACATAAACACTATTTTGAAAACCTCAGTTAACTAAGTTATGGCAAGGATATTTTAAAAATGAATTTTTAAATGTTTCTAGCAGAAGGGAATATTTTCTAAATTATCTCTTTCTCATGCATGTAGTAAGTGACAAAAGACAGACTATTAATACTGATTTTTAAATTTGAAATCAGATATTCACCTGTAGCTGCCACTATGTGATAACCAATGATCAGGTCAAGGAAAGATCTATCTATCCCTTCATCTACCTACCTGCCATGGTTATCAAGAGTCTTACTTAGCTGCACAGTGGAATATGTCAATTTTTATTATTACTGTGATTATTTAGATTTATTATCTACTCTTCACCACGAAGTCCCAAGGCAAGTTACAGAAAAATATATTAAAAACAGTTACAACAGATTATACAAGGAATAGGATTTGTCATAAAATCTCTGGTGTCAAAGGCAACGGTAATGAGGTGCATCCTCAGCATATGATGAAAACTACAGAATAAAGGGAGGGAAATTGACAACTTTGGCCCTACCACAAAGAAGACCTTCTCCTGGGTTGCTACCACCTGGACTTCTGGTTCTACTGATCCTAGTACCTGACAGGGTATGTAGGAAATGAGGTGGTCTTTCAGATATTTGGGCCATAAATTGCTTGAGGCTTTAAAGAGCCATGTTAGCAAAGGCAGCCCCTTGTACAGTGCTTTGCAATAATCCATTCTAGAACTCACCAGAGCATGGTGTGCAAAAGGAGCCAAAGCTTGTGAACTACCCAGAGTTGGAAAAAGGCATTCCTAGCCACTGCTCCATTTGCTTGCTTAAAGCAAGGGAACTCGTAGTCCTGGACATGTTGCTAGACTACAACCTCCATCACCCCTAACCATTGGCCACGTTGGCTGGGACTGATGAAAGTTGGAGTCCAACAACATCTGCAGGGCAACTGGTTCTCCACCACTGGCTTAAAGCACACTACTGGGAAAAACAACATTGGGTTGGATCCAGACTTTGTGATGGCTAATTATGGATCCAACCTCTTAATGCTTTCATGAAACACCACAGTACTTGAATGCACCACAACTATCCTCTTTGAACTTATATAAAAAGTTCTTTCCCAACAAATAACCCAGCTCATAACTTCTAAATATTAATGTCCAAAGCCCTTTTTGTGAAGAGAAGAAAGGAGAGGGCAACAGGCAAAGGCTTTAAAATGAAGCGTAATTTAGAAACGGAAAAACTATGGCCTCCAAAGGGATGCTTGCTCCTTTCACTCCTTCTAATCTCAGGCCTTTGCTCAAGAGAATATACTGATTTGTTTCATCTTATTCCGCTTTTCTTGCAACAGAGTAAATCAATTTTCACATCAAAGACATGTGTAATATCACCTCAGGCCTCACATTCTCTTCCACACTGCATATACACCCTTTTTGAAGTTGTACCAACTTTGTAAGAAATTAATTGTTACGCATTGTTCACTCATTTAATACTGCATATATTTGTTCTTTGCTTCAACAGTTCATTTAGTATATGAAATCCTTTTGAAAGGTTTCCTTAGTAACCAGCAAAGCAATTACTCACTGTACCGCTAAGTAAATGTAGAACATGTTATCAGGAAAAAATGGCTCATGTGGGATACAGTATATTTCACTCTTCATGACTTTGCTGTTGTTTCCATTAACAGTGCAAACAAATGTTGTTTCTCCCCACCCCACCTCAAACGTATGTTTCCTCTTGTATTTATAGACATTGTGTTCTGCGAGCTACTTAAAATTTTGTTATTGTTGGTAAAGCCAACTCACGATTCCAGTATGTCAGACTTGATGTGTAGTCATAGACTATAGACAAAGACTTGCAAATAAATCAACAAATGTAGCCGCCGCCCCCCCCTCCATTTTTAATAGTCTAGTTGCCCACATCTATCTGTATTAGTCATTTGTGGCACAGTGACGACCAGAAAAACAACAAAATGTCAAAAAGAGAAAGAACTGCTTCTCTTCCAGTTTTTAAAAGTTTTATTTCTTGGTTACCTGGGGGTGTTGTTGACACATCATCACATGCTATTTATAAAGCTGAACCAAATCAACAAACCAGTCTCTTTCCCATTCTCTAGAGTCTAGGTGAGATTAGACTCTTGGAGGGTTTTTGTTTGTTTGTTTTTTTACCCCATAGCCATTTGATTCCTGCTTTTGGAACAGTGGCAATGTGACCTCTCCTTCACATTTGTGGTACATAGAGCAGGACAAGCTGAGGGGTGGTGGTGGTACCCCCCCCCCCCAGGATGGTGTTGTGAAATCAGAGCAAAGTAGGTCTATTTGGTTCAATTCTTTAAAGGCTGTCATTACCAGGGAAATAGACTGTAGAACCTTAGCTAAGTGTCCGTTAGATCATAGGTAAGCAGGCTAGTTCAGTAAAAGCTGTTCAACAGTGGAATAGTCTCTCTTGGAGGTTTTTAAGCAGAGGTTGGATGGCCATCTGTCATGGATGCTTTAGCTGAGATGCCTGCATTGCAGGAGGTTAAACCAGGTGACCTTTGGGTCCCTTCCAACTCTATGGTTCTATGTTTCTTAGGCAGGCATGGGATGCTGTGGCCATTCTGCTAGCACAGCACCAGTTCATCTCTGGTCATATCATAATGTGACTATATGATTGCTCTGCTAGAGTGGAATTAAACCAGCCTTAGTAAATTACATTCTCTTTGTGAGTGTTTTGATGAACATAGGGCAAGAACAAAGGAAGGTTTTCCCCATGCTGTACTCCCCACCACAAAGATTCTGAAAACACTCGAAATAAAACCATGACTCAGACCATCCTATTTCAAATAAATAAAAATGAATCACAGATGTCTGAGCTGCTGACTGAATGCAAACTAATTATGCTCCTATCTATAAAACAAATTTGCAATTATAGGGGCACCTGTATCGAGAACTCGAAGGAACAAGTCAAATAGAACTGTGTAAAAAGAAAAAAATTTTTTTTGATGAAAATGAAAAAAGGAAAGAGTAAGTTTAAAATACTTGACTATAAGTACCATATAAATTCGTTACATATATTTAGGCAAGAGGCAAAAACATCCCTCTTCTCCCAAGTGTTTGGCTAATTAAGCAACCTTTTAAACTGGTGTGTGTGTGTGTGTTTCCTATTATGTTATGTATTTTTGTGTTTTTATATTGTAAACTGTCCTGTGATGCTCGAGTGAAGGGTGGTATAGAAATGTAATAAATCAATAAACAAACAAATGAGGTCCTGGTGATTTTGTGTCCCATTGAAATATACCACGATGCTGAAGTAAACCAAAAGGTGCAATAAAATTTGCTTTCTCAACTGGGTGACACAAATGATTGTCTAAAAAACAAGAAAAAATGTGAGGGAATAAAATGAAAGTCTGTGTAGGCTGTAGGTAAAATGGCACCTCAGGGAAGAAGTCTATGACAAATCACGCTACTATTAATATATATATTTTTCTGCGTTTTTCAGTGTCCCACCTGACACATTCTTGGCCTTTAAAATCAATATATCTTGCATGCGTTCCTGAGATGCTTTCAGAAATGCTCATTACAGAATAGCCTCTTATCTTCATCCACTGCGGGTTGGTTGAAACCAGCTTTTTAGCATGGACTTTAAATATTCAAAGCACAGGAAATGTGCTCTCCAACATTTAGGAATTAATATCAACATTAAGAATTAATAGCTGCCTGGGTTGACTGGAGGGATGCCCCGTAATGTGATAGGGAATCTGTTCAGAAGATGGATAAGGAGCGTGTTAATGAGTGAGAATCTGTGTGGCGACACCTTTCTGCCAGTGTGGGGACATCTGTCTGCTGAACTGACTCAGTGTGCTGGGAGGTGTTTTCTCGATCTGGAAGGGTTACCTTGATAGTTTGATAGATGCTGCTGAGAGACCTTGAATCCTGCCCCTTCTTAAATTACTGATGGTATTTCTAGGAATTGCCCCGAGAAGATGTCAGCTCAAATTATGTTCTTCTGGGAGTCAAGATGAAGGAATGAAAGTGTAGGTGGTACATTATCCCTGACTTTATAAATGAGCAAAGTGGCTAAACGCAGGTCAAAAACATGTTTGGTCTTTTTCTGTGATAGGTATTGGTTTCAGAAATGGATAAGTGATGTGCTGGTGAGTAAGGATCAGTCTAGAGGCATTTATCTGCCAACATGACCCATCTGTCTGGGTGTGTTCTGTCCACTTAGGAGAAGCAGTCCCATAACTGAATTTCATTGCTCCTAACAGACCCCAAGACCTGTAGAAGCTTTAATGAGACTTAGCCATGAGAAAAACAGGGACCCGGCACCAGGGACCCCATGAACAGAATGGGACTACAGCTCCGGACAACAGGTCAGCAACAACAAGAAAAAGTGGGGGAAGTTTTTTTAAGGCAGCCCTCAAACTGCTTTGTAACACTGTAAATAATATGTATTTAAATACACATATTGGGCAGATTAAAAAATAATAACAATACAGAAATGAGACAGAACATTATTTAGGAATAAGCACATGTGAAAGTCATAGGAAACAGAACTGGTCTAATCTATCCACCCACAAATAAATCTCTAATCTTTTATCAACAAGATACAAACATTGAAATATTTGCATTTACTAAGTAGAGAAGGGCCATTTATTGCAAGGCACAGTATGGACCTCAGACATTCACATGGAAAGGATCTTCTACTACAATGGGGGTGGGGTGTGAACCTCTAGTCTGAGGGCCAAATATGCCAGGCCGTTTTGCCCAGTAGCCAAGCCCTGTCCATTTATATGACATCGTGTGAGGAAGGGAAGGACAGAGCTGGGCTGAAAGGGGCTTTGCACTGTCGCTCAAGCCCCCAAGAACCAGCTGGTTTTCAGGTACCTGGGAAGTGCTGCTCAAAGCACTTTGCAATCCCTGTGCTTAGCACTTTGGAAGCACCAGACTTGGATCTTGACAAAAGTTTTGTGGACCACTTCCCAAATGCCTGACAACCAGCGGATTGCCAGGCACTTGCGACGCACCTTCCAAAGTTCACTTGCACCTATGTGCACTACTTCCAAATGCCTGGCCATGTGCACAGGCTGAGCAAGCCTTTTGACCTTTCTCCTCCCACCATTCTCAGGCCAACACTGACAAGTTATTAAGCTGCAATAATGTGAAAGCTGGCCTTTGGGGTTTGGGGAAAATAGATATCTTTAACCAAGCCTTGGCTGATTGATACCTGATGCCCTTTTAAAATGTATTGTGGAATCAGGGGATAATTGGGTTGTTCTTTTTATTATTATTATTATGGATTTTGTGCTCTTTATAGTGTGATTTTATGTTGTGAACCACCCTGAGATCTGTGGGTGGTTTTAAATAATAACAAATTATTTAACAAATTTAAATAATGACGATAACACAACAACAACAACATCCAGCAAAAGAAAAGGTTCCCCACACTTCAACAACTTCAAAAAATGTGGAAGAGCAGTTTAGGAAACTAAGAATATTATGGAAAATCATTTTGAAAGGCTGTGAGGAGGACTTTGAAGTAGGTTCAAAGATGAATGGGAATGGAAAAATCAAATGATACTATAATTGCATAGTTAAGATAATATTAAACCTCATAATGATCGAAATTTCAGAATTTTTATAGCAGAAAAAAGGATCTATGATTGCATCTCTTCTGAATAGTTAATAATAATAAGAAAGAGCCTGCTGGATCAGGCCACTGAGCCATCTAGTCCAGCATCTTGTCCTCGCAGTGGATAACCAAATGCCTGTTGGAAACCTACAAGCAGGATCTGAGCACAGCAGCACCCTCCCCTCCTGCAGTTTCCAGCAATTGCTATTCAAAAGCACTATTGCCTCTGACCTCGGAAGCAGCTCATGACCATCATGGCTAGCAGCCATTGAGACCTTTATGTTGGTGGCCATCATTGCCTCTAGTCATCGGAGCCAACTCCTAGTGGCCAAGAGGTATTCCCCCCCCCAAAAAAAAAGTTATGGGCATTGCCATTCAAGTGGTGTACATGCACCCTGTCATGTGATTGATTATGCCCCACCCCACAATATTTTATTCAAGTTGGCAGCCCTGCCTCTAGTAGTTTAACTATTCACTGTGTGAAAAGTACTTTCTTTTATCTGCCCCGACTCTTCCAACATTTAGCTTCACGCACATTTCATTTTTGAATGTTCCACAAATTATGGGTTGTATCCAATGCTAGTCATACTCAGTGAAATTCCTAATTGAAATTCATTGATATGGCTAACTTGGGTCCATTCATTTCAGTAGGTCTACTCTGAGTGAAGGTTAGTTGGAGACAGGCCTTTGCATTTTTATTCAGCTCTTGCTGCATTCTCATTTGAAAAATATTTGGAAACATGGGCGTGATAAATTGCTAAGTAAATAGACAATTCTAAAATACTACAGTGCAATGAGAGGTGGGATGACTCGCTTTGTGTCAGCCACCTCCTTTTGTTTTTCTTGCTTTCTGGGAGAACTCCTAGGACAACACTTTTCAGCAGCCATTTAAAATGTTCCCTCTAAGCACATATCCAGCTTGTAGTAGTATAATAACAAATTCTGTACAAGAGAACACTCTGGGACCATTCCCTAAATGACAGCCAATATAGACAGACAACTAGACAGACAGATATATGTGGTGCTCTGATATTGAAAACTTTGTACTTGGTATAAAGATTAATACGACAAGGAGACGGCTTGGGGAGAAATGCTTTCCTTTCAGACATCTAGCATTCTTGGGAAATGAAAACACTGTGCTTCATTTCTCCCCACAATAAGGTTTCATACATTTTTCATGAGAACTGAATGCAAATAACTGGCGGCATTAATCTGAGTGCAAGTGGGATATAAGGACCTGTTCAGAATTGTGATGCAGCAGCCTTTTGTAACATGGTATTGTACTATGCCGGCCAATTCAGAAGCAACGCAGTAGAAGCAGCAGCTCTTTCCTAAAGTATACATTCTGTGCTCTCAAAAGGAAAACAACATCAAAATCTGTGAAATGTACTTTTCACATTTCATTTTCCTCCAAGGTTGGAACCTCAAAAATTAAATTATATTTCACATCTCTGTGATATTGTATGGCGGTGCTTTTCTTGAAACGTGTGTTGCTGTATCACAGAAAGAGTGTCTACATATAGTTTAGAATCTGAAGGCTAAACACAAAGCACTCTGTTGATCTAAAAAAACTCCCCTTTGTTCTCAGCTAAAATGACTCTCCTACATATAATTATTTGAAAAGTGTTCAGTAAAACCACATAATAATGACTAATATTTGCAACAAGAGATGAAGTATTCAGTCTCCTAATGAAGGGCATATAAAAGGGAGCAAAAAAGTGAGTTCTTCCGAGTCCTGAAATTGAAGAAATATTTTTGAGATGAAACAAAATGGTTTAATGATCCTCTGTGTTTTCCTCAAAGAATACATTACTGCAGAGGCATTTGCAAAGTATTTCCAGAAAAAGGCTCAGATATGTTATGGAGAGTGCATAAAATTCTTATTGTGATAGATTTCTGTTCCAAGTCTATGGGGAAAGCATTACTGTGCATTTCCCTGGTGTTTTGTTGTTTTGTTTTGTTATCAATTTGCAGAAGCCAAACCACTGAGGTTGCAATCTTATATCCAATCCTACAAAAGCAGGTCTCATTAAAATCAGTAGGTCTTACTTTCAAGTAAATGTGGATTGGATTGTAAGTTACCTTATAGCCACAAGTCAGTGAGTTCCTGAGATGTTATGGGAGGTACAAAAGGACTGATGAATGCAGGTGTCTCTAAAAAGGCAGCTGTATCTCGACCCAACAGTACAAGTGTGCTTGTCGGCTTTGAGAGAAAAATTCATTGCCTCATCATACCTGCATTCCCTTCTGACCAGCTGGTAACTACACCCTGTGCATTAGGAACATAATAAATGTTTTTATTCTTAAGGTGCTGTTTTACTGCAGCAGACAAAAATGGCTACCCCACTGAAAAATCCGAGGAAATTTGAATATTTCATTTTTACATTAAACAAAGTGATACAATTTATCTGACTAGGCTGTGCCATCCATAGGATAAGCAAGGAATAAACTCCTTGACTGTGGGCGCAGTTTTTATAGTGGTTGCAGTCCTAAGAGGCATGATCCATAGAGCCTGAAAAACACTGACTTTTGTAACTGCAAAACATAAATTGGGGGCTTGGTGTTTGAAAAGATTACAACAGGAATGAAGAATATTGGGCACTGGGCTTGAAGATGGCCCTCCAGAGCTTTCTGTCTGGCCATCTCCCTTGGACATGCTCTCTCCCCACAAGACGTACCCCAACTTGCCCTGCTTCACCACATTTTTGAGTTTTTGTGCCTGGCTGGAATCTGTCCTTCAACTCTGATGGTGCCTCTTGCGTGCCTGGATGGAAAATCGAGAGGGGTTCATGAGTGTGTGCAGAAACTAGCCTATTGTACAAAGGTAACTTCTGCCTCTGATTCTGTCCTCCAAAGGGCTCAGAAGGCTGCCCAGATGAGAATGTGGCCTTTGGGCTGAAAGAAGTTTCCCTATCCCTAGGCTAAAGGGAAAATGTGGAAGGGGCACATGCCACACACAGCAACCCAGACAAAGAAGGGCATAGGTGTGGAATCATCAGCCATTTCAACTGTGTTTTCACAGAAAGACTTCCAGATAGATTCTGCTCCATGTATGGGTAGTTTCCCTTTAACACCCCCCCCAATCAATCCCTAGTATCTCATTTTTGTTTCTTTCTTTGTTCTGGAGAGTTTGGGTGTAGGCAGTAGGCAGTTTTTGATCAGGAAATAACAAAAGAAAAAAGTGGGGCAGCAGCAGGAGAGAGATAGGTGCATGTTCCTTTGGATCGTATTTAAATTTTCCATAAAGAAAAGGGAGAAAACCCCATATCGACATATCATTTCTTTTAACTAGCTGTAAAACCAAATACAACTTTTTAAATAAGCTGAATTTCCAGAAGAAAGTATTATCAGCGTTAGCAAAAAGTACTGAAAGAACTAATAACAGCTAGTACCCTAATAAAACCTAAATAAATCAGAACTGAGATGGCTTGCTTGGGCTTTAGCTGAAATAATATTACAGCTAATAAACAGAGGACAAGTATAGACACTAGCTCAAACTAACTTTACAGTCTTTTTAATTGAAAGTGTGTAAGTGATTCATTCAAATAATGTACAGGTTAAGAGTCTCCCATTGCATTTGCCTATTTTATGCATTTTTGAAAAATTATTACACCAATAAATGGCAGCATGCAGCCATTTTAATTTTCTGTTATGTGTATTATTTTATTAAGACCTTTCTCCTGTTTTGAAAGTCAGTTAAAATAACAACTCTTAAATTCTTCTTGGTGTTGAAATTGCCCTATGAGAAGTGGTTGATAGATGAAGCAAATAATATCACTAATTTAAAAGCAAGGATAATAGAATTGTAGAGTCGGAAGGATATTTGAGGGTCATGTAGTCCAACCCGCTGGAATGCATCCATGCTAAAAATTCCATGACAGATGACCACCCAAGCTCTGCTTAAAAACCTCCAAGGAAAGAGAAACCACAACCTCCTGAAGGAATCCATTCCACTGTCCGACAGCTCTTACTGCTAGGAAGTTCTTGCTGATGTTTAGTCACCTTTCTTGTAACTTGAAGTCATTGGTTCGAGTCCTACTCTCCAGAGCAGTAGAAAACATGATGGCTCCATCTTCCATGTGACAGCCAAACATGTTATGGACCACCAAAGCAGCTTTCAGATCATGTAAGATATAATAGTATTCCTCTCTCGCTAAATACAATGCTGTTGTGATCTTATTTTATATGATTTGAAAGCACAGGTCGCTTGACCAATCTGGAACAACATGTGGTGGATCAAAGCCAGCTTCTAGGCAACTCTGGGATTCATTTCAGTTCTATGCTGAATGCCACTAGAGGTATCAGAGTATTCCAGTGAGTGAAAATGGCCAATGCTTGCTTATTTGTCACATGCCATCAGTCCCAGTGAACACAATCGGTATTTACTGTCCAAAAATGTTGCCAATCAGATATGGTTCTCTTCCGCACTCATTTGCATTATATTTCCTTTGAATTGAAATCAATGGGATGCAACAACATAACAACAATGTAATTTATGTAATTATGTAAATGAAGCAATTTCACCACAGTGACTATGCCACTCCTATCATTGAGCAGGAGTAAACTTGCCACACCCCTTTCCTTGGGAGAAGACACAAGTTGGTCTCTTCCACAGGGAGCGGTCGCCTATGTTTTGGAAAAAAATATGACACTTCTACCATTGCTCTGTCTCTTGAACCTTCTTCCATGGCATGCTGGCAAATAAATAATGCATTTAATAATAACCTGGGTAGTTTATTAACTTCCATGTTCCACGGTGCATTAGAAATCTAGTGGGACCTAGGCTTTAAAAAGTGATGCAACACTTCCCCTCTGTGGCAAAGTCTGAAAATTCACACTCTATATTACAAGGATGAAATCAGTTTTTAAGAAATGTCACAAGGCGACTATATGAAGATCTATATGAAGCTGGAAAGAGAAGCAGAACTACAATAAGAGTCAAAAGCAACAAACTGTCAGCATCGCCCCTGAGCCAGTGCCACCAACTGGACTCATCCACTCAGCCCCAACTGGGCTAGGCGAGCTGGATAGCACTTCCAGAGACCACTTTCTGCACAGGAACAGGTCAAAGTGCTGATGACTCACAGCTTAGAGTTGTGAGCACCGGATTCACTTCCACAAGAAGACAGTCGTCGCACAGCAGAGCACAGCAGAGCATAAACCACTCGGAGAACAGCTCTGTAGAATAACTACTTTTATTCTATCTACAACTATCATACAACTATATACAGAGCTAAATGAGGTCTAAGCATAAAGAATGCTAAACTACACTGAGTGTCTGCAGCTGCTCTTAGCAGCAACCTTATCTCTACACACGATCTCTAACACTCGGTCTCTCTCTCTCTGACACACTGACTGACTGACTGACTCTTTGATGTGGTGCTGGAGTGGAATAAGTAGAGAGCAGAACACTGCTCCTCCTCTCTGGAGAATCAGCAGACTCATCAGGAGATTCTTGGATATGGGAGGGGTGAAATCTCCTCACAAACTACCATTCGTCCTGATATAAAACATGGATAGTTGAGTGCCTATGAGTTCGGGAGTAAAACAAGACCACCCAAAATTAATAAGAGTGATCAGGGTGACAAGCACTTCAAGGTTGGGCCACAGAGACAGGAACATTTTAGATTAAGTCATCTCATTGTCTGGAGAAGAAGCTCCTGTGCTCATGTTGACTTTTCGTTAACAATGTACACACTCACTCTTGCGCACGCACACACACACACACACACAGAGAATGATTCATCATCATCCTTGGCACTGCACATAGAAATAGCACTTCCATGAATGGAAAAGATCAATTCTGTTGGTTGCTTTGTGGTTTTATTGTATTATTTCAAAGTAAATTGGACTTGCTTAAATTGTGATATTTTTGTAACCTGCCCTGGGACCATTTGGGCTAAAATTATAAATAATAAGCTAAATAACTAAATAAAACAAAACAATATTGTACTCTGGGAATATATCATCCTCTTTGTTTCCTAGGATTATCAAAGTATGTTATGGAGTCAAACAAAAACATTAATTTGCAATTTTATGAGGGAAAGTGGTATTTGCAACAACTTTGCTGAGAATAGTTTTACAACAATGTTAGATACATTAGTGTTTCCTTTTTTATCCAGTGTGGTGTAGTGGTTAAGAGCGGTAGACTCGTAATCTGGGGAACCGGGTTCGCGTCTCCGCTCCTCCACAATCAGCTGCTGGGTGACCTTGGGCCAGTCACACTTCTCTGAAGTCTCTCAGTCTCACTCACCTCACAGAGTGTTTGTTGTGGGGAAGGAAGGGAAAGGAGAATGTTAGCCGCTTTGAGACTCCTGAAGGGGAGTGACAAAGCGGGATATCAAATCCAAACTCCTCCTCCTCCTCCTCCTCCTCCTCCTCCTCCTCCTCCTCCTCCTCTTCTTCTTCTTCTTCTTCACATCTTCTGGAGCCCTTAAATGCAATAAGGGATATTTACATCAAGCCCCACTGTTCTTTTCTTTGTTAGTACCCACTTCCCTCAGATTAATGTTTAAATCTTCAGCTATTAGAGCTATTTTCAACTGTTTGATATACCGAGCAGTTCTTTGAATCACTGAGGAATAGGAATTCATTCAATAGAGGAAAATAATAAATCCAACAGCTGTTTTAGAAGCACTGACGCTCCATGTTTTAAACATTTGTTAGAACAGACCAGGCACAGGTCTCTGGCAGCTGCTAAACTGCTTGACACAATTATGACTCTTAAGAGACAGAGAACATTTGAACCATCTGAAAACACAAGATTCACTGTGCAAGCATATCCTCACATTATGACAGCTGAATGGTTACATCTCTGTTTTCCAATGGCGTTGTGAAATTACGGCAGCATCAGGACATCGTAACTTTGAAGTCATAACATTTAAGTCAGTATAACTGCTATACAGAGATGGAAGGAATCCCTGCTATGGATAGAATCCTTGTAATGCACTCTAGAAGGAGCAAAGAAAGACAAGATCCAAGCCCCCCCCCCCCCGGAAATGAGTTTTGTTGAGACAATAAACCAGGCAGAGGGCCTTCTCGGTAGTGGCACCCACCCTGTGGAATGCCCTCCCACCATAAGTGAAAGAAATAAACAACTATCTGACTTCTGACATCTGAAGGCAGCCCTGTTTAGGGAAGCTTTCAATACTTGATGAATTATTGTATTTTAATGTTTTGCTGGAGTGGTTGGGGAAGCCCAGCCAGATGGGCTGGGTATAAATAATAATAATAATAATAATAATAATAATAATAATAATAATAATGGCAAAAAGCAACTCACAGGCTAACATTTGAAGGCTACACCGCAGACCAGAAAGTTAGACAGGGAGTGAGAGGTGAGGCAGTGGGAAGCTAAATGAGTTTGCACTGCGACTCTTCACAGTTTAGAGGAATGGAGGGGGGTGGCAATGGTTGACTTGGAAAGCTCACTTTTCTTTTTTCCATCTGAAGCAGGGGAGAGAAGCAGGGATCCTTAGTGTCAGGGTAAATCCAATACAAGAGGCAGAAAGATAGACTTTTCCTGGGGAGATGCTGCTAGATGTGGGATGCTTGTCCCAGAAAAAATTGTAATGGAATCAACCAAAGTTTAGGGGTTTAGAGGTACTAGAATGAGCACTGATCTAGGAACTCAAGAGCAAGGCAGTCAGAAGGCCCAAACATTTGGTATGTTAGCTCTATCTTTGCCCTTAATACCAGAAAGGTTTTTTTTAACACAACTGGCCACATGACCCAGAAGCTGTATGCTGGCTCTCTCAGCCATTAAAGCGAGATGAACGCCGCAACCCCAGAGTCGGCCACGACTGGTCCTAATGGTCAGGAGTCCCTTTACCTTTACCTTTACTAATCTGGAGGCAATTTGGATCAGAATACTATATGAAAGTGGGAAGATTTCCTGCTATGGCCACAATTCATATTGGGCCGTTATAGAGTGCTTCAACACTATTGAATGCATTTTGTCCTAGCTCCCTAGATCTTTCCAGCCAGCCACTCCAGACAAAACAGAGACTTTGAGCCAGAATGCTCATGTGGGAACACAAAATGGAACCTTCTCCCTCACTGCCAAACACCAGTGCATGAAGACAGGAGGCAGCTGGTAAGTAAACCTGGGAGACTTTATATTTCTGAGAATAGGTCTGTGATAAGGGGAGAGTGTGATGGCAAATGAGACTTGGGATACGTTATTCCATGATTTCTCATCTGTTCCTTATTCAGTGCTTAAGGATTCACAGCTGACTGAACTGATGCTGGATGAAAAACATCGTGATGAGGGGTGACGTGAAAACTTTGACGTCAGCATTTCATTTGTGATTAGTCATTCATATCTTCAGACTAATACTTGATGATGACAGGTTTGTGTGTATTCCACTTAAAATGGCCGCAAGATGGAATCAAAATGGTAGCAATGTCATGGCACTCTTTAAAGCCTTCAGAATCATGCCTGACATCTTAAGTAGGTCTGTAGATGAGCCGGGACAGGGATAAGGCACCTGTTGCTCTTGGGAGAGCACATTTTGTTGTGGGTACTGGAACCTAGTTTGTTGGACATACCACTACCAAAGGATTGTTGGCTCAGGGTGACTGTTCACAGCAGCAGCTGCTCAGTGAACAAGCAAAGGATCTCTTTGTAGCCTCAAACCCTTCCTTTACCCTTTTCAAAGATTCAAACTTCACAGCCTGAGTGAATAATAATGAAGTTATAAATAGGCCCTGGTCAGCACCATGAGTATTTCATAGAGTCACCCGCACCACCTGTCTGGCCATATGAGGTGTCTCCAAAACATTTCACGAGTATTAATAAAACCTAACAAAGTACAAAGAAGAGACTGGGACTCCAGCGAGACCATTTTCTTTGATGAGCCTAATTAGAATTAATTAGATGCATAACAAGCCATCCTTTAATCTTGATAAGAACAATAAATGCTGACGTCAAAGCAGCCTGAAGCTAAAATGAACTAACCAGGGCCTAGAGAATTGCTTATAGTTGATCAAAGCAGCTGCTTTATTGCTTACTTTCCAGTAACCTTCTAAAGAAAACCCCTTAAAAGTAATTATATATTTTAATGACGTGTTGTGGTTTCTCATTAGTGCTCCATTACGGAACCCTTCATTAAGTTTGATTTTTGCTTGTACAATATATATCACCATGCTCTCACTATTGATTAGCATTGCTTCTTGTCAGTTTCTTCTCAGCTCTGAGTCCCATGTATTTGCTGAGATGTAATTCATATTTTGTCCTTGACAGTAATAATTACACAGCTGATGTGCCTTTTCCTCTGGATATTATATTGCAGAAGGCTTCTTTTTTCTGAAGGTTAGCTTTTCCGACAGATCACCATGTTTGGACTTAAGTTACAATTGTTCCCATAGCATATTAACCAGGGAGCTTTGTCATGTCTTGCCTCTCTTTGTAATGTGGCTTGACTTATTCCCTTGAGCAGGAACCGGCAAGCCACTCCAGTATCCCTGCCAAGAAAACTCCATGGACAAAAACAACAAGCACCAAGCATTAGCATCTACCAAAAGAAACTGCAGGGATCAAAGTAAGAAAGCTGGACCTGCTGCTTTGATGATGATGTGTGGACTAGACAGCAAAGCAAGCAATCTTATAGCATAGAGGGACAGGACAATAAGTCCACCTGTGAGCAATAAAAGCCCTGGATCAAGGACTAGCTGAAAGGAGAGGATCATAGGACCCAACAGGAGATGACTACTTAGTGAAGTCAAGTCAACTACCTTTAAATAAACACCTGGGGGACCGTGGTATATAGGTCCTACTTTATGAGCGCGCACTATGCAAAAATTCACTTTTCTGAACACAGGGAAATTAGTACCCAAAGCTTGCTAAATGTACTGCAGCTAGATTGCCGAACAGAAAGCATTTTTTACTTCCTTCGTTGCCTTTTCCTGGTTAGCCAAGGAATGGAGGCAGGGAGGGAGGGAGCGAAAACAATCAGACAAATCAGAGAGCATTTTTCCTGTTCCCTCCCCACCGTCTTTTGGGGGGCAAAATTCCAAGGTCAGGAACACATTAGAAATTCCCTATAGGAATCTAGGGAAATTATCGACTTGTTAGGCAAATGTTTACCTAACAAATGATTTCCAGGGAACACATTGTGTTTGTAAAGTAGGACCTGTGTGTATTAGTCTAATTGTCTATTGAAGCAAATCATTGGAGCTGGTTTATTGTAGTGGCGAAGAGACTAAGTCAGGAATCAGGAAGCTTCCAGTTCAAATCTCACCTCCTCTATGAATTCACTGATGGCCCTAAGCAAGGTTTTTTGCCTCAGTCTCACCATCTGAATATGGGGGATAATATTACTGGTGGATGTAAGGTTTCTGCATGTGGTGATGCACATAAAGGGCTCATAATAATTGAAAGTGCTGTCCAAATGGTATTATGAAACAACTAATCAAATAATGTGAAAATAGGACAATATTCCCCCTGCAGTAAGATGAGAACCCTCTATTTTAGAATTAAAAATAAAATCCATAGACTCAAAGGCAGTGAAAAGCTGAAAGTTTGCTTTTAAATTATATTTGGATTACTCCCTAGCCCTCAGACACATTGCATTTCCACCTCTTTGTCTTGCCCCAGAGGTGAGACTCAACAAATGATTTTCCAGCATTCACTGTGTGTTTTATTCTTCCAACAAAGAAGCTTCAGCCCAAGATAATTGAAGTCTAATTATTCTTTCAGAGAACACATCAATTCATGTAGTCAAGACCATTCAACTGTGATAACAACCAGCACTTAACTATCTTCAATTAAATTTCACACAGCCACATTACTTTCTACCAGCAAATGTAACTCCCAGCCCATCTGGTCTCTAACTCCAAACACAGCCATGCAAGGCATACCCAAAAGCAAACTGTCCCCTCTTCTTTTTTTACACATAGCATCTTATAGCATGATCCTGACCATGCTTGTCTTAAAATATAATGAAAGTTGGCTGGTTGCCAAGGGGCCATGGTTGTCATTCCACGGTCACTTCCCCTGTATTCTGCCCTAATATTGCTACAAAACAGATCATTTGGCAGGAACAGGCAATATTGTTACTTCCCACAGCAGTGCCACACCTCCTGGAGTAGAATGATGCTGGAATGCAATTGGACCACCTGGAGAAGGATGATCAAAACATCAGCCTCTCCCATCTGATCTTGCTGCTTTCATGCTACTTGAATGCCATGAGATTTGGCATTGTATGCTATACCTCTCTTATGCGACCCTAACACAGTTTAGGATTGCAGCCTCTCTAGCTTTCCCTCTCACCGCACATACTACTGGTATGTGACCCACAAAGGTTTGGCTGAAAAGGGTTCCCCATTCCTGGATTATAGCTTTAGCTGGCAAAAATACAGTTTTTTGATGTCACCAAAATCCATAAATGCCAAGGTGGAAATGCAAATCAGTCTAGCTTGTAATACACAGATGGATTATGAACCGAGTGTCATTTTCTCAAGAACTTCTTCATGGCTTCGGATGTAAACTGACATGACGCTGCAGTCAACATTCAGACAGACCAGGCTGCTTGACAAACATCTGGCATAAAACTCCTTTAATCTCCACCACTTACTCTCATGGTCCCATTCTGATGAAATGGTCATTTCACCGCAAACACCAGGCCACCCAACCAAGCTGCCATTTGTTTTCTGAATATTGTCCTGACATGTGGAACATACACCTCTTTACTCTGGTCTTTGGCCATTAGTGTGTGTGTGTGTTTTAGGGGCCACCCTATTATTGTGATTATAATTAATTGAAAACTGTTTTTAATGTTGTATTTTAAGTTGTTGCGACCTGCCCTGGGATCGTAGGGTAAAGGGTAAGTAACTGATGAGGGTGTCAGTTGTCTCAATTGTTCCTAACACTCTCATACCTGGCTCTTTCTTATTTCCAGAAGTTTTTGGGACACACACTCTCACACCCTGCAATCAAGGCACACATGCCAACATTACAAACCAAAAGAGAACTCTTGGGAAGTACATGTTTTTCTCTTCAGAGGTTTCAAAGAAACCTTGCATAGATAAAGCATTGATTTCTGATTTGAACTGAGGGGTGTTGTTCCATCACTAGCATTTTCTAAACTACACAACTCTCACCCATATGTTGTCAGCAGGGCAGAGGCACAATATGAATTTCAATTCCCCTCTCCCTCTGCTCGATGAGGGTTTCAGTCCCTGTCTCAGATTATTTTGTGCTCTCTCTGGAATTTTGTCACAACAGTGTGCCAGCAGCTGCTGGGGAACCTTGGTCTAATTGGCTCAGTAAGAGACATCCGATTAACTTAGCAAAGGAACATGCCTTCCTATCTCCTTGCTCTGATGGAGACAGAATATTAAACAGCCTTTGACAAGATCTAGCTTCTAATGGGCTGGATCCAGAGGTCCCCTTCCTCTGGCAAAAGAAGCTTTGAAGCCACAGCAATGAGAAAGCACCAATTGTATGCCATAAAGGAGACCTTTCAGAGTTAGAACCCAAAATGCAGTTAGGTGCATAGGCACCAGATCCTAGCAGCCCAGGTCCCTTTGTATCCCCCCCCCATAAAATATTTGAGGGAGCATTGCTGCCTTTCTCTCTTTTCCACATTTGGACTTCATTTCCCAACAAGCTCTGTAAACAAACTTGTAAAAGGCTTGCTGGGTGGCAAGAGAGCTGGGATTGGGCAAAAACCTCTTATGGCCCTTGCAACAGGAGCTAGAAGGGGTCTGTGTGGGGAAGGGGGGAAGGACACTGGAAATCCAGGCATCTCAACATTCCAAACAAGAAGAGAAAACTGAGGTTTGCATTCTCTGGCTACTTCTGCAAAATGTGTATAATAATAATATATAATTATTATTTATACCCTGCCCATCTGGCCGAGTTTCCCCAGCCACTCTGGGCAGCTCCCAATTGAGTGTTAAAAACAGTACAGCATTAAATATTAAAAACTTCCCTAAACAGGGCTGCCTTCAGGTGTCTTTTAAAGAGAAGATAGCTGCTTATTTCCTTCACAGTCTGTTTGCACATGTACAGCCAACAGCAAGAGAATCTTCCATTGACAGCCCCAGCTGCAGGCTCCCAGACCCACATTTTCACATGCTGTAAGAGCCAAGGGAGGAGCCGGAGAAGGGAGGCACATTGTCCAGAGCTTTGCCATTTACTTACAAGTTTCTTTTTCCACACCCCTTCTTCCTCCCTGCTTCCCACTCTCCCTCCCATATCACCATCCTTGTCTCCCCCCTCCCCATATTTTCTTCATGGCAGTGTCTGAAGGAACATCTCTAAATGACACAGAGAGCACTAACCAACCCAGAATTTGAGTTGACTTCACCTGTCATTGCCTCTGTTTCCACCAACTGTTGATCCCTCTCCCTTCTGCTGTATCAGTCACAATGGGCACCAGCCACCACTGTGTTCAGATTTTTACCTCCAACACATCTTTTAGGCCTGATCCGTAGATAGTTAACACATTTACTTAAACAAGTATTCCCAAGGTTCGTTTATGCGAAAGGAGGTCAATATATTCCCTCAACCACACAGGTATTCATAGCAAAAGTTATATTACAACTGACATATGGCTCCCAGGTGTGCACTTATTAAAACTGATCCCTTTTGAAATTCTACAAACAAAATTATTTTGCTTTCTGCTAGGGATTCCTTCCTGTGTGCCCAATGTAGCAGTTTGCCTGGAGGTCAGACAAATCCCAGTTAGGTCCCGGATAAGAATTCTAAAGATCCATTATTGGCTAAAACTAATATTCTTCACAGAAGGTCTGGCACCCTTAGCTTTAACAGATACGTGTCAAACAAAATTGAAATCCTCACTTCCAGAGGAACTGAGAAGCCTAGGGTTCACAGTGCAGGCTCCGATAACCTGTGGACATGAGAAAGTCAAATCCACAATTAAGCAACGGATATGAGATGCTGAGTTGCAATGCCACATGAGTGAAATGACCAGGTATCCAGAAATTAAAGATAATGGGAGGGAGTTTAGATGAGTTTTTATTCTTGCCAAATTCAATGTCCTTCCATCTGCATTACTGCAGGACAGATTCAAAGGCAAACCATGCCTGTGTGGTTTGAAGGAAGTCGAAACTGCTACTCATGCCCTAATGAATTGTCATTATTACAAGGCTATACGTTCTATATTTATAACTCCAATCATGCAGCAAACCCCAAGTAGAACTGCTGATTACTACATAAAAAACTTAATAGAGGACAGGGAACCAGAGATTACCTTAGAAGTGGCTAGATTCTGTGCTGCTGCTATAAAATTAAGTAGACTGGCTTTGAATGAATCTAATGGCCAATGTCTTAATATGTCTTAATATGTTTTAAATTAGCGGTTAAGGTTTTAACTTACAGTATACTGTATATTTTAGCTGTTTTATATCTGCATTATTTATCGTGTATCATCTCATAGAGCTTAATTTTAATCTATTTATATCTGTATGCTCTCTGTTGTTGTATATGTTTGCACTCTGGTCAGTGACCGAAATAAATCGATTCATTCAATCAAATAAGCATTTGCTAATTTAGAAGTTGCAGAGCTCTTTGCTGTGTGTTGAATTCTGGCTGCTTGTTACATTATTGGGAAGATGAAGCCCTCTAGTGGACAAAAGGAGAATTGCCAAGTATTACAGAAAGCTGTGCCTTCCTTTTCCTTACATGTGGTGGGACCCGTGGGGCTGAACGTCAGATCAGATATTGAGGTGAATCAGAGTAATTTGAAGTAATCTTTCATATTATCAGGTTGGGTCATACTGTTAACAAGTTGGACCAGAAAGCGCCCAAAGTTCTGAGCCTCAGTTTTTCCGCTACAAAAAACAGGTACAGCAAATCTTGTTGATTCAACATCACTGGGATTACCATACTTCCTCAGCAGACACACTTCCATGCACCCATTTTTTTATTTTTACTTTTGCTTACATCCGGGATGGGAAAGCTGTGGCCTTCCAAATATCAAATTTCAACAACAGCATGCAATGAATGGGTTCCATTCCTCCCCCCTTGACAAGTAAATGTATCTTGTTTTACAGCTATAATAACCAACTGTGGCTTTTGTTTTCTGAATCACATAACCACATTCCTAGCTACATTAAAAAAATTAAGGAACAAAACTTTATTTTTTTTTATTAAAGATTTTCTTGATTTACAGAAGTATGTGTAATGTCTCTCGTATTTTTTCCATGTAACATTTTTACAAATCAGTTTCATTTGTTGAGACATTAGGGAGAAAAGGGGTGGAGGGGGGAAGATGGGTGGGGTGGAACAAAACTTTAGACCACAGTCATACCCCCAAGCATAGATGCCTTTCATTACAAATATCAATAGAAAAACTAAAACACATTGTGTTGTATTCAACCAAGTCCTACTAGTCCTACTCAGGGTAGATCCAATGAAATTAATGAACCTAAGTTAGTAATGTCTATTAGTAATGTCTATTAACTTCAGTGGGTCCACTCTGAGTGAAATTTATCATTAGCACAGACCTCCTTTCTTTTGTTCTCTAATTGTCCCATCACCCAGGTGATGACCTCAACACAGGAAGCTAGCTTGGCTTATATTTTAACACTTTCTGGGTCCAGGGGTTAGAAAGATCTCATATAAAGCTTAATTCCCCTCCCCAAATAAACCTCATAACAATATGTATTGCCTATAATTAGAAATTAAAGTGTTTACCTGTCTACTTTCTGAATGTAATAGTGATCACTTCTTTCCCCCAAAGTCCACCCCCCTTCCCAATAAACTACTCTGCCATGCTTTGGGAAGATTAGGTTAGAAATGAGATTTAAAGATTAGCCACTGGTATTCCACTGAGAAAACAATTGAATTTAAGACTCCTTCAGCTGTAAAGCCAGATGGATCAAAGAGCTGATGGGAATATTGGAATAAAAGATTTGTCACAAACCAAGTTAGGAATTTAAAGTGGTTTCTAGTGTATTTTTTAAAACCAGGTCTTAAGGCTTTAAAATATTCCCCTGCAAAGCAGTCATTATTTTTAACCTTTAAACAACTCTGAACCTCTGACTCAGTATCCTTAATCAGATGTGCCTCATAGGCAGTTTCTCATTAAAATACAAAAATAATTGAGCTTCTCTCCACCCCCGCCCCCCGCATCCAAATTATAACACGTTTGTCTGGCCACCAAAGGCAATAGATGCCTTCCCTAGCAAGGCTCACTGTACTGAAAGTAAACTGCACAGTATCAGATTTGGCTGAAATCTAGAGAATCTTGATGTTGCAGAGACTGTGTTTAGATTACCCACAAGAGTCTTTCCAGCCCCACGATTCCAGTAGGATCTTGCAACATGACCATTGCTCAGGAGTAAGTATGAAGATGCCTTTTACGTGTCAGAGATCAGTAATAAATAACACTTGTTTGGGGAGGAGGAATGGATTCATGGCGATGAAAAAGAAATGGCTTTTATCTCTATACTGCTTTATTTGTTAATGGCATTAGGACAAATTCCACAGACAAAAAAAAAAATAAGTTTGGTGTAATTAGAATAAACCCAATAGAATTCAGAATTCAGCACAGCAAGCCAAGGAAATGCTGAAATGATAAATTTCTGTTTTAACCTAATTGGGAATTACATTTATTTCAGTTTCAGAGCCATTCTTTAACTCAACAGCTGGGATAGGGAAGGCCTACTCTGCTTGAAAGATAACACTGAGGCTGCCTTACTGGAAAAAAGAAGAGGTAAATATCAGTAGCATAAGGGCTGCAATCTGCTTCTTGCTTCCATCCTCCCTTTTTAATAGAACACTTGTAACAAACGTCCTCTCTCTCTCCTTCATTACAAGCTACTGGTTGATGTGACCAAACTACTCTCTGAGGACATCAAAGTTAGTATCTAGCTTTTCCGTGCCCAGAGGTGAAAGTAACGCAGGAGTGGAGAGAGGACAGTAAAAGGAGAGGAATCTGCCTGATGCATCTCCTGGCACACTGTACAGTCTGGTAGACCTTAGTAGAGCAGTGATTAAAGGCATGTGATTTCATGGGAGGGAACTGCAGCATTAACACCCCGGCAGAGTCTTGTTTCCCCCATAGCTGCAGCCTTGGATTCAAGCAGATGAATTAGAGACAGATCCCACCCACTCAAAAAACCCACTGTTATTTTTATACCACACAAGCAAACCAGCATTTCAATTTAGCTCAACCTCTTGTGTGTGAATAAGGCTGTGCTAATTTATTTACATTTAATAATACACTCTGCAATCTTATTAAAACGAGGCTTTGCCTCATCATAATAGAAATAAAAAAGGAAAGTGGCTGTGGTATCTGCTGCAAAGGGAGGCAGGAACTCTGTAGGAAACAATGGTAATTGTTTTGAGTAAGTGCAAGTCGCAAAATGTAACTGGCATGGTTCAGTGAGTATTTCCACCTGCAACCTTGAGATATGCAAGAATGTCGCATTTGAACATTAAAGCGGCAATGCACATACATTATTTGGGAATAATTCTCATTGAGTTCAACAGAGCTTGCTTCATAGTAAACATACACTGAATTGGGCTGCAAGGCCAGGATAATACATAGAAAGGAGTAAGTTGAATTGTGTAAGTTTCCAGCAGCTGGTATTCAAAAGCATAGCTGTCATGGTTAGTAGCCAATGATAGCCTTTTCTCCACGAATTTGTTCAATCCTCTTTTAAAGTTATTCAACTTGGTAGCCCTTCGTGCCTCCTGTGGAAGTGAGTTCCATAGTTTAACAATGCACTTCATTGGATGTCCATGAGTTTCAGTGCTATGAGAGAGGGGAGGAAATCTTCTTTCTCCATGCCATGCATAATTTCATAGATTTCTATAATGCTGCTTCTAAGTAAACATGTAAGGACCACCTTGCATGTTTCTGTACTTAGTCTGCAACCCTATGCACATTTACTTAGGAGTAAGTCCCTTGAACTTAATGGGCCTGAGTAGACATAGATAGAATTATGCTGTTAATAATGTAGATGACTAAGTCAGAGGACTGCGGTCATCACAGAAATTATAGCTTCCTAATGAAAGCATTATCATCACAGACATGTAGTTGGAAATAATCTAAATCCACTATGATACAAAAGCCTACAGTTATGAAATGCAAATTATGCAATAAAGTCAGGGAGCAAAGGCGAGCCATTCCTGTAAATTTCTAAAATCCCAAACATTATTCTGGCACACAAGTATTTATGCTATTTTAGGTTACCATTATTCATTCATTCAACTAAATGACATTAATCTGACAGCTTTATGTCATTCTCCTGTCTATCAGGAGAAGAAGTGAACTTTGCCAGTTGTGATCAAAGTGTGAGGTGGAGAGGAGATTAGTATGACTGCATCAGCAGTGTTTCATAGGAAGTAAGAGTATCCTTAGAAAGTCAAACTGAAGTCTCTTGGGACTTCAGGGGTAGGAAAACATTTTTGCCACGGGGAGCAATCTTTATTCCCCACCATGGGCCAACTTTGACAGGTGCTTGCAGAGAGCATTGCTAGAGTGTTTGGTTCATGGCAGTTGCTCAAGTTTTCTCAATCCCGGCATCTCAGACTTCAAGATGGATATTACATTTCATTGTGTTTGACAATATTCCTTGCCCTCTTGTCAAGTGGGTGTGAGATCAAGATGCCTTTTCACTTAGAATGCAGATTTCAGTATTCAAAGGAGAAATTTGAGACATACATGGGCCGAGCCAGGCTTCGTACATGGAGCACAAAATAGGTCCTTGAATATGCATATATTTTGTCTATGTAGGGATGTGGCTTGCGCTGTGGTATAAACCACTGAGCCTCTCGGGCTTGCCGATCGGAAGGTTGGCGGTTCAAATCCCCGCGATGGGGTGAACTCCCATTGCTCAGTCCCAGTTCCTGCCAACCTAGCAGTTCGAACACACACCAGTGCAAGTAGATAAATAGGTAGTGCTGCGATGGGAAAGTCAACAGCGTTTCCTTGCGCTCTGGTTTCTGTTGCGGTGTTCCATTGCGTGGACAGGCGGAGTCCCCAGATCCCGCGCGGTCCCCCCGTCATGTGGAATAACGACTCAAGACAACGTGCTATGGGATTAAATTGGCCACAACTTTATTAAATTTCAAATGTGGGTAGACCTTGGCTCAGGCATTGGGCGTTCTCCCTCCCCAGTCCCCAGCCGGGGACCTAGGGAGCATCAGGGTTATCCAGTGTGTGTGGGGGGGATGGGCCGGCTCTGGAGAACATATGTTCAAGCAGAGATAGCCGCCCCCGTAACGCCGCCGCCGCAGGGGAGAGCAATGACGACCTTTCGGCGTACGGTCAAAGCCTCCCTTCAGAAAACCCCTTTAACGGGGAACCCTGGTATCGCCGCCGCAAAGAGGAAGATGGACAAAAGGATTCCGCCCAAGGCCTGATACCGCCAAAGTTGTGACGTTTTGCTACGGGAAAGGCGAAACCTGCCAATGCAGGGAAATTCCTTTCCGGCCCTTTAACAGCGACCTTAACGTAGCAGCGCCCGCATACCTGTGGAGAAAAGTTAACCTGCAAAACCTGTGAAGAAAAATTAACCTGTAAAATAAGACATTAACTGAGGGTGGGTAGGGTGGGAGAAGCTCTGGAGCCAAGTGAGGATTCCCAGGTAAGATCCTCCCTCTATTGTGTGGGCAGGTAATCCCTCCCCTACCTGGCCTGGTCTCCTTGGCAACGCTTCCCCCAGGTGGGATTGGACGACTGACTGAGGTAGGCGGAGACCTCCAGGCATCCCACCTGAGGGAAGGCAAAGCCAAGCCTGTGTTGTTGGAGCCGCTCCAGATCTAGGGGCTGCACGCGTCCACGCAAAGGGCGCCCCCAGTTTTAAGCAGGGAGCGGTCATTGTGCCAGAAGCGGTTTAGTCATGCTAGCCACATGACCCAGAAAGCTGTCAGTGGACAAATGCTGGCTCCCTCGGCCTGAAAGCGAGATGAGCGCCGCAACCCCAGAGTTGCCTTTGACTGGACTTAACCGTCCAAGGGTCCTTTACCTTTTTACCTTTTATTTGGTCTATGCCCTTTTTATTTTTGGGTTCAATTGTTCTTCACTGTCTGGACAGCCCATCCTGCTTCCCTGTTACTACAAAGAAAGTGTGAACTACTGGAAAAGCTTTAAAAAGCAATGCCAGAAAACAGTAACCCATTATCTGTCCTCATGTTGGAAGGTATGCCATGGTTAACAAATATATTTTATCCCAGTGTTCACTAATTCTTTGGATGTTATTGTACTATCCAAGTAACAGGAATAGTAGACAATATTTGTCATGGATGATCTGTTGTAATAGAGAGCTCTACTGGGTCTAGTCAGTGCTAAGTATAGACTTGGCAGCTGACCACCCAGGTCTGCAGGTCTTCTTTCATAGACAACCTGGAATGTGTTGTGAGGTAGAGTCTTGCTCTTTCATTCCAATATTTTCCCTTCACAGATCTCTTTTCATTTTCCTTTACTAGGCTTCAGTATATTCTTCTAGCTGAACATAAGGTATCATTTTTATTTTAATGCACGACAACAACTTTCATGTCAAAGTTTCATGTAAACCAGTGCCTGGATTGTGAATACAACCTAGCTATCAGGGAGAGTTTATACTATAATATTTACTTCTGATGTCTACAATTGTATGAGATGTCACCTTAAATCTGAAGTATTCAGTCAAGACTTCATTACCACTTCAGTGAGAACTTGGCTTCTGTCTCACCTATATTTTCTTAAAAAACATTTTCCTCCCTTTGAAAATAAACATAGGCGTTGAGGTGGTATTAAAATTTATATCAGTCCAATATATCAGTGTTCTATAGGTACAGTATTATAGCATTACAAACCAACTTGCAATGATAATGTCAAACAATCAAATTAAACCAAAGGACTTACTTCAGCCAGATAATTATGTGTCACTTGATTTGCCATAATCCAGTGGGACATTCTGCAAGCCCAGAATTAAGCGAAATGGCATTTTTAAAAGAGCACTGTAAAAGTCTTGTTCTTTAAGATGTCAGTTTAAACAGTTCCATTTTAATTGCATTTTCATCAAAATTCAGAGCACGTAGCTGGTTTTTGTCATAATATTATTACGTAATTGAACATTTTAATTTGTATCTGGAATGTATCCTATTGTTGACTGTTTATAACTGAAAGAAAATAGGTTAAAAAAACACTTAGCTTCATAAAATATTGGTATTTTGGGCAAAGCTTATTTAAAAGTATTTACCTGCCTTCAATATTAAATAGAAGAATGCTGCAGGAAAATTACCTTGCTGAATTACAGTAATCTTTTGCAACCAGCAGAGGTCCTGCTCCATCTTTTACAAAATGTGAGTACTTTTGAACACTAACCATATTCTTAAAAAAGAAAAAGATATCCTTGATCTAATTCACAGCTCATGTAAGTTTCACAAAACTTAAACCATTGTTAGTCATCTGGTGTCTTAATATATCATCATATAGAAAGTAATAGGCTCAAAACCCAATCTAAACTGATAACATAAAATACCATTCACCTGAGATTCATCAAAACACAAAAAGTGTCTTCTTTTTCTTCTTTGGCGATCACTCGTAGCCGAGTAAGATTGTCTTCCATAAAGATGGTTTTAACAATGAGTCCGTAAGTGACGTCCTTCCACAGTGGGGACATTGGTTTCTGGGTGGGAATTGATCACGGTGTGGATTTCCCAAGCGTGCCTTCCTCTTAGCACGTTTCTCCCTTGCATCCTGAGTTTGAGTGTCTTCAAAGCCCATGACACCTTTGGTAAAGGCTGTTCTCCAATTGGAGCACTCGCTGGCAAGTGTTTCCCAATTGTTGGTGTTTATACTACATTATTAAAAAGTTGCCTTAAGACAGTCTTTAAACCTCTTTTGTTGACCACCAGCATTATGCTTTCCATTTTTAAGTTCGGAATAGAGTAGTTGCTTTGGAAGATGATAATCAGGCATCCGCACAACGTGACCAGTCCTACGAAGTTGATGTTGAAGAATCATTACTTCAACACTTGTGATCTTTGTTTCTTCCAGTACACTGGTATTAGTTTGCCTGTCTTCCCAAGTAGTGTGTAAAATTTTTAAAGTATAGCCATTCCTATTCAGAGATAGCCTTGCCACAGTTGTGTTCCTTCTGGGGTAGTTTGTCCACCTTTGATCCCCACCCTGCACTCAGCTCTCACATGTGACTCCTAGAAGCTGTCAGTGGGCAACAGCAACCACACCCCAGGAATGGCCAACTAAACAAGGTGATGCGTAGCTCTGGGGGATTTTCTGCCTGACATGACTGGCGCTGCTGTCAAAGCCCAGGCTGACCTCTGGAACATCCAAGAGAGGCAGTCCTTGAGGTATTGAGGTCCAAAGCCATTTATGGCTTCAGAGATCTAAAGTAGCACTTTGAATTGGGCCCAGAAACTAACCGGCAGCCAGTGCAGTCAGGTCAAGACTGGAGTTATATGCTCAAACCATATTGTTCTGGTGAGAAACCTTGCTGCTGAATTCTGCACCAGCTAAAGTTTCCAAACCATCTTAAAAGGCAGATCCATGTATAATACATCACAGTGAACTATCCTAGAGGTTACCAGAGCATAGATGACAGAAAGTCCTGAACCCCTGGTCTACCTGGCAGCAAGTCAGTATGCCAAGTCCACAGTCTGAGAGCAGATCCACACAAGTGTAGTTCAAAGTCCAAAGACCAGGAAACAAGATTCTGGGCCAATCCAAGTAGTTAATCCAAAGCTCAACAGTCAGGTTACAGTCCAGAGTCAACCCAAAGCACAGTCCCATGGAGGTCCAGGAGCAGCCAAGTCAAGGTCCATCAACATGAGTAGATGAGCAGACATAGCACCTAAGCTCTGGTGTCCATTCACAATTTGCATGCCGATTGCAGCATCTGGGCTTGACAAGGTTATGCGACCCTCACCTGTTCAAAGCCTACTCCAGCTGAGGAATCACACCCCTCCTCCCAGAGCTGGCGAGCCTCACCAGGCCAGCTAGGGAGATGGGTTGTGGGCCCTTGCCTGCCTCAGCCTTCTGGAGCGTCCCTCCTGCAGCTCCCTACGCCTCAGAGCCTGCCATGTTCATGGAGATGGGGCCCTTCTGGCTCTGGTGATGGGTCCTGCTGCTCTGCTTCCTGTGCATTGACCTCCACCCCCTCATCATCCTCCATCAGCCCATGAGTACTTCCTACACCAACCTCTCCTTCCCCACCCCCAGCTTGCCCTATTCGCTTTCAAGTAGTTCAACTGAAGTTAAAGGACATTTTCACAAATAAATAGTGTTAGGGAAAGTGATTGGAATTAGAGAAAGACTGGGTTTTAACTCTTCAAGAGGATAGATTTGCTTGAATGGAACAATGCAATGGATGCAAGCCCTGTTTCACCACTAATGAACTATATATTGGATCGATACGTGGCTCTGTCCTGTATCTTAGACCTTATTTATTTGTCATTTGGAAGAGAATTTCACACACTGTAAATGCAATGTGGCACTTGGCATGGGTCCCAATGCAGCTTACGATGCAGTTTTTTAAGCTTGACATATCTTGTACATTATAAGGCCCTCTGCTCCATTACTTTAAGCTGGCTTTAAGCTGGAGTGGAGAATTCCTGTAGACAAATGAGCTTCAGCACTAAACATTCATGCAACTATGTACAATATTAACTGATTTCTATTATTTCCTATTCACCTAACACAAGAAAAAGGTTAAATATTGAGGGCCCAGGATAACCACAGGGGTTGCATCTGGGGGCAGGGGTGCAAGGGCTCCACAAATTTTCAAGGAGGGGGCCGGGCTGTGGCAGCCATGTGCACACATTGCGCGGTCCCAGCCCCTTCAATCACAAGGGCAAGCAGGTGAACTTGACTAGCTAAATGAGTGTGCCAGCATCAGGAATTGAGTGGGATACTGTACATAACTAATAAGGGTCACAGAGGACCAAACATCAAGGTGGAGGTGGTGTGTCAGATGATGAGCTAATGGGCAAAAAGGAAAGCACCCTACTGAAATAATTGACAACCCTTTTGAGTTTCTGGGAATAGTTGTGTCTAGAGTTGTTGGCCAGCTCCCCACACACGCACACCTTTTTTCCCTTTGCAGTCTAGGTTATTTTTGGAATATGAAATTGCCTTAAACTCACAGGTGAAGCATCAATCAATTGTTAAACATTTCTTTACTATTGTGCCACTTTCCCACCTATATGGGGGGAAATGTGATCATACATCACTGGCTTCTTGGAAGAATGATTTCCAATTTTAAAAAAAATAAATTCTGAAATAAAAAATTGCTGCCCTCTGATAGACTTTATCGTACTTGAGTATAGTAATGCTTCTTCAGGTCTGGCTGGGTTTAGAAATTGATTGGTGTCCAGCTTGTTCACTTTGAACTGCCAACACAGGTCTTTTGTCTTTTTCCAGCATTTAATCTCTGCTTTGCTGATGCCAGAGTTCAGGTTATTTTGTTCCCTGTGTCTGAGTTTTTCTCTTCCTCTCTTTCAGAAGCTATAGACCATCAATTCTTATCCGACATTTTAAGGTCAAAGCAGTGCTCTTTCATTAACAATGCAGCATAGTAAAATATTCTGATGTAGAGATCTGATGAATGACTTGCACCATGAAGCAAGGAAAATATTTCAGACTCTTCCTTACATTGAAAAGGTGTCTGTGTGTGGGTGTGCAGGTGGGGGGAAGCTTGTGTGTATGTTTGCTGGCAAAGACAGACTGTAGTGTAAGAATGGCATAACAATTCCCAGTAACTCCCCCACAATGTATTCAGTGTTTGTTGAGTTAAGATAGTAAGGTGGGAAAGAGGTGAGTGATATTAAAAAACAAACACCCCCCCACTTTTGTCCAAATACAGAGAGGAAGGTAAGAGAACCCATAAATTAATATTGGACCTTAACCTCTGTTGTGGGGAAGCCTGTGAGTCACTGTTAGCATGTCCTGAGGCATATTTTCTATGTACCGTAAGTGACAGAGGCTGTGTAGACACATCACATATTTGAAGCACATTTGGCCCCCAGAGAATCTTTTACCCCTATGCAGAGCTACAAACTACAGTTCTCTTTTTTTTGGGGGGGTGCACTTTAAATGTATGGTGTATATAAAGGTAAAAGATAAAGGACCCCTGGATGGTTAAGTCCAGTCAAAGGCGACTATGGGGTTGCGGCGCTCATCTCGCTTTCAGGCTGAGGGAGCCGGCGTTTCTGGGTCATGTGGCCAGCAGGACTAAATCGCTTCTGGTGCAACGGTACACTGTGACAGAAACCAGAGCACACAGAAATGCCGTTTACCTTCCCGCCACAGCGGTACCTATTTACCTACTTGCACTGGCGTGCTTTCAAACTTCTAGGTTGGCAGGAGCTGAGACAGAGCAACGGGAGCTCACCCTGTCGTGGGGATTCAAACCACTGACCTTCTGATCAGCAAGCCCAAGAGGCTCAGTGGTTTGGACCACAGCTCCACCCACGTCCCTGGCATATATGCAGCCACACTAGGTACTGCTTATGACTTTTTCAAAGCAAGATTGCTATGATGACAACTGCAAGGCTCTGGTCCAACATAAAGAATGTGCTGGAGTTCCCTGGTGAGAAGAGAGGAATAACTACTTGGGACCTCATGTAGCACTGCCAGGCTGCAACCCAGAGATCACTCTGTACCTTTAAAGCAGCGGTCATCCAGAGGTTGTTTGACCACTTGTCCCTGTCTATTGGGCATCCTTCCTGGGGCTGATAGGAGCAACTTCTGGAGGTTTTCAGGGTAGTCACCATTACTTTATATCTACTGCTCTCCCACTTTTCTTTTGGTATACTCCAGTTGCTTGGGAAAGGAATATGTTTGGAACCTGAATCTGCAACTGTGATAAATTCAAGCATATCAGGCTTTTCTCAAAGGCAAAGAAGTATGAGACTGGACTTCCACAGTGCAGGTGCCCTTCATGCAGAGAGTTTGCTTCAGTGCATCAGACTATCTATTAGTTATAACTATCACACTTTATTTTGTGGCCATCACATGTTGTTTTTAGAAACATGGTCCTTTTTTAAATGTGCTCCCAGGTTCCTAAGTCGTTGGATCCAACTGTATAGGTGTGATGAAGCATTTTAGACTGCAGCTTAATTTTCATGTCCGAGAGAGTGTCCACTGTCCTGGTTTACATAGACTGTGTGATTTGATTCATGTTCACCTTCTTTGCCATCTCATTCTTGGATTGGAGCCTTGTTTGAATATGTCCAGTTCAATAAGTTGGGGCTTCCATAGAACTACAATAAATACAACGTTTGCACTTAAAATTGCAAGCAAATATGCTGTCAGTCAGGCATGTATCAGCTCTTTTTTAATTTATGTTACTGGTATGGAGCCAAATTTCCCAATACATGGTCAGCAGGACCCTAGGGCACCATCCCTAACATCCATATCTTAGAGCCTGTCGCTTTTACTTGCAAAACTCAGTGTATCCATGAAATCTCACTTCATGTAGAAAGAAAACTGATAAAAGTCCTACCAAAAAAATGCTTTCCTTTAATGTTTTCTGGATATACACTGATTTTTTTCTACAATTTTTACAAATTCCTTTCTGAAAATAATCTTAAGGAAGATTCCCCATGACAGCCACTGAATGAATATACAGATTCCTGCATTGCAGGGGGTTGGACTAGATAACCCTTGGGGTCCCTTCCAACTCTGCAATTTATGATTCTAAGCACAAGTCAGTAGAGTAAATCATATTAGATGAATGCTTAAATTTATTTACTCAGTCATATTGTGCCAATAAACATGCTAAGGATATCCACCTTTCTAAGAAAACAAGAAGTGTTGTTTCTGCAAGTAAAGAACTTTCAAGTAAGCATGCAGGGGGAATTAACTCTCAAGAACAGCATCTTCTCATTTCCTGTTGTATCACGTTGTGTGCCACTTGAGACAGTGACTTTAAAAAGAGGGGGGAAGAAAGCCGAAGCCATTTGTTCTTTGGAGGGCTTCCCTTTGGTAAAGCCGAGAGAGAGAAACAACAAAGAAGAGATATCAAGTGAGGAAGAACATCCTTTGCTCTTATTGGGAATGTGGCAAACCAAACCAAGCATCAATGGAAGCAAGTGAATGAAATCAACGCTAGCCCAAAATTCAAGTAAGCTTCTTCTTCCTAGTCATTGCAAACAGGCTACGAGACCACATGGCAGTTGCTTTGTTGGCCCCCATCTGTACCCTGAGTGCAGGTGCTAACCCAATAAATGACCAAGAGACAAAATAGACATAGGTGGGGTTGGCAATGCTGGCCAAAGAACTTCTGACCTGAAGCATAGCGGCCGTGGGGGCTTCGGCCCCCAAAATAACATATATGAGGGGGCTGGGCCCCCACAACGTTGATGGGCATTCCCATTCAAATGGTGTGTGTGAACTACATCATGTGATCGATTGTGCCGGGCTTACCTGGGCCCCCACAATATTTCATTCAAGTTGGCACTCCTGACCTGAAGTCTGCCCTAGTGGGAGCTTCTAATCTGAAGGAGGGTGGGCTGAGAAAGTTTTCCTCCTCCTGAGGAAAGGAGTCAAAAATGACAGTCAGAGGCCACCTCCATGAGGTCTTGCTGGGTTGTGAGGCATAGTGCTCACTGCAATCACATGAGCAGGGAGGCCATGGAGATATCGTGACATCCCATAAGTCAGCTGGAAGGCATAAATGAGCTTGCTGGGCCACAATTATATTGCATTGCAGGATTGTGCATGTGGGTGGGTGCACTCTTAAATTCAATATGTGAAAAACGTTTTTCAAGTTCTAATCCCTATTATTTGGGTGAAAGTTTTTTACTTCTTGATTACTGGTTGAGGGTGGAAACAGTGCAAAATTGAGACCCAAGACCTTGCAGGCATAATGAAAATGGCTATTTGCTTAGAGAAGTGCTGAGCAGGATTGCCCACTGGCCAGGAAAGGGAAGGGAGAAAAACCAGCTGAGCCTGCTCCTGCTCTTTTTACAACAGCCTGATATGCAGAAATCAGCAGCTGAAGCTGCATATGGCATGGAGCAAAACATCCTGCTAATTGCAGCAGTTCAAGCTGTGGTTAAAGAGCACAGCGTCAGGGGCCAGTTCAAAACTTGGCAGCCCTCTCACTGTGATCAGTTCCAGATGGGAGTAGTATATGTAGACTACCTCTGATGAACCACTGCACCTTGTCTGTCTGTCTGTCTGTCTGTCTGTCTGTCTGTCTGTCTGTATTTCCAACCACATGGCCTTAAGAAGGTCTATGTTACATTGAAGTGACAAGGGAAGGTACGTTACATTGTCATTTGGAATATGTCCCTCTAGCACAATGGCACAATGGCTTGAATTAAATAAATATGAAGGAAAATGTGGAATTTTATTTGGGTGTAAAATATTGCATAAAAATCGACATGTCTGAGAGTTCTCCCTAGATAAGACATTATGATTGGATCCAATGGCAGTTTTCAACCAATGCTAATTTGGTGTTTTATGGGTCTCATTGTCTTCAGTCCATACACCATGTATTATTGAGCAATCTTACTAAATAAAATTCACTAAAATCAGTTAGATATGCTCTGAGTAGCTCTGTATCATGCATGCCATCATCCATTGGCTGATACACTGACAACAGTTAATGTCTTACACACATGGAACAAGAAATGATGCATTATTTTCTGACAACTCTCTTGAAAATATTTCACCCTGATGTAGCATCCATACCATGTTTGTAGTATTTGGGAATAGAATGTGTTGTACTGATGGAAGTTTTCCCTGTAATAGACAGGCTGACAGGAAGTTGGGCTACATTCTGTGCTGTAAAGGATTATATTTGTTCTGGACACAGGAAGAGATCAAAAACACGTTTTCATTTTCCACATCATATGAACAAAAACACAGAGGTCTTGAACTCTCTGCACCTAGATAAACGAAGTCACAAAAGATTGCTTTTTCTTCCTTACACATTCCTCAGGCAGCTCATTTTGTTCAACATTACGCTGGGGAGAAGAAACTGCATCTTCACACAAGGTTGGCTTTTTTGTTTGCTTTTCTGTTTCACTGGGTAATATCCAAATGATAACTCTACTAGACAGAATATGCACAGATACACAGAGAGAGTGAGAGGAGGGGGAAATCCTGCTTGTCGGAACTCCCTCATTTATCACAGTTGAATTAGCCACTGTCGTGCATGTGAGGTCTGCTTGAGAAACAAATATGGAGTTAGATCTGGGGTCAGAAAATAGTATCTTTTTGCTTTCTATCTGATTTTTTCAGAAAATGAGGCCACATTTACAGATGACATTGCCAGATCATATGCAGGTCTGCTCCTGAGTGGGTCTACTTCTGCAAATAAGCTGCTGGGCCATAGGGAGACTGCCTCTTCCTGTACACCCTGCCTGGCGTTCTATGGCAAAAGACCTCCTAGTTGTGCTGCGAGCTCCTCCGATTTCCCTTGCATCCATCATTAGTAATGCTTTCTGTACTGTTAATGTGGAATTTATCACCATCTGAGATATGCTGTGGTCCCAGAATCTGCTCTTTCAGGTGCATGCTTAAGACTTCATTTGCCAGATTGCTAATTATTGTCCTCTGATAATCTTGTGGTGCTACTGTAGTGTTAGTTTAACTGTACTTTTCTAATACAGTTGAGAGCCATTGTGGTGTAGTGGTTAAGAGCGGTAGACTCATAATATAAGGAACCGGGTTTGCGTCTCCGCTCCTCCACATGCAGCTGCTTGGGCTAGTCACACTTCTCTGAAGTCTCTCAGCCCCACTCACCTCACAGAGTGTTTGTTGTGGGGGAGGAAGGGAAAGGAGAATGTTAGCCACTTTGAGACTCCTTCGGGTAGTGACAAAGCGGGATATCAAATCCAAACTCTTCTAGTATATATTTTGTATTTATCTTTGGTTATCTGTATAACACTTTGATATTTTATAATGTGAACAGTTTGTGCATCTTTTAAAATATAGCAAAAATCAATCGGAGGAGAAAACGGGGCCCATCTGCAGATGACTGTGAAGTCTTTCCCATGGCATCACTTTTCCCTCAGTTTGCCTTCTGTATAAAAAGTGAGCCTTTCTCAGATGAAACACCAGGGGCCAAGCAGCCAGCACTGGAAGCATACTTCAGCCATGAACACCTTTGCACTTTTGGACCACCAGCACTACACTACATTTTCTATCAGAAGCAGAGAGTCAGTGGTGATAGTGGTGAGCCACAATGCTAGCTTCCCAGCAAATGGGTTACTGTTGCATACCAGGAAGGAGACGAGGAGCCCTCTTCATTCAAAAAGACCATAGGTCTGCTGCCATCAAGTCCACTTTTGGCCAAATAACCTGACTACAGATTATGCCGGCACTACTTGTCTTACAATGAGGGTTGTACAGATTGCTATAAAAGTCCAGAAGCGGGAGGCGGGAAAGAAGTGTTGGATGTCTGTGTTACACACAACAAAATTTAATTTACTCACATGTTCTTCTTCCAGCAGAGGAGTCCTAGCCAGACTCTCCCCAGGACACAAAATATACAGAGGTGTGTGGCTGTTTCAGAGAGGAAATTATCCATGGGGGAGCCCCCATCCTGTACTTTAAATATGCCATTCTTCCCCTTTATGGGGATTTGACAGCTGCCCAATCACAACACATGGTTCTGCAATTGTCCTCTTGCCTTACAGGGAAATCCTATGTGCATATATGTGGGTCCCATTGAATTCAGTGGGGTCTTCCTTTGAATAGATGTACAGGGTTGCGGTGTTATTCCCTTATTCCTTCTGTTATATATCCCTTCTTACATGTTTGTGAGGTCTGAACTGAAGCCTCAAATCAATTTTTACTGATAAACTGAAATGCCAAGTAACTTTTGATGTGAATCAAAAGTCTAATCCCAAAGAAATACCATTTTTTAATCTTTTAAAGACCTGAAGGCTAAGTATGGAAAAATTTTAACACCAGGGTTTAATAGTTGCTGGGAATTGCATTTCTGTGCCAAGAAACTTCATTCAATAAGTTTAACATGCTAGCAAAAGGCCATGACAATTGCATTATAATGTACCTAAATACACACATAGTAATAACAAAACAAACAGAGATAATATAAAAGAAAAGCAGAAGTATCATCAGCTAAACCCACCAGATTAAACCTGAGTCTCCACAACAATTTACAGCAATATTATCTAACTCTGTCGTTCTAATCTTTTTTGAAGCCTGTTCAAAAAGAGCTATTTTATGTGTGCCAAGAAACTACTTCCCAGAACACTGCAAGGCATTTTAAAATGCTAGCAATTGTTGAGTATTTCTCATATTTTGTGACAGATGTTGACATTATGTCCACAGAAAGGTAATTGTTGAGAACCAACTGCAGTCCTGTGAGCTTGATCCATTTTGTGAGAAACTGAAGAAGGGATTTACAATCAATGTGTTAAGAGTTCTCAGAAGTTATTGGCAGCTGCTGGTGACATAACAATGATTTGACTTAGCCTCTGGAATGTTTCCTGTGTGTATCAGATGATGTTATTGTAGGCAGGAGGTCTGATCTTCATCTGCATCTATCTAATACTGGATGTTCCAGATCATACAGATCATAGTTCCACTGACATTTTGCTCAGCCTCTTTTCTCCAAGGCCAAGAGAAGAAAGTACGAATTGCTCCATAATATCTTCTGCAGCTCTTATTTGACACCAGCAGTCTCATGCCTAGCATTGCTTGGAATTCCAACAAACCCAAATATCTGTGATTAAAATCAGTGCATTTTTGAATAGTTCAGTCTGCCATATTGATTCAGAATGGTGTTCAATTGTATTCAAACATAGATAAAAACCTGCTCCTTGATCCCCAAATAAGATTTCAGGATTTAGGTAGGCACGTGTGGAAGAAGTGGTCTTTTGGGTACCCTGGTCCCAAACCATGGAAGCTTTTAAAGGTCAAAACCAGCACCTTAAATAATGAAACATTACGGTAATGGTGATGCTCCCTTTTTCAGTATTAGAGTGTGTTCATGATTGGTCTTGCAGAGAATCAGAAGGTTATATAAATGTATAACTAGAGTGTTTCCTATAATACAGAGTCATTTGGTGTGGAAATAGTTAAAATGTAAAGTAAGAAGGTTGGTTGTTTGCCTCCAGCCTAGGTGTTTGCCTTCACCTGGCAGCCTGCCAAGAAGCAGCAGAGCTGTGATACTGCTGTTATGGAGAACAAAGTAGGTATCACCTGAGAGGGTTACATTTACACCATTCCTCTGGATATCAAAGAGGACATCATACAGGAGAGGGAGATCAAAATAGCTACCAAAGGTCAGGCACTGAAAGGTCCAGAAGTCAACATTCCACTTCTGCTTATTAGTCATTAATGAATCAATGAACTATCAGTCTGTCAGAGATTGGATGAAGAATTCTACCAAGATGAGACACAGACCTGTCATGGTTAGTTGAGACAGCTCAGTGGTAGAGCACATGCCTTCAGTAACAGAAGACATAGTGGAGGACCACTGCTCACCTCACATCTGGTTGGTTGCATCACTGCTGCTTACCGGGAGGTAGAAAGGGAGGAGGAAGTAAGCTGCAAGGTTGGCATAATTCAAACACATTGGCAGGACCACTGGATTGGCTTTGTCAATGTGTTTGCCACTGACCAGAGGTCAGGTGAGAGGTGACACCTAACTCCTGAGATCTTTGTAAAGCAGTTTTCTGTGTTCCTATGAGACAAGAGGGTCATAGTGCCTCCCAAATATTCCTCTGACAGTTCTATACTGCTCTGTACAATTTTGTACTACTACTCTACCACTTGCTGGGTTGAGAAGGTCTCCTAATCTTGCACATCCAGTAAAGGCAGCCGGGGGTGGGGGAGGGAGAGACCACAGCACCAGAAAGGAAGCAGATACCGGTACATGGTTGCTATTTCTTCTGCTGAATCTTAAGATCTATGTCTGGTGTCCCAATTTGTAAGGTGCCACGATTTGCTCAACTTGATGGAACACATGTTTTGTAGTGCAGGCCAGAGATATAGGAAAGAAAAAGTCTGTTTCAGTTATCTTGTGGCAAGGATGTTCAATGAACCAGCAACTTGTCCTCTTTGCTGCACTTTGCTTACATGGTTTAGGAAAAGCTGTCATGGTGCTGTGCTTTTAAGAGATTGTCACACACACTTGGAGAGATGCTTTTAGCTAGACTATAGCTAAACGTGATATTTAATGAAACTGAACTCTTCTTCCCCAGTGCCAAAATGTTCTGGCACATGGGGGCCACTAGGTGGCGCATCGGAAGATGGCTGACAATAACATCTCTCCGACCCACACGAGGTAATTTGGAGGCTATGATGGGGGTAATTAGCCTCCTTAACCCCCCCAGGATTGTGGGGGGGACGGCCCTTGCCTGCTGTGCCCTATACCACCCCCGAATTTGTGGGGGTGGGGGCACTAGGCACAAAGCCCTCCTGTGGGATTCCGGCACTCCTGGACGCCGTCCCTGATTCGCGCCACTAGTTGCAAGCATCTTCAAAAGAAACAATTTGGACGAGATAAATTGCACATGCTTCGAGGAAAAAGGGGAGTAAAGACTGCTGAGAGAAGAGATCTCTGATAACAAGACAAGAATAAAATATGAGAAGATATGTCAAGATACGGTATGACTGAGGGGGGAGGGGGAAAAAACCTGCCTTCCTTTTTCTTATGTGATTTAACAAGAATCCCCTCCCCTAATGAGTCAGAAACTAAGGACTTAAGCTGTGGATTTAAGGCTGTGTGGAGATAAACTTTCGAACCAAAGCAATGTTTCAAGATGAAGCTGGAAAGCTAAGAGTTTTGGAATGACGCAGTTAAAAATGCCGTTGCCATTTTGGGAGGCATTGTTGGAGCTCTTGGGTCTGGGAGGAGAAAGAGAGAAATAGAGTTGTTTACATATCGTGGATCAACTTCTCGGTGGGACTTAAGAGCGACAAGTGCCAAATTTATGATGGAAAGAGTGATGTTATCTACAAAGGAGATATATGGAAACCATCTGGACTTAGTGGAGGAACGGGAAATCCACACAGGATTATTATTTTGCTTATAGGCTTAAGGAGACTAACAGAAGAGATCGTAAAGGAAAAATAGAAATTATATGAACAAGATATGATGTGGAAACACCAAGATAAGCCTGGATAGAATTATGAATTTTGTTTGGACTGATTGGGACTGATTTGGACATTAAAGCAGTAATAAGAAGATGATCTGAATCCCCCTTTGGATCTTGAAGTATGGGTTCCCCCAACAAAATTTAAAAATTTGGCTTTGTAATTTGGAATTTATGTGATGTGATTTAATTTGATGTGATTGGCCAGTTAATAAAAATTATTTTTTAAAAAATGTTCTGGCACATGTGGCTGCTTTTATGTGTATATGTTTTTATGTGTGCTGTGCTTGGTTATAGTACTGCTGCCCACAAAATGGGCAGCTTCATGCCCTTAAATTTCAGTCTCCATGGAAACGATGAACTATATTTCCAACAAGTGCACAGTCTGTTTCTTTCGTGTTTGTTTAATCACTCCAATTTGAAAACTGCTTTGTCCAGTGACACAGTCCATGCTCCAAAATGCACAGTTCCCCTAGCTCATGACTAGTGTTTCTCAGGTGGGAGAAGACAACAAAGGTTCATTTACCATGGAGATTCTTAGGTTATAGCAGGGGTTGCCAGTGTTTTAAGGCTCGTGGGCACACCTGGATTTTTGAGCTGGTGGATTTTGAGCCAGCAACCCACTGTGTTGGGAAGCTGGGAGAGCAATAGCGCTTCACCCGTGCCACCCCACTAGTCACTACTGTCTCCAAAGCAGGCAGTTCATGGATAGTAGCAGGCAAGCAGAGCGAACATGCTCTTTCCCCCCTCTCCCACTCCTGTATTCTATTTCCTGTTTACTATAACCAATGAACAGAGCTATAATTGTTTGACAACAATGATGGTGACTACAACAGCCACATGACTGGGAAATATGTGGTTACTGATTACTCCCATCCAAACTAGGAGAAGACAGAAATAAGACTGATTGACAGCAGAAGGCCAGCGGAGGAGACAGAAGCAGAGCTGTTGTGGCAAAACTGTGAAGAGAGTTTCTAGCTATATGAAAAGAATGTTCCAAAAAAGATCAGTCATCTTTCACATAACCACAGGATTCTTTGAGGGTTGGGTGAGAGTCAGTTTCTTGGTGAGGAGCAAATAAATAGATTTTCTACTTCTGCAGATCATGATTCACTTTGCTGGCTGAATATGCTTATTTTCCTGTTCTTAGGTTTACTAAAATGGTGATATGCTGTTGAGGAACATAGCAGCTCCAAGTAGCTTTTTCCAAAATAGTTATAGTAGTGAAATAATATGTGCACTAGAAATCTAAGGCCAGCCCTGTGTGTATATAAGTTATATTGCTGAATGGGTCTTATTTTCAGCCAGGATGAAACTGTCAGTTTCTTGCTCTCATTTTTCCAATCTTTAGTTCAGTTCTGCACATTTCCACATGACTTTGAAGTTTTGTTTTTTTTAAAAAAAAGCCCTCATGAAAATTCATCACCATTTTACTGTGCATTTCTCCTGATAGAAACAGTTTTGTAAGCAATTTTCTCTAGAAAACACATTTTGACAAATAATTCCTCCTAATAAAACGTATTTTTTTGCATATTATTTTCACTGATACACACATTATGCACATTTTCTCCTAATATACACACATTTCTGCACATTGTTTCACTGGAGTAACTGCATCACAAAGTTCTGAGAACTAAGAATGTCAAAGGATAGTTGCAATTGGTTCTCCTATTCTTTCAGGAAGTGCAAATTTGGTAAGTTCACATTAAAATGGGAACTAACTACAATTCCCATCAGCCCCACCCATTGGAACTCTTCTGGCTGGAGCTGATGGGAGCTGTAGTCCAAAACATCTGGAGAGCACCAGGTTGGTAAAGGCTGTTTTAAGCAGATTTATATGTTTACTGCATCCCCCCTTTTTTCCACATGCTTCATTTTTGTGCATCATGTCAATATCCTGAATGAATGAATGAATGAATAAAAGGCCCCTCTAAGTTCCTTGCGGAATACTGAGTAAAACATTTTTGTATGACATTTGTAAAGAATGCTCTTGAAGGTTAAATCAATTTATGCTGTCTCTAGTGGACAGCATTCCTCTGGAGCAGATTTATAAGCAGTGTCTGATATTGATAAGGCCGGAGAGCAAAGCAAACCTTGCATTCTGTTAGGTGCTTGGAGTGTCCTTATTTTATGCAGGTGGTTGAAGGAGAGGATGCATTAGTTCCCATATGGTAAATCACCCCAGCACTACAAAAATGTGCCCCGCCCTCTGAGTCACTGCCACTGACTGGAAGGGACATTGGCACTGTGCAGCTGCACTGCTGGAAAAGCCAGATTGACTCTGCTGGTGTGCCCACAAAGCCAGGGCGGGCCCACCTATGAGGCAAGGTGAGGTGACTGCTTCAGGCGGCAAGATCCACAGGGGCAGCAAATCTTGATACAGATCTTTCTTCCCTCCTTGTTCCTGGTGTTCCTTGTTCCCTGGCAGTGTGGGGCACACCATTTTAGTGTCTGCCTCAGGTGTGAAAATCTCTTTGCACACAGCACCAACCTCCTTGTCATCTCCCTCCCCTTCCTTCCAGTATATGGCAGTGATGCTGCTGCCAGGAGGCCAGGTATGTGGCACTGCCTTTTCCCACTGTTCGCTTCTCCCCTGAGATTGCACAGCATCCTCATTCTGCCCCTGATATCCATACATCAAGCATGAATGTCTGCAGGCAGAAATTTTATGCATGTAGATCTCTATGTCCACAAACTATGTGCTGGAACCCATACTATGCAGTGATCCATTTCCTAAGGGAAACGTACAGGTCTATGCAGGTGGCTTCCCCAGCGCAGTTGTCTATGTATAATCCATGAATATTATGGGGCACGGGAAGCCACATGATATTTGGAGGCAGAACCAGCAGTGTGGCACCACAGCCTCTTTAATCACGTGACTCACCTTTACACCTGTAATGTGTGTAGAAGTTATGTGAAACTGTAATATGCTTAATACATAAATTATTATCAGTGAAATAGAAAACATCTTTTTATTTAAACCTACATTAAATAATGTCCAGCCTTTTCTTGCATAATATATTAGAACCTTGCTTTCTACTTCCAATATGAAGTGAGAGGACTAGACTTGGGGTGCTGTGAGATAAGCCTTCACCAACCTGATGCCCTCCAGATGTTGAATGACTGCTCCCATCAACCCAGCCAGCACCCTGTAGTCTAACAACATCTGGAGAGGTTGGTGAAGGCTGTTCCAGAAGATCCGTTCCTATTGTGTTGTTGGCAATCAGCACTATCTATACATTCTTATTACAAACGAACATTCCTAGCATTATTAATCTCATAAGTACCGTAGATTGAAAATTGCAATCGACTTTGTAGCTCCTTTAAAAAAAACAACGCGTTTATTTCAAGGCTTTAATTTGCTTGGTATTATTTTGTGCATATACATTTTTGCACTTCTGCTTGGAAATTGTTGTATGGGAATGGGGAAGGCAGTGTGTTGCCTTGGAAACCACACAACTCTTGGTTTGATTCAGTATATGTAATGCCAGGAGAATCAGATCAGTGATCCATCTTCCACCCTCTACCACAGCTTCCCCCATGGCTTTACTCTTCTGCCAGCCACCTAGAGTGCTTGGTTTGGCCAGAATGAATGGATCAGCAGGAATCATCTTCTCCAGTCACCTGAGACAAGAGAAGCCACCCATGGGGGGGGGGAGGATACATACATGACAACAGCTGGACTGAAGCCATGCAGACCCAAGAGCCTAAGCAAAAATACAAAGATGTCTTGGAAAGGCTATAGTAGTCCTAAAATGTTGTTTAGTGGTTGTTTTTCCTTGCATTTTCCCCAGACACTTTGAGACCAGTACACAATTCTCACCCTCCCACAATGCATTTCCCAACAGCCTGCATTTGCTTTTGTAAAGGTCCCTATATTTATATGAAATACAATGCCTTCTCCACCCCTGAAGTATGCGCAACTTTCCCAGCCTTCCATGTGAAGCAAGGAACATTACAGAAGAGAGACCTTGTCTGTCACTCAGGAACAATTAGATTTCACAAGCATTTGTGTGTGTTGGGTGTGTATGGTTTTCCCCACAATTAAGCAAGTATTGAGAGTGGCTAAAACATGAACACGTTATGTGTGGTCCTTGTTGACATCCCTGTCACTCATGTTTGGCCATGCATTTTTTTCCATGTGTTTGGCATTAGTGTTCCTTCACACATCACAAACTCAGACATGGGTCTAAGAATACTTTCATGTTCAGATGCAGCAGAAATTGAGGCAACATTGAGTGATTAAATAGTGAATGTGTGGCAATGTTGGCTCCTGGTTTGTCTAGAGCAACCAGACAACTCCCAAACATTCCTGTGCCACAACTCCTACTTATGCCAGGCATAACATATGGTTTTAAGAGCTCTTAAACTGTGCCAGTTTCGTGGTAGATTAAGTTGTCCTTGTGATTTGTTCTTTCACACTGCACCACCAGGAACCCATATTCCATATTGCTTCCTATATGTCCCAGTCCCCCTTTCTTGTCTTAAAAACGAAGGGCACTGTCTGACAACCAATGGGCAATTGCACAAGATCAAATGGACAGCTGCATGGCAGCAGTTCTATCAGCTGAAAAGTATCAACTGAATAGCTATTTTAAATATGTAGGTGATGCCTCCAGAATACCACATGGGGTTTTGTCTTGTCATGATGTGCCTGTGAAAGCAGAGAAGGTCTTTGATATATGCATGACCTCTAAGGATGGCATAGGGTTGCTTTTTGTTATTATCCTCAGGCAAACCAACAACAGTGTTTCTATATAAGACTGTTGTTCACATGCTAAAACATCAGTTGTGCATATTTAGCACTCACTGTTCTGATTTCAGACTTGTAAGTGCCGTAAGAGAACAGTGACATGCTACAAAAAATAGCAGCAGGAGGGTAAACCTTCAGATTCATCTAGAAGCATGGAGAGCATTTTCTGTTCTTACCACTATCACAGCATAGTTGTTGTTTTTTTAAAAAAGCCACTAACCCTCCCCACCCCAGCTCTACTCTCTCCACCCACTACCTATCCTTTCAGCAATCCTGCAGAGTTTTATTTGACTAGGACAGATTGCTCCCTGTAATTTATTATATAGCCAGATCCATCATTTTGACAGAATAAAAACAGTTTGGTGCTTCAGAGATTTCATGTTGGCCGTAGGTGGTAGGATGGAGTACAAAAAAACACCCCTGTAGTTACCCTCAGGCTGGGTCATGGGCTGTTGCACACCAAATCCTCAATTTCATACCAAGCCTGTCCTCAGCAGTTCTTTGGCTCATTGGTTGCCATTTCTTTTCTTGCTTTGAATTTTCTTCAGAAAGGTTTTCTTGAAAAAAAGATGTTGCCTTGGTTTGACGGAAGAATAAACAGCTTCTAAAGTTGGTAGAACACGGTATGCTTTGGAAAGGACCAGTTCCGGGTTTGGGTGTGTTGTGTCATTGCTATTATTTGGCACAATTTTTTCAAGGAGCAGAGTTGATAGCACCAGCGTGGTTGGCAATTGCATGATTTCACTGAGCCTGTCACCTGATGCATAATATGTGCATGCGCATGCATGTGTGAAGATGGACATTATAGAAATAATCATACAAGTTTGCTACATCCCTGGTTTGAAGAGAGCTTTACTTTTGCAGCCTCATAAAATAAAACATGTTCCTTGAAGTGACTCTAGCATGTAGATGAGCCTTCTGTGACAACAGTACTCGTGTTTAAGAGCATTCGGGATAAACATAGTGACATGGCATTAAGGCAGTTATGCTTGATGCATGAACAACCATGCTTCATATATGCTGGTCAGTGACCACATCAATTTACAATGGCTCAGGGCAACAGAAACATCTCTACAACATTTCTGAAATGGAGAATGGTAGAGCTGTTCCCCAGTCTTGGTGAACACTTGGTTGGGATTGCTTAGTCACCCATTTTCCCAGACAAACTGCAGCTGGCTGTTCTCACTGGAATAATGAAAAGTGATGAGTTCTGATGGATGGTGGTGGGATTAAGGAACAGTAGCTCCATGCAAATTGTGCTTCACATTTCTAATGACTGTTTGGGAGTTCAAAACCCCCTGGATGTGGCAACAGACAAGCGAAATGCTTCCTGCATGACCTGCTCTTACAGTATAGGCTATAGCACAAAAAAACCTCTCTCTCAAACTATCAATAATTATATGCTATAAACTCTCCTATTTAATGTGAAACACTGACACTAAATGCTGATATGGAGATACTAGAACTACCAGATCGAGCAAGGATTACATTAACGCTTTGACATTTCATTCCCCTGGCTTTCTGTTTTTTTGAGCCACGGGCCTGGCACTTTCACTCTCTCATGGCTTCCTGAACTTGTAACACCCCATAAATCTACATTGCACATAGCTCTAATGCTGCTTTTAAAAAAACCAAAAGAAAAATCCTTCTTGGTACTGAAAGCCAGACACATCTCAGTGTGTTTATTATCTGCAGTTTAGCAGTTTCATAAAGGCAAATGGCAAGGCTTTGGATCACAAACACGTGTCACAGCCGCATGGATTTTTATCACATGCCAAACTTTCCTTGCCATAATTATTTCTATTTTAATTGGCTCCAGCCTCAGACTTAAAGTCTCAGTATCGCCCTTCTAAACCCTGGCTATGATAATTACTACAGGTTTCTGCCATATGAAGTGAGATGTAGGCTTACTCACCAGCATGGGTCTTCATTTTGAGGTACTGTTTTTCTTCCTCGGCGGTCATTTCCCTAATCACTATTTTTGAAAAGAGTGGGATCATATAATGCACCCTGAAGTCCTGACAGCAACGCTTAATTTTTAATTTCCTCACTCTTGTTGGTTTTGTACCTAACATTAAATGCCAAGTGGTGTGTATGTGTGTGTGCTTCATATCTCCAGACCATGTTTGTGTGTTTTGTGCTATCATATATTATTAGTAGTTCAGTGTTCATTTCAGTTAGAAAAGGAAGATATCCTGAGTTTTAGGCTATTCTGCAATGTTTGCTTTTCTTACATATGCTACATGGAGAGGCAAACTGGCTTGTCTACAGAACTCACATACAAGCTTTGTGTATGGTATAACGAAACCAAGAGAAAGGCTCATTTCAGCTCAGCAGCTGTTTGATGGCATACATGTCTGAGTATAGATTAAAGATGTATACAGGGTTAAAGTCTTTTTTCATTACTCCGGCAGGGCATATGGATAGCTGGTGGAAAATGGATTTCCCAGCACGGAGCGGTAACAAAACTAGGTCCCTGTGTTTAAATTAGCATCCTTTGGAGGCACGCCTTCACTCTGAGGTTTTACTACTTCCAAAAGGATTGGTTTTCTTTCAACGCCTGGAAAAATAATTTCACTCCTAAAGTGTACTATGAGAGTCACTGTGTGAACTTAGTGTAAAGCCTAGAATATGCCCCCAGAATCCTTTGTGAACTGCTTAAATCCTGGCTGTGAGAGATGATACCGATGTTCTTTGGTAGATGCTGATACAGAAAGTGTTCCTTGAAGATGTTTTTTGAAAGCATGTAAACTCTTCAATACTATCGACTGCTTGATATCAAATATTGAAATCAAATATGATTGGGAACAGAATACAGCTTCCAACATTCTAGAACATACCTATTGGGAGCAAGTTCCACCTTCAGCATAAAAATTGAGAACTTTTGGATGCTAATCTATTGAAAACCACTGTTACAGACCAAAATACACTGAAACTAACAGAATACATATGAACGACTTTTTTTTTAACCTAACACCAGCAGGTCCCCACCCTACCCCCGGAGTTGTGCCAAAGCTGGGCATACGCTCAACAGTATTTTCTCCAGGATTTTGTAGTTGTGAATGAAGGGAGATATTTCCTAAGCTTTGGCTCCGATTCAAAACCTTGGAGTTGCTGCCAAACTGCAGAATGTTTGAGAAAATGAAAATATTCTGAGATTCTCCCAATTTTTAAAATACAGCTGAGGCTGCCCCCCCCCCCCCGCAACAAATCCAAATACTCAATGGCAAAACATATCTGATTTGAATTTGAGCAAAGAAAATTAAGTGCCAATAAAATTGGCCGGGGGTGGGGGGAGATCCTTCTTGCCATAGTAAAGTGTAAAAACCCTTTTTGGTTCCAAATAAGTTTTGAAATTATTCTAAGCATGTTTTCTCAGAGGTTAGTGGACTTTAATCCCAAGTAAGTGTGCATAGGAAAACAGTCTCACAGTGTGATCCTATTCATGTCTACTAAAAAGTAAGTCCTATTGAATCCCAGGTAAGTGTGCACATAGGATTGTAACCTTAATCACAGAAAACAAGTTGCAATCAAGAAGAAAATAATGTACCCACAGCCATACATTATTGGTTTTGCAAACATATTCACTATTTTTTAAATTGATGGATTGGTGCATATATAGATTGCTGTTTCTTGCCATCAATTCTCCTTGTCGGGAAACTGCAACAATGGAAGTGTGAAATTTTCACATGATAAAATATTGTTGAGCAAACATATTCCAAGGCTGAAACATGGATTTAATAACCTGGTGTGGGGTGCCAGGGGGCAGCTTCGCTTTGTTGCCAAAGCTGTTTCTGGATGTCTGCTCATGTAAAATGTCCTTATACACTGAGGTGCCAACAGGATTTTCTGGAACCAGTACACTGTTTGTGGGTTTTGACCTGCAACCCACTCACAAAAGAGGGCAAAGATTTGCACAAATTTGCCTATGTTTGTATCATATGCAAATTTATGTCCTCATTTGTACGTTGAGAGGAGGACCCCAGAATAAGTCCCAAGCCACACATGTAATGAAATGTCTGACAGGCAGAATGCAAACAGGTGATTCCCCATAATTCTCTTTCCATATTTAGAAGAGGCTTGGCCTGTTGAATTTCTGCCTACCACACTGTTGTTAAAGGCACACTATCCATGCTTCCTCACTCACCCCAAGGCCAACCCTAAACAAAATAAACATAACTCAAAGTCTAGATTGCAATCCTATGTCAACTTACCTAAGAGTAAACACAAGGAGATTTACTTGTGAGATTTACTTGTGATTTACTTGCATACCATCCAAGTATAAGTTAACAATACAGTCGGTTCTTAATTAATGCCTGGTCTTTAGCTCTTGCACAACAGGAAAGATGTCTAAGCCTTTTCATTTATTTATTTGCCATGTGGTAGATATTTTTTATATCCACCTGCACTTATTGTGTAGGAGCATATGCAGGAAGAAGAAAAAACTTGTAGGAAGTACCTGATCTCAGACAAACTCAGCACAGGAAAGATGCATGGGAAAGAAGGAAGGACAACTGTGGATATCCGCAGGACTAGTAAATGTGGATATCCGAAGGACTAGTAAATGCAATAGAAGCAGGAAGAGAGCATGAAAGGGGATGGGGAAAACAGCAGCTCTTTGGGATGCCAGGGATTCCTATTGCCTGGTGATCAAACATGGCCCCATGGCCCCATAGTTCTCTCATCTCTGCTTTTAATGCATGAGGTGTTTCATCTGAATCAGCCTGCTGATGAAACTAATCTGTTCTGCACAAAGTCAAAAGCAATTGATGATGATCAGGATTATTCACTTTTGCTGAAGGTGAGGAAAGAAGCCAAACATTGCCATCTGCTCTCTGCAACTGAGTTTGCTGAGAGAGCTGGAAGCAAGGCACCTGTTTAGCACAGGCGCTTCTGTCTAAATACTTCCTCATATTCCTGATTATTTCCTAAAACAAAATAAAGTTGTATGGGGCGGGGACACTATGGATGCAAACAAAGCAAAGACCAATTATTCTTTCCACATGCACAAATGAAAATGTGAGGTTTGATTTGAAACCTGGCTGCCAATGTGAAGAGAAGAGGTGAGAAAAAGAGAGCCCCTCTAAGAATGGAAGGGATTCCTACTGCATCTTCTGTAAGATCGCTGTGTGTTTTATTATTGTTCCATAAACATGAATAATTTTACTCATGGTAGACCTTCTTAGAGGGTAGATGGGTGAGTCAGGTTGAATCCACCCCCCTCCAATTCTTAATACAGCAGTCGCAATGCTGTCCCTTCCAAATACTGTTGGACTACAACTCCCATTGTCCCTGACTCCTGCCCATGCTAGCCTGGTCTGATGGGAGTTGCAGTCCAACCTCTGGAGACCACCATGTTGCCTACCGCTGCCTTAGTAAGTTGGGGCTTTGCTATATGCTACTATATTCATCTACTATGCTACTACCAATACATCCTAGGTGGTAAGACAACAAACTCTGACACACATGCTGGATGTGCGTCAGAAGAACAACTACATGGACCAAGAGGGATAGTGTCAGCTCCTGGAATCTTTGATAGCTTCCTGGGCCACAGCACCCTGTCAGGGCCCACTGTTTGCCTTTAGCTCCTAATTTAAAAAATGTGAAGCATTCCAGCCTGCCATCTCAAATAGCACAAGGCAGCTGGGCAGGACTGGCCTGAGAATTTTTTTGAGGCAAACCACAAAATGGCACCCCACCAGGGAAGAAAGAGTGAGTGAAGATTTGCATTGGGAACAAGAGAGGGGGTCAAATCCACCTTACATGATGACTGAAGTGGGAATCAAAGGCTGTTGTGTGTAGGGGAAGGGGCCTGCTTTGAGTAATTCCAGTAGAGCGCAGAGCCCAGGAGACCCCAGAGGGCAGCTCTTGCCATTTCCTTCCTAGGGGTGGAGAACAACAGTGCCTCCTGTTCACTAAAAGGCTTCTGTAGAGGTGTCATTGGGGGATACTAAGGAGGGAGCAATCCGGCCTCCCAGGAGATCACTGCAACAACAGCGAGCGATGGATTCTTTGGAGGCTGGATCTGCTGCTCGTGTGGATCCTGCCACATGAGGTGGTCACCTCACCTTGCCTCCTGGGTGGGCTAGCCCAGCAGCTGAATGTTGCTGCCATTTAAATTTCCCACAATGCCCAGAGTGACACTACACTGGAACCATTGTGGAAAAATTAAATGACAGCTAGACCCTGCAAGCTGGTTTTACTTGGAGTCCTGCTGCCAGGTATGACTGCCAGGGATGCCCACTGATGGAGGGCAAGGCACTTCAAAAGCAGTGCTGGTTTACCATATAGGCAGAGTAGGCACCGGCCTATGGGTCCCATGCTTTTTAGGGGCCCTGAGATGGGATCAAACTAATATTGATTTGATCTTGAAAGGAAATTACAAAAATGTATGAGGAGAGGGCCCCCCAGAGATTTTGACTGCCTAGGAGCCTCCACAAGGTTAAATCTGGCAATGTTCAAAAGGTAGTAAGCCCAGGGTCCCTTCATATATGGAGGTGTCCCTGACACAGACTTCAGAATATGGATTAAAAATAAAATATTCTCAACATATGGAGTGTTTTAAGATTAAGCATGTGTCAGTTTCTTTTGCTAGATGCAGGAGTTGGGTAAATATGGGGCAAGTGAGATGTAAGAGGTTCTAGAGCCTATAATGCATAAAGGGTCTTGTCATCATATTGCAGGAGCAATGTGCTCAGCAGATTCCCAAACTCTACATCTCAAAATGTTCTATATTTTACAACATCTGTAAGTACTTTCCCCGCCTTTTATGATTTTTATAGTATAGTCAAATGCAGTAGCGATGCTGTTTTTACTAATTTTTTGCCATGCTTTAATCTTGTATCTAGGAGATCTGCAGCAATGTTAATTGGCTCTATCATTAACAACATTATTGTAAAACACATGTTTATAATATATTTATTGATTATTCTGACTGATTAATCTGAAAGAGAAAGTATGTCAGAGCATGGGAGATGTGAGGCAGTTATTTTCAGGAATGTGGAGTGAAAACTAATGGGGCAGGGAGAATGCAGAGAGAAAAAGTACCACTCTGCACCACCTGCCCTGGTACCACTAATCCGGCTGAGTTTTGGATTTTGGGGCTCCTCTGCTTGAGATAACTCTATAAATGTACATAACGTTAATGTGAATGCTATGGCAAAAGTGGAAATGTATAAATATTGATATAGTAGGGGGGGCTGTGTCCCTGGTCACTCACCACCTCCCTTCCTGCTCCACATTCTGTCTTGAACTACGCAACACACACACACACACACACACACACACACACACACACACACTTTCCACACACACATAACAAACTGGACAGATATGTATCTCTCTGCCTCTCTTATCCCCCACTCCCATATATACAGACCATGCATTCCTCCTCTGTCTCTCTCTACCCAAGAGCATCTCTTTCTCTATCCCATCCCATGGATGCTTCTCGTTTTACTGGAGAATCTGTCCCTGTCAACACCCTTCTCTGCCTCTGTCTCTCTGCCCAAGTGCCTTTCAAAAGCCTGCAGCCATGAAAGGATAGTGGAAGCTGTCCTGGAAAGCTCTCTAGGCTTTCAGAAGGGCCACGAAGCAGCTGGGAAACATGCACACGCACCAATCAAAGTGAAACCATTCAGGGCATGCAAACCCCTCCAGTTTTAGAACCCCAGAAAACAGTGCGATGGAAATCTAGTGTAAATATAGTATAGGGAGATACATTGTATTCAGTAATGAAATACAGGATAACCTGAAAATGGTCAGCGGTAGATTCAGGACACACCATAGCTCTTTACACAGTTCATAGTCAATCAATGAAAATTTCCACCATGAAATAGGATGTGCACTAGTTAGGTTTGATTAGGATTTTCATGTGAACCTACATAATTTTCACTTTCAGGAACCATAACTGAGCTATCCTTCAAAACTTGCTGTACTCTGAATTTTGTGGTGTAGTTCCAAAGGATGCATTGGCAAATGTACTGTATATATTATAGTAAAAATGTGGATAAAAAGTCATATATTTATGAAAAAAAATACTTGCAAAATTGTGTATATTGAAACTGCATACAAAAAAATGTGCATATTAGGATAAATTTGTACTGACAATTTTTCATGAGGACTTAAAAGAAAGGTATTGCAAACTGATACAGAAATGTGGAGAGCTGAACTTGACATTAGGGATCAACTCTTAGTTTCATTTCTCTCTGTTTCTCAGTTTCTAGATTTGAAAAACCAAGAGAAAGGAAACTGAGAGATGATCCCTACTGTCAGCTATCTTAAAAAAGATTTTGTTTTGTTTTCTCAAAGTGAGAATGGACAAATTCACGAAGAAGATTCCTGTAAATAGCTCAGAGGTGATATACGCTTGCATATGGGTTGGGTGCTCAGTGGAGACATTTGGCTATTCACTGTTGAAAAAAAGAATGTTGGACTAGATGGAAGTCTGGCTCTTGTCCAGCAATACCTTCCTCATGCAGAAGATCTGCTCTGCATGAGCTATGGCCTCTCCACATGCACCAGTGTGCTGTTCTAAATAGCTTTATTGAACTGGAAAAATAAATAGTATCCTTCAGGGTTGGCTATACTTCTACTTTGGCTTCATGCTTAATTATAGCTTTTAGTTTATATTGCAGACACCTGGGATAGTGTATATTTATATGTATTTATATATACTGCATACACCTTGGGATAGCAATTAAGTCTACCGTGTAATTTTTCATGCTCTTTCATCAACCACAAAACTCTATGCCATCTTCACATATTTATAAATATTTTAATTTCAGTCCCTTTTTGTGGTGGACTACAATAAATTCGAGAGTGAGAAGGTAGCCATAAAAACTAAATTATATTGTCAACTTGTATATTTAACACAGTGGGCGACTTAGTAGCTCAGGGTGGTTACTGAGGCTGGAGAGGAAATTGCTCACAGAAAAGCAAACTTATTTAGAGCCATTTTTTTTCCTTCAGCTGTTAGTTCATTTTTGTCTGGAAGAACGTTGAAATAACTCTAAATTAAGCTTGACTTCATAAACACAGGCTTAGCATTGACTCTCATTCATTTTTTCCTTACTTCACATTTTCCGGACATTTCCTGCCAAACGGTATAGACTCTTTTTTTCAGAGCAGATTACTGCCAGCTTTCTCCTAGTTTCCTTTTCAGTGAGTCCCTTTGGGCACCATAACAGTTCTTTTGAGCTGCTGTTTCCTTTGAACTATGAAGAAGCAGAATAGAAATATTAGAGTTCTGGGAACTGGCGATCTGGTTGCACCTTGTTGTGGAATAAATTAAACTTACTCTGATTCAGTGACTATATGACTTGATATAGCCTCAGCTGGAATACATACTGTTTTTAGGTAAAACATTTTTTCAGACCTCAGAACATTTAGATTATTTCCCAAACAATTTTCCATTAGGCACAGATCCTTAAAGTGTCCTTGTCTATTATTTCTGTGCCAGTTATTTATTTATTTTTATTATATTTATTAGAATGCTCAAGTTACAAACCAGATTATACCTTTAGGGCAAGAGTATGCCAGATGTTCTGAACAACAGGTACTGGGGACAAGCAAAAGGAGAGAGCTGGTGCACTCATGACGTGCTTGTAAGCTTCCCAGGAATGTCCAGATGACCATTGTTGGAAACAGAATGAAAGCCTAGATAGATATTTTGTCCATTCCATCAAATCTGGTTTTAGGGTCTTAAAAGTGCAATCTAATCCATGCCTACTCAGACATAAGCCTCATTGACTTCAGGGGTATCCAGGTAAATGTGTCTAGGATTGCAGCCTTTCTCAGTGTATGAAAAACCATTTGGTATTGTTGTTTTTCATTCTGAAAGTAAAGGAATCTAATGATGCAGCATGCAGGCAGAAATATGAAAACAGTGAATGGAACTTCTCCGCCGTGAAACTCCCTAAAGCCTGAAACTGAGCATCTTCACAAATATTTTGGAACTCAGTAGCTTTTCTGTGTCTTTGTCTTGCAAAATCAATCCCATCTTCACAATGCGTTAATACTGCCCCTATATAAAAATGTTCTTTCTGCAGCTGTAGTGCACTCCTTGGAGACCGAATCTACCTCTTCCTTGTTAACCTCCGCAGGGCCATCTTTACCCAGGGGTACAAGGGGTGTGGTGCACCTGGGCACCTAATTCTGGGGGGTGCCCGCTGCTGAAGCCGCTGAAGCTCTTAACCGCGATCTCCAGGTGATTGTGGTCAATGGGTCCTTTCCATTCTCTTTCGCAGAAGTGCTGCAGAATCAATGTATCCGGCACCCCCCCCCCCAGTGGTATCTTTCATTTTTGCATGAGTGCAAAAACCCCGTGATAGTGGTTTTCGCTGGCCTACTCCCACCCCTAGGGTTTCTTCACCTGTGATTCAGATTAAGCCACTTTCTCTCCCCCCTCCCCCACAGCCCTGCAACGGCCTTTGATTTAGGTAAAGTTGATTTGATTCCCCCTCTTTGTTGCTGATGTAGATCTTCATTCACTCCCTTGTTCCTGAGGTAGATATTTATTCCCCTCTTATACCTGATGTAGATCTTCACTCACGCCTTCTTCCCTGGCAGGGGATGGGCACCATTTTGTGTTTAACCTCAGGTGACAAACTGTCTTGGGCCAACTCTGCTTCACGGTTAATTTTGCCTTTGTAACAAACTTTCCTTCTTGCCTTTCCCTGGTGTGCTAAGCCTTCAGGTCCCATGTTCCCACTAGAACCACAACCTTTTCCTCTCCCTGGTAGTAGCCTGAGCCCTAGAAGTCTAGAAAGCACTGTGCTTGCTTAGATACACATAAGCGAAGTAGTACAGGTGGAACTCAGCCTACCAGAAATGACTGAATGGATTGTAGTGTATCCAACAGAAGGAAACAAGTAACACAAGACATCCCATGATGAGCTCTTCACACTCTACTTTCTGTGGACTGGAGATGGCTGTCCTTTCTGCAGCGGAGGAACTGCCTTTCTAAAACTGTTCCAGTTTAATTTAATTAATCTTGTTGAAATAATTCTACTTTGAAAATTACAGCTATAATTGAAGTAACTTAATTACCTGCTATGTCCTTTCCTTAAACACTCGGGACAATGTTATTGCTATATAATGTAAAACTCCTGCAATAAAAAACCAAATTTACTGAGTAAAAGAACAAACTTCACTTTTATGCAATGCAACTGGCAGATGGTACTACAAAATCAATTTCCTTAAACCAGCTCTCTTTGCCCTTTCCAATAAATGTGCTTACCTGGAAACAGTAAAAACTGTTTTCATGGAACTTTTCTAGGTCTAATTCTAGTCTAATGCTAGGCCTAGTGACCTCCACAGAAACAAAAATACTCTGATATAATGCAAATTGTTCTCCAAAAGCGTTGGGTTGGCAGCAGCTTGGTATTGGTGGACCCCTGGACTTTCCCCTTTCCTCCTCAGAAATTTAGAAGGGTTTGCTGTTGTTTCATTGAAAGAAAGGGGGTGACTCCAGCTTTGTTTGCTAGGTTGGAAAGAAAGAAAAATAAGCTGAATAGAGTTTGGAATTGTCTTTCCAAGCCCTCAAAGCTAAGAGGCAGTGTTTTTGTTTTTGCTTTATCCCATCCTTCCCTTTCTTCTTTTTTCATGGATCTCCTTGCAGAAAAACATCAAGAGGCACTCTCTAGGAGTGTGGACAACAGGAAATTTGAAGATGGACAAAGCAAAATTGACCAAAGCAAAACTGAACAGTGGAGTGAAATCCAATCCTCAGTGTGTGTTTGCTAGAGATTTGCAGCAAGGTGGCTTGTGAATTTTATGGAAATACTGTCTGGGCATTATCCTAGTGCCTTAAGTTGCCAATAATGTTAAGGTTTGAAATTTAAATAATGAACCCTGGGATGAAAAAACCATAGTCTCAAAATCTGGACAGAGAACTAAAATGTGGATCATTTGCTGTTCTCTGCAGATGGGTTGTCTTCCAAGATGTACCAGAGTGAAAAATTGATGAATTTACCAGTTTTTTCTGTGAAGGGCAGGGGGTCCATACAACCTTTATTTTTGTGGAAATAGTATCTGGGAAGTCAAACAACAGAGCTACTGGTATACTTGACACACAGGAAATACACTTGGGGACAATGTACCAAGACAATAGGGCACTGCAAATCATTCAGCATGCTCTACACAATTAAATAGAAGGAACATTCTGGAGTTGCTACCTAATTTTGAGAGGATTTGGCGGTTCCATGCCAGCCACCTGAAACCTCATTTTAATAGAATAGCTCAAAATATTGTGGACAACACTACAGAATATTATAACCATGCAAATAGCATCATGTGCTCTGACTATTTGTCAGGCATGCCAAGCCGAAGATTAAGAGCTTCTGCCTTTCCTTCTGATGTGTTATAATGAGCTAATTTTTCTTTCAGACCCAGTGTTGCTCAAAAATATTTGTTTCTGTTTCATTAAAAAGAAGATGCAGTGGTCATACTACATAGTGCCTGGTTAGGAACCGGTATCACTGGACATTTGCTGAGGGCCCAACAGGAGCAGCAATGGTGCTGGACAATTTTAAATGTTCTTATTATGGAAGTGGACTCTTCAAAACAAGGGTGGGGAACCTTATATAAACGGTCTTGACCCAGTATACCTGAAGGAGCGTCTCCACCCCCGTCGTTCAGTCCAGACACTGAGGTCCAGCTGCAAGGGCCTTCTGGCAGTTCCCTCACTGCAAGAAGTGAGGTTACAGGGAACCAGGCAGAGGGCCTTCTCGGTAGTGGCACCCTCCCATCAGATATCAAGGAAATGAACAACTATCTGACTTTTAGAAGACATCTGAAGGCAGCCCTGTTTAGGTAAGTTTTTAATGGTTGAGGTTTCATTGTGTTTTTAATATTCTGTTGGGAGCTGCCCAGAGTGGCTGGGGAAGCCCAGCCAGATGGGCAGGGTATAAATAAATTATTATTATTATTATTATTATTATTATTATTATTATTATTATTATTCCATATTCCAGTGCTAGGTGGTACCAGATGTCAGGTTCCCATCCCCAAATATGACATCAGCTTTCCTTACTCTCTATCCTCCATCCAATGCAATCAAAAGACATTATCAGAGTTCAGGGGCACATTTCAGACAGGCAAATGAACTCAAGGAGGATAAAGACTAGGGCTGGTGAGAGTGTTGCTTAGCAGGTTTTGTGGTCTGGGGAGGGTCTCCAGGGCGAGGCAGAGAATCCCGGAGATCCGCATTTGGGCCTTGGTTACCATTCCATGTTTTAAAATGTGTAAGCCTTGTTGCATTTGGAGGTCCTCCTGGCAGCAGGGTTCTGGACCTCAATCCCATCCAAGTCCTCTCCTGCTGGCACCACTGAGGCAGTGACTGTCTGAGGTTTCAGACAGGAGCTTTTTCCAGCCCTACCTGGAGACACCAGAGACTGAGCCTGGGGATGTCCTGCATGCAAGGCAGATGCTTTACCACTGGCCCACCTCACAGAGCAACTCGACTGAGGGCCTAAGAGTCTCCCCAAACCTCAAGCTAACACTATTTGCTGTGGGTCACGTTGGGTTGGCTATTGCAAAGTCAAGCTAAAAATGTACAGGCTGCTGAAGGGACAGAACGAGAGAAGCAAATGCCACAAGGTTCTGAAAACAGTGGAAATTCTAAAATGCTTATTTACTTACTGTGGCCTTATAGTTCATTTTATCCTTCTGGCGAAGAGCAAAACGTGTTGCCTTATCTCATCCATCCTTGTGACAACCTTTTGATGTCGGCTGGTTGTAATATTGATGTTACAGGTGGGGAACTGGAGCTAAAAGATAATGACTTGCTGAAAGCCAGCCAAAGGGTAAAACAACATGCTATTTACCAGGTTTCACCAGCAAACCTTAAGAAAGTAACTCGCATGAGTCTTTATAAAACCACAATCCTTGGGATTCCTTTTGAGAGCCCCCCTCATGCACACACAAATGGGGAGGTATAACTACTTTTTAAAAACAAATATTAAGCTTTCAGGTGACAGAGCAAAAGGTACAATGCGTCTGTAGAAATCTGGGGAGTACCACCCAAATGTTCCTTTGGGAAAGTCATGTAATAGGCTTTGGTTAGCAGAATTGAAGCATACCCTCCAAGCGTCCCAATTTTCCAGGGACAGTCACAGAATACCGGCTTAGGATTTGATCTCAGAATGTCAGAATACACAAACAGAAGTTCCCAGCAAGCTGTGCTAGAATGTAAACAGACATGTGACATACAACAATCCACATATCTGTTCCTCTTAGGGTGGAATGGAACATCAATATCCCAACACCTACTTCCCCCACCAGTGCGACTGCAGAGCTTGGTACGGAGGTTGAGCTGGCATTTGTCCTGATCGGCAGCAGTGAAGGAGCATCCTGTTGCCTCTCCATGGCTGCTGCTGCTGGCCTCCTTCCTTGGGCAGCTCTTAGCAGTTGCAGGAGAATGAGCAAGGAGGAGGAGAGGCTGCCATTGCTGAGGCCCAGCCCTGCTGGCTCTGAGGAGCAGGCAGAGGGCAGGGCCACCCTGGGTTGGAAACAAAGGCGGAGCAGAGTGGAGTGCAAGGAGTCTTGATTTAATAATAATAATAATAATAATAAGCTTTGGGCATCTGTGTCCAATCTTGCCCTTTTCAAAAATTTATTTATTGGTGTGTGCTTTTCTTTTGGTAAATCTACCAAAGAAAAATAAAATACCATCAGGATTAGGGCAGTGGAGGGCATATGAGCTGTGTCCCATTGCTGTAGTGATGGCTGCACATGCCCTTCTTCTGCTTGGAAATGCTCTGCAGAGGGCAAAGGAATGGAGGGTTGAGGAGGTTCAGTTGGAGGGGAGTGAGAAATGTCCCTGTTTTCATCTAAGGAATGTTGGAGGGGGTTTGTAAGTGTTACTTAGCAGAAACTGTGCTGCCTCTTAAAGGTCATGTCTGAAACGCCTGTACTTTTGTTTTGTTTTGTTCTGAAGCCTGCTACATCCACGTGGCATAAACAGGTCGAAAGACCACATCACTCTCATGGAAGAGCTGAGTTTTATAAGTGTCCTGTGCTACTTTTGGCACGTGAAACTTTCTATATATATATTTTTTAATAGCTCCGTTGTGGCTTTTTTCAGCCACACCGCTTCCTATGTTGGCAATGTATAAGTGGCAGAAAGATTTACCTCTTTGCGGTGTTAACGATCTGATGCAGTCCTCATCAAATCAATGATATTTCTCCCCAGTTGCCTTATTGGCACTTATTTGAAGCCCCTGCCTTGAGTGCTTTCTCTTTATGTGCCCACAGAATTCCATATTAAATACCTGACAGTTTGAGACTTTTGATGTATATGTGCTTCCCTATCCTTTGCTGTCAGAAATGTTCCCTCTGAAGGAAAAAATATGTGCTGTAAAACTGAAGTTAATAGAGGTACTGGGGTGAAAATTAGGAGCCCGGGTTGGCAGAAAAGGAACTCTCTGTTTTATGGTACTTTATATATAGTCAATGTTATATTATCAGGATTCTCAAAGTGACAGAACAACCTTACTGAGGAAGAAGGGGATAGTTGTGAAGGAAAACAAACATTCTACCTTGACATGCCTTTACCCCAATAGGATTGTCCTTTACAGGTTGCTTTTATAGATTGCTTCCCCTATGATATATTGACTGTTTTCAAATACTTTTGCCTGTATTTAAATTTACTGTGAGCTGATAGCTGATTATGTGGTGTAGAAATGCCAAAACATAACAACAACAACATCATCATCAACAACAACAACAATACATTGTAGTATTGTGGGGGAGTTTAGCCACTTTAAAGTCATTCCGAACCCTTTCCCTGAATATCCCTTTTTATTGAAGAAAATATTCCAAGGCCAAACATGCACACAGTGCTCTACACAACAGCTTCCCCCACTTTCCAGTGCAATGGCCAGTTAGTGTAAAGGCACATATTTTTACATTAACATTGTACTTTGTCTAACGATGATAGTTTCGTGGAAACATGGATTCCTTTTTTGGACTATTTAAAGAAATATTATCGTATTATGAACGTGCGAGCAGGATTTGAGCTATGAGCAACAGAAGTAATTAAATTATAATATTGTGGTTATGATTTGATAGAAAGAAGGTAAAGGGACCCCTGACCATTAGATCTAGTCGTGACCGACTCTGGGGTTGCGGCGCTCATCTTGCTTCATTGGCCAGGGAGCCGGCGTACAGCTTCCGGGTCATGTGGCCAGCATGCCTAAGCCACTTCTGGTGAACCAGAGCAGCGCACGGAAACGCTGTTCACCTTCCCGCCGGAGCGGTACCTATTTATCTACTTGCACTTTGACATGCTTTCGAACTGCTAGGTTGGCAGGAGCAGGGACTGAGCAACGGGAGCTCACCCCATTGTGGGGATTCGAACCGCTGACCTTCTGATCAGCAAGTCCTAGGCTCTGTGGCTTAACCCACAGTGCCACCTGTGTCCCTAGAAAGAAGGTAGGGCGCAGCAAAAGGGGAGAAACAACACCATGGGAAAAGAGGTGGGAAGTCGACAAAAATAAGTAAAAAGGCAAAATTGTGTTCTGACTGTATATGTTTAAAATGTTGAAACTTAACATAATTTTTAAAAAATGCAATAACATTGTGCTTTGTTTTCATCTTCTGCTCATTCAATGCGCATGACAAGAGTCTCTATGAAGACACTAAGATTCATGCTTAGACATCCTTCACACAAGGATGGGATGTCAGTCACATGCAGGAGCTCTACATAGGTATGTTGGCATGTGCACAAAGCAGTCACGGATGGCATGATGGAGCCTGACAACCAGCTTCTGGCTGAGTCACTGCTGGAGAAGGAGAGGGGCAAGGGAGCACTGAAGTTGATGCAGTGCAAACATGATGGCAGAGCTAATCTGGTGCTCCTGCAGGCAGGAGCTTTTTCAGGCATCACCCTTTTCCATGTGTGGGCCATTGGGTATGTAGGTCCCAGGCACATTGGTGGGTAGTGGGGCTAGTTTAGCCCCTTCAATGTTTCTTTGAATATATGAGGATCATCTGAACACCCTTCAGACTGTCAGCATAGCAGAGAAGTTATTTTTTATTTGTTTAGGTAATAATACTATAATAAGCTTCTTAAACGTAAAAAAACAAAAACAAAACCCTGTTCTTTTGGGGGAAGTGGAAATAAAATAAATACAGGAAACAAAGACATGCAAGAAGAATCACATCACGATTACCAATATTAAAATATTAAAATTTAAAAAATAGTACAAAGCTTAAATGCTAAGATTTAATACAATAGCAAACATTTTGATGCCACCTATAATAATGTATTTTTAAGTTAACATGTATAATTTGACTTTTTAACATAATTATAAATCTCAAATTATCAAATTAATTTTCCCAGTCCTAAAGTTGTGAATCCTATATATTCTTAAACACAAAAATCATTGACTTGGACAAAAACATAAATCATTATCCTTTATTTTAACTTACAACAAAAGAATAATCTCAGTGTGTGTGTGTGTGTGTGTGTGTATCACCTTGCATTCCCCAGTCCTGAAAGTACCACCATTCTTCTTCACATTGTTTAATTTATATCTTCCTTGTTTTACCCAAAGGACCTATGCAACTTTGCCCCAGACTCCTAACCCCCATAATTTAACCTAATTTTCTTTCATTTAAGGAACTATTTTTCATTTCCCATTTTTAGCATACAATATATATGCTGTGGTGATAATATGGAAAAATAAATTTGCTTTATCTCTAGGCGATATTTTTATTAGTTTATATATTTGACACTAATAATTCAAAGACATTATAATGCAGATTATAATGGCAATTTCTGGTAGTTTTATGTAGGAAGTTTATTAAAGCATAGATTTAAAAAATGATTGCAGACACTTTTATTTAAAAATAATTAAAGTTTGCAAATAAATATTTCTTATTCCCCCCCTTGTTTGCATCCTCTAATTTCCTCTTATTTCTATTACGTATTTCAAACTAATTTGCTATTCCAGTTTGTTAGCAGTCGTGCAGGTCAATCATATTTTAAGTGTTTGAATACTGCTTGTAATTCATTGAGCTTTTTGTATATTAAAAAAAAATCCATTTTGCCAGCTCTCCTGTTTTACAGGACTCTAACACGGTACATAAAAGCAGCTTTAAAAGCAGCTTTGAATGTGGTATTAAATCCTCTGTAATAAAGACCCTTAATATGCTGGGCACCATTGCATAACATCACATAGCACAATACAGCTGGGTAGTTACTGCATTTGAAATTGCCTGTCTTTCACAGCCATCCTTTCACAGCTTGTTAAGGACCTATTCAAAGACCAAGTAGGGTATGGATCAGCATAGCATTGTATTCTTGCTGGTGCTAAGTGCCATACTTCATTTTTAATTAAAGGAGGTGTGTGTGGGGGGAATCTAATTTAGTTTTCCTCTGAAAATGAGCTGTTTACTAAGAGTAGAATTCATACCATCTGAATAAAATCTGACTCATAAATGGAGGCCAGGGGTGTGTTGTTCTGCTGTTTTTATTTATTAAATTTCTATCCCACTCTTCCTCCTGAAGGAAGAAAAAAGAGGGACTTGCAACCAAGTGTTGCTGTGTCAAACATTCATCTTCATGGTTCCAGCCAGCCCTGCCCTTACCCATGATACTCCATTCCATTCCCACTTGGCCTTGTTTCTGTTCCACACACCACCAGCCTCCAGTCCTGAACATTTGGCATTCTGTGGCCACTGAGCATGCTCAATACTAGTAAGACTGCTGTGTTCCCCGCTCCCATCCCACAAAGTTATTTTGTACTTTTGCAAACCTCAGTATTCCCTTGAGTCCCCTGGTTGTTCCCTTGCGTGTGTATGTGACAGCATTTTGGGATTCACAACCAGAGACTTAGTATACATTGGGTTGGGTTATTGTTGGGTTGGGTTTTTTTTTAATAAAAAATCTCTATAAGAGAAATTCATCAGAACCAGACTCAAGTTTGTTCAGTGGAGATTTCTCCACAATATAGGTTATAGACCAGGCATTTGTCGCTTGCTATATCATTCTGAACATTGCACTTACAAACTCACTGGGATCAGGATAGGAGCCAATAATAAGAATAGCAGTGAATGAGATGTCTGTGTAGGGATATTGCACTCTCTAGCCTCTTTGTCAGTATAAGGGACAGAAGGTACAGGCAGTATGCCAGTTTTGTAAGAAATGAACCCTTTTCACATGTTGTAGCAAATGTGGGAAGTTACAGTTAAGATTGACATTGAAGGGAAGGAAAAATTGCCACAGTGATAGGAACAGAATGATCTAGACACAGAAGTTGGCTTTGACACCCCCCCCCCCTTTCTCTGAGATGAAAGCGAGAGCTGTCCCTATAAAATAATAGAGAAAGTCAGGTGGGGTAGCCAACTTTTGATAGGGCAATGGTGTGCCCCCCATCAGCAAATGAAGGTTCACAGCAAAGCAGTAGTGGCACCAGAAAGAAGATGGGTGTACACAGAAGGGTCAAAGTATATTTCCAGGCTAACAGAGATTGCAAAGAAAGGAATACATGATAACAACAAGAAGATGAAGAAGTAATAAAGAGACTATCTGGATAGATCTGGATAGAACCGTTTGATAAAAGCAGTAACAGAAGTGATGTTTTGATTCTCGTTCGGAGCTTGATGTAAGTGTACCCCCAACAAAATTTAAAAATCTGGCTGTATAATTTGGAAGTGATATGATTTGGAAATAATGTGATTGGATTGGCCTGTTAATAAAAATTATGTTTAAAAAAACAAAGTATATTTCCAGGAGGGTACACACATTAAGATTACCGAAAGAAAAATAACAGTATATGCTGATGACAAGAGTCTAGGATTGGTGGGGGGCAACTGGGGGAGTCAAACTCTTTGTTTGGGAGGCGCTGCCCCTGTTGAGATTCCTGCTCCGTGTTTGCAGTCATGAGATTGTTGTCTGTCACATGACGGTGTATGTTTTCATTCCACAGTGTGGGAAGTGATGGGGACAGGATGTTTGTGTCACTGTGTTCTGTGAAGTCGGACTATTGTCCTTTGTTCTTTTTTCTCTTTGCTTTTGCCTCAACTAGAGCCAGGGCTTTTTCGGCCATCGCCACGATCTGGTGGAACGCTCTGTCACAAGAGACTAGGGCCCTGCGGGACCTGACATCTTTCCGCAGGGCCTGCAAGACAGAGCTGTTCCACCAGGCCTTTGGTCAGGGTGCAGCCTGACTCCCTCCTCTGGCAATCTGCACAGAATTTTGCTTAACGGTTTCCATCAATTTGATTTTAATTAATTTTTATAATGAAATGTTTTTAGAATGTTGGATTATTTGATTGTTGTTAGCCGCCCTGAGCCCGGCTTCGGCTGGGGAGGGCGGGATATAAATAAAATTTATTATTATTATTATTATTATTATTATTATTATTAGAAAGAGAAAGGAGCTAAAGCAGAATGCTCCGAGTGTATTATATGTAAATAAAGTAGATTAGCCAAAATGCTGTGCTATTGAGTTCTCTTACGCAAACTGTGAATACTCTGCGGATCCCTAAGTGTGCTGATGCTTCTTGGTGTCAGTCGCTGTGATGTTCGGGCTGAAGAAAGCTTTTGAAGCTCCCAAACGATCGACCAGGAGGGAGAGAACATGCCAGTCGGGCATGTGTCTCTGCCAGAGTCCTACACGAGAGTAGGACAATCCTAACAGCCCTCTACCTCCTTATACCTTCACCCATGCAGCAAAGACAGGAGCTAATCCTCTTTTACTTGGGTATTGTCTGCAGCAAAGATCAGACCAGCTCAGTTGTCTCCTCCAACCCCCTTCTAGCTTGAATCCAGGGAATTGTATGTAAAAACCTTGTGCTCCATTGTTTAGAGACACTGTAAATTTAGATGTTTAAAACCTAAATTGAAAAAAGCATTTTATGCCAAATGAGTAAAATGTGCTTAATTACCAAACTATTAACATAATATGCAAATTAGGCTATCCCGATTTAGGGAAGTGAAATACAGCAGCCCTAACAATGTTTTCATAACATGCATGGCTGTTTCTTCACAAAACAGTGTCACTAAAGTGTTCCTTAGCAGATAAAACTCATGCTTCTATTTTAAATGTTGCATTTAAATTTTACTGATAAATGCTGGAGCATTGATCAACAAGAAAACTAACTATATATTAATTTATTAAAGGGATGTTCATAAATCTACATCGTCTGGGGGCACTCATTTTTATCCAGTCCCATTGTTTACATTTCCTATAGAATGTGTCTCCTTCCACGATCCATCCCTCCATATTATATAGCTGTTTGCTCATAAATCTGTAGTGCACTGCTGACTCAGGGGCTCACTTAAATTCAGTGATTTAATACATCCTGTTTCAGAGTCAGCCTAAAAATCACTTCTTACAACAAACCGGCAGTGGCAAAATGGTTTTGTACTATTAGCCTATTTGCATGAAAGGAGTTCAATCGAATTCTGGCCATGAGCTTCAGTGTCCTATTTGGAAAGAAATTTAGGGCTCAACACATGTCTGACGAAAACTGATAGAATGAGGACCAGTGTCGGCAGCTACTTCCCAGAGAGATTTCATTTAACGGCCACTCTTCGAATGCCCATGACAATTTTGCTATATTTATAGCCTCTTTATGTGGTAAACAGTTTGATTCTGACAGCTGCATGGTGTTCTTTGTAGTAAAGATGAAAAATTGTGTTTATGCATATGCAAATGCAATAAGGAAGATAGCATGAAAAACAGTTTCTCTTTACTAAGGGGGGCAAGGAGCAACCTGAATTCTTAGCAACTGCCTCATGAGAGGTCTAGGAGCCAGGTGGGTATTTTCCAGTGAATCTCAAACCCTTCATAAGTGGTGATGCTGGTACCACTTACCAATGAAGACTTCAGCTACAGTGCTTATCCATTTGGCCAGGGCATCCCATACAAAGCCAGGTTAAAGCACACCCTGACAATCTCCTTTTACTTTTGGAATTTTTTTGAGGGGGAGGGTGTTACAAGCAAAATGCGGTGCAAAATTATCATGTTAATTACAATTTGGTATGGCCCTAAGACTTCAAGTAAGCCATCCCAATATCATCGGTTGTGCTTATTCATTGTTATTGGCTGCAGATGAATTACATTTTTTAAAAAATATTTACCACTTAAATAAATACTGAATAAATATTGTATCTAACTGCATAAAATTCTATGCAGCTATAATAAAATTATGAATTAAATAGGAAGTAACTTTTTTTCTTTCTAGAGCATATGGACTCAAAATATGCAAGCAAAATTAAACCGAATTAATTTGGAATTCTGGGGAAAATCAGCTGAACACTTGGTTTGGGAGGGGGCAGGGGGAATAGCTTATATTTGCCACCAGCCCTAGATCTTTGGACAGTTATATTGAAATGTGATTTTCTCCCCATTAAATAGAGGAGACTTTCTCCTACTTTATCTTCTGTTTTGCTGGCTTAATATACCACCTGCTAACAGTTTTGAGAATGGATTCTCTAAAATTCTGACATTTGGAAAGGGATTCAGCATGCTTCTAGATAGTTCTTCTGTATGTTTCAGTTTGGAATGAAATGGTCAAAATATTTCCTTTTGACATTTTCAATTGCATCTAAAGTCTTTGTTGTTTTGTCAGTTTCTAGAATCTTTTGAGACATTTTGTTCAAAGTTTGACAGTAAGTGCTGCTCCCATATGCCTCCACAATCACTAGTAGAAGCAGCAGCAAATTCATTTTGGGATTCATATACGTATATCACTTGGAAGGACATTATTACAGTAATTTTAATTTGCATCTTGTTAGAATGATGGGAATTGAAAATATATCCAAGACGACTATGGATGTGTGGAAGCAGGCCTATTAAAAATATTTCCCATCTAATTATATTTGCATATCTCAATTACATTTTAATTCATCATTTGCTGTTATAAAACTATACTCACAAGATTTAAGCACTGCCTATAGTCATTTGTGGAACAGCCAGCCAGAGAAGGGAACCAACGATGAAAGGAATGCAAAGGATATCCAGGCTAGAGGAGAAAGTGCCAAGCAGGGGGACACAGGGCTATGGGGGGCCAGTATAGAATAGGCAAGATTTCAAAGCAAAAACCAGCCAGAATAAGGGGTGGAGTCAGTGTGTAAATAATATGAGAGAGAAGGCAAAGCAAGGGTAGGAGGAAGTGGTCCAGGAAGATGACAGTGGCAGAGACTCTGACCACTTTAATGCACTTTCCTAAGTCCCTAAAGAACATTTGACATGTGTACTTGAAAGAAAGGTTCATTGAACTCATTTTGAATGTGAAAATGAGTGCCAAGCAAGGCTGCAGAATAAAAAAGTGACTTCATAAATAGGGTTGGGAAGGTGAAAAGTGCTAGAGTTGTTCCGTGGAATCCCTGATCTGGACCTTGTGTAGAAAAGAATTCTCTCCACCACAAGAATGTGCTTCAAAGCTTTGCTGCAGAGCAGTCTTTGAAAAGTAGATATAATAAGATAAATGTCACAAAATAACAATGTAGGACACTGCAAACAAGCAATAAAGTTCAGTCCTGCATGCAGTTCAGTAAACATTCCTCTCTCTGGTCCTGGAGAGAGATCCTAAGCTTCATCACTGGAGAACTTCTCTGCAACCACTGCCGCAGCTGCTACCAACAATCTCTAAGCACACGCGCGTTTCAGCTTCCTGCTGTGCGAGCTCTGCAGCTCATGTTTCTAGAGATGAGTCATCACACAGCTTATCACACTCTAATGGAAAGAATACCAACCTTCTCTGACGCTTTTGCCAGAGTGGAACCTTTTTGCCTAAGGTAAACTTCCTATTGCAACATTTAGAATACACTGTATTCAAACACAGCATTTTATTTACATTAAATTTATAACTATAACAATAACCAAGCTTAGTAATTGTATAGGGTGGGAAGGGAAAGCTCTCGGGGTTAATGTGAGGATGGGTGGGGGGCTGGCAAGCAGGGGCACAGTCCCTAGTATGTCCATGTGTGCATATAAATATATACCCAAATCACAGTTTGACCCCTATCTCCCCATGTTGATGCTGGAAAAGGAAGCAGGATGGAACACCCTTGATGGAGAGACGTGCCACTGATTGGGGTAGGTGGGCTGGGCCTTGGCAGAGGTCCATCTCAATCTCAAACTGGATTCCAAAGCCCTGAGGCTCCCCCAAAGAGGCTTGTTCCTCAGACCACTCAGCTATTGCAGCAGGGAATAAATGCTCCCTGGCTGGGGTTAGGATTGCTTTATGCTCATCTCTTTTTCTTCCCCTTCAGAATCACAGCACTGTATGACCTCCACTGTCCTTTACACCCACCAACTGCTTGTCTGTACATGCTAGAAACGAAAGCAATGAAACCATTTTCAGTGTAATAGAATTACATGAAAAGGTTAGGGTAAGGTGAATGGTGGCGGCCTCCTTTGCTGTCTGGAAAACAACTCTCAAGGGAGAGAGCTCTCTTACTAGAAGCCAAGGAGTTCTCTTGGTATGAGCTAAAGTTACACCATGCTCTCCAGAAGGTAAAAGGCAATCTATTTTTGGCTATTGAAAAACTCAGGGAAATTGAAATCTGTGTTGCACACTGAGAAACCGCCACAATTTACAGTCCTATTGAGCTGCTCAGGAAAAACAAGAGAGTCCCGTATTGCAGAGTTTTATGTTGTCTAGCTTCAAAATTTAGTACCACATTGAAGTTTTCAGTTCTCTTAAAAGTCTTTTTTTGGTAGCAGCAGACAGTACCAGACTGCTTATCACACTGGATGTGCTTTTACACAGTTGTAGTAGAGCCACAATGCTGCTCTCAGATAGTGGTCTAGAGCTAGTGCTGTTCTGAAATTTTATCCTGTGCTTGCCCCGCATCCCCCCTACCATTATCCATCAGGTGAGGAGAAAATAAATCATCAATGGGGAGAGAAAGTGCCAGTTTAATGGGTCAGATGCAGCCTGTTGCTGTCCTTACATTACATCTTGAGTATTTTTATCCAGTTGTTGTATGCAGTGCTTTTTTTCTTTAAAATGTTTAGGGGTACTCTCATTTTGACTCAGGAAAATCACCATTTTATAGCTCAAGTCAGGAAAAATAAATACAGTAAATGGACAAATGGACAAAGATTCACAAAATGTTTAGAGGTATGCATACCCCCCCCCCCGAAAAAAGCACTGGTTGGATGGATTTGTTGTATGGATTTATGTGGTGGTTACTTTAGGAAACCTGGAGGATATATGCATATAATATTATACATATTCAATGAGTATAATATGTAAACATTGTTTATACTTTTAGCAGAACCAGTTGAAGGAGCAAGATGGAAATTGGGGGGGGGATCTGTGCCAATAAGCTCACATTTAAGATTGTCAGAAAATTTCATCCCTAGTGGGCACACAAGGTGAAGGGAGAGTCTCCACTGTGGATACCAGTGTGCAAGCAGACTGATACAGGTGCAAGGAGTCCACCAAACTTCCATTTGTGGCAGCCCTGACATCTCTGCTGAGAAGACCACGTGGTTCCACCAACCTGGATGTCATTATAGCACCAGAGTATTAGCTGGTATTGTCAAATTATAGTACGGTGTTTTTATTTACCTTGCTGAAGTTTAATGCTAAATTGTTTTTATGTCCTATTGCTTGATTATATGTGACTATATTCTATGCTGGTGCTTTATCAACCTTATTGCTTGCAAATAATAATAATAATAATAATAATAATAATAATAATAATAATAATACAGTATTTATATCCTGCCCATCTGGCTGGGTATAAATAATAAAAAAATAATAAAAAAACATCAAGCATATTTTTCATGGATGGCAGCCTAAACATCTTTTAAATAAATAATCTGGGATTAAGCAGTTCTCTTCAACATTGTCCCTATTATTTTTTTCTTTTATCTATCTATGAGCTGTTTATCACCCAGAAACAAACTATACCCTATGCTTTCAGTTCATATTCCCTACAGTTTAGTATCAATCAGGGCATTTTGAGGTATAAATAAAATATGAACAGCTTTGGGTAGATATAAACCAAGAGCTCTTCAAACTATTCAAATGTAAGATGTTTCAGACCTTTAATCAGAGAAGAGGAAAGATTTTCCAAAAGCTTGTGAGCAAGAAGCCTACAGGACACACAGCAAATGCTATGACAAATATCTATTGTGTTTGGATCCCACCCACCTACTCTCCCACACAAGATAATCTTGGAAATGTCTGTGAATCAAAGTATATCGTCTGCTACAGATTCATGAGCTCATTACAGCACTTGAAGTTGGGAAGCAAGATCAAGCACAATGGAAAATGTAAAAGGATATTTTTAAAAAATTCTTTGTAGGCATATTCAGGTGAAATTACTCGTGTCTAAAACCCTGGAGAGCCACTTCTAACTAGTGTACTATAGACAATATTGAGCTCGATGGACCATTGTTCAGCTTCCTATATTCCTTCTTTTCATAATACTAGAATATATTTGGAGAGCCCTTTGGGAATTAGTAATGATGTATATAAAATGAAATGAACACAGACATCAAGCCCAAATTTTTGCAACTGCTAGATAGCCCCATATCTTATGAACAAAAGTGTTTTTTGACTGCCTCCCTTTTCTGAACCTTCCAATTCAGGTAATGTGGGACATGTATCTGAAGCATTGCAGGGCTGTGCTGAAGTTCCATCTGCTGTTTCTGTACTATGGTATTATCAGAATTTTCTGTGCAATATGGGAATGCTTCAGCATGAGCCTGAGATGCATGAATGGTGGTGCGAGGTCTAGGAACTTTGCCAAATGTGCGCCTGGGGCATGATCGTCTCCAGATGGCAAAGATGCTCATCTGAGAACATTTTTTGACAGCTTCTCCTTATCCACTTTTTTCAGAATGTGAATATTGAACAGGCATGTTAGAAATGGCTCTGAGGTACAATGTCGTACAGCACAGTCATATGCTTATAATTGTTTTTAGAGTCTAAACATGCTTGCTGCAGCTACAACAGCTAAGTTCATTCTGTAATCGTCAGCCATTTCAATTTTGCTGTGGTACGTTCCCCAAACCCCCAAGCTTCAGAGTATTTGGAGCCCCTGCTTATAGGGCTTAGACCCACTCTTAGTCCCTGGTCTTTGACCTAGGTATCCCAGGTCAACATAGGGTGGGATGGAGGACAACTTCTCCCTGTAACAAACCATTAACCATGCTCAAAATCTTCCGCTTCTGCTTCACTCTGCCCCCCTCCCATTCTCCATCTTTCTCTGTGGCTTATAGAAAAGAAACAATTCCTCTCCTGCTCTTCCAACACTACCCTCCCATGGTACACATAGGTGTGATTCCATGCAACTGGCACAGGTGAGCAGTCTCAGTCTCCAACCTCATCACAATATGTTTTCTTACTGTAACGTGGCAGCATTTGTTTGCATTTTGCAGCTTCATAACGTACCTATTTTCAGGTGCGGCCTCCTACATTATGACCAGGCAGAGGGGATCTGTGGTCCTCCGATCATCACTGACCATTGCCTCTGCTGACTGGGGCTGATGGGAGCTATAAGGCCACAGGTTCCTCACTCCTGACAGATTTTGACTGTCTGTTAGCATCTGGGTATCTCTTTCATCATGTTTTCCAAGTCAAGTTTGCTCAAGTGAGTTTGTTCTCTGATTTCCATGATTTCTTGTGTACCAGGACCTCTACTTTGTACCTTGAATATTGGCCACCAAATTAGAAGACAACACCTATCTTGTACATCTGGGCCTACATATCAGACATAGTGATACTCATTGGCAAACAGGTTATCCAGCAGCATTGGAACAAGGGTGTGGTTCTGCAGAAGCAACAAGCAGTTAAAAACTTCTTTACCACACACTGACATCTGCACTGGCTTTATGATTTCAAAGACTGTGAAGCCCTCTAATGAAGATGCAGGTTGCCTGCTGTGAGCTATAACAGAACATGACTGAATCTCACTTTTATGCCTTTATGTGCTCTTACTGAACAGTGAATTGGGGAGTTTGCTAATAAATTGCTATTCCACTATTAATTCTCAGTACAATAGCTATTATCAGCCTACATCACCATTCCTGAGGCTTCCCAGGTTCACTCATTTTTCATCCTGGCAATACATCTGCAAATTACAATTGGCACTACAACATTATATGCTGTTGTCAGTCTCTGAAGAGAAGCTGCTCACTTTAACTACTAAAGCTCAAAAGCACAGATGCTGCATAGCCTTTATAATTACTTCCCCATCTGCAGTGTCTGTTAAAGGACCATATTTAATTCCCTTCCTCCAAGGAAAGACTTCAGTGAATGGCTTAGATTGAACATTATGCTTAGGGCTCCAGCTACATCAGGAATCCCTAATGTTGTCTATGTACATTCTTTGGCAAGCACATGTGCTTGTCCTGACCCATGGGCCGGACTCCTGTTTATTTTCCCCAATCCATAATATTTGCCCCATTCATCATGTAATAAATCAGAACCAACAAACCTTTGCTTGGACTACTAGCTAGATGTTAACTGCAATCACATAGCTAGTATCAGAAACATTTCCTTATTAACATCTAGTGACACAAAATACATGACATCCAGGTGAACATTCACTGGTTCTATGATAGAGAGGAATCATGTTAAATCACTGAATGAAACCAATACTGAATGAAACCTGGGTGGTAATTGTGATCCTACTCTGTCTGTATATTGAGAAATGTCCAATGTCACATGAGCAGACTTCTGCTGGCCCAACATAGTGACAACACAGATGCCTGTGGGAAACCCACAAGCCAGAACCCAATCACAGGAGCACTATCCTCTCCTGTGATCCACATCAAGGTATTCAGGGATTCAGAAGTATGCTGCCTCTAGCCCTAGATAATCTTATTTGCTGTGAATTTAAAGCCATCTTAGTTGGTGGCCACCACTGCCTCCTGTGGAAGCAAGTGCCATCATTTATCTAAGTGCTGAGTGAAGAAGTATCTGTCCCAAATCTTCCAACATTCAGCTTCATTGGAGGTCCATAAGTTCTAGTGCTATGAGAGAGGGAGAACAGCTTTTTTCTGTCTATGTTTTCTATCAGGGATAGGCAACCTAAGGCCTGGGGGCTGGATGTGGCCCAATCGCCTTATCAATCCAGCCTGCAGATGGTCTGGGAATCAGCATGTTTTTACATGAGTAGAATGTGTCCTTTTATTTAAAATGCATCTCTGGGTTATGTTGGGGTTCTGTCTGGTGTTTTTACATGAGTAGAATGTGTCCTTTTATTTAAAATGCATCTCTGGGTTATGTTGGGGTTCTGTCTGGTGTTTTTACATGAGCAGAATGTGTCCTTTTATTTAAAATGCCTCTCTGGGTTATGTTGGGGTTCTGTCTGGTGTTTTTACATGAGCAGAATGTGTCCTTTTATTTAAAATGCATCTCTGGGTTATGTTGGGGTTCTGTCTGGTGTTTTTACATGAGTAGAATGTGTTCTTTTATTTAAAATGCATCTCTGGGTTATGTTGGGGTTCTGTCTGGTGTTTTTACATGAGCAGAATGTGTCCTTTTATTTAAAATGCATCTCTGGGTTATTTGTGGGGCATAGGAATTCGTTCATTTATTTTTTTCAAAATATAGTCCGGCCCACCACATGGTCTGAGGGACGGTGGACTGGCCCACGGCTGAAAAGGGTTGCTGACCCCTGATCTACTTCCTCCATGCTCTGCATAATTTTATAAACTTCTATTACTTAACCTTCTAAATGAAAAAAGTCACAAACACGGCAACCTTCCCTCAAAGGAGTGTCGCTCCACCCCCATAATAATTCTGGCCACCCTTTTCTGAACCTTCTCCAACTCTATAATATCCTTTCGAGGTGAGATGGTCATAACTGTACACAATATTCCTAACGCTGCTCACCATAGATTTGTATGATAGCATTATGATATTGGAAGCTTTACTTTTACCTGCTTTCCCAGTGATCACCGGTATGGAATTTTCCTTTTGGTTAGCTGCCACATACTGAGTCAATATTTCCACCAAGCTATCTGCTATGACTCCAAGGTTTCTTTTCTGATCATTCACCACCAGCTTAGACCCGATGAGTGCATATGTGAAATTAACATTTCATATCACTTAACATTTGGTTACACTGAACTGCAATTGCCTTTTAACCACATATTCATTCAGTTTGGGAAGTTCTTTTTGGAGCTCTTTGCAATCTCTTTCTGTTTTAATGACCTTGAACAATCCTGTAACAACTGTGAACAATTCATCTCTGCATCATGTAAGTGACTCATGATCATCCGACACAATAATGGATTGTCAACAGGGGTGCAACTGTGGGATGATGATGGGAAGTGTGTATTATGTGATGCTTTGGTGTTTACAACACTGAATGCTTTTGTGCACACAACAGCACTATAGTACAGAAACAGACTCTGTGTTTGTATGTAACACAGCCACAGCAAGGAACTAAGAATTCAACAACTTTATAAGACAGACTATGGCTGATAAATCACTTGAGACTGACTAAATGAGGAGAGGCTACATGGTGAACTACTCTAACGGGAAACATAGGGAGAAACAATCAGAACAAACAAGCAACACTAAGGCTCAAAATAGAAGCAGCATCTAGAGTAAATCAGTAACATAAAGAGCTGAACTCAGTCCTGGTGTAACAACAGCTTTGTAACTACAATAGCAACCCTCCATCCATTCCTTTACTCTTGAACCAGACAAATTAATTATCATTTAATCCAATATGGGTTTTTGTTGCTACCACTCCTTTACTCCTTATCCTCTGTCACTAATAATGAATTCAACCTCATTCTGCAGGCTGCAAACAGGATGTTCCATGACAGCATTATCACTTGGAAGTCCTTTCAAGTCACTAAAACCTGCAGGCACTTGCAACCACCAGTTTTGTCCCAGCTATATTTAGTGTATTCTGTGACTGGTCTTCCAAAAAAGGAGGGGGAAATGAAGTCAATCATATCTCTTCTACTTGTCCCACTTATAATTAGCATCATGCACTTGAAAGCATTGACACAGGACAGTGTATTGGACCACGTGCTCGAGAACAGAAATGCAGACCACAGAAGGAAAAATGAGTGTCCCAGTTTTATCCAACAATGCAGTCACTGCAAGTACGTCCTAGAATCATGGCTACCAACACTGACAAACATTCTGTGCTTTGAAGGGGATTCCAAGTTATAATATTATAATACGATATCCTGTTTGCAACCTGTAGGCTAAGTTCTGTGAGTTTTAGTGAGTTGATAAGCCACAAGAACTATGCCAACAAAGATTCACTACAGTAATCTTTACCCAAAAGTTTTGTAAAGTAATAAGTCTTCCCATTAATCTATTGGTACAACAGGGGACCTTCAGTAGAAGGTCAGCTCCTCCAACCTTCAGGTGGAAATAAGATGTGGACCTTTTCCCAGTCAGCCAGGGCAAGGCTTTACAATGGAACAGGAGGGTCATCCTGGAATCAACCAATCAGCCTGTCATTTTTGAAAGCCGAAACGTCAGAAATGGAGCTGATTGTGTAAGATTGTTCTTGCTTAGAGATACCCCTCTGCCAGCTGTTCATTTTATACTATTTTCAGCAAATCAGGTTTACAGAGATGCAAACCGCTTCATATGCTATCCTGCAATATGGAGGTCACTCCAGGCAATGTAGTGATGTCAGCATATGAATCCAGAGTTCAGCAAAACAGTAGACAAATCTTAATCATGGCATATATAAAAATTCAGTGACATGTGACCATTATATTTAGATCACGGACAATGTCTTATACCACTTCTACCCCCTAAATGATGTCTTGCTTCATTTCCTCATTGACTGTTTTGTTTGGGCTCTCTCTTTTCATGCTCATGTCAGTGACCCACTGCTAATGTCATCCATGGTTGTCTATATCTCATCACATCAGCTGGGGTTTGTCCCTCCCCATGCAAGCCCTGATCCAGTGAACAAAGCATTTTGCCACGTTGTGTGGACAAATAGCATTTGCTGGACACAAGACAACCTTACAGAAGGGGTGAGGTACCTGTAGGTACCTGCAGGTGCTCTTTTATTCCTCCCATCAGTCCAATATTAAGAGGTGAGTCCAACATCATCTGGAGGGCTACAGATTCCTACTTCCTGCTTTACAGCCTGACCTTTGTAAACCAAACTTCTGGCTTCTGTAAAGGCCTAGATCTGCAGATCAATATAATACCAGATGGAGTTCCTGCTTCTAGCTGTAACCCGCAGTTGCAATAGTAATTTAATGGGCTTCCCAGCCCGCTATTGTTTTTAACTGAAAGACTGAGGAATGAGGGGTGGGAAACACTTCAGTGCTTTGCAACATATTGAGACCAGTTGATTAAGTGTTTGATTAAATCCTTCTTGACTGAGCTGTTTAAAGTTGTACTGGAATGAATCCTGTTCTCTAGACTAGGGGTGTGTGTGTGTGTGTGTGTGTGTGTGTGTGTCTTTGTTACTGACAGTTAAGCTCAGGACTTTGTTATTAATTTTGTTAAAAGTAGCTAGGAATATCACATTAGTCAACTGCAGTTAGGTAAAGCCAAACCAATATCAATGTGACTGATTTTAATTGGATCGGTTAAGCATAAATAATCAGAAGCACATCCCACAGCTTTTTGTGTTAGCATTGATTTTCTGCAATGCAAAATAATGAACTGTTGTACTGTTACTTACTATTCCATAAACTGGCACTCAGAGGGGGATTGATTCCTGAAAAATAGAGAACCTCGCTGAAGAAGAAGCCTGTTGGGCACAGAGATTAGTCAGTGGCTTACTTGAAAACTTACCAGCTCATGGCTCAGTTACTACGGCTTACCTATTAGAATAAATGATAGAATCATCACATATAGAGCTAGTCCATAAAGGGCATCGGCATGTAGAGTATTTGCATATAGCCTGTGTTCTGGTGTTCTTCAAATGAGAAAGAATTGCCTTTCATGACACCTACTTATTACCTAGATTCCAGGTTTTGTGAAGAGGGCTTGTTGGTTAAAAGATGACCCTTGTTGTCATTATGGCTATTGGCAGAAAGATTGCGTAAATATAGTAAAGTGAAAACATGCTTAGCATCCTCCCAAGACCATTGGGTTGGGAAACTGTGGTTCTCCAGACATTGTGGATGCAACTCATCCCTGACCATTGGCCATGCTGGTTGGGGTTGGAGGGAGATGAAGTTCAATAACATATGGAGAACCACAAGTTCGCTTACCTATCACACAAGAGAAACCAAGACTTGCTTCTGAATGTAAGAAATGTACCTCTGGAGTTGGGTGACAGCTCAATGGCAGAGCATAAGCATTGTATTCAAAAGGTCCCAGGTTTAGTCCCTAGTATCTCCATGCAGAGCTGAGAAAGAACACTGTTTGAAAACTGGAAGGGCTGTTGTCAATCTGTATAGAGCTGAACTAGATGGATCAATGGGCAGATTTGGTGTAAGGCATGGTATATGTAAAGTTAACAAGGAACTGCAATCAGTCATGGCTCCTGGATGAGTATCATGCTTAGGTTTACAAATGTATAGTTGTCACATTCACATTATATTTTTAGACGCGCACATACAAAGTTTTAAATATACACTTCAAGAGGCAATGTGTGAAGTAGCCAGCCCCTATATGCAACCATAGGAACGAGAGTTACTAATCTCACAAAATTAGCAATGGTCTTCTTTATGCCAAAAAGAAGAAGAAAAATGATATAAGATCACTTCATTGGATGGTTCAAAGGTATACAGCATGAAAACTTCCTGAATAAGATTTTTAAAAATCTCACTACTATATATATTTTCTAAGAAAAATAACAAAAATGACTACAATATGAAACAGTCTTCCAATAAACATCAACATTTCTGTATTATCATACAAGGCACAAAAATCTACTGTACTATAGTAACTGGCCCCTTCCTGTTTAGTCTCCCATCTTGCATGTTTTGAGGTTCAGTGCAAGTGCTGCAGCATTTGTAGGATCCCAAGCACATATGAAAAGCCTACGTTGAATCAGGGGCGTAGGAAGGGGGGGCGGTCCGCACTGGGTGCCATCATAGAGAGGGGTGACAAATTATTACTGCCCTACTAGGGTGGTTCATAAAAATCTTTTTTAAAAAAATGCCTGCTCCAAAGGTCTTATCTTACTACACTGGGGATTATATAGCTATATGTGAAATTTCATGCATATTAGTTAATATATTGACCCTCCTCCACGAAAATAGCTGTTTACTGCCATTTTCCTATGTCGTGAAGGCTGAAATTTCAATTCAGTGGAGCAACCAGTCTGGTTCTTTTGCAGAAAAATACACCTAGACACAAGACTTTTATTTTTTAAGCCCTTTCAGTCTCCCATCTCGAGACTAAGTACAGCAAACTGTACATTCCCACCCCTCTCCCCAAGGCTGGATTATTTACTTCTGTGTGCCTGTGTATCTGTGTCTCCCTTATATCTATTAGGGACTATTCTCTCGCCTTTCCTTTGATAACGATGCTACTGATTACTTCTGCCGTTTTAATTTCAGAGAAAGTATTTAATTTTAAAAGGATCTGTACTATAGAATAACCGTGGTAACAAACAGTGGTAAATATTTTGGGGAGGGTGGTCCCAGAGCCCTAACACCACCATCCCAAAGAGGATAAAATGGGCGGACTTTGGTACTCTTTTGTCCTCCCCTCCCCCAATGTCTTTCTCTCTATCTGAGCTGGCTCCCTGCCAGCTCAGCTACGTTACATGTGGGGAAACCCGTGTGGGGTTCCTCTCTGTGTAAAGTCTTCAAGCTGTCCGTGCGCGCGCCTGACAAATCTACCCCATTGTCAAAATTTGTCTTTCCCTCCACCTCCAGTCTCTGTTGTGTGTCCTGACTGAGGGGAAAAACAGAAGACGGGTGGCCATCAGTCAGGGATGGTCTAGTTGAGATTCCTGCATTGCCCCAGGGGTTTGGCTAGATGACCCTCAGGGGTCCCTTTCAACTCTACAATTCTCTGGTGCAGGTTTGTGCACAGTTTTAGGTACAAGTTGGATGCAAGGGGTGCATACAATTGCAGCCCATCTTATGCACCGTCAGCTCGGGAATAAGTCCCACTAATCATGATGAGACTAGATTGCTGCTGTGCAGTCCTGTTTTTTAAATAAATGTTTTCCTTTTCAGATAATACAGAGCATGGTGAAATCACAATAAATAAAACCTCCCCTTCAGTAGTTTCAAGCACTACTACAAGTTCCACATAATATCTGTACTGCATTGTTTATTTTTTTTAAATGATATTTATTCAGCGTTTCATCAATACAAAAACAAAAACAAGAAAATCAGAAAAATACAGCAAAAAGTAAAACAAAAAGAAAAAACCAAAAAAGAAAAAAGAAAAATACAAATCTCAAATTACAACTTTCCATTTGCTTATTTCTTGAACCTCCTCACACCTCCCTTTTTGTATTCTAGTTTGATTCGTTATTCCAGCAAATTCTTCCCATGTTTCTCAATTTTAATTTAAATGATTAATCTTCACAATCTATCTTATCAATTAATTCAACATAACCTTTCCATCTTTTAATATAATCTGTTATTCACTTTACCTTAATCTTTTTAACCTTATCTTATCTTAAAAATCTTAAAATTTCAAAATTTACATCATATTCATTCATATCTCCTTAAATCATTTCTGCTAAAGCCAATTTGGTTCCTTTCCAACATGTTCCCTGATATTTCATTATTGTTACACTAATTCCAAGATTAACAAAAGAATTTCCCTTGATATCTCTAATTTTTATCCAACATCCCTTCTTCCTGGTTTCGGGTCATGTCAGTCCTTTCTGTCCATTACATCCAGTCCATCAATCTGGTGTTCTTATATCCGAGGCCCTTAAGTCTCTTCTTGCCCCCCCTCTGCACGTTTTCTTGTCCTTGTTTGTGCTTGCGCACTTCTTTGTCTATTGTTAGCTTCTTGGGGAGTGGGTCTCCGGAGGGTTCCATCCAGTAATAATTTCCATTTTCCTTCATCAGGCTGGTCCCTTCCCCCCAGTCCCACTCCCTGTCGTCATCTTTGTAATCCAAAAGATATTTATCCAAAAGATAGTTATTCACCTGTTTCATAGGCCCACTAGAGTTAAGAGCTTCCTTGACTTCAAACACTTCCCAGCACACTCCAAGTTCAATCAATAACTTTTGTTCCTGCCGGACTTTGGATCTCTCCATTCGTGTTGTTTGAGAAGTAATCACAGCCTTTTCCTTCTTCATCTGCCCTTGGACTTGCCTTGTCAAACCAAATTCTTGAGTTGGTCGCTGTATAGCTTCTTTATCCTTATTCCCTGTTAAATCATACTCGCTGGCCACAGCGCTCATCAAATCCAATTTTTCATGCATCAAATTCATTTTCTCATGCAGCTGCTCCAGCAAGGCATTTGTCATGCCAAGGGCAGACACAAAACCTTCCTTCCAGCACATTTCTGTTCAAGGTCAAACGGCAGGTCCCACGATCCAAATCTTGCAGCTGTGCACTACAATAACAAACTGACAGGCTCCCTCTAGGGGACACAGTTTCTTTTTGTATCCATTTTTAAAATGTATCCAACAAAGGAAATTACTTTCGATTTCAAATCCTTTCGATTTTCAAATACTTTGTATCTTTAAAATACAAAAAATGCAGAAGGTGGCGTTGAAGTTAATTTGTTTCTCTTCTTTTTTAATACTATCTGTCAAAACACTCCACTTTCAATCAATGGATGTCTCAAACAATTTCTGTCCCGACACCCCGTCCCCAGGTTTGGGACGATGGAAACTTAAATTCCTTTACTCTCCACTTGCAGGATTAAACAGTCAAATCCCCCCCCCTTTTCTCCTGCTTTCAAGGGGGGTTTTATTAGTTGTGGATGCAGGAAATTTCCAACTTTAAAGCAGTTTTCCAGGCTGTTAGTTTGCAAGGTCTTTGCTTCAGTCTATATACAAAAAGCGGAAGGCGGACTTCCTGTTTAAACCTTCCCACTTGTGCCTAATTCATAAATTTTACAAGTTTCTTGATCCAATTCTCCGTTTTTACTCACGGGTACTTGATTTAGAGTCCAAATCTCATCAGGAAAAAGTCAGCGCTCTCCGGCGATGGCTGCACGGCTTCCCTCCATGGAAATAGTGATCGGTTCGCAGCACTGCGCTGCTCACCCCACTTCACTCCGGAGCCCCAAAAAGGGGTTTCCTCGTGAGTAGGAGAGGCGCTCTTGGTGCTCTGCCGAACCCCACGTTCCCAGGCTTCTCCGCCTGGGATTTCTAGCGGGCCCCCGCCTTCGCCGCGGCAGGAAGACCCAATTTCCACGGAGCCCGTTCCTCCGATCGGAGGAACTCCGCCATTTGTCGTTGGCGCTAACCCGGAAGTCTGCTGTACTGCATTGTTTAGTGTGGCAGCACTTGCACTTTGGAACTCCCCACCTATTGCAACAGAGCACGTGCCTTTGCTAGACTCTTTTCGGGCACCTGCTAAAAGCATTCTTCTTTAGGCAAGCATACCTAGATGCTTAGGAAGTTGAAGTAATTTTAATTTTAATATTTTAGCTTTTGTATGTTTTAAGGTAGTATTGTTAATTTTTCTTGATTTTACTGCTGTGGGGTTTTGTTTTCTTTTCTTTTTTCTTTTGGTAAACCACTTTGCAGGTTTTTAAAAATAAATTTTATTAAATAAACAATAAATATAAATAAAATAACACAAGCCAAAACACAATCTATCCTGTAGATTTAAGTATCTGTCCATAGTCACCTGCTTGTTATTAGAGGCCCAGAATCCACATTCCTTTGTAAGAAAATATGAAATAATGTAAAATCATTTTTGCAGGGGGGGATATCAATGTGTTGGGGGGGGTGACAAGAAATTTTCCACACTGGGTACCACCTGACCTTCCTATGCCTCTGCACTGAATGAGTTTGCATGCAGAGAGTATCCTGCTAGTAGACCATGCTGCTGCTATCCTCATTTCCTACCCCTGATGTGCATTCAGTTTACTCACGCTGAACAGATACTGAGTGGCAGAAGGGAAGGAATTCTATGGTTAAGTAAAGTGATGCATTTCCCATCACAATACTTTGATCTATTGTACACAATTTAGGTCTTTACAAAGGTGAAATAGCATGTCCACTGTTCCTCCAGCTTCAAAAGACAAATCTGTTGCCAAAAGTTATCAGTGCGGAAGGTGAAAAGTGAGGAATTGCCTGAGTATCAGAACTGGCAAGAAAAGTCATACAGAAACCCATAATTTGGGTTTCGATCCTACACACACTTATCTAAGAGTAAGTCCCAATGACCTTACACAGGCATAGGCAAACTCGGCCCTCCAAATGTTTTGGGACTACAACTCACATCATCCCTGACCACTGGTCCTGTTCGCTAGGGATGATAGGAGTTGCAGTCCCAAAACAGCTGGAGGGCCGAGTTTGCCTATGCCTGACCTTACATCTACTTCTGAATAAGACATGCATAGGTTGCACCAGAGCCACCCTGAGTCATTTCGGTGCTTGAGCCAGACCCCATATGCTGTTCCCCTCCATGCCAATGAAAAAGAGGTGAGGGAATATCTACATTAAAAACAGGGGATGATGGGAAAGATTGACATTGAGATCTGCTGCCCCTGTGGGACCTACTGCCTGAAGCAGTTGTCTCACCTTGCCTCATGGATGGGTTGCATTGTAAGAGCATATTAAAGGAGTTTAGCAAAGGTTTCCATTTGGGATCCTAGTTCCATTTGTCAGTCCCTCATGGTCAAAATAAACAGTGAAACAAGAAGTATGAAAATCCCTTCAGAACAGAAGAACATTAAATGAGCCTGCTGGATCAGGGGCTGACCAGATGCTCGTGAGAAGCCTGGAAGCTGGACGCGAGAGCAACAGCGCTCAGCCTTTGGGAAAAGCACATTCTTAAGGAAGCTGGATTTTGGCCCTGTCTGGTATGAAATTAGGATGATCGTTTTCCTTATTATTGTTTTGCTACCAATCCTACTGGTTCATATGACAAAAGCCACCACAAAATGCTTTGGGAAATGTATTTTAAAAAGTAAGGAAGGTAGATAAAAATCCATTCTTGGGACCAGTGCCCCCCCCCACCAGAACTTGATGGAACTCTGTTCCAGCACCTTTGAGGTGGACACCATTGCCATTCTAAGAGAACAAGGGAGGCATTCATGGTGAGTTCTGGCACCTCTTTTTTTAGAAAAATAGCACTGCTTGGGACTAAGCAAAATGTCACAAAGTAGCAGGCAAGCTTCTGAGTTCTCCATCCCTCTTCATCAGGTGCACTGTTACACATAGTAGGAGCTGAGGTCTGAGGGAGAAATTTTAAAACCATCAAGCCATAAAATGGTAAATAATAATAATAATAAACCCCCCATCTGGGGGGGGGTTTCCCCAGCCACTCTGGGCGGCTTCCAATAAAACACTAAAATACAATAACCTATTAAACATTAAAAGCTTCCCTAAACAGGGCTGCCTTCAGATGTCTTCTAAAAGTTTGGTAGTTATTTTTCTATTTGACATCTGGTGGGAGGGCGCTTCACAGGGTGGGTGCCACTACCAAGAAGGGCCTCTGCCTGGTTCCCTGTAACTTGGCTTCTCGCAGCGAGGGAACCACCAGAAGGCCCTCGGCGCTGGACCTCAGTGTCTGGCCAGAACGATGGAGGTGGAGACGCTCCTTCAGGTATACTGAAGGTAAATTTACCAGGTATACTGGTAAATGGCAGCAACTAACAGGCAAACCTAGATGCAGTCCTCAGATTATGGACCAAAGGCTTGAATCTTATTGGCATTTAGAAGGCAAGCTGGAATAGACTCTTTTTGGTAAATGGAGATATCAGGTTACTCCTAGTCTTCTGGGATGAAGAAGCAGTGTCTCATGCCTAGTTTTAAACATTAAGTCCAGCTGTTACCCAGATCTAGCTCAGTGGTAAAGCATCTGTCTTCTGTGCATAAGATCAGCATCTCCAGGTAGCACTCCAGGGGAAAACTCGTATCTGAAACCCTGGAGAACCACAGCAGTCATTGTAGGCAATACTGAACTAGGCGGACCAGTTGTCTGACTCAGTATAAAGCAGCTTCCTATGTTCCTAAAAAGAGAACATGGCAGTATTGTTATTAGCATAGCCTGAGATGAATCTTGAATGGTGTAAAAAAGTCAACTGAAGCCAGATTGTGTGCTATTATTTAGAGGTTGGTGAGCATGTAATCCTCACAGAATGAGGGGAATCCCAGGGCAGAACTTCATGAATGGGGGAAGTCTGATGAAATGATATACTTCTTTTCTAAGATCATACTGACTGTGATCCAAATTATTGTGTGAAACATTATCTTTCTTTCAGTGCTTACTCATTACATGATAGTCTTAGTTCTTTTTGAAGTAGCCATGATATGAAAGCTGTTTGTTACCCTTCCTTTTGCAGGAAGGGTAGCAGATGGCTTGTGAAAGGAATGAAACTCCACTTGTGTCCTCCCGGGACTTGTTCAACTCATCATTCTGTATAAATAGTCAGACTGTGTTTACTTGACAGTGAAGAAATGCCTATTTTCATAACCCTTCTGTGAGTTGAAGAAAACATAAATGTCAACAAAGGTTGGAATAATTCAGAAGCAACTCTAGCCAATAGCTGGATAGCATACATAGTAAATAATACAAAATGCCAATATAAGATCTGAATGTCATATTGATGGAGAACAGTGCCATCTTTTTAAAAGTCAGATTGTAAATTGCATTGTTACTTTTTTCAACAATAACAAATCCCACATCTGACACATACCAGTCTCATCCCCTTTGAGATAAGAATACTTGTGTGTCAATTTTGTGTTCTCACTCTCTCTGGCTCTTGACAACAACATTTAGACCTAATAAATTGGAAGCTGGTGCAAAATTGTATAATGAAGTAAGCAATTACAATTTGTTCCTTATCAAATGTTATTCATCCTCAGATCTTAAACATCCTTCAAGTCAAACACTGACGCATTGAGAGCAGTTCAGAATGAAACACAATTTTAGCACTTTTAACTATCTGAGAAATATCTGCATGAAGGCACTTTATTCCTTGGAAGAAGCAAATTGGTATTTGGATTAAAATATGCTGCAGTAGAATTTTTATGCAATAACCCTCTAGATACTTGAAGGTACTGGTGGTATAGGCATTGAGCTAATATCAATATCCCCCTTACATTATTTTTCGCAAGTAACAAGTAAAACAGAAAATATTAGATACTTTGAAAACTTCTAGAAATTACAAGCAGTAGTTTTACTTTTACTGAGTCTCTTTGACATGTTAGTCCAGGCTAGAGAATTGTAAACTTGAGATAAGTTCTTGTTCCACACTATCTAGTTTCCACAACAGTCGGGTTCTCTCACGTTGGTGCCTGTATCCCCTGAGGAACTGACCCCCTCCACATGTCAGATTTGGCCAACAAGGCTAATCCTGATAAGGATCTGATACATGGGGCCCCAAAGGTTTCCCTCTGACTGCTTTAAAGCCTTCCATTCCTCAAAGGTAAAGGGACCCCTGACCATTAGGTCCAGTCGTGACCGACTGGGGTTGTGTCGCTCATCTCGCTTTATTGGACGAGGGGTACAGCTTCTGGGTCATGTGACCAGCACGACTAAGCCGCTTCTGGAGAACCAGAGCAGTGCACGGAAACGCCGTTTACCTTCCTGCCGGAGCAGAACCTATTTACCTACTTGCACTTTGGCGTGCTTTCGAACTGCTAGGTTGGCAGGAGCAGGGACTGAGCAACGGGAGCTCACCCCGTCGTGGGGATTCGAACCACCGACCTTCTGATCTGCAAGCCCTAGGCTCTGTGGTTTAACCCACAAAGCCACCCACGTCCCTATTCCATTCCTCAAGGACCCTGCCAAAAAGAGCCTTGAGTCCACTCTTAAGATTTTATTCTAGGAAGCTCTTCATTTGGAGCTTGCCTTGCCCTTTCATGCCTTCTGAGCAGTCTGTGAAGGTCAGAAGTGAACATTTTACATTTAATCAAAGATCTTTTTCCTTCCATAAAAAACATCCCCAGATATCTTGTTTCTGAAGGACCTCACAAATTTACTGAGATTAAATTTTGGTAACAACTCTTTATGTCAATTGCTAAGAAGTATACATCTCTACATTTATCCAGTTTTGTTCACACTGTGAAGAAGCAGCTTCTAGATTGGCTACTCGCTCACAAGAATTGACATGCATCTCGGTGCAGGGTGGTAAGCAGGAGCTGATGAGAAGTCACAAACTTCTGACCTCCTTCCAATGACTTATAAACCTCATAGGTAGTCATGGAAGATGAGGGAGATAGAGGAGCAGTCTGAAAAAGGCCAAAGCTGGCTGGGGCAGGGGGACAGTGAATAAGGAGTAGTAGGTGGGGTTTCTGACCTCCCCCACCCCATCTGTAGCCTCGATCCAAATTCTTCTTGGAGGAAGATTTTAATCCCTAATTCCCAAAAACAGAATGTTAGGAAAAGCATTCACACATCACTGGTGCTGTGTTCTAATTCTGAACAGAGCTTCTCAAGTGCGTATTGTAGAAGGGAGACAGGGGCAAGCCCTCTAAAATTTTCAAAGAGGGGGTGGGGCCCCTCAGTATTCTGTGGCCTACAGTGGGCCCTGGCGGGCCTTCCCACATCTGCGCCAGGCCTCACCAGGCTTCACTCCGTCACATGATGTCACTCACACGTCATGGGAGCCTGCCCCTCCCCAGTTGGGCAGAATCTGGCACATGTAGAGGGGAATGAAAAATAGAAAATGGAGTGAAAATGGAATGGCAAATAAACTTGCAAGCCACACTCTTGCACTGGTAATATAAAAGAGCATTGATTTATCCTGGGGGGGGGGAGCCCCTTTTTGCCAGCATGGGAAATTGGTGGCGGCGGCAATGTTACAAACAATGCCCCATAATGACCCTTGAAGGATTCTAGGAGGGGCAAAAGGGTCCAGGAATCACTCGGAACATTACAACTACCTTCTTTGTGGCGGCAAGAAGAAGGTATTGCAAGAACAAGAAGAAGCTTCTGCAGTTGGCCATGATGAAAGGAACCCAGATTCCCAAAGCTGGAACACAAGAAGAGCCCTGATTGATGAGAGGAAAGACCCGTCCCCCAGTTCAACATCCTGTTCATACAAGTGCCCCTAGGTAGCCTGCAAGCAGAGCATGAACACAGCAGCACTTCCCCCATTGGCGATTCTCAGCAAATGGTATTCAAAGGCATACTGCTTCCGACACCAGAGGCCTTAACCTGGTTACCATGTCTAGTAAAGCCTTATCTTCCATGAATTTATCTAAATTGCTTTTTAAAACCATCCAAGTTGGTGGGCACCGCTACATCCTAGGTTATCTATGTGCTGTGTGAAGATGCACTTCTTTGTCTGTCCTGGATCTTTTTGACATTCATCTTCAATTGATGGAGCTGGGTTCTAGTATTAGGTTACTGTCATCATTTTGCTAGCCTATCCCTCAAAAATGGAAAAAGTGCCTCTCCACTTCACAGGCAGTGGATGGGGCTGCAAAAGTGCAGAGACATTTTTGGCCCAACTGCCCACTAGCCACATCCTTAGCTGAGGCTACATGGCAGTTTTAGTTTCGGAAGAGGAATGCAAAATAACTGCAAGAAAGGCTATGTGTTTCAGCATTTTTCGTTTTCCTCTGGAACTAGTCTGCAGCATCAGTTACATTTGCTTTTGCTGCTGTACAACTTACATAAATTACTGTCTCGGTGCTCAGAGTGGGTGGTATGACACTAACTGCACTGAGTGGGTGGTTTGGAGAGTTTCATATTTGACATTTACAGTTTTTGAAATCAGTTGCTGGCCTGTTTTCAGGTGGAAGTTTAAGTGTTTTCTTCAGATCAAACCGAAGGAAAAAACGGACATTTAACTTAAGAAATTCAGCATCCCTCCTGGCTTTCTCTTTTCAATGTGCACCTGTCCACAGGTATCCCACTGATCTACGGTACTTTTTCTTATTCATTTTGTGTCTGTAGAAAGCAAGTGATGACTACCAATGTTATTCAAATTGGTAAGTGGGAAAGTGTGACTCACCACCATGAGTAAGAAATGACTCACACCTTCACGCACTAGGACATCTTACAGCACAAGCCAATGCATATTAACTCAGAAGTAAGCTCCACTGAGTACTTTGGGACATGTATACAGGAATGTTACCTCAATTTCTGTAATAATTTAATAATAATAATAATAATTTTTTATTTATACCCTGCCCATCTGGTTGGGTTTCCCCAGCCACTCTGGGCAGCTTCCAGCATATATAAACACACAGTAAAACATTAAACCTAAAAAAGCTTCCCTATACTGAGCTGCCTTTAGATGTTTCCTAAATGTTATATAATTACTCATCTCCTTAACATCTGATGGGAGGGCATTCCACAAGGTGGGCACCACTACCAAGAAGGCCCTCCTCCTGATTCAGTACATATTTTAAAGGAGGGGGGATACCCTCCACACCATAAATGAGCACAGATGTGAGGGGAAAATATATCTCAAGATCCATAGGACATGAAGTTTGAAATTATTTAATTGAGTTTTTATATGTTCATTTTTCTCTGAAAGTGTTTAGGCTAAGAGAAAAATACTCATAGCAATTGTGAAAATTTGCATCTGGTAGATGATAATAAGTTGGGTGGCCTGATATATGAAAGATTAGCTTAAGTTTCATTAGGGCAAACTGAGAGTTGCTTCATTACATCTGAATTGTTATTCAAACAGAGCAGGGATAGGAAACCTGTAGACTGCAACCATCATCAGTCAGCATGACCAGTGATCAAGGAAGATGGGAGTTGTAGAGCAGCAAAATCTGGAGAGCTACTGGTTCCCCACCCTGCACTGGAATAAAGAAGGTTGGGACCAAGAGGCTTCCCAGGATAGCTTTGGCAGTGGCCACATGCCAGTGTTAGAAAATGGGCTGCGACTGTATGGCAACCATCTCAGTTGGGTAAGGGGAGAGAGTCTGTTCACATGCACTGAAGCACCGATGGAAGGTGAAAAAAAAAGTTAGGCAGAGAAAAGGAAGAATGTTGCTCACATAAGTGCATCTTCACTCACATTGCTCTATAGTGGCACAAATCAGTTGTGGCATCCTTGTCCCAGACAATTTCCTAGAAGAATCTGCAGAAGTGCAGTGTGGTTGCCCCCTTCCATCCCTCAGCTGCTCCTTGACCATGGAGAGCCCTTCTCCCCCCGATTGACACCTACACACACCTACACACTGGCTTCCACTAGCCTCTCATATTTGGCTGTCGTGCTATTGGATCACCTGTCCTAAAGACCAGAAAGGTCTACAGAAGTGTTATACAAAGGGTTGAGACAAGGCCCTGCCTGCCCACTCTCATTGTGATGATGTGCAACCTGGTTAAGGATTAGTACTGATACTGATACGTCTTAGCTGGTTTTACCAGTGGGATTATGTGAACACCCACAAATGGGCAGTTTGATGTGCAGATTGCATTCTAAATTCACTCTTAAATGTCCACGTACATGCATCCTTATTTGCCTTTAGTTATTCATAATCTTAGAATGACTGTCTTAAAAATGTTTAAAAAATTAAAATCAGCGAGAGTTGCCATAAAGCCCTTGCAACTGTGGCATTTATTTTATTAGTAGTGGATTTATTGCTTTATCCATATATTTGTTTTCTCTTGGCTTTGTTTACTGGACTGCTGATTGACTGTGACATGAAATATTCAAGACGGTAGAAACAATACTAGTAAATATTAAGCCATTTCAAAAGAGCTATTCAAACCCCAACTACTCTCAGCAGGCCCAGCTATGTTTTCTCATAGATATTGAAATACACATGAATATGCTTATTATGTTTCAGAGTTAAATCTTCACAAACAAATGGAATGAAGGCCTGAAAAAAAGAGCTGCCACTTAGTGATCAATCTAGAAGGAATGAATGAAGACATTTCATGGCATTCTTTCATTGATGCATTTTGTCTTGACTACAGAGCCATTACTTCAGTCTCCATCTATCAAAGATGAAAGATTTCTGCAGCACATTTTCTGTGTTTATTCAAAACACTGATATGCTTCCTTCAGTAGGTAAATATGCTTTCCCACTTCTAAAATATTCTTTTTTTGGTTGAGGTGACCAGAACTGTACACAGTACTCCAAGTGTGGCCCCACCAATATGTTTGTATTGCATTATGATATTGGCAGTTTCATTTTCAGTTCCTTTTATAATGATCCCTAACACAGAGTTTGCCTTTTTCACAGCTGCTACACTTCTGTGTCTACATCTTCCATGAGTTATCCACCATCTTGCCTTGCACAGCTAACTCAGCTCCTTATTTCACTGAGAACTTGGAATCAATTAAAACAGATTGAGGTTGAATCCTGACAAGACAGAAGTACTGTTTTGGGGGGACAGGAGGCGGGCGGGTGTGGAGAACTCCCTGGTCCTGAATGGGGTAACTGTGCCCCTGAAGGACCAGGTGCGCAGCCTGGGAGTCATTTTGGGCTCACAGCTGTCCATGGAGGCACAGGTCAATTCTGTGTCCAGGGCAGCTGTTTACCAGCTCCATCTGGTACGCAGGCTGAGACCCTATCTGCCCGCACACTGCCTTGCCAGAGTAGTGCATGCTCTGGTTATCTCCCGCTTGGACTACTGCAATGCGCTCTATGTGGGGCTACCTTTGAAGGTGACCTGGAAACTACAACTAATCCAGAAAGCGGCAGCTAGACTGGTGACTGGAAGCGGCCGCCAAGACCACATAACACCAGTCTTGAAAGACCTACATTGGCTCCCAGTACATTTCCAAGCACAATTCAAAGTGTTGGTGCTGACCTTTAAAGCCCTAAATGGCCTCGGTCCAGTATATCTGAAGGAGCGTCTCCACCCCCATCGTTCTACCCAGACACTGAGGTCCAGCTCCGAGGGCCTTCTGGCGGTTCCCTCGCTGCGAGAAGCCAAGTTACAGGGAACCAGGCAGAGGGCCTTCTCGGTAGTGGCACCCGCCCTATGGAACGCCCTCCCACCAGATGTCAAAGAGAACAACAACTACCAAACTTTTAGAAGACATTTGAAGGCAGCCCTGTTTAGGGAAGCGTTTAATGTTTGATGTATTACTGTATTTTAATATTTGATTGGACGCCGCCCAGCCTGGCTGGGGAAGCCCAGCCAGATGAGTGGGGTATAAATAATAAATTATGAATATTATTATTATAATAGAGCAGAACAAGAATTGGAGTACCAATGGTTTTAGATAAGCAGCAAAAACATTTTTACGTCAATGAGCTTTTTTGATCCAGGTATTTTACCAGGATTAAAAACTGCTGCTGTTTTGATTTTGGATATATTTTACACTGCTGTTTTAGTTTGCTTTGTTGTTGTTGTTTAGTCATTTAGTCGTGTCCGACTCTACATGACCCCATGGACCAGAGCACGCCAGGCACTTCTGTCTTCCACTGCCTCCCGCAGTTTGGTCAGACTCATGTTTGTAGCTTCGAGAACGCTGTCCAACCATCTCGTCCTCTGTTGTCCCCTTCTCCTTGTGCCCTCAATCTTTCCCAACATCAGGGTCTTTTCCAGGGAGTCTTCTCTTCTCATGAGGTGGCCAAAGTATTGGAGCCTCAGCTTCACGATCTGTCCTTCCAGTAAGCACTCAGGGCTGATTTCCTTCAGAATGGATACGTTTGATCTTCTTGCAGTCCATTGGACTCTCAAGAGTCTCCTCCAGCACCATAATTCAAAAGCATCAATTCTTTGGCGATCAGCCTTCTTTATGGTCCAGCTCTCACTTCCATACATCTTAGTTTGCTTTACATCTGTTCAAATATATTTATTATAACTTTATGTTTATGCACACTACATTGTATGTGATTTCATAATTATGAGCCAACGCAAATACGTTGCAGAAAGGCAAGATATAACAATAATACTTTTTGTGCCAGTTTTTTTTTTTTTAAGCCCTCCTGCATACTCTGGTTTCAAGTGTGAACGTTGGTGCTCTTATTGCCCAATGGAACCGTGGTTATGTATACATACAGAGTCAGTGGTGAATGATTGTCCAACAAATATTTGATAGAAAGCAGACCTACATCTCCTGCTCCATATGAAATATTACGATCCCTAATATTTAACTTTAAAGAACAGGTCCCAGGGCTACAGAGGAACCATGTCTAATAACCTGGGATGTTGATATCCTAGTGGGAAAATTATATATATGATTGATGAGCCACCCATGGGCAAACATTTCTGGCCAATCACATCTTCCTCTTGGCCACAACACATACTTTTCAGACTCTGTTCATCTCTTTTCAAGGATGCCCCATACCTCGCTTCATCCTTTGACCATTTTTGCTGTACACAAAACTCCAGACACTACTGCACCAGAGGAAACAAATAGGTGCCATAACAAATCTCACATTAGATGCCCTCAGAGTTACCACCCATGTTTACAAGCATCTAGTCATACCCACAAGCTGTCCTGTTTCTTGCAAGTTTTAAATTACTAACGATAGTTCATGATGCTTCATGTTGCTCCAGTGGTCTGTTAATGTTGATAGATTTTTGTATTAGTATTAATGTATCATCTTGAAATTGTAAGGGTAGAAACTATAAAACTTGCTCAACTGTGGTGTGTTAATGTAAGAGTGAACGGAACAGGAATATATCGTTCAGCCCTGTGTGCTGTGGAATGTCTATGAGTTTAGATAGAATAATATTATAAAACAATTTTCAAGATTGTTCCATCTCTATCTCTAAATTTAATGTGCCATTATTTGACACCAGCTTAATTTTCTGAAGTAGATTCATTGTGGCCTGTTAGCTGGAAAGTCAATTGCTTCTGAATGATTTTCATTGCAATATCAGGCCCATTACACATGGCAACAGATAGTGGTTTGTTTTCTTATTTATTCCATCTATCCTTGCCTAGAGGTGGTAATGAACTAAAGCAGACAGAAATAAGCTGGGTTGGTGGCTTTCAGATCCAGGAATTAGGTAGATGGTGTGCAATCTCCTATTTCCCATGAAGCTTGGGCCTAAAAGAAGCCCAAAGTGTTGTAGTTTTTTCCTGTAAGGAAAGCCATGGAGTCCCTTGATCCTTTTAGTTAACTTTTAAAATACATTTTTCAGTTCTGATATCCCTATTGGGAAGGGATGAACATGACTCTACTCAGCAGTTGAAATGTGCCATTTCCTAGAGTTAAATAATTACAGTATGATATTTGGAATCTTGTTTTCAATAAGCAGAAGTGAGAAGAACACAGGAAATAACTGGGTATCAATTGAAATAAATGAGGAATTACAAAATATCAAAGAATTAAAAAGGGATTCAGACACTGGGAATGAGCCTTAAAAGGAAGCTGCCTTAAACCAGATCAGACTTTTTGTTCATCTCCATAATCTCAGAAACAATATACCGGTAATCCCAGATGTTCAAAACTTCCCAAAAGTCCATATATCAACAGGCAACAAATATTAAAATGGCATCAATTATATGTCCTTATATTGACAGTTATATTAGGATACATAAGAAGCCGTCCCAAAATCTTTCCTTATCAATGTTCTTTTCTTGGACAGCAACAGCAACCTAAGTAGAAAAAAATGTGTGATCTGAACACCTTTTTACCAATTTGCCTCTGCATTACAGATTAATTTTTATTCTTCAGATGTCTGGAGGAGTATATTGGATAAACACCTTCTGCTTCTTTAAGTTGTAATGTAAAGGATACCTATAAAAACTCTAACCTTACAAAGCATTCTCTAAGCAATCCTAGACCAAATGATATCCCTGGAGAAAACTTGTTTGCCTTGCAACCTTATTCCAGGAGCTTATTTATTCCACTTGCATCAGTGTTATCCATCAACAGCGATACTGAGAGTCTCTGGATCTGGCAATGACTCAAGGGCACAGAGTCATTTTTCTAATCAATGCTCTCTCAAGAAACCATTTAGTACCCATGTCTAGACAGACAGTAGAAATCAAGTTTGCTTTGCTCTGTTTAAGAGGCAATGGCTTCACTGGAAAGCTGCTAACAGATTTCCTCGGTGTCACAGAGAGTCAGCATGGTACTAAATAAGTTTAGTGACAGGGTGAGTTTTGCAGAAGCATCATTTTGGAAGATGGTATATGTTATGCTCATCAACATGACCAATTTACCCAGCTGCTAGTATAAACAATAGGAAAGAGTTTATTCTTACAATCCTGTGTTCCATTAAAGGACAACTTCATTCATCCAAATAAAGGGAATAGGAATGGTCTCTAAAAGATTCACATAATCAAATTTTTTTTTTCTTTAAGTAAGAATTGCTGATTAACTAGCATAATGTTATATGGATCTGAACAGATCCATATATAGTCAGACAAGAGAACTGGTAGAATAAATAATCAAGTATAAAGTCAGTACCTAGGATTATTCCTTGTTCAGGAACATTGAAGGTGCACATAGCATGTGCATGAGCATGCAGATATTTATGTGGGTCTAGTTTGCTTTATCTATGGGCTTGTACATTATGCTTTTAAACCAGATAATCACACTCTGAATTCACACCTTCCTACCCGGAGTGATCATTTGTTTTACATGTTATATACATTGACTCCTGAGTCCTTTAATGAATTTTAGCCCCTCTAGGTATGTATTGGACGCGGGTGGTGCTGTGGGTTAAACCACAGTGCCTAGGACTTGCGGATCAGAAGGTTGGCGGTTCGAATACCCACAAAGGGGTTAGCTCCCGTTGCTCGGTCCCTGCTCCTGCCAACCCAGCAGTTCGAAAGCACGTCAAAGTGCAAGTAGATAAATAGGTACCACTCCAACAGGAAGGTAAACGGCGTTTCCGTGCGCAGCTCTGGTTCACCAGAAGCGGCTTAGTCATGCTGGCCACATGACCTGGAAGCTGTCCACCGGCTCCCTCGGCCAATAAAGCGAGATGAGCGCCGCAACCCCAGAGTCGGTCACGACTGGACCTAATGGTCAGGGGTCCCTTTACCTTTACCTAGGTACGTATCAAATCCTTTAAACATTTTAACAACTGGGGAGAAGCATTACCAGTGATGAGATGTGTCTCACAAGCGAACACAAATGAGAAAATCTCTACCTGCTGGCAGCCTTGTTGCCTTACGGAAGAAGGAACCTCCATACTTCTATCCATGTGCCATCCTACACATGATGCTATATTGTGACTGTGGTATACCTGTTTACCACCATTACACTGTCATTTTACTGATGTATTGTGACATGCTTCAATAAAGTTTATATTTTGTAAGGCAACATGAACATTAAGTGTCAAGGGTACATTGAAGTTAAAAAAACTGGGAGTGCTGTTATACAATTTGTGGAAATTGTCCTGTGTGTAATGTGTGTAAAGGTAAGTCCTGTATAAGATGAGTGAAGTGCAATATCTAATGTTGAGTAAAAGGTTCTTTGGGATTGGAGAACAATTGTTGGTTTGGTGTGAAGACCCTCTGTTGGGCTTCAATCAAAAAGTGTCCTGAACCCCTGGCCTACCCGGCAGCAGGTCAATCCAAGTAGTCAAGTCTGAAGGCCAGCAGTCAGGATGCAGTCCAGATTCAAACCCAAAGCCCAGTCCCGCCGAAGCCCAGGAGCATCCAAGCCAAGCATCCATCAGCATGGGCAGTTGAGCTGACATCCCCTCAGCTCTGCTTCCCTTTTGTACTTTGCATGCTGATTGCAGCACCTGGGCTTGATGAGGCATGTGACCCTCACCTGCTCCAAGCTTCCATATGTTAAGTATTGAATGGCATGGAATCAGCAGATTTAAAGTTAAACACAAGGGGCTTCTGCATAGGCCTTTTAACTCCCACGATTACCTGCCTCTTGGGATGGTACTTTTCCTCCAACCAGCACATAATTTGGGTGTATAAACAATGGCACTCATTCCCACAGGAAGCAGTGAGGTCCACCGACTTTGATGATCTTAAAAGAGAATGAAATGAATTCATGGAGGGGAGCGCCATTGGTGACTACTAGCCATTATGGCTATGATCCATCTTCACAACTTCACAACTGAAGGCAGGAATGCGTCCGAATACCAGTTCCGAATACAAGAGGGTGCTCTTGTGCCTGAATCCTACTTGTGGGTTTCTGACAGGCATCTGATTGGCTGCTGCAAAAACAGGATGCTCAACTAGATGGGCCGCTGGCCTAATCCAGCAGGCTGTTCTTATGTCATTTCTAGTCCTGCCAGTCCTATCCATGCTGTTGCTTTGCTTAACATTTACCTGATGCTTGAGGTGTGCTAGGCAGTGGGCATAACACCAACATTGTGTAGTTCTTATCCAGAGGACTTTTTGTCTGAGAAACAATCAAAGGGTACACCCACCAATGTCTACTAGTGGCTTGAAGTAAGGAATCCCTTAAAAGACATCCACAGCTGTGGAGAGACAAAGGTAACCCTATTTAAAACTGAAAAGGTTGCAGTGAAGGATGCCTAAATTAGCCTTCTCCCACCCCCCGCTCTGTTCAGATTTGACACTGCTGCCAATTTCAGGTTAGGGTAGATTAATTCATATGTAGCCTAGGGCATTCTGTAGTTTGGCTCCATGAAGGCCATTTGCAATGAGATATTCTGGCAGAGGAACTGAACTAGAAATTAGCTGTTGCAACAGTAAGTGGTTGGCAGTGTTTAATATCCTGTGGGGACTTCAACTAAAAGGCTAAATAATTAGCATTATGATCTGACCATTTGAGCCATTACACTGTGGCATATCTTGTTACTTCCATAGTTAATAATACCTGTTGGGCATGTGCCTCGTAGATTTCTTTTTCTGAAACGAGAAGCTGCTATTCCACCCCCTTGAGAACTCCTTCTTTATGAGCCAATAAACAGGAGCCTCCATAACCCCCTGCCTCATGTGTGGTGCTCCTGAGATTGTCAACTGTGTAATCAGGCCCCCAGGCATCCCATCAGAGTTGCAATTTCAAGCTGGGAGCTGAGCACTAAAACTGTTCTTTTGAATTTTTCCAGTGATCTGCCATTGCACTTCTATAGAGGAAGTATATTCTCTATTTGTGCTCCTTGATCCTTGGCCTTTGAATAATTTAGCACAGATGGTGAATTGTGCAACCCTGCCCTTTTGCTGCCATGCCTGCCAAGTTTCTTGGCAATGGAGAGCATTCTCCCACTTCCCACTAGCTGCTGTGATTCGTCTCCAGCAAAGCCAAATGTTGCTTCCTCCCAATCCTCCATTTGCCAAACTCTATTAGAGGTTTGGGTTTGAGTTCTTCTTGATTTCCAGTAAAGACTTGGGGGAAGCTGGTTGACCCTGACACATCCTATCACCAGGGCTATTTTTCTTGGAAAAGGGGTGCCAGAACTCACCACGAACACCCCCCCTTGTTCTCTTAGAATGGCAATGGCACCCACCTGAGAGGTGCTGGAACGGAGTTCAGGTGAGAGCAAGTGAACATTGACAATGCCAGCCACCACTCAGACACCCTAAGGCAACACCCAGCTACATACTCTCCAGCGTCATCCCTGACAACCCAGGAGCAACTACAATGGGAATACAGTGGTACCTCGGGTTAAGTACTTAATTCGTTCTGGAGGTCCGTACGTAACCTGAAACTGTTCTTAACCTGAAGCACCACTTTAGCTAATGGGGCCTCCTGCTACTGCTGCGCCGCCGGAGCACGATTTCTGTTCTCATCCTGAAGCAAAGTTCTTAACCCAAGGTACTATTTCTGGGTTAGCGGAGTCTGTAACCTGAAGTGGATGTAACCTGAAGGGTATGTAACCCAAGGTACCACTGTATAAGCGAAAGTCCAGAAACAGTGCAGCAGTGTCCTTCTGGTGGCACAAAGCCTCCCACCTCCTCTTATTCAGGAGGAGAAAGCCAGATCCAGCACAATGTCAAAATACCTGCCAACACTATGAGAACTGCAGGACAAGCTATAAAGCTGTTCATTTGAGGTCTAGAAGTTGCTGATGGAATGTCTCTTGTTCAGTCCTCAGACCCTTCTTAGCTGGACAGCTCCGTTCTATCTTGAAAGCCTTGAACTCTGACCTAATGGACAGCTCCCTGGCTTTGCTGGAAAGATGGAAATCTGAGCCACACAGCAGTGTTAGAAGGAATAGGACACGTCAGTACGTTGTTATTTTTTCTATCTATGAATGCTTATCTAAGAGACCTTTTCAAAAGCTAATCAGTTCAGCTTGTCTTGCAATTACACTATAACCAAAAGCTATAATTAAAAACTGCCTTGGGATTCGAGCCTAACATGGCATATAACCAAGGGAGCTATTCCCAGCCTCCAAACATGAGTAGGTCAACCCTGTGACCCTATATCAGATCCGGAAGAACTGTCATGCTGACTGGCCTATAGGAACGCTCATCCTAACTATATCTCTACAATTAAAGATTTGATCACACATGACTCTGTGAGATAGTCTTTCGTTTTTGTTTTACTTTCTAATACACAAAAAGCAATAATAACAATAGAGAATAAGGGGAAATATCAAAGCAAGAAAGGAAAGGTAAAGAAAAAGGAAGGAAGGAAGGTTATGAGACAAGAAGAGGGAGCAATAGTATTCCAAAAACAACATTATAATTCCAGACAATTATGTGAAACAGTGTCCCATATGCAGAAAGTTTCTGGAAATTTAGCTTTAACTCAGCAGCTACCTATGGGATTTATATTTGAATGCCACTCACCAGAAGACCTTCCATGACAGTGCAGATCTGGAAACTCTAGATCCTCTATAAAACAATGTCAATAAATGTCTTCTGTTTTGGCCCCTATGTAGAGCTTCTGCCCATGATTCTGCAGTCATAACACGTCTCTACAATGATACTTTCTACCTTGTTCACTGCCTGTCTCTGAATCTAGCTCCTGATCCACAATAATCTTTTCTCCTTCCTTGCTACTTCAGTCTCAGACTTGACACCATGCTCTTTGACCTGCTTTTGCCAGCCTAGCTGCATGAACTGGCTTTCAGGCATTGTTTCTAGACTCACTCTGTTTCTGGCCTCACTTCCTCGGCTCCATGCAGTCATTTGATTCCTCAGGTCTCAGCCTATATTGCAACCATACAGCTTGGACTCACAGAGATTGTTGCTGGGAGTACTTACTACCAATCACTAAGCCTGTTGGGACTGCCAAAGCAATAGTTCTCCACATATGACTGACAGTCAGCTACAAAAGGCTACCCAGTACAATTATAGAAGCAGCATGACCATCTCAGTAGGATGCTTTAATTCCAGGTTACAAATGGACGCTCTGGAATGGCCAGTAGCTGCTGCTGCTGCTTCCTAAAGTAATCATAATATTCTTTTAACAGGAACCCAGATTATGGCTTCATTTTTCTGCAGGCTGCAGCAGAGTTTTACTTAATCTAAGGGAAGAGAAAAGATCCTGTGGACCAGGTTCAGATGGCATACAATTGCAGCTAAATACAACTTATCACAATTCCATGTTGAAGCTCAGAAACATTTTAGGTTCCCAAAAATTATGTGGGACTTGTTAGGTTGAAATACACTGATTGTCTCCAAAGCCATACAGAAATCTTCTTATGCACTACACTGTGTTTCCATGAAAATGGCTTCGCTATAGTCAAAACTGGCATTTCAGCACAATAACATGAAATAATTCATCACTAGCAATGGATTGCAAACATCCAGCCTATTTGAAATGCTATATCACTGTGCACCAGGGGTTGCCAATGTGCCATCTACAGATGCCAGTGTACCTACCTATGGCATCTGAAAAGGTCTCAGTAAACATCCCCTGAAAATCTACAGTGCATGAAAGCAGGGCCATCAACTTGCCCCCATATTGGGGGGGTGCATCATATGATGCGTCACGTGATGTGTCCCACCCCTGCCCAGCATGTGAGCACTCGCACACCAGGCTATGCCACATGAGTGTCTCACCCCCACCGCTGTGATGCGGTGTTGAGCGGGGGGGGGAGGCGGAGCATGGCGCTGGGCTCCGTTCTTGACCTCCTTCTCCCCACACAACATTAGGCAGGGAGGAGAAGGCCAGACACAGGGCCCAGCGCTGTGCTCCATCTCCTTCTCCCCGCAACATGCTCCTGGCAGGGGCGGAAAGCATGGAAGGTGATCATCATCCTTGCTCATTCCACCTGCCTCCCAGCTCCCAGGTGGGGGCTGGGGTGCAGGGAGGGCGCCCAGCAGTGGATGTAGGCCCCCTCAATATTGGGGGAGCCTGGACACCCTGATTCAAAATATTGAGGAGGCTGGAGCCAGTGCATGAAAGACTGTTAGCTCTTCCAGCTTAGTTCCTGTTTGCACTACTTCAGTCTCTCCCTCCGCAATAAATATACCCATTGAAACATTTCATTTGATATTCATCCTCCCATCTTTTCTGAATTTTGTGTTCCTGTCTTCTTTTCTGCTATTTTAGATATGGAAGCTATTAAGCCGTTTTGTGTTATACTGAAGGAGGAAAAGGGGCGAGCCAAGGGCTGCCCCGACCTTAAGTGCCCCTAGGTCGGCCCGCCCCTGCTGCCAGCCGATTGGCTGAGGCTGCAGGAGATGAATAATAAAAGGGAATCCCTGGTTCCCGCGGGGCTGGCACCAGCCCCGCGAGAGTGCGTGTGGGCGGGGTCATGAGCCCGCAACACCCCCCCCTCCTAAATTCGGGAGTGGCTTTATACTGTTCCCCACATGGCCATTTTGTGGCTTTTCAAAATTTCAAAAGTGCCCATTTGCCCCCAAATAAATGGTGACCTGCTGTTGTAAACCATAGCTATTATATTAATACCTGTATTTTATCATTATTTAAAATGGATTAAAAGAAAAAAGATATATTTTTTAAAAGAACACGAGATAGTATTGTGGTTTCTTGAATATTAATGGTGGGCAATGGAACTATTTGCCTAATAATGTGCCAGTGCATCTATAAATACTTGTTTGAAAACCAAACCACTCTGGTATTGAGTGAGCAGAGATTTTTATACTTTACCCAATCAGAAAGCACAAATAAATCCCGGGGGCGGGGGACTGTGTACATACATTTCTTAATAAGTTGCTTAGGCAGCAATGCTCTGTGCAGTTTAAGAGATTCTGCTCAGTATATATCTACAATCTCTGATTATATGGTGGTGTAACAAGCATACTGCAAAGCAAACCAAACAACGGGGAAAACTCTCCAGTCTGTTATTATCTTAACTCTAGAGAATACAAACTGTGGCCAGTTTTTTACCCCTCCCCCCTTTGGTTAGCAAGAAAATGACAGCAAGGTAAACAGCATTTCTGCACTGAAAACTGATGTCTCTCCATTTAGGAAATGCTTGGATGGGGCTAAATGTCAAAAATGGTTCTGACATTAGGGCAAATGTTGATCCCACAAACTTCAGAAACATAAAAAAATTAAATATTATTAAATATTACTTACTGTCAACTTTAGGCAGTGGGTGAGGTTGCAGAAGGGCACAGCTGCAGTGGATCAGGGCCATCTCCTAGCACAACTGGGGAAGAATATCACTTTCTCCTCTGCCGGTTGTGCTAAATGCTGGGGCCCAGCCATGGTTCTAACCAATCACAGGTGAACCATGGGGCGTGGCTTCAGGAGTGGACCAGAGGACAGACTTCATCCCTCTGGTCCACTCACTGGCTATTTGAAGGGATAGTCAATAGTAACCCTATACTTTCAGAATGCAAGCTGTATTTAACTATTACTATTATTATTTGCTTCCCCCCCCCAAAAAAAATGAACACTAAGTGACTTACAAAAAAACAATTAAAACAAGAATAAAGCAACCTAAAAAACCAGTTACACACCTAGACACATGAGGCAAGCCAACTGAACCCTGCCACACTAAAAGATAAGCAGGAAATTAAGATCCAAATGCCTGGGAGAGCAAAAATGTTTTGCATGGTGCCTAAAAACAAATAGTTACACTGTCAGGCATCCCTCCCTGGGGAGAAGATTCCATATACATGGAGATGCCACTGAGAAAGTCCATTCCTCTGTCAACACCCTGCACAACTCTTTAGGACGGGGTACATAGAGAAGGGCCTCAAATAATAATTAACACTAATAATTATTTGTGCATGGTGGATATATTATTTTTAGTAAAGATGGGTGGTAGGTAGATAGGTAGGTAGATAGGTAGGTACAGTAGGTAGGTAGGTAGAATCAAGTAAGGTTAGACCGTAGTATTAATGGCACTGTGGCTTGTATTTTCTGTCCTGTTAAAACTTCGCAGAATTTATGGTTTGCAGAGAAAAGGCAAAATACAGCCCACACATCATAATCATCTCCTTGGATGGATAATGACAGTTCTTGCTGTGCTTACATTATGTGTGGACCTTTTTATCAAATGAACTGTGCTTTGCTGGAGTTTTCCCTGTTTCTTTCAAAAGGTCACATGAGCTAATTCAGTCTCAGGAGCTTGCAATCTACCAAGGTGTAAGAACTTCTTTTAAAAAACACAAACACTTTCTTTGGCATCTTGTATCACTGTTTCTCTCTATCTTGATCTTCATATTAGTGCCCCATGACAACCATAGAATGGCTCCTCTGGAGACAGTGCAGCTTCAAGTGGAGCATCAGTGACTTCATCATATTTTTCACAGGAAGAAGATGACAAATTAGCTCTGTTCAGGCATTTCTCACCATGCTCTTGAGATCACATGGAGAGAGACTGAGCAAGGCTATTTTGTGGACCATTGTTCTGCTCATGAGAGACTGAGCGTGGTGAAATGTGTTTTGGCTGTAAAACAGACTAAATGGCAGGCTCTCCCCCTTTCCCTTCAATTTTATTTATTTGGATTATTTAGAAAGGTTTATATGCTTCTTAATCATAAAACTCTCCAAGTCGTCTGACCAATAAAATAATCAATAAAGCACCACTAAAATCCATAAATCTGTTAGAAAGCAAGCTGCCATAAAGTACGTAATTATCAATGAAACACAGATCATAAAGTGCAATGGCTCTTGACAAAGGTTTTCCAAACTTGGGTCTCCAGCTGTTTTTGGACTATAGTTCCCATCATCCCTGGCCACTGCTCCTGCTAGCTAGGGATGATGGGAGTTGTAGTCCAAAACAGCTGGAAACCCAAGTTGGGGAAGCCCTGATCTAGTCTAAGAACACTGCCACTGGTTAACTACATGGGTGGTTGTGAGAAGGGGCACATGTTAGCTAACACCAACAGGACAATCATCTAGGTATGCCTTGAACAATTTCCAGAACTGGAATAATACATAACCATCCACCTTGAGTTAATCAAGAAAAGCAATTTAGTTTCAAGAATTTTTTTTTGCACTTGAAAAGGGTATTGGGATTTAGAGAAACCAGCAGATCATGGTGCTTTGGCAACAGCAGACATGTTTGGAGCTGGGAAACAGGAGATCAGTAAGAACATAATTATAGCTCTTTTGGATCAGGTCAAAGGCCTATCTAATTCAGCATTCTGCTCTCACAGTGACCAAGCAGATGTCTCCATGAAGTCTTCAAGAAGAACCTGAGAGCAACAGAGCTCTCCCCACTTCAGATTCATGCAACTGGTAGTCAATGACATCAGACATAAAGTGCATTTTCTTTCTTAAGCTGCGTAAGCACATACATTTAAAGCATGTGGCTTTCCCCCAAGAATCCTGGGAACTGGAGTTTCTGCCTCAGAACTACAATTTCCCAGCATCTTTAACAAAAGATGGTGTCAGTCAAACCTTCATTCAGGATTTGAGGGCAATAACATGAAAAAGGTGTGTGCAGTATTCCTGCTGCCTGCCTCCCATCTCTTTGCTTTGGCTGATTGTCCTGATCTAACCATCTTAATCCCACTCCAGTCTGCTTGCGGCTATGTCCTTCTGCTTTTCCCAGGGGTACACTACCATTGCATAGCTCTTTGCCATGTTGTAATAGAGAGCTGGTCAAGAGAGCAGGGGGAGACAGAGGAATGTTTAGCTTCACAAGAAACAAATTTGCCATGCCACCCTGATGTAAACATTGCTATTGACCCATTTGTTTAAAATACATTTTATATTGTAGTAATATGAATGCTAGTCAAGTAATCAATACCCAGAAGACAGCTCAACTGATTTTCTTCTTTTTCAAATAGATCTCTTCTGGTAAATTATCAATTTGTACTACCTCAGTTGTTTCAGTGGATGCATTTAACAATCACAGAAAAGTTGAGCCGATTTTTGTATGCTTGTTTTAAGTACTGATAAGCACTAAGAGCTCAATATTGCCCCATAATAGGTCCAGATGGGTAGAGGTTCCTCTGCTCTTCTGGATAGAACTAGCTTAGTTGCTCTATCACAGCAATAGCCTAGGCAGCAGAGCACTAAGATTCTAAGTTCCATCAACACTGTTCAATCAGCTGAATAGCTTTGATTAGCTCCATTTTTATGGAGACAAAGAAGTGGATGCAGAACTCTGTGCTCCTCCCATCAGCCTCAATAGTTATTGGCAAAGCCAATAGTTAGGGATGATGGGAGTTGTAGTCCAGCAACATTTGGAGGGCCACAAGTTCCCCATCCCTCCTTTATAGCATGTGATTTATATGGTCAAATTTGGAATTGGAGGTGGCGGTAGGGAGGGAATCCATGCTCATAGTTTGCTACTACCATGTCAATCTTTCTGACTTTCATCAGTGCTGTTAAAATGATAGATGCCTTGGAAACTTTGTAGTGGGGGGAGGGGAAATAAATAAATAAATAAATAAAAGCATGGCAATCTCTTCTCTCAGGGTGCTTTTTCTCATGTCATGAACTTAGTCCCAAATCTGCTCAGAGTTTCCCAGAGATGATTTTCTGCTTGCATTAACGGTCAGCCTTATACACTTAATAGCCACAATTTACCATGTTAGCAAGCCATAACAACTTCTGCAGACACTGGTATTATAATTTGGGTACTGAACTTAAATCGCTGCAGTGGGTGTCCTAGTCAGTTCTTTTGCTCTTTTTGCATAGTCTTCAGAAAAACTACTTTCTAATAGCTTTTCTGGATTCTAATTTATCAGCTGGGAATGCTTTGGAGCTGGCAGTATGCTATATATATATATATCCTAAGCAATCCAGAGAACAGGAACTCAATCTTCAGTACTAAGGACAATGCGCTGTTAGACATGATGCCGTAATAATTCATACTGGAAACCTACCACTTATCCTTTTCACAGTAGCATTTTTGTGGAAATATATTGCCTACCCTTGCCACCAAAGCAGAAGAGTTACAGTGAAAATGTGAGCTATGAAGTTTTTTTTAAATTAAATGCAGTCTTTCCCTAAGATAAAAGAACTCCCATGCAAGCAATCAGAAAGTTACACAAAACCAAGAAGCTTGGATAATCTTTCAAATTGCCTTGTTTGAAAAATGATTATCTGAGTAGCTTTATGAGGCTCTAAAGTCTCGTCAAGCAAAAGGATTTGGCATATTTCCCATTAACTCGTCACACATGCACATATAGTCATGAGCTCTTTTTAAAAAATATCCAATTAATTATTAGCAAACTATTTCTATTCGTCGCCTTTGAATTGCAATGCTGGCTAATGGAAGCAAGATTACAGTTGAATTAAGCCAATATGGAGAATATCTAGCTAATGATATGCAACACATTGATACTGGATTAAGCGAGGTCCCAATCTGGAGATAATAGCATACAGTGTTGGGTGCAACTGGCAGCTTCAGACAGCAGGCAGCAACATGCCTCTGTAACCACATTGCACGATGGATGAGAGCATGTCACAGTGCACACATGAAGATGGCACCAGATCCTTTGAAGAACCATGCTAAGAGGCAGATGCTGCATACCAGACAGTGGGGACAAGCAGCAGGGAAGCATATCAGGTACATATCCCATTTGCAGGACTGGGACAAACAGATGTAGAAATGTTATGTACAACTACCAGCATCAATGTATGCTATCAGTCCCACTAGAAATAGTTTTAAGTTTTTTATTAGGACAGAAATGAGAGCTATTGTTCTCACAACATTGTCTAACACTACAGTTGGCATAATTCATTAGCTGCTCTTCACATGGGATAGAGAAGATTTTCTTCCTTTGTTAAGAAACGTGCCAAATGTTTTGAAATTTGTCAGACTCTGTTCCTTTTTGCATAGCTTTCAGGTATGTAAATGAAAGAATTATTTCAGTCCCTTTTCCAGAACTCCCTGAAAAATCACCTGGGGATGGCAGGGATGTGTTTTATAGCTGATCAAGCTTACCTGAAAAGCGATCCATTCGCTGCTTGGGCTGTATTCACACATATGACCTCCTTCTAGTTCACCTCTCAAGTACCTTCTGTGTCACTGACTTGCTATATTTAGGGTATGTTTGCAGCTCATTTCCACATTAGCTTTACAGTAAAGCACTTCACACCTTTATGGACTGCATCACCACTTCAGTGATGGTTTGACTACTTTTGCTGACCTCTGCTTTGCGTCTCTGCTGTGAAGGTCATAGCGGTTTCTTAAAGTGATGAATTCCGGGGGAAAGTGGGCTTTCTTTATGCAGCTGGGTTGAAATAGGATGTTTCCTTAGGATGTTTGAAACTCTGTTGTGGATCCTCAAGATTTTGCCGACATATTTCTTTAAAGTACAGTGATGGCACTCTGAAAATATCAGTTTTAAGAGCAACCACTGCAAATATTATCTGGTATAATGTAAACTCTTCATTGATCAGGAGTAAACCTGCTATACATTTTTTCCCATGCTAAGTTAACCACTCTTGTATAATTATTACTAGGGAAAGGAATCCAGACCACTACACTGAAGTAAAGTCCATGCCTGAATTTACTTAATACATATGGAACCATTTCTTTATTAATTTAAATGCTGAGCCTTTAAGGGGGGAGCTGCAGTGATAACCGGTGCCACAGACAGCTTTAAGAGAGAACTTGACAAATTCGTGGATAAAGTTGCACACTTCTGAAAACCAGTTGCTGTGGGGCACAAATGGAAGAGCGCTACTGTGCTTGTTTCCTGCTCTCAGGCTTCTCATAGGTACCCGGCTGGCAACTGTGGGAACAGGATTCTGGACTAGATAGGCCTTTGGTCTGATTCAATTGAATGACTGAATTCTTAAAAGAAAATGTGTATTTTTTTACAATTAAAAACCAAATGTTTAAAAATATAAAGGTATCATCTAAACAACTTTTAAAGGGCTTCTGAACAACTGCTTTCAGTTGGAAATAGTGATTAGCACATGCTTCCCTCCCTCTCCTAAGGAAAATAATATGGCTGAAAAGTAATTATTTTTGGCTGAATCAAACCCAAGTTACTAAAATAATTTGGTAATGCCATATGTCCAACACTTCCTCGGATTGAGCTAGTGATAGAATAAAACAAATATAGCCTTAAATGAACATACAAATTGTTTCAAGGGTGCTTATCATCTGGCGTGTGTGTGTGTGTTTTGCTGGCTATGTGTGCCTTCAGATCTAATTATTTTAGTGTTCTCTGCAGTTATGTTTATAATAGTTTCTGTGTTATTGTAGGGAACGGTCATAGAGACAATACCACATTGTTCTGCATAGTTTGATATGATCAAACTTTACTGGCAAGATTACCACAGCAATCAATGCTGCAGAAAAGAATATTCAATTTAGGAAGAACAACAACCACAACAAAAAGTATTTGCTGTACCTTAATGAAAGTACTTGTTTGTAAGGAATGAAGGCAGGCAAGCAGCCAACCTTAGGGTTCTCTAAGCTTCTGAAGAGGCTATGAGAAGGTGTTGGCAGGACCTGAGCTAAATTATGCTGAGGAGCAGCAGTGATGAGAAAGATGATGAGCAGACTCCAAAGGAGATGCATAGCATTTAGGTAATACTGAAATGAGGTCTAAGTCGAAGCCAAAGGTTAGTCTTGAGTTTTATCAGTAGATGGCATTACTGATGGAGACAGGAGCAGGTGACTAGATTAAATTCTTCACATCCTATGAACAGATTGTCACTGGTCCCTAGTGTGTAAATATTACTTTAGAACATCATTCTTTTTACAGTACACACTGCCTTTACTCTAGAGCTCTGTGTACACCAAACTGTCACAGGCACAATTATTGAATATATAGAAGCCATAACTATTTGAAAATACATCCTAAATTTTCCACACTGATATCTTCCAAAACATGTTTTTTAAAAATATATATATATAAATGACGTCTGCATGTATGCAGACATGAACACACTAATGTTATTTCTTATTCTCCATAGGGATTCTGCAACAATTTCAGTAACGAGTAATTATTATTCACATCTGTGATCTTTGCATATATCAGTGCAGTTATTTTTACTGGCACCAGTGAGAATTATGTGAGTGTAATGGAATATAATGGAAAATAAGCTTGACTGTAGATCCTGAGGTTAGCATTTCATTTGAAGTGATACAAGCATAAGGAAAACATTGGCTGTATCCACCAGGGCTCTTGACATGATCTATTCATTTTAACATTCCACTAAGAAAAACTTCAAAATCATGCGTTAGAAGTATAAATTAAATGTGGCATGAAGAAAATAACATCCTCTTCCTCCTGATCTTTGCACAACTCATTTGCATTCAAATAAAAATCACTTAGAACTACCAATGTGCTGTATGCTCAGTGTGTGATTATTTCTTTTAGCAAGCTGTGTTGCTGGAGGGAAATTCCAAAGGGATGCAATGAAAAAGTATCCCCAAACTAAGGCAGGGATAGAGAACTTATGACCCTCCAGATGCCATTAGACTTCATCTTCAGATAAATGAGGGCAGGAGCCTTAGTACAAGGATGAAAATGGTTTGGCCCTACAGATATCAAAACATAATCGAGCATGTTGTGGTGTCTCTATCTGCTGTGCTGCCTGATAATATTCCTTACTGCTTCTGATCAAGCACAATGCTTTTCTCATTGTCTAGGTGTCAAGGTCTACTATGGTGGCTGTTGTTGATCTAGCTAGATGATCTGGTCAAACCAAAACAAGTAAATTACTGATGCAATTCTATTCAAACTTACCGAAGAGTATATCCCACTGAACTCAATTAGACTGGTGTACAAGTAGACATGCAGATGATGGTGTTTGTCCATATGCCTAACATAGCTCCACTGAGAATTCCCTTTAGTACATCAATATAAATATTCTCAGCAGATGTTGTATCTATTAAATTGCTAAGTAACATTTCAATGTATTCTGAAGGGTTTGGGGGGGTATAATCAATTCATAGAAATATGAGGTCTTGCCAAATGAATCTCAATTAAATGGTTACAGAAATGCAACATTACTTTTATGTAATTCAGGCATATTCCCCCAGTGGGATTTGTCTTCCACCTCCAAACAGGAGAAAAACAACTGTATGCAAAATAATAATAATCCTTCAGGCTATCACTGTAACACGGAGACAGTCTACATTTTCCACTTGCTCAAAATAATGTTTGGCTCATACTCTTGCCACCGATTCCAGCATTTGCCATTAGTTAGAGAGTGTCAGCCAGTGTTTATAGAAGATGGACTTAATTACAAATCCAGCTGGGAGTTTTTCCGAAGTACATTTCTCAAAGTCAGTTGTGGCGAGGCAAAATATTAGAAGCTACTGTTTGGTTTCTAACATTTTCCCAGCTCCCGCTAGCCTATGCCAGGCTGTACAGCTGCCACGGAGAGAATAAAGTGTTTCCTTTCAGACTCCTAGAAGGCTGAGTCTCAGAAGATGTGCATCCAATGTCAAACAGTCACACAATACACTGAAGATAGAATGCCACTTTGGAACTGAACAGTCCATCTACACAGAGAGGTGCAGTGCATGCCATAATAATTGAGGCTGACATCTTATGCCCAAGTATCAAGTGGGTAAACAGTTGAATGGATAATTGAGTGGTGCAGGCCACTGAAGTAAATAGAAAGCTGCCTTATACAAAGACTTATCTTGGGTCCATCTAGTTCAGTATTAATGATACAGCCTGGAAATGGCTCTCCTGTCTTTCAGACAGGGCCTCTCTCATCCCTGCTTAGGGACACCAGGGAACGAAGTTGGGATGTCTTGTGTGCAAAGCATGGGCTCTGCTACTGATCTATGGCTAGGAGAGAAATTTTAATTAGAATTCACACTTCCCAAATCAATATGCAAACTGCAGCACTGCCATCCTTTCAAATTCGCACGCCTCTGAATTTTGTGATGCCGTTGCCCAATGAAACAACAAGGACAAAAATGCATAATTTATCCATCTACCTATGCATTTATATCCTACCTTTTCTCCACAGATCTCAATATGGGATAAGCGGCTGTCCCCTTATCCATTTTATTCTCACAACAGTCCTGTGAGGTACGTGATTGGTCCAAGGTCACCCAGTGAGCTTCATGGACAAGTGGGGATGGTTAGGGGAAAAGATGCATTAAAATGTACATGTACAACATATACAAACAACATATACAAATGCAGGGCATTAGCGAACATTTCTTTGAAAAAATGACTTTACTGGGAGAAAATTCACATGAAAATGCAAAGCAAATTTCTGCATAAAAGCAGAGAACTGAATTTAAGATTGAAAAGATAAGAAACAGAAACTGAAATTGGCAAATATGCCCATCCCGACCTTGAGCTCCTGCTGGTAAATAATCAGTGAACTGAATTATAAATAGTAGCATGGTTCTTTTGTTTGGGTATATTTTCTTCTGGGCTTTGAAAACTGTAGCAGGGCAGATTTAGCTATCTCTAATACCTAATAGTTACAAATATCAAAGTACTCAAGTTACCTTAGGCCAACTGAACACTGTATTTTGATGCATATCACCTAAGATGCTTTAAATGTAAACTTATAGTGTAATACATGAATGTTGTGGACATACAGCTTAAATGCATGGTACAGATATGCTAATCAGGAAGCCAGAAAGGGAATATTCCCTCTATGGCAAATCTAGATTTGCTGCTGTATAATATGCAAAGCAGCTCTTAAAAGATGTTGTTTCCCTTAAACCATTATTGCTGTCAAGAATATCATCTGTTCATTACAAAAAACAAAACAAAAACTGCTTAACATGCTCAATCAGAGTTGTATAAGCATCAGTTGTGTTGGCTACAGCACAAAAGAAAAAAGAAAAAAAAGATTTTCATTTAAATTTTCACAAGAAAATCCTCTCCTAATTATCCAGATAGAATTAAAAAGATAGAAAGTGAAAATGATGTTAAGATGCACTGGTATGAAGCATATGGATTGGAATTAAATGGGTATGGAAGTGGTACTTGCCAATATACAGTTTTTGCAACGCTGACTTGCTCTGGACACATAGTAGAATGAAGAGGGGATGTGGTGCTCAAATTCAATGAGCACCACATCTTTTTTTAATTGCAGAGAGGTTTCTATTTGTGTGTGTGTGTGTGTGTGTGTCCTCTACAAATACTCTTAAATGATTCAGGCCATCTAAAGCAGGCATCCCCAAACTCGGCCCTCCAGCTGTTTTGGGGCTACAATTCCCATCATCCCTGACCACTGCTCCTGTTAGCAAGGGATGATGGGAGTTGTAGTCCCAAAACAGCTGGAGGGTCGAGTTTGGGGATGCCTGATCTAAAGCATTCCACCACCTCATTCCATAGCCTGTGTAAAACAGAGTCTCCCACTGATAGGATATTACCTATCACCATTTGTTCAGTTTTACAGACCAGAGAGAACAGTCGAGCTCACTAAACACTTTACATTAACAAATGCCAAAAGCAGATCCCAGTATCCTATTGTCGAATCTGATGTGTGCCAGTGATTATGGCAAACTCAGCACTGTCGACTAAGCCCCATTTTTGTCTCCAAGTTCTAATTCTTACACTTTCAGAAGCAGTCAGTCATGAGAAGAAGTAGTGGGGGGACAGGAACTGACATTCAAAAGTGCTCTTTCACCATCTGCTCCTTTGTGCAATCTTTGGCCATGTTTTCAGCTAACTGGCTAAATAAGAGTAAGGCAGTTTTGAAATCTGGCTCTGTGTCCCCTCAAGGTTTTCCACATGAGCTGGAATTCCTGTGTATAAGGACAGAATTATCTAAAATAAAGCAACTTTCTTGCAAAACATGAAGAACTGCATTTAAAGATTGGGGAAATGAGGTGAGAGAACTGAAATTAACAGGTTCTTCCATCTCAAATTTCTTATATGCTCAAGTGTTCACTGTGCTGCATAGCAGGGGAACACCCTGCAGATACCATTTCATCAGGCAGTCTGTTTCACACAACACAGGGACTGGGCCCCTAGCATGGTGACATCTACCAGAGGCAGCACATCCCATTTCTCCACTTGACTGAACTGAAACCACGTAGGCTGTCACATCCTCCCCAAGATCTTCCGGGAAATTGATGCAATCACACCCAAAATCAGCACCAATTAAAAACAGCAATAAAATGCACCAAATAAACCTCCCTTACAACAGAGGCAGTATAACAGAATTTACAGTCTGGATTTAAAACTCAATTAAAGAGCCTGAGTACCTTAAAAGCTATAAGGAAAGCACAAGATGAACCTCATAATAAGGAAAGCTATCATATTGTTACCCACCTCATTTTATTTGGCAGGTTAAGAGCTGGATTCAACTAAATAGTTGCACTAACAGAAGCCAATGCAATAAAACCCACTAGTGCAATGGGACTTTCCCCCATCCTCCCTTCATACCCCCCAACTCGGGGGGGGGGCAGGAGTGATCTCCTTAGCTCAACTTTGAATTCTACTCTGAGACTGGTTTTTCAGGTATTTCAATTTTCAGGTATTTTCAGGTACATCAACAAGCAGGTGATTGTAAATTCATGCTTAAAACTATCTTCCAATCCAATACAAAAGAATTTTAATCTCTGCAACAGCTCTGTATGTACTTTGCCTCATAAAGAAATGAAACAAATTGCATATATCATTGTAATGGAGCATTCTAATTACAGTAAATGATTAAAAAATTAAATACTTTCAGCCCCATCTTTGTAATATTTAACATGGTGCTTTCTCCCTCCTCCCTTACTACATACTGTCATTCAAACAGCAGAAGGATGGAAACACATTATTTCCATTTAAATTTGTATCAGTGTATTTGGAATGCTAATAGCAGTAGCAGAGAAAGTGCAAAAAGCATTCAAATAATCTAATTTCCTTAAAACTGCAAGTGTGCTGGGGACAGATGGGGCATGCTTATATTAATTACGCTTCTGCAGCCATGCATATAATTATGGGGTTAATTAAAAGGCAACTGTGATGTACACATTTTGCACTGTGCTGATTCCAGTTCAGTAGAACACCGAGCCTTTAAAGAGGAAGCTAGCAGCCACAGAGAAATTGCTATTTGAAATGTTGAAGTTTTTTTACAGTCTTTGCAAAAATAAATGAAGATTCATTCACACCAAAGTAATTTCCCATTGTTATCTCAGGAAAGCAGATCCCAGTAATCTCTTTCAATTCTCAACTGATATCTCATTTCTGGATCATAATTCCTTCATCTGAATTAGAAAGCGGTAATTATTTATTAAATGATACAATGTATCTCTCCCTAACTTATGTCGAACATCTGGTTACGTGAACAGCAAGAGGAATGTGGGAGGGGCTTCAAGCAAGTGTCTAGTGTTTAGTAGGCTGCAATATCATCTAAGTAGCATCTTCATGTTAAAAAGACTGTATGATGTTTCACTGACATCATAGGGAAACTTTCCTTAACATTATTCTGTGGAATAAAAACAACCTCTTGAGGTGGTAGTTAGGATGAGAAAGGTTTTGTTGAGCAGATATGGAATTGTGTGAGCTTGGATGGAAGAGGACACCTTTCTCCCCATCCCCTTTTTTTTGGAAGCGGGGGAATGTCTCAGTTGGCTGCCATAACAACTCCTCTGACCAGAATTTAACTAGGTCATCCACTTGCATCAGAAAATGGACAGTAATGGATAGGAGGAAGCATGAGATGAATCTATTCCTAGTGTTTATCACATTTGGCAACTCAGTGAGTTTAACTCATTTATAAGAATTCTTACTGCACGAAGACCAGAAATAAACTCCTTACATAAAGGATTATAATATCTCATCTGTGCTTTACTCCTAACAACTCTCAGCATCCGTAACAAACTACAGTCCTCAGTATTTTGGGGGTACAGTCACAGCTATTTAAAGTGGTATGATACTGCTTTAAATGTATTAATCTATACGAGTTCTCCCCAACCAGGTGCCTTCTGTATGTTTTTGGCCGTAGCTCCCATAGGCCAAAGACAGCATGGTCAATGGTGAAGGAATGATAGGAGTTGTAATCCAATGTTCCTGGAGGGCATCAAATTAGGAAAGACTGGTCTACATTATGCATTGCCCACTTAAGCCATACTCAGACATTTCAGCAAAAACACATGGGATTAAACTGGGAAGAGGGGGGGACTAACAGAGAGCCGCACCCCAATGCCCCATGTGCTGCTGCTCCACTTCATACCATTACTCATTTAGTGACCAAACATGCTTGGAAGAGTCCCTACAAATGAGACCTGTGAGATTATACACCTCCACTTAAAGGTGCATTCACATGACAGTTGATTCTGCTTCCCTAATTGTTTATGTCATGTGATGTAAAAGCCACTTCTAGAAATCTAGCAGAATATAAGTAGATGTTTAGTGCTCATTTCCATGTTCATTGTTTCCAGAAAGCGTCTGTTTGCAATCCCACAGAAAACTGTGGGAGAAAAATGATGAAATTTGAGGCAGTATACAAGAATACCTTTCTTTTCTGCAATTTTCATGGGTGAATCGTGGGGGAACGGAAACATGCATGTGAAGAAAGCATGGGGGAGTAGTGATGTTGTCCAATGACATTTGTCATTGTGTGCCACAAATTTAGTGTGACATGTTGGTATAGTGGTCAACAAGCCACAACTCCATAATGCAACAGGTACTGCAGTGGAAAAGGACCATTAGAAAATGGGGTGGAACCATTATCATTATAATCAGGAAAACTAACACAATACTCCCCACATCTGAGTGCGCCCTTAATCCCACTCATGTTCATTCAAACACCTGAATAGGCTTTATAAGATGGCTAAAATAAGTTATGCATGGCAACTTTTCCATGTTGCAGACATAATATGTAGTGCAGGAACACACTGTGTGAAACCTCTGCAGTGTGAAATTCTGTGCTTCTGTCTAAACTTATTGATTACTTTTCAAGTAATCTGCCTGCAAGCATGTTACTGAAATGACCCCTTCTGATGTGTGCCTATATACATGTATGCAAACTTTAAAGTGTAAGGACTTGCATATGCTTATCTCCGCCGTAACACCAATTTAGCTCAATAGCTAAATTATGTCTCACACATATATGAGCAATAAGTGAAATAAATAATCTGTATCCCCTCCCCACATGGCTGGGGCTCCAGAAGAGAAAGTCTGAAGGTACTAACTGAATATGAATGTAGCTGGTAACACTGAAGCTTAAAGGTTTTATTTTATAGGAAGTAGTACACTTTACTATTTTTAATCCCCATAAACACTCAGTGTATCCAGTAACAATGACCCTTATGTGGAAGAAATTAAGCTGCTCTGGATTCAGACTCACTGTAGCTTTGTTGCTGTGGCATTAATCCCACAAAACATCCCCTGCCTTTTTGGTTTCGTTCATCCCCTGGACAACCACATTATATAAACAAACTCCTGCTCCATTCCCACTGATGGAAAATTGGTCCATACCTACGATGCCAGAAGGCCTCCATTGATCAGCTGCCAAAAGTACAAAATGGTGTCAAAGCATCTCATAGAGGCTGGATGACAACATCACAACAACCCAGTACTACAAACTGTAAGTACAAAGATGTGTTACATGCATATGCCAGGGATTTACAAAGAAGCACTCTTGGATTTGTTTGTCTTCTTGCCCATGGCTCAGTTTTTCACTCTGTTTCTTACTAATAGTGGAAACTGCTACCTGTGGAAATCAAAATGCATTTTACTACACATGTTATTTAAAACAACAACTCTGATTCTTAAACTTATATTGCCCCATTTTACATTCACGGTAAAGAAAAGCGTGGCAGGATTTACTACTGGCGGGGGCGGGGAACCAAACTATGGTAGAGAAGTGTATAGAAAAAGGATTCCTATTCTTAGCCAGTTCATGATCAATGCTGAATACCACCTGTGATTAACCAACACTGTGGACACTTGAACAAAAGACCACAAAATAATAATTAGTGTATTATTGGTTCACCATTAGGATGGTCCATCATTGGACTGACATGCATCTGGAATCCACACAGGTAACAGATTCTTTCTCACTCTAGGATACCTGGGTCATCGGTATCATAAGAAGAGCCTGTTGGCACATCTAGTCCAGTATCCTGTTTTCACAGTGACCTACCAGATGCTTATTGGAAGCCCAGAATCAAGACCTGAATGCAGCAGCACTCTTGCCACTTGTAATTCCCAGTAGCTGGCAATCAGAGGCATACTGCCTCTGACAGAAGGAGGAGAACACAGCCATCTTGGCCAGTAGCCACGGAGAACCTTTTATCCTCCATGAATTTATCTAATCCTATTTTGGATCCAAGATTATGGCCATCACTGCTTCTTGAAGGAACAAATTCCAGAGCTTAACTGTGCACTGTGTGAATACCATAGTGTTATTTTGTGCTATATCTTCTTGCCAAATAGTAAGGAGAATTTCACCACACATCAGAGACAGCTGCCAAGGAGCCTTGGACAGCTAAACCATGGACCTTCTGCATGCAAAGCAGATGTTCTCATGGGATTCTACTAAACGTGGGGAAAGGTCCCCCACCCCAATGAACCATAATATTCAACCATATCTCCGATTTTTTTCTTTCTTTTTAAGGGTTATTTTCTAGCATTTGTAGAATCTGTTATGAGGTATAATATTCATCTCTCATTTTTGTGTGTGTGAGAGAGAAACTACTCTGCTCCCTCTTCTAGTGTTTTACTTTGTCCCCCACACAAGAAAAAATCCTGAGGATACCCATAGATATTTTGCCACTGATCTACTGCCCTTCCCCAGTTTCCATCACCACAGCTGCAATTTTAAATTAGAAACTTTCATACCATTGTAAAAAGAAAGTGATATAAAAATAGAGATCATCGTGAAATTCTATTTTATTTATTTGCCAATAATTATATCTTGCAACATTTTAAAGCTCTTTTTTGTTTGAATGCAAACTCCTTCCTCCGTAACACTGCCTCGCTGTTTTTATCCTGCAGTGTCTGTGATAATCCTGTGTCTGTGAAATTGCAATCTGTTGCCATGGAAATGGATGGGATGCCACAATTGTATGTAGCACTAGGACTTCACTTCAAGATCAAGGATGAGGAGATGAGTTTCCAGAGAGCTACATCAGTGACTATATTTTTATACAGCTGTTTGGGCAAGGGTTAAATTCAAGGTTTTTCATCTTGCGAAGCACGGTCCGTCGCAACTGCGCCTCTTCAAGTGGCTTTAAGAAAAAAGCAAACAAACTTGATGCTTGTGGGGGGTGGTCTTAGGTTACACCCCTTCTGTGATGTATGTAAACGTCTTGCGAAGCAAGCCCATAGGGAAAATCATCTAGCGAAGCAACGCAAAAACCGAAAAACCCTTTCGTCTTGCGCGTTTTTCGTTTTGCGAGGCATTCGTCTTGCGGGGCACCACTGTATATAAGTGGTTAGGGAAATTTTATCTACAGAGTGGCTTGTAGAGATGGATAGTTCAGTAGGTAGAGCATGAGACTCTCAATTCTAGGGTTGTGGGTTCAACCCCCACGTTGGGCAAAAAAAAATCCCACATTGCAGGGGGTTGAAATAGGGACCTTGTGGTCCCTTCCATTCATAACTTCAGCCACCAACCATGCCAATTATGAATCAACCGGAGAATGTGGCTGTTGTGCATGTTGCCATCTAAAGTGTGGAACTAGCACATTCTCAGTAGCCCCTTCAAGCATTGAGAATCCATGAGTACCAAATGCCTGCACAAGGCTTCTGGTAGATATGTTCCTACTTTGCATGTGTAAATATTCTGCCCTGCAATTATTCTGGAAACAGCTGCCCTACTTATATCCCCTGATCATCTAGCCTTATATGACAAGGTGAAATAAAGGAACTGGGAGTTGGCAAGATAGAAAGTTGATGGCCACATATGTGTGACTTGGCGCACATTCTTTCATGTGATACATTCTTTCACATAGATCTTGGTCTAATTATTACCCGGATTTGTCTAGGATTGTTGAATGAACATATGACATCATTTAGGATTAGCCATTTGAATCAGAAGCTAATCTATCTCTGATTCAAGTCTGTCAGATCTCATTTAATGATTGGATTGCAGAAAGAATATGTATTGAGGAAACCTTAGAAGTGGAATCTTCTCTTATTGATCTAGAAGCAGATTAATTTTCTGCTGATTCTACAGCTTCCTTCTCAATTAGGGATAATGGAGGATGAAAGAGACTGTGATGAGAAAGGAAGATAATCTCATCCCATTATCAATTCCCTTGGATATCAGAGTCTCTAAAAACCTTCACCAGTGCTCTGCCATGTAGGTAGTGGAGGAAAAGAAGAAGGAAAACAAGGGCATCATGACAGCATAAAATGGAGCAATAAAGGAGTCTCTATACATTTACTTGAGAGTTGAGTAATTTATAATCGTGCCCAGGTGAGTCGAACGAAATGGATGAGGGCTGATAGTGCAGTGGGTGACAACCAGAGACCCACTCCAGCTAGCAAGCAGGTAGATAGGCTGGCTGCTGTGGCTAGTAAGAAACAGTACAGCTTGGGACAGCCTTTCCTAACCTGACAAACAAAAACACTCATCCCTGGAATTGTCCCTGCCAGTGCATTCACACTGCACCAACCTCCCCACCACCTAAACCTCTCCACCCCAAGAAGCAAAAGCAGCCCAGCTGCCAGGAAGTTAGCACAGCTGCTCTGCCCCACTCAGGGAGCTGCTTTTCATAACTTCTGAAAAAGCCAACATGAGCACAGACTGAATGTATATGCTGTGTGTATGGGAGCCCTGCAATCACCATGGCCCACATACACATACAGAAACTTCCAGAAGTTGTGCCAATCCAAACACATGGAGAAGGGAGGAGCTAACGGACACGATCCATTTCCTCCAGCAGTATACCCAGTTGTACATCCTAACATTTACATTAAGAAGTGCATATTAACAATGAAGGGTGCAAAAGCACAGATACGATCAAAGCAGCAAGGCCTCCTATTTAGTAATGTTTGAATACAGCAAGGATGCTTAGACTGCAGGAAACTGACACAAGCAACTGCACAGGACTGTAACCTAAGTCACTCTTTCTCTCTCTGAAGAAACCAGAGCACCTAACAACTTTAATAATGAATAAGATACAAATCTCTTAGGTTAAAAAGAAAAAGAGCTGCGTCTTAAATTTTGTAGCTTTCAGTCAAAACGAATGTTGCTTAGCGACCACTGTACATGATCCACCTGGCTGACCTCGTTAAAAGACCTGGTCCAGAGCTGAAGCGTGGCAGCATTTGACTGAAAGCAGAAGAGGCTTGGCCAGGAGATAGCAGGAAGAGTGTTCAGCACCACACCAGCAGCTGGGTGCCTGGTGACATCTCCATGCTTAGAGGAAATGACCCATATTCTACAGAGGCAAACGAACAATCACATGGTCAAGAAAGTTATGGAACTGCCAGCACTGTTCACCACCACTTCAAAAGTTGGCAAAAACCATCTAGCTTTCAAGCAGCAACTTCATCAGTAAAAACAGTTTTAGCATTTTCTAAAAATAGACATTCTTTAGAAGAGAAGTCCTAATTCTGACAGCTGGTATTTAGGTTTAATTTATTTCTTACAGTTTAAAAAGAAAGTAGTAATTTACCATTTTACATGGACAGGATTAATTTCTTTCTTTTTTGTATTATTGCAATCTGTATCTAAATACTCATGGAGTTGAACCCTTCAAGGAGTGTCTGGTCTGCTGCTTGTGTTTACTGAGGAAGAATGGGAGAGGGCAAGAAGCTTGTATCATGCTATTTCAGACCATGGAGCATGGCCTTTTTGGAAAGGAAGCACTCTGTGGTTGTGCTGACCACCCATTACTGCTTGAATGGGGACCTGTGCTCCTCTGAATGTTATTAGACTCCTACTCCCATCAGTCCCAGCCAGCAGAGCCATGGGAACTGGAGGAGAGCAACAGCTGGGGATGCACAGGTTCCCCATTCCTGCATCACTGCAACAGGTTCTCAGTGTAAAAACAAACTCAGAAGAATACACAGCTTAGTACAGGGATCAGGGATCTGTGGCTTTCCATGTGGTTTTGGACTGCAACTCTCATCATCCCTGGGAGTTCACATCCATGTCCACATCCATGGCTTTTTAGACCAAAAATTCTAATAGTTTTAACAAATAAATACAAAATAAATGTGTCCTCTGACATTTAACTGATTTCCCCAAGACTATCAGGGTTTTCCCCACCCTGTCTCCTCTCAGTTTCTCCATAACCCAAAAGAGGTAATTTAATTGGTTCTCTAGACTTACACTTGTATAGTGCAGATAAAAATCATATCGTGTAAAAGCTGTGAAAGAGGATGTTTTTTCATCTTCCCCAACTCAAATAAATACCAGCTGAACCAATTTCCTGTACATTTGGAGATAAAGAATTCTCCCTTAGTTAGAAGAACGTGTGTTTAGAAATTGCAGAAGCTTCAGTTCAGTGTGTTGTTATAAGAAGGGCTATTTATAATTGAAAATATACTCTGCAAAAATGGATAGATCATGGAAGAAAAGATTAATACGGAAAAGACAGAGGGAAAGAATGAAACAAGGACAATTAGGAAGGGTTTAAAATTTCAATTTTTTCCACTGTATTTTCCACTGGTCCCATCACCTCCTGGCAAATAGAAGGGGATTTCTTGGGTTCCATGATCACTGCAGATGGTGACAGCAGCCACGAAATTAAAAGACGCCTGCTTCTTGGGAGAAAAGTGATGACAAACCTAGACAGCATCTTAAAAAGCAGAGACATCACCTTGCCAACAAAGGTCCGTATAGTAAAAGCTATGGTTTTCCCAGTAGTGATGTATGGAAGTGAGAGCTGGACCATAAAGAAGGCTGATTGCCAAATAATTTATGCTTTTGAATTATGGTGCTGGAGGAGACTCTTGAGAGTCCAATGGACTGCAAGAAGATCAAACCTATCCATTCTTAACGAAATCAGCCCTGAGTGCTCACTGGAAGGACAGATCATGAAGCTGAGGCTCCAATACTGAAGCTGAGGCTCCAATGGCCACCTCATGAGAAGAGAAGACTCCCTGGAAAAGACCCTGATGTTGGGAAAGATTCAGGGCACAAGAAGAAGGGGACGACAGAGGACAAGATGGTTGGACAGTGTTCTTGAAGCTACTAACATGAGTTTGACCAAACTGCGGGAGGCAGTGGAAGACAGGAGTGCCTGGCATGTTCTGGTCCATGGGGTCACGAAGAGTCAGACACGACTAAACAACTAAACAACAACAACAACAACAATGAAACAAAATGGTTGGCTGTTCTGGCTGTTTGGGAGCCTGACCTTGCCCACAATAAAATTTAAAGGCAACTGATTTCTGTGGGGAAAAATCCCACTCAGTGGATCATTGTCCTGCCAAAACAGAGTTCAGCCACTACTGCATAGTGGTCAGAATGTTGGATTTGGACCACAGAGATCTTGTTTCAGTTTCCAACTCAGCCACTAAGTGCACTGGATATCCTTTGGCAAGTCACTCTTTCTCCACTGCAGAGAGTTGTTGAAAGGCTAAAATGTTGAAAGAATAAAGCCCATAGATTCTGCCCCATGAGCTCCTTGAAGAAAAGGTGGGGAAGAAATGAGATAAACACATTTTTGAATATTACAAATGCTTTGATTCCCATAGGAGGAGAAAAAAGGTTTATATTTTCATATAGCAGAACTGCATTTGTTCGTGTGCAATTTTTTCTTGAAATACACACAGAAGGCAAACTTAGAAAATTTACCAAAAAAAATAGAGCAGCCTAGGAAAGTGTCTATAAAGAAGATTCGCTCAGGAAACAAGTTTAAATATAAGGTGGTAGAATTAAAATAACAATTGGATACTGGTGTATCTTTTACATCACAGGAGCAAAAATCTTTATTATTACTATTATTATTCTCAGTTACCTTTTACAATAATTCCAACTTTAGCCCTCCAGTTTCATTTGTTCATGGTTGTACCAAGGTTCTGTGATGTAATTTGTAATGCTGGTTGATCACTTCCAGCAAGTTGTTGTTGGCAACCATCCATCTCAAGAGACAGTGCAGTGCACCTCTGGGAGTGAAATCAAACCACTGCATTAACATTAACAGCACCAAAGAGACCTCCCCAGGGTGCAAGCCTGGGCAGTATAGAGATTCTGGGGTGCCCAGACAACAAGAGCCCCCCTCTCAGCCTTGCTGATGTGGTCCAAAGGAAAGCATAGCAATACATTTGGCACCAGCTTGGCTGCAAGGTGCCATCCAATTGTCTTAGGAACTCCGCTCCAGATTTGTATAGGGTTTCCTCATCAACTGTTTCTTCTCTCGAAGTTATCGCACAAGGCAGTGGTAGTTTAGGATAAGAGCTTTTCTTCTCCTTTCCAGGTTGATGAGCCCCATCTGCCCTTCACTTCCCTCTATAGCACGTTCAGAAACCACCTTCTTGATTGTTGGACCCACTATTGGTTTCATCCGCTCAATCCACCGGAGCCTGCATGCAGGAGAAATCCCTAACTCAGCAAGGGTTTGAGACTCATCAGCCACTGTCATCTGGTTTAGCCAGCCAGTCAAAGCCATTCCTGAGCTGTGCCTGCTGTCACATGGTGACAGCTTCTAGGAGCCACAGGTGATAGGTGAGTGCAGGGTGGGGACCAAAGGTGTACAAATTACCCCAGAAGGAGCATGATGTGTCCTTCACCAGAGGGATTACCCCTCCCCCAACTTACCATAAGCCCTTTTTACCTACTTCCACCAAGAAAAACAAAAGAGCATCTTGGGAAAATATCTCTAAGTGCACTGTTTGTCCACAGTACTACCCTTCCATTTGGCTCTCATAAACATGAGACGTGGTTTATTTCAGCCAAATCCTACTAGTGCCCTTTTAAAATCTGTTAAACAAAACCAGGTGGTCTTCAAAGGACAGGAAAAGTAATTGTAGAAGTTCAGGACCCTCTCTAAGTGTCAGCATCCTTGTAAAATGCAGCTGAACATTACATCACATCTATTGTGTAAACATCACAGCACTGGATAAAGGCAACTCTCCAGCGAGCTTGGCAGCCTGCTCTACCTTTCATTTTGTTTAATAGGCCCCGTTGTCTGGTTATGTCCATTTTCCTTCACTGTTCCTTCAAAATGGATTACAGCACAATAAACGTCAGATTGTCAAATGGACTTCTCTGGCCTCAGCTGGTGCCAAATCACAAGCCATTCAATGCCCTGAAAGAGGGATACTGAGGTAGAAAAGCAAAATTAATTCCTTACAAAAAACATTCTTCTTTCCCTAAAAGACAGGAAGGAAACATGACCCAATGGCCAACTTCTCCCTTTGCCTTCAGTACTCTAAAATGTCTATGCCAGCTACACCCCCAACTCAGCTTGGCTTGCCTTCATATGGTTAGTTGTACAAATAAGAAATCCTGGGCAGATTGTGATCAGATTGAGTTACAGCTGGGCACCATCTGAAAACTTACCTAGAGATGAAATGGTGGCTCGTTGGCTGACATTAAAACAAGCTTGAAGTTCATGACACACAACACTGTGGTCCCAAAGCACACATTGCTACCACCATAGGCAAAGGCATTTTAAAATTTCTCTGGTGAGTGATATCAGCTTTCGTTTTCCCTTGGTCTCATTCCTCAGCATTCTTTCCTGTCTGTTGAGTTCAGCTGAAATCAAACTGAATTCTGAATTCCCTTAAAAATATCAGTAAGTATATCCTATTAGAGATCAAAAGGTGACAGAAAACTCTCTCCACAAACAAATATTAATGCAAAAGCCTCCAAGAAACCATTCTTTGTGTTGAGGCAATTTTCCTACTGCTGCTTTCAAGTGATTTACTCTTATTTTATAATTGTTATAATTGTTTTAAGTTACCCTTGTTGGTCACCTTAAGTTCAACTGAAGAAGGTTGGGGTGTAAACTTTTTAAATAAATTAAATTGATAAACTAAGAGTAATTTGTTCCAAATGTTCGTAAACTGTAACTGTGGAGTTTGGGGGAGGAGGAGGAGGAGGAGAAGAAATACCCTACCATCTGACTGGGTTGCCCCGGCCACTCTTTGTGCCTTCCAGTGTATATAGAAGCATAATAAAACATTACACATTAAAAAGCTTTTCTATACATAGGGTTGCCATATTTCAAACAGTGAAAATCCAGATAGAAAAGTTGTTGTCTTCTAAAGGTTATATAGCAGAAGTGGTGCAAGATTCAGTGTGAAGCTGACTGAATATCAGAGTGTATACCGGTAATTGTTTCTATCATATGGCAATAAATGCAGAAAAAAATATCTGTATTGCTGCCTCCATTGCATGCTCAAGAAGGTACTCAGCAGAGCTCTTTTGTGTGGTAAAGAGGGTGCTGTCCCCTGCCCCAGGTAATGGGGTGTTAGAATCACCCAAGGCCTGCTAGGTACTCTGAGAACAAAATCACTTGACCTCATATGATACTTGAACATCTGCAAAAAAATAAGCCTTTTGCATATTTTATTCTAACTGCAATAATGTGATTGGCACAGTTCTTTTCTATTGTTTGTCTTGCTTGTACGTTGTTGTTTTTGAAAACTCAATAAACACAAGCAGTCTGCAAATAAATTCTGAACCAAATCTAAGGGGTTATTTGTCCTCAGTTTTCAGAAGTAAAATGTCTGATTCCCAAAAGATCAACATGTTCATATGAACACATACCAAAAGTAAATTATAAAAGCAAAATTATGAGACCTTTAGCACTGTAGGCTATCCAAAGGATTTTGAAGCACAAGTAACAAAACTTTTAAACTGGTGCTGCCAAATATTTTGTGAACTTTATACAAATGTCTGGTTGTATCCACTGAAAGTTATCCTGTCATAAAAGATCATAGAAAGTTACTGTAATTTTAAAATGGTCTTCTTTGATGATGTTTTCTTATGAATAATGCACTCCTGTGAGGCAGTCAAATTTATATATAACTATGTCCTTAGACCAAAGAAATTTTTAGCTTTTCTGACGTTAGTTTTATATAAATCTGATTGATGGTGGGGGAAAAGAAAAATGCACCATGAAACAGAAACAAGAAAAGGTCAGCATGCAGTAACACTTCCAGAATTGTATAAATTCAGTGTACACTAGTTGCAAAATGAGTAAGTTAAGCCACTTGATTTGAATGAGTTGAACCAATCCAATGGGTAGACAGAGCCTCATGTCTTTAGTGTAGTCAGGAACCATGTTATCATTGCATTGCCTTCTCCTTCTATCAGAGCCAAGGAAACTCCTCCTTCTCTGCTATCATTTCTGGTTTAATATTCCTTCTAGGTCCGCTATGGTGTATGGGTTGCACGCAATACTATGCAAGAAGAGTGCAACTGATCCAACATATATTTCCCTTCCCCTCCTCTTCCCTGCAACCCCATCTATTCCCTAAAAAATCTCTCTAGAGAGTTGAGGGGACCTAGGGGGCATTGTGAGATGTGCCTTACAGGGCTTCAGCGAGGATGAGGAATTATCCAATGTTGGCAGAGGGTCTTGCACGAGCAGAGCAGAGGATGAGAGCATTTTATCTGCCACCCAGAGTAGAATGGATAAATGGAAGCTTGGAGCCAGATTCAACAAACTGTTCCTGCTAGCAGAAGCCCATGTAAGGACTTTCACTTTGAGGGGGGGTTCCTCCCTCTTCTTCCCCGTCATGTTCTCCCCCCCCCCCCCCATTGGCTCAAAGGAAGAAAGGAAGGAATTTAAAAGAAGGAAGCTAAGGTAATGTCACTGCTAGTAGTGGACCCCCCAAAAAAACAGTTAAAGAATTTCTCCGCTTCCTATGGAAATTCCCCAAATTTCTTTGCCAACAAAGAAGAATTTTGAGAAGCCATTTCTACACAGCTCTATGCGTTATGTTGCCACTTTCTTCTTCTTCTTCTTCTTCTTCTTCTTCTTCTTCTTCTTCTTCTTCTTCTTCTTCTTCCATTAGTTGACTGTGCAGTGAAGATGCAGAGAATCAGTCTCTGATTCACTCTTCTAACCCATCTCAGCGAGTATCATTTTCTTAAAAGAAACAAGACACCAGTGTAGGCAGCAATGACAGCACGACTGTGCCAGCAGAAGATCGGCAATGTTTTGCTTCAACTCTATCCCTGCCCCTTCCTGTCCCTGTCCACTTTCACTACTGAACATGGAACAAACATTTGAAAAGGTTATGAGCGACCCAGGCATTTGTTCTCTTTCCAGGCAGCACAACATTTAAGAGACTCTGGATGTTTGTTGCCACGGTGAATCTGATGATCTTCTAATTGTCTTCTAGAATAGATGGTGGCAGGCTATTAATGTAAGAATTATTAAGACTGGTGATGGAAGTAGTCGGAGCAAGGTCAAAAGTGAACATAGAAAGATCTTAAGAAAATGGTCCGGATTCCTCTAGAAGTCACTTTGATTTGTCAGCCTTGCCTCCCACTTTGAATATGTGTGGGAATGAATCACCTGTAATAACTGTAAGTGAAATTAATTTTACAAGGTGATCTTCAGATGTTCTTTTGTTTATTTTATCTCATCCCTGAGTTGTGAGGATGGAAGAGAAACCTGAGGAAGGAAAACGAGAGGAAATTTATGCAGACAGTTTTGTTTTTCTTTTCAAAAAAGTGAAAAATGCATTTTGATTTATACCGCTCTTGAATTTTAATGAATAGCTTCCTGAGAACACATCTGTGCTATGATACTTTCCAGCTGCAGTGAGATTCAGAAGGGATGTATAAAGAGAAAGAGTGTTTGTGCATAGCCTTCAGCCAGGTTTCCCTGATAGTTCTTTTTAAACTCTCTAAGCAATGAAGGTCAGTTCCCACATTATTTGTTGACATAGCAAAACCTTCATGCAATGACTTACCACATTATTTTCACATGGTGAGGTATTCTTGAGAATAGCCTCCATGTATGTGGGGGGGGAGGGGATACCACACCAAAGAAAAATACTTAAGAAACCTTTTCTCAAAACACCTCACCATGAAAAAATACAACAGTGTTTCTGCATGAGGCCTTCAAAAGTCACAAAGATACACTATAATCTCATGTAAATGGCACTGTGGGCATCTAAAACTAGTATGAGCTATACACATCCAAATAAATTTGGACTCAACAGACTGTCAAATAATGCCACTTCTGCATATTAAATGTGTTAGTATACTCTTTTTAAAGTAGAAAATAAAAATAATTTATCCAAAACGCATGTCTTCAATAGCATTGTGTCACAACTGACATTTGAACATTTCCCTTAAAATGAATCCACATGTTTGCTCACTTCCACATTTTGTGTTGTGAACTATTCCCCTCACAAAGCTACACTTCCCAGAGTGGTTTATCAATCATTCCTTCTTTCCATGAAACTCTGGGGATTGTATTTAGTTGAGATTCCTGCATTGCAGAGGGTTGGACTAGATGACCCTCCCGTCCCTTCCAGCTCTATGATTCTATGACTCACCTGATCACTGCAGTGTACTGATGCAGCCACAACATCAAGGACTGCTGACCTTCCTTAAGTGGAGCTTGGGCCTTGCACTAGCGCCCCTCCTGTGCCTGACAGTTCTGTGGCATGTATTGTGAGAGAAACAATCATAACTTGAGTCCTTTGAAACCTAAATGCAAGATGATGAGCATTGCTCTACCCTTGTGAAGTTATTGGCCTAATTTGCTTCATTTTTATGGCTTATAGAAACTAAAGTCCTTCTTCCAATCCAGCCCAGCTAACGACACTATAAGAGGCAGGACTTTGTTAAAATACTATGATCCTTGTTCTCAACACAGAATAGTCAGGCAGCTAAAGAGTAGTCCAGAGATAATAGCAATAGCAATAACAATTTATTATTTATACCCCGCCCATCTGGCTAGATTTCCCTACCACTCTGGGCAGCTTCCAACAGGCTATTAAAAGCACGATAAAACATAAAACATTAAAAATTTCCCTAAACAGAGCTGCCTTCAGCTGTCTTCTAAAAGTCAGTTGTTTATTTCCTTGACATCTGATGGGAGGGCCTTCCACAGGGTGGGCACCACAACCGAGAAGGCCCTCTGCCTGGTTCCCTGTAACTTCACATCTCGCAGTGAGGGAACCACCAGAAGGCCCTCGGCGCTGGACCTCAGTGACTGGGCTGAATGATGAGGGTGGAGACACTCCTTCAGGTATACTGGGCTGAGGCCATTTAGGGCTTTAATGGTAAGCACCAACACTTTGAATTGTGCTCGGAAACGTAAGAAATTATTCTAATGTTGCTTGGGCTACCTTTTTTGGATGATGAATTGTCAGAGTTAGAAAGCTTACAAAATGTTTAAATGCTACGAATCCAATGCACTGCACCCTCATGTTGCTTACTAGATTAGAAGTTAATATTTAAACCCACTTTTCTATCAAAATAATACTGAAAGCAGATTGTAATGAAAACAACAGAAACAACAAGACACTACCAACATGACTTCTCTTTTTCTCCTCCTGCTTTCTCCAGCAGTTTCTGAGATTCTGACTAGGATTACCCAAAGGATAACTCAAGAATTACTTCCTTTGGTGGCAGCTGTCTTCTTCTGTAAGATAACAGTGGTAAACACAATCTTCCAGGTTATTTCTTTTTAGAAGTCTCTATAGGCAACACACCTGCACCAGTAAAATGAAGGGAGGCTGTCCAAGAACTCACATTCTGATCCCTTGCACTTCTCCCGTTCATATCAATGGAAGTTGTGCAGGGTAGTTTCTTGTTGCATTGTGCTCTTAATCGCAAATGAGCAGAAGGTTGATTTGCAATAGATCAGCAAGTATTTCTGATTCCCAGTTGTTAAATAAAAGCAGCAACAAAATGACTGCTTCCCTGGTATTGAATGTTTATGTCATTGGATGTTTTAGCCTAAGGTATACTGCTAGAATTAAAGTAGGATAACCAGCAGTGGGTTTTTCTATGGAAAGACTATGAGCTCTGTTCATTCTGGAACTCAAAACAAATTCCTGGACTAAGAATTATTTAATTCTATGTACATACCTTTTGTGCCAGGCTGCAGTTGGTGGATCTTGGGGGTCCTAGCAGAAAACATAGCAGATCTCACAAGCCTGACATCTGCCCACCCACTCCTGCTCTAAAGAGAAATCATTTCTCAACTCTGAGATGGCTGGTTGTTTTCAGAAGAGCTGACGCACAGGAACGAACTGATTCCTCATCTTGACGTTCTTCTGAACAATCATGAGGCATAATTATGTATGTCGTCAGGAAAAAGTAATAATTCCCTGCCCACAACGTATTTTCCTTTCCTAAACAAAAGGGAAAGAAAACATCTGACTCACAATGAAAGAGTCCATGCAGCAGGTTTATGCTTCTCTAACTAGTCAGCAGCCCACTCTTGCCTGGAGGAACATAGTGAAAGCTATCGCTACAGGGCAAGAAACTTTGCTGAACCCTTGGCATGCGTCCCCTTTGAAATGACAAGAGAAATCCTGTTATTGGTAAAACAATAAAGCAAGGCTTGTTGGAATAACCCATTACTATTCTTTAATTCAGGCCGCTTCAGTAAGAAAATGACTGCTCTGTCTGTTTTTGGTTTTTGGAAATCAATCCTCCTTTGTTCCACCCTGTCTCTGAGGTTTTTCGGATTAACTCCCAAATAAATTAACAGGCCTCTGCTGAATGGACCCTAGAGAAATAACAACCTTGATACTCCCTTTGCATATCTGGCAGGGACAATGATTCTGCAGCTTCCATGACGTGTTTCAGATTTCCAAACTCTGCATGAGCAATAGTAAGCTCTTTAAGTAAGAGTTCACTTCTTCAAATGCTACTGCACGCTTCCTAAGTGTTATGAAATGTACTTACAGGAAGCTCTCACCCTGCTAGCGGGGCAAATATTATGGGCCCATCACACAGAATGACTCAAGAATTTTGGCACAATGTTGCTGTTTGTTTGTTTTAAGGAAGCCTTCAAAATTACAAGGAAGATTTGAAGGGAAAATAAGTGTCTATATATTTTTATTGCCGTTTCTGTTCTGCTGCAGTTTGCTTTCCGCCAAAATTGACTTTATTCATCTCACTGTCCTCTGTGGCAAAATTATGCAACTTGTGTCATTTATGTAATTAATTATATAAATTACATAAACTATGCTGTCATTGTGTTATTCCACCTCATGGGGAAGTATGATCAATTATGCACGGTTTGAAGGCTGAAAGCAACAAAAACAGTGGATGCCAGCCATATTCATTGGATTGATTTCTGTTCTGGTCATGGGATGAAGAAACCAACACAGGCAATTTTTGCTTCTGTTTCTGTCACTATGGGGCATTCTTTTTGCTTTGCCAATTTGACACATTATAGTGAAAATACTTCTAATCATGACAAGCATCTTTGTGGATCCAGAAGTGGGAAAGTGAATGATCTGTCTCTATTTTCAACATACACACAGAACAGATGAAATTCATCCATCTAAATTTAAGATTATTTGCCCACAATTAGCAGGCCAATAAATAAGACATTTCAGATATACCATACTTACTGCAAGTCAAGCTATAGGTAGGCATACTACTAACCTAGGTATACCTCAACCACTGTTGCTTTGTACAAAATGTTATTGCTCCTCATATAGCCATCTTTTCCTGATCCACTTGAAAACAAAGCTGGTATATCTTAGATGGGAACTCTTGCAAACTGCAGTTCTTTGACCCTATTGCTAGCACAGGACAGACTTCACATTACTGAAAACAAAGTCCCAGGCAATTGTGTTTCATGGAGGCCAAAGACTCTGGGAGCCAAGGATGGATCACAGGTATGTTTGCCCTGAAAGCCAATTTCATTCTAATAAAAATCTCTAGGACACTGTCGGCACATACCTTGTCCCAGTTCCCTTCTGCTTTGGAATCTCACTTAAGTTTTGTGGAATCAGGCTATTTCCAGAATGTATGGAATGTGACCTTAATACTTTGAGCAGCAAGCTAGATGTTCATAAGACACAGCATTCATCATATCTGCCTTGCCAGTGGCAGAATTTATTTATTTTTAATCTAGAATTACACAGTAATTCTACACAACAAAAGAACAGGAAATGGTTATTGGACTTTTGCACAGTCTCTCTCTGTGTGTATAATATATACAGTGTGAATCTGGCTTCCTGTTTCGTGTGTGTGTGTTTGGCGGGGATAAAGGCAGGGTCTCCCAAAGTGTGGGGGGGCTGATGATACAACAGCCCTGCTGCTTATTCCCAAATGCAAGTCTACTTCAAGTAATCCTAAGAGAACTCTTGAGGAAAGGGCAAATAGGATGTGTTGAGTCTTAACGCTGTCACATTGTAAAAGCTTGTATGGGGGAGTTGAGTCATTCAGTTTGTCTGCTTTCCAAACCCCAGACCAAGGAAGCAGATCTTCTTCCAAGACATAGGCAACATGGGGAATAGCACAGCTCCACTGTCCCTTGATGTATTTGTAGAAACAGCTATATAGTGCCTTTCAGCCCCAATAAGAGCCTCTAAGGGGGCTGACAATGATTAAAAAACACCCGACCCTGGCACAATAGCAGTTGATAGCAGTCAAACCACAATGAAAACAAGCTTTGAGCTAGAAGCTGTCCTGACAGAGGGGATGGCCCTGAGGATTGCACTCCCCATGAGCCTGCAAATCCCAAATCAAGAGATCCCCACGGGCTTCAAAGAATCTATAGATATTTCTGTCTCAAGGTCAATGCATTTTCCAGGCAGTCAAAAAGCATATTTTACCTAGAAAAGCACAATACTTCCTTCACATTGTGTACCCATTGCCATTGCAGTATGGAATGTGGTTGCCTGAATGTCACCTATTCTGTAATTAGTGTCCAGTGACAGAATCTCTCCCCTTCAACAATATTACATTAGTAGCTCAAGCATGCTGATCTATTTTTAATCCATTTTAAATTATGGGGATTTTTTGTTTTGTTTTTAGGCTTTGTCCAGTACAATCCTATGCTTGTTTACCCAGAAGTGTTCCACAGTGTTCACTGAGACATATAGTGTAATGCGATGCTTGTTTATTTTGAAGTCCCTCTGAGGTTTTCTCCTGGGTAAATGGGGATAGGATTGCAGGCTTAATTGTTTGGAAACTGTGTGATGTCATGCCATTTTAAAAGCTTTTATAAAAGTTTTTTATTGCATGCAAGGGAGGTTGGGTAGTTTGAAATTGTGCTGCCCATTTCATACATGCCACTATTTATTTTTTTAAAGTGGCAAAGAATTGCAAAGTGATCCCACCACCCTCCATACCCTAATTAAAAAGAAATATGGGGAGATAGGATAATGCACTGTTTCTAAGATATTGTTGAAACATTGTTGTAGGGTGTTATACCATAATTATAATGCTGTTTGAGAATATTTTTAGTGATGCTGCAATTAATTGCCCCCCATTTAAATATCCTGCCTTTCCTCCAAGTAGTTCAAGGAGGTAGACATGGTTCTTCCCTAGTTTATCCTCACAGCAACCTTGTGAGGAAGGTTACATTGAGATATAGTGACTGGCCCAATGGGCAGGGTGGGGATTCCATCTCTGTCTCTGAGCTCGGGCTCAGGTGGAGACAGTAGGGCTGCTATGAGGCCTGACAGGCCTTGCTTGGCCTCACTGCCACTTGACTCCATCTGTTCCTCTTCCCTTCAGGGCTGGAGAGGTGCTGCCAGGCAGAGGAGACACAACTTGAGTAGATGCACATAGTTTGACCGGGCATAAACCAGCTTCCTACGTTTCTATTACAAAGGCATGGATGACCAGGGTACACCATATTCATATTTTTCATTCCTAAATCCAATCCATCCCATTTCTGCATTTAAAATACATCCCCCCCCCGCCTCAAAATACACATCTTAAAAGACATTTGTAGAGTGGTACCTTGGATTATAGACGCTTCAGATTACAGATGCTTCAGGTTACAGACTCCACTAACCCAGAAATAGTACCTTGGGTTAAGAACTTTGCTTCAGGATGAGAACAGAAATTGGGCGGCAGTGCAGCAGCAGCAGGAGGAGGCCCAATTAGCTAAAGTGGCACCTCAGGTTAAGAACAGTTTCAGGTTAAGAACAGACCTAATGAATTAAGTTCTTAACCCGAGGTACCACTGTATATGTTTTTGACCCAAGAAAGGTGTTGGAACATTCAGGAATGTACAATTGTTGTAAACCACTTTGATTGTATCAGTATTCATTAAAAAATAAATAAATAAATGCTGGTTCATATCAGAATACAAAGAGAATATCCACTCACCTGGAGCTCTGGGTGGACAGTCTTTGCCATGACTGTGGTGGGTCTGGGGAGGCCACCATCTTCAGTGCAGCTGGAGGAGGGGACAGTCAGCTGGAGCCAACCACATCTGGCAGCATCAGACAACCAGGTACTGGTAGGAAGTGCCCACGAGACCAATATCAGAATACACAAAGAATGAATTCCTCCAACATCCCTAGTTCTAAAGAGAACACAATTCACTCAAATTCAGTAAATTCTGTTAGTTACTTCAAACAGTATACTAAACAATGGCTCCAGAATAACCAGATCTACACACACTGATAAAGATTCAAAGAACTAAGTTTTCAGATGTAATTATTTTATTCCTAACATCCAGATCAGTCATTTGTTTCAACCATATGCTAGCAGGTAAGGTTCGAGGTAATTGTGTAAATTTACAAGGTCCTTAAGAACTTGGGTCTAGGATTCCTCAAGGACCACATGATTCCTCAATTCCCTGCTCAAGATAACTGAGGTCTTTGGGGGAATCACTGTTAATCATCTCCTTTGGCTTAGATGCATGGTTTGTATCTACCAGTATCTAGTACTATGAGCCCCATTTTATGGAAATCCCTTCCAGTTGAGGTTAGATAGGCCCCCTTCCAGCTGAATGTGCGGCACCTACTGAGGACTTTTCCTTTTCAGCAGGCATTGAATTCTAATTTTAGAGTTTTAACTGATTCTTATCTTTATTGAACTGGGTTACTTGTTCACTACATAATAGATAAAATAAAATAAATAATAACATCTTTTATTCTTGAACAGGAATTTAGAGCTCAGTAATACTGATAGACAATTTTTCCATGTGAATTTGTTTTCTCTTTTTTATTGTGTCTTCTGCAAAGTATTCTGGGTTTAGTCCTTGCAACGTGGAGTCTTTCTTTGAATGCCCTGTTCTTTAATCGGACACTGCCTTTCTTGTCCAATCCAATAATCCAGCAGAGAGATGGAAGGAGATGAATGCAATCACTTTCTGGACATGTTTTTCACAGAAAAGATTTTCAGGACTGTCTTTCTAGGTCAGTAATTCACAAGACATTTCATAAAAACTCAGTTTCTTTTCCCCTCTTGGCCCATTGGTGATAAATGAAAGAAAGACTGCTTTCAGAAACTTCTCAAATCCCATTACTAGAAACTAAGATCGTCAGAGACTAGCTTTCCTGGGTATCTTTCATGTTTGAGAGTTTGCAGTCAGAGCAGTCTTTTATGTTACAGAAAGAAAAAACACCCTGGAATGTCCAGGAACACCTCTAAAAGTATTCATTTAGAACATAGCATCTGCTAGCAGTACTGCAAAAATAAGAACATTAAAAAGAACCTGCTTGATCAGACCAAAGGCTCATCTAGTCCAGCACAGCCTAGATGACACCCTTGCACCACCAGCTTGCAGAGGTACTGTAGGTTAGATGGCACCCTTATATGTGGAGGTAGTAGAGTTTTAGTCATTAGATCCTGATTGCCAGGAATCCCAGTTCAACGCACACACATCCTTATGGATCCATGCCCTCATTGGCTTAGCTTCTTACTTTGTATTATGGGAAGGAAGGTTTTTATTTTCTGGCAGATTTATTGATTTGTTTTATAATTCTCTTATACTGATACTATCATGAGGCCTAACTCGGTGGATATATTTTCATTTTGTTGATAGTGATCTCTTAGAGTTGATTGTTAGTGAATCTGTCTGTTGTGGTTTGGGCTTGGTTTAAATCAGTTATCTTGACTATTTTTTTTTATTGCCATGGGGCCACTGTAGACATGGGCTGAATAGAAATAAGGATAACAGAGGAAAATAAAGGAGCCTGGCCTTTCCACTGAGGGCAAGGCAATCACTAATTTGATTCCAGACTTGGTGCTATTTCTAGTGTCAAGGACAGGGGTTAACAAATAGGTTTATAGGGGACCAAAGGGGACCAGAGCACATGTTATCTTCTCATTAGAAGGGGATGGGTGGTGTAAATGAGTAATTAGGAAGCCAGGTTTGACCAGGGGAAGGGGTGTTTAGCTAAAACACCTATTCAACCCAGTATGGTGAGTATGTGGACAAATAGAACACAAATAGAGCACAAATGATATCTTTCACGACATTAAATAAAGTTAGTCTTCAAAAGTCCAATGTGGAGTGGGTATTTTCTCATCTTTCTGTTCATTGGACTTGAAGCTCACAGAGAAAGGAGGCAGAGTCCATTTAAGAAGTCAGACAAACACAAAGACCAAAGTATATTTTGAAAATGTATTGTACGTGTTTATTCAGTACATCTGAAATGGCAATGTTGTCCCCTTACCACCAGCTACCCATGGCTCACTCTGGGACAATCTGTTAAGAAGAAAGTGTAGGAGACCTTTAACTGCTATAATCAAACCTGCATGACTGTATCATTTACTTTGTATATGCATGGAAAGATTCTTGTGGGGTGGGAGTGAGATGGGGATTGTTTGTTGTATGTTTTTCATTAAATTGAAAAAGGAATTTTAAGAAAGAATTAAGTCAGATGAGAACAGCACCTTGGACAGCTCTAAGAGGGTCTCTGCTCAGAAACTTTCTTCCCCCCCTAAGACAGCTACAGAAGATGTTATCTCTGCAGGGACCTAGAGCCATCTGAAACCTAGACCTGCAGTGTAGAACGCTCCACCTCTCCGGAGGAACTGGCTAAGAGGCTAAAAAGCCCTCACCTTATTTTGCAATCTGGAGCTTCTGCATGGCTGGGGATATAGTGGGGATATTATCCTATGGGTCAGAGGATAGTGGAAGGCTGTGTTTTCAGGCCAGGGGGTGTGACGGGGTGTGCTGGGTGGGTTGGGTCACCAAGTGTTTTCTTTTTCTTTTTCCCTGCCAGCAAACGGTTAATGAAATTCAGCTTCTGATTGGCTGGGGTTCCAGGAGAGGGAGTTGAAAAGGAGAGGTTGGGAGACATGTTGGGAGAGGAGAGAGAGTTGGTTCTGGGTAGAAACATCCACTCTGAGGAGTGTAACAAAAGCTACAGAAAGGAGTCTCTGAGCTTAGTGTGAAGGACAGTGTGTGGTGTCCAGTGAGAGTAATAGGCCAGGAATTAACTGGGAGACTGAGGCTGAGCCAGGAGAAGTAGAAGCTGGAAAGATACAGTCTACTTAGGTCTCATTCCAGTCAGGAGGGGAGAGATTCTGCTACAAAAAGAGAAGACTCCCAAACCAGTTAAGAGGTGTGTGGTGATCCCTTGGGTCTGTTACTTGGAGGACCTCAGGAGTAAGGTTGTCAAAGGGGTGTGTAACTGTCAGAAAATACCACCTTGTTAAGAATCAAAGTATTAAGCGGCAACAGCTGTACAACAGCTGAGAAAGAACTGAGGTGAAATAACTGGAAATAAGCTGAGCATTTACCCTTTAGTCTATAAACCTGTAACATCTACCTGAAGCTAAGTAACTGAACATAAGCAACTGAAGTTTAAAAGAAGCTGTGCTTGATTAGAAGTTGATAACAACAGTTAGATTTAGTATAAATATTATTAGGTGAATGGTTACCTGAAATAACATTATAACATGAAGTGTCCTTTGTTTAATACAATCTTTCTTGTTTATTTGATCAAATCCTACCTGAGACTCCAAATCATTACATTTTCCCTCACACAAGTCCCCCACTAGACAATCTGCAGTAATTTGTAGAAATTCAGGTAATTGGTGTACTGTGGTGGCACTATATTTAAGTGAGGGCCGGCCCTACGGCACCAGGGTGAAAAAGTGCTGTCGCGCCATCACAGGGGGCACCAAATACGGTCCTGATAGTTCTGCACCCAAGGAAATAGCCTGAAAAGCATTCCCTTTAGAGTCCACCACACGCTTGTCTCCAGATCATGGGCCATGACAATTTCTGCATTCTGATTTAATTCATCACATAGCACTTAATGAATCAATTCTTCTTACTTTTTTAAAAAGTTTATAAGATTTTTAGCAAGTTTCATGTGGAATTTGAAGAGATTTAGGTTGGAATATATTATTTAAAATTATATGTACATGACACATTAATATTTTCAACATTGTGTAGCTACATTACTAGTTTCTGCTCTGTGGGATGATTGTTATTTTAAGAATGCAACCTTGAAGAATGTACTGGTGGCATGGAAGACCTCCCTCTCCACCAAGACATAGCCTAAGCCTAAAGTTTTAAAAAACTTTGTGCTGGGATTGGTTGATTTAAATGAGAATATCTGGCTCCTGCACTTTCGCCTTATTCCTTCATGCTTCATCTGTCCAATTATCAAATCCCTTGCTGTACTGAGAGAATTCTGCTGTGCTAAGGGATTAACTGAACCCTCAAATATAGAATGTGCAGCGCTCTGCATCTTGTAAATTACAGTAACATGCACATCAGCCAGTTTTATCAAACACGCAATGATACACTCTTACAAACTAGATAAAGGAGAGCTCCCAAAGATCACCAGAAAAGGTATGGCACTATGGATAATACAGCAAAACGCATATGTAAACACTTGACGCATCAGTAGGTACCAAAATTTTCTTACCATTGCAATATGAGCTGGAAAAACCCATCAGGTAAAATGGCTTCCCATTTACTCTGCACAGCCTGGCAACATTAAGTTTTCTCTCTGTGACTGCAGAGGCAGATTATGGGGAGTGCAACCAGCTTGCCCATACTGGGTGCTGAGGGGCACCACAACAATGATGTAGAACAGAAGGTGAGAGGTGGGGGACTCTGAATTTGGGCGTTGCACAGGGTGTTGCTGAAATTTGAAAGTCCACCACTGCATATTGTTGCTTCAGACATAAACAATAGTACTCAGAAGTTCAGAACCTTCAATCAATATCTGCAGAACCAAAGCAATTTACTATATTTTCTTTCTCTGGTACGATCATTTTGAAATATCAGTAGCTTTCAAGGACAAGGCCCAAATGACACCCATAACAAATGCCTTCCCCACCTCTCATACTGGAGAACTTGGAACACATAATGCCTCTTTTTTTTTTTAGGATTCAGTTTATTGGCACACAACCAGCCATTATCACCTCCAAGAACCAGTATAGCACCTCAACTGCCTCTCCTGAACGGATACAGGTTAACTGTACTGTCTTCATAGTTGACAACTTGGGGTTGACTGCATATATTTTGCCTAGGATATTCCTGCATGCCAATTTTTCTTTGGATTCATCCCTACTTCCCAGGCCATTCAGGAAAAAGTGGAAGGAATAACTCATTGGTACCTCAAACACCAGGGGAACTGTGACATCTAGAACAAATACCATCCTGGCCTTTCATAATTCAACACTGTCAGCCTGCAATATGGATTCTCCATCTTAAAGATGAATTGCACCTTAGATTGCTCATGGCAGTTGTGTTTGTAGGCATGAAGCCAATGCACAATGGGTCCATTAAAAATGATGGGGGGGAAATAAATAAAGCTCATTTGAACTAGCTTTATAGACAGATCATTGAAATTTTCTAACCACACAGGATGCACAATTTCAAATTTTTTATTTAAGAACATCACTTTAGAATTAGCACACACATCTTAACTACTTTCATGATGGGTATAGATTATTGTTTCATTTCAGCCCCTTCCTCAAGTAGGAAAAACCACAACATAAAATCACTGTTTTATTGATGTTTTCATTGCTTTATTTCTGTAAGTCATTTGGAGACCTTTGCTGTGTAGAAAATAACTAGTAAGTTCAAATAATAATCATTCATAAAGGAAGGAGTGCATTTAAAAAAAGGAACACAGACTGAAAGTATTGCTTCTCCCTACTAAAAGTTTTTTTTGTTTTGTTTTGTTATGTATTTTGACTAGTAGTGTCAGAGCACACAATAGATCCATTCTTCATTCTGTGAAACCTTCAGTTGTATTTAAAAAGCTGAACCATCAAAACCCATTATCCTCATGAATAAAATCAAATTGGAAATCAGTGCAATACTTATAGAACCAAAATGCCGCTTTCCCTTCCACATTATTCCAAAATATGATAGACATATTGCTTGCTGAAGAGCTTTATTTTAAACTAAATAATAAATAGTAGTAGTAATAATAGTAATAAATAATTGGCATGTGGCATTTATTCCTTCTTGAAAGTAGTTGCATGAGTGATAGGAAGTAACAAGTTTTTCCTTGGAATATATAGCAAGAAGTTGCTTGGCTGAAGAGGAAATAAATAAAAAGGAGACAACATTCACTTTTCATTCTAAGAAAAATACTAAAATACGGTTAAAATACTTAATTTTAAAAAATCTTTGCTGAGGATTATTTGGATGAACTGGAACTCTGATTTGAATGTGACCCAAATTAGTTTGTTTTGTAAGTGGTCAAATGTGAACTGGAATTATTTTGGACATGTTGTACTAGAACTGTTTCCTTTTTAAAATGATCTTTCCACCCTCTGGGGTGGCACCCCTTCCCTATCCCATGTACAGAAGCCAACTGGCCTGGCAGTTACATCTTACCTTGGCCATGGTGATGGGATCGGATCCTGCACCAAATCTAAAGCAGTGGGACAGATTGGGGGGCATAATAGTCTGTGTGTCAAAAGAAGGGAATGAACTGGGGCTCAGGAAGTACAGCTGCTTCTCTCCAGTATCTGTTGCCTCACTCTGCCTAATAGTATGACTGGCCCTGACTCTCAAGTTTTCAGTCAGGGGTGCTTGCATTTACAAGCACTCTGATCAAATGCTTGCAACACCCATAATCACAGCTGACATAGTTTTTTTAAAAAACAACAACGTTTAAAGCAGCTGCTACTAATTATATCCAAAAAGATTACATAGCCAACCAGCACCAGCTACCAATTACTGGCAAAACACCCGGCAGCAAAAGTGTGGCTTTCTCATTCTCCTTAACTCATAAAGGAGTACTGCCAGGTGAACTTCTTTCGGAAGGCACCCCAAAAATGTAGATCAAAGTATCTTAGCCCACACCTCTGCAAAGCTGGAAGCAGGGCCTCATCTATGGAGACTGGTTAATGGCTGTTGCTGCTTTGACACAGGAATTTGGGCATAAGGTAGCAAAGTGCACATGCAAATCCTAGCATAGCTAGGCCTAACACTGGGAACTCAGTATCTGTAGAGAGGGGGTTACCTATAATTTATTTATTTTATTTGCAGATTTTTCTATGCCATCAATATTAAGCAAAAATACCAGGGTGCATAAAATCAACAAAATTAGTCACAAATCAGTAGATCAGCTTAGGACATTCAACATAGCTGGCTTATCCACCAGAAAATGGAAACCCTGGGTAAACAAATGAGTTCAAAAATTCAAAAGAAGAAGTTATAAAAATTGCGGTTTATCCCAACAAAGTTACATAAAGAAATATGGAAATTTATTCCTTCTCTCCTCTCTTCTTCACTCCAATTAGTAGGTTATGCTCATTATGCGATTATAGCTCTAGGTATAAACCTTGTGTAAGGATGAAGGTATGGCTTGGGGAGTCAGCACAAGAGATCAGTGTTAATAGTACCTGGCAGAATTTCTCTCGAGATGCTCAAAGCTTCAGGTCAAAGAATAAGTACCATATGCTGCACAGCTGGCAAATGCAGAAGGGTTTTAGTCATTTTAAATGGATGACGCCATCTCTGGGCATGAAAAGAATAATTTGCTTACTATGCTAGCATTGATACGTTGACAGAATGTTTACGACTGTATCTGCTACTGCGCCTGCTCCAGTGTGAGACTGAATGCATATTTAGTATGAGGTGTGGACAGAGGGAATGCACAATAAAATGCTAATCTGTTCTAATGGAAGCAAAGTAGCACAAAGTAGCACGGCTACACTAGAATGTGAGGGTGGATGTTTCCATTTGTCTCCAGGAGACAGAGAGAACAGGAGGGAGAGTGGGAGGGGACAGGGAGGTCAGTGTGGTGCAAACACATTGGCAGAGGTGCCAGATTGGCTCTGTTGATGTGTTTGTGTTGTGTTGCCTCTCGTCTCCTGGTAAGCAGCAGTGTCTCACCTGCTGTGAAGCTGGTGTAGTGACTCTGCTGCATCCCATTAACTGCTTTTGGGAAGTAGGGAAGTGACTGCTTCAGAAGCAACATGGATGGAGCACCCCTCTAAAAATGACTGATGGGTTGAAGGGATCATTGAGTGAGAGTCAAGAAAAGGCACCCCAGGATGGGAGATTGAGGTGTAGACTGCTTCCAGTGGGGAGGGCAACCCCTGACGTGACTGGAAGAGGAAAAATGTGATACTGTGGAGAAGACTGTAGTTACCAGTACTGACATCAATTGTGGAAATGGTAGTGGTTGAGCTGCTAAATCCTGTATAAGCCTGTGTGTGTGTGTGTGTGTGTGTGTGTGTGTATGTGTGTGTAAAATGCTATTGCTACTGAGGAAGGGAAAGGCAGAGGGTAAATTACAATGTGTGCTTTTATTTCTGTTATTAGTTGATTATTTGGGATTTATTTTATTGTTCCACTATTAGCTGATGGTTATATTTTTATTGCCTCACTTATTAGTTGAATTGCTGTTGGATTATTAAGTGCTACACACTGAAATCTCAGCTGTCACTTGAGACAGAGTACAATTTTGTGGTCTCAGTTATGTGTTATTTTGTATAATTGTTTATCTATTGGATGTTAGATGCTCTATGCTCCAGATAGGAGGAATAGTGAGATGTAAGGATCTTCCATGAACGAATAACCAAATCATAACATCTCACCTGTCTTGCCAAAAGGCATAATCACCCATACTACACTGATATTAAATTCATGTATTAAGAAGTAAACAAAACACAACAAAATGTCAATATTGCTGTTTCAGATCAAAACAAAAGAAAAAGTAAACATTGTACTCCAAGCATTGTATTTCAGCCCTGCTATGCCCCGTTCTATTCCCTGCAGCCCCCCATTCTGCCTTTTACCAGGTCCCAAAGCGCCCACGTGTTGCCAATCATGTGTCAGTTGGATGCACCTAAAATGATTGCCACCAGTTTTCCCTACAAGTCACTCATTTGCAACGGTAATCCTATACTTGGAATTATGAGGCTTGTAGGTGCATTTAGAATGGCATTCTCAGCACTGTTAGTCCTTTTCCTTTCTTGCAAATTGTGTACTATATTTCTGCACATTAGGCAATCTAGCTCCACCTTGTAGGATGTTCAACAATTTTTCTGTTTGATTGTATGCTGTTCATATTTCATATTCAGTAAACCAACCCTGTGTGATAATGTTGTGGCCACTGTGTCATGAGACAAAGATTCTTGAGAGCAGAAGAAGCAGTAAGGCCTACAAAATCATTCAAGCCTAAGCCTGCTAACTGTTAACAGCAAACTGCTAAGTCACTGTGACTCGTGACTCATTCTCCCTATAAAAGTAGCCAGTCTCGCTATGGGCCTCCATCAGAGAGCGTATGGATTGTGTATGGAGTAGTCTGTGGAATGGTGCTGTTGTTGCTGCTGCTGTGTAAAGCTAAGGCAGACAGAGTGGCTCCAGGACTCTAGTAAATCACTAACTAAGACTGTGCCTCTGTGAAGAGGCAGATAGCAGCTATGAGCACTCTGTGTATGCGCTTTAACTATCCTGTTTATGAACAAGTTTATTTTCTTCAGTAAAGTTTTAATTTGTTTATGAAGAAGACTCTGCGTGATTAATTTACCGCTGTGTGACACACTGAACAGAAAAGAAATCATTTAGAAGAAAATTATGCCCAGAAGTAACACTTAGTGCACACCTATGTATCCTGTGTATTCTGATTACACAAAGATCTGCATTTTTACATTTATTTATTTTTTAATAAAAGCTTTGCTTGCGAGGCTTCAAATTAAAATTGGGTAACTGAATGAACATAGTACTGTTTGGAATGCAGCTGTATCTCTGTGAAGATAATTTGCACTAGTCTTCCAGCTCTTTCTTGTAATAAGTGTTGTTGTTTTTCCTTTGTAAATATGGTCTCCAGTTGAGTGGCTTTGCAAAATAAAGACAGATGGCAGTGGATTATCTCTAACACTTCTTTTGCAGCAATGCAGTCATTACAGATCTTTCTAATGCGCTCACTACCGCTTTGTCCAACAGAATTTTTTATAACTCAATCACCAGCATTTAGGGAGTAGCAAACTCTATGCAAATTGTGATTTATGAGTTTTCAAAATGGCAAGGACACCACACGCTTTCCCGCAGAAGTTAGGCTCCTACACTGGTTCCAGATGCATATGTAGCCCTCTCCAGGCATCATCTAAATGTGTTAACTGAACATGCAAGGGGGGTAGTTGGGAGGAGCATGCGAGCTCCAGGCCCACATCATTATTCTCATTGCTCTTCACAAGTTGGAGGGCAACAGTCTGAAGTCGGGAGACCCCTGAACTTAGGTAGCTAACCAGCACTTTTTAGAACTTTGCCAGGGAAAATGATAATAGTGGGTGCCACACTCATCTCTGCTAACCTCCTTGTGTGCTTAGTTAATACATTTAGAGAACACCTGGAGAGTGCTTAAAGGACATGCTGTTGTTGTTGTTATCAGTTTTATTATTTACACCCTGCCCATCTGGCTGGGTTTCCCCAGTCACTCTGGGTGGCTCCCAACAAAATATTAAAAAGACGATAAAACATCAAACATTAGTCATTGTTGGGCTTTCACTGTTTGACGGAAATTTAGTTGTTGTTTTTTCCCTAGCTTTCGGTGTCTACAGTTAGACTGTGTTTGGTTTTATAGCAATTGTTTTGCATGCATGGTTTTATTATTGCTATTTTAATTGTGTTCTGTGAGTTGTAATGATGTGGTTTATCTTTTTTTTTTTATGTAAACCACTCTGTGGACATTGGGTGATTAGAATCAATATACTAGGAAAGAGGGCGCAGGGGCCTCCAACTCCTTTTACTTCATTTGGTGATCTTACCCTAAAGTTGTTTTATTTTTGCTGAAAAGGGTTTCAGGAAATCAAACACATAACTAAGAAGAAAATTTTGCCTGACCCTAAGTCCACTCTCCATTCTCTTTTTGATCCCGTCTTTGAAACATTGTTCTATAAAGACTTAGTGATATACAGTATCTTATTGTAGCAACTGGTCTGACAATTGCTAAGCACTGGAGAACTGTGGTCGGAGACTTGTTGGAATGAACTACCTAAATATGGACCTGGGCATTAATGGGAAACTTGACTCATGAGAAATGAACATTCAACTGACAAGTTTTATACCAAGCTCTTTCAAGTTTTATGACATATGCTACAGCAAAAGATCATGGATTGCATCCACCGGGGATGCATAGACACATGTGGGAAAGCATTTTGGGATGGGATGGATTACATAATGCTCACTGGTGCAACCAAGGAGAGGGTGAAGAGGGAGAGTTGGGGATTTGTTTTTCCTTTTCTTGTTCTGCACCTATAAAACTAATATTATTAAATAAATAATATTTGCAAGACAGGAGTGCCTGGCGTGCTCTGGTACATGGGGTCATGAAGAGTTGGACACGACTAAACAACAACAATTTGCAAATGGATGCATGCCCAAAGTGATCTGAAGCCACCCCCATTCTTACTCTCCTCCCTCCTTGTTTCATGCATTTCACATCCTCCCCAGCCTGGGTTGCTTCCAGTATCAGAACAGTGTTGGGGAGAAAGTCCCTTTAATACAGAGTTGGGGCGCTGCATTATTTGCATTTCTCATTCCTGTTTCTTCATGCACCTTTTGAACTGTCAGTGTTGGCACATTTTCCCCTATTGCATGCCACTTCTGCTGCCAGGATTCAGTCTTCATAATTGGATATTCTGCTTTCCCTGATTTGAACCTCCTGCTTATTGATTTGATTAATTGCATTTCTATGCCACTTTCCATTCAAAATAAGCCGAAGGGGCCTGCAAGCAATAAACAACAACAACAAAACTAAAAACACCATAGTTACAGCACAGCTTATATAATTAGTAGGTCATTAATAAGACAACTATAAATAATTCTAACCTATTTTAAAAATACAGCATCTAAAAAGTGAGCTAAGCATTATTAAACTCACCACTACCACCAAGAATAGTCCAATAATTATTCTCTCCACTCACTTCATAAAAATACATGGCCAGCATACAAGAGGACTATGATCCAACAGAAATGCCTACAAAGAGATCTGTAGTGTAACAAGCATCCAAATCATATAGATGCATGGGCAGCAGCCCTACTCCCAGCCAAGCTGCTGTCCCTTAAACTCAAGCTCTCATCTAGAGACTGGGATAAACTCTACACCCCTTCCTCTGGGACTTCACTCTCACTGAAATGAATCCTCTTCCAGGCCCCACAAACAGTAGCAATATAAAACAACCAACAAAGTTGGTGATATTCCGCAAATGCAATTCTGGTTCTAAACGCAGCATAAAGAGTCTCTATAGTATACTGTATTTTAAAATGGGGTTTCAGAGTTTTTAGGGGTTTTTGAATGCTTTATATAGATTTTCAATTTCATTGTTCTGTATGGGACAATGACAATAAAGATATTGTATATCAATATTCTTGTGTGGCCTCGTTGTCCAACAGTTATGACCCCCGTATAGGATAGCTCTATCTACCTATTTAGAAAATGTCCCAATTGCTTTAGAATCTCAAAGTTGGTTGCCATCAATTTGTATTTTAATTAATTTTTATAATGTTGCACTGTTTTAGTGTTGTTAGCCGCCCTGAGCCCGGCTTCGGCTGGGGAGGGCGGGATATAAATAAAATTTATTATTATTATTATTAAAGTGATGTACAGAAAATCAAAATCAAATACAATAAACCAGTGTTTCAAAGCATAATACAAAGTAGAGATCTTGTAGCATATGAAAGAACCTCAAAGCCATGGACAAAATATAGATCGAATATGGAATAAACAAAAGCTCAAGTTGATATAGGATATGAAAATCAAATATAGTATGTATAAAAGAATCTGAAAACTGCATGCAAAGTGTAGGTCAAAATACAATACCAAAAAATCAAACAATATACCAAGCAGAACTCAAAGACAATAAATAAATACATCTCAAAACAGAATACGAAAGAAAATCAAATAGAGTACGAAATATGAATAATCAAATAAACCATTTTTAAACCAGTAATGATTGGAAAATCCTAATCACTCTGTCAAGCAAAGACACCTGACCAGATAACAACTTATACAGCCTTGGAATTAAAGTAAAGATAAATCAATAATGTCGTCTCCTTGCCTCATCCCCAAAGGCAGCTCTGTGTCGATAAAATTCTTGCTCCAAACAGCAATAAGCAACTTTATCTCACCAATATTCCAGCTGCTCAGGCTCTTTCCCTGAGCTATAAACTCCCACTCCCAACCACCCATCAGACCAACTACTATAACCTTCGTACCTTCCAAAACAAACAGAAAACTGAGCAGGGAAGAAGAGAAGAAAGGAAGAGGAAAGGGTGGGAACCCAAAATAGAAAGGGGAAGGAAAGAGAAAGAGAAGGTTAAAAAAATAATAATAATCTACTACTGAGAACTTAGGAAGCGGCCTTATACCAGGTCAGACCATTAGTCCAACTAGCTCAGTACTGTTGGCAGCTCGCCAGGATTTCAGAGAGGAGTCTCTCCCAACCCTAACTGGACATGTTAGGGATTGAACCAGGAAACTTCTGCTTGCAAGGCAGACACTCTGCTACTGAGCTATGACCCTTCAAACAGCAGCACCCTTTAAATAAGTCTATGGGCCAGGTCTTTCACATTACCCACAGCTGGTTTCAGTTCTCTCCCTCCAAGATCAACCAAGACAAAGAAATAGCCCAGGTCAGCAGGGTAGCTAAGGAATAGGCAGGCAGATGGATTTAACAGCTTATCTACCATTCCCAAACTCCTACCCCAGTGAAGCACTGAATTCCAGTCAGAATTCTTATCTTCCTAAGACTCTCATGGTCATGATGGCTCTGCTCCAGGCGTACATCTTCTTATAATCTATACTAAGTAAGTTAAGGGTAGCCAAATAAAATCTAATGCTGAATAATGAGTTGTAGTCCAACAACATCTGGAGGTCACCATGTTAGCAACCAAAGTTGCAGACCTTGTCCTGTTTAAATATTGTTATATTATGTTCCCCTAATGTAGCAATCCCCTCCCTTTGCAAATCATCCTGGAATGCCATACAGAAAGATTTAACACATCTGTTGATAACTAGCATGGAATCTTGAGGAAACACGTCTCATAGAATACTAGTATAGCACATCAGAACTTCATTTTGCCACACATTTAGCTATATGAAATGCTCAGGCGAGAGCTCATACTCAGAATAACCTCCAAATGTCAGCTCCATCCGTCACCCAACCCCTGTGGCTGCATCATCGCCATCATCCTATGCCAATGAGTTAAGTTCCATTTTCACATGCAAGTTTGTCACTTCAGGAGATGTGTCAGTGTATTTATCACACTGCGTAGGCAGAGGGTAACCTTGGCATCCCTCTTTTCAATCACATTCATAGCCTTGTGAATATTTGCCTGAATCAGTGTGATGGATTCAAAAAGCCGAGTCCTGCTTGTATGCAGAATGGCATTTCATTTCTATGACGGCAAGTTTCCATTACTGTTATTATATCTGATCCAAGTTGTTTATTCATTCCTGTTGTCTACCCCAAGGTCAGACTCCAATGGCTCTTTTCAACTGATTTCTTTCCCATTCTCTTCAAGTGGCGCTAGGTCACAAAAGATGGCTACACATTTGTGCAAAAATTATTATTCACTGTTAATTATAAAAGTGAAGGAGAGTTATCTTTTGCTATTCTTTTTTTGTGGTTAGATAACCTGCCTCCTTCCAGATATCTGAAGCTGCAGTTTATAATGTGCCAGTCACAAAATACACAAGCATGCTGCCATATATTAAATGGTGACATGATCAAAGTGTATAGAGTTATATATAGTTTAGAGAAAATGGACATGGGATGCTTCTAGACTGTTGCTATTTACTAGTGAGAGTCAATCACAAACCAGCAGGTTGCACAATTATACTTGATTGGAAGGTCTTGTGTAACAGACCTGCTTCTTCAAAGTATCGAACATTTGGCAACAAGGAAAGTGACAGGGAACTGCACTGGAAAGGGTGGGCAACACTTGCTTGGATACAACATTATCTAACCTTTCCACTACAGTGGGACCTCAGGTTACATACGCTTCAGGTTACATACGCTTCAGGTTACAGACTCTGCTAACCAAGAAATAGTGCTTCAGGTTAAGAACTTTGCTTCAGGCTGAGAACAGAAATCGTGCTCCGGCGGCACAGCAACAGCAGGAGGCCCCATTAGCTAAAGTGGTGCTTCAGGTTAAGAACAGCTTCAGGTTAAGTACGGACCTCCGGAACGAATTAAGTACTTAACCCGAAGTACCACTGTAACTGGGGAATGGAGGAGAAATTTGATTCATTTAACACTGTTGAACCCACACTTTCCAAAACAACATATGAACCGGAATACACATTGTGACGCAGTTCTCCAACCAAACAATGTTTACAAAGATGCATATATTGTGGGGAAGTGTGCATAAAAACAATTATATTCATGAAAGGAACATACAAAAATGCATTATATTAGGGGGACTTACACACATTAGTGAAAACTGCATATAAAGTGTGTTTACTAGGAAAAATTTGCACTAAAATGGTAATGAATTTTAATGAGGATTTTTGTTGCAAATTGCTGTAAGATGTGGAGAACTTAATTTGATTTGTAAAAATGAGAAACAAGAGAGAACCTAAACTGGCAGATCCTTCCAACCCTACTCTCAGCAAATCAGAATGTATATTAATTTAACAGACAACATGCATATGAAAAGTAGCTAGGGCAGTGAGGTCCTAAGACCCCTATAAATGCCATTGGGTATTTTTCTTTCCAGACTTGAAGTAGAAGTGTCCTAGCCACCATAAGGAATCAAAAACTCAACTTTCACTGTCCATCCATTAATCCATTAATATAGTTTAAAAGTACATGAAAGTCTGTAAATATCAAGGATTTCACCAATACAAAAGTGCTGTAACAAATTAAGACCAAAGGGTAGATATCACTGGGGAAGCTGACGTCATAAGAGGCATTCTCAGCATTACATCTTCCACATCTGTATTATAAATGCTTTCCTATGCAAATGTTGTAGTATGCTCAAAAGACTGCCTTTTCCTGCACCAATCTCAATTTGACGTCTAAAGAAACATTTTGTATAGACTCTATACCAATTTTCCATTGTTTACATTGTATAATACCGTCTAATTCCCTGCTCTACACTTCTCTAAATTTCTAAACTTCTACCTTACCAAAATCCATTTAACATGGGTTAAATATGGGTTTAGTTTTCTGTAAGTACCAAACAGTTTAAAGGTAAAGGTACCCCTGACCATTAGGTCAGTCGTGGACAACTCTGGGGTTCTGCGCTCATCTCGCTCTATAGGCCGAGGGAGCCAGGGTTGTCTTCAGACAGCTTCCGAGTCTTGTGGCCAGCATGACGAAGCTGCTTCTGGCGAACCAGAGCAGCGCACAGAAACATTGTTTACCTTCCCGCCGGAGCAGTACCCATTTATCTACTTGCACTTGACGTGCTTTCAAACTGCTAGGTGGGCAGGAGCTGGGACTGAACAACAGGAGCTCACCCCATCGCAGGGATTCGAACTGCCCACCTTCCGATTGGCAAATCTCAATCTGAGCCTCTCAGCTGGTATAATGTAAATATTCCACATTCTAACCATTTCTCCCAAGACTGCTTCTCTGTCTTCAGATCTGCATTGCCCCATATGGTTAATTTAATGTGAGCATATGGATTAAATTGTAACTGACAGGCCAATAAATAACATGTCTCTCTAGCTTCTAAAATAGGACAATTTTTGAAACTATTTATGGAATAGGAACTTGTCTAGTTTGCCATGGAGTTCAGTTCCTTCAGAAAATTTCCATATTTTAAAATCTGTACATAATCAAATGTGCATGTGTGTACAGCTAGCACACTGCCAAAATAAGTGAAGTCTTGGTGTGATAATTAATAATATGAGTATGGAATCTTAGGCTGAAGGGTGGGTAATAAAATATTACAACAACAACAACAACAACAACAACAACAACAACAACAACGATTCCTTTTGTGCAGCTTTTTATTAATATATACATATGCACTCGCACATTAACAAAAATCTGGATGCAATCATATAATAATCGCACTGAGAGTGCAGCTTTTTTGCAGTGCTTTAGAAATACACACACACATTTGGTAATGCAGAGTGGGGTGGAGAAGAGTCACAAATGAATTGAAGGAATCGATAGCTGTGCATTCACAGTGCTCTGAGCAAAGCTGAAAAATAAAAATCAATCAAATCATGATGGATTCAGATTCATCAGTTCTACTTGAGAAACAAGACCAAGTAATTTTGACCTGTACAAGCCTGGGGAAAATTTGAATGAGGAGAAAGTGGCATGCTGTTATAGTGCAGTGTTGCTGACTGAGGTCCAGTGGCGTAGCGTGGGGAGTGCAGGGGGGGCGGGCCGCACCGGGCGCAACATCTGGGGTTAGGGCAAATCCATGGGTTAGGGGGCGCAAATCCACGGGTTAGGGGGCGCAAATCCACGGGTTAGGGGGCGCAAATTACTTGCCTTGCCCCGGGTGCTGACAACCCACGCTACGCCACTGCTGAGGTCCATTTGTTGGCAGCTACCATGTTGTATGTTAAACCATATGATATGGACCCTATGTGTACAGAATGCATATGCTAGGATAAAATTTGCATCAAATGTATATAATAGTGAAAATAAGATATAAAAATGCATTATACTATGCAAAATTGCTTTGAAAAATGTGTGTATTAGGTAAAATTGCATACAGAAATATTGCGGAATTTTGCACTAAAATGCTGGTGAGTTTTCATAAGTTAAAGCAAACTGATGTTGAAATGTGGATAACTGAAGACTTGAAAAATGAGAAACTGCAATTGATGGATTCGTCCAACCCTACTGAATGTGTAATGTAGTTGTTCTCACAAATGAATCCCACTGTGTTCAAGGGGACTTAGTTTATGGCAAGTGAGTGTAGATTTGCTGCTTATCACACAAGACTGCAATATTATGCCCACTTATCTATACACGAGTCTCTTTAAATTCAGTGGGACTGAATTTAAGTAGTATAGAATTGTGCCACATTGCTATGTTTAAAGTCCAAATCTGGAGCAAAAATAAGCAGGCCAGATAAATATAACAGCTTGGAGTAAAAAACAAACCAAAACCAAAACTGTGCAACTAGATAAGCCATGCCTTAGGGGAATGTGGTCTCATGTGTCTCAAACAGCTTCTCCTTGTGCCACACGACAAGCCTTTTTAAAATAGATAAATAACATAGCACTGGTCCTGCTAAATCCGGTGGATGCACCAAAAGTGGCACTTCCCCCCCTCTTCTTTTAATTGACCTTTTTTGGGTTTTGGACAGAGCAGTGATTTAATGAGCTTGCAGCAGACTTAAGTATAGCAGCAGCAGTTCTAACCTCAATTTCACACATGCTGCCCAACTGCTTCATGGCTGACTGCAAAATTTGGCCTCAAACCAACAGGTCAAATTAAACATGCTTTAACTAAACATTTTATCAAGGCTGTGCTATGTAATCTAATTTTCTATTGCCGCTTTGCGTATAACTGTGTAAACCAATGCCACAGAGCTTTCGTGGTTCTCTCCTAGAACATCTTAAATAAACAGGAAATAGATGTAGCCTATTAATTCACACTGTATTAACTCCAATTTCTGATGAAATTACATGTTATGTTACATCATTTAAATTATGAAAAGCTGCATTATATTTAGAATGGTTGTGGCCACAGATCACAAAGGAAGTGAAGGTTGCAAACCTTCATTGTGTGACGAAGGTTTATATTAAGTGTTAATGTATGAGGAGGACAATTTTAAGGCTTAGGAAGGCCAGAGTCAAATGTGGCTTCCTTGGGGGCATGGTTCCCAGTGGCCCACTCAGAATTAAGAAGAATATGTAGGAGCACTGGCTATGGCAAAGTGGTTATCTATTAATTCTCTTTGTGGAATGGGACCTACTTTCCACCCATACTCAAACTAGCCTTCTGGAAAAAGGAGCTCAGGGCCAAAGGCTCTAGTTACTGAATGAGTGTGTGTGTGTGTGTGTGTGTGTGTGTCCATGGACATATTTGTCTGAATGTGCATGGACATTCTCTCTCTGAATTAGCAAGTACAGTGTGTGTGTGTGTGTGCGCGCACGTGTGTGTAAAACAGAGGGAGTTTGTGCTGGCCAATTTCAGACCCTCTAAGTGTCCCTAAGTTCTGGATTTTGATTTGATCCAGATCATCCCAGGTTTTGATTTGATCCTGAAATGTCCCTTTTTTCCTTAGGACATCCCTATTTTCATCAGATAAATGGTGGAGGGTACAGAGTTATGCGACCCCCGAGCCAACCAGATAAGTTACTATACTAGCTTTAGAAGACATCTAAAGTCAGCCCTGTATAGGGAGTTTTTTTTTTAATGTTTAATGTTTTATTACGTTTTTTATATATGGTGAAAGCCACCCATAGTGGCTGGCGCAACCCAGTTAGATGGGCAGGGTATAAATGAAAAAAATGATGATGATGAGGAGGATGAAATAGAACATCCCTATTTTCATTAGAGAAATGTTGCAGAGTATGCAATTTTGCCATACTCACCACAGACATGCAGCCCTTAGTGCAGGGGTGGGGAACCTCAGGCCTGCAGGCCAAATGTGTCCTTCCAGGCCTTTCTGCCCTTGGGACTTTCTCCAGGCCACACCACCTCCTCAGGCCGTACCTTCTCCCCTCAGGCCACACCTCTGACCAGCTGTGCTTCATACCATCTTGGAATGTTTTTTTTTTCCTGGCTGGAATGTATCCTTGACCTCTGATAATGCTTCACAGTTGCCTGAATAGAGGATAAAGGGGGTGGTGAATGTGTGTTAGGGACAATTGTACAAAAGTAAAATTTGGATTCATTGTTCCACTCACTTTAGCCTCTGAACCCATCCACAAGTGGCATGTGCCCTATACAGGGCTGCCTAGAAGGTCATATGGCCAAACAAAGAGGGTGTGGCCACGTCTGCATCTAGCATTCGGTTTTGTGTCAATGTCTTCCATTTGTATTTCTGCTTTTGTAGGTGGGTATTAATTTAGGCATTCGAACATGAGGGGAAAACCTCCTGATACAAGGCTACCTTCAGATGTATTCTAAAAGTTGTGTAATTCTTTATCTCCTTGACAACTGAAGGGAGTATGTTCCACAGGGAGGGCGCCACTACTGAGAAGGCCCTCTGCCTGTTTCCCTGTAACTTCACTTCTTTCAGTGAGCGAACCAGCAGAAGACCTTCAGAGGAGGAGGAGCTCAGTATATCCCACCTTTCTGCCAAGGAGCTCAAGTTGCTATACAAGGACACTCCCTCCAAATCTTCACAACAATCCTGTAGGTTAGGCTGAGAGAAACTGTGACTATCTCTGGGTGGGTTTCATGGCATCCAGTGAGTTTCAGGGCTACACTGGGATTTTAACTCTGATCTCCCAGGCTTAGTGTAACACTGCAGCCACTACACGGTACTGACTCTCTGCAGTCCATACCTATCTTATGAACAGATAGGAACTTCTTTGTCCAAGACTTCAACTGGCTTCATCCAGGTTATGCTGGTTTAGATCTTACACAGAGCCCAATTTCAGGGCTGCCTTCACCTGTCACAAGGTAGATCAATACTTTCTTGCAAATGGAATAAAAAAATTCTTTCAGTGATTTACCTTCTTTCAGTAATTAAGCCAATAATTTTAATCCATTCTATAAACACACACACGGCAAAATGTTACTTTTAAGTAGCCAGTTAATGATTTAGCAATACACGTAATGAATTTCCTGTTGAGATCATTATTTCTCCCCAAATAGTGGAAAGCATTTACACTAATTCACTTCAAAGTTTATAATAAAAATAATGGAATTCCTGTTGAGGTTATGTCTTCCAAAATATAGGAAAGCATTTATACTAATTCACTTAAATGTTCTCCCCACAGCTGCTTTGGAAGCTGGTTTTAATGGCATTCCATATGCAAATTGCATGCATTTGGGGAAGGGCTGTAGCTCAGCAGAAAAATAACTTCTACAGTACTTTGCATGCAGAAGCTTATTGGCTCAGTCTCCAGCATCTCCAGGTAAGGCTTGGAATCCTTTCTGTCTGAAACCCTGGAGAGCTACTTCCAGTCAGTGCATGGCAATAGTGAGCTAGATGGGCCAATGGTCTGCCTCAGTATAAGGCAGGGGCCTATGTGTTACTTTCGTGTGATTTTTAGAGAGACAGAATAGCCTGACTGATGCACCCACTGAGGCTAGCTCAGTCGGCAGAGCACGAGACTTAGGGTCATGGGTTCGAGCCCCATGTTGGGCAAAAGATTCCTGCATGGCAGGGGGTTGGACTAGATGACCCCCGGGACCCCTTCCAGTTCTACCATTCTATGACTGTATGGTTCTAAGTGGTTCCCAGAAAGTGGTATATGGCGTTCCTGGTCATGGAAACAGAACTTTACAAACCTATTGTAAATACCGATCTGTTGCAAATTTATGTTCCAAGCTATAAAGATGCACAAGCAGCTTTTCCAGATTCATTACTGGTTTTAATTTTGTCCTAATCTAGCTTAATTTTTTCATTATGAAAAATATATTGACTTTCTTCTACTTTTCAGCTTTTTCATTGTATGGAATGAAATACTTTGGAGGGGGGAATGTGAAGTGTTGTGGACTATAAATGTGACTGACTGTTGTGTGTTTCAGTGTTTTCCCACAAAACCTGTCAAGATGGGGCAAAGCTTTCTTGATGCAAATCATAAATGGGCTAGGAACAATGAGTGGCATCTGTGAATGGGTGTTTTGCTTTTTAAAGGACATTTTATAGAGTTCTAACTTTGCTTCTTATTGCAAATGCACAACTGACACATTCTCACAATGTTGCTTAGGAGATGCCATTCAGGAAGGTCCAGCATCAGCATGTATCAGCCTTGTGGGGCAACAGCTAGAGAAGGCTATTGCCCACATGCACTGCACATAGACTTCCCAGAGCATCTGTATAGCCACTGAGGGAACTAGAATAGTCAAGGGAATAAACTTTTGGTCTGATCCAGCAGGGGGGTTCTTATATACTGATCCATGTACTTAACTGTGTTATTAAACCATAATCATAATCAAGCAGTCAGTATCCCATAGCCATTGCTCAAGGGACATTTGCAGAGGCACTAATGCGCACACAGAACTTTGTGCAAACAGGAGTTTCTTCATTTACTTCAGGGTTGAGGAGTATGTGCATTTGTGTTTGGTGTTTGGTATGTGCATTACAGCTCAGTAGAGAGGATGAATTTAACAATCTCGTTCAAACCCTGCTGACCTTATGACCACACCACATTATTTGGGGGATTACTCAGAGTTAGCATGTAAACCTAGTCACAAGTCTTCCCAGGAAAGAGACCATGCTTAAATTAGGCAATGCAGTCTCCCCTTTACCACGGTTTGCTTCTTTTGCTGCAGCACAAAGGAAGCCCACATAAGACCCTATCAGAACTGTGTGATTTAGAATTTGCACAGACAGTGGCTCTTTATATGCTCACTTTAACACTAATCGATACAATCTCTCTTTAGTTTTGAATTAAGCCGTGAACCCCACAGTAGAAATAAGTACATTATGAACTGTAAGGAAACAGAATCCTTCATCTACAATTTTAAAATACTGAATGAATAAATATTTGCCGCATTCATATACATTTCCATTTTGGAAGTTGGAGTGGTGGTGGTTCTGGGGTAAAACATTATAAAATGCTTATAGAATGGTAAATGAAGAGAGGTCAGATTGATTTGCTTTTTTTTAGCCTAATAATTTCCAGCTGGTGTATCCATGCAGTTAAATGGTTGATAAGTTCCTGAATTATATGACAATGTATGTATACTTGGAAGCACTTGTTTCAATGTTATGTATGCTTACTCAGCTAAGTCAGTAGGTCTTGCATTCAAGGAAACAAACAATTGAATGGGTTATGCACACCTTTTGTGAATGAAAGGTTTGTCCATTATTTATTTACTAGGAGAAGTGTAAGATGATGGCATAAAATAATTTTTTTGAAAAACATCAGTTGAAATAGTGCCAGTTAAGAATTAAATATATATTTTTCTGCAAATAAAGGACACATTCACTAGGGAAAGTTTATTGGTAATAACAATCTTGATTGCCTGAGAGCTTTTGTGGAAACAAAAGGCTATTACATTTGGCATCATGAAAAATTCAACATGTTTTAATTTTATTTTAATGTTTCAAATGTACTAAGCATTTCCCACAAATTAGAAAGCTAGATGATATTTATATCTATGCTGTGCAGCATGATGTCTATGCAAAAATAACCCCCACTGTGTTCATTGTGTCTTATTTCCAGGTAAATGTGTAATTCCACCTTGTTCATGTTTTAGTGAAGCAGACTGTATGCCCAAAATGAAACATGTGTCCTAGTGTTTTCCTGTATCAAGCTCATAAACATTGCTTTAAGTGCCTTTACGGTATCAGTGCTAGTTGAACTTGCCATTATTTAGCATCTTTGCACCAGAAAATACATAAATCAACTGACCTACTGTCAGCATGGTCCATTATAGGTTCATTTCTGAACTATCTAACAGCAAAGGGCTGCACTGGGGATCCAGAAGAGGCTCACAACCTGTCCTGGCTCATGCTGGACAAAGGATGATTACCATTTTCTGCCAAAAATGTTATATACCACCAGTCAGTATGGTGGTACATAAGCAAGGCAAAGTTCAAAGGTGCAGCAGGTTCAAGCCATGGCTACACAGGCTGTTCTGTTGATCCAACAGTTGACATGCCCCCTGGCTTGCTGTTATATTATTATTTATAACAACAACATCATTTATATTTTGTACCCCACCCATCTGACTGGGTTGCCCCAGCCACTCGGGCAAGCATTAAAAACTTCCCTATAGTACAGTGCTGCCTTCAGGTGTCTTCTAAAAGTTGTGTAGTTACTTCCTTTACAACTGATGGAGGGCATTCCATAGGGAGGGTGCCACTGCCAAGAAGGCCCTTTGTCTGATTCCCTGTGACTTCACTTCTCACAGTGAGGGAACTGCCAGAAGGCCCTCGGATCTGGACCTCAGAGGGGCAGGCATGGTTTTACTGCAGCAAATGGGATGTTTCTTTGGACTGTACAAGTAAACAAGAACCCTTTCAGGTAAGTTGGGTCTCAGCAGTCTGTTCACACTGGTGCTGGTATCTCCGAGTCCTAGGTAATGGAGGTCTCAGTGGGTACATCTTTGGTCACCTCATCTGTAAAGTAAGGACAGAGGCAGGCTTTCTGGCAACATGGAAGGCAGTGCTGGAACTAGCAGTGAGGCTGGCATGGAGTGCTTGAATGACAGGAGGGTAGGCAGAGCAGCGTGTCGGGGTAACACATCACTGGGACCCTCCCTGAGATTGTTGAGCAGCAACTCCTCCAACTCCTCCCATCCCTCATCTTGATCAGGCCCTCCAAGATGTATCATTGGGATTCATAATACAACCGAGGTTTCAATGTAGCTCCCAACAGTAAAAGATCTATCTAATAGCTAGAGTGGGAAAAGTTGAGGGATGGAGCTGGCCTTTCACCAGAGCTGATGGAGTGAGCCTGCTTCCCAATTTTCCTATGGCTACAACAGTAGACATTCCTCTATAGAAGAGATGTCAGATCTAAACATCCTTTGATTGTTAAGTCTTCTCTTATTTGAAATTGACAAAAGCTTACTAGTTTTAGGTAGTTTCATTACACTAAAATGAGCAAATTCTGTTCCATCGAGACTTAATAACAAAGGGAAAATACAAATATTAAAATTCATGCTGCTAAAATGTATTCATCTAATCAGGAGCTTTCACTGATAAATATATTATAAATTAAAGAGATTTCTGTTTTGCAGATTTAAAAAAGTGATCTCAGAAGTACAGTGAATTGCCACCAAGATTATCTCATTGGCTTATTAGCAGCTTACATTTCAAGTAGTGCCAGAAGTTATGGGTTCTAATATGAATGCTTTTCTTCAACCTGTGCTATGAAATAGTTTGAAATATGAAAACAAGTGAACTGTCAAGACTACCAGATGGCAAAAGTGTTGCTAGAATATACCAAGGGAACTGATGTTTGGATATAAAGGTTATGATGGCTAAAAGCATAACTACTTATAGCCAACTTTCTTGTGAATGGATCCCATTTGCACTGTACAATGCAGAAATGGACAGCTTTTACCTCTGAGGGAATGCAGTAACAAGAACAAGGCATGTCCAAGCCCCCCTTCTCTGTCTCCTTCTAGAAGAAAACACTAACTCAATAGGTACTGTCTCCCTGTAAAAGTGTATAATGTGGAGTTTGCATTTTTAAAAATGGGCAGAGTTGGAGTTTCATGGCTCAGCAGGAAGTAGTGTGCAAGAGATGCCATACAGAATAATTTCCTAAATATCTAAACTCCCCATTAAACTTTCACAGGTAGGCAGTACCTATTTACTGTTTTCTTCTGGAAAGAGACAGAGACCTAGCTAATACATGCCCTGCACTGTATAGAGGATGCCCTCAATTTTCATGAGTCTCTATCCTTTTGGATCTGTTCTTGGGATAGAGGCCTTGGGTCAATCCCTTTTCCTCCAGCTCCTCTCACTTTGTCATCCAAGCCACAACCCAGTTGGGTGAGCCTCTGCTGGCCAGCAGTAGGGCACTGTGCTTTTGACCTGTTCAGAGACATAGCCTTGCCAACAAAGGTCCGTATAGTTAAAGCTATGGTTTTCCCAGTAGTGATATGTGGAAGTGAGAGCTGGACCATAAAGAAGGCTGATCGCCAAAGAATTGATGCTTTTGAATTATGGTGCTGGAGGAGACTCTTGAGAGTCCCATGGAATGCAAGAAGATCAAACCTATCCATTCTTAACGAAATCAGCCCTCACTGGAAGTGAGTGCTCACTGGAAGGACAGATCCTGAAGCTGAGACTCCAATACTGTGGCCACCTCATGAGAAGAGAAGACTCCCTGGAAAAGACCCCGATGTTGGGAAAGATTGAGGGCACAAGGAGAAGGAGACGACAGAGGACGAGATGGTTGGATAGTGTTCTCGAAGCTACCAGCATGAGTTTGACCAAACTGCAGGAGGCAGTGGAAGCTCTGGTACATGGGGTCACGAAGAGTCGAACACGACTAAACAACAACAAAAGCTGTCCTGCCTGCATCAGCATACACAGCTTGGGAGAAGCCAAGTTAGGACCAGAAATGGAAAGAGCAATAAAATCAACAGACAACAACAAGCATGCCATTAGACTATCTTCCATAGTCAGCCCCTCATTCATCTCAAAGGAACACGTGGAGGAGAGGTACCCAATGACCACCACCCAAATTTGGAAGCAATTCACTAGATTTGTTTTTCTGCTGGAAGCATGGATTTGGTACCAAAGCAGGTTATGGATTCATCATTGGCTCTTGAATCCACCTATAGATTCCAAAACAGTTTGACTCCTGAAGCTTGTAAATCTATTATAATACAGAAATCCTGCAACTAAATCCTGCAAGATAAATCATACATTAAAAATGGAGTAAAAGTTTATATATATAGTAAGGCTAAGCCTCAGCATTTAAATTTTATAGTGTTTATCCTAATCTCAAGGTCCTGAGATTTGCAAAATGAAACGTGATAAGATGTGGCAAGAAGCACAGCCACATTGTGTCATTGTGTGTATTTGAACAAAACAGTGAAGATTTATCATAGAGTTAGGAGGATTAGCAATAAAGCTTTGCCATGTTCTTCAAAATCAGTCATATTAACAGCAGCTTTGCGAGACATCTGTGCAGTACGATGTAGATGAAATACAAATAAATACACATAAAGAAAGCGATTATCACTTCTATAAGACTCCCAACCTAATGCTTTATACCCACAACAGCCCTAATTAGATAATTAATGGTCTCATTTTATGGACAGGAAAATGAGGCTTAGCCAGTGACTTGTCTAGACCAGCTTTCCCCCTCCCCTACTGGTTCTGCAGGCTAGGGATAATGGAAGTTATAGTCCAACAACATCTGGAGATGGGACCCAAGTTTGGGAAAGTCCAGTCTAGGCAACTAGAAAGTCCATGGGTGAAAGGGATTTGAACAACAACAACAAAATCCTGTGGTGCAACATACACAATGAAACATGATTCAGGTAAGTAGCTGAATAAGTGTGCATGCACATGAAAGCTTATACCCAGAACAAACTTAGTTGGTCTCTAAGGTGCTACTGGACAATTTATTTATTTATTTATTTATTTATTTCAAAATGAAACATGATGTTCTCAAAAAGTGCAAGTGTGAATTAGAACACTCATATGCTTAAGTATGTGTTATTAGGACACTTCTGTTGTTTTGTTTTTTTTTAATAAATTTTTTATTGGTTTTTCCACACATAATACAAAACAATACAACACAATACATAGACATACAAACATATAAACACGTATACTTTCTTAACCTTTCTTTTCTTGAACCTTCTTTCAGCGACTTCCCCATACCTCCCCTTTCTGCATCCCTGTTATCAATCTTTTCAGCATCCCCTAATTTCAATATAACACTTTCTTTAGATCTTATTTCTCATATCCAATTGTTAATCGCTGCAATTCTATTTTACATTACCCAAAACATTTTAGCATTCATTAATTTTACAACAGTTCTTAAGATAGATTTTAAACTTCTTCCAATCTTCTTCCACCGTCTCTTTCCCTTGGTCTCGGATTCTGCCGGTCATCTCCTATTAGGACACTTCTGCATTCTATCCACTGCAGTGGGAACTTCGTCATTCTAGTCCCCAGCATACTTCCATTCTGGGAAAAGTCTAGAGAGCCATAGAAGCAGACTAGAAAATGAATAGAGTGTCCCTACTCCATACAGAGCTCCTTCACTACAAACATATCTATAGGTGCCACCTGTGGAATGCTGAACAGCATAGGGCAGGATGGTCATGGCTTCCATTTATGGGAAGATGGTTTGGCTTCCTACAGGATAACTTGCATGAGGGAGTTGTTCTGAGGTGGTTTGGCCTTTAGCAGCAGGCACAGGTTATACTTTCCTGCACTTCTGCTTGGTTTCGTGCAAGCTGCCCTTGCTATATTTTAATCAATATAAGCTTTAAACATATTCCTATGTCAAGTCTTCATTCCAGGTGCACCAACATGCCCCCTTCCCTAAAAAAAAAAAAGGGGGGGGGGAGAACGCAGCAAAATGGTTTCTGCTCTTTCTCAATTTAATCTTATTTCATGTGATATTGGGCGGGGTATTTAAAAGTGCAACACTTCTACCTTCAAAAGCAATTAAGACCGCTGCATGCAGATAAGGTTTTCATTTGAGCTGGGAAGACTTCCGAGGAACTATATTTTTATTATCAAACCTAATTGTCACTTGTCACCCAAAGGGTCTCCCAGCAATTCACATTTTAAAAATATACATATATATAGAACTATGTGCTATACATAGAAAGGATGGGAATAATGTAACATATTAATATTCTATACAACATATTGGAAAATCAAAAACAATTTAGGTAGATTGACCTTTGCTGCAGCCTGATAGGCTGCTTTGTATCCCCTTCCATCCAAAGTCCCACCAATGACTTGAAATAGTGACTACACTACAGGACTGTCATAAACGACATCCTTAACCATGGTCTCCCATCCTGAAATAGCAAGCTAAGAGATTGCATTTTTACTGGAATTGCATTGGCAGGGGCTTTTCATACATTTTTTTTTATAAGGAGGGGGGCGGAACCAAAATGAAGCATGGTAGTAACGAGTCAGTATATACAGTGGTACCTCAGGTTAAGAACTTAATTCGTTCTGGAGGTCCGTTCTTAACCTGAAACTGTTCTTAACCTGAAACACCACTTTAGCTAATGGAGCATCCCGCTGCCACTGCGCCGCCAGAGCACAATTTCTATTCTCATCCTGAAGCAAAGTTCTTAACCCGAGGTACTATTTCTGAATTAGCAGAGTCTGTAACCTGAAGCGTCTGTAACCCGAGGTACCACTGTAATTATAATGGGAATTAGGTTGCAATCCTACTTCCATTTACCAGGGAGTAAGTCCTATTAAATTCAATAGTGTCTGCTTCCAAGTAGACATGTTTTAAGACTGCAGTCTATGTACACTGTAGGTATATTTGACCCCAATGACATATGCCTTGCAGGAAAACATTTGGCCATTGGCTCATTATTTACAAATCACCGATAACAACCATCCATAGAGTGTGTGAAGAATTCCGTTTCCCAGCGCCAGCTTTAAACTGACAGTATACAGTACTACAATGAGTTTCAAATTGGCATCATAGCCTGGAGGGGGGAGGGAGAGAGGTTAAAGCAACAACAGGCCAAACCAAGAACTGGTTCAGGCCACACAAAACCAGTGTGAGAAAACACCCTCGCTTTAATCCTATACTTTTTTTTTTTTAACCTGAGAGTAAACTTCAACTGAACCGATGTTACTTCGGAGGAAAAGCGCAGAGGCTTTTAGGCTGATAGTTCTCAGGGGGAGGGCGAGGGCTTGCGCGCAAATCACTTTGCGCAGCTTCGCACATGCTGCTAAAACAACAAAGCCGAATGCGGAAGAATAGATGGCCACAGTTCTCGCAATCCAAATTATGACTGGTTTAAAGGGAAAAGGGGGGGGGAACCTTTCCCTGGCTTACTATTCATTTATTTGGACGCCTGCATTGGCTGGCTGCCTTCTCTCTCTTCCTCCCCTCACACGTCTTGGTCCAAACCCAGAGCATTGCCTTTAAAAAGAAAGAAAAGGGAGGGGATGGCGAGAGCGCCGCTTTCTCGGCAGCGTCTGCTCCGTTACACGGAGGGGGCCGATTCAAGCCTATTGTGTGCGGGCAGCAGCATCCCCCGCCCCGCCCCCTTCCCATTTCAGCCTGGACCAAACCATCCCGAAGTCGAGGGGGCCCCGAGAGGCAGCGGGGAAAGGAGCGTGCCAGCCCCTTGGCCCAGCCGCGCTCTCCCGAGAGCTCAAGGCCGGAGCTCGAACCGGGGCTTCTGGCTGCTTTTTGGCTAGACCCTGCGAGGCCGCCCATGGAGAAAAGGCAGCCCCGGAGCAAGGCAGCTTCTTTCCCTCGACTCCCCCTCCGCGTTGGCGAGGCAGTGGGAAGGACGGAGCTCGGCGCCGCCGCCGCAGCCAGCGGCTCTAGCTGTGGCAGCAGCAGCAGCTCGGTCGTGGGAGAGTTTCATTCAGCGCGTGGAGGGAGCCCCGCGCGCGCCGGCGGGACGGCTTAGCGGGCTGCGCTGCTCCCGCACCCCCTCTGCGGTTCGCCGCCTCGTCTCCCCTTTCCACGGGAGCTGGCGTCGCCTGGCGCGGGGCTTGGTATCTCTGAGGAGAGGCGCGGCAGGTAAGGGTGCTTCTGAGAGAAACGGAGAGGGAATCCGGGCGCCTCGGGACCGGTGGCGGCGGCAGAAGAATACCGGAGGGGTGTGTGGAGAAGGGTGGCTGTCTGTCTGTCGCGCTCGTTGTCTGGCGCAGCTACAGCTCCGTCTCGTCTGCCCTCCCCAACCCCCTCACATCTCGGCTGCTCTGACTGGAGCGCCTGTGCCTTGTTTTGTTGCAATGGCCATAAGCACAGGCAAGCAAGCCAGCAAGCAACGCTGCTGCCCGCTGAAATAGCAGCAGCTGAGTCCTTTGGGAAAGGGGGGGGGGCGCTTGCTTGCTTTGTGCATGCGCCAACCACCTGAACTGAGCCCCCCCCCTCCAAAAGGGCATTGTTCTTCCAGTCTCTCGGAGATATTTGGGTTAGAAGCAGGAAGTGGGGGCAGGTTTTGGGGGGAGGTTGCTCGTGTAAACTGGGTTTGTACTGCAGAGAGGAGGGTGGGTTATCTGCGTGTGCGTAGAGGGAGGCAGGCTTGTTTCCTTGCAGATCTCCAGAGATGGAAGTAATTCCAGGAGAATAGCAAAAGGTTGGATACCCAGAGCTGCCAAGAGGATTCTGTTGGCTCTGCCTGGGAAGCGGAAGAGCTGTTGGTTGCTGAGATCCAGGTGCAGCAGCTTCTGGTTCCAAAGTCTTGCTAGTATCACTGTTGCATCCCGAGGCTGGGATCACGTGCATACTTACTCGGGGATGCCTGAACTTGGACTGAAGACAGCCAAAGTTGGGGGGGGGACTGCTTTGAACGAACATCCTCCCCGCCCCAAATAATTGCTACAGTTTGCTTGAGAGCACCAGCACCACACTTGTGATGATCAGTCTCTCTTCACCTTAGGTGAGATTATTTTTGAGTAAGCATGCACAGGAATAGGCTGTATGGCTCCTGAGAATATGTATGTTGTGAATAGTTTGCTTTTGGCATTGTGCATGGCAATCCTCAGAAGCCATACTCATTGGAGTTTACTCCCTAGTAAGTATTTTTAGGGTTTCAGCTTGAATGTCATTCTCTCTCTCTCTCTCTCTCTTTCTCTCTTTATAATAGTTCAGCAGTGTTTTTGGTTGCAGTCCTAGGAACATTTACTTGGGGAGTAAGTGGAACTAAGCACAGTGGGACTTGCTTCCAAGTAAACATCCATAGGGTTGCATTATTGGAGGACAACTGTGTTTTCACATTTGAGGTGCACCTGTTAGGTGGGAACTGGAGTTACAGTTGCAACTGAATTAATCATGTTAAGGCAGTATCCTAGATTTCTAGTAATGGCACGGATCCAGAGGAGGACTTTTCACACAGCCTTTCCTTACCTAAAACATCCATGATACTTGCCTGCCAAACTTCTTTCATCTGTGTCATTTCACTTTAGTGCAGGTCCTTGTAATGGCAATATTATGATCTCAGTCTCATCCATAGTGGGTAGGAGTATAAGTTGTGATGTGGGAAGATTCTACTTAAAATCTCATCTAATTTATGAGGGGGGACTTTCTCCCTCCCCTTTTAGAATCATGTAATTGTAGAGTTGGAATGGACTCTGAGGGTCACCTAGTTCATAGGCAGGTGGCCTGTATGGGGCTCAAACTCATGACCTTGGCATTATCAACACCATTCTCTAACCACCTGAGCTAACTGAGCCCATTTGTAGTGTGAGGATAAGAATACAGTAATGGCCTACTGCATAGGGCTGTTATAGTAACTTTTAAGAAAACATGAAATATTCAACCAGTTAGGCAACAGGTTATGTACTAGAACTGCTTAGATATGAATTGGCCTCATGAAGAGGCTATGTAAAATTCTTGCTTGTGGTGACATTCTATACAGTAGGCTTAAAGCTATTTACTCCATGCCACTTCCCCAGTCATAGTTTTAAAACCCTTCTAGGGAATCCTGGTGTTTTTGGAGAACTTATCAGTGCATTCTTTAGTGAGAAGACCTATGATGTTAGACAAAGTTCATTACATTTAGTCCTCCATTATTGATCTTTCTTTCCTGAACAGTTTTGCCAGAAGATGTTGGGTGCATTTAAGGCACGCTTATGGGTGCACATAGGATAACAGTGGAACTCAAAATGTATGGCCAGTGCCTGATGATTGCAGTGCATGATCTCCTACAACAGAGATGGGGAACCTGTGTCTGTCCAAATATTGCTGAACTACAACTCCCATCATTCCTGACCATTGGTCATAACTGACTAGAACTGATGGAAGTTTAAGGTCAGCAGTATTTGGAGGGTCACAGGTTCCCCCACCTTGCCCTACAGTATACAAGGACTTTTTGGTCATGTGCTAATGTTCTGTAGCAAGTATGTAGTTGTATGTATTCCTGGCAGATAAGTTGATGCAGAAGAGGTTTCCTGAAGACAGAGAGTTCTAAAACCACTGGTATAAGAGACTCTTCATGCCCATTCCACGTGCTTTGTAGAGCATCTCTTGCCCTCTGCAAAAGCATTTTTCATTGCTATCCACATGTGGGCTGCAATATTTGAATGGACCTTTTAGTAGCTTTGTGAAAATGGAAGCAAAAATGTTTTGCATTAAAAAAAAATCTCACTGGTATCAAGAGAAATTGCATTAATAAGCATTTGACTTCAGGATATGTTATGAGCAGCAAACTCAGTGGAAAAACTATTGAGCCAGTGCAAATATAAATCCAGGTTAGTTCTTCCTTACATCAAGAATTTGTCTTGGGCCTGTTGTATGTCTGAAATACTTTTTTTTATTTAATTCATTGAGCAATTTTGCTTCACTTAAATGGTCCCGAGTAAGCTGCTCCTTACAGGACCATTGAAAAGCTGTTAATATAATTTAAAACTATAACAACACTGGCCTAGAAAGATTACATATTTATGACTTGATCTTGGGGTTGTCCAATGTGCTTTAATTCTTTTATGATGAATGAATAAACACAAGGTTCCTTCCTCTAACCCAGACTTCTGTCCTGTTCCAAATCTGGTACACATCTGTCACAACACTACATGAAATTAGGCTCCTATGAGGGTAACTTTTTTAAATAAAAGGTTGGTAACTGGTCATATTTCAAAGGGATGCTCTTTCTTTTCAGAGAGGTGAACCTAGTGCGGCAAAAATGCTAAAAAGATACATAGAGACTATACTTCCTTATATATTTTCTAGCTCTTTAGAGGTTATTTTGTTAGTCAGTCAACTGAGCACTGGTTTCACAGTAGTCAGATATATGTCATGTATCCTTTTTATGGAAATGGCGATGTACCTTTTTTATCTCAATCATGATGTCTCCTGCTAGGAAATACAAGGAGCTCCTTGCTGCACCCTGCCACAGTCAGCTTCAGGAATGCCAGGGTCCTAAGTCTTAACCATTTGTAAAACGATCAGACAATTGTGATGGAGGTAGCAAATAATGAAATGGGGGCGGGGAAATCTCTTGGTTGCTACAACAATGTGACATGAAATTCCAGCGGATCAATCAAGGCAGCTTGCTCCTTCATGATAGTGGAAAGGGTGGAGACTTCCTTATGGATCAGCCATAGTGGCAGAAATTATTGTGTTGCTGCTAGTGCGGAATGGAATCGGTCAGCTTGCAGAATCAACTTTCCAAGAGCCAGAAATCAGTTTCAAGCCTTCCATTGTCGTAAGACTGATATCCGCATATCTCCGTTTTAAGTTGTGAAGAATGCCTGATTAAGACTTGTGTCAGTGAGCAGGAGTATACAAGAGGAGGGTGGGGGATACTGATGAGAAAGGTGATGACACTGAAGCATCTGAGTTGGATAATATGAAGCAAAAATGCTTGTGTTGGCCTGACGTCTGCTTAGTGTAACCTTCACCACATTTAAAATCTGGCTTTTGCTGTGCATTCAACATGTGTGTTTCATATGTACTCTGTATTTTATTTGTTTAACTTCATTTTTTAAAATATCTCTTTGGGCTCTTCCTGAGATTCCATGATGAAAACTAAGAACTCTTTATTCTCTTCAGAATTATGTACCTTTGTATTTACAGAACATTATTGGTAATTTCCCTTAAAATAGTTAACCATTTTATTTCATCATGTCATAATAACAGTTGATGGACTTGGTTCTGTTTTGTAAGTGATGTCAGTGTCTCATGCGCACTTCTCTTAAGTTGATGATTTAAATACTTGTCTACTCTTTGATAATATTTGACTGGTCAATTGAGCAATATTCCTTTACCAATGAGTTGCCTGAAATCTTGTATTTCATTTCATAATGTTATGTTCTCAGAAGCATGATAATGATTTGCCCTATGTTGAGGTGGAGAAGTAATTGATAAATCATAGTGGTTGATTATAAGATACAGCCATTAAAATTTCATTTCAAGTAAAACTGTATTATTACCAGAGCAGACAGGTAACCCATTATTTTGTAGCTGGTCAAATGGAATCAAATATCTGTAAAAGCCTATCGAAAGAGAGATGTATTTCAGCTGACATGGAAAAGTAAACTGTTGATGCTTGGAGAGCATTCCATAGTTGGGCTGCCGCTACAGAGAAAACTATCCTGTTCACTACACAATGTTACTTATGTGGTAATGGGATTGAGAAGCCACCCCGCTTAAGCTTCTTTGACAAAAAGGCAGGAGAAAAGTGCAGTAAAATAAAGAAATGTATAGATTGCAAGACAACAAGTTGCAGTCATATATATATATATCCATTTATGTTTTTAGAGCATTGTGTTGTATTCAAGATCCCAGATTAAGAAAGTCTGTGCTGAGGTGTTTGCCATGCAGTGTCAGTACTCCAAGATCATGGCAGCAAAGGATTTTCTTCAGTCTTGAATCGTCAAACTTCAAAAAATCATGTAAAACCTTTAGGATGACTTTCGTGGAACAAGGTTGATTTTCACTCTCATATCTGAATGCTGGCTTTTGTACTTCTATGCAGATTCAGAAGTAAGCTTTGCATAGATGAGTAGAACATGAGATTAGGACTCTATGGAAATACTTGATGTGAAAATTAATGACCATGGTTATTGCTTTGAATCTAACCTTCAAAACCCCTATTTGCAACTCAGCTGGATGGGCAAATTCATTTTGCATTAGTTTCTGTTGGTTTCTTTGTTACACAGATCTCTTCTTGTTGTTTTCTGGGCTAGTTTTGCTCTCTAGAGTAGCAACTCCCAAACTGTGTTCCACAGGCAACTACAGTGGTACCCCTGGTTAAGAACTTAATTTGTTCTGGAGGTCCGTTCTTAACCTGAAACTGTTCTTAACCTGAGGTACCACTTTAGCTAATGGGGCCTCCTGCTGCGGCCGCCGCACAATTTCTGTTCTCATCCTGAAGCAAAGTTCTTAACCCGAGGTACTATTTCTGGGTTAGTGGAGTCTGTAACCTGAAGTGTCTGTGACCTGAAGCGTCTGTAACCCGAGGTACCACTGTAGTTGTCCACAAGCTTCATTCAGGTGGTCCACAGCATATCTGTGAAGAACAGTTACAATTTGAATTCCATAAAATTTGATGGCATTCAAATTCTGTTACAATAAAATGCATTACAATGGTACCTTGGTTTAACAACAGCCCTGTTTATGAACTATTCCAGTTTAAAAACGCCGCAAAACTGGAAATAGTATCCTGGTTTGCGAACTTTACCTCAGTCTAAGAACGGAAGCCGAACAGTGGAAGGGCACCGGCGGCAGGAGGCCTCATTAGGGAAAGCATGTCTCGGTTTAAGAACGGTTTCAGTTTAAGAACAGACTTCCGGAATAGATTAAGTTCGTAAACTGAGGTACCACTGTATAAGAAAATAAGAAGCAATAAAAATATAACTAAAGATCATATAGCATCTAGCAAAGTGCATTACAGTTGCTACAACAGGCAGAAAACAAGGTTCTGCCAGAAACCTTAGCACTTTTCAAGTGGTTCATGGCGAAAGGAAGTTTGGGAACCACTGCTCTGCAGGAGCCAACTAAAGCATGCCTGATTTCTTCTGGCTACAGCCCATTATGTAGAAAGGATTTTCCATGTGGACATCTATGCAGCTTTGTGGTCCGTTCTGTCAACGGAAATAATGTACATTCAGTTAGAAGGAAATATAATAAGCACGCAACGTATGCACATTTAACTTGTGCACATTCCGCTTTATGTACTTGGCAAAAAACAAACAAATAAGGGGTGGAAAGGCGTCAGTGTCTGGGGGGGAAAGACTTTGGCAATCCCACCTGCCATTGAACCCATGACCATATGCAATTTTGGCTTTAGGCATGATCCCCAGAACTATAGTGAATGTTGAGAAATCTGTGTAGTTACAAATAATGTCCTGTCCTTATCAATATTCATATTGTATTGCCATTGGTATTCCAGGTGACAACAGTTGCATACTTTCATCTGTATAGACACACTTGCGTTTACTCTTGATGCTGCATGACATTTTGATCCTAAACAGTCTTACCTCTTGTTTGCTTACTATCAAATCAACTGTGTGAGATATTAAAGATTTATATTGCAGCAAAATTAAGCATTTGTAAAAGCCTCAAAGTAATACTGATTTAAGGTAGTCTTTTAATGTCTATTCATGGCTGTTTATAGCCATAAGACTGCAAATCTATTGTTGCCTCCTTTTATTTAATTTAATTATAAGACAAGTAGATACCATTTCTTTCTCTTCCTGCCCACAGCAAAACTATACTACTACAACAGAACTGTCTTTGTTTTTATGAATCTATGAAATTGTGTAACTCCAAGAGCAATCCTTCCTTTCAGGAAGAGACTGTTCCGTTTAGGTCAAAAGTGACAAAATTAATAACTGGTGACACAGCATTTGCTAACTCTGTAATCCCACTGTTAGTAAAATAAAATACACCCCCCCTCAAGTTCCATGAATTAAAACATAAGCTTCGTAGAAATGAGATAAAACAAAGCTCCCCCTCCTCACTTTTAATCAGTGTAAAATTTAGCATGAAATTGGAGAAGATAAAAGGCTTACGTTTAAGGAGTTACCCCTTTGAGTTTAGAAGTATAGCTGAACTGCTAGCTTGACAACTTTCTACATTTTCCCTCACCGTAATGTGGTTTGGCGCTACATAATGGAAATGTTATTTATACATGCCTGGTTGCAGCCTTGCAAGTGCAAATAGTAAAGAAATCCATTTGATCCATGCCTTGCACTTACCATATTTTTCTGTGTATAACATGCCCCCATGTATAAGATGCCCCCTATTTTGGGGGACTAAAATTAAAGAAAATGGGGGAAGATTGCCGAAAATCACTCACCCAACTGATGAACGCTAACAATCGCAACACCCGCCAAATTGCCAAAGCCAATCCAAAGCAGCCCTTGCCGCATCTGCTAATTGACAAAGCAGCAGCCAATCCAAAGCAGCCCTTGCAGCAGACTCCATTCACCCACCCAATCGCAAGGTCCTGCTTGCGGCTGCAACCAGTCGCCCGTTGTCGTTCCCTCTCTGCACTGCCCTTGTATAAGATCCCCCCCCCCATTTAAAACTTTGTTTTTGTGTAAAAAAAACCTTTGTCTTATACACGGAAAAGTATAGTATATTGAGCAAATTTTAAAAGTGGGCATGCCATTGGGTTGCAACCCTGCGCCTTGTTCCACTTGCAAGAAATCCTGCTGATTATTTTTTTTAATGGCCACCTCCTACCATGATACTCACTGCTTGAATTGATGACAAGCTGCTGCCAATATGGGGAGAGGCAGTCATGTGAGGAGCACCATTGTGTACAGATGTGTTTGCAGCTGCTTGATAAATATCACTGGGCACTGAGTTCTTAGTATACTGAGAAGAATGTTCATGTATGTATATTTGTAGTAATAAAAAAAATGTGCCATGAATTTAGCGTGGTTCCTTCATCCCTTTGATGTCCGCGTTTTTGGCATGTGTTTTTAGGAAAGAGACTTGTTCGATGAATCATAAAGGATTTCCTATCACTAATATGATAATTTACAAGGCCAGATAGGATATTTATTTGTCTGGAGCCAATGAATGTTCCTTACTCTCTTTTCACCCCGCTCCAAAAAAAAAAGGAAAAAAAAAGATTGTCTAATTCTGACTTCTTTTATTTTTCATTGAGAAACCAGTGAAACCAAATCCTTAATATATGGGACTGGTGTTTAAGGCTGCAGTCCTACAAACACATTGCGAGTTATATAATTGAACTAGTTTTTAAGATATTTTCATTGTTTTATTGTTTGTTTGCTTCCTTGGGCTCCTTTAGGAGGGAGGACAGGGTATAAACTTAATAACTAAATAAACTAGTGGCTTTACTTTTGAGTAAGTTGCATAGAATCAATTGCTGTGCTAGCTAAATATTTTTCTGCTATGGAAATGCATCTGGGTTTGTTTGTTTTTTTATCTCTTGGAATTTAGTGTACTCTTACTAGTCTTTTGGTAGCTCTGATTAGGATGGTTTCAGTTTTATGTCATTATGAAGCTAATATGTTACTTCTTTAGAGTAAAAACTACTTTAGTTTGGGAGATCTATGGATTCCCAAGGACAATGAGTTGGATAACTTCCATGTGCTGCCTTACCTGCCACACCTTCTGGGCTCATGGAGCCTTCCCACAGAGTCCCTTTGACATGCAATCTATTGCAAATTATCCATGAACTACAGTAATTATTTTATAATACTTATCCTAGTGACTGGAATAGCAAAATTTGCTAACTGTGCAGAGAAAGACTTGCTGGTTAATATCTATTAATTTTAACATGCTTTTGTGCGAAAAGTTTGCTCTATCAAATGAACCTTAGAAACATCTTACAATGCATCAATATATCATATATACCTGCCTAAATGATAAGTGACAGTCTCTGAACATTACTGTTCTCTGCACCCCCAGGGCCCCGCACAAGCAAGCTGTAGTTGTAGTGGTAGAGCACATGCAAAGCAGAAAGTCCCAGGTTGAGTCCCATTATCTATACACCAGTAATGTCACTTAGCCTAAGGCAGCTTCCTAAACTATGGGAGGTAATTGCAAAAAGGGGGAAAAAGGAGGGGGATATAAGAACGCAAGTATGTGAGGACATGCTAAAGTAAAGTATCAACTATATTTGTGTTTTGCTGCTGCTCAAGGTGCTGTGTGTTGTGTGTTTTCTCTTTTCATTTAACCCCATTCTCTTTTCCAATAATCTGATAACTCCGGTACAAACTTTCTACCAGTGGGTTTCCATAAGAAGTGAGGTGGGTGGCAGCCTGGGTTCTCATGGCTGAGCAACTGGGTGAATATTTTGCCATGGACTCACTTTTCCAGCTTTAAACATGAAAGTTATCAAACCAGTTCAATTAAAATGTAATCCTCATAAGGGGAAAAGGAACCACATTGACATAACTCGTTCCAGATGTGCTTACCAATAGGCTCTTTCTTTCTCTGGCTTGGGATTTAGCCAGGTTCATCCGCTCTGTGCCTGTTTTTGGTCAGTTCCTGGGAAATCGGGAAGAACAGCTAGTGTGGGAAAAGGCAAAAGCTGATAAAATTTTGTATTTGCAAAGTGTCAGGAAAGTGGACAACAGAGATGAGAAGCATTAATGAAAGTCTCTTATAGTAGCTATGACAGGATAGCACTCCAAATTGCTATATCATGTTCTTGTGTTAAGATACTGTATCTTCACTGCTAGGGTCGGGAACCTTGGGTCCAGAGGCCAAATGGGCCTTTCTCTCTGGCCTTGGAACTCTCCTCAGGCAACACCTACTCACCAACTCTGCTTCCCACCCTTGTTGAGTGCTCTTGTCTGGTTGGAATGTGTCCTAGAACTGCAATAACAACTCTTTCTTATCTGGATGGGAAATAGAGGTGGATGTGTGTAGAAATTAGCCTACTGTCACTAAATGTTTCTTCCCTTGTTCCAGCCACTTTTTCCTTTGGTCCCACCCACCACTTGCATATGGGGGCTTGGAAACAGCTTCCCCACTTTTGCTTTACTTGGAGGTCTTGGAAGTGTTGGTCCAGCTGTAGTATTGTTCAACTGGCAAAGGGAACAGAGACAGAGTTGGGAGGGCTGAAGCTGATTTTCAGTTTTGGAGCCTTAGATTGTGTGCCTAGATAGCTCAGTTGGCTAGAGCATGGTGCTGATGACTCCAAGGTTTCAAGTTCAATCCCCATATGGGACAGCTGCATTACAGAAGGTTGGAATAGATGATCCCCAGGGTTCTTTCCAATTCTATAATTCTATGATACTAGTGAAATACTTTTAATTGTGTGCTCCCCTCATAAGTATACGGTGTGTGTGTGACATTAATGTTTGCACTCTCTTGTGAGTTGTATTTTTAAAACCATAATTCTAAATAGTGGTGCTCAGGGTTCAACAATGTTGCTCACCCCAGGGGCTGAGTATGCTCAAAGCTTTCTCTGAAACTTGGAGCCGCAGAGGTGAAAGAATAAAGCCTGTTGCCTCCCCAACCTCAAATTTCCACTGAAGCTTGTGATTTGTTTTGGTCCTACACTTGCCTGGTGTGTTCTATGTCCCCTGGAGTGAGGACTCCTAGCTCAGAGTCTGCATTAGGTAGAACATGAGTTTTCATGCTGTGTTTCAGAGGTGTGTCATGAGGTAAGGGGTTAAGGTAGTGTGGTCATAGCAACAACTAATTATTGGTTCAAGCATCTAGAGAACAAGCTGCCTTCAGGTCAGTTCTAGTAGCTTGATGTATTGGAGTGTTCTCAGCAAGCCTTAGGAGACAACTTTTTTGTTGGACCGTTCTTCCTGGCTTGTAGTGTTATTCCATGCATACTGATGGTGCCTAATACATATTTCTATCACATTGTAGTGTAGTTTGGGTTGATACTCCCAAGTATTATTGTTATTATGGAGAGTACAGATGCTGCAACAGAATCTCAGATGCAACAGCTGTTCAGAATCTCTCCAGCTGTTATCCATGCAGCACAACATTGCCTTGCAATTTTACATGCTTATTTATTTATTTATTGAATTTAGTTATTGGATATAGTTTTGTTGCAATCTGTGAGAGTTCACTTGATAATAAGGAGTTAACATATAAAGAATCAATGCCCATTTCCCCCAAAAAGCAGCTCACTTTCATCACCTGGCTGACTATGGACTTTGCGTGCACAGCGTCTCAATTTAGGTTCCAATCCACATAATAAGTTCAGTAGGAAATTGTTGTTGATTAATCATACAGCCAAATGTATATGGTTTTGTATACTAAAAAAGGAAATTAGGAACTTTGGATACACTGTTAATTCAAAAGTGCATTCCAGTATAGATCTGTTTCTCTGATGCTGATGACTTTGGCTTTCAAAATATGTTTCAGAATAACACAATAGGAGATTTATTATATGATCATTTAAGGTTTTTTGAGGGAGAGCCTCAGGTTCAACATCTCCCTTAGAAGGCCTTTTCAATTTAGATTCTATTACTTTGGGGTGGTTTTTTAAAAAAGCCCTGAATTTTTGTGTTAGCTTTGTTTCTGGGTTTGTTTGTTTTTTAATCATTATAAAAATAAATGAGATTATGAGAATGCAAACTATTTTTGATAGCCTAACGTTTAATCTGTTGCACAGATAATATATATTAATATCAAAGCTGTTATAAATAAAACAAAAATCCAGCAAGCATCTCTCTTGGAAGTTAAATCTAGATATACTACTGTGCTGGGGATGCCTACATGTAAACATTTAATTAAACAACAGTAAGAGAAAGAAGAAATCAAATAAGTTTGAAAATAAATCTTTAACCCTAGTCCAAATAAACCAGATTTTGACCCAAAATACAAACACTCTTTCAATTATATGCAATCCAGCAGAGTGTAGATATTCTTTTAGTTTTACTTGTTCATATCTGTCTAATATAATTCAGTATGTGGTATAATATGTTGCTTCTTCTTTTTAAAATGCAGTCTCTTTCCTTCTTGTAGCTAGGAAAAAAAATCTAGGTCAAAGAGATGCTGTCTTATTAATAACTTAGGGCTCCGTTCAACAGAAATTATCTTCAGTGGCTTCCTAGCTTCTCTGTTCCATATCCATTGTTCTGAGACCCTTGCTTCTGACCTTTTCCTCCTCTACAGCCTTCTAAGTTTCATACAGCCAAAGGTTGTGTGACTGTGTGTGCTTATGATTGATTTCTTTGGATTTTTTTCAGCTTTTGTTTCTGCATTTATATTGCTGTTCCTCCAACAGAAATACTTGCTAGCATGACTCAGTGGCTAAACATATTTTACTCGGAAGCAAGTCCTTTTGATTTAAGTGAGAATAAGGTCTACTTCACATGCACATTACTATATGTTGGCACTGTGACTATTCCACTGTGGGGTGCCACGGAGTACCATTCTGTCTCTGAAGCAGTTTAACAGTGCTTAGGGGATTTGGCGTACTGTATCATCAAGATGCAAGTGACACACAGCTCTGTCACAACTGAATAATGTGCAGATGTGCAAGTTCTGAGCCCAGTGCCTGGATACATTGGTGGTCTGCATGAGGGCCACAAGCTGAAGGTGAATGCTGACAAAGCTGAGACCCTGGCTGTGAGTGGTGGTCCCCAGTTCTGGGAGTTAGTCTCCCTGTTTTGGACTGAGGTGGCTCTCTCTATTAGGGAGCAGGTGTGTGCCCTGGGGGAACTCACCTTTAACACTGGAGCCCCAAGTGCCTGGCTAGGAACATTTTTTACAGCTTCATTTGGTGTGCTATCTACTTTTGTATCTGGACAAGGATAGGTTGGCAACAGTGATCCATGCACAGGTAACCTCATGATTAGATGATTGCAATGTGCTCTCTGTGGCGCTGCCCTTGACATTGGTCTAGAATTGTATAGTTGGAAGGGAACCTGAGGCTCATCTTGTCCAATGCCCCGCAATGCAGGAATCCTGCCCACAACCATGGGCTTGAACCATTAAACTTGTTAACAGCCATATGCACCAACCCTTTACGCCACGAGGCTTCTGCAGCTGTGCAAAATGCAGTGGTAATGCTGCTAGCTGGAGCAACCTACTATGGTCATGTAACACCATTGCTGAAAGAGCAGCAATGGCTGTCAGTTTGCTACCAGGCCAAGTTTAAGGTTTTGTTGTCTTACAAAGCCTTAAGCAGTTTGGAACCTGAAGGAATGTGTTCACCCATATAGACTGGCTATCAAGGTATTAGGATATGGCCCGTTCGGTTGTTCACAACATGTAGAAGAGCATTTGGCAGGAATCAGGGTGAGGGCTCCCCCCCCCCCTTGTGGCACCTGGTCCATGGAAATAAGATGGACACCAATTCTGTTGAGTTTTTGGCACCTCCTGAAAACACGACAAAATTGCTTTCCATCTTATTTCCATGGACCAGGTGCCACAAGGGGGGGGGGAGCCCTCACCCTGATTCCTGCCAAATGCTCTTCTGCATGTTGTGAACAACCGAATGGGCCATATCCTTTTATGGATGCAAGGCATTGACTGGTAATGATGAATTTAGTGTGTTTGTTTATTGTGATTTTACTTTGTTTTCCTGTATTGTTTTGTTAAGTTGTATTTTACTGTTGTAAACTACTTTGGGATTTGTATGAAGGCTGGTATAAAATATATATTAAATAATTGTTCTCATGTTCTCACTCTATATATGTCCTTACAGCTGTAGCTTTCCAAATTAGCTGCTAGTTCAGAATGGGAGGCATGTGTTTGAAGGGTACTATATTCCCCAGTAATAATGCCTAGGGTTGGAACCCTGAACTTCTTGTTGGGAAGTATACTTTATCTATTGTTTTTGGTCAGCATTTAGGAAGGCTGTCCCAGGAGAAGTTTTCTGCAATGATGAGGGTTAATATGTTGAGATTATTTCTGGATGAGGGGAAGGTTTTAGAGAAAACTCATGAAAGCCCATCACTACATCTTAGATGGAGGGAAATCCTTATGCATTTAACTAATATTTTGTAAGAGGCTGGGGGGCATTTGCAGAAATTGGCTACACAAAAGAAGTTGCATCTTTTCATGATGTAAATGCTTGGGTTTGCATGAGCCTGAGATGTGAAAGGAAGAAGTTAATCTAGAGGAATTACTCCCAGCACAACTACTTCCAAGGTGAACCAAAATCTTACTAGGTAGCTCACCTGCAGCATCAATTTTTGGTACCCAGACAGTAATAGAAGGTTCTCCACAGGAGGGCCATCATCATAGGGGAAGGCCTGTTTTCCAGGTCTAAGAAAGCTGTCTTCTGTGATTGTATCTGGGGCAAGAGGTGCCTTTCACTCACAACCCAATATGGCTTCTTGCTTCTACAAGTAGATGACCATATAAGGAGTTAAATGCAAAACTCGTATATCAACATTTATTAGATTGTTTAGATTACGTACAATAAGTTAAATGAAAACAGCTTTAAAATGTAACAATGAAAAAAAATCGTACTGAAAGTCAAACCAGCACTAAATAATAAAACAATGTCAAACACAATTCATTTTATACACCAGAAACCTAAAATTATATTGAAATGTAAAAAAGGCCCACCCACATCAAACAGCATAGACAATACTAAATTAAGAAATGATACTGGTATTTGGCCCACTGTGTGAACTACTGCAGTTAATTTGGCCCCAAAATTCATCCCCCTTTGAAATGAGGCCTACTTGTATTAATGTCTTTTTCTGGTTTTGATTTGTAGCATTGCCTTGTTGAGTTGCAAACTCTGTCATAGTGACTAGTTGGACTGCAGGCTTTAATATGATGTTCTTTTAAGTTGCTAAATAAATAATAATCCAGTTTGGAGGTGCTAAGTACAAAGAATTGGTGCACTGTTATAACATTCAGTATTTTGTTTACTAGAACAGCTGAGCCCACACCTTGTTAATAAATCATTTCCAAAAATAAAACATTTGTTGCATTTTATGCTAGTCAGACTTAAAAGAGGTGTGTGAATTTTGAGGGAAAGCAGGTTAATAAGCAGAGGCAGGACATGCACTTTCTAAATCGTGTTTGCATGTTAAAACAACTAAGGGTGTAATCTAACAGGGAGGGAAGAAACAAAGGTGGATGAACGGCCTAATCCAGGAGTCAGAAAACGTTTTCAACAGGGGGCCAATCCACTGTCCCCTCAGACCTTGTGGGGGGGGCGGACTATGTTCTTTTTGGGGGGGAATGAACAAATTCCTATGCCCCATAAATAACCCAGAGATGCTTTTTTTTTTTAAAAAAAAGGACACATTCTACTCATGTAAAAACACGCTGATTCCCGGACTGTCCATGGGCCGGATTTAGAAGGCGATTGAGCCGGATCCTGGGCCTTAGTTTGCCTACCCATGGCCTAATCCAGTGCCCTGTTGGGCTTATGCCATCAGAGGAAAGTGTGGGTGGAGTAGTGTGTCAGGGGAATGGGAGGATTCTCCCAGAATGACCATGGAGAACCACCTTCTCTTTGTTGGAGAAGAACCTATAATGGACTTTCCCAGATCCTTACAGAAGGGACTTGCAACATTGTATATTTCTCTGCAATGGTGGACTTTTCTCTCTGCCACTAGAGAGGGAGATTTGACACATCCAGTGGCCCCTGGGATGAAGGCCCTCTCCCCCAGTACTGTAAGGTTGTTAACTTTAAAGGTTAACACATTTATTACGTCATAAGCTTTCATGGACTCTGGTCCAGGAAAGTAAGTGTCCATAAGACTCACCTAGTTTTTAGAGGGGGAAAACAAGAAAAAAATTATTCTGAATCAAATGTTGTACTAAACTATTCATTAAACTACCAGTATATCAGAATAATATTTTAACCATGTAAGGTGAACAGCAGTCAACAGTGGCATTAACAAATGAAGAGAGACTTTAAGGTTTGAGTACTCTTCTAGTCTTCTGTGAACCCCAAGAACTCATCAGTGCTATAGTCAGAATTTATGAAGCTCAGTTGCTCACAATCACTGACATCACTTTCTTCGCTATCTTCATACAAGATACCATCTTCGTTTCCATCCAAAGCATTGCTAATGCCACATTTTTTCAATGACTGTACAACAATTTCCTCCTTCACCAAGTGTTTTCACCCATTCACAAACTTGAGTGATAGTGGGCCTCTTCATTTGTCCAGTAGGTGTGAGATCATGATTACTAGCAGCCATACATTTGTTCCACTCTTCTCACATGACCTTAGATGGCTTTTTGATGGAAACGTTGAGAGGTTGCAACTGGCTGGTAAGACCTCCAGGAATTGTAGCTAGATGAGTCTTCACTTCTTTAAAGCACTTTTTTGTAGTTTCGCTAATATGTGCTCTAAACTGGTCAAGTACTAATAAGGCAGGTTTTTTCAAAAGCCCTCCAGGACGTTTGGACCACACTTTTTCAACCCATACTCTCATTCCATTTTCGTCCATCCATCCTTTCTCATGAACATGTACAACAACTCCTCTTGGAATCACTTCTTTTGAAAATGTTTTCCTTTTGAAAATTAACATGGGTGGCAATTTGGTGCCGTCTGCACAGCAACACAACACAACCGTGTAACGGGTTTTCTCATGTCCGGAGGTTTTCACGACGATAGTTTTGGCACCTTTCAGATCAGCAGTCCTATTAGATGGCACATCAAAGGTTAGCGGGACTTCATCCATATTCCCAATCTGGCCAATTTCAAACTCATTTCTCTTCCTAGCATCACTTACAAATTTATGAAAAGACAGAATCTTAGATTCATATTCTTCCGGCATTTTTTGTGCAATTCTAGTTTTGGTGTGCATAGCAAGGCCACATGGCCTCATAAATCTGTAGCACCACAATGGTGATCCAGTAAAATCGTGAATGCCTTTCTCTACAGCAATGCTTTTGGCTTCATATATTATCATTTTTGTAGAGACTGAGAAGCCATTATTCCAGTGATTTGTGATCCATTCTTTCATGGCCACGTCCAACTGTGGCCACGTTGCAGCATTTCCATGAAAAGTGTGCTTTTATCTGCTTTTTGCAGCTGATCCTCCTGTTTCCTGCACTCTCTTACCATTTTTTCAGTTGGAGGTGGCCCAAAATGTCTCTCCGCTGCTCTATTTCCATGCTCCTTAGCATATTTTACAACCTCTAGTTTAAAAGGAATCTTATATGCTAGTCTTGTATGTAGAATCCCTCCACCCATGCAAGCATCATCCCAAGGGGGTTGCACGAGCGTGCCCACCCATCCCAATGGGGTGGCCGAGCACGGGGGCGGAGGGATTACATGGCTCCCGCTATGCTTGCTTTACACCCGTGTAAGTGGCTCCTTTCCTGCTTTGCTGCTTTAAAGCAAGCCATGGAGGAGGGATGGACAGGAACCATGGCTCCAGTCCGTCCTTCCTCCGCGCAGCATTCACTTCATAAAACACACAGACATTTCCCCTTACTTTTTAGGAGAAAAAAGTGCATCTTATGGAGTGAAAAATACGGTAACTTCATAGCACAATCACTAAGATGGATGGCACTGTATTTCACAACAAGCCCCTTCCCTTGAATTATGTAGCTTTTTAAATTTTATTTTATTTGTTAGTGGTAATAGTGCAGACATGGTGCATCTGTATGACCTGAATATAATCTGACCTAGTCACCCAAATTCTGTCTCTTCCTGTATGTTGGATTGACTTTGCCCCCCAGCTCCCCTGCTTGCACCTGTAAATTCCTACCTTAGTGCAGGAAGTATTTCTAAATAGTTATGGACAATTCTGTTTCTGCTTCCATCCGCTTTCAAGTGTGTTCTATCCCTTTTTTGCATTAATCGGTGAATTTTGAAAACCAAGCGGGATTCCATTTTTAGAATATGTAGTTTGATTCTGCACCCGCCCCCCGAAAATCACTATGTCACAGTGTGAATTCTAGTGGATGGCTGCATTCCAATCTGTGCATTAATCTAGGAGATGCAGAATAATTCAGTTTGTACTGGAAACTGCAAAAAACTCCACATTCCCCCAGTATCCTCATCTATCGCTAATAAACTAGTGTTTGCCAGTGTGACAGGTCCCTGGCATTGGTATCAAATGCCATTTTCTTTCTGTTTGTTTAAAAACACACCTTTGCTTGTTGCCTACATAACATATTTAGATGTATCTGAAATAACAGAATTCTTTTCCATGAACATCATTTTTGCTTGCATGAGTGTCCTTTAAATTATGCATTTCCCTGGGCATAAGCTGAATATCTTGAACGTCCTTAAAGTCACTAGCATATCAGAGGCATTACCATAAAACAAAAAATAAATACATTTTCTGTCATTCTGTTTATTCTAGCTTCTGATTTCATCACATCTTCCACATAAAGGATGGAAAGCACTGGGATCAAAAGGGAAAATTAGGGCACCAAGAAACCTAAAATCTAACTTACTCATGAATATTGCATTGTGTGTCCTTCTCTAACCCACACAAAAAGAACTAATATCTCTGTCTTTTATCCAATTGCATATTTTTTGCAGTGCTGTAGAACATAGATGTGGGCAGGGAGGGAAATGAAGAAACCCTTTTGTTTAAAATATCATTTTAATTAGCAGCTAGTTGCAGCAAGCCTTTAAAAAGTTGAGAAAACTGTCTCCTTGCCTAGGACTGTGTTCTATTTAAAACATTTTTGGATGACTTAATAGATTTTGAAACTTTGGTTTCTACCCCCTCCCTCATTTGGCATACTGTTTGAATTCTCATATTGCATACATTTCTTTCCAGAGTTCTCAGTTGTATTTCTGTGTGTTTGTATGGTCATACATTGCTGTCTTAATTCAGTTCTATTTTGTTACATTTGAGGATTTTCGTGGAGTTTTGCACTATGTCTTGCCATGGTCTCAGATATCCATGGGAAGTCTACAAAGTGTCTTGGATATCTTTGCTTTTCCAAGCAATTCTTCCAGTGTTCTGCCCTCCCTCTGAAAGAGCAGTTGCACAAACTGATGCACATTTATAGTGGAAGGCGAGATGTGTTTATCTTAGCTGGTTTGGGATGGGGATTTGCATTTGAATGTTCATCCCCACTGCAATCCTTCGTCCATTTTACTCTGTATCAAAGGGTTTTATTCAGTTAACGTTTACTCAGGGTAGACCCATTGAGATTAAGGTCTAAGACTTATTTAGGCCTAGTAATTTCAATGGGTCTACTCTGAGTAAAGGTTAGTTGAATACCACCCAAGACTTTGCACAGCCAACAGCCAACTCTTCCCTCTCAGACAAGAAAATAAATTGGATAGAACTGGTCATAAATTTCAGTCACCATCAGAACAACAAATATTTGCATTGGAAATAGAACATCACCAGTTACTTACCATGATAGTCCATTTATGGCTAGGGAAGGAGAAATTAAAGGCTTGGTGTTAGACGCCTCTCTAAAGACGTGTAAAATGTTATTAAATAGTTAATAATAATATTTTCATTAAAAGTAATCGGAGTGGTGAGTTTCACTGGAGCCTAGGTCTATAAGGGAACTTGTGTTCTTTATATTCACAGCTTCTGCTATGAATACCCCCCTTTCCTTTGCTTATGATGGAACTCTTTCATTTGTACTGGTTAATAGTGTGCACCACATGAGCACTGTCTGTGTTCACACATCGCCCCTCTACTTTCTCAATTCTTCTCTTTGCCACATTTGTATAGTAGCACCAAACAGCTTCCTTGGAGTTTCTGTGGAAGAATGATGGGAAAACTTTCTCCATCTGTTGTTTCAGAACTCCTCGTATAAAATCTGTTTCCTATTAAGTGAAACTGTAGAAGACACAAGCTTTCCAAGAGGGCTGGATGTCAAATGCACTCTCATAAGTAAGAGGTACAAAAATACTAAACATAGAATAATGGCTACAAGGTGACTAAACATGTGATGTGCACTTCTTTTGTATACATGTCATTTCCTTCTGTTCTAATATTTCAAGGTTGTCAGAAGGCTACTGAAGGGTGATAGTGGTGAGCTGAAATGCCAAAGCAATTGGGCTGATATTCTTGTGTGCTGATATAACAACTTGTAGCTGATTAGTTTCAGCATAACATGGATAGGGATGTGCTTTCATTCAGTAATACAGTATGGAATGGTGGATCGACATATTTATTTGGCTGTATGGTTGTCCATCCATAGTATATTGCTTTAAATGGGATGTGCATTGGAATGTGCATTCCCCCATTCATGTTCTGCAATTCGTCACTCTTAACGAAGTGAAACTAGAGCTTTCTCAGGGCAAAAGCCTTGCTACACCATGCTGCCATGCAATGAAACTGAGCCTCAGCAACATGAACACATTCCTTCCTCTACAAATGAGCCCTAAAATGGTGTCGAAGCAGCAGTAACTGAGGACTACAACTTGCAGCAAAAAATAAACATTTCCAAGAGGGTTGTTGTTTTTCTTTCTGCATCTCTTGAAAGCCCACTTTGTCCCTTGGAAATGCTAGAGTGAACATTTTGACACAGAATTTCCTTTCAGTAGAAAGCTACAGAAAGGTGAACTCAAAAAGCTAGGTGCCCATCAGGATTTCTGTTGCATTAGGGGAATAATAGTGCTGAATAATGAAGGCAGAGGGCAAGGTACCAATAATTAAATCCCACTGTACTGCAGCCCATTTTCATTTTGGGGTTTGTCACAACTTCTTGGCTTCCAGAATGAGGATATGGCAGTCAGCACGGAGAGACCATGGTGTTGTGGTTTCCACTTTGGATGGAAAAAAAAGGATTGGGTATCGGATATTCTAGGAGATGCTTGTTCTAACTCTGAGTATATATTTTGCTTGCTTTAGTGAGCATCTATTCAATCCTGCTCATATATGCCGACACGAAAAATATTGCAGGCACACAGATTCATGGAAACTATGAGATGTTGAATGACAAAGGACTTTCTATTGCACAACAGAACTTCACCACTTCCCCCATGTGTACTTACTCCTGAAATATGCTCTGGGTTTTCCCCCGACTCGCCAGAGCAGATTTGAGGAGAGTGCAGGGCATGCATACAGAGAGGAGAAGGGAAGTTGCACTACACAAGCAAAAATCATTGCGCTGGCAGAAACAGTTGGATATTGTCCAGGGTCTGCACCATACATAAACATAGATTTCTCATTAGTGTAAGGTTGGTTCATGTTCAGACATTTATTTGAAAGTGTGTAGGGAGAGGGGAGCAAGATTGTGTGTGCTGACTCCATACCTGCCCTACATGTATTCAGTGTGATATCAGAAAGATATTTGTATTGCACGCCTATGCAAACTCTCTGCACTTAGACTCTGTCTTTGCAATCAGATCTCGTAAATAAGTAGCAGTTGAATATTAAGTGGTAAAGAAACACAGTGGTACCTTGGTTGTCGAACGTAATCTGTTCCGGAAGACAGTTCGACTTCCAAAACATTCAACAACCGAGGCACAGAGAGGGGTTGGCAAAGTCAGTGGAGAAAAAAGAAGAAAACGCAGCAGAAGCTGTTTGACTTCTGAGGAACATTTGAAAATGGAAGCAATTACTTCTGGGTTTTTGGCGTTTAGGTTCTAAAATGTTCGGTTTCCGATATGCTTGAAAACCGAGGTACAGTGGTACCTTGGGTTAAGAATTTAATTCGTTTTGGAGGTCCGTTCTTAACCTGAAACTGTTCTTAACCTGAGGTACCACTTTAGCTAATGGGGCCTCCCGCTGCTGTCGCACTGCCAGAGCACGATTTCTGTTCTCATCCCGAAGCAAAGTTCTTAACCCGAGGTACTATTTCTGGGTTAGCAGAGTCTGTAACCTGAAGCGTCTGTAACCCGAGGTACCACTGTACTTGAAATAAACTGTACGAGTAATGACTCTTGTGTTGGTGTACATTAAAAGTTTATATATAAGATGTCATAAGGTGTTTTAATTTTAAAATATTTCATATGCAAATAGGCTTATTGCAAGATGCATGTTTTGGTTAAATGATTATTTTTTAGCTGAATCCTTGCCTATGTATGATTATTTCAATTTTATTTGTCCTTTCTGTTAAAGGGATACACATTTTTGTTAATGCTGTGGGGCCTTTTAAAGTTTGACATAGCTTAGGGGCTCCTCAGGCCTTAGCCTGGCCCTTGTTGTAGTCCATCAATGTTTAGGGGCCCACAGGTTCCCCAGCGTTGTGCTGAAGAGGTCTATTAAGGCACATGTTATGGACAAACTATAAACAGATGTTATACATAATTCATTTTATGTAGTATGGGTGGCTTGAGTCGCTGTAGAACATGTTGCATAGTTTGTCTTCTGCATTTTTCATTTCCGAATCTTATCATTGATTTTATGCAGGTGGCTTGATGTGGGAGTGGCAAAAGTGTTTGTTTGGTGTCTTAATGCCACTGTGGAAGTTGTTTGATTCTATTTATTTCCTTAAACAGAAATGCACTTCTCAGATTATATGGGGTGCGATAACTTTTAAAGGTTTCCTGTTGCGACCTCATTTGGGCTTCAGTTATTCCTGTAAAGTGTGTGTGTGTGTTTTAAAAAATAGTGACTCAGCCTGCCTGTCTCCTTGAATTGAGAGTATTCTTTTTACAGACTGATTCTCTTTGTCATAATGTCCACTGGCAAAGATCTTCTGTTTCCAATTAGATGCAAGGCCAGGATCTCCCACACCTTTTCTGTTTTGTCAAATCACTTCTCTTGTTCCAAGAATAGAACTATCTTTCCTAGTTCAGTTGCATAGCAGAAGGTGCTCTTTTGGAAGAGACTGTCATGCTTCAACTGAATAGTCACAGAATCCTGTAGCTGTCTAGTCAGTTAAAATTGGCATAATTCTTTCTCTTTCATTAGTATGTTAATTCTGTTTATAGTGTTAAAGTGCTATATCAGTAGCTTCTGTATGTTCCTGTTAAGTATCAAAATTGGCATTGCTTATCATCTTTAAGACTGAGCAATGGATTAAAACATCCTTTCGTAGATTTGAATACATATAGTGGCTCTTCAGGGAATGTTAGTCAACCCAGCTTCATAAATTTGTCCCAAACTAACCTTGGCGTGTTTTGAGAACATAGTACTCTATACTTTCACAGGCACTGGAATGTAATCAACAAGAGTAAAGAGAGGTCAGGCGATGTCAGATGAGCAAACTGTATCTAATATAAACAGAACTGATATCCTAAAATGACAAGATTAGGGCAATAGGCTCAAAAGTTGTGGATTATTGAATTTCCAGACTGAAACATGGGGCAGATTAGCATACTCAGAATAAATCAGAGTTTTTGTGTTAGAAGCTAAAAAGAAGAGACTGTTACATTTAGTAGGCATGTAAAGAGGATCTTGCAGAGTTCTGTGGTTTCAATTTGATTTACCTCTGGCAGGACTCAAGGTGGCATGCAGATAAAAATAAGAACTGCTAAAATTCAACCTAAAAGTATGGATTTGCACATTCTTGCTGAAAAATATGTATGTTTGTATGTGTGGAAGACCTCGCCCTGATAATCCCAGGTAGAAAAGGCCCATATATATTCTGAGCCCAGGATTGCAGCTTACCTGGCATGGCCAAACAGGCTTTAGTCTGCCCTGTGCTGCATAGATTCCCAGGATAGTGACACACATAGTATGTTGGGGGAGTGTTCGTTTGTGGTAGTATGTGGCTTACCCACACTTTATTTTGGGGAGCAGTGAGCCTAATCTGCAACCCAAAGGGACACAATGTGCCCTGGATGTGACAGATCTGGCAGTTCTCACATCATTGTACATAGTGCAGTACATTTTGTCATTTTGTTTGCTGAAATTCTAAAATACCAGTGTTGAATTGAGAATAACGCTAGCCATCTTCAGCTTTAGACAGAGTTCAAAGTGGTTTGCAAAGCACAGTTAACACTAACTCTTATGAGTTTAAACATATTTTCTGCAAATAACTTTTTAAATTGTGGTGTGTGTGTGTGTGTGTGTGTGTGTGTCTGTCATACAGGGATGGCACCTGGAAGGGACAGAACAGCACCCATGTGTTTATTTCACCCAGGGTCTTAACAAGAGATCAGAAAATGTTACATATGCCTTGGGCCTCATAAGGAAGATCTCACTTTTTAGGTGTAGTAATAGTAGTAGTTGTGTGTGATTGCTGAAGCATGCACTAGATTATCATTTGTCTTCAGTTTGAAATGGGAGTAAGAGGACAAGTGAATTACTCTGCTTACTTTCACTTGTACATTTATATTGTACCTTCCCCCCAAGGAGCTCAGGGTGGCATATATAGTTCTTCCCCCTCCTCATTTAATCCCCACAACTATGTTGAGAGTAGATTAGGTTAAGAATAGGTTGGGTTAAGAGACCGTGACTGGTCCAAGGTGACCCAGTAAACTTTGGGGTTGAGTGGGGATTTGAACCCTTCTCTCCCAGGTTCTAGTCCAGCACTCTAACCACCATGGCACATTGATTCTTGAAATTACTTCACAAGGAGAGTTCAAATTCTTCACTATAAACAACTCCGTATTCTGAGAATGACTTTGTTTAAAATGGGCATTTTAAAAGCTGTTTTTGGGCTACAGTCCCAATCATCCCTGACCACTGGTCCTGCTGGCTAGGGATGATGGAAGTTGTTGTCTAAAAACAGCTGGAGACCCAAGTTTGAAAAATTCCGATTTATGCCCTCTCTACTGACAATGGTCATCAACCAGAGTGGCCAAAGTAGTTTTGGTTCCATATCTGGGCCTGAAATCAGATTGAAATGGGTTTAGATAATCCACTTCTTCCAAGCATGTTTGCAGGTGGGCTGTGAGTACTGAAGTAAGGTGCATGCTCTCTTTCAAGTGTGCAGAGAAGTTTCTAATGCCATTTATCTTTATGTAAGTGGTGAGATGCTGTTGCTTATTCTGTTTTAGCTGAACAGAATATGGCCTGTAAGCACTTATCATTGTGAATGTGACTTGGTTTTCTGACAGTCTGTAGAGGTGCAATCCTTAGGGCTAGAGCTGTTTATTTAAAAGAGAGCTTAGTTTTGACTGCAAATATTACCAAACCACAATTTTGAAAAAAGCTATTCTAGCTTGAAATTACTGTGGTTCATGTATCTTAGTAACTTCCCTCACGCAGCAGCTGCATTCTGCATTTTGTGGTAAAGGCACATATCCATCAATAGCTCCTTTCTCTTGGCACAAGGCTGTAGGAAGTTGTCAATAGCTTATTCAGCACTTGTTCCCTTGCTTGTGAAAAGAGATTCTGTAACACTTTAGTAGTTCTTGAGACAAACAATTTGATTGCATTTTTAGCTAAATATTATGTGCTTGTATACAAGACTGTTGTTAATGCATCTGCTTTAAACTCCCATTTAATCAATTGGACTTAAAGGGATATAATACTGGGTAGGATGTTCTTCCTATTGAATAGGTATCATTCTTCTGGATATTTATTTATTTATTTTGCATTGTAGTCCCGTCCGTCCCCCCTTCTTTTGAAAATGATAACCCAGTTACCCTGATAAACTAGGTCTTTGTGTCTGATATTTGTATGATATTATAAAAATGAATCAATATATGTTTATTTCCTAACATTTCCTAACACCTCAAGTTGTCCTCATTAATTTGTAGGGCGTTTAACATATATTTTCTTGTCAATGCAAGTTGTTTTGACAGCTACTTTGACAAGTGCTTGCATAAATGTTATGCCTTTACAAAAATGTGGCTTCCGAGACTGTGGACCCACCAACCTGACTATCTTCTGCTGTTACTTGCTCTAGGCGCTGCAAAAAAATATCCTGAAAGTGCTTGTAGAGGAGTTTGGCCTTGGAGAGCTACTAACACCCCCCACCACCACCCAAAAAAAAAAAAAATTCAAATCTGAAACACCACCTTACATCAAGAAACTATCTGTGGTCCAGGCGGGCATAACAAAAATTCTGAAAACACACTAGCTGGTGAGATACTTTTTATACATTTATTCTGACAAAATGATTGGTAGAGTGCAGCATTCAGTTCTTTCCCTGGTATGGAATTTCTGTGTACCATCTCTTTGCTTGCTTCAGCTATCTTAATTTTTCATCCTAATATGGTATGGGTTTATTTACCTTGGAAGGACTTTCAAAATATGTGGAGAATCTTGGCTGATTAAACTGCATTCAGCTCATAGGACCAGTTTAAGGTGAAGGCTGGAAGGAACAGGACTGGTTTTGTGCGATTACTTTTCTGCTGCTCCTCCCAGACTTTAGTACTTATATGGGGGGAGCAGAGTTCATCATTCCCTTGAAGTAGTGGTTTTCACGTTGGGGTTTCCTGAAGCTTACTAATTGTCCCCAAGAATAGAAAGCTACTGCAAAAGTTGATTCTCGTTGCCTTAAAGTTTATTACAACCAAAGGCTTCAAGCTGGCTTTATAGTTCTCTGAAATACAGTGGTACCTCTGGTTACAAACTTAATTTATTCCAGAGGTCTGTTCTTAACCTGAAACCGTTCTTAACCTGAGGTACCACTTTAGCTAATGGGGTCTGCCGCTGCCACTGCGCCACCAGCGCTATTTCAGTTCTCATCCTGAGGTAAAGTTCTTAACCCTAGGTACTACTTCCAGGTTAGCGGAGTCTGTAACCCAAAGTGTTTGTAACCTGAGGTGTTTGTAACCCGAGGTACCACTGTAGTGAAATAGGCAGTAAAAGCAACTGCTCCATGCATTTGTGTATCGTTTCTGCTTTGTCTTGAGGAACTGGAAAACATGAATGGGAACCTGTCTACCTGTGTGCTTTCACGGCTTCTAATGCTCAGCTCATCCTTCATTGTGGAGTCATTCACTCTGGTGGAACCTAACTGGGAGCTCTTGGTGGTAGAAGAGTCTCAAACAGCTGTTCAGTTCATTTACCGTATTTTTTGCTCTATAAGACTCACTTTTTCCCTCCTAAAAAGTAAGGGGAAATGTGTGTGCGTCTTATGAAGCGAATGCAGGCTGCACAGCTATCCCAGAAGCCAGAACAGCAAGAGGGATTGCTGCTTTCACCGTGCAGCGATCCCTCTTGCTGTTCTGGCTTCTGAGATTCAGAATATTTTTTTTCTTGTTTTTCTCCTCCAAAAACTAGGTGCGTCTTGTGGTCTGGTGCGTCTTATAGAGCGAAAAATACGGCAGCTACATATTGGTCTACTGACTGACTTGGTCTACCAACAACATACAGAGAGGAAGCGCTTGTATCAAAGCCAATTTTGTAACACTTTGGCTTGCAGCCTGACACATTTATTTGACTGGCACTAGGAACAATTGGAGTGACCCACAGTAACACAGTTCATCAAAGTTAAATGCAGGCTATTTTAAAAGGCTGTTGCCAACTTAGCACTTAGAAAATGAATAATTGAATAAATAAGTTTCACTCTTCTGAATGGAGCTCTTTCAAAAGAAGCGTCATCAATTAAAAATATCCTTTGAATAGCGAAAGGCAGCTTTGTGCTTAGCTGTTCTTAAAACTGTGGGGTGTTTATCATTCAGGCAGTAGGTAATCAGGACTAGATTTCTTATACTGAGAAATGCAAGTAATATTAGACACTTCTCTTGATCAAAAGAATAAAAAGCAGCTTTGGAAGTGTGCTGAAGCCCTTCATCATCTTTTCCCAGTGTTCTTTAGTTTTTACCCTGCCAGCCGTCTTTAGAAGTTTGCATTGAGATTTTGTTGGTTTCTGCTAAACACTCTTGAACAGGGCACAAGAAAAGGTGTGAACCATCAAGAGATTGGCGGAGCTATTTTAATAACTGCATCACTGGAAGGGCATAGCAGAAACAATGTCCACAATACATGATTACACTAAGTAAATTTCCTCTGGCACCAGGAAGCTGGAGGAATGTTACCTTGGATTCTCTTTTTAATTGTACTGATATCTAAATAGAACCTAAAATAAAATAAGAATGGAATGATTTTGTCAAACTTGGTAGAAAATGGAAAGTACGTTTTCCTTATGAAAAATTAAAATTATTTAATATCCAACACAATTTGCATCTCAACTCAGAAATTAATTCCATTGATTTCAGTGAACTAAACTCTTTAGTCAATGTACTTAAGATGGTGCTTTAGGCTGCTATGAGAGTAGAAAATTTAATGGCAGCTCAATGTGAGACAGAGCCTTTTCTGTAGCAGCACCCATGTTGTGGAATTCCCTGCTAGGAAGTGGTGAGACAAGCCATGTCCATGATTGTATTTAGGGAGGCAGTGAATATATTCTTATTCTCTTTGGTTCTTAATACATGGTTGAAGATTTAGCTTTATTTTTTGTTGATTAAGTAGCAAAAATTAAAACTAAATCTCAGTGCTAGTCAACAAATTTTGGAAGTTAGGTTTTGTTTTTCTAGATATATTGGTTTGCAGGGCTGAAAAACAATATAGTGTGTGTGTGTGTGTATGGGGAATAGTAGGAGATACAGGATGGAGCACTTGTCTTGGACACCCTTCTTCTTTGCAGTACATTGGTGTGTTGCTTCTCCTTCCCCTAAAATGTGGGTGGAATGAAGGTACTAATAGGAAATATTTGAAATACTACCATTGCAATATGTTCAAGGAAAATGGAAGGTTCTCTTTAAAGTTGTCAAGGTGATGTTTGTCCTACTTTATTTCTCCTCACTGAAGCAAGTTTAACTGTTGCAGATTGCATGAATAATTGAACAAGGATACCTCACTCGTTACCCAAAGTAATATTCTGCTCACTTGCTGCTCAGAGCTGTGCTTCACTCTTTATTATGGCACAGAGCTTCTTAGATGTTTGTGATGTTTCATTCCCCAGTGTGAGTGCTGGCTTTTGCTTCAATTCCCTCCATGATTTAAATAAAACATTCAGAAATCAACATTAGTATTGAAACAAACATCTGCCTGCCCCCCTTTCCTCCCTCCTCCAAAAAAAAAAAAAAATCACAGACCTAGAAGAGATGTTTCCTCACAAGTCTGGATTTGCTGTCTTTACGAATATTAAACATGAGGGGTTTGCCGCATAGTATTTTGTAAGGGGAGACTCCAAAAGAAATGAAAACAGAGCTCTGTGTATCTGTTTTGCTGTTTCTAGCGGAAGACATTTAATTTGCCTTCTAAAGCCAACCTCGAAAATGATGCAATTCAGCTGAAGTAGATTTATGGTGCCTTTTCCTCTGGAAATCAATACAGCTTGGAGGGGCTGTCATGGGAACTGGCTGACTGAGATGCAGCTGTGTTCAAATATAAACTTCTGTACCGCAAACCCAAAGTAATGACTCTTGGTTTTTGTTTTTTAGTCAGCACTTTAGCTCTGAGACATTATGGGGTAAGCTTTAATTGACTGCTTTGTTTCCATTAGGAAGTTATTGAAACTTTGCTATAGCAAATTCAGCAAGTTGATGTGATGTTCTAAAAGCCATTGCTATTCTTACTTGCCCTTGTGTATTTTGTGGTTTGTAAGGACCTGGAAATGTGTTGTGGGGCAAGGTAGCATTTGTATACTGCAAGAGATGGAACCACTTCTCTCTCTAGTTTTATAAGCTTTGTAGTTGCTTGGCCTGTAAACAAGGGCTCAGATAAAGCAATTTCTTCTTACTGATTGTAGGGATCAGCCTTCTTCATACTGAGTACATCAGCGACATGTTTGCTGATGTCATCAGCAAGTTCTATTTTATGCTGCTGGAAACTGGATTTTTCAAATCATATTTGTCGCAATACTGTGATATTTCAATTTTTAAAATACAATTGATAGTACCATTGCCTTCAGAAGCTCAGGGTGATGGTGATGATTTGGGAGATGGAATTCTCTTCCCTGAGTTGCACTTGGCACCTTCATCATATGCTGAAGAAATACCTTTTTACTCTGACCTCTGACACTTGGAATGAGTCCTTTTAGGGCTTGTCCTATTTTTGTGACCATAATTTGTTTGAAACTATTTTTCTTTTGTTTTAAATTGATGTGACCCACCCTGGGACCTTAGGGTAAAGAGCATATAATAAATCAAATATATTGTTATGGTTGCTATTATTAACAGCAACAATGGTGATGTTTACACCACAGATAGGATACAAATTCCATCTAGACTTAAAGAGATACCCAGCAGCAACCACCTTCTCTCCTCATTTCACAGATGCTCCAAAGCCAGTCATAGAAAGAGCCATCCAAGAAATGTCGTCTTAAGACAGGTTTAGTCAGCTATTGTTGGACTACAACTCCCATCAGCTCCAGCCAGTATGGGTTTGCTGGTATTTGGAGTTCAGCAACATCTGGAGAGCACCATGTTAGCTATCCCTGAGAAAACTGAAGAGCTGGAACAGAATTTGTACAGGCCTGGGAAAGCATCCATGACATAAGAGAGTGCATCAGCTTTAGTATACCAAAAAGTACAACAATAACCTGAAGCAAATCTTCGTTTGAAAACAGTGTTTCTCAGAACTTGGCAAGCCTGCTTTTTCCCTATTTGAATGGAATATAGAAGTATACCATGTCATGGACTGCTGTTAAAATCAATATTCTGTTTTGATTTAAAACTTATAAAATGTTGGGTTGTAGCCGAAGGTTCTGTTCCTCCCAAAAGAAGGAGTCTTCCTCTCATGGAAGAATGGGCTCTTTGGATCCAGCCCATTAAAAGCTGGATTTGGTACATAATAAACAAGGAACTGGCCACATCAAGTCATAATATTGTATTTGGAACAACAAGATGGATACAATTGCTTCAGAATCAGATCTCATAATTTAAAAGCTTAAAATCTGATTTAAACATATGGTATTAAAGGAGAAAAAACTTTATAAAAATGAAATCTGAATTCAGTACCAACCACCATCTACATTTAGGGCCTGGTATTCTGTTGCTTTCTCACTCTTCTTATAAAGAAAAACAACAATGCAGTTTTAAAGTAGAGAAATGCCCAGCAGTTTGCTGGTTTTGGGAAGGAAGCAGCATCATGGGCAATTTTATGTAATGCTGAAAGATTTGCAGAATTTTTTCTGATGTGAAAATAACAAGCTTAGTATTTGTGACCTGGATTACTATTTCTTTGTTGCAGTTATGAGTGAATGCACTTATGAGTGGGGTGTTTTTTGTTTGTTTGTTTGTTTTGTTTTGTTTTTAAAGCAGCTCATTGGCAAATGTAGCCACAGGCTGCAAAGGGTTCAGTCAAGAAATCAATGCTCTTTTTCCATCTGACTGCCTTGAAGACTATGTAAATTAAATGTACAGTACTTAACCATAAAACCTGTCTACATTGCTAGAGGTACAGTTGGCAGTTACAAACTACCACCAACCCCATTTTGGGAAATGGATCGATTTATATATTTGAAAACAGTCATAGCTAGGGTTCCTTGGAATTTCTCATAGTGACTTTCTAATAAATATGTAACTTGAACTAATAAGGTTTTATTCCTTATGAAATGAATCAGAGGGTCAATTATCTTCCCATTTTGCATCTTTGTTAGGCTGGCATTCTAAAGTATGAGAGCAAATACCTTAACATGCATATGACCGTATTTATCATAAATTTAAATAGCAAGAAAAATGCTCCAGGTTTCAGCTACTTCGATTTCCAGATGATTGAAGACTTTACTGAAAGGCACATAAGGGCTGCTTTCCAGAATTGTATGGAGTACATTTCAATAATGATGGTGATGTTATTATTATGTGCATGAGTTTGAAAAGAACTAAATAGGTTGCATTGTTTAAATGGGCTAATTGGATTTAAGGGAAATAGGATGAACTGAGATGTTTACTGCTTATAATAAAATACTTAAACCAGTACATTTTGTTTGCTCAGTCCCAGTTTGTATTCAGGTAGCTCCAGATTGCTAGCCTGCTGCATGATCCTCCAAATAGTTTCAGACAATTCACATATGTAAAGGTACCATGCTGTGATTGTACTGATTTGCAAGAATGGATGGAGCATATTTTAAACTATTGCAGGTAGCAGGATATGACTATCCTCCATATTGCCCAGGAACTTGTATGATAGTCTGGAACAATTGCCACTGTGCGGTGAAATTCAGCATGCATATGAGCGTAACATTGCCCCAAAAGTCTTTCATAGTCCAACACACTTTCAAAAAGGGAAACTTGTTAAACATGAAGAAAAAAAGGTAAAATGAAGTAGAATTAAGGGCTTGGGTATGGAGAGATTAACTCAGTCGGTGGACTGCAGCTGGGAAATAAATCTGTCACATGCCCATTACTGTTAGCCACAACTACTGCGGCAGGGGAGGCTGGTTTTGTTTCATTGGCATAATCCCAGAGAGACCCAAAGGGAACCCTTGTCTGTGTAGGTCTACCAGCTTGTGTTTCTGTGTAGTGTGTGGCAAAAGAGACAAAACATGCAACTTTTTTCCTTTTATAGACAAAAGATTCTACCAAGTGAATTCCATGGCCTTCTAACAAGTATATTCTAACAGTATATATGAGTGTCAAATGAGAAAGAAAGGAGATTATTTGTGCTTTTGAAAATGGCATTCTGTTCCCTTGCCGTCACTACATACAGGCTTATGGGAGTGCTGCTCTTGCTTCTACTTCCTGGAAGCTTTCGCCCCTCTATTTATTGTGATGTAGGTATGTCAGAACCAAGAGCTCATTCTGCACTAGGAATACTCATCCTAGCTTGACTTCCTATGGCAAAGCAATCCAAATATTTGCCTGAGGTAGAAATTGCAAAAGTTGCTAACAAGATTCCAAAATGCCCTTGTGGCATATGTTTAGATATCTTAGAAAGGGGTGCAGGATGCTATTTAACTTAAGGGATAAAATCCAGAAGTAGTACTCCTCTGTTAATGCAAAGTAGCATTGTGAAATCCAGAAGAGCTTAATGCTTACTGTTCTAGTTGTGGAACACTGATATTCTAAATAAAGCAGGGGAGGCTGGTTCTTTGGGTAACTGGGGCACTTACTGAGGATGACCAACCTTTTGTCATTTTCAGTCAGTCTGCAGTCTTCCAAGCAATTGTGGGTGGCCCTGCATGTCATTGTCTCTGGCTCCGCCTGCTCCTTTCCTCCCTGCCTTCCACCCTAGCAGTCCCAGTGAACAGCCGCCACCACAGCACATAATATAACTTCAGCAATTAATCCCACTTGTTTATTTTTTGTTTGCAAGCAAGCCCTTAATATCTCGTCCACGTTTCTTATGCAGCTTCCTGCTTGCCTCAGAGATAGAAGGGGACTGCAAATGCTCTTAGTTTTTTTTAGGAAGTGAAACTCTCTTAGGCTGCAATCCTATGGATGCTTAGTTGGGAGTCAGCTTTGCTGAACTTATTGGCTCTTACCTCTGAGTAAATCTTTGTAGGAACAGTCTGGGACTCTTAAATTCTGGAAGAGTAATTGTATTAATCTGTGCTAGAAAAAAACAACAAAAGCTTGCAGTACCTTAGTTTTAAGGTATTACAAGCCATTTTTTAGTCTAGAAAAATACAATAAGAGTTCATTAATTTATAGAATGGGGAATAAATTTATGAATGGAGACTAGATATGTTGGCTGTGTTTTCATTACTGGCATTTTCTCAAGGCAATCAAGATGCACATTTTTGCTCTCCTTTCATTTTAAACTTGTTAAAGTTTTCTGCAAAATGTGAACGTGGGCAGTGAGACATTCCATCTTTTTACATTCCAATTAAATTCCTAGGCATGCTCAGTTTGGGAGATTTGTTTATTGAATTTGAATGTTTGAGCAGCATGTAAGCCTTGCATGTTAAATTTTCTTCTTCTTCACCAGTTCAGTAAAATAATTTGCAGATATGTCAATAACACTTTTTATCAACTAATTTGGATTAATGTTGGAAAAGCTTTAATTGTGTTGGTTATTGCACAGGAATTGCAAGCTTAATTTATGCTGCCGTGGTATGTCTGATGCAACAGAAAGATAAAAGTCATAATCCAATACAGAAGGAAAGTATCTCATAACTTGCATTATTAATAATAGGAAATCAGGGGAAAAAATGCAGTACAGTCCCAAAGATGTCTTTTGACAAGTATACTCATTTGAGTCCAGTGGAATTTACTCCCACACTAAGTGTCCATAGGTGTTAAACTTGACATGAATTTCAGGTTGACATGAATTTAGCACACATAACATCTGGATGTTAAATTCATGGCTACTTATTAAATAAATCTGGGCCATTATGCTAAAACTTCAGAGCGGGATAAAGGGTCTTTCCTCAATTCATATAATGTGCAAAGACGGATGTACATGTTGATGGCAAGATACTAGAGTTTGACAAATAGTGGCTTGTCAGTGAATGACCTGTAATTTAACTTCACTCAATTTATTGCCATATTCAAGGAATTCAGAAATGTTTTTGTGTAAAAACAAAAGTCCACAAAGGCCTGTTTTCACCCTAACAATTACTGGTGGTTTCCACTGATTATGTATACAAAAAGATTTGTTGGGAAGGGCTTGATCGCGTTTCATTTACAGAAGGAAGGACAAGCCTAAATAGCATAGATTTTGTGAATCTCCAGATGAAGCATCTTCATAATTTGAGAATCATTAGAGAATGTGGGTGTCAAATAAAATACAGTTATGGACCTAACAAGTTCAATCTGGTTTTTGTTCTTTTTTTAAGTGTGCTTAAGTACTACTGGAGTAAATTGGGACAGATACGATTGATGTCTATGTTTCATTCAGTGAGTTTAAGCACATGCATTTTTAGCAAAGTTTAAAAATACTTCGCAACATATAATATATAGCTGCATAAACAGTTTAAAGTTTTTATTCCTGGGTTGAATTAGTGTATTCATTATTCAGATGGTAATTTTTACTACCGACCAGATTGGGTAAAGAGAAGGAAAGAAAATGAGAACTGGGAGGCTAGCTTCAAGCCCTGCCTCTAGCATTGATTTGTTTTGCTGGCTTTCCCTTAATTGTAGGTTGTTGAAATAAGCATTATTACTTTGCCCTGTTTTAGCTATTTGACCACCCTAAATCAGGATTCCATAAATTTTATCTTGGCTAGTCATTATTTGTGCTCGCCATCATAGCCACTGCCCACTTTACTCTATAGGTTGCTTGGCGTGTGCAATTAGTGTAGAGGATGGGGCAGATAATTCATGTCATTTCACATTGTTGTAATGGGGTGTGACTTGTCTTGTCATGCTCCCCAAATCAAGTAACCTAAACCCCAGCCACATACCTGCCTTCCAGGCTAACTACCCCACACCTTTCTCACTACATGACACCACCTGAATGGAAGCGGGAACAGGCCTGGTGTGGAGGAACAGGAGGAGGAGTGGCCCAGATCCACTGCCAACTTTCCTGGTTCTCCTGGCTGCTGAAACTTGATATTGTTGCACATCTTAACTTGTTCCTCTCAATATGCCATCAAGAAAATGATTAGTGGGCATCCTCTGCCGATCCTAGTATTCTGTACATACCTGCTGCACACAAAATAAGGTTCTTTGCATGCAACCAAAAACTTGGAAGAGGACAGAGCTGGTCTGTTGTGCCCAACACAGAATGCTTCTTTCTTCCAGAGGTCCCTGCCAAGTACAGATAATGCATGGAAAGGAATTTTTGTACTGGGCAGGGATGCTCACTGATAGAGAGGAACATTTGCTTCTGGGGAACTAGTGAGGGTATGTAGACCCCTGAATTGTTTTTGGAAACACAGATATAGAGTCACAATTCAGCAAAATACTCAAGCATATTCTTTATAAGTTTCAGCAGCTCCACTATAACTTTGCTTTGAGAAGCCATGTGCCAAACGTTTATATGCATCCTCAATACACTAGTACAATAAACCAGAATTGGAATTACTCATGCTTCTCTACTGCCAGTCTGTGATATGTCAAGGAAAATGATCGTATTTCATGCAAATGCAGTGATTTTGCATATAAAAAACGAAACACTATATTATAGCATAACTTATGAAGGAAACTGGCTTTGAAATTGATGAATGCTGCTTCATGGTTTCAGATCTCATGAGGGAGTATTGAAATAAGCTGAATGTGTGGATTTGATTTTTTGCATTTAAAGAAATAGCACATGTACACACACACTCACACACATACAATTAGACATTCCTAGAATACCTGCCTTTGGGGGGGGGGTGTGTTTTATTTTCTTGATCATGTGCCGTTTTTCATAGTACTGTGCTCCAAACTGCTATAATTAGATTAACAGCCTGCTAAACAGCAGTGACAGTATCCAAGTCTCAGAGAGCATGTGCTAGATTCTGCATGTGCCTTTCTCCGATTGGCTGCTGGCGTTTGCTGCTTGCCAATTTGATAGGTTTCCACAGTAATCTTTATGCTGCATTAGAGACATAGATACAGAGGTACAGTGTTCATGCAACGGTGGAGGAAGTCTGCCTCTTCTGTATAGAATAAAAGAAAAGCCTACAGACGATAGAGGCATTGCTCTTTGTTATAAACCCATCAGCATTTAACAACTGCTGGCTGCAAGCAGAGGTCAGTGAAGGAGTTTCAGTTAATGGTAATTACTTTCAGGTCTTTATCTCCCCCCCATAAAACACATCCATGCATGAAATGAATACAGTTAATCATGTCATCTGTTTAATTTGATCTTGCTTTCATTAATATTGTGTGTACTCCAGCGAGATGGTCATCACATTATAAAACACATCATTATACTAAGAATTTAGCAGAGAAGTATAATGTGTACTGCATGAAGAAATAGCTCTCATATGAAATCTGGAGCGTGGCATGTACCTTTTTTGTTATTCTAAGAGCAGTGTTGGTGTTTATTTGAAGGGGGGTGGCTGAACATTTGAATTAGAGCATATATGATTTTGCCTTTCATGGAGACGGAGATATTTCTAAGCAAAGAGCAGATAATAGGGAATAATGTCAGGATGTATGCTTTAATGTGATCGGTGCAATAACTGCCTGCCGATTTATGCATAGGGAAAGGAATTCGGATTAATATGCTCCATTGTCTGTCTGTCACCTTACGTTGTTTGGGTGAATTCTTTGTTTGATCCTTTGAATTTTTTAAGCAGCCTTTCAAAAACAGCCACTATAGTGCAGTGAATCCATCTCTGCACACTCATTGTTTCCAAAGGCCAAACAGTGAGATCAAGCTTGTGTGTGTGTGTGTGTGTGTGTGTGTGTGTGTGTGTTTAGGGACCTTGCCCTGAATGTAGTGAAAGAGGTATATATTGCTGCAGTGATATATCTGACAACCTTGGGGGGGGGGTTGTTTTTTTGGTGGGGCGGGGGGGGGGCTGTTCAGGAAAAAAACATTTCCAAAATTTGATTCATCTTGTATTGTCCTGTTTTTTCATTTGGGATTTGTGTGGTGACCGATCCAAACTTATTCAAAACTATGCTGATTGCGAGGGTTTATTAAAAGAGCAGCCAAAGAGAGCTCTATCTCCATGTAGTCTCAGAGTGCGCTGTGACTTACTGTGTTCAAATCCCATTCAAATGCATGGGACCTTGCACATGATGACGATGGTTTCAGTGGGTTTCTGCAGGAGAGGTTCTTTGAGGATGTTCCCTTGGTTTGTTTTGACTGCTGATAGCCCATAAATGTGCATTAGGTCACCAGTTGTCCAGCTGGCACTTCGCCACCATGCGTCTGGGTAACAGGAGATTTGCCTCAAGTGAGCACAAGCTATGGACTTTCACTACTTTGCTTTCACTTCTTATCTCTCCCACTAATATTGGCTCCCTCCCTCCCCCCCTCTCAGTGAAGTTTTGCACTGCATTGCAAAGCAAAACTAGGTGAGTCATAGCTATCGGTCTTTTGCCCATAAAAGCAGGGTTTTTTGTCATTTGTTGTCAGCTTTGTGCATTTTACATTTGAACACAGAGAGGATGGAAAGCAAACACAAGAAAGTAGTCGTTCATCAAATATTTTACTGAGTTTAACCTTCAGCCTAGATTGTTTTAATATGGTGCATAATGTTGATAGTTTGTTTTGTTCTATTTGTAGAACAAGAGTTAAACTAGTGGTTATGACTGACACCCCAAATTTGGTTCATCACACTTTTGAATCTGAGCCCAGCTATGAACTGGTTGGTGGCTTTTGGCAACCCTCTCGACCTCAACCTTTCTCTCCCAGCTTTAAAATATTAATAATACTCATCATATTACAGGATTAAATTGATAATATATGCAAAGAACTTTGAACATGAATGTGGGGGTGGAACTGTAGATTTTTATTTTTATTTAATTTACTTGTTTATTGCCTTAAAGAAACTTCAGTACCAGTGTTTTCTGAATTCTGTATTCCCAGAAATTATAGAATAGCCCTTTTGCATAGCAACATTTAAGTCTAGGATAATGATGAATAGAGAGAGTGGGTGTGCACATACAACCTGTGTGTTACTGTCTGCTAGCCCCTCTCTGTGCTATATTGCCAATTATAATTGTCCTGTGTTTTCTTTTTCAAAAGAGACCTACTGCCTCCTGTAATTATCTATGTGGGTGGAAAATAAAATGTTGCAGTCTTTTTATGGCATGGCACGATGCTGCCAGTACCTTGCAGATGTTGACAGCAGCTCATGTGACAGTTCTAGACAGTTTTAATTCAAAATGAGAAGTACCTGTCTTTTCTGTGCCAGCAACTACCGGTTTATAGGACAAGCTCTAGTTTTCTGAAAACATGGATGTAACTCCTTAATTTGTGGCAGGTTTTATATACATCTCTTAATAACCATTTCATGCATGTGGTATCTTCCATACTGAAAGCTGTTTCTGACACAGTAACCCTGTCAGCCTTTCCCAACCTGGTGCCCTCCAGAAGATATTATTGGACTACACTTCCCATCGGTTTCAGACAGTATGAGAAATGGTCATAAAATGATGGGCGGTGTAATCCAACAATATCTGGAAGACATCAGGTTGGAGAAAACTGATCTAGTCCCTTATCAGTACTGTGCTAGCAAGATGACATGAAAGCTTGGTGGTTTCTAACAGTGTTAAAGAATGGAAGGAAGAAGGTGTTCCTACAATACACCCTCATTTTGTTGTGATAATAGAATTGTAGAGTTTGAAGGTACCCTGAGGGTCGTCTAGTCCAACCCCTGCTATGCATTGTTCTCAACTAAATCTTACAGGACAGATGGCCATCCAACCTGTGCTTAAAAACCTACAAGGAGAGTCCACCACCCTCCTGGAGAATCCATTCCATTGTCGAACAGCTCTTACTTGTCAGAAAGTTCTTCCTGGTGTTTATCTGACAAATACATGTTTCTGAGTTTTTCTGACCATCTTCCAAACATTTGTGCCTGATTTGTTTCCTAACAGCTTCCCTTCCCCATAATTTATTTATTTTTAATGCAAGTGAGGAAAAGCAATGTCAAAGGCAGTCTAGTAATGCATATGGTATCTGTCCTGCTTTTCATGTTAAGAGACCTTGTAAACACAAGAATGAATATGATATTGCATCACATTAAGATATTGCTGAGAAATAAGCTGGTTTATGTTTTGTTTTGCAAAGGTGTATTGGACTCCTAACTCCCATCAGCCACAGCCATATAGCCAATGGTTAGAGACAGTGGGAGCTATAATCTAACAGCATCCAGAGGGTACCAGGTTGGAGAATGCTATAAAATTTCCTGGGAGAGGGCTAAGAGAAAGAGGGATACCAGATTTGTTTGTTTTTTCTTATCATGCTGGGTCACCTTCCATTTTTTCCAAGAAGTTCCCTGTGTGTGACAGTAGTACTTTTCCAAGGGTGGAAACAGTTGTTGAGAAGAGCACTACTGCCACCAGTTTGCATTCATTGTAGATCCCACAGGATGCTTTCTTCCAATGGATTGTGCCAACAATCTGCCCTCAGATGTTTGGGACCACTCTTAAGAGACTGCATGTTTCTATCTTAACCAGGTTCCTTAGAAACTTCTTTGTGAGATAACCGATGAATAGTTAAATACCAAACAAAAGAATACCAGTAAACACCAGTATACATTAGAACAAACAGTTTCATGATGAATGTAGCAGTATGGTTTTATAAAAGGAAGAACTCTGGATTCTGGCCAACCAACACTACCACAAAAATAAACAACCAGATAACATATTAGGAGAATGTCAGATATAGCTGTGTTCATAGATTACGTGGACTCTTGGTCCTAGACTCTCTGCTTTATCACAGTATTTTAAAAGTTCAGAAATCATGGTCACTCTGTGCATGAGGATGTTACACACAGTGAATTATGTACCAGGGGCTTTTTCTATATCCAGGAGTCAGATAACATTTCCACCCCCACTCATGTTCCTCAGTCATTTGTATCAATGTACAAATAGAACTTCAATTGCCAGCAATCTATATGGGATGGCCGCCTTTCCTGGAATGAAAAAAAGGAACCATGGTTATTACAAATGGAGGACCTCCGGTTAGGCCCAGTAATAAGAGCCATTAGGCTGACAAGCATCAGAGACAGGGCCTTTTCAGTAGTGGCCCCACATTTTTGGGGGAATCCCTTCCCAAGAGCGTCACTGTTGCTATTCTCCAGGAGACACCTGGTTTGGTTGTCTTAGGGGATTTTAACATCCACGCCGACACGACCTTACAAGGGGCTGCTCGGGACTTTGTGGAAAGCATAAAGCATGGCCTCCATGGGGCTGTCCCTGAATAAGTCTGGCCCAACTCATAGCCGCGGACATGCCTTAGACCTGGTGTTCACCTCTATGGATGTTGGTAATTTGACACTAAATAAAAGCAAAACTAAAGAAGTGCCATGGTCAGATCACTTCCTGGTGCAATTGGACTTCTCCGCAAGCCTTCCCCTCTGCAGGGAGGTGGAACCGATTCGGATGGTCCGCCCCCACCACTTAATGGATCCAAATGGTTTCCAGAGAGTGGTAGGGGATGTTTTATCCCATGTTGATGACCTTTCAGCTGATTCCCGGGTGGCCCGCTGGAATGTGGAGTTAACCAGGGCTACTGACTATTTGGCTCTGAAGTGCCCTCTCTGATTGCATGGAGCCCAGACAGCCCCGTGGTTTTCCTTGGATCTGAGGGCAATGAAACAATCGCTGAGACGGCTAGAGCCCCGGTGGCGGATAACTCATTCTGCATCTGACTGGACAAGAGTTAGAGCTCAATGTCGAGCCTACCAAGTGGCGATAGCAACGGCGAAGAAGACCTTCTTCACCTGTATTGCATCTGTGGAAAACAGCAGCAGGAGACTCTTTCAGGTGGTTCACAATTTAGTGGAACAACCTGCTGCATCGGGGCCCAGTACAGGCCACATGATCTCCTGCAATGATTTTGCAAAGTTTTTTGCAGATAAAGTCGCTCAGATTCAGGAAGAGGTGGACTCCACCGTGGGAGCAGGGCTGGAGCGGGAGAGTACTAGAGTCCTGTCTAGTCAAGTTGCGTGGGATTAATTCCAATCTGTTACCTCTGAGGATGTGGACAGGCTGCTTGGACGAGTGAAACCAACCACCTGTCTCCTTGATTCTTGCCCATCCTGGCTTATAAAAGCTAGCCGGGAAGGGCTTGGCGATGGGCTTCACGGGGTGGTGAATGCTTCTCTTTGTGAGGGAGCCTTCCCAGACCCACTGAAAGAGGCGGTTATCAAACCGCTTCTTAAAAAACCATCTTTAGATGCGGCCAGTATGGCCAACTATCACCCAGTCTTAAATCTTCCATTCTGGGCAAGGTGATTGAGCGAGTGGTTGCTGAACAACTCCAGACACGCCTGGAAGAAGCGGACCATTTGGATCCCTTCCAGTCAGGATTCAGGCCTCATCATGAGACTGAAAATGCTTTGGTCACACTGGTTGATGATCTCCAGTGGGCTAGGGACAAAGGTGAGAGCTGTTTCCTAGTTCTGCAGGATCTCTCAGCGGTGTTTGATACCATCGACCATAACATCCTTCTGGATGGTCTAGAGGGACTGGGGGCACTGTTATACAGTGGTTCCGCTCCTTCCTCCTGGGCCGTGTTCAGAAAGTGGGGGGGGGATGAGTGTTCAGACCCCTGGGCTCTCACTTGTGGAGTGCCTCAGGGTTCTGTCCTCTCCCCCATGATTTTCAACATCTACATGCAGCCGCTGGAAGAGATCATCAGGGGGTTTGGGCTGGGTGTCCATCAATATGCGGAAGTTAGCCAGCTCTACCTCTCTTTCAAATCAGAACCAGTGAAGGTCCTGTGTGAGTGTCTGGAGGCAGTTAGAGGATGGATGGAGGCTAACAGATAGAGGTTGAATCCTGACAAGACAGAAGTACTGTTTTGGGGGGACAGGAGGTGGGTGGGTGTGGAGGACTCCCTGGTCCTGAATGGGGTAACTGTGCCCCTGAAGGACCAGGTGTGCAGCCTGGGAGTCATTTTGGACTCACAGCAGTCCATGGAGTCGCAGGTCAATTCTGTGTCCAGGGCAGCTGTTTACCAGCTCCATCTGGTACACAGGCTGAGACCCTATCTGCCCATATACTGCCTCGCCAGAGTGGTGCATGCTCTGGTTATCTCTCGCTTGGACTACTGCAATGCGCTCTATGTGGGGCTACCTTTGAAGGTGACCCGAAAACTACAACTAATCCAGAATGCGGCAGCTAGACTGGTGACTGGGAGCGGCCGCCAAGACCACATAACACCGGTCTTGAAAGACCTACATTGGCTCCCAGTAGGTTTCTGAGCAGAATTCAAAGTGTTGGTGCGGACCTTTAAAGCCCTAAACGGCCTCAGTCCAGTATATCTGAAGGAGCGTCTCCACCCCCATCGTTCTACCCAGACACTGAGGTCCAGCGCTGAGGGCCTTCTGGCAGTTCCCTCACTGTGAGAAGCCAAGTTACAGGGAACCAGGCAGAGGGCCTTCTCGGTAGTGGCACCCACCCTGTGGAATGCCCTCCCACCAGATGCCAAAGAGAACAAGAACTACCAGACTTTTAGAAGACATCTGAAGGCAGTCCTGTTTAGGGAAGCTTTCAATGTTTGATGCATTACTGTATTTTTATATTTTGTTAGAACCCGCTCAGAGTGGCTGGGGAAGCCCAGCCAGATGGGCAGGGTATAAATAATTTATTATTATTATTATTATTATTATTATTATTATTATTATTATTATATTAATTAACTTTGGAATATCTATTTTTTTTATTTCCAGGCTGTTTAACTAATTTTGGAAATTTTTAACTGCTGCTGGCTTTTAATTTTAACATTGTACTTCTTGTAGCTTGGTGTAAAATATATGTTTACATATGTTAAAATGTTTTGGCAAGCCACCTTGGGAGGGCAGTGTGTATGCTTTAAATAAGTAAATACAGCAAGGTGAAACAATATTTTGACCAAGAGTTATAAAGAAGTTTTTTTTTCTTTTACCTGGTTAAACATCAGTTTTCCCAGCTGATAGAAATGCACTTCAACTTTATAATACACTCTCATAAAAAATTCATAACTCCTACTTTGTCAGAGAAATCTGATTTTCCTTGGAAACATAAATATTGCCTTTGACAAGAGAATGTCCTCCTGACAGGCAGTGAAAATGTGCTGTAAAACTTTAATATTTCAAGGCAGGCAATCAAACCAGTTGCAAAGAGGCTACAGTAAAAACTTCCACACATGGCTAGTTTCACTCAGGAAAAAGTTGGATTTTTAAGGGAATGCATGATATGAAATAATTTGCTCACACTTTGTTTTAGCAGACAAAACATTCACCCATAGCTAAAACTGCTTGATTTCTGCTCTGTTTCACCAATTGACAAGCCACCTATTAAGCTATTAATCCAGCAGATATGAGAAAATGCAGCATTCAACTCTTATTTTCCAACTATCTTGGTCTGCCTGTTACAGCTCCGTTAATTTTTGTTGTTGAAATGGTGCTTGTATCATTATCTCTCAATATGAAAATATGATACACTAGCCAACAGTATTATTATCTCATAAAAGTGCAGGGACATTCAAAGACATTAATTTGCATTTAAAATGGTTCTGCTATATTGTCATTCTCACTGAAAGCAAAGTTGTTTACACTGTGTCCGCTTGCCATAAACCCAAGTTCTCTGACATCAAGGAATCAAGGATATGTCCATGGTTGGGGTTATCTCCCCCGCTTCTTTTGGGGAGTGGGGTGGGCTAGTGACATCTCCAGTGTCTTAACTACCAGCATCTCTTTTCAATGTCACCACCTCCTCAGTCCCCTTTCTGTGTGCATGCACACTACTTCAAGCAATGGAAAAGGGGTGAAATGACAGTAAAGAGGAATGGGATAGACTACAGCTGATTCTTTCTTTGGCTCCTTTTGGACCTTCTAGCCCTGATCTTCTTTGAAGCAAGTTCAGTGCTGGTGGGATTTTATTTGCTCCACTGGAGAATGGGAAGTCATTCCGGAGCCCCTGCATCATCCACAGCAATAGCGGATTTAGTAGAACATGACACTCTTTCATGCTGTTTTCCCCTGCCAGCGCCAGCCTTCTGCTTCAAATCTGTTTCCTTTTCCTTAGCATCTCTGATTGGTACTTTGCCAGTTGGTGATACTGAACTTGGGTGCATAGTACATAGCTACAGAGGCAACAAATTGCTTGTAAGCTCTTCTTTGAAATCCTGAAGCTTTTGTTTCTGCTTCTTTTCCCTCCCTTTTTAATACAGCAGAAAAATGTTGTATAGTGGCATGGTAATGTGAAAGGTTTAGAAGATGTGTAAAAAGAAAAAGAGTGAAAGTGGTCTGTTTTCCAAGTGCTATAGTTTTGATCAGTGATGTGAAGTGAATATTCTCCACATCTATATTTTTCTGAAGAAAACTTTCCATTTCTAAACATTGGTTTACCAACATTAATTAGGAACATAATGAGGGCATGGGTAACTTTCTTCTGGGCTTTCAATGAATAAGTTTGTTTTGAAGGTATGTGCTGTAAAGAGAGATTTCTGTTGGGAAGAGATGACTGGAGCAGCATTTTTCATTGACTGTGGAAGTAGTTTTTCTATAGCCAGATTCTAAAAAGGAAGACCTTTAAAGACCTTTATCTTTCAAAAACAATGCAAGCTATTTGGATTTTTTTCTTTTCTTTTCATTTTAATGAAATAGGTGCCCTGTAAAACACATTTTCAGATGTCTTGACAGAAATGAAACCTTTTCTATCAGGTGGTTTAATTATTCTATATTATCCTAGAGTAATAAAGGATTATTCTAGCATAATCCTGACTCTAATAAGAAATATTATACTTAATGAATAACAAGACATCCAACTTCTAGTGCTGTCTGCACTCTGGCAAAGTTTGTGATGTGAGATAACTACATGAAAAAAATAGGGCGAACATGTTTTTAACATCTGATGTTATTTGTACCGGTAATTTTCATGTGTATTTTACATAAACCACCTAGAGTTTTTGATGCTTAAGCAATATATTAATCCAGTTAAATCAACAATTTATCAAATCAAATAATCAAATAAAAATTAACATAAATGTGTTGTTATTATCCATGACGCATTGTGCCAAGTCATTTATAGGGTGAAATTTCACTGGTCTGCTGATGACACACTGCCCCATTTCTCCTTTTCATAACAGTGTGCTATTGTGATGCCTTCCCTGAATGATCTGCCTGAGTTCAAGCATAGACTAGATGATAATGAAAAAGCTTAAATTGAACTGAGACAAGAGAAGATGAGATGGTAACAGTTTGGTTCAGTTAAAGACGGCATTCTGTGTGCCTCTTTCTCCTGATTTCAACAGTAATGTTTCATTCAAAAACATTTTTTTTTCAAAATGCCTCTTTCACTCAAAATAATGTTTGCTATCTGCAAATAGCAGTAATTTCAAACCAAGTGAAAATCACAAATGAACTTCTGCTGCCTATGGCAGTTGCTCTTGCAGAACTGTTACCCACCTGATTTTATCGTAGTGATACAGATTTCTTTCTACAAGTTGCTAGGTTTGCTTCCTTTGCAAATGTGTGAAATAATTGTTCTTTGTTAACAAATGTGTTACCATGGAAACCCTCCAGGCTTCTTTACAAATATTATTGCTATGCATGAATACAAATAAGATATTATAGATCCAGTGTCTTAAATAACTGTTAAATGTTTGACTACAGAAATATGTACACATCAAAGTTCACCATAAAAACTTTATGGCTAAAAAGTGTGCTTGAGTAGATGCAGGATGGTTCTTTTAGGATTTTTTTTTGGGGGGGTGAATTTTGGGGGATCCGCCATGCTCTTGAATTTTTGCTGGAGACAACGCCAGCAAAGTCCTACTTGCACCTGCTGCAAAATATATCTTCTAAGGTCAAGTACACTTCCTCCCTGAGTTCCCTGAAAAAAAGCAAGTATTTTGGGAGGAAAGGGTGAGTAGCAACACAAGCAATGGTTTTGCCTAATAAGGCAAGCTGAGATTTGTTGTTGACAACTTGATTACACTAGGACAGAGTTGCTCGAATTGAGCACTAAAGTTTAACATGATTAGTAGACCTTGGGCAGGGAGCTCAGTTTGCTGGACTTGCAAATAAGCATACTGATGATGGTACAAGAAGTAAGGCAGTGGAGCCTGGCAGCAGGGCTGTAGCTAGGGGGTGGTGAGGTGGGCCCCTGCCAGGGGCGCAGGAAAGGGGGGGGCTAAAAATATGTCCATAAATATGTCTATAAATAAAAATACAGTGGTACCTCGGGTTAAGAACTTAATTTGTTCTGGAAGTCTGTTCTTAACCTGAAACTGTTCTTAACCTGAGGTACCACTTTAGCTAATGGGGCCTCCCGCTGCCGCCGCACCGCGATTTCTGTTATCATCCTGAAGCAAAGTTCTTAACCCGAGGTACTATTTCTGGGTTAGCGGAGTCTGTAACCTGAAGCATATGTAACCTGAAATGTCTGTAACCCGAGGTACCACTGTATTGATTATTTCCTCATAATAGAAGGTTTTAAATAGAGGGTGAATTGAATGGGGGGGTGTTGGAGGAGAGGTGGAAAGAAGAACTAATTTGTCAGTGGCTAGGGGATGCAAGCTCACCTAGTTACGGCTCTGCCTGGCAGCCAGTATATACTGCAACTAACAGGTAACTCACATAAAGCCAATATTGTGTATTGTCAAGGCAGCCCTGAAACCACCCCCATGTGAGCATCCCTACCTTTCCAAAGCTGGTGCATTGAGGAGGCATTTTTGCCATCGCCCAACCACCACCAAACAAGGTGGGGAGCTTTTAAGCCATCCAAGTTCTTGCAAGGGCCTGCTAAGCAAGGTGGAGAGTTTAAAAGCTTTTTCCAAGGCGGAAAGAGCTTTTAACCTCTCCTCCTCGTGCATGTTTAATTTGTGTGATTTGAGCTGGCTGGCCGACAAGCATGTAAAGCTGAAACCATTCAAGTTAAATGTGTGTTGTGAGTTACCTGTACTTTGCCCTATACGACTAAACCTCTTCTTAGTATATTTCTTTCACATAGCCTACAAGTTTTTGAGCTGGTGTGCGGGATGAATATAGCAGGGCTTACCAACTTTTGATGACAGTAGGGAATTTAAAGGCCAGCTAATGAGTAATCGAGTGTATTAAGAGACATTGAGCAGGCTTATCAGATCATAATCTCGGGTTCATATTCTGTAATGCTGATTTCTCCAACTATTGTCTACTGCCTAACTTATAGTTGCTTTCTCAATGCTGTAGGTCAAATCCTACACACGTTGCTTAAGTCTTGGACAAATCTACTTTAAAAAAAAAATCAAATCTGATAATTCAAGGTTGTTTTCTCAGGGATTCTGACATCATGCTTCTATTTGCAACATCATGTAGCTGCCTGGTATGAACCCATCCACTTTTTTCTTTTTTTCTTTTTTTGGTTCTCTATATTCCAGTTTCAAAAAACATATTTTAGGAATGGACCACTCTGCAGCCTGCTGCAATATCCATAGTGTAATGGTTCTAGGGGCTGCTCGTGCGTAAGCCGGTGCTTATCTCCCCGGCTGGGTGCAAACACCTGGCTGGGTTGCCAAAGTGAACCTTTTCTGTCCGGACAGCCACTCACCCGTGGCTGACTCAATCGCTGGCAGAATCCGTCAGTGGGCGTTTCTTAAACTTCTTCCAGCAAAGAAGCTCTTTGACGCCTAGTCTCCTCCTACTCTCTCTGCGCGAAAGCCTTCTGCGCAAGGAGGGTGTGGGCAGCGGAGGACCCCTACTCTCCCCGCTGGTCCCAGGCAAGGAGTCATGGGACCGCCTCGCCGCTTCCCCCATCTGCCCCCCTTCTCCACTGGTGCTACGCTGATTCTCTTCCTCAGAAGATGGGCTGCCTCTCCCAATCCCGGGACACTCTCTGGAATCCCTCTGGATTTTGCTCTCTCCCTCCGGCACTGATGGCAGTTCCCTGACACATAGCATATACAATAAACTTATTGTTAGAGTAGGCTGATGCGGATATGACTTTGCTACCAATGGTGATAATGGCAAAATCAGGATTTGTCCTTATTTTCAAAGAAACTCTTTTCCATTAAACTAACGTTTCAAGATCTGACATGACGACTGTATATTCCTACATCACAAGAGATGTACCTTTTGAAATATCCCAACAGTTTTCCACATTGAGATGTCAGAAAACTCCAATCTGTTGTGGGTTTTGAAAAAATCGATACACTTGAATCGCAACAGCTGATGTATTTTAAGGCCACAGTCAGACAGCAATTTTGTCCTTTTGTCCTGACATTTATGTAGCTGATAATTTTCACATTTTATGTAACCTTTCACATATGAAAGCCACTTCTGGATATTTACCATAATCAGGTTGGAAGTTTAGGCATATCTGCGATAGCTCAACCAGGAGAGCATGAGATGCTTAATCTCAGGGTTGTGGGTTTAAGCCGCACGTTGGGCAAGATTCCTGCATTGCAGGAGGTTGTACTAGATGACCCTTGGGGTCCCTTCCAACTCTACAATTCTAGGCTTCTAGGCTTCCTTGATAATTGCATCAAGAAATGAACTCCTTTGCAGCCCTGTTAGAAAACCTGAAATTTTCTTGTGGTTTTCATGGATAATACCATCTCTGCTCACATGACAAAATGTGGGGCAGTTCTTTCCCACCATTTTCATGGGTGAATAATGAGGAAACAGAAGCGCACATGAACATAAAGGGCGATGATATGTCCAGTGACATCCAGTGTTGTGCTACACAGTGTCCACTGGCATGAATCAAATTTAGCATGACATGGCAGTATATCAATCAAAAAGCCACAATTCCATAATGCAACAACTAATGCAGTGTAAAATGAATATTAGAAATCAAGACAGAAGTACTAGCATAATGACCAGAAAAACTAGAGCAATAATCTCCATGTCTGAATGCACCTGGAATCTGCATCTGGAAACTTTTACCAGGTCAGTCGTGTTCCTGTTCTCCACACCTAATTGGTCATATTGTTCAGCATTCTTATAATTTTCCTTATATTTATAAATAGTAATATGTTCCATGATCTTTATTGTCCTTTAAGTACCGGGTAAGAATCAACAGATCTCCTGGAATTTTGGGAGGTGGGGAAGGGGTTTCCAACTACCAAGATTCATCAGGTTCTTGAAATGCTGACAAGTATTTGTCTAAAGCAAATCACCACTGAAGAATCTGCTAGAAGTGTTGATACACTGTTTATTTTACCTACATAAGCTGATTCTATTTTATTAGACTTTCTGAGGAGGGAATTGTTGCTATTTCTATCTTAGTTTTTCATTTCTTGAAACAAGTGAAGTGTAAATGAAAGAGTTGTTTTAACCTCTTTTCTTCTCCAGATGCTATGTTTACTTAAAATCTAATCACTAAAGTGTTTGCAGGTCATAAGTTTATTTAACACTGAAGGTAGTATGCACAGTCAATATGTGCAATATGCTGTGTTCAAAATTTTCAAATATATCATGGATCCATTATATAAGCAACAGGAATTCAACTTGGTTAGAAGTTTATGCATCTTGGCATTGGTGTACAAATTAATTTATTTTTCATATTATATCATATTATATACTAATTGAACTTGTTCTGCAATATACTAACTTGATGTTAATCCATATGATCATACTGTTTGTTATCTGTGTACAATTTTGGTTTACGTATCCGTGATTTGAATTAGGTGGCCAGAGTGTTTGCATGTTGAAGGTATATAAAACAGCCTACATCTCCCATTGTATACACTAAATTACTTTTGTAAAGCGCAAAAGGGAGCCTTCTATCTTCTGTTATCTTGTTCAGCTGGCTATATCTCAAGCTGGCTGACCAGCTATCACTTGCCCATTCATGGGCTTTTGAAACTTTTAACTATTTATCTACATTTTCCAAAAAGTTTATCCGTATTTTCGCTTTCAACTTTTTGCCACCTGCATTTTTTAAGCATAGCACTGTTCAGTACAAGACTGCTTGGCAGCATCAACCCACACAAAAATAATTACGTTTGGTGGCAGGAAAGTTTAAGCAGAGTGAGTCATAGATAATATTTTGGTGAATATGGTTGTAGACTCTGCTGTGTAGCCTTATTTTTTTCTTTCTATTTCCTATAAATCTGCTGAGACACAGGTCACCTTTCTGTAGATGTTATTTCTTATGCAGCCAACCCCCTGCTGACACACACATGCTCACATATATTTTTTACCTTCTCACATTAAAACAAATATTGTGATTCTGAAGGCTTATTAGAAACAATGCTATCCCAAACAGAGATAAATTAGTCAAAAGAAAATTATGTATGATCAGCAAGAGCTTTGGAGGCTGTGAGTGAAGGAATTGTTTGGTGGTGGTACTATGGTATGGCATAGGAGGTATTCTACTGATGCACCCCAAATTTAACTATTTCTTTGTGTCTTGTGTTCTGTGTCTCTATAATAAGTGAGGCTCAGCCAGAATAGGGCAAATTTTGGAAGGAGTCTGTTACTGGCTTGAAAATGTTTGCCTGTGCAAAGACACCAAAAACAATGGCACTTGCATTGAATGGGTCACATGATATCACTCTGTAGATTACTCGGGCTAAAATGTTTAATGCCATCATCACACTTATTACATGATGCCCAAGTTCTTAGGATAATATTCTTATTGTTGTAAAAGGATGCAGTTTCTTATCAGGCACTTAGCAGCCTTTGAAGAGCAGAGAAAGGTATTAGCAGACAGGTAGAGGGCAGTTTTTGTGGGGATTCGCAGGATACTGAGTAAGTCTGCAGGCTTCAACGGGCTGATGCAATACTCTGTGAAGTGCTGGGTCAGAGTGACTCAGCAGGAGTGTGATTAATGTGATTGGCTATCACCTGTTTTAAAAGGAAAGCCTGTTCAACAGTAACTGTGGTGGTTGTGCTGTGGTGTGGAGTATTTGTTTGCCTTAAGGAGCAGGTACTCTGTATGGACTGTTTTTGTAAATACTTGTATATAGCTCACATTAAAAAGACTGCACTGAAAAGAAACCTGGGACTCTGAGCATTTCGCTAAAAAGCGCCGCGAGGAATTCGCGACAGTTTTGTCCATTGAAAATGCTACCTTTCGTGCAAAAAAAATGCATGTGAATACTTGTATAACCAATGGCTGACATATGAATTGCTTGATGTGCCCATTCAGTTAACTCTGTAGACCCCCTGTAGTGTCCCCAAGATAGAACCCTGGCTGTCTTAAGCATGATGTCTGTGGCATACAAAAGGAATAAACAACACCTGGGATTTAAAGCAGCTGATAGTCTAACTTGGTTCTGTGCTCTTCTTCCCTCTGCATAAAAGTTTTATTCTAAAAGAATTTTAAGAGTTATTTAGACTGGAGTTACAAGCCTCATTGTCCCAAACAGGCAGATAAGGTGGTATACCTGTGTCTGGGTATCACTGCAAACTGCCTAGTTTGCATGAATGAATTATGTATAGGAATACATAATCAAATGTCATTTTTCTAGCCAAGTTTCTCCCATGCCCCCAACTTACTCATTTTCCAGGTGGAGGAATATTCTTTTCCTTCCCTCATACAAGTTCACACCTCAAAACTAAATCAAGGCACAGATTTATTACCTCAAACTGCTTTTTTTTGGGGGGGGGGTAACTTGGCTTGGCTCTTCTGACCTTTTTTTTTGGAATTCATATCTCTCCTTCCAGGAGAACTAAAAATGTAGTCTAGCACGACAGTTTATTGGTATATTGAAGCAATTATTTCTACATAATAATGCATAGATAATATGCAACGGTGTTGCTTTCAAATCTGTGTTACTTTATCTTTTAGGTGTAAATTCCAAGAGATACGTTGTATTGTTAGGTAGCCGTTTGCATGTAGATGTGCTGGCCCATAAGAAAAATGGCAAAATCTGCATTAGGGGATTACCTTCATTAGGCCAACCAAATTTTATGCTGAATATAGGATGCAGCTACAGCAGGCGTCAGCTGCATCCAACGTACTGTCCAGAGAGTGCATATCAACCCCACTCGCTTCATGATACACATGTGTACTGTTGTGTGCTAGTGCTGCGCTTGTGATGACAAATGGGAGTTAGATGGCACCTCATAATATCAGTTTAAACTTTTTCAGAGTTTTCATATTTAGCCTGTGGAATGCTAATGATGCTGTTCTTCAAGAGTAATCACAGAATATAACTGGCCTCTTGTCTGATAACTATTCAGTCACTTGAAAAATGTGTTGATTTATTTCTCCTCTCTTAAAGTATTTTTTTTCTTTTCTTTTTTGGTAGGACTGAAATTACTGCAACACTGACTTGTAATTTTCATCCTAGGTCATCTGTGCCAAGAACAAATACTACTTACACTTCTGCAACACAAAAATAATGTGCTGCAGAAGAAGAAATAGAAATGGTTTAATTTAAGCACAAGCTTAGCAAGTTCCTTATTTACTGAACTAACGTTTTGTTGGAAACAAGATTTTTTTCCCCAACAATGTTTTTAATTTTAATGTGCTATATAAACAGCAGCTTGTTTAGGAAGAGGCTGCATGATAGAATTTGAAGTACTTCAACTGGGTTTAATTTCCACTGCATTGAAGCTAGTGACTAAGCTTCCATTGAAATTGAACAAAAGAGATAAATAGAGTCAAGGATGTGCAAGGATGAACATTAGGGGGTGATATTTATTTTTATTTGTTCTCGTCTTGTTTATTTATTTTCTTTGATTTATCTCTCTCCTGATCCATATGTTAATGGAGAAGTATAGCTTCAGGTCACCAGCATACTGATGCCACTATGTTCCAAAACTCCCAATAACTTCATATATTATTATTATTACTACTATTATTAATAGTATTTATTTATTGAATATCTACAGCACCTTCACCCAAGGATCACAAGGATTACAATATAAAAACACAAAGATGCATAACAAACTAAAACAATAACCACACATACACATTGTTTAAAAGGCCATAGATTGTTTAATTAGCCAAAGCCATAGCATATAGATGTTAAATAGCATTGGAAAGAAAATAGTGCCCCAGGGAACCCCATAGCACAGGTGCCAGGTAGTCTTAAGAGCACTCCCCCAATGCTACTCTTTGGACTTGATGATGTAGGTAGGAATGGAACCCCTATAGTACAGTGCCTCTTATATCCACCCTACACAGCCAGTTTAGAAGGATACCATTGTCAATAGTATCAAAAGCTGCTGAGATATCAAGTAGTAGCAACAGGATTGAACTTCCCAACCCTCTCCCATTAGAGATGACTGTCCCCCAAAGATCCTATGCAGAAGAAATACATAGAAGATTCACTTTCAAGTGTGCCTTTCTATGTACTAACATATAGCAGAATGTTAAAGGTGGTATTGTGCCTATTTCTCAGTTTTAAGCAAAAACTCTTAAGGTACAATAAGTCTTGTCCCCTCCACGGATTGTGTCATAGACTGGCTGGATGCCAAGGAGTGATGGGAGGCGCCAGCTGAATAACCCCCAAGGGAATAAGACTCAGGGCCTGAGATTTGGTGGTGGGATGATGATGATGATGAGTGGTCAGAGGGAGAAGACTGGGAGGAGGAGGTGTTGGAAGCTGAAGAGGTAACAGGGCTTGGTGAGCAGGAAGAGAGCAGTCCAGAAGCAGAGGCCAAAGAGGAGGGGGGTCAAGAAGCAGGGATATGAGTCAAGCTGGTGATGAAGCCAGGGTGTCTTCCCCTCCTGCTGTGACCAGCTCCCCTCCCATTCTGGTCTCCTGGAGGAGGTATGAAGATGGAGGAGCAAAGACAGGCATAGCGATGGAGTCTCCGATTGCTTGGGAAGGGCCCAAGGGAAGACTTAGGAGAACTGTAGGGAGGTGGGGTCCTTCAGTCCCCACAACTGCCTCATAGGAGCAGGATCTACCAGAATGAGTTGCTATGCTCAGTAGGCCTGGCCTCCTGAGCCGATATTTCCCCCTTGAATAAAAAGTTAACTGCACTTGACGCTATGTGATTGATTGCTGACCTACTCCTGAAATCCGCTCCTGAAAGATTGTTTTCTGCTGCAAGTTTCTTGAAGATGAAATATATGGAGTGGTTGCAGAAGCACTCTGTCTAACCCTAACTATTGGAGGGGATCACTGTTTCCTTTAAGAGGTTTTACAGATGAGCTGTACAGGCTGGTGCCTTTACTCCATTTTCCTCCTCCAAACTTACTACTTTAGAGCATAGGTAGGAATTCAGTGGTCCTCCAGATGTTGCTGGACTACAACTCCCATCATCCTTGACTATTGACCATGCTGGCTAGGGCTGGTTGTAATTGGTGCCCAACAACATCTGGAGAATCACAGATTTCCTCTCCATATATCTTCCTTGTTCCTTCCTAAATACCTTCTGACATTTAACAGCTATTTGTTATTTTTTAATTATACCATTGCCCCTTTTAAAATAACTTTGAATTATTTGTGGTTCATGCATATATTTTCCACTTGCATCTAATAAGTTTTAATGTTCAAACATTTTTTCATTAACTTTCTTTACTGCTGCTTGTGCCATAAAGCTTTTCATCTGTCTTTTGAAGAAAATCGGGTTTGATTGCAAAGATATCACCATTGCACACAGCTTGCTCTCTGTGTATATCTTTTAGCTTGTGTTGGGACTATTGGAATATTCAGTCTTTCCACCCATAAGCCATAAAATTATGCATATGGGTACATCTACACTTGGAGAGGTTTAATGATATCATATTAAATATTCCCAGGCTTTCTTGTCATGTTTTCAGTCCTGTATTATTGGAGGGAGAAGATGGAATGAGAGAGAGGTTTGGTCTGAAAACCATTGTCCATTTTAGTGCATGTTCAGCATATATTCTACAAGTAAGGTTTGCATAGTTTAAAGTTTGATCAGAATGTCCAGATTTTTTTAAATGATATATATTGAATTTTGTTATTTCTTTAAAAGCAAACAAATCCTCCCTCCTTCTACTATTATCGGTACATACTTCCTTATTTAAAAAATGTATTGGCTACTTCCACTTACTTTGATCTTTCTTTCTTTCTTTCTTTCTTTCTTTCTTTCTTTCTTTCTTTCTTTCGTTCATTAAATAAATTTTTATTGTTTTCCACAATTTAATTCCACATTAACACCAATAAAAAAAGAACATTTTTACACACACACCCAATCCCCATGTTTAGCAATATCTTTTCAAAACGTTTTCTTCGAGATTCCAAGAATCTCTGGACTTCCCTCCATCCCCTCTTCTGGTTCTTTATATAAACAAAATTCTCTTATATTTCCATATCCATTTACCCAATTTTCTAATAATTACACATAGTTAATCAAAACTTAGTAACACTTCAAATCATTTACCATTATTTAACACACACGTCATTTAAGCGTCTAGAATATCATTTAACACAACTTTATGCATTCCACATCTGTGCTTAACTATTATTTTTTCTTCCAATTTTATCCCCATCTCTATTAGTTGCAAGCGTTTAATCAAAGCTTGCTCAGTTACTTTGATCTTGTAGTGTCTCTGTAATAAATCGAACCAACAAGCACATCGATGATGATCTGGGTTTCAAATTCATTTTTGTTTGTAAGCCAAGTGGACACAGAGAGGGTGGGTGTCAAGATAATTGGTATTCCCACAATTGTTGGACAGATTTTATAACAAGAATAGTGTGTGTTTGTCTTAAGAACAGGAATGTTGTCACATCAGCCAGGCAACTGGAAAGAAAGCAATTGAATGGAAGTAAGGATTTGTATTAATGGATTGGATTTGTGAGGAACAATGACAAGTTTTGCACTCTCTTCAGTCTAAACTGTTCGGTGGGTCACTGAAATGGGTGACATCTCACTAGTCGAAATGGCATGAATTAGGGTAGTCATATATATGTTTCTCTGGTATAGTGAATTATTTGTATTGGGGCTATAAAATGATTCACAGATCTGTTTTACTAAAGTGTGGTGCTACGTTGTTGGACTAGGTCTCAGAGAATATTCAGCTCTGATTCACAGGGTGACCTTGGGCCAGTCACCCTCACTCAGCCTAACCTACCTCACAAGGTTGTATGGAAGACAAAATGGGGAGGACAAAACAATGTACTGTATATCACATTGAGCTCCTTGGAGAAAAGTTGAGATATAATTGCAGTGCTTTGGGAGGACCCGGTGGGGGTGTAAAAAATGAAGTGCCAGTGCTCATATCTTGATAAAACTGCCTTGGGTGCCAACACAGAGTGGTGCCATAAGCAGCAAAACAAGATGGTGGTACTCTATAAACTGTACACGTCTAGTTAAATAAGTGTGTTGGCCTTGGAGTAGTTTCTCTGCAACATTGGTAGATATCTCCGGCAGATAAGTTGCCTCTGTGTGTGATGTCCAAGATAATTCAGGGAAAGGATCTCTGCGCCCAACCTCAGGGTTCCAGGGCTGTTCTACTGCCGTAGAAGTGCCTGGATCCAGTTCATTGCAAAAAATGAAGTATCAAGGGTTATACCAGCAATTATCAAACAAGCTGTATAGATAAGACAGTTGAATTCAATTGTGAGTTAGCACTGTGTATTCTAATTGGCTCTATTACATTTTGATTGATTGGTCTATGCTTCTGTATCCTATACATCTCTAAAATTGAGCTTATAAACTATGATTGCATTTGACAGAGGTTATGCAGTTTGCTACTTGCTCAGTGTTTTTAATCACAAGGAATGAGATAAAAGTTTGAAAGAGCAATTCAGCTGGGGATTGGGCATTTAGTATCACTAGCTGTGCTGTGCCAAATTTACTCAGATCAGGGGAACAAGCTATTGTGATTGTTATTCTCCATATAAAAGCATGATGGAGCATCTAAATATAGAAACCTAGCATACTCTTCCCAGAATACAATTACTGATATATATTTATTGCATAGGCCTTGTAAATATTTTTGTGCAAATTTGTCTTGGAATATCTAAGGCAAAAAATAAAAATGAGGGGATGTTTCAAAGAATTATCTTAAGTGTTTCCAGTATTTGATGCTGTAACCCACTTCGCCTTAAAACATAATTATTGTAACATAGATATCAGTTTACAAATTTGTTTTCTTGATGTCTTGAGTAATTCTGTGCTCCTTCAGTTTACATCTAAATATAAAGTTAGATAACTTGTACATGAGGTCATTTTACTTTATTTATTGGAAGTTCACTGAAGAAGCAGAAACAGTAGTGAAATCAAGGGTTGGACTTTGAGTTTCCTTAAGGATAATTGTGATAAAATTTGTTGAACAGTGCATAGTGTTTTGTTTTCTTTTTAAAAAGCAAATATCAATGTTTATCAATTATGCTGGGCTTTAGCACCCCATTGCAACCCATTGTTTCAGGTGGCATGCACCCCTCCTCTTGCCACCACCTCTCTCTCCCGCACCTGTCCAGGCACAAACACCTACCCATCCCCTGACATCAGTGAAGTGCTTGCAGCTGTGAAAAAACTTAATGTGCTGATGATTATGTGAGGCTTAATGCTTTGTGAGCTAGAATTGCTAGAGAGGGTGGAACTCTTGGTTCACCTTCAGCAGAAAGGATTTGCATTTCATCTGCATTTGACTAAGAGCTACACATTAGTTTACACATAATCACTGTTGTAGTATATGCAGAATCACTCCCTGTAAATTGTAAACACTACCGTGCATGAAAGCAGTTTTCGTGGAATGTGCCTGGATCTGACTCATGCCAAACACTGAATTTGTGTCCATAGAGAGGAAACAAATTGCCCCATGGAAAGCAGTTTATTGAAACCAATTAAAAAACAAACAAACCCAAAGATGACGGCTTGAGCTACTACAGATGGATTTTTGATAAATTCAGAGTTTTTCAAGTGAATTTGATACTCCCTTGCTGCTGTTCTGCCAGATTTGCTCTCAAAGACTGACTAAATGCTTAGAAGTTACAACTTTGCTTTGCAAAAATATATTATTCCGCAGGAGTTGTGCTACAGGACTTCAAATGTGGTGAAAATAGTTGGATACATATCTTCCCTATTGTTACTTGAGACACTTGATTTTCTCTTCTCATGGACACTTTGAAAAAGTGTTTTGCCTTGCAGAGTTAATCAAGGGAATTCCCACAACTCAGAGCGTCCCTATTTGAAATGCTGTACAGATCCCTTGGCCTGTAAAGCGAGATGAGCGCTGCAGCTGCGACTGGTCTTATTTGTCAAGGATCCTTTATCTTTATCTTTACCTTTACCTTTACAGATCCATGCACCAGATATATCCTGCTGTGGGTTTCTTTTTTTAAGTTAGCACTTTAAATCAAAGCAGAAGAGAAAATGTCTCTGCAGACTTGTGTTCATTGCAAATATGTAAAATGTAGTCCATGCATTTTGCAGTTGCATACATGCAGTTTTGCAGGATGCAATTGCATTTGGAGGTTTGAGTTTTTAGATAGGTGCAAGGCAGGGCTTTCTGTTGTGCATTCACCTTATTTGTAGCCTGCTGTGATTACTGAGTTCTTTTTGCACAGACAGACAAATAAAGGTTGGTGAGCATTTTTGTTTGTTTGGTTGTTTACAAGCGTTGTGAATAAAGTTTGTAGAGAAAATGGTAGGTGAAATGAGTGGAATTACTGAAAATTGCTGTTTCCTTAGGGAATAGCTATGTTCATGAGACAGATTGAGAGAAGGTTGTGTGACTGTGTGGGGGTCTCGCCCCACCCACTACTCCTGGAATGTGCTCCCTGACATATTATCTTCTTCTTTGGCGATCACTTGTAGCCAAGTAAGATTGTCTTCCATAAACACAGGGGGATTTTGGAAGACGCCTGTGTGTGAATTTGTTTTATATGTGTAGATCAGTGCACGCTGACCAACACACAGTCTTCACAGTAAGGCTCTGTTCCAGTGGCATGAGTAGTCACGACGACCAGTAGATTCTTATCTGCTGCAGCCTTCATCTGCCTTCACAGCCGTTGTAACATACCACTTGTTATCATCCGCCTGTTCTGCCGTTGAGGACTTCTTGAATCATTCTTTGTCTAGCTCCTTCCCTTTGACCTTACCGCCTTGGCTGACCCTGCTGGGAGTATGAGATCCCTGACAGCTTTGCTCACAAGGGTCATAGGAACGTGCAAGCCCACTCACCATGACAAGGTGATGATCTAGCAAGTGAGGACATATTATAGGGGTCATGTGGCTCTCATCTCCAAAAAGTTTTCCCACCCCTGCTATAGAGAGGGTTCTTATGGGGAAGAGGCAGTGCAGGGGCATGTATTTGGAGGAAGAACAAAATTGGAGATGCCTCTCCTCTTAACAACAACAACACACCCTGAATATCTTGTTTGTATTGTGTTAATTTTGTAGGTATGTCCTTAATAGAGAATGGGAAGTTTGCTTTTATTGAAATTCAGTAGCAGACATCTATGCTAAGTTGGGTGATGGAAGTTATGGAGGGATACCAAATTTGACAATAAAATGTTAAACATGGACCTGCAGCAAAATCTTGCTGTGTACAGTACTCTTGTTCAGTGTGCCAGCCAGCCATGTCTTCTTTCAGGCCACCACAATCAGTTTTCTCATGCCCAATTTATACTTACCATATTGTGGTGACTGAGCATGCTTGGTCATCATTGAACTGTTTGGTAGGTGCACAGTTGCTCCCTTGGATTTTTTTCCTAAATGGTGGTTTGTACAGGCAATCTGCACTTTGTGCACATTCAAAGAATGTGCAACCATGCATGCATGGGCCATTTTTGGACCCAAAGAAGATGGAGTGGTGCAGGGTTGTAATGGACTTATGCATTCTCCACCGACTTGTGCAATAACCTGGAACGCAGCCCTCATGCCAGTTGGGGCTTGCCTAAACTTCTGAAATGGGGCTCCCTGAAACATGCTCAATACCTTTGTTTTGCCTGCCTAGTCTTCCTAACTTGGTACCTGAATCTGTTGCTGGATTTCCTTTATATTTTAGTCCCTACTCTCTCTCTAAAACTCATCTTCAGGTTTCTCCTAAAATGCCATTGATTCTACCTGCAATCAATCAATCAATCAATCAATCAATGCAATTATCAATGAAAGGAACAGCTAAGTAAACCACAGTACTTTAACAGACACTGCCTAAGCTGTACTAATCCATAACGCCCCTATCCCATTTGTTTTCCTTTATTTCATAGTTGCCTCTGTTATTCAAACTTTTATATCCATGGATCACAAATCTGTTTTCTGGCATGTTTTTCTCCATATCCGAAGCTGCTGTCTTGATCTAGAGCACTAAAAAGATCAATATTGGATCCAAATTATCTAAATTTCTCTTATTATCTTAAAGTGAGGTTGTCCTTCATCTCAGCACTGTAGCTGATTCCAGACTCTGCACAGACCATGAAATTTTTGCAATATTCCAAGAACACTTGGAATTCCAAGCCATATAGGTGGAATCTACACACACATTAAAAAAACTCTGTGAAAATGCTTTTATAGGAAATGTTTTGAAAAATACATTGAATTTTGCATAGCTCACTGCCGCCATCTAGTGTCACATCTGTATATTGCACATCTAAAACATTTTATTTGCAGCTGTGTAGCTGAGTCTATATTAGGAACGTGGGTGGTGCTATAGTCTATGCCGACCAGAAGGTCGGCGATTCAAATCCCTGCAATGGGGTGAGCTCCCATTGCTCAGTCCCAGCTCCTGCCAACCTAGCACTTCGAAAGCACGTTAAAGTGCAAGTAGATAAATAGGTACCGTTCCAGCGGAAGGTAAACAGCGTTTCCGTGCACTGCTCTGGTTTCACCTGAAGTGGCTTAGTCATGCTGGCCACATGACCTGGAAAAACCGTGTGCGGACAAATGTCGGCTCCCTCGACCAGTAAAGCGAGATGAGCGCCGCAACCCCAGAGTCGTTCATGACTGGACTTAACTGTCAGGGGTCCTTTACCTTTACCTTTTATCTGAGTCCATAGTCAGCTTGCAAGAAATCTGGCTCACTGCCCTAATCTGCTTCTAAAAGACCTCTCTCTCCCCAACCCCCTTTGCATGAGCCATGGTGTCTATTTGGGAAGATATCTGATGTTTTCTTCTTAAGAGTCAAATGACCAATTTCCTCAGAACACTTTCACTTTGACTTTTCTGGCATCCAGCTTAACACACTTCACAAATGCTAGCATAGAAGCCATTCTTCCCCACTGACATGCTCCCCAACACAGAGAAGGAAAAAGCTGTGCCCACAGTTTTCCACCTTTGCTTCCGTTGTACGTATAATTCACACCAATATGACTCAGCATTCTACCTTAGATATAAGACTGGATTTTAAACACAAAATCAGACCACTAAGTTTCAGTCCAGCAGCACCCTGTAGGATCACAGGGTAGCCATGATGGCTATGTTGCAGCTCCACTGTCAGAGGCAGTATGCTGGGGGTTACAGGTGACGGGGTCTTGTTGCACTCATGTCTTCCTTGCAGGTTTCCCACAGGCATCTGGTTGGCCACTGTGAGAACAGGATACTTTCCTAGATGGGCCATTGGCCTGATCCACCCAGCTCTTCTTACGTTCTTATTTAACCAATTGCTTTTCAATTAGGGTCACTGGAGCCTCATTTTCAGAGAGATAACCCTTCATCACCACCTTTGCCTACATCCAGTGCAACTGTACCATAGAAAACAACATTTTGTACCTGCTTCATTTTTTTCTGTTTCACAGCTCCTAAGGCAGTGGAAAATTTGCCTTTCATCTTGCTAGATTAAAACCAAAATAAAAACCCTAAGATGTGCAATAACTTCCTTTAACTAATACCTGACTATCAGAGACTTAAGTGTGTCTTTGCTTTGATGGATCATATACCAAAGGTTCATCTAATCCAACATTATGTTCTTCATAGCCAGGCAGATACTTGAGAAGCTCAGAAGCAGGACGTGAGTTCAACAGTATACTCAGCACTCATGTAACCCAGCCACTGGCATTCAGAGGCATACTGTTGACCTTGGAAGGTAGAGCATAGCCATCATGCCTAGTAGCCAGTTTGCCTAATCCCTTTTCTTGTTGGACAAGAAAAATCCTACACGATGGTTCTTGAACTCTCATCTCTTAAGATTTCTGGTATTCACCACAGGACAGTCATTAAATCTCAGCCAGCCTTTCTTTATTTGAGGCTGCATACACAACATATATTTAAAGCTCTCTTAAAGCAGACCTGGACCAAGAATCCTGGGAACTGTAGCTTTTACCTCACCATCAAACTACATTTCCCAGCACCTTTTACAAACTACAGTTCCCTGGCTTCTTGTGAGTGGAGAAATATGCTCTGAATGTATGTTGTGCACAGACTGATTTTCTCTCACATCCAGTACTACGACTGCTTGTTTTATGGGCTTTTTAAAATATCCAAAATCTGCCATTTTTTCCTTGTCAGGCCTAAGCAAAAGGGCAAGGAAGAAAACAAAGAAATAAGCTAGTTTCTAAGCACACATTTTATGTGTAGCACTAGGTTTTTGTTTGCTCTGTTCGTATTTGCTAGTAATGTCGAAATAGGCTGTGGACACTCTCTGTTTTGCTCTTTATCCAATGTTCTCCCATGGCTGATTTGGAAAGCCATGTACACAAGAGGTTAACCACAGTCTACACCTATCCTGTCATTTCTTAAGAAATACTGCATTTTGATCCATTTCCCCCACAAACCTGCTTCGATCCGAATTGAGGAAAAGAATGACCTAGCTGTGTTTTAAGCCAGTAATGTGCGCACTGCCTTAGATTGCAACAAGAGTAATCATGGTTTTTTCCAGGGTGCTTTGAAAGCTAGCATAGTAGCCCTAAGATAAAAGGCTAATAGCAGAACACAAAGGGATTGCTTAAATAGAGAGTTCCAAAGAGTTTCCATTATTAATGATGTATAAGAGAGGGGAAGGATGGAAGCCAATAAATAGTAACCTTTACAGTGCCGTTATTGCAGAGAAGGCTGTTTTTAAGTAGCAGTCAAAAGGTAATAGGGTATAGTGCTATAAAGTTTTATGAATCACTATCCAGAAAACAAGATGATGGTTCAGCAGGGTATTCTGAACTCTTAACTGATTAGAGACTATATGAAGTCAGTTTTTGAAGTGCATATTTTAGCTCTACTTTCTAGAGATATTCAATTCAACATCTACATGCCATTGAAGAGATCTTTTTTTTTATGGCCAGCATGTGTGCAGCACAACAATTGTCTGATTTAAGTTTGCTTTCTAAAATTAAGTTCTGAGTCATGTGTCTCCTTGAAATACAGTGGTACCTCAGGTTACATACGCTTCAGGTTACAGATTCCGCTAACCCAGAAATAGTGCTTCAGGTTAAGAACTTTGCTTCAGGGTGAGAACAGAAATCGTGCTCTGGCTGCACGGTGGCAGCAGGAGGCCCCATTAGCTAAAGTGGTGCTTCAGGTTAAGAACAGTTTCAGGTTAAGAACAGACCTCCGGAACGAATTAAGTACTTAACCAGAGGTACTACTGTAAACAAATCTCCCTTTCCACAAGACATAGCTAAGGGATAAAATTTGGCACACAGTGTTGCTTAAAAACTTACAGCACCCTTTTGAAGGACACTTCCACCTAGTGAGAAACCAGGAAGTCTATTGATAATCCAGATGCAAGGCGATGCAAGGTTTTTTGTGTTTGGCAACCTTTTAAAGAGAATAATTTGCATCTGAGAGCATATGAGTTACACGTGTGCCAGGTTTTAACCCAGGTTTTTTTTACATGCTACTGAATTTACATTTTGGAAACTGAATTTAGATCCTCATATACTGAAATAACACTGCAGTTCTGCAGTATAATGAGAGATATAGCGATGCAAGGCATGCCATATCACAGCTGATATGTTTATGGTATCAGTGTTTCAGGACAGTGACTGTCAATTGCAGCAACTTCCAGGAACTGATTAGCACCTTGTGCAAGAAACTTAGAATTCACTGCAGATTTAGTATGGAGTCACATACTAAAAGGCCAAGAATAAAGGCCAAGAATATAGTAACAGGAATCAGGACATTCCTTGGTGCTTGTTTTATTACTAGTATCTGCTGATTATATGGAACTATAAAGAACAATAACAACAACAAACTTTGAGTCAAGGGTGGGGGGAATCTATATGAAACTTAACAGGTTTAGTGAGGGGAACATCTATTGTGAAAGCAGAGCTTTGAGCTTTGATCGATAAATGGCATCCATTGACATTGAGCTTAGACTTCTGATACAGAAAGGGCACAGGCTAGTCCTGCATTGTCTGTGCTGTAAATAAATGCAATGGTTTATAATAATAATAATAATAATAATAATTTATTTGTACCCCGCCCATCTGGCTGGGTTTCCCCAGCCACTCTGGGCGGCTTCCATAGAAACCAAAAATACACTAAAATATCACAGATTAAAAACTTCCCTGAACAGGGCTGCCTTAAGATGTCTTCTGAATGTCAGGTTATTTATCGCTTTGACATCTGATGGGAGGGCGTTCCACAGGGCAGGCGCCACTACCGAGAAGGCCCTCTGCCTGGTTCCCTGTAGCTTTGCTTCTCGCAATGAGGGAACCGCCAGAAGGCCCTCGGCGCTGGACCTCAGCATCCGGGCAGAACGATGGGGGTGGAGACGCTCCTTCAGGTATACTGGGCCGAGGCCGTTTAGGGCTTTAAAGGTCAACACCAGCACTTTGAATTGTGCTCGGAAACATACTGGGAGCCAATGTAGGTCTTTCAAGTCCGGTGTTATGTGGTCTCGGCGGCCGCTCCCAGTCACCAGTCTAGCTGCCGCATTCTGGATTAGTTGTAGTTTCCGAGTCACCTTCAAAGGTAGCCCCACGTAGAGCGCATTGCAGTAGTCCAAGCGGGAGATAACCAGAGCATGCACCACTCTGGCGAGACAGTCCGCGGGCAGGTAGGGTCTCAGCCTGCGTACCAGGTGGAGTTGGTAGACAGCTGCCCTGGACACAGAATTGACCTGCGCCTCCGTGGACAGCTGTGAGTCCAAAATGACTCCCAGGCTGCGCACCTGGTCCTTCAGGGGCACAGTTACCCTATTCAGGACCAGGGAGTCCTCCACACCAGCCCGCCCCCTGTCCCCCAAAAACAGTACTTCTGTCTTGTCAGGATTCAACCTCAATCCATTAGCCGCCATCCATTTACTTGCTATGCTGTTCTTCCTTTTCCCTTCCACCACCACCTCAGACTTTCGGGGGATATGTGTGTGACAGGGCGCTATAGGAAGGACAGGGGGCTATAGGGAAATAGGGAGAGAGAAAATTTCCCCTCTTTCACAAGTGGATACCTTGCATCAATGGAGGGGGCAATGAAGGTTAATTACCAGCCAGTGTTTGTATGGCTGGAATACTTGCTTACCACACTCTTTAAACATCTTAGGTTTTGCAGTATTGCATATACTTTCTGGTTGGATATTCAATATAGCTTTGTTGCATAATTTGCTGCCTTTTTTGTAGCCTTAGTGTTCCATAGTTTGCCTGGTAATGCCTATTAAAGAATTCATTCCATATTCTTAATGTCACTAAATGATGTATAATTCTGTCTTTATTGCTGTGTTTATTTCAGCAGTTACTGAGGAAGTATGACAAACCTTTCCTGCTCTATGAAGCTTTAAAGAACTTTTATTGAGTTGGATACTAATAAGTAGATTAAGAGATCTTAAGAATTAATAATATATATGAATTACTGGTGTCATAATTTCATAGCAAGAAATAATAATAAATATTTTTATACCCATGTAACATCTCTGAAAAAGAAAGAAGATAATGTTCTGTTTGGAGTGCATTAATAAAATGTTACCAAATTGTGTTTTTATTTAATGCCCATGCTGGTAACATAATTTGCTTGTTAAAAGGAAGACATATAAAAAAGCTTTTGGATCCCCCACTCAGTCCCAGTGCAAGGGCATGGGGAGCACTTTCACACCCCTGGTGCAGAGCTACCCTCTATTCATTTGATTTATGTCCACTTCAAAATGAGATGTTTTCATACAAGCTGCCATATTGGATTAAACTAGTTTTCTGTCTAACTCATTATTTTGCCTGCTGACTGTGACCAGTCAGATACTATTGTGTGATTCTTGTGGAAGGCATGATTGTCATATCTTGGTCTGTTGCTCCCCAGCACTAGATAATCACAGGTATAGGTATAGGAATGGTGCTTCATGGCTTGTAGGCACTAAGTACCCTTTGATGGTAGATTAATTTGCTTGCAATTCAATTAGGTTGTTATGGTTTTCACCCTGCATTATCAGCCATTCAATTCATCATTTACCACCAGTAAGTAGCAGCTGTGTTGATGGCAGATACATTAATTCATTCTCTGCCCACCAGGTGCTGCCACTACATTCCGTTTCCTCCCCCTTTTGTTGCTGGTGCTTCTACTTGAAGAAATACCATAACATCAGCAGTAGTAACTATAGCAGAGGAAAGGCAATAAGCATAGTTGAAGGGAAAGAGTATTAGGTAAAGAAGTAGTGAGTGAGCAAGAGTAACAAAAATAGGGTGGAAGGACTGGGGCATGAGTAGGCAGAGCAAGTAGAGGAGACAGGAGTCCCCCTTTGAGAGGTAAGGTTTGCAAGACTGATTTATTTTTGTAACTGATTTTGGCGTGTGATCATATGAGATCAAAAGAGTTCTGTACACAGCATTCGAAACACATTGCTTCCCTCAAAGAATTCTGGGAACTCTAGTTTACCCCTCACAGGGTTTCAATTCCATCAGTCCGTAACAAACTGCAGCACCCAGAATTCTTTAAGAAGAAAAATGTGCTCTGAATGTGCTTTAAAGGTATAGCGAGTACAGAGCCGATGATGAAGTAACCCTAAGATCAGAAGGAGATGTTTGTCTTAGACATTTGTAGCATTTGTCTTAAACATTCCAGAGGGGGAGCCATGATAGTCTGTTGCAGCAGCAACAACAAAATGTGTTAGTCTTTTAAAGGTGCCACAAAGCTCCTTGTTGTTTAAACATTCACAGCAGAGGCAAACATTAAGAGAGAAGGAAGCTATTGCTGTTTTTAACTCTGCATAAACTGTTCAGTATAAAATACATGAATTAAGATCATCTAGGCAAAACGCCAACAGCTGCAGTTCTGGTTTTCTTTTGTGACAATAGATATAGCAGGAGGGATTATTAAATTTTCCATCCCGGTTGGTCCTTTTCATTCAGCCTCTTTACCATGTTTCAAATGACAGGCAGAAATATAGGGACAGCCTTGAAAATTCAAGAGACCACATAAAATGTCTAAGCAAGAATATGATTTACCGTATAAGCCTGCAGCTTTGTCGCTGTAACTTATTTTTTTAAAAAACAACAACCAGGCTTAGATTACAAATAACTAACATCTTTAAAAGATGCATAAATATACCTACATAGAAGTGCATCAATCCCAGTTTGTTAATCCCATATTAATAAGGCGCATGCCATTAGTCGAAAGTATGATGGAATGTTTTAGCTTGAACAATCCACAGCTGTAGCTCAGCCAACAAATGAAGGGGTGTGGAGAGAGATCTCTGTTGCTATAGCTGTGATATCATACACGTTACTAACATGTGGTTGGTTATTTTGCGTTTCAGATCACTGCTTGTAGTGGAGCACAAAGGAACCGCAGAGTCTTCCACGTCCTTCATTGAGAAGAAAGAAGCCAGCAGAGCAGGATTAATACAGGCTTGTTTCTGGTGGTCTTCTTATACAAAGGCTGCCTTCGAGGGTGGGGGAAGAAGGAAGAAAGCAACACCGTGCTTATTTAATGAGCTGTGAAATGAAGCACTGCTGCTGCTGCTGCTACTGCTGCTGCTGCTAACCTCCCAATTCCTAGATTCATCTGCTATTCATTGTGCTTAATATACATGTTTCTGCACTGTGCATTTAGAAGATCCCAGAAAGGAATTCAAAACGGCTGCCGGGGAAAGACCACCAAACATGCCTACAGAAACACTACAGACAGGTAGCATGGTGAAACCTGTCAGCCCCGCCATCACTTTCACTTCAGCCGTTCCACTCCGCATTCTAAACAAAGGACCTGACTATTTTCGCAGGCAAGCAGAGCCTAACCCAAAAAGACTTAGTGCCGTGGAGAGGCTGGAAGCTGACAAGGCAAAATATGTTAAGAGCCAAGAGGTCATCAACGCCAAACAAGAGCCTGTGAAACCAGCAGTGCTTCCCAAGCCGCCAGTGTGTCCTGCAGCCAAGCGGGCTTTGGGCAGCCCTACCTTGAAAGTGTTTAGCAACAATGCAAAGACTGAGAGTGGTGTCCAAAGGGAGAATCTGAAGCTGGAGATTTTGAAAAACATAATCAATAGCTCAGAGGGCTCTAGTTCAGGTTCGGGTCACAAACATAGTTCACGAAACTGGCCTCCCCACAAATCCGATTCAGGAGACCTTAACCGGCATTCGTTTGCAGAATCCTTAAAGGTTTACCCCACCCAAGGCCGTAGCAGTCCTCAAGAAAGCAACTCCAATGTGGGTAGAAGGCTATTGGGACAGTCGCCAGAGTCATTCTTGCACGTTTCCCATAGCTCATCAGACATTAGGAAAGTATCTAGTGGCAAAACCTTAAAAGCAATACCGTGCAGTAGTTCAGCTCCACCTCTCCCTCCCAAACCCAAAATTGCTGCCATCACCACGCTGAAATCACCAGAGATGGACACAGTAGAATCCAGCTGTGGAGTCAGTAGACGACCTTCTCTACAGCGATCAAAGTCAGACTTAAGCGACAGATACTTTCGAGTTGATGCAGATGTTGAAAGATTCTTTAACTACTGTGGACTGGATCCTGAAGAACTTGAAAATCTTGGGATGGAAAATTTTGCAAGGGCTAACTCTGATATTATCTCTCTCAATTTTCGCAGTGCAAGTATGATCAGTTCAGACTGTGAACAGTCTCAGGACAGCAACAGTGACCTTAGAAACGATGATAGTGCCAATGACCGCGTGCCATATGGCATTTCTGCAATCGAAAGAAATGCCAGAATCATCAAGTGGTTATACAGCATCAAGCAAGCTAGAGAGTCACAGAAAGTGTCCCATGTGTGAGTTGGATCCGCAGGGGGGCAAAGAGGGACTGTATCTTTGTGAATATTGTGAAGGGTTGTGAAGTCTACTTGAAGTCTTAATACACTTCTCAGATCTCTTTTTGTGTTGCTTGTTGTGCAATGTTTTCAAGTTGCATGCCTGTCAACATGTGAACTGACCTGGCTTCCACTTGAACAATAACTAGCTACAGAGCCTGGCTAAGCATACACACATTATCTGCCAAAAGTTTAAGACCAGAACCTAAATAGGGCTTTGTTTATGAACAAATTGTTTACATTAAATGGTTATATGGCTTCTTTTTTCTAGATCTGTAGGTCCCTTGTGGTTGTTTTGGGGTTTTGTTTTGTTTTGTACATTTTTGTGTGTGTCTTGAGCACAGGTATAGTTAAGACACAGGACAGAAATTGCCAACCTAAGATTGTTATAGCACCGTGCATTAGAATGGCATAGTAGTCTGTGGAATGAATGGGTCAGATTACCTGTAATAATAATAATAATAATAATAATAATAATAATAATAATAATAATAATTTTTATTATTTATACCCCGCCCATCTGGCTGGGTTTCCCCAGCTACTCTGAGCAGCTTCCAGCACATATAAAAACATAATAAAATGTCAAACATTACGAACTTCCCTATACAGGGCTGCCTTCAGATGCCTTCATCTGTGAACAGCAGTAAAAGGCAGTGGTATAGGGCTGAGGTTGCAGGGAGGGTGGGGGCTGGCCTGTCCATGAACTACATTGTATAATGCAATTATTTTTCTTTCTTTCTTTTTTTAAAAAAAGGTTGTTTACCTTTCAAAGAAAGGATACACAGGTTTTCTGTCGTAATCTTCTAACAGAATCCACCCTCCACACCCACCCACACGCCTGGTGCCCCCATACACAGCCTTTTTACAAGCAGTGGTCTGGAAAGCTATAAACTATTTTTTTGATGTAGCAAGAACGGTAATGGTTTGGTTTCACCAATCAAGGGGTATTTTGAAAAGAGGCTGGGAAAATGAAAAGGATGGGTGGCATTTTAAAGGAAACTTCCTTGTCTTAAACTTTTGACAGGAATGGTTAGATCCTGTTTGCTGATCTTTGAATGCCTTTAAACTAGACAAAGCACATCATGATTACAAGCTCCTGCTGCTGACTACTTTTTTTGTAGACCTGTTTGAGCAGTTCATGAACAGAAAATGGAAGTACACAGCCATATCAGTATAATAAGAGCCTCTTACCCAGAAGTTTAAACACACTCAATATAGCTGAACTATATCTGAGAAATTGTGATTATGTTGTCTTAAATATGTTATATCTTAAGGCTGTGGAAGTTTGTTACAGCTCTAGGAAACTGTAGAAACATGACAGTATGTAGCTTCTTCTTTTTGTACCCTTCTCTTCCTCCTTGCACCGTATGATGTTTAGTGCTGCACGTCAATCTGTTACACATTTTTCTTTTGACAATCTTGTGTCTTCCCAATGGTTTAACTGTCATGTCAAAGTGGCAGTTGTGGTGCATAGCGGAGAGTTGAAAGTGCAGTGGTCTGCTTCATTATTATTATTATCATTATTATTATTATTATTCATGCTTTGAAGTACTTTGCAGCACTCTTATACTTCATCAGCTAATAGGAAACTTTTTCTTGTGTAAATGCTGTAAGACTTTGTACATATTTCAGTTCTTACGAGATCTTTAAAAAAAAGTGTTATGCTAATAAATAGCTCTTGGTGCAGCTACTGGTCATGAGTTTCTCTGTTTGTACTCATTATGCTAAAGTGGGCACAGGAAAAATATTGAATGTAATGAGTGTGAAAGCAACTCCTGGTTAAATGTATAATGGGAACAGTCCCCATCCGCTACCTCAACCCTTTTGCTGCTAGACTAGGCATAATCAGGGTTGCTGTTATTGTTAAAATTGTAGTCTTAGCCTTCAACCCCAAGGTTCCCAGGGCAGTGCATAACAATACGTTTGTTCATCAATTCAATAAGTTTATTGTGCTAGCCAAAGGCCATAACAGTTCATAACAAAATCAACACAAAAGTCATAAAGCAAATATCAAACCAATATATCAAGAAATCAGAATCAGACAACCCAGCAGCAATCTATCTGTTACATCAGCCCAGACCATATTCTTTTGTTTTTGTATAATTATGTATTTTGTACTCTTATTTGGTATTTTTCTGTTGCGAACCACCCTGGGATCTTCAGATGAAGGGCATTATACAAATTTGAATAAAATAATAATAATAATAATATGCCTGTAGAAATTAATGCATCTGAATCTGACACCTAAAAACAAGTGTAGGCGACAGGTGGATCTTGAAGGGGAGAGAATTCCACAACCAGAATGCTGCAACAAAGATCCTAATCCACATCATTACATCACGAGACATCAGCAGAACTAAGAACAAGGCCTCTCTTGGAAATCTTAAGGCACGGGATACCAGGTAATAGGGGAAGTATTGTTTTAAATACTTTGGCTTAGGCTATATAGATGCCATAGGCCAAAGTCAGTATCATAAATTGGGCCCAGTAGTAAACAGGCAGCCATTAGATATCATTAAGGCTAGGTGTTACAATTGTAGGGAGGTGAATTATACCAGAGTCAGACTGTTGGTTCAACTACCACAGCATCGTCTATTTTGACTGGCAGTAGCTCTCCCAGCCCCACCTGGAGATGCAAACGTGCCTTCTAAGGCTAAAAGAAGAGGGAGTGATTTTCATGAGGGCCACATCTGGGCGGAAGGATTAAAACCTATCTCCTCACACACTGTCTCCTCTTTAGAGACCATTCCTGAAAGAAAGTGGTTCAGGTATAAGTATGTGTCCACATTTTTCGCAGAGAAGAGCAGAGATGAAAGGAGGTGAAGAAGGTAACTTTTATCAATTAGTCCCAGAATTTTAACAGATCACTGGGGCTCAGTGGCATGCGGTCAATAGTTTTTAAATAATGCAGATATAAATTTGTTATACCTTTGACAAAAAAATATGCAACTTGTCACCAAAATCTATCCTGAAAAACAGCCAATGCAATACTAGTTCTTAAAAAGGGATCTAAGGGAGAGTCACAACAATTAGCTAGTTACTCTTTGTCCTAGGTAAATTGGTAGAATTATTAAAGCTAGAATTATTATTTGTATTTTATTTTACTGGAGTACAAGTGCATATATTGCCACACAGAAAAACACAAATGTGAATAAGGGCATATAACGAATATGAATGAAGTCATAGCCCAAAGGACTAATAAGTTAGATTACAACATGATAACCATAATGTCAAATAAGTGAATCTTTCAAAAAGGATGAATTAGGGGGGGGATGAGTACTTGACACCCCTTTGTTGATGTGATGAAGGGAAATCACATTTCAAAGAAGTCTTATTTAGCTGCATCACTTGCCAGTCTACTTTGACATGTTATCTTTCAGGCACTGCCCAAAAAACATAATTCTGGACCAATTCTGAACTGAATATCTAGAGAAGCATTTCCAGTTATATCTGCCTCCATTCCAGCTGCTATAAGGAAGAATATGATGAGGTCCTTCTGGAGAAGCTGTTATTGATGCTCTTCATATACACACACATACATGCAAAATGGTAACTTGGGGCAATGCAGTATGTTTAGACATACAATGTCTGATATATCCTTAAACCCTGTTCCCAGAATGTCTTAACCACTTGACCAGCCCACCCCATGCAGATCATTCAACCCCCTTTCCTTGCATCTCCTCCAGCACACGTGAGAGACATTGTTCCATCGATGTTGCAAAAATGGTTTGGGGTAAGATAGCACCTATGCATGAGTTTCAAGGAAACCATACATACTGAAGCTGAGGTGGACTTTGCGGAGCACTTTGGTCTGCATGAATGACAAGCGAAGTTCCAGAATAAAGGTTCCTCCATCCATTCCTCATAGAGTTCTTAAAACTTCATTGTTATCAGAAGACTGAAAATGAATACATTGCAAATGGTGGATACTACACGTTCAGGAACTGAGGTAACACGTGCCTTTTCAAACTGTAAGAGCGTTGCCTGCTGAATATTTAGAAGCTTAGATGCAAATGAGCTTATTTGATGATGTAGCAGCCAGTTAAACTGATACCTTGAAGCTTTTCAGCAAGTTGTGCTTTACTTTGCCATCTACCCTTAATAAAGAAGTCTGCTATTCTGTTCAGTCTGCATTTTCCACAACCAATGCATTGCTTACCGTATTTTTTTGCTCCATAAGATGCACCTAAGCATAAGAAAAAAAACTATTATTTAAAGGGAGCTCTGAGCAGAGTCTGTGTGCATCCCAGGCTCTGCTCAGCGCTCCCTTTCACAAGCTGCGCGGAGTGTGTGTGCGGCGCTTGCAAGCTTTTCCCCAAGGAGGGAGAAGGGCAGCCCGTCACTGATGGGCTGCCCTTCTCCCTCCTCGGGGAAAAGCCCCGAAGTGTCACACACACACTCCACACGGCTCTTTAAAGGTAGCGCGGTTCTTGGGGGCTTTTGTGGGAGGTGGGGGAAGTGAGAGAGCCTCGCTCTGTCCCTTCCCCCACCTCCCGCAAAAGCCGCGTTAAGCCTCCACAGGGCAGCGGGATGAGGCTTCGCTAAGGCAGATGCTAGAACTGCTAGAAGGAGCGCTACGGAGGCTTCACGGGCTACCCCAGAGCTGCTCAGGAGCGTGGGGCATCTGCGTGCAGCCTGCCCGCTGCTCCCAGGGCTGGCAGGGGAAGCCCGGGTTCCCCCCCCCCCAGCCCCAGGGACCACACATTCGCTCCATAAGACACACAGACATTTCCCCTTAGTTTTTAAGAGGAAAAAAGTGCATCTTATGGAGCGAAAAATACAGTATATATCCCCATGTCTGTGAAACAGGGGTGATCCAAGAATAAGACAAATATATGTAATGTTAGCATTTTAGCCCAGGATTTCCACATTGCCCTTAAAAAGATACTGTGTATTTCTATCATGGTTAAGAGAGGACTGCCCTTAACAATGGCGAATGAAGCAGAAGTTCCCAGGGAAGACTCATTCTCGATAACATGGATCAATTGTTTGAATTTAAATGGGTCATAATATATTTTTAGAGTTGGAAAGCCAAATGCTCCTGCAGTGGTCTGTCCTTTATGTACCCTAGCTACAATAAAACATGTAGCTCCTGTATTGGGGTTCCCCCACCGCAGGCATTGTAACTCTCCAAAGGAGTTAGCTACAGTACTTGGATTGTGTATCTGCTTTGGAGAGAGCCAAGGCTGAACTCCTGTGGACTTAGTTGGATGTATTTGGCCCACCTCCAAAGCAAAGCAAATATTATCTGAAGCAAAGCTGTCCCCTATTGGAAGCACTGAAGCAGGTTCCAAAATGAATTCTTTTTCTCTGCACACTCCTGTTAGCAACTATAGTACATGCATTTGCTACTTCTTCGTTGTTAATACAAATAGGAGTTGCATGCCTGTGTACTCCCATTAGCAGGAATTCAGATTTGTCATAAAGCATTGTACTTTCAAAGGTATGTATGTGTCATTCTCAACTCTGTTTCAAAAATGTGGAACAATGAATTAATAACTTCCTGCATATGCCCAAAAGGGAGAGTCACGAGAAAGTTAAAATGCAGCTGTTCTGCTACTACTTCATATTTTGCAATTATATTCTGGTAGGAAAATAGGGACAAATGATGATGAAAAGTTTCAGATAGAAATTATGCATTTCAGGCTTGTGCTATAGAATGCTGTGTTTGTTTGCAAAAGAAATCTAACATCTGATGATCAAGGGCTTTTGAAGGGCAAACACAGAAGGAATAATATGTTTGGCAGGAATTCAACAGTCAAAAGACACATTTAGAAAATGCAGCCAATCAGCATTGCTGACTTTCTCTTTCTGTTTTTCTGCTGCAGCTTCATCCATCCATGGAGGCTGCACATATTTGATTCAAGTCTCTCTGCTCATTCAGTGAGAAACAAAGTGCTTAATGGAGCTCTGGGAAAGGGAGTTGAATAAACTCCCCGCAGAAGTCTATCACCCGGAAAGTGCCAAATATCAGCAGCTGGAGCAGACTTTTCCCTTGCCTGCATGTAATGCTATAATTCTTGGCTTCAGACAAAATAACTTATTTATTTTCTTTCTATTTTTTTCAAGTTCACAGGTAGCATAAACGTCAACATGAAAGAGATTAAAAGGGGACGATGCCTCAATAAATGGAATTGATCGGTGACAGAGGCTTTGACGATTACAGCTCAGGAGTCTATACTGCAGTTTATTAGAGGGTTTTCTTAGGGGCAATGAATCCACTGAGAGTGAGGCATCTTGGAGTTTTCATGAACATTCCAACTTCTCAGAAATGAAATGGTGAACTACAGAGTCTCAATCACTGGTTGGGCTTCTCCCTCTTCTTTCTTCCCTTATGGCCTGCAGATCTTAAGTCGCCTAAGAGAATGTGAGTAAAGAGGTGTCTCAACAGTTCTCTTAAGCCCTTTCAGGAGCAGTTCATACCTGACCATGGCATCTTCTATAATCAGTTGAGCTGATTTAATATGAAAGGTCAATGGGAGGGAAGGTCATCTCACAAATGGGCCAAGAAATAGAGTGAAGCAGGGAGGGAAAATAAGAGGCCAAGCACACATTACACACAAACACATGAAACAACACCAATTCTACTTAAAAAATAATAAAATATATACCAGGACCATGGGGGAGAAGGTGGTTTAACCATTTACAAATGAGTGATTCCAATCAATATTAGTGGGACTTAGTTTCAGTTAGAGATGTTGGAGAATTCCAATGAAAACAGGAACAGCGGTGGAAATTACCAGTGTTCACTTATTCATCCAATGTCCAGAGAGAAAACAATCCAGTAAATATGTTCGGTATTTGCTGTTGATTTCAAATGATACATAGTTGATTACATCCGCCCCCCTTGCATTGTGTTTGCTTTGCTTTGCATCAGTAGGGTGGTGGTGGAACAACGTAATGGTAATGTAATTTATGAGTGACACATTTAAGATGGCGCCGAGGTAAGACGCTCTTATCGGAGCTCAAAGAAATCTTTTAGCTAAATGCCTTTGTTGCTGGCTCTTCTCCTCCTTTTGGATTTTATTTCCTCCCACTACTTCGTATCTCATCTTCCTCGGTGCCGGGACTTAATGAGGTTAGTGAAGTTTTAACAAAGGCTCTCAGACATTCCCTTCTGGGCTTTAAGGCACTCCCTCCCAGTCTCTCTTTGACTCCGCGTGACAAACTTATTCCAAGGATTTTGAAGGACTTCTAATGGGCTTTTAACCCTAAAAACTACAAATTCATAAAACCACAAATTTCTTCCACCACCTTCAATTTCGTGGACCCCCAAACATCTCAGTTGCTTTAACAAACTGAGAAGAAGGGGGGGGATACTGCAAAGGAGTGCTCTAATTGGACCCAGTTTTTAAACTCCTCGCAGCAGCCCACCTAGGACGGAATGAAAATTGAACGAAATTGCGACCTGAGAACTTTAATACTTTATCACTCTATCTAGAAGTCTGATCTCATTGATTTAAGAAGAATCTGCAATGAGAAGAACCAAAAGACTCAGGTGTCTTGACACAGAAACTGACGCAGAGCCCTCCGGTTTCAAACAGAGTAATCTAGATAAGTATCTGCTACCTCAAAAACAGCACATATCTCCTCCCAAAAACTCCCTCAACTCTTTACATGGAAAGACAGTTGAAGAGATATCCCTAGGAATAAACGAGGACAAGGCTACTACTCCCATAACCGAGGCACAAGTACTAATTGATAGAAAGGTGGAGCTGCTGGAGGAATGCTGCCTACTGACTGCTCAAACAGTTCAAAAAATCTTTGAACAATTACAAAACATCTTCAAGAAGCTGGATAACCCAGATGAAAGGAGGCAACTCACTCCCTTTTTGCCATCCTTAACAAGCCCTGGAGATAAACAGAACAAATACAAATTTATACCTCTAAACCAGCCAAAAATCAGAGGAAGCCCCCCTCACTCAGTCAACTTGATACTGAGGCCATGTGAGATTGTTCTCCACATTTTTCCATACAGAGGGCCCCTACCTTACTGGGAGTCATCCTTCTGGGCCAGACATCATCTAAATCTGCTCCTAGGCCTTGAGGGGGGAAGGATTGACTTAAAAGCAGTCAAGAGGCTCACTAACGATGGATATTCCAAAAAAGTACTACTAAGATTTGGTAGCCATAGAATCCCAACCGAAATCTTAAGGGAAAAGGCTCATTTAGCCCAGAAAGGAATTATTCCACGTCGACACTTTGAAGATATATCACTCAGACCATTGATTGCATCTAAAAGACAGAACAAGATGAACAAGGCCATTCCAACAGAAGCCGATATCTGCCCTACTCCCGTGGAAGAACCCAGTAGACGGGAGAAACCGCTGCCAGCTACCCGGGAAATTACGCAAGAAAAATCCAAGCTCCCAAACCATGCGATTGTAGCATCAATCAACAGCCTCGCCCTTGACACAACAGACTGGACAGTCCCAGAAGAAGAAGATCTGCTGAGTAACTTTACCAACCTACCAGATAAAGAACAAATAAGCATACTCAGTAAACTGACGAAACTACAGGCCAAATTGATCGAAATTCACCAACAAGGTCAACAAAATGCAGTAGAAACAATACACAATCAAACTTCACACCTACCAGCCCTCTCCCCAAAATGCATAGTCAAAAAGAGAGCTACTAATGGAACTTTTAAATGTATAGATGCAGAGCTTCAAATCCAGCCTCCTTTAAAATATGAAATGACAAGGAAAAACTCCAGTAATGAGACCACAAATTCCTGGCTGAGATATCAATTACTAGCTCCAAACGAAATAGGTACCCCTTATTTAAGTACTACAAAGGATTCTAACATTCCCGAACAAAAGATGACCTCCAACAGACCTGACACATTGAGCTCAACATCAAATGAGACCAAAGAAATGGAAGTAGAGACCGAAAACAATCCTACTGTCCATAATAGTCCACCAACCACAGAAATCTCTCAGGAACAAGGAACAGCTAAGGAAGAAAATCAAGAAAGGGAGGAAATTCTAATTTCCCGCACTTTAAAAAAGAATCTAAAAGATCCACCATTATGTTCCCCACCGAAAGTAGCGACAAATGGCTGTATCGGCACAAGACAAAATTCCTCGCTGGACTCAATAACAGAATTAGAATGACTAAATGCTGTCAACCAGCCACCAACTCAAAAACGGATTCTACGCTTGCTGTCCTGGAATATTGCAGGGTGGGGAAACAAAGACGGAGACCCAGACCTAATGAACTTCTTTAAAGATTTTGAATTAATACTTCTACAAGAAACATGGTCAACTAGAGATATTAAAATCAATGGATTCTCCTCCTACACGAAACCCGCATTGAAAACAAACACGAAGGGCCGGCCGAAAGCAGGGTTCTGTTGTATGATCAAAGACAACTTAGGGTTTGAAATCAAGCAGCTAGAAAAATGCTTGCCACTTGCACAAGCCCTACTTTTAACCCAAAAAGAAGATACTTTGCTACTTGTAAATGTCTATATCCCCCCATCCAAAAACAACAGCAACAGTGAAAATTGGTCACAACTAACCTTTTATATAGAAAATTTGACCGCCAAATACCCAAATGCCTCATTGATAATAGCAGGTGATTTTAATGCCAGAGTGGGAACCAACAATGAACAACTATGTAGCAAACTAAATTGGAATACTGACAATGATATCGCACATGCCCTGAAAATAGGACGATTCTCCAGAGATAGGGTTGTAAACAACGAAGGCTTACGCCTACTTGAATTATGTAACAACTTTAATTTGCAGATTGTGAACGGTTCAACAAAAGGCGATAGAAGCGGGGAGTTTACATACTTCTCCCCCCGAGGATGCAGTGTCATCGACTATATTCTTGTCCCTTATAATATTATAAATTCGATTATGGACCTCAAAATCGGAACGCGTACTGAAAGCGACCATCAGCCATTATTGTTGTCTATTAACTTAAAGGATGAAACCAAAATAACCAAGCACAATATTATAGAACCCTCTCAATACAAACAAATGACCCAATTAAAATGGTCCCAGGAAATGAGTGCAGTAGTGGGGCAAAAACTTACAGCCAACCTGAGAAAACAAGTATTATCCAACTTAAAGACCACTAGTTCCCACAGCGATATTCCGAAAATTTATAATGAAATCTTCCAAATGTTCGTAGAACTTAGTACTCCACCTAAAGTTTGGGTACTTAAACATAGCGCTAGCCCTTGGTTTGATGATGAATGTTTCCAGCTAAAAAGAAAACTGCGCCAAACATTTAAAAATAATCGCACTAAACTAGAGCCCTCTTATCTTGATGAAAAAAGAAAATATCATTACATTCTGGCCGAAAAGAAACAGAAATATGCAACCCAAAAATGGCTACAATTACTCGACTCAATCCAGAGTAAAAACAACAAAGCGTTCTGGAACCTAGTGTACGGAGGATTGAAAGCCGAAAATCAACTAACTCTACCACCAATTGCAGAATCCAAATGGTCCCAATATTTTACATCTGTATTTAACAATCTACACAGTGAACTTAAAGGAAATGAAACCACTAAAAATAAAATCAATAAACTCCAGGAGTGGCCAAGGGTAGAAGAAGAGGAAATTAGAGAGATAGTTAAAAATTTCAAATCGGGGAAATCTCCTGGGCCAGACGGTCTACCAATAGAATTATTCAAGACCTATATAGATTGGTGGGCAGAACCCTTAGCTCAATTGTTTACCCTCATAGATAAATATGGGATCATACCTGAGATATGGTTAAGATCAATAATTATCCCAATTTTTAAAAATGGCGACCCAAAAGAACCAAGGAATTATAGACCGATAAGCCTATTATCAGTGATAGGGAAAATCTACGCTAAGCACCTTTTATCTAAACTCCTTACCTGGATGAAAAATCTAAATTTACCAGGGAAAGAACAAATAGGTTTCTCCAAAGGTTGCTCTACATTAGACCACTGCCTTATACTTATGCATTTGGTTGAAAAATACAGATCTCAAAGGCAATCTAAGATATTTGCTGCTTTTGTAGATTTTCGTGGTGCATTTGACTCAATTGACCGCCCAAAGCTGTGGAGGAAACTCGCAGAATTAAAAATTGATCAGCGCTTATTGATCCTAATAAAAAATTTATACTCTTTCAATATCTGTCAAGTCAAACTTAACACCAAAGGTCACCTTTCATCAGACATCCCAAACTCGAAAGGGGTAAAACAAGGGTGTATTCTTGCCCCCTTCCTATTTAATTTATTTTTATCAGACTTGCCAGATCACCTTCAAAAAATAGAATCACATGCCCCTAAACTTAATCAGAAACCAGTTTCTCTGTTATTATACGCAGACGATGCTGTCCTACTATCATTAACGAGCTTGGGTCTGAAACGTCTTATATCTTCTCTGATCCTCTACTGCGAATGTAACAAGCTCTCTATAAATTACGAGAAGACAAAAATTTTGGTCTTCTCGAATGGTTGGAAATTAGAGAAATGGAAAATAAGAGGGCAGGAAATCCAACAAGTGAAAATCTATAGGTATCTGGGAATCTTATTCCAGAGCAATTTAGGGTGGGCAAATCATCGCACAAATGCCATAAAACAGGCAAAGTGCACCTCATCAGCAGTTGCCCGTTTTTATTATCAGAAAGGCAATCAATTTATTCCTGCGGCCAATCAGATATTCCAAACAAAAGTGCAATCCCAGATATTCTATGGAATCCCGCTATGGGTCCAAGCATATAATAGTGATTTAAAAAAGATTCACTCCAGCTTTCTGAGACGTATTCTTGGACTCCCAGCTGTGATCAAATATGAAACAATGTGTGCAGAAATAGGCATACACACAATGGAATATTGGGCCTGGTCCACCTCAATAAAGTACTGGTTACGCTGCCATTTTCGCTGCCCTCCATCAAGTCTGCTCGCTGATTTGCTCAAAGACTCCTACAAATCAAGATGGTATCAGCACCTCGAAAAAAAGATTGAATCTTTAGGCATCGAGCTGGAGCCCCTGTACAATTCTAATGAGCAATACATTTTCCATAATATCCTAACTAGACTAAAGGATGTCGAGAGGCAAAATATTATGACAGCTGTAAACAAAGTTTGCTCGCCCATATTCTATGATTTAAATATCTTAGATAGCAGAGCCAATTACGTCACCAAATTAATAATTCCAGCCCAACGTAGGGCTTTTATGCTGGCCCGTTTGAATGTTTTTCCCTCAGCATTTGTCAGGGGAAGATATCAAAACATCCCTAGAAACAAGAGATTCTGCAGATGTTTTATGAATGTCCCGGACACGGTAGAGCACATTCTCTTTCAGTGCCCATTGTACAGTACGCTCCGTCAACGCGTGCTGTCCCCTCTTTTGGGTGGTTTGGAGCCCCAACAAGGTGAATGTGTGGGATTCTGCCTATCCGACGTTGACCAAAGGGTAACGGCGGGGGTAGCCGAGTTTTTGGTAGCAGTCCTCCAAGGAGCAGGTTAACAAGGAAAACCACTGATTTTATATGTATATATATATATATATGTATGTAGCCAACTGCTGCCTTTCTGTATATATCTCAAGGCTTTTATATGTTACTTTTTCTTTTATCGTTTTATTTGTATAATGCCTAATAAAGGTTTGAATAAGTAAGTAATGTAATTTATGCAATTAATAGTGTAAGTTACGCAATTTCATCTCAACAGATAATGAGACGAATAATGTGATTTTTGGAAGAAGATGAACTGCAGCAGAACACTAATACTGCTGCATGAAAGAAATACAGAACACAATGGAAAACGAGGCTTCTTAATCCCTCCTCTCAGGTAGGAGGTACAGAATTGAAACTGAGCACTTCCATTTTCAGGGTGTATAACAGGGTTCAGCAAACTTTTTCAGGAGGGGGCCAGTCCACTGTCCCTCAGACCTTGTGGGGGGCCAAACTATATATTTTTTGGGGGGTGAACAAATTTCTATGCCCCACAAATAACCCAGAGATGCATTTTAAACAAAAGCACACATTCTACTCATGTAAAAACATGCTGATTCCCAGACCGTCCGCAGGCCGGATTTAGAAAGCAATTGGGCCGGATCCAGCTCCCGGGCCTTAGTTTGCCTACCCATGGTGTATAAGAGGAGTTACAGGGCTGTTATTACACTACACCAAAGGTGGAGAACTTGTAGTTCTCTGGATGCTGTTAGACTACAGTTCTCATCAGCTTAAAACAGAATAGCCAATGATTAGGGATTATGGGAGTTGTAGTCAATAACATGGGGGGCACAGGTCCCACACCCCTGTTCCACACCTGGAAGTAAGCCCAATTAAACTAACATCTGAGAATGCATATCTAGGATAGCACTGCTAGTGAACCAAAACAAAATGCATTCAGCTGCCTTAAAAAATGATTTAGCCTGATTAGAAGCTGGCACTCTTCTTGTGAGTACATGTTCTGGTCTGTTATTGAGAAAGTAATGGCCAATTGCCTCTAGTGTGTGAAAGACCAGTTTTGACTGTTGACACATCTACTCTGTCAGCGGTGAGCAGGTAAAGTCATTAGGAAAGTGTTAACAGCTTCCAAAAGATTCAGAAGCAGAAAAAATGACAGTTCCTGATACTTCCCAGTGGCTTTATGCTAACAGGATAACTAGCATCTTAAAATGAACAAAATTTTGGCATGAGAGCAGAAAAGATTGTATGAGGGCATTTTGGGTAATTCCGAATCATGACAGGAGGAAAATCGGGATGGGGGAAGGAATTGCTTATATAAATATAGGTTAGAAGAGAATAGCTTGGTGCTTTTAAAAGTGTGCTAAAATGTGTGACCTGCTTTTCAAGCATATTATTATTTTATAGTTAATCTTGCTTTTGTGAGGCGATTGAATAGTGCTAGGGTTTCTCTCTCCCTCTCTCTCTCTCTCTCTCGCATCTGCAGATAATATTCCAGAGTACAAAAGAGAGTTTTCCTCCTCCACCACCCCCCCATTTTAAATTATGGGATATAACACTGCTTTATCTGCAGTGTTTCAGTGTAGACCAATTTCCACATATCTTCTCCATTAACTCTGACCTGCAAATGACTTGGGAATGTGTGCTTTGCTAATGTGCCTCGCTGCATGAAAATTATAGTATTAAATCTCAATAAATGCTTAATTTGCTCTATCCATGTTATGCATATCGGCAAGCAGATCAGCTTACCATTATCTGGCACAAAATGAACTTCTCCTGAAAACCCTTCCTGTGAGCTTATGGATTTGGACTCCCATCTGCTGATGTGTCTGTTGTATAAAGCATTTGTGAAGAAAGAAAGCAGTCATAACACTCCTAGGTTTCCCAAGGTTCTCATTTTTTGCACTTTCTCCAGCTGTTAAACACTAAATGGCAATTCAGATGAATTGTCTGTGTCCTGTATGTTAACATGTGCATATTCTGAAGAATATGGCAAGCAAGTAAATAAAAAAAACAAAAAAGCACTGTTATCTAAATTGTAAGATTCCTGGCATGCAGTGATATACAAGCAGAGTGGAGTTATACAGGCAAGCCTGATGAGTTTATAACCTTCATATGTTGGGAAGAGATTGGAATACCTCTCTAATTTTGGAATACGTCTCTAATTTTCATTATTAAATGTACTTTCGGCAAAATCTGGTGCTTTGTTTTTGATGTCAGTTAAGATCAGCCTTAGTTAGAGCATTCTTGCTCAGGTAGATCCTCTGCTGTATGCTGAGAATGGGCTTCGGCAGTGGAACAGTGGTTGAAGATTCTCCTTCCTCTGAGAGGTTTTTAAGCAGAGGTTGGATGGCCATTGGTCATGGATCCTTTAGTTGAGATTCCTGCACTGCCAGGGGTTAGACTCGGTGACCCTCAGGTGTCCCTTCCAACTCTATGATTCTGACCAAACCTCTTTCCGATTTCCTGGCACTTGGAAGAGTCTTTTTCCCAGATGGGCTGTTATGTTATATGAGGAAAGATGAAACACAGAAGGCTTTGCCACACACAAGGCACAGATACTTGTTTCACAAGATCATTCTAGCTTAACAGATATCACCTGTGAGTTATAGAGGACTGATGAGGTTCAATGAGGTTCTCACACTGTATAGTAAGTAGTTAGTAGTTTTTAAAACAAATTTGTCTTTTTAAAACAAATTTTCCAAGAGAACCTTCCAAAGTTGAAACTGTGATCAAGTAAAGCAGAAACATTGCAGCTGCAATCGTAAACTTGCCTAGGCAGCAGCAGGACATAAAGCAGTCAAGTCACCATTGCATTGCATTATAGAGCCGGGGGGGGGGGGAGAACTGGGAGAGGAGGAAGAGCTTTGAATCTTTGCCATGCCAGCTCCCAGGCTGGTGCAAGAAACAGTTGTGGCTTAGTATGCAGTATTTTTTTTTTTTATAATATTTTTATTTTTCCATATAAACACAATACAACAAACATAAACATACAAAAACAAAAACAAAACAAAAAACATGTATCATTTCATATCCTAATTTCATATCCTATCTTCCCCGACTTCCTCATGCCTCCCCTTTCTGTATTCCAAATTCTTATCGATTGTTCAGCAAATCTTCCCTTATTTTAATTTAAATTTAGACTATTCTTCCTTATTCTCCTTGTCTTAACCATTACTAATAGTAACCATTTACTTTCCAGTCCAACATCATTCTAACTTTCATTAACTTTGTAATATTTCTTTAAATAGTCCTTGAATTTTTTCCATTCTTCTTGCGCTGCTTCTCTTCCCTGGTTTCGGATTCTGCTCGTCATTTCTGCCAAGCCCATATAGTCTATCACCTTCATCTGCCATTCTTCCAGTGTGGGTAGTTCTTGCGTCTTCCAGTACTTCGCAATGAGTATTCTAGCTGCTGTTGTAGCATACATAAAGAAAGTTATATCCGTCTTTAACACCCCTTGGCCGACAATACCCAAGAGAAAGGCCTCTGGTTTCTTGGTGAAAGTATATTTAAATACCTTTTTAAGTTCATTATAGATCATTTCCCAGAATGCCTTAATCTTCGGGCAAGTCCACCAAAGATGAAAAAATGTACCTTCAGTTTCTTTACATTTCCAACATTTATTGTCAGGCAAATGGTAAATCTTTGCAAGCTTGACTGGGGTTATGTACCACCTATATATCATTTTCATAATGTTTTCTCTTAAGGCATTACATGCCGTAAATTTCATCCCGGTGGTCCACAACTTTTCCCAATCAGCAAACAAAATATTATGACCAATGTCCTGAGCCCATTTAATCATGACCAGTATGCAGTATTTTTAGGCACACTAGTGAACAGTGTATGAACTTGAAAGGTGCCGTATTGCATCCTCTGTCACATTGTGAGAAAGTCTGGGAGGCAGATCTCAGATCCTGGGATGCAAAAACAAGTGAGGTGAAGGCCATACAATTTTTGCATTGCTAATAAAAACTCATGGCATAAAGTCATCCTGCTATTGGGCTGGTCTGTGATTGATTTTCTGTTTTGAAAATACCAGATAATCCATAAAAATAATCCATAGAAACTGCAAGCCGCAACTCCTACTTGCATTTCTTTTTCTTTTTTAAAGGAACCCAGTTTGCTGGGGGAGAGGGGGTTAAATCCATTCCACCATCAGATCTAGTGGAATAGCTTAGAAGCATGTCTGTGATCAAAGCACCAAACCTTGGCAGAGGTTTGTCAAAAGCACTAAAGGTATATTAACCTAGACTAAAAGAATATCATTTCCAAATACAGCTTCTAATGGGAAGCTAAGGTTTATACCCCCCCCCAAAAAAAAATCTGAAGAGGAAATAGCAATGGCTGTGCAATGCAAAGAAGAAAGCTCCAATCAACTCTGATAAGTAGAGTCATGAATTTTCCTAAAACACATTTCTATTTATCTCCTATGTTCCATATCTAGAATAAACATGTAGTAACTGACAGAGCTGTGTCTTCCTATTTGTTGTTGTGTTTCTGCAAATGGAACATTATGATGTTCAGTACTGACCAAACCTGCTTAATGAACAACACATCCTCTGTGGAACATAGGTCTGCATGACAAAATAGAAAGGGTGATGGCCTACAATTCGGGAAGGTATTGGAGATGGTTGGCACAGAACACCTTAATCATAAAATGGTTGTGTTTGTCTGATTTGCAGCTAAGCCCTTAATTGACTAAATTAACTGAATTTCTGCAATACAACCACCTTACTGATCTCTGTCTACAGTGGTTTCCAGAAGAACTAATATAATATATCAGTACTTAGTCATGAAAACATCCATTAACGAGTGAGACTTATTCTGTAATGTATTTGGTTCCCCACCACATCTCAAAAGTTTTAACATTTGTATATTGCTCTAGTGGTTTGGGGTTTTTTGTTTTATAGAAAAAAGTACAGAGTATTTCACAGTGATCATCTCAGCCATAAGAAGAGCCTGCTGGATCAGGCCAATAGCCCATCTAGTCCAGCATCCTGTTCCCATCATGGCCAGATGAAATCGGATCAGCTGCATTAAACTCTGCAGGCTTCAATTTGGGAGACCAAACCATTGAGAAAAATGTGTGCCTAAGACTTTTACAGGAACATATTCCAGATTCTTGTAGACTCTTTTTTTCATCTTCTATAAAAGAGACTATTTATTACAAGCTTATTATATGCAGAGACGGGTAGAGTATAACTTCATAAAATGAGAACATTAGGGCCTTTAGATATTCTAATATTAAGTGTTCCCAGTAAGTCAGAAAAATTCTCTGCTCACAAAGGTGATTTACTATTCTCCATTGCCCAGGATAGATTGCCCCTTTAAGCAGGTAAGAGCATAATTTAAGGCTGAGGGCAGATAACAGGGCTTTCCCCCTCCCCCTTGAGAACCGAGGGGAGCTTGAACATATGTTTAGGGGGGTGTAGTTTGAGTGGTTAATGTGCATAACAACTGGCCATTGTGCACATTCACCAGGCCTCTTAGAGAATGTGCACATAATCCTTTCATGAAGAGGGAATTGTACAATGCACCCTATGTGGGGCTGCTCTTGGGTCTGGTTCAGAACCTCCAGCTGGTGCAGAATGCAACAGCCAGACTGCTGATGGGGGCATCTGGCCAGGAGCACATGGCACCATTGTTAAAACAGCTGCACTGGCTGCCCATGTACTACTGAGTCAGGTTTAAGGTCCTTGTATTAATTTGCAAAGCTTAGAACAATTTAGGTACCTCTGGGATTGACTGAAGCCTTATATCCTAGCTCAGTAGCTTAGATCTTCTGCAAGAGATTCATTCCTTGAGTCGCAGAAGCTCATTTGACAACAACAACAACAAATGCAGTCTTTAGTGTCTTTGGTCCGGTATTGTGGAATACTCAGCTGGTGCTTTCTGTTTCAACTGACTCAGTATAAGGCAACTTCCTATGTTTCTTACACTTGTAGAGTCCATTTTTTTACTTAAAGCATATGTTTGAAAATTGATACAGTTCTTTGTTGACACCTTTTTGGTCAATAAATATGAAGCAAACATGCAAAGGAATTAAATTTGTGTAAATATCTTCCACGTCCCAACTCTCAAAATGAAATAGGTTTGTTTTTTTTAAAAAAGTTAGTGTTTGCTTTGGGCTGGTTTTGTGGCACCGTGTTACTGCTAGCGATAGTAACATAAGCAACCAAATTAAAATGGAAATGATTGACAGAGCTGTCAGGTTACTTATTCTGCTGAGCTGTGAGCTTGTCATACCACTTAGATTAAGAAGCCATGCCTAGTTAGTATTTGAATGGGAAGACATTTGGGATCCAGCAAAGGAACGGTGCTGATGATAAATCCACTCCTTTCTGCCATGTTGATCAACAATACTCTTTCAAGAAACCATTTGAGTGCTCCACTATTTTAATTTGCTTGCTGATCAGGTTATCCTCTCCTGTACAATCATTATTTCTTTTTTTGAAATCATTTCTTCTCTGTTCCTTTAACTTTGCTGTTCCTCACTTGGGCTGCATTCACATGGCAATTCTGTTTTCACGACTCTCCCCTAACTTAAGTTCTGAATTATATTTGTGTTTTCATGTGACTTAAAAGCTACTTCTGGAAACATAGTGGAATATAGTGAAAGTTCAGCGCTCATTCCCATTTTATTTGCTTCTGGGGGAAAAACCATATGCAAATAATATGAAAATGAGCATTAAACTTGCATTATATTCCAATATAGCTCCACTATATTCAATTCAGTTCATATTGAAAGGTAAACCCACCTAATTCATGTTTTGTGAAACAATACATGAATTGAAACTTAACCATCTTTCAAAAATCACAGTTTCCCAAATTTTGTAATGCTGTTCTCTAAACACTTTAGTATATTAATTTTGTGTCACCATCAATTCTTGCCATTGTGAAGGGTCCCTGTGCTTGTTTTTCATACATCCAGCTTCTCAGCCCATCTCCTTTCCCCCATTCTGTTGTATCCTTTGCCTCTGTAGAAGTTGATGCCTAACAGCAAGGGAAGATTGCTTCCATTTTTAAGTGTGCATAAAAGAGCATATATTAGTGCAAATAACATACAACTGCAGTATATTAGGGTAAAGTCATTTGCAAATATGTGTATATAGGGAGAAATTTGTACTAACATGCAGATGCAATTTTATGTGGACGTCTAACATTTTTTAACAGAATCACAAATGGATGTGGAAATATGATGAAATGACCTTAAAGACTGGGAAAATTAAAAAATGAGAGGAGCCAAAATCCCTAGCTGCAATATTCTTAAGAGGGCAAATGCTACTCCTACAAAAGCCCATAGCAGAAATAAAACTCCACAATATTAACCTTCAAATAATACTTGTATTGGCATATATTTGACTAAGTAATGTGCTGAGATCAAAATACAATGCACCTTAGTAAGCAAATGTAAATGTAAGCAAATGTAAACAAAGTCTCCCATATTTTATCAATTCAATGCAGTTTTTAAATGGTTGCATGGGATATTTCCAAATATGTGCTTTGCGCAACTTTGCTACTGTATACAGTTGCTTAAGAAAGTCTTCATGTAGGACTGACGTTAATGGATGCACTGTCTAGTTTTCATAACTGTTTTTGGTATCTGAGGGGTGCAAACCAGTGAACAATAGAGGCCTGAGTTTGCTTTGTGTGAGACTACAAGGACCACTCTAAAAGTTTATTGTGTGTTACTAGCAGTACTGTACATCATTAGACATGGGATAAATTGTTGCCAGTTTGCAACACCGCACTGGGGCTTCTTTTAATGTACCATGTAAACTTTAGCGCAGTCTTTTGCTTCTGTATTTATGATGCTCTCTTCCCAATAAGTGTTCCAGCACAGTAATTGCTAGTCTTTCAGACAATCCTTATTACAAACAAATTAAGTTGTTTCAAGCCATGGTGCACCTAACATTACATGGGTTGATATAAATCACATTTAATGAGTTTCCTCATTATTCAGAGTTTGCAGCCAGTGTGAACAGGAAGCAAACAGCCAGGCAGTAATCAATGTTAGAATATATTCCCTGTCTATTAATAGCAGCTCTGCTTTGGTTTCGTAAGACTGGACTTGGAGTGTACAGTGTTACCTCGGGTTACAGACGCTTCAGGTTACAGACTCCGCTAACCCAGAAATAGTACCTTGGGTTAAGAACTTTGCTTCAGGATGAGAACAGAAATCACACGGCGGCACGGCAGCAGTGGGAGGCCCCATTAGCTAAAGTGGTACCTCAGGTTAAGAACAGTTTCAGGTTAAGAATGGACCTCCAGAACGAATTAAGTTCTTAACCCGAGGTACCACTGTACTTCTGCAGTAGTAGGTTTAACTACCAACACTTGGTATGTTATAGATTTTGTATCTTCAGGGGGCATTTCTTGAATAACTTTCCCACATGCTAGACCACCAAGAGATTTCAACAGTAGCTTATGATGTAATGTAAATGGTGGATACATGGGGCACAGCCTACTTGGCTTTGGCCCGCACATTCAGATTTGGCTCACACATAATCCCAAACCATGAGTCATCAGACTATGGTTTATGAAACCATGGTCAAGCATGATATGTGTCATGGAATGCTACTCAGTACTGATCCAGAGTAGATTCCAATGTATAGTTAGCAGAGTAAAAATTTAAACACGTTGCAGGATTCTCAAAAAATAGACCAGAGGCAATTGTATTTCATCCAGCAGAGCTTTACTGTTACTGAAGGCAAATGAGCATAATGGTTACAAATCCAATACACTCAGGATTGGCACTGTCCATAAGAAATCCAGTTGCAGCAGACTTAACTTAAACTTACAATAACTTATAAGTCTAAATCTTAACACTAAGCATGCTATGTACAGAACACCACACCAGAAGGAAGAGAGATAGAAAGAGAAAGTGAAACCTTCCAGCCTTACTTTTGTAGTCAGCATGACCTTGACAGAAAAGATAACAGAACCAGTTTAAGCCAATTGTAATCAGCTTCTCTGAAGGAATAACCCAAACATCATGAACCTTCTGCTTGTTTCTTTCACACAGAGAAGCTTCCAGAAGCTTCCAGAACCCTCTTGAATTAATTAGAATAGGAAATATCTACACATTATATAAATACTTTATGCACTAAGAAATGCAAACTGACAATATGTGAAAGCAGCCCTGCAGCTTAACTATTGTTTGCTTTCTGCCAATAAACCATTATCTGAAGCCATGGTTTGTTGTTGGCTTAAGAACTTCAGTTTGTTTTAACTACTGCTTGGTGTTACATATGAACCCAACACCCTACCACCCTAGGTTCTCACCAAGCTATAAAGGCCTGAGGCAAGAGCAGCTGGAAAATGAAACAAGCTTTGGAGAAACAAACCACAGTTTGTTTGATCAGCTGCGGGAGACAACTTGGGGTTAACCTGAAATTGGTTAAATGCACCATGACCTAAACAAAGCATGGCTTAACACTGTGTGTGAACCAGGTCTCAGACTCCTTACCTCAGATAACTCATCTTGCTCTGTCTCTTTCAACTGTTTATAGGTTAAAATCATAGAGTTGCTGAGTTGAAAAGTGTCTTGGAAAGCATCTAATCCACCGCCCTCCCGCTCAATGCAGGATTTGCAATGCAAGGTGCAACAGCATCTTCCTTATGCACAGATCTTTTTCCTGCATCTTTTTCAGGTGCTGCCAACAGGAATGAAAAGGAAGAGTCAAAGGAGTCCAGGCCTCTTTTAAATGCCAGGGGATTACTCCAGCTGCTTAGTATGACAATCCCCATATAACAGTTAGCACTCCCTTACACAGACCAAAAACGTTTTTCAAAAGATAAAGGTTGGACATGAGCCATTAATCATGGGACTTGCAGTTATCTTTCACCAGTGAGAAAGAAAGGAATTGGTTGCTCAAGGAGAAAATAGGGAACTCTTGCTGGGAGGGGAAAAAAAGTTTTTTAAAAATCGGAAATAAAATAGGACACTCCGAGCTCTTTGTTTTGCTTCCAAAAATCTTATCAGAGCAGATGCAGAATAAAATTTTGGCTGTGCTATAAATAATAAAAGTTATCTTCTCATTATGAGGGCCGCAGCACAGTAAGGAATCCACGCCCCAGGGTGTTACAAAATATATAGTCTGGACAAGATGTTTTCATTCCTAGGTTTTTATTTTTAGCTTTTTATATAGACATGTTGGTTAGTAAACAAAAAAAAGTTGATTGTTACATATAACAGCAACTCAAGTTTCTTAAATCTGGCATCAGGGGCATTACAAATGACGTTCTTTTCCTTTCAAAATAAGAGGCCTGACAAATGCTTCTTATTTCAAAACAAAATGTATAGACAAAATGTAGGAAAGGAACTGCAGCACATACAGTGGTACCTCGGGTTAAGTACTTAATTCGTTCTGGAGGTCCGTTCTTAACCTGAAACTGTTCTTAACCTGAAGCACCACTTTAGCTAATGGGGCCTCCCGCTGCCGCCACACCACAGGAGCACGATTTCCGTTCTCATCCTGAAGCAAAGTTCTTAACCCGGAGTAATATTTCTGGGTTAGCAGAGTCTGTAACCTGAAGTGTATGTAACCTGAAGCGTATGTAACCCGAGGTACCATTGTACATAGTTTCTGGGTATCTCTGGTTCATGGTTTGAATGTAGCTGGAATGTCGCAATGTATTCAGTAGTTGACAAACAGGGAACAGAGAGGTTTGGTTCCCTGAGAAGAGACTGACCAAGGAAAAGGTAAGAAAAAGAAAACTGGCATGACTTAACTATTGCTGGCCCTATTGGTCAACCTAATTTTGCCACAGAATCATTGCTGTAAGACTAAATAGGATGACCTGCATTGAATGTGCTAGAAGAAGAGTGGGGTACAAAATATAGGGAAAAGTGCAGCATGATGCTATAGCAACCATTCCAGCAGCTCAAGCTTTTAAGCTTGTCGGGCAGAAAGATCTTTCCCCTTTTTCTCCCACACACTGTTTTGTGGTTCTCCTGACCTACCCAAGTCACTTTCAGAGTGCATGGTGGCAGTGGCGTAGCGTGGGTTGTCAGCACCCGGGGCAAGGCAAGTAATTTGCGCCCCCTAACCCGTGGATTTTAGCAGGGGGCAGAGAGCTGTGAGTGCGAGCGGGCCCCCCCCAGATGTTGCGCCCGGTGTGGCCGCCCCCCCTGCACCCCCCACGCTACGCCACTGGTGGGAGGAGAAACCCTCTGGCACTAGTGGAAGTCCTTGCATAGGCTTCTACTGGCAGGACTAGTTAGCTGAATCCTGCCCAAAATAATGACACCGAGAAAGTAATTTTCTTAAAGTTTGCTTTTTTAAAATAATAAATTAATTTTAATTTTAATAAAATAATGGGATGGTATTCAGCTAAGTTTAACATGAATAAGTTAGGTCCATTCATTTCAGGAGGTCTGCTCTGAATAAAACTTAGTGGAATACCACCCAGTGGAAGTATACTTTTCCTCCTCTAACGTTTTATTAAAAACAGAAGTCATTGTTTTAAATTCATTATTATTCTCAGGCTATATAAGATATCTCCAGCAAGCAGAAGTGTTTGAAATTGTCTCTTAATTGTCTCTAGTAAAAGTCCCATCTAGTTAACCTTTCCCAAATGGACTGCAGACTTGGAGGATAATTGCAGACGCCAAAAGAGTTTGCCAGGTATTAGAGATATGATTAAAATTTCCTGTCTCTAAAGAGGAGTCTGTCAGGTTTTTCTCTCCCACCCACCCCCCTTGCTGTCCCCCGGATTCAGCTTTGGTATCAACATATGGGACATGACATGCAATTCATTTAAAGATGGAAAACTTAAGGAAGCAATAGATTCAAGCCCAATGCTGGTCTGGTGCCAAGATGAGGGGGGCAGAATCAGGAAAAGATCCTGGGCCAGGTACTCAGGGTTTCTTTCTCTCTATCTCTTTTCCCTTTTTTGAATTTGCTTAACTGCATTGGCTTCAAATGAATGAAAGCAACATGCGCCAGCTGAGTGCTGGCTCCTTGCACTCAGATAACCAGCTGTTTGGGTCTCCTGCAAAGACTGCAGAGCTTCAAGCGCTGTCATCTCCACAATTAAATCTGATTCCCAGACTTAAATTAAAACCACATTGCTTTCTCGCTCCCACAGACTAACCTTTTTTTCCCCTTTTAACAGATCTTATCTTCTCATTTTTCACGGACAGGCCCACATCCTCTGCATTTTCACCATGGCCCCTGAATCCCACTCTGGTACTATAATAATTTATGAAGATGTTGAAAGAGGCTTGGATGCCACACCCACCCCTCGTGTTTTCCCCTGGAAAGGGATCGGGAGCAGTGGCAGGGGGAGATAACTTCAACATCTGAAGGTTAAGAATAGAAGATCGAGGGATAAGCTTACTTTTAAAACTGGTAAAGCCAAATGGTCAGTTGTCTGTGTTGCCACTGATGCAGAAGGTAGATTGAAAAATGTGGGATCATTTTTAAGGCATGCTCTCAAATGTTACCAAAATGTTGCATCCTTCTTTTTAAAAAAAAGAAAAGAAAAGAAAGAAAGAACACTTTTTTAATGGTGAGAAGATGACATGTTCCATCTTGATGCGCCGGATTTATAATGTTGTGGCATTTATATTCTACTGATAATGAAGCTTTGATCTTTCTAGAAATGCATGGAGATAAAAGAGAGATTGATTCACTCTGAATTCTTACCCCCTTAGGGAACGGAGAGGCAGGGAGCAAGCTTGATGAGGGTTACACAAACACAGACCAGAGTACAATACTGCCAAGAAGGACTGTTTATACTGAGTGAGTGTGTGTGCATTGACTTCATGGGAAAGAACTGTGTTAAAAAATTCTCAGTCACAACTGCAGTAGTATATCCACAATGAAAGCATGGTCCAGCCAGTGCAAGCAAACTCTGAATGGGTTCTTGTGTCAAGAATGGCAAGAGCGACATCCTGGAGTTGGGTTTCTCTCCTTTTTATTTGCATTAGTTCTTAAGAGAGGGCAAATTGTCTGTGGCTTTTATTCCTTTAGTGTATGCAGAAGGGTGGGAAGTTTGGAAAAGAGGAGAGAGGGAGCAAGTTGGTATAGAAGAATAATGTATCCAAACACAAGGGATGGGAGTGGGGATGTTTAGAACTAATAGGATGTGGTTTGGTCTACATTGATAGATCAGTCTCAAGCCTGTGCTGACCTGCCGTAAACTGCATAAGAAGAGCCCTGTTCGATCATATCAGAGACTCATCTAGACTGTCATCCTGTTCTGCGTGGTCACCAAACTGTTTGTGGCAAGCAGCTAAGATACCAAATTGTCTGGAAGCACAAGATGGCTAACATATAAAGGACAGTAGTTAGCCAAGTTTTGCACAGTGAAATTAATCAGCCTAAATAGTTAAGTTCCTTAATTGAAATAGGCCTGCTATGAGTAAAACTTAGTTGAATGCTGCCCAATGGTACCAGTGTTGACTCAGAAAAAAAGAGATATGCCACAAGCCCAGGTTTAGATGCCACAGTAAGGGTGTATCCACATTACTGCCTTAGAGCACAGTTAAGTTGTTGGGTTTCATGCCTTTCCCCACTCTCAGCTGTTCACATTAGCAGAGCTTCATTAGTGTCAGACCAGGAGTTGATGACAGGGCGGGGGTATCTGTATCCTATGCAAATGTGTTCAAACCTTATTAAAGGAGAATTAGGATGTGACACTGGTTTAAGAAACACTGCATCAAATACTAGTAGAGGATACATATACATATTAGATAACATTGTGTGAACACAAAAACCCAATAATGGAAACTCAGCGAGTACCTAGTAAGCAGGCGTATGAACACAGCCATAGGCAAACCACAGCTTAGCTCACAGCAGTGCAACTCCAGCAGGAAAAGCACAGTGGCCACAACCTCCTCCCTGGGAATGATTGGTAAGGTTGGCCCCCACCAAGGGCATAGGCCCAGGAGTGTGTGAAAATTGCACCACTGGTGAGAGAGTGCAGGAAGAGGAGGAGCCCTTTGTCTCCTGCTTTATTTATTTCTTGCTTGCTTGCATTTATATCCCACCTTTTTCCTCATGGTGGCTTCCATAGTTTTCCTGCTCCTCATCTAATCCCCACAACATCTCCATGAGGCAGGTGTGTCTGAGAGGTAGTGACTGGCCCAAGGTCAGCCAGTGAGCTTCCTGGGCAAGTGGAGAACTGAACCCTGGTTTCCCAGGCCCTAGTCCAACACTCTCACCACTGATGAGGGAAACAATCCCTTTTCATCTTGCCTTTATTTTCTATCTGTGGTGGCGATGGTTCCTACTTAACAGAGAACAGTCTATTTGAAAGCTCTCCAGTTTAAGTCTGATTTAAACATAAGGAACACTTAAGAAGGGAGAGCAGGAGCCTTGAAGCTTACCATCCATAGTTAACAGTGTCTGGGCAGCAGATCAAGCCAACACATAAGTCACCTGGTGTCTCTTCACTCCTTACTTCATTTCTATATATGTACATCTATATAATAATTAAATACTTCTGTTCAAATTATTGTACTTTTTCTAAATTTGCAGCTCTGCAGACAAATTGCCATATGCAAATGTTGTACAAATTGGAGCTCTCTTTGGTTCTCTTTTTTACCTGCTGAGGCAAATCCTCTTTTTTAGCAATGCATAACTGGTCACTCTATTCCCAATGTTTAAACTTTTATATGGAGCATGGTGGAAAGAAAATTGAACATCTACACACAAAGGAAGAGAAGCAGGAACATTTTGTCTGTTCGTGAGGGCTGGATTGCCTACATGACAAGAAAAATTAAACTGGGATTTGGAGACTCTTTATCTTTCCCACTATCTCCCCCCTCCCCCCAAACTCCTTGCAGAATGAAAAGCATTTAGTGTTTTTCTTTAATTACCTTCTTGTTCAACCTTTTATTTGTTGTCTAAAACCTTCAACGAGGACTTTTGTCTTCCTTTTTCTCCTGCCAGAAATCTCTTGAGTAAAATTGCTCCTTTCAGAATAGACTAGGAGACAATAGCAAGAAATTATTGAGGAAAAAGTTCACATAGTGGTGAACAGGGTGGAAGGAAGAGAAAAGAAAACAAGGAAAGCATGTCAGGGAACATGTCTTCCTAAACTTTATCTCTTATCTAAAACTGGGGTCACCAATATGGCACCTGTGAGGACTTTCCCTGGTGCCCATGAAACCTCTGACTACCAACCCCTGCCCCATACCCTTTTTTGTCATGAGGTAGGGAGTTGCTTTTTGCTCCTTGAAAGCGACACAGAGGTGAAGGAGAATACTGGAAGAATGAGGCAGTACCACAACAAATGAAATATATTAAAACAGTAAAAATATCCATTGAAACTTTATCAAAAACACCAGTACAACATGAGTAAGTACTGGCTGATGAAAAACAGAAATTCATATTGTGAAGATCTGCCTAAACAATACAGTTTCTAAAAGAAGGCATGGTTCCTGCTTGGTGATCCCAATGTTCTCATTTTTTTTCACAGGTTGCCTTATAGAATTTTATATCCTGCTATTTTCCCCAAAAAAGAAACTCAAAAGCAGCTTACAACAATCAAATATACAAATTTTAAGACTGAAATCACAAATTATATTAAAACAAAACAACCAAAAAATAATAACATATTGAAGACAAAAACAACTCATACAATCAAGCAAACACAGCAAGGAAAACATCATTAACATAATGAGAAAATAAAAGTTCTTTAGCTGAAGACCTTAATAAACAACCTGGTTTGAGCTAAAACCGTAACAAGTGGCATTCAATATGTAGGCCTATTGAAATTGATGGACCAAACTTAGTCATGCCCAATCATTTCAGTGGGCTTATTCAGACTAAAATTTAACTGAATGGCTTCCAAAGTGTCAGGGATTGGTAGATCTCCTCTGGGAAGGCATTTCACAGAGAGAGCATTACTATCGAAAATGCCCTTTCCATGTTGGTACCTGCAGGCCTCACACAGCCAAGAAATCTGAAGCAGGGCCTCAGATAGTAAACTGAATTTCTGAGAAGGAACATATGGAAGAAGGCTATCCTTAAGATGATATTTTTGCTCACTTTCAGCTGGTTACGAACTGTGTCTGTTCCGGGCATTGTTAGACTTGGCCACAATCATACAGGTAACTTTGGTGACTATTAAGCAGTTCTTTAATAGGTCAAATTCCACATGCCGTTGTTCCAGTAATGTTAGAAACAGAAAGGGAAAGCCACTGGCTGCAATATAAAATATGATTGAGTACCAGGCCTTCTGGAGTTCATTACAACTTCGTTCTGGATCACTACTTGACTTCTTTCTGTTTGTTCATTCTCTAGCCTTCTGGTGTGCCAAATCACATCATCACCATAGTAAATATTTTGCATTGTAATACAACATGTTCTGCTTCTTGTATGTTAATTCATTTCTAATAATGACCTTCTTGTGGGAGATGTGTGTATTTTACACACCAAAAAAAACAAAAAACCAATACGGTGTAATGATGACACACTAGAAGTGTTTTAGCACAAGGAAGTTAAGTTGAGAGAGTAAATATTTGAAATCTGGCTTTGTGTTCCAGAAGCTTTGCCCCCTGTCACCTTCCCGCTCTTTGGAAGCAGTGAAACTATGCTCCCTAATATGCCATAATAGGAGTAAGTGGAAATTCCTTCAGAAGGAATTCTAAACAGCCTTATCAAGGGCTCTATGAAAGCCTTCCCCAACATTGTCCTCTCCAGATGTTGCTCAATTCTAGCTCCAATCAGTCCCAGCCAACATGACCAATGAACTGAGATGATGGGAGATGTTGTTCAGTGACAAACAGAACAGAAGCAGTTGGGAAAGGCTAGTCTTGGATCTCTAAGCCACCCCCTCTTGTTCCTGTTTGCAGAGCTCCTTGAGAAGTAGGGATGATTGTTGAGGATGCAGTCCTCTACACACTTGCTTCTATGTAAGTCCCATTGGATTCAATTTTAGTTTCTTCTGAGTAGACATGTTTAGGATTGTGCTTTAATTCAGTTTTAACTTGTTCGTGTAGGTATGCCGAGAAAAAATAGGTCCTGGTTATAGCAATCTGTTACATTTGCCTGGTGGGATTTGTCTCATTCCAGAAACTATTGCCTGAAGGAAGAGGCTGGAGTCAAACCAATGTTTTAATCAAGTATGGAAAATCCACTATTTAAAGTATAAACATGGCAATTGCTTCTCTCCCACCCCCACCCCCACCCCCCACCCCCGTCTTATTACTGAACATTCTTCAGTGAGGAAAACCATGCCTTATCTGCATGGTCATATGAGATCAACCTGGTCCACTGCCAAAAGGGAAGGATTCTCACACAGAAAATTCACTTCCCGTTGCTGGTTCTGAAATCTTTCTTTAAAAAATGAAGTGAACAACTGTTTTGTGCCTTCCATCTTGGGATGCTTTAGGAGGGTTGACAGAAACCAAGCAGCTGGAGTAACTCCTCCCCCCCCCCCAATCTTGAACAGCCGCTTATTCAGTGGGAAAGAGGAGAGGAAACTGACACAAATCTGTGCATCTAATGATGAAGCAGCCAAGTGTATTTATGTCTAAGCTTTAAGGAAATTGCAGAAACCCTGATTCAGCCCCCCTAAGAAGATTCCTGCTGTAAGGCTGCCAAGGTCACTGAATGCCTAAATCTGATGAGAAAGCAGCCCGTGAAAGAAAGTGGCAATTCTTTTGAGCTGCTCAGCATTCAGTTGGCCAGATGCATTTATATTTTTTTTGCCATGTCCCAACTGTGACATTCCTGTGAAAATAAGGGATTTAATTCTAGCTGCCATTTCAAGGTTTTACCAATAGGATAGGAAAGCTTCTTTAATTTGTACTGCAGTGGTGGCTCTCCACAAGAAAGCCAAGTTAAGGCCTGGCATTTCCTTGCCTGTCAACCTGAGGTATCCTGGTATTTGATGCCTCTAGGAGGAATTCTCTGTAGCAACAAGTCATTCTATTCTGCTCATCCTTCATTTTTCTAAGTTCATTTTTCTATATATCTTGTCGCTATATCCTACTAATGAAAAAGCAACATCACACAGAATCATAACAATTGCAGGGGAGCCTTGTAGGCAATCTATTCTGATTTGGAGCAGTTCCCCCATGAGGAAAAATTACAACATTTGGGATGTTGTTGTGTTGTTGTTTTTTTAGGGGAGAAAACAAGCATGGTAAAGACATGGTAGAGGTGAATCAGATTGCACATTTTGTGGGAAAAGCAGAAAGAGCATATTTTTTTCTCCCTCTCTCATATTTCGAGCTAAATGGCAGAAGACTCAGGAAAAAAGAAGCATTTTTTCCGCACAGCACATAATTGAACTATGGCATCTGCTCTCACGGGATGTAGTGATGGCCACTAACTTGGATGGCTTTACAAGGGAGTCCGACAAATTGACGAAGTATAAAGCTACTAGCCATGATAGTTCTGTGCTACCTCTGCTGCTAGAGGCCTCTGAAAACCAGTTCCCAGAAATCACATGTTCATGTCCTGCTTCTAGGCTTCCCGCAGGCATCTGGCTGACCATCTGCTGAGCTTCTGTCAAAGAGGAGCTACCTGCAAAGCTTACATCCCTTTCTAACAACAGCCTCGGTGTTGCCAGTCTTGGGACTGCTGTACAGAATTCTGCAGACGAATGACTGGAGGTAAAGTACTCATTCCTTTGAAAAGAAGGGCATCAAAAGCATCCATGTTTTATCTTGCTTTCATTGGAGAGAAAAAGAGGAGAATGAAGGGGAGGTTCCATTTCATTGGAACTGGAACTTGTCAACACTGTTTAAAGTGATGTAGACAAAGTTGTTCGAAAAGGCCTTACTACTGTTTTCAGATTAGTATGGCTAAATTAAAGGGATTGGCTTTGATTTATTTTCCCGATCGCTCAGCATCAACAGAAGCACTTTCGGAGCATGTCAAGCATCTCCAGCGAGCAGATCAGCTGAGTTGCTGCTTTCTGCTAAGAGCTCATGCACAGCAAAAAATAGATAAATCAATAACAATGTGAAGCTTAGGAAGGGTAAAAGTGGTCTCTCATCTTGCAGGAGAAATGCAACTCAAAGTGAAGTTATATTTAGAATTGGCAGCTCCCTGTATTATTGTGCAGGGGCAAAAGGAAGTGAGGTGCGCCCATGGGTGCAATCCTGAATACATTTCCTTGTAAGTAATCCCATTTCAATCTGAATGGAGTTTATCTCCAAGGACATCGGGTTAGAATCAGGCTGCATAAACATGGTTTCAGCACCACAACCCCAACAGAATAACAGGAATAACCTTCCACAAAGCACCCTTATAGCATTATTCCCTTGGTGTCCACTATTGCTAGCTTGATTGCTGGGCAAACTTAACAAGGTGGAGTCTGACTGCAAAGGAAAAGTGAGGCACTTACAGCCTGTTGCTATTTTTAATCACAGCCTACCAAATTCAGGTTAGGCAATTAAAGTTGATTTGGCGCTGTTGTGCAACAAACATCCTTCACTCCTCACAAGTGGACTTTTGCAAGAAGGAAAATGCACTGGAAAGTGTGGTAACAATTGTTTGATCATGCAATGTTATCTAACCTTATTCCATCCATAAGCAAACCAGAATAAATGCTCAATAAAAGCTGTTGTTGTCTAACCTGCCTGCAAACTTTGTGCCAAGAAATCAGGATGGATACTCAACAAACAGGTTATCTGCTTCCTTTTTATTGCTCCCTAATGCATCATTGCAGCCACACCAGTTTTTAAACATCCTGGATTTTTCTTCTAGTATCTTTATTATTTGAAGGCATTTCGGGCAGACAAAACAATGAAATCTGAAACAGTGAAGCTGCTGTTCTTTGTATTATCCCTAGAATTCCAATATAAGTGACGGGGTGTGTCATTATGTGTTTGTTGTTATTTTTGGAAATTGTAAACTAGTCTAATTGAAGAGCAGTATAAAAATACTTGTAATAAATAAATAATAAAGGGTGGGATCCAGTGGTCACTATCTGCTGATGGAGAGGAATCCATCAGCAGATAAGAGAGAGAGGTCATTTTGGAGTCTCCCAATCCTCTGGAGCAGATTTATGGGGGCCACTGCAAGGAGGAGAGGAAGTCATGAAAATAGTCTCGCACTCTGTTCTGCAGACTGATCCCCTTCTATCAGTGAACAGTCACTACTGTATTTAACTCAACATAAATAATTCGATGGGGGGGGGGTGTTTCTACTATTTCTAGTAGAACCACTTAACATTTGCAAAGCATTTGAAAACAATCATAATTCTTCCTAGGGGGCTTTTTTTTGGTTCAGGGCGCAGGAAGGCTTCAGAGTGCTAGAGAAATGTACCCAGGACAGAAAACATCTACACCCCCCTCAGCTACTTGCAATGATCAGGATTTCTAAATAAATTGTAACTACATTTTCAAGTTCCCTGAGCATGAGCAAGAAAAATAGAAGCCTCTTTCACAGGGGAAGAAAACTTTAGAGAACTTGGAGGACAGAGTTTGGCATAGCACTGATGGTAAATGAATGAAAGCAAGGTAAGGTTTTGTGTTTCCAGACAAGACATGATGTCTCACACACAAACACACACAAGCTTTCCATGTTTTTGTATCCAGATCTTTTTAATTAAAGTGTAGCCGTTTCAAGACAAGATCCCTAAACATTAATTCAAAATATTCAGATAGGGAAACATGGAAACGTTTTGTATAGGTGTATATGTGTATACCATCTTCAAATTCCCTTGGGTGATTTCTACAGCAATGAATTTAAAGCAATGAATTCAAAGCAAAACATATCATTATGTCTTCTGAAGCAGTAACATAACAATAAATATTACAAGTCTCAGGTAGTTAACCCTCAGTTGATTCCTATTTAGGGAAGAACACATAAACTACTAACAACATCAGATCCTGTTTGCTGATTGACAGGTAAATATGACTGCTTCCCACTGAGAAATTATTGCCCTGAAATGCATTTACCACAATGAATATGCTTTTTAAAGGTTTATTATGATTTAGGGACCCAGCCATGCCCCTTAAGTCACTTAGGAGCTTTTGAAAATCCTTTCCCCCTAGTTTAACAAATGATAACAGTTTTATCACTCTGCAGACTTTTAGGATTAAGGAGATGTGGATTTATGTAGTGAAGGCATTCTATACCTGGTGCTGCAAGGTGCTTTGTCATAAAGAGATTTCTTATGCTTAACAATAACACCATTACCTACAGTATTTGTGGCCTTGCAGATTTTAGTTGGCATTTTTTAAATTAAGTAAATGCCCAAAAAGAGCTGTGTATTTTGAAAGCAAACCGTATCAGTGGGTGTATATACCCTGATTCTACAGTGCCACCATCTGAATTACTCTGGTCTCAGCCTGACTTACATATGTTGCAGCAGATCTGGGATAATTCAGATGACCGTGCTATTGCATACTGTGTAACTGTTCTATTTTAAGCGGAAAAATTCCAGATTTACAGAAGCCAGACCCAATCCCAGATGTCCCATTTTGGCTCCCGTGTTCTAGAGGGAGTTTTTTGTTTGTTTGTTTGTTTTTGTTCCACCCTGTGGCGTGAGTTAATTGGTTCACACCAGCGCATGGGACAAAAAACAAACAAAAAAACAACGGAAGCAAAACTTAACTAGCCCCATATGTCACCACTCTTCTTCCCCCTTCTGCCATGGCATTCCAGCCGACGTACTTGCTTCAGACACCATCTTCTAACCAGAAGTCCATACAGTGGTACCTCGGGTTACATACGCTTCAGGTTACATACGCTTCAGGTTACAGACTCCACTAACCCAGAAATAGTGCTTCAGGTTAAGAACTTTGCTTCAGGATGAGAACAGAAATCGGGATCTGGCGGCGCAGCAGCAGCAGCAGGAGTCCCCATTAGCTAAAGTGGTGCTTCAGGTTAAGAACAGTTTCAGGTTAAGTACGGACCTCTGGAAGAAATTAAGTACTTAACCTGAGGTACCACTGTTGAGGTTGTCTTCCAGTTTTCCTCATTTCAGTGTTGGAGGGCATGCTATTAAGTACCCCATGCAAGTCCAGAGCTCCACTCAACACTAGTTCTATTTGAATAGGCAGGGAACTTACCTGGCAATTTTTAAGTGGTGTGGGATGAGCACTGCTGGTGGGGGGCACAATACCTCTAGAAGAGCCCTCTGAGAGAAGCTTACCCAAACATGGAGTCAGACCTGAATAATAGCATGAATAGAACAAAAGGAAAGGCCTCCTGGGTGTGGCCAAAGGCCCATCTAGTCCAGCATCCAGTTCTTACAGCAGCCAAGCATGGTTATTAATTGTTAGAATGGTTAGAAATGCTAAGGATCTTTGCAAACCAGGTTAAAAAGCGTCACAGGGTTATCCAAAGAACTCCTTCCCTAATGTGCATCTTCTTTCAGCTGGAGCTTGAGCGTCTATTCTACCATTAGCAATCTGTGCAAATTTCCCTTTGGTTGATTGGTAGTACTGGAGTTCAGGTGGACAATAAGGTATTTTAGCAAGGCTTTTGTTTCCACAAGTCCATCCTTAAGGCCGTAGTACAGTCTTTTGGATCTACATGCCCTTTGTCATCTTGGCTGTCCCACCCTACAATTTGTTGCCTACAGGTGAAGGACAAATGAACACTGCCAGGTGATATTCTCCTGTTCCCCTTTTCTTCACTTATTTATATTACAGGAAATAGAACAAAACAGCCTCTTCCGCTCATTTTTATCTAAACACTCCATTTAAAAAACGAGCCACAGCAATTAAATCTTCAGGCATTTCAAAGAGAAATGAAGACCTCTATTCTACATAATATTTGCTCAACACTGCCTTTTATGATCCCACTTAGATTCAATACCATCTGGTTTACTCAGTTAAAATTAATTGAATTACTTTGTGGTTAAAACAACCACTACCCAACTGGCAGAACTCCAGTGCTACAATGCACTGCAGTTGACAAATAAGAATGAAAGTGGACTCATTCATCCCAGCCACTTGAAAGGTTTCTTCTCCCCTCAAGGGATCAAGAAAACCCAAGGACACATCCCAACAGCTGGAAACGTCATTATCCCCAAAGAGCCAACAAATGTAGAAATAGGCGCAAAACCCTTTAACTGGCTGGAAGGTAACACTCAAGAGGTGGGGCCTCCAGTCAATAACTACCTAGACTTGCCGTAAACTTCAGCCAGTTGTTGTGAGGCCTTCCTTGGCCACAGCAGCAAGAGTACTGTCTCTGTGTATGACTCTTCCCTTGCCTTGGGAACCAAGAACCCTGTACTTGGTGAGATGCATTCCTTTGGGATCATGACATCTTTATATGATCATGGTGATCAACTTTTCAGTGGATTTCTCTCATGTGGAATACATCGGTTTTAATTATCTGAAGCTGCATTAAGATAAAACATTTAGTTTGAGAATTTGATAGGTGCAGACAATACATTATTATTATTATTATTATTATTATTATATATCAGGGCAGTGTACAACATTAGAAACACATTACAGACTATTGCAATTGTAGGACAGACATTTTGATGGGCCTACACAAAATTCCCCTGAAAAAGATCAACAACTTTTGTGTCCAGATTTTTTACTTCTTGAAGTCTGGCAAGGTCAAATGGCTCGTCTAATTTCTGAAGCAGTCTGAATTTGACCTTGCCTCCTCTCAGTTTGACAGCCAGGGACAGCCACTGAGGATCCCTGGCCATCAAATGACAGCTTTGTGTGACAGCATGAAACATCTGAGGTAAACAGGCAGCATTCTCAAAACCACTGATGGCTGGAATTCCACCCTCTTAGATGTCTCTCTTGCCCCAGTGTCTTCCACTGAGCTCCTCATTCCTCAATAATTCTTGGACATGCTGCCCTTCTACATCCTCTTACAGTCAAATCTTGTACTTGACCACTTAGAAGTCAGTTTTATTTACTTCAATAGAGCTTACCCCTAGGTAAGTGGGTATAGGATATCAGCCTTATTTAAACTTACAGAGTGACATCATTATATTTAATAAGAGATTTAATGAAGCTATATTGGGGGGGGACTATAGCTGGAAGCCTATCCTCCTGGATGGGTGGGTGTGGAAGTGTTTTTTTGGGGGGGGGTGCACTCATCAAGCCAAATAGACTTGCAAGCCTGCTGCTTTAACAGTTTCAAGTAGCGAGGAGTAGCCTTGCTGGGGTTTCCCCAGGCCAAACAGACCAGCTTCCAGGCTAGCGAGGATCAAAGGACACCCCCTGGCTGCCTTTCATAGTTTTGTGCAGACAGGAGAGATCTGGAAGCGCATCTGCTGACTGAGGCAGATTAGAAGTATCTGGATGGAAAGCAGGTGAACTGGAGATTCTTTTCCAGCATGGATTTTAATCTTAACTGCATAAGAATTTAGGAGTTTCTAACACTTGACTCTTCAGTGAGATGAATATTACAAGTCCCCAAATTTTAATTCTAAGCTCAGGCCTGGCAAGCTTTGCTGACATTTCTAAATTTAACAAAATGCACAGAAAAAGGTAGTGATATAAGAGTAATTGTGGGTGGATTCATTTACAGGCAACATCAAAAGAGATGATTTAGTTTCCCTGAAACCTAAATAACTTTGTAAAATGCTGCATGCTGCAATCTCAAAGTTTATGAATTATGAAATTATGCTTTCATTGGTGCAATAAAAGTAAATAATGAATGATGCTAAGATTTTTTTTCCTTTTAAAATATGTGCTGTTGTTTTTAGTTCAAAGTGACGATAAACTTTCATAAATCTCTCAAGCAAGGTAATGAATACAACAGTATAGTTTTGCAGTTCAAACTCTATCAGTGTTTAAGTGCTTTTTCTCTTAGGTATTTTTGTGGTTGCAAGGTTTTAATAATTGAAAATGGAGGGGGGAAATATCTAGATCAACCTTCATCAACCAGATGCCCTCCAGATATTAAGGACTACAGCTCCCATCAACCCAGATCATTCTGGCTTGGGTTGATGGAAACTGTAGTCCATAACATCTGGATAGCATCAGGTAGATGGAGGTTTGTCTAGATTAAGCTTGGTTCTCTAGCTGTTTTTGGCCTACAACTCCCACCATCCCTAGCTAGCAGGACCAGTGGTTGGGTATGATGGGAGTTGTAGTCCAAAAACAGCTAGAGACCCAAGTTTGGGAAACCCTGGTCTAGATCACGGATGAGGGGATACTACTGTATATCTGAATATGGTACCCAGAAAGCAATTACTTTCTGGAACACTTGTATTATATCTATGAGTGATAAAAGCTAACACGTAGAAAAATTATCATAGTTTTATATTTTTTAAAGTGTTCTGATAGCACATATAACACATTTCAAATTATCAATGCAGATGAAGAGATTAACTATAAATGTATTTATTATACTTTATTATATACTTTCTGGCCCCTATTGACTTAGACTGAATCAGTTCCTTGGCAAAAGTATGAATAATCTATTCAATCAACAGACAGGAAGAGGGAGATGGAATCCAGACTCTCATTCCAAAATGCAAATATTATTCTGCCTATCACTGATGATCTGGCTAGTGCTGTGCATGTACAAAGAAAGTTGTTGGATTGGTCTAGGAAGGGATCCCATGAATGACACTCATTTATACAGGTGTTTCCTCATCTAGATATCTGCACAGCCCACTTAGCAATGTACAGCCGGTGATGACATCACACCTTATTTTATGCTGTGTGGAGTTTTGGACCAGGCAAATTACCAATTGGCGCCAACCTTCTTCCATTTAATCAGTAATAAACATGACTCATGTTTGATATGGGTGATTTCCATTATTAGAGTGATCATCAGGAAACAGAGCTCATGGAAATGCTGTGCTCCATGAGCTGTGAATGATTAAAAAAATACATAACATGCTGACAAAGTGCAGCAGATTTTGCCACAGGGGACAAAGGTGGAAATCAGCAAACCTCTAATCTTGTCCTGGAAAACTGTGTAGAACAGGAACTGGAAATGTGTCTGGTGGCTATGGCTTTCCCTGTTCCCTGCTATACCCACAATTTTGGATAGACATGTCAGGTGTTTCTACACCTGCATCTCTCATTGCACAGTTCTGTGCATGTCTACTCAGAGGTAAATGCCAGTGAGTTCAAGTTAGTGTTATAGGATTGCATCCTCAGTTTCCTTCTGTCCATTGCTCAGGGGTAGCATGATTTGCATTGTGGCTTGCATGTTGATGAACACTGAACAGTCATTTTGCCATCCCAATATGAAAAACTTCCCAAAGGCATTATGAGATTAAGTATACTGGGTAATTTACTTAGGTCAGGTTGTTGTTCCTTCAATTATAAAACACAGAAATGACTCTAAATGTACTCATCTAACCAGACAAGCTGAGGGGGGCGGACATATGTAAGACTGTCAGATATTATTATCTAAATGACTTTTATGCTAACCCTTACATTAGAGGGCTTTCTGGGTATAGAGGTTTCATGCTAAATGGCTTCTCAGACTTCACTAGCCAGGGCATGTTCTTTGCATTTTTTTAATCTTTCAATTTTAATCCTCTGAAGCTCTTATTTCTTCTGTTATGCTTCATTAATCCATATGGCAATATTCACTGTCACTTCTGGCCATTTCAGGCATCTCTGATGAAGTAGACAGCCTAATTTTTAAGGTGCCGTGGGACTCTGTCTTGTAGTTGTCACACAATATACTGTTCCAGAATGTAGCCTCAACAGTCCATCCTGCCTCACCACTTAACTCTTGAGCATTCAGTTTCTCTTTCAGTTATGTGCATCCTAATCTTAGATGTACCTGCTGAGCATTCCTTTCCACAATAGAACTTAGTCTGCATACACACCACACATTTAAAGCACACATTTCCCACTTTTAAAAAGCCTAGTAACTGAAGTTTAAGGGTGCTCAGAATTGCTAAGGGTGCTTGAGGGCTAACCAAAATTCTTTAGGGGAAGTCATGTGTTTTAAGTGTAGATTGAATACATGGGGTATATGCAGCCTTGGTCCAAGGAGAGCATGCATAGAATTAAAGCCAAACTGCACATCTTTACATCTCACATTGTTCAACATTATTGGTGTCCAGAACCAGCTTGTCTATTACGGATTTTAATTTGCCCTTAACAAGTGTCTGTACTTTGTCCTGCCGTTTAAGCAGCCACAGATGTGATAAGCAACACATGCACACATTTGTAAATTAAATAGCAGAGAGACAGGACTAAAGACAAGGGAACATATTATTTGACCTTTCTGCTTTGTTTAAAAAAAATTGCCCCACAAACTTTTGTATTAATGTATTAATATGAAATGTTTACAGTGGAATGACTATATATGTGCAGATAATTTCATAAACTCCTTGGAAAAAGTTGTAATGTTGATATCTGTTTTGCCATAGTCCAATTATAAAGAGAATATGGTTCATTAAAAAATTGATTAAGAGCAGGACTTCAGGAACTACCCAGGACTGTTAATCTTTCAGAAAGAATTCTCTTTCCAGACCTCTTGGCAGATTACTGGCTTCTTTCTTCATTTGAAAGTAGTCTTTGTAATTGGCCAGTTAGAAAGGCTGAAAAGATGTGACATTGATTAGGGTTTAGAGGGGGGGTTGGGGGGGTTAAAGGAGAGAAGGGGAAGGAAGGGAAGGAGTGTGTGTCTAAGCCAGGAGCTGGTAAGGAAAGCAGCCAACTCATTTCAGGATTTTTTTTTGGCAGGTTTTCTCCTAATGAATTATAGTATTTGCTCTCTCTCCCCCACCACCATATCTTCTACTCCCCATCACCCCACCCCTCACACGCGTTTCCCCCAATTCTGAATGTTTTTGAAAAGCTGCAATTACAGAGGTTACAGATAATTTGAATCAACACAGCTGGTCCTGGAACAGTTTCAGCGCATAATCACCTATCATGGATGCTAATTCCTGCTATGATTAAAACCCATTCTTTCCAGTAGGGCCGACAGCTCCATTGTCAGATATGCCACCCCTTAATGCAGAAGTCTTGGGCTTGTCTCCACCTGGCTTGCGGGGTTTCCTACATTGGTGTGAGGGTATGATAAAATATGGGGAGGGGGGCAGGTAAGCCCTGTCAGGCATAATCGATCACATGACACAGTGCATGCACACCATTTGAATGGCAATGTCCGTCAATTGGGGGGGCAGGCCTCCTCAAGTATTGGGGAGGCTAAAGACCTTTCAGACCCTAGGAGTTGGCTCCTATGAATATGTATGTACTTTCCCCAAACCTGCTTATCCATGGACAGTGCTGTTTGGGCTTCTCTGCACCTCAGAAAAGAAGGCCATGGTAATTGTGCACAGACCAATAGAACAGGAGCACAGGAAATTGTCATATTGTGAGCCAAATCATTGGGCTATCTAGTTCTGTCTACACCGACTGTCAGAGATTTTCCAGGGTTTCAGATGGGGGTCTCCCCCAGTCCTATCACAGATAGAACCTAAGACCTTCTACAAGCAAGGCAGATGCCCTACTACTAAGCTGTGACTCTTCTGAATGTACATGAAGACAGAAAGAGAATACAAGATCAATGAATAAAAATGAACAGGTGGAAAATAAACTTAATGTGAGTTGAATTTACATTTTCAGTTTTGAACTCTGAATATGATTTGGTTTGTTGAATTTAATGCATATTTTCACCTCAGGCTTTTTAAAAAAAATAAAATATTGGGAGGAATGTGGAATGAAAGAGAGAGCTGTCTAGCTTCCCATACCTTCTTTTACACAAAACAGTGTAACAGGATAAGCAAGAAATGCACTTCATTTTAAAATTAGGAAACCATAATCTAAATTTCCATTATTCAGTTACATTTTCACATGAGTCTGCCTTTTAAAAGTATGTGGAAATGTAGAGAGAAGGGGATCTCTCTTATCTTAATTAATCTTCTTCTCATCCTCCCCCCTCTTTGTGACAACTAAGCCATCGTAGGAGTTGAAATTACGCACTAAGAAAACCTGGAATTTGATGACATAAGTGTTTGAAGCAAAAAGGAGTTTTGCAGTATCCAACACTGATGAATAAGCTGTCAGTATCTGCAAAGGCAGCAGCTCTCCCACAGTAAGATGAGAGCTGGCAATGCAATTGAAATGTAAGTGAACAGCACCTGTGAACGAGTGTTGTTCATTTGTCACTTCCCTGTTGCCCTGAGACAGTTGTTGTGGGGAACAACTACGACTTCCATCAGCTCCATTCAATATGGCCAATGGCCAGAGATGATGGGAGCTGTAGTTCAATAGCAGCCGAAAGGATTCCCCCACACCTGTCCTGAGGTTTTGATGTGAGAAATGGGGAGGGGGAGGTGTTCCTGGCTGGGTCTGCTTCAGGTGGCATCTTGGGGCAGGGGCAGTGCTATTTTTCGAGAAAAAGAGGTGCCAGAGCTCACCATAAATGCCTCCTTTGTTCTCTTCTAATGGCATGGGTGCCCACCTGAGAGGTGCCGGAACTGAGTTCCAGTGATTTCCGGCTGAAAAAACAACCCTGGGGAGACAGGACCTGAAGCCTGAATGCTGTACAAGGCTTCTGACACTTTGGGCACCAGCAGGGAGAAGGCTGCCATTGAAGCTTCCCTTTCTGCAGTAAAATGTCTTGACTGGTTGACACTGGGAAGGAGGTTGTAGACGACTCTCCCCAAACCAGCCACTTTAAGTTGATGAGGAAGGACAAGGCTCAGTGCTAGAGCATCTGCTTTGACTGCAGAAGGTTCAATCCTTGGCATCTCCAGGTAGAACGGGGAGAGACTGTTGTCTGGAAAGCTGAAGAGGCGCTGCCAGTCAGAGTGGACAATACTGAGTTACGTGTATCAATACTGCATTGCAGCACGAGGCAGCTTCCTATGTTCCTAGCACATGCCAAAGCATTCTCGCAGGATTGTTTAAAAGTGATTTAAATGGCATTCATGTTGCATTTCTGAACCTATTGTGATTTCCTTTTACTTCCTCCCATTACGGCAACCTCGCAATTCTTCGTGGGTGCTTCTTCCTTTCATCTGAAAAATGGCACTTGCTTTCCTTGGAAATGAATAATTCCCACCCCCCTTTCCCACTGAACATTTTACTCCATTCAGCGGTTTGTTGTGGCTTTACTTTACATTACAGCCTTTACCGTCAAACTGGAAACATCTTATTTTCCAAAGTGGTGCTATTCATTTTTTTCAACATTTTAAACATCTATTTCAGCAGCATTGGTTATGTACACTTTGCTCAGCCATGTTTAATCTTTGGAGCGATCTATTTTCCCCTTAGAAAGTATCTTTTTAAATGCACCTGAATAGATGTATTCATTACAGCTACCACCATGGTGACACTTTAATACCAAGGCCTCATTTTGTTAACAGGCTGTGTGGCATTAAATATGAGTGCTGAAGCTACAGAAGTAATTTCGTCTGTGAATGCCTAAGTATGGCTGAATGGAAGCATAAGGTGCTATGACAGAACAGAACATCTCATCTTTATATTTTGGACAGCACCATATGCTAAACAGTAGCTTTCCTCTTCCTCTCTGAACTTAGGAAGCAAAGCCATTCACTGTCAATACTAGCTTCAATTTTGTTTTTTAATTACTGTTGATATTTACTATCAGACAGGATGCTATATAGGAGCTTCAAAAATGTACAAGGTCCAGGTGGTTATCTCTGTCTTCAGATCAAGATTATGCTTAATCACTTACCCCAGTCAAAGAAAGAGAGAGACAACCCTAGTTTATAGATTTTAGTGCATTTTTTTTTAAAAAAAACCCAATTATTTAAAAGTGAAAGTGAGTGAAGTGGGATTGGGTGGGGACCATTTTAGTATAGTAGTTTACAAATTAGATTGGTTTTAAAGCAGAGATTCATATCTGTTGTTTCCCCCCCTGTGGCTGCATGCACACCACACATACATTTAAAGCTCATTGCTTCCCCAAAATAATCCTAGAAACTGCACCTTTCATAGCGTTAAATGCCTGGTGTGAGAGTGGCAAGAGGGTGAGTGAAAATCCCATATTGAATATAGGGAAAAGTAGAAATATCCAGTCCACTTGATAGCTTTTTAAAGAGGATATGGTTGAGTTGTCCTAGTCTTGTTGGTTTAATATGCAAAGTGAGGTTGGTGCTAATGAAGCTCATTTTAATCAGCATCAGCCATGTTTATAAGCCACAGAAAACAATTTTCAGTAGCTTATCTTGCTTACTTTGATATTAAAAAGAAGAGAGTTTAATAAGAATTATGGGGAGTTCAGTGAGTTTGTGGTAATATTGGAAAGTAAATATCATAAGATCCCAACACGAAATAACCAGGAGTCTAATGGAGCCTTAGGGGTTCAGTGGAGATCAAAGTAATTCCAGGAAGGGCCTGAAAGCAGGAAAGAGAGTGTGTCATCCTTCTGTTCTAGGAAATGCCCAACACTTTTCGTGAGCACAAACTGAGAAGTTGTGGGAGGAGGCTTTCTAGAACCCTACGGCAATTCTTCTGCCCACAGATGCCTCTGCCATTAGGTTTTCTGTTCTTTTTTAAAAGCACAATCAGTGCCCTAGGATCCACCATGCTACAAAATAACATTTCTCTAAAATGTAATCAACAAATGAAGTCCATCAGACTTGATTGTTTGCAATAACTTCCTGAGTTTTCACTGAAAGCTAGCAAGCTACATTTCTTCCATCTTCAACTGTGAGGAGTTCTTCATTGTGATGTCTTGCAAAATAAACTCATAAGGGAAAAGCAAATGAGTTTATTTTTATTTGTTTATTTTTAAAATTTATATACCACCCTTCATCAGGAGATCTCAGGGCAGTTCACAGAATAAAATATAAGATAAAACACAAAGTTTATATCTCAAGCTCATGTATTAATATCAATTAAGGCTACTGAAATCAGGATTAAAATCAAAATAAAAGGTTAATTATTGATATTTTAATATGTGCTAAGAAGTACTATTATGTCAAATTGCAAAAACAATAGCATTGTGCCTCTTTTTCTTTTCTTTGTTTTAATCTAATTATCCAGATTCCTAAAGATTTTCATTTCACAGAAATCATTTGTTCCCTTTCTAAAGTGAGCCTTTTGATGCATATCTGATAAGGCCATCAAAGTCCCTGTTATTATGCATTCCAATTGCCCTTGGGAGTATTTGATTAGAGCATTTGCTTTGTCACACTGACAAACTAAAAGTTATTATCTATCTCAGGGGGCTAACGGGAAGACATAGGAAATAAAAAGATTGGTTGTTATGACATGCACAAGAGATCTAAAAAGCTCCATGGATATCATGAAGTGAGGCAACAGAAATGTAAATTAGATTGGCTTAGCAATATTTGCACATTCTAATTATGTCACCTAGCAAAGGACAAATATATAAATAAATCAGGAGGTAAACATGACTTGGTTTCAGGAATGCTCATATTATTTCCTATGCCATAGTTGACTGTGAGCAAAGGGGATTTGGGCATTGGGATAAAGAGTGAAGGTGTGGGATAAAGAAGGGACAGGTTAAGCCACATAGGAATGTGCAACTTACGATGATGCTCCATTCCCTTTTCCACAGCCCAAGCTGAAGAGGAAGGAGAAGGTGAAATGAGTTTTAGTATCCTCGCCAATTTCTTCAGGACCAGAGAATGACTGAGCTTATTTATGCACAACATTTCTCTATGATCTGTTAACAACAACAAAATATTTTTGAGATTCACAAATATAATTTAAACACATGGAGCATAAACAAAAGAACAAAGACATGTGGGGTGATGTGCTGCTAAGTCATGCTCCAAGTTGACCCACTGAAATCAGTGGACTTTAGTTAGTAGGTTCATCAGTGGGTCTATTCTGTGTATGGTTTAGTCTGATACTGTGCAAAATCTTCAACAGTAAAACAGATTAAAATGAAACTGGTTTAAAGCTAGCAGCTGAAAGCCAGAGTGCCAAGAACTTTGAAAGCACTAAAATCAATGTGTGACTTTTTAAAAAGAAGAAATAGTAAATAAAAATGATGATGAATAGAATAACAAAATAAAAAGAGTAAGAATGCATTGAAATGAAAAAAGAGATAAAAGGAATTGATAGTTTGTATATATCCTATCCATAAACAATCAAAATATACAGATTAGTTATTAGATAGTTCACAAGATTCCTAACAATGTACAGTTGTACTTCAGCTCCCAAATGCCTTGGGCGTCGAACGTTCCAGCTCCAAAACGATCGAAAACTGGAAGGGAGTGTTCTGGTTTCCGAATGTTATTTCGGAAGCCGAACGTTCGATGGGGCTTCTGCAGCTTCTGATTGGCTGCAGGAGCTTCCTGCAGCCAGTCAGAAGCCACACTTTGGAAGTCAAACATTTCGGAAGTCGGACGGACTTCTGGAATGGATTCTGTTCAACTTCCAAGGTACAGATGTATATGGGCTTGCATTTTCCTGCACCTTGCTGCACAGCTACATAATGAAAACATTCTATTTTTCACCAAAAAGGTTATCTTTCCCTATAAGGGGACCGCCTCTCCTGGTATGCCCCATCTTCAAACAAAAACATCTTGGAGGTCCCGGGACACAGAGAGGTTAGGCTGGCCTCAACCAGAGCCAGGGCTTTTTCGGCTGTGGCTCCGATCTGGTGGAACGCTCTGTCACAAGAGACTAGGGCCCTGCAGGACTTGACATATTTCCGCAGGGCCTGCAAGACAGAGCTGTTCCACCAGGCCTTTGGCCAGGGCACAGCCTGACCCCCTCCTTTGGCAATCCTCACAGAACTCTAGCCCAATGGTTGCCATTAATCTGAGTTGAACTGATTTTATAATGAAATGATTTTAGAATGTTGTATCATTTTAATGTTGTTAGCCGCTCTGAGTCAGGCTTCGGCTGGGGAAGGTGGGATATAAATAATTTATTATTATTATTATTATTATTATTATTATTATTATTATTATTACTCTGACCATATTTATCAGTTTTACCACACATAATATACCCCCTACTTTAGCTACCAGGTCCTCTTGTAGGCATCAGTAAATGTAGGACCATTTCCCTGTCCTCTGTTAAGACCCAATATTTACTATATCCAAATAAGAGGATGAATGGGTCTGTTGGTAATATGTATCCTGTTATTTCAGTCTCTCTCTCTATATCATCCAGAAGGTCCTCAGTTTAGGGCAGGTCAAAAAACTACATGCAGCCATTGGATGGTTTTGCATCTCCATCATATGTTACTTGCTGTAGTATAAATACAATGTAAGTCCTGACAGTGTCAAATACCACCAGAATTTATATTTATAATACCTTTATTTAAGATTTGTTTAGGGAAATCACATATATTTGAAATATCATTGGAAAATTATTATTATTATTATTATTATTATTATTATTATTATTATTATTATTAATAATACCCCTCCCTTCCTGGTTGAAAAATCAGGCTCAGGGCGGCTAACAGCAAATATAAAACATTAATTAAAATGTGACAAAAACAGCATAAAACAGCATAAAATACAACATAAAATGCAGCATCAATATCAATAAAATTAATAAAATTCAAAAATTCAGGGGTCATGGGGAGGGGGACCAGTCAGTAGACATCAAATGTTCACTAGGGCTAACTGGCCAAGTTGGTCCTAGTAGGGCCAGCAAGGAGACCAGGGAAGAATTTAAATGTGGGGTCCCAGAAAGGGTTTCTTCATAGAAGGGGAAAGGGAAAAGGGAATAGAGGATTAGGCTAATTCAAGTTGAAGGCCAGGCGGAATAGCTCCATCTTACAAGCCCTGTGGAAGGAGATCAAGTCCTGCAGGGCCCTAGTCTCATGGGACAGAGCATTCCACCAGGTCAGAGCCATCACGGAAAAAGCCCTGGTCCTGGTGGAGGATAGTCTGGCTTCCTTAGGGCCCAGGACCTTTAAGCCTGCAAATGCCCCATTCCACACCCGCCTTGCTCCATTCTGTCCCTTTTTGTGACATTTTTGGGTCACTTCTGGGTTCGGAGCAATGCGTGTATGCATGGTTGTGGACATATTGAACACACATAAATGGGGGGAGTTGCGTGTGTGTGGTGTGTGTGCTTTCATTATACTTACAAAAGAACTTTTTTAGCACGTGCTCATAAGATACACATCGTTTTTACTGCATCTGATTGTGGCTGCAATTCTATGCACATTTGCCTGGAACTAAGCCCCATGGAAAATCAGTGCAGCTCTCATCTTAGTAGATATGTGCAGGGTTGTACCTGCCCTTTTCTGCAGGGCAGGTGAATCTAAATACCCATTAATTTTGGGAAGAGTGTGGAGATATCTACCAATTCCACACTAGAACTGGTAACATGGAGTTGCCTGTTGAATTAAAAAAATAACATTTTTATTCATAACCTGCATTTTGAAGAGTTGACCATTTACAATTTACTGCAAAATAAGAAATAAGTTGGAAATAAATAAATAATAGTTCATATTGCTGTGATTTTAAAATCTACATTAAATGTGTCCTAAATATGAAAATGATCTAGATTCCATATATATAAACACCAATAAAAGCAACTTTATTTTTTCCAGGTTTTTAAAATTTGTAGTATTCAAAACCTCTTTTGTACAACCTGTTAATCAGTCATCTCTCTGCTGCTCTTGATATCCAACAGTGCAGTAATCAGAAACTTGCTGGGTTCGCTTCTTGCTGTGTGCACTGGAAGTTTGAATATACAGCTGACTACACATCAGTTCTACATCTGCATGTAATTTCTGTTGTCTTCTTATTCCAGCCATGTTATAGAACATAATTAGGGAAAGGACAACTGTTTGCAAGAAATCAGAACTAGGAAAGTGAAATCTGGCAAGCTTAGTCCAAGCAGAAAAGTTATGCAAACGTTATGCATTATGAAAATATTAACAATGCAAATTTGTATCTTGGCAGATAATCATTGACATTCTTTTATTTCGAGTACAATTTCAAAAAGAAAGAAAGAAAGAAAAGAAAAGAAGAAGAAGAAGAAGAAGAAGAAGAAGAAGAAGAAGAAGAGGAAGCAAATTTAATTTCTACAGTGCTACAATGGTAGTAGGACTTGACAAGGGCATATTGGAGCATATTGAGGGAAGCCTTGGACCCACATGATCTCAGCACTTCCCATATCCCCAGCAAGGAAGCAAAAACTTGCCAGCCTGGGACTGGTGTGAGGTTATTATATTCCTACTGAAACCAGTGTATTCAGCTTTGCCTACAGAGGAACCGTGGCACAAGTTCTCAACTAACCTGAAACCTGTAAGCATAGAAGTCAAGATTGGATGACAGCAAAGGAATATGGCATATTGCTAAGCATGATGTAGCCAAATTGAGGTCCAGTTGTGATTACATGGGAGTGTTAAATTATGTGCTTAAATTTCTTCACTTAAAGCCAACAGAGCCTCAAAGTGCTTAACTTCGGGTTGTGCTTATTGTTGAGTCAATGGAGCAACCAATCCGCTTGAATGTAATATCTGTCTATCTTTCACATACACACCCCAAAGTTTGGAGGGGTCATCCAAGCTCTCTGGCCATCCATAAGATTCACCACCTTACAACAGGAATTGGTATGGCCCAGATTGCCAATAAAGAGTTTTCTTTTAAAGAGAAAGTGCATGTAGAAAGTCCTGTCAGACTTTGGAAGCAAAGAAAACAAGAATGCTGTGTGACAGGCATGTTCTAGGATTCCTTTTGCTGCTCAGTGGTTTGTATCAGTCCTGCATGCCAAATAGAGTGTTTCTGACAGCATCACTTCCCATGGTTCCTTTGAGTTACAGGCTGCAGACATCGCATAAACTCACTTTTCCTTCAGATCAAAAGCTATAGCTGAGTGAACAGCTGCCCGAAAGGATGTACACCAGTTATATCTGAACAATGATAATCTCAGATCCACCTCTGAGTTTAGTGTGTGTGTGCACGCGCGTGCGCTTACCTATGGTATTTTTTAGCCTGTCCAAAGAGATGAGGAACTAGCATGAAATGGAATTCAGCAAACAGATAGGTTGCAGAGGGAGATAGATCAATTGCAGTAGAGTTTAGAACTTCAGAGTTCTAAAAACTCTCAGTGGTTTTATTCAGTAAATCGGGAACACCCAGAAACACATACAATTGAATGGCTTCAGTGCTGAACAGAGAGAAAGATGGAGTGGTGGATAAACAAACTTCAGCAGGCACTTAAGCACTAGGAAATGATGGTTCCACAAATGATTTAACAGAGCACTATAGTACATAACAATATGCATCCTCAGGATGAAGACCCTGCTATGAAGTCAGAAATAAGTTCTGTTCAACAAAGATCCTCTACTACTTTCATTATAAGCTTTCTCCATGTGGCTTCTACCTGTTTGGCCTCATCCTTAGCAAGTAGGTTCTTGATTGCAGCTTAATGATGCAATTCCTATACTTTTTAAAGCATACAGTGGTACCTCTGGTTAAGAACTTAATTCATTCTGGAGGTCCGTACTTAACCTGAAACTGTTCTTAACCTGAAGCACCACTTTAGCTAATGGGGCCTTCCGCTGCCACCGCGCCGCCACCGCGCGATTTCTGTTCTTATCCTGAAGCAAAGTTCTTAACCCAAGGTACTATTTCTGGGTTAGTGGAGTCTATAACCTGAAGCGTCTGTAACCCGAGGTACCACTGTATAATGATTGGTTTTGTCTCTTCTGCAATAAAAAGAACATCAATAAAAGACTAAGGCTGCAATCTGAACCCCACTCATCTGGGAGTAAGTCCCATTGAATTCAATAGGACTTCTGAGTAGACATGGTTAGCATTGTGCTGTAAACTGGCTAAGAAACCAATTATACATAAGGCTGAACAGGAGGCTATTATAGGGGCAGAAGTCACAAGGAGGAATATTATAAGTAAAGGCACAGTAGCCTAAAAAAAAAAGCTTGATAAAACTTCATCCATTTTCTGGTGGCAAAATATATTGAAAACAATTACTATAATCAGTAATACTAATAGCAAGTTTAAATCATCATAAAATGTGTTATAGAAGATGGAATTATTGGATTGCCTTTATACTTATTTTTATTATGTGTTTTTATGTACTTTATTGTACTTTTATGGTGTGAACTGCCCTGAGATCTACGAGTATAGGGCAGAGAGGAAGCACTAGACTCATCTATTTTTCACCAGCAAAAGCCTGATCATTACCATAAAAGGTGGGTGGAATCAGAAATTGTCACAAATTCAGGATAGATACATGTGTGGTAGAATATGTATAATTAAGGCACCTGCAATTTCTGACATCTGTGGTATGGATTCTGTGATTTTACATTTGGTTTTTGATTCAGTACAATAATATTAAATAGGCTCTGGAACAGCCTTGGATATACACCCTTGTGGAAATTAATTGAAACAAACAATGTAGTTTATTGTACAAAACTCACATATACATACATTAGTAATGGATATGAGCCCCACTATTTTAAAGCAGCATTTGAACATGATTTGGCATGGAGTCTACTTGTTTCGAACAGTCACTGTTGATTTTCGGATCCTTGTACCACACTTGAATCAGCACCTGAATGAGCTTCTCCATAGTTGTACAGTCTACAGCACGGAGGCTACTTTTGCATATAGCCCACAAATTCTCAATGGGATTTACGTCCGGGGAATTCCCTGGCCAATCAAGTATCTATATTTGCTGCTCTGTCATTAATTTCTTCACCACTTTCGATGTGTGACGGGGACTAGGTCCTGCTGCAATATCCCAGTACTGTCAGGATACCTCTTTTCCAGCTCTGGGATAACTCTCTTTTGTAGAACCTCAATATATTGTGGCGAGCGCATCATTCCTTCTATTGGCTGCAGGCTTCCAACACCATAATGATCAAGTGACTTCTTGTGTTTGTTTTGAGTACAGGATTATGAGTAAGAGAAAACATGCTTTGTTTCAATTAATTTGCACAAGGGTGTAGGTAACCCTATACAAGCATACTTACAATCCACAAATTACTTCTGAACGGAACAGTTGAGTGATTTCATGATTATTCATTTGATTGGATTCTGTATTCACTTGTGTTCTGCATAATCGTGTGATAACCTACAGCTATCTCTGGCATTGCTTGACCTTTTTGCCTCCATACACACCTATGCTGATCACACACACACATACACACACACACAGATAGTGCTGGCTATAAACAAGAAATAAATCACACTTAAAAATGTTACATTTCACCTAAGACTAAAAGCAAAACTATTTCAGTGATCATAAAGTGCTTATGTAATACAACATCCAATTATAGAAGTTTAACTTTTGTAGTCTCTATTGCAATTATTGCCTTATGGCCTTTGTTCTCCATTGTGCACCATTCATTTTTAGATGTGAATGTTGTAGATTAATACAAAGTACACTGTCTGAATTTGTGATGTGCTAGTTTGGTAGATCAGTTTTTCATGGCTATTACCCTAAGAAACTCATGCCAAACTTCCAGGTGCCTGTTTCCTTTAAGACACCAACATTGGCAATGACCCCAAGAGACCTAGCCAATGGAAAGGAAACAGAAGAGTTTCCTCTGGTGCACATGATGAAGAATTGGCAGTCAGCTATTAAAGATTTTGCAGAGCATACTGTAATACTTCTAACCTGTGCTGTGAGCAATTTTTTATTGGAAACCCATCACAACCAGAGATCAAGAACACCCCATCTCTGCTGTCAGGTTTGAATGTTGTCAAAAATCCAATGATGCTTTTATACTGAAGAGTGAAAGCCAAGAATGGATAGATTCTAGATTAATGAGCTGGAAATGTGAATCCTGGGAATCTTCTATAATTAGTTTCCCAAACCCCAAGCAGTCAGAGCCTCTGTGTTACAATAGCTACATGGAGATTGCTTTAAACAGCCTCCTCATTGGTACTGCTTCATGTGGCAACTAAGACATGTGCAATGTTTCAGCACATGGACTGTTTCCCATCAGAAGGAGAATCTTTTGGTGGGAGTTGTAAGTGGCATACAAATGCCACTATACCCAAGGGGGTCAAGTCAGGAAGATGCTCAGCCTGTTAAAGCAGTTTCCATACCAAAACCATTTCAGAGGTTGTCCATGTGGCCTTAAACAATAAGGAAACTTGTCCTGGAGGGTCATGCATGTTATATAGTTAGAGGCTGCTGGAATGATGTCTACAGCAGCATTGTGTATATCCTTATTCCTTTTCATCCTTTAGCACTGCTAATTTTATGGACCAATGTGTGCCTTTGTCTTCAGATTGTGCCAGCACGTCATTTAATGCAGCTGTTAATAATTGAATTTCCCTGATATATCTGTGATCAAGAAAGTGCTATTTGCTTGGGGAGAGTTTGGTGAAGTTGGTTACTTTTGCAAATCCTTGATTTCTTGATATGAAATAGAAATGTTTCATTTCCATCGTGTTTTTTGGCTGTGCACTGTGACTTCATTCTGCCTTCATCAACATTATTGATATTTTTGGATACATCTTGCTTTGCGATGCTGACTAGCTAGTAGTGACTTAATCATCCTGGCTTCCACCAACTGTTTTCTGTCTGCTAATACTGTTGCCCAACAGAACTAATGATAACATTTTCTACAGTCATCTCAGCAGAGACTGCTCCATTGCACATAAGTCTGCTCAGTATATAAAACTCCCTGACATATTCTTGGAAAGAAACAGAACAGATTACTGTATATCTTTTCTTCCTTTGGTGAATGAGGCTCATTGGCAGAGGAAGAGGCGTGCGGGGGGAATGCACCGCCCACGGCAACGCGATCCCGGTGGGGTGCCATTGCGGCTGCCCCCCGCCCGCACTGGGCACCACTCCCCTGCAGGTGGTGTGCCACGCCCCCAGGACGCACGCCAGCCCCGCCCCCACCTGCTCTCCACCCCCACCCCCCGGTGCCAGAGCATGAAGCTCTGCCATTGGTGAGGATATGAGTATTTAGGTTCAGAGAAACAAACAAGTTGGGCTAGAATTCTGGGTATGCAAAAATTGGCAATTTGTTCAGAGTTCTATCTTGTCACCTTGTTTATAGGGTTCTTCATCCATGAGTTGGCTCATACATGCATGGCATTTGGATGCCAGTAGTATGACTGCATTCTGGCTAGTCACTGGTATGTAAAAGCTGCATGAGTAATAGAGGCCCATTGTATGAGATGCAGGACTGTATGAGACACTATTTATTATTTTTTATCCCACTCTTCCTCAGAAGACTCCAGCGTGGGTAGCAATCAAAATACCAGAACATTAAAAACAAATAGCACAATTTTAAAAAGCTCTATTCAATTTGTACACATTAGTGTACAAGCCATTTGCTTTAAACATTCAGGTGGCCATTCGGAAGAAGAGGCAGGTTTTCAGCTGGAACTGAAAGATGGGAAATGTTGGCGCAAGCCAGCATAAGTGATAGGACACTAGAATAATAATAATAATAATAATAATAATAATAATAATAATAATAATAAATTTTATTTATATCCCACCCTCCCCAGCTGAAGCCGGGCTCAGGGCGGCTAACAACACTAAAATAGTGCAACATTATAAAAACATTATAAAAATTAATTAAAATCAAAATTGATGGCAACCATAAACTAAAGTTTTGTAAAGATTGCCAAAGGAGGGAGTCAGGTTGCGCCCTGACCAAAGGCCTGGTGGAACAGCTCTGTCTTGCAGGCCCTGCGGAAAGATGTCAAGTCCTGCAGGGCCCTTGTCTCTTGTGACAGAGCGTTCCACCAGGTTGGAGCCGCAGCCGAAAAAGCCCTGGCTCTAGTTGAGGTAAGGAAATCTCTTTGGAGATTGTAAGCAGATACGAAAGGGGGGAAAGCAAGAAGCCTGTTGTTAGGACTCAGGGATTCCTGTCACCTGGTATCCAAAGCAGTTCACTCATCACTGCCTTGTTCATTCATTCACCGAAAACATGCAGGAGGAATGGCCAGCATATACTTTGAAGTTTTTCTGGACATGATTTCCTTTTTTTTTCCTTTACTCTCCAGAGACAAGATAGCTTGCTTTTGTTTTTAAACAAAAGCTCAGAGTCCAGCAGTGCTACCACGGGCCATGAGTCAAACCACTGTAACACCGTGGCTCCAACACCCATTTCACAGAGTCATTCCAGTCCAAGAAGATATCAAAAGCTGCATAGAAATCAAGCAGATTTATCAAGCTGTCCTTTCCCTGACACAGGTTATCAATCTGGGCAAGCAAAACGGTTCAGAAACCACCCCTGCCTGAAGCCAGAATGACATTGGTCTAGAGAACTGGCTTCTGTTTACAACGCCAACTAACATTTTCAAAGTTCTGTCATTTTGTATATGAAGCAAATCTTTGTGTTCAATTCAAGTTCAATCCACTCTCTTTTAACATCCACAAGTGAAACAGAACTTTATCCATTGCGGTAGGAAGAGCCATTGTGAAAAGATATTGAGACAGCTAAACTGGCTTAAATTCAAGGTAAAATTCTCAGTAGGTCTTCAATGCTGAGTGTTTCTGAAAAGTCAATCCCTCAAATACCCTCAAGAACAGAATTTTCTGCCATTTGTAAGTATAATATATTATATGCCATCTCTGGTAGTGAGAAATCAACAATTTTTCCAAAGGTCTGAAAAGCAGTGTTATCTACAAAATACATATTTATGAATATGTTGAGGTTTTAAAATGACCACCGATGCAACAGAGAAACAACATCCTGTTTGTGAAACAATCTCCAAATAGACTTGTGCAAGTGCCCCCACATTTCTGGGTTAGGTTATTTCTCTTCCAATAATATCAGGAGCCGATGTGTACATGGCCTTGTCAATCTATGCCTCAAAACCTGCTTCACTATGCAGTTCATACAAATATATTTAGTATGTATTTAGCTTACATTCTGAACACCACAAGCTAAGGCTCCTTTTCATATGTTATATTTCTAAAAATCAGCTACACTGCTCAGAAATAGTCACTTCAGCAGTAGACTGTATATATGATTTGGCTATATTTCTAAATGTACTCTTCATAGTATCTATTGGGAAGCTCTTTCGATTCTAGTTCTATAGTGAGCCTTGAAACAGCTTTAGAAATAAAATTGTTTCATTTCATTCAAACCCAATGAATGTTTAGTGGCTTGATTGAACAAGTCAAACCTGTGGTGATTTAAACAAAACTATTAATTCTCTCCTTTATGAATAAGTTAATTTTCCCACAAAGGTCCAAATGTACCTCTTTATTTGGTGATTTTGTCTGATTAAAACAGCTAACGGCTTCTTTCCACCCAAACAAGATTTATACCCATTTGATTCTATTAAACCACAACAGACACATCAATCCAAAGTGATTCTACTTAATTTACATGTCCTGCCCACTGGTCTAGAAAACATTACTTTCTGTACAGAAAACCTCAACTTCCAAATTGAATCCTAATGCAAACTTCCAAGGTTCACACCAAGGCCACAATAGATTGCTTTGTAATTGATTGCATTATTTAGTTCAGAAGCTGTCTCAGTATCAAATGTATTACTTTGGAGATAAGCACACACTCAGCTGTGTTCAAATCTATTTTATTGCCTTGCTTTCTGAATTTGCATGCTGTCTATGCAGTCCTCCCTCCCTCCCCTATTCCTCTTCCTTCAACGGGACTAAAAATGCCTTAAACCTGAGTTCCTTGTTTTAAAAGATTGGTAGTAAGGGCTATCTTCTCTGTATCTCACTTATTCAGGTCACATCTTTGGATCAATAGAATATGACTTATGTTTTTATATATGCTGGAAGCCACCCAGAATGCCAGGGGAAACGCAGACAGGTGGGCAGGGTATAAATAAAATCACCACCATCATCATCATCACTAGGTTCATATCTCACAATGCTTATTGATAAATTTCTGGTGTTCAGAAACTATGGTGATGTAGCTACTAGGATGGTGTGCACTGAATATAAATGGTCAGGCATTTGTATTTTATTGTTTGATAGCTCCCTGATTGAAAAAATGATACTACATTTGTGTGAATATGAAATAATGAGTCCTGATCAGAGACACGTTTGGCAGTAGATATATCAATTTTAACATAAAATATTCTTGCTAAGAAATGGTTTTCTCCCACATGAAATCCAAAACTATTTGCAGCATTAACACTCAGAAATGAATTTCTGACAGTGCTGAGCTGATCAGAGTCATACTTTTTGAATGATGGTTCAATTTCTAGAGCCAGAGAGAGAGAGAAAGGTCTTCGGTGTTACTGAAGGATTGTACAAAATTCAAATAACCTAGATGAGTAGGTTATAGATTCCAACTATCACAGTAAATCCCTTGTTCTATCGGTTCCCATAAAAAGGTTTCTTTGATTAGGTGATTCAGCACTGCACATGTTAATGTGAGCCCACTGAATAGCTCATGAATATATCCCAACCCCATTCAGGGCTCTACTCTGAGACTTGTTTTACTTAATCATGACCAAATACAAGTTTGGCATAGTTGAGTCCCCACCACTCCTTTTATTAAGGACGATTTTGCTCTAATGCAAACTGAGAATGATGACATAGATGCTGACTTGTTTAAATTATATTATTACATCTGAAGACTTTACTTTCACCCTTTAAACCTCACATGTACACAAACATAATGAATGAAGTCTGACCTGTCTAATTTATTCAGCCTTATAATACAGCTTTGCATAAGATGTTCAGATCAAATTTTAGCTTTGTTTAGCAACCCTAGACCATGGTGGAGTACATTTTCATTCTGTTTTAAGATTTAAACAATTTTGCCAGGGGCACAGAAACCTCTCGATCTCGGATAGATCAGTTGTATTTTTGCCATCTTGAATTAAGTCATTTCAGATTTTAAGGACAAATTTTAACTTATGAAATTTACAAATTATGCAAATTGGGTAGAAATGTACAGATATGGGGGGAAATTAGCTGTATCATATTGTAATTAAAAACAATCTTGACAATTGAAACCAACAAAACAAAATCCAGGCTAGATAGATACGGTTCAAATTTTATTCCCATTACATACCAGGCAGAGGGCTTTCTGGGCAGTGGCACCCACCCTGTGGAATGTCCTCCCACCAGATGTCAAGGAAATAAACAACTATCTGACTTTTAGAAGACATCTGAAGGCAGCCCTGTTTAGGGAGCTTTTTAATGTTTGATCTTTTATTGTGTTTTTAATATCCTGTTGGAAGCCGCCCAGAGTGGCTGGGGAGGCCAGGCCAGATGGGCAGTGTATAAGTAAGAAATTATTATTATTATTATTATTATTATTATTATTATTATTATTATTATACAAAGGAAGAGCCAAATGTGCATTTATAAAATAGGGATAGAAAGTAGGGGCAGATGGGGGCATGGCACACTGGGCACCAGGGGGGATTTCATGGTGGTATGGGGGGCTGTAGGGCGGCATGGCGGTTGCTGGGCATCTTGGGCGCTGCAAGGGGTAGAGCCACTGCCCGTCCCTCAAAACATCAGCTACAGAAGTTTTGGCAGCTCTGCTAAAAATAGCACAAGTTTGGTGGCTCCACTTAAAAAAATCTGGTCCGCCCCAGGCGCTAGTGGGGGTTGCTATGCCACTGCAAGCTGAAAAGGATTCCCCACCCCTATTCTAGAGTGTGTAACAGATTCCAAACTGAATTTAGACCAGGAGTGTGACATTGTTGCCACTAATGCCATGACAGGGCTGGTGCAAAATCCAGTCACACACACACAGTTTACATGCCTGAATGCAACAACCTTAGTGCATGGGAAGAAAGTAGCAGAGTAGCCGATGCATCTGGTCCATCTGCCATGCAGAGTTCCAAAGTAAAACACACACTGGCAGCAGAATTCTTCAGTAACAGTTTACTGAGGTTTAAAAGTGTACAGGTCTTACTGGATCCCCAGGAAGGTTCACAAACTTCAGTCCTAATAGCATGTCTGGTTACAGAAGCAAAGAACAGGAAAACAGAAAGAAAAAAACTGACTGATAAACTGAGCTCAGAGGCAGGAGATATATTACCCACCGCTGAGTATATGACCTTGAGTCTCACATGACTGACCAGATAAGTGACCCATAAAACTCACAATCCTTAACATACCAATCCTTAAGAACCCCACTGTTTCTTCTCAAGCCTGTGTGCCTGTGTGTGTGTGCAGACTTTGCAGCTGGCTCTGGAGGAAGGGAGGGCAAGTACAGCTCAACACACTGGTGGGGATGTGAACTGCCCTCACTGGTCATGAAACTGATTGTTTGATGAGTGGGTGATAGTTACCTATTCCTGAGTAGATCTGCTTGGATCAAATGAGGGCCGGGTGGCTGTGCCATGCGTGTGTGTGCATGTATCATAGCCACTTCAGTTGCTCACACACAGCCTTGGAGGGTTGCCCAAGTGTAAATTCAGCCCTTATGTCAAGAAATGTTCACCACCCCAGCTTAGTTTTAGCATGGTCCATTTATGGGCATCACCTGCTATAAAGGAACCTTCACAGTTTTTAATTGTTCATTTCAGCCTGAAGTGTCTGGAACATCTTTTTCCAACCCTATTGGGTAAGCTCTAAGTAACAGAGTCCTCAGTCTGAAATATTTGCTATTTAGCACCTTTGTAATATTCCACATAGAGTTCATATTTCACTTGAACCCAATCACAAATCTTGGCATTCTTAGGGGTAGATGACATGAAGAGTTTTGTGAGCTTCTGCCACTAGGTAAATTTGGTGTTCACTTAATGTCCTTTAAGCGATTCAAAAGGCAATTTTCCTGTAAAAGAATAAGGAGTAGTTTAATAAGCAAACAGACTTGTGCAGATTGCTTCTTCCCAGGGTTGTTGCTGTGAATAAGACCGTTGCATACTCTCTTTTTCTACTGTGTTCATTCTTCATCTAACCCATTCCCTGCTCTTGATTGTTTTGATACTAGCAGACAAACAATTGTAACCACAGCTGCTTCCCACTATGGTTTGGGTGTTGTCTTGATGCAAATGAAAGGAGGCAGGGAAGTTACGGCTGCGTTTGCCTCCAGAGTGCTTAATGCATTAAAAAGAACATGTTCTGTCATTGAAAAAGAGGCTCTAACATGCTTCTGGGCAATGTAACACTTCAGGACTTTCTTGTGATATAAGGTTAACATTTATCACACATAGTTCAAGTCAAGCAACCTCAAGAATAGGTAAGCAGATCATCAAACTTAGGGACTTCTATTTCCAAACTGATCATCTCCCAAACATTTGGAATACCACTGCAGATTGCTTATCCTGTGTTCTGATTTTAAGCCAAGAGGACATCAAATAAGATGCTGATGAAGCATTGGTAATTAAACAATAGCCTCATCCACCCAAGGAGTGAGTATACCCTCAGAATGGAAAGTAGCCCTGAGTGCTGACCAAGAGCCTATTGATCTTATATAAGCAAAAGATAGTAATGCAAAAAGAAGCTATCCAGACCTCTGCAAACATACGGGCAAGTAGCAAGTGAATTGTGCCTCCTCAGTGAGATTTGAAAAATTGAGAATTGAGTAATTCCAACATCTCCACATGCAAGATTAATTAATGTGGTCCATGGAGATCACATAGACATGTCTAACTAAAAGATGAAATAATCAAAGCATCTGGTAGCCAGGGATGAACAAAATTGTTGAGGAAATAATCAGGAACTGTATTGTGCCTTATGTGATACATTTCAGGTGATGTTCACCACCCCATTAATTCAATTAATTCCAACAAACCATGGGAAATATTAGCTTAAGATATAATGAGACACTTTCATGGCCAAGCTGCAAAACAAATATGTATTAATGTGATGGTGATTTACTATTACAAAAGGGCAGAAGTTTCGTTTTCTGACAAAACTGCTAGACATAATTAAGTTTATGTCTGCAGTCTTTCCAGAGAAGGTCCTCTCAAGGAATTAGTGTCTGGCAAAGGTCGACAGTTTATCTCATTTGAAATGGGATACACTTCTGCAACAATGAAATAAAACACAGAACTCTTTTTATGTCTGAAAAGTGTCCCCGTGCTAGTAGTATCAGCAAAGACTTATGGGAAATCAGGTATCAGTTATTTGCAATACAGGATCCACTATTTTCGGCCAATTTCCTATGGATTTCTCTGTCCCAATAGTTAAATGCCTCTCTGTGAAACACCCCCTTTCCCCTTTGCAATGTGTCCCTTGCAGTCCAAGATAGCAGTAAAATATCAATTTATTTTAGGAACGGAAGCCTCCATAACCTGTTGGGTGCCTATCTGAAGTTTTTCAGTGAGTACTAACAACATCTATAGTACAAACAGACCAAAACCAACATGGTGTATAATTCTGAAGCAGCCTTCTGGTATTGAACCATCAGAATTTGAATTGGCAAATATGTAGTCTTATTTTCAATAAGCCATAGGAAAAACAAACATGGTAAAGAAAAAAGTAAAATGGGTCAACACCTTCAGCCATTTAAGTGCTATTTCAGCACCACCTAGTGGCAAACTGTTTCTCTGTAAAAAGGGTTTAAAAAAGATAGATGCAAGATATTGTATTGGAGAGAAATGATAGCAGTTTACAAAAAACAGAAAAATTATCAATAAAAACCGTTTAAAATAACAATATAAAACATTTGCAAAAATAATTAAAATCAACGATCAGCTAAAAACCAGTTTATAGCACCTGTCAACATTCTGTACGTCTGAATAGACTTGCCTAAACAAAAATCTTTTCAGCAGGCACCGAATAGTGACGGCACCTGCCGGACGTCAATAGTCAAGGGAATTCTAAAGCGTGGGCGCCGTCACACTAAAAGATCAATTTCTTACAAGTGCAGAACGAATATTCTGTGGCACCTGCAGCAGTGCCAGTTTCGCAGATCGAGGTTATGGGGCGAAAGAATAACAATTATCATTATCCCTTAACCGGAAGCAAGATTGGCCGCTGCACCCTTTTTTTTTTTTTTTTTTGGCACCACCTGACCCGATGGAGAGGGACGGGGCAACGAACGCAGACTGCGCACGCGCGCACGGAACGGCATGGGGCCAGAGTTCGAGGCTTAGCGAGGGGCGCCCGAAGAAGTGGTCCAGCTCCTGAGATCTCGTTGCCATAGCTACACGCGCTGCCGGAAGTGCTCCTCCATGGTCCCGCCCAGCTCCCCGAGCCTCTCCGTAGCGCAGAGCTCGGGCTCCTGGGAGAGACTTCTTGGCCGCTGAAGATGGCGGACGGCGGGGCGAGCGCCGAGCAGGAGCAGCAGCAGCAGCAAGAGAAGGCGGAGGACGAGGATACGGGACCTGGCACGAGCGGGATGCGGCGGGAGAAAGGGCCCCGTGGAAGCGGGCGGCCCCCTACCGTCAGGGACCTGCAGGTACGGGGAGCGGAGTGGGGCGGGCGAGAGAGCCCTCGGTGTCGCCTCCCCTTCCTGGGAGTCGCTCCGCCTCGAAAACCGACGGTGGAGGTGCTCCAGAATGGCCAGTCAGGGTTGTGTAAGAGAGCAAGCCGAGAGCTGTCGCTTTCTGGGAGAGTTTATAGCAAGCAGACATTATTTCTTGGCAGCCGCCGTGTGCTGTCCCCGCACCTTCTTTTCCTCGCAACTGATGGCGACACGCCTTGCCTTAGGTAAAACCTCCGCCGATCTCACCGTGTTGCCAAACACGGGTTGTACCGGGGGGGGACTGTTAAATATAGGTTAAGAGCTGCAAATGTCGTTTCCTCATCACTCCCTAGTGAAATGAAACCGCATGGGGAAACTGCTCTGACAGTGCATTCCTCTGCATTTCTTTTCAAAAGTAAGCGTCGCTGAGCTCAGTGGGGCTTGCTCCCAGGTAAGAGTGCATCAGGTTTTGGCTGGGGATATTTGCCTCAGCAATTCAAGTTTGTGTGTGCTTTTTTTGCACACCAGGTCAGACTCCAGGAACGATTTTACGAAATAAATCAAGGTAACCATATAGAGTTGCCTGTTGATGTCAGAATCTCATATCTAAAGTCTCAAACTGTGATATGTTATTTGTGGCTTCACAGTTCTATGGAGCATTAAAATGTTTATGAAAAACATGTTCTTGCCCTAAATTTTGTGCCTTCACCCTGAAGCAGCTTGTCATTGAAATGGCATCTGCCTCTCTTCATATAAATGTTTGTTGTTTCTAATCCAGATTTTAAAAATCCATTGCAGTGAAACATCAATACTCGGGGAAATTAAACTATAATACTTTAGGTTTTCTGTGTAGAAACAAACCACATAGCAGCATTTTTCTTTGTTTAATTTTTGCTTCTTGTTCTTTGGGCCACTTGTATTGATATTAATAAGATTTGTTATGTAAATTGCATGCAGCTTTTTTACTCTCACATCTTTGCCAAGTGCAAACCCACATCCACCATTCATTGAAAACAACAGAGAGGGCAAAAAATACACATGCAAAAATACAGCAGGGACATATCTGTGTACTTTTATAATCATGAAGCTAATCTTCATAGGCTTTAAATCAAAAAGTATTTTGATAATTGCCTAGTTTGTGAGCTGGGATAGCTCAGTCAGTAGAACTTGAGACTCTTAATCTCAGGGTTGTGGATTTGAGCCCCACATTAGGTGAAAGACTCCTGCATTGCAGAGGGTTGGACTAGATTGCCCTTGTGGTCCCTCCCAACTACAATTTTATGATTCTGTATAGCAAAGCTCATAATATTTCTGCCTCTTGCTTGGACCTCAGTATATATTCTATAATAATTGCTTAGACATATCATCAACTTCCACTGTGTCTACAGCAAGAAATGAAACCTGTGGCCCTCAGATATTGTTTGACCATTGGCCCCACCCAGCATAGCCAATGGTCATGGAAGATGAGAGCTGTAGTCCCCAGTTCCTGGTCTAGAAGTCAGTAGAAGTTGGCCTAATTTGCTTGTCATGTTAAACCATAGTTTAAAACAAACTATGCTGAAAACAAACCATAAACCCAACGTTAGACAGCACCACACTTGTGGTCAGCAGGAGTGAGAAGAAGCACCATGCACCAACATGCTTCTCTTTCATTTATATTAAATTAAAAATTGTTTTATGTAATATGTGAGCTAGATCATTGTGTCTAAGCACATGCTTCTTGTTCACTTATTACATTATCCTTACTATACTGTTTTATTCTGAAAGTAAAATCATGTTCAGTCATATAAGGAAAGGATTTATAGCTGTCATGAAGAAATGTTATTAATTGTTGTGCTATCAAGTGTTGCTCTTTTGTGACATTAGTAATTTTTACTTGGCAAACAGCTGTTCTTTCAGCATGTGATTGGGAAAAAAGGTTATTTTTTTAAAAATAGTTCTCATAACCATGCCTGCCCAATGATCTGCATATTTGACCGGTATGAATTAGTCACCTCACTTTTAAAAGAGAACTACATGTAGAATACATGTAGATAGTTTTTTGGGTCTGTAGACATTGACTAAAGCATCTGGTTTTTGGTATAGCTGGCATTGGCTGGATTGTATGAAGATGAAATGAAAAGACAGCCGTCTCATTCTGAGAAACCAACAGCTAGAGTGAGCAGTCATCCGAGATTACCAGTGCAAAGGTAAATAAGGGCTTTTATTATTTTTATATGACACTGTCAAACAGTTCAAATTAACTGTGATAGTTCCTATAAGTGTGCATTTCAAAAATGCAAATATTAAGCAAGCATTTTAAAAATGTAAAGGAATCTCTTCCTAAATCCCTGAAGACGCAATCCTATGTACACTTGTATGGGAGTAAATTCCATTGTGCACAGTGGTACTTTCTTCCAAGAAAATGTGCATTGGATTGCAGTGTGAGTTGCTGTCTTTCATCAGGGAACCAAAGGGCCATGGAGAACCTTCTACATAAGCTCTACTGAAATGCATGAAAGTTGATGAGCAACACTGGGGCAAGGTGATTATAATATAAAATTTGTTGTAGACTGGTTCTTGTACAGCATTTGCATGCTATTCCTTTATTATAGCAAGAGTCTTCTAACTTAGATTTGACTGTCACAACCTATGAACTCTACAGAGGTTGGATATCACAAATTTATTTTCAATATAAAAAAAATTAAGATTGGTGGTGTAAAATTAATGGAAGTTTAAATGAATATTTCTTGGCTGACTTCTTCAGAAGCTTGCGAAAACCAGAAAGAAGTATGAGTGATGACAAGGATAACAAAAGGTACCATAAAATAAGCATTTAATTGATTTAAAATATTTATAAATAGTGTGTTTAAGTTTTTATGTTCCTTTTCCCCTTGAACTTTTCTTGTCTTTTTATTATTGTTGTCATCATCCCCAGCTGTAATAATACAGTGGTACCTCGGGTTACATACACTTCAGGTTACATACGCTTCAGGTTACAGACTCCGCTAACGCAGAAATAGTGCTTCAGGTTAAGAACTTTGCTTCAGGATGAGAACAGAAATAGTGCTCCTGCGGTGCGGCAGCAGTGGGAGGCCCCATTAGCTAAAGTGGTGCTTCAGGTTAAGAACAGTTTCAGGTTAAGTACGGACCTCCGGAACGAATTAAGTACTTAACCCGAGGTACCACTGTAGTTGTCATCCTCAATTGTTGCGGATCTGCTCACATTGAACGTGGGGTTAATATCATAGGCTAACATGAGAAGAGACAGTGGAGGTATAATGGCTTTGAGGGCCTCCACAAATTAGTCTAATCCTCTTCTAAAGTCATCTAAGTTGGCAGCCATCACTACCTCTTGTTTGAGTGAATTCCACAGTTTAACTGTGCTGTGTGAAAAAGTACTGTCTTTTGTCTATCCTGAGTCTTCCAGCATTCAGCTTCATTGAATGGCTGCACATTGAATGTCAGATGCACATCTTACATGTTGGAGGTATAAAATCAAAGTATGAAATAATTGGTCTAATTTTTCACCTTTCTTCAGTGTTTTGTTTTTGTGTGGTTTCGTCTCTTCGTCCCTGGGGAAGTTTTTTCAAGAGCATGTCTGTGGGCCATAAATGATATCTCAATTGCATCTTGGAACCTGACACAGGTGCAAACACCCAGTCGTGATTTTTGCATGCTGTCAGATTTCTCCAGTTCTTCAGCAGCAACCTGTGCCCAATCACTTAGTGTTGCAGAGGATCTTCTGGTCTTCAGAAAACTTTGAGGACGGATGGGGTTCAGGGATTTCCCTTGTGTGAAGCTCCCTTCTATTTGTGCCAGGGTTGTGTGAGAACTTAAGAGTAGTCCTGCTGAATCACAGCAAAGATGTATCCAATGCAGCGTTCTGTTTCCACAGTGGCCAGGCAGATGCCTGTTAGAATCTCAGAAGTAGAACACACAATAGCCCTCTCCCACTTGTGGTCCCCAGCAACTCAGATTCAAAGGCATATTGAATGCACCCTATTATTGTTATGAAAATCTGGACATCTTAAAGAAGTACAGATAAATTTGGAGTTCCTGACTGTGTCAAAACTCTCTCAATCTTTTAACAGCACATAAGCTGTAATGTGGTTCTAATCAGAATATGAAAAAGTCAGGAAATTAAATGGTATGGGAGGGTGGCTTTTGTTAAAATGAAGATATTAACCAGAATAATATTTTTTCATAACATTACCTGGTAAGGTTCTTCTAAAAATATTGATTCCAACATGAAGTGAAAATAATTCCAATATAAGGCATTAAAAAGCTTCAGGGATTAGATATTGTACGTAAAAATAAAAACTTAATTTCTAAATTAAAAACTATATTTACTTGTTGAAGTTATTAAATGTCTATCTTGCCCTTTCTCCCAAAGGAAGTTCCCGACCCAGAGAGCATACAGTTGAAAGCAGGGTGGGACAACCCAAGCCACTTTCCCATCTGAAACAGAGTCCTGTTTCTGGCACTGCACAAACTAATGTACTTCTGTTTGAAAATTTCTTAATACTTATGACCAACAAATGCTGTTTGCTTTCTTTCTTTTTTAAAAAAAAGATTTTATTCAGGTGATTCAGAATACAGAGGGCTCAGTGTTGTTGCCTCATCCAATAATATAGCATCCAGTAAAATTGTCGCTGAACTTTTCAAAGAAGCAAAAGAACATGGGGCAGTCCCATTAGATGAAGTATCAAGAGCATCGGGGGATTGTCATAAAGCTAAAGTAAGTACCAATACATGCAATCATTTTTTTATGGGAAAAGCGCAATTGTTTTAATGCAAAAGTGCTTTTATTTAACAAGTATAGAACTTGATTCCTTTTTAAAAATTATTTTTAATTACTTTCATTACAAAACGTGAGCTGAATTTAGAGAGGCAGCGGGTAAAGTGTACTCCAATTCATAATATTTGCCTGCTTTAAACCGCTTTTCTGCCAGACAGGAATTGACAGCAATTAACACTAGATGCTAGTGTCCCAGGTTGGGAGGTTATGGGAGAGGGTCATGTGAAAAGAAAAGGTGCGGCTCCAGTATCTTTTGTACTGAAAATAGTATGGAAACACTGCCTACAACTGAACACAAAGTCTAAACTAGTCCACATGATACGGTAAATATCACCTTAGCAACTACTAGCCATTTTATTACATTGAACAAAATGAAAGCCACTGGATGTGGTAGTTGGTGACCACCCCCAGGTTCATGTTCAAATTGGCACATGTCCCTGACAACTACTTTTCATACTTTGCCTGAGTTGAGCCATTGCACCAGCCCACACTATACGCTAACCATTATTTAGAACTCACACCAGGTTGCGGATTCGATTCCCCCTACGGGCCAGCTGCCTTCTCCTGCATTGCAGCTGTGTTGGAGTAGATGATCGTCAGGGCCGCTTCCAATTCTGCTATTCTATTCTATGATTTATTAATTTCCAGATATCCAACAAACAAGCCATAATTTAGAGCTGCTTGTCTGCTTTTTGTTTTTCTATCTGCTTAGCACTTCTTAAATCTACTCCTATCTCTGTGGAACAGGAACTTCTAGAGGTGTTGTGAAAGCTGGGACACTGGTTTGCTTTTCAATTTGAGCATCATGCCAGAGCATACTTTGCAATCCCACTTCAAACTATGCTTTCAGATCCTGTTTTACTGGTTGATCAAAACGACATCATTTGGCATGCTTGAGTTTTTCCTGTGTGCTATAGGAAATTACCGTATTTTTCGCTCTATAAGACGCACCAGACCACAAGACGCACCTAGTTTTTGGAGGAGGAAAACAAGAAAAAAAAATATTCTCAATCTAAGCAGCCAGAACAGCAAGAGGGATCGCTGCGCAGTGAAAGCAGCAATCCCTCTTGCTGTTCTGGCTTCTGGGATAGCTGCGCAGCCTGCATTCGCTCCATAAGACGCACACACATTTCCCCTTACTTTTTAGGAGGGAAAAGGTGAGTCTTATAGAGCAAAAAATACGGTACTTTCTGCTTACCAGAAGAGAAGCTTGTCACTCTCTATAAAAATATTGTTTTGAGTTGCTTATTACTTAATTATATGAAGATTAAACCAGTTGTCACTGACTTTTGCCAAATCGGTCCCCCTGTGAAGACTTTCTTTCTAAGCTGCAGGGTGCATTTTTTTACAAAGTATTTACTTAACTAAATAGTGATCTGTTAATATTACTAGTAGTCTGTTTAAAATAAATGCAAGTAGTTACTGCAGCTCTGTAACTCAGACCTGTATTTTAAATATTTTATTAGTCATTTTCTGGTGGTGGATACAGATTGGGGAAGTCAACGATGAAGCGCTCTGAATATATCTATGGAGAAAATCAGTTTGGACAAGATGTAAGTATAAATACGATGAACATAATTTCTTGTTACATGCAAGAGATAATTAACTTTAGGAACCCTGTCTGTGTAACATATGACATACCCAACTGCAAGAGAAATTCCTTATAGCTTGTTCCTTATATCATCAATATATACCTAAATAATTTTATAGAACCATAAGTTTCATTTGACAATAATACTTTTTTTGAACTCCAATGATGCAAAAACAAATATTTTAAAGGGAATGTAATTATATCTGTACTAGGGACTCAGAGTGAGTTTTAGAGCGAGTTAGGGGAAAGGAATCAAGGTGCTTCTCTTATCGATCTGAGCTCCTGTTTGAATAAAAGCTTCACTTTAAGTGATATGTCCAAAATATAAGATCTTAGTCCTTAAGCCAATGTATATGAAGTGAAAAATACAAAGTGATACCCTCTAACTCAGGGGTCAGCAAACTTTTTTAGCAGGGGGCCGGTCCACTGTCCCTCAGACCTTGAGGGGGGCCAGACTATATTGGGGGGGTGGGAGATGAACGAATTCCTGTGCCCCACAAATAACCCAGAGATGCATTTTAAATAAAAGGACACATTCTACTCATGTAAAAACATGCCCATTCCCGAACCATCCGCGGACCGGATTTAGAAGGTGATTGGGCCGGATCTGGCCCCCGGGCCTTAGTTTGCCTACCCATGCTCTAACTACACAGCATGCCGTATTTGTGGTTTCTTCTGAATGAACAATAGAATATATTACTATGTGTTGCCTGACCACATCATGGTTGGCACTAGCAAATATCATCCCATTGTCTTCATTGTTGGTTAATGTTCCATAAGGGCAGTGTGGATTCATGTGTGAGAATTCCCATGCAGTGAAGAGAGTGACGCAGTCCTTGCTCATAAAGAGCTACAGAGGCACAGCAGAGCTCTTCTGGACACTGAGTTGGAGCTAATGTGTCTTTGATTACATTCTGATGGCATAAATTCATAGGCAAGTGCAACACATTCCTTTTAGACTATGGGTTGTATCCAATGTTAGTTCTACACATAGTACGCATAGTAGATGCATTGAAATTAATGGACATAACTCACTTGGGTCCATTACTTTTAATGGGTCTACTCTTTGAAGGCAGCCCCGTTTAGGGAAGCTTTTAGTGTTTGATGGACTATTATATTTTAATATTTTGTTGGAAGCCACCCAACAATATTATTATTATTACAGTGGTACCTTGGGATGCGAACGGGATCCATTCCGGAGCCCCGTTCGCATCCCGAACGAAACGCAAGACGCGACGGCACGTCTGCGTGTGCATGGGTCGCATTTCGCCGCTTCCGCGCATGCGCGTGACGTCATTTTGAGCGTCTGTGCATGTGCGAGCGGCGAAACCCGGAAGTAACGCGCTCCGTTACTTCCGGGGTGCCATGGAGCACAACTCGAACGCGCTCAACCCGAAGCACATTCAACTCGAGGTATGACTGTATAGCTGAATAGAATGTTTAATATTATAATACTGGAAAACAAACCAAGATGAATATAATGATCAAACATCTGGTGTTACTTTTTGACATTTTCAAAGTACATCTGATTTATTCATAGGTTCAAATTTTACTTAAACTGTGGAGGAACGGTTTTAGTTTAGATGATGGAGAGCTGAGATCATACACGGATCCAGTGAATGCAGAGTTTCTTGAGTCTGTTAAAAGAGGGTAAGTTTATGGTATTTGTGACTATAGGAATACATTGCTTCCAGTGCAGTAGAAGAAACTGCAGCTGGAGAGGAAATCCAAGAAGCCTCAGTAGCTAAGTAGAAGTCCTAGGGTCAATTAAAGAGATGCTGCTTGGTTTGGAACACTCCCTTTTCCACAAGGTCTTCTGTTTTAAGTGATGGCCTTAGCAGTACCTAGGCAAGGCTTCAGTGGTACCCTAGACAGATCCATGCAGGAATCAGGCTAGATCATAAGACCTGACCTCAGATATTGTTTCAACAACCAAGTCTCAAATAGAGCTGCAGTTTCTATTTTGTCTGCCTTTGAAGAGAGGAGCATCTTAATTTATAGTGGCCTAGTTTGCTTTAGTAGTAATTGACTCTGATGGAGCGTAGGAGGCTGTGGGTCCACTAGGGCAGAGGTTGGGAAACCTCAAGCCCAGGGGCTGAACATGGCCCTCCAGGCCTCTGTCTCCATACCCAGGCCGTGTCCCATACCAGCCCCATTCCTCACCCTCCTCAAGTGCTTTCTCCTGGTTGAAATGTAGCCTTGAACTATGATAATGCATCCTGCATACCTGGATAAAGAGATAAGCCTCTTAGCTGCAATATAGCCTACTCTACAAAGGTGAGAGCTGCATCTCTTTTTTTCCAGCCTCACCCACAACTGGGATGCAGCTCCTTCAAGGTTGCCCATGAGGCAATGAAGCCCTCAGGCTGTAAAACGTTCCCCATTCCTGCACTAGGTCTGAGGAAGGCAACATGGCGTCCTCACCCTGTAGAGGTATTGGCACAACCAGCTCTTCTGGTGAAGTGTTTCTGTTTGGCTGTTTACATCTTGAACTGGGAGCAATTCCCTCCCCAAATCTCCAGCTGAACTGCTTGAAGAAGAGTTTTATTTTTTTAAGAGTGAGAGATTGGTCTCAGGACCAGAGGGTTTAGCATTTGGAGCACTAGACCATTTTGATAAAGAAAGCATAAATATTTAGGGAAGGGATGGTAATTTACAACCAGCTGGCACCAAAAACAAGCTGTTTCCAGATCAAAGGAATAGATCACAATTACCAGGGAAGTCCATATATCCCATAAATGACATGTGAGGAAGCGTGTTTATTATATATGTTGCTTTATGGAAAGGGTTGGTTTTGATAGAGGGTTTTTTGTATTAAAAATGTACCAAAAAGGATTTTCTCTTATTAGGGGCTGTATCATCCTCAGCCACTGAATAGGATATGAATACCCAGCCCTGTAACATTGTGATGACTCTTCTAGACAGTCTTTTATTTTCAGTCTGTGGCTGCAACATGTAGCAAGTGAAGTACATATAATTTTGCCTTTCTCCCCCTGCCCCTTCCTGGCCATAATTTTGCCTGTAGCATTTCTTATGTATGCCTCATTAACAGCACAATACTATACATGTCTACTGAAATTAAGTCTCTTTGGTTCTTATTCTGTGGTAAGCGTGTATAGGATTATATCTTAAACAAGCCATTTTATCTGCATTGTGGAATGTATGTGCTGATAACAGAGAATATTAGAGCGTAGTGGATCTGAACTATTGTTGTTATCATTATTTCATATTTTAATGACGTGATCCAGACAAAATCGAATACTTTTCAGTTTTATCACTTGCTCTTTATGCTGTTGCATAAATCAATAAACTTGCTTAAATTGGATATTTTCCCTTTTGTTTCTGCTGTTAAGAGAGATTCCTGCAGAACTTCAACGTTTGGTGCATGGAGGCCAAGTTAATCTGGATATGGAAGACCATCAGGAGCAGGAATATGTAAGGCCTAGATTGAGATTCAAAGCTTTCAGTGGAGAAGGCCAGAAACTTGGAAGGTTAATTTTTTTCAAAATCCTTGGTTTATAAAAATACAATTATCTTGTATTCTTGCCATTGATACAGTTGATGATTGGAATATAAAATACCAAAGGCCATTCTATTATCTTCCCCAACCCGCTGCTGAAAACCACATTACCTCAGAAATCTATTGGGGACTTTATGCCAGTAGTGAACAGGGCTCAGAGCTACAGTCAAACCTCAGTTCCCAAACGCCTCCCTTTTGGAACGTTTCGGCTCCCGAACACCGAAAACCCAGAAGTAAGAGTTCTGGTTTTCGACCGTTTTTCAGAAGCTGAGTGTCCGACGGGGCCTCCACTTGAGTGCAGGAAGCTCCTGCAGCCAATCAGAAGCCGTGCCTCAGTTGTCAAACCTTTCAGAAGCCGAATGGGCTTCCAGAATGGATTACGTTCGACAACCAAGGTTTGACTGTATTGCCCTCTTGCTCATGCAGACCCATGTCTGACATGCATTCATTCCATTTTCTTTTGCCCCTCTTTTATCTGTGTCTCTCTTCCCCAACTACATCCTCCTTCTCACCTCTTGTTACCCCATGCAGCAATTAGACTGGAAAAATAGTTTCCACTGGCAGCTGTGAAACCTATTATTATTATTACTTTGCCTAACTGCCATGTTGGGGGGAGGGCTTAACACTCTCCTCCTTGTGTCTCCTCACAAGGGTCTCCCCCTGCCCAACAAACAGCAATTCATTGCTGAGTGGAAGGGGAGGCAGGATGAAAGTGTAGGCCCTGCTGGCTACATCTGGCCTACAGGCTGCAGGTGCCCCATCCCTGCTATAGGTCTTCTGCATGCTGTGCAGACTATATGCTTCTCACTTGCCACCCCATTCCGACAGTTTGTTTTAATCTTTTAAGTTAATCTTAGCATTTGTGTTTGATTACCTTACAAAAGCAATTAGACTAAGGATGCTCAGTGGGACTGAGTAAACATGCATAAGATTGGGCTGTTCCTCGTTTGGAGCTTTTTTCCTCCAAGCTAATGGTAATTATATGCCTGGTATTGCTAAGTGAAATACATTTCAATTGCTCTGCTGTTTTAAACTGGTTTCCTTTATTATTGAAGGCTCGCAGGTTATGGATGTTGGGTTGGATCTAGATTTCCCTGAAGCAGAGTTCTGCTTCAAGGACACTCTGCTGGAGGAAAAGACTAGGAATTTATTTTGTCAGTTTCTTCTTCCTCTTGAAAAACTGTTCCAGAGGATTGGGGGACCCTCTGGAACTATGTTGTAAGTATAGTGGTACGTCGGGTTACGAACTTAATTCATTCTGGAGGTCCGTTCTTAGCCCGAAACCGTTTTTAACCTGAGTTACCACTTTAGCTAATGGGGTCTCACACTGCCGCCGCGCCGCCACTGCACGATTTCTGTTCTCATCCTGGGTCAAAGTTTTTAACCCAAGGTACTACTTCCAGGTTAGCGGAGTTTGTAACCCAAAGTGTTTGTAACCCGAGGTGTTTGTAACCCAAGGTACAACTGTAGTTCTTGGAGCTGAAGAGGGAATTGATGAAAATTGCCTTCCCTCTGCTGGAATGGTAGTTCTTCCATTAACAGACAGAGCCTTTTTCTGTTTGCAGAAGGGCATGTCTGAACATCTTTTTATGGCTGTTGGAAGTTTACATATCCAGAATATGCAATAGCACTATGTTCTGTCAGTGTTGAGATTTCTTACTGCTTTCTGACATATTATACAATAATTGGCACTGTGCTTAATTACAAAATGCAATGTTAGAAGTGTGGAGAGGTGCAAAGAAGAGCTAATTTGTCCGTAGCTAGGGGGCGCAATTTGGACAGTTCTGCCAGGGGCGCAAGATCACCTAGCTATGGGTCTGGTGGTAGAGCATCTGCTTTGCATCCAGGACATCCCTGATTCAATCCTCAGCATCTCAGGGTACTGCTGACAAAGGCTATTGGTTTGAAACCCTAGAAAGCAGCTGTATATCAGTGTATACAGTACTGAGCTAGACAGTCTGACTTGGCATAATAAGACAGTTACGTATGTTCTTATTTTATATTTTGTGAGTGTAGATTTACAGTTGGACCTCAGGTTACAGATGCTTCAGGTTACAGACTCCACTAACCCAGAAATAGTACCACAGGTTAAGAACTTTGCTTCAGGATGAGAACAGAAATTGCGGCGCTGCAGCAACAGGAGACCCCATTAGCTAAAATGGTACCTCAGGTTAAGAACAGTTTCAGGTTAAGAACAGACCTCCAGCACGAATTAAGTTCTTAACCTGAGGCACCACTGTACTTATAACCAGTCCCTTAAGCGACTGAAATGTTTTTAACATCCAGTTCAAATCCTTTTCTTTGTATTAAACAAATGCAATAGCACAAAATTTAACTAATTACGTTTTGATGAATTGTATGAGGTACTGAGGAAGGCAAGAGAGCATTTTTAGAAGGCACCCTTGCACTCTCTTTGTAGACACATTCATTTGCAAGTAAGCCCCATTGACTTCAGTGGTACTGGTTGGCTTGTAGATAAAGTCTTTAACATTTCAACTGTCTTTCAGCTATTTCTCTTGTTTCTTAATTTTAGCCTTACACCTGAGATTGTCAGTACACCATCTTCCCCAGAGGAAGAAGAAAAATCCTTCCTTGATGCTGTGGTTCTGATCGATGACTCTGTGCCAACAACTAAGATTCAGATTAGGCTAGCAGATGGAAGTCGTTTAATACAAAGATTTAATCATACCCATAGGTAAGCTTAACTGTTTAACTGTACTGAAACATTGGATCTTAGTTCCAGATTATCACAACTTGTCATCTGAAGCTTATTGCAGTATTCGGAGCTGATGAGTGGTTTGTTTTTAAAGTGCAGAGCATATTGTATTGATCCAAAGACTAAAATCTACATTGTTATACTTTTGTCAATAGGATTATAGATATTCGGAACTTTATTATCCAGTCTCGCCCTTTGTTTGCCACCACTGACTTTGTGCTTCTGACTACATTTCCACACAAAGAGCTTACAGATGAAAGCCTGACACTACAAGAATCAGATATTCTGAACACTGTGATTCTTCAGCAGCTAAAGTAAATCTTGAGCCTTTCAGTGCAATATCGCTTCTGTGAATGGATACTGTTGCATATTGTTCCTCAAAAATGCTTCCAAGGAGAAAGGGGGGAAAATGACAGAGGAAAACTAACCGTTTCCCACTTTAATGGATCAATTGGCATTTAGTACTGTTCTGTCTTCCAGTGATAATTCGTCTGAATTGGAATTCAGAGATATGCTAATAAATATTAATTGATTTTTGTATTCCTTCAAAACAGCCTGTATAAACTGGTGTGAATTCAAGTACTTATTTTATTGGGTGGGGGTGAGGTGAGGGTTGGGGGTAATTTATAAGGGTGCAGAAGCCATTTTTGTAGAAAGAGAAAGGGCCTCTTTTCTGGTAAGACTTGAACTGTGGAAGAATTTTATGCTGCATCAGCTAACAGCCATTAAGAATTTAGGGTTGCAATCCTATGCTCCTTTATTTGAGAGCAAGCTCATTGATCTCATTGGGATTTTCCTCTGAATAGACACTAACAGGATTGCACTATTTTATCAGCTGAGATATGTGTATGCCCCATCGTATGAAATATTGGAAATATTCTGTTCATAGGTTGTCTTCCACATATCTAGCATAATATAAACACATTCTTTAATCTAGTGCTAGTGAGATATTTGGCCTGTTGCACAGCTCTTATGTCTGGGAATTCAACAATATATGGTGGGACGCCACTGTCTCTGCTTAAATAGAAGTCCAATTTGCACCTTATCGTATTCAAATATCTGGCCAATATGTTGCTTAAAGTAACTTAAAGTTTTAACATAAAGACAATTTGATCGATATCATTTCTATACAGATTTTTAATAGTTGGCTTAATTTGAATCCTGAGACTCTTTTTAGAAAAGTAGTCTTTTTGGAGAACCGTTAGCTATATATCTCATGCTCAGTATTATTTGATTGATGAAAAATGGCACTTCCAGTATAGCTTGTTGCTGTTTTTCAAAGCAAAAATGAAGAAGGGGGATACATTAAGAGAAGTGTGTCTTACGTCAAAATTGGTGTGTGGATTTTTTTTAACTATAAATATTTTTTCTGACTAATTTTGTGTTGGTCGATCATGTTTTTTTCCTTTTGATCTGTATAGCAGCTTCCCTTGAAATTCACACATGTATATATATATATATATATATACATTTCAGAGTTACAAACATCTCAAACAAATATTTGAAAAGGTTTAGTAGAACTTGGGGGAAGATTTTGTAAATCTAATGTCTGCATGATTGACCTAATTACAAATCCTCCTGTGGTAATCAATAAAAAGAATGTTTTAACTATATGGCTTCTACATGTTTGTCATATTTCATTTTCTTTAAAAAAAAAGTGGAAATGTGCCTGTGTCTGAGTATGTGCCTGCTGTGAATCTGAGGAACACGTAAGTGGAACCACAACACAGCTAATGGGTTTTAAGTTAACTTTTTGAAGACAATGGTGCTTGAGTGTAACCCATTGTAACCCAAGTGTTACCATTCAGATGAACTAGGTACATGCCCAAGATTCCCTGCCCCAGGACCTGACACAAGGGTAGCGCAATATTGTGTGAGTGTGTGTGTAGAGGTCTGAGGCATTGTGCTGCTGCTGCTGCTGCTGCTCCTAACGTCGCCAAGTAAGATCTATTTTACTCCCTCTTCTGCCCATCCTCGGCCTACTGGTGCTTCTAAAGTGGGTAGAACCACCACCTCTTCCTTTTGCAATTCAAATTCCAGCCTTGGGCCTTTCTGAGGTACTTAGAATACAGCCCAGCTGCAGACACTTATAGGCTTGTGCTGTAATGTGATTAGGAGAGGGAAAGAAAGCAATGTTTTCAAATGGCTGCTTGTGGGGTGAAGCTGAAGATAAATTTGTCTGGGTGGGATTCCTTAACTAACAAAGTGTCTGTTTCAATTTTAAAAAAAAAACATTTTTTTAAAGCCCCATGCTAACTTGAGTAGGCATGGCTTGTAAAATGTTAGCAACAAGCTCGTTAACTTTTCAAACAGTAAAGCGGTGAAAACCAGTCATACTGGAGAATAGTCCCTTTAACTTTCTCTTTAAATTTTCATCTCCACTCAAAGGGAGGTTAGGAGAAAGAAGCTTTTGTAAAGGGATGCAAACAGTTAAAAGCAGACAGGACAGAAGCACCTTTAACATTTCATTTCTACTACAAGCCAAGCTGTGTGGTGAAGGCTGGAGATGGAGGACAGTGCAGGTAAAGTAAAGTTTTTGCTTTACATTAACCAAAACAAAATCTGTTTTTCTAAGTCACTCACTAGATATTTTATTAATGTATTCATTTTGTTTAAATAAAAATAAGTGTGGTCTTCTTGGTTTAGCAGCCAGCAAGCTTCTCAAGAGGTCCTTACCTTGAAATAACCCTTGAGGCCTAACTTCCTACCTTTCTCGCTTACCAAAAGGGAACTTTACCTCATATGCCTTAAAGCATTTCTGGCTAAATTCATTTTGAGAGAATTATCAATTATTATAAGGCCTTTTGTTTTGGTCAAATACCAAAGTTAGAAATAATCCAAATTACAGCATTTGTGACTTGCAGAATTTGGTGTTCATGATTTCTTCTGAGCTAAACCTGGAGAAGATTAACTGATAAATCAGTTAGTCAGGGATAGGAATTGTTAAGTAGCATTGGTCCCATGATTAACCAGTACTGCTTCACTTGGATTTAAGCCAGTCTACATGAAAAGGTGCCATCCAGCTTGGAGGCTGTTTTCAACCTTTAGTCTCTTGCAAAACCATTAATGTAGATGAACACAGCCCTTGTTAGTGCAATGAGCATAAAAAATTAAATAGAATTAACTTTAAATTAGGCAGGCTTTTTGGATAAGAAGGATATTTCAGCTGAATTCTTGCTAATTGTTTAACAACTTCAGTAGAATGTTGCATATTACTATCAATTTCAGTTTTTAATAAAGTTGATTTAGCATTCTCCCCTGTCCAAAGGGCCTCTTTGATATCTGTGTCAATGTGATTTCTTATTCCTGTCACAGTGCTACAGTGACATAAGAAGTTAGGTCAGCTGATCACCTCTCTGCCAAATACCTATTAACCATGAAACTCTTTAAAACCACTGTCAGGATACTTTAAAGAAGCTGCCTACTAATGATGGGATATCATGTGTGGCAAGTATGACTCTATGGGTGCTCATTCAAAAATATCCAGGAACTTAAGCTTGTGCTTTAAGATTGTACATGAAGCGCATACACAGGAATAAATAGCACGGGAGAGGGAGGGAGGAATGCTTATAATTTCCTGCATGTCACTCCTTCATGATTTTATTAGGTGACATGAAATGGCAGAATTCATAATCACATTGGTGTGGTGCAAGATACAACACAGATGACTTACATGCTTTTGATACTAGGAAAATTCATGAGGAATTTAAAACATTTTAGCAATCTTTATATTCTCCAGTCCCTACAAATTAATCTGACACAAAAAAACTTATATCAGTTATTATCTACAGAACAAAATATCTTCCTAAATTCTAGAATTACTGAAGATGAAATCAATAAAACTTGTGATGGTGAGATCATCTCAAATAATTTTTCTTACAAAATTGTTGTCAACTCTTATAGACCAATCAATTTGTTAAATCAAGATAAAATCAAGATAAAAAAATTCATAGCTGTACAGTCATACCTCATGTTACGTCCGCTTCAGGTTGCGTGTTTTCGTCTTGTGTCCCACAGCAACCCAGAAGTACCGGAATGGGTTACTTCCAGGTTTCGCCACATGCGCAGAAGTGCCAAATCGCACTGCGCACCTGCACATGTGCGACGCTTCAAGTTGCAGGCTTTTCATGTTATGGATGGGCCTCCAGAACGGATCCCGTCCGTAACACGAGGTACCACTGTACTTACTAATCACTTGAGTACAATCCTACCATCATTGGCCCATCAAGATCAAGTGTGGTATATTAAGGGTAGGCAAATATCAGATCCAATTCACAGACTATTAAATATTATATGGCATAGCAAACAACATGGAATACCTTTAGCTATTTTAAAATTACTATAGATGCATTGAAAGCTTTTGATTCATTAAACTGGTCTTTTTAAACTGCAGCATTAGAATGGTTTCATTTTAGAAGTAGATTCTTAAAGACTATTCACAAAGTATATTATAAAAGCATAGCCAGCATTAGACTAAATGCCTTTGAAAATGGCTACATTAAAATTGGAAGAGGTACTAAACCAGACTGTTGTCTTGCTATGGAACCTCTGGCAACAGCAGTGAGGTTTCATAGTAAGAATTCAGTCATTAAGTGTTCTGAAATGGTTGGTGTACAACAGCGATGTCCAACTGGTCGACTGTGATTGACTGGACAATCCCTGGATGATGATCGCAGTTGATCGTAGGATCCCTATTGAACTATGATAGTGATAAGCAGCGGAGTTTAAGTGCCCCTCCCGCCTCGTGCCATCGGTCTTTTCCTCCGTTGTGTCAAATGGGTGTTTTGCCAACTGGTTTGAAAACGAAAATAGTTGTTACCGTTGTAAAATAAAGCTCCTCCTCCCTAAAAAAGCTCAGCAACTTTGACTTTGCAGTCTTTTGGGAGGTGGACGTGTCTGGTGTACAACATAAAAGTTTGTTTGTAGTTTATGTAGCTCTTTTGATTTCAGATCCAATTTCATCCATTGCTAAGATTTAAACTTTATTAATTCAATATGGACATCTATCTGGCTTCTCAGTCAAATACTCTAAAGTACATTCTAAGAATTCCTCAGTTTCAATCACCTGGCAACTACGTGTGGCTCAATAATCAAGGTCTTTTTATATCTGTAAGGTGTTGCTTATATCTCTGTGTCTTAATGTAATATATTTTGTACTGTAATATTTCTGGGCATCTATTTAGTAGAAATCACTTCTGTTGTTCAAAGGTTCAAGGATATTTGATGGTTCCATTTACTATACAAGTGATTAAAGATACCTGGAGTACTGAAGGCCCTTGACCAGTGCTAATCAAGGCTATATTTTCAAGGCTGACTGTTTATACTCAAGGCTGACTGCTTATCAGCTCGCTACTGACAATACACTTTATCTGGTATATTGTAAAATACGTGTTCTTCTGTAAAGCTGATGTTAATAGCCTGAGGCTCAAACTACACATGACACGGTGGCAGATCTCTGTGTTCGAACTTGAATCTGCCCCAGGCACATAGAAAGCAGAGTTGGGAGAAAAAGCAATGGGGTTTTCCTCACCTGAGGCCTCACATGTCTGATCCCAGAAGTGAATAAATCTGGGATAAAAGCACACAAGCAAAGGGGCTGCAGAGGCTTAAGCAGCAAGCAAGGAGAGTGTTCCTCACATTTCACCCGCAATCTCCCTTTCTGCTCTTTAAATTGGGCTGCCTATGTCATTGCAATAGTTTCAGGTTAAAAGATGTGTAGTTTGAGCCCAAGTAAGGATGGTGTAGTGGACAGCGTGTTAAATGTACAGCCGTACCTTGGTAGTCAAACGCCTCAGTTGTCAAACAAATTGGCTCCCGAACATCGCAAACCCGGAAGTGAATGTTCTGGTTTGTGAACGTTTTTTGGAAGCCGAATGTCCAACGTGGCTTACGCGGCTTCTGATTGGCTGCAGGAAGCTCCTGTGCCTTGGTTTTCGGACTGTTTCGGGAGTCGAACGGACTCCCAGAATGGATTAAATTCAAGAACCAATGTACAACTGAACCCGTGATGTGAAATTACAAAGAAAGCTAGAATAAAGGTAAAGGGACCCCTGACCATTAGGTCCAGTCGTGACCGACTCTGGGGTTGCGGCGCTCATCTCGCTTTATTGGCCGAGGGAGCTGGCATACAGCTTTCAGGTCATGTGGCCAGCATGACTAACCCACTTCTGGCGAACCAGAGCAGCGCATGGAAACATCGTTTACCTTCCCGCCGGAGTGGTACCTATTTATCTACTTGCACTTTGACGTGCTTTTGAACTGCTAGGTTGGCAGGAGCAGGGACCGAGCAACGGAGCTCACCCCGTCGTGGGGATTTGAACTGCCGACCTTCTGATCGGCAAGTCCTAGGCTCTGTTGTTTAACCCACAGTGCCACCCGCATCCCAAAGCTAGAGTACTTGGTTTTAAAGGAGAATGTAAGAACAGTAAGCTGTTGGAATGGTGCAAATTATTTGGACAGGGCCAGCCCAATACATTTTGGCGCCTGAGACAGACCACAAAATAGTGCCCCCCTCCCCACCAGGGAAGAAGGGTTGAGGGAAAATACACCAGGAACAAGCAGGGAAAGATCTACATCGGGAACTGCTGCCCTTGTGGATTTTGCCGCCTGAGATGGTCGCCTCACCTTGCCTCCTAAGTGGGCCGGCCCTGCATTTGATACAAAGTCTGTGACAGGGTGTGGAATCGTTTTCAGCTGAAGGCCTACAGCCCCTCCTGGGGAACCTTCTGGGAGCTGCATAGGTAGGCAAGGTCAGAGGCAAAAGTGGGTGGAGCAGTAGCCTTTATTTTGGTCATCCTGAAGTCAGAGGTTTCAGCACATCCAGCCATGCCTGGATCACATGGAGATCCAGGCATGCAAAAGGCATTATCACAGTTCGGGAGCATAACCTAGCCAAGCAAAACACACAAGGAAGGTGTGAAGCAGGGCCAGCAGTCTGGTGTGGCCTGAGTGGGAGAGAGTCTGCAGTGAGTCCCCTGAGTTGGCTAGAGAGCCCTGGAGGGTCATGTATGGCCCTAAGACCTGAGGTTCCCCACCCCTGCCATATAGGAAGAGCAGGAAAAATGTACTGGGTCTACATATACTACAAATTGTTCCTGGGATGGGAGAGGCTGAACCCTTTAGTTCAGGCACTGGGGACTTCAAGGTTGGATTATTGCAATGCACTGTGTGTAGGGCTTCCCTTTCACTTGGCCTGCAAACCCCAGTTAGTGCAGAATGCTGCAGCCCAGTGCCAGGCCTAATTTAGTGTGTGGGGTGGAGGTTCCCATTGCTGATTGAAATAAAACAAGGTAGGGTGCTTTAACTTTTCCACCACAGGACATTTCAAAAGTTGCCTGGGCACACGCCATTCAGCCACTGTAAAAAGGCAGTACATTCAAGTGTTTCCTGAGTTCAGATTTTTCCTGGAAAATGTTTGCATACTGTATGTCCCAATTCTCTTGAAGAAGCAATGAGCCCAGAGATGGTTTTAATGTTTGCTAGTCATACTTGCCATGTAGTGTTTGCATTCAGATAAAGACTGCTTGATAGAACACCTGCATAGAACAAACTTGCAAAAGGCATGTTCCAAGTTTTCACACTGTGTGTGCTCTGAGGCAGTTCTTGTAGCCTGTTTACTGTGCTGAAGTCCACAGGAGGTTGGATGGATTGTGCTCCTCCTCACTGCACATAGGTCCAGAGCACCTAAGTTCCCCACTGCGTGGTCTCAGGAAGGTCATGAGACAGCAGAGTTGGTGGAGCATTAGAACATGGGACTCTCACGGTTGTGGGTTCAAGCCCCACATAGGGCAAAAGATTCCTGCACTGCAGGGAATTAGACTAGATGACCCTCGTGGTTTCTTCCAACTCTACAACTCTGCGATTCTATGAGGAGGTCTCTAGCCAATCAAAACTCAAGGCCAGGTGACAGAGCTGACCCTCGTCAAAAATGGTTGTGATGTTTCCCAGGAAATGTAAATTTAGATTTAATCCCAATTACAAAGAGTCAGACACGACTAAACAACAACAACAACACCCACGGATGGAGCTTTCTGTTTCTTTCCCAGAGTTAATAGCTAACTAGTGGTATATGCTTTCATTAGTTATAGTAAAGGTTCTGTAGACTTTTGTGGTAGACAATTTCCTACTGCTGTGGGAGGCAGTTCTGCCAGTGTAGCTTTTCCACGTCCCTTTGCAATTCATTGCTCAGAGAGCAACACATAGTTGTAGGACACGTGCAGTAACTGAGCTACAGGGCAAACGGGGTGCTCCCTGTGGCTTTGCTAAATCTGACCACCCCTGGCTTATCTAGTTAATGCTCCTGTTATCTAGTTAATGTGGCCTGCCAGAGGTTTGAAGGAAGTCCACAATGAAGTGATAGCTCTCCTCCAATGTTTGCCAAGTGGTGATTGTTATTAATTAGCTAAGCAGAGCTTGCAAGTTCTGAGGCACTTCTCCTATAGACAGACAGTGAATGCATTATGCACACAAAATGGCACCATCTGCACACAAGATGGAGGTACCAGGAGGCTTTGGAGGTGGGGGTGAAGCCCCAAGGTTTGCAGAAGCACAAAAAAAAACATGTCAGGGTAGAAAACTCAAGTGGAGCAGGGGAAGAGACCAAAACCAGCGTACTGAGGACAGATCATGGTCCATGTGCATGGAATGCTGACTGACTGGGGAAAAATTGAAGAGGAGGAGGAGGGATGTAATGGAGTATTCTGGAAGTGGGTGAGGCTTGCTGGCTGTAGCCCTGAATAGGAACTATCCACACTACAATAGTACCTTTTCACTAGTGCCTTTTGAATATCAGGTGCTAGGGGGCAAAAAATGAGAGGGCTCTCAGAAAAAATGAGAAATAAATACATGCCTGCTTCTGTGTTTCCCAGAAGCATTGGCTTGGGAATGCCTGGAAATAAGAAACATAAACCACGTAAAAGGCTTGGGAATTTTCCTTCCAATTGCAACTGGGGAAGTCAGTGTCCAGTTGAACTTAGGAAACATCTATGTATCAGTAATTAATAAGCAGATTATTATGGCCTATGTTGCTAGTTCATAAGTTAAAAGATGACTTTGACACTGTTGGTCTTCTTTTCATGAATTGCACTGAAAAAGCCTTTGTATGTTCTCGGGTAATTTGGACAGAAGAGCCTTGTAAACTGAAGTTATTGCAGGTTAAGTAAACAGGAGGGTTCCGTTCTTCATATTAGGCATACTGGTGTAGTTCTGTTGACTTTAAAGATGAAAGGGTCAGGTGCCAGATGGGAATTAGCCAGAGTGGGGTTACTATTGTCTATTGGTACTCTAGGGCATAGCTGTCAACTTTTCCCTTTTCTTGCGAGGAATCCTATTCGGAATAAGGGAGTTTCCCTTAAAAAAAGGAAAACGTTGACAGCTATGCTCTAGGCGAGAGAACATGGTACATATTTTTAAAATATTTTGCTGTAATAGTATGCTCAGTTTCTGGTAATATACAATATCTAAGGTCACTTAGATGGGCAATTTCGGTTTGGTGGCTTTCTCACTTTACCAGTTTTAAATTCCTGTTTCTGTGCTTTGAAACACAGCTGCGGCCATTGCCACCAGCCGAGCAGCTTTAATGAAAATTAATCATTTCACTGCAATGTCTTTATTAAAACTCGTAAGTTTAATAAACACATTTTTGTATGTGGTTTTGACAAATATACACATTTTACAAGCCATTTGGAGAGTGACAGTTTTGGAGGATGACAGTGTTTTGGATCATAATCATGTTTTGAAAATTGCGAATTAGGTAGATTTGCCTTTAAATACAAACTGAGTCAAATTTGTTCTCCATCCCTACTTCCAGTAAGCCTATTTACTGAGCATGTCATCTGATTTCAGTGCATCAAGGAACTGTTATCCCACACTTCCCAGTGCTTTTCCTCATCACTTTCCTTATCGCAAAAAACCCCATTTTTTTGAGAGAAGCGGATTTGTTGTGCGAGACCTCAAAATCAACTTTAATTGCACAACCTGAATTTGCCAGTATGTGGTTGAATCCCAGCCAAAAATATGGTATTTTGTAAGCACCCTGTTTTTTGTTCCCTGACCGTGTTGCTACATGATTATAAGCAAAACATCCCACCAGCTGTTTGCTCATGAGCAAGGATAGCGCTTTTTCTGAGTTTTGCCCAAGATCATTATTTGCATCCCCATGGCTGAGTTATTTATTTATTTGCTTGATTATATATTTCACAAGACTGATCAGACACCTTTGCAAAGTGATTGAAATATTTTATTGAAGAAAATGTAATCTGAAATGAACAGAAATAAACAATGTACACATATACACCTCATTTGGAGAAATGTGAAGGTTGGAACATGATACATTTAAGAATCTCGAATGCCAGCATATAGTAGCCTTACATAAGCACCATCCCTGCCTGCATAAGCTTTTCATCCTCTTCCAAAGATCAGGACAAGTTTTGTAGCAACTGCCCTGATGACGCTAAATCATAACCCCTTTTTGTCTGTTTGTCTGCAAGTTTTGTTTGCGGCATTATGCAACCAGCTTCTACAGAAAGAGATAAAGTAACCTCTCCGTCAGCTCAAAAGCTTGGTCACTTATTTACTTACTTACTTGCAATACATATATACATATATTTAACCAAATACCTATGGTAAAAAACAACAACACAGAACATTCAAACAGATTAAACAACCATTGGTTTAAGCAACAGTTCCCACCCCATTTTTCACCTGTTGCAGCCCATTCACTCCCCCTCTGCCTCTCACGCAAGGAGGACTTCACCCTGTGACAACAGACTCATGCTGGGACTTAAGACCTTTCATCCCTATTCTGCAATCCATTCAGGCTCTTATCTTGAGCAGTATTTTTTAATACTTATGACTGGTTGCCTACAGGTATCCACAGCAAGAAGCATCTCACCCCTTGTCTATAGAAGCAACTGGGCAAAAAAGCAAACACAAAATAAAAAGATGGTGTCAATAAGGCCCAGATGCTTTTTCTCTCCCCTTCTCAATCCTGACAAAAATCACAGGCCTCAAAATCAGTAGCGGGATATACAGGTGATTTGCTGGTCTCTTCCATCTCTCTTGTGCTTACCAGGCAGCACAAAACTGTGTTCTCCGAACACACGTTCCTCACATTGACACCCCTACTATGACTCAAAAGCTCCACTGGAGACCCAGCAGTAGCACATAGAGTAGATATGTATAGTATTTCTTATTATTTTTGAGCCTATAAAAAAAGGAAACATTTTCAATACAACCATATTAAGCAACATAGTTTCTCCCAGCCCTCATTATTCCTCCTAATGCATTCCATTGCCATCATTGCATGAATTTTTTTACCCCTGTGGGGACCAAATACACAAACAACATTTTTCTTCCACACATTCATAGGCATTTTAATCTGTACTTGAAATCAATGTCACTTGCAGGTTGTAAAACACCAAGTCCGACCCGCGATTGGTCTAAAGACGGGCATGTCACATTCTTGTCAAGAAGCTCCACTTCAAAATAAGATAGCAATAAAGTCAAAAATTGTTTAATTTCATGAACGGCCAATAATCTTCCAGGACATTTTGCAAGTCCCATTCCAAAAGGCATATAATAATATTTTAATTTGCGACCATTGTGGTAAAAAGTGGTCTTTTCCTTTCCATTTTCCTCAACATAGCGGTCATACTTGTATGTCTGCAAAAAAAAGTCCAAAATAATGCAGTTTTAAACTCAACATCATTTAGGAAACATAAGATTATTTCAGATTTGCAAATGAAATATTAATGTGTGTTCATCTTCCTTAATACTTTAAATTGGATTTGTATACGAGTTCCTCCAAAAGCTTGAGTTGCCAAATGTTCTACCATTCTTTTTCAATAAAGATAAAATAAATTCATCTGTTAATTATTGAAATACAAAATAAATTACAGCTAGCAGTTCTGTAATTATTAAAGTATTAATCAACTCTTTTGTGCTCATGAAATTGGAAAAGGAGAGGGAACATTTTTAATCATAATTTTTTACCAAAGTTTCTGCTTGTTTGGCATACAACTGCTGGTGCTAAATGTTCCTTCCTTGCTTCACTCCAGAATGCCTTTTAAAGAGCTCTGGAATTCATCTAGCAAAACACCAGCACTTGTGTGCAATAAGAGGCAACAATATTGATGTCAAGTGGTTGGCTGCAAGCACTAAGGCAATTCTGCTGATGTGCGCAGCTTTGTTTTGAAGCTGTCAATTACTCACCAGGGGGTCAGAGTAGATTTCTGGATCAAAATGCAACAGCTGGGGATAAAGAGCTATGGTGTCATCTTTGCGGATATTGTAGGAGTTGCTGCCTAATTGCAAAACGAAATCTTCCTTAGCAACTCTGACTGTCATAGATGCACTGGAGAGCCTTATTGCTTCCTTGATAACACTATCTGTGTAGGAAAGAAAGAAAGAGAAACCTTCAACCTAGATACAGTATACACAGGTGTGCTGCTGCTCAGATTGCAAAATTCAAAGTAATGTGATGGACACAAATAAAAGAAAGTCAATGGGGAGAACAACAAAATTCCTTGGAATATGTATGCTTCCACCAAACGCTATTGTAGTTAGAAAGAAACTGATTGTTGTCACATATTTAGGATAACATGACTGTAACTAAGAGCATTAGAGAACTGATCAGTTTCAATCATATAATGGTTCCTAAATATTGGAATATGTTATTTTATCGTTAGTATGTAAAAGTAGAGGGTTCAGGTTAAGCAACTATACCTAATATAGGCATATCATCCAGCTGTTTCCGGTTCAAAGAAATAGGTTTCCTGGTCGAGTCTATCTTTATCTCAGCATCTTCTAACACCCGTTGCACCTCTTTAATAGCTGCTTCCATTGCTTTTGGATTCCTGAAATTAAAAAAGTACAATTTTTAAACTTTTTTTTTTACTTTTACTTTTTTACCTGAAACCATAGTACAATTATCACTATAATCTAGTCCATGCAATTAGTGCAAGAAAAAGAAAGTGCGAGTCATTGTCTGCAGGTGCATCCAAAAGCAGGGGAGAGTTCCAGGCAGGCCTGAATTATCAAGGATGGCATGATCATCTAGTTGTATCTTGGAGGCTTTGAGAGATCCAAGCTGGGATTGCCTGCTCTAGGTACCCTGGCCCTAGCACTGAATGTTGCTTTTCATACCAACTCAGTATGAAATGACCACTTTGAACCACACCCTCCAAACATGTAACACCTACCTAAGTAACTTGCTTTTGGCCGAACCCTCATGCCCGTCCCCACTCCTGGGAAATATACAAGCAGGACATCAGGGCAATAGCCATCTTCAATTACAGTTGTACCTCGGGTTATAGACGCTTCAGGTTACAGACTCCACTAACCCAGAAATAGTACCTCGGGTTAAGAACTTTGCTTCAGGATGAGAACAGAAATCACGTGGTGGCGCGGCGGCAGCGGGAGGCCCCATTAGCTAAAGTGATACCTCAGGTTAAGAACAGTTTCAGGTTAAGAATGGATCTCCAGAACAAATTAAGTTCTTAACATGAGGTACCACTGTATTTGTTTGTCCCCAGAATCTAGTTTTTAGATGTGCATCGCTTCTGAACATGGAGCTACCATAACTAAGGACAACTCTGGGATAGCAGAGGGAGAGGTAAAAAGAACAAAAGAAATAAAGCTGCAGTCTTCATCCCACTCACCTGGGAGTAAGCCCCATTGAATTCAATAGGACTTACTTTTGAGTAGACATCATTAGGCTTGCACTGTCCAAGACCAGTGCAGGGAAATGCAGCTCATTAGCAGCGACATGTCCACCATGTTACGTTCCATCTGGTAAATGGTAAGCCAAAGTCTGTAGCATGGGAAATGTAGCTACTTACCTAATAAGAAAGAATAAAGTCCAAAAGGTTGCAGGTATTGTGTTAGACTGTGAAGCCCACAGAACTGCAAGGTGGGTCTTTGCTTTTTCCTTTTCGTCAAAAGTGGAGAGAGTATCATTGAAGAACATGCGGAGGGAAATGAGCTCAGAGATGTTGTTTCTTTTTTTAAGGGTCTTGTGGAGCAGAGCATCAGCTAGCTTCTCTCGTGCACTGTGGGCACTTTTGAACAGGTGGATTGGTAGGCCTGCCACAAGGGCCGGAAAGACTTGGTCAAATGCCTTGAAGTTCTCCAGGGTACTGAGGATAAATGCTCTGTGGGCTTCTTGGTTGGCAGAAAGGCCCTTGTCATGGCCCACTGGGTTAAAATCTGTGCCAAACAGTGTTAGAAACCCAGCTTCAAACATCACACGGCAGCAGAATTCATAAAGTTTATCAGTTACCCAGTCACTGGAGTCAATTCTCGATGCATTTGGTTCTACCATGACATAGTGCAGGTTTTCCATCATGGACTCAGCGAGAAAGGTTAAGGCATTACCCTGCAGGTTTCTGGTGAAGGTCTGGTGTATATTCTCAGTGGTGTTTCCATCATCTGGGTCAATACTACCATGTCCAAATGCCTGTTGTGAAAAAATGGGGAATGTTACAATTTATTCACAATTTATTATTTATCCGATCCCTTCCCCCTGCCCACACCTCTGCCTGCTGGCATGTGGGAGCAAAATAGTTATTCAGGCAGGCAGGCACAGCCCTTTGCATCTCATAGGGTACCATTTATGAAAAGCATTCCACCTCTGAGGGCCTTTGTTGGGAGGCTGCACCTTGAGATACAGCTGAAAAGCTTCTGTGTCTAAGCAGAAAACTGCCTGCAGCGCTTTGGATGCTGCCCTAAGTGAAGAATAATTTACAAGTGAAATCAGAGGCAAAATATTTTCTCCATAATTTAGTACAGGAATAGAAATTATTAAGCATGGATGTTGATGGATGTTGACAGATAAAGTATGACTACTTAGAACCCCTATCCAGTATCCATTTAAAGCTTTGTAATTGTCTCTAAGAGGAGTTGGAACAGGCTGTAGTTTTGCCAAGGAGGATGGCAAAATGATATTAAGTACTAAATTTGAGAGTAATCCTAAATCTTTTCTTCCAGATTACGAAATCCATCATTTTAATAGCTGTCTGGTGAAGATGGTTTATGTTTTACGGAGGACAGTGAAGCCAATTAACCGTCCAAACTTGCTGTTACCAATACTGAGCAATGCACGCACGCACACACACACACATACACCCTGTAGAAATGTACTTCAGCTTTCATAAAAACATTCCAAATTTCATAGAAGTCAATAGATAAGGCTTGGACACTGAACCAGTAATCCAGAGCATACTTGACTGGAAATAAGTACCACTGAGGGCACCCTCTTTTCCATGCTTACTTTGAAGAAAGCCCTACTGGACTCATTGGACCTTAATCTAGGTTAGCGTGGATGGAAATGGAGCCTGAATCAATCAGATTTAGGTCATGGTAAGACTGATCTGGTGGAACGTTAATCTGTGCATTGTTGCTGCCAATATGTATGCATTTACTTCAAATTAAAATTAAACTTACCTAGACATCAAAACAAATCAATTCACAGCAACTATATCGTAAACTAATATCTATTCCAGCAATCTGTGGTTTACAATCCTATACATGTTACTCATGAGTAAAGCCTAGGAATTTAAATGGGGCTTGCTTACTGCCAAGTAAGTGCACAAAGACTGCAGCTTAATTTTCTTAAATGGACCAATATTGATTCATTTAAATATGTACTTAAAATCAATTTTCATGTACATTAAGGAAGGATTTAAGGCTCACTGTGGAGACAGTTATATTACTGAGATATGGATATTAAGGGAAACTAATTACAACTTAATGAGAACTTTAGGCTCCACTTCCAATTGCACTTTAAAAAGGTAAGAAGGTTCTCCCTTAGCTCCATTAGGATCTGGCATGGTTTGGCAGCCCCAGAAAGAAGAGGAGAAGGAAAAACACGGAGGAACAGATGGGGGGGGAGGGCTGGACGGCTAACATGACTCCACATAAGAAAGAAGGGGTAGAAGATCGGCTGGCTCTCTCCACTATCCCTCTTATGGAGCACAGAGCCTCAGCAGGGAACTGGGAAGATTCAACCAGTCAGAGACAGAGGCTGATCAGGGCAAGGTGACGTTGAAGCTGGAGACAGAGGGGCAGGACACAGTCTTGTCTCCAATAACCAGGTGCCACTATCATAGGTAGGATCAGGCACATCTGCACAGATGGAGCATCCATGTGCAGACGTGGTAGCATCATAGTGTGAGATAGTCTTGTGAGAGAGCTCACTCCAGATCTTTAAAAGTTGGTGGGAGGAGCACTTCAACTGTCAGGGCACATTCATAGCTTCCATTCAGTTATGAACTTCTGGTCTCGCTCGTGTACCTTGGAAACTTGACTTCTGGAGCTTGGGCTTGCTGCCAAGCCTGCACTGTTACTAGTCTGAGTAAAGATCATTTCAAGTAAGAGTCAATTTCAATCTGGTGGGTGGGGAACCTCCGGGCCCTAGGCCAAATTTGGCCCAGCAAGTGCCCCAGTTTGGCCTGTGACGTAAACTACATCTCACTTGTAATGTCGGCTCAAATTTGCTGTTTGGTGGCACAACTTTTATATTGGGTATTTCTCCCTTCTTGGGGCATTTTAAGTTCAGTAAGCTGATATTTGTTTAGCTTGCTCTGTTGTTTTAAGATGCCCAATAGTCTATTTTTGTACATATTTTGTTGCTGCTGATTTTATTTCATATTCCATAATTCTGATGTCTGTATAGATGAAGGATAGACCATGAATATTTTTAACAGGTAAAGTTAAATGCTACCTTTGCAGAGATTGCAAAATGGAACTTTTTCCAGTCCAGGTGTCTTCCGTGTCCCATCACTGCATGATATGAAAAGGGGTCAGTGAGAAAATGAACATATTTTCCAGCCAATTTGCAAGTAAAAATGGGACCATATTTTTTTTGTCTTGTCCTGAGGAAGTTGAGAGGATTGGCACCAAACTGCAAAGCACAGCCAAGATACGGCAGTAGCCCATTCTCCAAGGGTGGCTCACTTGGACGTCTGCAAAAGGCAATATATACAAGGTGAAGATTATGGCTGTAAATTAATATACGACCTTCAAATCTGCTGCGCAAGAATCTATTTATTACACACATCCATCACTGCTAGAAGGAATTGCCCTCCTCTGAGTAATAAATGCGCTAAGAAGGCAGTAGATAACTGGCAAATAATGAGTTTGGTACAATACAGAAGCTTGTTATAGCCCTGATAATGAGAATGCATCAGACACACTGTAAATCAAATTTGATGAAATTTACCTTTGCTTTTAAACATATCACTTCTACCTTGTTTACTCTTGGTTGGTGTGTCTTTTTATTTTAAATAGAAATTGTAGTTCATAGCAAACTATGTTTACCTGGATAAGTTTTATTACCAAATGAATATTACAGAGCATGCATGTGTGTTGGGCAGAGTTGAGATATAAATACGTATTTTTAAATGTATTTTCTATGTGAAAGAAGCCACCTCTGAGAGTCTGCTAAGCCCAGACTTGGCAGCTGGTTTGCTGCAATAGATGCAATATCTGTTTGGTTTGAGTGCTCTGCCTTGTTTGCTCTTTGGAACAATAGATCTACTAGTATTGCTGCTGTGTGTGCGTTTGTGTAGAAATCAAGCCTGCCAGCTTTAACTGTGTTGACTGTTCTGCATATCTACTACTCAACTACTGCTCTGATTTCAGAGCGAAGATTCTCATGCAAAAGCAGCTGCTTGCATGCATAGCCAATGCACATGTCCACATTCACATTTTATTGTTAATTCAAGCCTCCTTGAACAGCCTGGTTGAATCTTTAGACGCCTACACAGATGTGTTCTCTCCCTCATCCAGTCATCAATAGTGATGCACATGTAAAACAGCAAGTAGGGAAAATTTAATGCAGTATTGTGGAACATTACTGATCATTAATCTCATGGGCAATCAAATAATCTGAACCCATCAAAGAAAGATAAACGAATTATTGTTGGCTTCTTTCACACTTAGAGCTTCATATTTGAACCAAGGTTGTAATTTGGGGCAAGGAACGGAAAGCACATGCTGAATTGCTATGTCTTTGGATATATTCCTCCATTTGGATGTCTGCTGCAGATTACATTTTAGTAGTACAACTTCTTATCGTTCAATAGAAAGCACACACAGATAACATTCATCTCTCTCTCTCTTTAATCTAACGAGCAAAAAACAGAAACAGTATAATGACAATGTAGGAAAAGTCATTAAGCATCCTGTTTACATTATGCAGACCAAAGGAACAACAATGCTAGCCACTTCTGATAAATTAGACACTCTTTATTCCAATTCACATAATTAATTAGCTGACACAGATATGTTGCATGCATTTGTTCCTTTTCTTTATATTTATTATGTGCCTAGTTTAAGTAATCGGGAGCCTCTCACCTTTTTTGGAAAGCATGTAGACATAAAAAGTGAACCATTAAATAAATAAACAAACTAGATACCACTAAACCAGACTATTTTTGTTAAACATACTAATTTTATAAAATTATACATATGTTATATAATTATACACATTACTAATATATGAAAATATAATATATATCATTAATTTTAATTAACAAACACAAATGCTAATGTATTATGATTTTAAACAGAGAAGAAAACTTCATGAAATAATATATGAAAACAATCCTTCTTACCTCCTCCTTATTCCCAGAACAAGCCATAGCATTAAGCACAGAATCACCACTATTCCCCATATCAAAAGCAATGAAACCATTTCAGACAATTATAGTGAAATGTCAAGTATGAAACAATGGTTTACACTGAAGCCCGAGACTGATATAGAAGACGACAAAGGGCCACTTTTTATATTCAGCAGGAACACCTATTCACTTAACTGTACTAAAGTAACCCGTGTAAGCTATTAATTAACCATTTCTGGACAAAATTTCTGTGTCTGCTGTTGGACCAAAATCTATGTAAAGACTAAGAGAGAATTGGATTAGATACCTCAGATGGTGGCCTTGAGCTGATAACCACAGTGTCAGTGAGTGGCCAAAGTAATCAAAGAGCTTTAATAACTGATAATGTAAAGGTCTCTCAGACATGTTTTGATCTATTATGTAGATTTAGCAAGTACAGTTTATAGTTCAGTTTTAGCTGTAAGTGAATTAGCTGTTTAATGACCTTACCTCTGTTGTGTTGCCAAGTTTTGATTTCAATTTTTTGTTGTTATGGAAACAGGAGTGGCTAAGGATAAAAGTGATAGGTTGGCATGGGTCCAAGATTCAGTTTGATGAGTCACAGGAGGAGCCTAGCTGAATTGCTGATGCACTGAAATACCAAAGTCATTGCTAGATTAATGCTGATGCAGGAGAAAAACATTCTCATGTAGCCAATAGTGCTTATCCTGTTGAGTTTGTTCAGCTAATTTTTTCTGATTAATTTCTGGAGGTGTAGTGAAACTGAGGGATGCGGGTGGCAATGGGTTAAACCACAGAGCCTAGGACTTGCTGATCAGAAGGTTGGCGGTTCGAATCCCCGCAACGGGGTGAGCACCCGTTGCTCGGTCCCTGCTCCTGCCAACCTAGCAGTTCGAAAGCACGTCAAAGTGCAAGTAGATAAATAGGTACCGCTCCGGCGGGAAGGTAAACAGCGTTTCCGTGCGCTGCTCTGGTTCACCAGAAGCGGCTTAGTCATGCTGGCCAATAAAGCAAGATGAGCGCTGCAACCCCAGAGTCGGTCACGACTGGACCTAATGGTCAGGGGTCCCTTTACCTTTACTTTAGTGAAACTGATGCTCATCACACTAGGAAAATATCTAGAAGCAACTAGGTAAATTATGATTACCATGAGCAATTCTCACTCCTTAGCATGCACAAACTTGGGGGGGGGGGTAAAATAACAAAAGAATTGGATAGGTGCCTGGATTCAAAATGTGGGCTAAACTCACTGTCCAGCAGAAGAGAGCCGCCAGTAGCACAGTTTAAACTCTCAAAAGTTTAGCAGTATTAGAACATGGAAATATAGGCTGTTAGACCCTTTTATCCCACTTGGTTGCATAAACACTCCCCTCTTTCTGCCTCTCTTGCAATGAACAGATCACACATTGTTAAGTAAGTTTAAAATTCTTTACTTACAAAACATTCCAAAGGTCAGGTTCATGCATTTATCTAAGCAGCAAGGAGAACACAGGCAGAATATACAGAAAGATAGCGTCAAACATGTGGTCTGAGCTTGCTAAGACATGTCTTCCTTGGTCAGTTACAAGATTGGGAAACTAAGATGACCTTAGAAATCCAAACCCAGGTGCAGAAATTGAAAATGTTGCTTTTAAAGAGTGATTTAGTTACCCAAAAAAAAAACCCCATAAGCTTTATAGACAAGCTTTTTAGGAAGCATATAACCCTTTCCCTCACATTGGTTCCAATACAAATACCACAACACACACACACACACACACACACACACACACACACTTGGGGGGGTCTGGGAAAGTGGAGGACTATTCAGTTGACTAAAGAGATTTCTAGAAGCAGAAATGCTTCTCCACTTTCTGCTTAAAGCTAAATAGCAATTATTGGTTGTTGCTCAATTGTTCACATTTGGGAACAGCACCCTAAGTAACTGAAGTAGTATTCCCCTGTCTTTGTCTGCCTTCATTTCCCACTTCCTCTGTAGTCTCACATGCATCTTTTTTCAATATTGTGAGCCCCTTTGAGTACAGACTCGCATTCTTTGTAAAGTACCAAGTACATTATTTCATTTTAAATGTGTATACAGTGGTGCCCCGCAAGACGAATGCCTCGCAAGACGGAAAACTCGCTAGACGAAAGGGTTTTCCGTTTTTTGAGCTGCTTCGCAAGACGAATTTCCCTATGGGCTTGCTTCGCAAGACGAAAACGTCTTGCAAGTTTGTTTCCTTTTTCTTAACACCGTTAATACAGTTGCAACTTGACTTCGAGGAGCAACTCATAGAACGCAGTGTACATAGTAGCCTTTTTTGAGGTTTTTAAAGACTTTGGTGATTTTTGAAGCTTTTCCAAAACTTCTTTTGCAGCCATTTGGTAAGTTAAGCTTTTAAAACTTTTTTGAGGGGTTTTGGATTTTGGGTTGGGGTGTTTGGAATTCAAGGACTTGGTGTTGGGGAGGGGTTTGCAAGAATCTGGAAGCTTGTGTGTTTCTTTTTCTGCATTTTTCTGATTTTTTGTGACCATTGGGGCACTCTGCTGTTTTTTAAAAAAAATTCTGGGTTTGAATTTTGAAATGCTCTTTACAGTATGTGTGACTTTAAAGAGCACTTAATAAACTCTTGTTGTACCAAATTTGGCTTTGTTTGGACTTTTTTTGACCATAGGAACGCATTAATTGATTTTCAATGCATTCCTATGGGATTTCGTGCTTCGCAAGACAAAAAATTTGCTAGACGAAAAAATTCACGGAACGAATTAATTTCGTCTTGCGAGGCACCACTGTATTGCCCTTCACTTGTAGATCTCAGGGTGGTTCACAGCATAAAAACACAAGCTAAAAACACAAAATCCACAATAAAAAGAATAAGAACAAAACAAATCAGTAACACCTCACCCCCAACCCGCTTTCACAAACATCTTTAAAGGAGTATAGGATGTTAATCAGCCAAAGACTGATAATGGTGCTAAATAAATAAATATTGATAATGTTCTTTCTGAGTTCCTTTCTCCCATGTTTCTGTCTGCTTGTAGCACTCCCCCTCCCCTTTATCTCCCCCTCTCTCCATCTCTTCATTATATATATATATATATATATATATATATATATATATATATATATATAATGTATACACATATATAGTGTGTGTGTGTGTGTGTGTGTATATATTCACACACAGTGGAACCTCAGTTTTCGAGCGTTTCAGAAGCCGAACAATTCGGAACCTGAACGCCAAAAACCCGGAAGTAATTGCTTCTGTTTTCAAACGTGCCTTGGAAGTCAAATGGCTTCTGGGGTGCATTTTTCATTTTTTTCCCATTGACTTTGCAGCCAGCCCATTGATCCTCAGTTGTCGAACATTTCGAAAGTCAAATGGTCTTTCTTCCGGAACGGATTACATTTGGCAACCGAGGTTCCATTGTATATGAGACAGTTATGGTTTCATAAGCAGTCAGTTGAAGAGATATAATCTGTAAATATATGATCCCCAATTATATATTTGGAGAATGATCCTTCCAGCCTATAGACCAGGTATAGCCAACAGGGTGTCCTCCCTATGTAGCTGTACTACAACTTCCACAAACCCATAGTTACAATTTTTCAGCCTAACTTGCCTCGCAGGGTTGTTGTGAGGATAAAATGGAGAGGAGAAGAAATTGTGTCAGCCACCTTGAACTTTTTGGACGAAAGACAGGATATAAATGTAATAATACATAAAATATAAATAACCCTCTACCATAGGCCATGGTGTTTAGAGTCGATGGGAGTTGGAGTCCAGCAACATCTGGGGGGTGGGGGGTGCCATATATTATACTCCTTTAAAACCCATCAAATCTATACAAGGATTTACACATTACACATACCACATTTATTGTAGGGTGGAGATTAATAAGTGAGAACAGGGTACATATATGTGGGGGAAATGAGGACAATGAGCCAAATGTGTCATTGTTTCTGTTGTTCTATATTTTAAATAATAAACATTCCTTCTCAGGACTTAAATGTAGTATGGAAAGGGTGGGCAGCTGAAAGTTTTATAGACAAAGGAGTTATGTGTACCTCTTCCAATTTCCAGAGATCCCCTCATATTTTTCTTTCATTTTTTTATGTAAATGAACAGCTATATTGAATAATAAAAATGTTCCTTCAAAGTTAAAGTTTTTGAATTCTTCTTCCCCTCCAAACTGGCCCCTCTAGGTTCTATGAATGCATTTTCGATGGTTCCTCGATGAGATAATGAATACCAATGAAGCTTTTACTTGAAGTCTATTTCTTAATTCCCAGTACACACCCCACCATCTGCCAAGTGTGGCTTATATTTTTAAATGATTTTTACTTTTCATAATTAATTTTCCATTAATAATACAGAATAACTAATTTGCATCTGATTAAGCAGCATTTTATTATTTATCATTGTGTGTAATTCACATTATGTAAGTCAAGCATATTCATTTTCTCAAATATCAAATAACACGAAACCCTAATCTCCAAGCAGCAACAGACTCCAGGGTTTCAAGCACTTACTCAGGGCACAACCTGAGTGTAAAATACACGCCCACGCCCCCACGCCGATCTGGATATTGCTTTAATTTACCAGGAGAGCTCCAAACCCCAGCACAGAGCAATACGTGCCTTTATGTATCCAGCTTCCAGCCTGCTTTCAGCGCACTTGCACACAACTCTCACTATTGTTCTTCTACATAGCAAGTAGGTAAGGGGAAGTGGACCAACTCATAAGTTCCATGGCACAGAGCAACTTCTTTGGATATGCTAAATTGTGGCACTTAACTAGCCAGTCAAAGCCATTACCTTGACAACGGAATTGGCTTGGCAAGCTTCACATTACACATTCTACCCTCACAGATACAAGATCACAAGGTCTGAAAGGAGACCCAGAGTTTCATCCAGACTGCCCCCCCCAAAAAACCCTCATAACACTAAACACTAATTAAACACAACTTTATTTACCTACATTGTCAATACTTTAAGGACATTTCCACATGTTCCCCTCCTGTAATATCATCAACTGGCAAATTAAAGAGCAAGGTAAAGGAATGCTGCAATTTTCTCTATCTGAGCTGAAAAATCAATTTGGAATTTTAATTTATCAGTCATACACACACAAACATCAAATAGCATGAAAAAAAAATGGGAAGATGTCAAGCTAAGATGCTACACACACCATAATTTGTTGTTTAGTCGTTTAGTCGTGTCCGACTCTTCGTGACCCCATGGACCAGAGCACGCCAGGCACTCCTGTCTTTCACTGCCTCCCGCAGTTTGGTCAGACTCATGTTTGTAGCTTCGAGAACACTGTCTAACCATCTTGTCCTCTGTCGTCCCCTTCTCCTTGTGCATCTTTCCCGGCATCAGGGTCTTTTCCAGGGAGTCTTCTCTTCTCATGAGGTGGCCAAAGTATTGGAGCCTCAGCTTCACGATCTGTCCTTCCAGTGAGCACTCAGGGTTGATTTCCTTAAGAATGGATACGTTTGATCTTCTTGCTGTCCATGGGACTCTCAAGAGTCTCCTCCAGCACCATAATTCAAAAGCATCAATTCTTCGGCGATCAGCCTTCTTTATGGCCCAGCTCTCACTTCCATACATCACTACTGGGAAAACCATGGCTTTAACTATACGGACCTTTGTTGGTAAGGTGATGTCTCTACTTTTTAAGATGTTGCCTAGATTTGCCATCGCCTTTCTCCCAAGGAGCAGGCGTCTTTTAATTTCGTGACTGCTGTCACCATCTGCAGTGATCATGGAGCCCAAGAAAGTAAAATCTCTCACTGCCTCCATTTCTTCCCCTTCTATTTGCCAGGAGGTGATGGGACCAGTGGCCATGATCTTCGTTTTTTTGATGTTGAGCTTCAGACCATATTTTGTGCTCTCCTCTTTCACCCTTATTAAAAGGTTCTTTAATTCCTCCTCACTTTCTGCCATCAAGGTTGTGTCATCCGCATATCTGAAGTTGTTGATATTTCTTCCGGCGATCTTAATTCCGGCTTGGGATTCATCCAGCCCAGCCTTTCGCATGATGAATTCTGCATATAAGTTAAATAAGCAGGGGGACAATATACAGCCTTGCCGTACTCCTTTCCCAATTTTGAACCAATCAGTTGTTCCATATCCAGTTCTAACTGTAGCTTCTTGTCCCACATAGAGATTTCTCAGGAGACAGATGAGGTGATCAGGCACTCCCATTTCTTTAAGAACTTGCCATAGTTTGCTGTGGTCGACACAGTCAAAGGCTTTTGCATAGTCAATGAAGCAGAAGTAGATCTTTCTGGAACTCTCTAGCTTTCTCCATAATCCAGCACATGTTTGCAATTTGGTCTCTGGTTCCTCTGCCTCTTCTAAATCCAGCTTGCACTTCTGGGAGTTCTCGGTCCACATACTGCTTAAGCCTGCCTTGTAGAATTTTAAGCATAACCTTGCTAGCGTGTGAAATGAGTGCAATTGTGCGGTAGTTGGAACATTCTTTGGCACTTCCCTTCTTTGGGATTGGGATGTAGACTGATCTTCTCCAATCCTCTGGCCACTGCTGAGTTTTCCAAATTTGCTGTCATATTGAGTGTAGCACCTTAACAACATCATCTTTTAAAATTTTAAATAGTTCAGCTGGAATATCATTGGCCTTGTTATTAGCAATGCTTTCTAAAGCCCATTTGACTTCACTTTCCAGGATGTCTGGCTCAAGGTCAGCAACCACACTACCATTTCTCTCTGGTATAGTTCCTCTGTGTATTCTTGCCATCTCTTCTTGATGTCTTCTGCTTCTGTTAGGTCCTTTCCACTTTTGTCTTTTATTATGGAAATCTTTGTACAAAATGTTCCTTTCATATCTCCAAATTTTCTTGAACAGATCTCTGGTTTTTCCCATTCTATTGTTTTCCTCTATTTCTTTGCATTGCTCGTTTAAGAAGGCCTTCTTGTCTCTCCTTGCTATTTTTTGGAAATCTGCATTCAATTTCCTGTATCTTTCACACACCATAATACTAAAATATAATTTAAAGATTTCCAGTAGAGGGAGGCAGAACCCTAAGTGTGCCTTCCCATCATGATCATTAATTTTATTTCACTAGCAGCTATTGGCCCCTTGGTCTTTACACCACTGTTGCATTTCCTGTATGCAAGTATACAAGTGTCAAGCAAAAGGGAAATATTGAAGGAAAATGCTTTACAATTTAACACTAAAGTATTTAGGAACAAAATTCCAGCAGTTAATAATTAAGTATTCAAAATTCACTGTGAAGAAAAAGGAAATGAAATCCCAGTGTTGCATCACTTTCTAGTTTCTAGGATTTCCACTTTGCATACTGCAACATGTGACTGCTTGTGTTGTGCTTGCTCCAGCAGATGGAGCAAGAAGTCTGAAACAGCCCTTTAAAAGCATCCAACCATGTATTTTAATAGGAACAAATTAGTCCATAGCTTTCAATTTTAATGCTGTGTACGGACAATCTGCCTCTGTAACTAGCAAAGTTGTATCACAATAGTTTTAATTTATAGAATGAAGGTTGGAAGGACCAAAAATACTGGAAAGACCAAAACATTCCAATGCAGGAACATTTTGGTTGGGATAGCTCAGTTGGTAGAGTATGAGACTCTCAAAGTTGTGGGTTCAAGCCCCACACTGAGCCAAAGATTCTTGTATTGCAGGAGGTTGGTCTAGACCGGGGTCAGCAACCTTTTTCAGCTGTGGGCTGGTCCACCAACCCTCAGACCATGTGGTGGGCCGGACTATCTTTTTTGGGGGGGGGAATGAACAAATTCCTGTGCCCCACAAATAACCCAGAGATGCATTTTAAATAAAAGCACACATTCTACTCATGTAAAAACAAGCTGATTCCCGGACCGTCTGCAGGCCGGATTGAGAAGGTGATTGGGCCGCATCCGGCCCATGGGCCTTAGGTTGCCTATCCCTGGACTAGACGATCCTTGTGGTCCCTTTCAACTCTACAAGTCTACGATTCTATTGTTCTTTTTCAGCAGTGGCTATGTTCAAACATTGTGGCAAACCATATCTTGTGGTGCCCTGCTGCATCTCCTTCTCGAACACCGAGTTGAAAGTTACCTAACCTCACCCCTGTCCACAAGGTCATTATAGACAGGTGCACCATTCTGTATTGGTTTTGTTTAATCCTGCATTGTTAAAAGTCAAAGTATTTATTGTTTTCTAAAATATTTATACCCTACTTTTCTAGCTTCTTTAGTTTCATGGGCTAATTTAGTCTTTAATGTACACCCCACTGTACTCTTTTGTTTCATGGTGTTACATCATACTCTCATGGCCAATCTTCAATAAAATGAAAGTCAGCTTCTGTTTTGGAAATATAGTTATTTTTGTTGCAGCCTGCCTTGAAACATTGCTTGATATCTTCCAGATGCCCAGGGATGTCTGGCGGAACTCTCACGGAAGCAGAATGCTACATTCTATGAAACATGACCTGATCTGGAAAAGCAGTGCTGTTGTTCTTATAGTCTTATATTATGGATTAGGTGGGTTACTTAAATAGGAAACTAATTAATACTTGGCCCAGTAATTTTTATCATACTATGTTGAGTATCTTTGGGAGCTGAACTGGTGAGATATAAAATAATCAATCGATCAATAAACATGAAGTTCAAACATGCAAACAAAAATGTTAAGAGACAGGGAAGAATGATTGCGTAATCCCATTACTGTGTCTTGAGGTAAAATTCCACTTGAGGTTTTAGTTACGGTAATAGCATGTTTGCTCTGCCCACTTCCTGATAGGCCTTTCCTGTCTTTGATTCTCTGACAGGGTCCAAATTCCTGTTTCTTTTTATAATGATGCAGAAAGCAGCAGTAAGTGCATTGTCATGACCTGCTGTGCTTTTCCTTTCTTTCCTCAACATGCTGTAATTTCTCTACTGTGTGGCAGATGGAAACGGCAATTCATGACTATATAAATAATAGTTTGTGGGTGATGAGAAAGCCACAGAACAAATGAGCTATCATTGCTCCTCTGTAATAAACACCGTGAAGACAGGTCCACAGGCTTTTAGGTGCAGCTATGGTTATAGTAATTTAATTGACCCTCTTTCCTAAGTTAAACAGCATCCATAAGCCTTCAGGAGCAACCATCTCAGTCCTGAACCAGTGCTGGAAGTTTGTGGACAATTGGATGAGGGAGAATAGACTAGGATGTGATATAGACAACATGGAGGTACGTAATACTGGTCAGTGTAATACTGGTCAGGGGGTACCGAAAAGGACGCAGTACTGGCACCTATTTTGGTGGTGTTGTTGTTAAATAGTGTGGCATTTACTGTAACAACTTCATGGTGAGTACCGGCACCTATTTTTCTAGGGGGAAAAGCACTGGGTAAGGGAATGTGATGCACCTGATAGAAGCATGTACCTGATTGATGGAATCTCTGTGATCTTGATCAACCAAAGAATCTGGGGGAGCATTGAAAACGAAGTTAATGTTGTTCTGAAGTGTATCTTCTTCCATCTTTGGCTAATAATAGTCCCCTCCCCCCTTCTCCCTGCCAAACTTTGTTACACTGGTTCATGTATCTGTATATTCCAGACTTGGTTACTACAATTCACTCTGCATGGAGCTGCTGCACATTTCCAATGTGTTGGGATGCAGGCACATATTCAAACCAGTTTGTGCTAGTTACTCTGGTTTCCAATTTGCTTCTAGGCCCAGTTTAAGGTATTGGTTTCAGCTTTCAAATGTTACACAGCCGGGGATGCGAACACCTAAAGGACGTTTTCTTCTCAAATGAGCTCACTTACCAAACCAGATGGATATTTCTGGGAACCCTGGACTTAAAAATGTGGTATCCTACAAAGTCATTGGATTTCAAACTTTTTTCTCTGGGCTACACTTTCAGAATGAAAATTTGCTCGTGCCACACTGAATTTTTTTTAATAGGAAATACATTGGGAAACAAAACAAACAAACAAACAAACAAAACAACTCCCAACAGTGGTTAAAAAGCTATCTATCCACATTCTGCAATAAATTTTTTTTATACTATTCTACTATACTATACTATACTATACTATACTATACTATACTATACGACAGTCAATGTTCCTTTGACTGTCCTTGAATCTTCATGCCACACTTGCCATCCTCTCCTGGCAAACCCTTTGAGAACCACTGTAGACTGTATCACAGTAGACCCCTTATTCGGGGGGAGGGGGGAATCCATTCTCAAAAAAGAAAAGGAAAATACCAGGGCATGTGGTGCAGCCTGATTTTGAATTGGCTAAAAGAAATGAAGTGAATGGGTGAATGGGTGCAATTGTACTAAGTCATTGTTCTGATGTTCTTGAAGTACGAGAACTGAGGGTGCATTCCGACATGGAGAATATTGGGTTAGTTTTCCTGTTTATAGAGCTAGCACTTCTATGCTAACTTTCCTTTCACACTGCAGTTGACCTGCTGCTTTATGGAACTGTGGCTTTTTGACAAGCATAATAGCATCTTGCACTAAATTTCATTCACAACAGTGGGTGTGATGTGACACAACAACAAATATCATTGGCAGTGGTGTGTGGTCAATGGGCTAGGGGACAAGGTTAGCCCCCTAAAGGGTCCAAGAGCACTCCTGGCTCCTCCTCAAAGCCCACCTGGCTTTGGGAAGGTGGCAGCAGAGCTTCAGCATCCTGTCAAGCGGCCTGGTGCCTCCTTCCCAAAGCCCGGGAAGCTTCTACCCGTCTTAGGGAGGGAGGTGTAATGCTCACACATGCAGTGTCTGCCCCCAACTCAGTCAGCCTTGCAAGCTGCTGCCTCTGGACCTAAATGGTCCCCTACAAAAAAATTCACTGCCCACCACTGCTAATAACTTTCACTCACCTATACACATATAATATATGGGCAGCATTATCACTTTTTATTGCTTCATAAATAGAATATTTTGAGTATTCAGTTGAGTTTAATATTCGTAGTTTTAACAAGGCCTAGTTTTAGGACAGCATCTGAGTAAACTAGCTTGAGGAACTGTATACTTTTGTGTAATTCTTTTCATAGAATCATTATCTGGATTGTCTTAGTTATAGAGACCTAGGGTTATTTTTGGCCTTTTCAATGTATGAATATCCAACAGCATTGTTCTTTGTTTAACACTGTATTTACATTTCTCTCAGGTTGCTAAGTCACCTGTCCTTGTGCAAATATTTTCAAAGCCTACATGATAAACGATTGCAAGGAAAAGGTAGTGGAAGGTAGTTCAAGTTCAAGTTTTATTGCGGCAAAAGCCAGTGACACTAAACACCACAAGATCAAGCAAAAAGAAATCAACAACAACATCAGAAAAGAAAAGAAAAAAAAAGATTACACAAGGGAACTTCGCAGTGTGCCATTCAACAGATTTGAGATTTACGCTTCCTGATTACTAAAGTGCAAAATTTGGCCACCTCATATGATATTGAGCTTGAGGAATCTTCCAGAAGGTATTTTCGTAGAATTTCGGGGGAGGATTCCAAATAATGTTGTAGGGGTATAAATTTTGATAAAAGCGGCAAAATAAGTTGAACTCGCTCTTCACTGTAAAATTCGCAAAATAGAAGGATGTGTGTGACAGATTCTACCTTATTAGACATACAGGGGCAGAGACGCGCATGCATTGGTACCCGCGTGAATTTGCCGTACAGCACTGCTGAGGGCATTGTCTCAAAGCGGGCTCTAGAGAAAGCCCATCTATAAGCTTCGTTAGTGATGTTAGTTAAGTAAGGGGCAGCTGCAAAATTAGGCCAAGCTTTTAAGCATCTATACGTCTCCGGGAGTAGGGCGTCTTCTTGTTGTAATTCGACATCGTAAAGTCTCTGAGTGATAATTGCTTTTGCCTTGTTCGGAGTTTCAATAAAAAGATTTTCAGGGTTTAGGCCAATTTGTTTGATCTTGTTAGTTATTTGCATAAGCCAAGGAGGATAGGGAGCTGCGGCCAGGAAGCAAGGTAACAGTCCCTTAGGGTTGTAATGGATTTTCAGCCAGAGGGATATTGCTTGCTCCCAGACTTTTAATTCCACTCTGGGCAGTCCTGCCTCTTGCCTTAAGACTGCATTAGGTGTACACTTTGGGGTAGCAAATAATGATCTCAAGAATTTTGATTGTACTGTTTCAAGGGTCTTAAGGTTGGCAGAGGGGCTAATTTGAGAGTCATACAGGAGTTGGGCTAAAGATTTTGCCTGAAAAACTTTTAGGGCCATCGGGAGGAAGCCAGCTCCTTTCCTTCTGAATAATCTAAGGATGGCATTTGCACTTCTTCCTGCTGATATAGCTGATGTGGTCAGGTGTGTTGACAATTTGGCATTATAAGAGAAAGTAATGCCTAAGTATTGGAAGGTCTTAGTCTGTTCAATGGCGTTTCCCTTTACGCTCCAATTATCTTTCCTGAAAGAGCGGCTAAAATGTACAATTTTGGTTTTGGCAAAGTTAATTGTTAACCGTTCAGTGTTACATTGGTCACTAAACTTTCCTAAGGCACGTTTCAAACCCACTTTGGTTTGAGAGAGAAGAACAGCGTCATCCGCATACATTAAAACTGGTACTTTTCTGCCGTTAGAGAACACGGGGGGGGGGGTTCGATTTCACGGCAACATGTGACCAGGGAGTTAACATAGATGTTAAATAAAAATGGGGCTAATAGGCATCCTTGTCTAACTCCCCTTTGGACTTGGATTTCTCTAGAGAGTCTGCCGTCCTGTGCGAGTCTTATCTGGAGGGTATTGTTCTCATGAAGCTTAATCATCAGAAGTAATAACCTTCTGTTAATACCCATATTGGCCAATTTGGCCCAGAGCCTACCCCTGGATACAGAATCAAATGCTGCCTTTAGGTCCACAAAGGCCGCATACAATGACTTTTTCCAATGTTTCACATACTTATAAACAAAATAATCTAACACTAAGCAGTGATCTATGGTAGAACGTCCAGATGTAAACCCTGCTTGTTCAATTTCTAGCAAGTTATTATGATCTAACCATTCACATAATTTTAGGCATAGATGTTTTGTATAAAGTTTGCAGATCACATTCAGAAGACTAATTGGTCTATAATTAGATGGGTCAGAGGGGTTGCCCTTTTTAAATATAGGAACAATTATAGCCAGTCCCCAATCTTTAGGGATTTCAGTTGTCTTATCTATATATGAAAATAGATTTGCAAGAACCGGGGTCCACCAGTTTATTTGCGCTTTCAGAAGTTCAGCGACAATGAAATCACTTCCTGGGGCTTTGCCAGATTTCATTTGTAGAATTAACGAAGTGATCTCAGTTTCAGATGTTGGGGGCCATGGTGTATCATTATCTAAAGAGATGTTAAGCAGCGCAGAAGGGCGTTGTTCCCTAAACAGCACTTTATAGTGCTCTTCCCATGAGTTTGCAGGGATTATTGTGCCCTCGTTAGGAGTTTTGGTTTGACTGGAGATAATTTTCCAGAAGTTGGTATTGTCTTTTTCTATTGACGCTTTTATGAGGGCCTGCCAGATTAGAGAGTCTGCGGTTCTTTTTTTGATTTTTAGTAACTCTTTGTAGTTCTTTTTTTTAAGTTGTAACTCTAATTTAGTGATAGGGTTAGGATTTTGCTGGAAGACCTTAAAGCATTCCCTGAGTATAAGTTTTGCCTGGATGCATTCACGGTCAAACCATTTTTTGTTGGTAGGGGACTCGTTGTGGTTAGGTCTCCTGAGTCTTGACAGTAACGGTTGGAGTTTTCGGATTAAAGTGTTATAATGGTCAATTGGGGAAGTCTCTTCAGTGTCGTTGGAGGTCAGATCAGCCCAAAGGAGTTGACCTTCCATTGATTGTGTCCAAATGCTAAAATTGTTATTAACATAAGGGGACCATTTAATTCTGGATCTGCCTATTTGTTGTAGAACATTAGGATCAGGTGTCTGTGGGGCGAGCCCACATCTAGAGGGTTCCCAAAATTCAGTCCTTTTAAGATTTAGCGGTAGATGGTCACTTTCGGTTCTTATATCTACAGTAAATTCAATATATTCATCAAAGAGTTCTTGGGAGACAAGGATGTACCGTATTTTTCCCTCTATAACACGCAGATTTTTTCTCCTAAAAAGGAAGGGGAAATGTCTGTGCGTGTTATTGAGCGAATGTGTGGTCCCTGGAGCCAAATGGCAAAAAAAATCAGGCAAAAATCAAATCGCGCGTCTCGGAGAAGGGAAACCTGAAAAGAGGAAGTGGCTGCTTTCCTGCATTCTGCCTCAGGGTCTTACTGCCCACCCTGCTCTGTTTCCTTGCTGTGTTTGCTCAAACGGAACAAAGAGCAGGGAAAGCCCCTCCCCTCCAGGCAAGCAGAGGGGAAAGCAGAGTGTCGTCTCTGTGCTCTGGTGCTGCTGAAAACATGCAGGAGGGAGAGAGAGAGAGAGAGAGAGAGAGAGAGAGAGAGAGAGCGCTGGCTGGCTTGGGTGGGTAGGTGAGGGAAAACTTTTGCCTTCCTTTCCTCCCTCCCGTTATACCCCTCTCCTGCATTCTTAGCCAGCTGCTTCTCTGCACACCCCTCTCATGCTCCTTGTCCATTCTGTATTTTTCCTTCCTTCCCCACTTAAAATGTGGTTAAAAAGCATGGATCCACATGGATCCTCAGGATCTTTGCATTGGGTCACCCCAAATTCACCATCAGATCACATAGCATGTCCATGGCTACAGCCTGCCCCCCAAAAATCACACACGCACTGTTGCCTGGGGCTGCAATGGTGCAAAAATGTGGTTAAAAAGCATGGATCCACATGGATCCTCAGGATCTTTGCATTGGGTCACCCCAAATTCACCATCAGATCACATAGCATGTCCATGGCTACAGCCTGCCCCCCCCAAATCACGCACCCACTGTTGCCTGGGGCTGCAATGGTGCAAAAACGTGGTTACAAAACATGGATCCTCAGGATCTTTGCATTGGGTCACCCCAAATTCACCATCAGAGCACATAGCATGTCCATGGCTACAGCCTGCCCCCCCCAAAATCACACACCCACTGTTGCCTGGGGCTGCAATGGTGCAAAAACATGGTTACAAAGCATGGATCCACAGGGATTCTCAGGATTTTTGCATTGGGTCACCCCAAATTCACCATCAGATCACATGTCTGTGGCCACAGCATGAAGCACAAAAATGATACATCCACTGTTTCATTCAGAATGTTTTTTCCCTTGTTTTCCTCCTCTAAAAACGATGTGCGTGTTATGGTCAGGTGCGTGTTATCGAGCGAAAAATACGGTAGTCAATAACAGAATGCCTTAAGCCTGACCAATAAGTGAATTGGCCAGGGCAGTCTCCCGAGGAGAGGCCGTTTAAAATAACAAGGTTTAATCTAAGTGCCATTAGAAAAAGACATGTACCAGCAAAATTGGTAACTGGATCAAGTGAATGACGCCTGAATAGGGGCCAATGTTCATCATTAGCATTTAGGGGACCCATTAGTGGAAGGTAGTGCAACTTCTACCTCCAGCCATTTTTGCTCCTCCACTTTTTCACATTTCTTCCTGTCTTCTTGTATATATGTGTTATAGTGTGTTATTTTTCACAAGAAAGAGAAGGCTTTTGTTGCCCACCTCATTTGCATGTTGTTTATATATAGAACACATCTATAAATTTAGCATGTAGCTAAAATCATTGAATAAATATTTACACAAGCCTCCCTCAGACTGTGGGTTTACTGAACAGACTTTTAAAAATAATCCATCTACAAGTGTCCTGAATTCACTTTTGTGGTGGTAGAATAGTTCAAATGTGACATACTCAAACCACAAATGTTACAATGTGTCTGTGGTTCACTCAAGACCTGCAAACGCAGTGATGTAAAATATTTAACAGAATGCATTATTAAATAATGGGAATGGAAATAGAAACATCAGAAATTTCTTAAGCAAAGAAAACTAGTTTCAGAATCAGAGGGAAAGTAAAGGGGTGAAAGGACACAATAAAGGAGAAAGAAAACACGTAAATAGGTATCAAATTGAATTCCATAAGACTTATAGAACTGAAGACCAAACATTCCCAATAGATTACGGTAGTTCAGATTTTTATCATGATGATGATGATGATGAACACTACAGTTTCTAGTGTGACAGAGATGCACTGTGTCAGAGGTTTCTGAAGGACAAGAAAAATGTTTAGAGATACAATTTCAAGTACTGAAGGCAGGCAAGCTAGTTCTCAGGATGAGTCACCAGGAAGGCTGATCATAATGAAATAGTGCAGTATCCAGCACTAAGTCATCCCATCAGCACAAGGACTTCCAACTGTGCAATGGCAATTCCTCTCCTCTCTGTGTACCCTCTTCCACATCTGTTCTGGAGAGTTGGGAGAACCCCAAGAACAGAATTGGGGAGTGCACAGGGAGAGAAAAGGGAGAGAAAGCCCCATTGTGTGATGGGACAATTTCAATGAGTACAACCCAGAGTTCAGTTTTTGTAAGAAAAATCCAGATTCTTCTAAGAAAAATGTAATTCTGACTGCAATATCCAGTAATGGATTAACATAAATAGCATTTTCTCCTGACCCTCAAAATTTAATATCATCACTTCCCCATCAAATACAACTGATATCTCCTGCACAAGAACATTGGTGCCCCAGAACTGTGATATAATTTGATCATGAAGGAGGTTTATTTATTTATTTATTGAATACACTTCTATAGCACCTTTCATTAAATTGATTCCATGAATAATACAGAACAAATTAAATAAAATCTGCCATTAAATACAGAGGACAGCAGTTTCTACAATAACCAACAACTGTCAGATGCTTGGGCCAATAAGTATGTTTTTTAGCTGGTGCTTATCTTCTTTCCGAAAGGAGAGGATTCTACAAGCTGGGCAACAACTCAGAAAAGACCCTGCTCAATATGAACATCAGCAATCTGCAACACAACAGGAGGACCTCATCCAAATCACTTAATGAATGGAAAGATATATCAGGGAGGCGCCCAAGTTGTTTAGGGCAGATGTTTTCAACCTTTTTTGAATCCACAGATCACTTAACCAACTACATTTCTTTCTGTGGCACCCCTGTGGGGTTCAGGAGCCCAGTTATGTCACCCCTTGTCTCCAGAGCTGGCAGCCTCTCACCCTTGTCAAACCCCCTCCCTTGTGGAGTGCTCCCTCAACCTCCTCTCCCCTCTCCTTGGGAGTCCTCTGGGGACTGCTGCCATTCCTGGTCTCTGAGCTGCACCTCCTCCGTTGCCCCAAAGAGAGGTGGCTCTCAGAGGCACCATTCGCCTGCAGAACTTACAGCCAGGGCTGATGAAATAAACAGCTGTGCAAGCCTTTGGGAGGCAGAGATGCAAGAGGGTGTCAGAGGAAGCAGGTAAGGAGAGAGGGACAGTGTTGCTCATGGCATCCCTGACCATCATTCAAGGCACCCCAGGGTGCCATGGCACACAGACTGAAAATCTGTGGGGCATTAAAAGTCAATAACAAAATTGTAAACTTGGCCTGGTAGTAAACTGAGATGCAGTATTGTAAGTAAGAGATCAATTTTTTGTTTCATGTGTGAAAGAATTATCTAAAACGGCTATACTGTGGAGATGAACTGACATCAACAGTGGGCTGCTTCTAGAAATCCATGACCTTTAGAAATCAGCTGCTCTTATGAAAGTTCTTATTTGAATGATGCATAACACGCATGAAATTTGAGGAACTTTGCCGCTTGTCATGAGACTGCTTTATAGAACTTAAGGGAAATTGCAGAACCTTAGTCACACTATTTTTCTAGTGAGCGAACTTGCCAAAGATAAGTGCTGTTAAAAATATATTAATGTGATTCAAAGACCAATGTTGCTATAAGGTCCCCCCTTTCTTTATGTCCATGTACACCTTTATGATCTATAAAGCAAGTCCATCTCTACATGGAGCACATTCATCAGCTAAAGTGTGTATGAAAGAGCTGAGCCCAAGTTCAGCACTCCATTGGCAGCTAGACATTCACATTGGGCCAGCCCACCCATGAGACAAGTTGAGGCAGCTGCCTCAGGCAGCAGGATCCACAGGGGGCAGCAGATCTTGAGGTAGATCTTTATTCCAGTGCACCCATGAGACAAGCTGAGGTGACTGCCTCAGGCAGCGGTATCCACAGGGGACAGCAGATCCCAATGTCAACATCCTTTCCTGCTTTGTTCCTGATTCCTCACCCCTTCTTCCCTGGCGGGGATGGAGCTGCAATTGTGCCAAAATGTCTTGGGCCAGCCTTGCCCTAAGACACATACACAAAGCGAGTCCCGTGCTTCGAGATAGCTGACTTGTGCTGGGAGGGGGGCGCCCCACTGAGCCGAGCAGGCCTGATCAAACAAGCCTGCCTAAGACAACCACCATCCCGCCCCACTCCCGCCGCTGGTGGCGCATGCGCGCAGGACTCTCCGCCAGCTGGCTTGTGTTTCGCCCGACGCCGCCTCCTCCTCATAGAGGAAACGCCAGGACCCGAAGCAAGAGCCTCCGCCTCACAGCCAGCCTTGCGCTTAACGGTCCGGGAATAGAAGCCGTCGCCCTCGACTCGTTCGGTGAGCCTCTCGTCTGTTAGGACACCGTCGGGGGCGGACGCGGGAGAAGCGGGGCGGGCGAGAGGCCTGAAGCAGGCTTGGCCGGGCCCTCTGTTCTCCCTTGGCGCTGGGCCGGGGGAGGGGGCCCTGAATGGCGCTGAGGGGGCAGCAGCGTCTCCCTCCCTCGGTAAAGCGGCGCGGGGGCTTCGGCCAGGCCCGCTTGAGACGGAAACAGCCCCCTCCCCTCTGGCTCCGGCTGAGCGGGGCGGGTCCTGGGGAGCGCGCTCTCCGTATGCTCAGAAAAAGGGCTTCGGGAGGCGACGCCCCTGGTTTCTGCGCGGGTGTTTTGCGCGCCCCCCCCTCCCGTAACGGCGGGGGTGGCGGGGCGGGAAGCCTCGTCGGAAGCGAGCCCCTTTCCCCTGAGTCTCGCGAGGGCGAAGGGGGAGCAGCAGCTTGGCGGGGCTCCCGGGCTTTTGATCGGCGTTGCCGTGGGAGGGAAGGAGGGCGGGCGGCCGACGCGGACCTCCGTCTCCCTCGAGGGGCGGGGAACAAGGTTGAAATCGGAGGGGAGGAGTCGGGCCAATAAAGGGCAGGGGGTTTAGCGCGGGGACGGGGAGGGTTGTCTTTTGGCTCAGAGAGCGAAGTTGAGGTCGGCGGAGGAAGCAAGACTCGGGTCGATTCGGTTTCGTTACGTAGACTGTTTACTTTAAAGGTGGGAGAAGGAAGTATGTAGTCCTGTTTCTGTGAGTGGCGCAGCGGTCTTTCCACTCATGTGATTTACATCCTCTGAAAGTCGGGATCTGTTTTGATATTCACAGCAAACCCTACAGGGATCCATCAAACCTTTATTTTGCGCTACAGTATTTAATACACCTTGTTCTTCATCTGCGTGTGTGTACCCCACACAGATGTGACAACGACGACAACAAAACAAAGTCTTGAGACATTTTGAAAACTTAACAGATTTATTGTGGCATAAGTTTTCATGAGCCACAGGCCATTTTATCAGAGATGTTGAATTTAGTGGATGTTGCATTCTGATGGGATGGACTATAGTCCACAAAAGCTTAGGCCATAATACATTTGATTGCCACGAGACTCCTTGTTGGGTTTACTGCAGCAGGCTAACACAACTACCCCTCTGGAAAAATGGATGGGGATTGTTTTCTTTTTGAATTCTATCTAACACAGTCCTATATGTGAAAGTGTGTTTTCAGTTAGGCTAACTTTCTAGTATGCGTGTTGAGGATTGCAGCTTTAGAGCATCTGTGCCATCTGTTCCAAATGTATACTTAGATGAAATACACACACAGTCTTTTTGAATGAAGTTGTACTTCATATTTTGGCAGACTTTTCTCCTGCCCATAACCCCACTTTTTCTCTCTCGATATAAATTGACACTTTGGCTGTATTTGTTCAGTCATTTTTTAAAATACGCGAAATCCAGCATCTTTCTCTCACAGCAGCCAACCAAATGCCTGTGGGAAACCTGCAAGCAGGACCTGGGCACAAGAGCATTCTCCCATCCTGTAGCAACTGATATTCAGAAACATCACTGCCTCTGACTTTGGAGGCAGAGCATGGCTATCATGGCTAGTAGACATTGGTAATCTTATTCTCCATGAATTTGTCCAGTCTTCTTTTAAAATCATCCAAGTTGATGGGCATCACTGTCTCTTGTGGGAGTGAGTTCCATAGTTTAACTGTGTTGCATGAAGAAGTAGATTATGCTGAATATGCATGCACTCTTGTGATATGAGAGAACGAGGAAACATTTTCTGCATTCACTTTCTCCATACCATGTATAATTTTTAATAAACATCTCCTTCACGTCATTTCTGCTCAACCTTTCTCTTAAAAGTCCCATATGCTTCAACCATTTATCAAAGGGGAGTCACTCCACCTCCTTGATCATTTCAGTTGCTCTTTTCTGAACCTTTCCCAATTCTACTGTTTTACTGATTACTTGATTGAGGTTAGGCGGCCAGAACTGTCCGCAGTATTCCAAATGTTGTCACACCATAGATTTGTATAATGGCACTATGATATTGGAAGTTTTAATTTCAGTTTCTTTCCTAATGATCCCTAGCATGGAATTTGCTTTTTTCATGGCCTCTGCACACTGGGTTGACATCTTCATCAGGCTATCTACTGTGACCTCAAGGTCTTGTTCCTCATCAGTCACTGCAAGTTCAGACCCCATGAGCATATATGTGAAACTTAAGGTTTTTTGCCCTGACACTTTACACTTGTTTACATTGAATTGAATTTGCTATTTTACTGCCCATTCATTCAGTTTGGAGAGATTCTCTTTTGAGATCTTCACAATGTCTTTTTGTTTTAACAATCCTGAACAATTCAGTGTTATCAGCAAACTTGGCCACTGTGTTGCTCACTCCTTACTCTAGATTGTTTATGAATAAGTTAAAAAGCATACGTCCCAATACTGACCCTTGAAGGACTCCCACTTTCTACACTTCTCCATTTCGAGAATTCTTCATTTATTCCTACTCTCTGGTTCCTGCTACTTAACCAATTATTGATGGTTAAGATGACCTCTCCTTTTATTAAACAACTGTTAAGGTTAACCAGGAATATTTGGTGAGGTGACTTGTCAAAAGCTTTTTGAAAGTACAAGTACACAACATCAACCAGATCACCTCTATCTACATGCTTGTTGATGCTCTCAAAGAATTGTCATATGTTAGACAGGACTCACCCTTGCACAAGCCATGCTGGCTTTGTTTCAGTAAGGTTTGTTCTTCAGCATGCTTGGTTATTTTATCTTTAACAGTATTTTACACCAGTTTTTGGGTGTAACTAGCTTTTCATTTCTAGGATCCTCTCTCCCTGCCCAATCTGTTTTTTAAAAAAGTGTTACATTGACTACAGTCCTCAGGAATGGAGACTGATCTGAGGAATAAATTGCATACATTTGTTAGAAGATCAGCAATTTCACAGTTGAGTTATTTGAGAACTCTTGGTTGGATGCCATCCAGACCCAGCAATTTGTCACTTTTTATTGTGTCAGTAAGGGCAAGAACTTCATCTCTCGTCACCATTATCTGCCTCAGTTCCTCAGACTTGCCTTCAGTAAAAGTTAGTTCAGGCACTGGGATCTGTCATATATCTTGCATTGTGAAAACAGATGCAGAGTGTTCATTCAGCTTCTCTGCAGTCTTACTATCCTTCTGTAGCACACCACCTCCCTAGACTCTCCTGCTACTAATATGTTTTAAGAACCTTTTGTCTGCTTGCACTTTTTTGGTCAAAGTTTGTGTTCCTTTTTGTTCTCTTAATTTGGACGATACTTCCATTTTTTGAAGGAAGCCTTCTTGGCTCTAAGCATGCTGGCATCCTCTTGGTCGTTGTGGCACATTTCTTGATTTGCAGCTTCTAATATTGTGTTTTTAAACAACTTCCAAGGTCTCTTGCGGGGGCGGGCGGGGTGAGCGCGCACATAATCCAAGCATCTAGTTACTGGCTAATTATCTCCTAGGTTACATGCAAATCCTGAAATATTTTAGAAGCTTGGCTTTTAGTGTGATTTTTTTGTGTTTCTTTTCAAACATAAGTTGTCAGTAAGGTTAATTGAACCAAGTAAACCAAGCCAATTTTGGCCATATCCTGGGGCATGTTGAGGGCAACACTCTTTTTGCTCCAACCTAATAGGGAAAGGGGGGATGCGGGTGGCGTTGTGGGCTAAACCACAGAGCCTAGGGCTCGCCGATCAGAAGGTTGGTGGTTCGAATCCCCATGACGGGGTGAGCTCCCGTTGCTCGGTCCCTGCTCCTGCCCACCTAGCAGTTCGAAAGCACGTCAAAGTGCAAGTAGATAAATAGGTACTGTTCCGGCGGGGAGGTAAACGGCGTTTCCGTGTGCTGCTCTGGTTCACCAGAAGCAACTTAGTCATGCTGGCCACATGACCCGGAAGCTGTCTGAGGACAAACCTCGGCTCCCTCGGCCAATAAAGCGAGATGAGCGCCGCAACCCCAGAGTCGGTCACGACTGGACCTAATGGCCAGGGGTCCCTTTACCTTTACCTAATAGGGAAAGGGGAGGAATAATACTTCCTAATAAATGGTTGTAAAACTTATCCAGGAAAGAGTACAAAAGTAGAAAGAGAGAATAATAGAATCATAGAATTGTAGAGTTGGATCCAGACAGTCCAAGCCCCTGCAATGCAGGAATCTCAACACATTATTCCCCCATCAAAGGTTTTGGAATTATTAGTTCACATCTATTATACTGTCCCTTTGACTACCAGAGCAGTCAGTTTGTATTGGATGAAAAGATGGAGAGGAGGGAATCTGTAAAATTAACCCAGTAAAAACATGGATTCATTTGTAGCTCAAATTGACAACCTTGGCTACTATTCGGAAAGTGAGGATTCCAGTATGCAATCAAATATTCCCTTCTAGTGGGGTAGATGGGAAAAGATAACAACCTGAACTGTAAAATAGTGTTTTAAAACAAATTTCAGCCTCCCCAATGCTCTTTCAGTACTCTTTCATCAATTACAACTGATAAGATTTCTGCAAGATACATTTGTGACTACAAATGGCGACTAGCACTCAGAACATCTGATTTCTGTTGGACTGCTGAAGAGCTGCATATTTGCATTAGATATTGTAATGGAAAGTGCATGTTTCTAGTGTGATATTCATTCTAGGATAGGATAGCCAACTATATATTAAAAAAACCAAGGCTCAATTTACTCAAGTGCAGGTGCATTAACATGCATGTGAAGGAATCCCAATGGATACAAGAGAGCCTTACTTTCTCCATACAGTCATACCTCATGTTACGTTTGCTTCAGGTTGAGCGTTTTCAGGTTGTGTCCCGTGGCGACCTGGAAGTACCGGAAAGGGTTTCTTCTGGGTTTCATCGCATGCGCAGATGCGCAAAATGACGTCACACGCAGAAGCGGCGAATCGCGACATGCGCACGCACAGACGCGGGTTGCGTTCCTTTCAGGTTGCGAACGGGCCTCTGGAATGGATCCGTTCGCAACCAGAGGTACCACTGTACTTCTGTCAGTGTGAAAGCATATTGGTATGCATAGAGACAGCATAAGAGGGTATTGCAAGGAATGGAAAGGCTATTCTTTCCCCTGTGTCTGTCAAGACTGTCCTGTGTGCCATACAAGTTCCTTGTGCTATAAAGCATAGGTAACGTTGCAGTCATATTGATGTTTACCTGGTAGTAAAACCTGTTGTATATTGCTGAACTTGCTTTTGAGCAAGTTTGCATGGAATTGTGCTGTAATTTGCATGGTGCACAGATATGACTTGTAAAAAGTTAGTTTTTTCAGCATGAAGTAAAAATTTCTGAGGGATTAAAAACATAAAGCTATGCTAGGCAATTCTGTACCCAACTTGCATATAAGTGCTACTTCCTCATTCATTTTAAGACCTTTTGTTTTATTTCTTTCAGGCTAATTCTGTGAAAATGTCGCTGTATCCTTCCCTGGAGGATCTGAAGGTGGACAAAGTAATTCAGGTATGTCAAAGTATATTTTATGGGGGAAACCAATGTTTGCTGAAGGTCAAAACAGTAACCATTTGAAAATTCTATTTCTGAAAAACATCTTTCTGTATATTCTAGACCAGCACATAAAAATATATTCTTGTATAAAGATTATCTTTTAATTATGTGCATAGTTTCTGCTGTTATAATAATTATACTAAGTGTGAGCTCCGGTAGCTTAGGCCGCTCCAAGTATGTGTGTGTGGATGGATGGATGGATGAATATGCAGGCACCCTGTGAACCTTTCTGATGTAATACTTGAATTATTTTTGCTGCTGTTCCAAACACTGTCACAAATTGCCTTGAAATTCACTCTGTTTGAAAAGTAACTTTACCATGCACAATGGGTCACAAATCCAAAGTCTCTTAGGTGTATGGAACTAATTCTTTAGTATAGTTCTTTAGAGCCTGATCTGTTTTTATTTATCAGATAAATTTCCAAATTTGTATTAAGGAAACTAGAAGTAAAGCAAAGGATAAAGAATAAAAGTATTTGTAGTGCACATTCAATATGTGTTTTGATAAAAGTAGCTATTATAGAATAAGGCGTGTGTTTCCTCAGCATTATTAAGTCCCACTCCTCAAACAAAGTTACTCCTAAACAGGTTAGAAAATTGTTTTGAAAATAAGTTCCCCATTTTGAAATTCACATATTTTTGTGAGCAAGCAAACGTTGTAATGTAACTTGTTACTTTTAACAACTGGAACATATTGGTTTGTAACTAAATATATATTTATGTAACCTAAAGGCATAATTAAAAGTTTTTGGCTCTGCAACCCACATGCCTCTTGTATTATAGAATTATGTCTGTTTATAAACTTTATAAAGTGTTTTTTTACTTTATCTTCCTGTGCAGGCACAGACATCTTTTGCTTCAAACCCAGCCAATCCAGCAATTTTATCTGAAGCCTCAGCACCCGCCCTTCAACATGGAAGTAAGTTACTTTAGTGCTAAGAAAATATGAGGTAGCAGAAGCTAAATATGTATTGCACAAAAAAAATACAACTTTAACAAAAGTCAATTGACATAACGCAAGTTCTAGCTAAACTATTTCACTGGTTTATTTCACTGAGAGGTTTTTATTGATCTCTGGAAATGATAAGGATAGACTGTATAAAGATAATTGCTTTAAAGAGAATTAAATGGAGTTGGGTGCTTGTAGGGTGCTTGTCAGTCTAAATCTGTATGGGTTACTTTTGCATGTGTTCATAAGGATTTCTGTTCCATCCTCCTCCTGCATTAAATGTGTGAAATTATTTTTTTGGGAGGGGGGAACCCTGCACAGTATTGTTTAAAAGTACTTATGAAGCAGCCTGAGGACTGCCTTTTAATGAATGTTGTCTTCTTCTTACCTATAATACCCTTTCCAAGTGGCTAGAAAGTCTAGCTGCTGCTGCACATATTCACAATGGGAGCCTCAATTGCCCCTGGGAGCATTGGGATGTGATGACAGGGTAGGGTTTTTTTTTGCATATGTTGTTCCTGGGAGGGAAGGTATGTCACTGCTCCCAGTGGCATATGAAACCCTATTTTCAACATACCTGGCATCAGCTGTGCTTTGTGGTCGCTTGAAGCAGCTATTAACTTTTTTGAAAAAGTTTTTTTTTTCTTTAAAGGCAGTCCTCGGGCTACCTTGTAAAATCCTTATGTGGATTTTCTAATCTGCGAGTTGCTGGTCAGTGATCCTAATAAGCTTTCAATATGTAAATCCAGTAGCTCCAAGTGCAGTGGTAACTGTCAGCATGTTGTAAGGGAGGATAAGATTGCTTCAGTCTGATACTTGTCTTCTCACCTGTGAAATTAAGAATCATCTCAACAGGCTCTAAATAATAGTAATAGTTTAACATTATTTTTGTTTACTTTCTATAGACTTGTATCCCAAACTGTATCCCGAACTTGCCCAGTATATGGGTCTAAGCCTAAATGAAGAAGAGATACAAAGAAACATGGCAATGGTGCCTGCTGTAAATTCTCAGGGGGTAAGTATCAACCGTATAAGTAGGACTAATTTAGGTTTCCTTGTGTTTTGCTTAAATAAAAGAAAAGAACATTATAAAAGCAAGAGCTGAAATATTAGGGGTGTGCATCTTCTCTGTACCCCAAATGATGATACAAATTGGGGTGATTCAAGTCCTGAGTCAGATTGTGCCCTTAATAAAAAACACACACCAGATTTACCCAGCTTTTCTGAGAAACTAGACCAAACTGACTAGGTAATCACCCAGAGCTTTGAGGAAAGTGGAGAGGTGGGAGATATTTTGTTTGTTTTTAGTTGCAGTGAATTATTTCCCAATTTGCTTCAGGGCTGAAGGAATCCAACAATTTGGAAATAAACCCCCAATCTGCAGGTTGGTGTGCATCAAATGAGAAATGGGAACCCAGTTTGTTGGATTCTGCTCCCATCAATACCTGTGATCCTCAGGATTCCAAAATAACATAACTTTTATAAAGCACAAAATTGTTGTCCTGAAGTCGCTCATGGGTTTGTCCCATTTAAAGAAAAGGCCTATAAATGAGACTTTATTCTGCCAGTTTTTAAGGTTGACTTATTTTAAGGTCTTCTAATTCTCAGCTTGTTGCAAGCCCTTCTGCAGTGAATTACATGGTGGCTCCAGTAACTGGAAATGATGTTGGAGTTCGCAGAGCGGAAATTAAGCAAGGAATCCGTGAAGTAATACTGTGTAAAGATCAGGATGGAAAAATTGGACTTCGTCTTAAATCAGTGGACAATGTATGTATGATAAATCTGATTTTTTAAATATAAAAAAGTGACCCATTAATTTTAGCTATCTAGAGCTGAACACAGTCAAGTTGCTGTGTAATTGCTAATCCAGATGTTAATTTTATGGCTGAATCTGCATGTTTCACTAAATGTTCTGTTTATTTTTATTTCTCTATTTGGTCATGTTAAAACTGTTAATCATATAAAATATTGTACAGATATGCAAGTAAAAATATAATAAAACACTTTGCATTTAAAAACAAATGCAAATTATATTTCTAGAATAAAATGAAATGTATGTGCATGTTAATTTAAACCAAAACTACCCCCCCCTTTTAATGGTAGGTGTTGCCAAATGTGTATGTGATGCATGTGTTCTGTTTTTCACTGTGCTTCTCTTGCATGTTTTCTCTAAATGCATTGGATAGATACTGGATGTTAATTTACTTTCATATGTGGACGTATCTTTGTATTTAGGGTATTTTTGTCCAGTTGGTTCAGGCCAACTCGCCATCATCACTAGTTGGCCTGCGGTTTGGCGACCAGGTTCTGCAGATTAATGGCGAAAATTGTGCAGGTTGGAGCTCTGATAAAGCCCACAAAATTCTGAAGCAAGCACCTGGAGAGAGAATTTCAATGATCATCCGTGACAGGTAAACCCTCCAGAAATGTTACACACCTTCTTAGACATCTTTGGGGTTTCATAGTTGTTAAGGAGTGCCTAGAAGTTGAATGTGTTGGGTTTTTGTTGGTTTTTTTCAAACCTCAGTTTCCTAGTGTGACTAACTTAAGGTCAGGGCCTAAAGTTGTGCACACAAAGGTGTGTTAATATGCCCATAGATCACACACAGATCTGATTTTTCCATGTACAGATCTGATTTTTCCATGTACACGTTCATCTGCCCAAGTGCTTTCCAGTCCACACAAGTGACTGGTGCTTGATGGGATTTGTACTATGTGTTGTCTCCTCCCCAAAATTAATATTTACCCACCCTCCCCGAGTTCCAGAAAACTCAGGTCCATTGTGGGCATGTGTTCAGATATTTGGTTCCCTGTGCAATTGGCCAATTTTATTTCCAGTATACCAGATATACACAAAACACCTGATAAAACTACCTTTTTTTTTTTAATTCATGGGTCATACCTGGCTCTGCCAGCAGCCTACCGAGTAGTGCCTTGCTAACAGAAGTAGGACGTGTGGCAATAGATAGCACCCAGCAGAACAGCACACACACACCACACACGAAAAAGCCCAACTGCCCAATGTGCTTCAGTATGTCTGGATTATACATTGGATTACAGTGGTACCTTGGTTCTCAAACTTAATCCGTTCCGGGAGTCCATTCAACTCCCAAAACCTTTCGCAAACCAAGACGCAACTTCCAATTCCTGGACTCAAGCGGAAGCCGTGTCAAGACGTTCGGCTTCTGAAAAACGTTCGCAAACCGGAACACTTACTTCCCTGTTTACAGCATTTGGGAGCCAATTTGTTCGAGAACTAAGCCATTCGAGAACCAAGGTACCACTGTATATATTAACTACAGATTGGGAGAATCCAGATTGGATTGTTGCTTGGATGATGACAGTGTCACATGGATGACATAAAAGGCATGTACACTGGGATGTATTGAATCTACTTTAAACTGCTGTGTCATAGAATCATAGAATCGTAAAATTGGGAAGTGTACACAGCCTAATACCTTTGGATACAGGTTAGTGATGTAGGACATTAAGTAAATACTCCAAACAATAAACTATGAATGTTTTTCTTACAGGCCTTTTGAGCGAACTATTACCATGCACAAGGATAGTACTGGGCATGTTGGCTTTATATTCAAAAATGGGAAGATAACTTCAATAGCAAAGGACAGTTCTGCTGCTAGAAATGGACTTCTGACAGAACACAACATCTGTGAAATAAATGGTCAGAATGTAATTGGCCTGAAGGTGAGTAACATGCAAGATAACACACACTCAGCAAGTATTGCATTTTGAAAAGTGGAGTGATATTGTTCTAAATGGGCAGAAGACATATGCAAAAGCTTGTCCATATAAATTTATTTGATTGATAGAAAACAGGACCTGCAATCCTGTGGTCCCTGGGAGTGTGTGTCAGAGGTCATTGCACCTTCAACCACATTCCATGGTTCTCTGGGGAAGAGAGATTCAACAGCAGCTAAAACATCCTGATTCTTTTGCCTTACAAAGTATTCTTGCTGCTAGACCTGCATAGATCAGGCTCTCGTCTTTCAAAAAAGTTGCTGGTTCCTCAGGCTAGTGAAAGGAAATTAAACAGAATTGTACATTCACTTCCCTATTAATGACATTAACACATAATTTTGTCTTACTAGTTGTTCTGCTGCTTGGAAGAACCAGTAGCATGTAGTATGAAGGCAATGATGGCAGCAGTGGGATAAGCTGTGGGTCTGCTATAGGTGATTGAGAGCTTAGACTTTTAATTTAGCAAACTACATTCCAGAGTATAGTCCAGCTTTTTATGAAAGGGGCTGTTGACATTATCTACTACCTCAGGGAATGGGGAAGCTATGGCCCTCCAGATGATGTAGGACTCACATCAGCCCCAGATGGTATAGCTAGTGGTCTTGGATATTGGGAGTTGTAGTTTAGCAACATCAAGAGTCTCACACATTCCCCAGTCCAGCTCTACCTGTATATGTGTATAGAATTTATCACCTCAGTAGTGCTTAAGACAGCTAATAGCAATTAAAACTATTGTGGAAGCTACATCCACAATAACATCCGTAAGTGCCAAGTTTCAAGTCAGAATTCATGACTTTCTATCTTGCTTCATAGGATGCCCAAATTGCAGACATACTAACATCAACTGGAAACGTGGTGACCATCACTATCATGCCTTCTCAAATTTTTGAACACATAATCAAGAGGTACGTCTAAAATACTTCTCCATTTAAATAGACTAAACAATCTCTTAAAAGAATAGGCATGCTTTGATTCAGAATAAATATCAACAAATGTAATATGCATGTGGTGTTAAACTCTTACACAAATGTGGCTAACAGTGGCAGAGAGTCTGAAGATCTTTAACTATTCTTGTCAAGCTGCTTCCTGAAATTTCAAAACGAAAAGGCAAATTTCAGCTTAGAACGAAGCTTATAAATGCTTCATACCACTATTGATTTTAAAGTGTTATTGGCACTAAAACTAATTCTAGGAGTGAAGGAATGTAGAACTTAGTTTTTTCTTTTGCTGCCAGGAAATGGGTTGAGAAGCTACTGCAGTAAGCTTGCCTTCAGCTTTTGAGTTTACAGCATATGGTCTTGTGCCTTGTAACAAATGACTCCAGTGTTGCACTCCTTGCTGCGATATTTTTGCAGCTTTGGAATTAATCTGCTTTTTACACATTGTTAAAGATTCATTATTATTTTCAGGATGGCTTCAAGCATTATGAAAAACCTGATGGATCACACCATCCCTGAAGTCTAGAAATCTGTTTTTGGGTGCATCTGTAATGAGAACTTCGCTAAACATGGGCTACTTAGTCTGCAACTTTTACGTTCTGCACATGAGCCTTTCTTTAAGCCCAAAGCAGATATACTGCCTTGAGTATTTACATTATTATGGCTGGGAATGTCACAATCCAACATATTACCTTGCTCAAACTATGAATTTTGTAGCCTTATACTTGTCTCACAAAAACCAGTATAACTCTTTTTCATAGGGTTATACTGTTTAATTCAACACTTTATATAAGCCATTGGAATGAAAACTAATGTCTCTTGTGTCTTTTGCTATCTGTGATCCAAGCACATTGCTGCCCTTTGTACTTTTTCAGACGAATTAGTTTTTCTACTACCTTCTGCTAGGAAGGATATTTACATTTATGACTTGTAGTGCTTGTTAACTGCTGATTTTAGTAACCATGTTTACAAAGCATGCCAGTTAAACTGAGCATAACGTATCATTCCATAGACATTTTAAATAGCACAGGTGAGCATTTAGGTTTTGTCTTACTGCTGCTCTTTTACAAGTTGTTCTGATGTGCTTAAATTATGTTGCCTTAACCATGTTAAACAGAAATAAAGTCTGAAAAACAAGGTTTTCATTTTCTAACTATACTGATGAAGGTCCCTAAATTTCTCCCCCCCCCAAAAAAGCCAATAACTTAATTAGTAGTGGAAAGGGGGGTGAGCTGTCATGTTGAGGTGTGGATCCTAGCTTGGAACAGTATGTACAGTAACATAATTCATTGTACTTTTGAAAGAGTGTTACCTTAATTTCTTGCCTTTCTGAATTTTATTAGTTTGTGTACAGCTATTTGGCAACTGACATTTTCTTTGAAGGCTGCTGCTCAAGACTTTAAAGCTTTCTACAGTGGTTGTTTACATTGCCGGTCCCTATTACATAGCCATTTCAGTCTGCTGGTGAGGAGTTTTGGAAGGTGGGATTGTATAAACACAAAGGCCTTAACCCCCATTTTTACAGGTAATGAATGCTGCTATGTTCCTATTAAAAAGTACTTCTCTACATAACTGAATCCTGATGCTTTAATAGGAGCATTAGAGCAGGGCTTGCAAGATGCAGTTGGACCAGCCAGCAGCCCACATCTACATGGCCAAAGGCCAGGAATGATAGTTGTAGTCCAACAACATCTGAAATGACAGTGGTCCATGCTGTATCTAGCTGCAAGGATACTAGTAAAGATATGTTTGTAATGATCAGGATTAAATTGGCTAAGGCCTGAGGTTTATCTCCATTTTGTGGAAAAATATAGACAAATAATGTTAAGTAGATTACTGTGGTTGCAAGTTAGAACCGCTTTGGTTACTGAAAAATAAGTCTTTATTTGACAAGCATTACAGGCAATAATAACATTCATAAGGAAGTACAAGTGCATACTGTAGTTCAGCATTGTAATTGCAGTTTTCAACTAGACAGTGGAGCTAGACCCAATCTCAGCTCTTTGAACTTCAGCAGGCATTGCTACTTGCGAAGAAGGTCCTTTAAAAAGTTCACTTTAAAATATCCATATGTGTTTGAGTGAGAAGGCACTATTTAGTATTGCTGTTTCCAGAACATGATTTGTCTGTCTTCCCCTCCTGTGATTATGCTGCTGCATCGTTCATTCATCCACATACATGTTACAGTACCTAGAAAAGAGACAGGTGTACATCAGATACTTGTTTCACTTACCATTTATTATCCTTATCTTTAAATCTTGGTCTTATTTGGTTAATGCATTGCTAGATTTGCCCATAATCATCTAGAGCTGCACTCCACACTACTGTTGTGCATATATATTATAGGCCCTGAGCCAGAGATCATCATTGCAACCAACTTTCAGGTGCCATTTCAGATTCTAGGGCCACAGCTATACATCCATATTTTGATGAATTCTGGCCTTTTGTTTCGCAGGCTGTACAATGGAAAATACTTCACATTAAGTTCTAAGGTATAAAACAGAGCCCCAGGGTATGATACATTCAAACACACCTAACCAGGATCAATATCCCACTACTTAAAAGATTTCAAAGTATACTTGCAGATTTTTAAAAGTTGAGAATTTCACACATACCAGAATGTCCTGCGATTCTTTCTACTATCTTCCCTCCAACAATATCCCAAACCAACAATTCTCCTGACTGACTTCCTGATAAGATGGTGTTGCCATCCCATTTGAAACATCTGCAAAAAGCAAGTTGTTAGATCACAAGTGAGTCAGACAATGCTACTTAAAACCAACCCTCAGCCTCGTTTTTAGCCAAGCAGCTGCTGTGTGCCCAAGTTCTAGAAGACATCTAGTTAACCCCCTCCAATGTAGGAATCTCAACACACTGTTTCCTATCCAGTCTGAAACCATACTGGACATATACATTAAACCCTTTGAGCAAATGCTACACACAAAATACATTCTTATGTAAGTATCCATGTATGCATATGCGCGCACACCATTGCATAAAGTGATGTTTTTCACTATCTAAACACAGCAATACTGATGGAGGTCATTGGAATAACTTGATCTAACTCAGGAGCAAAGAACTTAATGCCTGCTGGATTACAGCTCCTACCATCCTTGTCTATTGGCCATGCTGCCCAAGACAGATGGAAGTCGCACAGAATCTGGAGGGCATGCATGTTGATGGCTATCCATGATTCTACTGCAAATCCCTATATGAAACAGCAGTGCATTCCAAAACTTACCTTTGGGGTTCCTCCGAGCGCATGGAAGAGATGATCATTCCAGTTTGCACATCTGTCACTTTAAAGTAGCCATCTTCTCCTGTGCTTAGTAGGTGCCGGCTATCTGTGAAACAAGGTAACTGCTCTGGATTATTTAAATCAACCCCACAAAATACATTCAGTCCATTCCCATGCATATTTAAAACAGGTCTCATTAAGTTCTATGGATAGCTACTAGTGAGCAAATCCCATTGCATGGCACCATAAAGGCTGCAGTGCCAAAACTCAACTCACGTGGTGCAACAGGAGGCTTGTTCACGTAGGACACTGAACACAGATACAAGCTGTCTTGACACATGAACAACTGTTTATATGAGTGTACACTAATTTGTACAGCTCAACAGTTGTACACAATAAAACAGACTCTACACTTTAACATTACATGGTAATAGCTGAGTGTACAGTTCCAGTATTGTGTTTACAGTTTCACTAACACTACACTTGCTCAATGTTATGTATGAATACCTTTTGTGTGTAGTTTTAAAATAGGCAGCTTTATCAATTTCTTGTTTGAGTAAAGAACAAACCATCTCCTAGGCATCAGCACAATTCCTCTTAAAAATAATCTAAACTAGCAGTGTTTTATTTTTATTTTTAAACTACCATAGGCAACTGGATGGGTGCTTATAAATCCAACTTAGCTGGTGGCTTGCTTTACCAAAACATCTCTACATGACTTGGCAGAAAGGTTTCTTTAAACAAACAAAATTATTTGGATGGCTTTTTTGTTTCAGGCCAACAACGCAATACAAATGATTTAACATTAGGATGTTTTGGTAGGCAAGCTACTCCCAATTTTCATGGGTTACTTCATTTCCGGTCTTTTGTATGACTGCAGAGTGAGGGTGGATACACACTAAAATTACAAAGCCCTAATCAGAGGGGAGCAAATTGGTTGCAATCTTACACACACTTTACATAGGAGTAAGCCCAACCAAACACACTGGAGCTTGCTTCTGAATAAACATGCATATGGTCACACTGGATATATCGAATGTCTCTGAATTATGTCGCAGCAGACTGAAGTATTTTTCTCTTCACAATGTATATATTTTAGAAGACATTAACACATAACATACCGGGACTAAAAGCAGCATCAGAGACGGTCCCTGAATGGCATGGAAGTTGATGCAAGATAGAAGCAGTAGTAACATCCCAGATACTAATGGATCCTTCTTTTGTTCCTGATGCCAGCAGGGTATATGCAGCATTCAAGTTGATTGTATTTACCTAGGTAATTAGGCATATGTATGAGATGATTAAAGAAGTAACAAGCACCATGAAGCAAGAAAGGCAAGTAAGCAAGCATCTAAAAGGCAGCCAGTCATGACTAGAGCACTTAAACATTCAAGGCAATATGCACAGTGGCCTGGATCCTATGGTCTTATAAACAGTCAATGTAATGGCTTTATTGTAATGTATTTTTTTGTTTTTATCCTTTGATTCTTAATTTTTTGTAAGCTGCTTAAAGACTCTTGTAGTGAGATGCTAACAAGTCAAATAAACAAATCTTCTACATGGTCCTTTTTGGCAATGCTTCGGGGAACTATTACTGAATTCTCCTAGTGTTACAGATCTATATTCCAGGAATACAGGCATAATTTGTTAAGATGCAGATAACTGCATTTTCAAAATTTAAGCTCAACATGTAAATGATTTTAAAAATTATACATTAGTTTTTCTTCATGAAGATACATTGCTGGGTTAATCTAATCTAGATACACTTGTTTTATGTATTAAACAAGTCCAAATATACAGACACTGCCAACATACCTATGCTGAAATCATCAAGAGGAGTGGCTTTCATACTGCTTTTTGAGACCGAGATTGTAAACCCATAAGAACCTGTTGTCTCATTCTACGTAAAGCAGCAGATATATAGATGGTAGTATGTAAAGATAATCAAACACAGAGCATTTTCCACAAGTGGAAAACTGAAATCAAGTTTTCATTTAAAAACAGGAAAAAGGTTTCTCATATATGTGTGTATGCATGTGCACATGTGTGTGCCCCTCTTCCTACTTCCTGTGGTTTCTCAAACCTATGTCTAAATAATCACTGGAATATGAAGAAAACATCACATTATATTTGCAGATTGCTGTTACCAATTCTGACCTTTCAGGCAATGGCAATACATCTTTAAAATAAGCCTTCACACAGACTTCCCTCCCGCCCCACCCCCAAAATTTGTTTTGCTGAAGTTTGAATTGAAACAAAATATATGTGCACACAAATATCTTAATACTCACACTAACATCATGTTCCAATTCAGCAAGCAATTCAAACCGCTTCTTGGTGCCCAGTAAGTCTGCAGGAATGCACTGCCACACCTAGAACACAAATATTTGAACTGACGTAAGCTTCTCCTTTGGCCAGATATGACAATTTAAGTAACCTAAAAGTAAGAGCTAATTTGTAATTTTTGGGATGGAGAGCTTGTGGCTTTCCAGATGTTGCTGGACTCCCAACTTCCATCGGCATCAGCCAGCACTGCCAGTTGTCAAGGATAATGGCAGATTAAGCCAACAACATGAGTCAATGGTGTGATGCAAACCAAGCCTTACAGTTGGGGGAGTTGCATATGTTTGGCCTGGGTAAGAGGAGACTGATAGATATTTGAAGATGGCTATCAAATCTCCTAAGGGGCTGTCACACGGAAGATGGAGCAAGCTTGTTCTCTCCTGCTCTGGAGGGTAGGACTCAAACCAATGGCTTCAAGTTACAAGAAAGGAGATTCCAACTAAACATCAGTGGGAACTTTCTGACAATAAGAGCTGTTCCATGGTGGGAGGTTGTGGCCTTTTTTTCCTTGGAGGTTTTTCAGCAGAGGCTGGATGGCCATCTGTCATGGATGCTTTAGCTGAGATTCCTGCATAGCAGGGGGTTGGACCAGATGACTAGAGACCTTGGGTCTCTTCGTCTATGATTCTATAACAGCAGCATCTGGAGGCTGCCCAGTCCTGTTTTAAATTCTCAGCAACAGCAGCATGGAAAAAATGGGGGAAATTCATGGATGAACTACCCAACAGGCACTACAGGAAATAACCACCACATAGAGATTATTTTAAAATGTTTAGGCCAATGCTTTGAATCTAGGGATTCAGGCAACTTGTTTGTTAATTACCCTACAATGGTGATCCTACTGTATTTCTTACCCCATGCTTCTCTCACTACTTCTTAATAGTTGGAACAGTCAGTCCTGCCACCACAAACAGGTGACTTACATGGACAACCAGAGCCGCTTCTGACAAATCTAGGATACAGTGGCAATCCTTGCTCAAATGATTAAATTCATATCAAGTGGAGAACTCTACGTACTTTTACAGTTGAATCCCAAGATGCAGAATATAAACGATCATTGTGCCAACAGATCTTGCTGACAGCATCATCGTGTCCCATTAATGTATCCTGCCTCCTTGCAAAAGCTATTGAATAGAAATAGCTAACAGAAATAATAAAATAGATATAAATATTTTAAATAGTTATATTTCAGAGCACAAATTTTTATTCAGTTCATTTATTATTTTAATCAGTCCACGTTTCCAACTTTGAAAAAGTGCTTCCAATATAAAAAGGCCTTACCTCCCCAGTAAGGCAGTTAGCAGGTGAAATATATTCATTTTTAGCTCTTTAATATAAAAGCTACCAACTGGTATTATAAACAATTGGGTACAAGGTAAAATTACATACATATTGTTGTCCCATGAAGAACATACGACAGTAGTATCGCCCGGTAGGATTAAACAAGATGACAGAGCCTATGACAAAAAGATGACAATGTTCAATTTAATGATAGACTTGCAAGAACACATTAGTACATTACGAGCCCGTCTCATCGCAAGCACCATCTGTATCCTAGGAGCTCAAGATCTGATTGTGCAGCGGCACAAACCAATTTTGCTATTGCGAAAAAGAAGAGAAAATAAACACATTTGAACAAATATCTATTACTAGAAGCTTATAACACAATTTGTTTGTGTGCAGAGATGAAGCTCTAAGGTAATGGAGCTACAGAAGGGGTGGAAAGCATTTTAAGCTCTGTTGCACATGCATGTTGGTGGGTCCGGGGCTGCACGCAGAGGTACAGCACACATCTTCTTACAAGCCTCTCCCTTTCCTACCCCCACTATATTGGACTCCTGGGTGATGCTCTTCTGTCTCCAGGTTAAAAAGATAATGGTCATTAACAGAGATTGCCCATCCACTGATTCATCCAGGGTGGAGAAAAGAGGGAGGTGCCTCCTTTCCCCAGAAACACACTAACATACACACACTCCAGCTTCTGCTCTCAGAGACTCTACTGCAACAACTCCAGCTGGTATATCCGAATGAAGTACTTGCCAGTCACTCCCCATCCCCCAACACTGCACCCTGCCACTATCGCCTTCCCATCACTTCCGTATCAAATGGTACAGCTTCAGTGTTCAACAACAGAGTACACAACACAAAGCATCCAGAAGATGCTATGGGAGCCTATGACCTCACTCTTGTTGGACTCCCAGCTCCCTCTCTTTCCAGATCTCTTGTCATGCTGCCTGGGGCTGATGAGAGTCAGGAGTCTTAACATTATCCGGTTGTTATGAGCTGCTGCCAGAGCATGGAAGGAACCTGCAAATGGACAGGGGAAGCTGCAAGATTGACTGCAACTGTGATAAATTTCCGTAGGTTGGCAAGGGGTTAACTGGGTTGGGTTCTATTCCAATCACGTGCCCTGCTGTAGGCAGGAACAATGATTGGTGGGAGGTCAGCTTGCTCTACTCAGTTTTTTCCTCCTGCCTAGATGGAGCAGATTGTCAACTGGGGGACAACACAAGGTGAGAGGCACATATGGCTGTGTGATGTTCACTTGTGAGTTATAGGTTTACTACACAACGTCTATTAAGAGTTGGAAGTAGCTCTCTAGACATTTGAGCAGCGAAAAAGTTCAATTACAGCATACCTGCCAGAATTAAACTGGTAAGCTACAGTAGTTACCCGGGGTGGGTGGGTGGGTGGGGGGGGCGGAATACGTTGTATTAAATTATGGAGACATTCCGCAAGATCAGCTGTAAGATTATACAAGCCTGGAAGCGCTCACCATGTTTGAAAAGGATATACTCCGCTGCAGCATTTTTGATTCAGCAGAAAACATCTTCAGGGTTGAATCTAATGCAGATTTTGAGAGAAGAAAGGAAAGCAGCACCATATCAGTGATTTCCAAATTGTTTTATCAAATCAACAAGATACAAAGATCCCATCAGCAAACTGCTGGAGTATACTTCTATGCAGAGCCAGACTGAGCCATGTGTGAGGCCACACACACTGCACGTGGAACTGCTGACACGTGCAAAATTAATCTTTGCGCTATGCTTTTATTTCTTGCACAAGGAATATATCATGGTTCCCCTGAGGCAATCTGTCCCCAGTTACCAGAAGAACAGCAGCAGAGTGCTGCGGGCAGCCAAACCGCCACTAGAAACAGCAGCAGCAAAACTTTCCCCCCCTATTAGAGAAAACCTAGAAAAACAAACTTTGGCCACCCTGTCTTCAATGGTAAGTCCATCTCCCACCAAAAGGTTATCGCATTTGCACCTCTCCCTGAGAATCACCATTAAGCTCCACTTTTGTGGGGCTGAATGGTGCTGCAATGGGGAGGATATTTTGCCCAGCCTGAGTATAAACACGGGTCCCCTCCCCACAGGGGCAAAAAAAATTCTGTCCTCTAGATTGTCCCCCACGTGTTCTCTCTCTCGACTGTGACTCTGAGCCACAGATCAGGCCAGCTGTCTGAGCTTTCAAAGCACCTCTACAGGTGGAGAGGCTGCCCAGAGCAAGGAGAAGCTGCTCTGGAAGGGATGTGCTGCTAACTGTGTCCTTTCCTGGCCAGTTCTCCTCAGAACAGAAAGGACACTTTCTTTTTAGCTACATAAATATCAGCACTCAGATTGATTTTGCTATTAGTATAGATCATCCTGCATAGATCATCCTGTTCTGCATAATTTATGCTGTATTTTTTTCTCCCATCATGGGGAGAGGCAATAAACAATGTGGGATACTAAAATTCAATTGCCAACCTTTGAAAACGTTGCTTTGTAGAGCTTCCCTAGCTTATGAAATGTCAGTAAGCATTGATGTGAACTGTGAACTCTGTCATAGTAATCAGAGATAAAAACATGATGTGGGATACTTTTTTTAAGAAAAACAACAAAAACTGATTTAAAAAAAGAAAAGAAAGCCAGCTTCTGACCGCATACCATGCATACCCTGTGCTTTTTCTGCACACAACCTACAACTCTGACCCAAGGCTTCTAGGAATATAGTGTGGGGAAAAACCACAAATACTCCTTTTACAGATCATAGGTCTCTGCTGAGTCTATTCAAAGAGGAATTCTATGCTGACCATTGGAAAGGGGCTACACAGTGTCACTGAATAATGTTCATATTACTGAGGCTTGACAGCACGACTCACCTTGAGATGTAGTGAAAATAGAAGACTGGTTGGAACTGTAAGGCACAGCAATTCCAGTGATTGCCCTGTTCAAAGCATAGCAAGGAACTGTGATTAATATCTGGCAGTGTAAACCTAATCGGGTCTACTAAGTAGTAAGTCCCACCAAATTCAATGGTTAAGTGTGCTGTTTGCATCTGAAAATGTTGATACACTTTTACAGAGTTCTGGAATTGCATAAATCACAAAATTCCAGCAATCTGTTGCCCAAGACACCCCTACTGAGGCAAGTAGAATATGCTGGTGTCAAACTAGTAAGTCATCTGTGCTTCCTGATGGTGGCTGGCTAATGCTGGTATGTCAGCCATAACTATGTTTGCTATCTGTGTTGGCTTCGCATTTGTTTCCAGGCTCATTTAATATGCTGGGTTTGGGCTTTTAAAGTCTTAAACTGCCTGGGTCTAATGCACTTAAGATACCCACAAGGCATCTCTTTCCAAATAGGCATTGCCTTTTGAAATCGATATTTGACAGCTGCTGCTTTTGTATTATTTTCAATCTTGTAACTGAGTATCGCTTTTTAATATTTGATTTAATCACTTTAGTTTCTGTATATTTATTTGCTGCTCTGAATATTTTATAAGAAGTCAGGATAAAAATATGCAGTAAATAAAAAACAAACCCAACTGATATCAATAAGGACAATCATGTCATTTAGCCTAATCCTTGCATTGCAAATCCACATATTTGACCCCTGTTCCAACAAAGCAAAATCCCCCTCCCTCAAAATATTACATTTTTCTTCTAATTGACTAGGCTGCACTGTGTTCTAAAAGGTTCAAAGTGTTTTACTGTCTCATTCTAGACACCTCCTCTGTATGCTACAAAGTTTACCCTCTGTGAATCTTGTGTTGCCCATCTATCTTTAATCTGGTCATGTGGTTCCAAGCAAGCGTTATACTTTCTTCTGTTAGATCTTCAAAAGATTCTTCACCTGGAGAAACTAACAGACAATAAAATATGTCAACTAATAATGAATCCCTCCCCCCCCCAAACGAAATACAGTAGCAGGGAAGAGATATATTACAGATTTCATATAGTGAGCCAACTACAGTTTATTCAGCCTCTTTCACATTCCCTTCTGTCTCCATGTTGCCTTCTAAAGAGCATTTTATGATACCCTACCAGTTTAACCAATGTGGAGTGTGTGGTGTGAGACATGGTTGAAACAATGGAAGGCCACACTGTTAAAGTGCCAGAAAAGCACCAAAGCTTAAAAAGTAGGCTGAAACTTGAGGTATCACATTAAGAAACTGTGGGGGTTTTTCCTTCCAAGGAAGGGCCAATTTATCTCTACATACCCCCTTCCCCCCGAATTGCAACTTCCTAGGCAATAATAGCAGCATGCAAAAGCCCCTTTCCCACTCTGACTGCTGGAAGGGATTTTTGCAAACTGATACACCACTATTTTTCAGAGCGTCTGACCTAAATCTTTATATTGAATTTGTTGGACAAAGAAACACAATTAAAGTCAGCTGAATTATCAAATACAGTACATAGAGCCTCAGGGCCCCTTCCAACTCTGCAATTCTATCATTTTAACAGCAATATCTGTAGCCCCACCAAATTTACCTGGAGACTCAGGCACCAAAAAATCATGACTGGATGCTCGAGGAAAACTTTTGAACTTCGGGATAATCCTCCGAGGATGAGGGATTGTAAATAACTGTTTTGGAGTCTGTCCAAACTCTAGGATTTGTGTCAACAGCGCTACTCGCTCATTTGGGTCCATAATACTTCATGGAAAAAGAGAAGAAAAACGTAGGGATATCAAATTTGGTTATACCACATTAATCCATCTAGAACAGGAAGTATTTATAACTCCAGTTTATATGTTATGACAACGACAGGCATGCATTAACCAGAACTGCTTTTTCCCTTACTTGCGCATGCAAATGGATTTTATATTAACTCCCCAAATATGTCATGCATGTATGCAGTAAGCATCGTTCCTGCTGACATGCACATCAGATTTATGGACCTTACAGAACAAAAATGGAAGCCACAAGACAATTGTTCAAAATAGCTGGCAAAGCTACTTTATCATGAGTACATTGTAAGGCCTTAGAGAAAGAAATTATGCTTGTAATGAGCTGATAGGGTGCAATGTTCCCATTTTCATAAGCATTTTTGCATTACCAGCTTATGTACACTAGGTTCCTGGGAGGTTAAGAGGGTAAAAGATAAAGGACCCCTGAACAGTTACGTCCAATCAAAGGTGACTATGGGATGCCTCACTCATCTCGCTTTTCAGGCCGAGGGAGCCGGCATTTGTCCACAGACAGCTTTCCGGGCCATGTGGCTAGCATGACTAAACTGCTACTGGCACAGAGGACCGTGATGAGTGCGAGAGCACACGGAAACACTGTTTACCTTCCCACCACAGTGCTCCCTATTTATCTGCTTGTACTGGTATGCTTTTGAACTGCTAGGTTGGCAGAAGCTGGGGCAGAGCAACAGGAGCTCACCCAGTCGTGCGGATTCAAACTGCTGACCTTCTAATCGACAAGCCTAAGAGGCTCAGTGGTTTAGACGAGGGGTAGGCAACCTAAGGCCCGTGGGACAAATGCGGCCCAATCACCTTCTCAATCCGGCCCACGGACGGTCCGGGAATCAGTGTGTTTTTACATGAGCAGAATGTGTCCTTTTATTTAAAATGCATCTCTGGGTTATTTGTGGGACATAGGAATTTGTTCATATTCCACCTGCCCACCCCCCCAAATATAGTCAGCCCACCACATGGTCTGAGGGTTGGTGGAGTGGCTCAGGACTGAAAAAGGTTGCTGACTCCTGATTTAGACCACAACACCACCCACTCCGGTTGAAACAAATCAGCATCTCCATGCTGAGGACAGTGTGCAAGTGGATACAAGGATGGCAAAGGGTGCGGGCCCAGGGCTCATTTCTGGCTTCATAAGCCGTGGTTTAGCCAGCCAAGAAAGCTGCAATCCAAGTGTTTCCATGTGTTTCTTACTGTAGAAGTAGGAAACTTGCAGCTTTTCAACTTTTCTTTGTAAGTTATGAGAAATTATTTTTCCCTATCTGCAGTGCCTGCAGTTTAGATGCCACCAGCTCTGTGCTAAAGGGCACCTCACCAACTGTTTGCAATTACAAGTGGGACCTGCAACGCAATGTTGCAGTGCAGAGTGCCTCTTCAAGCGAGCTAGCCATGCCTTCTTCCATGATATTCCCTTCTAGATTTTGTACACACATACACTCTGACTCTCTGACATTCCATCAGCTTTCTGTGGCCAATGAGCGTCCTCACTGGACTATTCGGTGGGGTTTCCCAGGAATTGGTTTGTTTGCTTAACTTCTACAAACCCTGAAGATTTCCCAAGCCTGCTAATACCTTCCTTTTATGCATGGATGGTGCTGTTTTGGCTACTCCCAGAGAAGGTTTCTATTAGCACATATGCCTGACTTTCTAAAGAATCCAGCAACAAACAGCCCCATTCTATCAAGATACATGCAAAAAGCTCACCACAAAGAAAACTGGTATGAAAACATTTTATGCTGGAAGAGAACATAATATTTTTAATTAAAGCTGGAGGTAATCTTCCCACCCAGTCCTTTACTGTTAACTCAGTTACCTGTTCAAGTCTACTCCTCCTTCATAGGTTAATGGATGAAATACTAAAAAGAAGCAGAGAGCAGAAACACAAAGTGAAAATGTTTCTGATTACAGGACTGTTGGTTCAACAAAACAATACTACAACACTCTGTCATTCTCACAACCCTGTCACCTTATACATAGTAAATTTCAACTAACTTTATTTTTTAAAAAATTCGCACATCTGACTTTATCATGGCTATAATTTACAGTGTACATAGAAGAATTTCCTAACTGATATGCTCTGCACACCGTGTTCCTTCATGAAAAACCCTCATATTACCACCACAGAGTTTAACAGTTTAAAGTATCCATTTGCATTTTCCTTTTATAAAAGTGGGGTAGGGGGGAATCACCATTCTGAGCTGCAATGGCCTCGTTTCCCTTCTGCTTGTAGCCAAACACTAAGTCAATCCATTCATGGAGATGTTCTGACACATACTGGCTTTCTAAAGCGTCTTGGCTTTTCTGGAGAAAATCATCAGCATCTGAAAGAGATGGTGCCAATGTTTCCTTGTTAAGTGAGAATAAAACCCCCACTCCCTCTTCCCTCTCAGCTTTTTTTTAAAAGAAAGAACTCACTAGAAGCGTTGGGTGACAATACTAATCAGCACTTCAGACATGTTTCGAAGAATCATTTTTCAGGATACAACAACTTTTTATTAAACACAGTGGAATCCTTTTGGTGGCCTTGCAGTAACAGAAGGATTTTTTAAAATGTTTTTATTTATTTTCATGGTACAGAAGATAAATTTTGAGAAAACAATTGTTACAACAGTAAACAACAAATAACTTGTCCTGACAAAATTACAAACTTTTATCATGCCATGTGTTAAAATTTTATTTGATTGCTCTTTTTGATCCAGTGGACACCTGGAGGGAGGGGATTCCGGCCAATTTGCCCATCGTCTTCCCTCCTCCATGTCACCTTCCATCCTGATGGCTGCAGGTGGGAGAGGGAACTGGCAAAAACTGCCTGTTTTCTTCTGTTACTGAGGTAATCAGCTAGATCAAAAAATCCTTCTGTGAGTGCAAAGGCACAAACCGGATTTCACCCATCGTATTTAAATTATGAAAAGAACTACTCTGGATACATGGGAGAAGGAATGGTATAAATACATCGACTATTTCCCAAGCTCTTGAGATGAATGAAAGCAGATCTCCAACGCAGAAGTGAGATTATTAAGTGCTTCCAAAATTCTATTTACCCGATGCCCAAGGGGGAAGTTCTACATCGTCCACAATCTTTCCTCCTTGCGTCTTCCCCAAGTCCAATTTCAGACAATTTAGTAGGAAACTGGAATCATTTTCATAGAACTCAGGAATCAACTAAAAATAAATAAAAAGTGTGGAACAAGATTGTTTTGTTATTATTATTACTGCTGTGGTACTTAAAAACTATAATCAATGTTTCCAAACTTAGCACACAGGGGAAAAAATATTCATATTGGATGTGATCACACAACAGACTTCAGTGTTTCAAAAGGTATCTCACAGCTTGACTTACGTTCGCTGCTCTGGGTTTTGATTTGAAAAACGAAACAGAAAACCTACGCATCAAGCAGAACTGGATGACTCAGCTCCCTTGCCAAGTACAGACCACCACTTAAGAGGAAATGAGCATCAGCACTGGCCACTATCCAGAACCTAATTGGGTCCCATTCAGCATAAAGATCGCCTTATAAACATGGACTGGAACTGCAGATTGTGGGCAAAATATGACAATGCTGCCAAAGACTGCATCCCTGGCAAGTTCTTCCCGTCTTCTCTGCAATATTTAGGAACACTTATTGATGACACATTGCACAAGTTTCCCACTATAGTTCACTGGCCAGTAGGGAAAAGTATAATTCAATGCCACAATACAGGTATGTACTGCTACAAATTGCGGAGGAAAAATTGATGTCAAGATGCCCTTATATTGCTGCTGGTTTGCGCTCCAGGCGTACCTGGTCATAAGCAGACTCCTAACCTAGATCCTGGAAGTGCATTCAGACCTAAAAACAGATTCCAGGTGGCCTGCATGGTTTTGCCAGTGAACCTATCAGAATCTAGTAGATTAATCTAAGTAGTCTAGAAGGCTTATCATAAACAGCAGCTTACACATAATATGTCAAAAGACACCACTGAGATCATGAAGGTGCTCTGCCAGGTTTCAAGTTTAAGCAGCTGCGTTCTGCCAATTCGGGAAACATGTCCATGTAATTCAGTATTATTGTCTGACTACAGATCAGGCACGAAGAGGTCCCATATAATCTGATCCTTATAACCAGAAATGCTGGGATTCAAGATAGGACCTTCTGCATTCAAAGCATGCGTTCTACCATTGAGCTGTGGCCCCATCCCAATGGTTCTGATAAGGTCCTGAACTGATTTATTGTAAATTGTTTCTGGATTCTGTACTTTTAAAAATGGAATGCTGCAAATTCTCAGTAGGCAAGAGAAAGAACTGTTAACATAAATGGAAGTATTGAAGGCTCTTTACCTCTTTGAAGTCTGTTGCTCCATCTAAACAGTTCTTCCAGGTTTCTGCAATACTGGATATGAATAGCAGGAGAATAAAACAAAAATAAAAAGTTTCAGATATGTCTTATTTCAGAGCAAGATTTTGGTAGCAAAATAGGTTATTTATTTATTTTATGTCACCTAATAAGCTAATCTTTTAGGAGCCAGTACTAACTTAGATACTCAACAAAAACACAGCAATGCCATTAAAATACAAGAAACAAACCTGTTGAACATTCTGTCAGGATGATCGAACTTTCCATTTTGTAAGCAAAGCATGTATTCTGGTGCTGTGGAAGCAAGACAGCTCAGATATCACACCAGATGAGTCAAGCTTGACGACCACAAACTCAGGAGAACCTTGGCAGGTGACTTACCAACTCTGACAAGATAAAACAGAACGTAACCTGGTGACGAGTAGTGGCTCCCATACATAAACTTTGGTTCTGGCATTTCCCGATAACGTATCTATCAGCGGAGAAAGAGAGAGGGAGAAAAATTGCTCAGTGACAATTTCCTTTGGTGGTTTGTTAAGAGGCTGGGAATCAGGTCTGGCCCAATACAATTTGGCGCCTGAGGTGAGCCACAAAATGGTGCCGTCCCCAGCCAGGGAAGAAGTATGAGGGGTGTATGTGAAGCTCTACACTGGAAACGGGTGGGAGGTGAGGAGGTGGTCAAATCCAGCCTCCAAGGAACATGTTGAAGTTATTGCCACTGAGGGAGCAGCAGTGGATGGTGCATCCCTGGAGGCCGGATCTGCTGTCTCTGTGGATCCTGCCACTCTTTGTGCAAATATCAAAGCATGTCAACATTGGGCAAACACTTAATGCTGTTTAGATCCTGCAGTTTGATAGGAACAGGTGGCTTAACTGCTTTGGGTAGACAAGGGAAGGGAAGGGTCGGAGCCAAATAATTCTATATACTAAGTTGCAGTTCACTAGGAAATACAGTGAACTTTACTGAAACATGAAATATTTCTCATCCATTATAACATAACTGTCCATATTTAGAAATGCACTAGATCGACTGTGTTTTTTAAAAAAATACGAAGTGTAAAAAATCACAGAAAACAAATACATACCAACAGTCTTTCCAGTCTTTCTTTATTTAGTGCACCTACTGGCTTACTGAGGTCCCGAAAGGTTTCTGGCTTTGTCAAGTCTACAAAAAAAGTTCAAAAGAATTAATCTTCTGCAACAACTAAACATCAACGGCCAGTGATTTTTTCTCTCCTTTCCAGTGCATTTGGAAAAGTACTACCATGGCAAATCTTACCCAACTGCCAACTTTCTCATATTAGCCCTTAATCTTTTAAAATCACAACTGCAAGTTTCATTTTGCAGGAATTGGGACAAAACAAGACACACATGTGTTCACTAACATTCACTCACTGGTTTGACTATGAACCGAGAATAAGGATCCACTTTTACCACAAAATGGAGTGCAGTGGAATGGGAGCAAAAATATCCCTCTCTCCCGCTTTCTCTGCTTTTGAAGACTCTCCACCCCACCAAGTTGATGGACTCCTGGAATCAGAGCCAGGCTAGAGAGAGGAAAGACTGAAGCAGCAGAGTACCTGAAGATAAAGGGAGGAGGGCAGGAGAAAGAGGGCAGATTCCACTTTCATCCACAGCATACTCCATTTAGTGAACAAAGGAGATCCCCACACTTCTGCTTTTTGCTAAACTTGCCCTCAGTGGTTTGGCTATGCATGTGTACATCTGGGTTTGCCTCAAGTTTACCAAATCAGGAAGTCAGAGAAGTCAGATACCCATTTTACTTTTGGAGCCATTTTAGTTCTGAATGGTAGCCTGTCTGTGAAATTGTAAACTCAGTTATGCTTCCTTCAATATCTCAAAATAGCATTTATATTAATCAAGTTAACAGTTCTCCAAAATGTTTTGACAATTGTTGTACTCTTCCTGAGATAAGCAAATTGAGGCAAAGGCAGATCTAGCTTAACATACATGCTTTGAAAGTTATACATACACACAGGTATCCCCAAACTGTTGATAATGATCTCAAACTCCACTGGATTTTGTGCAAGCCTCGCCGAATGAACAGAGGCTATGCAGCAATGTTTATTGGATTACTCAAATTCTGTTTAGCTCCATGTACTATGATCATTAGCATTTGACCCTCACCTTTTCGCTGATTCAGTTTCAAATTTTCATGACACAACCTGCATATTCCTTATATGAAGTACACTAAACCACTGAATGCTGAGCAACCACTTAACTGAGTGCTATGCACCACTGACACCATGGACATATGAATGCAATGCAACGAAGAGGCTGGAATAAGAAGCAGCCTCTGGCAACGCAAGAATCAGAATTCACAAGAAGCATGCTCTGCACCATCCTACTACATTCACTCTTGAAAAAGAAACTAGCAATTCCTTGCTCTTGTTCTTCTACACAGGTTCTTACCCAATTCTGAACTAGAATAATCAGCTATGATCCATGGAAACACGGGATACTGGGAGAGGTCATTGCAGCTCCGATCAGCCAGATTGTTGAGGTGAAGGAGGTACTGGTAGTTGGAAATATGCCCTCGTTGCCATTGTAACATGTAACTCTCTGCTGTGTGCTCTGTAACATGATTCTCTAGACACCAGACAACAGAGAGCAGAGGAGAGATAAAGGCCACTTGAAACGACTCTTCTGGAAGCATTGCATACCTAACGGGCATAACGGGTGCACTATTACCGTATTTTTCGCTCCATAGGACGCACCGGCCCATAGGACGCATCAAGTTTTTTTGGGGGGAAATAAAGGGAAAAAAATTTATTTCCCCCCAGGCGCTTGTGGTGCCGGCAGCGGGGAGAAGCGCTCTTCTCCCCGCAGCCCGCCTTCAGACCAGGTCAGGGGACAGCGGGAAGACGCGCTGCGCCTCCCAGCTGTCCCCGGAGCTTGCGGGGCAGGCAGCGGGGAGAAGCGCTCTTCTCCCTGCCGCCCGCCTTCAGACCAGGTCCGGGGACAGCGGGGAGACGCGCTGCGCCTCCCCACTGTCCCCGGAGCTTGCGAGGCAGGCAGCGGGGAGAAGCGCTCTTCTCCCCGCCGCCCGCCTTGAGATCAGGTCCGGGGACAGCGGGAAGACGCGCTGCGCCTCCCCGCTGTCCCCGGAGCTTGCGGGGCAGGCAGCGGGGAGAAGCGCTCTTCTCCCTGCCGCCCGCCTTCAGACCAGGTCCGGGGACAGCTGGGAGGCGCAGCGCGTCTCCCCGCTGTCCCCGGAGCTTGTGGGGCAGGCAGCAGGGAGAAGCGCTCTTCTCCCTGCCGCCCGCCCTCAGACCAGGTCCGGGGACAGCGGGGAGACGTGCTGCGCCTCCCAGCTGTCCCCGGAGCTTGCGGGGCAGGCAGCGGGGAGAAGCGCTCTTCTCCCTGCCGCCCGCCCTCAGACCAGGTCCGAGGACAGCGGGGAGACGCGCTGCGCCTCCCCGCTGTCCCCGGAGCTTGCGGGGCAGGCAGCGGGGAGAAGCGCTCTTCTCCCCGCCGCCCGCCTTCAGACCAGGTCCGGGGACAGCGGGGAGACGCACTGCGCCTCCCCACTGTCCCCGGAGCTTGCGGGGCTGGCGGCGGGGTCTCCCCTCTCACTCTGCAGGCTTCAGTGAAAGCCTGCATTCGCCCTATACATTTCCCCTTCATTTTTGGAGGGGAAAAAGTGCGTCCTATAGAGCGAAAAATACGGTAGTTTTCTCTACACTTATCCTTCAAGGCATCTAGGGCATCTAGGCATCTAGGGCATCTATCCTTCAAGGCATCTAGATTAAACAATCTCCCTCAAATTCACTAGCAAGTCTTTCCTGGTCTTTCTATAGCATGTGCGCCCAGTTATGAAATGGGGGCAGGGAAGAAAGGAACCATGACAGTGAGAACAATATATTGTCGGACAGCGATTCCACTCCCTTAATTTTTTTTTTGCAAGGGCTTCACAAAGTAGCATTTAAGGGGAGCTAAAGAAAGCAGACACAGATAGGCTGAGATGGCAATACTTAAGGACAGAAGAGAGAGGGATAAAAGGCTACAACAGGGAACAGAAGCCCGGGGCAGCACTCTTGCAGGACAATACAAGTGAGGAGTTCTGTATGTAGGAACATGTTTGTCGGTGATGAGTAAGGGAGTTTTTCCACTTTCATACGTTTATCGATAACAACGCATGACAACTGCAAATAAATATTAGGCAGGCTTCGCATTATCAAAGTTTTTAGCTTTGTTTACTAAATACAAGTAAAATAAACATGCTAATTTTGATCATTCTCTTAGGTAATATGCACTGGGGGAAAATCGGTTTGCATTGGAATTTTTTCTGATGCATACTACCCTAACCTGCATTTAAAAAAATCAAATGCAAAATTCTCTATGAAACCCACATTACTGTCACTTACCCTGCAACGTAAGGCAGCATTTGACCAGTTGCAAATGTCCAATTGCTTTCTACTACTTATCCTACACATTACTGCTTTAAGGTGGTCTCAGAATTTTCAGTTCTAAATCTCCACAAAGCCAAAAACAACTTCTAATTCAACATGTTAGCACTGATTTCATTGCAACTTCACATTCATTCCAAAATAATACACACTTAACTTTCCCTCAAGTTTAAATCTATACCAAAACAAAAAACAACAACAACAAAAAAAGAGAGACAAACTTTATCTCACACATCCCAATCTGCCAAAGATAACAGTTATTTATACCTAAATATGTTGCCATGAAGAAATAGGCATTGTCTCTGTCCTGAGTGTTGTAGAACTTCAAATAGATGTCCGAACACAAATTGTTCTCAGTGCAAAATACTTCGAGACCCTTTCAAAATTGGAGAGAGACAGAAGTCAAAAAGTTCATCAGGCAGCTTTATAATACTAGCACAGTATAGTTCAGGTGAAACAAAGCCTCTGGTATTTTTGTTGTTGTCCTCATAATATTAGAAGCTGTTTGTTAGAGGAATACAAGCTATTCTCTATACACCAATGAAAGGTACAGCATATAACGTAGTTTTAAACCTACTATGCTTTTACTAGAAGGACAATTGTTGCTACTTTCAATTTTTTTCTGTCAAATTTTCTCTGCCCAACACATTTGTTCACAAGAGCTATCATAGGTTTTATAGAAATGTGCAAGACAGATATGAACATTGCAACATGATATGACGTGTTTTAATCCATGATAGGACTTGCTATGCCATAAACTACTGAGCAACTGCACTGTAACCAGGTACCTTTATTCCCCACTCATACGGCTGACACAGATAAGCCAACATGAATGTCAAACTGGAGCCACAGTTTGAGGGATGGCACAAACAGTGTTCTTCTTGGAATGTCAAGATGCAAGTTTAAACAACAAAGCACATTTGTGCGACCAAGGGACAAGAGTAAAATTTAATCTTACCAACGGCAATAGACCGTGCCTTCTTTTATAGATACGTCTGACACTATGCAGCATCACCTGAACCACCGGCTTCTGTAACGAAATGCACAGAACAAAAATATAATACTCCCAATTTTCCGCATGCATTGTTTATAGTAGTGGCGGGCCTGCCTTTCCACCACTCAAGCTTCTGGGGGCCACATGGGTGGGGCCTGAGGCAAAACTAGGCAGAGCAACAAATGTGAATTTGGGCTTTGTACTGTGTAATCTAGGTCCTTAATTATAGAATCATAGAGCTGGAAGGCACCCTGGGGATCATCTATGTAATGTAAGACTACGCAGCTGTCCCATATAGGGATTGAACCTGAGACCTTGGTGTTATCAGCACCATGCTCTAACCAATTGAGCTAGCCAGTTCAAGCAAGAAAATACTATTTAAGGACTCATTTGAAACAGGCAAAAACACCCAAGGAGGCTGCAAAGCAGAACTGGTAAGGGGTGTGGCCCGGGAAGAAAGGCGGTGGGTGTTGTCTGGGAAGTCCCAGAGGCCTGGCAGAGAGGCCTTGAGGGCTGCTTCTGACCCCTGGGCTTAGGTAAACCTTCTCCATTTTACAGGATTGGGAATTTCCCTCTATATTCCATTGTTATCCAGAGCCGATTTTACATGCGAAAAATAAATAGTTGAATTTAAAAATCAAATCAAAATCAAAGCCTATTAGTTGCAAAGGAGTTGCATTTGTAATTAATTACCTAGGTTACCTATATGCATTCCAAGAAAGGCCAACTTGAAATAGTTTGATGGATAAGCTGTTTGTTGGCTGGGGAAATCAAACTTGTGACTAAGGATTAAGAATCCATTTCCACCATTTTACACAGACTCCAAATCTGACTGTAATATATGAAACACCCAATGGAATCAGCGAACAGCTCACTACACATACTGATTTGAAAACGAAGACACAAAGCACAGTGTGCCTCATTTATGAGGAATTGTAGTATTTTATAGTTTGCTAACAGTCTCAACTTCTTTAACATTCTGGCTGAATCAGTGAACATCAACAACAGACAAAAAGTTGAAGGTAATGTTCACTAGATGAAGCATCTGAAAATGTGACATTTCTAAGTGGAACCTGAAATCTATATCCTAACTTCAACTGGTAGTAACCCAACTCACAGCTCAAATAGAAGCCAGGGGTTTAGGATTCTCCACCTTTGCACACTGCAAAAATATTCAAAGGGTGGAGGAGAGACAAGAAGGGATGGACTTCAATAAACCACCAGTGAGTGGCAGAGCACTATTTGCCTCCATAGTGGAGAACCTTTGAGACTCCAGATGTTGAACTCGCTCCCATCAATGCCAGCCAGCATGGCCAACAATCATGCATGTGAGGCATAGTTCAACAATATCTGGAGGCTCAGAGGGTCCTCACGCTTGTTCTACCTGAAATATAATGACTGGTATGATTCCCCAGCTGGAAATTCAAAATGGGCACAGTGACAGCTTTCATTGGAGAAACTTAGCCCTGGCATGTGAATTTTGAATTATGGAGAAACAGAACTGAGAATTTGGAAACTTCCACAGACTCAAGCTAGAGATCCATCAAGGCTGCCCCTGATGCTCACTTGTGTGGCTCATAGGAAAACCTCACATAAGCACTTTGAGACACTTTAGACAGTTATTTGCTCATGGTTCAAAGAACAGCAGGATGGAAATTTTTAGTGCAGGTTACTTACAGGGTAGCCATTAAGAGGCTGGAAATACAAGTTTGCATCAGTGATGCATACAAGTCCTGGATTAGTCACCAACGGAGTGACCATTTCAGCTTTGCATTCCATATGCAACATTTCAGAAACATTTTGAAATCTAGAAGAGGAACAAACTACAATTATTTTGTTCAATGCAGTCACCTGCTAAAGGTTAGCTGGGTTATTTCACACATCTTAATGTGTTTTTTAAAAGACAAAGTTCACTTCAATTTTCTAATTTCTATTAACAAATAATAATTCTCTTTACCTCACCATTATAATCTGCAATAACCTGAAGACTCCTCAGCACATAATGCATTGCAGAATTTATAGAATATTTTTTTCTCCTTTCAGGATAAAACAAAGCAACAAGGATGCCTCACATTTTTCACATTTAGGCATATTTGGACATTTTCTCTGGTCTCAATAATGAATTATTTTACTCCAGCATTCATATGAAATGTGTAGAACTTAAAAAATATTGAAAGAGGGAAGGGGAACAGGGGAACTCCTAGGGCAGGCTTCCTCAAACTCGGCCCTCCAGATGTTTTTGGCCTACAACTCCCATGATCCCTAGCTAGCAGGACCAGTGGTCAGGATGATGGGAATTGTAGTCTCAAAACATCTGGAGGGAGAGGTTGAGGAAGCCTGGCCTAGTGTGTAACTGGTTAGGGAAGCATTAAAGGAAGCAGATGACTCCTGCTGCTAGCACACTATTTGCCTTACATCATCCTATGCAGATGGTTTCTAAAAACAGGAAATGAAATTCAAAAGCAAGGAATTTTTATGATGTGAATTATTTATATTAAGAAGCATACCTGTTCTTATCAAATGGTGTCCTGGCCAAACGTGACTGCAATATAGCAGTTATCTAATTTGAAAAAAGGAAACAATACATTACGTTTTGGACATGAACCTAAGACATTAGTTTCCACTAATACAACATCCATAGTATACATTTACCATAGCAGCCTGGTCCCCCAGTTTGTCCAGGTGAGATGCCCTGTACAGCTGTTTAAAAATAAAAGGAAGAAGATTAAAAAAAGAGTTTCTTTAGATATATCTAATGCACCTGAAGTCCCCAGGGATAGGTCAGGCCTGTAGAAAAGCATTCTGCACCAGATTCATTTCCACCTCCAGGCATGTGTCTGTGGAACAGCTGCCTCCACAACCACAAGAGTCACTATTTAATACCTATATGAATCCTCTGGGAGCGCTCATTATAGGTTTGAGGGCAAGGCAGCATCAGTATGCTTGAGACACTCAGCTTTATTTCTCTTTAACATCTGAATCAGGAGACATTGTCTAGTCCAGAGACGGCCAACTCCTAAGAGACTGCAATCTACTCACAGTTCAGGTCAAAGTTGTTCAGCTTTTTTTAGGGAGGAAAGTCCTGGTTTTTTAGGGGTTCAGGGCAAAGTTGCAGAGCTTTATTAGTGAGAAAGGGGAAAAGTTGCTCACCGAAAGAGCGCTAAGGAAACAATCAGCCTAAGAAAACTCCGTCTTCCGTTCTGGAGATCGTGCAACAATAGAGGACAGGGCATGGTCAGATTCTATTTTACCACCCCTAAGGAAAGGGAGTCAGCGATCTACCGTGATCTACCAAAACTTCCCAGGGATCTACCAGTAGATCGCGATTGACCTGTTGGACACCCCTGGTCTAGTCCATGGGCCAGTGCTTGGACGCATCTTGGATGCAGTGGTGAGATGGACGAGGAAAACAATCTGAGATTGAATCCTGGCAAGAATGAGGTACTGAGGGTGAGTGGTCCCCATTTCCAAGAAATTGGTCAACTGCCTATTCTGGATGGGGACCCACCCTCCTTGGAGGTTTGCAGTCTGGAGATAACTTCTGGATCTAGCTCTGTCACTGGAGGCCTAGGTAGCCTCAGTGGCGAAAAGTGCCACATACCAACTGAGATTGGCATGGCAGCTGCGGCCATTTCCTGGACCAGGAAAGCTTGTAGTTCAAGATTCGGTTATGGACAAGAACAAACTTGTCTGAGGAGGAACTATTTGCACCTGTATGAGCTATCTGCTCAATATTATTTTACTACAAAGGGGATTTTATGCTCCTTTGTAGGTACCAAAATAATGCACAATTGCCATGTGCCATCATGTCAAACTGCATTCTCACCTGGTGAAGGGTATGCAAAACATCGTCAACTTTCCCAGCAACGTCCAGTTGAAATAGGTATTCAGTTTTACCCTAACAAAGAAAAGTGAACCATTAAAAATTACACTGAAACCCAGGGGTCACACCCACTTACCGGACTTTTTAGGAAAAACAACTACAGCTCAGTGGTCCAGAACATGCTCTTTATGCAAAAGGTCCCAGGAATCTGCAAAGACTCCTGCCTGAAAGGTCAGAGAGATGCTGACACTCCAGATAGAGCAGGGATAACCACCATGGTGCACTCCAGAGGTTGCTGGACTACAATTTCCATCACCCCTGACCACAGGCCATGACAGTGGGAGCAATGGGAGTTTGAGCCCATTATGTGTAGAAGGCACCAGCTTGGCCATCTCTGCATGGACAATACTGAGCTAAATGGACCAATGGTCTGAGTCTGTATATTCTTTTTAGAAAAGCATGCTTGTTCTCCAGTCTGTGAACGTGTTACACTTGCACAGCAGTGATGCTACCAGCTGTATTTGCGAGTTATGGGCTGCTCTCTTCTGAGGATTTTCAGGCTGTTCATATTAGGATATGAACTGCAAAGCAAGAGTTTTCACGAGGTTGCATATGATGTCATATGCATAAATACCCCTTTGCAAGTAACCTGACATGAAGCTGACTATACCATTCAAATGTCAGAGAATGGAAGTTTCCGGATGAGAAGATGTACAAGGGACTCATATATCAGCTTTGTGCACTTCATGCAATAATAGACAGAATGGGGAAGTTACAAATATCACCTTGTGGGTAACCTGAACTGCCCTTACAACTGGTTCTAACATATTTGAAGGTTTTTAAGGAGAGATTGGGTGGGCATCTATCATGGATACTTTAGTTAAGATTCCTGCATTGGAGGGGGTTGGACTAGATGACCCTTGGGTCCCTCCCAACTCTATAATTCTATGATTTCAATTCAGATAAAGCAGGCACCCAAGTCACATGTACATTGACCTTCTATATTTCAGTATAATATTTTTATTTCCCTGTACAGCAATATAGGATATATATTAGCTGTTTTACGAGCCCCCTAGTTTCTTCAAACTCTTTCTCATGCTTGCAGTATTTGGTGAACAAAACAAATGCCTTTACAAACACCATTCATCTATTTCCCATGAACTTTTCTTAAATAGGCACCAGCATCTGTATAAATTTCATATTGTAATTATTAATATATAAAAACACAAGTCTTTGCTTTCTTTTAGTGAACTTCCTCAAATAACTTACTGCTACTGTTCTTTCAGGAACAACAGGCTTTATGACGTTAAGATATTTGCATGCAAGTAGCAGGGTAAATATATACTCACTCTTTCCATTTTAAAGGGTGCAATGACATTTTGCTCTTTCGTAAGAAAAGCCTAAGAAAGAGGATAGTTTATTGAGAGTGCTTTTGGGCAACAGTTTTTTGAATTTTTTAAAAACTATATTTAGAATAAATTTTCATATTTGTCTTTCTTCGTTGTTCCCCAAATGCTACTGTTTTCTGTCCTTAAATGTTCTTTCATCTTTCTCTTTCGTAATGTAAAATTACATCCATGTTTCAACATCTCATCCCTCCCCCCCCACCACTTACCAAACCCGATTGTTTTATTATGTTTTTATACGTGTTGGAAGCCATCCAGAGTGGCTGGGGCATAAATGTATTGTATTGTATTGTATTGTATTGTATTGTATTGTATTGTATTGCATTGCATTGCATTAATTATATTTATTATAATTATTCCTCCTTGAATTTTTCCCTTCCTATTACTTGAAATGCACCTCCCATCACCTATCTTCTTAAAGCCATTTCTAAAACCCATCTAATTCAGAAGTTAAAATTGAAATAAATTTAAACAAAACTTTTAAATCAAACCTTTCCTTGTCAAGAGACCATCTCAACAGCTGTTAGCCAGTTGGTTATTTTCCTCTTGAAGTCTCGTAGCTCAGGGGTGGAGCAACTGCTTTGTATGCAGAAGACTTCCATGTCCACCCCCCACATCCTGCCACTCCTGCTCAATCTCCTCCCACCCACCATTTTTGTTTTTCAGTTATCATAGTATTAGAAGACTTTTAATGGTTACATGAACTGCATTTTTTTTGGATAAGTCATCTTACCTGTAGCTCTAATGTGTGCCCTCCCATTATTCACAACCACAATTTATCTGATATCTCTGTTCAAATATATTTTCTGTCAGGTTTATTCAGCAGCATAATAAACTCATTTGTATGTCAATGCTACCTAACAGCTAACACCCTATCATTAAAAACATTGCTACGGGTAGGTTTCCCCACAAATTAACATGATGGACTGTGATTGCAATATACTATGTATATGTATTTTTAAAGCCACACAACAAGCAAGTCCCTGGTTAGGCTGATTTTCAACTAAACGAGTTTAGGTGCAACAGAATCCTAAACTAAATGAGTTTAGGATTCTGTTGCACCTAACCCTTTACTAAATTCTGGAGAATGAGGAACTTACCTGATTGGATAAAATAGAAATCTGTCCAGGGAGTGCCCTAAAACACAGATGTGAAAACCAATCACCACACCAATTAAAACCACAAGCTAAAAAGAAAAGGAAAAATTCTCTATAAACGCTTTCAAAAAATCACATACCCTGCATAGAAATCATTTGTGTCACTATCCTCTGGTGCTTCTATTTTAATGCAGTCTCTCAATGGAATCTATATGAATTTACATAAATATACATTAAATTATTTTGTTTTGAAACTGAAGCAGACCACAAACCATTGCCATCAGTTACTAACGTACTTACTTTAATAATGGGGTGGCTTATTTCATCAGGTTCAAATATCACTGATTTTGAGCAGATTTTTAATGACCCCCTGATTTTCCTAAGAGTTGAAAAAACATTTAAAAGTTATTGCAGAATTCTAAGCAGATGTAACACCATAACTTCTCCAGTGTTCTCGGTTTTATGGAAGTGCTATTGTACCTTCTTTCTCTGCCATCCTTGTTAAAAATGTAATTAGCTGTATGCTGTTCGAAGTAGTATTCCTCCAGATTAAGTAGTAGCAAGGAAAACCTGCAAACAATAAAAGCAAAATTATTATTTTTTGACTATCACAGCACTTTACACTTTCACTAAAGGAGTGAGGAACCTGTGACCTTCCAGGTGTTCTTGAACTACAATTTCTAAGATCCCTCGCCACTGGCCATTTTGCATAGGTTCCCCACCCCAATTATTCAGAAAATATTTACTTTGTCCACAGCTTTCATGCAAACAAGAAGAAAAATGTTTTTAGAGAAAGCTAATCTATATTTTAATGACATATCTGTTTTGGATGCATTTGTTAACACACACACACACACACACACACACACACACACACACAGTGTTATCCCTGGGGCAATGGACTCCGTAACTGTGAAGTCCTCTGCTAATGGGGGAAGCCAGCCTCTGCCACTCACAAAGACTTGACGAAATACACTTCAGACCCTCAAACCATCATTAGCAGCCTTGCGCTCTCCTGATATCTTTTTGCCATAATTGCCATCAGCCCAGCCAGCTACCACATTTCAGAAGGAGCTGGTATGAGTTACAGTTTTAAACATATGGAGGGCACCAGGTTGGCAAACTCTAATCTAGAGAACAGAGCAGCTCCCAAAAAACAGGAGCTGGGCCATCCTTCAGTCACATATATAAGATTAAGCCAGGCAAGTCTGTAAAAAAAGAAAAGCTTGTAGTTAACCACTATCTATGATCTTCATAGGGACGCAGGTGGTGCTGTGGGTTAAACCACAGAGCCTAGGACTTGCCGATCAGAAGGTCGGCGGTTTGAATTCCCGCGATGGGATGAGCTCCCGTTGCTCGGTCCCTGCTCCTGCCCACCTAGCAGTTCGAAAGCATGTCAAGTGCTAGAAGATAAATAGGTATCGCTCCGGTGGGAAGGTAAACGGCGTTTCCGTGCGCTGCTCTGGTTCGCCAGAAGTAGCTTAGTCATGCTGGCCACATGACCCAGAAGCTGTTCCGGTTTTCGAATGTTCTTTTGGAAGCCGAACGTCCGACAGGGCTTCTGCAGCTTCCTGCAGCCAATCAGAAGCTGTGCTTTGAAAGCTTAATGTTTCAGAAATCGAACAGACTTCCAGAACAGATTCTGTTTGATTTCCAAGATACGACTGTATATACTTATAACTCAGGATAACATTTCATGCATCTGAAAACTCTTGAAAGCTTATGCCATAATAAACTTTAAGATACCACAAAAGTCCTTGTTGTTTAGAGAGTATCAGACACTCTCCTGTGTGCAGCAGGGAGGCCAACTATATGTCCTTTTGATCCCTTCCCATTATGGCTGGTAATATCTAGTACAAAGGGCTTGACTGGAAGGGCCCAGGGCATAATTAATGCAGTCATGTGAGGGAAGTAATTCCCACTGCCTTGAAAGAGGCAGAGGTGCATCTTCCTTTGAAGAGGCCTTCTCTGGATCCAGAATCATAGAACTGCAGAGTTGGAAGAGACCCCAAAGGTCATCTAGTCCAAGCCCCTGCAAAAGGTCCATTCTGTCTCCTATGCTAGTCAAGATCTGTTATGTACTGAAGTTCTCACCCTGGGCCAGCAGGGGGATACTGTAGATAGTTATGCAAATGAAGGACCGAAAGTGACGTTCAGTGACTGGATAGTTTTAGAAAGCTGCTACAGTAACGTTATACTGGAGCTCTATATAAGCAGGCTGACTGAGCCCTTCAGCTCAGTTCTGTTCTGGCCTCTGAATAAACAAGAGCTGTTTGAAGAATCGCTGTGTCGTCTGATATGTTCACCCACAACTTAACAAGATCTATATGAAGAAATTGGGAGCAGACACATCTCTCTCTCTCTCTCCCTCTCCATTCCATCTGACTCAGGAGATGCTGCAGAGCTGTTAGAATTGTCTGAATTCTTTGCTCTTGTCTTTCTTCTCAGAGGTCAGATGGTGTCCCATAAACACTGCAAAGCTCAGCTTTGGATAATTTGAGCAAGAGAAAGCAGAAATTGAACAACATGGGTTTATAATATGACTGAAGCTTCTCTCACTTCTAATCACAAGATGAATAGACAATAATAACGCAAGGTACTGAATAAATCATTGCATGGTAACGAAGAGTAGCTTGCAGAGAATTGCTAAGTGGCTCCTCCATTTATCTGTGTGGTGAGATGCTTATCCTCTCTTGAGATTCTTGGGAACAAACACCCTATCAAATTACTTGAGGAATTATTCAGCACTATGTTCCTAAAACACTAAAATGACCAAGTCTTACTACCAGTTAAATTATCATCTTGCCACCCGGTGATCATCGTTCATTAAATTTGCTTCCATCAACAGACATATCATTCCATTGCAAGAAGATGAATTATTTGCAATGACAGGCCCATTAACACCAGTTTCAAATAACAGAACTATTACAAAAGTGGCAGTAAACATGTGATAGATGAGATTACATGAATTAGTCTTAAGGTTTGTAGAATCAGAAAGGTGAAAGGTAAGTTAAGGAAGTAAGCAGATGTCGGCCAAGTCTGGTCTAACACCAGACCTCCCAACTCCCTGACCTCCCCATGCTGATCATATTGAGTTTGAAAAGTCCAAGCTGTACCAAACTACTTCAACTAAAAGCAAGATATACACCAATGGAAAACATGCATGGATTTTAGTGGAACCAATTTCCAACCGTGCTACTTAGCCTGCAGGTAAACTCAATTAAACGAGGTACACTTCAATAAAAGCTAGGCTGTGGATTGGGCTCTTGGCTTTAATTTAAATGTTTAATCAATATGCAGACTCTAAAGCTTCAGTGAATTATGAAATTATCTTCATCCATCAAGTCTCCTTCCTTTCTAAGGCCTAATTTAACACGAAGTATTATTTCAGATTTGAAAATTGGACAAATCCAATTCTCTCTTTTTAAAGCTGTTTAGTATGAGCCAATATATGGTACCTGCACTTAGGGCCATTCTCAAGATTGCATTCCAGTTCTGGCTTCTTAAAGACATGAGTTATAGAACCAGGTTAAAATACTATGGAAGATGAAGTGCATAAGAAAGGTAAAACAAATACGATAAACTCCCTTGATTTAGTGAACAGGCTGCCACATTATTTATTTAAAAAGCAGATTATGATGGAAATTTTACTTTCTATATTACCAATTTCTTGTCATATGTCTTGACAATAGATTTCTGAACTTCTGTTCATGGCATTAGGTATGGATGATGAAGTGTGCATGTACACCAGCCTTGTTTTTAAAGCACATACCCAATAGCCATAGGCAATAAGGAAACTCATGCAGCCCAAGTGAATGGATAGGCAAAGAAGGGACAAAACACTCTGTCCCTCCTCTGCACCCAGCAGGGAAATGTAGCTGGCTGCTGGAGGAGGGATGGAGCTTTCCATCTCTCTTCTGCCAGACCCCAGCAAGGCAGGAAACATCCACGCCATATATATAAAGCACAGAGCTCCCCTCAAAGAATCCAGGGAACTAACTATAGTGCTGGGTGTTGGGAACTGTAGTTCTGTGAGGGGTAAATTGTGGTTCCCAATATATATTTTTTCAGGAAAAGAGTGAAAGCCATGTACTTTAAATGTGTGATATAGATGTGACCCTATGAAGTTTTGTGGGCCTGTTTACAAGGCTGGTGAATGCATGCACACACGCTCACATTGTGCTTTGCCTTTTAAGGAACAAGTGGCACTATAGCTGCAACACTCAATGTGAAAGAATAAGCCGTTGAGATTTCTAAACAGGAAGCAAAGCAGCAGCACAGACAAGTACAAGTTTATCTGAGCAAACCACAGTCGTTTTTCATTCAAACCATAAGCATAAGGGAAACAATGACCGCATAATATTATCAGTTACATAAATATACAAAACGAAGAACTCCATTTGATGGATTTAATAAAGTACATTTCTTAACAAAGTATGTTTTTCAGGATAGTATTCACTGCACTTACAGAATTTCCAGGTGATTTTAAAGTTTTATTTTCCAATCATCCCAAGCAAAAAATCCTTTAGTGTAGACTGAGAGAAGGTTACCTGCCGCAGTACTTGGGCCTTCAAGAAGTTCTGACTCTATCATTAGTTGAATGAACATTCAGGGACGCAAGGACAGAACAACCTGCTGGATCAGGCCAATGGCCCATTTAGTCCAGCATCCTGTTCTCACAGTGGCCAACCAGATGCTTGTGGGAAGTTTGCAAACTAGGCAGTATTCAAAAGCATGATGACCCTGATAGTAGAGAGGTAAAACATAGCAAACTTGTCTTCCACCCACTGTTTCCATACCATGAAAGGGAACAGTAAAAAAACAAATCTGCACATTGGACTGGAGTACAACTTTCACAAGGATTTGAGATTATAGATCAGGCATCCCCAACCTTTGGCCCTTCAGATGTTTTGAGACTACAGTTCCCATCATCCCTGACCACTGGTCCTGTTAGCTAGGGATCATGGGAGTTGTAGGCCAAAACATTAGGCTGCAGGTTGGGGGTGCCTGTTATAGATGCATGGATCCACATCCTAATTCAAAACATTGCTAAGTTGCACTGACACAGCAACTGACAAGTCATCCTCTAATTACCACACATTGGCACATGAAGTATTAAGGAAGCAGCTAAGATCAGGGGTTTCATGGGGTTTCAGCAGCTGACCACTTTGCGCTGAACACTGGGTGTTGTTTCTTTTAAGCAGTCTGTTGCCAAATGTCCATCCTGCTCAAATATAAAAACTTTCCTCTGCCAGCAACCAGATCTTGAAATATTATGATTAATCTGTCAGGAAACAGAACACAAATTACACCATCTGGCAGTGATAATCTATCGTTAGTGATAATGTAAGAGATTTAGAGGGGAAAGTGTGGTAGCCTATTATCATAAAAAAAACCCTGTGTACAGCCGCAAAGAGCAAATACAAAAAAAGTATTCTAGACTAATAGACTTATTATGGTATAAGCTTTCATGGGTAGAACCTGTATGTGCACGCTCACATGCACTCTGAAAATCTGTATACCAACACATTTCTAGGTGATACTTATTGTTGTTGTCGTTTAGTCTTTAGTCGTGTCCAACTCTTCATGACCCCATGGACCAGAGCACGCCAGGCACTCTTGTCTTCCACTGCCTCCCGCAGTTTGGTCAGACTCATGTTTGTAGCTTCGAGAACACAATAAGTGATACTTATTACTATTGTTTATTAAATGCTCTCACTGCAAGCAACTCAAGGCACCTTTACCTACAAGCTGTATATTTCTTAATATGAAGTCAACTCTTTTGGGTTCCACCAAGGGCTATAGCACATTCACTACATTTGATTGCTGTTGTTTTTCTGGGTACCATCGGGGAAAGAATGATTGTAAGTGCTCCCTAGGGAATGGAAGTGAGCACCAGGGATGGGAAGTGTGTAATTTTGCCCCACCTTTTATTGTGAGTTTAAACTGGAGATACAACAGCAGAAGTGAGAGGGCTACCGCTACTTACAAAAGGCAGGCTTGCATATTGGACGGGTAGGGCTAGTAGTCTCTGCTTTCTTTCTTTAAGTCTGCTGGCACTTATTATGGACTCTCATATATTACTGTTCTAGTATGTCTTTATGTTTTAAGAGCATCTTATCTGATTGTTCCATGCTGCTTCAAAATGTGAAATTTTTGTTGTTGTATTTTTTTGGCATGTTTTATAATACTGTAAACCACATTCAGACTTCTTTGGGGCATAAAGCAATACAGAAAATCACCTAAACAAATAAATGTTAACAGTGTGTATATAAGGCATCTGCAAATCTCAAATATCGGATTTAGCTTGCCAAGTAAGAATTAAAAGGACAACCCTCCAGGCATTTGTGGCTACACAGACTCTATTACTTCCAAGGGCACGATTCTTACACAGGTCTGAAATGTTGTTGCATGGCCTCATGCCCTTTATTTGATGATTATGATTTGAAAGTTCTTCATTAGATATTATAGGTTAGGTTATGGATGTACTGAGAGCGGACTAATTCTCTGAGTGGGCATCATCCACACAATAGTAGGGTACATGCCATGGCTTGGGGAACCCCTAGGTTTGAAGAAGTACAAAAATATGTTGGAGTGGCTTTTCTAAGGAGGGACGGACACACACACACACACACACACACACACACATATGATAAGGAGGGTTAAGAATGTTCAGTGGCCATAGGATGTTAAAGGGGAGGATATGAAAAACAATGGGTGGTGGGGAATGGAAGGGAGCTTTCTGGAAAAGGGCACAACTGGTTAACCCCAATGCAACAGGCTGTTGCAGGTCGCATATGTATTAAAGATATACAGCTGGCCGGACAGTGCCAATGCTCAGCTCATCTTAGGCACTTGGTGACCTTAGGCAACCCACAACATTTGCGATAGGAAGATAGTAATGCAGGGAGCTGTTGTAAGATCATAAATGTAACAAACACTTGAAATACATTGTAGAAAATGCAATTAAACTCTGCACAGAGTATTTTACTTTCTATACTCTAAGATATGGAAGATTTCAAGCAAAATAAGAAAGAAATTTCCTTCAGTCCTAAAAACTCTCATTTAAAAAGCCCACAACTGTCAATAACTTATGGCTCTTTCCAGAAGAGATCTACTAACCCTTAATCCCACCCCACCCTATAGAGTGTTTTCTTCTGGAATTGGGTGCAGAAAATTAAACGCATGTAGATGGATAGCCCGCCCCCAAAGCTGACAGCTAGCTTACTTTTCATAATGTTCTAGCTCCACCCTACCTATCCTTTTCTTCCTCAACCATTTCCACTGTCTCATACCCATGTGATATTTCTTCTAAGGTTGAGCAGCTGGTGACCTCTGTGTTAATGCTAAGAATGCAGAGATGCTTTTGCATCAGAAACTTCATCTGTGAAACATTTGCATGTGACCAGTGCCGCCGCCTCCTCCAGCATGATTGCTCAGAAAGGAATTGCAGGGAGTATTGGAGTCTTCACACAAAGGCATTCCCCCGCGTAGGTGGGGAAACCACAAACAGTGAGGCCCAAGCTACAAACTGCAATCTGCAGTGAAAAATCCCCCTTTAGTACAACTATGGGATTACCCACAAACAAAACACGAAAATGCCAGAGTACAGATTACTCTTTAGTCTGCACAGATTCAAGGAAGAGAGTTTAGGCAGCAGTCTATTCAAGTAGTCAGTAAGAAGGAAATGTGGTCCTAGGAAGCTGATTACAGAGTCAGACCATTGATTAAGCATCTACTTTAAGCAGTAGCTTTGCAAGGTTTCAGACAAGAGTCTCTTAGAAATGGCCCTTCTCAGGACTTGCTCCAATGGTTCCAATTTCACCTGGGACAGAAGGGGCTTTCTAAATCCCATCCTTGATAGCCCACTGCATTACACAGTGCTTCTTACCTTAAGCACTGAACCACAGAAGGAGCGTTTGAAATTCGCCAGGCGCCAGATGTATTTTGCACCTATTGGCCATTTGCAACCAAGTGAATATGCCTGGGCGCCAGGATGGCACCTGAGGTCTCCATCGTCTGGAGGTGCATGCCTGAGGATCCTTCGATCTTGACTATTTTCACACACTAGCTACATACCCTGTAGAAGTCTATCTGTTATATTTTATCTGCACAATCAAAATGAATTTCAGGAACCAAAAAGTCATATTGAAAATACAGTAAGGCATGATGCAAGATACAAATATGGAGGATATGTTTACAGTTAAAAAGCTAAGATATATGTTCGTACTTTGGGGTAACCTGAAGTTTGTACAGAAGTATTAAACATATTAAGCTTGATTTTTAAAAAGAAAGTGGAGAAGAGGAAGGTGCGGTAAGGGAATAAATTATTCCATTGTACCATTTTTTATTATTTTCTTTAGAAAAACATCATAGATTAAGCCTGACTTGGAATTACACTATCTGCTCTGGAACCCTTGCATCTTAAATAACCAAAGCGTGTTTTTAAGGCCCATGGAAGTTAGTGGGACTCTCATACCTGGTGCTGGGAACAGAACAATGTTGCATAGTAGTGAAAGAGACACACTATTAAGACTACAACTGCGTGCAGATTTGGAAGTCCCATTAAACTTTCTAATGCAAAATATCATGCTGCAACCCCCTATCATTATACCTTATGCTGCCAATTATGCAAGCAGGACCTGCAACAAAGAATTGCAGTATGGAGTGCTCCTGTTTAGGGTCCCACCACCATGTCAGCCGACATTTATTTAGATATCTACTGCCTGCCCATTAACCATGCCCTGTGGGTGGTTCACAAACATTAACACAAGAGTCTAAACTTTAAATATTAATATAGCATATAAATATTAACACAATAAGCATAAGATCATTCTAAATCACGGTTTAAATCCAAGAGAAAATACCCTCTCCTCCTGTGGTGCAAGTGGGTGTGTCTGGCTGTTAACAAGAAGGCTGGTGCTTCAAGCCCACCCAGGGACGGCTGTGGGCAGGATTCTTGCATCGCAGGGGGTTGGACTTGATGACCCTTGGGGTCCCTTCCAGCTCTACAATTCTAAGATTCTTTTTTTTTTTTTGTCATAGTATCTCAGGTATGAGAAAATCCAGACTGAGGGAGCGGGAAATGGAGGAAGGCAGTGATCTGGAGGTGAATGGAGAATTAATGGAGGTACAGAAAGTTTACTATCCCCATTAAATGACAAGATGTATGAACCCTAAGTGCCCATTTGTGCCTGGCCTGTGACTGGTTCTAACTCCCCTTTCTCCAACTAGGGCACACTATGGACCCATCTCCCTGACCTTACCAGACAGTACCAAAGCCCAACCTAAGTTCTCCACTATTGGAATAATTGTTTCATCTATTCATCCATGAAATGTTGAGAGGGTATAATCAATGCCAATGTTTTGGCCGGTATGTGCAATGAGGTCCTAGAATAGCCGACAAGCATTGGGCAAATATTTTCACACTTATGAGAAAGTTGATATCCAATACAACTAAATGTCCTTAGCCTAATGTTTCAATCTATATTTCAGCTATGGAAATGTATCCGATCCTCTCATGCCTCTCACCCCAAAAATGCCTGTCTGTGAGCCATGATCCTAAGTTTATAACACAAGTTGCAGCAGCTACTCAGTGACGAGGGGAAATGCATTCTGCACATGCTCAAATGCTTCACATTCCTTGCATGACAGTCCCGGTTACGGAAGTCAGGTCTCGCACAAACTAAAGCCGGGGAACAAATTGATCACACCTGGAGCAATACAAACACTCGAAAGCTCCCAGCTACACCAGTAAATACAACCGAAAGTTTATTGGCCTGTCACTTTCTACTCAAAGCACCGCTAGGAACACCCGTCCCAAACGATAGAAAATGAGAAAGTTGCTCTTTTTTCGTAAGCAGAAAAAAGCGAAGGCGAGTGGGCGGAATTTTACGCGGCCGGGGTTTGCGCGCGAGAAGGGAAGCCTATTCCAAACACGCCGCGCCATCCGATGCCCTCGCAAACGCCCCCCCCCCCCAACTTGCTTTCGCCGCACCTTGCGCATCCTTTGCAGCTCTCGGAGCCGAGCCGGCAGGGAGCAGGCACTGCGGTGCCCCAAGAAAAGCAGCCCCGCTCGACTTCCGCGTCGCAGGGCCGCCTTCGCAGCAATGCAGGACCAGCTGGCGCGACGCGCCCCCTCGCAGCTCTGCCCAAGCGGGCCGCTTTCGCTCGCCCCCAAAGGAGGCAGCCCTCCTCGCCGCCCCCTCGCATCTTGGTAGCCCCCCGTCTGAGCGGCTGGGAGGGCGAGGCCTAACGGTGGGGCAAAGACCGAGGTGGCTCTTCTATCGCAGGCGTCCCACCCTCGCCAGCCCGGCTTGAGCTTTACTGGGACTCCGGGGCGCTTCTGAGCAGCCGGCCGGTGCGCGCATTACGCCCGAGCCGCCCCCCGAGCTGCCCCCGCCAGGCTTGAGAAGGGCGGCCCCGCTCCCTAACAACGGGCCGGGGGAGGAAGCTCGCCCCGCCGGGGCGCTTCACGCACCTCTCCTTGGAGTAGAGCTGCTGCTGCTCCTGCCGCCGCTTCCGAATGAAGGCCATGGAGGCGAGTCGGCGCCGCTTCCGCTGGGCAGCTCCTTTGTAGCGCGCACGCCGCGCGCTCACCGCCAGGGGCCCCGCGCAGCGCCAGCGCCGGCCATTTATACTGCAGAGGCCGCCGTCCCAGGCGCTCGGCTCGGGCTGGGCTGCTGCCAAGCGTCGCCTGCCCTCTCTCGGCCGCGGCGGGCCTCTCCGCCTCCTGGGCCGCGCGCGGGGATTTCAAGGCAGCCACAGCTTGGCCCTCGGAAACCAAGAGCCCTCCGGTGGGGAAAGGCCGGCGGTGTCTCAGCTTTACGCTGTCGCTGCGCCCTCGTCTTCCCCCTCCGTCCTGGCCAGTGACTTTAGGCCCAAGCGCTGCGCTCTCCAGAGCAATTGAAAAGAGGCAGGGAGTGATCCTGCGAGCGCAAAGGGAGGCACGTCGGGGCAAAAAAGAACACCTGTTTCGCATAGAGGTTCATGAGGTCTGAAATGGCACCGGCTGAGCATTGGGGTCGCAGTGAATGGCGCAATGAAGATGCTGACCCAATGTGCTGCAGCTGTGAAAAGCCCAAATTCCAAGCTAGCGGGTGTTCGTAAAGGAATTGAAAATAAAATTGCTGATGTCATACTGGCCATACACAAGTCTGTGGTGCGACTGCATTTCCAATGGTTGGGGCCCAACAACATCCGAAGAGCCACGGGTGCCCTGTGCCCTAGGCATGTGTTCACAGACAGCTGTAGTATTTTCCAGAGCTCTGGCTACAAACCAGTCTCAAGGAAAATGTGACCTCTAGTTTCTTCATCAACAACTCATAAAACGCTGTTCTAGAGCACAAATCATTTACTCTGGCAGAAGGAAAGTTGTTATTCTACAGTATGGGGTGTGGGTTGCATGCAGTCATGGACCATAATTAAACTACCCATACTTTTGAACCAACAGAGGTTTGTTGGTTTGTTTTTAATGTAGAATAACTCTTCTGTTACAAAAAAACAGGTTAGCATGTTGAATACTGTACACACGAAAAACCCAGATTTAGAGCTCCTCCTTGTGGTCATGTATGGTTACAGCACATAACGTCCTTAAATTAAACACAGAGCAAGTACTTCATCTTGAAGTTAGTTAATTAGAAAGTTAGTTCAATAAAAGCACTTCATTAAGAATTGACTGCCGCAGAAACAAGTTCTCTCAAGCAATTAAATTTCGTTAGCTTAGTGGCTAATTGAAGACAAATGTCTCCTTGCAAACAGAGATTACTTGTTTTTCTTCACAGTCATGATCCATTACCATGAGATCATGGGTTGCTGTTGGCTTTAGTTAGTTCCCCTTTTTAACCTTTGGTGATGGAGGAATCACATGTTAAACAATCCTATGAATGTAAGAAAATGCCATACTTTATTTTTAGTCTAAGATGCCCAGGGCCATCTTTACCTGGGGGGTGCAAGGGGTGTGGGGCACCCGGGCATCAAATTTTAGGGGAGTGCCAGGCACCCACTGCTGAAGCCACCTAAGCGTATTGTATTGAGCTGCTATGTGGCAGTGGGGTCAGAGGCACCTTTGACACGACTGATCTTGCTCTGCCTGCCTGCCGCTGAAAGGCTGCCCGAGATGGCTCTCCCATGCATGCGCACAATGCCCGCCCGTCTCACCTCCCTACAGCCATAAGCGCATGCATGGAGTCTTTACACCAACTCCCAATGTGTTCTTTGTCTTCTTTAGAGAAGCTGGTTTTAAACCAAAAACAAACAAACCTCTGTGCAGGCATGAACGCTATTTATCAAATGATAATAGTGACATAAGCATAATAAAAGTTTATTTGGGGGGCTAAACTAAATTTGGGGGCACTGGGTGGATCTTTGCACCCCAGCGGCGCATATGCTAAAGACGGCCCTGAAGACGCCACAAGACTCTGCTGATTTAAAAGTTATGTGAATGACCAATCTTTGAAGAAGATTTCCATGTGTGGTTCTGCATGGAATCACTTTCAAAAGGGACAGATAGGTAGCCGTGTTGGTCTGCCATAGTCAAAACAAAAAAAATTTTTTTCTTCCAGTAGCACCTTAAAGACCAACTAAGTTAGTTCTTGGTATGAGCTTTCATGTGCATGCTGTGTATCTGAAGAAGTGTGCATGCACACGAAAGCTCATACCAAGAACTAACTTAGTTGGTCTTTAAGGTGCTACTGGAAGAAAATTTTTTTTTTGTTTTTTCAAAAGGGAAGCATTGGTGAAAACCAAATGTCTCATTGGAACAAGACCACAAGACAAATCTAGACTGTAACCCTTTTAAAGTGATGTTTTTGTTTGTTTTGCTATATTAACAGTGCAATCACATGTGCACACATACATTCACTGGGAAGCAAATTCCATGGGATTTAATCCCAGGTACGGTAAGTCTGCCCAGGACTGCAGCCTAAGACCACAATACTGAACACAATCACAAGGGTGATGGTGTTTTACAAAGAAATATTCAGAGCCTTTTCTCATTTTTGGACACTTGATGGCACTAAACTAACACAATATACATCTTAATCCAACATTGGAAGGTGCTGTGCCATAATGTAAACTGGTACAGTAATGTTAATGTTTGTGTTTCGTGTTCAATGGGGCTAGATTTTGGCAATGGAAGAATATACTTAAAAATTCATCAAAATACAGCAGGCAAGTCCTAATCGGAAATGAATGAACAAATTACAAAACCTCCACCAACCCCTTGATATCGACATGCTTAAAAAACCTATTTGCTCAGTTTTTGTATTGTTAATCTGGTGAAGCCTCATCTTGTTTCCAACATCGTTTCTTTTTAACTCCCTCGTACAAAATTCTGTGAAGACTCTAAGCAACTGCCATTTCCAGTGTCCTGCTAGGCTTTTCTGGCAAAATAAAAATAATAATTTATTATTTATACCCCGCCCATCTGGCTGACTTTCCCCAGCCACTCTGGGCAGCTCCCAATCTAAGTGTTAAAAACAGTACAGCATTAAATATTAAAAACTTCCCTGAACAGGGCTGCCATCAGATGTCATTTAAAGATAGGATAGCTGCTTATTTCCTTCACATCTGAAAGGAGGGTGTTCCACAGGGTGGGCGCCACTACCAAGAAGGTTCTCTGTCTGGTTCCCTGTAACCTCACTTCTCGCAATGAGGGAACCGCCAGAAGGCCCTCGGCGCTGGATCTCAGTGTCCGGGCTGAACGATGGGGGTGGAGACACTCCTTCAGGTATACAGGAAGACAGAGCACAATTCTTGTGCTGCCTTACCATTTTCCAGGTTCCCCCAATCCCATTTAACAACATTTCTGTCTAAAGATATATAATGGTGGCACCAGGCAAGCCTCCGGTGGCGGACTTTGAGCTTTCAAATTTCAGCAGCACCCTGTGCAACACCAAATCCCCCCCCTCACCTTTTGTTCTAAGTCATGGTTCCAGTGGCCCCTCAGGGCCCTCTTGGCTTGGTGCCCAGTGCAGGTGAACTGGCCATGCTTCCATAAATCTGCCTCTGAAGGCCCCCTGGGGAGAGCATTTGACAAGCAAGGAGCCCGTGCAGAAAAGGCCCATTCTCATGTTGCTACCATCTGGACTTCTTGTGAAGGAGACACATGAAGAAGGGCCTCAGATGACAATCTCAGGGTCTGGGTTGGTTCACAAAGGGAGAGGTGGTCCTTGAGGCATTGTGGTCCTAAACGATTTACGGTTTTATCAGTCAAAACCAGGAATTTGAATTGGGCCTAGACACTAATTGGCAGACAGTGCCGGCGGACCAGGATTGGTGTAATATGCTCAAACCATCTTGCCCAGTGAGCAACCTGGTTGCAAAATTCTGCACCAGCTGAAGCTTCCAAAACATATAACATGTTGCAGTAATCTCATGTACAGGTTACCAAAGCATAGGCAACAGAAGTTAGGCTATCCCTTTCCAGCTGAAGCTAATGGAAGGCCACCTGAGCCTCAAGCAGCAGTATTGGATCCAGAAATACCCGTAAGCTACATATCTATCAACGGACACAGGTGGCGCTGTGGTCTAAACCACAGAGCCTAGGGTTTGCCAATCAGAAGGTTGGCGGTTCAAATTCCCGAGACGGGGTGAGCTCCCATTGCTCTGTTCCTGCTCCTGCCAACCTAGCAGTTTGAAAGTGCGTCAAAGTGCAAGTAGATAAATAGGTACCGATCTGGTGGGAAGGTAAATGGCGTTTCCGTGCGCTGCTCTGGTTCACCAGAAGTGGCTTAGTCATGCTGGCCACATGACCCGGAAACTGTACGTTGGCTCCCTCGGCCAATAAAGCGAGATCAGCACTGCAACCCTAGAGTCATTCACGACTGGACCTAACAGTCAGGGGTCCCTTTACCTTTTTACATACCTATCAAGTGTAATCCCATCAAGAGCAGGCAATAGAAACATCAACAATCTGGCATCCTTTATTGTTTTATTTGATCATGCTTCAGTGTGACTTTAGGTTGTCTATGGCCAGTTTATTCTTAAACTGCTTTCCCCTCTCAGCTTCTGTGATGATGATGTTAATTCAGCATCAGTCTCTAGAGAACTGTCTGATCATGTTAATGAAAAGAAGAAGAAGAAAATCTAAAGCTAAGTGTTTATCGGGAAAGCAAGATTTGTTTAATATGAAAAATCTCATGGGAAGATTCCAGTATTGTCAAAGAAAAGAAAAGAAAAGAAAAGAAGGGGAGGAAATATTTTGTACAAAAGGAAAGAAAGGTCTTTTAGTATTGTTGTTTTTGGAGTCCCAGTAGATTATGAGCAAGGCTCTATTTGCTTAAAACAAGCTCTTTTCCCCTCCTACCTTGCTGCTTCCTATAATATGTTTATTCCCTTTCCTTTACTGCCTTGCCATAGGAAGCAAGAAGGTCCAATCAAAAAACTGGGAAAGGAAGGAAGAAAATAGGCAGTTTGGGGATCATTTTAGCCCAACTCCCATCCCTCGTTCTCCAGGGAAGCAGCATAACACAGGAGCTGGGCTTTTACCATGCTTTATGAAGCCATCAGAAATCATTAATGTCTTATTTGACTTGGTAGAATTGGACAACACAATTACACAATGAGGATATCTGGAAACTTTTTTTGAAGGTATGTCATGCCTAATATTAAGAAACACTCCTTAATGGGCTTGACTTCATGTATGGTAGCTCTGTTCTTTGCATGATAATGATTGATAACTGACTGTAATTATCTCAACGCTTACGTGGCTATAAGGAGGGTGAATTGATCATAGGCTAAATTGAGTCTGGTCTAAGTTGAAATGAAACCATGCAGTTATTTCCCCCCCACCATAGCTGTCAACGTTTCCCTTTTTTAAAGGGAAATCCCCTTATTCCGAATAGGATTCCTCGCAAGAAAAGGGAAAAGTTGACAGCTATGACCCCCACCCCCCATTTTGCTAGGAAGTGTTTAAATCCTCTTGTGATGGAACTTTTACATTAGCATGAACATTCCTGCACCCAGATTAAATATAAAGCTCCTTTATTCAGGAGTAAGAAGTATTTATTTGGAAGAACCTGGAAACCTGAGCTCCACCAACTGAATATTAAACTACCTTCTATCTGCATGGGTGGTTTTCCTTTGAAAAGGACTGGACAAGTGAATGGGATAAGAAAGCTGGTTTTTATTAGCCCATAACTTTCTGTTCCAACTTCAACTCTCAAACAGTTTTGTGAAAAACTTGACAAAATGCACATGTTTTCCCTAATATGAGTCAGTCTGGTTAGAAGGGTCTGCACTAAACTGAACATGAAAGACAATCACAATACGCTGATAATGTTATTGCTTGTTCATTTGTACTAGGCAGGAATTTCAAACACCATATCATCTTTCCACACGTATTTGTGAGCATTTTGGCATTACAAATGGGAGATAACTAAGAATCTAGAAAAAAGATTTGTTGTTGAAAAATGAAAGATGCATTAAAAAAATTATCTCTAGATTTGTTTTCAAAACAGTTGGTTTCATCAGTATTTTAATAATTTTGTTATGCCTACGTATTTTTTAAGTATGTTGATATGGCTGGTATTTTTATGATTATATATTATTATGTAACTATTTAGAGGCTTTTTAAATTAAGTGTTATATAAATCTTGTTAAATAAATCATGGGAATTACAAGGTGGAACAGAGTGTGACAAAAACATGAATTCCTTCTTCTTCTTCCTCTTGCTTTTCCTCAGTAATGTCTAAGTAAAAACTTGTGATATCATCCCCCAAAGTGGCAGCCAATAAAGTGTGAAAAAACTTTAGATCAGCAAATGAGGCCCTCCCTAACGGTCCCTGCATTGGATGAGAGAGAAACTGCAGGTACCCAAGAAAGGGCCTTTTCAGTGGTGGCTCTGTGTATATTTTATATTTTCTTCAGGAAACTGCTTGCACTCCTGAGCTTTGACAGCTCTCCCTCCACCCCCATATATTCTGGACTCGTTTTTTTATGCTGTAGTGAACACTTGAGCAGATCGGAGCTACTGTTTCATTTTTCCACAAATGCTCCAAAGTGGCACTACTTCAGGGAATGGGGGCAAGAAGACTCAAAGCTGGTGCTGTTCCAGCAGGAGAGAAAATGATTGGGTTGTTTCTTCTTCTAACAACTAGCTTGGCCAGCCCCCCCCCCTTTGGGAAGGCAATGGTATTGAAAACCCCACTCCAATTCAAAAATGCAACTATCAGTACAGGGATAGAGAACTTGTGGCATCCTAGACTCTCATCAGCCTCAGCCAGCATGGTCAGTGGGGAGGGATATTAGAAGTTGTAGCCCAACAACAACTGGAGGATCACGTTCCCCAGCTCTGCTCCACTCTAGAACATGCGCTTGTTTTCTCTCTCTCTTGTTCACTATGGTGAAATATGAAGCTCGACTGCTTCAGGTGTACTGGAGCCTCACCCATTCTTCTCACTGCCCAGCTGATCAGTGGGAGGGTTTGTTGTGCCCCAGGCAAGGTCAAGCAGTAGGTTAGAAGCAATCCAAGTGGTACAGATTGCACACTTCTGGACTAGAGGTAGAAAACAAGGGCATGTTTCCTGGAGACTGTACATACTGACTAGATTGTGGGAGCCATAAAGCCATGGCAGAGGCTTGTAAATGCTGCCTGGTGCCTGCTGACCTCGGTGACCAGCATGTCTGTGCCTTACAATGTATAGAATGTATTAACCTTATATGGAGTTGTGTTTCCTTTAGGGCAGTGATTACCTTATATGGTGATGGGTGTAGTAAAAGCCATGACCGGATGATGTAACGTGAGACATTGGCAGACGGCCATGCAGGCTGAGAGAGAGAGACAAAGGATAATAAAATTACCGGACAAGGAGCTGCCCCTCCATCCTGAGAATACTGCTGCCTCTCTGTGTCTTTTTTCTATGCTAAGCACCATTTAATGACGGGTGGTCTTCCGTCACTAGATAATGTGCATGCTGCCTGGAGAATGTACAAAATGCAGTTGACTTACGCACCCACCCCAAGGCTTTCTTGAGATTACCCAAAGCCTATTGAGGATTATTCATAATGGTTGCATAACCTACAAAATTCAGTTGACGCATGCACATTCACCAAGAGCTGTTGGAGAGCGTGTATACAGATCAGGTGATATACACAATTTCTTGGACAGATTTCATGCATGTTCAGGCCTGGTGAGTGTGCACAATGACCAACTGTTATGCACCTTAACCTCTCAATTTACATTGCCCCTAATTTATGCACTGTTTGTGGTTCTTTTGATAATTTATAAGTTTCACCTTCATGCAAAGGTGGCTCGAGTTTGTAAGAAAAGGATAATCCACAACTCAGCAGTAATGGGGTTTGGGAAAGTGACTGAAACAGAACCCAAGCTGGGCTAACTCTGCTGGCAAGCTTTAGTTGAGATGGCTTAGCAAAAAGAAAAAATGAAGCTTTAGAGATTGTGTGTGTTTCCCTTTTAGAGAAAGAAACACACGCACACCCCTACCTCTAAAGCGTCTTTTTTCTTTTGCTAAGCTATCTCAACTTTTAGAGAAATGCTGCTCACTTGAAACTTGGAACTCTGTCAAGAAACCGAGTCTGGCAAGAGTGGTGCATAATGTTTACATGTCTGTAGTGTTTAATTTATAAGGAGAGTTGCCAGGGCACAAAACTGTCTCTGTTACTCAGTGGTTACTCAGTGATGAAGCAATAACATACTGCTGATGCTCACAGGCACACTATTTGCTAAGGTTTCACATATAATACCCAGAGCTGATCCCTGGTCCAAAATAACTGATATGTATTTGGCCATTAAAAAAAACCCTATCAAGTGGTCTTGGTGCTAATTTTACTAGTGCACTGGTTCTCCCTCCCACCCTCACCCCCAGGCCACCTGAAAATTGCTAACCAGAAAAGGACTACTTAATGACTTCCTGTTATAGCAATTGTAATGCGCTTTGCTAGATTTAATTATCAAATTGTAATACAATAAAATGCAATATAGGGAATAAAGAAAGCAGTAAAATACAATTAAAATCAACATGAGTATTTAATGCAATGCACCTGCCATCTCCCATATTCAACCACAAATCCACTGACACACCATGGATCACCTGAATGAAGATCTTGGACCACAGTTTGGGAGAAGCTGTGTTAGTGTATTAATTGTAGCATTGTTGTGGGCATGTTGTTGCTTAATGTATCACAATGATACATTATGAAGTGGTGAACTTTAGTCCATGAAAACCTATGCCACAATAAAATTGGTTAGTCTTCAAGCTACCACTCACTAGAGTCCATGTTGCATTTTCTGCAGCAGACTAAAATGACTACCCCTTCGGAAACAGTAAGTGTAGGGAGGAGATTTTTATCAGGACCACAGCACAAGGGGGTGGAATGTTTTGCCCTTCCCTCCCCAGCTGCAATCTCCAGGAAAATAATCCTCCCCGCCTCTGTGATGAAATCAGCAATAGGAAAAAAGGCCTTGGTGTGATAGAGAAGAACAGATTATATGTATTGTGTTTATTTTATAAATGCATGCCCTGCCTTTTGATCAAATTATCTCCAAGGCAGAAGACAACAAATTATAACCATATCAACAACAACAAACAAATGCCATAAGAGCCCTTGTTCCTCTGGCCATTGCCACAGGCTAGGGTTATCTTTCCGTTGCTTCTGTGGTCTCAGGGCCAGAGGCAGATTTAGGACAGCACAACCAGTCCCGTCACAAGGGGTACCGAGCATAGGGGGCGCTGCAGGGCACCGTAACTATGACATATTCATAAGTATTCATTGTGAATTGAGCAGAACAGAAGGCCTCACCCTGGGCGCAGCTGAAATTTGGAAGACCAAAGTCTACCCCTGTCAGGGCCACTGGCAGGGGGAGCCAGAGTTGTTCTTGCTAGGATGGGGAGAATGGAGCTTCCTGCGGCTGTTTGTTCTCTGCTTGGTGGATGGGGCCAGGTTGACCTTTTCCTTGCCATGATGCTTTTCCAGGTAGGCACAACTTTCCTATGGTCCCATGATCCCCTGGCTGAAAGCAAAGTGTCCGTCCTATACAAAAAGCTGGTATAGCAATGGTGCAATGCTGGTAAAATGTTTTACACACAATTTCTACTCCCTCTTCTCATAATCATTAGTATTTTTGTTTTTTTAAAAAAATAATTTTTATTAACTAGCCAGTCACATCAAATTAAATCACATCACATAAATTCCAAATTACAAAGCCAAATTTTTAAATTTTGTTGGGGGAACCCATACTTCAAGATCCAAAGGGGGATTCAGATCATCTTCTTATTACTGCGTTAATGTCCAAATCAGTCCCAATCAGTCGAAACAAAATTCATAATTCTATCCAGTCTTATCTTGGTGTTTCCACATCATATCTTGTTCATATAATTTCTATTTTTCCTTTACGATCTCTTCTGTTAGTCTCCTTAAGCCGATAAGCAAAATAATAATCCTGTGTGGATTTCCCGTTCCTCCACTAAGTCCAGATGGTTTCCATATATCTCCTTCGTAGATAACATCGCTCTTTCCATCATAAATTTGGTATTTGTCGCTCTTAAGTCCCACCGAGAAGTTGATCCACGATATGTAAACAACTCTATTTCTCTCTTTCTCCTCCCAGACCCAAGAGCTCCAACAATGCCTCCCAAAATGGCGACGGCATTTTTAACTGCGTCATTCCAAAACTCTTAGCTTTCCAGCTTTATCTTGAAACATTGCTTTGGTTCGAAAGTTTATCTCCACACAGCCTTAAATCTACAGCTTAAGTCCTTAGTTTCTGACTCATTAGGGGAGGGGATTCTTGTTAAATCACATAAGAAAAAGGAAGGCAGGTTTTTTCCCCCCTCCCCCCTCAGTCATACCGTATCTTGACATATCTTCTCATATTTTATTCTTGTCTTGTTATCAGAGATCTCTTCTGTCAGCAGTCTTTACTCCCCTTTTTCCTTGAAGCATGTGCAATTTATCTCGTCCAAATTGTTTCTTTTGAAGATGCTTGCAACTAGCGGCGCAAATCAGGGACGGCGTCCAGGAGTGCCGGAATCCCACAGGAGGGCTTTGTGCCTAGTGCCCCCACCCCCACAAATTCGGGGTGGTATAGGGCACAGCAGGCATGGGCCGTCCCCCCCACAATCCTGGGGGGGTTAAGGAGGCTAATTACCCCCATCATAGCCTCCAAATTACCTCGTGTGGGTCGGAGAGATGTTATTGTCAGCCATCTTCCGATGCGCCACCTAGTGGCACCCCATAATCATTAGTATTTTTGAAGCCAGAGCAGTGGGATGCAGACATCTGTAGCATCCTATAATTGATCTCTAGGGACATTGCTACATTTCATTTCTTTGCAATGCCTTCTAAATTATGTAACCTACAAATGGGATGAAGAGATAAAAGCTGCTTAGCAAAGCCATTCTCAGGTTTGGGGAGGTGGGACTCGACATGTATCAATGACATTTGGTGAAGTCTTCTCTGACCAAGTGATGTTTTTCTCCTGCAAAGGTAATCATCTGGATTTAACTGAAGTTTCCAACAGCTATTGTACGAGTGGGGGAGAACCTAACAGTCCAATCTCATACATGTTTACTTCGTAGTAAGCCCCATTGAGGTCAATGGGAATACTACCAAGTAAGTGTGGATAGGATTGTAGCCATAGAATCAGGTCAGCATTACTGTCCACTAGGAAGTGAGGTTCGCTGCCTCTTATAAACAATGACATAATATATACCCACTATGCAAGTTTGCTTTAATAATACAGATATGAAGTAGAACAATCTACTGTACTATTTATTTTATGAAGTTATTTGTCTGCTCTCCATTTGGACTTCTTAAGACATCACATTTGGACCACTTAAAATATCACAACCAAGTTTTACATGATGTTTCCGAAGACCAAGGAGAAGTTCTTCATCTATGTTTGGAAGTAAGTGGATGTCCTGAACCCCTGGCCTACCTGGCAGCAAGTCCAAAGTTCAAAGTCTGAGTGTCAATCCACACAAGCAAAGGCCAGGAAATGCAGTCCAGGGTCAATCCAAGTAGCCAAGTCTGAAGTCCCGTAGTCAAGATACAGTCCAGAGTCAAACTTAAAGAAGAGGCCCATAGAGGTGCAGGGGCATCTGAGTCAAGGTTCATCAACATAGGCAGTTGAGCAGATACAGCGCCTCAGCTCTGTCCCCCTTCTGTACTCTGCATGCTGATTGCAGCACCTGGGCTTGATGAGACATGTGACGCTCACCTGTTCCTAGCCAACTCCAGCTGAGGAATCACATACCTCCTCCCAGAGCTAATGAGCCCCACCTGGCCAGCTAGAGAGCTGGGCTGTGGGCCCCTGCTTGTCTCAGCCTCCTAGAGTGCCTCTCCTGCTGCTCCCTATGCCTTGGAGTCTGCCGTGTCCTCTGATGATGGGTCCTGCTGCTCTGGTTCCTGTGCACTGACCTCCAACCCCATGCCATCCTCCGTCACCCTGTGAGTATTTCCTCTCCCATCTCCTTGCCCCAATGTGTCCCAAGTCCCAGTTACACCCTTTGCCGGGATCCTCTTCCTCCTCCCTGCCATCCTGCCAGTTCATAACAGTGAATGCCATTCTGAATCAAGATGGAGAACTGAATCTTTCAAATATGCACTGATTTTCACTGCTAATTTCAAAACTGCACTGATTTCTTGGTTTCTTAGAATTCTCAAGCAAGGTTGGGTGCAAGGCTGCTAGTGCAGAACACCAGTAAAAACCACAGTCTCTCCATGTCTTTCAGAGCCAATTGCTAAAACAGGCTGAGGAAGCTGCTGTCACTAAAGGCATAGCTAGCTAGCTATGTTACAGCTACAGATCCTATCAAAGACTCTGTCTGAGGTTGACTGCTGCTGAAACAACTCTTGTCCTTTTTTTCTTATGGCACCTCTGGCCTGCATCCTGCATGGATGTGTCTAGGGTGCTATTGAATCCTCAAACCTTTGCCATGCACTATCTCGCTAACCTAACACACAAATGTATATAACACAATCTCATGGCCTTCTAATTTTGTAAAGAAGAAATTGTATTCAGAAGGTAAATTTTGATTGTGGCAATTCTTGTGTTTGTGTCTGAAAGCTCGCCCCACAATGCATTTCTTTATCTTCATGGTATCAAAGGGCACCTTTTTCTTCTTTAAGAAACTAAACATGGCTACTCTTTTGGAATGTGTTTCTCAGGTGACAAATCAGCTCAACCTGGCCGCATGCCAGAAACATTGTTGAGTACACAGGATTCAAGTGTTATTGGAGAACTTTAGTTTAGATTTTGGTCCTGTTTGACATTTATGAGCATTCAGTCTGTTATACTTTAATGTGTTGTTGTGACCTGTCCCAATCCTGCAGACTAGAGTGCTATAAATTGGCAGATTAACAAATAAAGATCTCTATAACTTGTGATCTGTGCAGCTACCAGCACAGATATTTCTTTTTATTTTTAATAAAGAATATAAAAATAAAACAAAAAATCCCAAAGCACCTTCTAGTCAACAGGCCTGTTAAAACCATCTTATAGTACATCAAACCAATTGAAGCGATGAATCACAATGTGGGTCGAATTCATCAATATTATGAGGCAATAAAAAGGACATAAAATGCTCTTTTTCTTAATGATCAAAAGTTCTATTAATAGATGCTGAGCCAGATGAAACAAGGGCCAATTCTCTGATAATTTCTGAGAAGAAGTGTGGCTTGAATTGGAAGGGGGTGGGGAAAGAACCAATATGATATGAAACGTTCAAGAGAAGTAACAGCTATCTGAAAACAGCAGGCATTATCTTCTTTTACTTAACAGGATAATACTCAAGAAACTGGGAGAGCAAATGAGCTGGAATACTATGAAAATGGCAGATGGTTCTAGAGAATTGTCCACTTTGATTTGATTTGAACCCTGGTTTTCAGAGTTTCCAGAAGATTTCTCTGTGCAGTGAGAAGATTAAACCTCCACATTCTGCTGTTGTTAAGAGTCTCTAAACTTAAATCAAGAAATGCCAAAACTGGCCCATGTTGCGCAGTTCGGCACGGAAGAGAACTGGTAAAGGCCTCCATGTGGCAAGTAATCCATGTCCCTTTGGAACTCACTCACGTTACATATCAGTCTGGGGCTATCTTTGTTGTCATTTTGGCATCTAATGAAGACTGTCTTCTTTCACCAAGCCTTCTGAGTGGAGTTGCTTTTTTTATATATATAAAAAATAGATACCTCAGAATTTCTATTGCTTGGGGGGGGGGGGTTATGCCTGCAGTTGTTTTAACCGTTTTATAGTATTTTGAAATCACTTCAAGATGCGTCTTAGGAAGAAATTCATAAATGAAAATAATAACAACCCCCCCAACCTATAGGACATAATTATTATTTGGGCATTCTTTACACTGCATCCAGCTGTCCTCAATAAGTCCTCCAAACCATAAAACCCAGAAGTTTGTGCAGCGCAGCAAACTGTCTTAAATGTTACAGCCACAAGATGGATTATATGCCAGGTTGAAAAACCAGATAATTTAGATAAATTCCAGTGATAATTTTTGCTCAGAAAGGAATATTAGAATATCAGAAAGGAGTAAGCTTTGTGGCTTACTTTTTGATATTTTTGTACTTGGAACCAGGGAAACTGAAGAGGTAGACTGCAACTAGAGATGGCTGGATTCCATATCTTTACTGGAATTTACCAAACAAAACTTTCATGCTTTAAGTAGTTATAGATGCCATAGGTGAGTGGTAGAGCACCTGCTTTACATTCTAAATTTCCAGGGTTCAACCTCCAACCTTTTCAGGTAGGACCTCTTTCTAAAGAGAGCCACAGCCACTCAATCTACACAATACTGAGCTAGACTCAAGTTCTGGCTCAGGGGCTCTGTTCACATGCAAGTCAAACCATGGCTAAGCATGAACAAGCAAGCATGGAAGTGCTCAGAGGAAAAATCACAGCTGCTTGACTCCTCCCCTGGCCTTGCTGCCATGCTGCCTGGAGCTAAGCCATGGTTTGGCTTAGTGCTACACCTGAGCCCAAGCTTGTGGCTTATCTCACACCAGACAAACCACAAACTGTATCCAAGGTTTGTTCTTGGTTACACTCACTCATTTGTAGCTAGCCATGGGCTTGGCTTAGTGCTATGTGCAAACTGAGGCAGTATAAGTCACCTTTTAAAGAAGATACGGTAACTTCATGGATGATAAGGCTAACTCTGGCCAGTAGCCATGACAGGTATGTTCTGCTACCATTGTTGGAGGCAGTGTGCCTCTGAAAACCCAGTTAATGAGGAACAAAACTGTGGAGAATAGACTTCCCCAAGGCATCTGATTGTCCTCTTCTCCTCCTCCTGCCTTCCTATAGGGCCAACACATTAAAAAGACTTGCTGCACCATTCAGACACCAATTTCTGCCTTCATTTTCTCACTCCCCCCATTCCACACATTGTGCTGCCTGAAGTAGGTACATTTACCCTCTGCATGCAGACTCAGCTCTGTACATAAGGACCTATAAGCATGGTTTTTTTCACCAGACAAAAACCAGTATGCGTGATGAACAGTCATATTTAAGAACACTAAATCTTGACCCAAGAGAGGCTGGAAATGTTGCCATAAAATGAGGTCAAATTAATATTGAAGGCTGAGTAATAGTAAATATATTCTAAGGATAATTTTGTATAATATATTATACAGATGTAACATTTGACTTTTATCTTCTCTGATGTCTCAAGTATACATATATAACCAGATGTACTTCATATATATATATATATATATATATATATATATATATATATATATATGATCTCCTCTCTATCAGTGAAACAGATGGTTTTGGGGAGTAGAAGGAGACCAGAAGGTGATATTGCAGATTAGACAAAGGCATCTTTCCAAGAATAATTCCCATATTGCCTATTTTTTGAAAGTATGAAACATTCTATAAATATTGAAATTCAGTTTTCATAAATAGGCTCTGCATGTTAGAGCATTATTATTTGAAATCAGATATAATTATCAAAATTTAGTGCAGCTTTTATGAGAGCGGTGCATCTGTTTGGTCTATCTAGCCCTAGCATCTTGCCTTCAGTATGGATAATTTCTTGTTTGCTTCTAGGAAATATATAAAACACAAAACAAAAGCCAAGGCATATGGCACCTGGCCAATTACATTATGTCGACTTTCTAAAAGCAAAACTAACAAAATGAACGCCCTCAAAAATATTTGAGGGGCAATCATGGCTTAGCAAATATCTCTTTATCCGTGAGAGGGTTTGTGTTAGATTGAGATGTCTCTGAGGACATAGTAAAGTCTAATGACCAAAGTCTTGTCTGAGTGCTACTTTTAGATGTTTTCTTACTACACATCCTGTATTCTAAGAATGCAACCATGTAGCAAGCCCGGTCCTTTCCCTACGGTTGCATACATAGCTCTTACATTTTTAAAGCTCTCTAGCATCATTCAGTACTTGACCACTCCCATAAAGTACCAGTTATTGTTTTTAATACTAATGATGTCTGTACTATAGTTTGAAGGTGAAAGAAAGCTCTTTCAGTCCTTAAACAATTACCAGATCCCACCTTTGGCAGCTGTTAATGGCTATAGTTTTGGTTCAAGCATGTTTTATACCCTAGAATGATCTATATTTAGCAGAATTTGAAGCACTTTTCAACTAGAAGCACCTGAGGTGCAGAAACACGTTCACAAGGCATTTTTGCTTTCTGGTAAACCTCCAGGCTCTCCTACAACATACTCCACCTGCAGAATGAAGTTCTTGGCAGTTGCACCAACTACAGCGCATCACATAATTTGCTGCTACATAAAAGAGCTATCACCTATTCTTCATGGGTGGTCTCTTTCCGGATCGGTCCTATAATGACTCTGGTTGCTATCCATTTTATCTTTCATCTCCTACCACACCCTGCTTGGCAACAGTCTCCTCGCTGTTCACAATGCTGAATTATTGCAGAGTTTCCTTAATGATGGGCATGGAGCCAGTAGTGTCCTTTTGTGTCGAACTATTCCTGAACATTCATGATGAGAAATGGTTCTACTGCATAAAATATTCTTACTGTGCCAGTTTTTAGAACTTCATTGCTTCTAATTGCTTCGTTCTCTCCATGTTAGTGCCAGTGAACAATTCTTCTCTGTGGCAGTAGTAATGTCTAAAGATTTCTTGTGGCTGCCCAAATTCATGCCATGCAAGCCCCATATTTGCTGGGCGTGTCTCTGGCTCTGGTATAGCATGGCCCAGCAATAAAGTTTTGCATGAAGAGAATAACCCAAGAGTCAGAAGGATCAGGTCAATGGTCTGTCTAGTCCATCATCCTATTCTCACAGTGGCCAGCAAGATACCTATGGGAAGCTGACAAGCAGAATTTGAGTAGAGCAGCATGAATTTGCCCAATTCCCTTTTAAAGCTATCCAAGTTTATGACCATCATTAACTGCTGTGGAAGCGAATCCCCCAGTTTAGCTACACACTGTGTGAAGACACACTTTCCTTTGCCTCCCTCAGTCTTCCAACATTCAGCTTCATAGGATGGCTCTGAGTCCTAGTATCACATAAGCGGGAGAACAACTTTTCCTTATCTACTTTTTTCACACTCTGCACAATTTTATGCACCTCTATCACTTTTCCCCTTGCCCATACTCCTTACCTTTCGTCACAGGGGAATTACTCCAATCATTTCAGTTATCCTTTTCTGTTACTGCTTGTTACCAATATCTATGCTAGGGACAAACATTTACTAAATGCTCACATAACTGGTATTGATGAGGAGTGCTAGTAAAGTTCTTCAGACCCAAACTTTAAAATGAACTTTGGAGGTTTAAAAAAACCATGCCTCAAAAAAGAGCTCATTTCTAATTTTGATCACCAGGCCCAGGAACATTAACACAACAGTGGTCCATAACAGCAGGTGGGCCAAAGAGAAGAAAACATTCCTCCTCCTCTTTTCCTGAGCCTACCACGAGTGCTCCTGCCACAGCTGCCTGGAACAAGAAAAACCTTACAGGGAAGAGGAGGAGAGAGTTTAGAGCTGTGGTTCCCAACGTGGGGCACCCCCCCCCACAGGGGGGCAATTTGATTTTTAAGGGGGGCAATTTGAGAATTAGTTATTAACAGTGGGTTTTTTTCATTTCCTTATGGTTCTAAGGGCCTCATATACAGTTGTTGTTGTTGTTGTTTAGTCATTTAGTCGTGTCTGACTCTTCGTGACCCCATGGACCAGAGTACGCCAGGCACTCCTGTCTTCCACTGCCTCCCGCAGTTTGGTCAAACTCATGCTGGTAGCTTCGAGAACACTGTCCAACCACCTCTTCCTCTGCCGTCCCCTTCTCCTTGTGCCCTCAATTTTCCCCTCCCTTTTCCAGGGCGTCTTCTCTTCTCATGAGGTGGCCAAAGTATTGGAGCCTCTGCTTCAGGATCTGTCCTTCCAGTGAGCACTCAGGGCTGATTTCCTTAAGAATGGATAGGTTTGATTTTTTTGCAGTCCATGGGACTCTCAAGAGTCTCCTCCTCTTCAGCAATCAGCCTTCTTTATGGTCTAGCTTTATGATCATATACAGTATATAAATATATATTGTGACATACACGTTTTAAAAATTAAAATCACAATGTACACAGCGGTCAGCTGGTGATAATGGAGGGGTTATCTAAATAGAAAAGGTTATCTAAACAGAAAATACACTGGGCGCATTCCGAGGGGAGTAGCACTCCGGGAGTCCTCCGTCAACAATTGTGGAATTTCCCCCTGAATGCGACCGCTCTGTAGCTGCTCAGTTGGAGTGGTCGCCATTTTTCGGAGCGGTGTTTTGGGCTTCCTTCATGTAAATAGGAGTTCACTTTTTGAATAATAATAATTCTATGTCACGGGGAGGGGGGCATCAGGATTTTAGAGATGCTTAGTTGGGACATGGCCAAAAAAAGGTTGGGAATCACTGGTTTAGATAGAAAGGGTGCAGGCTGGCAACGAGAATGCTTTGGCGATTAAGGGAGAATGGTGGGAAGGATGTTTCCACGCCTCAGAGGCTTTCAGAATCTGAATTGAGTGGGGGGAAAGCTCATCCATCTCTAGTTTCAATAGTGCTTGGACAATCATAGGCTACTTCAGGTATTACAGTTTCCTTACATGTGAATGCGCAAGTTGCAGGAACCCTCTGCAAGTGTAAGCACCCACCTTGATAAATGTGTGGTTGTGCCTGGCTGGAGATCTATGAGCTTATATTGTTCTGCCCGGACACTGAGGTCCAGCGCCGAGGGCCTTCTGGCAGTTCCCTCGCTGCAAGAAGTGAGGTTACAGGGAACCAGGCAGAGGGCCTTCTTGGTAGTGGCACCCGCCCTGTGGAACGCCCTCCCAGGAGATGTCAAGGCAATAAGCAACTATTTTAATTTTAAAATACATCTGAAGGCGGCCCTGTTTAGGGAAGCTTTTAATGTTTGATGCTGTATTGTGGTTTTAATATTTGGTTGGAAGCCGCCCAATAATAATAATAATAATAATAATAATAATAATAATAATAATAGTATTATTATATTCGCATCTTACCAGGGACCCTAAACTCCCAACACTTTCCCAACACTTTGGATTTGCACATTTCCCTACATATGGATATGTTTGTATAATCTGAGAAGTTGCCCTCAGTTCTGCGATGGTGCATTTTATTCTAGTTAGCAGCGATGCAATTAACACATTTGGTGAGGATGCTTCTCTACTAGCATGAAGTTCATTAATCTCTAAAGAATGCAAATCCCTTTATTTGGACCTGATCTGGATTAATTTATCAAACCAAGCAGACAGAGCAAGTTGTTATCCTTTGTGGAGGCTAGTGATTAGATCTATATGTATGGGGGGGTGAGGGCTGTCTAATCAGTCTCTTTATACCACAATAATAAATATTATAACCTTCTTTGCTGTATGTTTTTCGAGCTGTGCAATCTGTCAACCAGTTTATCTTCACTAATTAGGCTGAGGGCTTTGGGGGATTTATGTACTGTAACTCCTTAGTCTCTTTTTCCTGATTAGCACCACATTTACATTCATGAATCGCTGCTGCTAATATATTTTGTGTATTTTTGCTTATAGGCTATAGTTGTGAATCAAACTATTAGAATATGTATCCACTTGCAGTAAATTCTGATTTCATCTTTTTGAATTGTATGCTGGGGCACTTCACTTTTCTATGTTTCTAATACTGATAGTGATTGAACTAAAGTAGATCATTCTTATATTTACTCATCATGTATCATTCTTATTGTTCACATTTCTGAGAATCCAGTATACATGATAGAGGGGCAGGCATATCCATAGTCCTTCCCCTATATCTACAAGGCACCATGAGGAGTAGGCCTGTCCTAGGAGGATCTCATTATTATTATTATTATTATTATTATTATTATTATTATTATTGCATCCTTTCATCTAAAAAAAGTGTGTTAGTGGGAGGTGTTGATGGATATTTAAAAATGGTTCCCCTGGTGATTAATTTCATTAGTTGTATCCAGTCTTGTCTGTCCTGTAAAGCCATGACTATAAAGGCCTGGGTCACCTGACAGTACTGGATTCAATATGAGCTAAAACAACTAGTGCAGATATTAATATTGTTCAGCATGAAGCAATTGGATGCATAAAAACTGAATCCTTTTGGAATAAAAATTGTCCAGACCCATAATTATTCTTCAAACCAGAACTTCTTCAAAAACAGGCACAAGAACATCAATGATACATCTAGAAAGTTGTATAAATCATATGCATATGGAAGCATAGATTCTTTTTCTTAAATATATAACATAATTATGATCAGAGCTGAAATAAATGCTCTGTCTCTCCCATAGTTTGCATTAGCCTGCATCCAGCCTAAGGCTATGCAGTTCCTGGAGAGGCATCTTACCAACTCTTTCTCTGACTGTGCTTAGGAACAAAAGGCAAAGGCAACTACCTTCAAAATGGTGAATTTGTGATTAAAAACCTTAGTCACATGTTCTAAGGTTAAACACTCAAGTGAATGCTAGCAGAGAACACCAGTGGAATTTTCCACAGTCAAACCCTTAGCAACATGCATACAGGCATTCTCCATTTCTGTGTGAAATTAAACAATTATACTTAACAACAACTTCATTTGGGGAAATAGGTATCAATGATATGCATTCTGCCCAAAATTTCATAGGCAATGGTGGCCCTAGAGTTTGGGAGCCCTTGGACAAGAACTCATTTGGGGCCCCTTAAAGGTATTAAAGCAAGTCAGGCATAAAATTTCACTTAATTCTATACAGGAAGCTGCAATGAAAGTATAGATAAATGCCCCACAGCACATTCTTTGAGGTCATTTTTTATTGCACCTGGAGTGGAGAATATTACTGAATACATTCCATCAATACTACACTGTAAATATATGAGTACAAGCCATAAACAAAAAGAAATAACTCTGGAAATGGGACTGAGACCTCAGCAATAAATCTTGTAACTTCAAAACTGCATCTGACATTTATTGTGTCAGTTGCCCTTGAGTTCAGTACTTTTCTCCCTAAAGTTTCCAGCACAGGAGGAGCAGCTGGTTCAGAACCCTGTCAAGTGGTGGGTAGTAGAGGGGCTTTGGCATGGGGCAGAAAGCTGCCAATGCCCTCCCCCCACCATCTACATCAGCACAAGAGCAGTGGGGGAAAGTTAGATGTCAGGTGGTTGAAACATATGCAGCTTGAACTGGGTAATTTTTGAACTTGAAGCCTTTTTCTGTCTCTTGGGGTGCGTTCCTGATTCTTCCTTTGCAGCCACAGTTTGAATTCCTCTTATCAACTTTCTCGTCTTGTGCACACCTGAAGTCATATGATGGTCAAGCATAGGAAAGGTGGATTTGGTTCACCCAGGCAGCCTGTTGGCCAACCACAAAGGCTTGGCTGGCCTGCTTTGGCCCATGGGCCCAAAGTTGCCCACTACCGACTTAGACTTGATACCTCTAGGGCTAGAGAAGAATGGTCCACATTTTTAAGTGACCTGATCTAATTCAAACTTTCCAGACAAATGTACAGATCAGAACATAATTAGCCTTCAGTTTTCACACTTCCCCAATTTTGTGATATAGTTCTTGAATCAAGAAAGTACCAAAAAGCATTTTAAAATTTTGTATTTAGGATAAAATAAGTTTTTAAAGCATTCACATTGAGATAAAATGGTATATTTAAGTACATATTTTGTGATAAAATGGGTATTTAAGTACATATTAAATACAAATTTACATATGAATTCCCAAATATATATATTAAAAATTCAAATGGAAAAAAGAAATGGACTTATGAATAAGTACATGTGAAATTGATGTGGACCAGAATAAACTGACCCTTCCATCCCTAGAAACCATTCATAGGTTTTTGGTGTTGTAGAATACTTTGAACAATCATTTGAGTTTTCACAAGCTTCCATTCCTTGTGTATTGTCTCTTTCCTAATTTGAAGCTACCTTTCTTTGTGAGACGAAAAAACAAAACAAAACCTGTTCTCTCTTAGATGTTGGACATACGGAAATGCATGTGGTTAGTATATAAACACCTCTAGGTTATAAGAAACTTACAATTAAACCCTTGAATGATAATGAACAGATGCTTCCCTTGCACAAATTATTTTCTGTACCAAACATAGGCTGGCTTGAAGATTTTATCAATTGTAAGAGTTTATCATTAAATTGAGAGAAAAATGCAACCTACCTTGACAGTATCCCATCTGGTTATCTTCTCTTCTTGGTGTTTACCTTTTGTGAGCTGCTTGCTTATTCTATTTAACTGATTCCCTCCCCGCCGGCAAAGGGAAAACATAAAGCAAGATGGGCATGTGGCTTCTTTTCAGTCTTATAATAAACAACCAAGGAATGATGTGCTCCTGATACAGAATATTCTCCAACCAATCAGAAGTCTCTTTCATCGTATGCTGTTGTAAGGCCAGAACTACTCCGGGATTAATGGCACATAGGGCTAATCTTAGACCAATTTCATGCCTTGTGTATTTGACAGAACACATGGCTAGCTACCATTTACTCAGATGGTAATGTAGTGGCATGAAGCCAGAGCAACCTATTTTCCTTCTACTGCTGCATGGCCGTTTTACTAATACAGTTGCTGAGGTTTCCAAGCACACAGAGAGCCATAGGTTACCAGATTTCAAAACAGAAAGGGCTTCTCATCGTTTAGTGCTCTGAAACTGAGCCACATTTCCAAGGAAGCATTTCCCCTTCCATTGCAACACAGTAGCCCTATCCATCCTTTTGGGGCAAATGCATGTGGGCATAAAGTTGAGAGAGGCTTCATGAAAAGAAGCATTTTACCCAGTGTCCCAGCATGCACTGGCTCCACTTCAAGTCTTCCTGTTCACAGCATGGGAAGCTGAATATGCCTATATATGTTTGAATGCTAATGCGTAGCATCTTCTCTGTGGCCAGGTACCCTGACAACAAAGGGTTTCTGATTGCTGGAAGGATTCTAAGTGTGATCACCTGAATACACTTAGAAATGCCTTTGGACTTCCATACTGAATGCAGGTAGGCCTGATGTGGAAGCAGTGTGTGCTAGGACATTAGTGAATAGGCTTTTCAGTGGCCTTTAGCCATGCTAACTCAATGGACTCTCCATATTCAGAAGTTGTGTACCTCTGAATACCAGTTACTGTGGCCAGTCATTGCCTTCACTGTTGACTTCCCAAAAGTCTGGTATAGTGGGAAGCATGATGCTAATGCAGGTGCCCTCTTGTTTTGATCCAGAAGACTTCTCCTTATGCTTCTGCTGTGACTACATTGACCATGTGAAAGCACCATTAGTGTGTGTGGACATTGTACGTACTAGCAGCTCTTATCCCAAAGTAAAGTGACTTTACTCCAAGAGTCTAAAGTGGTTTCCACTCTTGTTTGCTGTCGAAATGATGTTCTTACTTACCAGTACAGAGTTGCTTTCAACCACAGCTTAGAAATGTAGGGTTGTATATATGTAAATTCAGGTGACCATTTTATAGAATAACTGAACGGATGGAGCAAATTTGTTTTCTGCTGCTCTGCACCCAAACCAATGGATTCTAATAAAAATAAAAATTCTTTAGACTAAAGCTTAGGAAGAACCCTTGGATGGTATAAGCTATTTGACAGTCGAATAGGTTGCCTCGGAAAGTAATGGATTCTTCTTTATTAGCTGTTTTTAGGAACAGCAGCTGGATGACTGCCTATCAGGATGCTGTAGTTGCTGTAGGTTTCTTACATTGGCAAAGGGTTGGACTAATTCCAGCTCTATGAATCCAAGTGTAAAAAACAGTGAGCTGAAAAAAGATAGTTTCTTGTGTTCCATGGGCTTTAAATACTTAATGATCCCGGGACTTCCGGGTTGGTGCCACTGTTTAATGGCGGATTCCCTCCGAGCTCCGGAGGGAATCGGCTCCGTAGCGTCTGGGTCTGGCCGCTGCGGCGAAGCGGGGACCCTTAAAATCACAGGCGCGGATGCCTGTGAACACAGAGACTCGGCGGGCACCATTTGCGCCCCCCCAATCCGCGACGGAGCCTTTTTAAAGGCTTCGGAACGGAGGCAGGGTAAGGCGTGGTGCTGAGAGTACTCCCTCGTCTACGGAGTGAAGCCGCAAGCCATTGACAGAGAGCGCCAACTTCTTCTAAGAGTGATTGGATCCTAAAACATCAACCCGTGAGTAATACGGAGATTGGAACTTTAAAAAATTTCTTATCTTGGATTTGGAACGAGCGGGAAGGGGCTAAAAAGGAAGTTCACCCCCCCCTCTTTGTAAACAACTTAAAGCAAAGGACTGGGCAGCTAAGGTCGAGAGAATCTGTTTCTTGCTTTTTTTTAACAAAAGATCCTGACCTCACGGTTTGGACATTATAAGAAGATATTCTGGAGGATAAAAAGAATTTTGGGAGCTGAAACTACACCCCCCCCTAGACCCGGGAACGTCCGATGAGAAAGCCTGTTGCATGGAAGATTTTGACAGCTGTCAAGTGAGCTGCTAGTCAGCTAGTTGTCAGCTGGAAAAAGAGAACATTGTTTCTGCTGTTTTGCTGGTTTATTCGGGATAACTTGTTGAAAATAAGGTTGATACAAAATAACTGGACTTTTGGTTTTTGAGCTGAAAGGAAGATCAAGGAATTAAATCCCCCTAGAGGGGTAACAAGGATACTACATTACAAAAATGGCTGGAGTGTCTAAATTCCAAGCAGAATTGGACAGAGCACTGGTTCTCTTGGGAAACTTACAAGATGAGTACGATGCTTTGTCTACAGAGGTATCGCTATTACACTGGACAGTAAACAACAGCTTGGAGTCTGATAAGGATTTGAAACAGGAAGCCTATTCAACTGAACAAATAAATGAAACCGAAAGCGTAGACACGATGGAGCAATATGTTCTTTTTGAAGAAAACGAAGGAGGAGATGGAGGTTTGCAGGAGTCAAAGGAGAGCTGCAATATGAGGCCTGACATGATGATAAAAAAGGACAATAAAAACTGGATGCGGAAAGCCTGGTTTGATTGGGAATTTGGAAAATGGAGAGATCCTCTTTTGAGGAGATCTGAAGACCCGAGGATTATAAATTTGTTGAAGGTGGAAGCTGGAGCTGTGGGGACACTTGGATTTGAAAGAAATTTGAAACAAGAGTTGGAATACCCCATAGGCTTTGCTTCTGCTTTTAAGCATGGAGGACTGGCTAGAAGCAACATCGATTCTGTTGGGCCGGAGCCCCTCCGAGACCTGGGGCTTAACATCAAGGTCTATCAAAGAGACCGGCAGAAAGGAACTGAGAGAGACATAAGGGCCTCAGACCTGAGATCTCCAGGCTAAATAAATAATATAAAGACTGATGGATATTGGTTGGGGACTGGAACCGGGAGAAGGGTGGGTGGAGGTTGGGAATCCAAAGGGTACATAAGGATAATTTGCATTGCTTTGTTTGTTTTATATTTTGTTAGTGGTAAGGAAATTGGGTAAACCGTGGAAGGGAAATTTTGGTCGACCTTAGGAAAAAGGTTTAAGAATAAATTAATGAGGTATAAGTATTGATGTGTAATTTTAATAAGGTGAAATTGGTTTTTTTTTCTTTTTTCTTTTTTTAAATTAAGTGAAAATAAGGCTGTTAAAAATAAATGGAGGAAATGGAAAAAAGAAGTAAAGTAAAATAACAGTATGTTAGAATAAATGTTTAAGTTAAGGTGAAGAAATAAGTTAAGGACTTGCTGAATTGACAATTTAAATTGGAATACAAGAAGGGGAGGTGTGAGGAGGTCTGAGAAACAAGGTTGAGGAAAATAAGTATCAGAAACTGTATGTGTTTTTTCTATTTTTCTGTTTAGTTTCGAATATGCTTTTTTGTGTTGTTTTTATTTTGTTTATTTTTTTGCTTTTGTTTGTTGTGTGTCTTTTGAAAATACCAATAAATATTTAATAAAAAATAAATAAATAAATAAATACTTAATGATCCCACTGATCAGGACTTAGGTTCATTTATATGTTTCTGGACCGGACCTAAAGTTTGTAATGTCTTTGATACACACCACTGTATGGCTGCTTTATACATTCTTTGGAACACACAGATATATATGTCAAACAACCATACAAGCTGTTATTCCCACCAGGGCTGCAATGTGATACCCAGGGTGGATATCTCAATATCTCTTATTTGGTCTGTGGAGATATGCATGCCATTGCTCAGTGAAACCAAGTATAGTGGTTTTATATACAAAACTGCTGGGCTAAAGCAATATTGGGGCAGGCAGGTACACAATCATAACATTTTTTTTAGATTTTATATGCAGGGACAGCTTAAGTTATTTTGCCACCTGAGGCAAAGCAGAAGATAGTGCTACTTTCCCGTTCCATGTATGGAAGCTGATCAGATTGGTGCTGCCACAGCACCTGCGGGCAACAGGCAAGCTTAGAGGGCACAAGCCCAGACCACATGGCACACACAGCTCTGTACTCCAAGATCTTGTCATCCCTCAGCAGCTGCATGCCTGAAGCACCTAAATCACTCTACCTAATGGAAGGATTTGTATGAGAAGCCTATGGGTTATGTTTCATAAGAAGGGTACAGGGTGAGAGTGGAAAACTTCCATTTCCCAAACATAACCCTGAGCTCTACTGCGTTAGAACAGATTTGATTTTAGCTTCATGCCTATAGGCTTAAATACTCATGAACTAAATAAGAACATAGTTCAGGCAGAATAGAAGAAAGTGTCGTGGCAATAAGCCAGCACACCTGCTACCTCTGATTCAAAATCTACTTACCCTGGGAATAAGGCACAATGAATTCGATAGAACTTACTTCTGAGTAGACATGGCTGTTATCAAAGCTGAATTCCATCTTTCACTTGATTGTCTTCCAAGGCACAGCCTTGATCTGTTTCCTTATTGAGATCAAGTTCCTGGTTTTTCCTAAGAAAGCAAACTTCTGAAATCAAACATCCATTGGTATTGAGAGGATTCTAACTTTGAAGTGACTTCTCATATATAATTGTGGGGTGTGGTTTCTGTCCTATAAGCCAGATCAGTGACAGAGTTGACCCTTGCTTGCTTGACCCAACATAGTTACTCTTAATGGAATAAATGTAACACCCTCTCCAGTTTTAATGTAACACAAATTAAGCACATTGAAATCAAGATAACTCTAGACTAGTAATTCACCATATGAAACACAGTCAGAAATTACTTAGGAGCTGCATAATTTATGTTGATCAGTTTTCAAATATATCCTTTTTCATAATACAAAATGAAGCATAACTAATATGAAGACAATCCACATGACTGAACATAAGTGATATTGATTGTAATAATAATGTACAGCAATAGGAAACTGCCCTGGTGCATATCTATTCTATTTTCCCACCAGATGCTTTAGTTTTTTCCAACCAAGTTTTGTCTAGCATCGGTTCCATCAAACAAAAAAGTTTCCATACACCTGCATAACTGAAGAGTTGATATCAAGGTTGTAATGCCATTAGGCAGGGTGAAGTGATTCACCTCCTGGCATTAGATAGGGTTGAAAATAAAGGGCAGCAAATATCAGTTGTGCAACTTCAGGCACACACATGCTAGTGCCATTTTGATCTTCCAACTCCCACACTGCAATCCAGTGCATATCTACTCAGAAGTAAGCTGCACTGATTTCAATGGGACCATCCCTGGCTATTGGCCATTCTTGCTAACTGATGCTTGCTAGAGTTGTAGTTCAGCAGCATATGGAGGGCTAAACGTTCCCCACATCTGGGCAAGAGGTTTTCTAGCCCTGTACTAGCTTAGTAAGTAAAGCTATGCTATGTGGGATGAAGCATTTTGTCTTGGTACAGTAATAAATCTATCCTGTTTTGTTGTTTTTTGTAAAATGCCGATTCCCTTGTAAGTTTTGGGACTCCTAGAATATCTGTTGCAGAGCAGGATTTAGAGTCAGCTTTCAGAGCCTCTTAAGTTATTAAATTCTAGGATACAAAGGCAGACACAGAGCAAGCCACTAGGAGGCATCTGATTTTAAAAATAGCAGCCCCTTCTAGGAAACTGATAGCCAGCTATGATATCCAAATAACCTAACATCCATATTTGAAATATTTTTAAAGTCCTGGCATATCCACCCACAGAGCACCAATGATCTCTTCCGTATTTTGAGTACAGGTAGTGGGAAATGTTGCTACTCTATTCGCACATTGCTTGTTTCCTTTTGGCATTTAGAGTTCTGTAGTTGTAGCTATTAAAATCCCAACTATGCAATTCTAAATCACTGCCCTGGCTTTTGTTAGTTCTTTCCGCTTTATATTTTCTACTGATGAACTTTGAAAGTCACTAATAGCAACCTCATCATGATCATTTTTCCCTTTGGAGAATTTAATACAAACAAGCCTGCTGATGCAGGGGACTAGACTGGTGGTCATGGGGATGGAGGGCTCTGCATTGTCTTCTCAGAGTCTCCTGTTCTAAGCCCATTGAGAAAACCCAGTTTCACCCTATAACCTACTGAAAGCTCTGGGAACAGTTCAATTTAGAAAACGAATAAATGCAATTTGCCTATTTCCCAAAGAAAACAGGCATAATCATGCAAGCACAAGTTGTCATTGGGGCTAGCCTGGAAAATGTGCATATGTGGCACATTCTGGCAGGGTCTGAGTAGCTGCTCACTTGGTGATGCTCCTGTCATAGCTTTGACTACACACATCAGCAAATACTACCATTCTGTCTGTGAGGAGACAGGTCCCTATGGCAGTTGCCTTTCAGACCTGAACATCTGAAATCCGCTTTAATCCAAAGGCACCTCTGATGGTGGAGAGAGAGGTGAGACTCCCGATAATGCTTACCAGAATTGGGAAGCAGTTACACATGTGTTCAATTGTCCATTCTAATCTATTTGATTTTAAAGCATTTAATTGCATCTGTAATCACATCCGTAATGACAAATTCAGCCTCTGTGTGTGTGTGTGTGTGTGAAGGCTGTTGAGTTATAACAGCTACAGTAGTGTAATATCAGCAAGAATAGAAAAGTCGGCCCCATGTGGTAAATCCTCTGGCCTTGGTGTTTTTGAGCTCCAGCAGAACACAGCTGAACACCCATAAAAGCCATACTTTTGCTTTTCATGGCAGCTACCCAATAGGCTACCTTGTCAAGAAAGGACTCAGAGATGTTGGAAGTTCCCTGAGGAGTAATTAGGTTTCCCCAAGCAGTCTTTCCCCCAGCTTTCATTCACTGATCAGATCCTTCCCAGCAATGACACTTTTTTTTAATATAACAACAACAACAGCAAAAGAAGAACTTGCCTCATTATGCTTGACAGAGCAGATACTAACTTATTCTGAAGCAGAAACGATCATAACAAAACTGATGGGAAATTGCAAACATGTAAAAGTGTGTGTGTGTGTGTGTGTGTGTGTGTGTGTGTGTGTGTGTATAAGACACATAAATCAAAATGTACAAAGACATTTTAATGCCCTTTTAAAAAGCATAAATTTCCTTTTAGAGTCCCCGTCTGTTACAGAAGCCTATTATCTGATGACAGGTATGATGATTAACATAATAGACACTAGTAAAATTTTCTCCAACTTCTTTGAAAATGTTAACTTACAGCTTCAAGCAAAATGTGTTTTTTTAAAAACTGGATTTTGTTTCTGGTATGGGACCATTTGCCCAAATGAAGTTAACAGATTTGTATCTAAACCATCTGTTGGTGCAAACGCATTAGAATGTGAAGTCACGTATAGGAAGCCTCAGAGACATCTTCTGACTGCTATACATAAAAGAAAAAGAAAAAGGATGCTCTGTCTTTCCGCTCGTCTGTCTAAGGTCCAGCTCACCAGAGAGCCAATTCAGACCAATTACCTTGTCTTTGTCAACAAAAATACTCTAGTTTCCAGAGTTCTCTGGGCATAGAGGTTAAGGTCCCAGAAAGACAAAATAATAAACAAATTCATTTCAAGAATCAGAGTTGTGTGCTTGGCTGGGAGGATATGTTTGAGAAAGGTTATTTCCTTTTAGATAAACCTCCACAGGGAATTACACTCGCAGCAACATCCACTTTTGCTTTCTTTTTAAATGCAAAATCCAAATGGAACACTCTAAAGTTAAAAAATAAAAATAAGCAAATGCAAATAAGGTAATGACCTGCAACTACAATTCTTTGAGTTGCAGGATGTCCACTTTGGATAAAAAATCTTGAATACAATTTCAGAGTTGGTACAATTTTGGACTAAAGTAGATGTGATGTTTTGTCATGTAGTTTGGTCTTGCATAGTTGCTTTTTCATTAAACAATAGCTGGCATGGTGCAGGGGGTGAGGTGGGCGGGCATTGTCAACAAACTGGATTGCTCCATGGTCCTGACTGCAATCAGATTCCCCCCTCCCTGTACAGACACACTTGCAACTTGTAATGGAAAGAAATCCCATTGCAAACAATATGGATGGGAAGCGAGGGGTTGGTTCCATTTGGAACTATAGCAAGAGCAAAAGTTCAAAGCTTTCTGCCTCCAACTCATAGTCCAGATCCAGCGATTGGCCCTGCAACACGGTTTTTCTTTAACCAAACTCTGTGACCAATCACGTAGCATGTCCAGAAGCATGTTGGGTGAATGTGGAAGGGGAAGTGTTTTGTCTCTGACATCTTGTACAGCGACTAGTGCCATCCACTGGTGTTCATGCATACGTACAGCAAATACTTATCATAGGATCATTAGTGGTCAGTTTGGTGCATAAGCAGCTGCCCCCCAACACTGGTGTCCCTGCAGCTTACTTGAATGGGGACTAGGGTGGGGTAGTGGTGAAGTTTGGGCTGCACAGATGCACTGGTGGCAGGGCTGGATTGGTTCCACTGGTGTGTCCAGGTAACCAAGCTTCTCCCTAGAACCACTTAGATAAGTTGCAGTGACGCTGGTGTCAGAAAGGTGTCTCTGGCCCTCTACACTAGCCAGGGCTGGATTTAGGTTTGAAGAGGCCCTAAGCTACTGAAGGTAATGGGACCCTTTATATGTCCAGTTGTTCTTTGTCAACAACAAATTGTCGCTGTTTTTTGTGTTGAATATATGCTATATGGTAATTTATGGACCTAATGCCATTTGCACATAACAAAATATGTATTTTATCAAAGTAATTGATACAGAAATGAGCAAACCAGTGATATTTTAAGGAGCAGGCTAGCAGGTGGGGCCCATTACTTACATCACAGGAGCCTACACAACACAAAGCACTGTTGCTGTATGTAAGTTTTATTTTATTTGTTTTTTATCTTATATTTTGGAAATGTACATCCAGTTTTTTTTCCTTTAATTTTTTTGGGGCCCCCCAAGAGACTGGGGCCCTAAGCTACAGCTTGTTTAGCTTATACGTAAATCCAGCACTGACACTGGCTGATTCCACTTAGGAAGCAAACTTGATTTAAATTTACCCCTCTCCTGCAAATCTTTCCCCCACCCATTTCCAGCATCTTGAGACTGTAATCAGCACATTATTCAGATCTATGCAGAGAAAGGGGGCATTTTTTCTTCCTGTGGAAATGGTACTGCATGGAGATCAGCTCTATCAAAATCATACAAACCAAATGTTAGAATGGGATGGGGGGTGGGGAATAAGGAGAAGTGAAACTTGACATCCCCATTGAAGGCTGCAGTTGTATACAGTGGTACCTCGGGTTACATACACTTCAGGTTACATACGCTTCAGGTTACAGACTCCGCTAACCCAGAAATAGTACCTTGGGTTAAGAACTTTGCTTCAGGATGAGAACAGAAATCGTGCAGTGGTGGCACAGCGGCAGCAGGAGGCCCCATTAGCTGAAGTGGTGCTTCAGGTTAAGAACAGTTTGAGGTTAAGAACAGACTTCCAGAACGAATTAAGTTCTTAACCCGAGGTACCGCTGTACTCATTTCTCTGGGACTAAGCCCCATTCAGCCGAAGTAAGTCCTTTTGATTTTAGTGGTATGCTTACAATTGTAGCTCAACCCTGTGCTTGTTTATAAGTTTCAGTGGGCTGTTACAATTATATGCATAAGATTGCAGCCTCATTTTTGGCATCTGGTGGTGGCAGCACTTCTCTTCTTCTGTAAATTTCTAAATTCTGTAATATAATTCAGGTTTTTCTGCCTATTTAGATTAAGAAAAGATTTCTTCCTTTGTGAATTGTTGCACAGAGACAGTGTTTGAATTGTGGGGTGAAAGGTATGGTGGGGGAGCTTTAGTGAAAGCCATAATTTCCAGCCAATTCTACCTAAATTGAGTCTAATGAATTGAACCCCCTAGACTTCCAAAACTACGTAATAGGTAAAAGATCTCATAACAGGGCCAGGGTACCCCCCCCAAAAAAAAATTCATGGAGATATGATAATGCTTGGGTGTTGAGATCTCAGCCATATTACAAAGAAATACAAGGGAAAATGTCTCAGTGCTGCAGAAGCAGTCATCCAAGGTAAACACATCCACTGTACATCTTTCTTTTATGAAAATTAAAATCATTATCATCTTTTGACATGGAAGGATTTTGCTCCATGACTACAATTATCAAAATGTCCATGTCTGATGCATTCATCTGCCAGGCAATCTGGAGAACATTGGCCCTCTAAGGGTTACAACATTACAATTGTTCTTTGCAAATAAAATTCACATCTGTTCTGACAACTTATTTCAGCCTGATGCAACTTGAAAAGGTCGAGATTAATCCCAGAAAATCAGACTTCTATTGGAAAGGCCAAATCAACTTTAATTGTAGCACATTGCTATTTATATTGACATTTAGCCACAGCGGAGCATTATTCTTTTCATTGCTAATGTTTGTTTTACTCCAGAATCTCTGTGATTGCTTATATTTGATGCTAAACTGTGCTTTATGTTGCATAACTTAAGCAGCTTATATACCGGTAGTTTAAGGTTAGTTTCACTGACCAAGGATATTCCATGCATATGTTTAAGAAAGATCTGTGCCTGGCTTTTATATGCTGTGTGCTGGTAATAAATTACCCACCTGTGTTTAACTTTGCCAATAGAGTGTACAGCAGATGGGTATGTTCTGAGAAAGCATAAGGTATATATGAATAGGAGCCCAAATACCATGAAACTAGTTCCATAAATCTAAGGGGATTTGTCCCCCCCCTTGTTTGTTGGCAATCTGCTTTAGAAACTTGGGGAGCAGTATGATCCCAATTTACTCAGAAGTAAGTCCCCAAATCGGTGAGGCTTAATTGCGGGTAATAAGGCTGCACAGGATTGCAGTCTGAATTTCAAAAGCAGACTGTGAGTGTGTCAAAAAGAACAAAGAAAGTGTCAAAAAATGCACTAGCTTTGCTCAAGTCCATTGCATGAATCTAAGCAGCTCCATGAATCTCAAACTATATGTTGTTATTGCTTTAAGCCCCTTGCATGAAACAGTTACTCACTGTGGTTTTTCTGACTTTTTAAGGAAAGAAACAGCACAACCACATTCAGCAGAGGGAACCTGAGTTTCAAATACCATCCTAACCACCTACTGGCTTCCGGTACTTGTTATCAGCTCAGCCATGAACTGAAAGTTTAACTTTCGGTCAGATAAAAGACTCTCAGTTGGCAATACCTTGCTGTTTAGCCTGGAGAACAAGAATGCTCAAAATGGTGTAAGGGTGCTTTAAGTAACAGCTGGCAAGCAACCACATCTGAGCCTTATACTCTGATATGACATGCACTTGCAGGAATGTTGCCAAATGCAGCTGCTAGACAGCTTTAACAAGTCAATTCTAATCTTAGCAAGTCAATATTAATCTTTGCCAAATTAATATTTGCCTTGACAGCCCACCAGGACAATTATGCTTGGTTTCAATGTAAATTTGAATTAAACGATGAACCCTTTGTTCTGGAATAGACTGGAGCTACGTACATTTGGGAGCCAATGTGGTGTAATCCTCATTGAACCATGAAACTTACTGGGTGACCTTGGGCCAGACACTGCCTCTCAGCCTAACCTACCTCACAGGGGCACCGTGGGGATTAAATGAGGAGGAGAAACCACCTACACCAACCTGAGCTCCTTGAAGAAAAAGATGAGCTATTAACATAACAAATACACAGTAAATGCACGTTCCCTTATGCTCTGCCTCATGTCTGCTGGTTCAAGTTTTAATTTTCTAAACCCCTTTTAAAATGTAGCATATCATGAATGAATTGATGTTCCAAGTATGAAGTCCTTGGCAAAATGCGATCACCAGTTAATATCAATTTGTGCTGATGTACATAAATAGTGGTGGGTTTCTTTTCATTTAGCAGCAACCTTGACAGAATTCTAAAATACCAACAGTAAAGTTTGGGAATTTTTCTACTTCCATAAAAGGACTACATTTCACTTATAATTTAGCATGCCTGAAAACAGAAAAATAACCTTGCTAAGGAGGATACACTGTGCCATGTGTAGTGATAAGAGGATTACAATTATTTTTTTTTTGGCCAGAAGTCCTGTAACATTATACCAGTGCTCTAAGATAAGTGATGAACCATGATGAAATCCTTTGCCAGCATTGGGTAAATGTTTTACTGGTTCCTGTGCATTCCTGCCCATGTTTGCCTTTGGCGAAATCAACCACATGCGCTGCTTCACACCTGGCAGGATACTGCATGAAAACCCCCCAAATCCCAAGTTGTCAGTGTTGATGACAAACATTTTCATCTCTCTTTACAAATGTTCTGTTCTAGCGTGGGGGGGGGGGGACAAGAAATTTTCCACACCGGGTAACAGCTGACCTTGCTACGCCACTGCATGCTGGGTCTCTTTCTTTGACATGCATATGTGTAGCATTGGGTACTGAAATTTGAAAGGGTTGCTAGCCTCTTGTATAATTTGTGGACATCTTTCATATAACTAAACTATTTTCATGGTTGCAGTTTGAAATATATGTTTTAGTCCTCCGCCTGTCATTCAAAATATTTTACCAGTGATGCAATATTTAACATGCAAAATGCTTTAAATGCATGGTGCTTTCCAGAAAGCTTGATAACATGGGTATGGCTGCAATCTTATACTCACTTCCAGGTACATAAACTCAGTAGGACTTATTTATGGGTAGATAAATATAAGATTGCACTATATAGAAATCATATTTAAAAGTGGTTGGTGTGCAAATATGCACTTAGTCAGACATTTAGGTGAGTATTTAGGATGTTATTATAAGGGCAGCTGATTGCTCTAGGCAAGTAAATAGCTACTCTCATTTTCAAGACGGCAACTTTGATCTCTAGGCTGGACATTTGCCTGTGCAGTTATAATGCGAAATAGCACATTGCACTAATCAGGCCAAATTTCCACAGAATGTGTGTTAGGGAACAACCACTCATGCAGTTACGTAATGTCCATTTGCTCTATGGAAACATGACTAAAATACCTCCAAGCAGTGTAAAGGGGTGAGGTTTTAATCTCCAGTATATACTTGAACAGCAACACCACCACACAGAAGTTCTTTAATTATGACATACGTTTTATTGACATTGATATTTGCTTCTAGTTTGAACCTTGGTTGGCTACTGAAATTAATAAATGGTATTCTGTGACAGCACAGCCTCTCTAGCAAAGATATTGATAACACAGCACTCTCCCATCAAATCCTGTTGAAGCTGATTCCCATAACTGCCAACTGCTTCTCTCTTTGTAGAATTATTCTGAGTGGGAAATGAAATTTTACTACAACAGAATTTAATGGGAAATATTAGCTAATTGTTAGTGCTGGTTTATTTCTAAAGTACTCAACATAAAGACTATAAAACCGTGAATGTAATTGTGACTTCCTATATGGATTCAAGACAAGAAAATTAGAACTCAGCTATAGCCATTTGAATAATCACATCTGATCTGCATTATTTATTAGTTATTACATGCTCAAGTGATTCAAGTTTGTACATTGCCTAATTTCATTTCAAAGCAAACATAATGTACTTTTCAGGCATTTTACATCTTTTTCTTTTGGATTGGATTAACACAATATCTCTATTTCACATATGAAATAGAAGCCAGCTGATTCGCAATTTAACCAGTACAAGTTTGCCACCCTGAGCATCCCTTAAGATGAGAATACTAGATTTTCCCAAACAGGAGATATGAATTGCCTGGCAGAGCTTGTAGCCAAGAGTAAGTGGACAAAAGGAAACAGAAATTGCACCAGCTTGCTCAAAACATAATTTGATGCTCTGTTTGGATGGGGAGAAGGAGAACTCTTAAGGAAACAAAGATAGGGTCCAAAAATTAAGAGTGCTACCTTCAATGTTAATTGGAGAATGATTGGTTAACTCTGTCTCTGGCATAGTCAATATACAGACGGGAGAACTGGCAGTGTTTGACACACCTACAACATCCCTTATTCATCCCTTCCTAAGTAGGCCCATTCCCATTTGGAGGACCGTGGATGGATTCATCTCAGAATGGCTTATTCATAACTATTCATGTTCTAAACCAAGGGGTAGCCAATGTGGTTCCTCCAGATAGTATTGGACTACAACTTTCATCATCCCCAATACGACTAATAGTCAGGGTTTATGGGAGCTGTGGTCCAATATTATCTGGAGGGTACTATGTTGGGCTTCCCTTAATCTAAGTGGTAAAAATACTCAGTTTTGGCCTCTCTTAATCACTATTCTACTCTTGGGCCATTCAGTGGTTACTGAATAATTTAGCCCTGTTCTTGCTACTTCCTACTCATAAAAATTATGACCTAGCCCTTTTTGCCTTCATAACTGAAGTATTTTTGGTAACTTTACATTTTGGTTTCTTTTTTCCATTATAATTCACCTTTGTTTTTTGGGGCAAATGTTCTCTGAATGCCAAAGGCATCCATTTAAAACAGTGGCGCTGCTCCAGCTGCCCCAATACATTATATGGAGCTGTATTCATGTAGGGGCTTCTTTGCTGTTGCCTGTAGGCACAGGAATGACCTGTGCATGTAACACCATTCCTACCTATGTGCAGAAAGCTTCCCTTCATAGAAGAGAATGGGGAAGTCCCTGTGCACATCAGACTTTTGACATACTCTATATCTCCTTATTTAGTCTTCACTAATGTGATCTAGGTAACTTGTGACTAGAGATACAGGGAAGTTTGTTAAGGATTTAGCTCCCCCCCCTACTTATTTTTTTGGTCACAGATCAACTTAGGAAGTATAGAATAAATGTTGATTACCTTCATTTTCTGCCATGAAAAGCTGGTTTGGCTTTATTCATATCACTGTAAAAACTAAACTAAAAGTATTCACACCAGCAGCAAATACATTGATGCCAACAAAAGTAGTTTTAAAAAAATCTTCTTTAAGATGCTAACAAATTTACTTACAAACACCTATATTTATTATTTCATAAATAGGCGCAACAGCTTCCATAAAAAAGATTAAATACAGACACAGTATGAAGAAACAATAATACATAGCTGTATGTAAAGGTTATAATTTAGATGTTTCCAATCTGTTTCAGCATCTAATAAAATATCAAGAAAGCATTTGGCCATTTTATACATAAGAGGACGTAAATGACGTTTACTAACCATTACACATAAAGTGATAAAAAAGCAGTTTTAGGCAGTACAAAATAAATGTGTTTGCTCTTTTCCCAACACTAAACTTTTTTTTTTTTGTATAACTAATGACAGAAAGCCAATTTCTGTTTAATTAAATTCATTTGGGAATAATTTTCCTTTTTTCTTTCAAAGAGTTTGAAAATATAGAACTATTAGTCAGTTGCTTAAAAATGAAGTAAAAATATGAATGTTTGCCAATTTAACCCCCTTTGTGAAATCAATAAACTGGAATGAGCCAGTTTCAAATTACAATTAGCTACAAAAACATTCACATTTTATACTCTAGGAGAGTGTAACATAGATGCTATTTACAAACTTGCTATGACTGCTACATCAAGCCATTTAAAAAGTCTTTAGTAGTTTCATATAAACACCCATTATGAAAACCAATGGAAAATCCAGGACTTTTATCCAAGACATCTACAGTTGCTAAGGCAGTTACTAGCGCAGCACTTCACAGCAAAAATAAAAACCAACATAAAATCTGAATGGTCCAAGCCTCCTTCCTAAATGAAAGAAGAAAAGCAACGTCCATTTAAAGGATGCTGAAGGAGAAAGAAAAAGAAACAAGGGGGTGGAGGAAGGACCAAGACTATTTTTCCCCCCAGAGTGAATGACCCACCAGCTTAAATAGTCCTAAGTGCTTAGCAACTTATATTTTCTAAATAAATGCAGAACTGCCTTGACTGCATATAGCAATCTGGGATGAAAAGACTTCCCTGCATTCCTCAGTGGAAAGAAGAGGCGCTTTCCCAAACTGTTCAGGTAAGGTACAAAGCTTTGTCCCTCTGCATGGCCCTGTTCAGAAAGAATTTGGGGGAGGGGGAGAGAAAAGAAAATTACATTTAATGTTGACATTCAAAACCACATGTTAAGCCTTGGAGATCAGTGTTTTGATATCTTAAGCAGGCCAGAAGTGTTAGCAAAGTGTGGTGTAGTGGTTAAGAGTGGTAGTCTCGTAATCTGGGGAACCGGGTTCGCATCTCCGCTCCTCCACATGCAGCTGCTGGGTGACCTTGGGCCCCACTCACCTCACAGAGTGTTTGTTGTGGGGGAGGAAGGGAAAGGAGAATGTTAGCCGCTTTGAGACTCTTGAAGGGGAGTGAAAGGTGGGATATCAAATCCAAACTCCTCTTCTTCTTCTCTTCAAAGTCCCCCAGTTTTGGGCCAAAGACAGGCATGCAATTCTAGCCAAGGCTCCAGGGAGCACCTCAGCCCAGCAGAGAGTAAGCCTGTGCCCCTTTATAAACCAGCCTGTCTGATTGCCCCTTCCCACCAGAAGTCTTTGAACATAAATGCTCTGGACACAAAGCATCTTTGCTTGGCTGTGGACATGAAAACAGAAAAGCACATGCTCTTTCTAATGCTGGGGAAACTCTGGCCCTCCACATGTTGTTTGGACTATCATCCCCATCACCCCTGACCAATGGCCATCCTGTCTGGGGTTGATGGGAAAAGCACCCTGGTCTGCATTTGGCAGAGAAGAGTGTCCAACAACATCTAGAGGGCTACAGCTTCCCCATCCCTGTATTAGACATGTTTAATATTCTTCCTTAGTTAAGCAAGTTGACCAATATCCCAGAACCCTATCACTTTAGAAGCGATGGGGTACAGAGTCGGGGATGGCTGCTGTGAGGAGGAAAGGGCCATGAACCCCACCAAATTTGTAGATCTTCATTTACAGTGGTACCTCGGGTTACAGACGCTTCAGGTTACAGACTCCGCAAACCCAGAAATAGTACCTCAGGTTAAGAACTTTACTTCAGGATGAGAACAGAAATGGCGTGGCGGCGGCGCAGCAGCAGCGGGAGGCCCCATTAGCTAAAGTGGTATCTCAGGTTAAGAACAGTTTCAGGTTAAGAACGGATCTCCAGAATGAATTACGTTCTTAACCCGAGGTACCACTGTATTGGATAAGGAGTGTGTAGTCTGCGACCACTAGGAGAAGTGCAGAGAGAAGAAACGCCATGGTGCATCTGCAGCAGCACAACTGGGTGCCTTCATCTGCCCCAGCTGCAACAAAACATGTCTCTCTCATATTGGTTTCTACAGCCACTGTAACCTTCCAGCAGGTTGACTTCATTCCCCAAATGTGCACTCCTTCATTGTCTCCCAAGACAGACAGCTGCCAACAAGTATATGGCTATCAAGGTAATATTCTCTTCTGTTTATTGTAAGTGGTTGGACACAATTTTCCATTTCTCTCATTGATTTCAGTGGAGGGCGAGTCTTATTTGCAATTAATTATGTGCAGTACTGCAGCCCTTGTTCTCTTAAATAACAGTCTCCCTAATAGTAAAATATATTGGTCTGATGTAAAGCAAGCCACTGCTTGTTTATTATTATTTTCACTAGACATCTGTTAGTAACCAAAGGCATCAGAACCCTGTAATCTGAGCTAGATGATAAATATAAAAATAGATGCCACAATTGTTGCCCAGCTTTTGTCATAAATATTACTCAACACAAGGTGGCATTCACTGGCTGCTCACCCATTACTGCAGTAATCATTATTCCAGTCCACACTCTGTGCTGGGGGATTTCTGCACCCTGAACGAACATACTCCATCGCTTGGGTAACAACTTGCGCAGCTGTAGATGTTGGGTTGATAATATTCTGGTAATCAGGCTGGAGAGTAAAACCCTAAAAAAAAGGGGGGGGGGAGAATTCAAAATAAGGTTTGCAGATCGAAGTTAACCTCTTAACTGAAAGTTCTGACAAAGTACCAATGTTGTACTTCTACATTTTCAAACTTGAAAAAAAAAGAAAAGGAAATAGAAGGATGCTTGTGCTTTTCCAAAAGGAAAAAAACACACACACACACATTTTTTTTAATTGGTTGAGAAGAAATGCTAGATAACACACTGCAATAGTGTAGAACTCGGAGACAAAGAACAGAGACATTTTAAAGCCATGAAAAACAACTCATTCAACACGGGAAAATAAAAGAAAGGTCTGTGTGTTTCTTACAGCTCGTATTTCGATTCAACCCAAGGATACACTATTAGTTAATTCCAAGAATATGCAACAGAATCTTTTTGAAGGATGCAGGCAGCAGGTGGCTGAGTGTTTTATTAGACTACACCTATTCACAATTATTGTTCTCAAACCCCTTTTATTTGGTTCAGTCACAAAAGGACCATCTGCTCCTTCTTTTATTTGCACTTCTTTCTCAACTACACAAAAATTCAGCTAAGGCTTTTTAACAGTTGTTGGACTAATGTAGCAAAAGCAGCATAAAACCCCAACTTGCTGTTGTTTTCAGCCAAGAGTGAGAATGCCTAAATGCTGTTTGCCAAAATCAGCAGAGTAGATCAGATTTTCAGGAATGGTATGCATTGATTTTCAGTACAGTATTTAGCTTAAATATACAGAGAGCATTGCTGAAAGGTTAGAAGCACTTTTTGTGCAGAAACACTATTATACACCCACCAATTTTGACTAGAAGAGAAGAGAGATGAACCTCCCGGTGACATCAGAAGGAGGTACACTAACTAAAATAAAGGTTTCATTTTGCTACGGAGAACCTATCTGGTTGAAATGGTACATTTTATGACCCTTGTTTGCATTTGGCAAATACAATAAATGCCTAGTTCAAACCAAGAGGTTAACATATAAATGGAGAGTTGTTAGAACACTCTTGCTTTTTCTTTTGAAATCCCATTATTTAAGTCCGTTTGATGTAGTAGTTAGAAGAGATGGTAGACCAGGGCACTAATTCCCACTGGGTGACCTTGGGTCATTCACTCTCTCACCCTAGCCTACCTCATAGGGTGGTTGTGAGTATAAATTGAGAAAGGGAAGAATTATTTGCAGCACATTGAGATCCTTGGAGACAAAGTTGAAATATACATGTAATAATAAATATTTAAAAAATAAAGAGGAGTTCATTATTAACAAACTTGGAACCACTTTTCTACCATAAGATGAAATCTAATGTTGCTACCTAAAATATAGGATTGGTGCAGATGTAACTGTGGCTCCTAAGCGATATTCAGAAACCATTGCTGAGAACTAGCTCTCCCATTTCACAGATCCTCACTTCCCTTGAGCAAATTCTCTCTTAAATAGTTCACTGGCACTAAAGTCAAAGTAACATTATGGCTATTTATTTATTTAAAATATTTTTAGTCCCACCCTTCATCCAATGATCTTAAGGCAGGTTATGCTTCTGTTAAAATTACAGTCAATAAAACAGAAAGTGAAAAGAGCAGATAAAAGCAATGATGAAACCAGCATAACAGAAAACCTCAAAGAACATCTCATTAGAAGCCGCCATTCTGTCTGACCCGGGTGGCACTGGCTCTCAAGGGTTTCAGACAGGGAGTCTTTCTCAGCCCTACCTGCAGATGCTGGGAACTGAATCAGGGACCACCTGCATACAAAACAGATGTTCTACCACTGAGCTACGGCCCTTTTCACTGCAGTGCCAGACTAAAATGCCTGAAAGGATTTGTGAAACAGATATATGTTTACATGGCACTGGAATGCTAACAAAATCAGCACCCGTTGTGCTTCCAGGAAGAGGGTATTTCACAACCACCACAGAAAAGGCCCTATCTCATGTCACCACATGGTGTATCTTCCTTTGGTGGGACTCTAATGGTGGCACCTGATAAAGGAGGCTGATAGAGGGAGAAACATGCCTTCAGATATTTGGGTCCCAATGCATTTACAGCTCTACATGTTAGCACCAGCAGCTTAAAATCAGCTCAGAAACGTATAGGCAGGCAATAAAGATCTTTCAGTATTGGTGTTACATGGTCCCTTGTGGTTGTCACAGACCACACTCTGCCAGACGTATTCTGCCGTAATTGAAGTTTCCAGGTCATTTTTTAACGATATCCCCATGTAAAACACATTGCAGTAATCCAGATGGAAGGTTACCAGAGCATGAGTCATTGTGACTACATTATCTATATTCAGGAAATGCCATAGCTGTTAACCAGATTTTCCATTTGACCAGTCTTTGAGATTGCTATCTGAAGTGGGTCTCGGAAAACTATGTTTCTGAAGTTTTCAGAATACAAATCTGCCTATCTCATAACGCACTAATGTCTTGCAAATTGAATGTAATTTGTCTGAGAAGTCCTCTTGCAATTCAAAATGTAAAATGAGATTCTTCACATACACAAAAAAATGCTTTCCGTTTATGTCTAAACCCTGAGCACTAAGTACTGCTCAGGCAGAGCTAAGCATTGTCTCTAAAGGATTATTTTTTAGGATTTGGGGTGGAGGGCTATGGCCTCAACCAAGTACATGGAAGCTCCTCCAATCCTAATGACCTATAGATACGCCTTCTCTCTCTAGCCTCTATTTTCTCCATCTTTTAAGCTTATGGTGAGACCAACAGATCCTTGCTGGTCCAGAACCCTGTTTCCCACAACAGCCAAGCAGAGGCCTCTGCACATATACCGTATTTTTTGCTCTATAAGACTCACTTTTCCCCTCCTAAAAAGTAAGGGGAGATGTGTGTGCGTCTTATGGAGCGAATGCAGGCTGCGCAGCTATCCCATAAGCCAGAACAGCAAGAGGGATTGCTGCTTTCACTGTGCAGCAATCCCTCTTGCTGTTCTGGCTTCTGAGATTCAGAATATTTTTTTTCTTGTTTTCCTCCTCCAAAAACTAGGTGCGTCTTGTGGTCTGGTGCGTCTTATAGAGCGAAAAATACGGTAATCTAATTGCAACACTTGCCTTTCCCCCAAAGAACCAGTACTTCCCCATGATTGCCCATAGTCCAGGAAAAAACACCCTTTGCTCGCTTTGTCTAAAATGTCACTAGTTCACAGGACATGGGCAATAGTGACATTTTAGATAAATGAAATATTTTAGATAAATGAAATAAAACCAAGTGTTCAGGCAGTTAAGGCAAAGCCAACATTATGGGTCAGTTGAAAACCCTTTTTTTTAAAAAAAATATCAGTTTTAAAATATTCTCCAGTGACCCTATGGAACCAAGTGTATGGAATACTTTGTCCAAGGCTACAAATGAAGTCAAATGGACTAGTAACCTGATCCAATGATTCCTTACTTCAAAATAAATCCCCAATTTCAATTAGGGGTTACACATGCAGACGATACAGCCTAAATCAGAATACTATGCTGTGCCTGCTTTGTTGACTTGTCTACAAGCTTCTATACGCTCATGTATAAGCTTCAACCCTCAGACAAACAACAACTGTCTCACTAAATTGTGATTTTAGTATTCTTAAGTCAAAGCATGTACTAAAGCTGACAATGCAAATGGAGCCTATATTTCGTATAGTATAGCTCCTTCAGCTGTCAAGTGTGTGATTTGATGTTTATATTGGAAGTGCTTTGGAACTGTCTAATTTGAGGCTTATATTGGAACTGTCAGCTCTGATTAGTGGCTTTTCTTGAATTTCGACTAATGGCTCTTACTTTCGTTTGTTTTTCCTATGTACAAAAGCAGTCACAGTTATGGATACTGATTGAAAACAACAAGGAACAAAATATGTCATACCATAATTAATAGTTCTTTGAACCTTGGGTTATCAGGATTCCTTATTAATGAAGGCTCCCTTCTCCCCTGTTACAAGTCAACAGGACAGATGTAGGAGCTTCCCACAACCCAGGAAATCATGTTGCTGTTCTAATATTTGCCGAAAAGGTTTAAGCCAAAGCTAACAAAATATAACTGAAGAATTTTAGAATTGCAAAGCTAACAAAAGGCCAAATTTCTTGGCTACTGTTTCAAGCAGTCTATAATATTCACTGGACGCTTGTGCCACTCTGATGCAGAATGGCTTAAATAGAATTTCATGTAAGGGTTTTGCAAACAACAATGCAATAAAAAATATCAGAAAATGGATGCTCTGTGGGCTAATGAGACAATGCCAAATGTTTTGCTTTGTAATGCTCAAGATAAAATCAGCAACTGTTTTGCAACATGCCTCGAATTTTAAGTTTCATTTTCTTGCGCCAGATTGAAATAAAAATAGGGGACTTGATAAAGATTAATTTGATGTCAGACGGGACATTTGCTCTTTAATTAGATTTCTGTATCCCTAGCTGGGGTTTTTGTGTGCGACTGTAGCAAGTACTAAAAAGCCTGCAGCAGAACCTAAAGTGCGATCCTCATCTCTACACTTTACCGGGAACTAATTTCATTTCCTGCCTGTCTGGAGAGGTATTTTCAACAGGCATCAATGTTTTTGTCTTCACAACTGATTTATTCATCAATCTCAATGTGATGTTTTTTAAACCTTTAAATTGCATCCAAATCCTAAAGCATCTGTTTATTACACAAGGAAATTGAAAATATGTCTGTGTGATATCATACAAAGATTTTCCCTTAAGGTTATAAGGACAGTTGACAGATATTAATGATTCCCTCTCCCCATGCCTGTTAGCCACATTCAGAAACATGCTACGTGGGGGGAAATGGAGGGCAGGGGAAATAAAGAGTGGTGAAAATGCAGCATGCCCGAGAACTGACGGGATAAAAACAGATCGGAAGAAGTGAAGCTGCAATGTCTGAAAAGGCCACCCATGTGATCACATTGCAACGGAAGTGATAAAAATAAAGAACGTAATTGTAGGCCTTCTATCATGGCAATATAGAAAAACATCAGCTTAGTAGAGCGGTACTTCTATCTCTAGTTCAACACAGCCTTCCCCAAGCTGGTGACCTTTGGATGGTTTGGAACTACAAGTTCCCTCATCCCTGACCAAACTGGCTGAGGCTAATGGTGGAAGTTACGGACCAAAACATCCAGAGGTCACCAGCTTGGGGAAGGCTGGTGTGAAAGAACAGGAGAGTGAACAGAATACTAGCACTATGAGGATAGAGGTATGTATATGTGGTAGTTACCTCTCATGTAATAAATGACAAAAAAAAACTGTATGAAAGAAGTATTTCACAGGACAGGCAGGCAGTTTGGTCTTACTGGGATGGGTGAGAAGGGAGTTGGCTCATAGTCAGATCCATGAACTTCAATATTCTAGGAAGTTAACCAGAGGGCTCGCAAATCTTTGCAAACACACAGTAGACTTTGGGTTCCCTATACACGACTTTTGTTCTGTTTTATTGAAAACAGCAATGGAATTTCATTGGGTCTGTTGATTCATTTTATGAGTATCTATCACTCATTTTAGGAGTATCTGTGTTACCAAAAACCAGACAGTTACACACATAATGGCAACAATGTTTCTGTTACCAAATTCTCTAGAAGATGAGGGGAAATGGTGTGGTGTTTTTTTTTTTTTTTTTAAAAAGAATTGTAGTGCTTTTTGTTTTCAGTGTGAACACAAAATTCCTGTATAAATGTCTTGTTAGCCTATGAAAATCAAAAGAAATGTGACTAATTTAGCTAGACTTCATTTGGGTTGCATTTTTCTAATGAAGCTCATGATTTAGAAGGTAATATCTGACAGGTGACCTGTGAGAAACTTCTGAGAGGGGCAATGAATCTAAGTGAATGAGCAACATAATGGGTTCATTATAACATACATAAGTTAAAGCACATTGGGGGGAAATAATTGGGGGAACCTTCATATATTGAGAATCTAAATTAACTGACACCGCTTAGGAAAAAGCTCTGGTCACTTGAGTGCACACTAAATGAAAACATCTGAATAATGCCTAGCACTGAGGGCGGGGTCACAAAAGTCCACAAACAAGATGCTACTGATTTCATACTGCAATTTAAATTGAAGGTATGCCTTTTAATGTTAAAATTGATTTTAATTGATGGTATGTCTTTTAATGTTAAAAAAAAGTATCTCAGAAAGAAAAGACTTAAGAGAATATCAAGTGAAAATAATGGAGTTCTTTCATTTTGGGGCCGAGGAACAAGTACTCTGATATTTTAGTTGAAATAACACAATGTAGAAAAAGGCCCATCTGAACTCTACTATGCATTTCCCCCTGACTTGGTGCTTTCCAGAAGTTTTGAATTTCAGCTGCCACCAGCCCCAGCTTGCACAGCCAATGGTCAGAGATATGGGAGTTGTAAGCTTAGGGGAAGATTCCTCTTAAGTGTTGTTGATGAATAAAAAGAATAAAACACGGTACTGGAATTCAGAATGATTAATGGTATGAATTATGGCTCTAATTGCCACAACTTTTCTCTCCTTTGTTTGCATAAGTTCTAATAGCATTCACATACACACCAGAAATGGACAGGGGAAGCAAGAGCGCAGAACCTCCTGGCATCTCCCTACTTCTAACTTGTTGCTATCATAAAGGAAGTAGCATGGTTGTGGGGCATCAGGACTTTGATACATGCATTGCATGCAGAAAGTCCCAGGTTCTGTTCTTGGCATCTCTAGCTGAGGGTCTGGAAAGGCACTGCTAGTCACAGTGAGCAATACTTGGGTAGACAAACCAATGGTCTGACTCAGGCTAAGGCAGCTTCCTGTGTTCAACAAGGCTACAAAGTGGCCACAAGCTTGGAAGAAGATAGGTTCACATACAATAACCAGCTAAGCTTCTGCCTTGCTCATGCTAGCCTGCAAGTTGTCTACACGTGTGTGACTTTTTATATGGTTAGAGAACAGGAACCACCTGGTTTTCCTCCATAGGGAGAAGCAGATTTCTGGGGATCATAACTCACAGCTGCAATATGAAACCTGGAACTCTGAGCCAATGCAAAAATGGGAAGTAACACAAATATTAATGCATCATCAGAGATTAAAAACAGATGTAGGACTTACTTGTTGCATTGTAGGTGAATGCAAAGCAGACTGGACCTGCATTGGTAGCTGGTTCCCAATGGACTGCTGCATTGTAAGTGGCTGGTGTTGTTGTATACTGAGGTGCGGGTGAAGAGGAGGACTCATCTGAAGGGATGGAGGTGGAGACACAGCCATATTGGCTATGGAAACAGTCACTGGCATTTGGCTGTTAGGCTTAGGTGCTATATTCCTAGGAATATTGGGATGTATGGCTGTTATGTGAGGATTCATTCCTCCTTGTTGGTGGTAATGGGAACTTAGATACAATGCCGAATGAGGCTGTGTAGATCCATGGAATACTGACTGCTTTGTGTTCATCATCTGAGGTTGCTGGGATACCTTAACATCCACAGGTTCATTGTAGCTCTGTTCAGAAAAAAAATAAAACAAAAACACCAGATAATACTTAAAGGCTGTTAGTACTGTTAGCATTATAGCCAAAGTGAATGAATGCATGACATGGTTACGAATGTACAAAGGGCCCTGCTGAATCAGAGCAAAGGGCCGTCTAGTCCAGCATTCTGTTCTCACAGAGGCTAAGCAGATGCTTATGTAAAGACTAAAGCAGGGCGGCATGACTGCAACAAGCTCTTAGTTTCTTCTGCTCGCCCAAATATAAAATAATAAAAGACACAGCAATGGAAACCTAAAGGCAAGTCAAAACAAGAAGTTGTACATGACCTTGAAAACAAGAGCCTGGAATTAGACAAACATTTTCCGGTCATGAATATGTCCAGCTATGTAACATACCACTTACCGACTTGCATGATGTAGTTACTACCTCTGGGAAGGCATGCAAATGCATCCTTAATATTTTCTCTCTCTCCTTGACCCCATTGTTTTCCTCCTACTATCTCTTGCCTCTGCGTTCACTTTCATTGAGTTGAAGTCTTTGAGCTCACCCACATTTCCGCTTGTGCCAAGCCTAGAAAGCACAGGTCCAAGCACTTTTCTGCTTGAGCCACACTTTCTAGACATGGGTCCGAGCAGTTTCCCCCTCTCAAACCCCCTCTTTAGCAATAGATTGGAACAAATGTCAATCTTGGGAAAACTGGAATTGCTGTTTGCTCTGACTGATCACTAAAGAACAGTTTTCCCTGGGAGAAAGCAGTGGGATAAGAGGAGGCATGGCCAAGTCCTTACTGTTGTTTCTACATTCTATGGCTGTTTTGCATAGGAATCCTTGCTCATTCCAGATGGCCCATTGAGAGGTATTGAGTGGTAGATGGAAATGAGAGAAAGGGTGGGACAAGAGCAGATGAAGTGCCTAGGTGAGCATCTCTTCCAAAGTATGGCCAAGGACACTGAGAAAGGAGGGGCACATGGCTTTTATTATTATTACTTCAAAAAGAAAAGTAATGAACGATTGTTCAGTAATTATCACATCACTATTTGTGAATGACATTGTGATATTGACTACACTACTGTTTGTAGACCTCTTAGAGGTTCTATTTACAATCAAGCAATATATAAATTTTGTTAAATAAAATAAGTAAAAACAAACCAAGACTTGTGTTTAGAGGGCTTTTCTGCAGCTACACAGAAGCTCCTTCTATAGATCTCAATCAGGATGAAGCAGACTCATGACCGAATGCCTGTGGAACTGATATGGGACATGGGACCTGTGGCCTTCCAGGTGTTGTGAGACTCCAACTCCATTGAGCCCAGGAGGATGGGAGTTGCACTCCTCATCTCTGCCCTAGAGAGAAGTCTATGCAAGGTCTCAGAAATTACCTCCAGCAGGCTCAGCTGTACTAATTCTAGGTCATCAACCCAATATACATTTATGAACATAAAGTTATCCAGCAACATTTTTTAAAAAAGAAACTTTTTGGAACAATCAGTGGATAACTGTGTTTCCTAATAACTTCCATATAACATATATATATTTAAAAGTTTATTTACATCAGTTTTACCCACAGTCATTTCATCAGAGCTGACTTATAAACTAGATGTGCTCACATAAATGCAGCAAAGAGCAAGAGATTAACTCCCCCGGGGCTTGCCAGTGGATATGTACCTGAATAATAATCCATCTCTTAGGGAGAAGTTGAATGAATAACTAGTGGAAGGTGAAACATGCCAGGGAAAAAAAGAGAGAGATAAAATGTTCCTTTGAAAGAAGGCAGTACTATGTCAAAACAAGAGTTGGAAGATGCATATATGCCCTTATTCTATAACCTCCATGTCACATTTCCTCCATTTACAAGTCAAAATAAGTTTAACGTTACTCCAGGCACTCTGGGGTCACTGGAGCCTGTGAAGAACCATTTGTATTCCTTTTGATGTATGCACCATCACCACCAATCAGCCAATATGCACATTACAGAAATTGGTTCATTATGCGCAATGATATACAATGAAAAAGATGATAACTTCATTTGCCCAAGTCAAGCTGTAGTAATGATGGCAACAAAAACGTATTTTCTCCAGTAAACTGAGCAAAATTAAATGGAAATGATAAAGGGAATTCAATTCTCGGCGCATAGGTAAGAATATGAGTTCCACCTGCACCCAATGTGATATACTACTCCACTTGCACATAGAAAACCCAAACACAAGGCAATAGATTTAAAATGTAGTTCTCTCTTTTATTATTATTATTATTATTATTATTATTATGGTGGCATAAAAGAAATGTTGGACCATACTGAGGGGAAGTCATTTTCTTTCTCAATGTGAAGGGTTTTCACGTTCTCTAAAGCTCTCTTAAACTGAGTGGGGATTGACTAATAGCATTGTTCCACTGTTCCGGTGTTATGTACCCCACTAGGGTGGGGAACCTTCTTCAGCCTTAGAACTGCATTCCCTCAAATGCAACCTTATTGGTGGGGTGGAGGCATGCACTTGTGGTGGGTGTGGCAAAATAGGTGTGGTCAGACACACACCACTCTCCATACAGGCAAGCAAGAGTAATTATCACATTCTAGCCACGTAAAAACACTAGAAGAGGAAACAGGTGAGGTTCAGTGAAGAGTGCAGCTTGGCCTGGGCAGAGTCTCAGGGGCTAGATCAGGCTTCCTCAACCTCAGCCCTCCAGATGTTTTGAGACTACAATTCCCATCATCCCTGACCACTGGTCCTGCTAGCTAGGGATCATGGGAGTTGTAGGGCCAAAACATCTTGAGGGCTGAGGTTGAGGAAGCCTGGGCTAGAGACAGAATTACCAGCCTGCCAGGTTGGGTTGGAGGTTAATTGTTCTCTGAGGAAGTTGGACGAGATGACCCCTGGGGTCCCTTCTAATGCAACAATTCTATGATCCTAGACCCCTGCCTCTTTAGGCTGCAGCCAGCAATGGAGGACTGGATAAAAAGCAGGGAGTGGTGATGGTAGAGAGGAGATGGGGCCAAGAATCCAGAGTACCAGAGCTGGGAAGTGACAGATTAAAGATGCTGGGACCCAGGCATTGGAAGTGCAGCATCAGTGATGGTGTGAGGACGTTTGTTTGAAAGCTGAAAGGTTTTATCAGCTTAAGGGGAAAGACTTCAGTGGTTCAGAAAGTGAAACTTGTTACTAAATTTGGAAAGAAAGACCTGTCTGGTTTATTTGTTCTATGTCTTTCAAAGACAGTCTAATATTTGTAAAGTGTTTAAAATATCTGTGCCAAGTCCTGGGATATCAGACTTGTAGACATGGACAGGCAGGCAGCTCTGGCAAAAGGGCAATCATAATAACAAAGTGCAAGACTTAATTAATTCATATTCTTTAGAGGACATATAGTAATATTTGCTTATATTTTTAGCTATCTAAATACTGTTATGATAATACCCTTTATTCAGGTTTCAATGGGGATTTTTATGTGTCTGCAGATTTGAATAACGATAGGGTTTTACAAGGAATGAAATTATCTACATACATGCTTTTATAAACACTGGTTGAGTTATATTTTTACCTGTTTATATCTTGGATCATCTCATATATCTATTTTCTTTTATTCATAATAATATATGTAGACTCTTATGTAAATATTTGAATAAACAGATTATAATATTTTTAAAAGAGTCTTGATGCCAGTTGGAGTGTGGACTCAACATCCTGCACCTGAGTCCCAAAGTAGCCCCCTAACAAATGTAGCTGTTCTCCAAAGGAGGAGGCGTAATGCCTAAATCGTTCATGAAATGAATGTTACATGTTAGATACTATATTTGATTGCATGTAGAAGGGGCCCCAGTTTGATCTAAATAGCACATTATATCTTTTGAAATAAAATAAGGCATGTTTTATATCCTAAGCTTCTAGAGCTGCCTCCATAAAATACTTTATAAATATTGACTCAACAGGTAAACTAACATATCTACTATCAGCTTGAACACAAAAATGCCATGTTAAGCAATAAAAGTGCTTGTTTTTTAACATTCAAAATTGCAATTCACAGCATTTTAAATAAGGCTATACAATTTGCTATACAAACTACTAGCAAAAGTAGTAAAAGTTGCAACTAAGGGCAATGCAAAAGCTTAGTCAGTATTATAAATAATATCATAATCTGAATAGCATTATAAAAAAAGCTTTGTAATGTGATTTTTTTACTTTATATATTTATTTCCACACACATCAAACAGCTTGACTGTAGCCCCATTAATTTCAATAATTCTAAGACAGGAGTGGGGAATAGGCTTTGAGAAAAGCTCTAGCAAACATTGTAATATATTTAATGGAGACTAATGTACATTTGTATCATCAATTCCAAGTGAACAGTGGTCACCTTTCGGCAACTGGTAATCCTAACAAATAAAATAAAATAAATCTAGAGTATTGAAATATCAAATTTTAGACTCATCAGCATGAAAACACTTCTCATTTCAAGCCACTGTAGTTGAATATATAGGACTTTCAAATATGTTGTTAAGACTTGCTGCACCAGCATACGGATGCTTACAATGGGTTACATAGATAAAGGATAACATATAGGTACATTTATTGTGGGGGGGGGGGGAGAGAAAAAGAGAGAGAGAGAGAGAGGAGAAAAATGGATTGGATCCAAACTGGAAATACAGCTTCTCTTGTACACCAATCCTCCTCTATATACCCTCTGCACCCTGACTCCTGAAGGTCAAGGAACCCTTTGGAACAGCACTGGAAAAGGCGCAGAGGGCTGCAGCAGGAGGAAGGTATTAGCAGAAACTGAAGGGTGGAGAAACTACCTTGCCTTCTCAAAAGTGGCTTTTCAATTAGTACAAGGCACTAATCCAAGCCCACGCCATGTACAACTAGTCCATTTGTCACCTACAAGGTGGTGAGCATGTTGTACAAGTACACACAAACTACTGGAAATCAAAACAGCCAGTTACTGGTTGCGGTCCAACTTTCCATTGACAGACGTAAGATTTATCAATAATCAATTTTATATTTCATTTGCGGTCCTGCTCATGCCTCTAAGCTATGGAAATGAAAGGGGGATAGGGTTTGCCATCTAGCATAAACAAACAGCTGTTTGTATTAAGCAGCAATTCCCAGAATTAACTTAAAAGCTTAGAGAAGCAATAATTGTTTTTTTACATATTACGCAGCTGGACAATAAAAAAATATGGATGGAACACCTATAATCCACCCAATGCCTATTTATTTATTTATTTATTTATTAGGGTTTACACCCGGCCATTAAAACACAACTTATCAGGGTGACTTTCAATATTAAATATTAAAAACATGTTACCTTGGATACAAGGCTTGCTCTGTATGCAGCTAACTGCTTCAGATATTCCTTCTTAGCAGCTTCAGTTTTCTTTTTATACACCTGAAAAAGAAGGAAGAGTGGCAAATCAGCAACTAGGCTTGTTGTGCTACAAATTAAAACACCATAACCTGCAATATTTACACAGAAGCAGCAAACTTCCCTATTCTCTTTATCTTTTTTACCTTGCAAACTTTTGCTTGTTTGTTAACTAAGCAAGCAAGATAGCAGTTGAAATGTGAAAAACAACGTTCAACACTATCCACATGACAAAAACACCATGATCCAATTAAAAAATAAAGCTAAAAAATGAATGGAGAGTGAATAATTATTTTTTTATGTGGTTGATCAGAGCTACTATATTTTGAGAATCTTTTATTACATTAGGATGAACATAATGTTCTCATATATTTTTTATGTATATTACATTCTGTATTATGTATGCTTTTGTAGTTCGCCTTGAGACATTTTATATTGTAAATGACGAATAAATGCAGTAAGAATAATAATATGCAATTAGGATTAGTTTCGTTTACTCAAACATCTTGTAGAAGCTCCTTGAAATGTTTCCTGCATGGGAGGGGCTCTGTGGAGTGGCAAGAGTCACTTGGGCTGACCTACAGTTCACTCTGATCGCAAGAGCATGTATGTTTTCATGCCACAGATTCCTGGCAGTGGCTGGCACTGGTATATGGCCATATAACCTGCCACAGTGATGTATTTCCAGCAATTACTATATGGTGGTCATAATGAAAGAACCTCTCTTGGGCTGACCTAAATTAAACAAGTCAGATCCTGACCACATTTAACCTCACATTTAGTCCTACATAAATTTCTGGGATGGATTAGTCATGACTAAATGAAGTCCTATTGATCTCAAGGGGACTAATGTGTAACCAGCTTGGTCTGGATCCCATCCAATGAGATGGGGTATGACATGTTGACTTGCAAAGGCAAAGAGGGCAGAGTTCACCATGTCTCTGCACCTTCTTCTTTCAACAAGTCAGAACAGAACTAGCTGCCCTAAGAAATAATTTGCACGGCCATTTTGAGATGCTAATTAAAAAGCGGTAAGATTATCACCTGAGGTACTCACTCATCTCCAGAGTGGGTACTGCACTCATGTAATAAGAAAGCCATATCTGTTGATCTATGGTAGCTATTTTGCACCATAAGTCGCCTATCTTATAAAAATAGCAATAGGAGTTGCTAATGTCAGAATGAGAAATGTCTCCAATCTAATTACAAACTTGCAAATCATAATACTGAAGTTATCTGTGCCAATTTATGTTGGAACTTAGTCATGGCTATCTCCTGGTTGATTTTCATTTATTGGCATTATCAACATGTAGGACCTACAACAAACTGTTGTAGTGTACAGAGCTCCCGATCAGTGATTCAGCCAGCCAGCCAGCAATGCCCTCCACCAGACTCCATTCCACTCCTTCTCCCATACATTCCTGTTTTTCTTCCACAATAGACAGTTAGCATTCTATGGCCAATGAGCTTTTTACTTTACTTTTGTAAATGTTTGTGTTTCTCAGAAACTCCCTATTGTGTAGGGATACAATGGTACCTTGGGTTACATACGCTTCAGGTTACAGACTCCGTGTACCCAGAAATAGCACCTCAGTGGGCAAATGAAGCTACCTGTACTTTATTTCAATTGGGAATGAGAATTAAAGGAACAGGATACTTCATGTGGAAAAGATGGAGTCGGACAAAGGATGTGGAAGAAGGGACGTTATCCTGCTTACTTCTATTTGTTACTGGAAATAAAGCAACAGGGCTCTTTCTACAAAGTTTGGGGGCAGGTATAACAACCTACCTATTGATACTTCCAGCTACACATCTTCTCTAACTAATTATTGCCAATTGTTTTGAATTTGATAGGAACAGTGAATTGTTGTTGGCATTCATCTGTCTCATGAGACAACGGAGTGTGCCCATTGAGATGAAGGCAAACCACTGTGTTAGTAGTGTCAAAGTGAGCTCCCTGGGATGCAAGCCTGAGAAGTGTGTATGGAGGTCCTGAGCTGTTCAAACGGCAAGATACACACCCTCTTGGCCTCGCTGATGTGGTCCAAAGGAGCACAATCATTTTGTGTGTCCAAAAGAATGTCATTGGAAGAGGGGAGGCAGTTTCACGATCTCCACAAAGACTATAGTGTTCCCTACTCATGTTTTAGAGTAAGCACAATTCCTGCAATTTTAAATTGATCCCTTCTGATATTCTTATTCCATATTATTTTAATATAGTGCATGCATACACAGAGCCAGAGAACTAAAGAACACCTGGTGGATAAAAAAACCTCAAGAGATCCAGCACTTAGCAGGCACTCATGATGCACAGAGTTTCTTTAAAGCCACAAAGACCATCTATGGGTCAATAAATCATGGCATATGCCCCCTATCCTCAACAGATGGTACCACACTTCTAAAAGATAAGCTATTGCACGAGCTGGAAAGAACATTAACAGCATCTCCTTAACTGCAACTCCCCCATAGCTGCTGAGGTCTTCTCACAAATTCCGCAAAAACAAATTAGAGATGAGCTTGCAGTATCTCCAGATCTGGGAGAGTTGTGTACAGCTATTAACCAATGAAAAACAACAAAGCCAGTGGACCTGATGGGATGCCTGCTGAAGAGGGCAGAATTAAACATGCACAACAACTTCACAAACTCATCAAAAAAATCTGGGAGATCCCAGCAGACTTTAGGGATGCAAAAATTATCAATTAATTTTTTTAGAAAGGTGATAGAACAGATTGTGGAAACTATTGAGGCATCTATTTATTAGCTGCAGCAAGCAAAATTCTGACAAGGATCTTAGCAAACTATCTTCTTACAATATCTGAGGCTATGCTTCTTGAATCCCAAAATGGTTTTCAACCTTCTAGGGGGAACAGTGGACATGATTTTCACCACTTGACAGCTACAAGAAAAATGCAGAGAGCAAAACCAACCCCTGTATATGATGTTTATTGACCTGACTAGGGCCTTCAACACTAAATTGTAATGCCCTGTGGACTGTCCCTCTGAAATTTGGCTGCCCAGATAAATTTGTGAACATCCTTCAGCTCCTCCATGATAATATGACAGCAACAATCGAAGATAACAATGGCTCTCAAAGCCAACCATTCACAGTGGGATCAGGTGTTAAACAGTGTTGTGTTATCGCCCCAACTCTTTTTATTATTTTCATTGTCATGATCCTAAATTTTGTAGAAGGGAAATTCCCCACCAGACAAGAAATCATATCAAACAAAGAGTAAGGTTACTATAACTTCCATCATAGAATTTCAGTATGCTGATGACAACGTAGTGTGTGCACACTCAAAGGAAGACCTCCAAACCATCCTAAATATATTCGCAGAAGCTTATGAAAAGCTTTGGCCTATGTCTCAACATCCCAAAAACCAAAGTGCTGCACCAACAAGCACAAAACAACCACTCTGCAGTGCCACAAATCCAACTCACTCGTGTAACGTTGGAAAGTGTTGATCACTTCTCCTACCTGGGCAGTTATCTCTACACAAGGGCCGACATTGATGCCAAAATCCAGCATCGCCTGAGCTCTGCGAGTGCAGCTTTCTCTCAATTGAAGTACAGAGTGTTTGAGGACTGGGACATTCACAGGGAAATCAAAATGTTTGTTTACAAAGCTACTGTACTACCAACCTTATTATATGCTTGTGAAACATGGACCACTTATAAATCCCATCTCCAACTCCTCGAAAGATTCCATAATTTAACATATCACTTGGGAAGACAGGCAAACTAATGCCAGTGTACCGGAAGATGCAAAGATCACCAGTGTTGAAGCAATGATTCTTCAACAACAACTTCATTGGACTGGTCATGTTGTTCAGATGCCTGATTATCATATTCCAAAGCAACTACTCTATTCCGAACTTAAAAATGGAAACTGTAATGCTGGGGGTCAACAAAGACTCTCTCAATGCAAATCTTTAAAAATGTAGTATAAGCACTGACAATTGGGAAACACTGGCCTGTGAGCACTCCAGTTGGAGAACAGCCTTTACAAAAGGTGTCATGGATTTTGAAAATGCTCAAACTCAGGATGAAAAGGAGAAACGTGCTAAGACAAAGGCACGTTTGGCAAACCCTCACCATGATCAACTCCCATCTGGAAGCCTATGTCTCTACTGTGGAAGGATATGTGGATCCAGAATTGGCCTCTGCAGTCACTTACAGACTCACTGTTAAGACCGTGTTCATGGAAGACAATCTTACTTGGCTACAAGTGATCACCAAAGAAGAAGAACACATACATACTCCTAAGTAGATTTCTAAACTGCAAAATTATTTGTGAAGTGGTGCCACATTATTCCTATGAAATGTGCTTTATTTTATTCCATCAAAGCTGTGTTTTCAAGAGCATGCAGGTCCCTCTGATCTCTGCTGGGAAAACCCAGAGGTTGCTTAAAAGGATTAAAGATTTTGCATCCCAGGGAAACATAAGATCATAATGGAGAAACAGGCATCCTAGGATACTAAAGCTGTAAATATCGAGAGAGGAATAAATATAATAGATTGGTTCTAGCTGTGCAACGGCATGTGTGCATTCTTTTGCAATTTCTTCAGATTACAAAGCTGAGCTCATTTTGTTTCAGAAAGGATTTATAACAAGTTGCGTTTCTGAGTTGATTGTTTGTGGTTATTGCTAAAACGTATTGTTTGTTTCAAGGAAATGAAACACCCGTTAGCTGACAGGTTTTTCCCCTCCCCAGCAGCTAAAATTAAATTTGCCTGACCTGAAAGAAGAGGCAAGAATGCAAATTGCACTCTCTGTTTGAATACATCTGCATAATTGTGTTATTTCATTTTCAAAACAAAAAATAGAGCCCAATAAGAATAAAAGATCACAGAGATTTATTCCTGGCATTTCTCATTTTGTAAGTCCAATTAATGGTATTTCTATAGAGCTTTTTATGCAAGCATGATTATGGCACCCTATCATACAAACATAGTGCCATTTCCCCTATCCAGTCATGCACAGTCTTAGGTGCTAAGCATTTCTAAGCACCTTCTGGGTTTCTTTTAAGATTGTGGTGCAATAAAACTAGTCTTAGTCTTATAGTTTAAACAGGACAACCGTGACAGGAAAATATTATGACTAAAGTGGAATAATCCTGTAGACACATGGTAGGCTCAAGTCCCAAGATTCAAATATCATGTGAAAACTCACATTTTACCACACATTTTATTTTGATACGGGTGCCAACATTCACAATAAAGGGCTATTGACTATGCAGAGTTCAGTTTTGATTGTACTTCCATGTGGTTTTGAATTGAAGGAAGTTAAAAAAAAAAAACTGTTGGGTATCAGGGGCCTGACAGTAACTGCATTAGAAATTAAGACTGGGGAAGCCGTCTCCATTTAGCTATATCCATGTACTGCAAGCATTAATAAAACATAAAGACACGAGAAGACCAAAGGCTGATCTAGTCCACCATCCCATTTCCCACAATGGCCACTCAGATACTTATGGAAAGCCCAACAGCAGGATATGAGCTCTGTATTGCTTTGCAACTGCAGTTTCCCCGCAACTGGTACGCAGAGGCATATTGCCTCTAATGCTGATGGTAATATACAGCTGTCATGTCACGTAGCCCAGTTTGAAAGCAGCTTAGTTTGGTGGCCATTACTTCATCTTCTGGAAGAAAATTAATTATGAGCTGTGCAGAGAAGTACTTTGTGACTCGTGGTCTATCCTACCTCATTGCATTAGCTAGATCTTGCTTAGTGTCCTTATACAGTGTCCTTAAACAAATAATTGATTTCACAAGTGCTTTCTTGTCTTTAAGCAACTATGATGGACAGATCCATACTAAGTCAGATGAACTAGATCCAACTAGTTTCAATGGGAATTACAACTTTCCCCACTGATTTCAGCTAATTTAGCCTGGATCAAACCTCAAATCTGTACAGCAAAAATGAATGTTAGAAGTTAGAAATGAATAGTTAAAATTTTTGGATTACGTTCTGAAAAGGCTCAATTCAAATATAAACTTGGGTGCTTTAACTAGTGTAACAACCAATTAGCTGTTAAAGTTGCTGAGGAAATATATGAACCAGAAGATTTAGATCACTAGTAGTTTGAATCACGATTCACACTGTTCTGATTTAATACAATTTACCTTAAGGTAAAGGTAAAGGGACCCCTGACCATTAGGTCCAGTCGTGACTGACTCTGGGGTTGCGGCGCTCATCTCGCTTTATTGGCCGAGGGAGCCAGCGTACAGCTTCCAGGTCATGAGGCCAGCATGACTAAGCCGCTTCTGGCGAACCAGAGCAGCGCACGGAAACACCGTTTACCTTCCCGCCAGAGCGGTACCTATTTATCTACTTGCACTTTGACGTGCTTTTGAACTGCTAGGTTGGCAGGAGCAGGGACCGAGCAACAGGAGCTCACCCTGTCGCGGGGATTCAAACCGCCGACCTTCTGATTGGCAAGTCCTAGGTTCTGTGGTTTAACCCACAGCGCCACCCGCGTCCCCACCAATTCACCTTAACCCTCCCCAAACAATTCCCTTCTGGAGCATAGTTCCTCTTGGCAGGCTAAACCATGTTATCCATGGATACAACAGTAGAATCAACTGCGTTTAGGGCTTACTAGGCCATTTTCAAGCACCCGGGTAAAGGTGAATTGAAGAATTTCTAGTGTTATGTCTGAGCTGTAGGTGGGAAGTGGTTGGCTGTATAGGCCCATCAAAGGTTTGGTATGTACAACCAATACTGACTAGAACACAAGTCCGAATGGGAATGCAGTCTGTTGGCGGCAAAAGCCAGATCTTCACCTTTTGCGCCAGCCTCAGCATGCCCCATAGACGGCAGGCAGCTGGAGACACAAGTTGGGTGGCAATTGCAGCACATAAAATACTTACGAAAGACAGTGTGTTCCACCCATATTCTTTTTGCAGATGCCAAATATTACAGCCCTTTAGGCATAAATTGTAGATTAAAAGACTTGCAGGTGAGAGATAATATTCAAAACTGCATTTTATCATTGTGAGAATGCCTCCTTCCACGTTTAGAGAGGGTAAGCACAACGATAGAGAGGAGTGCCTGGCGTGCTCTGGTCCATGGGGTCACGAAGAGTCGGACATGACTAAATGACTAAACAACAACAAAGCACAACCATGGCCCATTAGTGTTGTAAAAAATAGAGAATTGGAAAGACAACTAGTTAAGGGCAACCTAAACACTTGTTGTTCTTCTCTTACTACATATGGAGTTCAAGCAGCCTCCTGTTTTTGTTTATCATATTACTCAGAAGCATGAAAGTGAATACATAAGTTATTTGTGCTGCTTCTTTTTATGTGCTAGGCTAGATGTTTTGCTTTTAATATTTAGTTGCAAGTCACTTTGGGTTGCCTTGGGCAAGATAAAGTAACTAACTACTACTACTACTACTGTACTACTAATTTTAACTAACATAAAATGTAGCTCCTAGTCATTCCACATGCTGCAAGTGGGAAGGATTGGGAGGTTTTTTTTGGGGGGGTGTAAAATCATTTCTCAACATGAAGGAAAATCTGTTGAATCTTGTAGTTCTTCACTACAACTACTCAGGTTTTCTGGAAGGCCTCAAATCTCTCTCCCTCCCTCCTGACCTTTCTCTGAGTGGTTTTTGTGGAGAAATTTTGTTATGTAGCTTTGGGCTAACACTCTTAAATCAGGGAGGTGGAACCTGTGCTCCTCCAAATTTTGTTGCACTCTTAACTCCTATCAGCTCTAGCCGACATGGTCAATGGTCAGGGGTGATGGGAGTGGTAGCCCAGCAACATCTGAAGGGCCACAGGTTTCCCATTAGTGTCATTGATTGTTAGGAATTGAGATCCATATTATATATTTGAGATCTATATTCTATATCTATATTCTATTTAGATCTCAAATCCTAACAATCACTGCGGGAGGCAGTGAAAGACAGAAGTGCCTGGCGTGCTCTGCTCCATGGGGTCACGAAGAGTCGGATATGACTAAATGACTAAACAACAACAACAACAAATTCTATTTTTGGGATAAACTGGGCACTACATAAAAACCATAACCACATGCACTGCAACTATATACAGTGGTACCTTGGGATGCGAATGGGATCCGTTCTGGAGCCCCGTTCGCATCCTGAATGGAATGTAAGATGCAAAGGCACATCCGTGCGTGCACGGGTCACATTTTGCCGCTTCCGTGCATGCGCGCGACGTCATTTTGAGTGTCTGTGCATGCATGAGCGGCGAAACTCGTAAGTAATGCGCTCTGTTACTTCTGGGTTGCCATGGAGCGCAACCTGAAAGCGCTCAACCTGAAGCACATTCAACCCAAGGTATGACTGTATACTATAATCACATGCTCACACATTATCTGCTGCCCCTCCCATGAATATGATTTTTAAAAAATAAAAAAAACCTTTACTTTTGTTTCCCTGACCCTCCAAGCCTAATTTTGTGTGTGTGTTTAATTATTCTGGAAAGTTCAGCTACGGAGGAAGAATTCATCCTTCCCATCTTTAATCTTCAAGAATATGGGGGGGGGGGCGCAGGCAGGGAAGCTTTCAACTGCAGCCAATGGAAGGCTTTTTCAAGCCTCACTGCAGCAGCAGAGAGACATTTTAAGGGGATATAGCTGAAAAGGGAAGGGTTAGCACCCAGCTGCAACCCTCTGCTGATACACCTCCGCTCCCGAACCACAATAAGCTTTGGATTATTATTTTTAAGCCTCATTATGGTGAACCCTAGAATTAGGGCCTGGTGAAATGGAATATGAAGGCAGGACTCTTCTCCATGGGATCTCACCAGGACTCTCATGGGAAATTAAGCTGCAAGAAACTTTAAAAAAAATAAATTGATGTTCATGGTAAGTATGTTAAGACAAATCACGTTTCACTTATTGGTTCATACAATTTAACCATGCTTACTGCACTCAGTGAAGCTACTAAAAGTAGAGTCAGTGGTGGTGCCTTAAATGTGAGTTGACTAATGAACCTGATGGTGATTGATGGAGAAATTGCACAGCAGTCTCACAAAGAGCTGAATTCTCCACACGTCTATTCAACACAGAAATTTAATAGGACAATTTGGCTCTTACTCAGGCAACAACATGACTTTGGGGCTTCTTAAATACAGAGATTGTGTTTAAGGAAAGTCATCCAGGACAATACTATCTTTCTTGTAACCTCTTACTCTGCTACTACATTCAAATTCAGAGGGTTTGGCAAGCTTTCAAAGACAGATAGCAGCCCTTCATGCCATGGCATTCTTGAGGGTTGTCCAAGTGCTAAGAGTGGATTTTCATGGGGCTGCAAAGGAAAGGGAGACATTTGGGGTAAGAAAGCCCATTCAATCAACTGGGCTCCACTCAGTTTATGGAACTGAAGAGTTTCCAGGCAGTGTCCCATCAAGGCAATGTTTAGATCCAGGCCGGCGATCTTGCTCAATCATGCTTTGAGACTTAGATAATTAATATGCTCTATATTGAATCAATAAACTAGAGGGTATTGAGGCTAAATATTATACTTGCTGTGTGATATTATTGAAGGAACATATTAAGAAGTCAATACATAATTTTAAAAGGGAGATAAATGCTTATTTTAATAAACACATTACTTCATAGCAAGAATCAGCAAGTGATTTGTTGATAGCACCAGGATTTTGCATCAATGGTGTTGGGGTGTAGGAAGTTTCAGACAGCCTAAACATAACATACTTATAATAATAATTTATTATTTATACCCTACCCATCTGGCTGGGTTTTCCCAGACACTCTGGGCGGCTCCCAACTTAAATGTGTCATCTTTCATGGAAACTTATTACAGGTGGATAGAGTTAACTGTATTTTGATAGACATTTGAAAAAAATATGAAAACAAATCTCAAATGTAATTGCTCAAAATTGCCGATAATTTTCAGTCTATGAATCCTCTTGTAGATGTTGAAATCTGACTCCCACAGAAATTATTGGGAACATCACACAAGACCCAGTGGGAACAAACTTAGTTTGCATAGAAGACTTCAGTATTGATATTTAGGTAAATATGCTAGTATCTCACCATCAGTTGACATTTTATCAAGCTACTTGGGTTGCAGTGCATTAAGCACAGTTGCATCCAAAAGAGTAGAAAGCAATGAAGGAACCAAATGTCTAAAGCAAAGCAGTATGGATGTTTTTGTATCTAAATGAATGCTGTTTAAAAAAAGTGGTTTATTAAACTATTTTATCAGAAAGAGGTCTTCTTGAAACAAAATATAAACAAATGATACAGCTTCCTCTTGCCCAATTTTCTGTGATTGCCTCTTCCCACTGCAACCTCTCATGCCAGGCCCTTCCTGATGTATGGACAAGATGGATGCAAGGCTTTTCAGGGCTGGCCTGGGAGGGAGGGAGAAAACATATCGCACAAACAGATTTCAATTCACACAATGTTTGGACACAACTCATTCTTATTTCCTGTGTGAGTGTCTGAGAAGATATAATGCTTTCATTCTATGAGCAATAAAAATAATAATTAAATGTGTTGATGATGAATAAAAAATGAATAAATGTCCTGGAAATGAATATTCATAGTTAAAACTATGACTGTTGTGTCAGTGTCTGGCTGGTTTTTACTAAGATTATGCTTTACTGTAGTTTATTTTGGTATGGTTCTTAGGCTTTTAGTATTAAGGCATTGGTATTCTTAAATGGTTTTGCTTACAACTTAGCCTCTGCACACCAATATCTTTCCTTGGTCTTTCAGGCTCAATCCAGATGATTGGAGGATGATAACTCACACAGTTTTATTGGTCCTGTTTTGCTGTCTGAGCCTTAACTGTATTGCTAGAGAAATCGCCCTGTGAATTTATCTATGTCTGAACATCAGTAGCTGGCTTTGGGGAGCTTGATCCAACACAAGGTAGCCTTAGCTCTGGTCATAAACCATAAGGTGTTTTTTTTATAATTGAATTTCCATGGTATTTAAAAATGAAATGGATTAAATATATTAAAATTTTAAAGAATACTATAAAATACAACAGATTAATAATATATTAAAATATTAAAAACTATTTTAAAATAGTGTTTAAAAATTCTGCTATATGTGCTATTTGCCTGCTTGTGTGGGAGCGGGGCTGCAGAGACAGGTGTTGTGAGGCAGGGAACAGGTTGGTTGTGCCCAAAGATTGGTGACCCCACATCTAACCAATGCACCATACTGTCATATCCCATAACGAAAGGAGTAAGCATTACATATAGCCTCCACCAGAAGGTCAAAGCATCTATTTTCAGCACTTTTAAAATAATGCTGTACCTCCGGCCATTTTTAAAATTTGGCACATTCATAGACCTCATCAGGTAAACCATATGACAAATTTCAAGTCATTGACTCAACAGGTTGTCATTGTTACAAAATATAGAATAATATATAGGAAAATAATGAATGGGGTTTACCCCCCTACTGTACTTGCTTCAACTAAAGGTGCATTCCTGTACTCCTTAATATGACCATGTTTTGAGGTTGCATGTGTTTACGCAATATGAGAAATGTTTAGTAGCCATGTTTCAAACCCTTGTAAGCTTTCAGTTTGGTAAAGAAGAAGCAGACAGCAACACCAACGTTGACAGTATCATCAAAATGCTTTTGATTTCCTTAAGTATTGGCAGGATAAAATCTGAGTTTCATCCAATGATACAGAATAAGCTGCAGCATTTGTCTAGTGGGTGTTTGAACACCAGCGAGGAGTAAATGATTTGATTTTGTGGGCTCAGAGGATTTGTCAGCTGCCTCAGAAGTATAATTCTAGCTCTTCATATCCCTGCTGCTTCTAATTTAGCAGGACAGGCTCATAATTGAAGCAAATTAACTATTTACACTTGCCACTTCTACCAGGGGGAAAGAGGACATATCAGCAGGAAAGACTGAGTGGGAAATTAAATCCTTCCCACTTGTGTCAGATCTGCCCTTATATAAACACATTAACAGTAATTTCATGAGGCGTCAAACATAGGAATAAATACTGAGGGATAAAATAATGAGGTGTTGCTATTGAGCTGAACTGTTGCAGCTAATATTACTGAGAACAAATTATGCAGCCTGTAAGAAAGCATATGTTACAGCACTCCAACAGTTCCCTGGCATGTCTTATCTGATCATTAAGCAGTGGGTCCCTAGGAACATAGACTGGTCTTCCTCCTACAAGGTCCAAGTACAAGGTTTAAATAAACATACACGTGCAAATGCACATATATTGGGACCAGGCCATTCCTGCTTTGACTCAACTGACAACAGTGGCATTACAAATAAGAGGTGAACTTTGCGCAGCACACTTTGGAGTGGCCATGCCGTTCCATTTTTAGCATAATGGCATGTTTTACTGAGCTCTTTTGGCTGAAGCCATGAAGTCAGTTATATTAATGTAAACAAGAACATTTTGTTTGTAATTTGTTCATTCTATTATAGCTTCACTGGGTCTCCAATTAGGAATTTAAGTTTCATTTTACATTTACATCTGGTTTGGATTTAAGTTGTTGGTTTTTTTCTTAGACTCCCAGAATGGGGAAGAAAAGTTACCTACATTGCCTTTTAACTCAGATTTATGTCTGAAAGCCAAGGAAAGCTCCATTTATCACAATACTTTTAACTCTTAATTGCCACATGCATGTTTTGCACGAGCAGAGAAAAATGGCCAGTGTAAGTTTACTTACAAAGAAACCAAAGGGGCACGCCAAGTGATCTGGAGGGGGAACAGAGGGCAACATTCCTAAAACCAAACCACAAGTGGCTAAAAGATTCAGTGTTAGAGCTTAGTACCCATGTCGTAAATATTTGAAGGCAAAGCTGAAAAGAAATATAGGGATAAAGTGGTGGCAAGATGACCTAAGCCAGTCTTGTCTTGCTCAGAGATGTACATGGAAGATGCTAACACCATAAGAGTTGCAAGCAATATTTATTTCACAAATAATGCGGGAAGTTTTTATTTTATTTTATTCGTTTAAAGTATCTTTAGGCAGCTTTCCTATCCAAACCAGTGTATAAATAAAACATAGAAAATTTAAAACACTGCAAACCAACACTTGAGTTTAAAAAATACAGAACAGGGGAGAACATAATTGAGTCAGACTGTCACTCAGCTAACAAACATCATGCCTGGAAGGGCAGTTGGAAAAGATTCCTTTTCAGGGCCTTCAGAAAAGCCAGCAGCCTAGAGATTTGGTGCAGGTCCAATAAGAAGGAATACCATAGTCATGGTGCCACCACAGAAATGGACCTTTCTCTTGTGGCCACCCACTTTACTGACCATGGGGATGGGCACAGCAGGAAAGTCTACAAAACAGATCATAAGACATGGGCAAGGAAATATGAGTGCAGGCAGTCAAATAAACAGCTTGCAGGGAAACAGCTTAGGCCCTTAAAGGTCAAAACCCATGGAATTGGTTCAGAAACCCACTGGTAACTAGTGTAGCTGATATAATAAAGCTGTCTAATAGTAGTCAGGCAGCTACATTCTGAATCAGCTGAAGTTTCTGAACCACCTTCAAAGGCAGCCTCCAAGTAGAGCACTTTGCAGCAGTCTAGCCTGGATAGGACCAAAACATGGATTGCGGTGATAAATATATTTCTGGAAAAGTTTTTGAGGCTTCTTGAAGTTCCATGATTCTATCATTTTAATGCTGGCCTTGGGAGAAGAGGGTGGGATATTAAGGAAGCCACAATTTATTTTGCTCCTGAGCTTTAGTCTGAACACAGCATGTACTTTAGAAGCCTGAAGCAAGCAGCCACTCACATGATGCTGAAATATAATATATTCACATATTATAGGAAAAATCCTGTATTGAAATGGACAAATAGTCCATTCAAACCAGCATGTTACTTCAAGCAATAGACATCGCTGTATACATTAGAGTATTGAAGAGGGGGGGAAATCCTTCCTTAATGCACCTGGACAAGCTATCCATTGCCCCAGTGTTTGGCCCACTAGCCAATTTAGTTGTCCTTATAAGCCACACATAAATAATAATGATGGCTAAGAAGAATAACCTTTCCCGACAGATTCCTAGGGCAAAATCTTGTTTTGTTGAAGATAATGCCAAAGTGGTCACTGACTTGAATTAGGCTTCAAGGTTTAAGACTTACATGACAATAGGTAGCAACTTTTCAGATGGCTGTACTACGTGTTCTTTAATGGAATACACATTGGTTTCTCTGCAATTCACAAAGAGAAACTGCCAAAGCCAAGTGATTAACACAGCTTTCCTTTAATAATTTGCATGCTCCCATATGCTAGTCAAATAAACACAGCTGGAAAATGAGAAACCCCTGGATGTTTCCGTCAATTAATGTAACATGTCTGGCAAATACTCAAAAGAAAATAATTGTATGCAACCATTTCTGTGTAAATTCTAAACAAGGGACAAATTTGTTCATCTCAGCTGACTGGCTTCTTGTTGTGAATTCCCTATAATGTGACAGGAGAAGGGTTGTTTTTTTAAGGGGTGGAGGGGAGTGTATTCCTAGTAGTTCTTGGGCTTCCACTACCTTCTGTCTTTTCAGATTGCAAGATCTCTGTTACCTCCCCCTAGGGGAACTAAGGTGGGATATAGCCATGGCCTGAGGATGGGGCAGCATTGTATGGTGGTGGTAGTGGAGGGGAATTAATTCTTTCTGTGAATGGTAACAGGGACCTTCTCCTGTTGCATTATGAAGTTGTGAGGAACCTGTGGCCCTATGAGTGGTGCTGGATTGCAGCTCCTATCATCCCTGGCTGGGATGGATCATGCTGGCTGGGGATCATGGAAACATTTAAAATCATTTATAGCCTGCCCTTCACCATGCAGCCTCAAGTCAGGTTCCATTCAGCTTAAAACAACAAATAAGCCACACAGTACACAGCAAAACTCGACTAAAATTTTAGACTGTGTCAAAAAGCAAGCAGAACCAGCAGCAACAGTGCAGAGGGAATAGCTAAATAGCAGACATGTGGTCAAGAAATGCATTTTTCTTCTGCATATGGAAGATACTGTTTCTATATTATTATTTTTTTTAAAAAAAAATGGTATTAGGAGTCTAGAAATTGTTGTATTCCTTATCATTTGATTTCACAGGTCTCATTTATAGTTTCCCCTCACCATTTACTTGAAGAAAGTCCCAAAGTGGTTGGAAGAGACAATCAGGAGGAATATAAAGAAGTGCTGAGAGTTCCTTTTTGCATTTGCGTTAAAATAATACCCTCCCCACACACATCCGAAATCACAGACTTTCACTTCTCTTTTCCACAGAAGGGCTGCATTACAAAGGTAGCTGCTAATTCTTTCAAGCCCAAGACATGGTCTGGGCCCTTCTAGACATCTTTTTATTATACAATAATTTCACAGTTATTGCAAAGTAATCCAGATATCTTTTCTTAAAGGTTTCTTTTGTGATGAGGAAATCACACTTTCCTACCACTTAAACAGAAACACATTGTCATTTGGGAAATGCAATTTTCTCAAACAATAGCCATTCCAAACGCTGTCTGGAATGGGACGGCATGTGTATCATGGGTGCCTATTACTTCTCTTCTGCCGACAAGGGCCCAGGCACACAACATATAGATATGTTAAAAACAGAATAACACTTTGCACATCAGTGTGCTACAGCAATCATATTCTGCTGGAGCCAGAAGAATATTAGATATTACAGGGAAGGGCTTCCTTTGATGGACGACTGGCACTGACTAAAAGGAAATACAGGCTCTCCTATAAAAGAGCAAAGTGCACGGCCAGTCATATGGAAGGAACGTGCAGACACTCCTTTGGTATGATCCCACGGGAATTTTCAAACCAGCAAAGAAGGATAGGCTAGAAGAGGCAAGTCCTGAAAAGATCAACAGATCAGAATCAACTTCTAAGGTGGAATGTGCCTGGGATGAGCACCAAAATTGCAGCTGTTTGGTCATAACTGTGCCAAAAGTCTCCTAATATAACAGCAGTTGAATCTAGGCCCAGAGCTCGTGCAATCACAACAACACTGTCAAGATATAGGCAAGGATGCTAATGCAGCTGATCCAGTTTTCCTCTAGCAAGTTTTCCTTTTGTGGCTCATATTCTGATGTGGCACATTGATTCTCTTTGGAATCAAAGAAACACAGTAGCCAATAGACCCATTTCTATTGGAAAGTTAAATCAACTTAATATATGTATATGTGTATTGCTGTACCTGTTTTTGTTCTTCTCCCAAGCCATCCCACATGGAAGCGACAATTTTAGAAACTTCGCCAAACGTAGCATTTGGGTTTTGGCCTTTGATGGCAGCTTGAGTATCTCGGAAAAATAATGCATAGGCAGAAACAGGTTTCTGTGGCTCATTAGGGTCCTTCTTCTTCTTCTTTTTGGGAGTTTTGGGCTTCTTTCCCATATCGGAGGCAGGTCTTTTTTCTCCCCCATTGATCTGCAAAGAAAGCAAAGACTATATTACAATACAAACTATCACGATCGTAGAGCAAACTAAATCCCCATTTCTCAACCAATATGCATCTGGGGTTCTGCTGGAAATTGTGCTTTAATTAGAGTGCTTTTCATAATCCAAATTGTTGGCATCTTACATGATTTCATCTATAAAATGCATTTTAGGTATTTTTGGTTATGTAATCTTATTTTCATAATTTTATTATACATTTACAGTTTGCTTTCATTTCATTGCTGCATCTAAGTTCTGGCTTAGCTTTTCATCTTTTTCAAGTCTTACTGCTAATGGCATGACATCACTGCAAAGTGTTTCATAACACATTATACACTGGCTTATAGTTCAACCACTGGGGCAATCCATGTGCAGTAAAAGTTACATTCTCTCTGATGGAGATTTCTTCCCTCCCTCTTTAGTACTGGCAGCAATTGTATGCATGCTTTAAAAAAAACATAAGAACCAATGTGTCTTCCTCCTGATTTAATAGGGATGGGATTGGACATGAATTGTATATGATTGCAATTCAGCTGTATCAAAAACCATGAAACTATTTTTGAAATCTTGTTTGTGTAACAGTATCTGAAGTTGGATATTTAAAAGAATCTCTATTATGTGGCTGCTGATCAACATAACTGTATGGCCAGGGGTATCATTTTTTTATCACTTTGCCTTTCAAGGTCAAATGTCTATTGTGCTTTTCCCTAGAGGTTCAGTTGCCAGACAAGAGAACAGAAAACAGCTTTATTAAAACTTTGATACTGGTGCTGGGGTAATATAATTCCAACAATTCATTTAGAAGCACAATGTTATTTATGTTCTAAATGCCACTCCCACTGAAGCCAAGAAAGAATCAGAGAGCAAGTATAAAGATGGTGTTGCTGACAAATAGGGAAAATCTTCCATATAATTCTTCTTCAGATCTTCAAATATCAAAGGTTTAGTGAGAAGCTTTCGAGTTTTCCAAAAACATTTCATCAGACTGGATATTAAGGAAAGCAATGTGTGGGGTCGAGGGGGAGTGGGGAAGAGAGACCAAGCAAGCAAGCAAGCAAGCAAGCAAGCAGAAAGCTGGCTTAGACCATAAAGTCTGCAATGGTTGCAGTCTTAAAATGGTTGTCACTGTGGCCAATATTACACAGGCCCTGTGAACTGTAAGCTAAGAAGCTGGGGCACACAGTTTTGTTGCTTCCAGTTTGCTTCACACTGGGGGAGGCATCATATGTAAACCTGGGATTGTGGTTTGTTGCGGTCTAAAAATCCAATAACCACAAACTGTCAACAAATATGAGTTAATTTTGGTGGGCGATCATGACTAGATAGAAACAAGTCATGATCCTGAGTTTGGACTAAGCGCCCCCCCCTTTCCTGGTTTGTTTGCCTGCTTGCATCAGAGGGGGAATGAAATGGAAGTAATCAAGCTGCATGCACAATATGGATTATTAAACCAAATCTGTTTGCCTACCATTACCAAAAAGTGGGAGAAACCTCAGGAAAAAGAGTAAGGCTCATTCAGCTTAAATTTTGTTGTTTAAATCTTCCATCTTATGCCACAAATTGATTACTTATGTAATAGCTGTTTCTGGTCTAATAGCAGCATTGTAGTGGAAAATATGCAAGCCTAACAATCTATCTGATGTGGTAGCTTTTCACCTGCTGGAAGGTTTTGGCCTGGGCAAGCACCCAAACATGTGGTCTTTTTCAGCCCTTAGATTCATAAGAACATAAGAAACCTGTTGCCAAAGGCTCATCTGATCCAACATCCTGTTCTTACAGTGGCCAAACAGATGTCCACAGGAAGCACCATAAGCAGGTCATGAGTGCAACAACACTCTCTGCACTTGTGCTCACCAGCAACTGCTATTCAGAGGCATGCTGCCATCCAGAGTGCAGGTAGAACATAGCCACCTTACCTAGTTGTCACTGACAGCTTTATCTTCCATGAATTTGTCTAATCCTTTTGGTCAATCCAAATTGGTGGCCATTACTACACCTTGGGGTAGAAGATTCCATAGGCTGTCTGCCCCACCTTATCCCCTAGCACTGTGGGAAGCAGCGTTAGTGATGTAGTGGTTGCCCCACTGGAGCGAGTTGGGATTGTTCCCTAAATACCTAAGCACTAGCGTGTTTTCACAATTGTCAGGCTGCCATCTTCCCATGTACAACTCCAAAGCATTTCCCCTGCTGGAGTGGTCGCGTTCACACGGCAATGCATTATCATGCCAGAAATATAGCACTAAGGGGAAATTCAACTTTTTCAAAAGCATCTAAATAAAATCTTACATATTTGGGCTACAGTTATAACTCACTGCTTAGCCTTGTGAGTAACTTTTAATGTTCACAAAAGGTTAAGTATGGAAATGGTTACTTGGCAAATTGAACATCTCTGAAGGAGTTTAAATGATCCATTGGCTTTGACTTGTTTCTCTACCACGCTGCAGAGCGAATATTCCTCGGGGAAATTCACTTCTTTCTTTTCTTTTTTCTTTTTATAACGTGGAAATTAAAAAGAATTCCACAACTAATAACCTTGAAAATAATGGGGATGATGTTCTACCTTATGCTTACAAGCATCTAGCAGTTACACAGACTTTTCTGCTAACCACCAAAACAGAGACAGATGGGAAATAATTAAAAAAAATCCTCATACTTATTCTGCTAAGCATAGACTTGTGCTTCAAAATCCCTAGAGGTGTAGTTAGCTCATGGTAATCCACCTCCTGTCAGGCCTTATTGCTTAATTATAGTGATGTATTTAACTTATTTATCACAAGAAAGCAATAGTCTCTCACTTTAAAAATGTGTGTATTAACCATGTTGCACAAATAATAGATCACAAGGATATATAGTAGAGGATTTAAGACTATCAAATAAGGCACATTGTTGATATCTAAATGTCCCCTGAGAAGTTAAGGAACGCCTATAAGCATATTTAAAATAAACTGCAATAGTTCCAAGGCCTTTAATGGCAGTAAGAGAGCTGTTTCGTTCACACTATCTCGCAGTAATCACCATAGTTTAAAATAGATTTTAATCAAGTACCATCTGCATAATAGACTGAACAAACAACATAAAATTCTACTTATAACTTACCATATAAAGTAAAAATGGTAAAGCCTCTGCTACATAAACAGAATAGGCTGCAGTAGTACTTTAGTGATCATGTTTCAGTTAGTTAACATTTGCTGTTTACAGTCCTCTCATTACGCTCTGTTCTCTAAATTCCATGAAATCCTTTCATAAGTGAAATTCAAACAACCATGCAACACACAGTCATCTGTCTAGTTAGGAATACGGATTTGTGCTCATACAAAGCGTCTAATGTGTCACAATTATAAATAGCAATACAGTGGTACCTCGGGTTAAGAACTTAATTTGTTCTGGAGATCCGTTCTTAACCTGAAACTGTTCTTAACCTGAAGTACCACTTTAGCTAATGGGGCCTCCCGCTGCTGCCACTGCATAATTTCTGTTCTCATCCTGAAGCAAAGTTCTTAACCTGAGGTACTATTTCTGTGTTAGCGGAGTTTGTAACCTGAAGCGTCTGTAACCTGAGGTACCACTTCACCAGAAATATAAATGTTTAATGAACCAATAGGATGAATTGTTACATTTAATTGGAAGACAGTACTCATTCAGAACACTTAAGTGGTCAAAATAAATGTGAAGAAAATGGGGAAAGTTACATTAAATAATCTCAAAGGTACATAGAAGTGGAAACTGCAAAATTCTAGTTATTGCTAAGTCCTAAAGCTTCATCCATCACTAACAGAAATGAATGCAGCAGATTTCTTTCTTCTAAGGACTGTGCTTCTAGGGAAAATCCCCAAAAAGGGAAATTTGGACAAAATTGGGCTTGTATCTGGCCTTCCATAATTATCAACATTTGAGTCTGTGTGTGTGTGTGTGTGAGAAATTTAATTTTTCCATAAAAATACTATTTTGTTGTTTGAGTTGTGGTTTAACAACTTAAGCTAATCAGGTAATAATAGTACTACAGTCATACCTTGGAAGTTGAACGGAATCCGTTCCGGAAGTCTGTTCGACTTTCAAAACATTTGAAAACCAAAGCGCGGCTTCTGATTGGCTGCAGGAAGCTCCTCACGCCGCCGCAACCGCATGTGGGGGATCCTCCATTTGCAGCTGCAGCTGTGAGCAGAGAATCCCAGCGCCAGTGGCAAACCGCTATGTATAGTGCATGTGCGGTGTTGCACACATGTGCTGTACGTAACGACGACGCACATGCGCTGTACATAGTGGTTTGCTGGCGGCACTGTCCAGTGCTGTATGGACAGCAGTGGGATCCCTCCGTCTCCACTACAGCCGCATGTAGAGAATCCTCAGTTTGTGGCTGCAGCCACGAGCAGAGGATCCTGGCATGTAGCAACGCTGCACATGTGCCCTACACAGTGATGCCCTGCCCCAGGTGTCACAACGCCTTCATTCGCCTGAGCTGGTGGCCATCATTACATATTGTTTGCGTGAATTCACATTCCCTTTCTGTGCTATTGTCCTGTCCTCTTCTGCTTCTGTCAATATGTCCCCATGCTCTCATTCATTAAAACAAACACATTGTAAGAAAAATCTAGAATTCTTTCTTGCTGAACAGCTCTCCTGCCATACTTCTTACTCCAGCCTTGAACCTCATCTTTCTTGTTAGCGCATTTCAGAAATATGCGGTTTTGATGGAAATAATTTTAAACAATATCATACAACTGAATGAAATATTTACTATAGAACCGCTTACACTGTGATGTTCTGCTGGTTGCAAACCTTGAAAAACAAAATTATGTTGCTAGTCATACCTTTGAAGTATCATCTCCTTCATCTTCATGAACTGAACTGGATGGTGAAGGAGTTGCAGACTTGCTTCCAGGAGGAGATGGGGAGTTATGTGGAACATTGTTTCCACCCATGTTCAAACCAAGCTGAGCACTTAGTTGTGACTGGTTAATGGTTGTCAGCTGACCATGTTGCAGCATTCCAGGCTGCCTCATATCTCCGGGTTGAACCCTTGGTCTCATGGCTGCTATCTGGGGATGGGAACTATACTGAGCTCCTTCTGTATTCCGTAATTCTTGCATCTAAAAGAAAAAGGAGAATTTGTAAAGTGAGAGTGTATCATTATTATACCACTATTGAAAGTATTCTGTCTCATTAGGAGTTTGAAAATATTTTGCTTAACCTTTAAAACAACATTGCAGCATTTAAGAACAACAGTGTTTAATAGCTCAGTGCTTAAGGAAATTCTAATGACTTCAGTGAAGAATATCCCTTCATGTATCATGCCTTGAAAAACACTCCAAGCACAGAAAAATTATGAGCTGCAATTGTATAATTAGATTTAAATCTTAACTTTTCCTAAATCAATGGGGTTTAAATATGAGGCCTGCAGAATTCTTCAGTAGATGGTACTGTAGTTCTAATATATCCCAAACTGCCTGAGGAACTATTCTGATTTCAGAAATGCTATCATTGAACTGACTAATCATAAATGAATGCAAAGAGCTTTAAAGTTCTGAACCCAACAAATTAATCCATTGCGTTATTTGGGTCACTGCTTTTAACCTTAATGGACTTCTGATTTTGTTTCTTAAATTCAAGCAATGAATCCAAACTTTGCTGAGATGAGGAGTAATCAGTGGACAATGAAGTGCTTTACTTCTCCAGAAGACAAACATACTTGTCCATGGATATCCCACAATGTCCTACTGTAATTCGCTGGCACAACTGACTTCTGAGCACGCAGCATTCCCTCCTCTCCTGTCACCTCCAGAGCATATTCTCTGGGCATGCAGGGGAAGAAAGGAAACAAGTCTGTTGTACCAGTGAAACTCTGCTGGCACAGCATTGGACACAACCCTAGAAGTTCTAGGAGATCCAAGTAAACAAATCGGTGATGTAAGTAATGATAGAATTGCTTCTGTATTTGACTATATGAGGATAGAAGACTGGAAATTGTAAATGTATTTATTTTCAAGTGTTGCACAATACAGAACAGCTCTAGATATTTAATGAAGGGGCACAGTCTGGAAGTCTGCCCAACATATATAACAGAAAGTAGTAATGTCAGTCTAATCATAAACTAATTATTGCAAATAATTAAATTTTCTCTCAGATTTATATTTTATCATAACATTTAAATTCCAGGAAGTTTACACATTTGGTTATGAAAACAGAGGCCCAGTTTAGCTGTGAAGGAGCCACGTTTCCTGCATGAGAATGAGGCATGGAGAGCTTTGGGCTTGTTTACTTCCCTCTGCTTATTCATGCACCAGAAGCTAACTACAGTTCCCTATGATGTCTGAGTCTGGGAAAGTGAGCTTTGTTTAAAACTTGAATTGAGAACAAGCCAGGGTCTATAACCATGATTTTACCTTGGCTTGATTTTAGCTCATAATTTTAGCAAATGACAGTTCCCCAAGTTTGAACATCATGAGGAAATGTGGATAGTTTAAATTCAAAAGCATTAAATGTCATCCAAAAGAAAGAAGGAGGGAAGGAAGGAAGACGGAATAAAGAGGGAGAAATGGGGAGCCTGAGGTTCACTGTGGTTCAGCATCCAAGCAGGAAACATTTCTTCCAACTATGTCTGAACTAGGTTGGACACAGACATGCTTGCATCTCATAGAACCCTTAGAGATCATCATATAACTATTGACGACAGGTAGGATATTCATTATAATATTGTAATATTTCCATCAAGAACTAAGGACTTGACTATAGGTTATGAAATGCTATGGAGATTAGGTTTTGATCTGCTTTATTTTAATTTTTTTGGCATGCACATGGATTGCAACACATTCATGCCAGCTGTATCTAGAAGTCCCAGAACATGCACTGTAGTTTTATTTTTCACCCAAACATTTTAATGTGGAATATTGCAATATGAATTATCACTTTTAACAGGCTTTGTACAGATTTGTGTAATAAAATTTCTGGCATGTGTAGAATTGATACTTAGGGAGGGGGAGGGGGAAAGGAAAGAGGAGAGGGGGGAATCAATGTATACTGTCAACCAATGGCTTACATTTGAATCTTGAAAAACATTTTGTGATTGTTACTGGCACTTTAATCTCTTCTTTCAAACACCAGCTCCATCCTAGTCAAACATATTAGCCTTGAAAGCTATCATTATCTCTGCCTCTAGCAGACAATCTATATCTGAACAGTTGTACACATAAAACTCTAACTATTTCTTGGCTGTATCGCTTCTGATCCAGCTGTTTTGCTGAATAGCAGTTGGTGAATGAAGAACTCGAATATGGGCAGCCCTGAGGCCTTATTTGCTAATGTTAGTCACCAGCTGCTGCTTTCTGTGGTGTTAGCAGGAAAGGCCTGGAAGTGTGCCAGATGCAGCAAGAACAAGGAGAAGTGAGGCATCTCTGAAGCCCTTCCATTTAGCCCTGCCTGTTATCGTTTGACCCTGAACGCTGGAGAGAGTTTTCCTCAAGGCTACTGAAATGCATTGCAGGAGTTAAAGTGTGACTAGAGCTTATACTGTACAATTACTCAACAAAATATCCCCCCTCCCCAGCACTTATCTACAGGGCCTTTTGGATACATTGCAGTGGGACATTATCATAGCATTTTTTTAAAAAAAAATTGAAATGAGGCAAAGTTAGAGCTGAGTTTTGTTAAAATAGATAGCTGAAATTGTAACCCACACATTAACACCACCACATCCTGTTTCCTGCAATTACAAAACAGTACAGGTAGAGAATGTGTTTGTGTGGAACTTCAGGTACCAGGCGTCTCTATCTGGCCACCTCTCCAGCCACAACTCCTTCTCTCAGGCCATTCTCCCCGTGCGCCCTGCCTTGCATTCTTATGTGCCATTTCTGTCTGGCTGGAATGTGTCAATGAACCCTGATAATGCGTCTTCTTTTCCTGGATGAAGGGCAGTGTGTGTGCAGGTAGAAAGAAGCCTACTGTACAAAGGTAAAATTAGCAGTCTTTTATCCAGCCACTTTTGCTTGTTGCCCTACCCACCACTAGCACCTAGTTAGAAAACTACCCACGGGTGGTATCTGTGCAGTTGAAACATAGCACCATAGTGAACTAGAAGGAAAAAGGAGCTTGCATGTAGAGGAAGAGGAAGACCACAATGTGTAAGAAATTGTGTAAGACAGCTATTGGGGCAGCGAGTGAGGCAGTTTGTTAATAGGTTCAACCTAGTAATGCTGATAAGTGATCAAATATGGAAAGAAATACTGGCAGAAAATCTCTATGGCAGTATTTGTTTGGGGCTGCAGTCAGCTGTTCTTAATTTACAGAAATATGTGAAAATGTCTTATACTGAGTTGGGTCAATGGTCAACCTAATTCAGTATAGTCTACATTGACCGGCAGCAGCTCTCCAAGGTTTCCCAGTTGTACCTGAAGATTCCAGAGATCGTTTGCATGCAAAGCGCATGATCTACCACTGGGCCTTTGCCCGACCAATTGTTCCCATTGCACAAACTGGCTGAATCAAGAAGAAAGCATAGAACTACACAAGGATCAGATAAGTATGAATTGTAAATAACTATGGCTTTAATGACATTAGTTATTAGAGCACAGAACAACCAAAGTTGTTCTTTTGATTTAGATCGCAGTAATCATGCTTACATGAATCATAATACCTTGATTCCAAAGAAAATGGCTTTCCCACCCCTTCTTCCTTAATGCACATCTCTGCAAATGCTCAAATGCCACTGCCAATTGTTGGGAGACATTCTTGAACAAAGTGAGATGGAGTGTTGAGCTTCAATGGAAGGAGTAAATTGGTGGAAATTTGGGAATACATCTTGTGTGAATTCAGGTACCTTTCCATTTCCACAAGGCATCCCATGTTTTGGGCAATTTGTCAGGAACCTCACATCAATTGTGTGTGGGACCAAAACTGGCTGTTGGTGAGGCTAGAACTAAAAATGGACACTTTTTCAACACTTTCTTTCTCACTTTTCTTCTTTACCCAGCAGCTGCCAGGAAGGAACAGATGGCTCTTGTCACGAGGTCTGAGCTGACCACTTGCAGTGGGCTTCTGAATTTGGTCAAGGACCACATAAAATAAGGCTAAGGGCCACAGGTCGCCCACCCCTGCTATACATGCTAGCTGAAGCAAGATGAAAATTAACCCCAAAGCCAAGGGAAAAGACAGATGTAATATAAAAACAGAGCTCACAGCAAATTCTTCAGCTGCCATGTTAGTCCAGTTTCGCAGCTGAAATAAAAGACATGCCTGTGATTAGTTTTGCCCTTCTGTATTCTCCAGGTGAGCTATCCATCCTTTAAAGTTTTTAAGTGCTACATAAGCATTCCTTTAAAAATCCATTTGTTCACTCCTTATTAACTTTTAAAAGTTGCATGGATGGCTAGTGGCAGGATGTGGTAGGACAGTTTTCAGTAATAACAACAGGGAATCTCACTGTTCAGCACTGAGCACAGCAAGCTTCTTAAAACAGGCATCCCTACCTCCCACCCAGACCTTGACAAAGAGGTCATATGGGCCAAATGCAACAAAGGAACTTCCACTGCTCTAAGGATGTCATGTTTTCACCCAAGGCTTGAAATATTTTTCCAGATCAACAGTCCTCTTGTATCGAGGAAAACACTTTTTTGAAGGCCTCACAAACCTGCCTGTGCATTTTAGTCACAGCAGTAATGACTGAAATCTGTAGCTGAATTTTGCAATTTGGTCACCTGTTACAATGGACTGCAATAGAATAATTCAAAAGGATGAAATAAAAGAGTGATCTGAATATGATAATTAAAGATGCCCATGACAGGTGCAAAATATACCCTTAATATAGGAAATATTCATATATTTGTTAAAGGAGTTAGTGATTTACTGATAAAGTTTAAGTAACAAAAGATGTACATTGCCTGGATCTCTGGTTTATAGCATGCTGCAGTTTAAATAACCTCATCTGCTTCAGGCTAGGATTAAAATATAATTCTAACTTCTTATTTGATGAGAAACTAATCTTATTCTTAAGTAACTGAAATTATAAGGCTTAAAATAAATTTCTCAGTAATTAAAAAAACAAGAAAAAATAACATTCAATTATTGGTTTCTACTATTAACATTGGGTAATGCTCTCTTGAAGGAAGCCATCTTGTCTTTCACCATATCAGCTCTTGTAAGTGACCGTAAGCTTCTTTAAAACAATTAAATACTCAAATGTTAACGGCAGGTTTTTAGAGCATGATCATGTAATGACACAAATGTACTAGCGTAACATTTCTTGGTACACACTTAATTTTGTGAATATTAACATTCTCTTCTACTTGATGTGTTAATAACCTTTTGAGTCACACAGGGCCAAGGTCTCAAAACTAATCATAAAAAACACACTGACTGCTATTCACTCTAATATAATAACCCTTTATTTAAAACAACCTCCAATAAATTTCATTATAAGAAGTTATTAAAAGGGTTAAAACCTATTAAATGTCAAAGAATTTGCCTGACTCAAACTTCCAATAAAGGAAGAAAATAGGCTTTCTTTCTGAATTATTTAAATCTTTACTGACTGTGCACTGAACCATTAAATTAGAAAAGTGTTATTAGAAGTGTTCTCTGGTTTTTATAAAAGTTGCAGCCTGGAATGTATCAAGCCACAGCCTTTAACCTGACTAGTTAAAGAAATAGGTTTTTAATCCCAAATACATGGTTTTCCTTGATATATAAAAAGAGGTCATAATTAAAAGTCTGGCCTGCAAGCTGAAGATAATAAAAGTATTATTACAGGAGCATACATGTTCATTTAGTATATTCTTCATGCATGCTTCCATTTTAATTTGGACAGATGCCTTTAATTTAGTTTCATCATTCAGGGTCCACTCATTTGAACCCTCTTAGCAATCAATAAAACTTCTAATTGTGACTCATTTTGAAGAATTAATGGGGAATCTTAGAAAAACCAAACCCAGTGCATCCTAATTCTAATAGGTTAATATTTTAATACGTGAGCCTATATACTAGCATACTTGCCTTTATCGACACTTTACACTTAATTATAACTTAAGCCTGAATCACAGGTGAAAAGGGAACTCCTTATTTCATATTTTTAAATCACTTTCCTAGAACCCCTAAGCCAGCAGCATATTACATTATGACACCAAATCAGGTATCCTTCATATATGCTAGAGCTGCTTTATTCGGCAGTCAAAATATTTAAAGGCTTGGCACCATGTCAGAAGGACCAGTCATGCAGCCCCATTCAACACTACCATCGCCTATGGTTCAATATGACGATACAATGGGAAAGACATTGGTCCTACTGCATAGTGCCAGGCCTTTCAATGTTATTGCGTGTTCAGACCCAGATACCTCCCCCCTAAATAAAGACACATTTGACTCAAATTTTAGTTTTGGTTTTTGGCAGAATTTAGGCCACAACTTTATTGATTACAGGAAGTGAGTGGTTGCATAGGCTCTGGTTTGACTAGCTCCCTGCACCCTTGTAGGCAGCGCTGACCCAGGGCACCAGCATAGGTCAGCCAAGGGTGAACACCTGGGTAGGCGAAAAGCCAGGAACAGACTATGTTCACCCTCTAGATGCTCCCCTGGACTCAACTATGGACACAACCCCCTCTTGGGGGTTGACCAAACCAGTTGAGTCCCTGGATTCCTTTAACGGAATACCCTTCACATAGGGATGGCAAGACCATTCTCCCATCCCTATCACCTGAACCAGTGCCTATCCGCAACCTTACAAGTTGTGACGATTTGCTATGCGGCAGGTGAAACCCAAATGGCAACAGCTAATCAGCCAAGTGGGGAAAATTCCTGCCGTGCCCCTGTCCCAACGACAGACGACACATGACGGCATAGCAAGGTCAGTTGCAAAAAATGCCCTAAAAGTAGGGAGAGGTGGGCAGGTGTTCCAAATGCACAAGCCGAAAAAGGAAGCTCTGGGTCACGTGCATGGGTATATATAGGTCCCTCGATCCGTTTGGACCCATTGGCCAGATTAAACCCAACATCAAGGGACCTACCAATCGGGTGTTGTGGCTATCCAATCTTACCCGCCCACAACACAGGAGGTCGTCCCTGGTCTCACTGCAACACGTGCCCACTTTTAGGAAGGACACGATCTGCAACAACAGGGGTGAAGCCGTAGAGAAGTACGGTAACTCTGAAGCACCTCCTATAGTATGAAGATGCATTTCATTAAATACTTGAGAAGAAAACATATGCAAGACCATTTTGCTTTTTATTTTAAGCAAGTTATCAAACAATTTAAAGCTAAATGGCCTAGTAAGTGAAGTTTCTTTCTTAAATGTATTGATTTAGGAGTACTGGTTATTTCATTCATCAACATTCCACTGTCCAGTGAGGTGGTGGGAAATTATGGGCACTATAAGACTCTTCAGAGTCACCAAGGGGGTTTATAATATAACATTCTATAATTAAACTACATAAGAAATCACAGATATTATTACATGTAACAATACTAAGGTAATTGCATTTCGTCTCAGAATCATTAACTGAAAACAGTGCTCAAATACTTATGAGCAATAACAGTACCCTAAATGTCTTAAGTTGCAATCCTATACTTGCTTACCTAGTAGTAATTCCCTCTGAATTCAATGGAACTTGCTTCTGAGTAGACACGCATATGACCGTGCTGATATTAATAAGAATAGCAGCAATTTAAATATTCTGACTATGTCTTTTTATGGCAAAGTGAACAAGCTACCCAGCATCCCAGTCAAATGTTGTGCCTTTGTCAATTTCATATATGTATAATTATAAGGCAAGACACTTCTAGTAAGTGATAAAAAATGGGTTTTGCTCTGGGGACTAAAGTGGTTTAATGATATGCTAATAAGTCTCTCTTTCTCCTGTATTGTATTATTTACAACTTTGTCTTATTAATATCTGCAGGATAATAATGTGACTGCAGTTTGCCACCCCAAGCACTGTATATTTAAAAACAGGAAAACTTAATGATTTGGTTTTGCTGTATTTGGAAAGGAAATGGCCACAGTCTTCAAAGAATAGAGGGTAATCATGGCATATCGCATTAAACAAGAGGATATGAAGACATTAGGTTATTTCATACACATTTGCTATACACACACACACACATATATATAATTATGAGGCAAATAGAGATTCTTCTTATCATTGTCATCTTGCTGACATTTTACAAATGACCCAACATCTCAGAAAGAATGTACCCATTTCCAATTAACTGGTATTGTGTTGAAACCAGTTTTGTAGCACTTCCTTCATCCTTGCACCCCCTACAGTAAAATCAACCACTCTTAAGATAAAACACCTCTCCTCTTTATATGTACTGCCAAAGCCTAGCCCTGTGAACTGCAACTGGAGAAATCTAACAAAAAACTAGCAGAAATATTCTACCCATCATGTGGATTAGATGTGCTTTAGTTTTAAAGTGAGACAGTGAGACTGGGGTACTGACAATGAGTTCTGAAAGAGGGACAAGAAAAATAAGAGGTTGCAGAATAAAATAATTTGAAGCTTCAATGGCTGGGGACAGAACAAAGAGGGAATAAAAGACAAGTAGTTTGGAACAGGAGAGTAAGCCAATGTGAAAAGGTTTGATTTCAGAATGAAGCACTGAAAGATCTGCATTATTAAAATAAAAACAGCTATTAGTTACATAATTGACAAAAATCAATACACAAGGCCAAACACAGATTACTTATTCATTATGTGAGAGGAAAACCAGGATTAAGCTTGGAAAGCGGCCCCATACCTCAATGAATGTGAAATAAATAAATAAATCAGTGGCTTTTTGAGCCAGTTTTGGATATGGGGTGGGGGTGGGGGAGAGAATCCCTTTCAAGCCTCATAATGAGCAAATGGTATCACCAGAGCAACTTGTTTACAGCTAGCAATGCCTAGCTAACATCACCACTGCCAATGTGTTTCAATGTAAGTCTCTATCAACAGGACACATAGACCAATATTTCCCACAAATGCTCATTGACAGAGTCCAACAAGGAAATGAACCACATCTTGGTTGGTGTAAATTTAACATAAGGTCACACTATATAGACCAGCCTTCCTCAAACTGGGTGCCCTCCCAATGTTTCAACCACAACTCCCATCAGCTCAGACCACTGGCTATAAAGTCTGGGGTTAATAAGAATTTGAGCCAAATTAAAAAATATGGAGAGTGCCAATCCGAGGAAGGCTGATATAGACATATATATCCTCAGGATTCTCATTCACAGCTTATAGCAGTTGGGAACTCCATGAACATTCCATAACCAAACCAGCAATGGCAATTCTCCCATGCAAGAACACAGGCTTGATTACCAGAACCGCAGCCATTTAAGGACAAATTCAGATCTTTGCTATTTGGCTCTCCCATTTACTTATCACCCCCCACTTTCATGCAAATCAAGTCCCATCATTCACTAAAATTTTCCCCTTGGAGAAAAATGGTAAAATTTATTGCCAGAGTGGCTTAAGGCTTCGACCAATGGGGCTTACTTCTGAGCAGATATGTATAGGACCACATTGTAAAACAGATAAAACAGCCCATGGTGATCTAAAACAACTTATCTAATCTCAAGTGACATTTATGCCTGTCTTAAAATAATATATACTTGGCTCGTTCAATGGCTCTCTGAAAGAAAATGTATTAAAGCAATTCAGAGTGAAAATAAAGCAAGGAATGTCAACCTTGGGTAAGCTATTTAAGAACAACACTAGAATTGAATATATAAGTTAAAATAATAAAACAAAGAATACACTAACATACTTAGAAAACACACTTCAGTCTAGAGTGCCCTTTATACTGCACACATGGCTCTGCTTCTAAATCTTAATTCTCAGTTTTGAAAAGCTGCTCGCTCCTGGGCTTATCTATATGGAAAGGTATCCCTGTTTCTAGGGTGCAACCCACAGTTATGTTGTGTGGTGATTCTCTTCACATCACAGTGTACTCATTTCAACCCAAACACAACCAATGTTTCCTAGGTGACAATGTAGGGAATCTAAACTGGGATCATATACATGCTTCCTGGCAAGAAGATCTCAGAAGCCCCAAATGAGAATTCTGAAAAATTCAGCATGCCAGAAAGAGAGAGAGAGAAATCTCTTCATCTCATGTATCTATTTATTCAATGGCTGATGCTTAATCTTCTTGCATGATAGGTAAAGGTCTTAATCCCTTCTTGACATCACTTGCTGTAGTTTCCTTGCTTGGCTACCTCTTCTGCTCCAATATTTATGCAGCATCTCCTTTCCTGCAATCCTTCTTCAACCTCTTTCTTAATACTTTGTTCACTCATTTTTTCTAATAAGTCCAGCCATGTAATTTGATACCTGTCAATGACGAGCAGTAATTGCAACGGAATATGCAGTTCTAGCCCTATTCCAGGAGTGACAATTCCCATCACTGCAGTATCTCATTTTACTCTTGCTCTGCTAAGTCAGAATCTGAAATAATCTGTCCCCACCCATGCTCTGCCCTCAGGTGCAGTTTCTAAGGGGAAATGCAGTGATGTGCCATTTCAGATGAATGCACCACTCACTCCCCTTTTGCCTTAGAAAGCTTATACAGCAGCTAGTATTTCCAAAGATTTTTAAAACCTTAACATTTTCTGCATGTCCATTCTCTTCAGACCAAACTTGCCATCTGGTACTCTGCAATGGTTTATTAAAGCAGATCTTGGATGCCACACCATTCTCAGCTTCACCTTGGGCCCCTAAGAATCACTAGAAATAATAAATCTGTGTTTCTGTGCAACAAAAGCAAGGCAAGAAATTTGTCTTTTATTCAGAGGTTGGACCCCTGAACCCTTTGAAACTCTACAATTCTATGTCATTTAAAAAGAACATTGTATAGTTCAGCAAGAAGCCATCACTTATACGTTATAAATCTCTACAGGTCTTAGTAGTATCAATGGGGTTCAAGGTTGATGTAAAACTGAAACAGTTGTATTAAAACTTCTATAGTTGCTTAATGATCAAAAAGATTAAATTATTATGCTTCAATTTTCCTGAAGAAGGGCCACAGAATATATGATATGCATGCAGAAGGTCCCTCGTTCACAGTGACAGTTGCAAGATGTCAGGATGGTAGGTAGCACAAATAAGAGTACTCTGAAACAAGAATAGAAATGTTCTACAGTGCTTTCAGTCTGATGCCCGATTTGCTGCTTCACCCTGCAACAATGAATTTCCTTCACAATTGCTCTAGTATACCACATTTTGTAGCATTTTGTGTACACATTATATAACTGCAGGTTGTTTTCGTCCACAGCATCTGTGAAACTGTAACACCGGCTAATTAACTTGTGAACACTTGCCAAATCTGATCTTGCTCTTCATGTTATATATCAAAAGACTAACATCACTGAACTGTGCACTGATTAAGAAATCAAATTATTTTTCTTTTCTGCTTCCCAGCATTATTGTGCTTTTTGAAGCTGCATCATTCTGGTATTTCCTCTGCATGACAGATGATGTGATACTATAAGTATAGCTTTTGTAGTTGTGGAAGAGTCATAGTAACAGATACGTAACAAAGAAAGTGATATTTAATTCCACTTATCTCAAAGGTCAGAGCTGGAGAAATGTAACCCACAAGTTATCTTCAAGATGCAATGGGCCAGTTTCAACTAATGAGTCCCGCTAGCAGAAGCCACTGCAAGGACTTCTGCTAGCACAGCGGGACTTTCCCCTCTCTCCTTCCCCATGCCCCCATCTTCCACAGGGTGGTTGGGAAAACCTCCAGAACAGAGTGCAGCGAGAGGAGGGAGAGGAGACTATTCCATCTGGCAAGCTGAAATGTTTGCACTGACAGAACAATTTCTATAGCACTATGTTGAATTCCTCCCAACAGGTCTGATGTGCATAATAAGTGGTTTATTTTTATTTTTTTGCTGGGCAGATCCATAAATCCAGGAAAGATACTTTTGTAGGCTAACACATTTTATTCCCTGTGAGCATGAACACTGCATCAACTTATGATGTTTCCTTACATCTCTCAGCTGAATAATAGCAGCAGACCATTTCTCTAACAAGTCTTGGCCTATAGAGCAGTTCATAAAGGGTAATCCTGCTGCCTCTTCTGTACAAATAACTTTAAGTCACACAAATATCTTAACGTGTGGTAAGGACTGGGTGCATCTGCAACTACCATGGCCCAAGACAGCAACATAACAGGATGGATCAACTTTCTGCATGCCAGTCAGAAAATGCCATTTGCACATGGACATAAGAATAGCCCTGCTGGATCAGACCAAAAGTATATCTAGTCTACCATTCAGTTTTCACAGGGGTCAACCAGATCCCTATAGGAAGCCCCTAAGGCAACACATGAACAGCACTCCCCATTCACGCTCCTAAGCAACTTGTATTCAGTGGCCTCTGTTGCTGGAGGCAATGCCAGCCGCTGCTAATAATCCTACCATCTACAAAGCTGTCTAACCCTTTTAAAGCTGTCTAGATTGGTGGCCACCATGATATCTTGTGGTAGCTAATCCCATAGTTTTACGATTCACTGTTGCAAAAAGCAATTCTTATTATCTGTGTTGAATTTCCCAGTGTTCAAGTTATTTGGTGAACCTTGTTTTTTTTTAGTATTATGAGAAATGGCAAAAAAATTATGTAAGTATATGCCCACAAACATCATTGCTGCTGAAATCTGGACTGACTGCAGCTTTCAAAAATTCACCAACAGCAGACTCATGAAGAGTGCATTGAAGTAACTGATAATGGAGGAATGAGTGATATGCCAGCCTGATACAGTAAATGCAATCCTGGCCACTGCTGCTACCTGGTCAAATGTAAAGCTGAATCCAGAAGAACTCCCAAGTGGAGTAGAATTCCATCCAAAACAAGTTCTGTTTACAAGCCTGTATTCCTCCAGAAAAGGAGCACATGTCTTGTTTGGAGTGAACTTCAGTGTGCTATTCCTCATCCAGATCCTTACCCTCTTGAGGCACTGGTTCAGAACCCCCAGTAGCTTACTGGTATTTAAAAAAAGAGGGGCAGATATAGTGGGTGGCACTAAGTAACAAACAAAAATAATAATGTGGAATCCATGCAGAGTAATATGTCCACAACTAGTGGGTACAGACAGCAATTACAACTCCGCAGATGGTTGTAGGATTCAGATCCATCTGTATTCACATCCCATATCTAGGTGTGATCACTTTCCAGTAGTAAACGAAAGAGTCAAATGGAGCACACAGAAAAGTTTTAGAATGCTGTTCCAATGCCAGTATTTTTATCTTTAGTAGTTTACAAATCTGTTTCCTTGAGGGAAACAAGCCACCAAAACACTGACTAACTGAATTCCCACCCACCAAAGATGTAGGTTATTCTGTAAATCTCAGAGGCAGAACTAATGTTTTTATTTGCTTCCAGAGGCATTGTTCACATACAGAGCTGAGAACATTTTATCATTGACTGCATAAAAAACACGTCTGATATATTTATTAATTTAATTGGAGAAAGCACGAATTTTGCATAATTAAATCTCGGAACTCTACTGCAGAATACACTCTAATTGCTAACTATAACTTGGAAAGTAGTCTGAGTTGTTCATCTTTGAAGTGCTATAAAGGGCCAGAAATTGTAATCATGGGAATAAGAAAACTGATGGAGTCTTAAAATGACAAGATTGGCATGATTTATAATTGGTTTGTTTCTACTTAATCTACATTAATGTAAACAATAAATCTTCACTCACACCAAGATTGTGTGAATCTTCATTTATCTTTTATGACAAGAGAGCAAAAGGGGATAGCTTAATGAATGGAAAGCAGCAATGAGGTCATGTTTAAAAGCTACGCAGGTCAAATGTCTGACATTTTGGAACACTGGAAAGCAAGCAACATGGTAATAACTATTTTGGTCTAGTCACTGAGGTTTATTTGTGACATTCCAAAGGGAAGAAGAAAAAGAAGAAGAAGTTGAATAAGTAGTTAACTGTATTCTGAACAGTAGGTAAGGACAACTGAAAGGAACATTTGACAATCCATTTATTCCAACAGCTACAGAAAAAACAGTCCACAGGTAAACTCACAATAAACATTGGGGAAATAACACAGAAGATTTCATACACTAGAAGTACTTACTTTAATGACTTTGTTTGAAATTACAAATCTATATGATCAACAACATTGATAGGAAACAAAATGCTGGGAAACAAAATGCTTTATTTTGTGTCTGCATTGATTCTTTCTCTCTCTCTTTTTCCTGCCCAAATGGAAGACCTCTGTCATCTAACAGTATTGCTCATAGATCAAGAAAGCTGGCCAGAGTCATTAATAACAAAAGTAAACTGATCAGGCAGTCCAACAAGATTTGACAATGGCTTTTTGTCAAAGTAGATACTAATCTGTTGATGCCTGTGAAGTTCATTACAGCAGTAATAAATCAACCACTGGTAGCTTCATAAATGTTCAGACATAATGGGGGAGGCTTGCTGCAGGCGAGAAAGCTTGTTAGTTCATTTTTTTCTAGTTTCTAATTGTAGTTGTTTCTTTTAGTCCCAAGCACCTCACTGGAGTGGTGAAATCTGACCAAACCAGAGTTGGAAACATGTTCTGTTCTATCAATTTAACACATAAAGGAAATCAAACTATATATACACTCTAATCAAATCTGCTGAGGGGAGGCCACCTTGCATTTAAACACCCTTTTCACAGACTTTAAATATATATGAATATTTTTTTTAAGTATTTTTAAAAGTGGAAGATAGGTATGCATTTCTTCCTTATAAACAGTTTCTAGCTGACGCCTGTTGCAGCAAAGCGGGTCATAATTCATGAAGTGAGGCTCACTGGAGTTTTTTCACCATTCTGGAAAGCATGAAATGTTAAAATGACCAAGAAAACCAATATGATCGGAGATCAAGATGGGACACACAGACACTCAGTATCTGTATCTTGAACAATGACAGCTTTACCCTTGCTAAATAGATAAATAAATAAATAAATAAATAATTCCTACACCACCAACCATGTGTGAGAAAGAAAGAAACCACACAGGTGCACAATTAATATTTATTAATAAAAAGTAGAGAGAATCTCCAGAGGTTGGTGTGTTCCTGCTCTAATCAGCCCCAGTCAGCATTGCCAACAGTCATGGATTATGGAATCAACAACATCTGGAGGGGCAGAGGTTCTCCATCCCTAGTATAAAGCATAAAATAACTAAACCAGGAAGAGAGATTTAAAAAATCTTCCTGACACATGTAAGGGTACCTTAGGGGATTGCTAAGAACTTTCTCCAGTTTAAATAATAATAATAATAATAATAATAATAATAATAATAATAATAATAATAATAATGTTTATTTATACCCCACCCTCCCCGGCCAAAACAGGGCTCAGAGCGGCTAACATCAAATGTATATAACACAATAACATAAAATCACACAATCTGTTAAAATACATCCTAAAATCAGATCAGGATCAGAATAAAATCCATTCAGATGGCAACCCACAAAATGGGGTTGGGGACCTTAAATGCTCATCATTTAAGGTGCAAAATAAGAGAGAAAACAACCTTTTCTTCAATGACTTCTATATTATTGAGCAAAAGTCTGTCTCTTCCTTTATTTTCTACTTTATAACAGAATATTCTTACTGTGTTCATCCTCTGAAGAAAATGTACCCTCGGAACAAGACAGGAAGCTTTTTCTTTTTCTTTTTTCTTTTTTAAAAAACCTCAAACCAACTTATACAGGCCAGTTTTTCTCAACTTGCTTCCCTCCAGCTGTTTCAGAACTACAGCTTCCAATGGATGTACCAGATGGGGGTTGTAGTTCAAAACACCTGGAGGGTGCCAGGTTGGGGAAAGGCAGTTTAGGCAGTTTTTGCTTTATAGGGATAATTACTAATCCTGCACCTGTGCAGTTTTACACATCATACTTTTTTTCTTGCTTATAATACTGTCTCCAATCATCTGTACACCACCTTCATGATCATTGGCTAAGCAAATTGTTAAATTGCAGAGATCAAGTGTTGCTCTGTGATTAACCTGCAGCCAAAAACTGCATACTGTAACTATGGTTACACTTTGAAAAAGGGACCTATTAGAAGTATACAAAACTTTTCTTTTGTTGTGTTGGTAAATATGTGAGCAAATCCATCTATGTCACATGAAGCCTAACCCTAAGTAAGTATACACGGAACTGAGTTTCACTGACCTCAATGACACCTACTTCCAAATAAGTTTGATTATTTTAGCAGTGTCTTAAGCAGTATCTGCTTACTTCTTAGATGTTTTGACTGTGCATTTTAACATGTTGTGCTCTGTGACACTGTTAGGGGATGGCCCAGTGAGGCCTGAGAAATGGGTCTCTTCTGCTGGGTTCCAAGTTTCTTGCTACTTCCTCCATTTTGTTTCTTAAAAATAAGCTTTTTAAAAATACTTTGCTTGTAGGGTGGCTCCACATTGCCACAAAATGCAGTGCCAGCAAGATCGGCATGCACCATCTTCTCAGACGCCCACATGTTTATCAATTCCATACGAATTAGTATTTGCAAATTATGCGCAAATTTGTGTAATAGCTCTGGACACCGATTCTTTTAAGTGTCTAGCAATGCCACTGGCAGCAGGTGTTTGGGAATAAGTTTAGTTTGAGGCAGGAAATAATTTTTTTCACTGCCCCCTTCTCCATGCCTCTCTCTTTGCTTCTGTTACTCTCTGAATGTTGAAGGTGCTGTATTAATGTAAATAGATAACAGACCATTTCTCCATCTAGCTCAGTACTGTCTATACTGACCGTTGATTGTCAGTAGCTCTTTAGGGTTTCAGACAGAGAGCTCCTCCCAGCCCTACCTGGAGATGCTGGGGGTTGAACCTGTGGTCTTCTGCTTACAAGGCAGCTGCTCTACCACTAAGCTACAGTCCTCAATAAATAATGTTATAGTATACATTCATTTCTAAAAATACCTAGGTACAAGGGATTCCATAAGAACATAGGAAACAATTTAGTATCAGGTTAGGCGAATGTCCCTCAACCTTGAGCCCCCAGATGTTGTTAAGACTGCAATTCCCATCAGTCCTGCCTATTGGCTAAGCTGTCTGGGGATGGTTGGAGTTGTATCCCAACATCTGGAGAACCAAGATTGAAGAACACTGGGCTAGTAGTTAGAACACCAGTACTATCTGCTCGGACTTGTAATAGCTCTCCAGGATCATTGAACCTGGAGCCTTGTGTGTGCAAAACATATGCCACTGGGTTATGATCAGTGGCGGAGGAAGAGGAGTACGGGGGGAGCGCACTGCCCCCGGCAGCGCGATCCTGGTAGGGTGCCATCGTGGCTTCCCCCTGCCTGCGCTGGGCGCCATGCCCCTCTGGCCGGCGCGCCATGCTCCTAGGATGCTCGCCACGCCCCTGTGGGCAGCGCGCCACACCCCCGGGACGTATTAAGAAATTATTTTTGTAGTGTTTGTTTGAGATGCATCTGTTTCTTTGTTATTGTCCACGTTGAACATGATTTTGTTGTGTATAGGAGGCATACAAATAAAATGAATGAATGATGAATGGATGAACAGTATCTGTGTTAGTATCTATGGGAGACTTGGAACCTGAAAGAGGACCATGCTTTCTGTTTTAAGTGCTATACCTGTACCTGGAAATAAAGGTAACTGGTTTCAGTGAAATTTACTTCTCTCAAAGTGTGGTTTGGTTCTGAGGCTCAGAATTCAGTCCTGCATCCGATTATGAATTTTTCAGGCTTAAAGGGTGAAAAACAGCAGGTTCTCTGCCTTGAATACTTTGCTTTTTTCCTGGTGATGTAGTTATGCGAACCAGATGCTGCAAGGTATGCTCCCTTAAGTTCCTGCTACATAATAAGCATTTTTTTCAACATTATTTATGAAGTTTATTTCCTGATCTGTCTTATTTGGCACACAACTCCCAGGTCTTTGCAATATAACTGAATAGTGTAGATTCTATTGCAACTCCTTTAGTTACAGCGCATGATAATTAACAACACAAGAGACAAATAAAGATTTGGTTCAACAGCATGCTGCATACTGTCATGTTGTTACTATATTATCTGTTTTGGCAGACCCATTGTTTAAATTTGGCTGTGGGTAGTGTTTATGTATCTTTGATTCCATCTATTAGGATGAATGTTTGAGAAATACTTACAACCACATTTAGCTATTTCTTTACACATTTTTATCTACCATATGTCTCATTCTGACTGTACACTCCAGAATGGTATTTCTAGCCAATTCTTTAAAAGACTTGGCTTTGATAAATAGAATAAATGAAACAAAAGGCATAAAACGTTTTGCTGAAATCAAAGCATTCAAACAGCTTGGTCAGTTGGTTTGTGAACAGCAACAATAAATAACCATGTGGACAAAAAAAAAATTCTAGCAATTTCTGATATTGTATTCATGGTTTCTAAGTCATGTAGAAGTCAAAGAAACCCAAAGAGCCCCTGGCCCCATATCTATGAATCAAAACCGTATGCAACCAGGAAGCCCTTTAAAAGCTACTCTTCAGAAGAACATACCCATCATATTATATATATGCATTGTCAAATGGTAAAGTACCGGAAAATAAACTACATCATTTTAAATGAGGTGTTCTAATTTAAACTTAGTTTTTGCTATGCAGGTTTTCCCATACAAAGTCTTATGCCTTTCCAAAAAAGATTCAAGAATGCAATGAAACACAACAAGTAATAAATAATGTTATGGTTAGCAAAGCATTGGAATCTTCAGAAAAAATGTTATGAACATCTGTCTTCTGTAAGGGGGAAAAACAATGAAACAGCAAATTAGTGTGAAATGACTTCATCTAGAAGCAGTATTATTAATAAACTAGAGCTGACAGAATAATCTTCTTGTAACACCTTAAATACTAATAACATAATAAATTATCTGTTTAAATGGAATATTTTGTTTGCAATCAGTATCAATCTGTTGCATTGATCCACAAAGTTAATAAAAGGTTCAGTACTAAATTACAACACCTCAGCATGTAACCTAATGAAGAACTGTTTCAAAATTGTTTAAAATAAATCACACGCACTTTACCTGTGCTTTATAATGTGACATAAGACTAAACAATTTCCGCTATGAAAGACTGCAATCCTATTCCTTTTCCCTTCCTGCCGAATTCAGTGGAACTTAATTCTGAATGTATATGCATAGAAAAGCACAGTAAAGAACTTTAAAAAGTTAGAAACAGCATCTGCCAGCAATTAAAGTGTGTTGCAGTTATCTGTTAAAGTATTTTTTTTAATTGAATATTGTTAACCAAACTGTCCAATTAAGACAATCCAAGCTTCCTCCAGACAACAATAGGATGTGACAGCCTGGTGGAGCCACCACCTCGTTCACAGCCCCAGTGCTCATGTCAGCCAGGCTGGAAGCTTGGGGAAGGCTGTGTCTGCCTGGAGGTGGTGCAGTAATTTGGGATCCAGCTTATTTGCCCCTTTGGTGGGCAGAATGGGGAGCTCTGTACCAGTGGAGTGATGCTGTCATCACTTTGTGGGTGAAGGTAGGAGGACTTGGTAGAGAAACACCTACAGGCAATGCAAACCCCTCCAGTATGGTGCAAAAGGGTGGATCACAGATGAAAATATCTAATTTTGCCTTAGTAGTTGTCTGATCTGATCTATCATTGTATAGCATAAGCCTTTCTTAACCTGCAGAAATTATCTTACCTTTAATTGCAAGCTACATTATTTTACTTTTAAAATGTTATGTACTATTAATAGTTTTCAGACCATGAAAAACTTTTTTCTAAAAAACCAGGATGAAGCTTGGACATCAGGAAATGGGACTGGAATATGGAACTGAGTATGATTTTAGGAAGACATAACAAGCAAATAAGTATGTACTATTACATGTTTAAGATCTGTTGGAACCCTTGGGGAGAAATCCATCATATTGGACCAGAGAAAGACTATTTTGGACACTTAATGACAATAGAACCATAGAATTGTAGAGTTGGAAGGGACCCCCATCTAGTCCAACCCCCTGCAATGCAGGAAACTAAGCTAAAGCATCCCTGACAGATGGTCATTTACCTCTGCTTCAAAACTCCAAGGAAGGAGAGTCCATAACCTTCCAAGGGAGACTGTTCCACTGTCAAACAGCTCTTCAGTAAGAGTTACTTTTGGACTTTTTGAGTGGAAAAGGATGCCCAGCAGATTGAGAAAAAGTTAGACACTAACACAGCTAGAGTTTTCTGGAGTGCACACTTTGAATACTTTGAATATAATTAACTGGCATATCCTATTTCACTTCTTTTTTATTTCTTATCTTCTTTTTCTATAATCTTAATTTTTTGCTTTCTCTCTATATTTATGCTTTGTTTTTTGAAGTTTCCTATCGTGGATTAACGAAGATACACACAGGAAGGTGAAGGGCCCTGCGTGAGAGGCATGGTAGAGAGGATCTCCCAGGGTGGGAAGCTGGGGGAAGAGGAGGAAGTTCACAGGTGAGAGCTGGGAGGGTTCACTTTTCTGTGTGTGGAATAAGGATTAAGATATAATTGTGACAGAAGGCCTAGTGTTTATTCTCTCTTCTTTATACTCTCCTCTTTCTTTTTCTTTATTCTCTGCTTATTCTTGCTTCTTTCCTATGTCTCTTCTTTAGACTAGATTGACTTTTATTGTCTCTTACACTGAAAATTCTTAATAGAAATAGAAAGAAAGAAAGAAAGAAAGAAAGAAAGGAAGGAAGGAAGAAAGAAAGAAAGAAAACAATGTAATGTGTACTGGCAACTAAAGTCTGTATTCTCTGTTGTTGTTTAGTCATTTAGCCGTGTCCGACTCTTCGTGACCCCATGGACCAGAGCACGTCAGGCACTCCTGTCTTCCACTGCCTCCCGCAGTTTGGTCAAACTCATGCTGGTAGCTTCTCTACCCATGCTTATTAGCTTGCAATCCAAGGTCTAGACCCTGTACCTATAGTGATTCTATGAACTTTGTCAAGGAAGGAAAGGGGAGAAAAGGTGGAGCTCATGAGGCTATTGTAACTTCCTATGCCACTTGCTAAGGGCTGCTAGACTCCTAATACAGGCATAAACTCAATCCCAACTAGGGACTACAGGAAGAATACTTCTTCCCTATTCTAGGCCAGCACTGCCCACTTGCCACACACAGGATGACTCTATGGCTATTACAGAGAAAGTTTCTGTTTGCGCCATGACTGCTACAGATGTTAGATAAACCAGATACAGAAAGGGAAAACAATATAATTTAGAGATTATCCATACATATAATCTAGTATAGGTGCAGCCAATGATGTTGTACTACAACTCCCTCATCCCTGCCTACTGGCCACTGGGGACTGGGAATTGTACCGCAACATCCAGCAACATATGGGGGGCACTAGATTGGCTACTTGTATCCTAATAAAATGCTTAAAAGAAAGCTGTTCATATTTTATATGCTATGATTTACTAGCAATAGCTAAAACAAAGCCTATCTACCAGATGTCATATCCTCTCTCTCTCTTGAACATACATTTCTCCAATACTTATGGAAATTTAAGATAAAAATAAGCATTAAAGTAAACTGTAGACATGAATAATAGTCACAACTGTTTCTGTATTCCAGGCTTCTATAGAGACTGATGTACCATGTAACGAAGCAAAATCTGATTTTCCTCACGTCAAACCTACAACAGAACTGTTTGCCTTATTCACCACATATTGCCTACTATGTCAAACTTTGTCCCTCAAAGAAAAATCTAAAAGTTTACTTTTGTTGCTACTTAATGTCACTCTTAATTAGAAATAAGTAATTGCATGCCCGATATAAGATTTTATTTCTTACTTCAAAGAAGCTACCTAGAATTGTGCGGTGTCTTTACTTTGAAGAAAATGTCTTTTATCACTTATTTTAGTACAACACATTAAAATCAAATATCTCCTGTAGCAAAATGATTCAAGTCTCTGGAACTCAAATAATTTTCTAATAAAAAATGCATGAGACAAATAAATGCACTTTATGTTCCACAAGAAAAGGCAGTTTCAACAGGCTAATGCTCAGAGAAAATTCATTTTATCAACCAGCCATTTCATTCTGTGGTGCTGTTACAAGCTCTTTCCTGTTGCTAGGCAACCATAATTCATAGTACCTTTTAATGGATACTCTGCTTCTGCTGAGAACATTAAGGTGAAGAGAATAAATGCCTTGGGTGAATCTTGAAATCTTTCATTATGCATGTCATTCTATTTTTGTAATGCTATAATGCTGAAATGTTTCTGTGGCAGGCAACTGAGTTGTGGTAATTGCATATTCCACTCATATATGTTTTGTAAGCAGAGCAGCACGTACTTGTCTAAAATGAGGTATTTCAAACGTGATTGAAATAGGACTTTTCTACTACTAAGGGTAGTAAATAAGCCCCCACAAAAGGGGAGGGGAGAGTATGTCTAGAGTAAGTCTTCAAATTTCCAGTAAGGAACATATAACATAAACTGAAAATAATCAGAAGCTTAGGATTTATTACAAGGGTGCAAGAAAGTACAAAATGTAACACGTAAACACAAAACTATTCTACTGTACTTGGCTGTTTGGTCATTCCTCTCTCTTCTTGTGTCTCTTTCCTGCCTAGATTTAGTATTGCTCAGACTAAAAAATGGTACTGTAAGATCAGCCATATCATTGCCTATTTGGACCAGTATAAATTTGTCAAATTCAAAGCCAGGATCCAAAGATCTGTTCATCTAGTTCACAGCACATTGATGCATGCTAAACAGCTTTGTGATGTGGCAACGAGGAGTGGGCAGCTGTTGTTTAAAGAAAAAGGTGAAGTCAAGAATCCTAGTGACTAAACTCAAGGCCTTTCATAAGCCTAAAGTAGCTTTACAGAACCTGGTTTATAGAACATACCGGCTTGTCTGGGCAGTGGATAATGACTGAAAGTGAATAGGGAAAATATTTCCAGCTCAAATACATGGAGCTGCCTCATACCAAATTGCTGGTTTATTAGCTTCATACACAGACTGACAATGGCTTTTGAGTCCTTCCCACTTAAACAGCTTTGGATCGAGTGTATCCTGCACTGGCTCTCATAACACCCTGTTTCAAGGCTTTCTACTTGCGCCTGCCAGTGAGGAACTGGTTAGTGGGTCTGCCATCCATTTGCCAGGACGTCAGCTGAGCCAGGAGAGTTGGGCAGAAGTACTCATCTGCCTAATCCACCCCCTGGACTTGTTGGGATGGTGGTGGTTGGATCACCATGTTAAGCTCTACACAACTAGGCTGGCAATTGGACATTCATTGATATTTCTGTTTGTGCTGGGACCTTTTTGGAGCAACAATGTCTTCCCCTCTATGACATATTTCCATGCATTCTTTAGCTCTGACTATTGGCTTGTTCCCTTTCCTCTGGAATCCCTGGTGCAACTCCTGCTCCTGGTTTGTGGCTCCTGGCTGAACTTCGAGTGTTGTGTATGGCTCTGTTATGGCATAAGCACATGCAACATGAGCCATAGTCTCCCTGGTAACCTGTGATTCAATGGAACTGCCAACACTTCATTTCAGATCTCCTTTCACCAAGGAGTAGTAACTAGTTACCCTTTCACGAGCTATTTTATGCCTTAACATTGCAGGTCCTATTACATGACCCATGGTGAAAGTAAAGCCAGAGAAAGCAGGGCACATAAATTAAATACATGCCTTCATTTTAATTCTTTTTATATATGCTAAAAGCAAACAACAGGTGGCTCATCTTGCCAAACATTACAGCTGTACCATAGATCATTTAAATACGCCTCAAAATCATGAATCTTGCAGAATGGGATGGCTTGACATGTTGTTTTCAGTCTCCACTCTCCATCTGTACATTGTGGGTGCTTGCTTGATGAGAATGCTTGTTTGAACTGGATGAAGTAAAATAAATGACCAGGATCCGAAGAACTGAGCAATTACCTCTATATGCTGAAGAATGACTCCCCATTTACACAGGAGTTACCTTCCAAGGCACCATGTGTTTAAGTGAAATTGCATATATTTCGAGCACCATTGAAAATATCTGCAAACACTCCATTCTGCCCCCACTACTCCCTGCCCTTGCCCTACTCCACCCCTTTTTCAGATGTTTTTGTGACTTTTTGGGTCACTTCTGGGTTTGGTGTGATGCACATATGCATAGTCATGCACATATTGAAGACACATAAATAGGGGGTTGCCTGTATTCGCTAGATAGTTTTAATTGATTTATTATTATTATTATTATTATTATTATTATTATTATTATTATTACTGATCCCCGGGACTTCCTATGGGAAGCTAGCAGGATATTTGCGCAACAGCAGTATCCTTAATTTGCTCCTCAGCAATTAGTATTCAAAGGCACAGTGTTTAGTGCTGGTCTTTCATAGGTAGCAGTTCCCCATCAAATGAATGCAGAGGGCAGGGGAAAGGAGGCACAAAGAAGCTGAAGCTGGCGAAAAGACTAAGCAGGTTAAGGATGCAGACCAACAAATAAAGCATGTGTGGCTAAAGCATGTGTGAATTCTAGATTTTTTCCCCTTGATGTACCCACTCAGAATTAAGATTGAAATGCCATTCCAGTTGGCTTCTACATGTGGAATCATGGGGTACCATCTTATCCTTCACCCCAGGCAGCAAAATGTATTATACTGGGCCTGCTCTCTCTTCTTCCCACATATACCAACTTTTCTTGAGAAATTTATGTGGTGATCCAGAAATGAGATATCTATATCAGTACTTTGGATCAAATACTCCATTGTATAGTCTCTATAACACAAACCCACAGAAAAAATAGGTTTGTATTTATTCAGAAGGCAGGATATAGAGCTACAGCTCAATCAGTTCTTTTCTATAAAGAACATCAGTAAAGAACAGGAATATAAGTGAAAAGGGGAACCCAGCAAGAGACATTGCCTTAACATTTCTGAAATGTGAGCTCTCTTGCTCAGTGTGTGTGTGTGTGTGTGTGTGTGTTTATTCTCCAAAGTATCCTTCACTGAGTGATATTAAATGATTTCCTAAGTTGAGCCCTAACTGCTATTTTTTTCCTTTCAAAGAATCCTATTACTCTTGAGTGAAACAGATTTAATAGCAAATTGGATAGAACCTACTATTTGCAAAATAAATCCAGAACATTAATTCTACATCAAGAGAATTCAACATTTCATTTCGTTTGTTTTGCATGTTCCACTGTAAGGGTCAAAAGGATCTAATGTAGACATGCTATATTTTCAAGTGCATTGTGAGGCAGGCAGAGAGGGAGAGAGACAGGATGCTCAATATCATTTATCAAAGAATGAAAAGAGCAGCAAACAGAGACCCATCCAGTGGAAGGTCACAGCCAATAACATTTCTGCAAATAGAAAGGGGCTGCAGAAGCATCAAATGCAAATTACTGTTTGCTGGAGAATTTTAATGGAGTTCTACGTCACATTATAAAATGTTTAATTGTAACCCCCTTTTTAATAACACCATCTGATTAAATGAAAAGATGCCCTGCTGATGGCAATTACAATCTGTCAAATAGCATATTTATTTACAGTTTAGTTTCTAAAGCTGCAAGATAAAAAGGGAACTCTCTTCAGCTTTTCAACGAACTATAATTATTGTGTATCCTTCTGTCAGTTTGCTACATAAAACTTTTGGTCCTAAAATGGATCTAATTATATCTACAGCAACAATTTTATAAATGTTTGGTTTCTCTTTTCCTTCAACCTCTATGGAATCTCTGTTAAGAGGGGAATAAAGCACCATATTGCATTAACATCAGGCATTTCTTAGATTATTTCATGATATTTTGCAGCAAGGTTTGGAAGAGACAATCAGATGGGTGGGGTTTTTTCAGTTTTCAAAAACTGAAGAGATTTTGCATCTACATATTCTTCCTAATATTGCTGCTTGAATGAAGTCAATATTATCTAGGCAGTATCATCCCATATTACCCAGTTGTACTCCTCCATTACTGAATGAGAAACTGTGAGTGTGTACATGCCTGCACATGCCTGTATTTTTGAGGAGGCAACTTTGTTCATTACTTTTTGGTGGGTTTAGTGTGTGTGTGTGTGTGTGTGTGTAGTCTTTCTATGGACTCTCATGAGGAGGGACATCGGTATTTTCTTTTTTCATATAGTGCTATCTCAGCATAGAGAAATAGCTTCCGAATCAAGCCATGTGGGGTAGACAGTTAAACTGGGAATGTGCATTATATATAGAAAGTGCATTTTGTATCATTTGGTGGTTTTGGTAGTATTTTTAGGGTGCAGTCCTATACACCCTTATCTCTAAACACACTTATCTAGAGATATATTCCACTGAAATCAGTTGAGCTTCATTCAGAATAGATATGTATAGGATTGTGCCATTGGACAGAAATTAAGTCTAAGTATGGTGATTGAATTCTCTCTCACATGTTATTCACATCATCCTTGTGCAACTATTTTTTTGCTCTACGGTGTACCCACTCTGTTAGAGTTTAGACTATAAGCTTTGTGTGTGCAACTCAGTAATGTTCTAGTTCTGGAAGAATGCACAGATTATCAGTGGGTCACAGCAAGTTCTGCATGTGGGGAATTGCAGTCAAACATAACTATGTATGAGTACTAGTTAGTGTATGATGGGGTTAGGACAAAAAAGCTAGATACCTAGACTCGGTTAGGTCACATGCCCTCTTCTCTGATGAGGCAGGAAGCGAAGCCTTCTCTTCCTGTTCCTTCTCTCTCCCCACTGTGTCAATGATGTGTCTAAGCAAGATCCAAGCTTAGATCACTTGTTTGAAACTATCTTTATTTTCTACCCAAGCATATTCTGCCTGTGTTCTCTTTGCTGCTGCTTGGATAAATGCATTAATCTGACCTTTGGAATGTTTTGTAAGTAAAGCTTTTAAAACTTACTTTACAGTGTGTGGTCCTGTTCATGCTAAGAGGGGTAGAAAGAGGGGAGTGCTGTTTGCAAGAAGACTAAATGAGACAAAAGTGTCTAACAAACTGTATTCCTAATGTTATACTTCTGCTTGACTTTAAACTCTGCTACTGGGTGATCTCCCCTGCTGCAGAGTTCAGCCCTGTGTTTAGCCCTGTGTTTTGAATCTAGGTACACAGCTGATTATTTTGTTATTTACCCCACACATTTGGGTCACAGGGTTTCTGTTTTCTCTCACACTGCGAGCCCTGGTTTTCAGGATGACACAGCAATCAAATGTAATCAGCCAACACCAGGTGAAGGTATAAAGCACTCAGAGTTCAGCTCACACTTATGTGACACACAGATTCGCTTCACATGAAGTGGTGGAAGATGAGTGAGAGAGAGAGATGGTCAGAAGTTTCTGATGTGTTAAAGGGAAAGTGGTACTGAGAAGGGAGGAAGTTAAAAATCCTTCTGAGTACATGCAAGCTGAGATCCACAAGTAACTTGAGCTTAGCTCAAACTATAAAAAATGCTGCTGTCATTACAGACAGCTGGCATTTCTTACATAAGGTTCACTACCACCAGTTACAAAAAAATAAACATGTTACATGATACAGAAAAATAAAGTAGAGGTGTTCCATTTCCTCCAGTGTTTTGTAAGATGCTTTCTTTAGTCCTCTCATGAAAATAAAAAATAGGCTTCAGCTATTGGTGCAGAAATGTTATATAACAGTTTGCAGCCTTTATTGCCGCCAATATGATGGAACGCTAATGCTGTGATATTGAGTTTTTGTATGAAGAAACTGAATCCCTCTAATATTTATTTTATTTTAAATAAATGATTTTGTTATTCTGCATCTGGTAACTTTATCTGATCTTTGGTGTTCTATAGATTTTAAAAAATTAAATAACATTCTGACATATTGAAAATTTTATATAAAATAAATTAATGCAAACATTTAAGAATATTTCAGAAATGGAAACAACAATGGTCCTCTTTGAAAGTGGTATTATTCAATATGTCATTCTTTCCTGTAAGCAGCAAATTGGAAATGCTACAGTGAAAGCATTTGAATGTATTGATATGCTGCTTTTGCTACAAACTCATAGAAACATTTCTACTTTAGTTTCATGTGTCCTCTGTTCTACCTATTGGTGTAATCATTGTCAAAACATTTGTTCAGTAGCCTTTAGAATGCAAAGGGAGCTTTGAATATATGCTAAGCTAGATAATAAACCCGCATTATCCCAGCTTTTGTTGCTAGTACAAAAAAGAGCATTTCAGAAATAAATCCATCACTTTTACTGCCTTTTACTGTCTTTTTTCACTTTAAACTTCACAATTTAAAAATTTAAACCACTCAGATAAAGTGAAATCCATCTTATCTTTTCCTTCTTTAGTTTCCAAAATATGTCATAATGTTGAAAGAATATGTGCTCTATTTTAACTGCCATGCAGATAATAGACCTTTAAAAGAACATAGATGTTCTTTGGTACAAAAAAAAATTAACCTTGGTTTCTTACTTTACAATAAAAAAAACCCCAAACCAACCTTTTCCAAAACAACCATTGTCAGTGAATGAGGTCTTATCTCAATACAATCTAGTAAGTGCTATATTGAATTGCTTTGGACTGATGAGCTCCCAAGAACGAGCTCAGACTGCTAAAGAAAAAGGAAAGGTGTGATGGATGATGGATTCGGGACTTAGGCGGGGAAAATGAGGTTTAGTTTTAGGCAGCATAAAAGAATTTTAAGATACAGAAGGAGCACTTGCTGAAGAGGTCAGCTAGGTCATTGGGGACTGTAAAGAAAAAGTGTGGAAGAAAAAAATTTCCGCCGCAAGTTTTGCCAGGATACAAGAAAAAGAGTAGTGACAGAATTGGGGCTATAATAGTTATTATGACTCAGTAGTTGGCAGCTAATTGCCTACTTCATCTCTGGATTCCCCCACCCTGCATAATTAATCACATGATGTGGGGCACACAAACCACTTGAATGGCAATGCCCATCAACTTGGGGGGGGTGCTCAATTATTTTATTGGGGGGGGGCAAAGGAACCTTGGCCCCTAGGAGTTGGCTCCATACAGTTGCTTGTGTGAATCACTGATGATTCTGCCTGTACCCTTTCCTGTAATATCTGTCACTAGTTCCAGGGGGCTAGTCCCTATCTCCACTGCTTGATTCCTGCCTGGATGACATTCTCGTTGATGTCCACTGGCTGAGACTGAGGTTTTAGCTTTCTGAGAAGTGTTAAGGAAGGGCTCTGATGAACACAGAGAAAGAATGAATTAAACAAAGATTTTGCTGTTCTACATTTAATTTATTGTGCACCGCCTAGAGATTGCTTCAATATGAATGATTTTATCCATTTCCTAAAATAAATAAATACCCTGTGATGAAATAACGATGATCACACATAATTCAAGGGGAAACAAACTATTTGAGTCTTATTAAATCATTTTTCTCCCCTTGAGTTTTGAGTTTCTCTCTGCCTGTCCTACTTTAAGATCTCAAAAGAAGGTTGGCTACTTGCATCCCTTGGCCTCGCTCTCCTTTCCCTTGCTCCAGTTGCTCAGTGCAATGATCTATAAGCTCTCAAAGTTCTATTGTTCCCATTTCTTTGCAAGAATCAGATATGAAGCTTCAGTACTTAAGGGAACACTCAGCTTCCAAACTCTAACTTCAGTACAGAAGGGGTCACATCCATGAAGCACTGCTGGAGCACTTTGTTGAAGTGCCAGATGCTTACCCTTACCTTCTCTGGGTAGTTATACTTTTTTATTGTTAAGACCCTCCATATCATTCAGATCGTTTTCCTTTATGTAAAGCTGGGATAGTTTATTTTATCTGTAAGTTGAAACTGAAGCAAATTTGAAGTAGTTCCCAAAATTACTAAAAATAACCTTTCACCCAGTAGAATAGAAGGACTATGGTCAAGCTCTGACCTCGAAAGAGAACAGAAAATTCAATGGACTGTCTAGTCCTCAACTATTTTCCAACACTGGAATGAACAAAACGTGTGATAATAAGAAGCAAGAAAAAGCAGGGCCAGCTGTGGATTTCTTGCCACGGGTACAAATGTGATCTATGGTTTTCTACTCTAGATAACTACTTTGGACCATATCCAGTCAAACTGAAAGAACTCTACTTGTGTCTCAATGTAGGTTTAAATCTAAGCAGGTGATGTAACCAAAAATTTTACAAGCCTGGTTTGGAAACTATGAATATTTCCAGCTCACAATGCTTAGCTTAATTATAAATCAAATACATTTACCTTCAAAGGTTCCACTATGAAGCCTAAACCAGGGTTTCCCCTCCCTCTCTCCCTTGTGTTACAGGTACCAGGAAGCCTAAGGAATAGCTCTCCACCATATACCCAGTATATTTGAGGGAAGGAGTGGAAAGCCTGATATTTGGGCCTGATTCTGCTCATCAGGAGAGCAACACACCCTAAATGTTTCTGGACTCAGGAAGAGAAACAAATATTTTCTGATTCTTGGGGGTGGGGGCAGTTTTGTTTGCCGAGTCTAATTCTTAATTGAATCAAGAAGAGTTCACCAGCCACTAGCTCAAACCATTGCATATCAGACATATCTATCAAGAAAGCTACATATGCAAACCACGAAACAGTACTAGATGCTTAAATTCAATTACAGAAGGATATAAGGGCACTTGAAACATGCTTTGAAAAATATGTAGATAAAAGTCTTACCACCGACAGTGAATTTGAAAGCAGTGTTCCATCTTGGCCAAGCATATTGGAGACTGTGATTTCAGGTAGGTCCATGTTTTGTGGATGGAATGGAAGCAGGCCATTATGGTTGATCGGGTGACACAGTGAAGGATAACCAGATTCTGTGTCATTCAAATGTACCAGTGAATGGTCAGGTAATGAAGGTGGAGTGATGGGAGGTATGTTAAAATCTTCACTTTCTAGACTTGGGCCAGGAAAAGACTGTGGAAAGATGAAAAGCAGAGTTTCAGTTAAAATGTCATGAACCCTAAGCCTTAAGATAGGGTAGGATAAAAGGCAGCAGATAAATAAAAACACCGCAAACCTTAAACAAAATGACCACATTCCCTTTTCAAATCCTATAGAGTATTAAGCAGTCATTTCTGCATTGGAAAAGAGACCATTTTAAACACCCTTACACTGTAATAAAGCAATTGCACTACTGTGTGTAGAATAAAAATTGCCTCAAAGGCATAAAACCTTTGATATTTTCACAGCTTCCATTAGATAGAAAACCCCCTCCCCAGCAGCTGAATTCAAGGGCCCCATTACAATTTTCTCAGAGTCTTGATCAGGTTGAATACCTTTTTCATGGGAACTTTGGAAGTGGAATGCAATTTATGAAATTAACATTGGATCAAAAAGACCTCATAAGATTCCCAGCCACTCAAGAACAAAAATAATAGAAGTGTGTGTGTGTGTGGGAGAAATATTGTGCTTCAGTGTTGCTCTAAGGTGTACAGGAGAAGAATACATTCATTCAGCTATACTAGAAGAACCAAATTAACCTAGAAACAGAATGTAAGTCTGTTTCTGATACAGTTCCATAGGTATCTACACGTAGATTCAGCTCTATGCACACTTGTGGATGCAAATGTTAACCTTACACACATATACACCAATCAAGACTGTTAGTGATATCAACTTGGCCACCCAGGACCTACAATCTGTGAACCGCCCTGAGATATTATGATGAAGGGTGGCATATAAATCAAACAAACAAACAAACAAACAAACAAACAAACAAACAAACAAACAAACAGTTTTGGGAGTGAATCTGAATGGTGTTGACAGTACTACCCATTGTCCACCCAACAAATTAATGGTGCTGACAGCTCCTACCATCTGTTTGGAGAAGTAGCTCTCATGACTTTCAGTCCAACAACAGAAACTGGATGCAGCCTGGATCCATGTACAAAGTACTGCTTCCATGCCTGCATTATCCAGCTGGATCAAGTTGTATTTTTGTAACCACATACCAAATTACAATTATTATTATTTTTACATACAAATTAATGTAAAGTCATCCACCTAAACGATAATTTGATTGCATAAGGTTTTTTTCTTTTCTTCCTGCTGGCTGGTGGTGTTAATTAGGCAGATGGTAAATATCCAACAGAAGCAGAGTAATAATTTTCTAAATAACAGTGAACCAAATGAATTATGCTGGATGTCAGCAAGACAAAGGAAAACTCGTTTCCTTCCTTCTTCAAGTGTTCAGAATTGTGCTGTGTTTGTTTTCATCAGCACAAAGTCTTGTAAGTGTATTCTTATAACTGAACTATTTTGTGAAAGGGGCTTGTGCATGAGAAAGAGAGTTGGGTAAGACAGTAGCCTTTGAAACTGTTGTAGAAGCATTAGAACACCTGAAATTATTCTCCCTTCAGGTGCATGTTTACTGAAGCACTGTTTAAAGCAGGCTTAATCAACCTCGGCCCTTCAGATGTTTTTGTCCTACAACTCTCATGATCCCTAGCTAGCAGGACCAGTGGCCAGGGATGATGGGAATTGTAGTCTCAAAACATCTGGAGGGTCGAGGTTGAGGAAGCCTGGTTTAAAGCCTCAGCAACGTGGCTTATAATGCTCAAGTACTCCTGAATGACTTGAAGAACATACACAGGTATAATTTGCTTTCTCCTGAATTCTATCTCCTTTCAATCTCTTGCTTCCAATCTGCCTACTTTGCTTCCATTCTGGCCATATTGTGGCCAAGGGGAAACTGCAATGGGCAATGCACTCTGATACCCCACAAAGGGTTGTTGTTATAATTGCTCTCCTTTACTAGCTTAGAAGGAAATATGACTTAGATCAGGGGTTAGCAAACTTTTTCACCAGGGGGCCGGTCCACTGTCCCTCAGACCTTGTGGGAGGCCAGACTATATTTTGGAGGCAAAAAAATTAATGAATTCCTATGCCACACAAATAACCCAGAGATGCATTTTAAGTAAAAGGGCACATTCTACTCATGTAAAAACATGCTGATTCCCGGACCGTCCGTGGGCCGGATTTAGAAGGCGATTGGGCAGGATCCGGCCTCTGGGCCTTAGTTTGCCTATGCATGACTTAGATGCTCTGAATGTTAACCCTGACCAAGGGGGGGGCACCACTGAGCTACTCTTCAGAAATTTGTAAGCAATACTGTTCAAAGTTGCAATGGGAGAAGGAAAATACATGTGTGTCAAGTTCTGGGAATACATGTATTCCAATCAAAAAAGAAGAACTTCTTAGGAAGGGCCTCTCCTAACAGAAACTAGGATATCCATGAAAGACTGAGAATGCCTTGGGAAAGTCCAAGATCCCTACCTTCTGGACAAGGGAATTGGTCTTCTGTGGGTCAACAGGAGAAGCCCATCAATCCCACCTATAAGGTATAAGGTATGGCTTCAGTATAAGGTATGGCTGCCAGGTTTGACTCAGATACTTGCTAGTAAGTTTGGAGGTGAATCATCAGGATATTCTACTGAAAATCTGTTATACATGCCTTGGATGACTGAGTGGCTTGGAGATTGTAACCCAAACACCCCTTTGCCAAACATATAATGTTTGCTTCTTACTGAAAAAACAGCAGGGAAGCACAAGGAATTCTTAGCAACTTGTGCTGTATATCAAGGTGAATGAGCAAAAAGACAAACTTAACATGGTGTCTTTTTTAGAGCTGCCTTATGGCAATGTAGAACAAACTAAACCACAAGTTTTAATGCTCTCAGCAAGCTACCTGTGACTAACTCACCTTCACCTTGTTACATGTCACACAGGGCTGGATCCTGAGAATGAGACACATTATTGGAATGTGGAAAATGAGGGGTATAACCTATTCAAAAGGAATAGGCCAAACAGGAAGGGAGGAAAAGCAGCATTGTATGTAAAGAATATGAGGATATCCATGATTTGAGGAATAGAGGGCAGGTTAAGAGCATCTGCGTAATACTTAAAGGAGAGTGAAATGATGGTGACTTCACTGTGGGAGTCTCACACGCTCACTTATTATATGAAAATCAATCTATGTTTTGCTAGAGATAGTTTAGACATAATGGAACTGTGTTATAAATATTTCTCTAGCAACATAATAGTAAAGAAATGTACACTATGTGGAAACTAACAAATTAAATCATTTCTATTTTTCCAACTCAGAGGGACGCGGGTGGCGCTGTGGGTAAAACCTCAGTGCCTAGGGCTTGCCGATCGTATGGTCGGCGATTTGAATCCCCGCGGCGGGGTGAGCTCCCGTCTTTCGGTCCCAGCTCCTGCCCACCTAGCAGTTCGAAAGCACCCCTAAGTGCAAGTAGATAAATAGGTACTGCTTTATAGCGGGAAGGTAAACGGCGTTTCCATGCGCTGCGCTGGTGCTGGCTCACCAGAGCAGCTTCGTCACGCTGGCCACGTGACCCGGAAGTGTCTCCGGACAGCGCTGGCTCCCGGCCTCTTAAGTGAGATGAGCGCACAACCCTAGAGTGGGACACAACTGGCCCGTACGGGCAGGGGTACCTTTACCTATTTTTCCAACTATGTCAATGAACTTATGAAAGCCAGAACCCCACATCCCACCACTAATTTAAAATACAACTGAGATGTGTCAGTGTATCTGCCTACAATATCAGGTCTTGTGACTGAACAGTATGCTATATCCTATAGGATCCAGTCATTCACATTCTAACAAATTATCAGGATCCAGTATGTACTGAAGGTCAGCAATGTGAGTGAATTGCCTGACACAATACCAGCTAAGTGAGTCTAAACTATTGTCTCTTAAATGGACTGTAAAATATGCCCAGTAACACTTTATGGCAAAGCACAGAGCATGACTTAATAAGTGAAGCTAATATATAATAATTATAATGACATCCTGACTATCATCAAAGTATTTGAAAATGAAAAGATAGTAATTAAGTATAAATATATGCCACCTTTCTCCTTTGGGTTACATGGAAATGGCTTTGTTTCCTGATGCTTGTTCAGTGACTAATTCTAGCTTGAATTCAATCACTAAAATTTGACTGCTTTCCAGCAGTTGCGGTCCACCTCTCTTTCCCCACAAATCTATTAGACACGAATATTATTGACCATACTTTACAGAAAGAATGATGATCTTAGTGTGGTAGCAAAATGCAACCTAATCATTAGTAAGCTATTTAGCACTTTCATTGGGTCAAGCCTTGTAGCTTATACCCAATTACACATGCTTACATCATTGTGACTTTAATGGAAATGAGTATTTTTGTAGCTAGGAATAGACTACTGTAGACATAATTTGTTAAAACAGAGGGAAAGCCACAACATGCATCTTTCTGAAAGTTAGGAGTATTGAAGAACCAAGCAGTGGTCAACATTTTTCAACTACACATAAAGAAACTAGGATAGCGTAGAACTAAAAAATCAGGGTTGAGGAATCTATGGCTCACTAGATGTTATTGGACTCCAGCTCCCATCAACATGGCCAATGGTCAGGGATGATAGGAGTTGTAGTCCAGCAACATCTAGAAGGTGACAGCTTCTCTTCCTCCGATATAATACATTACTGTACAACACTTCTATCTACTTTATAAATCATCTTAACACTCAACAAAAAATGTCCAACAGCATCACTGATATGTCTAAGTCAATGATCCTGTAAAGAATTTCTTATATTTCTTTATTGAACAGACAACAGCAATAAGTCACAATCGTTTAAAAACACACACAATAAATTGAGTCAAGCAGAAGTCATCAAGAGCATATTGTTGCAGAAGGTACATTTTCCCTGTGAAGTGTTTATCAGTTTCTTTAATTCACATTAGATAAAGGGCAGTGCTTCAAGCAAAACATTATTTTTCTACTACAAGACCAGGAGAATGTTGACTGCTGCATAACTGATTTTTAAAGCGGCAAATTCAGAGTCCCCTAAAAGGAAATAGGTGTTTATTAATTAAACATGCCATTTGAATAGCTTCCCCAACTATTTTCATATAGGTAGTGACCCAACCTTAAACTGGTTCATCACAATTCTATGCATGCATATTTACAACTATGTCCCATTCAATTCAATGGGGGTTACTCCTCGTGTGTATAGGATTGCTGCTGGCAGCAAAAGGAAAAAGCCATGCCAACAGATAGAACCCCATTTCCATGGAAATTTAAGGCAGCTAAATGGCTGCAGATGCAATAATCTGTTCACTGATTGTACTAGGTAATTAGTAACTGTTACTCAGAAAGTAACCAAGCAGCATTAGCTCCTTGTGGTCATTATTACAACCCTCACCATGCCCGCATCTTTTCAGTGTCTGATGAAATACCAGTATGGTCCTATTGCTGCATACGTGCTACCTCTCTCCAAACAGCGGAAAATGCACTATTGACAAAGATACTAAAGGGCATGTTTGAGTCTTGTGGCACCTTAAAAACTACCAAATATCTTAAGCAATATATACATATTAATATCAAATTTGTATCCATTTACTCCTTTGTGCAGAGACTGGCCTGTTTGTCCAAGACAGAATGCAGAAGGACATTGCTGCCAGATGATGATATATATCACATTGGAAGATGAACGGGTGAATGAGTCCTTGAAGTTGTGGCTGACATTATTAGGTTCTGTAGTAGTTTTGCCCATGTGAGGTTCATGATGTTCCACTCCATTCCAAACGTACTTTTTTTTTTACATTTTAGAGTATTTTCCCCTCCCCCCTTTTCTTTAAAATCTTTACTTCACTTTTCAGCTACCAAAGTGGCACATATAAACAAGATTTTAAAAACCCATTGAAAATGATTTCCTTCTGCTCCTCTTCTTCTTCCCTTACATCAGCCATGCAGTCTGCCACCCATTACTTTTATATTTTAGTGTTTGTGAAGCATAGAGCTTTAGTATGAAAATAAATGTCCAAGTGATAATTTTCATCCCTCAACCCTGAACACAAGTACTTGAAAGTACCAGTAAGTTTTGCTGGAATCAATGATGCTTGCTTGCAAGTACTGTTTTATAGACTCGGTTGTCAGATAGCCTAAGTTATACTGGAAATAAACGCAGTAGAATTAATCAACGCCACACCAATAAAAACAATGTAGCAATCAAACTGCAGCATAAAAATATGTCTTAATATTAACATTGCTACTACACAACAATGTATATTATACACCACATTTAACCTGTCAGATGCTTCATTAACATCTTTGATTTTAAAACTGGCAATGAAGATGCTGTGCTTTTCATTACTGTGATAGTCTTAGGCTGCAAACCTAAAGTCGCTTACTATGAAAACATTTCGTCATAATGCATATCAGAACACAACAAGGTGTACTATGCAGAAAGAAAGGAAATTGGGTTTCCTAGGGTGAAATCCAAAATTACTCTTACTAATTCTCTATTAATTTTTACAGAACCTATTTTCTAGCTGAATTAATCTGATGGTCGGGGAGGGGGCAATGCACTCCGGTATGTGAATAGATGACTCCCTAATATGACAAAGACAGCTGTATTTTAACACAGTCAGATTTTGCTTAGTATTATTTCGCTTTTGAATCCACCTCTATTCTACTATAGACAGCAAGCCTGCAAAGTACACACCTTTAACTTGTGCGCATTCAGTTTTACGAGAGTAACAAAAAATTAATAATGGGGGCGGGCGGGTATAAAGGGTAAGGAAAGAGACTGGGATTCTGGTTACTTTGGTAAACCTACTCCCCATTTAACCCAACATGTTTTGACTACACACAGTTTTAGCTTTAGGCATGATACCATATGTCAACTGGGGCTTACTGCACATTAAAACACACACACACACACACACACACACACACACACAAGCGTTGGATCTAAAGGTGACTTTCCACTCACAAACAGTCCTTTCCTGACAAAAGGGGCATCTGAACGGAAACAGAGGGGGCAACTGTCACCAGTTCCATCTTCCTTTGTAATCCCCCATGTCACCTCTTATGCTGCTTTTCGGGGTGAGGGTCATATGAGCTGCAAGCAGGAAAGTAAATCAGTAAAAATCTCTTTCCATCCTAGGATGCGACCCATTAATTCAGAATTAGAAGTAAAACTGAGCCAAAATGATTCAGTTTCCGTTCTGCTATTGTCAAAAGAACTTCCATTTTCTGATTTTGACTGCTGCTCTATACAATTTTGTCGTATTGCTTCTCCACTGAGCACCACTCAAAGGGAGCTGAAAAGACTACAGTACTTTAAAAAACAACAACTCTAGGTGGCCATACAGTCCTAAGCACCTCTTGGAGGAGAAGGAATCTGATCTTGGGGACACAGTTATTGGAAGGAGTATTCAATTTAATCTGCAAAATTAGGGTGGATGAGAAAAAATTAAATCAATAAAGACTCACAGGATGGGTAAGCCTTGTGTGAGAGTCCAGCGCAACATCTAACAGCTGAGACTTAGGACTGGATATGCAATCATTTGTACTTACAGTATATAGACTATTATGAGTACCTCTGGTAGCTCTTCAGACATTTTTATAAACTGCAAGAAATATGCTAGCTATTAAAAGATATAATTCTGAAAAACAGACTGCCGTGTGAGCCGCCAATTTAAGGCAACAACATAAACAATAGTAACTTGTGTGCTCAAGTGAAGCATCTTTTTAATTTTGAGTAATGAAGATGTCAAGCCAAATGCTAGAGTAGTTTAACTTAATTAGGTGTCCTATTTTTCCAGGCAGCCTTTCATTTCCCATTGAAAACTCAGCTTGTATGCAAGGCAGCAAGAGCAATTTTGTCTGTAATGAATACCTCTGGGATTGCACAGAGTAATCATTTGAATGCTATGCTGAAGACGGGTTTGAGTAACTAGTTTGGGCTTGTTGAGATGCCAGACATTGTGAGATTAACTAGATTAATTTGTAGCCTCCTATCATTATTGTTTCACTGGGTCAAGGGTCAACAGGTCAAGCTCACTTTACAGAGGGAGCCTTTGCAGCAAGGAATAGGTCCACAGTCGTTTGCCTAATAAGTTGTTCAAAATACTTTAATGCCCACAGATAGACCTAGATGGTCATCTTATTCATGAAGTTCATTCAATATTCCCCATGGTTGTTTATTTTTAAACTGCTGCCCTAGAAAGTTTCCTAGAAAGGAGCTTACATTTTATGATACCTGCAGGGTACTTTTTACACCTGAAAAGAAGCACAGAAGAACATACAGTGCATATTTTAAGGGGCATTTTATACTGGGTATGAACCATCCAAGGGTATGTTATCTCACGCAGAAAATAGAAGCAGGTATTATGAGTTGGGAGGAAATAACCCGAGCACTTTCCTGAAAATGTATCATTGGATGATTGATTTTCTGTTTGCCTTCTGGAAGATAAAATAATAGCTTTTGTTATTTTTGTTTTATTGATTAACAGAGAAGCCAGCTACTGCAGCTGATAAAAGTTGTATAACACATTATAGATAGCATACAGTGTTTAAATTAACATATCTTTTTAATGAGGTATAGCCTTGCACAAAAATTAATAATAACTGTAATCCAGGCTTATATTGAACTATAAAGGGAAGGCATCAGACTGCCAATATCAAAGCTGTTTAGGATAACAAAAAAGTGTGGAAAAATAAAGGAGTGCAATGTCAGGTCCGGAAGACCAAGTCATCAACAAAAAAATTAGAAAGCAAAATGCAAAGGTCATTTCCTATGACATGCAGTGGGAAAAAATAGGAATGAATTTACCCCATCTTATCAAGTAATTATAGAGCCTTTCAGATGTGTTTCACTGATTTAAAGGCTGGAATTGGTGAAAATTAATTCATAATCTCAAACATAACAATCATTATATGTTAAAGCACTAGATCTTAGATACTTACGGAAACTGGCAATGCCCATTCCATAGGGCATCATGTCTGATGTGTTCTCCAGGGTGGTGTTACCTATTACATAATCATAACCAAGGGACTCTTGATAAAATACTGTGGTCATCTTTTCAGATTTCTAGAAAATACTCAACTCTAAAAAGTTCCATGATATGTAACATGGAAAATACTATCAGGAGGTGCAAACAGATGACCATGGAAGATTGCCATGAGGCAAAGGCAAAAGAGTCCCTTATGGGTGCACATTCCATGCTATTTTAAATATCATCACACTGAAGTTCAATTATTAATGAAAACGTCATCATTTACTGTGTGATAATGAATATCTGAGCGGCGAGAATAATTTAAAAGCTGCCTGGGATGCATAACATTACACCAGATATTTGTCACCAAGAATACAATATTTACATATATAAAATATACACAAGCTTAGCAGCATCAAACAGTCTTTTGGGACAAACTAAAAGAATATCATTATTTTTTATGGTATAGTTATACTTCTGGCTCATTTCCAAGAACGGCTTTCTGTGGAAATCATTTCAAGTCTGGAATTATGCTGTTTGCTTGCAGCAACATCACAGGAACTGTAGTGAGCCATATGTTGCTACTTAGCAACTTAGTACATAAGTCCCAAAGCATGTACTGATTTGAAAATTGAACAGAAATGATAATTGTCAAGTGATGCTGTGAGGCAAGTTGTCTTGGATTACCAAGCTATGCAGATGTTTGATGTTATACTTTTTTCCTGATTGACAGTTGAGTTTTTACTTATGTTAGCCTAAAGGTGATGAATTGACTTTTAAAGCCTTAGAATAAGGCCCTAAGATGCCTCCATGAATATGAACACGTTCTAGTGAACATAAGGAATTTGAAGTTCAGCTTTCTTAGTACATTCATCTTATTTCTTGTTGTGAAGTATAAATTCATGAGAAGCAGCATGAACATTTTTCATCTGTGGAATTTTCCTTTCTTGTCGCATTTTGAATACATGTATTTAAAGTTTAAAAGTATAGGCTGTAGACAACATTAAGTCGTTTTCAGAGTATACCTGCTGAAAACAATGCACATGACAACCTCAAGTCTACTAGTTTCAATGGATATACTCTGAGTAAAATCATAAATATTGATTAATCCTACAACCAATAAAGGGCATTTTAGCATCCTTTTGGTAAATACCTGAGATGGTCCTGTGGCATAAAATGTGTAACCAACTTCTAAAAATACCTTAAAATATCCCAAGGAAGTGATACCTGGTATTTTAATATGCATAGGATAGACATATCAGCAGAAGGAAAATGGCTCAGTTGGAAAATGTGGAGGTACATTCTTTGTTCAAAACTATTTAAGACAGACATAATGATTCTCTGAAAGGTAGCAGCTGCTTTGTAACAGCAATCATTCAGAGAGTTTGTACTTCTACAGTTTCAAACAAATTCAATTAGCCCTTGTGCTTCAAAGCCCTTAAGGCATGAACAAGATGATGCCTGGTTGCTTTAATCTAACACAGTACTGCTAAACTTGTCAAGACAGTTTTTTGGATGTAAAGGTTAAAAAAGAATATCCCACCCCCAATTTTTAATCAAACAGTTCTATTCAAAACTACGTGCAGAGTTTATAGCAGTCTTAGCCAAGCAAGTTCAATCATAGAAGTTCCAAAAGGCACTCTAAAATGAATTCAGCAGGCAACTGGGAAGTAATCTTCTGGGAACACTCTCTTTTTAAACACAGCTTTAAAAAAGAAAATATTTAACATCATGGCCCAGTCATGTTAAAGTTTTTAATTACAGAATGAAGGGTATGTGGGTGTGTGGTAATATATATATATATATTCCATACTATGTTACATCTGCCATATATATACCTGCCAGCATCAGAAACAAATGTCTGGACTAGCCAGACCTGATTCAGCATGAACTTTTGTTTGCTTTTTAGTATTTTATTGTCTGGTCTGTTTTGTAACTCTGAAGGTCTAAACAGGCCATGTGGTGGGTTAGAATTTATTGGGGGGAATAGGGTGTCCTTGCAATTGAATACACCAGTTCTTTAGACCAAACAGACCTGAACGTGATAAGTTAAGCAATTTGTGGCACCTGTGGCTTATAATGATGAAGTTGTCTGTAGTCAGATAAACAAATAGCATGCACCTGTAAAGAGGATTTCCTGAAGGTAAAACAACTGCTTGGGAATGATCATGCTGGCAAAACAGCTGCTTGCATTCTGGAGAGCAAACGAGGTAGTGTCTTCAACAACTGCCAACTCTGGCGTTTTATCAGTGCTATCTCATTAGCTGGAAACAAGGCTTAAATGCTTTGTTTATAAATTATGATTATTTCTGATTGCAGCAGTTACTGATAGTGCCACTCATTTGCAATGCAACTCTTTGAATTTGTTTAATTACAATTTGAAACAAGGCAGAGAAGATTAATTAACCCACCTGGCTGGCTGGCACGTACTCCTGGCTCGGCTCTGACATACTCATATACATGTTCTCACCGTCAAACTGCAAATGAAAAAGAAATAAATATACATTTATTTATTTATCTATCTATCTGTGGATTAAAAATTAGCAACTTTGAACGCTTCTAGCGTCAAGTGACAAACGGTCGCCATTAAAAAATTATAGCCTGGTTTAAAAGATGTGTAACTGCAAGTGCACGTCTTGTCTTTGATGTTCCTGTTGTCATCCTTATTGACCCTGGATGCCAGTGATTAGGAGTAATTAGTGCTCTAGTAATTACAGCAGGCAATGAATGGTTTCCTTTCATCTGCAATCTGTTTTAAAACAAAATGGCTCATTTTGTGCACCATGTATACTTATTGCAGTAAGCGGTAGAGAAAAGCAGAATAATGGAAAAGTTTAAAAATGGCCCTTTACAGAATCTATGTTTCAGTACTGATAAATAACAACTTATAATTAAATATATTAAATACCCATTTAAAAATAAGGAAAAATCTTTAGAAATTTGAGGTGGTAAATATATGTAGCTAAACAAAGACATGTTAAGGCAACAGTTGACTTGATAGAGTGAAAAAAAATTACTCTCTGCTACCTTAACTGAAATTACCATCCCCAAACTGATGGAATAGATATACATTTCATGTTATTCAATACAGTTGTGTGATAAATCTCTTTGTCAGTGTAACATTACATAACCTATTATATAAATACCATCAAGTACACAGAACTATGAAATGAAGACACGTTTTATCGCCAAGTGTTGTTTATTTCATACTTCATATTCCACTCTTAAGTATGCATCTAAATGTGCATGTAATTCTCATTGTTTTCCTACTTAACTTTAGAAGAAGATTAAGAGACAAATCCTGAGAATTGTACTATGCTTGTTAAAATTGTTTCTCCAAGGTATTGTTGGGTATATTTTGTGCAATTTACTCACAGGTGTAAGAGATCATATAAAGTTAGAGCAAGGAAGTAATGAAGTTTTTGTTTTGTTTTTTAAGTATATAACAAGGAGCCAGGATTTTATCCCAACAGCATTCAAGTTACAAAACCTACCTTTTGTACCAAATCACTTTCCTGTATCATGTTATTTTAGAGTACTAAACAATGCAATCCTATACAGTCTAACTAGCATTAAGCTCCATTGAATTGAATGGAGCACAGTTCCAGGTGAATGTGGGTAGGATTACAGTTTTAATTAAACTAGGTTTTTTTTGGAAGCCTCTCTGGCTTGTTGTATCCAGTGTTTAACTTGTGCAAAGCTAGCCTTTTTAGAATGCAATCTTATACCCACTGACCTGGGAAACACCACTGGACTCAATGGGATTTGCTTCTGTGTAGACATGTATAGGATTGCCCTGCTATCATTCTTGACAAGAATTAAAATGACAGGAGTTAAAATTGAACTCTTTCCTAGCTTCCTCCCCATCCTTGTTCACTCACACTTTTCCTGAAAACCATTTGCAGTAGGAGAAAGTAAAATCATTTTAATCTGCTGTACCTACAAGACAACAAACTGTCTGCTACTGCCCTAGACAGCCCAGAGAAAGTCCACTGACTCTGGAGTGAGGTTTTCTGACTCACAATTGTTTAACAATAGCAACAATGTCTTTTTCCTACCTAATCTGCGCTGTTGAAATGAAGGTAGCCAGCAGAGAACTTTTGTGTGAGAGAGCTGTGAACTCAGTTCTAATACTGAATAAAATAATAATCCCTGAATTTGGAATGTGCTCAGAGGCACCCAGTTCTTCACTTCTAGCTGTATGTCTTTTGCACCACACTCTGGTTGGTAGATCCTGGATTTCTAAAAACAACAACCCCAAACTAGATCTAACAAGCCTGAAGTCTGCCCATATATAAATGTTCAAATTCAGATTCTTATGTGACATTCTTAAGCCAAAAACCATTCCATTGGATATAATGGAATCTACCGCTCAGTATGGGACTGTGCTGTTAATTTACTAGAATCAACTCATCAGCCAGACTGATGTCAATCCAAGAATATTTATAGTCCTCTGGCTTAACTGGTTTGACTACGCTTTCTTTAGCTATATGATACTTAGCCTGAGCTTATATATCTGGGCTTCCAAGTGCCATGCTAGTTGAAACCCATTGTTATATGAAAATTAATATGATACTTCAAACATGATAAATTACTTCTGACAAATTTTCTTTTCACATTAAATTGGTACTGCATGAGCAGTTGGGTGAAACCAACAAGAATAGGAAGAAGACTATCAGGATTCTGTAGCATGATTCCTAGTATAACTTGAAATGAATGAAGGATTCTATACACCTTGTAAATGAATAAAGTAGTATGCAGTTAACACTGTACCCTAATATTGCAGTAGGACTTTTACCTGAAATTTGTATGGCAGAAAGTAGTCAACCCTTTCCGCTCAAATCACTAAATATTTAATGTGGCAAAGGAGTGGGTGGTTGTGCCTGCAACTTCGATTAAAATCTTATGCACACTAACCCAGTAGTTGATTTTTATCATGGTGCAAACCTCATCCTTCACAAATTGCCAGCATGATGACACATGGGAAGTGGAGCCTCAGAGCTGCCCTCCTGACACTGGAGTCACTGCTGCTTAGCTGGATGGGCCTAGGGCAGGATGGTGGTGAGGTTATCTCAGTGTACAGGTTGACCACTGCTGAGATTCCTGCCATTACACTCATGTAGTCCTCATCTTGCTGTGTCTCTTTCCTAGCCCAGCCCTGCCAATGTCAGGAGGGTGACTCCACCCCACCACTGCTGGTGAATCAGGTCATTAGCATGAGGGGATCTGAACTGCTCCTCCTCAGTGCCTGCAATTTGTTTGTTTCTGGAAAGCGTCCTTTTACTCTGATGGGACAATTTTGCCAGTCCAAATTGTTGGTGTGTAGGTGCACAATCCAGACTGGAAGCACTCCAGGGGCGAATAATTAAAGCCTCCCTACCCTCACTCCCCAAATGCTAGGTTTTCAGTCTGAATCTGACATGGCAATCTCTTAAAAGAATCTCAAGGGCAAATTATATGATGAATGTGTCATGTAGCATGGCTGTAAGACCCTTTATGTACTGTGGAACATCCAAGCAGACATGCATTAGCAAGATATTCCTCCTATACATGCCTACTCAGAAGTATATCCCATTTAGTTCAGGTAACTGTGTTGAGAACTGTGGTCCAAAAGAGGCTGTCAAACCAAGTTATTTGAATTAAAGACAATTTAGTACCATGTAATCAATGACTTAATTAGATTGTGCATTGTTTATGTGTACAAGTCCTTTAGAAGACTATTATCCCCTCTAAAAACAACTAAAAATAAAATTAATTAATTAAGAAAAACCAGCTAGTGAACGAAGCACTACTAATGGCAAGAATCCTTATCTGTTTTCAAAAATAGTGTGTCTGAGAACTAAAATCCAAACTGAGCTATATATATTTTTTTATTGAGCAATTTGAATGTACCTGGTCAGCTAGAATGCTACATCTCAAAGACTTAAAAGAAGAAATGTCAAGCTAGAATGTGAAGGACATGAAAGGTCTGCATATACTAAAGCTTCATATAATACAGTCAAGCAGAAGAAAATTAGGTGTAGGAACTATTACAGTGGGAGACCACCCATGGAGAGCAACAGAAAATAAAGTGTAAAACCAAGACTGAGATAAAGAAAGAACATTATGAGCAGAATAACACTTAACAAATAGCTCTAGCATTTTTCCAGTTGGAGGTTAAAAAAAAAAGTTGTGTGGATAAAATTTAGGGATTTTGATTGCTATGGTAAGTGAAATTCTGATACTTTGTACAATCTTGCCTTCTAATGGTTCCACCAGCTCAAGTTTTCAGGATCTGCACCAGAGTTTTTCCCCCAAAAAGTTTCTGCTATTTCTCCCCCATCAGTAAATTTTATTTCACTTCTTCCTTGATAAAAAGGTCTAAAATGCTCAATTTGGGCTGCTGATCATTTTGCCAAACTGCAATATGCAATATTCTGTATCAATGCTCTACATTCACTGCCAGCTAAGAAATCTGAAAAATTTCAGTGAAAACTAAGTGTGCCCATTTGTATTACATGCTTGTTACTAGGTCACCAAACAAAGGATTTACGTTTTGGACAGGTAATTAAAGCAGGGATGTTTACAATCTATGTTATGCAAGTCCCAACTGTTGAATATACCCTTGTGTCCTTTGGCTGACCAACATAGGCAGACTAGTACTTACCCAACACAAACATTACTTAAAGGATGCAAGTATCCTACCAAAGACCTTGCAGTCCTATAATGTACAAAATATCTTTTCAATGGCAGCCCAGTTGTACAATGCTCTCCAAAAGGAGGTTCACTTAGCATCAACGTTGTCAGCTTTTCAGCACCAAGCAAAAATATTGTTGTTCACCCAGGCATCTGGATCTTTGTGTGGTTTGTGAGTTGTTGGTTTTTTTGGGGGGGAGGGGGCTATTCTTGATGTTCCTTTAGTTGGGTGGGGAGTGGTATTTTTCTTATTCTTGATTACTGCTGGATGAACACTTCTAGTATCATGCATGCTTTCATTGCTTTTGGCTATGTTATGGAATCTTTGCATTCTCAACTTGTTATAAGAAACTTTGAGACTTTTTTCAATAAGAAGTGATTAAATAAAGTTAATAAATAATATATTACCCTTGGTTGCAGTGCCAAATGGGAGCGCAAGGCCAACATTACCTCTCAAAGACTCAACTCCTGCATCAACAGATGAAAGAATATTTCAATTCTACCTGAGTTAGAATTATCAAGGTCACATATCTCACCAAGACTTTTCCCTTTTCGCTGGTCATGACAGCTGAAAACTATTTTTGTGATCTACCTGAAAACTATTAATTAATGTTATTATGGTGTTGCATTTGTGTTTGTTTGTATTATTTGAGTTGTTGCAACCTGCCCTGGGACCTTAGAGTGAAGGACAGGCAACAACCTAATACAAACAATGAAACAAATACATTGTTACCAAGGGTATAGGGGATGTCAGGTTCATTAAACAGATGTTTCTCAGCACCGTGATAGATGGGATGGAGATAGTTTCTAGGATGCTGAGATAAGGTCTGTGTATTTCCATAAGTTGAGTAAGGTAAAAGGAAAATAAATACAATGCTACCTCGGGTTAAGAACTTAATTCATTCTGGAGGTCCGTTCTTAACCTGAAACTGTTCTTAACCTGAGGTACCACTTTAGCTAATGGGGCCTCCTGCTGCCACCGCACGATTTCTGTTCTCATCCTGAGGCAAAGTTCTTAACCCAAGGTACTATTTCTGGGTTAGCGGCGTCTGTAACCTGAAGCGTCTATAACCCAAGGTACCACTGTAAGGGTAATTGTAGGATTATTGTCAGGTGATTATTGTGATGGCTTTCACATCTCTGAAGAAGAATGTTATAATACAGCAGCAGGAATTCAAAGGTTTGTGAATAGTATTAAGGATGGGAGGGGGAGATAAACCTGAATACCTCCTGTGACACAAGAAATATGGATGTGGAAAACATAAGCAGTTGAAGAATTAAGGGAAGGTGCACATGAGATCCAGCTGGGTTGGGATATGTTCCACCTGGGTTCAGACACTTAAGACTGGAATGGCCTATAAGTGAGACTCCTCACAATGATCGTGATGGAACCAACAGGTGCTGCAAGAAGGTCTTCCCACAAGAGAAACTGGCAATTTATTTGATGCAATTTCACTGTGAACAAAGCTATAGTGGATGACATCTCATTTGGCTGTCTACACCACTGAGATAAATACAGTGGTATTCTTATGTTATTTCAGACCCTGAGCTTAACAAGGGAAGGGGGCTTCTTTTGAAATGGTAATATCTCTTACTTCACTTACTTAAAAATGTGTTAAGGGAGCCCTGTGTCTTTGAGGATCCTCCTGCTCTTTATGCAGAGTGGGACCCTAGATGTCAGCCAGGGCATTTACCCTGCTGGAACTAATGGGCTAAGAAGATATGGAAGCAACCCCAATTTTATATGTGTGTTCCTATTCACTAGAAGTAGGACAAGAGAGGTGTGAATTGGGAAGGCTGTCCTCCTGAGTTCCTGTTAGGTGGAATTAACTATTTTCTTGTGTATTCAAGCGAAGTTTATCATCTGACTTGCTTTGCTATCACTAAAGGGTCTTTGTGGAGAGTTAAAAATTCTTAAAGAGACAGAAGGGTATGAGCTGGCTCTTCTTTGCGCATACAGTATTGTCAAGTGACTAATGCTGATGTGACAAATGGCCCCAAGTGCACAGGTTCTCCTAAAAGGTCACATTTTCTTCTCAACATAAAGTGATCAACTTCCATTCTGCAAAGTTGCTATAGACATAGAGCAAGCAACTCAAATAAACCTATTTCCTGGAACATTATTCTTTTCCTTTTATTTTATTCCTGCTAGGATATTCTTCTTTAAATGGCTTAAGAATTCTAAACAGACAGCACATTTTGATTGCTTATGCTGACTAAAAGTAGCCATTTTCACAAGTTTTAGATATAACTACAATTTTTGGCCTTCTAGCCAATATTATAATTTGATTTATTAGCTGCATATAATTTTCTTTAAAAGAAACACAGGAAAGATTTTGCTCTATAGTGCAATTTGTTAGGAAGCACAGCATTACAAAATTCAAACACAAACACACACACACATACAGAGAGAGAGAGAGAGAGAATATGAACCATAACCACTTAGTGATCCTTTGTATTTTAATGTGCTTGGGGAGGGTTACTAATGTTTTTAACCTATATTTTCTGTAAAACACTAATCCCAAAAAAAGCTTTCAAAGTGCAGTCATTTAAAAAACAAACCCAAAGCCCAGATCCAGAAAGAGCAATTTCTAGGGTTTGCTAGTCAGAAATGGAAAAATATGGATGAAGCAAAGGTAGATTACAGAAGTAAATCATCTACTGATTAGGCTAAAGGGGAAAAATTGATCTTGTTACAGAAACCATTATAGCTAAAAACAGAACGGCTCTGTAAATGATATGTCATTATAAAACTGAAACAGAATCTTCTCCTAACTTGGCAATACTTCATGTGATTTACACAGCAGCATGAAATTTCCAAGTGAAGGTAAACAAAACAAACAAAAAACCCTAAAAGGCATGAGCCTTTGTTTCTGACAATACATTTATCTATCTATCTATCATCTATCTATCTATCTATCTATTCATCTATCTATCTATATCATCTCCTAGGGTTCATCTTAAAGGAGAAGTGCTACTGTATTCAACTCTACGTGCTTGGCTTTTGTGCCGTATGGAACCCTGATCATGCAAAGTTCAGATGCCTGTGCACATTGTGTGGAGAGGCACATTATGCCATGGGCAAGGCCAGTAGTGTAGGCTCCATTCCCCTTCTATTCATGGCATGCTCTTCTCCTATAAAGCGTGTTCTCACTAAAGGAGAGCACGTGTTGCGGATGGGGCCTAGCAAGACACCCCATAGTTGCCAGGCAGTATAAGATAGAGGGGCCTGGCAAGGATTGGCTGTTTGAGTTGCTGGGATAAAATTGATGTTGCCAATTTGGGGGTGGGAACAGGCTATTTAAACAAGGTTCACAGCAAGCTGCTTTCTCTTTCAATGTGGGAACCGGATCGCCCGCCCGCCCTCCCTTTTGGGCTTGTGCTTTGACCTTGCTATGCCTATCATGGGGTCGTCCGTCTTGGTGCGGGGGCCTGGTAGGAATTTTTCCATTTGGCTGATTAGTGTGTGCCATTTGGTTTTTGCCTACTGCGTAGCAAATCGTCACAACTTGTAAGGTTGGCGGTTAGGCATTGGTTTAAATTGGTTGGTGGAGGGGTATGGATTGGCTGTGCCTGCCCCTCCAATGCTGCTGCTGCATGGGAATTCTGTTAAAGGAATTCAGGGGCTTACCATCCTCTCGTCCAAACCCTTGGTGCAGGGTGCGGGCTGCGTAAGCTCCTGGGAGCATGCGGGGAGAAGCTGAGGGTCTGTGTCGCAGCTCCAGTTATCCCTGATCTTGTTCCTCCACACTGTCTTTCGGTGGTGCCCGGAAGTCAGTTCTGTCCCCAGGCGGGGGGACAGATAGTCATAACCAATGCCTAAGCAACCACTCACAATTTGTATGTTTAATAAAGTTGTGGCCAAAACTATGCCAAAAACCTTAAACAAAAATTTATGAGTGATGTGTGAGTTATTGGGGTAGGGGTGTTTTGGGGGACCTCAGCACGCAACACACCCTAGCCTACCTCATGGTGCTGTTGTTGAGAGGATGAACTGAAGTGGGGGAGAAATATGTTCACCACTTCAGCTCCCTGAAGGAAAGGTGAGACATAGATGCAATTACCGGTAATAAATCAATAAGCCATGACTGCTGCATTTCCCATGTTTCATGACTGAGGCATGTGTGATTGGGATTTTTTTCTTTTTCTTTCAGCATTTATCAATTTTCAAAAGTTCAGAAAATGACTCCAGAACAAACAGAGTCCTTTCTCAGGAGCATGCTTGTGAAAAATAATATGCAGATTAAGAACCCAATCTCATGTTCAGCTGCTCCACAAAAATAAAGATATATATTTAATAGTTTTACATGAGTTTAAAAGCACATATACATTTTGATCATTAAGTAAACTGTTGTAATGCTGACAAAATTCTCCAGATCTAAACAACATGATCCAATTTATGGACTATCGATACTATTGCTCCACCATACTTCCATTTTTATTGTCATTGCTTTTTTAAATTAAAGATCTAGACTTCTGAGCAAATACAAATTATATACAGAACATATAATTTACTTATTTTTTCTTACAGATTACCATTATGTATGATCATGTATGTGCATTAATTGAAAACAACCATAAAAAGGAATTCTGATTCAATATTAAAATCATACCAACATTCCTTTTTGCCTTGCAATTTAATCACTTGATTATGTATACATAGCACAAAAAAGAAGAAGAATCTCCTGAACTGAAAGTGATCACCAGTGGGATTTCACCATTGGTGCCAGTTATATGGAAAATACCGTAGAAGCTGCTTCCAGTCAACCACAAAGATCATATTATACCACTGGTGGTGAAAACAATCCTTAAGAAACATAAATATTATTAAAATTATGAGTGTTTACTTCTCACTTAATTTGTTCTTATACAACCTGTGGAAATATAGAGGAGTTGAATGTTTGGTTAAATGTGCAATACAAGCAGAATGAATTTTGAAGTCATAGAACAGAGGTCAAGCCTCCATTTCATTCATTTCTTATACCTCTGACAGAAGTTAATGCAACACTTTAAGAGAGGTTGTAAGTCTGTTTAGCTTTCTGCCTTGAGCTGCATATGTCAGTGCCTGGCTGAGTCTCAAAATTATTGTCATCTCTCTCTGCAGTGAATGAAGATGCAGCACTGAGCACAGCAGGCTAGTAAAAGCAGGATCAAACTAAGTGGAGGAGAAGGAGAGTCCAGACAGAGACATGGTGAATATATCAGACACCACAGGGTGGGCTACCATATTGCTTAGTGTAAGGCTGTGGGCATGCAGAGGTGAACTATGCACCCTCTCTGTGGGATTTCATCTTCCTTTGACCTTGTGGGTTAAATGCATTTTTTAAAAGACCACTGAAATCCTGAAACACTGAATAAACTGTTTATTGAATATAGAGATGAAAGCAATCAGACACATCTGAAGAGGACAGGCAACACTGAAGCTGCCTCCCAATTCTGGCAGATGTGCTCAACCTTTCAAGGATAGATTAGTTTTGTAGAATCCAAAAAGCACCTTGTTATAAACATCTTAGAGCAATAAATATGATCATTCATTTAAAAACAGAATTCCCAGGAAAAGAAACTACTGCATTTTAAATGAGCAGCTTTTTTAGGTCTGTAAGTTCTGAAAATAAATGACAAGGACTGTTCCTCCATCTTTGCATGTAAAACTAGGACCTGCTTCATGGTACCATCCATCTGTGTAATGACAATCGGCTGCTAGAAGGAGAACCTTTTCTGCTATAGAACAACCTCATTCTGGAGCTGAGCAATAATTCTTCTTTGCTTGTCTATTTGGAAGGAATGGGGAAGCTTCTGGGTTTCTTTTTGTGTGTGTTTGTGTTTTCCATCTGGCATCTGGGATTTCCATTCAGGGGCATGGCTTTCAGTAGGGTCATATACAGTATTAGTTCTTTCATTTATCTTAGTATCTTAGAAAAATAATCACAGTGATGATTCTAGTATTATCCCCTTCCCCCAGTTGTGAACCATTTAGAATACAGTCATACCTCGGGTTACAGCCACTTCAGGTTGCGTTTTTTCGGGTTACGGACCACCGAATCCTGGAAGTACCGGAACGGTTTACTTCCGGGTTTTGGGGGTCGCGCATGCACAGAAGTGCAGAAGCGCAACCCGTGTGTGCGCAGACCCAGGTTGCGAACGCTGCGGGTTGCTAATGTGCATCCCGCACAGATCACGTTCGCAACCCGAGTGTCCACTGTACATGGTGGGGAAAGTGGATATGCACTTCAAGCAAATAAAAAATAAGTCAGTGATGGATTAATTAAATGTTCCGCATCTTGGACCAACTTGTTATTTTCTTATATTAGCTCCTTTTGTGGGAGATATCACCATACAGGAAAAAATGTGGGTGACAGAAAGGGACAGAGGCAGCCACCAACCTCACCAGCCTGCTTGCAGAACATTGAGCTTTGTGGTAGAGCCAGCCATTAGCTTCCCAGCTGCACTAGCTTGCAAGCAGATATACCTAGCTAGCAGTGGTCATTCTGCAATTTGCAAACAATATGGGGGGTAAAGCAGAAGCAACAGATTAAGCTGCTGTGTCCTGACCAACAACAGGAGGCCATTTTAACTGCAGCATTTCACTTTTTCCAGGTCGAGGCATTCTGAATCATTTAGATTTTTTAAAAAACGCTGCAAGCATCTCTCCACTAACCAAAGTGTTGAAGCTTAGCATCAAGAACTCTCATTGTATCTCATCCCCACAAAAGTCTAAGTATTTCAACAGAGTCAATAACCGTGTGTGTGTGTGTAAGCAAGCACAAAGCTTTACTTTGCCAATTATCCATATATCACTTCTGTCATTTTAATCCAGAGTTTCAGGTTTCTGTGCCATCTGCTGATTATATTCATATTGATTTGGAAACGGCCATAACGTAGTAGCAGTGCACATGCAGAAGATCCAAGGCTGAATCTCTGGCATCTCAAGTTAAGAATAAATAAATGATGATCGGGTAATGAGAAGGAACTCTGCCTGAGACTCTTGAGAGCTGCTGCCAGTTTGAGTAGATGGTACTGGGATAGATGGACAAATAACCAGACATGGTATAAAGCATGTCAGATTATCTGACATGTGAGAAGGAGAATATAATCTACAGAACATTCCCAAGCTACTCCACTTTCCTGAATAAGTATGCAAATCTGGCACCTCATTAAAAGAAGGACAAGCTTGTTCAATAGTTTAGGATAGGTGTCTAGCAGAGTCTTCATGTGGGACATTAGCTTGTCCAACATCCTTCATTAGCAGAGTTAGCTTCTTTCCTTTAACTGTGAATTTGTACCACGTTTGCACAACATGCACCTAGATGTCTAGTAAATTTTGCACACTTATTTATTTTAGCAGAAGCTGAACCGTCACTTTCTAATCTGCCAAAAGTCAAAACAACCTGGCACCAAGCATCCTCCCTTGGCACTTTGCATTATGCTTTAGGGGAAAGAAAGTTCAGTGGTCACATGGTAGATGAGAACTCTTTATGAGTGAGAACTTCTTCATGCTGCCTATACTACAGTCTGGGATTTAATGAATTAAAGAAAAATAACGAATTTAAGAAACGCCAAAGGAAGAGCAGGCAATGTTTTGTTGAGAATAGCTGAGCTACGTCTTTCTTCTCTTCTAGATTTTTATCTTCTCACAATCCAAACCATGGGAGAGGCCATAGCCAGCATAGTTCTCCCTTCTGTGCAAAAATATATTGGGGAAGGGGTTTTTTTTTGTATTTATATATTTTAATTAATGTTATGTATTTTGATATTTTTACACAATGATAAAACCTATCTATGTTTATGTTTTTAAACGTGTTGCAGGTTGCTTGGAGACATTTGGGAAACCAAAACCAGAAAAGTCTAATAAATAATAATACTTCACTATTATGGAAACTACATTCTCTACAATCTCAAGTTTCTCCACTGCTACATATTTTTTTCCAAAAGATTGAACACAATGTACAGGTGCAATTATGGCACACTACAATTCATGGGTGCACTGATATTTATTTCATAGATTTATATTCTGCTTTCTCAATCTGCAAATTCAGGGTGGCATACATAGGATTCTCAAGTATGCATTTGTTTTCTCACCAGACTTGGCTTGTCAGTTGAACCCGGTGGCTGCATAAAGTACGTTGAAGGTCATATACACATTAAACAATTTTATCTTTTGTATGCAAAAGTGTGATGTAGTGGTTAGACACTTATACACTCCCCCCTGCCCTTTAAAATGTAATAAACGCAGTGATATATTGATTAAAAAGCTACAGTATCATAAAGCAACCATTAACACAATATATAAATTGTGCAGCAGCACTACCGTTATAACCAGGAAAACTAATGCAATAATCCTGTCTGAATGCACCCTCTCTCGGGTAGATTCCTTGAATTTGGCGTTCCGTTAATATATTTAATTGACTCATCATGAAAGTGAATTTGTTTTTGTTAGAGGATGAGAAATGAGAAAAGGCTGAGGAAGGATACAGTTCAAATGACCTGCTTTCCCCAGTATCTATGTGGATAGTTAGTAACACAGAATCCATCTCACTAATTAAAACTTAACCACATACATGTATCTAGTTTCCTAACTTTGGGTTTTTCAGACACTTGAGTTAGCCACAATGAGTAGGATTTCTTGCAGACTGGCCAATATGCAGGGTAGCAGCCTAACAAGGCCATAGCAAGAAAAGTTCATATTCTGGCTTATTTTCCTTTGGAAAGTCTTTCTCATCCTCAGTTATGAACCAAGAATGGTGCAAAGTCTTTTTTTTCTATTTTCCCAGAGGGTGTGATTACTTCACCTAGAAAAATAAGACTGTTCTCTAGCATTGTCCTACAGCTTCATTCAATGTGACCTTCAAGTGCAAGGGAAATATATTTCTGAAAACAATACACATTTTGAAATTCACAGAATTAGAATATATAAGTACTTGACCTCCATACAAAAAACTACAGAACCTGCATGGTTCTATCTAGGAAACAGTAGTTCAGCAGTCACGTTTATCTCTGAACCAAGCCTGGCAAAGACTGCTCATGTGACAAGTATACGTGAAGAGTTCAGTTTCCCTGTTCTTTCCTCTCTCTTTTGGACCTTGCTTTTTGAGGTTCTGTAAACTGTGGTCATACCATTTTGTGGAACATGTAACAGTGACAGGTCAGTGAAATATTTATAACTTAAATATTACTAAAGGTCTGAATAAACAAAATGGTTTACACTAAATATCAATTGGTGTCACTATCCATCAACAAGCTTGATGTGACTTTTTCACAGAAGACAGATGTAGATCAGCCCCACACCAGGGCTGGGTGATATATCAATATATCATCCGAAACCAGTTTCAAGTCCATATCGTGATGTTGGTTTCATAAATTTTGACCTGGCAATACATCACGAATCATGATGTGTGAGAGTGCTATGCAAAAATCACAATGTGGGGAAAACTGTGAAGCCAGCTAATGCCTCTACATAGCTCCATCCTTATTTCAGATATTGTGTATATTGGTGTATCACGATGTTTAGCTGGTGATATATTGTGATGTTGGAAACCAGATATGACCCAGCTCTATCCACCACCAAGAAAGCTCTACCATATACCACCATAAATCTTATACAGTTCCATAGGGGAATCTAAAGCCGGGTCCTCTTCTGAAGACCTCAAAGGATCTCCTTCTCCCCCTCTCAAGTCCCCCTCGCACTACACTTCCTTAGCAGACAGTTAAGTCACACACTCTTTTTTTACTGGTTTTATCAGAGAAGATGTGAGGCTGTGGCTCCCAGCAAGGTGTAGTTCCACTTACAAACAGCCATCAAGTTGTGTGAGACAGATTTCACAGATAGGTAAAAACAGAGTCCATCGTGTGCTACTTCAGTACAGTCTCTAAGTAAATGGGGCTTACACATTTGGCAATGTGTCTTCAGTTTGAAGTCATAAAACTTGGAAAATTCAAGAAGGGTTCCCTACTTAAGCCTACCAGAGGCAGTTCACTACCTAATTCTGCCTTAGAAACATCCCAGAGAGAAAATTCACAACTTTATTGGTAACTTATTCTAGACTAACGTCCATTATTTATATTTTGAGAGCTAACCTAAATTTTATTTGTTACAGATTGAGCCCTCTAATCTCCATTTCCTCAGATACTGTGATAAACTGTCACCTTTTCCTTCTTCATAAGAACCCTCTGGATACTCAAACTGCCTTCTTTCTTCCAGGCTAAAAACACCTGTTTCCTTTGCCTCACTCAAATAGTTTTCAGTAGGGTGACCCTTTACAAGCCAGAACAGCCAGAATACTGATTTAAAAAGCTAAACAGATATTCACCACATTACAGGGCACCACAGTGGAACTCTAGGTAATGCAGAAAGCAGTGTGAATTATGTATCTGATTTTATTTCATGCTGCCAGACACAGCCCACTGAAAATGCGCAACCAGGTTTCTTTCAGGAATACAAAGTAAAAGCAATGTCATGTATTATGCTACAGCAGGAAATTCTGTGTCTTACACAGGATTAGCTGACAGATTTATCAAGCAGCCTCCAAGGAACATGGAGTTCAAGACTGAGCTCATCAATAATACATAAATAAACTGAGCAATTAGGTACAAAGTGGCTACCTTGTCAGACAACTTATTAACCAATAAATGGTTCATACGGAGCTCTGATTGTGAAGAGAGGTGAGCGAAGACCTAGAAGGAAGCCCACAGGAAAGAGTTGCACAAGAACATAGGAACGTATAAAGAGCTCTCCTGGATCAGGCCATTTAGTCCAGCATCCTGTTCGCAGTGGCCAAACAGATGTCTGTGTAAAGTCCAAAAGCAGGATCTGAGCACAATTTCCAGAAACTGGCAAAGGCATCCTGTCTCAAGGCTTTACCCCCTGACCATCAAAACAATGTCCGAGCAGCAAACATGAGGATTTTTTCCAGGAGGCAACTGTAAAGCTTGCTTGGCAGTCATTGCCAAAACAAAAAGCTTAGCAAGAGTCAACTAGGAGGAGGCTTTTTGCTCTCTTAGCACATTTGGAAGGAAGATGGATAAGGCACAAACTCACAGCGAAGACCTGACTTCTATATCCTTGCAGGACGACCCCTCAGTATCGTCCCAGCTGAACAGGAGCACCAAGAACCATCTGATCATAGTATCAAGAATGATAGCATTTTGCCCCCTGAACAAGATGTATACATGGCTTGTCTATGTATTTGTGAGCTTCTTCCTGATTAAAGTATGGGAATAATACACACGTAAAGACTAAGTTGAATACCAAAGGGGCAAAGTATTTTTAATTAATTAATTATGTTTCTATACCACCCTTCTCCCGAGGCTCACAAGGCGGTTTAAAAAATAAAAACACAAAAATACATAACACAGAAACAAATAAAAACAATGCTCTTTTAGTATGCACGAGTAGCAAAACAGAAACAAAAACCTACCATAATAAGCTTCAAAATTCTATATATTATAAAAATGGCACCCATTGAGCTAACTTAAAACGTTACAGACGTGTACCTGACAGGGTCCATGAATGTGCCAGATTTCAAACCCATCCAATCAAAGTTAACACAGATAGAACAAGTTAAATAGTGCTTAAAACTGACATGTTGGCTCCCAGTTTACTCATTTTTTTAAACTGGCAAATTACATATTTATATTTAATTATGGGAGAAACTACTGGTGTAATTCTTTGTTCAGTCTTTGAACGTAAGGCAATTCTTCATTGGCTTAGTAAAGATCTGAGCAGTTGTTTGAACATTATTAAGATTTTCCTGCCCCATTGAAGTCTGTGGCAGCAACTTCTGGCAAAATATGGTAGTGCATGCACAGACTGATTTTTGAAGCAAAAATGTTGCCAGAACTACAATACTGACAGAGGAAGCCACCTAGTGGATGACATACATAATGCCTATTCCTTTAATTATTGAATATAACAGTATGGTACAGTCGTTAGATGGGGGGGGGGGTGGGTCTGTGACAATTTTAAAACAAACAAAAAACTTGAGAAACTGTCATGGGCACCCTGCCACCATAGAATCACACACACCAGAACCATACTACTACACACAAAACCCACCGACTGCAAAATCTTTGAAACTGCACAGTCACAGGCATGTAGTCTCATCAATTTAGGTCAAATTGATTAGATTCATAAAGATATGGAGGTGGTTTCTGCAGTTGCATGCAATTTTTAGAGGGAATCTGATGCAAAAACCATAGAAATCTCAGAGGAAACCTCTATCAGCTCCAACTAGCATGGATGATGGAAGTTGTGCTTCAGATTAGCCACAAATGCTCTGGATTGTTCATGAATGTGTTTAAAAGCACAAAGCCCAATACAGATCCTTGGGGGAACCCACTTCTTACAGTCCTCCATTATGTCAACTGTCTATTTAATTCCTACTGTCTGCTTCCTGCTGTTTAACCAGTTACAAATGTGTAAGATCTGCCTCTTATCCCATGATTGCTAAGTTCAGGAGCCTTTGGTGAACAACTCTGCCAAAACCTTTGAAAGTCCCAGTTTACAGTGTCTGCTGAACTACCAGTATCCACAGTGACTTTCCTTCAGACCTATTCCATAAAACACACAGCAGGCAAGGAAGACTGATAATCTCCTTTATGTGCAGAAGGTCCTAGTTTTGATTCCTAGCATCTCCAGGTAGGAAACCCTGGAAAGCTGCTGCCAATCAGTGGAGAAAATATTGAGTTGGATGGACTCAATTGGTATAATGCAAGCTACTATTTAGGGAGAAGGCCTGTAGCTCAGTGGTAAAGTCTTACATGTAGGTCCCAGGTTCAATCCCTGGTATAAAGGTAAAGGGACCCCTGACCGTTAGGTCCAGTTGCGGACGACTCTGGAGTTGTGTGCTCATCTTGCTCTATAGGCCAAGGAAGCCGGCATTTGTCCACAGACAGTTTCCGGGTCATGCAGCCAGCGTGACTAAGCCGCTTCTGGCAAACCAGAGCAGTGCACGGTAACACCATTTACCTTCGTGCCGGAGCGGTATCTATTTATCAACTTGCACTTGATGTGCTTTCAAACTGCTAGATGGGCAGGAGCCGGGACCGAACAATGGGAGCTCACCCCGTGGGGATTCGAACTGCCGACCTTCTGATCAGCAAGCCCTAGACTCTGTAGACTCTACAGCGCCACCCACGTCCCAACCCCTTATGTAGGGCTGGGAAAAACTCCTGTCTGAAATTCCAGAGAGGTGCCACCAGTCAATACAGGCTTTGAAATAGAAAGGTCTAACTTAGGATAAGGCAGCAGCCTTTGTTCCTAAGTTTACAGGACTGTACTATGATGAACAGGGAGAAAAAACCCTGAACAGAAATATTGCAGGGGTCAGATTTGCTGCCAGCTCTGAATCTGAACACTAAAGCTACAGTGTTCCTCTTCAAAGTTCAGCGGGAAACCTCTGCAGCAACTAATTGTGCTTTAGTACCATTGCACTGTAGCACGAAGTTCTGCAGTGATCCCTTTATTTCTATGGCACTCAAACTGGTAAAGCACTGCTACATCTTCTTGTAAGTAATACTCTGTTTATAAGACAAGGTCAAATCCTTCAGCTCTTGAGAGCTTCCCATCAACATCTGGTTGGCCACTGGGAGAACAGGATGCTGGACTAGATAGAGGGACCACTGGCCTGATCCACCAGGGCTCTTCTGACGTTCTTGCTAGGAATTGTAAGCTCTAAGAAGGTACACTTACTCATCTAACTTTTTCTTCTTTTTATAGAAAGAAATATGGGATAAAATTTTATGAAAGCAAAAATCTTTCACTCCCCACCCCCAGCAGTAACTGGAGAAACTCCTTTGCTTAAGCCTATACTGTGCACGATGCTGTTGCATATTCAGATCTTTGAAGGATGCTTTGCTCTTTGATACCTGGGACACAGGAGACCTTTTTCCTTGTTTAATGCCTTGGGCAGGGATATCCCTGACCCTAGGATTTCAAATTTGTACCCTTTTGCTATCATTTTCTATGCACAAAGGTAAAATTGGGTCCACTATAGCAGAACCCAAACTGAAGCCTAAAACCAATGCAAAATGTAAATAGCATAAACCCAAAGAATTTTGGTGCAGTGAAGCTAAAGGAAATTGCTTCATACAGAACTAAGAATGCGATAAAAAGAAAATTAAGCATTGGCCCTGAAGCTCAAAAACAGAGTAAATCACTTAGCTCCTCAAGCAGAAAGGAAGTCTAATTTTTTTCTGAATCAACTCACATAAATGTTAAAGCCTTCAAAGTACTGGCATGGAAGTACAAAAATGAAAAACCCAACAGGAAAGGCACTTTAAAAAATAGAAACAAATATAATCCAGGCTATGGAAAACTCAGATGCTAAATTGCACTTCATAAAAACCTGATTACTTAAACAAAACCTGAATTCATGCAATTATTTGAAGCTTCCACATAACCTGCTCTACTTTCTCTACTCTACTGTTCCCACATGAGGTATCCTCCGATGGTTTCAACCGCAACTCCCATCATTCCCAATGCTGACTGGAACTGATGGGTGTTGCAATATAAAACATCTGGAGGGCACCAGGTTGGGAAAGACTGCTTTACATAGCTGATGGATTTATTATTTTAATATGGAATGCATCAAAGCTGATTTAAAATTTCACCCATTGTAAATATGCAAATGGAATTTTCTCTCTCTTTTTTTACAACCTGTAAAACACATAGAAACGGGAAAGTAATTGATACCTCTGATACATATTTACATCCTGCAGTCAGGTATGTGTCCATGTACATTTATCTGTGTGTATTTATCTTGCATCAACAAATGTATTTTCATAAAGCTTGCTTGAACAGCTGTACACATCACTAGTATTTACTAAAGTGGTGCCTGGAGCCTTAAGGAAGGTTAATGCACTTTGAAATTGTAATCAATGAAAGGAACATGATTTACAGAATCTGTGCTCTTCCACCAATGTTTTCACTGTACAGGATCTGTTTGCCAGAAGCAGCTTACTGCATGATGGAGATGCTGGAGTGCTTGTTACACTAGTTGTACCTGGCAGGCCTTGCTGTTTCTGAACAATGATAAAATGAAAACTCTCAGGACAACCTCAGGCTATCTTTCTGGTCTGCTCAAGAAACTAGCTTGTAGCTTATTTAGAAAGACTTGTTTTCAAACAGAACATAAAAGGCTGAAATGTGACAGGTATAAAAGTGCAAGAAGTTAAAATAAAAATGGTTACAGGAAACATGGAAGGAAACCTCAGGAAACAGAAGTTTGAGCGGAAGAAATCAAAGTAACTTTTTATTGTCTCAGCTTTGCATTCTGTTTTCACATACACAAAAAACTTAAATGTGGGTTTTTTTTTAACTGTTACAAGAACACCCTAACAAACCTAATCCTAGATCTGTAAACCATAAATTAATGTTAATTTTTACATTCTAAACTTATAGAAAAGGTCAACTCAAATTACCATGACATATATATTACACTTATATTTTGAATACAAGACAGCACAATTCCCATCAGAATTCTCAGCACTAAAGTTCCAAATTGATTTTGCCACAATGATACGTTTGAATACAGGTTGTCAACTGGTTTAATGCCATTTCAGTTCAAGTGACTCACATTATAAGAAACAGATATAAGCAGCAGATAGGTCTTTTCTCATATAATTTAATTCTTATGACACCATGCATTATAGTAGTATGAACTACCAATAAAATATATGTCAACCTACATTCCGTATCATAATCATAAGCCATGTATTATTATTTTTTAAATTGACATAACATACCTTCCATACAAAAAGGACAAATGTTTTACATCTATTTCTAGCACCATAAGTCACTGTAAAGACACATTGGAGCCAACTCCTAGGCGCTGTGGGGGCTTCGACCTCCACTATAAAATAAAATATAAAATATCAGCGGCCGTGCATCAACTGAACACGAACAAAATGGTTGCCACCTGTACTTAGAACCAGTGCTTTTTTTAAAAAAAAAAAAGAAGGTTAAGGGGTACTCTCATTTTGAAAATCACCATTTTATAGTTCAAATCAGGAAAAATAAATACAGTAAATGAACAAAAGTACAAAGATTCACAAAACGTATGTGTACCCCTGCGTACCTCCAGAAGAAAGCACTGCTTAGAACAATCTAGCACTGTTGTTCTTAACCTTGGTTCCCCAGATATTGCTGGATTGCAACTACCACCATCCCTGACCACTGGTCCTGATAATTAGGGATGAGTTGCAGTCTAACAACATTGGAGAGTCAAGGTTGAGGAAGGCTTATCTAACCTATTACCAGGACATCATTCTAGCTGTTCCCACCCACCCCCAAATATGTTATAGATGTCCAAACATTTAAAGGAAATGTTCTCTGGGTGTGTTCAAAGGTGTCATGTTAAACCATAGCTAATGCTTAACTATGGTTTAATTTAAACAAGCAGCATGCTTGGCACACTGTTCAAAAGTCCCTGATTTGCTCTTTTTCTGCTGCTGGGTATACTATAGCAGCAACAGCTTACAATAAGCCTTGACCTAACATGTTGTCCAAACCCTGACTCATGGTTTGTTTCCCACATAACAATGGGAACAAATAATGTTAGTTGATACATGCTTATAGAGTCTCTATTAGAAGAGTCCTTTCCTAACTTCTAACGATGTCTAAGTGAAAACTAGCTTTCTGAAGGTTATCTGGAGGTAAAAACAGAGAAAGTCTCCAGGCCCAATGTGTTTCAAAGAAATCATTCATTGGGGGCCACTATAAATGTACAAATGCATACATAGCAGATGAGACAGTAAAATGCTGAATGTAATACATTCTTATAATACTAAATGTATACAAATTAAAATAACTGAGGAGTTTGTAAACAATTTTAACAAAAACTTAGTAAGAAAAAACATATCCAGCAAAACCAAATGAAAAATGGAACACCTGCTTGTAATCTGACTATTTTAAAAGTAACCTATTCCCATTTTTTCACTTAGGGGTTCATCTTTCAGTCGTTGTGAGGTTATAAGGATTTCAGTGGTCTGCTATTGGCTTCTGTGGATTAAGAAATCTACAATCCAATCTATTCTACTTTCTCTTGATCAATTTCACCTATTAATCAGTTAAATTCAGGTGTAATAAATCAGCACCTAGAAATGTACCAGTTTTGTGTCATTCATGTTCCACTGAAACATGACCAAACACAAGTGACCATACTACAAATGATGCATTAAGCCATTAAGGCATAATGATCAGCTGTAAAACACCCACACCCACACCCCAAAACCCTTGTAATGTTCTACATTTAATTGCTTAGTTCAACTCTTAAAAATCCCCACAGCTACTCATGATGACTGGCTTACAGCAAATGATCTACTTTCTTAACAGAAAACAGCAGCTCCTGAATTAAGATTGACAAATCCAGCAGAGTTTCTTCATTCCTGATAAAAGCACATCCTTAAAGAACTTGTTTCTTAGAGAGATAATAAGCTTGTCCCCCACTCCATTATTTATAGACAGGAAAGCATTCTAAAGAGGTCTCTTCTACTGGTCAGTGAATGGCACCTCCAAATGAAAAGAGGAGGAACAAACACACTTTTATTGCAGTGCATAAAGCAATATGGAAGTTGCCTTTCTGAAAGCATGTAAAAACAGAGAACAATGCTAATAAAAGCAAAGCAACCAAAGCCTCCATATTATGTTATTTCTAAAGACGAACGGTGTAACTTGCACAAACTACTGCATTGTAAATGTAAAGCAATTAGGCTACCCAAATGCTACAGCTTTTAACCTGCTCATCCAGTTGAGTTAAACTCAAATAATCTCCAAGAATAGGGACACATTAAAACTGTACCAATGTGATTCATAAATTGTTTCCACGCAAGTTTAATTCAAAATTAGCTCTCCCTGCATGATAAGGATCAGAATTAAAATTTATGCCATGTTATTTATTATTTTCTACAGTGGCTGCACCATAGATCTAGACCTATTCAGACTGACTTTCAAGTTTTCATGCACTAAAACAATGCCGCAGGTGTCTAGAAAGTTTATTTTCATGCTGAAAAAATTAAATATTAGAGGTAATTAAACTGTCTCAGCCAGAGGCCAGAAAACTCTAAATCTACAATATAGGAGCAGAATGAAAATTAAAACACACATTTAGTTCAGTAGAGAAAGCTGAGAAGAAACTCATTTTAAATCTCAAATATGATAGCTAAATTAATTGACTATTACAAGAACAATCAACTAGTAATTAAAACTCATGGTAAATTATATTCTTATAGTGCTTTGTGCCTGTCAGTTGACAGATGCTTCTGATGAAATGCAGGAAATCAAGATTTAAGGATAAAAGAAGTGAAAAACAGATTATTTAACTATGGGTTCGAATAATAGATATTAATATATTTGAATATTCACATACAAAACCAGCTGATTTTTACATGCTATCCATTTCCCTTAACCTGACAAACATGCATCTTCATTTGTCAGGCTTTCCATTTTCATCACTGAATTGGGAGTCATTAATGCTTTGATCAAAGTTTCTCCACATCTTTTTGTTCCACAGTGTATAAATTAACAGGAAAAGCTCAGTGCAACTAAAAGCCCTAAACCTGATAAGAATAGGTGTAAAAGTCCCCTACAGTGGTACCTCGGGTTACATACGCTTCCGGTTACATACGCTTCAGGTTACAAACTCCACTAACCCAGAAATAGTACCTCAGGTTAAGAACTTTGCTTTAGGATGTGAATCACGTGGCGGCAGCGGGAGGCCCCATTAGCTAAAGTGGTGCTTCAGGTTAAGAAGAGTTTCAGGTTAAGAACGGACCTCAGGAACGAATTAAGTACTTAACCCGAGATACCACTGTACTTATTTACATTATAAAGCCATTCTAACTGCTGAAAATAATGAAGCCACTACACACTGGTTTGACTTGAAAACAAATGCAACTCTTTGCCCCACCCCCCTTCCCGAGGTACTTTCTGCTCAATTTAAAAGATATGAAGTCAAATTTGCATCCCTATCCACATCAAGCTAATCTTGAATTTAAGTCATCCAACTTAACTGATTTATATATTGGAGGGAGTGGGAGATCTCTCCTGTGTCTAAGGTAGCTAACACTACCAAAAAATATCTACCACATACACATGTGAGAACAAGACATGTGTCCTGGTAGACTGCTATATGTAAATCTTACAGAATATATCAGTGAAGATCAGTCTGCATCTGTGAATGACAATTTCCCAAGAATTTGCTGTCCTGCCCATTTTTGTCCCTCAAGTGTAAAGCTCATAAATAAACACAACCCTCTTCTACTTACATTCTTTCCCCATTTCCATTTCATCTTAATGATTGCTTATAATTCTGTTGAAATCCTGCTGCATTTACAACATAGCTTACTGCATCAACACGGAGGACTATCAACACTGCTGAAGTAGCAGCTGGTATGGTACCAGGGGGTTATTTGTGTGTGTGTGTGTGTGTGTGTGTGTGTGTGTGTTATAACAAAATACAAATGTCAAAGCATATTGATACAGAATGAAAAGAAAGACGGTACCTTCCCTTCAAATGGATCAAGCTTCTGACAGTTCTCTAGAGACGTCAGGAGAAGGGAAACCAGTTACAAGATCATGGGTTTGATAACAGCCAACTCTCTTCAAGGGTTAGGGAGCCAACGGCTTTACAAACACAGAAGAAAACCACCTAGATCAAACACATTCAACGACAGAGTTTAGGCTAACCACACAAAATCCAAGAGGATTATTTTTAGCTCCTCAGTAATGAATGTGCTGCCTTCAAGAGACCTCATCAACTGAGCAAGATGATGGGGATGTGATAATGGCAAGCAATGTAACTTGTATCTAATGTGACTGGACAAGTTAATAGAAAGTGGGGGGGGGGGAGAGATTTATCCAACAGAGTACATCAACCCTCTAAAACTTCAGACTCCCAAAAGAACAGAAGGGCTCAACTGACAGCAATATTCTAGTAGTGCTTACTCATATTCAGAATTTGCCAACAAATTCTGGAGCAGAATTCAGACAACAATGGGTGTGAATTGGTAATGCTGTTTTAGCTTATGGCTTCCTTTTGGGCTGTAGAGCCACATTTAATTTAAATTACAAATGAACTCTCCTTCTTCTAAGTCAAACTATTTGTCCATCTTGCCCAGAATAGTCTATTTTGATTGGCAGTAGCTCTCCAAGGTCTTTATCAGAAATATTTCATTTAAAAAAAAAAAAAAAACCTATAGATACCAAAGGCGGAATCTGGAGCCTCCTACAGACGAAGCAAATATTCTACCATTGAACCATGTTCCATCCCCTTAAACAATTCACAAACATTCACATAATCCCAGGAAAGTGCAGGTTTTACTAACAAGTAATGTAATCAACATCTTTGAAAGGTCTAGAGCACTATTTCTTCTATAGCTGGGGAACATTTTTGTATTCTTTCACATGTGTGCATCTGAGAGATGGGAGTGGTGACTCCTCATCCCCCTTTTCCCTGTCACATAGTTGAGCTTTATATATCTTGTGATATGGCCATTTCTCAGATGCAAACATGTGAAAGAAATTTTAAAAGAACAGAAGAAAACCAGCATAAGATAAGACACTTGTTCTACTTTGTACTCATTGGAGTGAGCTGCTCTTGAAAAGCACTTGCCAGTTTTGAAAAATGATGTGGGCTCTGTACTGGAAATAGGGCAATTCCAGCAATTCTGACTGTGCATACAGGATATTTCTTTCTAATGGTCCCTATTTGTAGTATCATGCCCCTAAAGTGGGCAGATCTAAAAGAAGATTGAGTCCAACGTCATAGGGGCCATTGATGGATTTATGCATAGGTTGGTGGAAACTACCGAAGCCTTCTGCAGGGTAGCCTTCATTATTCTAGCTTTATACCAATTCTACAGGGCTAAGGGACTTGCAGTAGCATGCCTACTGACAGATGTGAGGCCTAAAAATGTGTTGCTTGGACACAGCAACAGCAAATCATTAAACATTCCCGTTATGGCAGGCCATGACATGCAAAAGTGTTGTGCATCAAATAAAAACTGACAGAATGTTAGCTACATTTGCACTCAATAAAAATAGGTATTGTGTGCTTAATACTGTGGCCCACAAATTTCAATTTCAATTTATTTATTTAGACATGAGTAAATCGTGAGGAAAAATCTATACTCACTGTCTTGTAGGACAGCTTCTGGAGAACAAAAGGCTGAGGAGTAAGCCCTACACAGTAAGGAATGGAGTCCCTAAGATGGCTGGATGACATCTTGTATGCCTCCTTCTGGCAACTCCTGCAGCCAAGCTGTGCAAAATGTATTGTTCTGCTTTCCTTTGGACCATATCACCGAAGCCAAGAGGGGGATCTTGTCGTCTGGACAGCCCAGGACCTCCATACACACTGCCCAGACTTGTGCCCCAGGGGAGATGACTTTGGTACTGCTAACACAGCAAGAACAGCATAGGAGGCAGCAATTATGGGTTACCAGTCTCAGCAGCTACAGCTGGCACTGTGACTCTCCAGTGGTTTCACTTCACCCCCAGAGGAGCACTCCATTGTCTCTAGAGTTAGATGGATGCCAACAATATTTTTACACAAATAATAATAAATTACCAGACTAAAAGCAGCATCAAGGGCAAAAAAACCTCAATAATAATTAAATCAAATTAAGGAAGGAAAGGACCCAAAGCTTGTTTAAAAAGAAAGGTCTTCTATTGCCAGCAGAACACAAATATAGAAGGCAACAACCTCAGATATGCAGATGACACAACCTTGATGGCAGAAAGTGAGGAGAAATTAAAGAACCCTTTAATGGGGGTAAAAGAGGAGAGTGCAAAATATGGTCTGAAGCTCAACATCAAAAAAACCTAAGATCATGGCCACTGGTCCCATCACCTCCTGGCAAATAGAAGGGGAAGAAATGGAGGCAGTGAGAGATTTTACTTTCTTGGGCTCCATGATCACTGCAGATGGTGACAGCAGTCACAAAATTAAAAGACGCCTGATTCTTGGGAGAAAAGCGATGACAAACCTAGACAGCATCTTAAAAAGCAGAGACATCACCTTGCCGACAAAGGTCCGTATAGTTAAAGCTATGGTTTTCCCAGTAGTGATGTATGGAAGTGAGAGCTGGACCATAAAGAAGACTGATGGCCAAAGAATTGATGCTTTTGAATTATGGTGCTGGAAGAGACTCTTGAGAGTCCCATGGACTGCAAGAAGATCAAACCTATTCATTCTGAAGGAAATCAGCCCTGAGTGCTCACTGGAAGGACATATCGTGAAGCTGAGGCTCCAATACTTTGGCCACCTCATGAGAAAAGAAGACTCCCTAGAAAAGACCCTGATGTTGGGAAAGATTGAGGGCACAAGGAGAAGGGGACGACAGAGGACGAGATGGTTGGACAGTGTTCTCGGAGCTACCAGCATGAGTTTAACCAAGCTGCGGGAAGCAGTGGAAGACAGAAGTGCCTGGTGTGCTCTGGTCCATGGGGTCATGAAGAGTCGGACACGGCTAAATGACTAACAACAACAAAAACCTGACAAACAGAAAGCCCTCATGCACTCAGGTGGCGTTGCTGTCTAACAGCAACTAGGAGCATTCCGCAGTACCAGGAAAAATATAAAACATGGTTACTGCTGACCTAGAATGAATGGTGGAAATTGAAGGGAAATGTATTTCTGTTAAGCATTAGGAGAAACTTTTTAATAGTATGAGTTGTTTTGCATTGGGAGCTGGTGGAACATATCTATTTTCATTGAAGGTATTTAATCAGAGACTGGACAGCCATGTGTGAGCAGTGGTTTAGTTGTGTTCTGCATTGCAGATCCTGCATTATTGGACTAGATTATTTCCAAGGTCTCTTACAGTTCCATAATTCTATTGTTTTGCATTGAGCAGCTAAGACTTGGGATATATATATATATATATATATATGTATACTTATATGTGGGGAATTTATTCTCAAAATACACATACAGGTGGTATGAGACTGCATTCCTTGTGGGTCTTTACTTCATTACTTGTCCAACTGTTTTGATCTCTCTCTCTCTCCCAGCCCTCCAATCTCTCTCTCTCTCTCTCTCTCTGGGAGGGAGGGAAGGAGGGAGGGAGAAAGAGAGAGAGAGAGAGAGAGAGAGAGAGAGAGAGAGAGAGAGAGAGAGAGAGAAGTTTCAGGCTCAAAGCATTTTCCATTTAAATGCAAATTTGTGTTTTTGTTCGTTTAAGGGACTCAGCAACTTGACCTAAAATGCTCAGATAAAATCAATCTGAAAAAGGGGAGGGAACCAGAAGAAATAATTCTATGTATATTATTTAAAGGCAAGTCCTGTGCATGTTTACTCAAAAGTAAGTCTCACTGTGTTAAATGGAGCCTACAACATTAAGTTCAGTACTGCAGCTTTAGCTTCTAATCCTATGCACACTTACATGGAAGCTAGTCCCTTTAAAATAAAAAAAGCCTTATTTTTGAGTAAACTTGTTTAGGTTGCACTGTCTACTTTTAACATTGTAACAACCTTAATGTAGTCCTTTGCTCAGTTTGTATTGCATTTTATCACTCATATTTGTAAATGAGTAACAGCATATATTTAATGCCCCTAACATAAGCAAAGCCAAGGGTAAAAATAGAGATTTCATCATTGGTTCCCCAAGATAGAAAAGAATACATATTTCACAAAATAAAAATCTAGTTCAGTACACTTGATTGTTATTAGTAAAACTGGGGCGGGAAATGAAAGTTCATTATAGTGATAGTATTCCCTGGGTGTGTAGTTTATTATGTTTTTTCCCCCCCGGGAGGGGGGGAGATCTAAGAAATTGAAATTGCTACATTATATTGACTCAAGCTCAAAATCTTCAAGCATAACTCATCAGTGTTGATACTTTCAAATACATAAAACGTGATATCTGTTACTTCCAATGCACTCTACAGGCTGTAAATCATCAAAAGAGAAAAACAGTTCAATGTCATTTCAGCCAGTGTAAGCTATGGTTTACAACAGAAAGATAAAAATAGCTATACTGTTGCTGACATCTAGACCACTTTTCTATTGCAGTATTTCTGTGTTCTAATTTATCTTTGTGGTTGAAGAACATACAATCAATTGTAAGCAACAAGTGTAGTTTGATTCCAGTCAACAGCAATTTTCTTCAGCTCTCTCTTTTCTTTAACAGCACTAACATTAACAGCACACTTTTTCAAAGTGCGGCAGCTTCCTGGAAAAGATCTGCAGATTTCGATTCAAAACTAAGAAAATAGGATGAACAAATGCTTGGCATTTATTATTTTAGTGAGTCATTTGCAAATCTTTATGGACCAGTAGAATTCAAACCACAAGAATATTTTGTGAAGCATTATTTTAAAGTCTGGGAAAATGCCTTATGTATAGAAACAAATATTCACATTCTAGTTTTGTGTATAGTATATACATAGGCAGAAGCAAACCAGATTGAAAATAGAAGGCCTTCTCAGTGGTAGAAACACCAACTATGAAATGCTCTCTCCAAAGAGGTCCACCAGATCCCTCCTGTGTTGTCCTTTCAGATACTGTCCTTTTCAATTTTCCCAGGCCTTTTAAACATGGGCCGGATCTAGACACATCAAAGAAGTGTTGTAAATTTAAAAGGGGAAAACAAGTACAGAAAAATGGGATTCCATGTCGCCATCTGATGGCACAATGTTATATCGCACATACAACACATATAAATCGCTTTTTCTTTACTGGTCTAGCGGAGGGGATAATTGTACCCCTCTGATAGTTTTTATCTGGATCTGAAGGTCTTTCTTCTGTTTGATTTGTATTTTAATTGTGTATTTTCTTCTTATTTATAGTGCCCTGAGAATATTTAAGGATGGTACAGAACTATCCATAATGAACAAATAAAGATTTCGAGCATCTTTGCTAAATTTAATTGTTTATATGAACATGGCCATAATTATTATGCTATGGCTTGGTTCATATATAGAGAGAGAGAAATTGTAGTTTGACACGACATAAATGAACTTGATTTAATGCACTCCCTTCCCCCTTTCATGATCTGACTTCTTTGTTTGTTTGTGGCAAACCATAGTATGTTGCAGAACGGAGCTGACAAACAATGGGTTGACCTGCCCTACAACCAGCATTTAGAAGCATCAAGCTCTGGTTTATCAAACCTGGTTAACACAGGTTGCTGGTTCAAATGTAATTTGCAAGCTATAGCTTGCTGTAAACCAGAATGGCAGTAAGGACACTGCAGCACATGAAGAGAAACTCATGATCCAAGGTTCATTCATGTAGTGGCGAAGCATAATTTGGTGTTGCCTAGCATTCTAAACTTTACTTAAGTGGCAAAAAAAGGTGAAACATCTTTAATAGTCGCCAAAAATTGATTATGTATAAACTGAAAAATGGAAGATCACTGTCACACAATACATTTTAAGGTACAGAAAGCATCTTAAATTCCAAATTACGTTTTTTAAAAAATAAAAAGGAAAGGCTGCTGAGTTAAAGACACTTATTTGTAATATTCCTGTTTGCTTTAGTGGTCAACTGTGCAAGTAATGGCGATGACAAGAATCCTGTGCATAACTACTACAGAGGAGTGCTGTTAACTGTCCCCCGTGTTACAGAGGCCCAACTGGCCTCATCCAGAACTTGGGCATTTAGTGCCACTGGTTTCATCCTGTGGAACACTATTCCAGTATGGATTTGACAGGCATTCTTACTTTGGGCTTTCAGGGGTGCCTTTAATACATTTTCCGCCAACACATTTTCTTGAGTTGCCAGTCATTTAAATCATTGTTTTATGTTGCCGTGAAAGGCTGTTGCGCAAAGTCCCGATATTTAGTGAAATTTTGTATGATATTTGTGGGCACTGACTTCAGTCAGGCTGTGCATGGGGAAAGAAGTGAAGCAACAACCTTTCCCATTCTAGTCACAGGTTTCTCTAGCACACCATAGCAAGCCTTTCCCCCCGAAACATAAACACTTCTCCTTGCTTAATCACAGCACAAGAGTACATAGCTTCTATACAAGAACAAGGAAGTCATCCAAAAACTGCCAAACAGAATATTTACATATCAGGCAACCACAGATGTGAACTGACAGAGACATATTCATTGATTATTCACTTCAAGAGCAGTGCTGGAAATATGCCCATAGAACTGTGCAGTGTGAGCGGCAGTGCATGCCCAGATACGTTGTCTGGAGTGTTCAGGGCAAGATAAATCCTGCTGTTAGCACAGGATGATACACTTCGGGACGTCTCAGTCTACTGGCATTGTTAAATGCTTCAAGGAGCAAAACATGCAAATATATTGGTACTACTGTGTGCTGTCTGTAGATGGCAGCATGGGTGCTCCCAATGCACGGGGCTTAACCTTCCAGCCACATGTCCGAAACCTTAGCTCCATTAGGTTTGAATATCTATGGTACTACTAAACCCATATGCACAGCACACCTTATATGGTTTCAGCAAGAACACTGTGCTGATGAATCTTCATTTAGCAGAAATTCATGAAAAGTTTTTTCTTATTTCTTTTAAGGATTGAAGTCCTGACAATCTATTTTTAAGAAAACTGAACTGAAAGCTTTCCATTTAAATTGCACTACCTCACTTAGTTATACATTCACTACCCACTTACGCTCTACACAGTTAGCAAGTGGGAGTATACAAACAAACAGGATTTCTTCCATTCCCCAGATGTTTAGTTTTCACCACAATATGGCTGATCCACTTATTTGCCCAGAAACTACTATGCATCCCCCCTAGTCTTATGGATACTAGTCTACAGGTTAATACCCAGAACCACAAAGGTTACTTGTAATAATAATAAAAGCACAAGGTGTCTATAAATAGTTGCTACAGATTGAATATAAACATCCTGAGCAAAAGCAATCTTTCATTTTAATAGTCTGCATGAAGATGTGAATGAAGAGGCCAGATCAGGGTTGCTTTTTAACCATTTAACATTTTGTGAAGACTTCAGGCAATAGCTTTCTGATCTGTTTCTCTGCTTTGTGCCAATTACTGAGATTAAGCAAATAAAACGAACCCAATGTTTACATAAATTTCCATAGGAAAATAGGTTAAAGGTATAAGAATGGTGAATGGAACAGAGACAATAGGGCAGGGCGAACCAAACTGTACCAACACACCCTGTGGAACAAGAATAGCCTTCAAATGATGACCCATAACATAATAGTACTTAGCATTTTGGAATTTAAGTAATTCGAATGCCATTGAACTAAAAAAAAAATCATTATGGAATTTATTAAGTATGTTTATGAGACCTTGCTGTTCACACTTGCAATTTAGTCATTTTCTCTTGAGCTGTGATCTCTAGAAATAAAGAACAGTCCAAAATGTGTCAGTGGACTGACCTTCAGTCATGATTCCCCATTCCACTACACTTTAACAGTGCAAAATATGAGAAGAGTGCTTCGTCAATACATTTTCTGTTCAATTATTTTATTCTAAAAACCCTTGTATTTTAAATATGACTACACTACCCATGCTGCTTTTAACTAACTTTGTTTGTGAGGTTATCTGTGTAGATACCTTACATAGATATTTGAATGGATATGCAAAACGCAGGAAAAACAAGCACATTTGAAGGAAATTTCCATTCATTTTAGAAGAAAATCCCTGCACCTGCAACTACAGTTACCATTTGAAATTATCATACAGGTACTCAACTCTATGTACTGAATACAGTGTGAGTTATTTCTATATAGTGGTTCTCGGGCAGTTCTTTCAAGAATCAGAACCATGTGATCCCTTCTTGTTACTCCCCATAGCAATCAAGCTGTGCCATTCCATTCCAGTTGTAGCTCCTAAGCTATCTTCAAGGGTAGACCTATGCAATATATACTGCATGAATCTATCCAAGAGGTTATCAGAGCAGTATCTTTCAATTCTGGAACAGCCGGAGCTGCCATTGGTGTGCCTTGTTGCAAATACTTTCTTCTGTATGCTATTGCAATAGCTTCAAAAAAGTGGTCCGATTACTGCTATTTCACAGTCGGAGAAGTGAAAAGAAATTAAGGTCTCATTGCAAGTCCATAGTACAGGTGGAACTAAAACTTTCATGCACCATAACTATGATTTAACAATTATATCCAACCGCCCCTCCCTCCACCATATTGATCACTGTGTGGTTAGAATGTCACATTGGTGCCTCTCTGTTGGCCTCCATTGGCAGAGAGGAGTTCCGCTGGTGGAGGGAAAGAGAAAATCTGTCACAGTGCAGGTGCACTCCAGAAGACTAAAGCTAATCACCAGCAATAGCCAGTTTTTTCACCAGCAATAGCAAGCAACAAGCCTTGACATGTGATATTTTGAGGTAGAACAGCAACAGCTTTGAATTCTCTGTATCCCTGAAGGGGTCAGATTCTTGGACCTCTCAGCTATGCCATAAAAACATAAGAAGAGCTTGCTGGATTAGGCCAATGCTCTTTTGCCTTTAATAGTAGTATAAATTTAAAATGAAGAATAACATGTGACCTCGATGTTGGGAAAGATGGAGGGCACAAGGAGAAGTGGACGACAGAGGACGAGATGGTTGGACAGTGTTCTTGAAGCTGCCAACATGAGTTTGACCAAACTGCAGGAGGCAGTGGAAGACAGGAGTGCCTAGCGTGCTCTGGTCCATGGGGACATGAAGAGTCGGACACGACTAAATGACTAAACAACAACAACAACAACGTGTGACCTCACCATCATCTTCTATGAGATGAAACATTTGTAGCATCAGATAATAATATGAGAAATAAAGTTATGTCTTAGTCTTGGATAAGTACAGTTTTACCTGCTCTGTTTTGTTTTTAACCCTGGCTATCACAGGAAATGCCATACCTTTCCTGCATGTACATTGTTTATGTTTTTGTATTGTCTTGACAACTAAGCTTTCCCAATATTAACACATTCCTAATTGTTTTTTTCTTTCATTCTCTAAGTAGGATTAGAAAGCAGAACAACAGATTGTTGGCCAGACAAAAATAAAGTAAATTACAACTCAATTGGCAATATGTAGGCAAAGAAATTACAAATTAATATCAGACTCATTAGATGTAGTTCAAATTATTAATTGGGCAAAAATAGTAAGACACCACTGGAATGAAGATGTTATCTGCCCTGCATGGTTTGATGATAGGAAGAATATTGCTCAAAATTTAAGCCGTTCGAGTCTTGTCTTTTGTATTTCATTACCATTCAGTGCATGTCTGGGGGGAAAAGATTCTGTTATTAAACATTATATTGCAAGGCATGGATGAATAGTGCTACAGTGCTTCTGATTACATATTCACAAGTATTATAAAAATTAGTACTACTATAGTTACCAAAGGGGGGGGGACCAATTAAAGAAATAACTGCAACAAAATCATACGCAATCCAAAACAAAAAGGCAACTCTGCAATCTAATGAATCCTTTTATTATTAATTACAGATTTTCTAACAATACACTGGCACAGCACTCTCTGAGATTTCAGCTTACTGTTTAACAGTTTCTGACTAATTTTATTAACCTGTACATCTGAGAGGATCAACCCCCTCTGGGTTTAATTAGAAGAAAATTCAATTTAAATCTAAATGTCAACAGTGGTTACTAATTATGGCAGGGCCTGGACGAGACAGTCAGTCTGTAATCAGGCAGTTCTCTGGTAACAATTAAAGAATTTCTTTTTTGAGTTATGAATGTGTTAGGTTTTTTAAAAACAAAACACAAATGTGATTTTGGACGGGACATAGCAGTAGGTGCTCTTGGTATGAGCTCAGAGCAGACATGCAGAAAAAGTTGCCAAATTAAATTACAGAAAGAGCTGAAACATATAGCTGAATAATAAGCAGCTACAAAACTAGGTCAGGGTCGCAGCAACAGACCACTACCCCTCCCCCCAGCATGCAAAATAAATATTCCCCCTATCTCTGAATAGAAATCATTCTTTTGTTATGCCCTTTGTCAAGAACACATTATTGCAGGGGATATTTATTTCCACAGTCTTCACAGCTGTGAGCAGGACTAAATTAATCTTTCTAGAACAGACTTCATTTGCAATTTCATCATTATAAAACAAATTCATTGATTAGAAAGAAAGAAAGAAAATGAAAGTAGGTTTGTATGTGTATACACTGTTAGTACTTGGTCTTCCTTTTGCTCTACAATAATAATATCTGGTGGGGAAATCAAGAATAAAATTGGAAGAGCCCCAATAAAATTTATTTTAGAATAGTATCCCTGATAGTCTTTGTTGGAGAGGGGACAACAAAAGAGACAATCTAATCAATTCAACATACATAGCAGTTTTTGTACACAACCCTGAACATAACTGCTGCTCTCCACATTTTACTGTCCTGGCCCCTACCACATGACCACCCAACTACAAGTTAGTGGGGATGGGAGGTTAGACTTGTGAGCGTAGGAAGAATGTGCCTGTGCAAGTGTTCAGCCATGCTGCAAACACTTTTGACGCTGAAGAATTGCCTGAAGGAGGTCGATATTTTCACCAGCTGTAAACAGTCTACATGCAATATGCTACTTACAGGGCTACTGATAGCAGCAGCCAAATCCAACTTAATATTTCTGCTCAATATCCAAGGATGCTGCACGTTTCCAAGAAAATATCACTTGATGGCATATTTTGAAAGTGAAAATAAACCCCAAACCATCCATTTCCATGACAGGAATATGGTGGGTAGAGTGGTGGTACTCGAAATACCACTGCTATGCCAGTGCCATATATGGATTGCCCTCACTGTCCAGCCGTAAGTGCCTTCTTTCATCTTCATCAGTCTCCCCCCCCCCCCCGGAAAAGCCATACCTCAAATTAGTACCATTATATGTTCTTCCAGCCAATAAGCATCTTAGAAAAAGTAATTTTCAGCAGAAAAACAACCAGGGGGAATTGAATTTCTTCTTCCCTGCAGGTTTCCCATTGCAAACTGCAACCTCTGTGGATGGAGGCAAAGCTTGTAAACAATAAATGATGGTCACCCACAGCTTGGTCCATGGAAGGCTTGGAAGACATGGAGGACACACCAGTTAGGAAGCTAGAGGAGAACATTATTCTTTCTCCAATAAGCCACAGGAAACACCTGACTTCACTAAGATACAACTAAACTCAGTGCCATCTTGCGAATAAATTATGTACTGACACTATCTACAGTGCCTTATCATGAACTTCACACAATACTGTTATGATTTCATAAATAGAAAATGTGGTTTAATTAAATTAAATGTTATGATCCAACCCATTAAAGCTTTATTTTCATCAGTTTAAGTTAGTTCAGTGGTGTTGAGGTCACAATGACCTTTACCAGCACCAATAAAATCATTTGAAGCCTATTACCAACACAGTATTCTGCAGCAAGATTTCTGCCAAGTCAGCCAAGTTAAATGCTATTTGACATGCTGAAGAGGCTTTGGAAGGGTAGACTCAGTCAGAATTTCTGATTTTATGTTTATTATGTCAGATCAATGTCTTCATTTCCAGTCAAATTCCCTTTTGTATTATTATTTTTCTGTTATTGCAACCATACACCTTATAAGGCCATTATTTCAGGGCAATTATCAGACCTTCCCAAGTGGCAAAGTTCATCCATCCTGTGGCACTTAGTTGAATGCCACCCAGTGCTTTCAGTAGATGTACTAACATTGGTATCACCCATACAGCTTGTGCGGTTATGCAGTTTTACTATATTTACTATATTTTATAGTTTTACTATATTTACAATGAAATTTTGTACCTGTCAGTTGAGAAGTAAGTCCTATTCAGTTCAATGGAGCTTACTCCCAGGCCAATGGATAACAGCCTTAATCTCTTGGACAGCACTACTTTGCTATGTCATAATGCGACACTTTCAGTTTTATGAAGTAATCCACTTTAAAGACCACAACATTTATTTATTTATTTACTATTGTTTTGAACACTTTTTTTCAACTGGAAAATATTTTTTATGAATGTTCCAACTATTTTATTAACTAAAAGAGGAATGCAAAATGCACCAGTCACTACACTTTACATGTATATCTTGGCCTTCCATAATCAATCAAGCACAGGTACCTCTACGTTTTTTCTTTGTGCCTGAAACAGTTTGGTTATTTAGCATATTTAACTGACATTTAGCTGAGAGGCTTTGATAACAGAAAAAAGGAAGTTCATGTAACCACAGCTCAGTAATAAGGTGAATGGAAAAAACTACTTGGTTTCCTTCTACTTCAGCTCTCGATAACTGAAATATACTCAAGAGTCGCAAAGTGATTTCAAGCTCTTTATTCAGCTCATAGTGGTGAGGAGGAATGAATGAATGTCCCCTCAAAGTATCTGCTTTATATACATTATTTACACAATGGGCTGCACATGATTGGCTAATTCCGGAATTCTACTGTAAGCCAATCAGGTTGTGGATTCACTTCTATTTGGAGCATGATTGGGTGGTTCCTGCCAACCAATCATACTGCTGCATTGTTCTAGGACCAATCAGACTGCTGCATTTTGAATCCTATTGTTCTAGGACCAATCAGACTGCTGCCTTTTGGATCCTATTGTTCTAGGACCAATCAGACTGCTGCAGTTTGGATCCTATTCAACTCAGTACATAACAATAACTTTATTTTATTTTTCATTATGACCACCACAAAATAAAAGAGCAAGCAGAAAAAGTTGTTTTTACACTTGTGCTTTAGGTGCTATGTTACTAAAATGTCTAATTAAGCCAGTTATTCACCCCTTTTATATACACACACCCCATGCACTAAGTAGTTCATAGGCTACCTACCAGGCATAAACTGGCATTTCAACCTACTAGTTTTATTTTGCTAAAATGCTTGCTCTATAGATTAGAGCTTTGCCTGAAGCAAAGTAACTTCCACACATAGTTTAAATTGACACTCACCTACTTTTGAGTTTTGTCCCATAAGAGTACACACTCCAGCCCACCCAATTTTGCAGAAAACGTCAACAGCTGAATAGGACAAAGCAACCTATTTTCACCTCAAATTACTGTTACTGTTAAATGCATAATCTTACTGCTCTGTATCCTTTATTCCACTTAACAATTACACACTGCTAGGGTTTCCAGCTTGTTTTTCCTGGCAAAGCTCCTGTGACAACAGATGGATGGGAGGGAGAGAGACAAGAGCAACAAGGGAGTAAAGAAGAAATGTGTACTTTCAGTTGAGGATGGAGAACTTCAACCAGCAAATGTAGAATGGCCTTGCTGTCAGCCAAAATGTGGCCATTGCCAACTCTCTTCCCCCCTCCCAAGGTCCCCTTCACTGATTATATGCTCTTGAGACTTATCCTGCAGTTAAAAATATAAGAAGAGCCCTTCTGAATCAGGCCAAAGTCCCATCTAATTTAGCACTTTGTTCTTATAGCGGCCAACCAGATTTTCAAGGGAAGCCGGTATGTAAGTAGAACCTGTGTGCAACAGCATTCTCCACTTGTGGAATTCCAAAAGAGGAGTTTCCTGGTGCCTCTAAAATTCAGCACAACTGAAGGAACAATCCCACCCTCCTCTTCTCTTAGTTTCAGAATGAGGGCAAGAAGATCACACCTGCAACCACTAGAAGAGTTGAAGACACTTTGAAGTCGTGTCCCATTTGATATGTAACTGTTGCCTGCTTGTTTCTGGGTTCAATTCAAGTTGCTGGTGTCCAAGCCGTTAAGTTTAGCTTGGAAGTGAGTACCTGAAGGACAACCTTATTTCAGAAATTCCTCTCTGTATGTTCCCTTTATCCTTGGAGGCTGTACTTAAGATTCTTAGAGGCTGGCAGCTACCAGAGGCAAAGTTTAGCGGTAGTGGTGCCTGCTCTGTCAGCTGATGTTCTTTACTCTTCACTGTTTTGGGAGGCCAGTAAAAACTTGGTTATTTAAAGAGGGCTTTGGCTGAACATTTTTCCTGTTTAATTTGAAAGGGTTAAAAAAAATTATCCCTAGGTATTGTTTCCTGCTAACTATATTGTATTAATATGCTTATTTTTAATATGGTTTATAGCTTTTATTGATTTGTTAGCTGCCTTCAATTCCTTTTGGAGGTAAGATGAAACCTGGATGAAGGTATAATATTTTTAAAATAAAAATAAAGACATTGCAGAGAGACACCTCCCTTGCCCTGGGAGAAAGACAGAGGTTCTTCAGCCTTGCAAAACAGCTCAGTTTCAGAGGTACCCCAAAGAAGTGTTTCTAGGTGCTTCAAAGTCTAGCAAATGGTCAGTGATTAACCCCCACCTTGTGCTTGCCACAAGATGAAAAGTGAATATGTGGACCCTGTTCACAGATAATGGTATATTTATGCACAAGGAATTGAGAAAAAAGAGGCAAATAGCACAGCTAAGAACTCTAGGAGGGTGTCCAAGGTACAATGGGCACTGAGGAGAACAAATAAGAACTGTTTAATAAAAGATGGGGCCTTTGGGCTGATGAAGTAAGGTCAAAAGCAGCGATGTATCAATATATGACCATAGACAGATGGGAGGCAAGGTTGTAAAGAACTTTCAAAGTAAGGAAGTAGTGCCTTCAGTAAAAACAAGAGTTTTAATGAAGGGTAGCCAACATGCTGATCCATGCCTCCCATATTCCCTTAGTCACCCTGACCACTGGGAATGCTGGCTGGTGCTAATGGAAGTTGAAGTCCAACAACACATGCCTATAGCCTACATATAAACTATGTGGAGACGTGAAGGGACAGGCTTGCTTTCCATATCTTCTCAAGGATTTTGAGAAATAGTTTTAAATCTTTTCTGAAAGTTAAGTAGGATGTCAATGTCTGCTAAAAACAAAAGACAGAGAGAAACGAACTTGTATAGTTTTACTCAATTTTCAAGCTCAATTGCCTTTGCACTCCAGTCAGAGGTAGCACAATTCCACAGTTAGTCTTAAAACGATGTCTGTGTACATTAGTTAAAACACCCAATGTGTAAACATTTAAGCCTTGATCAAAAACAGTAATGCGGTTTTTATCCAGGAATCAAGTTTGCTTCCATATTTTTTTTAACAAAGCTATGGTATTATTTAGCAGAATCTACATAAACTATGCTTTTTAAATGTCAGTGTGAATTATATTCATCTATTACAGTGCCCAGGTACTGCCCCAAATAATGTAAATCTGATGTGATAAAAATCTTTAAACACCATGTAGTCTATATCCAAACTAAAATCTGTTATAATAATTAATTTGAACTACCATGGGACAATGGGAGAGGGACAAGATAGCTATTGTTTAGCACATGTATTACATGTCCCTAAAGTCAATTCCAAACTCATGTACTTAAAATAATCTCAAGGCAGAAGACCTATCAAATGCCATGGAGCAGTCATCAAGATCTATATATATATTTTACACTGCATATATTTTATGATTGTAAGGATTTCCTAGTGAAGCTTACAGCAGCAGATAATATGGTGGGTTGGAGGGTGCTCAGCTGCCCTCCGATCAGTTGTTTCGCTGCTGCTTACTAGGAGGTAGAGGGGGCAAGGGGGCAGTGAGTTGGCTGTGGTGCAAATGCACTGGTGGAGCCAATCTGGTGTCCCTGCAGTGTGCTTGCTGTGCATGAATGACACTGTTACCTTATTCCCTCTAGCTGCCTGGTAAGCAATGATGCCACTAACCAGAGGTTAGGTCAGCCCCACTGCCCCAACACCATCTGCTACTGGGTGATTGTAGTCTACAGGTGGCCTACAAAGCCCAAACTAAGATGTTATCTATGTTTTTTTGCCGTGTTTTACCTAGGTAAGGCTATCCAGTGTGTATATGTTGTGTCATCATTCATATCTGATGAAGTCCTGAAGGCATAATCATGTATATGAATCACTGTCTTTGGCCTTGGGAGAGCAAGACGAGGCAGACAGGTTGAATTTACCTGAGGGTTCCACAGTCATCCACCATCCTAACGTGGTATCATAAGTGCAATGAACTCCATGCATGTTGAGCCAAATCTGCCATCAAGGCAGGAACTAACGAGATCCAATTTATGCAGAAGCCATTGGTGGCTGGTTCAAAAATAAATGTAAGCTATAATAAATGGGTGTATGAAATAGTTTTGAAGATCGTATGCTGCCTATTCCAGTCCTAATCCATCTTCACTGTTATTTTTAAGGGAATATGTTTATAAAATACTTTATTATGAAAAGTAAGAAAATCACTTAGCTGGACTGAACTTTCAATGCTACACAAACTTACTGATGGTTCCGGCTTTTGTTCTTTTTTTAAAATTCCAGTGTCCCCTATTTACTCATTTTAAAGGTTCACTTAATATTTGAAATTTGCCACATAACCTAAATATTTTTTTATTTGAAACACCAAAACTGCAATACTTACTAGCCTTTAGAACAAATGAGACTCTTATTTTAACAGGAAAGAAAAACTACATGTGATATAATTTTGGCCTTTAAATATATACTCTAATCTATTTTACTAAAAGGGGTGGTTTTTTTATTTTGTTTTGTTTTTAAATAACTTTGTTGGCTTTCAGCACAGAGCCAGGTTTTATTAGGAAACAAGCAAATGATACCCTAAAAATCGATAACCCCTGATCTTATTGAAATAATTAGAGAAAGTTTAATATCCCACAAGGCATAGAGAGTAAAAAAAGATGGAGCAGCACAGAGAAATAATGGAGTAATGAAAACAGACAGAAGTAGGCCATTCATCCTACCTTACTTCATGCATAAAAGTCACTGTCGAAAGTATGAAAATTTTAAAATGATTGCTTGGCTAAAATATATTTCAGCTCACTCTGTTTCATTGGGCCAAATGTATAAAATCCTTGCAACATCCTAAAAAGTGGGGGTAAATATGTTTAGAAAAACATATTATAATATTAGGGTGATAACAACTAAGTCATATTTAGGGTTCATTTCAATAGGTGCACTCTGAATATGACAACCTGATATCACTCTTGCTTTATATATATGGTTAAGTTTTTGCAAGCGACAAAATAATTAAAATCTAAAGACATGATTGTGCTGCTGAGAAGGGAAGAGGAATCAAAAAAGTCTTTAGCCTTTTCTTGCTATTTTCCCACCCCCCAACTTTCCCAGGAGTCTTTGGCAGGAGGAGAAAGCCCTGCTGCATGGAGGTTTACAGCAGGAAGAGGTAAACATATCCATACAGGAAGCCCCCTTGCCTTCATCTGCTGCCCCCACCAAAATACAGTCTCCAATAGTTCTGACAGCTTTAAGCACCTTCTCAACACCATAAACCGCATAGACAGTCACAGACTGTCATGTATGCTTCCATTCTCATTGCTTGCCTAACCCTTTGAGAAGGAGCGGCACATAAACATACATACATTCATTTATTTCATTTAGGTTCTACCTTTCCTCCCAGCAGCTCAAGGTGGCAAACCTAGTTTCTCTTCCCTCTCCATTTAATCCTTGCAACAACTCTGTGAGGTAGGTTAGACTGAGAGACTGTGAGTGGCCCAAGGTCACCCAGCGAGCTTCACAGTCAAGTGGGGACTAGAACCCTTGTCTCCCAGGTCTTAGTCTGACACTCTGCACTATACCACACTGGCTTTCACACACATAATTTTAGATTTAGGATCCCTAACAACATAGGCTGAACTGCCTGATTGCCAAAACAACCCATTCTTATTGAGAGTTAAGTATTCAGCATAGTAAGGCAACCCATTAGCTCCCGATTTAGAATACATGGTTGACCCTCAGTTAAGCCTACATGCTTTAGGGTAATGCACTTTCCAGCAAAGATGGGCTGGATCTAGACACATCAAAGAACCGTTTCAGTTTGTTAAACACGTTTGTTAAACTTTGCATGAGAAATTGGATTAGCAAAAATGGGACTCCACAGCGCCATTTAGTGTCACAGTGTTATAATGCATATATATATATATATATATATATATATATACTTTTTCTTTGCCAGTGTAGCTGAGTCCAGGAAGTGAAAATCAATGAAACTTCTTCACTAGACCCAGATCTGGAATCTGCTGTCATCATAACGCATGTATAGATAAAGTTCAAGTCGCTTTAGCCCTATGTTTGAGAACTTAAAACATCATTGATCCCTTTGAGATCTTCAATGGTACATTCTATGTCTTGAACTTTGTCATTTTAGCATATTAGAAGAATTGTCATGAATCTAAAACACTGATGTCCAGAAACAAATCTCCCATAAATAAACATCAAATGCCAACAGAGAAGATCATCACAATGTAAAGTACACATTTACCAAAAACATTTATTAGAAGGATCTCTCAAAGATAAGAATACAGTTATATGCTTTCCTTCATAATCAGATGCTTGTATCATCCAACAGTAGCTCAAAAAATATGCAGCTGTAGATTTAGTAGTAACATCTAGTTAGTTATATGTTTCTGCAGCATTAATGTATTATCTCCAACTGCAACCTCTGTCCAACAAGTCCAATGCATCAGAATCTTTTAGACATCTTCTACGAACCCATGAATCCATAGAGCTCTGTTTTTAATCATACACTCTCTCAACACATTCTGTAGGAGAATTTTAGTCCCATTATTTTGACCACACAGGGAAATAAGAAAGCAGGAGACAAGGTTTGATGAACTCGGTCAAATTTATTTAACCTATTTAACAGCTGTGTGTGCCCCCCCCCAAAAAAACTAATTAAATCTGCCACCCAATCAATACAGAGTAGGTAGAAAAACACACTAGCAAGACCAATCAGCTGGTAGCCAAAAATTCCTACTTGGACTCCAACAGCAACTAACAATGCCTATACGTGGGTAGGGTGGGTGCTCAAAGACAGGTTGATGCAGAGGCAGGGCAGACTTAAACCGCTTCATGCTTCCTCTGCCTAACATCTGCACAGTGTGAATTTGCACGGAAGCTCAACACCTAGTCACCTATTCCCCAGGACCACAAAGGCCACTCACCACCACAGCTGGTTTACAGACGCCTTCTATCAACTCAAGTACTCTACACTCTCTCAACATGTATGCTATTAGAGATTTTTAGTCCCATTCTTTACTGTGTTGGAATCCACCCAAGCTAATAGCTTCCTAAGCACTCACATCTAAATCCCAAAGCTGAAATAAAATTAAAGATACTCTGCCAACTTCAAAGATGTCTTGAAGAGAGTAGGCCATAATCCTACTACTTTTGATGCTATGAACTCATAGTATCAAAGAGGTTATTTTGTGACAAACAACTTCAACAAGACAGGGTCAAGTAATTTGGTGTCTGGGCTTATTTTGTGAGGAATTATGTACCTGCACACTGAAAGCTATTCATATAGTTTCAACATGCTTTTCTGGGCAACCAGATCTTCCTTTTGTACATCGCTCCTAGTATCTGACACAGGATCCGTCACACAAATACAGTGGTATCTCGGGTTAAGTACTTAATTCGTTCCGGAGGTTGGTACTTAACCTGAAACTGTTCTTAACCTGAAGTACCACTTTAGCTAATGGGGCCTCCTGCTGCTGCCGTGCCACCGGAGCACAATTTCTGTTCTCATCCTGAAGCAAAGTTCTTAACCTGAAGCACTATTTTTGGGTTAGCGGAGTCTGTAACCTGAAGCGTATGTAACCTGAAGCGTATTTAATCCAAGGAACCACCGTATAAGAACCACTATAATAAACCAAGATCAAAGGTCCATTTAAAACAGTGAAGTTTCTCCAAAACTGTCAGCTATTTCAGCAGAAGTGTTGAATTAAACATTTATGGAGTCAACCCCACAAAAGTATCAATTCTATGGCACAATTTATAGGTTATTTAGCATCTGATATGTGGGAGGTAAAGATGGAGAACAACTGTATTTGTCACATGATGCACATGGTTCTAGTTTATAGGTGTAACTTTTATAGCATGGGACATGAAACAAGAGTGACTTAATACCCACAAGCAACTCACTGTTAAAATCAACATTTTGAGAAGTAAATGAAGAGCATATGTACATTTCTGACCAATGTGGCCAACAAGGATCTTTAATAAGCATAAAGACTTTTTAAATTGATGGTTTTATTTATAGTTTTAAATATCATATTAATTTTTTTAAACAATGTTACCTTTTATCTGTGTGCTTTAATGAATCTTTTGGATTGCCCTTTGTAAACAGCTTAGAGATCTTCTGCCTAGTAAGTAGTATGTATGTTTTGCAAAACATTCAGTAATTTGAATACTTCCTTCATAGATCCGTTGTTATTCTTACCTCTGCTGATTCTCTTCGAAAAAGAAACTGTAATTTACAGTTTCTTCTTTGAAACTGTTTCCAAAGAAAAAACTGTAATTTACACAACACTTGCCTAATTCAGTTACTTTCTTTTTTTATTTGTAAAGAAACAGGAGATTTGCTTTAAAACTAAGAGCAAGATCTGACTGACACCCACACACATGCTTCTTTAGAGGTTAAAGGTCATTTCCAATTGAAAGCAAGGATTAAAAAATACTGAAAGGGTGTTCGAGTGCACTGCCTTTCTTGGAGTTTAGGAAACAAGCCTAAGAAATAGTTCCACAGGTAATGGCCAACATACGTCTTTAAAGATCAGTCTAAATAACATGAATTTGACCTGGAAGTAACAATGTCAGTGAAGTTTTTGAAGAACTGGGGTAACCTGTTCCCTATGGCTAATGCTTCCTAACAAGATTAGAGACTCGGTTTTACCATATGTGCTTTTCCAAGCTATCTTCCAAGATAGCTACAACTGAAATGCACTGCAATAATCAAAACAGAAAGTCAAGGTGGAATAAATTACAGGAATCAAGTTGATGTATTAAAGAACAGACAGACCACCAAACAAATCACTTGTGTCTCTGTGCTGGGTAACCTGTAGTCACTCAGTGCAATTATATTTGCTGAAGTTAACAATAAACATACATTAATTTTAAAGGTTTCTCATTGCTTCCTGTGATTTAAATGGAAATGGGATGGCCACCTAAACTACATTAAATGCAATGCTGTGATCACTCTATACAGTGGTACTTCGGGTTACAGACACTTCGGGTTACAAGCTCCACTAACCAGGAAGTGGTTGCTCCAGGTTAAGAACTTTGCCCCAGGATAAGAATGGAATTTGCACGCCAGTGGTGCAGCGGCAGCAGGAAGCCCCATTAATGAAAACGTGCCTCAAGTTAAGAACCGTTTCAGGTTAAGAACGGACCTCTGGAACGAATTAAGTTCTTAACCCGAGGTACAACTGTATATGATATCTGCCAGAAATTTCAGTAACCAGTGTCTGATCATTTCTATGGTCAGCAAATTTATCACCTATAACCTTTTTAAAGGGTCTGAGTTTGTGAACAGTGCTAGGATTCAAAACCAAACAAGGATGATACAATTTACCATGCTATAAGAACTTGCAGAGCACACAGAAAGAACTAGAATAAACAATACAACTTTGCATCTGCAGTCCCTAATTTTAACAATAAGCTCTTTGTAATAACTGTTTCATTTTAAGATAATCACAGATACTATTGACTGTGCATTAAAAGCTGTTCACGAAATAAATGTTCTAATTACATCTTTCAACAAATGTGAAGATAAGCAAATCACCAGGCATTACAAAGAAAACGGGGGGGGGGGGGAATTCTCACAGTTAGGCAGCTGTTCATAACCATGGTTTGGAACAGTGAATCTTTGTCTTTTAGTGGAGACATTGTACGTTATAGCGTTTATTTTAATCAAGTTCTTCAATTCTATTAGACAAATACAAGATACAGACAATGACACATATTTTGGCAGTCATTCTGCTATGAAATGCTTGATCAGGCAACCCCCACCTACATCCATCCACATGTGTTGGCAGGCTACAATATTGTCCCTGATACCCTAGTTTTAAGTGGCAGGCCCATTTTAATATGGAATGTTAATACTATACATGCAAAGTACAGGGTGAATCATAATGAAGTACAGTGGTACCTCTAGTTGCGGACTTAATCCGTTTCGGGGTGCCATTCGCACCCCAAAAAGTCCGCAACTAGAGCTCCTCTTCTGCGCATGTGCACGGCATGACTGAGCTCTTCTCTGCATGTGTGCAGATCACTTCCGTGCATGCGTGGGTGGCGAACCCAGAAGTAACCACTTCCGTGTTTGCCACATTCATCAGCTGAAAGTCCGTAACAAGAGCGGACCGCAACACGAGGTATGACTGTGTACAGTTTCCATTGATAGTGAATGGAAACTGTATACTTCATTATGAATCAGCCTGTACATTATGAGGAGGTGTGTTCCTGGATGCACTGTACCATATGGCTTTCTTAACCATCCACACTGGCTCTTGGTGGTCTCTTGTCAGTCCATATTCTTAGGAGAATTTCTACATGCATGGTTGCTACAAATTAAAGCTTATATGTGTAAAGAGCCTCCAGAGATCAAATGCCATAGGCACATTCTTCTTCTGAACAGGCATCATTTGAAACATAATATTTTTCAATGGGAGACAACTTCAATTTTCAGCTGCATGTCATCAGGAGCTGAAGTAATTTAGTTATGAATAGGCTCGTGAGAATCAGTTCTTACATTAAATGATGAATTGTCTATGAATGAACTTCAGTTCGTAATCGTCAACAGATTCATCCTTAGATAAATTTTGCCTTTTCTTTTCCAGAAGGAAAGCTAGAATAAGTGGGATCCCTAGTTACAGATTATGGTGCAATAGCAGAGAACATACTCTGGTTGCATATTACCGTAGCTTCCATAAATAATACTGTAGTTAAAATAACTTTAATAATCAGTAAGTTGAAATTTAAATAATAATTAGTAAAAAAAAGCTGTCTCAATTATTTTTTATAATATAAATCTGTACTACTATAATTAACCCCCCATGGCTTTCAAGTGAAAAACCACAGGCCAATCCAAGCACAGTAGTGCCTGAATATTAAGTTGCAACCACTGACCCTTTTAAAGGTCCTTTTAGTGAATTGTTTTGAAGTGTCTGTCAATGTGGGATTTTGGTACTTAGGCCGCTGTGGATATTTTTGAATTTTAAAGTGGTTCTGGGTTTCTGTATTGCTGGTTTTTTGTCCTCATGTATTTGTTTATCCCATAGATACTTTAGCCTGCACATGCTGTAGACCAAGGTTGCAGCTTAATACAGGCTAAACTAACAGACTTGTTTAACACTTAATAGTGAGGAAAGGGCAGGCACTGTTAGAAGAAGCCAAAAAAGGACAGGGGTTTCTCCTCTTCTACTAACTGAAGGGAAAGCTAGCCAATATAGAGAAAACCAATTGGTTTTAATTGTAGAATCGGAGCTAGTGCCCAAATATCCAAGCAAGCCACAAGGGTCATTATTCACATGTCATCCCCATTCACATATAAAGCAAATGGCTTACTTCTTCCATTCAATGAACATTTGGCAGAGAGTTACTGATGGTTCTTGCCTGCCTCTTGCACTTTACATCCCCCTCCATCCCTCCATCCCTTGCCCCAGGTTCTTTTTTTCCCCTGCCTGATGAAAAAATACCTCAAGCAACAGGTTGAGGTGAACTATGTAGATGTGGACCACAAGTTAGATCAGCCAATAGCCACCTATTATTTGCTCACAGTCAGTCAGTTTATTTTATTCCAGTTTACAAACCTTCCTTAATGGTTAGGTGTATTGAATTTATGTATTGCTTCCCACAAAAAGGGGTCCTGATGCAATTTAAAACAAGAATAAAATCCAATAATAAAAATACCAGTAAATCATCCATATGAAACCACAAATACAACTGTGCTGGTGGCAGTGTACCTTTCTAATTTCATTATGGTGTCATTTATTTAATAGGGCAGGAATGGGGGCTGCTTTATTTTATTTATTTTATTTTATTTATTAAATTTCTATACCCTTGTCCCCCCACCCCAAAAAAGTGTTTGATCATTTCACAACAGTCAACTAATTCATTTTTTTTGTAACTAATATAGGTATCGAAAGATAAAAGTATTTGTTTTTAGACTTCTAGTAAAGTTAACACTTAAAAAAAATAGTTTTTGGGAAAAAATGGCAGTATATATTTTTGACCAGCCCTAGAGGGAAAGCATGGGAAGCCCCATGCTCTTGCAGCAGCTGAATAGCAGCAACAACCACGCTTCTGCTTTTGGACATCTTATTCAACAACCAGTCTAGTCTTCATTGTAAGACAAACCTGTCTTAGATCACACACTCTAGCAAAAAATCAGGCTCTTTACAAACCCAAGGTGGGAAAAGGATCTAAAGAGTCCCTATTATTTCAATCCAACTAACCATGAGCAATAGCCAAGCTTCGTTCTCGGCTAAAGTTGGAGGTTACTGAGGAGAGTTTAGCCATGAGCCCAGGTTCAGTTGGCATGCAGTGCAGCAGTAAAGGAAACTGGGGCTATGAGCAAAGTGGCTATGAGTTTCTGTCTCTGGGAGCCACACATTTACACAGTCTTGGCAAGCCATAGTGTGGCTTACAGTGCCATGCCAACCAGGCCATTATCTCAGTTATGAAATAGTAATTGGGTTAGATAAAGTGAAGCAACAGAATTAATAGGTTGGACACATTCAACAAAGTTATGCTGATGCCAAATTCAACTAACAGCAGCATACATCAGAGGAAGAGGAACCAGTTTCTTCCTCAGTTGCCAGGCCCCTGTTTTTAGGTACCAATGGGTACTGGGTTGCTGGAGATTGGCACCCTTGCTCCTCACATGTTTAATAGCTTGCAAAAAAGAAAAAGCACAGAAAAATCATTCTCAGCTAGAGAGAAGACATAACCTGAACTTACTTGAATGACCTCATACTGATTCTGATGAATTGCAAAACAGGAAATAGAACTGTTCACAGATAAGATGACCCATAACAAGTGTATGTTAACTTATTAAACAGCTGGTTAGATTTTCTACAGCTCACAGTCTGTGTTTAGCTGGGCAAGGTATCTGTAAAATTGCTGGAAAAGCCCCCCTCCCAGCTTTATAAATGATGCATGCAAAGAACAGTTTCCTTGCATAATCATAATATTGCATATTTTGTGCCCAAAGCTATTTTCAAAATACAGACAGAAAATGAAATGTGTTCATGATAAGGAATTTCTATGGACAACTCCGCAAGTAATAGAAATGTTAGACTACAATGTGAAAGAAAGATACTACTTTAGGACAAATGTTAGCTCCCCTCATTTCCATTTTACACAAATGAAGGGCAGAAAAAGACCCTTTATCTGCACAGTGCTCAGATAGCTTGCTAAAACAATAATATTTTTCATCCTGCTAATAGAGTAACATGATCTATGTGACTGCATGTTAAATATATTTAGTTGGTCAGTGGTATTTCTTATGGCTACTTGCCAAGGTTAAGCTGTGTAACTATATCAACCAACATTTGCTTATTCCCCACCCCCATCCCATCCCTTGTACTGAGGGATGAAAATTAATTTACTAATGTAAGTTCAACAATGTTAAGAGAACTTGGCTACACATATATGGTCATACACTTAAAAGAAATGATAGATACGTTGTATGCACAATTTCCTGAGTTATCACTTGTATGCAATTTGATAAGCAAACAGTATCGTAGCAAACCCTGAACTTTACAAAGATGTGAGACTCTGAAATAAAGCTTTAGAGATGATCTTTTTTTATTATCACTAAACAAATAGATAATGGCTTGTTTTTGGCAGGGATTCTTTAAAGCTAAAGTACTCTCCCCCTTAGGGAGCTGTACTGTCATTTGTTTTTATTTTCAACATGAAAACAAACTGCATTGTAACTCCTAAGGGTGAAAATGACTTCAGTGTAATTTTCTGCTGCCCCCCTGCACTCACACCTAGCCAGTTTTTTAGTAAAACAGACCATGGATACAGAGTTCCTCTCCTCCTCTGCCCCCCTCCCCACTTTCCATTGCCACAAAATGTATTCACGAGCTGTACAGTAATTAACAGCTCTTGACTGGAAAACTGCCAACATGTACAACGTGACACTCTCTCTTTGAACACTAACAAAGTACATAAGTAATTTATGTTGGATTAAATATCCCTAACAGGGACCCTTAAGTAACCCAATCACTTTAAACAGGCTCCACATGTATGCTCCTGTACATGAAAATGTCAGACAGTGATAACCCACTAATAGCACAATTCTAACTAAATTCCAGCCATTAGCATTTTATGTCATCAATCCTCATTAAATGTGGAACAGAGGGGTGGGGAAAAAGAAAGAAAGATACTGATATTTCCTAGTTTTGCAGCTAACATGGAAGAGAAATAGACAAAATGTAGACAGGTGTTTTCTCCCCTCCCTCCATTTTCCCCTAAAAAGGGGGAGGATTAACATTTTTTTTTTAAAATGTAGTTGCAATTTTCTGTTAGTACCTTTGTTTGCATTGAAAGAGGGACAACAAAGAGGTAAGGGCTACAAGGACCTTGATGGAATCCAGCCAAGAGTGGAAGAAAAGACGGGTATTTCAGCCATTGTGTTCCTTGCTAAAGCACTGTGCCAACTCATCTTCCAACCCGTTATATGAAATTTAATTTAACCTGCTATGCAATTAATTCAGATGTTCAGCCTATTTTTCTCATGGCAGAATCCCTCACACAATGCCTTATTTAAATATTAATCAGTCTTCTTTCAATTAGGACTAATTTGCTTCACAGGGTTTCTCTCATCTTCTGATTGCAGGAAAATGGAGGTAACTTGCAACGTTTGAGGATAATTAACATGGTATTTTTATAATACTGATACATCAAACGGGACCTTAATGAACCCCGCTGATTCCATTTAGTAAAGCATGCCTCAAAGTTATAATCAAGAGGAAAGCCACTGCCATCTGCTTAAATTGTTGCTCCTTTAGTATTTTAAACACAGAATAGTTATTTCTCTAAATTGTCTATTGTAGGGGTCTTGCAAAGTCATTTTGTCATGCAAACTAATTGTACAGCATTTTAATTTGAACCTTTTATAACACATTTACAAACAGTGACATTCTACATTGCAGAGACCCTCCTTAATTAAACACTGACAACTGTGGCTATGTGTAATGTCTGTTAATGTTCATTTTAAAAACATGCTGTGCAGTTGTTGCAAAGGCAATACAGGGAAATGTTACTCCATTCTAATGAACATAATATTTCATGTTACAACTGTATAGTGCTTGGAGGATGCAATTTTAATAACATCTATTTCTATCCTGTGCAAAGCAAAGGGCATATGTTGTGTCTTTGTTAGTTGCTAAGAGTTAACATTACACATGACCAGTTGCTCACTAAATGTTCCATCTGCTATGAAGAAGGTCAGAGTTCACCATTCTAGTGTTTAGAATCAATCCAGTGTTCCTAGGTAACCTATAGTTAAAATCCATGCGACCGAAGATAGCAGGCTCTGCCTCCATCCCAAAAGGGGGGGAAACTCAGGATGAAGAAACTTGCATAAAGCATACGACTGGAAATTCTACAAACATCTGTAGATAATTCCAGAAAAATATGATATGCAATTTCAGCTTAGATAGATAGATAGATATAGTATATATACAGTAATAGAATTATGGATCAATGGTAGAAATTATTCAATCATATTATTCTGCTACCTCTTTGAAATGAGTACTCAAGTTATTAATGTGAAGCTACGGAAACAAAAACATGTCGAAAAATGCCTGCATAAAAGAATAACGTAGAATGGTTTAAATAAAGAAAAAGAAACTTTTTCACCATGTGCTACACAAGTTCCTGGAGCATAATCTTTCAAACAGATAAAAGACTAATGTGGCTGCAGGGATGACTTGGTTTCTCAGCTTTCCACTGGAGGGATATATGGCTATGGGCAGCAGATGGCACACCTGGTAAAGGATATATTCCAACAATCTTGCTAATGTAAAATGGTCCAAAGGGGATAATTTCAGTCAATTTAAGTCAAATAGTATGTAAATGCACAACAGATACCCTCTGGATTGGGAAATAACTGATGGCAGGAGTAGCACAAGTTCAGTCTATCAAGTGAACTGCACTTATGTGAATAATGTAACATGTGAACTCAGCAGCTGTGACTCTTAGCGCATTGGCCTCAAACATCTAGAGGCAAATTGAAACAAGGATGGGTAGATGCCTTGTATAAATAATTTAATCCAAATCATTCCTTTAAAAACATACTCTTCCCTAGCAAAAGCCTCCATTTTCTGCACTGTACCTTAAATATGAGGGACCTGCTACCATTCTATTTGTATGGACACAAAACTGAAGATTCCTTAATTTCTGGTCAATCAAGCCAAGCCTGGACACCCGCCAAGGTCCCAAGGGACCTGAGGGGCCCCACACTGGCACAACTCCTGCCAGACCCTGGGATGCTTTTAAGGGGCAGGTGATGGTGCTGGTTTTAAATGTAATAATAACAACAACAACAACAACAACAACAATTTATTATTTATACCCCGCCCATCTGGCTAGGTTTCCCCAGCCACTCTGGGCGGCTTCCAACTGAATATTAAAAACAGTACAGCATCAGACATTAAAAACTTCCCTAAAGAGGGCTGCCTTCAGTTGTCTTTTAAAAGTAAAATAGTTGTTTATTGCTTTGACATCTGCTGGGAGGGCGTTCCACAGGGCAGGCGCCACTACCGAGAAGGCCCTCTGCCTGGTTCCCTGTAACCTTACTTCTCGCAATGAGGGAACCGCCAGAAGGCCCTCGGCGCTGGATCTCAGTGTCCGGGCTGAACGATGGGGGTGGAGACGCTCCTTCAGGTATACAGGACCAAGGCTGTTTAGGGCTTTAAAGGTCAGCACCAACACTTTGAATTGTGCTCGGAAATGGAAGTGAAGTGAAGCTCCTATCGGTGGTGGCCTCCCAACATACTGAGTTACCCAAAATGTGAAGATCTAGCCCTTACATCTATGAAATTTATTGGTTTCGTAAATCTATAGTCCAGCTAAGGGCTCATCATGAGCACCATGTCATGCCACAACCCCAAAGTCCGGTGCAGTCCTCATTCAAGCACAAAAGTTTTGCTACCTGTGATAATAATGGATGGAAAACGATTATTTGTAAGTCATTCTGCATATTAAAATAATAGTTTGTTTGGAACCAAGAGATCCAGTTTAACTTCCGAAGCTGATATAATAACTTAATGAACACAGTTACAGAAGTAATTATTGTAATGGAGCCGGGTAAGTGAGAATGCAGCATCACCACTTATTTCACAGTATGGTTGATTATTAGTATAATATATTTATTTAAACCCTGCCTTTTCCCCTGACAGGACTCAAGGTGGCTGACAGATTAAAAACAAACCAAAAAAGAGAAAACTATCATTGAAAACCAATTAAACATTGATAGAATTAAAACGATATACATCTATTAAAACCATACAAATAATTACAATAAGATGTCAATGATTTCATCTCTTGGGGTGTTATTGCCTAATCCTCCTCCAAATAAATAAACTTTCTTTACAATCCAACCAAATAAGCTAAGCATAGGAAGATGCGGGTTGCATTAGCAGGCAAGGCTAAGGGTTAAACTGCCCATTATTTTGTAATATTCCAAGGCCTCTTTATTGTGACCAGCCAAGTACCATAAAATACTGAGTCCAACGGAACTTTTCATCAAGTTGGATGTTAGACAGCGCAGAGGTTGAGGGGGGAAAGCAGGCTGGTTACTGAAGAAATAATGTCTGCACTGATTAAAAATGCACTTTTGTTATATAGTCTTACAAAGGGGCATGGCTAAGGGTACCTGGCTATGGGGTTGTCAGGAAGAATGCCTGCACTTCAGAATTTGCCACTATGCCACAAGCTTGTACTAAGCCCAAGCAAGAAATTGCAGTTATGGATGCAGTGTACCTTTCTATCATCTTTGTTTAGTCATAAACACACATGATATATATGTTATGCTCTCATCCTTAAACTCCTTCTGCCCCACAAATCTTTTTCTGTATAATATTTTTTGCTGAACCACAGTACTTAACTTTTAATGTCCTAAAGAGCACTCTTAATGTATCATTATTCATGAACTTGCATAACTTACATTTATGAGCACCTAGTGAAAGGAGGTAGACTTGGTAAATTGTGTGTTTCAGTTTCTGGCTTTAGGCATGTAAGAAACATGCTTTAATTGTGATGGAGAAGCATACCCACCCGCAAGGCACCAGAAAGCAAAACAAATAACAAAAACACCCTAATAATGTTATAAGCAGCTCATCAAAATGGTCATCACAGCCACCAATCATGTGTGAAGGAAAACAATTCTGCAGAAACTGTGAATAATTAACACATTTTGAAATAAGCAGCTTATGCCAATCACTCACATTTGGCAGCCAAGAAGTGTAGCTTATGTTTGATAGCTGCAACATTTGCCTTCCAATAAACCTGCCCCATTTCAACAGTACATGTAACAGATATTTGGGGAACAGAAAAAAAATGTTTCCAATCTTCATAGCGCCCTCCCCATCTATAGCAATATATATATATATATCTTACATGGTCACTGGCCGTTTAAATGAACAAAAGTGCAGGATTTCCTATGTACCTTGAGCATTGTGAGAAAGAAAGAACGCTGGCATAGAAAGCTATTTCAGTATGTAGATAACAATAGTTCTCCATTTTAAAGAAAGACACAAGTCTACTAGCAGGAATGATTCTGAAACGGACAATGTCAGTTAACACCAATCTGTAAGATCAGGCCATAAAGCTATTTTTCGTAAGTGTAATGAGGCAGATAAAAACAGGATAATGCCCAGTGAAATAAAATGGAGAAATGGTATAAACAATTAAGAAGAAGGGTTGGAGTGTTAAAACTGCAATTTTTAAAACAGTGTATATCTTATACTTGTGGGAGGCAAGGCAAACAGACATTATCAAAATACTATTCTTTATCTTCTCTGGGTTGCTGACCTACTGATGACCCTTGGGAAGTTCTAAAGCTCTTTTGTTAAGGTGGGAATACATTCTATTTGTTGAAAATTCTTTTTGTTCCTTTATACTCTGGGTTGTTTTACTGTTTCTTTTGACTCACTAGATATATACACACGTCTTGTGCAACATTACAGTAATTTAATGTGAAATAAACATGGTGTAACCAAGGGCATGTCTTAATAGTTAGGCATTTCCAAAAATATAGTATGCATAGGATGAATTTATTATTACTTTACTTTAGTTCTGTAACTACATTTTTAGAACTTTAATTTTTTTTAAAAATGATGAAAATGTGGTACTTAAAAGAATGTGTAAATGATTCTGCTTAACCCCAAAGTATTTAAAAGAATGTATAAATGATTCTGCTTAACCCCACAATGCTGATGGATGGGGTGCCCAGCAAAAAAACAAAATGCATTTCCCCCAACACCTTCCAACCTGACCAGCACAAGCAGAAGGGCTCTGGGTGCTGTGTGTTGGCATCCTTCGGGGGTCGAGAAGCCAGCTGGCTAGCCCCCAGCTGGATCATGCCCTTCCAGTCATGACGAACCCCCAATCTCTGGTGCAACGTAAATCAGCGACTCAGACTTCAAAGCCTGAGCACACTATATCAGCAGAGCATACTGCGCAAACAGAAATGGCGTGAGGCTTGTGGAAGCATACTAACAAACTACAGATTTATTAAGCATAAATCAGGACAAAGAAAACATGTCTCTCTTTCGTCTCCTCAGAGAGAGAGTCAAAAGCAAAAGCTAAAGTTCCCAGCAAACTGTGTTGGAATGTAAACAAACATGTGACACGTAACAATCCTCCTTAAGGTGGAATGGAAATTCCAACACTGTGGTGGATCCAACACTCTGTAACACACCACTAATTCCAGTTGTAGATTTGGACTACCTCACCCCCAAAACAGGCCCACAGCCTATGGTCATTATGAACAGGACAAGCCTGTTTTCTGAAAAGTGGGCAAATTAAATTTTGTAGCAAGACCACTTTTTCACCCCAGCTATACCACTGTATCTCTGACCCCAGCCATCAGCTAAGACCTATGTTCCCCCAGTGCTATAAAGTCTCCCAGCCATCCTTGTGAAATGATGGTACTTCTGGGAGTAACATGCTCTGATTTACCACCATTAGGTAGGTTTCTAGGTAACACCTACCGTATACAGGCACCTGAGCAACCAGACCTTTGACTGATTAACATCTTATTTATACCCCTTTAAAAATTTGTTAGGAGGAGAAGGAAGAAGGGGAGAAGGGAGGTTTATTGGTTTGTGGGTTTTGTTTTTATTGTGTATTTTGTGTTGTGAAATACCCTGAGATCTACAGATGAAGGGAGGCATACAAATTTAATAAATAAGCTTGGCAGACTTCACCACAAAACAAAAGGCATGCCTAAATCTTCACGGGTCCAATAACTTAAATCTTTGAAACAGATACTGACTTCAAGGTCAGAAAAATAGATGGACTATGGCAGACCTGAGAGTGAACTATTGGAACTGCATTTGTCTTTTCCTGATAGCAAGAGCCTGAGCCAAAGGTTCCAATGACATTCAGCACCTTAATCTCTTGATTCTCAGAAGTCAATGGCAGTCCCAAGGAACCACCCTGTCATATTCAACTGGCCTTTCCACTTTGACAGAGACTCCTGTGCCCAAACACACTGCATCCTGAGATGTTAACATTAGAACCTGATAGGAAATATTTGACAAGAAGATGCCCTGAACATAGAAACACGTACTTCACCACAGAATGGATTACGTAGCAGGATTTGAGCAAAAAAAAATGTGGATTGTTAACATAGGTGTAATGAAAAGCTAATAAACTGCCATTGTCAGGACTTTCATATTTTAGCAAAGATTCATAATTATTAATATTTTGTTTACTTATTATTTATTAAATTTGTATACTGCCCTTTCTACATAGATCTCAGGGCGAATCACAGAATAATCAAATCCGAACACTGAAATGCTGTATGTATTTAATAATATATGTGTTTATCTCCATTTTTTTCACACAGAAAACCTACTTTTATAAACCATGGATCCTCAGCACAATCTCAGAATGTTTATGCTCTTAAACAGATTTTAATCAACATTTATATGGATTGGAATTCAATAACACTGACCACAAATCTGCAAAAAGATTTGCCATTTTTCATAAGTGATGGCAGTTATTCAAAAAATCCCAGCTGTTAGGAAACATGTTGCCCCAAAAGGAAAGCAAATGATTTTATATATTTACACACAGGGAGAGTATGATGTTAAATACGGTAGTTCTTAACAACTGTTACTCTAGCGATGCCATGAGATTATGTACTCACATGGAGAATCAATGGTAATTAAGTAGCTGATCAATGACAGTAACTTGTTAAAGTGTAAAAGTCTAAAAATGCTAATCCAGTTCCTAAGTAAAATGGGGGGAAATCCAACAGGTTTACTAAAAACTGTAAACCTTTCCAGATAAATGTTTTAAAGGGTATTTGCATTTGTCATACATACTAGATACGCTAAGAAATATATGCTAAGAAATATAAAAGGCATTTTTGTAGATGAGTCCTTCTACAAGATGTGCCCTTGAACATCTACATTTGTAGGGAAAGAAAACCACTTTATCTTGAGTAAAATAACTGAAAAGAAACAGATTAAGAGCCAGGCAATTCTAGAATTAACTGCAAGTAACAGCAGAATAGAGCTCACCTGGGAACCAGGTACCATAATCTACAAATTACTTTAGATATCAATAACTTCTGTAGTGTTTCAACAGTAGACTGAAACAGTTTAGGAAAAATTCTATTGCATCTCAAGATGAAGTTGATAAGTATCTCTTACACATTTCCTCAATATATTCTTAGTCTGTTGCCAAATAATTCCTGGATGTATTTTAGCATCATAATATTTCCTACAGATCTTTTCCATGCTTCTTTTGTACCCTTCCCAGAAATAAGGAAAGGTAATATAGGAAGTTATTTATTTATTTATTTATTTATTTATTTAAAATACATTTAATAAAATATTTTTTAAATAAATAAATAAATAAATAATTTACACTTACCTACATATTTGAGAGGCCCATTTAACATCTACAGAGGACTTCTTGGTAGTGCCCGTATTGTAGTTTAACCTTAACAACACAATGACTATTCAAAAAGTAGGTACAGGATTGCAGCCTAAAGGGTGGCATGAAAAGTACTTGTAACTTATCTTGATCTTCAAATATTTCAAGCAAACTGCCTTGGTGCCCAGTTTCATTGCTTTGGTCACAACATACTAATAGATTCAGAAGAACCAAACATGCAACTCACAGTCATAGCGGATTGTCTGTGTTGGGAAAACAGCCAAGGTAACCGGAAAACAGAAGCACACCACTTTAACATCTTTTTTAAAAAAATGTTTTCCCCTGGATTCCAAATGCACATGTGTGAAAACAACAATGTAGTATGCACTGTTTAAAACCTGTTGCTAACATCAACCTCTACAGATACACACACTTACACAATATAATCTGGTTTTAGTCACTTCTCAATGTAAGAGCAGTGTTTGCAAATCCTCTTTTATTACACTTAATTTATGGGGAGTAAATGATCACTTGGCATTCATTTGTACCCATTCTTAAGAAACCCTTCATGCTCCTGTACTGTCAGACTGGGCAGGTTGGTCTAAGAAATGCAACTGACCTTCACTGCCAAGGAAAAACATAATCCGTTAACCATTCTGGAAAAGTAGGTTCAATAGTAGCATAGTTTATTATGTTCAAGATCATTATTATTTATTAAACTTGTTAGTTGCTTGTTACACAAAATATGTCCAAGAGACTTACATAATTTTATTTTAAGGATTGTGTATCTCAGACTACTTTACAGAAGAATCATTGCATCAAACAACTAGTTTGCTTGTAGGTTATGGAGGACAGGAAGCAATCTGTGAGTGTAATGATAAAAGGAACATGACCATGTATGTAGATGGATTAACTTTTACAGTCAGTATTCATGGCTGAAAAACTTTTGGCCGAGAATAAGGTGCACAAAGCCGAGCTTAACAAATAATATGAACAGTATCTAATAGCGTAGCTTCTTATTTATCTTGATCAAAAACTTCTCTAGCTCTGCTGCATAAATGTCAGAAAGTGCTCTGGTTGTGAACAATATTGCCAGAACACTTAAAGCATAAAACATAGAATTGTAGAGTTGGAAGGGACCCCAAGGGTCATCTAGTTCAACCCCCCGCAATGCAGGAATCTCAACTAAAGCATCCATGGCAGACGGCCATTCAATCACCACTTAAAAACTTCCAAGGAAGGAGAGCTACCACCTTCAGAGGGAGTCTGTTCCACTGTCAAATAGCTCTTACTATTAGAAAATTCATCCTGATGTTTAGCTGGTATTTCCTTGATTGCAACTTGAAACCATTGGTTTGGGTCCTGCCCTCCAAAACCAGAGAAATCAAGCTTGCTCCCTCTTCCATGTGACAGCCCTTGAGATATTGGAATGGCTGTCACATATTTTCTCAGTCTCATTTTTCCAGGCTAAACATACACAGCTCCTTCAACCGTTCTTCATAAGGCTTGGTTTCCAGATCCTTGATCATCTTGGTTGCCCTCCTTTGGTTGCCCTTCCAAATTGTCAACATCCTTTTTAAATTGTGGTGCCCAGAATTGGACAGAGACTTCCAGGTGTGGTCTGACCAATGCAGAATAGAGTGCTACTATTACTTCCCTTGGACGCTATACTTTTGTTGATGCAGCCTAGAATAGCATTTTTGCTGCTGCATCATAGATCAGGACCCATAGAGCCAGTCCTTTAAAAAGCATAGAAAGACTTGGCCTTTAAATAAATTGTATAAATTTTCAAATATTTACTCATTACACTTACATTTCCTTTTCTTTTCGACCTCAGAAATGATAATAGATTGCTCCAGATGCAAACCACTGTTTGATCAAAGAGCTGGGGCTTCTGTGTTTCCTATGCCCTTTATATAACCTAAAGACCTACATGGCTTTATTATTTAAGCAAGCCATAATTTGCCATTACTTCTTAATCAGCACACTTATCTTCATGCTTGCCCTCCAAACTATGATTTCTAGTTTTGGTTTGAAAGGCAACTGCAAACCATAATCTGCTGATTCAGATAAAACAACCAGTCATGCTTTGCCCAAACAGCAGATCAGAGGTGAAATCAGACCTCATGGATGGAGGGGAAAGAGTGGAATGGAGCATAAAAGTTAAAGTCTGAACCAGCCCAGAAATTCTGACAAGCACTGAAGGTTTATTCTCCATTCAAGAAATTGGACAAAACTGTTGAAAATGGAAATCCTAGGTGTATAGTGTTATTGCTCTATTTAATATTACCTCATCTCTTAGTCAGTGTGTTTACAACTTACCATGTAAAAAATAAATAACAAAATGCTCAAATATGATTTAAATAAATGAAGATGAAGATGAAGATGATGATGATGATGATTAAAGTGGACTTACATTTCTGGTGCACAGAACTAGGACACCTTGTTATAGTTCAACACACAGCCTTGTTTCCTTCTGCTCCTTCTTAGCATTTAAACCCTTTAAAAAATCAACCAAAGAGCTTTTTGAAAGCCACTGGAGCCCTGCCAACACTGCTGACGCTCCCACCACCACTTTCTTCCCAGGTTTAAATGTTACTATGGATCCAGTCACTCATCTCTACCTGCCTGTGGGATTTTTGCCTGGATGCTCCATTGTCCTCTAAAACTCACTATGTACAGAGACTGAGCTTCTCATCTTTTCTCCCAAGCCTGGCATCCTGCTTTCCTCACTCCTCTCCCTAGCTATTGATAATAACAGGACACCCTGGATTAGCAGACATGAAGAAGCTTTGACTCCTTTGCTCCCCACATTCAGAATGTTGCCAAGTCACAAGGTAAATGACCCCTGGATGGTTAAGTCCAGTCAAAGGTGACTATGGGGTGTTCCACACAATAGTTACCTCTGATCTTTCCCACAGCTATCCAGTACTCTGCTGCCTAAACTGTTCACTTCTTTCATCCTTCTAATCATGCAGGACACCTCCCATGAGGAAAGGGGTAACTGAACATTGGGGAGGGGTAGAGAATACGCCTTACATGCAGAAAGCCCCCGATTCAATCTCTAGCATCTCCAGGTACGGCTTGGAGAGACCCCTGCCTGAAACTGTAGATAATACTGAGCTAGATAGACTAATGGTCTGACCCAGAATAAGGCAGCTTCTTATGTTCTGTGTTCTTACCTCCTTAAATCCCTGTTCATTTCCATAAACTACATAAGCTTCTTGTGTTTATCTTAAAAGCTCGCCATAGCTTTGTCCTCTTTTATCTCTCTGCTCTCATATCCCAATACATCTTTGCTCATGAGCTCTGCTCCACCAGCCCCTTTATTTGCAGCTGTCAAAAGCTCTCCTTCTCCCTCCAACTTTTCTCCCATCCTGCCTCTTCTGTTCGAAACACCCTCACCTATGTGATTCTACCTCCTTTGCTTCTTTCAAACCCTCTCTCAAAACTCATATTTGATATGAAGCCTTCCACACAAGCTGTACATCTCCATGTACTATTGTGAATAAGCTTAAGTGTGTAATTGAAACTAATATTATTGTTGTTTTTATTTATCCTCTGAACTTGCTCTTGACTATGGTTTGTTCTTGATATATGCTTTGAAATAATATATGTTTGAGCTTTTAATAAACTTGACGATAAAAATAGATAAGCATGAAGTTTCAGGCTATAAAGACCTACAATTACTGGATGTTACAATGCTACTTTCAGACACAGTGTTTATTTGCTGTATAGAAGCAAAACTATAAGCTTAGTTGATGGAATTATACACATTTCAGGCATAACTTTGGATGATTACACACAGCAGTGGAACACATCAATTTTTAAATTTTTAAATTCAATTTTAATTTATTGAGTGAATGTATGTATCTAAGTAATACAAAGTCTTTAAATGTTTTAAGGCCAAATAACAGTAATTTAAGTAAAGTAAGATATATTCTATGATAATTTCTAAAGGCTAAAAAGATCTCCCTATTATAGATCAGATCTGATGTTCTTTGAACATTGCTTTTCATATGATCAGTTGAACACAGAAGTTAACATAATCTGTTTTCTCAGTTTCCACATTGTTTTTTTCAAATCGTTACATGTTACCAACACACAACTAGATCTTATGAAGGATACAACCTTATCCTAGCTTCCCAGTTAACCTGCACTGTGGACTGTGGAAGCGATGAGACTTGGGTGGAAATAACAAAGGAACTGAAAGAACTGTGGAAATGGCTGCCCACTTTCTTTAAGCAGCAACCTGAACATGCTCTAACATGTGTGCACATGCACGTGTGCATTTATGTGTGTGTTCATGTGAGTACATGCACACATACACACATGCATGCATTTGGGGACTAAAAATGTTTTATGCAATATTGGTTTGTTTCCTAAATAATGCCACTTAAATAACGCACAAAGCCATTCTACCATGGTGCGATAAAGACAGATTGATATTTTGATGAAAATGGAAGGTTCTGAAATGTTGTCCAAACATTAAACATTATCTGCTTCAAATATTGCACTTAAGAGTATAAGCCAGAAGGAAGTGATTGACATTTATACGAGCCTTTTGTGCAGATGCCTTCATTATGTACCTTTTTTTTGACAGTAATAGCATTTTATTATACTCTACAGCACCTTAACATACTCTTACAGGCATTTAAAAATCCCGTTGAGCAAAAGGAAAATTAACTCTCTTTATTCAGAGGGATTTCAAACCCTGTTAGTTTAGTATAGTAGGTTTTTTTTCCTTCTTCAGTCCTTTGTATATATAAAAGTTGAAAGGAAGTATTCTGATGTTAATTTGGATCAACCTTGCAAACATATGAATCCAGGTCTCTAAAAGGAGGCCCACTTGAAGGAGTTTTAAAGCTGAACAAAAAAAAGAGCCCTGGGGCTCTACAACTCACATTTAACCTACTTTCTTCCAAAAGGAACTGCTTTGGTTAAGAATAAACTTCCACTAGCTCAGGTTCAAACCAAACATGCCAACATATTAGTAAGGAAATTAAAGAGCAAATAGTAAGCCCTTTCATACCTTCTTTAATAATGCAGCATTTTAAACTATGACCAGAAATAAACTGCATTTTCAGAAACATTTTCGTAAGAGAAGAAAAGAAAATCACAGCAGTTTGAAACACAAAAAGAGAACACAGTTTATTTGTTATAGTTCCATTCTGCTCTCATTTGAAGAAATTCAGAATATGATTCTGGCTAGAAGAAATGTCTTCTATGTAATGAGCCAAAAGAAACCTAGTCAATTAACTTTTTTATGTGCATGGGAAGATTGGGGGGGGGGGTCACATGTCAATAGAGTCAACATGCATCACTGCTATAGTGCAATTATCTTTGCTTTTGTCTATCTGTTGTACTTCCAAAACAATATTATTAAGCAGCTATGACAAAAGAGTATGCTTAATCAACAGTACAAGTAAATACAGGTTAGGAGTCATAATTCAGAAGCACAGCACCACATTCACTATCATAGTAGTACTTCTTAGACCCTGTTCACACAAGCAGGCCCTTGACTAGAAGACTGCCTTAAACAAAACCACATGAGCCCAGCTCCACACACAGTAAACTCTAAGCAACATTTATCCAATAGGGACATCCTTATAAAAATCCCTATTCTCATACCAAGGACTCCATCAGACATTGCTGAAGACTCTAGTTCAATGATTCTCACAGCAATGATGGTCAAAGATGGACATTCAGGTGCTCTGCAAAGGTTGGAGATTCCTATATTGGGCCTACATTTTATTTCTTTGTTCCTGACAACAGTATCACGGTCATTTTGACCAGGACAGGATTTTATCAAGCAGGTTAATAATTAACCAGAGCTGATTATAATAATAATACAGTACTAGTGACATCTACAAATTCTTCCCTAAAATGTCGTAAGCAAAGGGAGTCCTCCTCACTATCAGAGAGATTGATTCCAGCTTCAGACTGAAACATCCTTATACAAAAGAGCGACCTAAATATTTTGCTCTATAATTGTGTGCTTTAATTGTTATGATGTCTGCTCACCCCACTTTGGACCCAACCCAATGAATTAAATTCAACTTTCATTCCAGTGTTATCAAAACCCAAAACATATCCCTAATTAAAATTCTTTGTTTGTAAAAATAAACCCCATAATAGATACAAAACTTTTAAAATGCTCAGTTTACCAAAAAGAAAGAAAGAAAAAGAAAAATAATATTCCCCCCTCCCACAATAGAGGCAACTCTCTCTGTAATAAGATCATGCTCCAAGTTACTTTTATATGTAAACACAGGTGGAAATCATTATTTCACAACTTTTACACTGCCATCTCCTTTTTAAAAGCATCTTCTGTACAACAGTAACGTTACTCTAAAAATAATAGTCATTAAATCAGCTGAGAAATAAGAGTAGTATTAGAAGAGCACTCTTAAACCACAGCACCTATAGAGCTACAGTACTCAGTTCAGCACCTCATTTTTAAAGCCCTCAAGTCCAATGAAATGCCAGGCCAGCTCTTTCAGGTTCCTAAAACACAGCAATGGTATGCATATCTGTACCATATATTCAGAATAGCAGCCAACAGGAATGTATCCTATCTAAACAGGGTTTATAGCTCCCCAGTACATGACACTTTCCCCCCACCCCTAGGAGGTTGATGCACTATTATCTTCCATTTACCTGGCTAAATAACACTACTTTACCTTTATGATTCAGGGCTAAGAATCTTTAGAGTTTTGTGCCTTACCAAGGCAGGGTCCACACTATTTCACTACTCTTTCTTCTCTGCTCAGGAGTTTGCATCCTTATTCCACAATAAAAATGAAACTATCCACTTTGATTCCCCCCCCTTCTCTCTTTTTCCTGACCCTTTTCTTCTCTTTTAGCTTTCCTCCCTCTTACATACCCTCAACCCTCCTCCTGCCATCTCATTCAGTGATGTCCTTGTGTAATCCCTTACACGCTCCCTTGACCCTATCTGCTCCCAACTCCCTGTCACTATCTCCCATGACAGTATCCCTCCTCTCAAGCACATAATCACTCATCTGCACTCATCTCTTCTTTCCTACGACATTCAAAAACATCTTATATTACATAAAATCCATTGATCCATTCTCCCTCTCCTGTCTGATTTTCCAAACCTTTGCCACCAGACTCCTGAAATATGATGTTTCTTTCAGCTGACTCAACTTTCTGACTTTCAATTCATCTCTTAATCCCTATGATTAGGCCTCTTCTTACTGCCCTCCAAATCACTGACAATCTCTTCATGTGAAGAAACACAAACGCAGGTTAAATTCTTTAAGTGCAACATCTAGACCAGCCATGCTAATGAAGATTTTGTGAACTTCACTGAGGATCTCCAGATCCACATTAGTGAGAACTAAGCCTGTATTTATCTGTCGAAACTACACCATAGCCAAGTCAAGATATATTGCTAGGTAGACCCGCTCCTAAGGCCTCACTGTAGGGATCATGCAGAAGAACCCCCTCTTTAAGGCACTTGCCAATGCCATCATATCTTAAATTAGAGGGTGATCTGACCTTTGCTTTGTTAGATCCTGCAGCATGGAACTTGTTTCTTCCAAATGTTTATCTTGGTTTTCATTCTCACATTTAAAAATCACTTTAAAACTGAATCTATACTAGTTGCGCATGCCAAAGGCCTACATACCCTTGATGGGTGTAGAGGAAGGGACTGTTTAATTTGTGCTGATAACTACAGCAATGTTATTACAAGGTACACAAAGTAACCACAACATATGCTCCTATGAACTTTTTTTGGGAGTAGTTTAAAACTTTCTGTGAAGAATCACACTCCCCCTATAAACAGTTACTGAAATCTGAAATTGTAGTGCTTACTCTTAACCTCACTCTTTTGTCAAAGATTTATATTTTAAAATTTTCTGTTCTATTTCAGGGTCACGAGAAACCACCTAGTCTCAAGTCGGAAAATTGGACCATCTAGCTGTATTGCCTACACGGACTGGAAGCCACATTCCAGTGTTTCAGGAAGAAGAGATTCCCTGTCCGACCTGATAATGCTGGGATTGAACCTGGGACGTTCTGCATACAAAGCAGATGCTCTACCACTAAGCTAAAGCCCTTCCCCAAAATGTGAGTGTATATATATCCACACTTTTCTCCATAATAACATTCACATGATATGTAAATATTATTATATAATGTAAGCACTGAGTTTACTTCACTATATTTTGAAAAGCACCTAGAGGACTAGGAAGTGAGCGAATGCTATATAAATATTGATATTCACTTCTACTGAGCTCCAAACCCTCACAAAGGCACTTCGTTAAATATCTGAAAGAAACACATTCAGCTTTGTTCTTTTCTTCCAATGAAACCTCATGTCTTTTCCCTCTCTCCTCCTCAAGTAATAAATATTCTCTCTCTTTCACTGGTACTGACAATAATGTGGGTGAACACTGTATACATCTGTCATTATTAATGACTACAGCAGAAAGGAGCAAAAGCTCACTTCTAAGAATGCTTCAAAATATATCATTCACATTTTCTTATTTAAATATATTTTGCTAATGTCTCTCCAAAAGGCACAGAGATGACTCAAAGGATAAAACTCTGTGCTTAACCTAGGCATAGAAAATTATTTATTAGAAGACAGGGGAGATGTTTCTTCAAAGGTCTGATTTGCTCATTGTAATGCAACTAGAACAAATGGAGAAAGATTTTTGTTGTAAGAAATGTAGGCATTTAAAAATGAGCGCAGGATGACTCAAACTAGGGAGAGTAATTGGGGCTTCTCCAACTCCTGTGTGCACTGGGGAAGCCCGCTGCACTAACAACCTTTCCATGTTGAGCAAAGATACTAAGTTTGTTCTGTTGTATGTATATACTTATATGCCTCCTGCAATCAAGAACACTGCATTATCAGACAGGGAATTTTTTAAGCGTGTTCAGCTATGCCACTGTTCCTGCAGAAGTCTGAAAGGTTGGAGTGGAGTGGATACATCCAAACACTTGCTGCATCGCCACATGTTCTTTGTGACCACCTGAAATGGGTTTGCCTCTCTATGTTTCAAGCACTGTATATAAAAGGGCATCACTCTCACTAAAACAATGGATTGTTTCATAAGAACACACTATTCAGTCATTTCATTATAGAAAGAAAACAATGATCTCTCTTTCTCTCCATGGAGACTTGCCATGGCCCCAGCATTTTTGAAAATATCAATACTTTTTTTGATGGCTTTGATGCTGTGTAAGTTGGCAATAAATCAGGTACTTTGAAATCTGTTACATTTTTTAAAATATAAATTTAATGACCTGGAATTTTTGACTGAATTTCAAATTGATATTTCACATTTTCAATATATTGTTATTCATACAGGATTTTAAAATTGGGACTACAATAATTGCTAATGGAATTAACAATGATATTGGCCAGGATCAAAAGAACTTCATCAAAGAGAAAGCTACAAACCAATATCCAAAAATGCCCTTGATAATGTGGAGTGGGACTTTTTATACAGAACAACACTTGTGAAACATAAGCATAATAAGGTAAAGGTAAAGGTACCCCTGCCCGTACGGGCCAGTCTTGACAGACTCTAGGGTTGTGCGCCCATCTCACTCAAGAGGCCGGGGGCCAGCGCTGTCCGCAGACACTTCCGGGTCATGTGGCCAGCGTGACAAAGCTGCATCTGGCGAGCCAGCGCAGCACACGGAAACGCCGTTTACCTTCCCGCCAGTAAGCGGTCCCTATTTATCTACTTGCACCTGGGGGTGCTTTCGAACTGCTAGGTTGGCAGGCGCTGGGACCAAGCAATGGGAGCGCACCCCGCCGCGGGGATTCGAACGGCCGACCTTTCGATTGGCAAGCCCTAGGCGCTGAGGCTTTTACCCACAGCGCCACCCGGGTCCCTATAAGCATAATACTTGTGATTTAATATGCATGCTGGATAAGCAGCATTTGCCAACCTGAACCACTGCATTCCACTCAGGTAGCACTGTACAAAGAAGAAACTCTCAAGGAAAATAGATACTTGTGAAAAACCTCTAAGCATAGCTTTCTGAGTCAATAATGAAAGTACAATCCTGGGTAGATTTTCTTAGAAGTAAGTCTCATACAGTTCAATGGGCCTTACTCCTTGCTTAAGACTGTATCCTTTGAGTTCCCATTTTAGAAATCCTTGTCCCATATGCTCATATGTGCTTTTGTTACATTAATTTTACTAGTATTGGGCTAGAAAAAGCTTCTCAGTCATAGGCTCTTAAGCAGGCATAGGCAAACTCCAGATGTTTTGGGACTATAGCTCCCATCATCCCTACCTAACAGGACCAGTGGTCAGGGATGATAGGAGTTGTAGTCCCAAAACATCTGGAGGGCTGAGTTTGCCTATGCCTGCTCTAAAGCTTTGTTAACTTCCTCCCAAAAGCAGATTGCATGAATTTAAGTGTCACTTTTCCCTCTCACACTATCCCACCAGACCCTCCAAGTGTCCCTATTTTCCCAGGACATCCCTGATTTAGAGAAAAAAATGTTTAATGTTTTATTATGTTTTTATATATGTTGGAAGCTGTCTAGAGTGGCTGGGGCAACCCAGTAAAATGTGTGGGGTATAAATAGTAAAAGTATCATTATGGAACGGAACGTCCCTTTTTCATCAAAGAAATGATGGAGGGTATGTCCCACCAATCTACCAGACCAAGATTAAATGCTACATCCTAAAAAAAATTATTGGCTTACAGGGCTGATAAATAAAAAAGTAAAGACCACCAACACAAGCAATTAATAATTTCCTATTAATTTATGAAGAAGCCAGCTGGTACTGCTGTATTGGAAAAGATAGGAAAGCAAGGATGGTAGAGTGCAGAATCCTGTACCTCTCATTGTTTATGCTCCTAGAGAGAAGAGCAATACCTTTCTCTGCTGATTATCTCCCACACCACCGCTAAGCATCAGAATGCAACATGAACACAAGTATTGCTTCTGATACTGTAATCCCATTTTATTTCATTAAAAGCAAACTAAAATGCTGTAACTGAGCCCCTAATATACATTTATATTATGTGCAATTAACTTTAAGCTAGTATCACCACCAGCATCAGAGGTAATATCTTATTAAAGATAATTCAGACTGATAAACCCATTACCAAAAAAGAGAAAAAGATATGAAACATAAATACTAAAAAATACACAAATAGTATCACTAATCATTATAACTGTACTGGATTATTGGTGTTATATTAATATCATTCACAGGGAGCAATGCAAAGTAAGCCAGCCTTGGTTGATGTATTTGTATGTAACTTGGCGATCCTGTGTTGAAGCACAGATTTCAACAGTCTGCCGACAAAGAAAGCCCAAGCCTCAATCCATGCTAGCACACTGGGATCTATTTTACTGGATCACAGAATTTTAAAGTTGGAAGGTACCTTGTAGGACATCTAAGCCAATCCCTTGCTCAGCTTAAGATCTAAAATGCAGGTTGCATCTACAGCATCCCTGACAGATGGCCATTTAGTCTTTGCTGTAATACTTGCAGTTAAGGAGGGTCCACCACCTCCCAAGGCAGTCTGTTCCAGTGTCAAACATCCATTAGGATGTTTTCCTGATCTCTAATCAAAATCAGTTTCTCTGCAGTTTCCACCCATTAGTTCCAGTCCTGCCCAGTTCTGCTCCATCTGATGTTGTGTAAGCTTTCAGGTATTTGAAGCAACTACAGTGGTACCTCAGGTTAAGTACTTAATTCGTTCCGGAGGTCCATACTTAACCTGAAACTGTTCTTAACCTGAAGCACTACTTTAGCTAATGAGGCCTCCTGCTGCTGCCGTGCCACCGGAGCATGATTTCTGTTCTCATCCTGAAGCAAAGTTCTTAACCTGAAGCACTATTTCTGGGTTAGTGGAGTCTGTAACCTGAAGTGTATGTAACCTGAAGTGTATGTAACCTGAGGTACCACTGTATCATGTCTCCTCTCTACCTTCTCTTCTCCATACTAGAGACACCCAGCTATTCTAGCCATTACTCGCAGGACTTGTTTTCCAGGCCCACATCATGCTGGTTGTTCTCTTGGTATATTTCAGAGCTTGGCATCACCATTTGAATGGTTTGCAGTAAAACTGCTGGTACACAGCTGACAAAAGTTATCCGCCTGAAGCTTCAAAGAGCAGCTGCCAATCAGATAAGACACTTGACAACATAAGCCAATGTTCTGCATTGATAACATGGTTTCTATTTGTATCTTACATTGCACTAACCTTCAACCTTTAGTGGGGGGAAAGGAAACTCACAAAATAAAGTTGATGTATACACATGATTCAAAGCCTCTGTTGGCAACTATGGGATGCCTGCTTCATGTCTTATTTGTGCCTGTCCACCCAGAGAAGAGGTTGGAAGTGGCAAATATGGGGCATATATTAGACCTAAAACTGTGAACACTTTCTGTCTAAATTATTTCCCCTCTAGCTTTAGCCACATCAGCCTCTTAACAGTTAACCTTTTTTCTTGAGCATTCATCCTGATTTGTTCGTGCCGAGGTTATATCAAGGTGCATGAAGCAACTATTTCCTCATACTTTCCAGGACATTTTGCCTTGGATAGTGTAACATATTCTAAATGTAATTAACATATCCAAACAGTTGCATCATAATAGTTTGCCACAGCACCAGAGAGGAGTGGCTTCACAGAAATATCACTGTCTTTGAAGGTATTTCTTTACACAGCCTAGCTAAATCAATTGCACACTCTACAGATGTTTCATTTCCTTCCATATTTCTTTCCATCAGCAGCAGAAAAACTGCAGAAGTTATGTTTTCTCTGGAATCTAATAGTCAGTTGGTTGTTTTAACAAGATGTATTTAATCCACAAGAGTACTTAAAAGCAAAAGACTACTGTAGTGTTGATAATGGCAAATGCCCACAAAGGGCCTATAAACGTTAGTCACTTATGAGGTGGCAAAGACATTACACTCTGTGTTTTCCCAAGTCTGTAGTACTTCATGGGCATATTATTCTATTTCTAACCAGTTCATAGGTTATAACTTTATGTTCACACTCTACATAAGCTATGCTCTGTAAATAACCGTCACTTTTCCTTAGCATTTTATGTTTATAAAAGTTGTCACAAAGGTTATTTTGACTTACTAAAAATGGGATTTTCCACAACATAAATTTTAAGGCTTAACTAGATTGGGAGGCCTCTGTTAAAACCACTAATATGTTCTGCTAAGTCTCTCTTGTCTTCACTCAGACTCCCTACAATGTTTTAAACAGTTTTATTGACATGTGAAATTCTGGAAATGTCAGCTCTTGGCAGCACTGCAGTCTACTACTGTTATATTAGCAGACTAAGATCAAGCATAATATCAGTAGACATAGGAAGTGCAAAATAATATTTTATACAGCTTTTTCCTTCATCAAATCTTTCAGAATGGGTATATTCACAGTCTATGGTCAGGAAACAATCTCAGTGGCTTCCCAGTCATACCCTATTGTAAAAATGTTAACAAGTTGGGGATTGTTGCAATCCATTCCACATACTTCCAACTGTTCATGATAAAACCCACAAGAGATATGACACTAGTGTTGATACAGAGATGTTGTTTATAAGTATGCAAGCACCAGGTTCAATCATTTCTAATCAACATTTTCCCAAATGCCCTTTAGTAGAACCCTGTACTCTGCTGGTGGGTCATGAAAATGGACAGCAGCACCAGAAATAACACAAACCAGTTGGGTTTAAAAGCCACCATTTACATTTTTTTAGTGCCCCAGAGCAAATCATTTAGTGCCCCAGAGCAACCAGACAAGTCATTTTTTCCCCTAGAGGGGGCTCCAGGACAGACATAATAGTTGGCCCTGCTAGGACCGTGGCAACTCCTCTAGGACACCATGTATCGACTCTCCCCACTACTTTCAACAAGCAGTGGGGGAAAAAATCTCATCCTGCACATTTGTAAAGCCTTCTTCTAAATCTGCTAGCTCTAAAGCAGAGGGCTACTAGTATGCTGTTCAACAACAGTGGACTCATTAGAAATAAAATGCAAGTCAAAGGGCTGCAGCTAACTATTGCATGTAACATATTTGAATATTATTGTTATTAACATGGTGGATTCCCTAATCTAGTTTGTATGACACTTAACCCGCAACACTCTTCTGAAATTGTTACACTCAAGTCAGAAAAAATAGAATTTGAGGGTTTCCCATCCTCTAACATATACTGTACCTAGCTGCTGGCATGTATTGTTGTAAGGTGCAACCAATACTTACTCTTACCTATCAAACATTGTTTTGGCCAATACTATAATCAAACAAACAAAAAGCTAGATGGTACATTTCATCCAGTATTGTACCACTTCAGACTGCAGGTGAGGATCACATGTTTGGAGCACAAGTAGCACAATATATGAGGGTTTTAGCCCTCACTCTCATGTACTAGCTTTCCATGTGCAGCAGGTTTTTAAAATATGATCTGGGTATGACTTAGGTGCACATCAACCAGAAATGCCAATAAAGCCTGTAAGTATAATGCTTTACTAGTTCATGACGTTTCCTTCCCAAATGCCAGAATGCTGCTTGTTTTTAACTGAAGGTAGAACCAATCAAGAGGGTCAATTGCATTTCATAAACTGCTTGGCAGGCTTCCCCTACACCAACACACTATTTTAATTGCCCTAATTCTGAGACCACATATAGGTGCTGTGAGTGTTTGCAGTGTTTTGATAACAAAAGTTATAAGTTGTATTTCTAAACAGTGAAAGCATATCTTGCTTAATGTGCTAACTTCCCACGTACAGTAGGTTTCTGACATAGCAGAGTACTCAAACATGGAACACATGGAAAGGATGCTTTCAGATACACATACAGTAATATAAAACAGACTAAGCAAGAAGTTTTGTAAAAACTGCTATATATTTTTATAAAACAAACTTCAGAACTAAACTTCACAACTTATCCATTTAACAAACATTGTATTATTGTCACGTGATAGTTGGCATGCAAGAAGACTGCTATGTTTTATTATTAACAAAATATGACAGAGTAATAATGAAAAGGCTCTAAACCAAATTTACCTTAAAAGTTTTTTTTTAAAGAAACCCCACTGTGTCTTTAAATAGTCAATAACCTCAGCCAAGCAAATTAGTTTGGTTCAAATAGCAAATCTGAAAAAATGAGATCACTAAATTCTTGACTTGATAGGTTAGTAATAAATAATGTGCACCTATTCAATCTGTACATTAAGTATTTTATGTGCCCTTAAGGCATTCTCTTATGGCTGTGCCCATTATAGTGTAGTCATAGAAACTGACGCATTTATTTCTTGGACTGAAAATATTAATATAATGCAGCAAATGGGAATTTAATCTAATCTACTGATGGTTGGCTGAAGTCAGGAGAAGGTTGTGGTGCTTTTATAGCAAAAGACATATTATATCTGTTGAGTACAGCTTGTTATTATTGATTAGAAAGTTCAGTTAACAGCTCAGACATTTTATGTGCTTTCCACCTCTAAGTAGACTCACTGGCAAGTGTCAGCTTTATATCTTGTTTTCTTTCACTAATCACATAAAATTACAGAATCTGGAGTAAACGGAATTCATTAAATGCACTTAATGTCCAACAAATGAAATCATTGCTGAACTTGGCAAATAGATGCATAGTCTAGTTGCAATAGTTTGCAACAATGAAACTGACAACTGCAGGCCACCGTTCTGTCCTCATTAATAGTGTACAAGGTGCAGGTATAGATACTATAAATGTACAGACATGAAAACTGAATATTTTTATGAGCCTCATCCAGATTTTGGAGGTGGTGGTGCACAGATGAAAGTCTCACTGCTATAGGACAACTGTGATGGTGAAAAATGCATAGAAAACAGAGCCTCCCTGGCACTTCCAAGATGCACATATGGCAGCCTCAACGGCCAATGCACATAGGTTCCACGATCTCAGTCTTGGATTTCCAATGTGAAGAACTGCTCCCACCTTAGGGTGTGTACTGTAACTGTTCTGATTAGTGGAACCAAGAAGAATATTTGCCTTCTTTCATCTTTTCTTAGCATCAGTGATGTGGCAATACAGCAAAGCCCAGGTAAAGGCTGATTGCCATACTGTAGCTAAGAGCCAAACAACACATTACATTAATCTCATAGTTTGTCTTTCAGCACAGGAGTTTTCTTCCAGACAGGATCTAGATTGGAACACCGGGGTGGGTATGGGTATGGGGGCTTTAGCTCTTGGTGCCCCACTGCATTCCCAATCCTCCTCACAACCCAATGGGAGCTTATACCTCCATGCAGGAGCAGTCCAATCCTGATATGGGACAAAGCAAAGGACAGTGGACAAAGCGCTAGAGCCCTTTCCCCCCCAGTGTCACCCCCTAGGTTGCCACACACACAAATGTTGCTGAACAGATTACAATACATTACATTATTTATTATACATTAAAATACCCACCCAACATGAGCTAGAGCTGGCATGGGGCCCAGACACTGTGCCAGGGCATGGCTGGAGATCACATGATGGAGCCACCTTGCTGAAACTAAGCAGGTTTAGGTCAGGGTCAGTGCCTTGATAGCAGACTGCACAGAAACCCCATCTACAGTTGCCTTGAGTTCCATTGTGAAATGGAATGGTGGGATATAAATGGGATATCAATGTACAAAAAAAATGTACAAAAAAAGACTACTATGCTGACAGCTGGGGACAATTGTTATATACAAAATTTGTAAAAATGATACACAACATCAGTACACAACTCTATACAATAAAACCTCCATGCTATACTGACATAATGGGGGGCAACCATATAAAGGTTGTATTAACTGCAAGAAGCAGGAGAGATCTGCACTTTTGCTAATTTTCAGGCCCAAACAAAGCATTCAAAAATATTCGGTTCTACTCCAGGAGACCAAATTTTACTAAGACTCCTAATAATAATTCATAGTAGTCAAGACCTGACTATCCTTTACACTGTGGTATACTGCATAAATTCACAAGATATATTCTGACAGATGAAGCATTGTTGAAAAGCAAGTAAAGCACTTTGTCCTTGAAATGTTAACATGTAATGCCATAAAGTATTCAAATAATAATTTACTCTATCTTTCAGGGTAATTAATTAAAATGCTATGGGTGTTAGAGGAAAATCACCTTGAGCTAAAAAAATTGGAAAGTCTTCTCTTTTCCTCTCTGCACGCAAGCTGCTCCAATGGACTTGCCACATGCTTTTTCCAGTTATGGTTTTTGATTTCAGCAGATAATAAATAGCCAGGATCTAATTTTGCCATGTCAAAAGCGATTATGTTTCACAAGAAAAGGTGGAGTGCTTACCTACCAGATGAAGGTGAAATGTAAAACCACTTTTATTTATGCGATGTGTCCAAATTCAACTCAAGCTGGCACTCGGTACTGGGAGTGCATAGACTTTAACTGCCATGTGGATTTATGTACCCCAGGAAAATGTCAAATATAAACATAAATTTAATCAAGGGAATGAAACCTTTATTATCCAAGAAACAAACACAGTTTTTGACAAGTAATGTAAATTATCTTAATATATTTTTCATGAGCTTTTGTTTTTGCCAGAAGGTCAAAGGAGGCAACAAAAATGCACTGCTGATGAAATTGCTTTAAGCAAAATGCTGTTACTGATATATTCCAAAAAGAAAAAAGAAAAGAAAGAAAGAAAGAAATCTCTACTCTGTAGCAATTGTACTACAACTCAAATATCATTCTGGTCTCATTCATTTCAGTGGCATAAAACTGAAAGCTTACAACAACAGATCATTGAGAGCTATGTATTATTCTGTGGTTCTCCTCAGTTGGGTCATTTCTGGATGGTATTTTAATGGTTACAAAGAAAATTGTACATGATGAATAAGGATGCCATTCTCAATTAATACAGACAAAAGATCACAGCCGTATTTGGCAAATGAGGTAGTTTTTGATGTATGCAAAGCAAGACAATTCAGAGTCATTGTCACATACATCACTGCCTAGAGATATAAACAAGTTAATGACATTTTTGTGCATTTGCCCAACTACATGACTGCACATTTGTCTGGCAAGCATTTATTAACCCCAAATTAAATAGCATGGCTGCATCATATATTTACTTTAAAAATGTTATTAATTCATGCAGCACTGAATATTGATACTCCCAGTATATAGAAACTATAAAATAACTGTGCATTCCTTCTAAAATGAAAGAGTAGGCAGTATTTATATTCAATCTACAGTCAATTGAGATCAATGTAAACATTTTCATTTATTTCATACAACCACAAACAAACCACATTGCCTATAAAACCTGTCTGCATGAATATAGGCAATGGACCAAGAACAACTACTATAGGGCTCTGCTGTTGGGCCAAAATGTATTTAGTGACTAAAAGACCAGGAGACCTATAAATTTAAAGGTTAGTCATTTAGCTCACATGGAGCACACGACAATATGAATGTGATTTGGGAAAATGCATGTTGTGCTAAAAACGTGCAGAGAAGTAGCTGTGTTAGACAGCAGAAGGACCTTCCAGACAACCTGTTCATTCTTATTTGTCTCCAGGAAGGTTAGATTGCAATGTGTTATCCTACAATGCCCAGCAAATCTCCCAAAACTATCCTTTTCACAAAAAGGTCTCTCTCTCTTTTTTTGCAGGACGCAGGTTTGTTGTGCAAGGTCTCTTAATCAACAACGACTGCATAACCTGAATTTGCCACTACAGTATATGATTGAATTCCACCAGAAAATACAGGAGTCTCCCTACTTATATGTGACTGACTCACGTGCAACCACGTATACGTGCAGTGCTGGGAAATAAATGAATAAAATCATACCAGGAAATGGCAGGAGAGACCTGGAGAGTCCTTGTGGCTCATGAGGAGATCTTCCCCATAGCCAGAAGAGGACATGAGGGTGGAAGAAGCCCCAAAGAGACTGGAGGTACAACGGAGCTTTGTTTCAACTGCTCAGACTCCCTGCCTGGTAGCTGACATGCAGGGTAGATTTTTTTGGTCTGGATTGAAGAGTGAGCTGGAGAGCCAGAAACAGGTGAGCATTTAGAGGCATTTTATAGGATGCTCCTCACATGAAAGGTAAAGGACCCCTGACAGTTAAGTCCAGTCGCAAACGACTCTGGGGTTTCGGCGCTCATCTTGCTTTACTGGCCGAGGGGGCCGACGTTTGTCCACAGACAGTTTTTCCCGGTCATGTGGCCAGCATGACTAAGCCACTTCTAGCGAAACCAGAGCAGTGCAGGGAAACGCTGTTTACCTTCCCACCAGAGAGGTACCTATTTATCTACTTGCACTTTTTGGCATGCTTTCGAACTGCTAGGTGGGCAGGAGCAGGGACCGAGCAATGGGAGCTCACTCTGTCGTGGGTATTCTAACCGCCGACCTTCCGATTGGTATGCCCTGTGGTTTAGACCACAGCTCCACCCGTTCCTCACTTACGCTATTGTAACTTACCGTATTTTTCGCCCTATTGGACGCACCGGCCCATAGGACGCACCTAGTTTTCAGGGGGGGAAATCAAGGAAAAAAATATGATCCCCCCCCCTGCAGCTCTGGGAGCAGCGGACAAGCTGCACGCAGCCTGTGCGCTACTCTAAGACCTTCTCCCTGCTTTTGCAGGAGGTGGAGGAATTCCCCCATCTCCCGCAAAAGCCCACAGGAGGGAGAAGGGATGGACTCGGCCAGTGAGTCCCTTCTCCCTCCTCGGGGAAAAGCCCCCAAGAGCGGCGCACTCTTTAAAGGCTGTGCAGCTCCTACGGGCTTTTCTAGGAGGTGGGGGAATTCCCCCACCTCCTAGAAAAGCCAGCAGAAGCCGCGGAGCCCCTTTAAAGAGCGCGCGGCTTTTGCCTGCTTTTGCGGGAGGTGGGGGAATTCCCCCATCTCCTGCAAAAGCCCACAGGAGGGTTGGAGAGTAGCGGGAAGGCGTCGCACGCCTTCCCGCTGCCCCCCAATCTCTGGGGCTGGCGATGGGGGAAGCGCTGCTTTCCCCACCGCCAGCCTCCAACCCGGGTTGGAGAGTAGCAGGAAGGCGTCGCTCGCCTTCCCGCTGTCCCCCAATCTCTGGGGCTGGCGATGGGGGAAGCGCTGCTTTCCCCACTGCCAGCCTCCAACCCGGGTTGGAGAGTAGCGGGAAGGCCCCCCAATCTCTGGGGCTGGCCATGGGGGAAGCGCTGCTTTCCCCACTGCCAGCCTCAAAGCCGGGTCGGAGAGTAGCCGGAAGGCGTCGCGCGCCTTCCCGCTGCCCCCCATCCTCTGGGGCTGGCGATGGAGGAGGCGCTGCTTTCCCCCACCGCCAGCCTCAAAGAGCAGACTCTCCTGGCTTCAGCGGAAGCAACGCAAAGCCTCCGGAACGCAGGCTTCGGAGGCTTCGCGTTGCTATCGCTGAAGCCAAGGAGCCTGCATTCGCCCCATAAGACGCACACACATTTTCCCTTCATTTTTGGAGGGGAAAAAGTGTGTCTTATAGGGCGAAAAATACGGTATACGCATGGGGGCCCAGAACCTAACCCCTGTGTAAGTGGCAGCAATGCCTGTAGTGACAGCCAGAAGGTGCCCAGAGAATCCTGTAGTGCTTTGAAGACCAACAATTTCGGATGACATAAACTTTCATAGACTTGAGTTCCAGGCCACAAAGTTTATGACATAATAATTTTGTAGTGGACCCTCAGGTTACGTTATCTTCGGGTAACGCAACTTTTGGGTTGCGAATGCTTCAAACCTGGAAGTGTATACTTTCGGGTTTTGCCACACGCGTATGCGCAGAAGCGCTCTATCGCACCGCACACATGCACAGAAGCAGCGCCTCTAGTTGCGGACTTTTTGGGGTACGTACGGACCCCCAGAACGAATTAAGTTTGTATCTGGAGGGTCCACTGTATTATTATTTCTTGAGATGCTAAAAGACTGTTTCACTGGAAGTTATGGAGATTTCTTCATAGATAAATTCATTCATTCACTCATTCATTTTTAAAAATACTACCTTTACACTTTTAGTCTTAACAGCAGCTGTCAAGATATGAAAACAAAAATTACAAAAGAACAAAGAACAAAAAGTAGTCATATGAGAGTAACAACAGAAACCATCAAGGAAATTCAAACAAAAGTCATTAAATGGCATGGTCATCAATACTATAACAACAAAAGCAGTTATTTATGATCCAATAAAAACAGCTGTAATAAAACAAACCCCTAAATTGTAAGAACTGGAGAAGGAACAACCTATTTAGCTATAAAGGCCTTATAAAACAATAATAGGACTGAAATAAGAAGGCATTCAGAAGATTTTCCGCGATTTGAGAATTTTCAGATACTACTAGAGTATCTGAGAGCAAATCATTCGTTAAGGGAATGAACAGAATTTGAGAAAGTTATTTCAAAGACTGAAAAATATGAACTATCTAAGATATATAAATTGCTGTTGAAATATGAAAGCTAAAATGAGCAAGTGAAAGAATAAATAGTAAAATGAGCACAAGATGTTGGATGTAATATTTCCAAGAGAGTCTGGGAAAAACTCTGAAATAAAGCCCTTAGGTTCTCATTATATATTAAGGTGTTGTCAAGCTGGTAGCTAACTCCAGTAACAATCAATAGAATAAAATGTACTCTTCAAAAACATGTTGGAGGTGTAGGAAACATCCAGGAGGCTAGCATTGTATGTGTTGGAAATGTAGTACAGTAGTGGTTCTGAAATCCACCCCCCCCATGGACCACTTGAAAATTGCTGATGGTCTTAAAGAACCACTTAATGATTTCTCTGCCTTCTGTTGCAGTTGTAATCCACTGTGCTAGATGCTGTTTGTTTTGTATTGTATTTTTATTGCTTCTTTTATTTTGCATCCTGTATTTTATTGAATTACAATGTGTAATCCATAGAATTCAAACTGTAATACAGTAAAATACAAGATACAAAATAAAAGAAGCAATAAAAACACAATTAAAAATAATACTAATATTTGACGCCACATGCCATGAAACATGAGAACGACGCTCATGGACCACTGGTGGTCCACAGTTTGGGAACCCCTGCTGTATAGTGCACAAATACCGGTATTGTGGGAAAGCTACAAATTTAATATTTAACATATTGGGATACCAATTACCACTTCCCCCATTATTATTATTATTACTATCATTATCATCAATACAGAACATCTAGATTTGACTTTGCATTTGATAGTTGCCATATGAGTTTTGCTCATACAGGAATAGAGGTCCCCAGTTGAATTAAACATTAGCCAAATGGTTTGATAAACTTTGGGATTTTGCTCTAAGGTCAAAATCAAATAGATTTTTATTTTTAAACCAAGGAAATAGGACAGGGGCACAACAATTTTATTGCAAAATGGAGTCCATTTTTGAAATACTTTAAGAAGAACTTATGCTTCCTTAAAACACAGCATAGTTTTGAGTTTTCATTTTTTTTGTTCTTTCTACTCTTAATTCTTTATTAGATTAATTGCCACAAAAATATGATACAGTATAATCAAGCAGCTTAAGAAGTTATGCTAGGTTAATTTTAATACTTAGAAATCTGTTTGATATTTTCTGTATTTTTTGTTTTATTTACAAAATTTTATCTTCTGGATGATAACCTTTATGTAAATAATACTGAATAAAAACATCAAAGTTATAAACAATAAACATTTTAATTTAATTTATTTGTACAAATAGATTTTTTTCCCTCTTTTTAGAGCAACAGACAGATATTCACTTTAACAAACCAAAAATGAATTCATAGTTTATCATGAATGCCTCCCTAAGGCTTTCAGAACTACAAAAACTGACAACCTATTTCATTGACTCATAGTTTTGCTTTTCTCATAGTTCTGGACAGATATTTTGATGGATACAAGTATTCTGAGGAACCTGCCTTAGGCCTGACAGTGGGATTAGTTGATCACTGTCTGCTCACGGCATCCATGTTTTGGTGCATTATTCATTTCATGTCTGCACACACACAAGTAGGACCTTTATATTAAAACCGCTACACATAGCAGAAGCTCCTTTCTAAAGTTTCACTGGCAACTCCAAGAAATGCCTATTAAGAGATATGAAGAAATCATAAATTAATGGGAAGGCTTTCCATCCTCTGCTGCTAATTCAGGTAAGACAGAGATGGTTTTCTTGATCATGCAAATTGATCCATCCTCTAGGACTAAGTCAAGCTGACAATGACAATCCAATGATGGGTGTTTTCAACTATGTCATGCTCAGAGTGGGCTCAGTGAGGTTAATTGGGTTGTGTTAGGATTAAGTTAAATCCATTTGTTTCAATGGATCTAGTCTGACTTAATCAAATACCACCCAGTGCCTATCACCAGCTTCTGGTCCTCAGAATTATACCGCCCCTGAATATGCTTTAGTAGTAGTCACTGATAACACTGTTTAGTGTCCTCTGCTTGTAACTGCAGGCATGTGTCAATGAGGTTTACTGGCTTCATGGACCTGGTGCTTGTTGACTATGGAAAAATTGTGGTTTAACTCAAGTGGTGCAGTTCATCTCACTGTGGCATGGGAAACTAGGTGCCCAACAACACTAGCACCTGCATAACAGGCATAAGAATTCTGGGAAAATATTTTAAAGAAAAACACAACATTGGTCAAACCTCCTTAGAAGAAAGCTACAAACTCTTTGCAGGTTCCAATAAAGCATCTATTTGCCAATAACACTTTGGTCACAGGTTGAAGATATGACATTAAAAAAATTGTAGTATTTAATTATTTAATAGAATCCTTAATAAGATGTGATTTACGTGTTACATTAAATGTTACAATGTATGTTAGGACACTATGTCTGCTCCTGAATAAAATTAAATTCTGACAAAATAAAGGAGCTTGTAGACAAAAGTTCCTTAAATATTTATGAATATAAATAAGGTCTTCAGGAAGAAACTTGTGACATTAAGATATACTATTAGTGCTAAGTTTTCTAAAATCCCAAAGCTATGATGAAGCCAAGGAAATGGCTAATATAAAAACATGACATATACTCTGCATGTGTTGTTGCATTTAAACATATTGCAATAGTGCAATCTGTCCATCTCAGCAACACACTATTTCATCTAAACAACTAAGTGGACATAACCCAGAGCAGAGAGCTTTACACTAAATGCAATTATAAGGAAGGAACAAACACCACCAGCACTTTGGAATGACTCATCCAAAGATTGCCCTGCATATGAAAGGCAAATTTTAAACCAGTGAAGTAAGAAAGATGTTAAAGAGGTAATTCTTAATTCAGAGATGAATATTAAAAACAATAAAAGGGCACACACTGTACTGAACCCATCCTCTCCCCCCTTCTTTTTGACATGAAAAGTAGTTTCATTTTTTTTAGTGAGCCAACAACTCTAAAGACATACATAGCCTACCAAACTGTGGCTAGCATTGTGTCATTTTCAGCTATTTTAAGTGCTGGAACATTAAAAATTCAAAAACAAAGAGAAGAAAGCATTTTATTGGCACTGAACTCAATTTAAAACACATGAAGGTAAAAACGGAGAGATGAGATTGTATTAAGGAAGAGCTACTGACAGCCATCAGTGGTCCCAAGCAAACAGAGTGTTTAAAATGCAATAAGAGCTCCCGGAGTGTATTTCAATTCTTACAATAAACCATTGTGAAGGTGTAATCATAATCTAATTGCATACCATGTTAAGAAAATATAGGGTTTGTTGAACTATTGTAAGCAAGGTTGGCCATAATTACTTGCAAATATGTTTTGTCAGGTAATTGCTTTTTAAGTGGACTTCATCTTTTGAAATCAAGACATAAACTACTACTAAATTAGCCAGGCTACTGTGAACAGAGCTTCTTCTAAAAATATACATATTTTAAAAATAATAAATTATCATAAATGATATTATCTATAGATGAAATAAAAAATGTGTTAAAACAGATACTTCATCAGTGAGGTATAAATGTTAACTTTCAGTTGTATTCAATTGGGCAAGGGCTTTTGATTCAGTGGAGAAGATGTTTTTGCATTCCAAGGATATTGTATTTACTGTTGGAATTCTTGGAAAGGTCAGTGTATGGCATCTCACAATAAAGAATGGACGTCTTCTTATTTAGTGGTTCTGTCCTATAGACTGGATCCCTGAATGCATTAGGCTTTTATGATTGGATACCACTAGAGGTAGGAGGAGAAACAATTCACAGCATGCCATGCATGGCATGCCACTGATTTTGAGACACATGTTGCAGTTTTTTAAAGAATGATGGGGTATTGGTGGTTAGTGCTGGGAGTAAGGTCGCTCACTTGCATTGTTTTGGGCAAATGGCATCTCAAATCCTAGCCAAATGTACAAGCAGGGAACAAAGGCAACAGCATACTTGAGATATTTACCCAAGAATCTAGTATTCAGAAGTACAAGTGCAACTGCAACAGAATGCTACAACACATGAGTGCTTCCATTCAGTGTTCCAGTCAGAAGACTTCACATGAAACATATTTCCACGCACTTTCTTTTGGAAGGTGCTTTTCCATGCTGTAATTTCCATCACCCACTTACAATAGTATATCCAACTATATACTTGCAAGTATAAACAGTTTACAAGCACTGACTTATGAAAGTCAAATTTCCTTCCAGCAGGCCCAAAATGACTTGTACGAAATTATTAGAGTGTTGTACTGCATCCAACTCTTCTGGTTCAAAACCCTGACTCTCTGACCAATAAACAAAACTATACTGTTGTATTAACTGGATAAATATGAGATTGTAACAGCGTTGTGCTAAAAAAAATATGGGCTAACTTCAGCTTGCAACTAGATGGCTGCAGTTTTCAGCATAGACTGACTGTCACACTGAAAAGCATTAAAAAGGAGCCCTTTCCGCATCAAAGTCAGGGGACGCCATGAAAGAAAGCGAAGACAATGAGAGTATGCTGTAAAAAGCAACACACATTTAACTGAAGTTTCTTCACTAATGGTAATTTTACCTTCCGTATATTTACCTCAGTTTGGTGAGAACACAGCACAAGTTAATCTGACAGCATTCTCCTGAATGAATCACCCAGGATTATTCCCAGGAACACAGATACACTGCAGAATGGTACAGTAATTCAATGGGTTTCATGTTTTGTTTTGTTTTTTAACAATTTGTGATGTGCTGTGAGCAAACCATGTCACAGGCTTGTTTCAGTTTTTCCTGCTGGGGATTATACACAAGCAGAGTACAGACCAGAAGTTTTCATCACAGAGAAATAAACAAGGTTAGCAATGGGATGTGACATCCCCCTTTCCTTGCTCCTGTATGTGTAAACAAAATTTCTATTTTTACACTTGGTATATAAAAAAGAAAAAGCCAAATAATAATTGGTTCATTCATTGGCAAAGGCTACATTCCTTAGTCAGAAGTAAGCATCATTAGGCAAAACTAGAACACATTCCTAGAGTCCAGGACTGGTCAAACATCAACAAAAACTTTACAGTGGTACCTCGGGTTACATACACTTCAGGTTACAGACTCCACTAACCCAGAAATATTACCTCGGGTTAAGAATTTTGCTTCGGGATGAGAACAGAAATCGTGCAGCAGCGGCGCAGCAGCAGCAGGAGGCCCCATTAGCTAAAGTGGTGCTTCAGGTTAAGAACAGACCTCCAGAACGAATTAAGTACTTAACCTGAGGTGTTCCAATTATGTGTTAAGTTACTGTGTGAGAGGAAGCAGTGTGGAAAGCATGCTAGTTCCTCCACCACCCTGTACGTTCTAGTTGCCCTCTGACTTGCATAATTCCTGACAAAGTTCTTTCTGGATCTAGTTCTTACTTTTCTGAACTGTCTGCTGACATTCCCCTGCATCCCCTGACACCCATTTCCCTGGCCTCAGTATCAAATCTCACCCTCAAAAAGCATAGAGAGTCAAGATACAACAAATTAAATTACAGACATGTTAAGACTATTTCTAAATTTGTACCTGTAATTTGTTTCATCAAGACCCAAATCTACCTGTTTTCCTAATGGAAAGTACATGTTGCTCACTAAGGCCCAATATCCTAAGCAGGCCTTGAATCAATTTCTTAGGCAGGGTGCTATACAGCTACAACCAGGTCTTAAGGGTCTTCCAGTGGAGCTAGCTTGCTATGTTCCCTGTAGTCCTTGCAGCATCTTCTGCTACGTGCACAGAAATAAAGACTTTAAATTCATACCTACCACCTGGTACTAAGGACCTCCTGGTGCTATGTAAGATATTTATTCAGTAAGTAAAACTATTTTTAATCAATTGATATATCATATCCATTTAAGAGCAAGGTAGATAAATTCCATCTGAAACACAGTGTCATAACAAAACAAAAGTACAGATAAAACCCATGAATAACATCAACAATCTTAAAACACCAGAGTGTCTAACAACTACAAACCATGCTGAACTATTACAAATCTCTAAAGACTTAAGGAAAACAATCAGATCTTACACTATACTGAAATAAAGACAGGGTTGGCCTACCTGCCTAATTAACAGCCAAGGCAAGCAGAGACAACTTTTTCTCCACATTTCACCCGACTGCAATTAAATGTTCAATGAATTTTTTAAAAAACTACTGTACTTTCACAGTTAACATATACAGGAGTGCCTGATCCAAGTAAATGTTTTTCTCCGGTCTGTGTTGATGTTGTGCTGCTCATGAGCAAGTTTCAGAGACAGTGTGCCAACCCTGTATTAGGGTCAGCCTTGAAGATTGGAACCTAAGCATCCTAATGAGATTTCTACTACCTCATAGTATGCAAGCGTTTTACTGTTTGCAGCAAGTGATATCACCTGTTGATTCCTCGAATATCTGAAGGAAGATCTAATCGTGAGGTAAATCCAGTTGACTTTCTGGGGTGCTAAGAACAGAACCGGGGTAAAGATGATAAAGGCTACAGGGGTGTCACAAATTCCTTTGACTTCTGCCCTGTTCAGTCTACTCAAGGACAAGCTACACTTTACATGAAACATTGTGATTGGATTCTCTGACTTCTTTTCCCAAACTGAGCTGTTGGAAGCTGCCAATCTTTTTGGAGTGGGACCAAGTTTCCCTTTTTCAAAGGGCAACTGCTGTTTGCCTGGTGGGGTATTCTCTTCATGAGGCAAACCACAGTGGGCAATATGAGTAAAAACAATTGAGAGGAGGAGGGCAACTTCAGCACCACCATTGCAAACTAGTTGGCAGCCCCTCTCCCAATAATAGCTTCATTTCAATTTTAAATAATGTTCAGGAAACCACAGTACTCTATTGATTTTCAATGTAATATGAAGTTTAACACTTAGGCCATGGGTAGGCAAACCAAGGCCCGGGGGCTGGATCTGGCCCAACTGCCTTCTAAATCCGGCCTGGTTCGGGAATCAGTGTGTTTTTATATGAGTAGAACGTGTGCTTTTATTTAAAATGCACCTCTGGGTTATTTGTGGGGCATAGGAATTCGTTCATATGTTTTTTTCAAAATATAGTCCGGCCCCCCACAAGGTCTGAGGGACAGTGGACCGGCCCCCTGCTGAAAAAGTTTGCTGACCCCTGATTAGGCTTTATGCTTTCTGGTTAGAATGTCACTTTTCACACTGTTATAATGCTTAGTACCCTTGTGGTATAAAACGAACCTTAAATCATCACAGAAAGAGCAGCTAGCTCTAGATGTTTGAAACTTTAGGGAGAAACAAGAAAGTGGAGTAATTCAAGCATTCTGCTTCCTAATACAAACCAGAACTTCCAGATCTCCTCCCATGCAAGAGGCTTGCACTATCTTCACATTTGTAGGCATCTCAGTTGGGAGTGCACATTGGTTCTAGAACCTTGCGCATTTTTATTCAAAGTCATCCTCACTTTGTGCAATCCTAGGTAAAATATCAGCCTTAGATTTAGGCCAAGTCAGGTCCCATTCAATCATATGCATTCCTATTTATTGATTTGTGAATCAAGACTGTAGAAACCACGTTACTAAAGGAGGGTTGGCTTCAGCTAAAATTTTCACTGGCTTAGAAAATAAACCTAGTTTTGCGATAGCTATAAATTTTTGCTGAGCAAAGGCTATGAAAAAATACATCCTGGCATTCTCTGGTCACTTTATAATGAAAATGAAGGTACTGTACATAATACTGGAAGCAACCCAGTGGTTGGCTGCATCTTTAAGCAATATATATATATATATATATATATATATATATATATACACACACACACACACACACACACATATATATATATATATATATACAGTATTTTTGCATGTTTGACCTGTAAAGATGTAGCTAAGTAGAGTCAGTGAATCCACTCACTCTGATATACACACATGATATACAATTAAAATCTCTATTCACATTCCTACAAGGCTATCACTCAAGAGAAAAGCCTTTTTGACAACATTCACTGAAGCGTACCAACTAACTGCTAAATGAGAACTTAAACAGTAACAGTTTTGTTATCAGCAGGAAGAGATTTTATCAACATTGGGTTCAGATTCTTTTTTTTTAAGTATCAAATGTAGAGGACCTTTTATTAAAATTAAGAATGCACCATAAAGCTTGTGTCTTTCACAGGAGCAATATCTATGTGTAAAAAACATCTAACAGAAATAAATTAACCTCTTACTTTTAGAACCATAACTACGAGGGAGTTTGCAGGGGTAGGGTGAACATATAAAGTTTTTCTAATTAGATCTTGATCATATTGCTATGTACAATAATAGTTTTTTCTAATTTAAAGGAAGATTTTGGCTGTAAAATATTAAGTGAATATAAAATCAGTGAAGCATTCCAAGTAAATAATCACTGGCAGACTATATACTTGCTGCTATTATTTTAATATATATATTCATGCATTTTAATATATGACACTCTCTAAATAGTGTTATTCTCGGAATACAGATAATACTACACCCATAACTTACAGTTCCTGCTTAACAACTAATCAAAGAATGCCTACCCTTTAATGCCTTTAATATACTTTATGGGGGGGAAACCTATAAAAAGCAGAGTCGGGGAAACATAGTCCTGTTGATGTGCTGCTGGTGCATGCATCTTGAAGCAGTTAACCATGGATTACAATTCAGTAGAAGTTAAGTTCAGAAAAGGAAATATTTGCCTTTGTACCTATCATGGTCAGTGACTGAGGAGGAGAACAGATGCATTCTGACTATTAACAGTCATGACAAATTGCCTTGCTAATGAATGTTACACACTGGAAATGCCACAACTGATTAAACTACAATTTCGCACTACCAGATAGCGAGAGATACTTGGGAACCCCAGCAGTGGACAACTCTAATGTTCTTCCAACAGGCCTTCAGGGCACAGTGCGGTACTTAGAAAAACACACTGTGAATTCCACACAGATATATTCTAAAAGACTGGGCAGACACACAAGTTCTGCAAGACATTAAATGTAACAGCTTATGTCCAAAACTGTTGAGCCACATGAAATGAATATAATTTAACCATTTTGGTATCATTTAAATTATACGCTGTCTTAAAGAATATTTCTTTTGGAGTTTTGCTACTCCTCTCCCTCCAAAACATTTCTTGCGCTTTGCATTTCACATAAAATCTTTCTTTTGTCAGTTTCTTTGTTGGTGCAAAATTGGCAGCAGTTCAAATTCAAAGTACTCCTATTCATTTACTGACCATTAAACCAATGTCATTCTAGTTCACATCAGCCAGGGAGCTAAGCTCTAAAAAACATAAAAGACTTGCTTCACCACTGACGAATAATGTGTACATTTTTACAGAGCTTAAACCTTAATGCTTTGCCTGAAACTAACAATACAGTATATCTTATCATTCCTTTTTCACAAGCAAGCAGCTGCTGAAACGCTTGCCACTTCAAAATATCAATTGCTTGCCAGAGTTGTCCTCAACACACCCTGTCAAACTCATGTATATTGTGCAATGAAAATGCTGCAGCACTGAAAGCTAGAAATTGTGTCAAAGTAAGGGGATGATGTGCAAAGAACAATGTATGACAACCGTAGAGACCACGAACAATAGGAACGAGGCCAGACACTACATATATCACAACTGTGCCTGCACACATTTTATTGTCTGTATTATATATTTAAACCATGACAAATGAACTGTTGTGTGCTGTGTACGGCACAAATAAAACTCCTTCAGTTAGTCAGGCTTTTCTCATTTCTCTTGATGATAGAAACACAGTTGAATCACTCTGCTCTCTGAACATTTGTTTCCAAATCAAAACAGGAGGGGAGAAATGCAAGGTTATCAAAATGAGTAACAGAAAACATGAGACAATAGCACATGATATGAAAATGAGATTTGTTCAGTTGCTTCTCTCCAAGGAGACATAACCAGGGTTACCTTAAAGAATGTTAGGCTATGGAACACAGAGGAAAAAATATTGCTATGCCCATAAATTACAGTATACCTAATTTCAATGCAGATAAGTGCTGGCCTATTGATTTGCATGTTTCCTTGGCAAAATGGAAATCCCATGTGAATCCTCTTTGTCTGGAGAAAGTATATTTTATAAAGCCTTTATGAATACAGCAATCCCTGCCTTTTAAAAGGGAATATGTGAGTAACAAATAGGCCATGGACATACAGCACAGAGCACTAAGCTAAAACTTAAATAAGTGTGCTGCACAAACAGATGCAAGAAACTCATCCACACCCTACTAACGTGTGCATGGACACACACACAAATTAACGTCACTACATTTTAACTATGATTACTGTCAGCCAGTCTTCAAGACTGTGTATTCATTTATTTTTTTACTTATTTAATACTTTTACTAGGTGCCGTTCAAAATTCAGTATTTCCCCTGACAGCTGGCAACTTTTGAAACAATTTAAAACCATATAAAATGTAAACAGCACCATGATAACATTTCATATCTTTCTAAGTGATTGGATTTCTGTCCCTATAATACAGCCACCCAAAAGACTAAAAACAGGGACTACTGCCTATTAAAACCCTTCATTAAAAGCAATCCTAAACAAAAATGTTTTCAGAGGCCACCTAAACACTCTCAGGGAGGAGGCTGCTTGTACATCTTCGGCAAGGGGGTTCCATAGCTATAGGGCAACGGTAGAAAAGCCCCTGTCCTTCATCCCACCAGCCTGATCTCTTATCCTATGATCTTCAACTAAGCCACCTAAAAACTAAGCATTACTGCTAAGCAGCATATCTAGTTAATTGTACAACACCAGACCAGTCTTCACACACTGCACAGCTTGCTAAAATGGGCAAGGGTGGGGGCAGGGAACATAGCAGTAAAAGATTACCTACAACACTAACATATGTCCACAGTACAACAGAGGAGTCAAAAGCTTTGATACACAAGAAGCTATGAGTGTCATTAACTCACATACAGTTAACTAAAATGAATAGATATGCTTTTAAGGTGTTAATAAATATTTTGGATAGAAAATAGGTATTTTAGGTGCTTAGGGTGATGACCTTTGCTGTGTTTATTAGTGGGACAATGATGCATTATTAACACACAGCAGCTGTACCTGAACTGCTGCCACAAACATAATAGCCTTTTATAGCCATCAGGGGAGTGAGAGAGGAGGCCTTTATTAACCACTAGACATGATTAGCACATTATGCAAACTTCAGTAGGCAAATTATCTGTTATTGAAATATAGTGTTGGTTATAACCAATTATCAACATTCTTTAAAAAAAAGAACCCACAAACATCCCAGTCCAAAATGAAAAAATGGTTTCACTACTGGTCAGTTAGTTATGAGTTGGAAATTTCTAAAAAGCTTTATATTCCAACCCCTTCACTTAAGCAATCCGCTAGAACATCTACAGCTTCAGCACAGAATCTAACGCCACATTTAAGACTTCCACTTCATGAATATTAATCTCTAGAATATAAAACTAAACATAAAATGAAACATTTCCAACATAATTAACTGACCTGGTTAACGAGCAAGGAACCTGATGTTTCTAAAACACATTTCCATTAAGGATACAAGTAGGTCTTGAAAGATTAGTGCTGCAATAAATTTTGAAGAGTTAACTTGAAAAATAACAGCATAATATACTTCAAAAAAAGCTTAATTTTGGGGAAGATTATCCCATTATCCTTGGCAACTGAATAGAGCATTGAGAGTCCATTATGAGCAGTCTTTTATGCCCTAGCAGAAAGTCATTAACATAAAATAAATCATTAACTATGATGCTAAGCTCTACTATCTGTAGGTTTCTATGACTAATTTTAATTACTGCATTTGCCAAATGTAAAATGTACCTTTGTTGAAAGTTTTTCTTGCCATTTTACATTTACTCCCCCCTTTTTTTTAGCATGCTACTTGAGGCTGATATGCACAATGTGTATCAGCTTAATTTTATTCTTTGCCAAAGGGACTTTGTAACATTGGAAGCCTCTTCCATGGAAAGCAAGTCTTGTAAACAACAAAAACTGGACTGATCCAGAAATAAATTGACAAGCTTTACAATACATATATCTTTGTGGAGGGGGGGAGAAATACAACACATTAAACATTTATTGTCAGATGTAAGGATGGCCTTGCCCAAAGTGGAAGAATTATAGCCCATTCAAAAAATTTGATTGCATTCGCAAAGGGTGGCAGCGATGGAATATAATACTGAAGTATCACAATGCTAGAACTTGAAAGAAGGAGAACTATAGTGTCATTTATTATGTTCACAGCTGAAAACCACAGAACTGGTAGTTTATTTTCCACTATTAAATGAGCAAGGGATGTGGATTTTTAAGAAAACATCTTCAGTAGTTATAACATCATATACTAACGGGGTGAGAAGACATACAGATATAAAGATTTGTTTTCTTGTGGAGATGGGCAGAAGATAGACTGTTCAGTTTCTGGAGGAATATTAGTGTGTGAGTGTTGTTGGGATTCTTCCAAAGCATAGGCAAGTAACTACTTATTACTTATGTTCTTAACCCAGAGAGGATTGCTCAGTATAGATCAGGAGTAATCAACATGATGCCCTCCGTATACATCTCTTGGACTACATCTCTTATCATCCTTGGCCATTGGCCATGATGGCTAGAGCTGATGAGAGCTATAGTCCAATATCATCTGTACGGCATTATGTTGGCTACCCCACACAGATTAACTATGCCTTAACTGTTAAGAGACCCTGAGTATGAAATCTTTAAGCTTACAAAGTGAAACTAACTAGTGAATGAGAGGACACTCTAATGGATGAGAACACGCAGGATACCACTCAGCCTAACCACAAAATATAACACAGAAACCTGTAAAATGATAGTTCTTTTCTCCCTTTATGTATGTTTTATAACTATAAATCAAATTCTACATGGATTAGACAAAGTGATCCTCCTCTGTGTGTGTGTAGCCTGCTCCAAAGGAATATCCAAGAACATGGAGCCTCCCTCTGAGCAGCTACTGAGCACAAGGATTTGCTTTGAGTACCAGAAATAAGATGAACTCACAGTCCTTTCACATAAAAATCCATTCCTGGTTATTCAAATCTTTTTTTTCACTTCAGCAGTCTAATTTGGAGAAGGATCATTTTGGTGTATTGCTCTTGTTTAGCAATTAGGGGGCAGAAATCCTTCCATTCTATTGCAAATCACCCAAAGTTCTACCAGTAGACGATGATCCCACTGTATCTTCTGACCCTCCCTGCCCTAGATGACACACCAATGGATTACCTCAGCACTGACCACAGCAGAAAAAAGAAATGAAGTTCATGTTCTTATACCAAATCCCTTTCCCCATCTAATGACAGCAGGGACATCAACTTCTCTTCGAGCACAGCAGAAAGACTAGCGTCCAAAATAATCAAGTAGGCATGCTAAATAATCAAGTAGGCATCCTATGCTCCTCTATTGTGGAAAACAGTGAGAAAGTGAGCACAGGTAGAGAGAAAGCTGGAATGAGTGAGGGGAAGCCTTTGATCCTTAGCACAGACAGACCCACCATATGCAGGATGCCTATACCCTGGTATTGCTGTTTCCACACAAACAGTGTATCCCTCTTTCGATAGTATCAGTTTCAATAAGTAAAAGAAGAAGGACTCTACCATTTGCCCATTACATGCACGATGGAGGCATTCCGTCCGAATGTTGAGAAACCCATTACATGAACCACAGTATGCACTGGCAGTGGCGGAGAGCAGGCGGGGGTGGGTTGCTCCGCCTGCAGGGGCGGGGCGCGTGTCCTGGGGGCAGGGCACGTCACCTGCGGGGGGCGGGGCACCCAGTATGGACAAGGGGAGCAGCTGCAATGGCACCCTGGGGGTCGTGCTGCCGGGGGCGGGGCGCTCCCCCCACACTCCTCTTCCTCCACCACTGTGCACTGGCCCACCTTGGACACAAGTTACACATACAGTAAATCCCTGTATGTTGCCAGTACCTTATATACCTTTGAAAACAATGCTGAATTGGATATAAGTGACTTCAACAAATTAAGTATACAAATAGTAGACAGGTTTTTTTGGTTGTTCTTGTTTTGCCTGTCCTATTTCCCTCCTACCATTTGTGCCCCAGAGAGGTTGGGGTTGTGTGGAGTGAGGCATTTTCTAGGAGGTTAGGTTTAGCTGAGGAAATACATAGCTTAGAGACAGGATAAGAATACTAGGGAGAAGATAGGAAAATAGAGAAACCTTCCAGTGATGTGGGCTTCTTTTTTGAAGAATTGGATCCCCCCCTCCCCCACCAGATGCATCAGAAAAGAATCAGTTTGCACATGAATTTTTTCCGATGCTCTTGATAGTTATCTAATTTAGCATGTTTATTGTAGTTCTAGTTAGTCAACGAAGTTAAAAGCTTTCAAGCTTGCCCAATATGGTATTAGATGTTCGACATCATTACTAATGAATTTAAGAAATGGAAAATTTCCCATGGAAAATAAAAGTACTAGAAAATTATCTGGCTCACATCACTGAAACCTTTACGCAGGAAAAGTTAATGCCAGTGTAAGCTGCCTGTGGCCCTCCAGATGTTGTTAGATGACAACTCCCTTCATCCCTGATTATACCACCTGGGGCTGATAGACATTAGAGCAGGGGTCAGCAACCTTTTTCAACCGTGGGCCGGTCGACTGTCCCTCAGACCATGTGGTGGGCAGACTATATTGGGGGGCGATGAACAAATTCCTATGCCCCACAAATAACCCAGAGATGCATTTTAAATAAAAGGACACATTCTACTCATGTAAAAACATGCTGATTCCCGGACCGTGCGGATTGAGAAGGCAATTGGGCCGCATTCGGCCCATGGGCCTTAGGTTGCCTACCCCTGCATTAGAGTCCAATGGTATCTGGACCAGTTGCCAATCCATAGCTTATGCAGCTTTGAGGGATAAGATATGAAGGAAGGACAGAAGTGCTGGGCAATGTCAAAGCAGAGGGCTAAGAAGGAGGTTTAAAGTCAGGATGTGGTGGCTGAGAGATGGAAGACTATTAACTGAAAAGCAGAGAATGTTGGGCAAAGGAGACAGAGGCTGTGTAAGCATCACACATTTAAAGCACATGACTTATCCAAAGAATCCTTGGAATTATAGGTTGTTAAGGGTACTGGGCACTGTAGCTCTGTGAAGGGTAAACTACAGCTCCCAGTGGTTTAAATGTATGGAGTGTACAGTCCTGAGAAAGGCCTATGTGCTGAATAAACAAGGTGGCAGTACTGAGGGGAGAAACTGATACAGGGCTTCTCATGACAAGTTGCTGTTGTATTCAGTGGCATTACGGCCTATGGGACAAGCCAGCCAAAGAAGTGATAGGGACAGGAATGACTGATACTTTTATTCACTTATTCCAAAGATTGCCTATCCTGCTGTTCTGTCAAAAGGCTTTCAGATTAATTCATGCTACATAGTTAAACTGCTGACCAAAAAATTCAATACAATATGAACAACAACCAGTTGTACCTTAGCACAACCACCAAATGTAAAAGGCCTGAGCAAATAAAACTGTCTTCACTCGATGATAAAAAAAACAACAACCAATGAATACTAGCACAAAGAAGCTGCCCTGGGGATACTGTTCCATAATTGAGTCACCACCACAGAAAAGGCCTTTCAACAGAAAAGGCCAGACCATCCACCTTACCTTCAAAGGCTGGGGACTCAGAGAACAAAGCCAGTCCCAAACATTTTGCTGTCTGAGACAGAACAGGATATGGTATGCTTCAAAGGTGCAAAGTACCCACAGCCACTTATTTTGGCAAGCACCTCGCCCCCCTCTTTAAAAATAATAATATATAATAATAATAAATTAAATAATTTGCTGTCCTTTCATGACAGCCAAAATCAGATGCTTGAGGCAGCTTAATGTCACTTTGCCTAATGGCAGGGCCAGTTCTGTGGGCAAAGGAACTCCAAGGAGAATTTCACCATTCAGGAAGCCATGAGGAAGAAGGCAGTCCTTCAGTACCATCATGCCAAGTTGTTTGTTTAATGGCAGTAACTAATTTGTTAGTTGAAATAGACCAGGAGACAATGTAGTTATTTAAACACTAGTGAGATGTATTACACACAGCCAATAGCTACAATATATATGTATAGTGTGTGCATCATTTAAACAAAATTGGCTAATCATTGGCTACTGGTTTCTAGTGTAAAGGTAATCCAACATGTTTCATACACAAATATGGATATGCAAGCTATTCAGAATCATCTCAAGACTGGTGACCCAACAACCAACAAAATCAAATGGTTGGACAAGAGGTTGGAGCACAGCAATTATACAAAAACAAACTTCACTTGGTTTATACACTAAAGTAGATTTGAAGAAAGTAACTATATATCTATATATATAGCTATATATTTGCATATATATATACATACACAAAAGAACATGAAAGGACTACATACAAAGAGGCATTTAAAATGCAAGTACAAAAGATGTCTCTTCAGCCCAGATCATTTATCCACTTTACGCTGAACATTGCAGCACAGACAACAAGCTGAACAGAATTTTTTGTCTAATCTGTTGCCAAACTGGAATGTACTTTTCATTGCAGAGTATATTACAAGGTTGCCATTTTCAAGCCCAATGTTGTAGGGGGAAAATGTTACCACCAGAAAAATCTCATTTGGGGTTAAGCAAATTCCATGTCTCGCTGTCTATAATTAACTGTTTATTGGCACTTGCATTGAGAACCTCATTTACTGATCAGCTTATAACAGGTTTCTTAATGAATAACAATTCCTTAATGAAAACATCCACACAGAGCAAGCATCACTTTTGTAAAAAAAAAAAAAATGTCAGAAATTGCCACCGTTATATGTTTTGACACAAAGAGCATGGATAGAAGAGAATGGACGCCTACTTTCTATTAAAAGTTTGTGAAACCCTGATTGAAAGGGGAAAGCTTGTGCTAGGAGTATTCAGTATGTGCTATTGTGTCAGCCTTGGATATAGTGTTTCAGGAATTCTGGTCTCTCACCTAATGCAAGTATTCAGACCCTAATCCTAAACAGACATGCCTCTGAGCAAAGTCTATTGGAATCAATGGCATTTCATTTACTAGGTTTGTATCCTTGGTAGGGAGCCTAAATATATTTTATTATGTTATATTTTTATTAGGTTATATTATTATCAAAACCTCTGTGGTTTGTTTGTTAAAAAAGTAACTGTGAAAATAGCTCTGTGCTATCTAATACTTTTTGGTATCAGAGGACACAAGCCTTTCAAGATCAGGACCTAAGAACTGAAAATCTCAAACTGTGATAGGTCAAGCTGCACAATATATCCTGATTTCCCCACACCAGGGTTTGGGAATCCTGTGAGACTCCGGATGTTGCTGGACTACAATTCCCATAATTCCTGACCACAGACTGGCTGGAGCTAATGGGAACTGGAGTTCAACAGCATCTGAAGGGCCTCATCCATGTCCTAGTTCAACATGGTCAACATAGCAAATATTTCAGCTGCATAATAATTGCAATGAATGGGAATCTAGAGCTCCTGCTGAATCCATTCATGAGAATATGTTTCGTGCAGGCCTTTCCCAAGAGAGGACTGGCAGAAGTCACTGTTTATAGGTAAAGTGATGGTCTGAGCCACTCATTATTACACACATATTAGAGACGCTAACTCACTATGTCAGGGGTGGCCAACTCCCAAGAGACTGTAATCTACTCACAGAGTTAAAAACTGGCAGTGATCTATCCCCTTTTTGGGGGTTCAGGTCAAAGTTGTTCAGCTTTTTAGGGGAACAAAAGTTGTTGAGCTTCTTTGGAATACTGCAATCTAATTTGTCCACGATAAGTAGTGGCCATTAACTGGTACCATAAAATGTATCAAAGCTTATTAAAAACATCAACACAACAAATCAGTAATACAAGCACAGTTTCTCTCTCTTTAAGAGTAAAAATGGAGTAAAAATGTTCTGCAAGCACCCAAAACTACCCTTTCAAGAAAACAATAAAGAACAAAATTTATTCAACACCCAATTGATTCCACACAGATGTTGAAATTTCTCGAAATATTAGCTACGTAAGGACTTTAGAGTTTTCCTGAGGGACTCTCCTAGAATTCAATGGGGAGTAGGAGTTTGACTACCAGGCATCAGAAACAAAGCATGCTTGTGAAAGAGATACACTTTTGGGACATTTTATAAAGAGCTCAATTTTAGTTTTGGTTTGGCATGATAAAGATACAATAGTAAAATAAACACTATAAACATTTCCCAAGGGGTAGTTGTTTTGCATTGTGTTGTAGATTGCAACATAGATATCAAAGAGTCTTATAGCTCCTTAAAGACTAACAAGAATCTTTGTTGTAAATACTATGGTTTTCTGACTATGGAGTCACAAAGAAGTTTTAAAATACTACTTGCCCACAAAGAAGTTTTATGTACTCATTTCCTTATGTTGCATTGCTCCCTTCCCCCATTTTGTTTAGTCTAGGTTTTTCTCTCTATCTAATCAGCTTGTATTTTTCCACTGCATTGACAAGTATAAAGAAGTAAACAGCAAATGAGCCATGGGCATATATATATTTACCAGTAAATCTCAGGGGGTGGGAGAAAATCCGTACATAATTTTGCAGTGCTAGCTACTGGGAGCCATAAAGGCCATTATGCCCCTCCTGTTGTTGGCATAAGTCAGCATCTCTGTTATTACCAGTGTCAAAACAAAATTATATTAAAGCAGATACTTAAACAGTTCAGCTGTGCTCAAAATAACAGCAACTTTACAAAAATTATAAGCAACCGTCTACTCACAGTACTTAAGAAATCAGTATATGTAAGGAGTAAATACTGGTTTTTATGGATATATCTTCAAACTAAAGGCATGACATCTCTAAACAGCAGAAGGCTAGTGGGTTATTTTACTGCTGTGCTCATGCCCTGTGCATATAACAACAGAACTGTTTCCAGGGAAATTTAAGTTATGAGGATCTAGGCTGCCATCCCTAAACAGCTCTCCTGGAAGTTTCAGAGGTAAACCATATTACCTCAAGTCTAAATCTGCCTGCCCAGCCTATGAGCTTCACTATGTTATTTCAGAGGCTGACCTATATACAGCAGCATACCATCCATTCTCTCTGTTTGTACAAGAGATACCTCACACAGTTGCCATAACCAACATTGTTTGCATTGTTCTTTCACTTTTCTCCCTCTGAGGTTTTGATGGGAAAGAAACATGATCCAATGCAATACGTACAAAGCACACTATGCAGAAAGGCAAAACATGGCAATGGCCAACTAAAATGTTTCGGGACATTATTTTTAAGTTTATAAAGACCTCAGTCATCTTTTGAAACAAAGACAGCCAACAGAAAAATCAGCAGAGCAGAAAGATCTATACTATTGTATGTTATTTAAAACATGGCCAAGGGTGATTCATTTTAACTTGTGCCACAAACATATGTAGATACGGCCAACTCTTATACTACACATGAACTATGACATTGTATGTCAGAAGACTTGCACCCGAGGATCACTGATTGATTGCCAATCATTTCAAACAAGTTTAAGACTGTGATCCACTCTGCTGGCTTAAAAGGGATCACTCTGAAGTAAATGCAGCTTATAGTACAGTTTATACAAAGCAAACAAGTTTGCCCTGCAATGTCTAATCAGCTTGAAAGTTCAGAGGAAACAGTGAACACAGGCATGTCTGCTATTAGTGTTCTAGGTTACAGGGCTTCCCATTGCATCTGTACTCATAAAATCTGCTGAAGATGATGCAGCATTTAGGGGGGAAATTATCCAACAGCTGTTCATAAAAATGTTCTTTGTACCCAAGAACAACAGCACACATAAGTTAAGGCTTCATAACAACGTTAATCAGCCTGGATAGATGGGGCTGGGGGACTGGAGGAAAATGAGATGTTCAGTCAACACATGCCTTATAGGGGCCCAGCCAGCAAAGCTACTCTAAGTCCATTTTCTATAATCAATGGTCATTGGCAGGGCTGTTTGACAGAGATATACATTGCTTGAAGAATGTTGTTTTACAAGAAACATTCCTGGTATGTCATTCCTAAGCTTAGAAAAAGAAAGAAAGAAAGAAGAACAGAGCAAGTCTTACAACTGAGCATTTCTGAAATCCATTATCAGTCCTGACTAAGTTAAATAGAGTGCCTCATTTTCACAGTCAAAAGAAGTTTGCTTCTTTATGCTTGGACTTAACCAGGTTTTTTTTGGGGGGGTGGCAAATAAAAAACTGACTAGGAACATAGGGCAAACGGAGAAGGGGGGAAGCTTTCTAAATTAATTTATTCAATCAGAAATGATAGCCACCCAAAATGATTTAAAGCACTTAATTGGAAAATGATTTAATATATTAACGTAATTCCTGATTTTCCAAAGCATTTAACTTTTAAATTAAATCTGGCTCACCATCTTGAGTATGATGAGCGAAATGTGTATTCAAGTCATTACCTTCTTTTTGAAGCTTTAAATCACTGATAGATTTAATAACCGTTCGTCCAGTTTTCATTGCCAAATGGCTCTTCAGGCACTTTGACGGTTATGTCATTAATTCTACCCAATGCTTCTTTACTTTTCAGCATGGCAGGCTTACAATTCACAATAAAAGATAATCGAGATTATATTTTATAGTGGCAAGTCACAGAGTGAAAGTAGTTCTATAATCATCATTGCTCAATACTTAAGAAGCCTCAGCACATGAACAGCCTGGCACATAAATAGGGTTCATTCCTGCTATCCAAACTTCAATCTTTTCTTTCTTTCTTTATAAAAGAGGTAACTTTTTCAAAGGATGGGTTTTACTTGATTGTAACAATTAAAAGCCCAAGTGCTGCAGCCCAGATGATCACTGTACACAAATCTACCTAATGAATTTCTGCCAGCAAGCTCCAAGTTTAAGACGTTAGGACACTCTTAAGTCTTGTCCTCATCAGGGTTTCTCAGATAATGAATGACAGATGATATCATGCAGGAAATATTTCCTGAAAAGTGAATGGGTCTTTATCACAGTGCAACAGTTTGTGTTCTTAAAACATGCAGCAAAACAGAAGCCTGTATTTACAGCACTATGTCTAGGTGCAATTTGCCTTAGACAAACACTTGAAATAGCTCCTAAACACAAACACACCGGTGACAACAGACAAAAACCCCAGGGCTTATGCCCACACTCCACTTTCGAACATAAAGTGAACACACTCCCCTTTTGTAAAAGGGCATCTTTAATGCCTTATCTGTTGCAAATCAATAACCAAGCACAGAATCACCAACAAGCAAGGAATAGCCAGGTGCTGATTAGTCAGATGAGGAGTTTATACGGCACATACACAAAAAGATCTGGTGCTGCCTGCAAAAGCTCCAGCCTTCCAGACTATGCGCTTAAACAAAAGCTTAACAGGCACCCAGGTTTAAACAAATCTTACTACCAATGCTTGCTCGCAGTTCTGTTCCTCTCCCCTCCTGGGGGAGTGTTTTGGAAAGCTTGCACTTCCTGATTATTTCCTATGGCCAGCACTGCCCATTCTACAACAGAGGAGGGTGGGGGGAGTTGCACATCATGCATAGTAGTATTAGCAGCTGGCTGAAGCCAGGGAGAAAAAAAGAATGTGGAAAATAAAGAATCAGTGGCCCTGAAGTTCTGGGGCAGAAGCCTTAAGCGTTAAAGAGTGTAGCACAAAACCAAACAGGAGAAGAAGACGACCCGGACTGCAACCCTATGCACACATACTTGGAATAAGTCCCGCGAAACTCTTGAGCAGTACACTCCACTCTCTTTCTGCCCTGCCCAGGGCTTTGCAAATTCCGCCTCGTCTTTCCTACTTAGGAGAAAACTTGTTCTGATGGCGCTGAATCAAGTTATAAAGGGTACGGGTGCAGTTTGATTCTGGGCTTCCTTCTATTCGACACTAAACTTGCCACGCTTCTGCAATTTGGAAACCCCCCACAGTCCCCCACCCACCCACCCCAACCCTGTCCAGCCTGCGATCTGACCACGCTTTGTCCTTCGAGTCTCCCTCCCCTAAAGTAACACCCAAAAGAGGGGTGAATTTAAATCTCCCGCATGAGCATCCCAAGCGTTGGGGGGGCACTTGAAAAAAGACTTTGCGCTTAGGCAGGGCTGCAGTCCCGGGAGCATTGCCCTACGTTGGATTCTCCATAAACTGCCATGGGACTTACTCACGAGTAAGGGCTGCGAGTCCGAAGCGGCTTTCTCTCCCTCCCCCTCCCTCCCTCGGCTAATTCATGGATTTGCATTTTGAAGGCGCCCAGGCCACCCCACACAACAGGCCGAGAGGGGCTTCGCAAAAGCGCCCAGTTGTCTCCCCCGCCGTCGCGCACAACACAAACATTGCACAACGGCAAGGCAAGCAGACACACACACACACACACACACAGGGCGCTGGTGGTGCCTTTGGCTCCATCCTGCAACCTGCCCCGCTCCAAGTCTCGCTCAAGCTGCCCAGCCATCTGCCAACCAAGCCAAACTCCCTTCGAGGAAAGAGAAGCGGGTGGGGTGGGGGCGGGCGGGGTGGGGGTAGCCAGGGCCCCCCCTCACGCCGAATCACCTTGTTGCAGTAGTAGGGGTCCAGGCAAGGAGAAGGTCCCAGGCAAGGGGTCTCCGGAGCGGCGGCGGACTGCGAGGGTGGCGGCGGCTGCTGAGGCGGCGGCTGAGGCGGCGGCGAGTAAAACCGTACGTCCATCGCACTAAAACATCAAGCAAACTCCTCGTCTTCCCGCTTCGTGTCGGCGTTCAGGCAAAACAAAACAAAACGAGAGAGGGAGAGAGAAAGTGGGGGGCGGGGAAACCCCTGAAAACTGAGGTGCCTGAGGAGAAGAAGAGAGGAAAGAAACACCTTCCCCGCCTCACATCCGTTTGCGGTTCGTAAAAGAGAAGAAGGGCTGGTGGGAGGGAAGAGAAACTCTTCCGAAAAGCGCCGGTCTTGCCGGGCGCGGCGACGGCTACCTGAGGCAAAAGCCGCCTCTTCTCTCTCTCTCACAGCCGGGCAGGTAACTTCGAGGAGTTCCGTTGTCCCCACACGCGCCGCTCGCCGAAGCAGCCCAGGACCGCGCTGCGCCTGAGGAGAGTTGGCGCCCTCGCCTCTCCCTGCCCAGCCCGCGCCCTCTCGCTCGCTCTCTCCGCTCTCTTTTCAGCGGCTTTATTTCGGAGGTCTTTATTTCCCCGCCTCGAGAGGAGTCAAGGGAGAGAGCCGGGGGGGAAAAAAGCACCAGCCCCCGCTAGCTACCGTCGAGCCGCTGGGTTTCGGACTGAGGCGGACCCCCGGCTCCGGCAGGGCTGCCCCGCGTCGCTGGCGGCAGGGCGGAGAGGAGGCAGCCGGCGTGCGCCTCGGCCGCTTCGCTGCGAGTGTGCTCCACACAAAGGAGCTCGCGAATCCAGAGCCATTTGCTGCTTTCGCCGCGGAGCGCGCGCGGAGCGCAGACAGGGGGCGCTGTGGCGCCCGCCAGCCGGGCCTCCCTTGCCAACTCTCCTGCTGCACTTCTGCCCTTACCCGGGCTAGTTACTATGGCATCTCCGCGCTTCTGTGGGAAGAAGGAAGGGGAAACGAGGCAAAAGGGGGGTGGGGGGAGACAGGAGACGATTAAAAGAAGAGAGAAAATGTGGGTGGGTGGGTGCCAGGACTTTAAGATAGTTTGAGCAAGGCTGAGCCCCCATTTCCTGCCTGTCCCCAGTAGTTTAGCTTTGCTCTTGGACCGTTGGAAGCAATGTGGAAGAGAGGGGAGAGCCTCTGAGCATGTGCAGAGTTGAACTTCTTCAAGGCAGCTCTAGCCTGCAGCTTCCAAGTGTAGAATTGCAGAGCTGAAAAGGACCTCCAGGACCAGTGAGTCCAAGCCCCTGCAATGCAGGAATATGCAGCTGTCACATACAGGGAGCGAACTTGAAACCTTGGCATTATCAGCACCATGCTCGGACCAACAGATCTAGCTGGGCTTACAGTCAGCTGCAAGTTCAGGGCCATGCCTCGCTAGGGAGCTGGTGATGTGAAATTGTCTGAGATCCTGAACGGGTCATGGTGAGTGCAAGGTAGAAATGGACTAGGTGGTCCGGTGGTCCAACATTGTATAAGGAAGCTTCCTATGTCCAGAATGCAAGATTGATGCTTCAAAGCATTTTGCACAAAAAGCTGCCTTATGTCAGGGCAGACCATTCATTAGCCCATCTTTCTCAATATTGTCAACACTGACTTGCACTGGCTGTCCTGGGTTTCAGGCAGGGAGTGTCTTCCATCTCTACCTGGAAATACTGAGATTGAAGGCGAGAGCTTTTGCATGCAAAGCAGACGCTCTACCACTGAAATGAGCCATTTTGAAATTAATAGCCAAGATGAAGATTGAGAAAAAGCAATTCAAAGCTTCGCTGGCATGGCCTACTGCACACCACAAAGAGATTTTGAATGCTCACAGAGCAGTAAGACAATACGGGGAACTTCCCCATGCGCTTGGGAACTCCTAAGTCATGTGACATCTTTCCATCAGCCATTTGGGTCTCAGTTGTCCAGCACATAAAATCGGAATAATGACTTCAGCCACCCGGATGCAGTGGTAGTGGCAGGACTGGAGAATGTACAATTTTAGATGATGTATACATCTTGCAGACATAGCCTTTTTGTTATGATTATTTAGGACAATGAAACTGGAAAGTGGCATAAGAAAGTAAAGCAAAGCTTTGAAAAGTAGTGTGCATGTGGGGTGGGGACAACAGCAGAGGCCAAAAAAAGAAGAACACACAAAACATTATTTTTACTATTGAATTAATTGCATTTGTATCCCACCTTTTTCTCTAGGGTGCTCAAGGTGGTGTTTATGGTTCTCCCCCTCATTTAATCCCCACAGCAAACCTGTTCTAGTTTTGTTATCATGCAAATTTGGCCAGTTAGCTTTGTTTAATTCAAGGATTGGTACAAGTATGTGGTTCAGGTGTAGTCAAAATTTATAAAACTAATTTATAAAAGTAATTAAATTCATTTAACACAAAAGACAACTGAATGTGCATTAATTCATAGGATTTGATAATAATCATTTAGCTTAACTGATCTATAAAAGCTTTTATTTTAGTATATATAGTGAAACTTTATTTTTTTTTCATTTTCCTGCCTTTACGAATTATAATTTTAGTGCTCTAGATACATAAATAAGTACAGCATGTGCAGGGCTATCACAAAGGATGGTCCTGGTCCTATAATTTTGGAAATCAGGTAGAAAAATCCCTACATGTAGAAAATTTGTCAGCCTTTGTCAAGCTGATTGTAAGGCTGAATTCCTTGCAAGCTTGGGCAAAACGGTTGATGAGTCTCTGCCCCTATAATCATACATACAAAAACCACATGTTCACAGTGGCAGATTTACATGTATGCGTAGTGTGAGTGGGATTAGAGCCCTGTACGGCAGAGCCAACTCCTAGTTATCAGGATACAGTATGTGGTTAACTGAGAGGATGCCTCTGAAACACAGTTACAATGAATCACCATTGTTGAATTGTAGTATTTTAGTTTGTTGCATTGTTTCCACTCTTCATTTATGCTGCTTTTTGATTAAAGTCAGTGGAGTCTGGTCCGTTAGGGTAACTAAGGTCCAGCCCTGCCCAGTAAAATGTCAAGCATTTTTTATGTTTTTCTCCAGAATCTCAAAGTTCTACTCTTTTCTCTCCCACACATCCTTCCACAATCCATCTGAATGCAAAGAGACTTGGGGAGACATTTCTGTCAATCTCCCATTCCATTTGCCTCAATCCTTAGCATTGTGTACAACTCTGTCAAGGTGGTTTCCTGAACCCAGATGTATTTACATGGATGTAAACCCCATTGATTTAAATGGAAATGGAGTTACTTCCAAGTAAGTGTGCTTAAGTTTGAGGCCTAAGCTGGCTTTGCTCCAAATGCTTTCTTTAAAACAGCAGAAGCTGTGGCATTTCAGAATGTTTAACTCTCTTCTGCACATACCATATCTTCTTAATCAAACAACCCACCCATTTTGAATCACCTTTGAGATAAAGTCTGGCTCCATACTGTTCTCTTTGCACATGCTGTCTCTCTTGAAATAGAAAGCTCAAGGTCAAGTTGTCAAGCACAGATAGAGGTGGTTAAATTGAAAATGAAATCAGGAAACCCTAAATGAACTTAGCAGGTTTTCTTACTGACAACCCACCAAGATGATTACTGTTTGTCACTAGTAGCTGCAGAATAAAAAAAAGCAAAGGATTTGAAATTAAGCAGGTAGCTTGTTGAGCTTTGAAACCATAAGCAGTAAAACAGTTAACAAAACTGAACAACGCACGGGAAAGCAAAAAGCTCATAGCTTACAGGATGGAGATAGACAATAAATTAACTAACAGTGGATCAACACTTCTTTTTTTCTTCAACATTTCAATTCCAGTTGGCTTTCCTATAAACTCAAATGAGATATGTATATCAAGCAGACAGTACCTTCAGCTAGTGGGGATTCTTCAAGCCCTACTTATGCTGCCAAGCTACTACCATCACACCTTCCCTAAGTCCCACTGACCCAAAGTCCCTTCTACATACTACACCAATGGAAGCAGCTCCTATCAGTACAGGTAGCTGAATAACATCTTCATGTCAGAGGCAGCATATCTCTAAATGCAAGCTCTGGAGACCAACAACAGGGCAACAAAGTGTTGGCCTAGATGGAGACAAGTGACTTGCTTAAGACCGCAAACTGAGCACAAAGCGAAAGTACATAACTAAGCTCCAAACTTTAAACCCCACATATCATTTCCCCTTCCAAAAATGACTTTCCCCAGTTTCCCCCTAAAATCTTTATTTTATTCAACTTAAATACTGCTCTTTATATACAAAATGGAAAAATGCCCACTCAGCAGATAAAAAGAAAGCATGACAGTATATCCAATATACAGAAGACGAATGCTATAAAACAACATAATCCAGAAGCAGCAGAATCTCCAGTGCAATATTAATTCACTGAATTGCCCACTAGGACCTGTGGGAATTGGTTTCCCATTTACCCCTGTGGCCCTCCTAAAAAAGAAAATTCCAGCTTTTCTTGCTCAGCCTTATAATGTATGAAAAAGAGAACAAGAAAGTGCAAGAAAACTGCAAGCCAAACAAGCATGTGGGAGTTAGGAGGATCCTTTCCCTTAAACAGCTGACTTGCTACACACAATGCACACCCACATTAACTCATTAAGTATCTGGATTGGTTTGCATGTAATAATCCATAATGAAAGATGTATGCTACTAGTTCAATGGGTCTGGGTGAATTATTTTGGTAGTTTATCTGCCATTCTATATTTCAAAGAAGTCTCTGAACGATCTACAAAAACATCACAAATAAATACAAAAAATATATAATCCACATTTTAAAGTGTAACAATTAGATAATATAGATAACCTTTAAAGTCCCATATGGCCTAGGACCCTCGTACCTATGGGACCGCCTCTCCTGGTATGCCCCACGGAGGACCTTGAATTCTGCAAATAACAACATCCTAAAGATTCCGGGCCCCAGGGAGATCAGACTGGCCTCGACCTGTCTTGGTGGAATGCTCTCTCACAAGAGACTAGGGCCCTGCGGGATTTGACATCTTTCCGCAGGGCCTGCAAGACAGAGCTGTTCCGCCAGGCCTTTGGTCAGGGTTCAGTCTGACTCATTTTCTCCTTGTATAAGAACAAGCATGAAAGAGGTTCCCAGCCCGCTCACAGGTGCTTATAATATCAGTGGAAACAGTTGGTAACTGCCTTCAATTTTAACCTGAAGATGGCCGCTTGTCCAGTTTTAATTTTAATTTTAATTTGTTTGAATTAATTGTGGGATGTATCTTAATTTATTGATCACTTGTTTTTATGCATTGTCTTGTATGATGTTAGCTGCTCTGAGCCTGGCTTTGGCCGGGGAGGGTGGGATATTTATAAAATTTATTTTATTATTATTATTATTATTATTATTATTATTATTATTATTATTATTAAACCCAGAATAGAATAGAATAGAGATAAACTAAAACAGCCAATCTAGCAGATCCAAAATACAGAAATACAACAGAGGCAACCAACCCAACCTACCAAGTATACAATCATGTATTTATCAGTGTCCTTTAAGGCAAATGGAACAATGCCCTCATCAACTTCAGTCTGCCCTGTGCCAGCCGCCACTTGCCTGCTTTTCTACTTACAACCAGTTCCGGGGATGTCCCTGTCTGTCAGTTTCCTCCTTAGTCTGTTTTGTTCTTCTTTAACTCTCCAAAGAGGAATATAGTAGCCAAAGTAGAATTGGCTCTGGCTCCACCTGTCATAGGCTCTGGCTCCACCTACTGTTGGTCTCACTGACTTCCACCCTACCAGTCCCAATGGGCGCAAGCCCCCATTGGCAGCAATACACTCACTTTGGCTCCCCAACTCAAGCTCAAGCTCAGTGGTGGTGCAGAACTGCACACTCCCTGGAGCTCACTGCTGTCACTAGGGAGCAACCACAGTAACCCCCACCTCTATTCTACTCTTGTCTGCAATGTAAACTCACATCTGTATCCCTGTTGGTTGTGTGCACAGGACTCTATGCAGAGACCTCTCTTTCTGGGGCTGGGTCTATTGGCCAAGGTGTTATAGCTTTATCTGAAATCATTTCTAGCTGTAATTATTTTAAAACCATTTTTAAGAAATAGATTCTGGGCAACTAAAATTTGTTTGCACCAATAGCATTGTGAACAAATCTATTCAGCCCCACTCTCTTGCCTCCAAAGACATTTGTGGGTGGTGTTTTCTGGAAACTGCCAACAGCTAACAAAAGAAGACTTCCTGTCAACATGGGTTGATTGAAGTAGCTAGGAGTACCTTTACAACCTTTGGTTAGTAGGATAGCAATGACCATTCCTGGGGCTGAATAGCTAGATTTCACTCAGCCTGTGGTAGAAATAAGTTTTCACTTGTTGGCAGTGGGCAGTTGAAGTCAGGGAGCAACCATCACTGATATATCCACAATACTAACAATCCGCTGACATGGTTTTTGTTGTACTCATTATGTGTGTGTGTGTGTGTGTGTGTGTGTGTGTGTGTGTTCATGTATTGTAAAATGAGTTCAAGATCTTTGGATAGTAAACAGCCTAGGAATAGAAGTAATAAATTAATAAAACTAATTTGTTTCATTTCTCATTTGTTCAATGCACCTTTCTCTAATGGAACATGGCAATCTCAACCATAATTCTCCTTCAGAATGTTTGGGCATCTGTTCTAAGCTCCAGCAGCTCAACAGAGAGGTCTGTCTACTTTTTAAAAAGCGCGTCAAAGATGACCTTGAAAATTGTGATTTCCTGAATCAGCATTTACAGAGCACATCAACAACCTTGACAGCAATAAGGAAATAAATTTTAACAGAATTGAGCTGTACTTGAACAATTTCTCTATGAAGAATTAGGCAGAGACACATCGGCCCTCTTTCTTACAATATACAGTGATGCATGAACTTTCCATTACTGTTTCACTGAAAAATGTTAAAGCTTGATATGATACTCAATATTCTTATAGAGTACCGCAAATAAATATATTCCAAAGTTCAGTCTATACATTAAGGCTTTTCTTGAAACTGTATCAAAATTTGGGTGGTGGTATCACATGTCTTAATGCTTCTTGGGTTAATAATAATAAAACAACAATAACAATAAACCCTCCTGGTCCATGGAACCCTAACATGTGAGCTTTATTCCTGACAAACATGTTTTCTAGGTTTGAATGGGGGTGTCTGTATTTATATGGGAGAAACAGTCATGCAATCCCATTCTCTTAGAAATTTCATTATCAGGATTAATGCAGGAATATTCAGTATTCATATTAGAATATTCACAATGTTACAGCCATTCAGAAGACCTTCTCCCTCCCACCTCCAGTTCAGATATGTGGACTGGCCTCAGTTCATAAGAATTTAAGAGAAACACAGCTGGATTACACCAAAAGGTCCATCAGTATTCAGCTTCCCACAGTTACCAACCAAATGCTACTGGAAAGGGCAAAAAAAGAAGAAGAAAAGTTTCCCCATTTTTGTCCACAGCAACTGTTAATGAGAGACATAGCTCCCATGAATATGAAGTTTCATCATGGCTAACAGACTTCTCTTACATTAATTTATCTAATTCCTATTTGAAGCAATCTAAGCCATTCTGTGAAGAAGTATTTAAGTTTATTTATCCTGATTTACTGTCAATCAATTTCATGGGATGATACCATGATCTGTTACTGTGGTAGAGGAAGAAAAACCTCTGTCTACTTTCTCTACACCAAGCATTTCCTAAATATCTACCATGATCTCTTTTGCTGTGTTTTTTCATAACTAGAGACAAGTCTCTCTTAGTAGAGAGATCTAAATTGTAGTGATGCCCAACTGGCAGATTACAATCTACTTGTGGACTAAGGGATGCTTCATTGGCCTACAAATGATGAGGTCCTTTGACATCCAGATGTTACTGGAGTCCAACTCCCATCAGCCCCAGCCAGCAGGGCCAATGACCAGAGATGGTGGAATTGCAGTCTAGCAACATCTGGAGGGCCACAGATTCCCCTCCCTGTCTTGCTTGCTTTGAATGTTCAATTATGTGGGTTAGCAGTTTTTAGAAGTCATCAGCGGCAACAATAAATGAGTCTTAAATATAGGCCTGCTTTGATGAGGATGTTTGTGATAAACAAACAAACCAGGGGGCTCTCCAAGTATCCTCTTATATATAGAGTGCCCAGTTTAAATAATGTTTTTATCCACTTTTCCAAATCTTTCCCACTTTTCTACTTTTTCAAGATCCCAAATACAAGAATATAGAAAGTCTTGCCTTGTATGCATAGTTTCATCTTCACACAATTTGCTGTGACCAGATCTCCCACCATTTCAAGTGATGCTGTGTACACTGCCTACATTAACAGAAATGGAATATAAATTGCTATACACTGAAAAATTAATATACATTGCAGTGTTTGTGAAAAGAAAAACCAAAGGCCCCAATATGCCACCAATCCATTTCAAGTTCATTTCAAAGCAACTTGAATACCCACGGAAATGCACGAGAGAACTGGTCACCTATGGTATTTTTCATAATAGCACTATGCGCAGGTGTGACTACCTCTGGAAAGCAGTAATTGTAGATACACCATGTACTGAGCACTATTTATCATTTGATTACTGCAAGATCAGGTGATGACTTATATGTATAAGTGAGTCATTGCATGTACACACCCTGTTTGAAGATGAATGTGTGAACTAGGACAGTGCCAACCTTCTAGACACTTAACTATCAATCTACTTAAGAAAGGGTCAATGGTGCGTAGACATATTGACAGCACACAATTGTTTCACCCCCCAGAATGATACACTAGGTACTATAAGAACCCAAAAGAGCCAATGGATACAGAAGATCTGTTGACTGTGGCTCTAACATCTTTCTTCCAACCCTTCTGGATGTAAAAAAATTAAACCTGAAGAGATACACTGTGCTGAACCAAATAGCCACTAAGCAAACAGGGATGTTTGGAAGGTGGACTGTTCTTCTATTTGGCAAACTCGCACAACTGGAAAAACCTACACAGTTCAGTTCCTTAGCAGTGGGTCAGGTATACCAGAGCTGAGAATGGACATACTCCAAAGCCAGCAGCAAGTGTGCATGCAAAAGCCCAGAAGTTGAATGGATGTCTTCTGTTGGAGCTTTCTACTTAAAAAACACACACCAAAAAACCCAAGCGTTAAAGGGAATTAAAAGGAAACTGGGCATAAACTAAACTTTCTACTTAAACATTCTTGGCTTGAATCATTTTGACAGGATCCTGTTCACCTTCAAAAGAACAAATTTTCTCCCAAAATATTAAATGGAAAAAAGTATAACAAGGAAGAAGTGAAATGGAAAATTGCTAAAGCCTAAGAACATAGCATACAGAAAGACAGCTTTCCCCCCTGAAAGCTGCGAGATGATATGAAATAAAGGGAAAAGGTGGAGGGGGGGGGGCTTTCAGTTTGAGGGTGGAAGAACTGAGGCAAGGCAAAGCAGAACTGAAACAGAATATGAAATAATTGATTTTCTTATGGAAAGATTGAAAAAAGAATTATATGTCGGAGAGAATCTAGAGAGGCAGTTGCAATACCATAAATACCTTTCTATAAACTAGATTTTCCATAAAGTGCTTAAACATAATTGGACTGGTCATCTGTTAGTGAGCTGGATTTTTTCCAGCTCATCTTTACCATGGACCAGGGAGCTGCATATTTCCTTTTCTTTTGCCCTAAAGAGCATACCTTAGTTTTGTGAGGTTTAAATTCATGAGATGCTGTGCTATACTGGGATGGTGGCAGGGCAGGAAGAACTATGGTGCCTCCTGTTTCCCTGTAAACAATTTTGTTTAAAACTTTTTACATTTATGTTTGGGAATATTATTAAAATCAGTTACATGTGATCCCCCTGATTTTAAATTAATCAGTTTGAATACCAGTTGTGCTCTAAAGAGTTCAGGAAAACACAAATGTGCAACATAGGAAGTTGCCTTATAATGAGTCAGACAATGGGTACATCTAGTCAGTATTGTCTACACTGGCTGGCAGCAGCTCTTCAGGGTTTTATGCAGCCCTACCTGAAGATGCTGGGGACCTTTTGCATGTGAAGCAGATGCTCTACCACTTAGCTATGGCCCTTGCCCAGTGGGTGATCCAGGATATCCTGATAACAACTCAGAATTCAGAGTTGAGTGAGGCATACAAGAATAACATTAGATGCCTCTTCCTTGTCTAGCTGGATTGTCTCTCCTGTGGAAAGGAACCCAGAGAGAAAGGGGTGGGAGAGGCAGGGAAAGACTATGGTCAGATGGCTCTTCCTGCTGGACCACCCCTTTGCAAAGCACAGGCAATCCAAGACCAGATGCCCAGTGGGAAGGACCAGGTGAAGACAAAAGCAAGTGCCTGTTCCTACTCAAGCTGAACTGTCTCCTCTTCCGCCACCTGACATCCATTGCCCTGTGGGAAGGATTCAGAGAGAAAAAGGGGGAGGCAAGAAAAGACAATGCCAGGCCTGTGCCCTGGTTCAGATAGGCTAGCATTTGTATTGTTTGAAATTAATGGTTTGAAGTATATCCACCACAGTTTTTATATGTTGTGAGCCACAGTGAGGGCTTTCAGTTGAAAGCAAGGTCAATAAAACAAAGAACTTTGTCCTGCGAGATAAGCTTGGCGTGAAACTTTGCATTTCCTCCTCCCGCCGTGAGCACTATAAAGCTCTTGTTCCAGGCTAGCTGGAATACTGAACCGGAACACTCCTCAAAGAGGCTGGGAGTATATGGCAACACTTGTTGCAGATTGCATTTCTCCCGCATAAAACCACAATGCTATCAAGCCCTGTTGATAATGGTTAGTCCTTGTCCTTGAGACAAAACCCTGCAAAACTCTCTTCCTTCACCTGCACAGTGTATTTGAACTAATATTCATTTCCTCTTCTGTGCTGGACATTTAGATTACTTTCTACTCTGAATGCTCTGTTCGGAGGACTCCTACCTAATTAGCAGTGCTCAGTGGTATCATTCCTGTTCAAAGAGGAGATACCATTTGAATGCCCTCTTTTCTCAGCACATGCTACACTTTTACCAGATGCAAAGCACAAGAGACTGTAGCAATATCATTTTACACTTCATTGGCATATTTTGCATCTGCTACTGTGACTGAATGTTGTGGCCACAAATCCAATTCCATGTCAGATCAATCTTTAACTTCCAGCAGGATATGCTGCCCAGATACTGAAAGTCATCAGTGTGTTCCACTGTCTCCTCAGATTTGGCAAATCTTCACCCTCCCAGCAGATTCAAATGTCACAATTTCCTTACGTGTGCCATATATAAAGGCAATTCCCCTCCTTCCCCTACCAACTCCCCCTCCCCCTTCACATGCTGCTCAGCCTCCTGCTACCATGACCACTGGGTGAAGACAGATTGCGGGCAGACCCTTAACCTACATTTAAGGCAAAACCCATGCACATTTAAAGCACATTACTTTCCATGAAAAATCCTGTGAATTGTAGTCCCCATGACCTACAATTCCCAGTACCCTCAACAAACTACACTTCCCATGATCCTTTAGTGGAAGTGATCTGCTTTAAATGTGTGTTGCATAGCCTGCCCTGCTTCTTGACAGCTTCAAGAGGTACATAGCACACATATCTCTCATCATGAATAAGGAACAACCTGCTTGTTTTGGGCTGAGTATGGATGTTTCGGATTGCGCAGTGAGCTTTTTGAGAAGATAAAAGCAATTACTGTAAGTAGATGGTTGGCTAGAGCTTGGAATTTGTCTTAAGGCTTGTGATTCCATTTGTTTACATGAGCAGGGAAACAATCTGAAATACAGTGGTACCTCGGGTTAAGAACTTAATTCGTTCTGGAGGTCCGTTCTTAACCTGAAACTGTTCTTAACCTGAGGTACCACTTTAGCTAATGGGGCCTCCCGCTGCCGCCGCACAATTTCTGCTCTCATCCTGAAGCAAAGTTCTTAACCTGAGGTACTATTTCTGGGTTAGCGGAGTCTAACCCAGAACCTGAAGCGTCTGTAACCTGAGGTACCACTGTATTAAAATCAGCAGCAGCCCACATGATAGTGTGGAACCACCCTCCTGACACTCATGTCCCTGCTGCTGATCTGATCTGGGCTGGGCTGGGCAGCAGTGGCAAACTCAGAGCTGTGTGGATGTACTGACAGAGGCATTCTGGCACACTCAGTGGTGCACAACCCTGCCTGTGCCACTGCCCTGCCCAAGCAGATCCCCACAAAGGTAAGCTAACAGCATTGCTGGTGTCAAGAGAACAACTCTGCTCCATTCCATAGGCACAAAATACTTCAAGAGCCTAAGAATTATATGTATGTTCACTTAAAAGAGCCTAAGAATTATGTTCACTTAAAAGCAGTGCTTTTTTCGGGGGGAGGGGTGCATACCCCTAAACATTTTGTGAATCTAAGTCTGGCCTCATTGAGGAGCAGTATTTCAATATGAGTAGGAAAATGAGAGTACCCCTAAACATTTTTTAAAGAAAAAAAGCACTGCTTAAAAGTAAATTCTGTGTTGTGCTTGGTGGCGTTTACTCCCAGGAAAATCTGAGTCCAAAAGTACTCTCCTCTCCTGTGGTTTCCAGCAACCTTTAGTGTAAGGTTATGACACATATATTGAAGTCTAGGAATTTTGTGCTTCTGCTACATATAATTAAATATGAATTAGAAGTCTTGACATATGGCTTGGTTTTCTATTAAGTATGACTAAATTAGTACACTGAAGAAAGGGTGACCACCCCAAACATAGTCTGCATGCCATTTTTACAATGTATAAAACATGTGGCTTGGAATATGCAGCTTAGTAAAGTCATACTCAGTCTTCACGGCTGAATGGCTTGAAAAGTTGCAAAACTCAGTAAGCGTGAAAATTCTGCCTCATAGTTGGGCAAGGCCAGTTACTTTATCCAATTTGTAGTCTATTTGATTGTGGGGAAGGATGAGCAATTTAGGAATAACAGCTTATACATCAGTCTCCTGAAATTGAGTAGAACTGTTGCAGACTCCTATGCGAAAGCGAAAATTCCCTTGTGTGGAAGACAACTCTGCTGGAGAAGAAATGATGGTAAAAAGAAATGCCAGAATTCTTTAGGATTACAGTTCTTTTTGGCCAGACTTCAGGATTTTAACAAAATAGAAAATGAGCCATGCTACAGATACAAAACAGAGAAAACAGGGACCACTGACAGGAAAGTTACTCACAGTTCTGGCACAGAATCTTATTTATCTTGTTTTTGTTTAATAGCATTTCTATCTTACTTACTGTTAAATGAAATCTCAAAGTGGTTCACAACAGGAAAAATACAAATGATGACAATTTGGAACAGAGAAACCAAATCACAGATAATAGTAAGGCAGAAGAGTGCAGTGCTACTGCTTAGAGAAAGTCTGAGCAAATAGATAGATTTTCCCCTATTTTTATAATGATAATATATTACCTTAAGGTCCCAGGGGGTTACAACAATTAAAACACAATATTCAAAACAGTTTAAAACAACTTAAAACCACAGAAATAAGGCAGGTCTTAAAAATAAAATGAACAATTGTAAGCCATTATTTTAAACCATGAACACACTTGAGAGCAATGGCAGAAAGGCAGTATCTAAACGTAGCAAATACATAATAATTCCTAACACTACATAATTCCAAATTCTCTGTTACACACAAGCCACTGTAGTGTGACAAAACAGAACACAGAATGAGGCTGTACTGATGAAAGAGTAGGTCTATGAAGATAAGCAACAGCTTGATGGGCACCAGAGACAGGGAACAGGTTAAGCCAGGCTTCTCGCTGGTGCATTCAAATACACCTCTTCATATGGATACAAGTGAATGGTTGCCATTCATTCCTCTGGAGGAAAGTGCAATGAAATATTCATCACAAAGTGACAAGTCCTTATGCATAAAGGAAAATATGCAACAAATGTATGGCTTATTTCTAGAAGTCTTCTCATGTTTAAAATACTTTGCACTTGCTGACCATGCATGTAGTTTGATGCGCACATAAAGACAGCATTTTACAACTTTGAGCAATGCTTCATGTAAAAACGTATGCAAGTGTTTTTTAATAAAATAAAAAATTGGAACCAATTTGTACAAATTCAAACACTTTCCAGTATTAGAACATACATTTATATGGTGCCAAAAAGTTATATTAATATAGCATATTCCTTCTGAGAAACATCAGTCGACTGCACAGCACACAGTATATAATTGTAATTAGTTTCTTCATGCAAAAAAATAAAATAAAAATAAATGTTATCCATACCAATCAGATTAACGCTGAGGATTGCCTTCTTTCATAAGTGTGGCCTGGCTTACTTTTTTCAGGGGAAATCTCTTGTGGTTGTATCCATATAAGGGGAGCAGACTTCTGCTCATGCAATGTGCTCCCCCAAATCAGCTCTGGGAGTTCCCCCAAACATATGGAACAGATTTGGGGGCACTTAGGTGTTGCGGGGTGTGTGTGTGTCTGTGTGTGTGTGCAGAGGGTGAAGTGTTGTTGTTGTGGGAGTGGAATCGATCCTTGATGTATATTTCACACTTTAATGAACCTAGTGAGAAGAGAGAAAGAGGGGTGGGGGGAAATCAAGCTCTCAGGATGAGTGAGACTTCTATTTCTTACAGTTAAGTATATCCCATTCTATTCATCCAAAGACTTTCAGAGTAGCTTGTGACTTTAGAAAAGTTCTAAAAGCAAAACATAAAACGAAACACATAAAATATTTGAAAGCATTAGTAAAATCAATTAAAACCACAATCAACTCTGGAAATGAGGGGGACGGGACCATCTTAAGGATGAGACCCAAAAGCTGGGGCAAATGAATAGTTTTTCATTTGGTGCCAAAAGGACAGTAGGGTTGGTGCCAGCTGAAGATCTCTGGGCAGAATATTTTACGAACAGCTGGGGAGACATAACAAGAAAACACCATTTCCTTGATCACCACCTGCATCAATTCAGACGGTGGGGAGAATCTGGAGAATAGCTAATGAGGATGATTTTAATGCTCATGCAGGGGGCATGTTGCTTCAGAAGCCTGGTTCCTAAGCCATTTAGGACATTAAAGGGAAGGACCAGCACTTTGAATTTATGAGTCAGTGCTGTTGTGTTAGGCATAGCAGCCACTAGCATGCCCAGCTGCAGTTTTGTGATGTTGAGCAAAGCTGTCATGGAATGGAGAAGTGGGTTAGGGGAATGTTATGGTGATGACAGATGGGACAGGAGCAGGACTAGGGTGTGTCAGTTACACGGTGCTCTAGAGGAAGCCCAAAACTGAAGCCCACACAGGGCAGCAATGAAAAAACAAAAACAAAGAGGAAGTATGGAAAAATGGGGATTCAGAGGACAGAATTGTATAATGTCCATGAACTAGAAGCAGCCATGGTAGCTTCAGTACAGCCAACATAACTCCATCTGGATGGGTTGAGCTTGAAAATGTATTTGACATCAAATGACTAGAATACAGCCAGGAGTTTGGATAACCTTCTTTCACTCAGATATGCTGACGAGAGGATTTGCTCTGATGATGTCCCTGACATGTTCAATTGGATGGCTTGTTTTTGGTGTTGTACTATCTGATACTATCTGAGTTGATGTTTGCTTCCTCCTTCTATGGTATGTGACTTTGTTTTAGTCATCTGGAGATAGTAGGCTTTTTAAAGGCATGTTTTGGTGGCATATCTATTGTCTGCCTTGTCACAGGATGGTTACGGTGGATGCTTCTGCCTTATGGTGGAGCGATGAACTAAATGGGACTCGTTTCAATTCTATTCTAAGTTTTTTAAACACCATCCCCCTGCTCTTTTTGCATAAAGCTTATTTTAAGCGGCATGAGAGGGAGAACTAATTTCACATGCAAACAAACACTGACGCCTGCTGCAGAGAAAGTTAGATTTTATTAGGTCATGAAACAAATTGGGTAAACTGTGTACATGTAGGCATTTTAAAAGAAAGTGAGTGTAGAAAGGGAAGAACAGAGGCTTGTCCTGAAAATGTACCAAAAGCAGTTCTCTGATGAAAGATGAATTCTTTCATCATCTGAAGCAATAATTGGTTGCTTGTGAGTGGCTCCTCAGAGAATCACATTCTAGCAACAATGTCAGAATAACATGGTTTGTTACATCAAAGAGACAGGTGGATATTTTGGTGGTTGATAAAAATGACTGCTATACATGTTTATATATTCTGGTGAAATCAGATACGGCTAGGTTTTTTTTCTAAGTGTGAGAAGAAATAATGAAGTAAAGTAGAGATAACAACAAAACTAGCTCAGTCAAAAGGGAGTATTGTAATTGTTTGTTGAAACAACCATATGGACTTTGTACAATTTATTTTCCTTTGGGAGGGGGAATTATGAGCATGACATTGCAAGTGATTCACATTGTCCTGAGAAGACGGAAAGAGTCAGGTCAGATTATGCTAATATGGAGATGATGTTGTGAAGATAAAATGCCCATCAGTAATTTGAAACGTGGCTAAAACCACACAATATGCTCTTTTTTAGAAACACAAAAGTTAGGGCAAAAGTTAAAAGTTAAAAGACGGATTGGCATGTGAAATGTTATAGTTCATTGTAAAAAAAAATAATGACATCCAGTTTGACCTAATCATTAAAGATGTGAATGGAAACATTAAAAATTACCCTTTTATGTAGGCTCACCAGTTCATCCTTTCCAGTTATGTCAGGTGAAGAATATAGGAAGCCCTGCTCAGTTACTAAAATGTCATCCTGACTAGTTACTAAAATGTCATCCGATAGTGCCAACTGGGGATTAGACACAAATAGGGCTCTAAACAGGCAGTTACATCAGCACTGCTATGTCCCATCAAGACTCAAGATTCACAGAGGAATATGTCTGCAAGAGAGACACTTACTGATATGACAGCCATATGAAGCACGGAAGAGTTGCACCCAGTAAGGAAGAGTCACATGCTGCAAGGCAGAAGCTTTCGGGACCCTGGAAAGAGCACCTTGGATGATGCTGTCTAGTGTATACAAGGAGACCTGTTGTCTTAGCAAGGTTCAGCAGCCTTCAGGATCCTGCTGTTGGACCTGCTTCCACTGCAGAGCTGTCTCTGCTCTTAAGGTGCCATTGACTAGTTCTGCAGTCAGATCCTTTGGCATAGAGGTGATGATGATGTCACTGAGGGTGTGTCTCAGGTACTCAGAGGCATGCCCTCCCTTGCTGTGTTGCTGTCCACACTTGAGAAGGCCAGAGAACCTGACAGAAACCTGACCATTGAAATAATCTGCTTTGAAGAATGCACAAAACTCTTGATGTGGGGATGCCTTGCAAATCCTAGCCATTTCTAGTCAACTTAAACCTGATGCATGTGCTTGGGAACATGAGATATAGTACAGGGCACAGATACATTTATCTTGGGGTAGTATAACACACACACATCCCCTTCTGCACATATTTCATAATGTGCGCTCAGTTTGATGGGGTGGTTAAAGTGGTGGACAAGAACTGCAGAGACTCATATTTAAATCCCTACACCACCACAAAGCTCACTTGTCTATATTACTTTATGGAATTTTGGTTTTGAGTTTTAATATGCTACATTCCATGATTAATCTGACCTGGAAATTCTGTTATTGGACAGCCTATAAATCACAGTGTGTGTGTGTGTGTGTGTGTGTGTGTGTGTGTGTGTGTGTGTGTATTCAGCCTTACCTACCTAATGGGGTTGTTCTGAGCATTAAGTGGTAGCTGCAGAACAATGCACAATGGAGAAGTTTAGAGAAAAGCCAATATATAATTTCACAGAAATTAAAATGCACAAGGGGGTGTTTTGTATGCCTGCTAATATGTAGACAAGCAGACAACAGGGGAAAATATGCTTAACACTGAACATTGTGATCAAACATTTTGTCTAGTTCAGCCATATATCTAGACACCTGCATGGGCATTAATGGAATAGAGAAGTTATCTTCTCTGAAAGCTTAAGGAGATTTAGGCCCATTACATCCCACCCCCCACCCCCCACCATCCAGTTATCTGGCCCATTGTCATCTGTCACTTTCTGAGAACCCAGCAATGTCAATCAATTATTTTATTTGTATGCTGCATTTCCAAAGTTAAAACCATGCTTAATGTGACTTACAACATATCTATCTATATGTAACCTTACAACATAACATCATAACAAAAGTAGTTGGAAACAAAAACAAAACATCAAGAAGTACACAACCAAATTCATCAATTTCCACATAAAGATCCAAAATAAAGATCCAAAAAACCAACAGCAACAAACCCCACTAAAGAATACCGCAGCCCAATATCAGTAACAAAACAGAAACCTGTAGCATAAATGTCTGTTTGCAAAAAAACAAAATTTATATATTGTGAAGTGCTGTCCAAGGCCAATAACAGCAACAGTGAGAACTTTACATTATCATTTAGGTTTAAGCATGACAATAAATCCTGATTTGTCAGCTGAAGTGACAGACCCATCAGTAAAAATGCATCAGAAAATAATTATCTGCTGTGCTACAGCACACTATCAAGATGAAATTAAGTAAGTTATTTATTTTGGAGGAAAATAGCTGCCATAAAAAGAAAAGAAGCGCTTCATTTTTAATCACACATCAAAATGAGATAGTTTTTAACCTTTAGTATCCCGATTGTATCAGAATGAGTAAAGATAGTAATAATGTTGACACACTGCTACTGGCAAACCCTTTGCTCCAGAGCGGTCTTCAGAAGCACTAGTCCAGAATAAAGGCTAATTCAGACAACTGTATGGATGTATGATAGCCGGGTAAATATAATGCACAGGCCAGGTTCCAGCCTTTTTATAATCAGTCATGCACATATATCATTTTGTGCTAAGTAGGATGCACCGATTCCATGCTGAATTAAGATATGTGTGTTTTGAAGTGTGTCATGCAGGCAGGAAAAACCTGGGGAGGGGGACTAAATGATGTTAATTACTACAAATGATACAAAAGGAAGACCCAGATTACTCAAGGGAACACAGTTCTCAACATATCACAGTGATCTTACACCGTCTAGATTCATATTCAGGCTCAATTTATGCTTCCACAAACCTTTAAAGCTTTAATTGGTATGAGACCACAATATTGTAAGGCCTGCCTGATCCAGCCCCTGAGATTGGCTTTGAGGCCCTGCTCTCTAGGCTAGGTGGGTTTCAAATGGGGTGTACCAGGGCCTTGTAAGTAGTGGTGCCACCAACAGGGAATTCCATTCCTGCTGAGATTCATCTGACAAGCATCTAGCCCTATATGTGATTTCAATATTCCTTTGTCCTAAATTATTTTATGCTAGTCTTCATAATATTTTTTTCTACTGCAGCAAATTATGCAAGTTGTTAATCCAGTGCATCTATTTTATTGCTTTAATGTGACGGTTTTTATTTTATATTGTGCATTATTTTTTCTTAAACAAGATAGAAATAAATTGAAGTAGTGTCCATGTTAAAGAATTGGTTGAAACTTCTGTTCAGATCAATCATGAGGAGGTTTGGACCAGCTTATTGAGCTTCAAGCTTTCACATCAATAACACAGGAAGTGGAGCACTAAGGAATGACAGATTTCAGGATATGATATGAACTGAGCCACTTTCATACATAATTATCAATAACAGATGCACTATATATTCAGGGGATTCCCCTCACCCCAGAATAAAAATGGGAGTGTATAAAAGCTGCAAATAAGCAGTTTCTCCATCCACCAGCTTGTGTAGGAATGTAAACAACAACAAAAATACTACTTTAGCTTGCTGGTATGGCAACTAGTAGGGACTTCATTTATTGTTTTAACCACCTGTCTTCTGGCTTAATATTGGAAGCAAAATGCATGTATGAAAAATGAAAATAAATTACATTTTTCATTCCACATTACAAAATATCTGGCAGAAACAATGCTATGTACCCGGACTTGGTGATCCAGTTGAGAAAATCTACATCTTGTTCCTGGGGAAACAGTGATTCAAATACTGATCCTGGTTTTGTCAGATATAGTAGTTTATTTTCACCTTCTTTATTAATTTCATCACTGATGTAGGCTATCATTTAGCATGAAAATGTGGGACAGAAATATTTTATATAAATATTTATAAGACCTAGGAAAGGAACCTTTTTAATCATTCTATTTGGGGGGAAATGATTTAAAATGAGGTGTGGTTTCTTCATACTGTAGACATAGCGACCAGTAATAACTCTGAATATTTTAGAAATAAAAATCTAATGAAAATCCAGAAGTGATATTTTTTAACATGAGAGAGCCTTGAGATATTTAATTTTCTTACCAGCACTCTGAAATGGGATAGTCCAGCAGCAGATACATAAATCTGCTGATTATGTAGTTAAGCCCTCAATCCATCCTTACTTCTACCTTTGTCACCATATAGATAGTATGTGCATTATCGTAATGAACATAAAAATACTTTTCAAAACATACTTTTCAAAACTTCCTAAAAATTCTGCTTGTAGTGTTGTGACTGGATCCAAAATTATATTGGGCATGCTCACTTGAATTCAAACTGGATTTCTCTAACAACTTTACCTGCATGACTAACACATTGTAGCTGCTCAGGGGAGTCCCCACAAAGATGAGCTGGTTACATTTTCAAAATCTGATCAACAGGAGGTTCTGTCACTTAAGTTGTCTGAGATACAGGCCTTCTTTTGGAAAGACTTTGATGATGTTTTAGGGAGCATCTTTCTACCCAGGTACTCTGTGTAGTTGCAAATCTAAAAAAAATGTAGTACAGTAGAACCTCAGTTGTCAAATGCTTCGGAAGTCGAATGGTCTTCCAGAATGGATTATGTTCGACAACGGAGGTTCCACTGTATATACACTGACAACTGGGAAACACTGGCTGCAAGCGGTCCAATTGGAGAACAGCCTTTACGAAAAGTGTCATGGGTTTTGAAGACGCTTGAAACCAGGACGAAAGGGAGAAACGCGCTGAGAAGAATGCACGCTTAGCAAACCCTCACCGTGACCAACTGCCACCTGGAAACCTATGTCCCCACTGAGGAAGGATGTGTGGATCCAGCATTGGCCTCCACAGTCACTTACAGACTCACTTTTAAAACTGTGTTTATGGAAGAAAATCTTACTCAGCTACAAGTGATTGGACTGCAAAATAATAAATAAATAAATAAAAATCAGCATATTGTAAGATCCCATGGGAATAAATTGTGTTGGTCCTGTTGGTGTCATTGTTGGTGCATGCCATTTGAAAATTAATAGAGATTATTTAAACAGAAGAATTTAGTTCACTAATAAAAACTGCTGCCTTTAACTTGACATTTTCCTTTTAACCATTGGGTGACCCGCACTCAGCTTATTGAGACAGCCCATTTCACTTGTTCCCACCACTCTCTTTACAAAACCAGTTCTGCTCTGCTATTATTTATAGTCAAAGTGTAGTAGGCAGAAGCAGCCAAGCTGTTGCCTGAGTCATCCTTTACACTCTCATTCTGATTAAATAATTTACAAAAAAACTTTCATTTCTCAGGAAAATTGCAAAAGAAAGTATAAGGTTCCTGTAACTCTTCGGTTATTGTAAGCCTTATAATAAAGTTTCTGTGAGGTTTTACATCCATTGTTGGCATCACACTCTGCTGAGACTGCAGAAGAAATGTACAGTCAGCACAATGACGCCTGTGGGGTTTTTAATGCAGAACTCTGTACTGTTTCCTATCTAATAATAGGGCAAAAATAGTACTTGTATGACAAAAATGCATATTGTAGAAGATTGCCATTGGTTTGGGAGCATGTATCTGAAAAATACTTAGGCTGCACTGAAGTGGGAGGTGGGAGGTTCCATCAAGCTCCTCCCTTTCTCAAGCAGCAGCCATTCCATCAGGCTACAGAGGCAGAGAAGGAAAGAAGGGCCATTTCATTGATTCTGCTGAGAGACCAAAGCTATGTACACAGTAGTGGCTTGAAACACAGAGAGGTTGTTTCTCCCACCCAGCACTGCATTTCAAGTCACTTTTTGATGTTGCTGTTCACACCAGAGAGAAGATGGGGATAGCTTTATCCAATGCTCATTACCTCATTTTCTTCCCCACACTGAATGCCTATTAGCTGAAGCTGTCATGTGCACATGCTCAAGGGCTTCCTGAAATGTACACACCTCTGCTTAACTGTAGCTTCCATTTTCTAACTGGATGGCATCTGCTTGGAGGGAAAGCACATCAAACAAGATTATTTGTCAAGAAGCTATGGGATACTCATGGTTTTTGACCAACATCAAGTACAGATGCCGGGGGGTGGGGCGTGTTGATTAAGTTCAGACCTATCAATTTTGCCCTTTCTGAAACAATATGAGGACCAAAAGACAGTCATCCTGCAATTGATTGGAGGTCAAGTGAGCACCTCTACCCCACCATCCACTACTGGCCAGCAAGTAAGATAAGCAAGTGAGAATAGTGGGCAGCCTCTTCTCTACAAATAGGTGTGTGAGGGGTGGAGTTATATATGTGAGGAAAGTCCATATTCGGGTCAAGGAGAAACATCCTCAAGGGATGAAGCAGCTGACAGTGTTCTAGGACTATAAGTGTGAAAACCATTCCTACCACTGAAACATTTTATCCCATTTCTCCTCTTCTCCTCTTGCCATGTATCTATGTGGCTGATTCAGAGATTTCATCCTGCAAAAGCCCTACAGCCAGAGCTTTGCAAAGCTGGTAATAGGTCCAGACCAGATTGGAAATGAAGATCCCATTTCAATACACTTTACTAAAGGGTCCTCCTTTGCTTCTACCAGGGGGACTCACAGTAGAACCCCTCAAAATTTTACCTCACTGACAATTGGCTAGCCTGCCCCCACTCCTCTCTTCTGGCCTGCCTGCAACCTCCACTTCAGAGCAGAGAAATCAACAGCACTTTATGATTTTTCTGCTGTTGTCAAAAGAAATCCTGAACATATGGAGACAAGTGGAAACAGCTTGGATGGATTATTTTGCAAAGCAGGGAGCACAACATTGTTTGAGCAACTATTAATTTCTTCTGGACAACTTTATTATATGTGTTTCACAAGGTATTATTTCAAACATTTGCTGTGGTCACTAAAAGAGGTTTGCTGTGCTTTAGAGATTATGCTCATTTTGTCGGTATGGGTGTCTCTCAGAAGCTAAACAAATAAAAAGCAACCACCCACTCTTATTTACCTTGCAGCAGGTGAACAAATAAGGTGAACGTGAAATAAAGAGGAGTGAAACAGTACTTCGTTTTTGCTGTTTGCTTCTAATGTAGGAGGAAATTATAAAAGTGGATAATATGTCAATGGTGAGGCCAGCTGCATATGGAAAGTCTGATTCAAGTTCTTCGATGAAACATTGTGGGCTTCTGTTGTTGTAAATACAGCTGCCGAATTAACCTTTCTTATAATAAGTTGTACAAAGGCCAAACTTTCCTGGATCTAAGAAAACAGAACTGAGTGCTTCAAAGCATTAACAGCAATTGTGCTAAACGGATAAATACAATAAGGGGTTATAGGCTCTGGAGCAATTGTCCATATCATGCTCATTGTATTTTCAACAACGAATGCAATAAATTTAAAGTGATATTTCTTAAAAAGATAAGTTAGAAGTCCTGATTAGAATCGCCCACCCTAAAAACAGTGATGAAGTGAAATGGAATAAGGTGAGGTCATGTATGGATGTTGCTCACTTAAATGATTTGCATAAGTTGATCAGCCATTGCAGATCGAAGCACAGAGATTTAACATAACTTAACATCATGTCATGATCATACTTTTCATACCTTAAGGGTCATTGAGTAGGTGATTGTGATGCAATATATAACTACATGCATCCGGGGGGGGGGGAGGAGAAGGGAAAAGTCCCATTGCGCAAGCAGAAGTTGAATACCGCCCAATGAGTCTACCCTGAATAGGACAAGCAATGGTTAAACTATAGTGTTCAAGATAAAGTCTCCCTTCTCCCGTATTTCCTGTGCCACTACACATCCTCTGGGCTAAACTGTAATACATTCTTAAACATGACAGGAGTTTATGCATGAGCGGGCTATGTTTTACTAAGAAGTTTTACTAGTAGCCATTTTAATTATTGGAAAGCCTGATCACATTATGCCATTACTACCTGGCAGAGACTGGCAGGACTCTGACAATTGTGCAATGGAGGCAGGACCAGAGGCTGATGCAAGAGAGAGCCAGTGATTGATGGGGTTTGGTACTCCATGTTGGGATACTGCCAGGGAGATAGAATCCATCTGAGCTCCCAAGCTTGGTGCCGGACGATCCATCGACCTCCCGTAGTCACGCAGTATCAGCAATTTAGCGACACTAAGCCTCAGGCCTTAGTGCACACTCTTAACAGCAGAATTCACACAGCAAAAGTTGCACAAGCATGAGAGCATATTTACAGTTTATTTGTGGCGTTGGTCAGAACAAAGAAAACATGACCGTCTGCTCCGACTGCTCAGGCAAAACAGCAGAAAACGAAAGGAACAGACAAACATAAACATCCTGAGAACAGGAAATACGCAGGCTGTGACACAAACATCCTGCTGCCTTTTAAGGTGGAACGGAAATATCCTAACATCCTCCCCCTTTCCGTGTAACCTGTAGTACCTGTGGTTCAACCCAATTGCAACCTTTGTACGTAAACCTTAAGTTGTTCTCTGTTAACAACCTTAGACAACAGATCAGCAGGAATTTCATTTCCTGGCATGTAGGACACCTGAATGAGTCCTTTCTGAATACACTCTCTTGCACGATGTAGCTTAATCTGCAAGTACTTGGTCCTTTGCTTGCAACTCTCCGAGTTCAGCAAAGCCAAACAAGATCTATTGTCTTGATACACTTGTATAGGACATTTCACAGAAACCCCAATGTCCTTAAACAGTTGCATCAACCATTCACAATCCATGAGTGAAAATGACAGAGCATTGAGTTCTGCTTCACAGGAACTTAGGCTAACTGTCGTCTGCTTTTTGCACAACCAGTCAAACAGGCAGTGGTTGTACACGTAGCATACTCCAGAAGTGCTTGTACCATCCGTGGTGTCACTTCCAAAACTTGCATCTGCAAAGATTTCAAGACCTCCAGTCTTCTGACCGGTGAACCTCAGCCTGTAGTGCATAGTCCCTTTCAAATACCGGGCTATGCGCTTCAGAGCTTTCCAATCCTGAACAGTAGGATTGTTAGCATGTCTGCTAAGCAGGTTAGTGCTTACAGCAATGTCAGGTCTCGAACATCTAGCAATGAAATTCAACTTGCCTAGAATGCATCTGTACAGCGTTGTGTCAGAAAACGCTTCAGCAGTACTGTCTACCTGGTAACCTGTCACCATCGGTGTGTCTGCTGGGTTTGCATCAACCAAATTCAACCTGGTTAATACATCAGCAATTTTCTGTGTTTGGTGTACCAGAAAATTACCTGCTTGGTCCCTCTCCACCTGCAGAGAAAGATAGTTGGATACCTCACCAAGATCCTTCATGTCAAAGTGCTCCTTCAGCTGAGCAAGGGTGCTTTGGTAGAAAGCCTGATTCTTCCAAAACATCAGAAGATCATCAACAAAACATAAACAATACAGTTTGTTTTGCCCCTCCTCCTTGACAAACACACATGGATCAGCTTTGCCCTGGTGAAAACCTAGAGAAAGCAACGTTTCAGTGAGTTTTGTGTTCCAACACCTGGCACTCTGCTTGAGACCATATAAGGATTTCCGCAGTTTACAGACCATTCCCTTCTGTATCTGCATCCCGTCAGGTGGAAGCATGTACAGCTCCTCCGCCAAAATCCCGTACAAAAAAGCTGTATTTATGTCATGATGGGAAACATGCAGTTTCTCCTCCGCAGCGATCTTGAGCATCAGCCGAATGCTCTCATATTTGACCGTGGGTGAGTAGGTCTCGTGGTAATCCTGCCCTGGTACCTGTGAAAAACCTCTGGCAACCAATCTGGCTTTGTGTCTGACAACCTTGCCATTCTGGTCTGTCTTGGCCTTGAAGACCCATTTGCTGCCAACCAGTCTCATCCCTGGGACTACCGGTACCAGTTCCCAAGTCTGGTTCCTGTTCAAGGAATTAACTTCAGCTTTCATGGCATTAAGCCAAGGCTCAGCATCTTTAGAGGTTAACTCCTGGACCTCTTTGAAGCTTGAAGGTTCCCACACCTTCTCTGAGCTACTAAGAACAGCAGTTGCTGTCTTAGCAAACTCATCAGCAAATCTCTTTGGAGGTTTGCCTTTGGTCGCCCTTTCAGACCTGCGAACTAGACGCAAGTCTTCTGGACTCATCTCCTCCTTCTTAGGAGAAAAGTGACCAATGGTGAACAGTGGTTCTTCCAGTTCATTGTCAGACGCATCAGATGGTCTGACTGAGGCCTTTGCGCTCTTGTAGTCTGCTGTGTCATCACTGTCACTGACAGCAGCAGCAGCGCCGCCCACTGAACTGGAATCCGAACTCTGATCATCATCATCATCATCATCCTCAGTTTCCTCAGCTTTCTCAGCATGATCTGCTTTCTTCACATCACCTTCGTCCTCCTCTGGGTAACTCTGGAAAATTCCCACATTTTCCCCCCACTTAGGATTGTACTCAACACTCCTTGTGAACTTTATGGATTTTGAGTTAGTCATCCATACTCTGTATGCACCTTTATCGTACCCCATGAACAAACCATGTGCCCCACGCTTCCCAAGCTTGTTGCTTTGTGGGGTGTGTACCCACATGTCAGAACCAAAGATTCTCAAATGCTTGGTGTTAGGTTTTTTACCAAACATTTTCTCATAGGGAGTGCAGCCAATAGGTGATGACAGTCTGCGATTAAAAGTGTAAACAAAATTCGAGAGAGCCTCCCCCCAAAACTTCTCAGGGAGGTTGGCATCATGCAACAAGGTTTTTATTCCTTGCAGCAACGTTTGATTTGCTCTCTCCGCAAGCCCATTCATCCATGGCGATCTAGGCGTTGACAAGTCATGCTGGATTCCCTTCTCAGTCAGGAAAGCTTCAAACTGCTGAGAAGTGAACTCCCCGCCCCGATCAGTAAACAGACAGCCAATACGTTTACCATGAGCATTCTCCAACCAAGCACAGAATGCCTTGAACCTAGGAAATGCTTGCGATTTCTGCTCGAGCATAAACACATGAATGTACCTGGAAAAAGAATCAATTAGAACCATGAAGTACCTTGCTCCTCCCAAAGAGGGCGCTAGAGGCCCAACCAGGTCTGCGTGAACTAGCTGGTAGGGTTTGGAAGCCTGCCTGCTAGACTCCTTGCCTTTTGGAGCAACCTTCACCTTGTTCTCTGCACAAGATACACATTTCATGTGAAATTTACAAGGTTTGATGTCCAAACCTTCAACCAACTCAGGCATCTTGGCTAGCGCTTGCCAAGAGAGGTGACAAAATCTTCTATGTGCATCGTGAATGCACCCTGCATGAAGAACCTTGTTAGTTTGTGCAACACAACAAGTATCAGCATTAGACACAGCAACATCATCATAAGTTAGACAGAACAAACCATCCATCAACTTTGCATGCCACATGTCCTCTTTGCCTTTTCTGATGACACAGACAGTCCTCTTGAAGGAAACCTCAAAACCACGCCCAGTCAGCTGTGGTACACTAATCAAATTGTCCGCAGCTCCTGGAACAAAAAGTACATCTCTGATGGTAGTATGCAAACTTGCAAGTTTCACAGTCCCAACTCCTGTAGCTTGCAAAGTCCTTCCATCAGCCAGGTGGACCTCTCCATCTTGAGGTGTGAAGGAGATAAACAGATGGCGGTCTTTGGTGAGATGGCGCGTCGCCCCAGAGTCAATAACAAACCTGGCCTTGGCCTTGTTTCCCACCGGCGTGGGCTTTTGCAGCTTGCCTTTAGCCTTTGGTGAAGCTGTGCCAGCATACAAAACCGTGTTTTCCACTGGCGTGGGCTTTTGCTGCTTGCCCCCCTGCTCCTGGCCATCAGACGTGCCTTTAGCCTTTGGTGGAGCTGTGCCAGCAAACATAACCTTGTTTTCCACTGGCGTGGGCTTTTGCAACTTGCCCCCCTGCTCCTGGCCATCAGACGTGCCTTTAGCCTTTGGTGAAGCTGTGCCAGCAAACAAAGCCTTGTTTTCCACTGGCGTGGGCCTTTCACCCCCCTTCTGCTTCGGGCCATCTGCAGGCATCCGTCTCTGTTTACGTCTGGCCTTCCGGCCTCTGCAAAGTTGACCTTGGCTCCCATGGGAAACAGAGCTCTCAGCTGCCGACTCCTTGGCTCCCCCTGGAGGCTGGAATGCTGCCTGGGATGACATTGCAGTCAGCTCCCCCTGCAGCTTGCAACCGGTGCCCTCGGCATCCCTGCATTCACTCGCATTCTGGGAAACAGCCAGGACCTCCGATGCAGTCAAACTCTGGGCTGGGTTGACTGGCAGATGGGCTATCTTCAAAGCATTCCACATCTGACGTGCAGTCGTGTTTCCAGCTAGCGTAGCAATTTCCTCCAGAGAGACAGACAAGACTATTACGTCTATGGCTCTCGAATTCTGAGCCTCCCATCTCCCTGTCAGAGGAACTGGAGGGGCTTCAGACACAGTATGCCACAACCCAAACTGACGCAGCAAACTCTCACACCATTTTGCCCAGGTCTCATAATTGTCCCGATTTAACTTTGGGCACTCAGCAGCTTCAGAGGCTTGGAAAAACTCCATTCCAGCTCTTAACGTCAGCCGTGAGTCTTCTTCACTTCAGAGACTCCTTATCTTGGCACCCATAAATCACGAAGCCTGCTTGGCTCGGCTCCCAGGCCAATTAGGCCAGCCGGACATCAAAAAGGCTGCCGCGGCAACAGAAAAGCCTTTGCTTTTGCTTTTCCCTCACATACCTCAGCAGAGTGGCGCAGCGGAAGCGTGCTGGGCCCATAACCTGTTGTTGGGATACTGCCAGGGAGATAGAATCCATCTGAGCTCCCAAGCTTGGTGCCGGACGATCCATCGACCTCCCGTAGTCACGCAGTATCAGCAATTTAGCGACACTAAGCCTCAGGCCTTAGTGCACACTCTTAACAGCAGAATTCACACAGCAAAAGTTGCACAAGCATGAGAGCATATTTACAGTTTATTTGTGGCGTTGGTCAGAACAAAGAAAACATGACCGTCTGCTCCGACTGCTCAGGCAAAACAGCAGAAAACGAAAGGAACAGACAAACATAAACATCCTGAGAACAGGAAATACGCAGGCTGTGACACAAACATCCTGCTGCCTTTTAAGGTGGAACGGAAATATCCTAACACTCCATGAGGCAAGGGCCAGGTCAGCAGGAAGGGAAAGGGTCCAAGCAGTCCGAGACAGAGGTGAGGGCACAGGACGTGCTGGAAGCAGAGGAAAAGGCTGTTCAGGTGAGGGATGGATCAGGTGAATTCCCTCTGTCCCCTGCCCCAGTGTCTCCTAGGACTAGGAGGGGCTTGAAGAGGGAAACAAAGCAGTAACTTCCATGTCGGAGAAGACAGGCTGCATGTGTGTGTTCCATCAGACGAGGGTACAAAAGCCTGGAGAGGAGCATGGCCCCACTGTTACTTCAAGTGGTCCACTGGGCATGACCTGGAAATGTTTGTGCCAGCTACACAGAAGTGCATGTGTGTATCTTGTGCACCTCAGGAGCTACTGTAAATGTATGCTTTTGTCATTTTTTTTATTTTTTATTTTGCATTTCTTGATTTGGTGCACACAGGACACTACCCTTCCTTAAGCAGGGTTACATGTAAACCCCAAAGACTGGTAGACAGCCGAATTATTCTTAAAATACTTCACCAATTTGCTTACCAGGAAAACAATGCCAGCCTAAGATACTTTGCTGCCAAAGGCACAGCAGGAAGTGGTTGCCCACCCAGTTCCTTTCATACGCAATCACATACAGCTCTCTCTCATATGCAGATAAAAACTCTCCTTTTTTTGTTGCACCACATGCATAACTTTAAACACAGTTGGATATAGTATTAAAAATATTTCCATTATTTAAAACATAATTTTCACTTGCTAGATTATGGGAGAAAATGTGAGCCCATATCCACCAGGCTGAGCAATTTAGGATCCAGATGATCTCTGGGTCAACCAGTCTATGCTGCCAACCCCAGCTCAGACAGAGATATGCCAACATAAGTCCCAAATCCCAGTTCAGCTGGCTAAGCCCAGCCCAGCAAAAGGAGCATTCCAGGGGAATGGCAGGCCAGGGGAAGGTAGAATTTATGCTGGATTCTAATCCTGCTCAGCTCGGTCATGTGACCTGGCAACCCAGTGTCAATTAAGCCAGCAAAGAGAATGATGTAACTGAAACCATACACTTAAAGAACATATTTTATCTGAAAATAGCTAACATTCCAAATCTCACAGCCACCCAGAGTGGCTGGGGCAACCCAGTGAGATATTATTAGTGAAAAAAACCGTAGAATTGGAAGGGATCCCGAGGGTCATCTTGTCCAACTCCCTGCAATGCTTCAGATTCTCCCCCAACCCCATTTTTACTGCCACCATCAATTTGGCAAAGCCTATATCCCATTGTGTCCTGAACCCCTGGCCTACCTAGCAGGAAGTCAGTATGTCAAGTCCCCAGTCCAGGGTCAATCCATGTGTCCAGACCAAAGCACAATGCCAGAATGATCCTGGAGTTTCCAAGCTGAGATCCGTCAACATGGGCCTCTGAGCAGACACAGCACCCCAGCTCTGCTTCCTTTTTGTGCTTTGTATGCTGATTGCAGCACCTGGACTTGACGAGGCATGTGACCCTCACCTGTTCCAAGCCTACTCCAGTTGAGGAATCACACCCTTCCTCCCAGAGCTAGTTATTATTATTATTTTTTAAAGGAGCTATTTTTTAAATATCAGATTTTTTAATTGTCAAATGCAGAATCCAATCCAGCATTTTCCATTTTCACACTGTTCTGTGAAGAAAAGATCTGATTTGTACACCATCCTGGGATCCTACAGGAAAATGGGTGGTCTAAAGTTTACACACACACACACACAAAATAAACAGTGGACATTTTATTTTCTTCTCCAAGCCACACATCACATCTTGGTATATGGTTTCAAATTCTTTATCTGCTATTTCTGCTAAAGTTTGCACCTCTTTGCAGTGACACACGGGATAATTGTATTGACTTAAACTTCTTTTCAATTAGCATGCACAGTCCATGCATGTGTGGGAATCTCTCCTTATCCCAGCTGCCTTCTGAAGAAACAAACAAACGAAGCAGGGTGGGTGGCCATCTCATTACATGAAATGCCCTCTTTGCATTATAAGCATGATTAATCTACCCCCACTCACCCTGAGCAAAGGAAAAAGGACAGAAGCCACCATCCTTCTGTGCTGCTAGCCACTATTACTATTAGTCCAGCATCTATCTAAAGCCCTCTTATGTACTCTGAAGCGCATGCCTGAGGGCAGATTCCTGTTATTGCTCCGGAGCCGTGTTCAGTGCCTACCTGAGATCTGGCAAACTAGCAGGAGTAGTTTGCAGAGGCACCCAGTGTGGGCAAACCGATTGTGCTCCCCTAAATCTGCCTCTGCCAGGAGGCCAGCTCCTGGAGAACTGACTCAGAAGCGTAGCCTGGTTGCAGAAAGTTAGTTTTATCACCCTGTGCAGGCCCTCAGACTTCTTCAAGGATGAAGTTTGCTTTGCCATTAATTTAGCTTGTAGTGAGTTCCTACACAAACATATTTACAAGATGTCTGAAGCAAATAATTGATGGTGCTCAACCTTCCACACACACAGCATTCCAAAGTGTAGGTGCAACAGAAGAAAATGTATTTGGACACTGCCCTATAATATTCTGTTCAGTATGGCACCAGAAGTAAAAAAGTTCTCTGTATCATAAGGAGCGGGGAATCTCATGCCCAGGAGACCAGATGTGTCTGTCAGGACCTTGAGACCCTCCCTAGGTCAGGCCCTTCACTGTACCATTCTCAAGTTCTTTTGCTTAGCTAGAATGTGTCCTTGAATCTTGAAAACATATCTTGTTTTCTGGATGGGAGATTGAAAGGAGTGTGTGTAAAAGTGTGTTAAAGTCTGATTTTTGTCTGCCTAGAATATAGTCTGTATAAAGGACTATATCCTCTTGCTGTGCCCAGTTTTGGCTCTGGCTCCACCCACCACTGGCATGCAGCCCCCCTAAAGCTTCCCCGTGAGAAAATGTGGCCCTTAAGATGGAAAAGGTTCCTCACTTCTCATCTAAGTGATCCTACAGGTTTACACAGGGGCAGGTAATGCTTCGTGCAATGTAGTTCTGAGTAGTTCAGGGCAGCGAGTGCAGTTCCCTCAGCACAGGTGTAGTATATACAGGTCCAGGTGTTCCAGTCTACCACCTGGAAACGGTGTTCTGCATCAAGCTTGAGCTTGGTCCCAAGGGAAGAATATTATCTATAGTTCCATTATGAAGATACCATTGCGTGCATCACTTTAGCGAAGCTATCCTTGTTCAGGAAAGGGCACAGTTGACACATACCAACCTAAGCTAATAAGAGGAACTCCTTGCCATGGAAGTACCTAGGATGACAGGATTGAATCTAGGAGCCCCCACAAACTATGTACCTATTCCATCAGAAGGAGTGCAACCTCATCCAGAGCTCCCCAGCTTGTCGTAGGTCTCCAACTGCCATCAGTTGGCATGACCAATATTCAGAGATGATGGGAGTTGTAGACAAAGTCTGGAAGGCCACAGGTTGCTCATTTTGTGGGGGCCCCTTCTATGCTAGCATCACAGTAAGGCTGAGATATGGGCTAGGCTGAGATATGTTGAGTGGCTTAAGGGTATCCAATGAGCTTTCTGCAGAGTTGAGAGTTTAATCTTCTAGTGTAGCACCAGCACTCTAGGCAACACCACAGTAGTCCTGAACCATGCCGACAGATCAGCACACTACATGCAAATTGGTAGTAGACCAATGCGGCAGGAATACTACTAGCCCAAAGATGGAAGGAAGAGACAACCCCAACCAGAGAAGAATAGCAAATCAAGTTGATGGACTATGCCGAAATGGCAAAATTAACTGGGAAGCTCAGGAACCAAGAAGACAAGAACTTTAAAAAAGAATGGGAAAAGTTTATAATTTATATACAAGATCATTGCAAGTAGGTTAAAACATTGGCAGGATTTTTAACACACTTGTAATGTAACAGAATGTACGGATAATGTAGAAAGACTAAAAATTGGAGAAGTATTGATATGCAGTGGGAAATAGTATCAATAGGACCCATGGAAGAGATGGGGGGAAAGTCAGGAAATTCAGAGCAATTGCGATATTTGGATTCAGAATTGATTTTGTTATATGTATATATTCTTGAAAATCAAACAGAAATTTATTTCAAGGGTAAGAGACCAATGCAAGCCTATCTGTGGTATATGTGTCTTGTTGTGTGGCATATCTGACTGTAGGAAGAGGAAGAAAACCAGTGCAGACTCTCTTTCTAGCTTATTTCAGCACTGCTCCATAGGAGGCAACACTTTTTTAAAAAAGAAAATCCCGTTGAGAGACATCACACATTTGGTTTCTGCTGCATATTATTTACCACTTTGAACATTACCCAACAATCACATTCCTGGATGATGGGTGCTTTATAGCATTTCTGTAGCTCTTCTCTATGACGCATGCTAAAATTAGAGACTAACCTCAAATATGGTGCTGTTAGCACCTAGCATCTTCGGCATAAATTTGAAACTGTACAGGGAAACACCGCACGAGGAAAATAAAGTCTTCCACAACGACAATGAAAACATTAAATTGAAAGAAATGCAGTGTATATTTTCACCATCTTGTTATATTGTAGCATTTGGATGCTCATAAACAGTTTTCAAAACCATGCCGCCCACACCGCAGGATCTTGCTCCTCTTTAATTTTCCCTAATTTGTGTAGTGAATAACCAAATACTCATAATGCAATTAGAAGATAATCAGGCTTGTAATTATGTTAATTGCTGGAGACTTACATCAATCCTCTAGCAAAGTGATAGGATTTCTGGGGAACTATTAACAAGGCGAGACAGAGAGAAAGAGAGAGAAGGCAAGTGAAAGAAAAATGGGGGAAGTGTGTAAATTGATGAATGGCTTAGGCTTGTTTCATTGAACAACAATGGTAATACAATGGTACAACAGTTCCAAAGTGTCCCAAGGGGAGGAGATAAAAAATAAGTTTTCACACACCAGCACGTCAACCTCCTTTGTATGCTTCCCTGTTATAAGTACTCAGGTTAAATCTCTATATGTATTGAAATATTCACATTACACACAAATCAGATCTTGAATTCTTTCCCTGAAAACCTTGAGGGGAGGTTCTATGCCTGCCAACTAGCTGGCAAAACTAGAATGCTGTGTTCTTTATTGATCTCTTAAACCAGGGATGGGGAACCCATCAGCCCCAGTCTGCATGGCCAAACAATGTCCTCAGTTATAAAGGAAAGCCTAATTTAATTATGCCATGTACTATTATTGGGGGGCATGGTCTGGGAATTTCCATTCTTTGTATGCAGAAGGCTACAGATTCAATCCCCATCAATACCAGTTAAGGAATCAGGTAGCAGGTGATTATTCTCCATTCACTTCTTCCTCCTGTGACAGATTCCTTCCTTATCTTTTCTTTCTACTCCCACTTTGCCCATCATCATCATCATCATCACCATCATCATCTACTACCCTTTTATTTAATTTCTACTTTTCCTTCAATATTTCCTCTGGCCCTTTCACTTCCTTTGAAGAAAATCTTCCTTTCTTCCTGCCCGCCCCACTTCTCTCTCTTCCATCATCCTTCACTCAGAAAGCAAAGAGGTGCTGCTGGTGGCTCTGGTCCAGTGAAAGGCTATGGTATGGCTAGGAAGCAGGACCAGCAAGAGAGGAGGTCCCAGGCAGGCTGTGGCACTCAGGTGCACTTGAAAGTGGCTGAAGACTCTCTGATGGGTTCTGTCCCTTTGGTTGAGAAGCACTTTACATGGAAGGAAAAATAAAAATTGGCCATGTTAATTCTCTTCTCTTTTGCCATTAACAATTTTTTTAAAAAAAAGTTCTTCAGTTTTGTTCTGCCGAAGATGGCCGGGTGTGTATGTGGCTTCACTGGGGAGGCTGCTTCTCCTGGTGGGTGCTGGAGTCCAACAACATAAAGTGGGCCATAGGTTTCCATACATTATTTTTATTTATTTATTATGTATTAAATTTGTATCCCACGCTTCCTCTCAAATGAGCCCAAGGTGGATCAAACAACTTCTCCCAGAAATCTTTATAAACGTTACAATCCAGCAAGACTGTTCATATTTCTTTTGCGACACAAGGGCATAACTATCAGAGTAGGACAACTCCCTTCCAAAGAAGCTGAAGGTACCCCATTGAAACATGCGAGAGAGAATGCCTTTCCGCAAAACTTTCACAGATCTTTGCTTCCATTTACTAGACCACAGAATTTGGCTCTACTTAAATAGACCCCCACTGATTTAATTTCACTACCAGCCTCCAGATCACCATTGGGTGGATTTTGCCTGTGCAGCTGGCACTTGTTCAGCAGACATGCAATATGCACAGACCCCAGGGCATCCAAAAGAAGACAGAGATCTCCTAGTATATATTTGCAGCGAAACTATGTCAAAAAATTAATAAATCATCAGCACTGATTTTTCTCTACACAGGGGATTATCCTGATAAAGAAAATTCAGACGATTCTCGGAGTGCTCAGATTATAGCCAGCTGTTTGCATGTGACCTGTCTGATAATCACTTTTCTTTCTTCCCCAAATCCTTGAAATAGTCTCCTCTGGATTTGTAGTGGTAGCAGATGCTAAAATAAAGAGAAAGCTGGGAACAACAGGAAACACAACAAGAATAATAATTTATTATCACAAATAAGGCCCACTGCCAAGCTTCAGTAGAATTATAATCAGATTATCTCAATGTTTTTTGACAACATTTCCTATTAACTGTCTATTTGTCTGTGGTGCCAGATTTCCTCCTGTGCCAGCTTCTCACTCATGATGCTGGTTAATCTTTCCATGCATCAAATGATTCACACCTGATTTGTTCGGCTTTGCATTGCAAGAATGGAAGGGCACAACCAGCTTGCTGTGCCTACAAACCAGTCTGCTCCCTGAAGGTTATTGGCTGAGCTTTGAAGTTCTCCTACTTACGCCTTGTACACAGTAATCCATTTGCATGCGGTTCAAATGCCTTTTTGTCTAGGTCTTGTGTCTGATTACAGCCACAATAAACTTAAAAACCAGACCTAACACATTACTATTTACACACCCACACACCTTCTGCTCTTGACTGGCACTAACTACCATGTTTCTTAGTGTTTCCATTGTGCATCTACCTTACTTCAAAATTATATTTACTAGGGCTGCACACCAGATTCGGTCAAACCAAATCAGGCCAACTTGGAGAGAAACAGGCTTGGGTCAGTTTGGGTTGAGATAGCCCCAGATTGCCTCAGGCTGGAGCAATCTGTGGCTGTCAGAAGGCTGAGGGGTCAGGAAGGGGCAGACTTCAGTAATCTTTCATGATATGGCACCATGTATAAGACCAAAATTTGGCATCCCCAAATGGATCTTCTCAGTTATGGATCTTCTCCATTTTGCGCACCCTCGGCTCAGCACCCTATGCAGGGAAACTACCCACACTGCCCTAAATCTGGCACTGGGGTCAGGTGGAAAAGGAGAGGCAGGCAGCCTCCGCAAGCAGCATAGGGGGATTTGCAAAATGGCTTTCGAACAGCCCCACACTGCTCTTTGGCTGCACAAACATGTCTTCAGCAGGGGGAGGAGCATGCAGAGCCAGAATGAGCAGGAAGGAAAGCTCCACTGATGAGTAGAGGGTTCAATCCTGCTTGCTGCAGGGGTCTGCTTCACCAACGCATTTCCCACAATCCTGCTGGCTGCAGTGCAATCAGGCAGTGGGGAGATGCAGTATGTCCTCCCCTCATCCCTAAAGTGATCTGGGTTGGATCAGTCCCAGATTGGCTTGGTTCTGGACTAGGCCCCTGTGAAAGTCCTATTCTTTACATAGGAGCATGCTTTGTACTGAGTCAGACATTTGGGCCAGCTAGTTCATTGTCATCTACACTGACTGGCAGCAGCTCTTGAGGGTTTTAGACTGGAATCCCTCCCAGCTTGGCCTGGAGATGCCTGGGACTGAACTTGGGACCTTCTCAAATTGGTGAGCATTTCTGACAGAACTTTGCTTTTCTGTTGTAGTCTTAAATAACTAGCAGAATTTCTCTACTGCCTTCATCTGAGGATCGCAGGGCAGTTTACAATATAAAAACACAAAAATACATAACATAGCAGCACACGCACACGCGCACGCATGCACGCACACACACAGAGACCATTTTAAAATATCATAAATGGTTTTATTAGCCAAAGGTCAGTGAGAAGACAAATGTTTTTGCCTGGTGCCTAAAGATGTGTAATGAAGGTGCCAGGTGAGGCTTCCTGGGGAGAGCACCCTGCAAGCAAGGAGCCACTGCAGGAAAGGCCTGCTCTTGTGTTGCCACCCTCCGGACTTCTTATGCAGAAGGCACATGAAGATCACAGGTCCGGGTTGGTTCATACGATCTGGGTCAGTTCAATATAATTCACACGAGGGTTTTTAATTCCATGCTTAGCAGCCTCATTCTAGGAATACGCTGCTGTGACTTGTTCTCACTGAAGTTGCTACCCTGCTGTTCTTCTATAACTGATTTGGTTTCTGAAAGCAACAGATCCTTTGGGTACCCAGGGTTTTCTGCTTGGAGCTTCATACACTCTGTTGTTCTACAAGAAAATTAGAATTGATCCTGAAAGTCTGCTACTCACAGTGGCAGAGGAAGAGGAGTGCAGGTGGCGCACCACACCCCCAGAATGCCTGTCACACCCCTGTGGGCAGCGCACCACGCCCCCCGGGATGTGTGCCAGCCCCGCCCCTGCCTGCTCTCCGCCCCCCCGGTGCCGGAGCATGAAGCTCCACCACTGGCTACTCATAAAATAGTTGAGTTCAGATCTCATTCCTCATAAAATAGTTGGGGAACAGATGAACATCTGAACCACTCACACAAGGAAATAATCTTTGGGTTGTATTCAATTACCCGGTAAGTTGTATTCAAAGCAAACTGATTGGAATTGAAATTAGTAAGCATAACTTAGTCATGTTCATTAATTTCAGTGAATCTGCATGAAGCATAGTTTAATACCACCCCTTTTATTTGATCATATAAATTTTGGGATTACAACTATGTATGTATTTACAAAGGAGTCCTCCTTCTTATTAGACCTATTTTGTCTCATGTGACTTTCACATAATGTCAAGTTTTTTATATATATGAACCACATATCCTGTAGAATGTAACCCAACATTTCCCCACCTGGTCACAGGAGATTTTGCTGCTTTTTTACTGTTCAAGTTAACTTTACCACAATGTTAGGCTGCATTTTGGGTTTTGATGATATGAAAGACTAATAAGCCAGCAGGTTCTTCCTCTAAGCTTACACAGCAGGTGTGAGCCCCGTTTCTTTAGGTATACGGCGGCTTCTGACAAAGCACACTGGAACTGACACTACTGTTCCTTATTACACTCAAGATCCAACTGATGTTCCTTTTCAGCAGAAATCTAATAGAAGATAATGACTTACCCATTACTATGAAATATTATGAAATATCAGAAATTACATCAAAGCTTCTAATTTTCAAATTCCCTTACATAGCTAGCGAACATTTATATAGCTAATTCTTCACAGGGCCATTCCACAGACAGATGTATTCAGCAAAGGCATTACTGATTTTACTCTGCAAGAACAAAAGGCATGTGTGTAAAAAATGTGATAATACTTGCTGATAAATAGCCAATTGGAATTAGGGATATATACACACTATTTTAGCCACAACAAAATGAAGCATTCTTCATGCTGACCTCCCAAGCCAAGAACTTTTTACATTACAGAGCTGACATGTTTTTATCTAATGCTTGGTCCCTGAAGTATGAGGTAAAATAATGTTTGAATGGTGTATTTAAAATATTTCACTGCTGTTTAATATCCAACATACACATTGTTCTAAATAACTAATTTCAACATTAAACACAGCTGGGCAACACAGCGCACGTGTTTCTTCAGCATTAAACAGCTGAAATGCTTTTGCTGTTGAGCAATGGCTGAGATGGGAAGCAAACTTTTGTCATCCAGATGTTGCTGTACTTCAGCTACCATACTGGTTGGGACTGATGGGAACTGGAGTCTAAAAACATCTGGAGGGCCACAAGTTCCCACTCAACAGCACTTGGGATGCAATCCTGTGGTGCCTGAAAGAGCAGCCCATTGCATAGGATAGATTGGATCTACTCTGATGTCAGAGATAGCTCCAACATCAAAGAGGGAGGTCCACTGTTGGTCACTGCCTCCCTGCCAGATCTGCCCTAGCCTTGGCTCAACCGACATTGGAGCTCTAACTTTCATGGCCAAAAGGGGTGTGTGCAGGGAGTCTGGCGCAGCAGCTTGGTCCAAAGCTGTTCTACATGCCTAACATAACACAAGCTGAAGAGTGATTTTTTTAAAAAAAAGAAAATGAAAAATGGACAGAGGAACACAAGATTGTTTCTCCATCCTTGCTCCATCCCTGCTGGCTTAAGCCTGGTGATAGAACCGCCTTTGCATTTCACACCCCTTCCACCCTCCTAGGATTGCTACATGATTTCCAGTGCTATAACTACTTACCTAGGAGTAAGTCCTATTGAACAACGTGTAGGATTGCGCTGCTAGCCTACTATTTACTTCTACCCTTCTACACTTCTCCTTAATACAGATCCACTGTTTATTGCCTAATGTGCCCATATGCATTTTTTTCTTTATTAGGTTAATGCAGTTATAATAATGCAATACAATAAATATGGTGTTCAAACTGCCTCTCATATTTACTGATTCAAAACAGACAGTTCCATTTTCCACAGTGGAAGAACAAGGCGCTTATTAAAAGGTCATAGGAAAACTGAAGAGAAATGTCAGGCCCACAGACTGACCTATTCAGAATACAATCAGCCCTTCTTTGAAAAGACAACATCTACATTATGAACAGTGTAGATCTTACTATATTCTTTGTATTTCATTAATGCTGTTAGTGTGAATAACATACTGAGAGAATCTTACCCTTCAAGGAATAGAGACGGCTTGGTGGTTTATTACGTACCGTGGCATTAAAATATAAAATATTATTCAGCCACTATGTCTCAATAAGAGTTTGTGCACAAGAATAAAACAAATAGGTAACTTACTAGAAGTTAACATTTTTGTGTTGAAATATATATGACTGACAACATGAAATATATTTTCCACTTAATAGTTTTACACAGCTGATAATGATTCTTTCACCCTTTTCAAGCTCATGGATCTCCTTTCATATCCTAAACCATACAACCTTTACTTCTCCATTTCCGATTCTGATTTGAGTTTGCAACCATTTAAAATGTGAATGGGCTGCTTAATATCCTCAGCAAAATAAATATTGTCTATGTACAGTTGGACATAGAGCTTGGGTGCATAGAAGTTGTCGTGTGTGACCCATGGTGCTTGCACATGAACACATGAGCCTCCCTCTTTTTTTTAAGTAGGAAGGATTAAAAGTTAGAGGCAGGCACGTGACTTAGTTCAACAAAGACAGAATTAAAACAGGGCAGCGTTAGCGCCTCTTCCAGTATATTTTCAATGTTGCCCATCAAGTGTATAACACTCATTTTAACAGCTGTGCACAAATCTTTGGTTGTTGGATGGACAGGCATAGCTGGAAAGAGGTATGGAATGTTAACACAGAGTCCTATTAAGGATACAGATGCAATTAGTGTGTGCATGTGTTTTTAAAATGCTATTACAGCATTGCTCCAGGAGCATTATGAGATTACATAGCAAGACATTCTTATGCAAAGAATACAGACACATATATTGTTAAGTAATTCATAAAATGCTACATAATGCTTTCATAAAGTCACTTGAATTGCATAAAGGAGTCACTAATATCCACAAATACTGACAATGTATGCTATGGACCATAGTTTGCAAGGGTCATTCCAGATCTTTCTTTTTCTTTTTTTGCAACATTGAATTCACAGTAATTTCTCAGTAGTTATGCTGATACAGATATCTTCCTTCAAGGAATCAATTCTGCTTTAAGGAAATTCCATTTCCCAGTGCACAAAATGCAAATACAGCTTGGAAAACGAGATTTCCCCTCCTCTTCACTATAGTGATTCTAATATGCTAGTAAGTATTATGCAGAATATAGTTATCCAAGGCCATGGGCCATGTCTTTCCCCAGGAAATTTCCAATCACCTGCTGGCCCTGTGAGGTTCAGCAGGAACACAGTAAAGTGCACAGGCTTTAACATCACACTCCCTCCTCTGATTGATGGTCTGTTGGATATTTGACCATTAAGAGATGAGCAAGGAGCCAGCATGCATAAGATGCCACACATGGTGTTACCATGCAGTATATTTTGTACTGGTGAAAGGCATTTCTCTTGGGCCTATAGCAGGCCCCACTAGGAGAGCTATAGGTAGGGTCAGGCACAGCAGAGTGATCAGACCCTCCAAGTGTCCCTATTTTCCAGGGACGTCTCTGATTTAGAGAAACTGTCCCAGTTTCTGATTTGATTCTGGAAGGTCCCACTTTTCCTTAGGATGTCACTGTTTTCATCGGGAAAATGTTGGAGGGTATGGAGTTATTTGACTCTGAAGGCAATCCTGTATAGGGAAGTTTTTTAAAAAATGTTTAATGTTTTATTGTTTTCCCCTAAAAAATGTTTAATGGGGGGGGGGGGAATGAAGCCTTTTTTTATGAAGTGAAATTACTCAAATCCCAAGTCAAATTGGGCAGCCTCTAAAACACTTTTGACTGAAGCTGGCTATTTTCCAGACATTCCCTACATGATATTAAGTGGTATTTACAATCTGCATTTCTGCTATATCACATCCGTGCTGTAAATGAAAGCTATAATTTGCAAAGAAGGGCAGAACAAGGCGCTGATGGAATAATTTATTCAAGGGGTTTTTTTTACAAACTGAAAAGTTAGCATGGCTCAGGGTTAAAAAGGCACCAAATTTAAGAGAGACTGGTCACATTTGTGAAACTAAATTAAAACATCTGATTAAAATTTAATGCAGAACCATTGTAGAAGCACCCAGATATTGTTACCCAAACAGCCCTAAAACTATTTGTCCATCTTTATTTTCCCCCTTTCCCCCCTTTATTTCCCTGTCATAATGTGATAAAAAAACTCGTTGCAAATGGCTGTGCAACTGAAAGCATTTAAGATGCCCAATCATACTGTGCAGTCCTTGCAATATATTACACAACACAGCACAACATATTCTGCAGCAGATAACATTATCCAGTGGATGATGACAGCCACAAAATCTTTTCAGTGTCTTGTCTAGGCATTCATCATATTATTCATGATGTCTTGACGACTAACACCCCCTTCATGCTTGTAAAATATATATATAAATAACCAACTTACAGAAGCATTGCATCAAAGCAAAAGCTTTCAACATAATTGAAATTGGGAGTCACTGGAAGTAAATGTAGATGTTAATTAGAGAAATGTATATGTACCAAGGAAAAATTGGTTAATAATAATATTCCATGCACAGTTTGGCTAGGTGATATTCCGATAGATTCTAAATGTGCATTACAAAGATGTCTATAAACGTGACATCAAGGCTGGCAACATTAACCCCACTATATGGGAATCACTTGGAGACAATCGCAGGGCCTGGAAATAGACAGTCAGGTTCCGTATCCTGTATCCTGTATCCAGGTCCTGTATCCAGTGACCACAGGAGGAATGACTGCTGAGAGGGGCACAGAGAGAAGAAATGCCATGGTGCACCTGTAGCAGCAAAACCAGATGCCTTTGTCTGCCACACCTGCAAGAAAACATGTCCCACCCCCTACAGCCACAGAAGGTGCTGTAATTCTCCAAAGGTTTGACTTTACCCCTAAAGGTACACTCTTCCATTGACTCCCAAGAAGACAAGGATGCCAACAAGGCCAATCCTATATATCAATTGCACTGGGCTAGACCTGGGAGATGCTGCAGCTCTATCAGCTGAGTGACTGCTGAATTGCATACCCATTCAGTTGAGGAAACTGTGCCTGAGTCACCAACACCACGGCACACACCCATGGCGGGAGTCAGTGAATTCATAATGAGTACACCAAGGACGCAGGTGGCGCTGTGGTCTAAACCACTGAGCCTAGGGCTTGCCGATTGGAAGGTCAGCGGTTCGAATCCCCATGATGGGGTGAGCTACTCTTGTTTGGTCCCAGCTCCTGCCAACCTAGCAGTTCGAAAGCATGCCAGTGCAGGTAGATAAATAGGTACCGCTACGGCGGGAAGGTAAACAGCGTTTCCGTGTGCGCTGCTCTGGTTTTGCCAGAAGCGGCTTAGTCATGCTGGCCACATGACCTGGAAAAGCTGTCTGCAGACAAAACAACATTGGCTCCCTTGGCCAGTAAAGCGAGATGAGCGCCACAACCCCAAATTCGTTCACAACTGGACTTAACTGTCAGGGGTCCTTTACCTTTACCTTTTCTACACCAAGGATATACTCCCAGCTAGGGATGGCAGAAAAAACAGATTATGTTCACATTTAATGTTGAATTCATCCAATTTGCACTTTCTGAATCAATATCAAATCAGAGTCACATTTGAAATTCTCAGTTATTCAAATTTTGTGGTGCCATTCTCCAATCAATGCTTACAAAAATGAATATACTAGGTAAACATGGGCATAAAAATGATATATAAAGGAAGGAATACATTAGAGAAGATAACATACAAAAGGAGACCGCGCTTGCAAAAATGTGTACTTTAGTCAATTGTGTATACAAACATGTGTTTATTAGATGTATTCTCATGAGGATTTGCAAAATTGCTGCAGAAATGTGAGAACCGAATTTAAGATTGGAAAAATGAGAAATTGAGAGAACTGTGACAGATCCTTTTATCTCTACTCCCAGCACCCCTCCCTGAATCAAAACACACTCGGCATTCAAAAGGACATCACAGCACCACTGAGCCATCAGGAGCTCAGGGAATGATGATTTTGGAGCTACCAGTCTTCATGCATCCCTTGAGGTTGAAATCCCATTGTGCCCCTCACAAGCACCAGTTTGGAACAAAGCACAGAAAGGGTGGAAAGAGCATGCAATACAACGCTTATATAGCTCATCTAGAACACACACAAGTTCCTGGACAAGGGTTTGAGAGCCTCTGGGGAAGAAAAAACTCATTTTGGGGCGGATGCAACAAGAGGCAGCGACAGCCACACACTAACAACTGCAACATCGAGGGGCACCTCAGACAGGACAGAAACTGGGATGCAGGAGGTGGAAGTTTGAGTCTTGGAGTAACGTGGTCCCACTCATATTTGCATGACTGGCCATAACAGAGGGTGCTCCCAGGGTTCCCATATGATAAGCTCCACAGAGCTGCTCCCTAACCACTGCTCCCTAACCACACAAATGTAAAACACCATAGGATAGTTTTCTTTACTCCACTTCCAGCCAAAGGTCCATAGACAGCAGGAGCACATGGGCTGTAAGTGGAATGTTTTACCTTGTTTCACTATGTGTTGTGTGTATGTATGTGTCTCAGGGGACGCCAAGCTTGAATCCAGGGTATAACACCAAACTCAGAAATGAGGAGACAACCAGAGTTATCTAAGTCAATCAGGAGGACTGTTGCAAGGACCATTTGACTGATCCCAACAATGGCCAGGCAGCCCTTTTGTCCAACTCATCAGCACATGTGACCAGTCCCTCCTCCATACACCTAACCCAACCTTGAGGGGTAGCCTCCTGGCAGGTCTCATGCCCTACAGTCTTTCTCGTTCTTCCCCCATTATTCATCCCTTCCTCACCCCCACCTTCTCCCCAACTGACTGCCTCGTTCTGCTGCCTCCCACCCCTGAATGATTGGTGTCCTTCCCTCCGTGGAAGAGCTATACTCCTGTGCACCTGAATGCAGGTAGAATTCCTTCCCATGCCAGCTGGACATGAAGATGTCAAGGGATGGTGAGATGGAGTAGTGAGTGAGGCTACTCCACATGGCCCCACAACTTTCTCCATGTTTTCTTTCAACATGCGTAGGAGTTTCTTTGAAGACCCAGAGAGTTTGGCCTGCTCCCAGAACCTGCTAGGTGAGCCCAGCAACTCTAACCCCAGAAAAAGTGGAGGAGAAGAGAAGAGAAGAGGAAGGCTGCACTCTGTTTAATTTCCTTTGAGCCCCGCTTCTCTGTGGGCTGCTTGATGCCCATTCCATCCTGCAGTATCCTAGTGGTAAATAATGAATAAGAATGTAAAATATTAAATATTAAATTCTCGTTGTCTGACATGAATGCAAATGAAATGTTATTATTATAGTTACTCAAAATACCCTTCCTAAGAATTTCCTTGCTCTTTAACGGTACAAATTCAAATAGCAGAGTGCTTTTATTGAAGGAACAGAGTGCTTTTCTTGGCATCTGGCAGTAAAACATGAATGCAGATTATTAATAACCTTTACAAAGTCTATCATTAATGTCTGTGGGTGCGGTTTAAGGACTTTTCTTTTGGCATGCCAAACATGTTAACATATTAACTGACTTCTCATATGGCAGCAGCAGGAAAACAAGCCAGAGAAGGCATTTACTGCCAACACTGAAGACAAACCTTGTAAATGCCTTTCCCCCTCCATCTCTCTGAAGTGCTTAATCATCTGTTAATATTTTTTTTTTGAAATATGCATAAAATCAGAGACCCTGTGACTATTTTAAGTTTAATCATAGTATGAATGCAAATGTTATTTTCCCCAGAATGATTTCTTAAATTGCCGATTCTAATAGCAGCTACTGGACATAGCAGAGAAGTGATAGAAGCAGTGGCCTTTCATAAACAAGTGAAATGGGTCAGTGAAATTATTTTCCTGTCTCCTTCAGTTTTGCCCATTTTGCAACCAGCATTTGATAGACTTTGATGTGTACCTGGCTAGTTTGAGGAACTGATGCAAAGCTGGGGGTAGGGCAAGGGAACTCTGGCAAGCTAGATTGCTGTTTCTGCTTGCTATTAATACCCTGCATAGGTAGTCAACATAGTGCCGTCTGGATGTGGGACTATGAATCTTATCATCTCTGACCATTGACCATGCTGACTAGGGCTGTCTCTTTCTATGCATGAAACCTAAGCTATTAAAGTATTTCTAGGCAAAACATCATCCAGAGGAAATTGCATTGCAGAACCTGGAGCATGGCTGCAATGTAATTTTTGTGGTACTCTCTCCCTTTAGATACAGATGTGTATCTGAAGAAGTGTGCATGCACACGAAAGCTCATACCAAGAACTAACTTAGTTGGTCTTTAAGGTGCTACTGGAAGGAAAAAAATTTTTCCTTTAGATAAGGGCACTGCTGGATCCATCTGATTCAGCATCCTGTTCTCACAGTGGCCAACCAGATTCCTATGGGAAGCCTGCAAGCAGGACTTGACCACAACAGCGTCTTTCCTACTTGTGGTTGCCAGCAACTTATGTTGTCAGAGGTATACAGTGGAGGCAGAACACAGCTATTAGCCACAATTTTCATAGTTTTCATAGTTTTCATATGCTCTGGATGAGAAGTGATCGAGATGATGATGATGATGATGATGATGAAGAAGAAGAAGAAGAAGAAGAAGAAGAAGAAGAAGAAGCCTTTCCTTGCCTGCTTGCAATTTTCCCACTCCAAAGCACTTTCTCCTGTGGAGTTCCAAACATAGGCAGAGGTGCTAGCAGGGAAGGACTTTAGAACAGAATTCAAGGACTCCATTCAGCAGAACAAGCAAGGCAGGCCCTCAAATGCAGCAGAGTAATCTTAACACACATTGGAATGCACAGTCATCTAAAGGGCATAAACTAAGTCAAGCACCAATGAATGTGGGCAAATTTGCACCAGAAACACCACAGATAAGTGCATAAATGGCTGAACACTGCACCAAACTCTTATCCTGAGTTTCTGTCCTGAAGCAATTCCCCTCCCTCACCCACTCACCGCCCCCCATTCTTTTAAAAGGAGCATTTAAAGGACCATTACTGCATGTAAGCTTTAGTTTTGCCCTAAGGCAGACCCACAGGGAAGGAGTGCACTACAGTAGTCTAGCCTCAAGGTTAGGCAGATATGAATGACAGTTGCTACGTCCAGATTGGACAGCTTTATTATGAGATCGAGGTTGTGTAGTGCTTACCAGTCCTAACAGCACAAGCTATAGTTAGGAGCTATGTATCCTGAAGCAACTCATGACTGCAGGTATAGTCCTTGTGTGTTTTCAGACACTGAAAGGAGATGTGATGGAGCTCTCATGGCCTTAGGGCAGTGGTTTCCAAAGTCCCTCTATCAGGGCCCAACTGATAATAGATTGTGATCTTGGCAGACCACATAATGATTTTTCTACCTGCAGTAGCAAATGTAATGCACTGTGCTAGATGCTGTATGATTTTAAATTGTATGTTTATTTTCAGAAAGGAGAGGTTCAGAAAGGATGCTCACCTACAAAATCCCTCTACCCGTTTTCACAAGCAGTATTATGCCAGCAATGTCCTTGCAAGGGTGTACTCCGCATCACTAAATTAAACAGTCATTGAGCAGTAGAAAACAGACCTGAAGGAGCAAACTAGCTGTGACAAGGAAGCACACATTAGAGATTGCAACGTCTCTTTCTTCTCTCATGTCTTAATATTTATAGCAAGACTCAGATATGCTAAATAAGGACTGATTTAAGGAAATGCATTCTTGAAGTCTCAATTTTAATGCAACTGGAAGAACAGGGATGTAGAAAAAGATGTATAATTTTAATGTTACCTTAAATGTATAAAGAGTTAATCTTATCATATTACACTTGGCTGAGTTTATATAAGATAAAAATCACAAACAAGTAATGCACAGTTAGTTGTTACATATTCTTCCCATTACAGCTGACAGGTTCATTAATCACACAGCGTATTTTACTATTAGGAGCTGTAAGGGAGATCAAATCTCCGGTAATTTCTCTTCTTCTCTTTCATTTGATAAGTGTGTTTTTTCAGTATGCAGATAAAATATTGTGTCAGTCATAAACAATCCCATGAGGTTTACACTTCTCCAGTTTGAGAATTCAAAACTTGCAAAGTTGAATTCCATGGAAAATGCATAATTTCCTTGACCAATAGCTTTAAGTAAAATGCATATGCTGGGATACAGAAGATAGGTTACCCAGAATGAAGTGCCTGTGAATAGGAGCATGTTTTAGGAAGCGTCAATTTTACTTGCTACATTTTGAGAGCATTAGCAATGAATAACTCCTTTTAAAACATTGCACGGATTCATAATTAAGACTGCATGAAAATCCCCAACATATATGACAAACTCTGCAATATGATCAAACTACATGTGTCAGATTGTGCAGTGGTCATGAATTGCCTGTCAATAAGGAGAAGATCACTTATGTTTGAAATCAGGACTGTGAACTAATAATGATTCTGAAATTTTGAAATCAATGTGCGGATATAAAACTTGCATATTCCTACCAGGAAAGTCTAATGGTGACTCTCCCCCCGCCCCCCCGGCAGATGCATGTGCACCACACCTTTTAATTTTTATGAATGATATTCAAACCATTTGGCAGTTCTCCCCATTTTTATTTTCCCCGGTTGACCTTTAACACTCAGCTCAATAGATCTCACACTGGGGCTGTGTATACCCCATACCAAAATTTTCCCATGAAGAATTCTGGGCATTGTAGTTTACCCCTCACAGTGTTACATTTTCCAGAAACTCTTAACAAACTACAGTACCCAGGATTCTTTGAGGGAATAATATGCTTTCAACATCCTTTAAATGTATAGTGTGTACACAGCCTGGTTCTCAGCTGCATTATGTAATCCCTAGGGCATTTTTTTAAAAAATGTGAACTCTTTTCCCCATCAATTTCTGGACCAGGGCTCTGAATACTGTGTGTTCAAGTAACAGATCCAGTGAAAACAGCAATTCAGATATATTATATTTCATTAATAATTGCTGAAACAACTTGGGTGGGTATCTAACTTTGTGGATGGAAGTAACAGAGAACTGATGGGATAAAAACCCTATTGTTCAGAAGACAAAAGGAATAATCTTCAACCCCTGCTAGGTCTTATACTTGGTTCAAATCGTATAGAGAAAAAGTGGAACATGCTACAACTGTTACTGCAATTGATACTGCTTTCTTCTTATCTTGTTATGGATTTCCTTCTTTCAAACATAGCCTGCTCCTAACCAGTACCACCCACCACCATGTTTGAAAAGGCTTGTGAACTTTGTGAACAATGCCTGGAGGAGTCATGTTTTGCAGCACAGGCATCGCCTGTTTATTTGTATTGGATTAGTGAGCACAGTGTGGTGCACACTGCAAGAGGAAAGGTCCCTGCCCCAAGGGAGTTGCAACCTAAAATTCAACAGCAGAGGGGATGGAAGTCAGGAGTAAACAAGGGAGGAATATGAAGTTGGTTACATATGCTGAGGTTCAGTTGCATCTTATTTTTTATTGGGTTTGATTCCTTGCCTTTTTCAGTTCCGAAGATCTGAAGGGGATGACAATAAATGATAACAAGGGGGACTTGCAACAATATGTGGTAGTGTGGCGTAGTGATGTTCAGGATTCCAAGTGCTCCTTCCCATAGTTTCCCCACCACCCTCAGTAAGCCTTCCATGGGACTGAACACCCACAATTCCATACCATCCAAGTTTTTCTGATGTAAAACCATCTTGTGTCTTCCAGAAGGCGTTCCTGGGCAAGTCACGTGGCCTGTGCCTTCCTCTCATCCTGAAAAAAGTGCTTTTTTGTCATGAGAGCACACAGGATCATGGCATCCAAAACGGCCCCCCAGATCTTCTGTGAAAAAACAGGATATCCCATTTTTTCTGGGGCACTTGGAAGATGTACAGTTCTGGTTGGCTGTTTGGAAGGTTCCTGTCTCCCCCTGCCCCATATATGTTTATACTTCCACAAAGCTTGTGATTTCCTCCAAGTCTGCTGGTATCACACTTTCATACACAGGTGGTGCTGTTTTGGTGACATAACCAAAGCATCAGAAACAGAATAAATGATGAAGCACCAGCTATTGAATTAATCTCCATTCCTTTCTATAGCTTGGTCTTTCCATCTGACCTCTGATTCTCTCAATGGCATAGATGCAACCTATCCATGAGACAAATATTTATATTTCTTATTGTAGTCTCTGTCAGGGGTGACCAACCTGTGGTTCTCCAGATGTTGATGGATGGCAACTTCCATTAGCCCAAGCCAGCAGAGCCAATGGCTAGGGTCTGATAAGAATTGTCTGAAGGGCCACAGGTTCCCCACTTCTGCTCTAAGTTAATTCAAAAGCATCTAATTGACAATGTCACCTGCACAAAACATTTTGAAAAGAGAGAAATACAAGCAGTCGCTCCGTTACATACTTGAACATCTTGCACTGGAGAAAGTAGAATTTTTGGGGTCTGCAAGAAGTGTGCACATGTCTGCTGAAAACTGTCTGTATTTATATTCATTATATTGTTTGTGTTTTATTAGGGTGTCATCATGATCTAAATAGAATGAAAACTCACGTTTGTGCTGCAGAGACAAGGAGAATGATATTTTTTGTGTCTTTTACTCAAAACTTGAGAAACCTCATAATACCAGCTGTTGTTGTTTAGTCGTTTAGTCGTGTCCAACTCTTCGTGACCCCATGGACCTGAGCACACCAGGCACTCCTGTCTTCCACTGCCTCCCGCAGTTTGGTCAGACTCATGTTTGTAGCTTCGAGAACACTGTCCAACCATCTTGTCCTCTGTCGTCCCCTTCTTCTTGTGCCCTCTATCTTTCCCAACATCAGGGTCTTTTCTAGGGACTCTTCTCTTCTCATGAGGTGGCCAAAGTATTGGAGCGTCAGCTTCACGATCTGTCCTTCCAGTGAGCACTCAGGGCTGATTTCCTTAAGAATGGATAGGTTTGATCTTCTTGCAGTCCATGGGACTCTCAAGAGTCTCCTCCAGCACCATAATTCAAAAGCATCAATTCTTCGGCGATCAGCCTTCTTTATGGTCCAGCTCTCACTTCCATACATCACTACTGGGAAAACCATAGCTTTAACTATACGGACCTTTGTTGGCAAGGTGATGTCTCTGCTTTTATACCAGCTAGCGCCCCAGAAAGAACAAGAAAAGCCAAAATGGAATGCAATGGAAAGGTGAAGGTATATCAGCTTCCTCTTCACATACTTGAAGCAGCCTCAGATTGTAGAAAGGAAAGATTGGCATTGGTAGCCAAAAGTGCAAACTGGAAAATGGGACATGCCAGGTATGCATGTGAATGGAAGCATGTGAGCTCTCTGGTTTCATATGTTTAGGTTTGCCAGTGACAGCTATAAACATACTGAAAGATGCAGTATATACCTAAATATAAGTAACATTTCAATGTATCTATTTAAGATGATAATATTATCTTGGTATCCCTTTTAAAATCCCAAATAACTGCACAGCATCTGATTGATCCTATCAATGAGATTTTGCTGTGACATGTACAAAAAAAAAATTATGATCCTTTTCACCTACAGTATTTACTGAAATACATTATGATGGAAAAACATACACCTTTCAGTAAGGATAAAGTCCATGTGTTATTACAGTGTAGGCTGCATACTAAGGGTCTCTACGGATGATATGGAAGAGAGGTATGTCCACCAAGAAGTGTCCTTAAATGAACTCCTCTACCAGGAAGACTTGAAAAGGTCTCTCTTCGTTACTGATGCTTAAGTTTGGTGAATAGTTTAATTAGTAATCCTTCTCTGGATAGAACCTCTTCCCACTGGGTTTGATGTTTTAAGCAAATTGGCTAATTACAAAACATTGAATAGTGTTCTACACAGGATCTCAGAGCTAGGTTGTAGTATTATGTTGAAACTGGGGGTAGCTATTACCCATTTCTCCTTCTTGCGAAAGCAAATGAAATTCTACTCAATGAGTATTATGTCATAAAAAAAGAAGTTAATCATTTGGAAACCTTTAAGTGGAATAAGCAATGAGAACATTTTCTCAGGTATCTAATGATGATAGGAGGGGCAAAACTTTTAAATGTGTAAAATTAATGAAGTGGAAACATTCAAGTTAGAGAGAGAGAGAGAGAGAGAGAGAGAATGAGAAAACAGAAAGAGAAGGCTTTATAGAACACCTTTGCTGCAGCTTATGAGTTCTTCATTATCCATTTCCTCTGTACCTGGGCAGACTGAGGTTTTAAATAGGGGCATTAGGGCAGTCCATTAAATCTGACTGGAGCCTGCCCAGCTCAATAAGAAAGCTTTGTAGGAACAAAAAGTCACCTGCAGATGGTCAGCATTTTGCAGGAGCGATTCAAGTACATACTGGAAATTTAGGTTTACACAACTAAAGCAGACTAAATCACTGTGTCACCCGAGCACAACAATTCCACTTTACAATGGAAACACACTTTTTTGCAGCTAGTGATAAGGACTTTCACTGAACAAATGATCGGTGGACTTTACAAGCAAATCAGGGTGCATGCTGATTGTTATATAATCTATCCACAGACATATCGGAACAAATGCTAAATAAAGACTAGACATAGCCTAACCACCACATAAGCAAAGCAGGACAAATGTTCAATAATGTTCTAGATCATGAGAACTGCTGTCCCCATAGAGGCTTCTGTGTTGTAGACATCTGAGCTGAATGCAGGATCCCAATGGGTGGGGCAGGCCAGAGTGCCTATTGTTGGGGATGAGGTTATTAGGTACAGCCTTGTTCACTGTTCATTCATGATGGAACATGGCACAATTTGAAAGAGGCTTATGTTTCACAGCATTTAACATTTCTGTTTTCTGTATCTGAACATCAACATGTCAGTCAGTATAAACCAATGTTTGCATATGTTTTAGAGCAGTCATTGACATATTTAGTGAAAATTGTCTTTTCCCTATGTTGCCTGAAGAGACAATTAAGAGGTGACATGATAACCATCTTCAAATATCTAAAAGGCTGTCATATAGATGATGGAGCAAATGCATTTTCTGTTTTTCCAGAGGGTAGGACCTGAGCCAATGGCTTCAAATTACTGAATGGTGGGGTGGGATTTAGACTAGACCTAAGGAAGACCGTCCTGGTGATATGAGCTGCTCAGTGGTGGAATAATAGAAGAATGGCATGTGGTCCTCAGATGGTGATAATAATTAGAATAATAATTAGAATAACAATGTTGATAATAATTAGAATAATAGTGATGCTGATGCTGATGATGATGATAATGCCTTTGAAGTACTTAATGACACTTTTTCTTATTTTTCAGGCTAAGAATTTCTAATTCAGTATTCCTCTTAGGATTTACTCTCTCATGTCCTGATTCTGAACACATAAACTTGGAAATAAATCCCATCTGTATCAATAAAAGTTAAGTCCAAAATTATCTTTTTTTCGGATTGCACCTTTAGGCTGTGATCTTCACACTACTGCACCACTGCCAGCTCCATTTAGTTCAATGTAGCGTGAAAGATTGGACACTTAACCTTCTAATAGCTGGTCCATTTGTTGCTCTCAAAGTTGAAGAGGGAAAGAAAACAGAGCACATACCCTATGGAAATCAATGGGAAGGCTCCTGTGAAATTTAATATTTCATTAGATGTGGCTTTAAATGCAACCCTGGCATATTAAATGAATTTTAAACATTATATACAGTGGTACCTTGGGTTAAGTACTTAATTCGTTCCGGAGGTCCGTTCTTAACCTGAAACTGTTCTTAACTTGAAGCACCATTTTAGCTAATGGGGCCTCCTGCTGCTGCAGCAGCTCTGCCGGAGCACGATTCCTATTCTCATCCTGAAGCAAAGTTCTTAACCTGAAGCACTATTTCTGGGTTAGCGGAGTCTGTAACCTGAAGCGTATGTAACCCGAGGTACCACTGTATTTACATTTTACATCTACTATCAATCTACTGATCTATCTATATATATATCTCCTACCTTTCCATGAGAAAATATTAAAGGTGGCTGAATTCATACGGATCACAATTTATTTGGTCTAGCCAAAATAATTGAAGAAGGACAAACTTTGGTGGTTTCATTATACTCTTTCCCAATCTCTGTCGCTATATTTCAGATTTATGTTTTAATCTGAATCATATGTTTTCATTTCTTTATACTGCCATGAGATACATCGCTGAGCATTAGAAGTTAGATTTACGATGAGTTAGGGAATTAGTTTACCACAATTGTGTTACTGCTTTACACTTCTCATGGCCTGCGTCGAAATGCAAATTCCACCCCGCATAGGGATCATTTTCACTCCATCACGGCACGCACATTCACACTATCTTAAGATTCCATTCACTCGCATGCCATTAGGAAGCATGGTACTTATCATAAAAGCCTCTGGCTTATCAACATGGACTGAAAGCCAAATGCTATACTTGGTGGTAGGTGTACACAACTGGATTATCAAGGGCTTGGCTCTAGCATGGTCAGGCTTCTCCTATGGCCATCATATGACCTCAGCCACTCATGAAGAAAGGCCTGAATGATGGTGCCTGTTCAAAATTAGCTGTAGTGTTGTTGCTGTGATGCATATAAGATCCAGATAGGTCAAAATTATATGTGGGAACAGAATTCCAGAACCAAAAAGAGACCATGAATGCTCTGTCTTCCAAGCAGTGGCAGTCCTTGGGGTCTCAAATTCCAGCAGTGCCCTGTGCAACACCAAAAATTGTTGCCTCTCCACCTCTCACCTTCCATTCTAAGTCATAGTTGCGGCAACCCTTGCAGTTTCCCCAAGGCTCCATGCCCAGTGTGACCTAACTAGTTGTGCTTCTCTAAATCTGCCTCTGCTACAAGCTATTCATTGTACATGCACACACAACCACCCCACTCTTTTACAGGAGGAGAGAATGTAATATGAAATCTCTCACTATAAAACACAGACTTTCAGCTTCATCTATGCATTTGAGAGGTTCTAAGGTTTCTGTTTGTATTGGTTACATGCAAGAGGAAGAAATCAGAACAAAATATCCAATCAGAGATTCATTTTCGGACTTCTATTCTATCCATGATGACTTTTCTTGTCATCATAGATAAAAAGTGAAGATAGTGGAGCTGGTGTCTGAACAACTGCCTTTGTGTGTACGTGCTTTAAATGGCGGTGTACCTAACTTAGAACTAAGCTTGTGATCAGACATGGCTCAAGACATTTTGATGTGTGAGACAGAAAATCCACATGGCATGTTCTTCCTCTATCATTCATATATATATATATATATATATATATATATATATATATAGTGTGAGTGTGTAAACTTTCAATACTTTGCCGCCCTCTAATAATACCTCAAAATCTGCAGCTTGGAGTGAGTCATCTGGCCTAATGGATGGGCCAGCCATGCTTGTGGTAAAGCACTTAAGCAATCACTTGCTTCACCACCTCATTATTATTATTGTGGTACTTCATGATTCATCACTTTGGTGCAATCTGCTATTGATTCTTTTAGCCTGATTCTTGTCTCCTACACCCAGGGCAAAAGGGTGCTTTGCTTTAATAACTCTGTGAAGACTTCTCCCAATCATTTTTATGTGTTCCTAGGAATAGCATTCCGTCTCTATCACTCAGCAACATGAACCTGATCCCCCTAATAATTTACAACAGATGTAATTTTCGTTTGCTTCAGACCTCCTAGGGGCTGCTCAGGTGTTTAAGTTTAAACATACTCATAAGTAATTCCAGAATCAGGGCCAATACAAGCAAGACATGAGAAAGCAAACATCTGAAGTTTTCATTTCCTTTCACTAATTCTTTTTGCTTTTCCAGAGAGAGAGAATTATTTTTTCTGCCATGTTTCATTTGACTACCTATTAAATTTTATTTTTTTAAAGAAACTCACACACCATTTCTTAAAAGATACAACAGCCACAGTTCTGGCTTCTGAGGACACTATGAAACCCAGAGATATGGTACCCATAATACACGACTGCAAAAAATCATCTGGAATTCATTGACATACTGAGAACTAAATTAAACCTCATATGCCCACTAAGTCAGACAGACAGTTTGGGTTGCTATTTATAAGTTGTGATTTTTCAAAAGAGACTTGTTCTATTTGTTTTGCCTTCCTGCCCAATTTAAATGAATGTCCTTTATTTCTTTACTTTCAAAGACCGATCCCTGTAATATAACATCAAGAAATATGGTTTATATGTATATATGCATTTTAGACTGTGGTTTCCTCGTCTGCCAAAATTTCAGCTAGACAATGTGTATGTATAATTTCTGTCCACATAACTATTTGCGACTATGTTATTTGCTGGATCCTTTGCCTGATCAAAGCATATAAAGATAGTGGGCTTCATTCTGTTTTGGGTGGGGGACAGCACTTATCAGAACACCACAACAAAGTGATGCAACGATAAAAGCTAGTACAGTAGTGGCCACAATCAACAAGAAACGAGATAGAAAGATTATGGTCACCTGACTGGTCTGTCAAAAGTGCTTACCCTTTCTCCTGGAAAACATCATGTCATGATGACGTGAACACGGACCTGTCACCTTTGTATCCAATGTCACAGAATGGAAGCACCCATGGTAGATTCCAAGTAGAAAGGCGCAATTTATGCATTGTGCTAAGTGTGTGGGTGCCAGATGGATTTGTTGGAAGTATTTTCAGGTACAAGGGAATCAGACCTTTGAGTGACAGAAAGAGAAACTTCATCGTTTTGGTGAGTTTGTTCAGTCAAAATACCTATAAGAGTATTCTAGTAGGTAGGTGTTGCTGTTTTTTCTAATTCTCTCAACATTCAGCTCTTTTAAAGGACAATTTCTTTCTCATAGCAAAAAATAATAATAAAAAATCTAGCCCTCAATAGTAGAAAGACATGTAAGCTTAACTACTGAAATAACTTGAAATTAAGTGCTACTTAACTTTTTGGAAGCAAGTGAGTGAAAGTATGTAAGAGGTATGCCTGTTTTCCACTTTAGATTCCCCCCCTTTATGCATTATATTTATAAATATTTATCTGAAGTAAGGTGGCCGCTTTCACATTGCCGAGGGCAAGCCAACCCAGCTTTAAGGTAAAAAACATCACTTTTAATTTCAAGTCCTTCAGTCTGAAGCTGTCGTGCCAGCTGCCTGGATGCAGGCAGGGAGAATATCCCAAGTTTAGGAAGGGTGACAGATATGGCCTCAGAGAGTGAGCAGTTGTCTAGGGAGACACTCTCTCTCCTAGGGGCTTGCTGTTTAAAGGGGTCTGTGAATTCTAACCAGCATTTGGAGGGGGAAAGCAACACACAGGAATTTCATCTCTGTTTGGAAAAAATCTCTAGGAATTTTCCTCAGTCAGAGCTGACAACACTAACCATATCCAACACTGTGCATGCAGAGTTCTATTTGGGCAACAGGACATCCCTTCCCCTCCTCTCCCTGTGCACAGTCAGAATCTGTTCTGGAGGGTCTTCCTACCCTTTGGAAGAGATTTTGAGAGTGTACAGGAGGCTACAGGGGATAAGAGAAGAAGGGGGGGTCCATTATGCAAGTGGAATTCTGCTGCACTAGCAGAATAGCAGCATTGAATGCACCTCCATGTATAAATGCAAATTTAGAAATAAGTGCTATAATTTAAACAGAAATATAATCCATTTTACCTGAGGAGGAAAGACTGTGATCAGGTGATCTGGGTGCTGGCTCAGTCTCAGTTAATGGACAACTTCAAAGCTCCTGTTTGCCCTTGTTATGGTTCTTTATCTTAAACCAGACTTGGAATGGGACATGGAGGAAGCGGTTAATTTCCTTCATGAGCATAAATCATCCCATGTATGAGATAAGCCAACAGGTGCAAGGTCAGTAAACCAGTTGTTATGGTAATGGCCCAGTGCCCCCTATACAGTGCCTGGTTTGTGCTTCTGTCCATGAGCCGGACGGACTCTGTGTTACATCTTGAAACTGAAGCAACAGAAATATTTTGTGCTTGTATATATCTGTATCTTTATCTATAAAGCCTGTGTGTGTTTATAAACATCCAGAACTGCATTACTGAAGCCTAATGTTCTACATTTAGGACCTTAAGCTGTCACTGTGTAGTGACTGGATATGGGAGCAACTTCCGCTACATGGATCTCTTACCTCAGATTCCCAGCATATACAGTCCTTGAAATGTCGGGTGCCTTCATACAGAGAACTCTGCCCTGTAATGTAGAAGACATGTTCACCCAAATCTTACATCTGAATATCTTGTTTCTGACCAAGTCAAATGCAACTCACCAGCTTAGTATACAGAGGGTATAATAAAACTGTTTTTGCTGCCAGCCTGGAACTGTAAAACAGGAGATACTAAACACTTAGTAGGCTATAATATCTTAATGAAGGACTACCTCTGGTGTGATGGATCACAGGTTATGCAGGCCTGTTCAGGGCTAGGAATCAGCTCCTGATGCTACAGCTGAAACACAAACTGATGCTTTGGAAGCGGGGCAGAAGTCACCAGTTTTATTTCTCCTTTATTGTGTTGGTTATTTAAGTTTGTGCTAATCTCATAGATTGTGGGGGATGCACAACAGTGCACCGTTCTAGGGCACTGTTCATGTAATGACAGTGGTGATTTTAGGATAGTTAAAGAATGGCTTTAAAGTTCCTCTGCTTTCTCCTAACAGTACAGTATAGCTCATTCAGGATCAGTTTGTTAGCTGATTTGTTTGATAGGGTGAAGGTGATTACTTAGGGATGGCATCAGTTAAGTTCTTCTCTAACACTCTACCAAGGCACTGGCTTTCCTTTGTGATTTTTGCTAGAGCTGTAAGTGGAAGTATGATGTTAAAATGGGTCATCTTCTCACACTTTATGAATTCTACTCTGTGCATGGCAGGTAGCGTGGTGAGAAGCCCCCTGATCCCTTCCAATTCTAAGGCTATATGATCTTCAGAAACAAAATTTTAAGAACCCAGTGAGGCAGTCTCTTGACATTTCCATTTCACATGCGGGGACCTAAAGCTACCAATATCACTCGTTGACTTGTAGCTGAACATATAAAGTTCCTCTGTAAAATGGCACAGTAGGTACAGTGCTATCCAGTGATGTGAAAGCTCACTCTGCAGCACTTGGTCTTTGATGGCTATTTCACACATGCATGCAGCTGTGAATTCACCTTGACATTCAGAGCTATAATGTTCTGATGTTCTGAAGACAAGCTGGAATGTGTGCAGAGGAGGGCAACCGACACGATAAAGGGTTGGAAACTAAGCCTTATGAGGAACGGCTGAGGTATGTTTAGCCTGGTAAAGAGGAGACTGAGAGGAGATATTATAGCCATCTTCAAATATCTAAAGGGCTGCTACATGGAGGATGGAGTAAGCGTCTTTTTTTCAGCTCCAGAGGCTTGGACACAAACCAGTGGCTCCAAGCTACAAGAAAGGAGATTCCAGCTAAACATCAGGAAGAACTTTCTGGCAGTATGAGCTGTTCAACAGTGGAATGGACTCCCCCGGAAGGTGGTGGACTCTCCTTCCTTGGCAGTTTTTAAGTAAAGGATGGATGACCACCTGTCATGTATGATCTGGTTGAAATTCCGGCATTGCAGGGGATTGGACTAGATGACCCTCAAGGTCCTCCCCAACTCTAGAATTCTATGATCCTTTGTCAACATTTTTCATTCCATTTATATCCTGTTCTTTTCCCAAGGATACTGGAAGCAGTTTATTTGGGGTCCATTTGATCTCCACAACATCCCTGTGAGGTTGGTTATACACAGCAGGTATTAGAACCTGTTTCCCCTATACTGTTGTCCTCAGATGAACCATGCAATACTTTTTGTTGGGTACATGGAGCACAGTGAAGAGGTTACTTCATACAACAGTGGCTACTGGGCCTAAAATGTCAAAACAACATAGTAAAGAAAATCTAAGTGACTCTTGAAAGGTATTTTATTAAAAGATCTTATTTATTACTATTGACCTTACATCTGTTCAGATCAAATGAAAATTGAGGTCCTTTCCAATTCTATGATGTCTTTTTAAAACATCCTCATCTACAAAGGGGGATGGATGCCTGATTCTGTGTTAAGATCTACAAAGCCTAGAAGCAGCATTATTCATAAGCCATTTTAAAATATTTAAAATGAAAGTAAAAAAGAAGAACAAAGAACATAACTCATTCTAAAAAAAAAAAGAGCAACTTTCAATGATTTCGGTATGACAGGCCTGCTACCAATTTACACCCCACTTGTAATATTAAAATTATTGCAGTTAAATAAATCACCCCCTGCACTTTTACATTTTTAATTACCTTTTACTGCACTTGTGCTTTTGTTTACAATTAACTAATAAAACATTTATTTTATCTTGCAAATATAACAGGGATTTTGTATTTTAATCAGATTTTACCCATAATCTTCTGTCCCTTTTTTAAGCATCTTTTTATGACCTGATACACTACAGGATGTTGTTGTGTAGAAAACCTCATTATTTTTTAATGCATGGCTATTTATTAGTGTATTGTGTATATAAACAGACTGTGCATTGCTTTGAATTGATGAATACATTTACATTTATTTGATATTACGAATTGCCTTATCAGTTAATCTCACATATTTCTGGCTGTGCAGCCAAAAGAATATGAAATTTGCATGTTTTAAAGTTGGGAGTCTCAACATGAGAAAGTCAAAGGATCTGCCAAAGAAATGTTTATAAATGTATGGATTCATTTTCAGCTGGGGGAAAGTGCAATCATGGAAGTGGTGCATCAGAGAGTCCTCAATCACTGACCTCTTATTATTACCCCAACCCAGTACACTTTGTATTACATTTTTTCCCCTGAACCCTGCAGGACTCTGGATTAGTACTATGCCAGAATCAGTCCTCCAGTTTCTCAAAGGTTTTCTTCCTCTGTGAAAACAGGCTTTTGTTTTTTTGCCTCGTTCTCAGTTTCACTTGAGAATTGCTTGAGAATTTCTGTGGATGTGGGGTTTCCAGCTTACCTTGTTGTTGTGAGGTGGTGTGTGTGTTCTTCTATGCAGTAACCATCTCTCCAGCACTCTGCAGCCTCCCTAGCTGCCCAGGCTTCCTAAGCAGAAAAGGTCCAATGAAAAGAGTTAGCTCACAAGGTCTTCCCCTGGGCTTCCATCAGAATGCAGGCACCTGAAAAGGCTGCAGAAGACACTGGTGAGAATATCTGCAAAATGGAAGGAAGAATACTCACAAAACACAACACAAACCCTGCACCATACCTATGAGGATTTCACAAAGAGAAATTTGGTAATTTCTGAATGCAATTTCTTTTCTCACTAATTGATAGAGGATCAAAAACCCATCTGATAAAGGAGACATTGTAGTAATGGGTGTCTTCAACTACCTTCACATAGACTGGCTATATATGTGTTCTATTCATGACAAAGAGGTAAATTTTCTAGATACCCTAAATGTCTGTGCCCTGGAGCAGTTGGTGTTGGAACCAACCAGAGGGGTTTCCTCAGGCAGAAACACAGTGGGAGATGACAAGAGAGAGGCCTTTTACATGGTGCCCCCTGCTTATGGAATGTGCCCCCAAAGTGGATCACATTGGTGTCCCCATCTTTTCAGAGTCGGGTGTAGTCCATTCCTTTTTCTTATACTTCTGTGTAATTTTAAACAGCAATATTCCTGCTGTTGTTAGTGGTGGGTTAATGGTCAGTTTTATAATGGTGTTTGTATTTGTGTTAATAAGGGAGGTGGTTTTGGTTATTGTGGTAACACTGTTTTAGTGGTTTGTCTGATTCTGTTGTTTTTATTTTTTATATATTCAGTTTATTTTTACTGAAGTGAATTTGTTTTTTTCTGTTAGGTGACCTGAAGACATAAGGCTATGAAATACTACTACTACAAATAGCAAAAATTCCATGATTAGTGACTGGGAATATAGAACACATCCGTAATGGTAATGTTTTGTTTTTAAAATAAACATGGTTATTCATAGTTTTTAATTGAACTGTCATTTATTGTTAATTATGACAATGTTTTCTTTTTGGCTCATATTTATTATAGCTAATAATGGATTTATCCTCTGTCCAAAGCTGTCAGGATGATTAAGTAACAAATGAGAAATTACACACGGGTAATCTCCAGTTTGCTATGAATCACAGTGGCAAAAGATTCTGTACTGAAAAGGGACCCATGATATTATGTAGTTGCACATCTGAAATGACAACAGTTGAAAATATGTGTATGAATTATGTAGATAATTTTGAAAGACATGATTAATCTCACACAATTGGTGCTGAGTCATTTAATCTCATTCCTAGTCCCATCACTACCCTACAGAAGCTATTATTATGGTGCAATAGTCAAACTGAATTTTCAGTGATGACACTGTAGAAAACATTTTCTCTTCTCTTTCCTCTGCAGGAATAAATGTCCGGTCTTATTGCATGCTTCTTCATGATAAAAATTAATGTATTCACGACTTCCAGACTTTTGTTACAGTGAGCTGCACTAATATCCCCAAACGTTCCAATCTATTCAAATGCTGAAAGAATCAAAGTTCCATGTGGTCCATACACATTACATTTGTAAAGGCAAGAATGTAATTATGTGAAATGAATCATCTCCATTTTCCATGCAAGAAAAGCAAGACAGAGAATATGTCTTTTAAAAAATGTAATTCATATCTCCATGTGCCTATTTTCAAAGGCTTGCAGGACATGATTCTTACTCACTATGCACATTTTCTATAGAAGTACATGACTCACCAACTATCTATGAAACTATGCTTATATCTCTGCTATTATAACTCCACAAGTGTGATACTGAGAACAGTGTTTAAAGGCATGTGCCAGAACAGCTGTCACGTTAGTTTATAGCGGCAAAAAGAAAAAGAGAGGTTTGGGACGTGAATTGATTTGTTGTGCCATTAGCTTTTTGTGGGCATAGCAGATTGATACATGAAGACCTCAGTTCCCATATGAGAAACTTTTTGAGATCTGCAACCAGGGGGAGGCTGTTCTGTGTGGTGAACTACTGGTGAGTAATCACTTGCCATGTAGAGCCACTAATTTTTCACTATCACAACTGCCTTTGTAGTGATTTGCAACAGCATGCTGAAAATTGGTAGATTACTATGTGAATTAGCAAACTTAATGAAAACTGCTAATATATTAATATAAATATACCACAGTCATATTTATAATTATACAGACAAAGGTCCGTATAATTAAAGTTATGGTTTTCTCAGTAGTGATGTATGGAAGTGAGAGCTGGACCATAAAGAAGGCTGATGGCCAAAGAATTGATGCTTTTGAATTATGATGCTGGAGGAGGCTCTTGAGAGTCCCATGGACTGCAAGAAGATCAAATCTAACCATTCTGAAGGAAATCAGCCCTGAATGCTCACTGGAAGGACAGATCCTGAAGCTGAGGCTCCAATAGTTTGGCCACCTCATGAGAAGAGAAGACTTCCTGGAAAAGACCCTGATATTGGGAAAGATTGAGGACACAAGGAGAAGGGGACGACAGAGAATGAGATGGTTGGACAGTGTTCTCGAAGCTACCAACATGAGTTTGACCAAACTGCGGGAGGCAGTGGAAGACAGGAGTGCCTGGCATGCTCTGGTCCATGGGGTCATGAAGAGTTGGACACGACTGAATGACTAAACAACAACAACAACCACAGTCATAGCAGTTGGAAATCGGATACAGAGGGCCTGACTGGGGTGTGCATGTACAACAGCTAGCGTGCATGTATCACAGTTGTGATATGCAGGCACAGTATCTCTAGGGGTGCTGCTGATCTTTGGAATTGCAGCAGGCCTGTCTTTGTGCTGGAGATATGTTTATGTTCTGAGCCAAAATATAAGTTCTTCCCAACCCTTTCTCTTTCTCCAAAACTTACCTTCTGACAGCAATGAGACAAGATCAAAATCACATACAAGGGGCCAGTGCTATATATAACAACCATGAAAAGGTGCTGAAAGTCACAGGGCTGTAACAACGATATACTGATAATGTGAAGAAGTTTACTGAGGAAGATCCTCAAAACAGGACCTTATCTGAAAACCTGTCTGTTGTCAGCTGCTTAGAGCATGCTTCAATACAATGATAATTATTTTTGTGCTATATGGTTCTTTGTAAGCCTCACTGAAATGTACACTTTGCAATACAGTATACATCTTGTTGACTTTCTTTAACTTCTCTTCATTATCAGTATATTGTTGTAGCTGGGAGACAAGAGCTGCTCTTCAGGGCTTTACTAGGTTATCCAGCCTTAGCAATAGAAAACTTCCAATAAAACCAACCACCCCACCATAGTAATAATTTAGCATCTGGCAAAGCATAGTTTGCCCATCTCTGTTTATGACACATGTGGAAGACACCAGATGATTCTATTCTAGCAAATGGAGAATGTTCTCTGTAGAGCAAGTGACCAGAATACCTGAGCAGGAACTATGTCCACTATAGTAGACAAGTCCTCCTTCATGGGTTTTACTTAGTCAAATAATTATGTTTTGTCTTGTTTAGGGCTGGATCTAGACACATCAAAGAAGTGTTTCAGTTAAACACGTTGCAAACTTTGTATGAGAAATCGGGTTAGCAAAAACGGGACTCCACAGTGCCATCTGGTGTCACAGTGTTAGAAGGTGTAAACAAACAAATATGAAGCGCTTTTCCTTTGCCAATGTAGCTGAGTCCTAGGACTCATAAAGCTTGATGAATAGGGCACTCCAATGTAAACAGAGCAGGGATATGGCTCAGCTGTCTGTCCAGGGATGGGGCGGGGCGTGGGAGACAGATAGACTATATGTCTGCTGTATAAATCATACAGGTTTGCCTTTCCCCCAGTCCAGAGCAAGCAGCCTGGGGCTTCTAAAAGGAAAAACAGAAGCTTTTAATTACAATGGCATAGTGTCCTATTGCATATCACATGTATGCAGCATCAGGTGTTGTTCATGTGCCACTATTGGCATGCGCTCCCCTGCCAAGCTTCAACCAATCATGCAATCCACTTTGTCACCTGTCTTATAACAACTGGGGAGGTGTGAATGTGTTTTCTTCTAACTGACTTTTGGATGCAAATGGTTCTCTTGACACAGTTGCTTCATTTTATGCAGAATGAAATTCGCAATCTGCAAAACCCATAAGGACATTTGGGTGGAGAAAAGCACACAGTAAATGGTGTAAATGCACTCTGCACCCAAGTCTGTGCAAGCTGTTCCAGAGAAATGCGGTGTGGGTGGAGAGAGGAGAGCCTTTATAAAAATTCTGTGACCCTGCTTTTTGCCATCTGAATGGTCATGGTTGATTGGAAAATCAATGAAGTGCTGTGAGAATTGCACCTCAATGTTGCAGACAAGCCACACAAAAATCCAACTTTTCACATGAGATGAAGATTGCCTTTGGTTCATTTACTCTCTTAAGACACATTAAAATCAAATCTATCACCCCATTTGGCCATCTGTCAATTCTCACTACACAGTAAACGGGGAGACTTTGTTCCTCCATCACCAGAATAGCAGAATGTTTTGTTGTTTTAATAAATGGTTTTAGGCCTTAGAGACAGAAATAAATCAAACCAATTTATAAAGTTGGGTTTGAAAATTTTAGATGCACTTTAAAAAAAACTACTACAGAGGATTATGTATGGATGAATTGCAATAAAGAAAGCACGGCTTTAGCAGCTTGGTAAAAAAGAAGAAAAAAAGGAGATAAAGAAAATTAACGCATTGTCCTCTCTCCTTAAATACTGAATAAATGGAAGATTAAATTGCATGTCAAAGGTACAACTATTCTAAAAAGTTCATGATGTATTCACACACAATAAACTGTCCACAGCAAGTATTTACCCAGTAAATTCATTTTATCACTGTAATCCAGGCTCTGAATCTGAAGAATCTTTTTCTGCTAATTGTTCAGATCTTTATTAGCAATATAATATGCATCTTAGCTATTTGTTCTTGTTGAATGTTAAGCCTCTGAATACTTCTTTCTGCTGGACACAACTGATAAAACTGTGTGAATGACAATTACACAGCCATGTCATTGTCACCAGTCTTTGCAGGCTCAAGATTGCCCCCTTCTCTTGCCCTCGGTCTCTAAATTAGTCGTGGCAGCATGATCCTATTCTACCCTGCTACCTGCTGTGGTGTAGGCGGAGGCATTCAGTGAGACCAAATGGTACCCCACACTAAACATGGGCAAAAGAAGCATGCAGGTCTTCTCCACTTGCTTTTTAAAGTCACCCCAAATGCATCTTTAAGCTCCTTTGCTTAAATGTTTTGCTAGTGCCAGGTTGGAGTCCAAAAATACCCAGAGGGCCACAGATTCCTCACTCGCAATTTGGACTATAATCCCCTTCATGTTTAATTTTAGCTACCCGTGCAACTACTCCAGAATTAGTAGTTGGGCAATGTTGGTATAAGACACCCAGTAGCCAAAACAAACTAAAGCAACAACACAGGAACATGACAGTGATTATTCTTGACACAGTAAGGCATGTATGAATGACAGTTGCTGAATGACAGATCATCTGTTTGGATCCCCATTTATTCTGTAAGTGCAATAGTAGGAAGAGAGTGTGCTCTTTAGATCAGGGGTTCCCAAACTGTTGTGTGTGTACCATTGGTGGACCACAAGCATTATTAGGGTGGTCCATAATGTGTCTGTGAAGAATAACAGCTGGGAAGAACAGGCACAGTGCAGTCAATAAATTGATTTTAAATTGTATTTTTGTTGCTGCTTCTTAGAGAATTTTTCCCTCGATTCCTTGATCCCCAAAAGATTGCCCACCTCTGATTTAACCCCTACTTCCATTCCCCCAATAGGAACCACCCTACCCCACCTGAAGCTGCTGTTTGCTGCCGTTCACCCTCTTAGGGGGAGACTGAAAGATTGATTCAGGTAACTTCCCTCCCTCCACATACAAACAAGATACTGATTAGCCAATTATGTATTACTACAGAACTGTTTTGATGATGTACAAAGTTTCACTTTCCTTGCATGCCACCACCCCACCCTCCCTATATATATGGCGGGGGGGGGGAGATAACATTTTGGAAACAATATAATTGCAAGAAATAGTTTTTGGCTATTTTGTTCATAGATCTCTATCAACAATAGCATTTTGAAAAAAGCAAGAGTAAAGAAGGCAGAGAAATAGAGAGAAGAGGAAGAAAATGCCAGAGGTTCTATTTTATGAAGCGAGTAAGTCTTTTTCCTGTGACACTTGACTCATATTTTTTAACATGATCTCTTTTCCGGTTAGTCTAGCACTGAGGCAGACATAAGTGTCCTGCTGTTCATTGAACTAGAACAAGGCCGAGAAGATGTCGCGACCCCTTGCTATGGATGGCTCTTTGTTGCCCATCCAAAAATTCTGTCATCTTCATACTCCGTATTTTGCTTTTAAGAAAAAGGAGCTGTCAGTCTATCCACTTTCTTTTTCCCTACCTTCTTTTCATCCCTGCCCCACCTTTGTCCCATTTTATAAATCTTTCATTTGAAGTAAACAAAAAATAAAGACATGGAGAAGAGTTTCCCCAGAGACCAAAAGGGTGACCTGCACAAGGAACCTCTTTAGTATTTCTGAGCTCTTATTAGTCTCCCAGTAACCTCATCTTTCTCTTTCTTTCTTAACAGCTTTCTATCTAAGAAGAAAATGAAGAATAAATAGTTGTAGTGAGTTTACTGTGAACTCCAGTATCCACAGCAAACATGTGTTGCCCATCTCTCTTCTTTGAAAGTTATTATTTACATTTTTATCCCACCTTTCCTCCAAGGAGCTCATGGTGGCATATAGTGGTACCTCAGGTTAAGTACTTAATTTGTTCTGGAGGTCCGTTCTTAACCTGAAACTGTTCTTAACTTGAGGTACCACTTTAGCTAATGGGGCCTCCCGCTTTCGCTGCACTGCCAGAGCACGATTTCTGTTCTCATCCTGAAGCAACGTTCTTAACCCGAAGTACTATTTCTGGGTTAGCGGAGTCTGTAACCTGAAGGGTCTGTAACCTGAAGCATCTGTAACCCAAGGTACCACTGTACTTAGTTCTCCACCCTCACCCCCACCCCAATTTTATCCTCACAACAACCCTGAGAGTGAGTGTCACTCACAGAGCTTCATGGCCAAGTGGGTATTTGAGCCCTGGTCTCCCAGGTCTTAATCCAACACTCTAACCACTACAACACAATGGCTGTCCCTGAAATTGGTGAGTACCATTCTTGGAATGTATATGTGAGGCATTTATTTCAGTCCCACCAGACACATGCCAGCCCCTTTTTCTTTTTTGTGCAATTTTGCTCTGTCACTACTATAGACAAGGCGTGGGAGGATATTGCTGTGGATGTTTGTGGTCCACAGTCCATAGCACTTACAGTAAGAACCTGGAAGGGTTGGAGAGTTGGGTTAAAAGGTGTTAAGTTGCTCAAAAGTCACTGAATGAGAATATTCCGCCAACTTCGCTTCCCTGATAGCCCCTCTTACCCCATGACTTGAATGACATTGACAGTTTATAATGTAGGGACTCTCATATAGCTGGCTAGGCATGTAATGTGGCAACCTTGCATTTTTGGGACCATAAATTCCACTGAGTTGTATTTGTGACGTTTTCAAATGTCCCAAGACTTATTAGATGAAAATAAAATACCTTAAACTTCTATTTATTTTCAGAAGAATGTAGGTTTGCAACTGTCGGGTTTGCAACTACATGTCCATGTGGTATTTTGGCCTCAGACCAAAGATATTGAATAATGGTCAAACAATTTGAGTATTTTGAACAGGGATTTTAAATGTCTTTCTCCTTCCCCATTAACTCTACTCTGACTCATTTGGCTTCTCCTTCTCCTAACTCATCAAAACCTGCCAAGTTGTACCCCTCAGACTTTAAAATCATGGCTGGCTTCAGCACTTGGCATTTGCCAGGGCATAAGGATAAACACCTGGCAGGGCCTATTGCTAGAAGCCTTCAGAATGGAGTTGCCATCATGGGCATTATGGGTATGTATCTTTTGATGAAATGAGTGGAAGCCTATGAGTCATGGAGGTGGAGAGAGTGCTTAGTTTGCTTTTGGTTGTTAGTTTGTTAATGTTTTTAATATTCTTTTGTGGATTATGAGTGCTGTAACGCTTTGCAAAATTTATAATATGACATTTCTTGTGGTGATGCTGTTTAGTCTATAGTGTTTTATAGAAGGTGGTTGCTTTGCTGATGATTTGTTAATTCTTTTATATGATATATATTGTAATGGCAACGTCCTACTATGTTCTTATTTGTTGTATGTAACCTGCTATGTGACTCGTGTGAGTGAAAAGTGGCATAGAAATATAATGAATGAATGAAAGAAATTGGGGGGAAGCCCCCTTAAATATTTTATTTGGGGGCCAAAGGGACCTCAGCCCTTAGGAGTTAGCTCCTATGGCCCCAGCCATTTGTCTTTGGGCAGGATTATTCGGGTGCTGAAGTTCCACTGGGAACAAAATTCAGTGGCAAGGAAGGCTAACTTTTGGGACAAGTGCACGATGGCGAAGTGTTCAGCATCCCTCACCTCCTCATCAAACACACTTAGGAAATTGGTATTCTGACAGACATGTCTGCCAGCCTAACACCTCGTTTGACTTCTCTGAAAGGAGCTCAGAAGCACCTGTCTTTAATTTCTTGTTCTCTTCTTTCCCTTACGAGCTGAACTGTGTACTAATTAGTTATGCCTAGGTCCCAAACTGAGAGTGCAAAAAACTGCAACACATTTTGAAGATTACTTCTCCTGTTTCATGTCGGTGACAAGTGCAATATTGCTGGCCATTTGTATCATTAAAAATAGCTTTCTAAAGTCCTAGGAGAGCATGTACAGTATGCAACTTTATAGATGCATAGAAGTGTTGGGCTCTAATAATCAAGCATTTGTATGATAATAAACTGAAAAAATAACCACTAGATGAGAATATATATATATATATATATATATATATATATATAAATGATAGCGGGGCAATAGATACTTTCAGAGGGACAATAGTTCTATAATAACTGCAGCATAAAACACTGAATGTAGAAACAATCATTGCAGTATTCTTCTGCTTCTGAGTGTGCCTTTTGAGCTTGTAATAGCAGTAGTGAAATGATCACATATATCCAGAGGGGACTATCTTGCTGTTAGCCCATTAGTTCAGCAATATATTTAAAATCAATCTTCCTAAAATCTAGCAGTTTGGCTTCCAGATAAAATATGGACTTCTTGTTGTTTGCATCCGTCTGTCTTGGGAGACAATGGAAGAGGGGTGAAGTCAAACCGTTGGAGAGTTACAGTGCTTGCTGTAGCGCTGTGTCGGTAGAGACTGATACAGGAGAGACATGTTTTATTGCAGGTGGGGCAGATTAAAGCATCCCGTTTTGCTGCTACAGGTGCACCATGGCATTTCTTCTCTCTGCACTCCTCCCAGCTGTCATTCTAGGGAGATAATTTCCCCACTTCAGAGAAGCTGCCTTTCTGCCATCAGCTGAGATCCAAAGAACCATGGAATGAATCTTTATGAGCCCAAGCAACCCACACCCTGACTACCAGGACACATGGCATAGTTTCTAGAATAGTCTGCACAAAGTAAGGGAGTGGGGAGAATCAAGAAAGTCTGCTGTGTACACAAGTGTTTGGTCATGCCTAAAGTAGCTCTTTGAATCCCTGCCACTGAAAGCACTTTTCTACACTCTTAGTGGAGCACTATAAATGTGGCCAAGTTAAGCTTGTGGAAAGCCGCAGTCAAGTTCCCTATGGCATAATGATCTTTCCTGCTTTGAAGTATATAATGGAGCGCTGTTCTTATTTTCCCTCTTTGCTTCTGATTAGTTCCTTTGCTGTTGCTACTGTCTAATAATGGTTCCACTACTACTACTACAGTGGTACCTCGTCTTACAGACGCTTCAGGTTACAGATGCTTCAGGTTACAGACTCCACTAACCCAGAAATAGTACCTCGGGTTAAGAACTTTGCTTCAGGATGAGAACAGAAATTGCGTGCCAGCGGTGTTGTGGCAGCCGGAGGCTCCATTAGCTAAAGTGGTACCTCAGGTTAAGAACAGTTTCAGTTTAAGAACAAACCTCCAGAACGAATTAAGTTCTTAACCCGAGGGACCACTGTACTAAATCATCATCATCTTCATCCTTTAAATTGGTCTGATGTTGCTCTTCTTGTGCTTCTTTGATTGGCTGGTCTTGTCCACATTTCCCAAGGTAAGTTTGTTTTGTCCTCATCATTATATTTTGGCCAATCATAAAGAGCTTTCATTAACATCTAGGTTTCATAACTGATTTCATATGATTCTATGCTGCTCATGTGAATTTCTAATTGCAGTTATTGTTTGTCTTTTGCTACTGTTTCATATCACCTTTAGGCTCTTTAGGGTTTTTAATTTTTATTTTTATTATTTTTATTGTTTTTAATAGCGAAGTTGATAGCCACCTTGGCCTATTTTCTTAAATGAAAGTAATCAACTATTGCATCTTTCCAAAAAATTGTTCCTATCTTTCTCTAAAACTTATTCTTTATAACTTGTCCCCTGATGTTATCTTGCATGGATTATTGCGGTATTTTTTTTACTGGTTTACTAAAAAAATTGTGTTCATTATTTTTCTTTTCCATCTGAATATGTGATCATACTTTCTTCTTTCTCCTAGTGACTACCCTATCTGTTCAACAGTGACGTTTTTGTGGTATAATTTTCAATTAATCGCTCCACCTTATCTTTTATACTTCATTATGTTATCTCCCCCAATATTCAGGAATTAGAATCAGATTTTTAAAAGAAAGAAAGAAAATAGATTAAAATGGCACCTAACAGCAATGAGTGCAATTCTCCGTTCCTCTCCACCCTCTCCTCAATTGATGAAAGGGGGAGCTGAGTGGGGATTTGAACCCAGATATCCCAGGTTCTAGTCTGACACTTTAACCACCACATTCCCCCCCCCCCCTTTCAGTGGCAAAACCAACAATAAAACAAACCTTGCTGCTCCTATATCCTTGAATGGCATTTAGCCAATTGCATAATAATTACTTTCTCCATGTGCATCTATTCAAATATGGATGATTTTGTCTCCTGGTTAGCTCAAGAAAAAAAGACTCCCCTAAAATGGCTGAGGGGTATGTAGGAAAGCGACGATCAGCATGCTGACTTTCCAATTCAGCTAAGCAAATTTGCCTCTGTGCTTCTTTTAAACTAAAGAGACACTTATCGCATCTCACTTGTTTAAATTAAGAACGAATTTGAGCTATGGAGGGCATACATGAGGAAAGCATCTGGCTCTTGGCTGATAATTTAAAGGGTAATTTGGTTAAAACACTGAAAGACATTTAGGCCAAGGCATTATCGTACAATATCAATGCAGAGCAGATCTCTTCCCAGATAATCAGGTCTTGGGTTTTTTGAGATTTTTTTTTATACCCCATAATAATTTATTCCCATTTTCTTCATACTTCTCCCTTATGTCTTTAAAATATTAAAGCTGTGTCTTAATTTCTTTATGCCAAAACATTAGACCAAATATAAGTGGTGGAGCCTGAAGAAATAAACAGTGTTTTAATATACAAAGAGCCTTGATGGATAATAGCTCCTGAAAGAAAGATGACGCTAAGCTTGGTTTTTCTCTTTTTTTAAACCCAGACTGGTATTAATCAGGCAGCACAGTCTGCTTTAGCTCCTAGAGTAGCGCAAGCAAAGTATTTCACTTAAGCCAGTAAAAGCAGCAGCCTAAGCAGCAGCCTAAGCAAGGATGCCAACTTAAGCAATGAAGCACCCCAGTTTCCCATTGTCTCTACTTAAATAACCAGCACTCCTCCAATCACATAAAATGACAAACCTTTGGAACATGGGTAGCAGTGGCATAGCGTGGGTTGTCAGCACCCGGGGCAAGGCAAGTAATTTGCGCCCCCTAACCCGTGGATTTGCGCCCCCTAACCCGTGGATTTGCGCCCCCTAACCCTAACCCCCAGATGTTGCGCCCGGTGCGGCCGGCCCCCCCTGTACCCCCACGCTACGCCACTGATGGGTAGGCAAACTAAGGTCCACGGGCCTTATCAGGCCCAATTGCCTTCTGGATCTGGTTTGCAGATGGTCCGGGAATCACCACTTGGGTCACGAGCACGCACTTTCTTTCCCTCTCCCTCCCTCTCCCTCACACAGCAGTGACGGCAGTGGCACCTCCTCCCTTCCTCCTCTTGGCTTCTCCCTGCTCTGTCTAGAGGAGGAAGGGGGCTGGGCTTTGCTGGTGCCAGCAGCAGCAGCACTTGAGCGGCCGCCATTTTAAGCAGCCCCTCTCCAGGGCCCTTTCGCGCAATGCTCATTGTCCCTCTGCTGCCGCGGCCAGCCCCTGCTACTCACAAGACACAGGTAAGCAGCCACGGGGGCTTGTGGTGCTCTTGCAACTCCCCCCCAAAATATAGCCCAGCCCCCCACAAGGTCTGAGGGACAGTGGAGCGGCCCTCTGCTGAAGAAGTTTGCTGACCCCTGCTTTAGAACCAATGGAGGGAATGCTGTTATCCTCTTTTGGCCCTTCAGATCTCACATGTGTATTTACACATGTCACTCTGGAATTATTGCCACAATGAAGTGTGGGTAATATATGTTTTTTAAAAAAAACAAATATGTTAATGATTCATGTATTAAGTATTGCTTATTCTTTTTGCTGGTTTGATGCTTTGCTTTGTATTGTTTCACACATCCCAGCAAGAGATTCCAGGGGTGCTGGCATTGACTAAGGGTTCAATTTCCTTGGAATGAGTCCAATGGAGACAGTGGCGACTTTAGGATATATGGTGTCATTTATACATACATGCAATGTGAGCTTAGGATGGAGGGGTGCACAGCATTAACACTGTAACAGATTTTGCCTTCCCATTAGGTTCCCAGGGAGATCCCTAAGCCATGGCTTTGGGGTCCATCATGCAGCAAGACAAACTGTGTCCCCAGCCAACCCCGCTGCCAGTTGTCCTTCTACATCACAAAGTGACATCACTTCAAACTAGATGAAGCAGAGGCGGAAAGAGGGTTACCTCAATTTGTCTCTGTGGCAACAGGGCTACCTCTTCAGACATGTAAATGGAGGTACTTAGCTGGCCAGCTTAGGCCATTATCTTTCAGAGAAGCTGGTCTGACCAGTTCAACAGCTTGTTCTAGTAGATTCTAAACTTCATTGTATACAGGCTAGGAAGGAACTCACAGATATGATCCAGACTGACACCCCCCCCAAAAAATATGTAACAGAATATTAAATATGTTTTCATCTGCTTTGTGAGGGTTTGTAGCATAAAAATGGGGTGGGAATATGTAAAATAAAATAATTAATGTGATCATCAGGATTCCAGGATGTCAGCATTTTTGCTGCTGCTGTTGCTGCTCTTTTTTATTATAACAAATACAGTTCAGAATGGCTCCTTTTCTAGAATATTTTTTGAGCCATTGCCACAATGCAGAACAAAAAGTTATACTGAGGTGGCTGAATTTCGGAATGTACCACTTCATGCAAGTTATCATTAGAAATTATGGTGAATCTTGCTGGATCCAGGCTGTGAGATCACCACTGAAAGTCATACAAACAACAAAAAAGAGGGGGGGAAATTTCCCTCCCCTTGAAAAAGAAAAACTTAAAGAGTGCAGCTTTTTTTCATCGAGCAGTGGAATATTCCCAGTATCCCCCCCAACCCTTGACTTCCTCTCATGGGAAAATGGTAAATTACTTAAGAGTTAAAAGGTATGGATCATGACCTTTCAAGCTCTCCCCAAAGCTGCACAGCCACTGATGGGGGTGGCATGAAAAGCTATTTCCTTTATAATGAGATACCAAGCAGATCTGTCTTCTTTTAGGATCTGGCATTTAAAAATACATTTACTTCTATTATGGACTGGCCTAACCTGCACAGACTATTGCTTGTGACATATTACCACAGCAGATGTTTTAGACAACCTGCTGGCGTAACGACAAAAGAAGGAACAAAGTTTCTTTCATTATTGACTTAATCTCCACAAACAGTTGTAAAAGTTTTCTTATCTAAGTGATTTATTGCAGGATTTGCCAATGATTTACCCTAATGTAAATTGTCTATTATTTCCCCCCACCCCACCCCACTGTGTAGTTGAGTAGAGTAATATGGAGAAGTGGGGGGGGGGGAGACACCTTGATTCTTCCCCCCACAGGACATCTGTTCACCTTATTTGAATCTTTTGCAGCCAATTTGTCTGTCACCATGTGGATAAGATCAAATTGGAAAAAGGGAACAGGAGAGGAAAGAAAGAATAAGAGGCCAAAAAAGGCTAAGGACACGTGTGTGTGTGTGTGTGTGTGTGTGTGTGTGTGTTAAATAAACCAGAGGAATAAATACAACAAACAAGAGGAAAATTGTAATGCTGTATTACAGGAACATGGGATGCTGCCTTATACCTAGTAAGAAACTTTGTCTATCTAGAACATTATTGTCTGCACAGGACAGCAATGGCTCTACAGAGATTCAGGATATTTTCCAGCCCTACGTGCAGATGCCAGGGATTAAACCTGGGACCTTCTGCATGCAAACCAGATGCTTTATATATAAAATTATATACACTGAAAACTGCATAATTCACTTAGAGGTAGAAATAGTATGTAGTTTAAGTCTGTAATTGTGCTGAACTTTGTTTTAATGTTATGAGCAACTTTTATTCACCTTTCTCCTCCTATTATGACCTTTCCCATAGTTTAATATCAGCAAGACAGCCCCAGTATGTTTTAAATTCCATTAGTATGTTTAAAGTGGAAATATACAGCATTATGTTACATACTACATTCGAACGTTTACACCCCTGTTGGAAACATTTCCATATTCTCCGTGGGCTTTCATATTGCCAAGGCAGATATCTGTTTTACAGAATTCCCTTAATTTTATTGACACATGGCATGGAAAACTCAATTTTACTTTATCATTCTTATGGTGAAATCCTATATTAAGGAGTTAAGTTGTCCTGAGTTCAATGGGGCTTGCTCCCATGTACGTGGATATGGGATTGCAGCCTGAATGAATCAATGGGGGAGAATCAATGGGGGAGAACAACCTGGCACAAATAAACTCTGGTGACCTCTGCCCTGTAGAATGCAGCATTTCAAAGTTCAATGCCATTTATCGTTTCTTTATAGTATTTGTGCATATTTGCCACTAATTCTCCAACTACTTATGCAATGCTTGACGTCTAGAAAAAGGGAATTGTTCCATTCACTGCTCACATTTTTATAGAACTTTGCATGACCTGTTAGATCAAACTAAGAGTTTTGTAAGTAAAGACAATTAGATCCTTTATTTTTTTTAAAGCATACAAAGAACTCAGTTGCAAGCAGGGGCGCCACCTTGAATAAAATATTGTAGAGGCCCAGGTAAGCCCTGCCGCACATAACTGATCACATGATGCAATACACACACACCATTTGAATGGGAATGCCCATCAACTTTGCAGGGGCCCAGCCCCCTCAAATATTTTTTTGGGGGGGCCCGAAGCCCCCACGGCCCCTAGGTTTTGGCTCCTATGACTGCAATCAGCAGTGTTGAAATACATATAATACTAGATATCCATAATCACAACTGATTCAGGGCAGCAATGTCAAGAAGGGCTATTTAGTAAATAAGACTGCTATGTGTGGAGGGCTTATTGTTATTGTTTGTTATTATGGTATGTATTTTTGTGTTTTTTAATTGTCAACCGCCCTGTGATCTTTGAATGAAGGGCAGTATAGAAATTTAATAAATTATAATAAATTATCCTCCCCTCACACTATTTCCCTAAGCTGCCCTAAACCTAGCAGGAAAGTCACGGCAGAAAATGCACAGGCAATGTGCAGGAACCTTTTCCCTCTGCTTCATATCTTTTTCTTTTTTCCTGAAGCAGCTATGAGTGCAAATCTCCATTACATCTGATTCATCCCTAAGAATGCTTTTTATATACATCCTGTTTTCAAATCTTGTATCAAAAATGGCTCAGAAGAAGGCCTCACACAAGGAGCACGCAACAGCAATACTCCTGGGGCGTGTTTGATGTAATCCTTTCAGTAGGAGAGGATAACTGGGATCGGTCAGATGGCAACATGGAAAATAAGGCATTGCCCTCTCTCTGACCCCAAATTAATGCTAATCATAGAGACCGACGATGAAATGGTTGTGGGTTGCTCACTTGGGGAAACCATTTTCAGGCCTTACAGTGTGGTGCGCAGTGCAGCTGGAAAGGTGCAGGGGCTGTTGCAGTAACACAAATAACTACCCCTCCCTTCCAGATTATTAGGGCTATGCATGCTTACCTTGGAGTAGCTCCCATCAAACCCAATGGAGCTTACTTGGACCTGCATAGGATTGTGTTGCCGGGTTGCAATCCTCTGCAAACTGCCCTAGGGTTAAGCCAGTGGGACTTACTGCCAAGTCAGCATGCATAGAAATGCACGGTTGGTTGTAACAGAACCAACTCACATCCGAAACAAATAATAAAACACTCATTTGCCATTAAACAGTCTATTACATGGATGCCTCGATAATTATCTCAGTCTTTCTGCACTAGGGCAAATGAGGCCACATTCCCCATTATTGATCTCCTCCCATTTGCAAACAAGGATTCAATTTGCTGTTGGTTTGCATCTGATAAATCCATAGTTATTTGTTCTTTATAACTCAAACGTAGATGGTCCTTATTACATCTTTATTAGTTATTAATTAGAAAAGTATATAATTTATCCTAGATGTTTTATTGCAGGGGTGACTAATCCTTAGTTAAGGGACCTCATTTGGACCCTTGTGACGCTGGCAGCAGCAGCAGTAGCCTCAAAACATGGGTGGGGTGGGGAATAAACTAGGACAGAGCCCATAACTCCTTTGGAAATGCAAATTGCTCCTGTAGGACACCTGATGATCAAAGAGAGGGCAATAACATCCCCTCCTTAGCACGGATCAGCTGGGGAGGGGGACACTATGTTTGTGTCTGTGCACAACTGCATGTGTGTGAGTGCATACAAGAGTTGGGTACAACTACTGCTGGCACATATGGCATCCAAAGAGGGTGAAAATGCCCCTCTAGTCAAAAACAAGCATGCTAGTAATTAAACAGAAATCGTGTACATTCATTGAATCCAAAGTTACTCATATCCAATTTCTATTCACAGATAGCATGCTCTGTTGGAAGTACAGGAAATGGAACCACAAAAAGTTCTATGACTTGGTTCTTGAGCTCCCACTGCTTAAGGGATGCCCCGACTGGCTAAGATTCAAACCTTTAGTACTCAAGAATGGATGAATGCAGTGAAGAAGCCCACATTAAATGTAATTAGTTGACTAAATAAGAAAAATCAGAAATTATACATATTAAATGCTACTTGGGCAGGACTTAGGATAAAAACAGTTCTATGACCGGACAGGGGGGAAAGAAAGAAAAAGGATATAAACTTCCAGTTAAGTCCGCTAGTTTTTCTTCACGGTTATGGAAATATGAACCAAACTGGCCATAAATGTGTTGCCCATATCTGTGAATGAAAGGATGTACAGAGAAAAATCCTTAGCTGCCGGTGCCTTCCAAGTGGATACATACAGGAAAATAAATAACACAACTGGGGCATGGTATGAACTACTTAAATATAAATAAATATAAAAATAAAGGACTATGCAATGTAGGAATTATATCAGCAATGTTTTCAACCTCTTATCTTTCACTACTGAATTTTTAAAATGTCCACTATTTTGCATGTTTGATTTGATTCATACTCAACAAAATATTAGCTGCTGGGCATAAGAACTGCTTCCTCTGATTAAGTGTCCTTCTGCTTAGTGGTAATGAATAGATTTTCCTGTCTTCCCTAACTTGTTCCTTTAAATACTGTAGGACATAGGTTAGGAAAGGTAAAAGAAAGGCATTATTTTTGCTAAAATATTGGAAACACATAGCCTGGCAACATGGGAATTGGTATTTTGATTTCAGGCAAAGTGAGTAGACAGCGAACAAATTAAAAATAAATAAAATTTGCTTAACATTGAGACAATTTAGCTTGACATTTCTTGCATCCTGGAACAGCTGGGGCCCCGAAGTCCTTTGTTTTAAACCCTTTTACTCTGAGTACGGTGATTTTTCTGATACTTCCTGTCAAACACTGCTTTCTAGAGAGAAAACACATTTAGGAATGCACTGGGAAACAGAATTTCTGATTGACTGAATTTCAGCAGAGTGCTCCGTAACTTGTAAAGACATTTGATTTGTATGCTTTTCATTCTACATGAATACTAGCGACCTTGAAGGCAAAAATAGAACAATTTTTTTATGGGCAAGTTGTTTTTCTTCATTAACTAATAGGCAGTTTCATAACTCCTTGTAATGGCACAGATTGCTTTTGGCAGGAGATACCATTTCAAAAACCCATCTCAGCCAAGACAAAAATGGGGACAAGAGCAAAGACTCAAGAGTCATTTTCTCTCTTAAGTCTGTACTCCATTAATTCACATAGTAGATGTATTAAAAACATGCTTATGGTTTTCTGCTTCCCACTTCCATAAGCTCATGACAAGCTTCTACTTTGTCAGTTTCATTGTGCAAAAGAAAGGAGTGGAAAATTATACTGTTAATTATAATAGCTTACATCCCCGGTATAGTTGGTGGAGAAATGGCAGTCACCAGGAGCAGCCACTGGTGTCTGCCCTGTTCATACCACTGTCACAAGAGGTAAGAATTTTAAAGGGAGAGAAGACAAGGGATTAGGTAACCTCTAGCCACCCAGCTGCTCCTGGACTACAGCTTCTACCATCCTTTTTCTCCAAGGAGCTCGGGGTGGTGTGTTTGGTCCTCCTTCTCCTCATTTAATCCTGACAACAACCCTGTGAGGTATGTTAGGCTGGCTGGCGGATCAGATAATCACCTCAGCCCACTGACCACCACTGAGGTGTCTGCTGTCCACCACCAAGTGCCAGTGATTAACAATAGCAGCAGCAGCAGCAACAACAACAACAAATCCTGACATGACTGAGAGCTCCTTGTTCACATACCACAATGTAACAGTATCTTCCATACCATTTAGAATTTTCTTTCCAGATCTTCAGTTGAAAGGGCCACATAGTCACATCTGGCATAAGTACCCAACTTTTTCTGAATGTTGTCCTGTTCTGGCAGGTGTAGTCAGGGTAGACCCCAAGCCTATAGAGTCTAAAGATTAATCAATCAATTGATTGATTGATCAACATTAATAAAGATGATAGATGATGGTGAAAACGATGATAGAGGTTGCCACCTTTTCAATATATTCGACATTGCGATATGGATATAAATGAGTTAGCCTTACCACTTAGGCTGAAGTCTTATCCCTGCTTATCTAGAAGTTCCATTGAATTCAGTAGGACTTCTTTCTGAGGAGACATAGTTTGGGCTGCATTGTTACTTTCTTCGGAGTAAAAACATGCACATACAAAGGGTGTGCATTCTTTTGCATGGTCATGAGTTTGCTTAGACTAAGCTGTCAAACTGATTACCAGACTTGTTTTTGTTATGTGCTTGCAGATGAAAAACTTGCACTTGTGTATGAAAACTAAATATACTATTAAACTGATGGAATTTCTGACAGATTTGGGAAGAAATCAACACAGCAGTTGCGGTTTCAACACAGAACTGATCAAGTCCAAATAACAGCAATTCTCCTTGGAATACTTTGCACTGATCAAACAGGCTTTTAAGAAGACCCGTGTGTAAACTTGCAACCCTGGTAATTTCAACCTTATTTGTCTCCTTTCATAATGTTTAGTTCCCATTATAAAGTTTTCTAAAATCTAAAAGGGCTCATGCATACATGATTGAAGAGTACATACAATGGAGCTTTCACCAAGGCAGATTCTAAAGCCCAGTAGCCCAATTTATTAGTATATGGCAGTGCAGTCCAATAGGTGTTTGCTGGATCCAGTTCAGTGTCCAAACAAGACAATGGTCTTGTTTCAGCCCACCATTCTTAGCAGAATGCTTTCAGAATTAATTGGCGGAATGCAATGGTTTACAGTACATAACAATATGTATGTTATTGAAACAATACAATCTCAACAATTTTATCATTGTATTCATCTGGAATCTGTCAACTGCAGGCAAAGCCCTTTGGCCCATCCTAGCAAGAGAAAAGAGTAGGTGCTACAAAAATGAAAGATTAATTCTAGATATGTGGGCAACTAAATATGCATAAGAAAATGTATATTAAAAACAATTATTTTCATAACCCAGCCTCATTACTACAAACAGTATCATGCTGCAAACTAGATAATCCAATCTGACTCCTATGGGCTCAGTGTGGGGCTGATGGAATAGAATATTTTCAGCAGTAGAAATGCCACAGTAACAGAAGATCAGGAATAGGAATTATTTTATGACAGGGGATTCTGATGACGATGACGCCACTAAATTAAGCAGGGGTGAATTTGCCTCTCCCTCAGCTGGAAGAGACTCAGGTGGTATATGTCAAAGGGAAAGGTTATTTAGGTCACATGGGCAAGAGTGCCCAATAAGAGGAGGTGAACCAGCCTGGTGTATAAGCTTTCTCTGTCCCCTCTTTGTGCTCCTCTTTTGGTTGCAGCACTCGCCCTTCCTCCCTCTACAGTGAAGGTTTCTACTAAGTGCCTTCTATGGGGCCCAGCTGAAATTTTGGGGGAGTCCCTGATTGACTTTCTTCTGATTCTGTCTATTCAAACTGTAGGTCTTCCATTTGTTGATTTGGCTTTTTTGACTGTCCAGCATTCAGTGGGGGCAGATAAGGAGAGTAAAGACCTTAGGTGTTGAATGATCCACTTGCCTGCACTTTATGACTTGGTTTAATTTGCAGATCATTTGTTATATTTAATAAATATAACTCTCTCCCTCTATATGAATAGTGTGATAGTCTTCTTTCAGGGTGTGGGGACAATGGTTTGATCTGTTAGATTAACAATTGAATTAATGATCCAAAAAAGAAAAATAATATTCTTGTTGGTTGACACACAGTGATTTGACATATTTAACTGGGATGTTTGTGCTTGAGCAATAAGAAAAATACATAGCTGGTTCTTCTTCTTACTGATTATAGCATAGAAATACATAGAATTGCATGTGTTTTAAATGTAAATCTTTTTTAAAAAAATGTACTTTTGTATTTAGTGAAAGCTGTCAGTGCTACATCTTGTAATCATGTTCTAAATACTAAATAAATTCCCATTTTCTTCATATGTTTTCACTGACAGTCTATATTATCTGAATTTTAGCACATACTCAAATATCAGCCTTGACATATGGCGACTTGAAGAAAATCTGGTACATGTTTCAGCCGACCACATGGTAAGTTTTCTCTCCCTCTTTCACTCTGTCACCCATCCAGAGCACTTTTCGGTGGGTGATGGCCCGAGGATTTTGTTTCTCTTGTATGCTGAGCATATGATGGAAAAGTCAAATGACTGCTTAGCTACACAGCTAGTTGTAATCCTCATTGGCATTGCTGTACAATGTGTTGTTGATTACGAGGCCTGGCCCCAGAAGCCTGAAACAGCCATTGAAGTCAATGACAATTTTGCTCATACCTTGAAGATCACAGAAAACTTCCTTTAGAGGCAATGGTTTCATCATTTATTTATTTTTTAAAGGTCAGCTGTGGTCAAAGACTCATTAAGAAAGCCAAATGCCAATCCAAAGTTTTGACCCCAGCAGCTAAAATGGTACTAATACTGTTGCATATCCAACAGGTGCTATCTCTATTATCGTTTGGGGACCTATTGAAGATCTTCCTTTTATAACAAGCCTTTATGTGGATATTCTTTATTTGAGCCTCTATCTGTTTTTATATATGTTGATACTGTTGATATTTTTATTGTTAAATCACTTTCGGGAAAGTTATTCATTTGTTCATTGATCAATCAGTCAATCAAATCATACTTATTGCTGCAAAATTCAGCTTTCAGTGCTCATATTAGGGATGCACAGTCATTCATCTCTATTATCTGAAAATTAAGCAGGACCATCAATAATAATAATAATAATAATAATAATAATAATAATTTTTATTTATATCCTGCCCTCCCCAGCCGAAGCCGGGCTCAGGGCGGCTAACAACAGTACAACACAACACAACACTCTATTTTATATATATATATAATATTTATTGAAGTTTTCAAAAGATTTAAAGAAAAACAAAACACACACAAAAAAAGAAAAAAACCAAAAACAAACATATACCTTTCAATAACATTTTTCCTTGACTTTCCCACATCTCCCCTTCTTGTATTCCAATTCAATTTTTAATTCAACAAGTTCCTATCCCCAAATTTTACCTTATTATATTTAAATCCATTTTGTTTAACCAATTTTAACATAAATCTCAATCTTGATACATCAAATCTTATTCTTAATACCTTTTTCTAAAGTCAACCCCAATTCCATTTCACGATTTCCCCATTTTAATCTAGAATAGCAAAACAAATTATTTACAAGAAAGAAAAAAAAAGAATATATTTGTACCGCCTTTGGATACCCAAAACCCCACTCCCCGCTTTTCCCGGTTTCAATCTCCAACCAATGTCCATCAGTCCATCTGGTATCAGCCTGGTGATCTCACATCCGAGGCCCTTAAGTCTCTCTCCTTTCCTCTCTGCCAGTTTTTTTGATAGTCCTTTATGTTAAACGCCAAATCTTGGAGAAGCTCTGTCCCCATAAGGTCCATACTTCTTCCTGCCAGGCCTCCATATTTAAAATTGTAATCCAAATCTTGTTTTTTACTTCTTTTAAGTCCAAATGTCCCAGAGACTCCTGCTTCCACTTTGATCAGATTTGTCTTTTCCTTTAAATCCATCTTTACAGACCTTTGGCCTGCCAGGTCTCCATATTTATGATTGTAATCCAAATCTTGTTTTTTGCTTCTTTCTTTAATCCTCTGCTGCATTATAGCTCCTCCTTCCTTTCCCTCTAAATTGTCATGTATAGCTTCTTCAAATTTCTCAAATTCCTTTTACGACACAACACTCTAAAATCATTCATTATAAAATTAATTCAGAGCTCCGCGACGATTGCCGATTGCATCCTGCTTGAACCTCGAAACCCTTTGCTTCAAAGTACATTAGAAACCCCAGTGAGGTCCAGTTACCAGTGGCTGACTGAGAAAGAATACAGTGCTCTCGCCTTTGTTTAACAGCCTGCTACATTTTATTCTTCTACTACTAGCAGAAAAATGCTAGTGTAGAAATTTGAGTTTATTTGCTGCATTCTGTGTTAGGAAGCCTCCCCTACAGACAGAGCAGGGAAAAGCAAACGGCCTTTCCTGGGCGCAGCACCTTGTCTTCTGCTGCTCCACAGGGAGGAAGTCTTTCACCTATGCGGAGTGGTAAAAAACGAATGATGTGTGCATGTGTGAATATTCAATGTGGTTATGCACACTTAAGGTTATGCACACTTGAGGTTAGCTTTGTTTTCCAACACAGTTCAGCTCATAGATCTCAAACAGGGCTGTCCAACTATTCAGAGCAGGTCTGTTTGGTTTCTAGTGACAAATTCAGATGTGAGCATGCAGACCACAGAACTGTCCTCAGCAGATTCAGAAAAGTCTTAATTATGCTTTCCTTTCCAAACTTGTGGTTTCGGTTTTAAATAATAAATAATGTCATTTATCTGCACAGTAACCCTTTGAGGTAGGTTAGGCAAAGAGATGGTAACTGGCCTAAGGTCACCCAATGAGCTTCATGACTGAGTGGGGACTTAAACCCTGGTCTATGCGGTCCTAGTCCAATAGTTTAACCACCATGCCAGACTGGCTAAAATGAAGTAATATTTATTTTGGTTCCTTCTTGTCAGAAGGACTCAGCAAGTGTGCACATCTCTAAGCCCTCAAGAAATACAAGTAAAAATCTACTAAAACTTTTAAAAAAACGTTCCTTTGACTGATGGCTGGTAACCTTTCTGAGTTGAGAATCTGCTTCCCTTGTTTGAAGTAGATATGGGCCGCAGTGGTCTACTTCTTTCCTCTGACATAAATGTTTCTAGTTCAGATTGCAGATCTGATCATATTACTCAAAATACAAATATTTTTTTTCTCAGATCCCTGACCTTTAGTGCGCTCTTTTAAAAGATAAATATGCTTTCCTCTGTTTGCCGTGTTCTAGCGAACATATTGTTTGACAATCCATATGGAAGTTAACATGTTCTTTCTTAAACAAATGTGTAATACAATCCCTTAAACTTCCCTTTGTTGTGGCGAGAAAAGCTGCATGTTAACTTGCTATCACCAAGAGACTTTCTGCTCCAGGCTGTGCTAGTCCTTGTCATTGAATCATCCTTACGGACCTTTTCATAACCCAACTCTACCGTCTCCTGGAGATTTATAGACACAATTCTATTGTGCCTTTAAAAAAAAACACCTCATGTGGATATAGTCAAGAGTAACAAAACTGAAAGAAGATGCTGTATACTACACTGGGTTCAAACCATTTGTCTGGTAGTTCATGAACGTCAGCATCATGGCTCTCTAAAAATGATAATTCTGCATATATTATGGATACCCAAAATATCTGTTGCGGCCTATACATTATATATATATATATATATATATATATATATATATATATATATATTTCCAATATTCATTTAAGAGTACTAGGTCCTGCTAGTGATTAGAAAATGAAATCAGTGACCACTTGAAATCAGTGCTTCACGTTGGCTAGGTTGTATTCTCACACCTGAGACAAGCTCAGCCAGTTGGTTAGAAAGTCCATGGGATGACATATTTCCTGATATACTAGGGTTGCCATATTTCAAACAGTGAAACAGTGAGGGTTTGTTTTGTTTTGTTTTGTTTGTTTTGGTCAAAGTTGATGAGCGGGGGGGGGGGATTATGGAAAATCGCCAAAAGCAGCAAGGTTGACGTGGGTTGCCATATGTCCAGATTTTCCCGGACATTTCCACAATATCTATCTGGGCACTGCTGCCAAATGCAATGTCCAGGAAATTCCAGACGTATGGCAACCCTAATCTGAGCACTCAATATGTAGTGCTCTCACGCATAGAAGAAGGAGCAGTGCCTCATGGCTGGCCCTGACCCTATCATTTCTTGGTCAGAATTCTGATGAGTAACCTCTACATGTGACGGGCTATTTATCCATCGATGTTAAAATAGTGTTGCTATTTTGTTATGGATCATGATTGTTGAGGTAGGAGTAGTTAAACCAAACCTTCTCAACTTTGAGTCCCTAGATGTTGTTGGACTACAGCTCCCATCATCCCTAGCTACCATGGCCAGTGGTCAGGGATGATGGGAGCTGTAATTTAAGAACATCTGGGGACTTCAGGTTGAGAAAGGCTGGGCTAAACTGTGGCCCTTCAGATGTTTCTGGACTACAACTCCCATAATACCAGACTTTTGGATATTCTGGCTGGGCTGATGGCAGTCATAGTCCTGCAACATCTAGAGGGCCACACTTTAGCCAACCCTGGTCTCCAGAGTGTGAGTGTGTGAGTGTGACTACAGCCAGCAAGGAACTGTAGCCCTGTTTAGTGTTAAGTGTTTATAGTTTTGCTCTTCTTGTTCTAACTTGTTTGGGTCTATATCTAAAGTTGCTTGAGACTTGATATCTTTGGTATTGACACTATACTTAATAATTGCCCTGAAGACATCCACACTCAATATATGGGTGTCAGTGGTGGGGCTAGCTTGACATCAAGTCCTGAAGTACAACCCTGATCCTTCTTTGTATGATCACCTACATATGAGTAATGAGTTACTGTATTTGCATGATTGATCTATGCATAACAGGATCCCCAGTTTATGCAGTTTTCCAACATCAGAACAATACATTTCATGTCTCATGAGGTCGAGAGAGATTGTTTCACTGTGTATTTTAATCATGGATGTTTATATTGCAAACTGTTTAGAAGCCTATTTTGGCATTAATCAAAACAACAACAACACAGGCCTGTATAGCTTGTGACACAAAGCTGTGTGGCCCACCACTTACTAGCTTGATAATCCCAGGAAGCCACAAAAACAGGTTTATCAAAGCTCCAAAGCTGCCATATCTGTTGTCTATTGAACCTCAACAATAAGATGCAACCGGCACATAAATGTTGGTAACCTTAACAGATTTATTTAAGGTTAGACATACTGGCCATGCTTCTAATGCAGGCCTGCAGGATGGATTCTTTTGAATATAAAGAGAAGAAATGGTGATTTTGGAGTTTGGGTTTCCCTTATGTGGGCTTCTCTTCACTTCTTATGTGGTTGGTGGACTGGTACCAGGTTACAAGTTGTGCAGGCTTATATCAGATGCCACCAAGCATTATCCCCCTTTGCCCACTCTGCATGGGGCTAGGAGCTGGCATGTTTTGGCATTTTTGTGATATGTTCATGAATTCAAATGTTGTTTTGCCCACACAGACCAATAACTTTCTTTTGGTAAAGTGATTTCTGTACAATTGCAGTATTGAGCTAACCACCAACCTTAGCTAACCACTGCATACACTCTTGGATTTAAAATTCAAAATGACTGCCGTGTGACTATGTGCCTGTGGGGAAGCTAAAATAGGGTTTCTACTTGGAGAGATGAAGTGATTGAGTTCAGTGCCTGAGGGCACAAACCTCATTTTTGTGACTGTTAATATGTAGAACTTACTGAAAGCCAGCTTGTGAACTGCTACATGCATTTTCTTCTTCTTTAAAACCTAGCATTACACATTCTTCTCAGGGAAACTTGTTTTCTTTTGTAGGAGAAAGTGCAAAGCTGCCAATTGAAACATACAGTGTTTCACACAATCAAGGAGAGAAATGCTTGCAGGAGAGAATTGTAGTAATATTTTGAAATCTTACTTCACAGCCCTTTGTGGTGCTACAGATAATTGGCATGTTGTTTAAGCCTTCTGACTATACCTGCCCCAGTAATAATACATAATGCTAAGAGATAAAAGGCCTTGCCTTTGTTGATTGCTCAGCACCACCCAATGAAGCAAAACTTTGAATAACGGTTTTCATAATTGTAAAGAAAAATTACATTCAACATTTTCCAGTAACCTTTACATTGGGTGAAGGGGGGGTCTTTTTCAGCTCAAGAGACCCATTTGCCTGGGGGCTGTATGCTAGTGATAGGCATGACCAGAGGCAAAAATTGAGTAGGGCAAAAGAGGTGAATCTTAGCTTTGTACGATAGTGTACCTTATAGTCATTTCCATCCATCTTGGCTACGAGTCATGGAAGACCCATCTGGTTTGGGAGGACAGCCCCGGCTGACAGCTGGAGTCAGGATGCCAAAGGATGCCAAAGGATGCCAAGGATGCCAAAGAGGCCAGAGACCATCTTGGCTGTGAATCCAGGAAGACCTGCTCCTTGCCTTGCAGGACTTTTTCCACCTGGCTTGTGGAGGTTGGGCCCTAACCAACTCCAGCTACAAAAGCTGAACAGACTCTATAGTTGGGTCCGAATATTGTTTGGTTTTTGGGGAGGCAGGGTGGTGTTGTTGCTGTTATCGATACTAATTTTTTGTATCTATTTTTATATCTTATTATGATTTACGTGGAAATGGTTTCAATTTGGCTATGTACTTTTTGATGTGTTTTAATCATTTTTGGTTACTTTTGTCATGTTTGTAATTTTGTAAATCTTTTCGTGTTATAAGCCACCTTGAGCATGGTTTTAGCTATGGAAAGGTGGAACAGTGCTTCTCAGAGAAGTGGTCTGGAAGTATAAATTAAAGCAGTCAGGCATCAGCAGTGGAGCTTGCCAGGGTTTAAGGACCCAGGCAGTTGCCCAGTGAGGCCAGCATTGGGTACAGGGTTTATATATTATCCACATATGAAGTTGCCTTATATTGGACAAGCCATTTGCCCATTTAGCTCACCACTATCTTCTCTGACTGACACCTTTGGTGATTCTGCAAAATATCAAGCAGGGCTCTTTTCCAGTCCTGTTACCAAATACTTCATAATTTTAACAGGAGAAGCCAGGGATTGAATCTAGACTCTTCTGCAGGTAAAGCCTATGCTCCCTCACAGAGTTGCAACCTCTCCTCAATCATTACTTTGAAGCAGGCCACTAGGTAGCATAGAAAGGACTCCAGCACTAGTCATATTCAAGGAAATACTTTAGGATCCACTTCCAGTTTATGCCAGAAGGTTGGGCTTTAAGTGATGGAAGTGAAATACCCATCCCAAAAGAGCAGTCCTAATTTTCATGTATGTGCAACAGTCATTTGTTTTAACTCACATTCAGCCATCAAATTTTGTGGTGGGCTATAAACTTGTTGAGTCATTAGCCTGCTTGCTTAATGGAGGAAAACTAAATTCCTGTTCCTGCATAATGACACTTATTCACTGTAGACATTTGCATCACTAGGAAACGATAAAACCTCATCCTTCATAATGAAGTTCTGAGCTGACAAAGAGGAAAATATACTGTGGTGGGACAACTATGAATATAAAACAAGCTTAATAAAGAAATAGTGACAAATTATATTATGCAAAATACAATGCAATAAAAAAGCATTACTAACTCATTGGAAATGTCATAAATAATCTAAATAGCTTTTGACTGTCAAAGCCATGAAAAATATATTTGCGAAAATTGAGGTGCAGAATACATGCCACTTTAATTGCTATCCCATTTTGACAAGCATGGAGACCTTGTCTTAGTAGATTTGCTAATTTTGGCTTACTTGTACGTGGAGAAATCATGGTAGGAACAGTTTTAGACATTTCAAAGCTTTCCCCCTTTTCTTTTACCAGTTTAGCTAGTCTAGTTCATTACTGTTTTTCAGTGGGGTTTTTATATAAAAAAAAACCTCAGGTACATTTTAATATCAATGAAGAAAATAGTAATTTGGCCAGTTCAAGCCAGAGGATACTTGCATGCTCAAACATGAACACCTGAAAAAACTACAGTATATGCAAAAGCCAGGTCTTCTAACTGTCTGTCTGCATCTCACTTTCTGCGTGTGTCACATTCCTACAACATGAGACCTTTATTATCTTACTTGAGACCTTTATTCACGCTAATAATGGTACAGGCTCAGCAGCAAACACAGGGTCCAGAAGTCATGATTCTAAAATACATGAGCAAGGTAAGAGATCCAGAAATGAACAAAAGCAACAAAAATGCTGCAACAATTCCCATGTCCATCCTGCCAAACTCTTAAAGACCAGGCACGGTGAGCACACTCATGAGACTGTTTTTTGTTATGAGACTGCTGCGAGTGCTAATGTGCATCAGATCCCACCTATGGGAGCAGAGCCTGGATCTCGAGCACCAGCTCCACTGCCATTTCCTCCTGCTCAGCCTCTGCCACTGATCGGTTGAAGTCCTCCCCCTTCTGCAATGATGCTCAGTGGAGAGAGCCAACAGATCTTTTCCCTATCTCTGACATCTAGAGTTGGAAAGGGGAAACTTCAGACCCTCCAAGTGTCCCTATTTTCTGGGGACATCCCTGATTTAGAAACGTTTCTGATTTGATCCCGGAATGTCCCGCATTTCCTTAGGACGTCCCAACTTTCATTGGAAAAATGTTAGAGGGTATGGTAGGATGTCCCAATTTTCATTGGAGAAATGTTGGAGGGTATGGAGTTATTTGACTCCCAAACAGTCTGAAGGCAATCCAGTATAGGGAAGGTGGGTTTTTTTTAATGTTTAATGTTTTATTGTGTTTTTATATGTGTTGGAAGCTGCCCAGAGTGGCTGGGGCAGCCCAGTAAGATGGGTGAGGTATAAATAGTAGAATTATCATTATGGAATGGGACGTCCCTATTTCCATCAGATAAATGTTGGAGGGTATAGAACTTCCATCCTCCTTTCCTGAGTGCCAGCCTTCAAGCTCCTCCTCCTCCATCTGGGGCTCCCAAACTATGCCAAACTCTAATGGCACCAAGGGGCTGGTGGCACTCTCTTTCCTCTATGCACACACACACACACACACACAGAGAGAGAGAGAGAGAGAGAGAGAGAGAGAGAGAGACAGGCACACCTTCCCTGCTTATTAGGATAATGTATCAGGAAGAGGTCATGTCAGAAACAAAGAACCTCTTTTCTTCCCCCATGCTCCTCCTACCTCACCTTGTCATTGGCTTAATCACTGGGGGATGCTGCGTCGGAAAGTGCACACCAGCTAAGCTCCGGGAGGTTGTGCTTCACACAGGGCCAACATCAGCTTGGAGGGTCCAAATGACATGGCATAGGGCCTATTTTTTCCCATTTTAAGGTAGCAGCTGTGCACTCTGAATTTGATTGGAGCAGTAGTGCTGAGGGAGGGGGCGTTTAATCCATTCCCCTACACTATTTTCCTATTGTCTCTTCCACAAAGGAATGCTAGATCCGAACCTGGACCGGAAGACAAAAATTATTTTATGGTACCTTCTTTGCTTATACTTTGGGTTAATACTCACCCTGACAGAGCTGGTTGTCTGGATGCAAGCAGGCCGTGAAACAAGTGGTCAAGCCAATGGAAGGAGGGATGGGCAAGCCTAGAATAGTTTAATCTATGCCTGAGCAGTTAGTTGCTCAGAGGAAGGTCAGAGCTGGTAGCTTTTTAGGCTCAGGAGATTCTATTGGTCCCTGGTGTCACCTGATCCCCATTTTGTTGGCAGCTGCAATACCACCTTGTCATCACCTTCAGTGATGGTGCCATAGTGCAACAGAAAGCAGGTTACCAGCTGCCCACTTTGACAAACTGCCATGGTGCCACAGAGAGTAAATCAGTGGGGTCCTACTGCTACTGTCTCTACTGCCTACCCCTTCTGCATATCTTCAAAGCTGTGGCCCAGTTTAATGACAATGTTTCTCTTCAGTCAGGTGTAGGAATGCAGTGTCTGTATCTTTTATTCACTTTTATTTGCCTTGATCCATGGGCTGCTGTGGGAATCTCCATCACTTCATAAATAAATAATTTCATATTAAAAATGCTCATCTGAAATGAGGCTTCTCACTTTGTGTAATCAATTGCAAATGCCCCATTATATTAATGTGGTCCAGGAACAGACCCGAGAGCAGGAAATCAGCATCTCCTGTCATAAACTACTATAGGTGTAGCTGCTCTAGATGGTTGTTGACAAGATTGCTATTTATATGGTCTTATATCTTGAGAAGCGGGGGGGGGGGGGAGGAAATTCTAGGGAATGAGCATCTGGTGAAATATAACTGTATACACTTGTCATCAGAAGAGCAGTCTCCCAACATGTTATTTTTATTTTCACTAAAACAGGACCACAGTTGTGATATAAATCTTCTACTAGGTTTTCTACAGAAATTTCTGTTTTGTATAATCCATAACTATATTTTATTAAATATCAGAATGCAAAAGAACTGTTCACACAAATTGCAGTGCCTGTCCAAAAACGATTGGCGCTTTTTTCCTTTTCCTTTACTATTACTGATACTGAATGCTCATTTTTCATCGTGCACAGAATTACTAATTTTTCTTCTAGCTCAGATCAAGAAAGAAAACTGACTTTCATCATAAGGTGTTTGAAGTTCCCTAGAAAGTTGTCTTCAGCATCTTTTTTCTCGGCACAGATTTTATAACAATTATCATCAGATGTTTACAACATTTGAAATATTTCTACTTATTGCTCACAGTTACTCAACTTTCCAAAGTTTAATTGAAAAGGAAAAGCTTGTCCCTGCTCAAACTATTTAATGTTCCTTTTAGCTGGACCTAATTATGTGATTCTTGGCATGATCCAGGTAAAGGCTCTGATACATATTCACAGTAACAGTTATATGAAATAAAAGGAAGTTATAATGATTCATAAGGTTATAAATTGCATGCAGGATGATTAAGGAAGAATCTGAAGTCAAACTTAAAATCTATTTAATACAAAATTTTACCCTTCTGAGTGCCTGGGCTCCTGTAAATCCTTTCTCCATATGCAAAGGCTTCACTTTCACTTCAGTAGAAACACTAGTGGGGGTGCATTGCTTTTGTTCAATTTTTCTGGCCATTTATGGGGGTGGGTCAGAGGTGAAAAGGAATCTTCCCCCAAATCTGGATGAACCGGGCTGGGAATTCTGGGCAAGGGCAGATTCTCTGGTGTACAAGGCTTTGGTGTATATTTGTTAACCATTCATGATAGCCAGGGGATGTGTGTGGATTCTGCCTTCTCAAGCATCCATGCACTGCTCTCTACTGGGGATGGACAAATCTGTCAGTGTTGGTTCCTTTCAGTTTATCAGCTTTCCAGGCTTAAATTCAGTTCCATATCAGTAATTTTTAAATTTTATTTTTTAAAACTTCATGGAAATTTGTCAGCAGTTTAGCGGACATTTTCCTCTTGTATGTATTTCTAAACGCAATTTTGCCTGAAATTCACATTTTTGCAATTTCCTTAACATAATGCAATTTTGCAGTTGTTTTCACTAACATATGCATTTTATTTTGCAAACTTCTCCCTAATATATGCCCTTTTCTGCACAATTCATTTGGTTGGAAAACTGCATCACAAAATTCAGAGAGTGCAAATTTTCATGAATAGCTGAATTTCGGTTTGCATATTGTTTGGGGAGGTGCAGAATGAATTTCTTCTTCATCCCTTCTCTCACCTGCCTAGAAATGCACATGGGAGGAAGTCATGTCATGACATTAGAAGCACAGACAACCATAGAGACTGTCTGCAGTGTGCATAAAAGCACCATGACACGGCTTTTTTTAAAAAAACCACTACTTCTAAGAACATAGGAACACAAGATGAGCCTACTGGATCAGGCCAATGGCCCATCTAGTCCAGCATCATCTTCTCACAGTGGCCATACAGATGCCTGTGGGAAACCTGCAAGCTGGTTATGAGTGCAACAGTACTCTGCCCAGCCATGATTCCTAGCAATTGGTATGCATAGGCATAAACCTGTAAAATGACTACTGTGGAATGGCTTTATAGTGGCTGGCGAAACCCAGCCAGATGGGCAGGGTATAAATAAATTATTATTATTATTATTATTATTATTATTATTATTATTATTATCTCAAGGCAGTCTGCAGAGTGCCTGAAATTGGCAGAATTATTTTCTCAGGATCCAGAGAGACAGCAGAGTACCAGAGAATAATTAAACAGGAATAATATCCACACTCAGTCTTTTTGCAGCGGTAGTAAGTTTAGCTCGAAAGCTCTGCACCCCATGCTGCACATGGAAAGGACAAAAATAAGAGTACCTTGAGTTTTGTCTGCTGCCAGAGAGTGGTTCCCAACTGCTAAAAAGTAGAACTCGAATCTTTCTGACGTTCAGTTTGAAGTGTCAACATAGCATTTTAATATGCTAAAAAACCAGAAAGTTGTAAGAGCCAAGGATTACAAGCAATATTTATTGGGGGGGGGTTACTTATAAAGCCCATGACCCACTTGCAAAGGTTTCATGACCTGATTGGGGGTCAAGAACCACAGGTTGGGAAACATTGCATTTGTTTGGAACAATATGTAGGTTCTCTATTGGATGGAAATTATGGTTTGTCCTGAACACTTCCTGATGCTTACTATCTATTGAAGAACTGAATTGTGATGTCCTCAAGTTTTGTTGTTGTTCACATCCATCCGTCTAGGGAGACAATGGAGGAGTGTGCCTTTAGGGGTGAAGTCAAACCGTTGGAAAGTTGCAGCACCTGCTGGTGGCTGTAGAGACTCATACAGGAAAGACATGTTTTGTTGCAGCTTGGGTAAATTCAAGAGAAAATCCCAATGTCTTTAAGCTTTACTTGTTAGAATATATGTATTGATATTGTTTTAATAAAAATGTTAATAATTAAAAATGAAAGTAGGCTAATTACTGCAAGCTTATAAAATACTCAACCAGCCTCATCTAAGCTGATCTCAAGTAGACTAGTATAAAATGAAATTAGAAGCTAATTTGTTGCTGTGCAATGTCAAGAACAATCAAAGTTGTCTAATGAAACCACAGAAAGAACATTATTCCTAAAATAAAACACTCTGGCAACAAAAGAACCATCTTTGATGTAATTAGAAAAATATAAAGACTGAAGCTTGACTCTCTCCCCCTCTCTCTCCACATGAACACTACATTGCAAAACAAAGATTTTATTCACAATAGTCCAAAAGAAATCAATAATTATTCTTCAAAATGTTCCTGAAAATGTAGCTATAAATAATTCTTTCCAAAGCCATCACTGGCTCCGAGTTCTTTTGGAAATGCATTCAAAGTGCTGGTGATTTTATTTAAAGCCATGCACTGAGTAGACTTGCTCCTATAGCAACCAACCATAGACCAAGGCCAGGAGTCCCCTTAATTATTTTATTTATTATTATATACTGTGGTTTCATAAGTAATATTAAAATTATTTTTTAAAAATCACACACACACATACACACAAACACAATTTAAAACCTCCCATCTGAAGGCAGGTGGCAACCAGAGAAAGGGTTTCTAGGATGTGGTGCCCAAATTATGGACTTTTCTCCCCAACAATTGCAGGCTGGGATTATTGACTACTTTGATAATGCAAAATTGCCTATACATCTGCATGGCAGAAAAACAAAAAGAGAGAAGAATACATTCTTTTCCTGTTCAAATACACAATGAATTTTTAGGGACACTGAAACAGCCCTCAGTTAGGGACACTGAAACAGCCCTTCTTGTAAAAGTGCATTCTGAAGAAAGAGATAAATATGTGCAGTGTTTTAAAAATGTAGAAAATCTTCCAATGTTTAGGTGCATAGCGTCGCTGAGGCAGCATGCAAATAATGCTCCATTGGTCTGATTTTGCACAATGCATTAGCACACTGACTTCTTTGGCAAGAATAGTAAACCAGATGCCAGACCTTGGGGAGTGAACCAATCTGACTATAAGACCACTAAGCTTTAAAGAGCTATTGCCTGTGGCAGACCCCCACAGCTTTACAGAATAAACATTCCCCTCAGGTGAGCTTTGACACTAATTATTTGAGAATAAACTTGACTGATTAGTAAAACAATTCACTGTTCTTTTGAGACAAGGAACAATTGACCCCCCCCAAAAAAAGAACAACATGTCAAACATTGTTGCTCAATGCTTCCTGCTGTTCTAGTTTAATATAGATCCAAATCTCTCGAGGGTCCAAAGAGATAGTATGCCCATGAGTTTGGACATGCACAGTGGAACTTTTCCCTTTAAGCTACAGATCCCCATACCACAGAGGTTTCCATAGGAAGGGAAGCAGGCGAAGAGAGCATCCTCCCACTGCCTCGGGGCCAGCTGCCGCTAACTGCCCTGTAGTAAGTATTCCAGGAGGTATATTATTATCATTATTATTTATTAAATTTGTATTCCACTGTTCATCTGAAGATTTCAGGGCAGTTTACAGCATAAAAACACAAACGCAAAATGCAAAATACATAGTATAAACAAAAACAAAAGCTGTACAGTGGTACCTCCGTTTATGGACAGGATCCATTCTGGAGCTCTGGTCAGATCCCAAGGTTTTCGCAACCAGAGGTGCCTGTTCTGCGCATGCAAGTGGCGTGGCAGAGCACTTCTGCACATGCGCGCCCCAGGAGGCCCCAGGTGAGCCTCCCTGGAGAGAGCATAGCACAAATGAGGAGCCACGACAGAGAAGGCCTGTTATTGCGTTGCCACCCTCCAGATTTATTGTGGAGGAGTCACCCAAAGAAGGGCCTCTGATCACAGGGTCTGGGTCAGTTCATATGCGGAGAGGTGGTCTTTGAGGTTTTGCGGATAGATAGAAAGGAAGGTGAGATGTACTTGTTCCTGTTCCTGTTTCCACACAGAACAAAGCAAGCTAGATGAAGGGGTGGGGTTGAGTCTAATAACTCCCATTGCGTACAAATTTAGGTTAAGGATTGAAGAATCAGTGCCTAAGGCCACTATTAAACAATACAGGTTTTGTGATGCTTTGACTAGAGTACTGCACTTTCAAATGTGCAGAAGCACTGCTCAGTTTGTAGACAATGTTTGGCTTGGCCAGGAGCCACAAAAGCTGTTTATTATACAACAGATTGCCTGTCAGATAACTGCGAGCCATAGTACCAGACACGTTTATGAAAATCATATATGTTCCCTGGCTGAATCTCATGGTGTTGTGCTATACAGTTTCTTTCTTTGTGGGTGACATACTTGCTTTGGCAGATAGAGATAGTTATGTTCCTGGGAGTGGGGGGAGAAGAGACTTAATTGTTTCAGCCAGGCATAGAATTACTCATTTCACTATACTGGAATGGGGCAGCTTGCAGATGTTTCATATGACCAAAGCATGTGCTATGGTATTTGCTTGCTTTTTACATGGTGAGAGATGATAATATTCTTTCTTTTTCTCATACTGGCACATCATAGAAGTGTCTATGCTTCTCAACAGACATCTGGACTATTTTTAGATGTACAGTTTCATTTCTATTCTTGACATTACTCATTCCTTTTTTGCACATAATGAAATCAAATCCTCATTTGGTAGAGACTAGCATGCAGTCAGCAGAGTTTTCCTTAACTATATGAGGATCTGTATTGAGCACTGGATAATATCTCTTCACTAAACAATTGGCAAAGTGAATACACATTTTTATAACAGATAAAAAAATATATTGTCAACATCATTTGTTCACACAGCACTACTTCAGAAAGTAGTCAAAGAACCATGAAAAATTTCTGGACAGCTCCTCACATGGTGTTAGGGGAGTTTATAGCCTACAGATTTCATTAGGCAACATATGTCCAGATCATGTACACTCAAATATTGTCTTGTGGATGCCTTGAACCTTAGTCAGCTTTGGATGCAGGCCAGGTAGTAATGGAGTGACCGGCTTTGGGGAAAATGCAAACAAAAGGGAAAGGGTGGGCTCTTGACTGCACTTAGATTTCCATCCAAAAATATTATGAAACACCAAAAACTAGTAATATATTGAAAAGTCTGTATTAAGAGCTATCAAACAATATAAAGCATCACATTTATAATCTGTCAGCTATACATTTCACAAAGATGAAAACAATCAGTTACTGGAACAATATATCCAGTGAGCGGCATTGCTGTCCTGAAAAAATAACTTGAATTTATATACTCTGTGATTGCTTGAAATCTCAGTACTCCTTTTCTGTTTCTAAAGAAACACTTGACGTTGCACACAATTTAAAATTTAAGAACCATCAGTCAGCACAGCTAATAGTGTAGTCACTGTATTACGGTAATAGTATAGGCAGGGATAACAGAAAATCATAGATTTGGGGGGGGGGGCGGTATGCAACAAACATCAAGAACACAATAGTTCAAATGCCATATATATATATATATATATATATATATATATATAATAGTTCAAATGCCATATATATATATATATATATATATATATATATATGGATTCAATATGGATTCCCTGGCAGAAAGTTCCAAAACTTAGGTGTAACTACTAGGAAGGAAGGCCTTATCATGCATCAACCATGTATCTTAAATTGAGACTCACAGGAAAAATTATCCAACATATCTTAAAGCATAAGAAGAAGCAGTCCTTTAGATAACCTGATCCTAAGCCATTTTTGTTTTTAAAGGTAGTAACCAGCACTTTGGATGAATTTATACAGAGGTTACTTGCTTTGACAGCAGAGTAAAAATGGTTCCTTTAATACGCAGTGGATTAGTTAACAACAGCACAGGTGTTCCAAATGGGTGAAGACATGCTATAAGCATGAGGCCATCATTCATTATCATGATACCAAGTAGTAAAATGGTTAAAGAATCAAGAAATTAGATCCTGACTAAATTAGTTGCCTGAAATTCCCTTTGAGAATGAAACTTAAGTAATGTATGACTAACTTTTCACATTAATTTCTATGGGACCTAGTGTGGCTAACTTAGTCAAGATGTCTTCCATAAATATGGAAGTGCAAGAGTCAAGAGCTACCAAAATTCAAGAGCCACAGTAAAATATATTTTCAGGCAGTGGCCTGATCAACACTTTCCTTTAATTACAGGAAATCAGTGATCACCCCGGTAACATTTCCAACCACACAAACATTCTTAGAGTTGTCTTCCCTCCTACATCTTCCTGTTGACAAGTACATTATGTCCAATATGAAGTGGCCTTCATGAGAAGTAAAATTTTACCACTTTGCAATCATCTATTAAAATATTTCGAAACTATAGTTGTATCTTCTCATTGATTGCACACATCTGTTGTTGTTTTGAACACATATAGTGGCATATTGACTGGCAAAGGTTCCATACAGCAAGGATAGCAAAACCATGGGCCTCCAGATGTTGTTGAATTTCAACTCCCATCAGGCCCAGCAAGCATGACCAATGGTCAGGGGTGATGGGAGCTGGAGACCAGCAACATTGGGTGGGGGCACAGGTTAGTCAAGGGACTAGCTTAAGTGCTGGAAGAATATTTCATAATATGATACTTTCCATTGTCATGGAACCCATGGATCAGGGGATCATTGATGTGCCCCTCTCTGGAGAGTACCCCATAGTACCAAATATATGTCAAAAGATCTTTTGCTTCCTCATATTTCCTTCTTGATTTCATAAATATGTGCAACATGGTTACCACAAAGATGTTTCTACACAAACTTTTATTGCACTAGCCAAAGGGCATAACATCATCCAAAGAAATGAAAAAAACAAGAACCAGCAGTCACTACATATGCAGTAAAACCACGATCAAATCCACCAAAATTCATTGCCACACAGAATAAAAGGAAATTCTCAAACAAAATGTGCAAATAAGATCTCTGAGTCCACTTTGCAGTTGACCACTAGCTCATCCAGTTCTTTCCTCCTAATCTTCCTAGCTACCAAGGCACAGAGAGCTCTTTTGTGAGAGCTACTTATGTCACAAAATCATCAGTATCACTCAGCAGCCATTTCACCCTCTCTGCCCTGGTTAAATTTGTTTCCTTCATGAACAGGGGTTTTATAAATCAGTTTCTTGGGTCTGTACATAGTGGACATTGCAGTAAGAAATGACAAATGTCTTCTAACCATGGTTGCCCACATAAACAGAGTCTCTCTTCATTGTACCATCCCTCTAGGACCGCTGATGGCATCAATTGGAAGTGTAGTTCTGCAAAGGCAACTCTTAATGAGCCACATGAAAGATTTGTCAAATATCTGGCTTGAAAGTGCATTGTTTTAATAAGCGGAAAGCCCTTTGAGGGACAGTCCATGGATGGTGTGAGGCCAGCAGAGGCCCCTGGTGTGACAGGACCATGTCTTCTTGTAGGTGGGTTACTTGGGAATGCAGCCCAAAATGGGTGGTAAACTTCATCTAAGGCTAAATGTGGGCACAAGACCAATAGTCAACAAGTACTGTAATGGAAAGTTGAAAAGAGCTTTGAAGAGAGTGTTCAGTGATGTTTCTGGTAAACCCATAAGTCCTCCTTTGGGAGCTGCCAAAAGGTTTTGTTAAACTTTCTTAATTACTTGAATTTCTTCAAAAATTAGGCAGGGTGCACATTTATATATTACATTTATAAATTGTTGTTGTTATGAATTGGACTTGTTATCCGCTTGTTACCAGAAGGTCTCTGATAACGTTGTCTTTAAAATTAGATACTTTTGTCTTGTACATTGCATCTTTGGGAGCCCTTGCCAGAACATTTTTGTGATTTATTTATTTTTTGGTAGGGTGAGTGGATATAGGAACATCTCTCTGGGTGCTAGGATTCCAATGTGGTCCCAGTACATTGTTTGTGATAGGACTCAATATATGCCAACATAGTTGTCTGAGAACCAGTGAAACTTAGCTTTTGCTGTTTTTCTTTTTAAAAGGGTTTAGCAAATGTTCATCTTCAAAACCATGCCTCCCAAGTACCTTGGGCAATTGAAAATCAAATGCCCACATTAGGCATTTTACTGATGTACAGTGATTGGGAGATATGATTTGAAGAGGTATGCTGTTCCTAGACCTTTGGGTTGATAGAGGTTGAATAGTATTGGCCTCATGCTTTTATGGAAATAAAATAGCCCCTGGGTTGGATCTTTGCACTTGGCTGCAATATATATATATATATATATATATATATATATATATGCATGTTTGAAAGTTTTTCATTTTTAACCTTTTCATTTTTTGTTAAAAGTCCTTCTAATGCAGCTTCTTTCAGAAGCAAGGGTCCTCATTGCCCCTGAGTTGGATGGGATTATTTATTTCTCATTTGGCTTCACTCCCCCCTCCTCATCCCCTCTCAAGAAGAAGGTATTTTTTTAGTTGTTTAAAAATGAAGAAAAAACAATGTTGTCAGTATCAATAAATCAGCAGCTAGAGAGAGTCACTTCCTATCATGGTTTCAAAAGTGCTTCATGGTTTTCTGATCTCCTGTCTCTACTAATCATCACTGATGTTTCACGTATGCACAGTAAATGAGGCTGGCTTTTAGAAAGAGCTGTTTACTACACGCTTTAAATATAAAAAAGGGAAAGAACAAAAGAAAACCACATATCACTCTGTTGAAGATGCATATGGAGAGGATTTTCGAAGCATCAATTAGGGCTGGGTACCAAAAGAGTGCCAAAGGGGGGACACCACTCTTCTCCAAGAGCAGAATGAGAGGAGGAAATGGCTTTATCTTCTGTGTGCAAAACAGACATATATTTGTCATTATGGAAACACCACTCATTAACACTAGCATGGGCCGACTGATTCAATTATAGTCTTTAGGGCAGATCTGAAGCACCCTTCTCACCATCTGTCCAAACAAACCCATTTCTCTCCTGGAATGAGCTATAAAGAAACTAGTGGTGGTTCCAGGTTCTTTATGGTTGATGGGTTTTCAGTGGCTCCCTAACTTTTTTATAATAAAAAAATAGAGGGCGGAACTCTACTGTTGGCCAAATGATCCAGAGATACAGCATTGCAAAACAATCAACATTATCCAAGATCACATGCAAAAGCATTAGGATAGGATTTTGCTGCTACAGCAGTAAGGGCTTTGGCTTTGTACTATTTGTACAAGTAATGCATCCCTACCAGCTATTCTGATTATATTCCAGATTCCGAGCCCTGTGTAAATGTAATTATTCATTTATCTAAACTGCAGCCGAGACACGGAACATGACACTGTTCTAAAAATTAACAGTGTGCTGGAGGTGTTCCTAAGTAGCTGTAACCTGAAGAGTCTGTAATATGAGGTGTTAAGCAAATAACAATAGTCACAAACTAAGCACCTTGTGCTAGAAGCCCAGAGCATGAATTAAATATGGTGCTGCTACTGTATTTCATAATTGTTCACTTCTTCTTAAAAGAAGTAGTAGACTTGGGGAGGAACAGCTTGTTATCAGGTCCCACTGATTTAATTTTCACATGCTGTAATTTGCCAGGGATGGAGTAAAAACAGTCATTTTACAGGGCTATCATAAGCTCATTAGAAGCGTACTGAGAAAGCTTAATGGCTTCAAGCACATAGCTCCATGTATCCCTTTAACTGAACTCTCTTCCCAGTGAGTTCCCTGCAACACATTCTGGGCAACTGCTGGGACTCTAGATTCACGCACACATATATGAATAACACTGCTTAAGACAAAGCCAGCATTTCATGGGTGCTGTTAAGACAGGAAAGACTTTGTGCACTGCTCAATATGGTGATGCTGGTGAGCTGCTAAGCACTACAGAGCACATCTAATAATAATAAAAAAACCCAAACACAATGGAACAGCAATAATTGCTATCTCTGAGCTCTTATTATTTCCTTCTGCCTTCTTCGGACTAATAAAAGGCTTAATTTTAAGTAGGTTAAATGGCAACGCTGCAAAGAAGTGCAGTTTTCCAATCGTTGCTCTGAGCACCATCAGGTAAACTACATAAAAGATTTTTATTTTAATGGGCCAAACGAGAGCGAAGCACAAGCAGACTCTCGATTTCTATTACCTTCTGTACTTGCCCTCTTTATGATCCTCTCTCACAATAAGAAACAAAATAAAAGAAGCTTTGGAAACAAAGAGATAGTCAAGATGCTGCAAGCAATTAATCCAGGGCTGCTATTTTTTGTCTTTTTTTTTTTTAAAGAGGGTTTAGTTTTGGGAATGAAGCTGAGTAAATCCTGTGAATCTCAATAGAGCTGTGTTGAATTGAGAAGCATGACAAAGGCATCAACTCTGGATTGTGTTCTGTGCCCCCAGCTATCTCATTTGTGTACACTGCTCCCATTACTGTGCTATCTGATTGAGACATCTAAATGTGATCAAGAAAAACTTTGCCAGCTACCTTAGTTTCTTACCACCTACCTACCAGAGTTAGCTATACATGAATGATGGATGCTACCATTTAATTTTAGAAATGCCTCCATGGTGTAAATGACCCTGTGTAGTTACAATTCCATCCTCTACATGGTGCAAGGAAAAGGGTATATTTTTCATATCATTCCTCACAGTCATGCTGGTGTTGCTTTGCTGATTGTCACAGGATGCCACTCTAACCCTCTAGTTACAGATGCCCAAAGGCTGCTGTTTCTGAAGAGGGTTGAATTAACATCCAAAGACTCTTACATAATCAGAGCGCAACTGTAGTTTGTGGGTAATTGGATGATAGCATGGGATATTTTTAGATATGTGACACTGGCCAATTCACTCTTCCAGTTTATGCAAATTCAGACAGGACCATGATGTGACAAGTCTGTGGTTAGATTATTCCATTTAATACTGGAGACTAACATTGTCCTCTTGCCCCTGGTATTGTTACAGCTGAAGATGGAAGGGATTAAGCCTGGAATGCCAAGCATGCAAAGCTTAGCTACAGAGCTATATAAGGGAGCTTCATGTTTTTTGGTCTGTAATTAGGGGTTGAGGGCCCAGCCACATACAAGACAACATAAGATGCAACTGACTAGCATATTGCCTCCTATAGAAAAATCTCATAAAATAAAATAAATTCTTAGATGCCAAATTTGGGATCTGCTCAGAGTACAAAAGAAACCAGCAAATTTGACTCTGAATTTAGCTGGATGGAGCCTGTCTGTATACTACTACCTTCAGCTTCACTACCAATAATGGCAGACCAGAAATGAAATAAATACCCCAAAGAATAACACTTTGGCCTGGCAAGGGGCAGTTATTACAAATCAGATCTGAAGCCCTTTGCCTAATTTCCATTTGCTTTAAATAGTGACAAGTTATTCAACACAATGGAGAACCAAAAGGCAGATACGTGCTAATGTGTACTTACTTGGGAGAAAGCCCCACTGAACACAGAGAGCCTTACTTTGGAGTAAATCTGAATAGGATCGGGTTGAATGTCTCGCTTGCATAAGAAAAGGAGCTAACCAATTCCTCATATCTTCATGATAAAATGTGTTGACAATACTCTGAACCAGGACCAAATTTGATTGGTCTTTATGCAAGCGCTTATCAAGCCCACCATACGAAGCATGTACAAGCAACTATTTCACACAAAATGGTGAGTTGCAGACACATAAAATTTTTGTGAACTGGGCTGTAAAATTTCTGATGCCATACTCTCTATCTAACTTGACAGCTGGTATCTGATCTGAAAATAGCATATTTTCCCTCAAATACTAGTCACCCTGTCACTTTGCATTGCACAGATATAAACAAATATATGGATGTGGAAAAAATAGCAGGAAAAAATCCTTCGTTAGAAATTGCAAAAAGGGGTTTTCGTACTCTGACTTTCTAATAGAGAACCAGAATGCTGTGGTTCATTGACTGCAAAGACAGCCCCATTTCCCAGCACAGTAGAACCGCAGTGGCAGTTTAGTGCATAGTTGCTTAAGGAATGGCCCTTCCTATATAGAAGAAGGCTCTATGGCAGAGCATCTGCTTTGCAATCAGAAGGTTGCAGGTTCAATCCCTGACATCTCCAGGTAGGACTCGGAAAATTCTTCATCTGAAACTCTGGAGAGCTGCTGTCAGTCAGTGTATACAATACTGAGATGGGTGGACCAATGACTGTCCCTTGTTTTCCTATGTATGTCTGTGCTGTTATCAGCCCCCCTATAACAAGATCTTCAGGAAATGTTAATGAGCTTGAGGAATGAGGAAATATAGCTATGCAACCCTGGAAGTAAAATTTAAATTGTTGCTAAGTAGGACATTAAAATCCAGGCCCTCCAAGGTAGCAAGGGGTTGAATTTGCTAGGCACCAAGGAACACTCTAGGACAACTTGGGCCTGTACAAAAGGGAGTAGTTCCTCTTGAACCAAAATGGAACCAAGCTACTTGGGCAGTTGGTATTTATATATTAATATTATAAAGCAAGATGGAGGAGAACAGAGATGTAGTGAGCACAATGCAAGCCTGGTAGAATGGAGAGAACCAGTAGGATTCAACAATCTCTGGATATAGGCTGTAGGGAAGAGTGTACTGGGGGTGATATCACTCAGTACATCCAAGAGGTCACAGAGCCAAATTAGGAATCTCGAATGGGGCAGACCCAGTGGCTGTTGGTAGTGGCTGGATGTAAGATGGTGGTGGACATGGCTGCTAATGAAATACAGAGCCAATAATTTTCTGGAGGCAAAGCCCTGGTGGGCACCAGAGAGAGAGCCAACTTGTTTTGTTTTTCTCCTCATCCTGCTTCCTTTATTTCAGAACATTTATATAATGCTTGATTGTAATAAAATGGCAAAGCCTTTTTACAAAAAGAACAAAACAATAGAAAAGGGGGGAACAATTCAAAGAAACTATTTAAAACATTTAAAAGAAATTAGGATCAGCAGTAAGGTAAAACCAGATTAAAACATGTGGGGGGGAGGGGGTTTAGCAGGTGCCAAAAATGGTATCATGGAGGAGCCTGCCTGGTGTCAGTAGGCAAGGAGATATACCTGTAGCTTCTAACCAATGTGGTAATCAACATGGTGCCCTTCAGATGTTGTTCTGCTGTAACTCCCATCAGCCCCCTTCTAGAACAACCAATAGTCAGGGATTGTGGAAGCTGTAGCCCAGCAGCACTTGGGGCTTACCATTTTTGCTATCCGTACTCTAAGCAGTGTACAACAGCATTATAAAAGATAAAATCGGTTAAATTTATAAAATGAGAAAAAAATACTTAATATACTTGCTGAGAAAGTTAAGATGGGTTTAGCATCTCATGTTTGCTAGTTTCCCCCAAAATTGTTGCCATACACTTGGTAGTTAATTATCTGTTCCTCCTTGCAAAACCCATCTATAACATTCTTTTCAGTTTAACCTTCAATTCCACTTTGCATTCCAAGTCCTTCTCCTTACATTCAAGTACTGTATCTTGGTTTATTTAGTTTTCTTCTAATTAGCTTCCTCTGTGAGGCCTTCTAGGAGATAATTTAATGTTGATTCAAGCAAAGAAAATACAAACAAAATATTGCCTTTTCATCCAAATTCTAAGAATATTTCATTACAATAAATGGAACTCCCATGTAATGTGTTTACTTAGAATCTATAAATGTGATCCTGCTCAAAGTAAGATTGCTTGAATTCCATGTACATCAATGGGATTTAAATATAGCCCCTTTATTCCGAAGTATCTAACAATGCAATTCTATGAATATTTACCCAGCAGTAAATTCCACTGTGTTAAATGGGGCTTTTCTCCTTGTAAGGATGTTTAGGAGTTCATCTTAAAAGAGCAAACCTACATTACACTAGGATAAGAGATTGGCAATTGGTAGAACAGCTGCTCCACTTAATGCATGCTCAGTTCTGGAGGAGAAAAACACAAATTTAAAAAGAGAGAAAAGGAAAAGAGGCGGGGAAACCAATGTGGGAAATAACAGACACATCCACACCCCTGGAAAAAGCTGGCAAGACCCACCAATCAAGAACTATGTTGTTGATGACACCCTTAGGGAGGGAGCCAATGAATTAAGAGTGACAGGTGCCGGCCCCTAGCAATTACTCCTGCAACACAACATATGCAGCATTCAAGACAAGACCCTACTCCATCAGTCACAGTGGCATAGCCAGCAGTGACCCCAGTTCAGCCAGTTCCCAGACAGGGGTTCGAATCCCATTATGCTTCTCATGAACACTGTCTATGAGTGCAAGGAGCACATGCTGTCCAACCTGGACAAGGGTTCAAGAGACCTGCTAAGGGAGGGGAAAGATCCTAAGAAGATGCTCCAAAGAGAGCCAGAGACATACACCAACACCCTTCAGCAGTTCCCTCCACAGCATACACAGCTCATAAGTCGGATATACCCTACCAAAGGGAAGCTGGGGAAATGTACCAATTCATAATTTACAGCCCTGGCAAAAAGCTAGTCATGTCCAAGACAAAAGAGTAAAAGCTCCATCTGCACTGATCCACAGATCAAGTCCGTAAACACTCAGTTACAGCAGGAAACAGTGATCAGACACTTTGGGGGGCATCTGTTCAAACTGCCCCCCCTTCCTAAAGTAGTGCTGCTGGGTTCCATGAAGAGGCGGTCCAAGTATTAACTCTACTTTTGATTTCCTTTTACAGGAACTGGCTACCCAGGTTGAAATTGTTGAAAATGTCCCTGCAGCTCCACCTGGAAGCAGTGGGATGCAATGACCTGCCATGTGTCTTGGAGAGGTTGTATGGGGAAACATATGGTTGTGCTCATGGATCCATGGGAGGCAGGCATTTTTACTTCTGCACAATGTCTCCGTTCAGCTCTCATGGTGCCCCTTTAAGCTTAGTGGCACCTTGCATCATCGTGACCACCTCCATGGATCCACGAGGGAGAGGAATATGCAAGGAATATGCAAGAAACAGCCAGCAGGTAGAGCACATAGATTCACAGTAGGCGTTTGGGAGGGAAGGAGGTAGCAATGCTACCTGAGTGCTTTGCCAGTGCTCCTGGTGTTGCAGCTAAAACAACAACACTTGAAATAAGTTACCTGAACCAGTTAGGAGGCAACAGACAGAAAGACAACCTATTCTTCCATCACTGATTCCTTCTCTTCCAGTAGCTACTTGTTGACAATGTAGTTACTTCCACTCAGGCTTTACCTCCTTCTTGTTTCTTCTCCAGGTTACTTAGTCCAAGTATGACTTAGCATGTGCTATTATTAACTTCTAAACTCCATGTAAATCCTATTCTTAGAATGATTTAGGATGCCATCAGTAATAAACCTTAGGTTTTCATTATCCTTTCTGTCAGTCTTACTATACTTTGCAGCCTATTTCTTTCTGCAATATATTTGCCAAACTCAGACACACCCTTCAGCCTCAACTAAGTTCACATTTAAAGGCAAACTTACCTAATTTGCACTTACTAAAACCATATCGGAACTGAAACACAGCCATTCTTCAAAATTCATACTTCTTTGAATTTTGCAGTGCAATTTTCCAGCCAGGTAATGTGTACAGAAAACATATACAGGGGTAAAGTGTGCATAGAACTGCATATATTAGTGAAAATAACATACAAAAATGCTTTATATTAGGGAAACATTATATGCAAAAATGTGTGTCATAGGCAAATTGCATACATAAATGTGTATATTGTGAGAAATTTGCACTCAAATGCTGATTAATTTTCACGAGGATTTGTTTTTAGGGAAATGTGAAGGACTTAAAGTTTGGAAAAACAAGAAACTGAAATGGACATATTTGCCCATCCCAGAAGGTAGCTGTATAATGTGAAATATGGCGGACCTAGTCTTGCTCTTAGCATTATCAGCCACTTTGGTGCAATTCAACACATCACTAAGCATGGTGCAGTACCATACCAGTCCAATTCCTAAGTGATAAAATGTGAATAAGGTATCCAGCACTCTAGATGACAAATTGATTTTTCTATTTGTCTGTCTGGGTCTTCCTGCAAAAGATATGTGGCCAGTTGTAATCTGCAGTTAATTTATACAGTGTATTTTGTGGAAAATAACATTGTAAATTACACATTAACCTACATTGACCTTTAGTTTGTTTTTAAATTTTGCATAGCAATGATATAGTGGAAATATTAATGCAGAGAAACATAAATCAAATTATTCAAGAAAGAGAACATGTTAACTTCTTTATAATTACCAGCCCTTGAAGCATTTAAGCTCAAATGAAACCATCAGTAGTTAAATAACTTTGCTTTAATTAAGTTCCCATATTCTGAGGTTTTAGGCAGAGGTTTTTGGAACATTTAACTCAAACACTGAAGGTTTTTTTTTCATTATTTCCTTTGTGTGTGTGGTATATCAATTAGGACATTTTGTCACAAACACAGAGTAGGAATAAAACTATTAAGTTGCACCAGACTTTATCCAAGTAGCTAAATAAAACACTTCTGAGTCCTGTTGATTTCTGTGATTGATGAGAAATCAGAAAGAAGAGGAGAAGACACAATAGAGGCAACTCACTGAGAAGAAAGAACAAGACAACAAAAGAGAGAAAAATCAGAATACCATGGAGTTCTCTTTACATAAACAGAAGACTGAGAAAAGGCAAAAGAACCATTTTAAGATTTTTGATTGTGGTGATATGAGAGATTAAAATGCTATAAAGTGAGTTGTAATACTATGCTTAGGAGTATGGATATCAGAGATATGGGGATGGGGATGAAAATTGCCACAATTCACATGTTTGCTCTAGTTCAGGAATGGAAATCAAAAAAGTGAATATGAGCAGTAGGCTCCATAGGGTTTGGGGGGTTTTTTAGTGCACAAACATTACACAATTAATTACATTATTCTCTGGATTGTTTTCCATGCTGCCCTTCCACTGAAATACATTGAATTTAATTATGTAATTATTGACATCTTAGTGAATGGAAGTCTAATGGGAGTGTAACGGAAACAATGTGGATTGCAATGAACACAGGATGGGCTAGAAATAATTGCCTCCTTAGCTCCTTGCCAAGGAGCAGTCCCAATAGCAACCACTGGGGTATGCTTCTGAATATAATACACATAAGATTGTGCTGCAACATTAAAAGCAAGGTGCAGAATGTGAAGATTGTGAGAATGAGTTGAAACATTTAATCTGAGGTTGCTGATGTGCTGCTCATCAACAAATAACTATACCGAAAAACTAGATCTGTAGGTCATATCAACAAAGCAAGACATGCAAATATTGATTAGTATTGCCTTATTTGTTAATTAATACAAATGAACAAGGAAGAAACAAAACAACAGTCACATTCTGTGCACACAATGAGTCTCTCACACAGGGAATTCCCCACTCCGTCCTTCCCATTGAAACCCATTCTACACAACAAATACTTCACTTGACAGCTGAAGGACCCTCTGGAAATGTCTGGAACATGGGGAGGAGGGTTTCTTTTTGGAGCACAGGTACATTTATAAGCAGCTTAACTTTTCTCTTAACTGAAGAATGTGCATGTATGGAACCTGCGTCTTCTAACAGTCTGGTTCCTTAAGCAGCAATCTTCCTACAGTTTTGTTTCTTAAGCATCTGAAGCTCCCTTCAGATGTTTGTCTGAACCCTCAAGGGTTAAAAGTGTGTTTAGAGGCAGCGGCAGTCGCTGCAAGTCCCAGCACATGCATGAACCTTTTAGACCTTCATAGATGGAGCATGATAGTCAGAAGGAAGGTTCTACATGTGTTCACCTACTTAATGTTTAGATGGTGCTTCTCTCACCCAGACCAGCGAAGTAGAAGAAGAAAATGGAAAGATAGACGACATGTTAATGAATGTGCTGTTATTGTAGAATAATAATGGGGAAAGTTAAATAGAATTTGTACCTAGAATTTTCACTCTGAAGAATTAAGAAAATATCTAGAAAGTGGGGTCGGAGGGCAAATCAGTGTTTTGTTTGAATTTGTCTCCAAGCAATTGTTAAAACAAAACAAAACAAAACAGAAGGTTCAGTTGAATCTTGAGAGGATTTTTCTTTTTGCTTGCACAGTACAATAATTTGTACATTACATTGCATAATAAAATGATCTAATCATGCTCTCATGGGAATTACAAAAGAAAACAGAAACATGTTTAATCTTGAACCTGGGAACTTTCTGAACTAAATATAAGTAGGGTTTTTTTCTGATGAATAACTACACTGAAAAAATAATATTGAAATAAGACAGTGTCTGGAAGAAAATGCTTGCTAATAGGATTTTAAAGAGGTTACTGGATGGAAAGCAAAGACAGACTGTACAAGTTAGAGAGAGAAATTTGAGCTAGAATCCTCTTATAGTTAAACAGTTATATAAAATCTGAAAGAGAATGAGTAGTAAAAGGAACTTCACTGGTTTTCTGAAGCTTAATATCATCCAGAATGTTATCCGCAGTACATTCACATGAGAATAAAACACATAAAAGTAATGGGGGAAATGGTAGGCTAAAATACATGAGACAGAAAATTGATCAGAGTGGTCCCTAAGAAACATACTGTAAAATCCAATGACATTTTCAATCTAAATTTTAATTCATTCATCTTTCTAAGTCTCAGGCAGCTTGTAAGAGGTTTTTGAGGGTTGAACATCTGTTTTGAAAATCAGCTGAACAAATATTTGGTACCTTTCTTCCAGGTGCAGAGGGATGATATAGCAATCGGTGCCTCTTACCACCCAACTCTGGTCATTAGAAAAGAATAGACATTCACAGCTGCTTAGGGGCTCCTTCCATGTGGTATGCTTCCTTACCTCTGGAGAGAATATTTGAATTAAAGAGCCATGTGGGCAGGGTCAGTTGCTTCCATTTCTTCTGCCCAACCGGCACCATGGACCACACCATATAGGAAATGTTTCCTCTGTGTGTGTGTGTGTGTGTGTGTGTGTGTGAGAGAGAGAGAGAGAGAGAGAGAGAGAGAGAGAGAGAGAGCTTACTCTTCAAGAGTGGTACCAAACATGGCGCCTGAAGCAAGTCTCCTTTGAGCCTCAGCAGAGTGAGTAGGAGCTTTTAAAAAATAATAAGGGGAAAAGATACACTCCCAGAAAACAAGCTTATATCCTAGCCAGATAAGGATAATTGGACCTTGTACCTACCCATATCCAAAGTCAACTACTGATATTTGTCTCCATAAGCTCCTTCCAGCTGAAGCTTGGAGGATGGGCAAAAGAGAAGAAGGGCGCATTTATTTTTTTATGGGTTGCATCCTGGTTAAGGAATGTGCCCACATGATTGTCTTTTGGGCAACAGCTTAAAACCTTTCTGCTCTCCCAGGCCTTTTAAGATCTGGTTTTGCAAATCGCTATGATTTGGTTGATGGTATTACTCCATATATTTGACAGCTTTTAAAGTAATGTGCTATATATGCAGTGCTTTATTTTCTAGAAAAAGTAAGTGCTGGTACTCACCATGAAGTTGTTACAGTAAGTGCCACACTTTTTGACAACAACAAAAGAAGTGTTGGTGCTGTGTACCCTGGTGGCTGTTGTTTAAGCTTGTTGTGGCTTTATTGTAGTATAGATTTCATTGGTATATCGCATTTTAAATCCTGTCACCTAGGGGGGAAATTGGGGGGACATCTCATAAATAAATAAATAAATAAAAACTCAGAAGTTGACTTTACATTCTGAGTATAAATGAACTGCAAACATGACCTAAATTATGGCTTCAAATGGTCTCAGACAGACATTGGCTTTGTTGTGGCCATGGACTGTCTAGTAAATACAGTGGTTGTGACTGAGCAACAGGAGTGTATATTGGTAATGAATTTGGCCCATCAAGGTTCAGAGTTCTTGCTATGCATAATTCAAATGTGCGTTTTCAATTATGTTGTTAATGAGAGTTTTCATGATAACAACAACTGAACCTGCAATTAATCTTCAAATTAAAGCACAAGTATTGCTTCCATATATCAACATTTTGTGGGACAGGAGGCATCAGGTATAATTACAAGAGGGGTAGTCTTTTAAAATTAGGAACAGGTGGCAACTTTAATTATTGATGAACTCTCTCTTGAAAGATGAGAATTTCCATAATAAAATGCTTCAGAAACAGCATCTTCACCAACTGCAGTTTCTCAAGTGTTTATCCTGTAGCTCCCTTTGTCAGATCTGTTCTCAATTTGGGTAGCGGAAGATGTAAGTATGGACGTCAACAGAACAAAATACTTTGTGAATGGCAAAATTCTGACGCTCACTTCCTGTGCGTAGATTGCTGCATTCTTATGGCTCTTGGGGAAATACTTCCAAATTTGCACCATTCTTGGGGAGGCAATGGAAGAACGGAAGAACACTGCATTCAGCCAGCTGGAAATGTATTCTATGTTTGCTGCCAAAGATTGCAGTGAGAGCAGGCTGCATTCAACAGGAAGAGCAGTGCCATTATGAAACACTTTTCATTGCAAAAGCTTGGATTAAAGTATGGCTGGTGACTCTTGCTGAGGAAGGAATCACTGAGGAGATTTATATTATTATATTATATTATATTATATATTATAAAATTCATAAATTTCATTGTAATAAAGCCTCTAAATGGTTTGCAAGAAACAACACACACATTAAAATTATCAATTAAAAATGGTTAAAAACAGGAATATAAAATATTCAAAACATAGTTTAAATCAGCAATAGGCTAGTGATTAAAACACACGTCAACTTTCTACATATCTGGGTAGGCTTGCCTAAACAAAAAGGTTTTAAGCAGGCGTCAAAAACACCATAGCCAGGCTGCCCACCTGATAGAGGCAGGAAGTTCAAAAGTGTAGGGGCAGATTCACACCATGCATAGGTGCCAACTCCCTGGGGCCCAAAATTCCTCATGAAAGGGCCAGGTGACCCACAAATTTCTATGCCAGGGCCTTGCATGGTGCATGGCACCCATGGCCCCAGGCACCCGCGGTCACTGGGTCAAGTTGGCACTGCTGACACCATGCATTTAAAGCACACCGAACACACATTTAAAGCACATAACTTCTCCCAAAGAATCTGGGGACTGTAGTTTGTTAAGGCTGCCAGGAATTGTATCTCTGTGAGGGGGAAGCTACAGTTTTCAACATCCTTTGGTGGGTTTCATGTGCTTTAAATGCGCACTGGATGTGATGTAAATGTATGGTGTGGCCCTGCCCAATGTGCTGCCACACTAAAGGACTGACTTATTAGAAATGTGGAATGAGTATCTTGTGGCATCTGTAACAGTGCCAGTTCTGAGTCAGCAGTTTGAAATGGAAAGGTCCATTCAGTCACAACAGGATTCTCTCTCTCTCAATAGCCTTCAGGAAGTTCAGGCTATACAGCTGCTATAATAGACTTCTATTGTGTGATTTTATCATTCAGGAAAGGTCTCCAACTCAGAGAAGGTTATAGGCAAAAATAATTGTGTACATGGACAGAGAAAGCAGGGGTGGTGGTAGTGGTTTCCATGATGGTACCAAGGTTCTGATCTACCAACTTTCCAGCTTCACCTGGAGAATTTCTAAAATGAATTTTGGAAACTGAGTATGTTTCTTCGTTCTTCAGTATACATCTCCCCTTTCCAGGTTACTGATGTGCTTCAGCACATATGCACATTGATTTAAATCACTTGATCACAGTTGGATTCCTTTTATACTGTAAGTTAATCAACGAGCAGATGTGCAGGAGCAACTTAGCAACTGTCAAACCATAGCACCCAGTGTCAGTTGCACTAACTCTCTCATCACCAGAGAGGAGGTCATGACAGAATGTGTTTTGTGAAATGGATTCATTTGCCTGACATTTGAGAAATTCTTCATCTTCTTTAACTCTTCCTACCATTCTGTTGGCATACTTGTATTATATCACACACTTTCAGTCTAGCTCTCTTTTACCTTCTTATGTTCTCTTCTCTGAATGGAGATCATCAGTAGGTTGATGGGCTTAAAGCTGGTGCTAGAAGCTAGGGCACAGTACAAAGGCAAGAGGAAAGAGAATATTGCAGCAACTATCTCTTTGCCTGGAGCAGTGCAAACCCAGTTGAAAGTATATAGATGTCGAAGTGTGAAAGACTCAGAATGGGAGATAAGAGACCTTGCTATCATCTGACTGGGTAAGCAAAATTGTACTGGAGAGTTGCAGTACAGTGAAGTGGGTGGGGGATCATTTCAGTTTACTTAATCAGATGGTCATGAACTTTCAGGCTTTCATTGCAGACTAGAGCTCAAATGTTGCATCTGTTCAGCATTTAAAAAATGAGAGGGCTTCTAAAATGTAAGCAGTACTATATGTAAAATCTGGAACATAATATGAAAAGGACTCAGAAGAAGAAACACCCCCCCCCAAAAAAGAAGCCCCAATATAGTTCAAAGATCTGAAAAAGCAACAAGAGTGAATATCCAAGGAAATATATAAATATTTTACTGAAGTTTTATGTAGATTTTTGGGTCCTGGAGATTAGTATTATAGAATGCAGAAACCCTATTTGATTTTGTAGCTTCAAATACACAAATACACACAACTTGAAATGCAAAATTCTCCAAGCTTCAGTTAAAATTAATTTTGCATGTTTGTTAAAAATGACATCAGTGAGGATTTCAAGATCATTTCTAATTTCAAATGATACATAGATATGCTAATGTGTACATTTATTTTAATATTTGATGTGTACCTTAATGAATGCATATTAATGGCTACATATTTATTTTATCTCCTTAATAAATATATTGGGTGAAATCCAAGCTCCATTAACATAAAATTGATAGTGAAACTCTGAAGGCAGGATATCAGTGGGTAAATGAATATTTCATTAACACCCATTGACAAATTCTATGATGTGACATTTTTAAGACCTTGCACATTTAAGCCATCAATGTGTCTTGGCTTGCTGTTGATCATACAGTTCTGTAAAGTCTTTTCCTGCAGGCTGTTTGCTTTTCAATAATATTTAAGTAAAAGGGGGCTGGCTGCTTAAAGTCATGAGAGCAAACTTGAAAAGGCTTTTTAAAAAGTCATGCTTTGACAGTGTTTCTTTGACCTTCAGTAGCAAAGCTTATGCCTTGCAAATTGATTAATATAGATACAATATCAAATCATTTTTCATACCATTTTTTAAATGTTTGTTAAATGCCCAAGCAGTATGTAAACAGAGTATTTGGCATTTTTATTAGGGTGCGGAACTCAGTCATTTCCTTTGCAACAACATCCCATAAACTATTTTGACAGTCTAATAAACTATAAAAAGCTGTGGTAAAAACTAGCTCTGAATGTTATAACCGTACAAAATGGAAAGAGCAAGAGAAAACATCTATCACTGAGATTATTATCGCTGTTGCTATGGCAACCTGGTTGCAATGGCAATATCTCCATGGTTCTGCTGTTTGTTATCATCTTTCTTGATTTTACATCATTGAAATTGTAGTAATTACACTCTGCCTGATGAAAAATGCATGCTGTCATGGCAACTAAGTCAAATATTCTTAATCATTTCACCTCTTCAATCCAAAATGTAATTGTTTGTCAGTTAAATAGGTTATACTGAAGGCCTCGCCTTCTATACAGTCTTACAATCGCTTTAAGTGTTTTGCAAAAATTGTGCTTTTAGGCTGAAGACCCTGTGTTAAACTAATGGCAAACAATGACTCATTAGAGTAAGTGATCAGTGTCTGTTAATTTTTGAGTATCAGTGTTTGTGAGATGCATTGTTATACTCTGCATTGTTTGGAAACTCAGGTGCTGAGTGTAATAATTACAATATTGTAGGAGTCCCAAAGAAAGGTTCTTTGGTACAAATTTCACATTCATAGAGTAATATCCAACTAAGTCATACTCAAAGCAGACCCACTGAAATCAATGGACTTCTATTTTAATGGGTCTGATCTGAGGATGACTAAAGTTGGATATCACCCATGGTACTGAGCTCACGAAGACCTGGAATATTATGCCAATAATATAGAAATCCTCATGTGCAGCAGTGGAACTGCATACATGTGGTTTGTCATGATATCTTCCTTTGCCAGGATCAATTATGCAGTTGTTTTCTTTCAAGTAAACCTGTCTGAGATCTGTGTTCCATTTCTGAGGCCTACCTTCTTGTCCTCTCAGCAACAGAGGTGAAGGAGAAGGGAATGAGAAATAATAATGCTAATTAATTATTTATACCCCGCCCATCTGGCTGGGTTTCCGCAGCCACTCTGGGCGGCTTCCAACAAAATATTAAAAATACAATAAAACAACAGAAAGGGCCTTCCCAGCTGGGACACCTAAATTTTGGAAAAGCCCACCAACGGAGGTCCACCTGGTCCTCTCTTTGGACAATTGTAAATGGGTTCCTAAGACCATTATATCCCACCAGTCGTTTTTAGTCAGAGCTTGTGCTTACTTGTTTTGTTTTTCTGTCTCCTGATACATTTTCACAATCTTGTTTCATTGCTGCTGTTTGTCTCTTGTTCTTATTTATAGGGTTGCAAAATTTATTTGTTGATTGCTGTTCATATCATATAAGGCGTCAAGAGTATGATTTAGTATAGAAAGGTGGAATATAAATGTTTAAATAAATAAATTTAACTGATGTTAAATTCGTTCGGCCCTGTGGACAGAGGCTGCTCTTACGTTCTGTAAAGCACTTTCCACATCGGTATCACTATACAAGTCAAATATCAGTACTACTAATAACAGTGAATCGTTTTTGGAAATGCCAAGCTTGTGCATATGAGAGAAGCTCCATTTGGCTTGTGATGGAATCATTTTGTGGAAGATTTCTATGGAAAAACCCGATCAAATTATGGAGTGTCCAGTTTGGGACGACCGATTCCTTACAGATGACTGAGAATCTAAAATATTTGAAAGCAATCATATTACCCTGACAGTTATCAATTTCATGTTTGATATGGCCACTATCAGCCATCAGCTGGAGTAAACATGAATGTTTTTAAATTTCTTCTGAAAGTCAATAGTGCACATGCACCTCACTGAGGAGGGTGTTCCCCAAATGGGAACCCATCACCGAGAAGGCCCTGTGCCAGCCAGGAAGCAACCAGACCGTAGGACTTCAGAAGGCAGATATTATTATTATTATTCTTATTATTATTCTTATTATTATTATACCCCGCCCATCTGGCTGGGTTTCCCCAGCCACTCTGGGCAGCTTCCAACAAAAGATTAAAAATACATTTAAACATCAGTCATTAAAAACTTCCCTAAACAGGGCTGCCTTCAGATGTCTTCTAAAAGTCACATAGTTGTTTATTTCCTTGACATGTGATGGGAGGACATTCCACAGGGTGGGTGCCACCACCAAGAAGGCCCTATGCCTGGTTCCTTGTAGCTTCGCTTCTCGCAGTGAGGGAACTGCCAGAAGGCCTTTGGCACTGGACCTCAGTGTCCAAGTTGAAAGATGGGGGTGGAGACGCTCCTTCAGACATGGTTATGAGGATAAAATGGGGGATGCAGAGGAAAGATAATAATAATAATAATAATTTTTTATTTATACCCCGTCCTCCCCAGCCAAGGCCGGGCTCAGAGCGGCTTACAAGCAATAATAAAACAAGATTAATGATTACAACTTAAAAACAAAAATAAAATACAACATTAAAATAATGGAACATTAAAATATTAAAATGTAGCCTCATCACAGGAGGAGAAGGAAAAGAAAAAAGAAAGAGAGCGAGGGAGGGAATCAAATTCGCTTCAAGCCAAAGGCCAGGCGGAACAACTCTGTCTTACAGGCCCTGCGGAAAGAAATCAGATCCTGCAGGGCCCTGGTCTCATGAGGCAGAGCGTTCCACCAGGCCGGAGCCAGAGTTGAAAAGGCCCTGGCTCTGGTTGAGGCCAATCTAACTTCCTTAGGGCCTGGGACCACTAGGGTGTTGTTATTTATGGACCTTGAGGCTCTCCGTGGGGCATACCAGGAGAGGCGGTCCCGTAGGTACGTGGGTCCTAGGCCGTGAAGGGCTTTAAAGGTCAAAAGCAGCACCTTAAATCTGACCCTGTACTCCACCGGGAGCCAGTGCAGCTTGAAAAGCACTGGGTGAATATGCTCCCATGGCAGAGACCCCGTGAGGAGCCTCACTGCAGCATTCTGTACCCGCTGGAGTTTCTGGGACAGCTTCAAGGGCAGCCCCGCGTAGAGCGAATTACAGTAGTAAAGCCTGGAGATGACCGTCGCATGGATCACTGTGGCCAGGTCGGGGCGGGAAAGGTAAGGGACCAACTGCTTGATGCGGCGAAGGTGGAAAAATGTCGCCTTGGCTGTTGCTGTAACTTGTGCCTCCATGGAAAGGGAGGCGTCAAGGATTACACCCAAACTCTTAACGGAAGGCAATGGCACTAATTGGGCCCCCGCAAGAGAAGGGAGTTGGTCCCTCATCCCTATGTCATCCCGACCTAGCCATAGGACCTCTGTCTTCGAAGGATTTAGTTTCAATCGGCTCCCACGAAACCATCCAGCCACAGCTTCCAAGCATCTGGTCAGTGTGTTCGGGGCCGAGTCGGTGTGGCCATCCATCAGCAGATAGAGCTGAGTGTCATCAGCATATTGGTGACAGCCCAGCCCAAAGCTCTGGATAATCTGGGCAAGGGGGCGCATAAAGATGTTAAAAAGCAGCGGGGAGAGAATTGAGCCCTGCAGCACTCCACACACCAAGGAGTGGCGCGACGACATTTCCCTCCCTAGTGCCACCCTCTGTCCCCAACCAGAGATAAAATAGCACATCCAGTTACAGGCTATGCCCTGTATCCCCACGTCTGCGAGGCGGTGGTCCAGAAGATCATGATCGACCATGTCAAAGGCTGCTGACAAATCTAAAAAGATCAGCAGTCCTGACCCGCCTCAATCCAGTTGTCTACGGAGATCATCTGTTAGGGCAACCAGAGCCGTCTCCGTCCCAAAACCAGGACGGAAACCGGACTGAAATGGATCTAATGCCGATGTTTCCTCAAGAAACCTACCAAGCTGTTCAGCAACCGCTCTCTCAATTACCTTACCCAGGTATGGAAGATTTGAAAGTGGGCGGTAATTGGATAGGTCTAAGGGATCTAATGAAGTTTTCTTTAAGAGTGGACACACCACTGCTTCCTTCAGTTCCCCTGGGAATGTCCCCGTGTCAAGGGACAAATTGATAATTTCAACCAGGGCGGTCCGCGCAACATCTGGACACTCCCTAATCAGCCAAGACGGGCACGGATCAAGGAGGCAGGTGGTGGGTCTACCAACTTGGAGGAATCTATCCACATCAGTAGGGAGTATCCGATCGAAATGGTCCAACACTGGACCTGAAGTCAGTCGAGGGGCCTCCAGTTCAGTCACTGTATCTAAATTGGCAGGGAGGTCACGGCGGAGCAACAGGACTTTCTCCGCAAAAAAGCTCGCGAATGCCTCACAGCTGTGGGTCGAATTTGTGCTTAAATTTGGTTGTCCTCCTAAGGACGTTATTGACCTAATTATTCTAAAAAGTTGTGCCGGGCGAGAGCTAGCCGATGCAATGGAAGCTGCAAAGTAAGATTTCTTAGCAGCTTTCATAGCCATCTCATAGGCTTTCATAAGCGTCCTATAAGATGTTCTTGAGGCTCCGTCACGAGTCCGTCGCCAGACTCGCTCTATTCGTCTGAGATCCCGCTTCATTTTCCGGAGCTCCTCAGTAAACCAAGGTGCCCGGTTTCGACGGGGTCGCAGAGGGCGCTTAGGCGCGATCTCATCAATGGCTGCCAAGAGCCAGTTATTCCAGTCCTCAACAAGGTCATCTAATGAGTCGCCAGGAGGAGCAGGGTTCCGCAAGTCTTGTCGGAATCTATCAGGATCCATCAGTTTTCGCGGACGAGCCCAAATAGGTTCGCCACCCGAGCCAGGGAGGAGCGGGAAGTCAATCATGGCTTTCAGAGCGTAGTGATCAGACCATGGCACTTCCACAGCGGGGAGCATCATCACATCTATGCCAGCCCCAAAGATCAGATCCAGCGTGTGGCCTGCTTGATGAGTGGGGCCCAAAACAAACTGGGAGAGCCCTAGTGTTGCCATGGAAGTCACTAGGTCCAGAGCCTGTGAGGAGGGAGCGGCATCGGCATGGACGTTGAAGTCTCCCAAAACCAGTAGGTTTGGGAACTCCAAGGCCCAGCCCGCCACCACCTCCAGCAGGTCTGACAGGGTGGCTGCAGGTGTGCTGGGTGGTCGGTACACCAGCCAGACAGCCAAGCTCTCCTTGGTGCCCCACACGAGACCAACACATTCAATGCTGGAGATCGCCGGTGATGGCAGAGCTCTGAAAGATGTGATATAGTTGTAATAATTAAATAAATCAATGAACAGGTGTCCTGTGGTGGCTGGCTCTTCAACACCTCATGGGATCTGCCATCCCCCCTGCTCAGATGACTTGATAGGCACAGGCCAACTCTAGCAGTTGCTAACTTCTGTCAGGGGCTGTTCTAGAACATTCTACATTAACTGCAGCTTCTGGATCAAGGAAAGAATTACGCAAAGCATATTGCAGTAATCCAACCTTGAAGTCAATATCTGCCCTCCTGTAGTCAGACTCTGATCTAAGGCAAGTAAGATGCATCATTGATTGATTGATTGATTGATTGATTGATAATTTATAGACTGCTTACGTACCGCGCCAGAATGACTTCTAAGCAGTTTGCAAGTACAAAATCAATTATAAAATCAATATTTAATTGAAAGGTACAATTGAATTTTAACAAGTTAACAGTTAAAAAGCACAGCAATTAAGAATGGAAACAATTTGGTCAAGAAGTTCAAGTTCCAGGAAATGCTTGCTTAAAGACGTGCATCTTTAGAATCCAGGAGAATGTCAATATTAACAGGCCAATGGTACAGGTACAGCTGGGATAATGGATGTAAAGTATTTTTAAAACTTTTTTTTAATAAACCCTTTATAAATTCTGAGCATTACTGTATTCTTTTCCTCTCCCTGAAACATCCTGACTATAATAAGAGAGTGACAGTGGATAGTTTGGAATTAATTTGTTTCTACTTCCGGTGGAGCCTCATTAGCTATTACTTAAGGTAGTCAAATGCTTTATTTTAAGAAATGAAACCCGAATGAGTTCACATCTGTTAAGAATCCTTAGTTTGTTTCCTGTTGTCTACACATTTCTTTAGCATTTGAACATTTCTCTCAGCCCTTGGAGTGAAAGAGGATACTGTGTCAGCAGAGATGATGGTATACATTTATCTAAAGTTTCCATGGGTCTAAGAAACAGAGCAGTGCAATGAAAAACAACTCTGATGGGAAGTCTGCAGGGCTCTGGGCTCAGAAACCTGTAAAGGTCAATCTGAAAAATAAAGCATACAGTGCTCTTTTTGGCTATAGCCGCATTCTTATCAGTCACTTATTTGTATGTTAACCTTGCTTCAAAAGCAGCTATGGAGTTTTAAAGGGCCAGATCTGGTACAGATAGCTGTAGACTCCCTGGATTTGCATTGAGGACAGTCACATTGCAATAGATCACAACCTTCATTTTCCAGAGTTTGGTTATCCAAAGTTTACCATTACCCAAAATCATTATCTACCTCTCCATGCATATATCTGCCATTGTAGCACCATGTAAACACCACTGTTGTTTATCTGAACAGCTGGTTTTGTTAATACTTTGAATGCTGAGCTTTTTGGGGGAATGCTCTCCTGAAAATAGTGATTTCAAGCTTTGGGAACTGTTTCTACTGCTTTTTCCATTGCATTGTCATACTTTCTGTGAAACAATGCAAAGTAAATGAGGTTGTGGTTCTTGTGCATAGACTCTTTGGTTGCAGTGTTGCATACAGCTGCCCATTATTCCTCGGATGTTTCACACTGTTCTCATAGTTTTAACCATTTGCGTGACTATACAGTCGTACCTTGATTTTCAAACAGCTTAGTTCTCGAACGTTTTGGCTCCCAAATGCCACAACCCCGAAAGTGACTGTTCCAGTTTGCGAACTATTTTTGGAAGCCGAACATCCAACGGGGCTTACGGGGCTTCCAATTGGCTGCAAGAGCTTTCTACAACTAATCAGAAGCCACGCTTTGGTTTCTGAACGTTTTGGAAGTTGAGCAGACTTCCGGAACGGATTCCATTTGACTTCCAAGATACGACTGTACTAATTGCGTGGCAAGGCCCCCAAACCATCCCCCCATTAGAATAAAATTCACACTGACACAGAATTTTGGTTTAAGGTTATTGGACAAAATTTTAGGCCACAACTTTATTGATTACAGAAATCTGAACTGTATTGGCTTAGGCATTGGCAAAGGACTATATTGGACTCCTGCCCCCTTTGCAGGAAGTCAGTAAGGGTAAACCACCCAAAGAGGAAGCCACATTGGGGAAACCCGCCTGTAGCTCTCCTCGGTGTCCCCAGAGGCCTGGCATGGCTCTAGCCCCTCAAGCGGACTTTGGACAGGATCCAGGCCCTGGATTCCTTTAACAGAATACCCTTGGTCAATGGAGGGGCAAGCGATGGCTGACCTCCCCTCCCCCACAAATCAATGAGCCAATGCCTAACTGCCACACGAGCCAATCGCTCACCACCAATACCCTCACACCTGCAACCAATCTATTGAACCTTGATGATTCCAGCAAGCCATACATCATTTCCGCCATCAGACAAGTGCACGCCATCCTCCCTAAACGGGGCCACATTTCTGAAAACAACATCTGGTGGGGAATCAGCCTGCCACTCAGAGCAAGCACCTTCCATACTGCAGCATGATCCACACGCCTTCTGGCTTTGTCCATAGCAGCTGGGCATACACTCCCGTGCCAAGTGCACCTTGAAAGGAGCTGCGACCAAAAAATTGGTCATGGCAGAAAGGACCGTCGCTAGCTCCTCCAAGTCCTTCTTTCTTTCTTTCTTCCTTTCTTTCTTTCTTTCTTACTTTCTTTCTTCTTTCTTTGGTTTAAGGTTAATGTAATGTGAGTCCGTAAGTCCTTTGGTTTCTGAACGTTTTGGAAGTTGAACGGACTTCCAGGATGGATTCCGTTTGACTTCCAAGATACGACTGTACTAATTACTATTGGTATACAGACAGTAATGACTGTGATACAATTGTCAATAATAATAATAATAATAATTTTATTATTTATACCCTGCCCACCTGACTGGGTTTCCCTAGCCACTCTGGGCAGCTTACAGCACAGTTTTAAAGGTGTGGCTTATATTTGGGTGTGGCTTTTATTTGGGCCAATATGGTATAAAATACAACCAATGGCAATTAAATTTGTTATACCCATGAATGCAATTAATTATATGTATTATGATGATGATGATTATGAAGAAGAAGCTGACAGCTTAAGGCATGTTGCCATCATGTTAAGATAGTATGAGTTCTTAAAATTAAATGATTAAAATGTTAACATTAACATGATGTGTCCTATCACTAAGAAATTTGATGTGAAGCTTCACTGAGTGAGAAGTTAAAATTTTAGAGAAATGTTATGAAATATTGCTGTTCCAAGTAATATGTTTGGAGATAAATATTTTTAACATCATCAGCATCATAATATTTGTCATACTTACTTTTTGAATTTATGTTGTGTAAATATTATGTTGAGACATTTTTCAGTTCTGGTGTCCACTAGACATTTTAGCTGGTGCTCACCTGCTCTTGCATTCATCATCTGAGGCCCTTTGTGTGCCCTCTCAAAGGGATGTGCAAAGGATGACAACAAGAGAATGGACCTTTTCTGCCATGACTCCCTAAACATGGAATGTTCCTGCCACAGAGAATTCTGATCATGATGGTTGCTTGAAAGACAGGAGCATGTGAATGTGTGTAGAAATTAGTCTACTGTACAAAGTAAAATTGGCATTTATTGTGCCAGCCATCGTTGGCATATGGCATCTGGAAGGTTGCCTAGTAAGAGATGGCCCTCCCCTGATCAAGGTGGCAGCTGCTGCTCAAACTGTTGCTTTCTTCACCCGCTTGGACAAACAGCTTACTACCTTCCATATGAAGCTGTTGGCCAAAAATGACATGAAAAGAAGATAAAATAATCGGCCGACAGACAGAGCGAAACAAGAGGGAAGCCAATGTGACAACCAGGTGGGATACCACCATGGACGTAGCCAGAATTTTTTATTATTATTATTATTATTATTATTATTATTATTATTATTATTATTATTTTGGGGGGAGATTTTTGTCAGGAGGGAAGGACTTTTGTTGGGGGTGGGTAGAACCAACATGATTGGCCAGTTACTTAAGTATTTCTATTGGTTTACTTGATCAGGGGGGCAGCCCTCCCCCCTTCCTTGGCTACACCAATGGCTACCACCAGTGCTCATCATTCTGTCCATGCTCTTTCTGATTGTTTTTTCCCCAGGTTGAACACTTTAACCACTGCACCACACTGGCACTGCCAATTCGCTCAGTTCATTCCTGCCTTATCCTTCTATGTCATTTTAGCCATTTCTTCACTCTTCCTGGTGCCTATGTTACTTAGCGGTGGCCTGCGTGCCAGGAAAAAAAGCCTAAACTACATTTTTGTCTTTATGAAAAGAGCCCATTTAACGAAAGAAATGAATTTTCTTTTTCAGAGGATGCACAGCTTTTACCAGGTGTTGCAGCTAATTGCCAGGAATAATGAGATGCTGTCTCAGAAGGGTAAGTTATAGCAGAATGGCTCCAATTAAGCGATAAAGACCAAGGTCACAATAACAAAGATGGCTAGCTCCAGAAAACTTCCAGATACTTCTTATTGCAAAGCAATCCAAAACAGGTGATAGATCCTTTTTCTCAAATATGAATGGTGACTTGCCATTGGTAATGAAATGTGTTACCGTAAGGTGCTAAATTTTTTAGCTTTGTGTTTGCACCATCTTTTGAAGAAACCACAGGAGTCAACAAATACCTCCAGAGGATCCCTGTATTTAACCAATGATGACGACATCTGGATGACTCAATAACATGGTTAGGCAAACTAAGGCCCAGGGGCCAGATGCGACCCCATTGCCTTCTAAATCCAGTGCGCGGACAGTCCAGGAATCAGCATGTTTTTACATGAGTAGAATGTGTCCTTTTATTTAAAAATGCATCTCTGGGTTATTTGTGGGGCCTGCCTGTTGTTTTTACATGACTAGAATGTGTGCTTTTATGTAAAATGCATCTCTGGGTTATTTCTGGGGCATAGGAATTCGTTCTCCCCCCCCCCAATATAGTCTGCCCCCCCCACAAGGTGTGAGGGACATTGGACCAGCCCCCTGCTGAAAAAGTTTGCTGACCACTGCTCAATAACTACACCGAACATGGAATATTTGTAAACTTTAACAAATTAGCTTAATTTGTCTAGCTGGTATTATGAACTTGGTTTGCGTGGTTAATTACGCCTCTACTTCTCTGCTGGCCCATCTATCTGATAACACCTGGAGGATTTGAAAGAGCAATTTGAAGGAAGAGAGATGGCCCCATGTACATGTTCAAGGATGTAGTTTCCTACACAGGACAGCAAATTAAAGGAATCACAGTAGAGAACAGGAGTCCTTCAGAAGGCAGAAGGAATTAGAGCTAGAAGAGTATAAGTTGTGGGCAAGAAAATACTGATAAACAATAGTATATAGAGGGCAAGGCAGTAAATAATCTAGTTGTAAGCAACATTAGTCCTACTTTGAGGAGACCCATTAAAAATAATGGACATGTCTAACTTAGGTATATTAATGTCAGTGAATATACTCTGAGTTGGAGATAACCCACAGAAAGACAAGAATACATTTTTGTTGTTTTTAGATTTTATTTTATTTTAGAACAATTATATAGGTCAATGTGAGCAACACGTTAATGTATTTTTCTTTTTCTTTCTTTCTACAGAATAGTGGCATTTTCATGTCAGAGAACCGGCTTCCTCAACCTCAGCCCTCCAGATGTTTTGAGACTACAATTCTCATCATCCCTAACCACTGGTCCTGCTAGCTAGGGATCATGGGAGTTGTAGGCCAAAAGCATCTGGAGGGCCGAGGTTGAGGAAGCCTGTCAGAGAATATATTCATAAGCATATAACCAGCTTTTTTTCCAAATTAAAGAAAGAACTTACTTTCTAACCATGCAGATGTACCTTGTCTAGTTTAGGATCAGCCATGGTTCTTTATTCTGGTGCATGGTTCTGGCGGCAGTTATCTTGTGCTTCTCTTGTATATAAAGAAGATGAAGTTATTACACTCAGTAAAGGATGTGCTAGGAGAACATTTGTCCAGGATGCAACATTTGTGCAGAATATGGAAAGGTTTACCTAGGAAGCAGGCAGGGGTGTTCCGGGGAGCAGGGGCGGGGGACGGTCTGCCCCAGGTACCAGTCCAAAGGAGGGGTGACAAAATGCCAACCTCCGATCGGCGGCACCCCCCAGGGCATGCACTGCTCGCTGCGCACCCCCTGGGACAAGCGTTGTTCCGGGTACTGGACCATGTTGCTTTGCCTCTGGAAGCAGGGAAGCACTCTCAGGAGATGTGTTATGTAAGAAGGAAAGAACAGAAGAATCTGCTGGATGAGGTCAAAAGCCCATCTAGACCACCACCCTGTTTTCACAATGGCCACCAGATACCTATGGAAACCCATAAGCAGAACCCAAGTGCAACAGCATTCTCCCTGGTTGTCATTCCCAGCACCTGGCATGCTGTGTCCAAAGGTTGAGGAAGATCATAGCCACTGTGGTTAGCAGCTATTGATTGTATTTTTCTTCATGAATCAAAGAGACTGGTGAGAGGTGAAAGTTGCTTACAAGAAGAAGGAGGGCAGGAAAAGAAAGTGCTGCTTAGGAGGCACAGAGTATATTTTCTTCTCCAGAACTGGTTAATTGCAAGAGAGTCTTTATATATTAAGAATAGTTGTTGGTTATTTTAGATCAGAGAATATTGTTTCCAGTGTATAGCCATAGCTGCCGCTTCCTCCACTTTATCTGAACTTAAGCAATGCCAAGGAGTTCCATATTATTGAGTTGCTTTATGCACCTTTAGTTCTTTTTCAGTCATGTGCATTACCAAAACTATTTGCACTGGGCTTAAATACAAAAATCAAGGCAGTGCCACTGTTTTGTGATAATGGAAGCAGAGTTTTACTTCAATACATCATCAGTACTTCACTTTATGAATTGTAATTTCCCACAGAATTTTGGAGGATATTATTGTGTAGTCTGACATGGTTTCACTTAACACATCAGTGATGAACAATAGGCCTCTAGTAGATCTAGTTTTGTTTAATTCTGAATAGTTGCAGAGGCAAGATTGAAGAATGATCTTAATCGGTCAAGTTAAAATGGAAACATCCTCAGAGGACACACAATTGTGCTATTAAAGGAGAGGATCCATAAAGAGATGCTAAAAGGTGTGAGAGAGATAGTGTGTATATGGAGTGCTTGAGAGAGAAGAAACAGAAAAGAAAACTCCAAACTCAGCTGCAAAACAGGAAAGTAAGATTCAAAAATAAACGTTTCAGTGCAATCAGTCACACTTGATAATAGCAGCTGAATAGGAAGATGAGTACACTTAATACCTGATGACTCAATAAGGGATGGAAATCTTTAATCATTAAACGGGCTCTGCTGCTTTTGAGTAGTCCCATTGTGGTCCTCAGGGTAGTTGAACAAGGACATGAGTAACACAAAACAGATAGGCCTTTAAAACCTTCAATGAATTTCATGCCAAGAGAATAGTTTTCTAATAGAATACAGGTCTGGTCATGCACACACTTTTCCTGTGCAACACCATTTTCATGTTTCTTTCCAGTTTCCAGTAAAGATTGCTATTACCCAAGATCCAATGAAATAATTTTTTAATTGATATTACTGTGAGTTAAGTGTGCATAGCTCCTGCAGAAATATGCAGCCTGGCATGCCAGTCCTAACAGCCTTAGGATGACCACTTTTGCATCACCAAAAGAAAGGACAAAAGAGAACACAGATTTGCATAACATGTGTGAAGGCTTATGTAAAGTGCTATTTTTCTAGAAAAAGAGGTAGCGGAACTCTCCATGAATGCCTCCCTTGTCTTATAATGGCAATTGTGTCCAGCTAAGAGGTGCTGGAACTGGATAGCACAGTTTGTTTGAGTGTGTTTCTGATAACGCAAAGGTTGCGGGATAGATCCTCATATGGGATAGTTGCATATTTCTGCATTGCAGGGAGTTGCTCCAATCAGCTACATCGGCTGTCAGAGGCCTTTCAAGTGTCAAATTCTTCTTGCTGTCCTCTTTACTCAAAACTGCACCCATCTTGCTAGCTACCAAACTACTTACTGATTGCAAAGATTGTTTGAAGTGACATGGATTAAGGATTAGGTAGAGGGGTCTCAAATGATCTCTGATGTAAAAGGTAAAGGTGAAAGACCACTAGATGGTTAAGTTCAGTTGAATTCAACTATGGGGTGTTGAGCTCATCTCCGCTTTCAGGCTGAAGGAGCCAGTGTTTGTCCGCAGACAGTTTTTCCAGATCATGTGGCCAGCACGACTAAACTGCTTCTGGTACAACAAGACACCTTGACAAGTGCCAGAGCACAGAGAAATGCCGTTTACCTTCCTGCCACAGTGGTACCTGTTTATCTACTCATGCTGATATGCTTTCAAACTGCTAGGTTGGCAGGAGCTGGGACAAAGCAATGGCAGCTCACCCCATCGCGGGGATTCGAACCGCCAACCTTCCAATTGGCGAGCCCAAGAGGCCCAGTGGTTTAGACCACAGCACCACTCTGATGTAGTAGCTTTCTAAGGCAAATCTTGACTGCCTTTTCCTCTGCCAGTTAGTTTGCTGTTTTGAAAAGCACAAAGCGGGTCACTGATTAATTTCTCGTTCAGCAGATAAAACTAAAGGTTAGATTTTCCAGTGGGATCGTTTCTTTGGAACATTGTTTGGATAATGATAATAATAATAATAATAATAATAATAATAATAATAATAATAATAATAATTTCTCAGTGAAAGGGCTTAATATTTGTTATCTGGCAACTTCGTTGCAGCTGCAGAAGTATGTGGGAGCCTTGGTCTCTTCTACAACCCTAGAAGAGCTCAATGTATGCAAGGGAGATCCCCAGATTTGTTTCTGACTGGAGAATTCCTGAGCACTGAAGGAAAGGGGCTGTCCTTGATTGCACATCATGTTTTTTGCATGGTGGTGAATCTCCTGAAAGTTTTTGGATTGTTCCTTTCATCTTTTAGCTCTGTAGTTAATTAATTGACAAACTGTGCTGATTAATCAGCGATAGCTTTCCATCCTACCATCTGCAGCTTCCTTTTTACTGAAATATGTAAATTTATGTAGCACAACTAATTAAGACAACATAAGGTATGGAACAATTTTCTGAATGGATCCTATCCATATGGAACCAAAAATAAGTCTTAAACAGTTTTTTTTTCTAAGGGCTAAATCATCTGTTGCTGATTTCAGTGTTACAGATTCTGACTAGTGAACACTACAAAACTCACTTATTGCAATAACTCTGGCATATTTTTTCCACATGTTGGCTGGCTTGTTTTTTGTCTGCTGCTTTTATTATTTATATTTCATGGTTGCTTTGGTATCTTTATATTGCGATGATCAGTTGTCGCGTTTTGTTGCTCTTGGAATTTCTCTTTCTGCCTCTTTCTTCTTCTTCTTTTTGACACTTTCTGGAGCTTGTCAGATGTTATCCCAATAACAGGTGCTGTCAGATCCCTCAGTCCAGAATGTGTCTTCCTGTCAGTCAATTTCAACACTCTGCAAGAGGATGCTCTCAAAAAGAGGGGAGCCATAAACCCAACAATGCTGTGCAAACTCCATTTTCCCAGATTGCTTTGGCTTTTCCAGCACCCAAACAGAATATTTTGAAGCAGGCCTTCCCTTTGCCCTTCTGATCTTGACAACACTCTGGATTAATCACAGGAACCAATCACACCAATCACAGGAACAAAGAACTCAGCCAACCCTGCTTGTCACTTCTAAGACTGGAACATTTCTTGTTAACAGCCAGAGTAATATATAATCTGTTGGGGGCAAAATGCTGTGACCAGCCTTTTATCATGCTTTTTTTTTCAGATAGTACACTCTCACTCAGCCCTTAGGCTAGCCTTGGGCCAAACCAAGTTAAATGGGCTAAGACAGAGAAACCTAGATGTCATTATTGCTTTATGCAAGCGTTCTGTGATATGCATGCTCGTTGCAGGTTTTGTATGTATGCGACCCCGAAATGTAAACCAATTTTACACTGGTAGATCTACTTTGACAATGGAAAGCAAGCAAGACAATCATCATTACAGTATTGATTGTGTGTGTACGTGTGTGTTGGGGGAAGAGCCATGTATAAATAAATATTACTTTTTCTCCCCACATATTTTGTCTTTACAGTGTGGTTTCACATTTCATTTAATGCTAAATGGTTCATTACACTGAGTAGCAACTTACTTCTCTTATTATGGTGTTATCGTTCACTTTGTCAAAATATGTCTACTTGATAAGAAATCTGACAGAAGTTGCTTATGACGGGATCACTAGCAACCATCAGTTTCTCCCTAGCAAATGAAACTGTAACCATGGAAACAGCCTTTTTTTGCCAGAATGAAAATGAGACAGCACTCTGCTGCAGCCATTAGTAGAATACACAAATGTCCCTCAAGGCAAACATCTAAAGCAAATGGACTGCAAAGTAAGGAGCACTAATTTCTATTTATTTAGGATTTGTAAACCTAGCAGAGCAAGATATTAACAAAGGAACAAACAAAGGAAGGTTAAAAAAATGTTTGTGTTTTCCTCTTCCCTTTACAAAACCATATATATATATATATATATATATATATATATATATATATATATACCTTGAATCTGATTTTTAAAAGCTTAAATTTAAAGAAGTATCTACATTCCATTGCTAACATTTAACTTTCGCATTTAAAAATATTTTGTACTGGACATGGGGATAATATCTATGTTGATGGAGGAGGCTACAGTTCAGATATTTGAAATGATCCTGTTGGTGAAATATAAAGGAAATATTCTAATTCTCTAAGTGTTCTGTTCATGCCAATAAGGAAAAAGTAGTCTGCAGAATAGACATTATCAGCAATCAGCTACATCAGATGTCAGAGGCCTTTTGAGTGTCAGATTCTGCTCGCTGTCTTCTTTACTTGCAACTGCACCCATCTTGCTAGCTACCAAACTACTTACTGATTGCATAGATTGTTCGAAGTGACACGGATTAAGGATTAGGTAGAGGGGTCTCAAATGACCTCTGATGCAGCTTTTTAAGGCAAATCTTGACTGCCTTTTCCTCTGCCAGTTAGTTTGCTGTTTTGAAAAGCACAAAGAGGGTCACTGATTAATTTCTAGTTCAGCAGATAAAACTAAATGTAAGATTTTTCCAGTGGGATCATTTCTTTGGATCATTAATTGTTTGGATAAAAAAAAATTGCAGAGAGCTTTGCTCTGGAACAGTATATAAATTTAATGAATCAGTGAATTCATAGAAGGAGATGTTTGGAATTGTCATCCTAGTCACTTCATATTTTATGTTCCTTTATGTAATGGAAATCTGCGTATTCCTAAGAATATTCCTGAACAACAGCACATCATAACAAGGCTCTGTGCTAGAGAGAGGAAGCCACACAAAACTTTAAAAACAAAAGCACAATTCTATATGAGCATGAAATCTGCTTCTCTCCCCCCCCCCCAATTTTGGATTCACACACTTCCTAAATTGTATTGTTTGGATAGCATGTCATTTATTTAGAATAGTTCCCTGGCTACACACAACAGCAGTTATTGGTGGGTGGGGGTAAAGAAGACTCACAAGGAATGCATTGTTTTGTTTAACTCTTGGCACACTGGAAAAAACTGAGAAAGAAGCAACTTAGGGTTTCCTGGCTATCCGCTGGAACCCAGACATGACTCTCTGCTTGTAACTTACTGCAGGGAACAATGATACCAGAAATATGGCAGCAGGGGATGGTAACAACATTTTCAAAAAGAAGGGGTTCCTTCAGCAGCTCATTTGCTTTTTCTTCTACTTGGTAGAACCATGGAATTCATGTGTAGTGTGGTGTAGTGGTTATGAGTGGTAGGCTCGTAATCTGGTGAACCGGGTTCACGGCCCCACTCCTTCACATGCAGCTGCTGGGTGACCTTGGGCTAGTGACACTTCTCTGAAGTCTCTCAGCCTCACTCACCTCACAGAGGGTTTGTTGTAGGGGAGGAAGGGAAAGGAGATTGTTAGCCGCTTTGAGACTCCTTTGGATAGTGATAAAGCGGGATATCGAATCCAAACTCTCCTCCTCCTCCTCCTCCTTCATTTCAGTATACTAATGCAATCATGTTATATGGGAGGAATATTCAAATGTTACGGCAGCAGTGTGGGAGCTGCTCAAGGAAAAGCAATTCCCGTACCCTGTGGCCATCCAAGATGTTGTAGAACTTCAACTCCTATCAACCTCAGTCATGGACAATGATCAGATCTCCATGTAGTCCAGCAACAGCTGGAAGGCCACAGGTTCCCTGTCACTAGTTAAGGGCCCTCTGCTTATTTATGTATAATGACTTACTTATTCACATTGCCGTTGTGGGTGCCATAGACAGCTACGTACCTTTGAAGTAAATCACACATGCATAAACATATCTGTACCCATCAGAGTATTATAACAGCCCTAATGTCAGGGACCGTGCTGAGGAGGGCTGGACTGAGGAGGAATGGTGGGAGCCACCTCCCCCTGCTCCTGAATCTTCCCAGGAGCAGGAGGACAGTATAGATTTGGAATAGTGGTTTGCAGAGGGACATAGTTCAGAAGGCTCCCTGCATTCTCACAGAGAGAAGCTGTTTGCACCTTCCATTTGTTCAGAATAGGTGGTAGCAGCCAATGAACTGCAGAAATGTTTAAGCAGGGGCAGTGTTCAACATAGGAGAGGCTGAGCCAAGCAAACAAGAACTGAACAGGAAGACCAAATGTTCTGTTGTGCATTGTGGATTTTTGAGATCTTTCATGGGCACCATAGGAGCTACTGATGGATATGCAATGGTTCCTGGGGGCACCATGTTTGTGACCTTTGAGCTTTGTGTTTTTACTCCACTAAGACAGTTGTCATCAACTTCCCACAAACAATGCATTCTTCATAATCAACAACAGCATCCTCATCAATCTTTCATTCAAATCAAAGTGTTCAGTAAAGCTGGCATAGAGACATTCTTAGGTTAGTTCTCCCTCTTCCATAGCCCCATTTTTTAAAACAAACACACACACACACACACACACACACACACACACACACAATAGATTCCACCTGGAGATTAAATGTGTGTTCTCTTATTTCTGCATTAATCAAAAAATGTAGAAATATCAATACATTCAATAACTGCACAAAATGAATTTATGCCTTACTCAGCAAAAAGTGACTTCTAAAAGTGCTGTCTTTTTAGAAGCAGTACTAAAAATAAATGAAAAGGGGGGGAAACAATGGGAGCATTCCACTGGAATATTCTCTGGCCGTTCCCCACTGAAGTTGAATAGGAGATGTGCAATGCCTTGGTTTGCACAGGAGAATGTTTGGCCGAATTGGGTGAATGTTCATTCAACAGGGTTTACCTTTATCAGTCTATCGCTAATATAAAAGCTACATCTAAATTTCCTACTTTGTCTAGTCACACAGCTGCATGAATAATACATGGACATACAAATATGTGCAGTATTTTAAAATGGGTGGCAAACGCTTCAGGCAAAATGGTGACCATTTTACGCTCAGGCAAATAAGAGCACAATTCAGCCAAAGGCAGGACACTGACTGCTTGAAATACCTCAGGACACCTCCTAGCTCACCAGGACAGAAGTTGCCATCAAATAAAACCGACAAAGAATCCAACTCTAAGGCCATTGTGACAGTATTTTTCAGTACCTTTCTAAGAAGAAGAAGAATCCCTCTTTGACCATTTATTATCCTTCATATCAAAGTTATTCTGTTTTTGATAACAAGGTGGAGGGGGGATACTATTTAGCTGTGTACTTGTCAGTAACAGGAATAGTATAAGAATTAAATAAGGCTGATTCAAAGAACTACCCAAGTCGTTCTTGAAAATCCAGCACTGGCCTTGACCAGCTGGCCCTTAGAAAATTTCATTTTTCACTGTGTTCCAAAAAGCTTACCCTTGATAGCAGCCACATCAGACCCACAAAAATCATCCAAACCACCCCCATCCTAAAAACAACATGCTCTTAATGTTTTTAAATGCTTCAAAGTGGTGTTGTTGTTTTTTTAATTGTACAGTTTTGCTACTTTGTTGTTTCCTACCCTGAGTTTCTTTGAAGAAGGGTGGGATAGAAATTTTAATGCTGTTGTTGAAGATGATGATCTCTAAGCAGTGCAGTCCAAAGGGCCAACATTTCACAATATTGTGTATGCATGGTGGGAAATCAATTCTTAATAAAGTATATACTCTAGGTGACTCCTCACCTTCAAGAAATCTGCACTGCATCAAAACCAAGTGTTGATTTGTAGGATTATCTACTAAATAATAGCTCCTTCCAGTAGATTACATCAGAGTAAATTTACCTGTGAAATAATTACTTTTATTCAAGGAAATAAGATTATTTCATCCTGTTCCACCCAACTTATTTTTTTAAGGGACGGTATTCACATTAGGTAGAAAAACAAGAGAAAATCTAATACTTAGCCTCACTGACAAAAATGCTTAGGTTTGCAAGGTTTGTGGTTTTTGTCTCATTATCAGCCTCAATATCTGTATCTGCTATATGCTTGCTTGAGTACTTACAGAATCATAGAAACACATAATGAGAGAAAATAAAAGCAACTTTTTAAAAAATGGTATACATAAAAGGGTCTGTGATTCCTATATTCAAAATGTGATTTGCATACAAGCTCTTCATTTGGTTGCATTTATTGGAGGAGAATAAGAGCCCTGTTATACACTGGCCTCCAATGTGTAAGCCAAACTATGGTTTACTGGGACTGCACTAATGTGCTACGTCCCACAGAAGAGGAAACAGCCTCTTTGTTCTTCCACAACCATTTAAGCACTGCACAGCTCAACACAGGTCTCTCCATTTTAAAAGTGATCTGTAACCACTGTGCAAACCTTGGTTACAGACTATTGTTAAGGAGAAGAGACCTTAAAGATGATCCTGAGTTCAGACAACACACTAAGCCAGTTCTTGGTTTGGCTGCCACACTGTGCTGGTGCTGAAAAGGACCATGGAGGAACAAAGTGGGTGCAAGCTCATCTCTGAAAGCCAACATGTTAGCACCAGTAAGCCATAGTTTGGCATACTATGATGGGCAAAGCAGACCATCCTGTGAGCTCTTCAAACTGGCACTGTTAGCATGTAGCATTGTAGCAAGAACATGTTTGGTGGCGGGAGCATCCTACAGCTGGGTCATCAAAACCAGACATCTCAGATGTAATTTTTTTTTATTGATTTTCTATACCACCCTTCATCCAATAATCACAGGGTGGTTTACAATATTAAAACACAAAAATATATAGCATAATAACAAACAAAAACAATATCCTCCACCCACCCATGGTTTAAAAGACCATAGATTGTTTGATTAGCCAAAGATTCCTGGAAAAAGAGGAATGTTTTTGCTTGGTATCTAAAGATCATTGCTGCTTAGTAGTGTCATTGATTTCAAGAAAAGTTAATTCCAGAGAAGTGTGTAGAATAAACATCAAGTCATATGCTTCCAAACCATTAAAAATGTTGTGCAGAAGCTCTTTATTTGTAGATGACCACACAAATGCATGAACATCAAAGGAAGTAAGGTCAAGCACCTTATGCTGGGGGTATGGCCAAGAAGAACACAATCCAGCTCCCTAATTCTAATGTGATGCCCCTTTCCTATGAATAATATGTTAAGGCCAACATATATTCTTATACTAACTACCACAAATTCATGTGTGTGTTATGTGTGTGTGTCTTTAAAAAATTGACCAAAATTCGTAGACTTTCAAACATCATAAACAGTGCTTTTTCTTTAAAAAATGTTTAGGAGTACCCTCATTTTCCTACTCATATTGAAATACTGCCCCTCAATGAGGCCAAACTTAGATTCACAAATTTTTTAGGGGTATGTGTACCTCTGTGTCCCCCCAGAAAAAAAGCACTGATCATAAACAAACAAAACTCTTCAGTCTGGCAATAGAAGATACTTAAGAGTGAAGAAAGAAACCATTTTTCTTTCTATGGAACAAAAGAAATAGAACTAAGCTGTTTCTATGCATTTTCATGGCTCCTTTTGGCAACCCAATGGAAGCCATGCTGCCTAATATTCTAGGATAATGTGCTTCATTATATCGGCTGATACAGAAGCTCAAAGAATGAAAGGATGAGTAAAGCTATGTCTGGAAACATGGATGGCTCTGTAGCCTTCAGCAATTTATTTAAGAGAATGAATGTTCTTTCAACACTCTAAGTCCACATGGTGAGTAAGTGCAGTGCCCTTGATAAATTGATCAAACAGTCGTACTGATCTAGGGTCTACCCCATTTGTCCTTTGAAACATTCCACTGCTTTTGTATTGAAACGAAGGTTAGCACTCCTAGCCTTTCAATCATTGTGAATCCTGAAGCAAGTGGTTCTGTTGAGCATTCACTTTTACTTTGTCCCAGTAAGAACTGCAAGTCCTGCTCTAAATTAAGGTAGAGGCAGCCCCCCATGCATTCATTCCAGTTGATGAATAGCGCTTGCCATGCTAAAAAAACAATTATGAACTCCCAGCATGTGAACAGGACTTTGCAAATGCTATGACACAAGTAGAGGCTGCGCTGCTATTTTGCCTGACATCTGTGGTACTGGATCTTTTTGATTGACTGTTCAAGAATTTCTTGATAGTGTATATGTTGTCTGTTCAAATTCTCTCTACAGATGTTCTACTGGGCATGCCTGGGCTGGGAGTACCACCACACTGCCATTCCTCCCAAATGCATTCAATTAACCCCATTTTACCCCATATAAACTAGGATTGTGTGCAGCCCTCCCCGATGCACACCAGGGTCCCAATTTGTGGTTCACAGATCAGGCCAATCTGCCCTGTGATTCCTTGTAGACTATCCACTAAATGTTTTTAAAACCCTATTTGAACATAAAGTTAAGCCAGTAAGCAGCAGAATCCAATCATGTGGGGGGCTGCAGTTTGGCAAGAGTGTTCCCTCCATGCAAGGGAAGCAAACCACTTGCAAGCAAGCAGTGGCCTGCCCCAAGCTGGCAGGGGTCACACATGCCGCAGCTGGCAAACTTTGACCTCCGCCCTTAAAACATGGAAATAAATCGGGTTTGATGTGTTTCACTATTCACAAATCCCCAGTTTTGCTCCCAAGGTTGTTGCTGTGCAGTAAGCCCTAATTTTAATGGCATTCCTCTGGTCCTCTAAGGATGCTTACTTAAAGTAGTTCAGGGGTCCTAGATCTTAATTTAAAGTACCTTTTCTGGGACCAGGGATGAAGATGAAGGTAGATTTTATTGGCATTCTAATGAGAGATTATCTAATTCACACTTCCCAAACCAATACCTGAACCAAACCAAATAAGTATTGTTTTCTTCTAAATCTACACTTATCTGAATTTTGCAGTCTCTAGCTAAACAGTATGTATAAAATGTATATGACAGGTGTGGGTGGGTGTCAGTGAAAATTACACACAAAATGCACTATATTAGGGGAATGTGTTGCAAAATGTATATATTAATCATAGGCAAATACAAATATTGCTTATTGGGAGAAATTCTTATGAAAATGCTGGTGAATTTTTATGAGGATTAAAACAACAACAACAACAGCTAACTTGCTGCAGAAACATGGAGAACTGAATTGAAGAGTGGAAAAATGAGAACTTAGAGAACCAAAATTGACAGATTCTTCCATTTCTACCTGGGACCACATTACGCCATTAAAATGTGTACATTAAAGTGGGAATCCAATTAAAGTCTCATAACTGTTCAAGTGTCAATGCTTCATAGAACCTGTTTTGAACCTATTTGATATTCCATTCACCATTTTCATCCCTGTCAATGTATCTGTAGGGATCTGATCGTGATAACTCTCCCCCCCTTCCTTTTGCAGTTCAGATCAAGTCGAGCTTTACTACACACAGTTGTTGAATAGCTTTTCTCCATAAGAAAAGTCAAAGGCCAGCCCAGCACAGCAGGTTATCTCATATCTGTCAAGAGGAAAGGTTGGGTTGTGCTGCTCGCAACACTTTATGAATTTTGTTCCCTCCTCTTTTCAGAGCTCTCATATAAAAACTGTATCCTGTACAGCAGAAACTACTGAGGTCCATTTAATGAATTGATGTGATTGCAAGTTTTGTTAGGGGCTATAACTCACGTGTATTCATTTTATGTAAATTGTTTAGATGGTGTGTGTGTGTATGCTAAATAAATGGATTACATTTATTTATTCATTATTTGTTTATTTAAGAAAATTTTATTTCCACCTTTTCAACCAGCTGAATACAAGACAGCTTACAGCAATCAGCCTCATATTAACATAACACCATCATATTTTAAACAACATATCAAGACACACAACCGATAAAAGGGAAGCGTTAAAATAATGGTCAGCCATTTTCCCCTCCCTGAGCATCCATGTTTTTACAAAATGCCCAGAAGAGTACAGTGGTACCTCGGGCTAAGAACTTAATTCATTCTGGAGGTCCATTCTTAACCTGAAACTGTTCTTAACCTGAGGTACCACTTTAGCTAATGAGGCCTCCCACTGCCACCGTGCCGCTGCCATGCAATTTCTGTTCTCATCCTGAAGCAAAGTTCTTAACCCGAGGCACTATTTCTGGGTTAGCGGAGTCTGTAAACTGAAGCGTCTATAACCTGAAGTGTTTGTAACCTCAGGTACCACTGTACTCACCTGGCAGAGCATTCTGCAGGGTGGAGGCTACTGCTCCTAAGTAGTTGCCCATCACATCTCAGATGACCAAGGGACCTGGAGCAAGGCCTCAGAAACTAAACACAGTGTGTAGGGAGGAATACAATAATGTGGTCCTTAAGGGTAGAACACCTGTTTTGCATCCTGAAGGGTCCAGGATCAACCTCCAACATCTCTAGCTAAAATATAATTGGGTAGTAAAGGTGAGAAAGACCTCTAAGGCTTAGATACACATACAAAAGGCTTAGAGATGCTGAAGATTGCACTATATGACATCAATCTGCATGAACAGTAAAAAAGGCATTGTATTTGGGAAAATTGTTTTCCAAAAATGTGCATATTTGCATATGAAAATATGTTGTTGGCCTTCATCTGTCTGGGGAGACAATGGAGTGTGCCCTTCAGGTGTGAAGTCATACCACTGTGTTAGCAGACCAAAATAGGCATAAAAAGAGAAGATCGCACTGCTGATGCTGATGCATTTTCATAAGACCTTTTTTAAAAAAAATCACATACCAATGTGGAAATGTGTAGAACTGAATTTAATATTTGAAAAAAATGAGAAACTGAGAGAAACTGCAATGGACAGATTGGCCCATTCCTAGTTAAGACTAAATTTTGCTTAAAGGCCCCCTCATTCTTTTTCCTGGGTTTTTGCCCCTCAGATGAAACTCTATTTCTCCCCTTCAGATACCCTTCCTCACATCCCTAGTTTGAATGAATGAATGAATGAATGAATGAATGAATACTCCTGTAGAATCCAAGGGAAACAAGACCCAAAAGAAATGTATTTCTGATACGGTGCCTTTTCTTCACTGATTAATTATTCCTTTAAAAGAAACAAACAAACACAACATCAAGAATCTTGATGTGCTTGCTGCAATTACAGTTTTAATGTTTTGTAAAATAACACTGAGATTTTAAAACTACTTCCTCATATCATTAATAACCTGCCAGGGTGCAGTTTGTCTCAAAATGAGTAACTGTGGTGTTAAATTACATTACTTTTCTGTAAGAATTCTAAAAATACCATGCAGCTGAACCACATTCTCAGTCTTTTGAGGCTCTCCCCACATCCCTATTCAGCCAGAAAAATGGCACGAGACTATAATCAAAAGAAGTTTAGAAGACTTTATCAGCTCTTCTTCGTTTGACATTTTTATAAAATCTGTTGTCAAGATTTATCAGAAAATTCTTGGGAGAATTCCTATTTTCCCTTTGGGACCATGACAGAAGTCAATAGTTTATAGAGATGTGGATGTGAGCAAATGTATTTTCTGTCAAGTTTTAATTTAGCACCAACAGACCTTTTGTCAGCATTTATGCTTATTTCAGTTCGTTGGTATGTCTCTTTGTCTAACATCAAGGGGCTGTTGTGTTTGAAAACCGAAACATTAATACACAGAAGATTCCGTATACATATAAGATACTTCTGGGTTAGCATTTGAGGCGGTTTTCTTACATAATACGATGTAGAGGCAGTGCTTTGTCTCAAAAGCCTTTCAGTTTGCCTTTTCCGTAAATTGTTTATTTTGCAACAGCTAGTTCACATACATCATGACATCTCCCAATTATTTCCATCAGCAGAAAGGCTAAATATAGGCTGCAAAGAAGAAAGCAACAGTTTCCTTCATTAATATGATTACACAAAAGAGCAAACATGAAGCTTAGCTCATTGTGCCCTATATCTGGTATAAATGATGACATTCCTAATTAAACTAAAATCCCAACAGTACAAATCTGAGCTTAGCAAGAGTGTTTATACAGTACTTTGAAATTGCTGTTAGCCTTCTTGTAACAGACAGGAAAAACAAAGAGCACAGAGGATGTGGGTATGACATTTTCTGAAAAGGTGCTGCTTTTCATGCCCAGGCAATTTTGTCACATTTGCAGACAAGATGAGCTTTGGAGTTGATCTTATTCTCTTACAGCTTGTAATATACTGCAGGAATGGACAAATTCCCTTTGCATTCTGTCTAGGAAATAACTGGCAGGCAATGCTTTGTTGTAAACAATTTGACTTCAGTGCTGCTGGAAACTTTTAAAAATGTAAAATAAGCAGAGGATAAGTGCAAAAGATCAGGGTTGTTGTCCTCCCCCCCCCTCAAAAAAAGACCAGTAAAGAATATGATGGATTAGTCCAGATGCATGCTGTTTGTAGTTATATAAGACTATTAAAGACTCTGCTTCTTCAAGCTTTTATAATGCCATGTCCTACTTTATATAACTCCATCTATTGTGAGCAAAGAGGACAAATAACAGAATACTTCATATTTCACTTTGTCAGCAAATTTGATGGTGGGGGGAGGAAGTACACAGACTTAACACAATAGACACCATACTTTCCATATATAGAATTGACTTAATTTATTTTTAAAAAATCAAAGATGCCTAAGAGGAACAGAAGGTTGAGAAGATTCCCCCTCCTCCCACCCCCTACAATGAGCAGATGTGCTTGTTACTGGTGATGGACAAGCTTATACTTTTACATCAATTAATATCAACAGCAAGCACATCAATATGGAAGCTTGTCCTGACGCCTTGATTTTTTCTCCCATCTGACAGGTAATAGTAGGGCTGGGAAAATGTCACAACAATTTAGTCATGCCTCAGCAGCTTTAACTAGTTCAGTGACAATGGGAATGCATCATGCTAAGATTTCTTATGATTCATAATGGTGCTGCATTAGTTCGCTATTGCGGGGAATTTAAACTAGTCTTTGTCAATTAAGGGTTTAAGGTCAAATCCTCTTTATGGTGTGTGTGTGTGTGTGTGTGTGTGTGTGTGTGTGTGTGTCCCCCATTTTGTGCATTAAGCAAAAGTGACTTAAAATATTTATGAATAGCACTAAAATGTAGAAACTTTCTTTAGGAGCTTGTCTTTTCCTATTGAGTCATAACTGAAACCAACTGTGTTTGACAGAGAGAGGCTATTTCATCACATGGTTGAGCTGATCCCTCCCCATTTCGAAATGTCTCAGCTACACCCTGCTAGGCAGACTGAGAAAAGCAAGCAGGCAATCGGTGCAGACCACAACACACATTTTAGAGGAACGTGAAAACGCACCTCAAGCCTTTTGAAAAATGAGTATGGGTGTGATGCTAACATTTGAAAGCAAGATGCCAGGTGACATGCCATAAATTTAAAAAGGGGGATTTAGAAGCATGTCAGAAGGAGCAGCGCAGACAGCAGAAACACTGGTGTGTGGGTGTGGGTGCGCGTGCATGTGTGCACATGCGTTTGCGCTTTTCCATACATCAGGCATGATGAACTTCTCACCTGCTGGCCAAATTATTTGGCCTGCAAAGCCACCCCAGCCACCACCCTTTCCCCCAGCCACCACCCTCCACGCTTGTATTTATATTTTATTTATATTGTTTTATTTATTACATTTATATCCCACCAAGGAGCCGAAAGAGGCATGTGCAGTTCTCCTTCTCCCTGTTTTATCCTTACAGCAATCCTGTGAGGTAGGTTAAGCTGAGAGAGAGTGATTGGCCCATGGTCACCCAGTGGCTGAGGGTGGATTTGAACTCTGGTCCACTAGGCCCTACTCCAACACTCTAACCACTACACCACACTGGCTCCATATGATGTCAAGTCATATAAAGGAACAACTGGTCAAGGGAGAGTCCCTGGGAAGGGCGGCAGGATCACCTAAGAGCTCTGGAGGTCAGCAGCATTTTCTCTTCCAGTCAGATCTGATATTAGTTGATGCCAGAGATCCACATATTCATAATATTTCCTACAGAAGGCTCCTCTCTGCCCTCTTAATAAGAAGTGCATATTGAACCAATAATGATTGGGGACGGCCTGACAGCTTTCTCTTCTGCCGTAACCCGCTACATAAACACAACCTGGATACTTTATATCAATTTTCCCAATAAGTTAATTGTTCTGATGAATTTAAAAATGCTCTAACACATTAGCTAGGTCACGACAACCCTTTATTAACAGTGGAAAGAATTGCTCCTGTGTCAATATGGAGAAGAATCTATACTACATTTGATGAGTCTCACGAGAGGTTTTTTCCCCCCTCCATTGAAAGCCTTATCCTGTGTGGTGTAAAATTCAACAAGGGGTGTGTGAGTGGTGGAGCGACACTTTCCCAGTTGCAACCACAGAATGCTCATGGAGAGGGGGATGAGGTGAGCCCCGCTGACCCAGAGCTTGCCCCATCCCATCTTCATCCTGGCAGGCGAAAGGCTTGAAACAGCTTCATTTGTTAGCTCCACAAGATCTCATGTTTTTCTTGTGATGAGATGGAATGTGCTAGATATTGTTTACTTGGCTTTAGCATGCATTATTATTTGAGCTTGTGGTTTTATTTTAAACTGTCTATTTTCACTTGTCAGTTACCCAAATAATGTATGTTATAGGGCAACACGAAAAATATGATAAATAATAAAAGATCTGGCAGCAAACAGAGCTGCTTCTTTCCTCTTGGAGCTGATGAGGTCCTGGCAAAGCGTATGCAGAATCAGGCCTTGCCCTGTGTGCTTCCTTTCTCCACTTCCTTCACTGGATCTTGGTCCTCCTCCTGACTTCCTTTTTGAACCAATACTCAACTTCTAAATCTCTGGATTCTTATCCAGCATAGGATTCAACAAAGAATAACCTTGGGTGCTGCTCTGCTGATGCATCACTGAAAGATTTCATACAATTGCCAACATGTTGGAATAAATATACATTAAATTGTTTCATCTTGTTCTTCGCATATACACGATGCAGACATAGGATGTGCGTGCAGTTGAAATAGCATGTTTTGCATGTTCAGTACAAGGTGCTGAACAGATCTTTGCCATTACTGCTGTCAGTTATCAGAAGATGTTTGTTTTCCCCATAGTGGAAACCCATGAATTCACAGCACACATCTTTCCCATAGGACCGGAATGGAAACTCAAGCATTTGAAGTACACATTCTAATTTTCCATGGCCCCAACTGTTCTAAATAATCCCTGTTCTAAACAACAGTCGAACTTCAGAAAGTGTTTCTGTGCTTTTTGGGTTTTAAAGGGTTACCCATGCTTCTGCATTTGGTTGGAATAAAAATGGAACTAAATAAATAAAACAAATCTTAAAGCCAATCTGTAAGGCATTGAGCAGTTGTAGCGGTTGGGGGGGGGTAAGCTTTGCGCTATTTATGCCAATATTATGTTTCACTGACTGCCTGGCATTGTGCTACAGGTACAGTAGTTTTCACTTCCAGAAACTGGGAATACTTCCAGAGGAATGCATCTGGATAACATTTGCCTGTTACCTTCCCCAGAAAAGAATTAGTCACCAAGGGCCCTATTCATAAAAAGTAATTGAGGCCATTTCCACATGAATATTGCATCTTTTAAAGGAAAAAGTGTGGTGTGTGCTTTTCTTTCTCTCTTTTCACATAAAGAATACTTTTCTGGGCTTAATGGGACCCTTTCCCTATACTTGTCGTAAGTAGGCACTACACTATTAGAAACTAGAGAAAGGGGGGCAACTTATTGGAGGGCTCATTTATATTTAAATTATACTTAGCTCTGAATTGTACACATCATCAGGGTTTCAAAATAGACAGTGTTTATGATGCTTCCCTACCAAGTACAGATATTTTACAGAATTGCAGAATGAACCAGTTTGGTTAAAAAAAATAAAATGCACTGGACTGAATTTTAAAAGCATGTCTTTTCCTCTTAATTCCTTGGAGCTGACCAGTATAATAAGACTTTCAAATCTGTATTATTTTGCTTCAGAAAACCTTAATTCCCAATATCAGTGGGTTAAGCTTCACAATGTAATACAGTTTTAATCTGTCCATAAGGTTGATAAATGGACTTGAATGGATTCCCGTTATTACCATTTGGATTTGGGTAGAATTTTTACTTGCCACTTAGCACACATAAGATTTATGGCAGAGTCGGTTTATGGTTTTCTTTTGACCGAACGCTTATTTTACTGCCTTGTAATACATGCTAGACCTTGCTTACTGTTCAATTAGCACTGGGACACAGGGTCTTAACATATAATGTAAGTTCATCATTACATTTCACACGAGATGCAACAGATAACAAAAATATTTTGTTTAGCTTCAGGGAGAAGGAATAATTTTATTGGAGTCATTTAATGTTACAGCTGCAGCTGCAGAACACTGCTTACATATGCATAGCTTGTTTAGGGTTCCCATACGTCTGGAATTTCCCGGACATATCCGGAATACTGCAGTCGCAAGCAATGTCTGGCCAGAAATTGGCAGCTGATGTTGGCAGTGTTGTCTTTGCTGATTTCCCTCAGGAATAGCTAAAAAACACCCAATTTCTTCGCAATTTTGCAAAAAATGCTCAAGAACTCTTCCGTATGGTTTTTCACGTTTTGAAATATGGCAACTCTAAGCTTGATGGATCTAAATCTCTTCATTGTTTTAGCAAGGAAATATCCAAAGAAGTTCAAATGCATTTTTTTTAAAAAAAAATTCTAGATCGTATCGCTAGTTTGGAAAATGGAAGGATTGGTTAAATCAAACTACAACAATGGGGGATGGGAAGCAGGGCCATTCTAAGGGCTGTGTTGAGAAAGTAACTCTATCAGGCTCCCGGCTCCCTAAACTGCCATCTTAGCTATAGCTATTCCATCAGGCTGCAATAGAATCATAAAATCAAGGAGTTGGGAGGGACCGGTTCCTCATCCAATCTGAAACCATACCAGACCCTGCTTAGATTTGCAAATCTGCTAGATGTTTTATTGCTACGGGGCTGCTCTTTCAGCTCTGCTGAAATACCAGCACTGTTTGGCTCCACTTCACCCTTAACTTTAATTCCAGCTTGTAAGTCAAAGAACTACTGTGTAACTATGTAAGAAATAGTGCCTGAATTTGCTTTCTTTCCTTTCCAGTTGTATCATGGCATCTCGTGTGTCTGGTTGATTTGCATCAACCGTACCTGCAGAAAATGGATCTGGACCCATTTAAATCTGGTTCAGGCCTGGTTTGGAACTTTAATGGCCTTGGTCACCCAAAGCAGAAAATAGGATCCGGCCATCAGTGGCAAAAACTCAGGACTCTCTTAATTCTAAACACACTTACCAGGGAGTAAGTCGCATTGGCACAGTGGGGTTTACTTCTGAGTTAATATAATTAGGATTGTGCTGTTAATGCTTGAAATAATACTTCTAATGCCTGAAGGAAGCCTTTTGGGAATATAATTGCTACGCACCAAAAGTTTGAAAGAGATGAATAAATTATGAACTGTCCTAATATTTTAATACATCATCGTAAACACTGTAATTAATATACTTCACTGTATGGAATGTTAGAACTATGCTTTGCCTAGAGTGAACATTACTCTCTTTACTAGCAGAGGTCTGCAGAATGTTAAGCCGTTGATGACTGAGAACTTAAAGCGAAAGCTGACTATTTGCAGAAAAATCCTTGGCCCTCTGCTCTGAATTTGCCTTTTTGAGAGCATGGAATCTTCATGCTGGAGGGCATATTTAGTGATCATTTTCTAACATTATAGAGACACCAGAAAACCAGAAATAAATGGACCATTCTTGGGGCAATTAGATTAGCTCGAGCTCTTTCCACATGCAATTGGAGATGATCTAATTGGCCTGTGGCAGTAAGTAAGTTATACAGAGTGTTTGAACATAATGCATGTATGTTTACAACAATAAGTACATTAGATGTAGTTTTGTTTCTTCGTCTTCCTTTTAGCATACTTTCTTTTTAATGGGAAGTTTACATAGGATTTCCCATGGCAAAATGAAATACTAATGTCCCATTTACTATTAATCCACTATATTTGTTCTACCTGAAACATCAGTACTTTGTGGGCCTCTCTCTTTTCATAGGGTAGTGGAGCTTTCCTTCGCCTTTATAGAGCACATTTGTTCAATTCCTCCACTAGCTTGAAGAAGCATCAACCAGTTCCTTGAGTTCTGCCTTTCTTGCTGGTGATAAATTAATGCTTTTGCTGACTCTTTTTGAGTACTTTAGAATAACTGAGAATAAAGAAGTATAATTCCTATAGCCCTCCAAATGTTGTTGGGTTCCAGCTCTCATAAACTTGTATCTAAAATTGAGATTTGTTTATTTTTTTGCCTTGGCATGCATCACTTTACACTTGTTTGCACTGAATTGCATTTGCCATTATACTGCCCAGTCCCGTAGTTTGCAAAGGTCTTTCTGGAGCTTTTCACAACACTCAACAATTTAGTATCATTAGTCAGCATGGTCAACTCATTGCTCACCCCTAACTTGAGTTCATTGATGAACAAGTTAAAAAAACACAGGTCCCAATACCAATCCTCAGGGGTCTCTGCTTTGACCATTTCTCCATCCAGATAAGCTCCATGACAGATAAGCTTACCCAGGAGTCTTTGGTGTGGAACCTTGTTGAAAGCTTTTTGAAAGACCAAGTACAATATCCATCAGATCACTTTTGTCTATATGCCTGTTGACACAAAGAACTCTAATAGGTTCTTGAGAAAGGACTTGCAGAAACAATGCTGGCTCTTCGTCAGCAAGGCTTGCCTTCTATATGCTTGGTCATTTTACCTTTAACAATACTTTCCTACAGTTTTCCTGGGACAAACATTAAGCTAACTGGCTAAGTTCCAGGATTCCCCCAAGGTGAACCATTTGCCTTTACTTATGTGTGAATAACGGTCAAGGACTATCACACTAAGCCTAAACTAGTTGGTCAAGTATTCCCAGGCATTTGAAGAAACCTTTATACTTTTTTCAAAGTAATCATTATATTTAAGTATGCTTTATTTAAGTCAACCAGCAAATATCCTCAATTTCCTATATCCTAACACTTTTTTTCACACCTTTGAAAGCTTCATAGAAATATATGAAAATGGGTTATATTAACTTCATTCCCCGCCTCCTTAAAATAATTCCATTAATTCAGTTAAAGAAGAGGGGCAATGCCCTATCATCCTAATGACAGAGATCACTGTGCTCATCTTTGGCAACATAAGAAGTGTTATGCCTGTCTGACCTGAAGGAAATTGCTTACTCATTGTAAATAATTATATATCCAGCACCAGCTTCCAGAGACTGTGTGTTACTAGCACTCCCCTACTGGTATACTTTCAGTGTGAGTGAAGCTTTATCTGGGCAGATTAAACTGCAGCCTGAAGTGCCATCATGTTTCCAACAGAAAATGAACCAATTTCACAGTATGAAGGTAGCAAAGTGTTTCGAGGAAACAAGCAATACTACCACCATTACTTTGTGGGATTCCAGTAAATGGGAGCGTTCTGAATCGCCATCACATCTGCATTGCTTTTGCATTACTACATCTAAGCAGTTAAAAAACAACAACATTCAGCTGCACTTGTGTGATACCAAGGAGTCCAAAGCTTTGCCATTTCACCTCTTGCATATTTATATGCAATCTGCCATAACTGAGCATGTGTATATTTTGGGCCATTGCTGATTTTGCACATGACGGAAAATTGAGAGAGCTCAAGACCAAACAACAGGAGGAAGCAGGAGTTGCAGAAATTGCTGGCACCATGGGTTTTGCTTGCTTGTTTGTTTGTTTTTAAGAAAACACTTTCACGTCCACATACTGGATTCTTAGCCATATTATCAAATCCCCCCTGGTGCCTTGAGTACCTCAGTGCTCTTCATAAAGAAAGTCACTCTAAGGCATGGGTGGCCAATTTTGCCAAGATGCTTTGGGCTACAACTGCCATCAGCCTCAGCCAGCATGGCCAATAGTCAGCGATGACAGGAGTTGTGATCCACAGCATCTAGACAGTACTACCTTGACCACCCCTACTCTAAGGTTTGCCACATTGTTTTCCCATCCCACTCAGCGCCTCACTTAAAATTTTGCTGGTGTGGTGTCTAAATGTCATGCTATTGGGGGTATTTAGAGCACATTGACGGGAACTTATTTTTCAGGGCTGCGGGAATGCACAGGAGAAAGCCTAAATCTGTCTTAGGAAGAGAAGGCTGCAATCCATAGCACAGGGCAGGTGTCGGCAGCTTCTGTGCTGTACAGCTAAATGGTTTCCCCAGTGGCATGTCTTGCCCTTAGGTACCGCTTCTTGAAATTGTAGAATATGGATGTCCTCCTCCTCCAAGTTTAACCTATTCCTAGGGCATCTCTGATTGGTTCAAAATTGGGAAAGGAGTACGGCAAGGCTGTATATTGTCTCCCTGCTTATTTAACTTATATGCAGAATTCATCATGCGAAAGGCTGGGCTGGATGAATCCCAAGCCGGAATTAAGATCGCCGGAAGAAATATCAACAACCTCAGATATGCAGATGACACAACCTTGATGGCAGAAAGTGAGGAGGAATTAAAGAACCTTTTAATGAGGGTGAAAGAGGAGAGTGCAAAATATGGTCTGAAGTTCAACATAAAAAACCCTAAGATCATGGCCACTGGTCCCATCACCTCCTGGCAAATAGAAGGGGAAGAAATGGAGGCAGTGAGAGATTTTACTTTCTTGGGCTCCATGATCACTGCAGATGGTGACAGCAGTCACGAAATTAAAAGACACCTGCTCCTTGGGAGAAAGGTGATGGCAAACCTAGACAGCATCTTAAAAAGCAGAGACATCACCTTGCCAACAAAGGTCCGTATAGTTAAAGCCATGGTTTTCCCAGTAGTGATGTATGGAAGTGAGAGCTGGACCATAAAGAAGGCTGATCACCGAAGAATTGATGCTTTTGAATTATGGTGCTGGAGGAGACTCTTGAGAGTCCCATGGACTGCAAGAAGATCAAACGTATCCATCCTTAAGGAAATCAGCCCTGAGTGCTCACTGGAAGGACAGATCGTGAAGCTGAGGCTCCAATACTTTGGCCACCTCATGAGAAGAGAAGAGTCCCTGGAAAAGACCCTGATGTTGGGAAAGATTGAGGGCACAAGAAGAAGGGGACGACAGAGGACGAGATGGTTGGACAGTGTTCTTGAAGCTACAAACATGAGTCTGACCAAACTGCGGGAGGCAGTGGAAGACAGGAGTGCCTGACGTGCTCTGGTCCATTGGGTCACGAAGAGTCGGACATGACTAAACGACTAAACAATGACAACAAAGGGCATCTCTGAGTGGAATGTGACATAGGGGAAAATAGTAATATGTGATTGTATGCACATTCAGTCCCATCATCTAATAATTTTGTGTACATCCACTTCCACTGGTGACTGTATAATTACTGACTTGCCTACAAAGATAACATAAAGTAAGTTTATCACTTTTCTCGTCAGCCTTAGGAAATATATGACCTTCCTTATGTACTCTTTCACAGCAAAACTGAATAGAAGCAATCACTTCTTGAATAACTGCTTGTCGTTTATAAAACTGGTTTCATCCGTCTGGCTCAAAAAAGGATTTTACCTGCTGAATTTGGCCTACCAATTTCAAAACCTGTATAGAACAAAACATTGTTAGTAGTGTACACTACAAGTGTTCAGGGATGGAAATATGATAGCTTTGAAAAAATAGGGGGTGTTTTATCTGACTAAGAATACAGCCATTGGAATGCATGGGCTTAAGTTACTCAAGTCCATTGATTTCAATGGGTCTGTTCTGAGTCTGAATTAGACCCCATCTGCAGCATACATTTAAAGTAGCAGCATACTGCTTTAAATAGTCATGGCTCGCCTTCAAGAATCTTGAAAAGTGTAGTTTGTTTAGGATTCACAGAACTGCTAAGAGATCCCTGTTCCCCTCACAGTTATAATTCATTTTCATACTTTCAGTGCTTCACACTGAATTTTCCCTAACCACACATCTGTGTGCATGCACACACATTTTCCTCTGTAAACAGCCATGTTCCCTATCACCCAAAAATTTAGATAAGCTCCAAGAATATCTAACAATTGGGGACAAAACAAAAAACAAATGTATATTTCACAGCTGCTACCTACTAACATGTTGACAGTCCCTGGCAGATGTGGCTGAATTATATTTAATGTAGATGCAGAGCAGCTGTATTTCATTTAAATTTAATTTACAATGGAGTGGAATCATAGATTATCAAATAACATATTCCAACTAAATCCAAGCCATACGGGACATAATGGTTAAGTCAACCTGTGGGATGCAGTATTATTCATTGCTAGCAAGCAGAGTATAGAGGCACTTACTAGAGAACCTCCAGAGGTTGACAGGAGCACTTATGCTTGGAGGAGACCAGAATTTTGCACCACTCATGGTAAAGCTGATGTCCTATAAAATGCTGAAATTATATGCCTGAGAAATAAACCCCCTCCAAGTGATCAGGAGCAACTGAATCTGAGGGTAGCAGGCAGGAGCCCAGTGAACCTAATTCAAACGAAGGAATCTGCTTTATAATGAGATCATTTGATCCATCCACCCCAGCATTATCTACAGGACAGACAGTGGCTCTGCAAGGTTTCAAGCTAGGGGACTTTTCCAACCCAACCTGGAGATGCTGGGGTTTGAACCTGGGACATGCTGCATGCAAAACAGATGTTCTGTCACCAAGCTAATGCCCTTCCCTCTACACCACAGGGTGCAGAGAACTGGAGCCAGTACTCTCACAGAGGCCTTTCCCTGGGCCTGCAGTACTGAGTGCCTTCCTCTCACCAGTCCAACAGTGCATGAGAAGTGACCATCTCCACGCCAGAATGTTGGACCTTTCAGAGACTCTAGTTCTCAAAAAGTGGGTAGAGAAAGGAAGAAGCAGGAGCAGAAGCAGGAAGCAGGAGCCTGAAAGCAATGACTTCACTTCCAAACCCTTGTTGGAGAAAGTTTCTCACTAGGATTTCTCCTTGCTTGATGGTGCAACAACCATCCAACATTGCTGCCTTACCCTGTGGGTTCCTGCATTCGACAAGAACAAGATATCAGTTTAGTAGAATGGAGAGCGAAATATTGAAAAGCCACCCACTCACATCACCCTGACAGAGCCTAGGATATGATGTAACTCGTGGCCCAATCCCACATCAATATATAGAGTATAAAAGCTGATGTTGGCCCCACTAGAATCTGGAAAGCGTGACACACTCTCCCTGGCCAAATGATCTTACACATGCGACTTATCCTCTGTCTCAAGGCTGCTACTTGATGCCATAAGTATTACAGCTGGGATGGAGATTTCAGACATGCTCTTCAGAATTCCGGTCAGTACTGCCGGGCCACCTCTCCTGTATACACATCAGACTTGTCATAATTAAGACAGCGGGCCAAGGAGCTTGGCCATGCACGCTCCAGTCGCCACCTACTTCATTCCTAGCTGGTCATCAGCATGGACAGGTGAGCAGCTAGGTGATCACAATAGTAATGGGGGCAGTGAGGCTGGGAAAGGCTGGCCCAGTCAGATGTAGCATTGCCCCAGTATGAGATGTATGATTTTGAAGTGCAAAACAGTACAAGGAAAGACTACAAATATTGACTCTAATTCTGAACCACATATAGTGAAAGGTAAAAAAGATGCAGGCATTAGACATGTGCCAATTTATTTTAAAAACAACAGCAACAGCAGGTAGACTACACAGCTTTTAAAAAAGAAAAAGTCCTAAGTATTTTTTGTTTGTAAAACCAGGAATGTTTCTGAATTGATAGTGAAGCCAAATGATATTTTTTTTAATCTTAAGCTCCTCAAACTCCAGAGGGGGACTACTACAGAGTAATATAATATAGTTTTACTTCTTAGAACCGATAGTATGATAGGATATAACATCATATGAAATAAATCAGCTGAACTACAGTTCTTCTCTAGATTTAACAGTGATCTATAATTAAGTGGCTGGTTGTTAGTTTGGGGTCTCTTCCCAAAATGAACTTCCTTGATGTGTCTGCAGTGTTTTCACAATCTGTCTGTACACAATGGACCTCACCAATCTGCAACTCAACTTCAAAATGTTGAAAGGAATGCAATGACTTCATTACTTCTATGTATGATTTCTAATAGCTGCGCATATCATTGTCTTTTTTTTTTTATTAAATATTTATTGGTATTTTCAAAAAACACACAACAAACAAAAACAAAAAAATAAACAAAATAAAAACAACACAAAAAAGCATATTCGAAACTAAACAAAAAAATAGAAAAAACACATACAGTTTCTGATACTTATTTTCCTCAACCTTGTTTCTCAGACCTCCTCACACCTCCCCTTCTTGTATTCCAATTTAAATTGTCAATTCAGCAAGTCCTTAACTTATTTCTTCACCTTAACTTAAACATTTATTCTAACATACTGTTATTTTACCTTACTTCTTTTTTCCATTTCCTCCATTTATTTTTAACAGCCTTATTTTCACTTAATTTAAAAAAAGAAAAAAAAAAACCAATTTCACCTTATTAAAATTACACATCAATACTTATACCTCATTAATTTATTCTTAAACCTTTTTCCTAAGGTCGACCAAAATTTCCCTTCCACGGTTTACCCAATTTCCTTACCACTAACAAAATATAAAACAAACAAAGCAATGCAAATTATCCTTATGTACCCTTTGGATTCCCAACCTCCACCCACCCTTCTCCCGGTTCCAGTCCCCAACCAATATCCATCAGTCTTTATATTATTTATTTAGCCTGGAGATCTCAGGTCCGAGGCCCTTATGTCTCTCTCAGTTCCTTTCTGCCGGTCTCTTTGATAGGCCTTGATGTTAAGCCCCAGGTCTCGGAGGGGCTCCGGCCCAACAGAATCGGTGTTGCTTCTAGCCAGTCCTCCATACTTAAAAGCAAAAGCAAAGCCTATGGGGTATTCCAACTCTTGTTTCAAATTTCTTTCAAATCCAAATGTCCCCACAGCTCCAGCTTCCACCTTCAACAAATTTATAATCCTCAGGTCTTCAGATCTCCTCAAAAGAGGATCTCTCCATTTTCCAAATTCCCAATCAAACCAGGCTTTCCGCATCCAGTTTTTATTGTCCTTTTTTATCATCATGTCAGGCCTCATATTGTAGCTCTCCTTTGACTCCTGCAAACCTCCATCTCCTCCTTCATTTTCTTCAAAAAGAACATATTGCTCCATCGTGTCTACGCTTTCGGTTTCATTTATTTGTTCAGTTGAATAGGCTTCCTGTTTCAAATCCTTATCAGACTCCAAGCTGTTGTTTACTGTCCAGTGTAATAACGATACCTCTGTAGACAAAGCATCGTACTCATCTTGTAAGTTTCCCAAGAGAACCAGTGCTCTGTCCAATTCTGCTTGGAATTTAGACACTCCAGCCATTTTTGTAATGTAGTATCCTTGTTACCCCTCTAGGGGGATTTAATTCCTTGATCTTCCTTTCAGCTCAAAAACCAAAAGTCCAGTTATTTTGTATCAACCTTATTTTCAACAAGTTATCCCGAATAAACCAGCAAAAACAGCAGAAACAATGTTCTCTTTTTCCAGCTGACAACTAGCTGACTAGCAGCTCACTTGACAGCTGTCAAAATCTTCCATGCAACAGGCTTTCTCTTCGGACGTTCCCGGGTCTAGGGGGGGGGTGTAGTTTCAGCTCCCAAAATTCTTTTTATCCTCCAGAATATCTTCTTATAATGTCCAAACCGTGAGGTCAGGATCTTTTGTTAAAAAAAGCAAGAAACAGATTCTCTCGACCTTAGCTGCCCAGTCCTTTGCTTTAAGTTGTTTACAAAGAGGGGGGGGTGGACTTCCTTTTTAGCCCCTTCCCGCTCGTTCCAAATCCAAGATAAGAAATTTTTTAAAGTTCCAATCTCCGTATTACTCACGGGTTGATGTTTTAGGATCCAATCACTCTTAGAAGAAGTTGGCGCTCTCTGTCAATGGCTTGCGGCTTCACTCCGTAGACGAGGGAGTACTCTCAGCACCACGCCTTACCCTGCCTCCGTTCCGAAGCCTTTAAAAAGGCTCCGTCGCGGATTGGGGGGGCGCAAATGGTGCCCGCCGAGTCTCTGTGTTCACAGGCATCCGCGCCTGTGATTTTAAGGGTCCCCGCTTCGCCGCAGCGGCCAGACCCAGACACTACGGAGCCGATTCCCTCCGGAGCTCGGAGGGAATCCGCCATTAAACAGTGGCACCAACCCGGAAGTCGCTGCGCATATCATTGTCATGCCATCTGTCTTTTGGCATCTTATGCCATTTGTCTCTTGTATCCTGTGCCCTCTGCTATTTTAAAATGCTTTGCATCACTTATTTTGCTTCCATTAGTAATGGTGAAAAGAAGCGACTCTACAAGGAACTGAAGGGAAGCAAATGTGGGAAAGCTTATTTAACAACTCTTCGAGCTCCTGAAATGTGACTACACATCTTTAAGCCCATCTTCACAGTGATATGGGTAAGAAATGCATCCCTTTTGTTTAAGAGAGCTGAGATTTTTCAGAAGCTGGATTCTGTAATTAGAACTTTCTGCACCTATGTGGAATTGCAGAATTAATGCTCAGGGCACTTCTAAAGCTATTTATTTCACCTACAGAAGATCTTGGCATGATCTGTAATTTGTAATAAAAAAAAAGTTAAGCTTCTTCAAAGGATAATGTTAGGGAGGGATTTCCTTTAAGTAACTTGCAGTTTAAGATATGAATGATATAAATGTTGTGTGAAAAAATGCAAATTGAATGCACATTCAGTGCACATTGAATATGAAATATTGAGTAGCTTGACTTTATTTCAGATAATCCAAGAAGCCCTGACACACTGATGGGCTTTTTGTACAGAACTCTTGGCTTCAGAAAGACTTCACTAGTCATATGTGGCAGTGGCATAGGGTGGGGGGGTCTGGGGGGGCTATGGACCTGGGTGTAGAATCTGGGGGGGTGGCACAAACCAGGCGCCCACCAGCTGATGGCCCCAGTGCACTGGGCAGGGGCAGGGTGCCCACTCTTCACCCAGGCAATGGTGAGGGCTGTGGTATCACACTGGGGGAGCCACACTTGGGGGGGCACACACACACCCCACATACCCTGAGCATTAGCGGATAGTGCTATGATCTTGATTAGTGATGGGAAAGCATATTGCTTGGGTGGAGAACATCAGGTCCCTGAAATTCCCCTCAGGAGAGACTCCCTCTTTCCAGGCCACCTCTCTCACTAGCCCTGCTTTACACTATGGATGGTTTTACCTGGCCGTAATGCACCCTCGAAAACTGATATAATGCCTCTTGGTTGCCTGGATGGGGAATAGAGAGGGGTTTAAAAGTGTGTGCAGAAACTAGGCTGGTGTGAAATATATATTAATTGCTCCACCTTTGCCTATGACTCTGCCAGAGATACCAGCTTGCATCACAGATTGGGGAGGCAGTGGCTGTGCATGCGCACATGACATCACACATATGCCACATGATGTGCGCACGTGACATCGCAAGCATGACAGCAGCCAGAGACTCCTTCCACAGCAGCAGCAGCAACTGGCCACAGAAGCCACACCGAGCTCAGCTCCACGTTTGGTCTCCTCCACCCCCTGATTGGAACATTGGGCCTCCACCCCAAATATTGCAGGGCCAACATAGCTCAGCGCCCAGCTATGAGGTGGCACCCCTGGACTTTGCTCACCACTGCATTATGTTGACCATCTGAGAATGCAGCCTTCAGATTGAGAAATTGTGTCCTCCCTAAAAGAGGGCATGTGTTGTGGTGAGACCTGGAGACTGACCTCCCAGTTGTGGGTGGGTATATGGGACAGCCACAACACCCAATTGGTAGGTCCCTCTTTGCTGGGTTTAATCTGGCCAATGGGGTGCAGTCTAAACAGACTGAGGGACCGATATATACCTAAGCACGTGACCCAGAGCTTCCTCTTTTGGCTCGTGCATTGGAATACCCGCCCACCTCTCCCTATATTTAGGGCATTTTGCGATTGACCTTGCTATGCCGTCGTGTGTCGTCTGTCGTTGGGACAGGGGCACGGCAGGAATTTTCCCCACTTGGCTGATTGGCTGTTGCCATTTGGGTTTCGCCTGCCACATAGCAAATTGTCACAACTTGTAAGGTTGTGGATAGGCACTGGTTCAGGTGATAGGGATGGGAGAACAGTCTCGCCATCCCTATGTGAAGGGTATTCCGTTAAAGGAATCCAGGGACTCAACTTGGTTTGGTCAACCCCCAAGAGGGGGTTGTGCCTATGCCTGAGTCCAGGGGAGCATCTGGAGAGTGGACATAGTCCATTCCCAGGGCTTTCCACCTACCTCAGGTGTGTCGGAATCTCTGCTCGGCCAAGCCGATAAAGCCTCATCTTCCTCCGAGCCGAGCCTTCAGAATTGCCTCCAACATGTTTAATGACCTGAGCCTTTGATAAGGCCTCAGGCACATTCTATCCAGCAGAGTTCCCAGCACACGGAAGAGACGAGAGGTTTGGCTACATGTGGCGCTGTGGGTTAAAGCACAGAGCCTAGGACTTGCCGATCAAAAGGTCGGCGGTTCGAATCCCCGCGATGGGATGAGCTCCTGTTGCTCGGTCCCTGCTCCTGCCAACCTAGCAGTTCAAAAGCACGTCAAAGTGCAAGTAGATAAATAGGTACCGCTCCAGCGGGAAGGTAAACGGCGTTTCCGTGTGCTGCTCTGGTTCGCCAGAAGCAACTTAGTTATGCTGGCCACATGACCCGGAAGCTGTACGCCAGCTCCCTTGGCCAATAAAGCAAGATGAGCGCTGCAACCCCAGAGTCGGTCACGACTGGACCTAATGGTCAGGGGTCCCCTTTACCCTTATGCTTTATTTCTAAGCTACGCAGTCAGCAAAGAAAAATACATCCTTTCTCTATGGAAGCAGAGAGCAACTGAACAAAGGAACAAAGGAAACAGGAAATCTCTAACGTCACATCCCATCTCCTTTCCCATGAGACTCCAATAGTATGGAATCCCAGGAATGTAAACAGAGTCCTGTGACTCCAAGCAGTTGCTCAATGATAAGAACAGAAACTAACAAGGTGTTCACCCTTGGCTCACCTATGATAGAGCTCTGGGTCAGCGCTACCTGTAAGGGTGCAGGGAGCTAGTCGAACCAGAGCCTATGCAACCACTCACTTTTCTGTAATCAATAAAGTTGTGGCCTAAATTCTGCCAAAAACCAAAACTAAAATTTGAGTCAAATGTGTCTTTATTTAGGGGGGAGGTCTCTGGGTCTGAACACGCAAAGGTGCATCACCCTGCATATGGTATATGACTCTACAGCCGTCCTACTCTGTGGAAGATGCTTTTGTCTTTCTGCCCTAGCTTGAAGCAATATTCAGGGACATTCTTTCCTGGATAACTATTTGGCAGTTGACATTTACTTCTTTTACTTCCAATCCAGCTGCTAATTGCATATTTACAATCCTTCAATCAAGAGGCAAAAGAGAAATAGATTAGATTTTTTTTTTTTAAGTCTGTCACTGGAATGATAAAACATAATGAAACATCCAGTCATTAAACAGAGAGAACTTTTATAACGTTAATAGTATTATAAAGTGCACCAAGGTATTATTAATTTTGAAGGAATGCAAGACTGGGAAAACACTAAGTCATTTTGACAGTTGCTATGAAGTCTGTTACCAAATATTATGTTTACTTGTCTAGGCTCCATTTATAATAGAATAACTATTTAAAATGGGGGGGGGGACCTACCACCTAATCAATTGAGGGTTTTTTCTATTAGAAAGACTGGCCAATAGACTAAGATGCTGATACATTGACTAATGATTGACTCTGGAATGTGGATTTTTTAAAACAACAACAACACCAGAATAATTAGCAACTTGGGTTTATGACTGCACAGAAAAAGAAAAACCCGCGTCCAAGAAGTTAAAGTGTAGCAGGAGATTTTAATGAGACTATTAAATGCTTCTTTTTATGTTAATGTAGGCTAAGAAGCAAGTCTTTTTCAATATGTGATTACCTTTTTGGAAGCTATTGGCAAAGGTATTTGTTTATCATGCAAATTGAAGCACAATAGTTGTCTTAATTTCTCCACTGTAATCACCAATTAAATCCTTCCTCTCACACAGGATTTTAATTCAGGAAGGCACACAAAACATTGTTCAGCTTTTGTCTTTGTTGGTTTCGATCCTGGATGCAATCAAGCAAGTTGACAGTATATGATTATATATGATCTCTCTCTGCAGGAAGCTGCTCCAATATTATATTTGCACCTTTCCATTCATTATTAGCAAGCATGTGCCTGTGAACTTATATTGCATTGTTGCAACTGGCATTTTGAAATACTGTAATTCTTTCCTTCACAGAGTCAGATCTGGGATTCATGATAGGATTAATGCACCCTGGGCTATTTTATTCAATACATGTTCATAACGCCAACATTTTAGGGAGTTATGTGTGCATACTGAAAGGCGACTAACGCTTGTAGTGTGCTGATGAAAATATAATATTACTATGAGACGTGAAGGAAGCAAAATAGGAACAGAAATGCTGCTACAGCAAGCAAAAACTACACACACACATTGCAGTCCTGGTACTGAGAGCTTAATTTGAGAGTGGAGCTAGATATCAGGCCTCTCAGAATTTTGCAGTGTTGCCACTTACAAAAAAAGAGGAGAGAAAAGTATATATTTGCATAAAATTTACATATTCTAATTTATACATAAAGATTCAGATTTTAAAATAACTACAATAATTTAAATAGAAATACAGTTCAACTCACCAAAGCAGGGAGAACTGTCACCAGTGCCTGCTCAGGTGCAGGGCCAGATTAAGACATTCAGAAGCCCTAAACCCTTAGAATATTTTGGTGCCCCCATTTATATCTATCAAAGTATAAACAATAATAAACCGTAAAATAAAATTTTATTTATTGAAACTTTTACAAAACTTACAATAAGATGGATTATAATGTATGTAATATATGTATGTATTTTATTTTATTTTTCATTTTTGTGGCACCTGGTTCTGCTGCACCATATGGTCTGTGGTAAATCCAGCAATGGGAAAAATCAGTGGTGCCCCCTTTCCCTTGATGCCCTAAGCATGTGCTTATTTTGCTTAGCCCTGACTAATGCTGTTGCAGCCCCCGGGCTGGTTTCAAACAGCCCCCCCCCAGGCAATTTTGAAAAAGCAATCTCTTGCGACCCACGAGCGCCAGCCCACCAGAGGCATTTCCTTTTTGCGGGCTCGTCACAAGCTCTCCCCTCTGCACGGGGGGTGGGGAGCATCTAGCCCCCGTGTCATTAGGGAGTCCCCAGCTGCATCACTCCCTGGGTCGACCAATCTGGTCAGCAGGGGGGGGGGGATGGATGAATAAATAAATAAACAAACACTACAGTACACGTTTGGGACGTTGATGCTGCAGCGGTGGTGATGGCAGAGGGGCAGCTGCTGCCTTGACCCAGTGCTGGATTAATGTATAGGCTAAGTAGGCAGAGTGCCTGGTACGGTATCTGGTGGGCAGACCAAAGCACTCGTCAGGAGAGCTATGAGATTCAGGTGAGGGTCAGATGCCTTGTTGATCCCAACAGGTATATAACAGGAAGACCCAGCCTGCCCATCATTAAGTCTTTGCAACTGTTGAATCAGTTTCAGAATCAACAGGAAAAGCTTCCGCAGACATTTTCTTTTTTAAAAATGTTGAAATTCAAAATTTATAGTAACTAATATGGAGTTAGATCGCCTGCTGAGCTTTTGACATCACTGGTACCTGCACTGAGCAAAGGTGAACAATCTGTTCAATCCTTTAATTTTTTTTGAATTCACTTGTTAGAAACTCAGGTTTAGGATCCCCTCTGCTTTTTTTCCACTGAACATATTGTTTTTTTGCATGAACAGATTGCAAGGAGGAGGAATTGAATGGCATATTCTGATATACTCTCTGTTTCAGAACATCCTTCCAGTTGTCAGCATCTGCACCCTCTAGAAGTATGGTTTCAATTTTACTTTTGAAATCCAAGTCAAGCATTGTTGCCAACACATATATTTCCCTGTCAAAACATTTCACTTATTCCTATGTCTGCAGACAGCTTTTGGGTTACATCTTTCCCTTGGTTTTATTGAAACAGGATCTTCATTCCTTTTGAAATCATTTTTCATTAGTGTGGAAGCAGAAGTAGATTCTATACCTGATAAGTGGCAGCACCTGGTTTTATAGATGTGCTATCAGTTCTTGTTTCTGTGTGATCATTTCTGATAATTAGACGATGAAAAAACCAAAGTAGCAGTCACATTCAAATCAGGGTAGGAGAATATGCAACCTCCTCCCTTCATCTTCCCTCACACACTGCCTACATATATATATATACATAACAGCTGTTTGATGCCCTGGGGCATAGAGAGGGGTGGAATACAGAGTAAGTTGACATCATAACACACATTTTCAGCAAGAGAGGTTTTGTGCATTATCTGATCATCATGAAACATGAAATGACTTGCGGCATGGGTTGCCAACATCCTTGGGCCCATGGGCACATTTGCACTCTGGAGAAAATGTTATGGACACCACATGAACTCTAAATTTTGTCATGCAGTTCTCACGTGAAGTAATGTATATAAAAATGCATGCACTGGGATAGGGCGTGCATAAAAATGCATATACTAGTGAAAGCAACATACCAAAATGCATTCAACTTGGGGGAAATTACCATGTTTGCAAAAATGTGTATATTAGGCAGAATTGCAGAGGGATGCATATATTAGGAAAAATGAACCAAATATTCTTATGAAGACTTAAAAAAATTCACAAACTGGTGTGAAAATGTGGGGAACTGAACTTAAGATTGCAAAAGGGATAAACGGAAACTGTCAGATTTGCCAATCTTTAGCAACAAGTAATACATCTGGTCTCCCACCATGCCCGTAGATATATATATCTATTGAAAGGTCCCCTACTACCCCACTCAAAGGGACAAACTTTTATGGCCTTTTTGCAAAATCAGCTAATATGAGTATCCTATGATGATAATAATAATGATAACAATTAATAAACACTAAAGGTTTATAGTGTATTGAAGTGGAGGGGGAAAGCAACAAGGTTGTTAAAATGCAACAAAGAACAGAATGGAAATAAAATAAAATGACATTTCTGCGAATCAATCATTCGCATCTGGAATACTTCTTTCAGTACTGGTAACCTCATCTCAAAAAAGGATATTGCAGAATTGAAGAGGTTTCAAACAAGGCCAATAAGAAAGATCAAGGATATATTGAAACTCAAACAAATAGAAATTGGAAAATTGGAATTGTTTATCTTGAAAGAGAGACAAATAAGACAGGACAAAATATGATCATATAAAATATCGAATAGTATTTAGAAGGCATATCAAGATTATAGTTATTTATACTGCATAGCTCAAGAATGGGGGGACAATAAATGAAACTGATAGCAATACATTTGAGACTGATAGAAGAACATGAAATGAGGGTCTCTGCCAAAATATGTAATTAGAGACATTTCTGCTGAATATTATTACCCAGGTGAAACAAATGGCATACAGTGGTACCCCGGGTTACAGACACTTCAGGTTACAGACTCCGCTAACCCAGAAATAGTACCTCGGGTTAAGAACTTTGCTTCAGGATAAGAACAGAAATCGCGTGGTGGTGGCGCGGTGGCAGCAGGAGGTCCCATTAGCTAAAGTGGTACCTCAGGTTAAGAACAGTTTAAGGTTAAGGACGGACCTCCAGAACGAATTAGGTTCTTAACCCGAGGTACCACTGTATTTAGCTTGGACCATAGGAGTGAAATCCTAGGAGTTCTGGTCCCTTTGGCCCCCCCAATAAAATATTTGAAGGGGTCAGGTCCCCTCAAATTTGATGGGCATTGCTGTTCAAATGGTGTGCATGCACTGTTATCTTGGCTTGGACTATTTCCCCATATTTTCTCATAGAACCAAGCCTTTTTAGGATTCAGTTTTCATGCATACCTTCCTTTAGGGGTGCTTTAATGGCTCCAGTCCTATGGGAAAGGCATACCATGTTGTGAGCATTAGCCACAACACAGGGCAAGTGGTGATGTATTAACTTTCCCCTCTCTCAGCTGGCTTCCAGAAGACACTGCTCCAATTGCTTTGATACAACCCACCTGGTGGAAGCGATTACAATAAACTGTAACAGAGAAAGGAAGAAAATGGATTCACAGGGGCAACCATCCACTTTGCTAAGTCAGGATTCTCCTTCTCTCCACTGTCATTGGCAGCAATCATTGCATCCGGCTACAATAGAGAGATGGAGGAGGGATGCAATGTCACTCCACTGAAACAACTGAGAGACCTCCTCTTCTTGAACTTTTCCACCCCAGGCAGCATTTGCAACAATTCTCAAAAACATGAATATTTCTTCTTCCCTCCCAATCAGTTTTCCTTTTGTGTCATTTTCCCCCTCTGTAAGCCTGAGGGCAGAGACTGTTTTTTTTAGTGATATGTATGCTTCTCTTAGAGCCTTTTATTTTGGCTGAAGAGCAAGATTTTTAAAATCTCTAAAGGGTACTTTTGTTATCCCTGTTTTTATAGGGAATAAAGACCCTTTGGGCTGACTGCATCAACAATATATCCTATGAATGTACTACAACTATGTGTTACCTTTCTTTCCTCTTTCAACACATAGAAAATAAAATGTGGAGACAACTCAAAAGCACCCGAAGATAAGAAATGGCACATTCCAAGATTGAGAACACTAATAATCAAGAAATGGATGGGTAGTTGATTTGATTTGATTTGATTTGATTTCAATTGGATGACACATATCCAAGTTTGCATCATAAATGCACATACATATTTTTTGCAATTTATACTGTAAAACAATTTTCTGAATGTTTTTCTTCTTTCGTTCTTTTTTGTAGAACTCAAGGAGAGATTTTGGTCAGCATGAGAAAACAGCTGATTGCCTGCAGATCATGCTGAGAATGTAACCTGGAGTTTAACATGTGTACAGTACACTGATATATTGTATATTTAAGGAAAAACACTTGTTTTTTGTACAAATCCCCAAACGGACTCCTGCCCTTGAGTTGGAAATGTGCCAGACCTATGCTTTTTGTTAAAGAGCAGTAATATAAAATGTATCCATTTTTAAGGCCAACTGGCATGCAATATTTACCAAAATCTGAACCACATGTTTGCAAAAGTTTAAATCGTAGAAGGTGGCTCACATCTGGAAGCATCCATTTCTCAAAGGAAGGCTTTGGTAAAAATATATGAAATGCACTGTCTCTGAACCCTGAGTTGTACGGGCAGGAATAATGCACTCCTCCATACTCTCCACACTGATGTAATCAAGTGCTCTGACACACCATTAATAGGCTTTCCCACTTCTTCGGGGATAATAGCTAGGGCCAGTTCACAGATGCACGTTCATCTAATGAAGATTTGTATGTGCAAAGGAGCTAGAAATCGGACAGAGAGAACTCTGAAATCACCTCCTATCACCTCAAACACAGTGCTTTTTGGTGGTTTGGGGTTTACATATTCTGCTGAGAGTTACCCAGAAGTCAAATAATCAATATGTACAGAGTCTGCAGCTGGCAGACAGACATGTTGCCCATTTTCACTTTAGACACCTGCAGGATAGCCACGATGATTGCAAAGAGCCCAATGGCACTGCCAAAGATTTCCACAATGAGGATCTTGACAAAGAGGCTGGCATTCTGGGCATCTGCCAATGCTGCGCCACTGCCCACAATGCCCACGCATATACAACAATGTCCATGCCCAAACATGGAGTAGCCTGCATAGTAGTTCCGGGAGCCAATCTCCTTAGGAGTTCTGCCAGAAAATTCCTCAGCCATGTTGGTGATGACGATGGCTATGATAATCCCATAGACAACCACAGCTTCACAAAAGATGATGCTAACCAGATTTTTTGTTTTGATCCTAGGTGCTTTGACACCACTGCCGAGGATGCTGGATCCGGTAATATTAATGCCCCAGGCAGCACCCACCACTGACAGTGAGATGGCCAGCCCCCTCCCTGCTCAGGATGGACCACATGTACTGTGAGGTCTCCATCAGGAACCATGCTACATCGAAATGGAAGTCAAGGTCAAATATTGTGTAGCAGATTCTGATGCCAGTGTTGGTGGCGGCCGCGGTCAGCCCCAGCCCTGAATACAGCAGTGAGAGCCCAGCAGCTGGAGAAACAGCAGACATGCACACCTAAGGAGGGATTGACAAATAAGGTTCCTCTCAATTTATGCATTATTTTTATTTTTGACTCTTGTACATTGCATTGGTGGTTTTCAGGAAAGCAGTGACACTCACACACACGTTAGAATAAATATTTTTTCCTAGAAAGGGCAAAGTCATACTTTTAATAAATGGCATTTACTTCCATTTAGAAAAGCTCTGCACAAGGCGTGATAGTTTGGGCTGTGGGAGTGCATTCCTTTCTCATAAAGTTTGTGATGGGTTAGTGGAATTCCCACAGCCCAAATTGTTACCCTTTGTGCATAGCTTTTCTAGCTTTGTCCTGCAAGTAAATGTCTCTCTCATATACTCTCTCTCTCTCTCTCATATATTCTCTCTCTCTCTCTCTCTCTCTCTCTCTCTCTCTCACACACACACACACACACACACACACACACACAATATGCACTTTCCAGGGGAAAAAATATTCCTCCCAACATGCATAGGCCACTTTCCCACCACAAGGCCCCCAAAACAGGTATGGTCATGCATTAGCATTTAAGCCAAACTATTATATTTCCGTGCACTGCTCTGGTTCGCCAGAAGCGGCTTAGTCATGCTGGCCACATGACCCGGAAGCTGTACGCCGGCTCCCTCGGCCAATAGAGATGAGCGCCGCAACTCCAGAGTCGTCCGTGACTGGACCTAACGGTCAAGGGTCCCTTTACCTTTACCTATTATATTCCTCTTACAACATTGTGTCCTTTCTTGATTTTCAAAAACTTCTTTGGGGTGACTTAAGAAGTGGAGGAAACAGAGTTCAATCTTCTAATGCCAACACTCTACCTTGGCTAAGCTACTTTATTCCCCAAAGAATATTTTTGTGCAGCCATCTTCTTGACAAGTTCTTCACCTGTTCATAGTTACATTTTTTGAAATCCCAGATCTTGGCTCTGATCTTTCACCACCATCTATTCCTTTAAGTGAGGTTTTTTTAAAAAAAATAAAATAAAAATAAAACACAACATGGAAGCAGAATGGACCATTTATGCATAATCTCACAGTTCATATCTGTAGAGCAATAACTCATTCAGGCACCTTAATGTGGAAAGTACAGTAGCAAACGTAATCACCAGAGTTTAAACTTTGTAAATGCAAAGGAGGTATATCAAATTCCACAAAGTGATCCCATATTTTTACAGAGTGCTGACAAAATCTACAAGAGGCAGCAGGTCATCTGAAGGTTGCTCACACTCTCGGCAGCATTACAGTCACTTTCGTTACAGAAGCTGGAACCTTTAGCAATGTGGAATTTTTAGACTAAGCACTGGAATCTGCAAGCTCCCATAAATTCAGATTAATGTGCAAAAACTCTGTGAAGAAAATGACTTCCCAAATTTTACTACTGTTGAAAAATAGAATTCCTACCAAAAGAATTATTAACCAGGAAATGCTTTTAAATTAATTGTGTGCATCTTTCAAGTACATGCATTTTTCCCCTGCAGCATATCAAATACTATCAACTTATTCTGGAAATATTGCTGTATGCTGAAGGAAGGACACTGAAAAAGCACTCTTAATTTGGTTTTAAAGAATATAATTATATTTGTTGAGCTGTCTTCTGAAGCCATCTTATTGATAAATAAAAACCCAGAAGCTGGACAACTTAATTTTGATGCTCCAGTAGGCTGCCATTCAGCTAGGAATCCTCCTGTCTTTAAATAAAGGACAATGCTCATCTAGCTTAAAAGAAAGCTATGCTTTCAATTAATAATCTTGAAAACATCTTCCTTTACATGCTGTCAGAAAGAAGAAATTTCAAACCCTGTGTTGTATGCTCACTTAAATTTCTAACATCTAGTACTGATCTACTGTGGTCGATGGCAAATATGGAGGCCTATAGTACCAAAATACACTGAGAATCAAGGTAGAAGATTTTTACTCTGTATATCTTACCATCCACAAGGAATAGTAGAGTAGTATCTATCCCAACGTGGGTGGCGCTGTGGGTTAAACCACAGAGCCTAGGACTTGCCGATCAGAAGGTCGGCAGTTTGAATCCCCGCAACGGGGTGAGCTCCCATTATTCAGTCCTAGCTCCTGCCCACCTAGCAGTTCGAAAGCACATCAAAGTGCAAGTAGATAAATAGGTACCTTCCAGTGGGAAGGTAAACGGCGTTTCCGTGTGCTGCTCTGGTTCGCCAGAAGCAGCTTAGTCATGCTGGCCACATGACCCGGAAGCTGTACGCCGGCTCCCTTGGCCAATAAAGCAAGATGAGCGGTGCAACCCCAGAGTCAGCCACAACTGGCCCTAATGGTCGGGGTCCCTTTAGTTTTACCTTTATCTATCCCAAACATGATTTGGAAACCTGGTTGAATTGGGTAGCCTATGTTCATTACTCTAAATGTATTCTTCTCATCACTGTGCAGATGGTACCCAGTTCTATCTCTCTGTTTCAACTGATGCCAAGGAGGTTATGGAAGTACTGAACAATTGTTTGACCACAGTGATTTATTGGATGTGGACTAATAAATAGATGCCTGGTCCTGACAAGATGGAGGTTCTTTTGGTTGGTCAGTAAAGACACTAATCAGGGATTGGGGGCACAGTTTGTTCTGGATGGGGTTACATTCCCTTTAAAGGACCAAGTTTGAAGTTGGGAGAGGGGCATTCTAGATCTGGCATTACTCCTGGAGAGCCAGGTGTCTCATCCAAGAATGCCTTTTACAGCTTTCCTGGAAAAGGTGGATTTGGCCCCATGCCTTAATCACCTCCTGTTTAAGTTACTGAAGTCTGTTCTCTGTGGGGCTACCGTTGAGGAGTAACAGGAAACTTTAGCTAGTGCAAAATGTGGCAGTCAGATTATTGCAGATTGTAGAACACTGGTCTTTTATCAACTGCACTGGCTTTCTGTTCATTTCCAACAAAATTCTTACACAGAGCCCTAAATAGTGTCATGCAGACACTACAATAAACCTGCATACATGCAGAGTATTGATCGCACCATAAGCACCCATCTTGAAGCACTCTAAAATGGGGGGGGGGGGCAGTATTAAAACCAGAGAGCAGAATTAAAAACCCATCAAAAGCCAGGTGAAACAAACTAAGAGTTACAGCCTGCCTCAAAGATGCAGCCTAAGGAGGGAGTTACACAACTGGAGTGCTGCTACAAAAAAGACTCTGTCCTGGGTATTCACCAGCCTAGCTGTTATTGGGGAAAGGATATATAACAGGGCTTCTGATGGAAATTATAATATTGATCAGGTTCATATGGGAGATAGCGGTATTTCAGGTATCTTGGCCTAAAACCATTTGTCATCAGAATGTCAGTCACTATTGTCCCCTGTTTAATCCAAATCTACGCTTTCCAGTGGAAGCAACCTTAATTGGGCCTTCTTGGTAGTGGCGCCCACCCTGTGGAACACCCTCCCATCCAATGTCAGGGAAATAAATATCTATATGGCTTTTAGAAGCCCACAGGGAAGTTTTTAATGTTTGAGGGTTTTTTGTGTTTTAATACTTTGCTTGAAGCCACCCAGAGTGGCTGGGGCAAGCCAGTCAGATGGATGGCATATTATTAATGTTGTTGTTGTTGTTGTTGTTGTTACTGTTACTATCTACATTGTTGTTTTTATATTGTGTAATGTTTATTTCTATATTACATACTACCCTGTGGGCCCTTGTAGGCAGAATGATAATTAAGAAATACTTTTAATAATTCTATCATAATCAGTATCATCTGTAAGTGGTGGTCTAGAAATACACAGAAGCTGTTTTGATCTAAAACATATTGGATCTAAAACCAGTGGTTACTCTATGGGTCATTTAATAAGCAGGGAGACATATTTCCAGCATCTTAAACATGAAAGTCAAGCAATAATAATAATAATAATAATAATAATAATTTATTATTTGTACCCCGCCCATCTGGCTGGGTTTCCCCAGCCACTCTGGGCGGCTTCCATAGAAAACCAAAAATACACTAAAATATCACAGATTAAAAACTTCCCTGAATTATCACTGACTGTCAGAAAAGCAATCCATAATGCAGATCACACACAAAACAATAAGTACCCAGTGTTTCTTCTGTAAATAGGACTAATATTTAATCAATACTGTCTTCAACAGCAATGTGCGTTCTAATGAAAGCACTTTGACTTCTCAGGTTTTGACAAATACCATTGATTAAGCTGGTATGGGAGGGAAATCCAAACTACATTTAAAATTAAGTGCTAGCATCAAGCATTGAAAATTGTGTTTATGGTAAGTTTCAAATGTTATTAGGACATATTAGCGAAATCCAATGTTTCAAAGTATTGTCAGTGGTCAAAACCAGTTGATTCCATGTTCAGAAATGGCCACCAGTCATTCAAGCATAGTATTGGATGCAAGCACCATTTGTTGTTGTTGTTGTTGTTGTTGTTGCTTATCTGTTTTAGAATTTGTTTAGAACCTTTTGCACTGGAATGGTACCCCCTGCAAAACAAAAAACCCACTTTGTTCTTATTTCACAAATTCAGGGCCAGTCCAACCAGTGGGCAGAATGAAGCAGCTGCCTCAGGCAAGATATGGGAGGGCAGTGGCAGCAGCTCTCCAACCATTCCTCCTATGCTCTCTAGCAGTTCCCCTCTATTGGAGGACAAATCTTGGAAATAGATTTTTACAGGATGATTTGTTGCATTCCTCTAGAATAAAATAAAATAACAATCAACTCAATATAGTTGTCTATATATCTTTGGTATTATTTTGCTCCAGAGGGGAGAAGAGAGACATAGCTGCTTTTTTCTACTTTTAAATGAGAAACACAGCATTGCTGCAGCCATGAAGCATCAAATTTCCAAGCACAAAAACAGTCATTTTAATTGGGTCAGCCTATTGAATCTTTAAATGAAATTCTGTACTCATTAGGATCAGAATTCCGCATCGTTTTTGGACATCATAGCATAAATGAAAACAGGCAAATTCAGCAATTACACCCTTCTAAAAGCCACAGACAGAATTCTTTTTATTAGATGTACCATAGGCATATCAAAAATAATTTACCTATAGACATGGGTTTGGTTGTTGTTTTTTTACAATTTATTTGAGATCCCTTTGCAAATCATCTAATTAAAGCCATTTTGAAACATGGACATTTTTGTGCTTGTTGCGCACCGGCATTTGCAGATACCTGTTCCTCCTGATCTGGAATAATGCACATTCCAAGTCTTCACCAACTGCAGTCCGAAAGGGATAGATGACACTATGTCATTTAGTACTCCCTGCCTAGCCCTTTGTTAAGTTGTGTGTGGGGTTTTTTGCCATTAAAAACTGGGGGCTCATGAAGCCCCCATCTATTCTTCAGATTCATTAAGTATACATATTTCCATTTATAGTGGAACCTCCATCTTCGGAGACAGTATACCTCTGATTAAAAATGCTGGAAACAAACATCAGAGGGTGAGGTTCTTTCTCTGTTTTTTTTTTTTTTGGTTTTTTTTTGTACAGTTAAGTACTTAATTCGTTCTGGAGGTCCGTTCTTAACCTGAAACTGTTCTTAACCTGAAGCACCACTTTAGCTAATGGGGCCTCCTGCTGCCGCTGCACCCAATTTCTGTTCTTATCCTGAAGCAAAGTTCTTAACCTGAAGCACTATTTCTGGGTTAGCGGAGTCTGTAACCTGAAGTGTATGTAACCCGAGGTACCACTGTATATGAATTTCCCAGGACACCCGGTGAGCTGCTAATACAGGCATCCCCAACCTGCGGCCCTCCAGATGTTTTGGCCTACAACTCCCATGATCCCTAGCTAATAGGACCAGTGGTCAGGGATGATGAGGATTGTAGTCCAAAACATCTGGAGGGCTGAAGGTCGGGGATACCTGGGCTAATATATGAAAGGGAATGCTAAAGAAGATGGATCTTTGGTCGGGTCCAGCAATGCAGTTCTTATGAATAGACTCTCCAGCCTGCTTAATAATCCACAAATAATGCAACTGTTCATCTAATATAAGCAGTACGCTTTGAAAAGCCCTCTTAATTCCTTTACCCTTATGAGCTTTATTCCGATAGTGAGTATTTATTGTTGCAACCATAGCAATAAAAATATTTATTGGCAGCAGTGATGCAAATTGTAAACAACCATCTGCCTTTGGTTTCTTTCACTATGTTCCTTCAACATTTTTATAACATCAGTGTAATAAAGTTCGGGAAGAAGATAGCACTGAAATAACTCTTTGAACAGCTTTCTGGCATAGGACTTAGTATGAGCCAGCGTTTCAAAACTTCTCTGCTTCTCTGCTTCTTCCACGGACCTGTCTATTCTGCTGTGATAGGAGCAGGTAAAGCCCTCTTTCATCTCTCAAATAAGGAATATTGTGAAATGACCCTGCTGTTCCTGAACCCACGCAAACTCATCACTATGATCACACCTGTCATCATTCTGATTTGTAACATGGACACCATAGCTTGGGTGGATCCCATTGGAAATGTTATGCTACTGGATCTACACCAGTGCAAACTTTTCTTTCAGTGCAGGTGTTGTTAGACTACAACTCCTTTCATCCCTGCCCGTTAGCCAAGCTTACCGGGGCTGATGTGAGTAAGAATCCAACAACATCTGAAGGGCTACAGGTTCTACACGCTTGCTTTTAACTATTAACTTTTTGTTTAAAGTTTGTGTAAATACTGGCCCAGTTCAGATGTATAACCAAGCTATGGTTTAGGGTTACAAGAAAGAGACTTCAAGAAGCCTTGTACTCATGCAAAGCAATTCTCCCTGTTCTTCTGTTCTTGTAGCATGTACCGGTATATGTTTGTGTGGCTGATCTAAACCTGCAGATTATGAGTTTCACTTGTCCTTCAAAACAGGTTTAGAAATAATGGTTTGATCTTGATTTCTAATCTTGGACTGCAGAGCAAGTGCAAACCATGGTTTGAGTGAATGGGCAAGCCATGATTTCCCTCAAACCAAAACAGAGAGAAAATTGTCATAAATGAGGGAATGGGAAATGCCCTGAACAGTTATTCTTGTAGCGTGGCTTGGTGTTATGTTTGAACCAGTCACTCCATACTGAGAAAAATGCTAGGGCAAGAAACATTTTACATTATAAACCAAGCCTGAGTTGAAATCACATTCCTTTCATTGGTATATTGTCAGACGGCATGATTTACTTGAATAGGGGGAGAATAAACTTTGTTCAAACCATCAAATTTTATCAACTGTAGACAAAACTGAGGTAGATTTCTAATTAATCATTTGATTCCCATATTATCCAAGCAGCCATGCTGACTGCAGTTGATAGAAATTGTTGTCAAAAACATCTAGATGACATCAGGTTGGTAAATACTGATCTAGAACTCCAACTCATACATAGCTTGAGTTCAACAGTGTTCTCGAAGTCTCTCCCCCAGTATCAACCCGAGAAGATAAGACCCCATTTAAAGCTCAGCAGGTGTTACATCAGCAAATAGTACAGTCAGGGTTTTCTGAGATGTGGCTTCAGCTATGTGGAAGATGTATATTTTAAGAAGGCTCTAAAATCTCCTTTTGGGGGGGGGTGTTGAGTTGATTAAGCTGTTTTACTGAGATATTACCAAAATGCAATTTAATTTCTGTTTAAACTTTTATCAATCTTTAATGTTGTGATGGTTTTTGAATTCTGAAGCTTGGTAAGACTGAGCGCTTATTAATAAGGAAAAGAATACATAAAGAGAGACCACAGAAGCATAATCCTTCTGGAAGGTCTCCTGAGCAAGCTCTGTTGGGAGGCGTTCATTTCAGTGGGCTCATACAGCAGAACTCCCAGGCTGATAGTGCCATAAATGAATAAGCAAATTAGCACAACATTAAGAGCGTCTCACTAATTTTCCCCCTTTGTATTTGCTTCACGGTGTGGCTATGAACTCCACCTGTAAACACTGCAAGTGCAAGAATGGATCAGAGAGACCTCAGCAGTTAGATCCTCAGATTGTGCGTACCATGGTAAAAAGACTGAGATGCATGGGAGAAAGCCGAGGCATTGTTCAGCCCTTAAAAGACCCAGGACATAGGCCCATGACACAAAATTCCATAAAACTTGCACGTGCTAATTTATACGTATAATGAACATTTAGGGCAACATTCAGAGTGAAAATTTCACTTTAAGCAAAAGAAAATGCTTTCACGTTTAAGAGGGGGAAGGGGGAGTAAAGAGCAGGAGGTCCCAGGCTCAATGCAAAAGGCCTCAGCTTGGCCCCTAGACAACCTGCTAACAATGCCCCCGAGGAAAAGAATTACTTTTCTTCTATTTGTTTATTCATTACTAAAGCAGAGTTTCTTTTGGAACCATTTAACTCACTATATGCAGTGAGTTTTTCAATCATGGCTATACCTTGCGTATCCACTTCACTCTTTTCTGATTTAATTGACTTGAGTTAATAAAATTTAACAACAAAGCATAGATCAAGTGGAAAGAAGCGCTTTAGGAGACGTGTTTCCCTCTTCGAGCATTTGATATATAGAGAGCACAGTTTAGATAGAAGAGCAGGGAAATGTAGCTTAAAAAGTAGACAAAGCACCTTCTCCTGATTACCCTGACAATGGGAGTGAATTTGAAAAATGGAGGAGATAGGGATTTGGAATGGTAAAAAAATCTAACAAACTTGAGGAGATATTAGACTGAAGAGTTTTTGAGCTTATATGTATTTGAGATGGTTGGATAATATAGCACAATACACAGTCCTGATATCCTGCATTAATATTTTTTAGTGGTTTGGCTTTGCAATAGTTAGTTGACGGCTTTGCGATCTTACTGTGTTTTCATTTGTTATAAGGAACTACTGTATATTTGTCTCTTGCTGTACTACACTGGGTTTATTCACGGGGAAGGTTGGGGTAGAAATGTCCAGCTCTGAGGGCCTTCTGGCGGTTCCCTCATTGCGAGGCAGAGGGCCTTCTCCATAGTGGTGCCTGCCATGTGGAACGCCCTCCCAACAGATGTCAAGGAAATAAACAACTATCTGACTTTTAGAAGACATTTGAAGGCAGCCCTGTTTAGGGAAGTTTTTAATGTTTGATGTTGTCGCTTTTTTATTATTAATATTCTGCTGGGAGCTGCCCAGAGTGGCTGGGGAAACCCAGCCAGATGGGCAGGGTATAAATAATAAATTATTATTATTACTATTACTATTACTACTATTATTATTATTATTATTATTGAATTAATCATTGTGTGACAGTACATGAGCTTATCGAATTATAGAATCATAGACTTACAGAGCTGGAAGGGACCCAAAGAGTCATATAGTCCAAACCCCTGCAATGTGGAAAGCTTGCTGAGGGAGCTGAACAACTTACGATGATAGGAGGCAAGAAAAATAAAACAAATCCACTGTGGCTCTTGGTCATTCTTTTTTTTAATGTTAACTGGCCAGTCACCATCTCTCAATCGAACCATGCTAGGGGTTGTTAGGAAACAAACAGGAAATAAAACCGCCAATATCATAATGTGGTTATACAAATCTATCATACAAGCACATTTGGAATACTGTGTCCTGTTCTGGTCACTTCACTTCAAAAAGGATATTGTAGACTTGGAAAAGATTCAGAGAAGGGCAACCAAAAGGATGAAGGGGTTGGAGCGACTCCCCCAGGAAGACAGGTGGCAGCATTTGCAACTTTTTAGCTTAGGTAAAAAGTAAGTAAGAGGTGACACAATGGAAATTGATAAAATTATGCTTGGCGTGGTGAAAGTGGGTAGAGAAAATCCCCACCCCAGTCTCATGGCCCTCTATCTCATGGACATCCAATGAAGGAGAATGTTGGAAGATTCTGGACAGACAGAAGAAAGGACTTCCTCCCTCATGACATTGGTTAAACTATGAAATTTTCTCCCACAGAAAGCAGTGTAACCAAATAACTGAGGCCCAGTAACTAGCATTTACTGGTTGGTGCCTTTAATCCATCTCTAGCTTATAGCCTTCAAAACTTCAATGCTGAAGACGTAGATATTTCTGAAGTTTAACTTTGGGGGTAGGGATCAAAACTGTATTCACCAAAAAGTCTGTGTGGCTATTCCATTTCAAAATAAGAGTTTCAGAGGAAAAGATTCAAGAGGAAAGACTGAATCAATAGCGGATCCAGAAAATCCTTTAGGAAGGCATCAATGTATCTGTGCAGCTTTTCATACCGCTCAAGTTTCTAACGCAAAGCTCAGAATGTTTTAAATTGTGACTGAGCTTGTTCCATGATTTCCATACATTTAAATAGCTGCTTGACGAGAACTGTTGAGAACTGTTGAACTCTCTCTTCGGCGATCACTCATAGCCGAGTAAGATTGTCTTCCATGAACACGGTCTTAATAGTGTGTCTGTAGGTGACTGTGGAGGCCAATTCCGGATCCACACTTCCTTCCACAGTGGGGACAAAGGTTTCTGTGCAGGAGTTGATCATGGTGAAGCTGACATGATTTACAGTGTTGAAAGCCTTAGTCAAGTCAATTAACACCATATACAGGGGTTGGTTTTGCTCTCTGCATTTTTCTTGAAGCTGTCAAGCAGTGAAAATCATGTCCACTGTCCCCCTAGAAGGTCGAAAACCATTTTGGGATTGAGGAAGGGTAGCCTCAGATATAGTTAGAAGATGGCTTGCTAAGATCCTTGCAAGAATTTTGCTGGCTGCAGCTAATAAAGAAATGCCTCAATAGTTTCTGCAATCTGTTCTATCACCTTTCTTAAAAAGGTTGATAATTTTGGCATCCCTAATGTCTGCTGGGATCTCCTCTCTCTCCCAGATTTTTTCCATGAGCTTGTGTTGCATCTAAGGGGTTAAACTTACTATTCAGAGCTGAGCCAATTTTACTTGGTGTTTTTCTGCACTGCAGTGAAAGTTAATTCATTCTAAAGCAGAGAGCTTTCCAGCAGCATTGTTAATATTATAATGTTCTTTTGCAGCACAGGCCTAGCTAGCTTATTAGATGGAGGAAAACCTAGAGATGTGCTGACAAGCAGGGTTCAGCATTCTGTACTGGCAGTGGACGGGGGGGGGAGGAGATATTTTTAATCAAAGTTGCTCTGTTTGATTTTTTATACAAAATCAAAAGTACCTTCCTAAGTTCCAAAGGCAGAATTGTTAGCAGTTCAGCTAAAAGGCAGCTTATGTACATCAGCATTAAAAAATAAAAATAAAACAAGGCTTTTTGATGAGAGTCTAACCTGAAATTGTTTAATTAAAAACAAAATATGTTAGGGAATGGTACAAAGCAAAAGCCAAGCATCAGTTTTGCTGCTTCAGACAACAGAAAACGAAACGAACAGTTTCAGAATGACTGCTGCAGAAAATACAAAAAAGAGTGGGGGGAGGTTTACACTGCAGCGACGGTGCAACAAAATTCTGCAGGGATGAAGAGAAGGCTGACAGCATACTTGAGGTGTAATTCATTCCTTGAACATTCACATTCCTATCTCAGCACTGGCAGCCTGATAAAAAGAGAACCAGTTTATTAACAATACACACAGGTTTCCAGAAATGTCATCTCCCTGGGTAAATCTGAGCAGTAGGTTAGTAGGCAGTAAATGACTCATGGGCCAGTATATTTAACAAACCGCACGGCCTCAGTTGTGCACGACCTAGCATTAACTTAAGGCTAATTCGCACATGCATGTTCAACATTTGATGGCTCTTAGCTGATTGACTAGCCTCCATCAAAAAGAACTGTGCTTTGAGGGGCAACAGATGACACTAACGTCTTCCCCACTCCCGGCAATAATTCGTCTGTGATGACTAATTTGGAAATAATTGACATGTGTGCAAACAGGTTCTTATAGTGACATTAGCTGAAGATTATGTGCACAAATGTGGTAACAAATCTATGTAGCTCTAGCAAGCTTGTTAACAGTGTAAGTATAACCAGCCCAGGCAGGCTGAATGGTAAGTGCAATATTTCCCCCAAACAGATTATATTTGATTCTAAAACTAATTAACTTGAGGAATTTCACAGAAAGGGAATGACCATTCAAAACTGGGAAGAGAAGACCTCAGCTGATTTTTGCTGTTTCTCCCATCCATCATCAGTCTTCTACTCCTCATCCTGTTCAGAAGGGCTTCTCAACTTCACAAGAGGCTTTCCAGGGTTTGTAGGTGACTATCTGTGGGGAAGGAAAAGGGAAAGGGAAAGTTTTCTTCTGTGAGCTTCCGTAAATTAGCTAATCTTAGGATCAAAGCCAGTGGTCTTAAATGAGCAAGAACAAGACCCCAAGCATAGATTGCCAATATGGTGCCTGTGAGTGAGATGGTGCCCTTGAATCTTTTTCTGGTATGCATGAAGCACATTGAGGTCCCATCTCACTGCCCCGTGGTCATGTGTGGTTACAATTCTTCTCCCTTAAAGAGGAAGTAGAACTGAAGGAGGAAGTTGGAAGAGTAATGTTCTTTCCAACTTACTCTTTCAGCTCCGTATGCTTTTCAGAGCTCAGATGAATCCCAATAGAACTAACTTTAACACAGCCCCCTCAGAAAAGTAAATAAATGGCTGAAGTTACAAAAAGATGACAGAGGGCTAAACGTTTATGGCACTTTCACAAAACACCTGTTCCTCAAAATTTTAACAAGCAGGATACACATTTTTTTCTGGATTGTAACCGACAGCATACACAAATATCCACAGTCAAACCCTCAGATCTCTCCCCTCTGGCTTTGCCTCATGGGTAAGGGCATGATTTATGAAGACATAAAGAGCCCACAACCTTGCCTAACCTATTGCGATATTAGCTTTAGCATTTGTAAGCTGCCTTGGAAGGAGTTGTTTCCTGAAAGACGAGATACAAATAATAGTAATAAAAGTAAGAGCAACATGACACAAAAAAGCTACATATACTTGTATAAATCTGAAGCAAAACATAGAAACGTTTTTCCTTTTACACGTTCTCCCAGGGAATATGATAAGGGAATATGACGGTGTTGTCCATCATGCAGTTATTTTTATCTCTTCCTTTTCCTTCCATGCTCTAGGCAACTCTGGTCCATGATAGTTGATGTTTGTGAATGATAAATATTTAAATAATTTGATTAACTATTCAATGTAAAACTGGGGTGAGGGGACTCTAATCAGTTGACAGGTCTACCTAAAACATTTTAAGCAATAGTTCATTTCCCCATTACTTGTATTTTTTTCAAAACTCTCTCCCCGGCTTCCTGTTTCCTTGTCCCTCCAATAAATGGACAGCACAGTTCCAAAAATCTTTGTTTTTTTAAAAAAAAACTTCTTTCAGTTAATTTAGATAATTGTGCTGTTTGCCAGATTTTCCTTATGCAGCCTCCCCAATCAATATTTTTACATTTTCCCATTTTTAGCTATTACCAATATTCATTTGGATACTACCAGCTACTGTATTATATTACCAGATTCCCATTGGGATCGTGACAATAAATCATCACTCAAAAGCTTTCATATAATTCATTTATTATTCATTTTTCAATTCATTCATTTATTTCCCAGCCAAAATCCCCAAACATCTTACAAGATAAAACGCATGAAATAAATTACAAAACATAAGCAAAATACAACAAAAAATAGCTCCTAGGGATGAGCAAGGGGTGCGGGTGGGGGGATCAGTTCCATTAAACTTGGATGTAGTACCATCCAGGTATTTGGGACTAAAACTTGACTATTAAGCATGCTGGCTGCAACAGAAGGAAGCTGATGCCAACATCATTTCTAGGGCAGCATGTTGGTCCCTGCACTAAACAACTAGAACACAAAAGTCTCCCTAAAATTGAAGGGCAAAGGCTGCCCTATAAGCACAGAGAGTGACATGGAATCTAGTGGGACCTTACTTGGGAGGGTGTTCCAAACAGTGGCTATAAGAAGAGATAAATTCCTCTGCCTGGTCGGCTGTGACTCTTCAGAGGAAATGGCATCAACAATAAGGCCTATCTTGGAGAGATTAAGGAATGGGAAAGGATATACTGAAGAAGTTAAGGGATGAGAAAGGATATGTTGAAGGTGATGTTCCTTTAGATGTCCACTATTCAGACAACTTAAAGCAGGAGGGGGAAGCCTATAGCCCTCCAGATGTTGTTAGACTGCAAATCTCCTCAGCTCCAGCAGCATGGCCAATAGTTAGGGATGATGGAAGTTCTCCAGCAACATCTGGAGGGCCTCAGGTTAAACGTTAAAAAAAAAACAGGGGAAGACATCTCGCTGCAATCCCACTTACTTAATTTTCTGAGAATGAAGTCTTATTTGGATGTCCACTCCAATGATCAACAATCCACATGATTTACATTAACAACCATGAGGAAGGGAGAGTGGAGCTGCACCAACTGGCTTCACTCCCCCCTGTTGTGTTATAGTGAAGGGCCATGGCTCAGTATTACAGCATCTGCATTGCATGCAGAAGGTCCCAGCTTCAATCCCTGGCATTTCCAGGTGGGGCTGGGAGAACCTCGCTGCCTGAAACCCTGGAGATCTGCTTCTGGCCAGTGTAGACAATTACTCAGCTAGATTGACCAATGGTCTCAGCCTGTACAAGGCAGCTTCCTACATTTTCCATCAACTCTGCTGTCCACACAAAGAGAAATCCTTGCAGAGGAAAGCCTGTTGCAGGCAGATCAGGCTTCTCCATTGCAATGGGAACCTACTCAGATACAGCAAACTCACCTCTACAGATGTTGGCAGGAGAGAGCGTGTTCTCATTCAAAGAAAGCACGTGTTGTGGTGGGGTCTGCCAGGCCACCCCTCTGTTGCCGGGCGGGAAAGTATAGATGATCTTTGGCAGTGATTGGTCTATTGAGTTGCTAGGGTAAATTCGATGTTGCCAATTTGGGGGAGGGATCAGAGGTTTCATATGCAGGGCAGGCAGCTTGGGGCTTCCTCTTTTGCTGCGTGCACCGGATCACCCGCCCACCCTCCCTAATTTTAGGTCTTGTGCGTTGACCTTGCTATGCCTGTCATGGGGTCATCTGCCGTTGGAGCAGGGGCCTGGTAGGAATTTTGTCCATTTGGCTGATTGGCTGGTGCCATTTGTTTTTTGCCTACTGTGTAGCAAATCGTCACAACTTGTAAGGTTGCGGTTAGGCATTGGTTAATTTTTTTTTGCCAAAAACCTTAAACAAAAATTCTGTGTGAATTTGTGTTTTATTTGGGACCCTGAGGCTTGGGGACCTTGACACGCAATCAACAGAAATGCAAAGAAGGCTATCAGGCACAGTCCCTGTCTCCCCCTCCAGTCACTACTCAGTTGCATTGAGTGCATGTCCAAATAGTACATGATGAAGGTATTGGTGATGCTGGTTAATGTTTTTTTTAAAAAAAAAACTAAGGTACTTGGGTGAACTGGCACTTTCTCTGCCCATTGCCCACAATTACCACTCAGTACACTGCAGGGAAGGTTTCCTGAGGCCGGCCATATACCTGGGAGGTTCTGCTTCTTCTGCAGAGCAGGGCAAGAGGGAAGATCACACAGAAGGCGCTGCCTGAGATCCTGCTGCAACCCAGCACCTTGAAAGCTTTTCAGGCTCTCTCTCTTTCCCTGAGCATGTCAGGGAGGGGAGGGGAGGCCGTCTGCAGTGACATCTCTCAGAAGCACAATTTCTCTCGGGAGGCCAGCACCACCGCACTCCTTGTTACAATCCTTCTTTCAGAAACTGATTTGTTTTGTGCTGTTTTCTATTCACATCACAATCCAATCAAACTGTAGAATATAGGAAAGATCAAAGCAGTACAGCATACACATCTACAGTAATTCACAAAATATATGAGGCATTAAAATTTTCATTTCTCATTCTTGAAAGAAAAAACATAAAGGTAACAGAAAATGATGCGGGATATGAATCTATCCCTGAGACAATGATTGCAGCAAGAAGTAGAAACTGTATAAGCCAACTGCTCCTTTCTTCTTAGATCCCCTTTATCACTAAAGAGAGGGACTTTTTTCGTAAAAAAAACCAACACCCCTCCTTTCCACAGTCACCTGGCATGGTGATATAAAATCTGGAAAGGCAAAGTTCCTATTACAGCTGGAATGGATCTTAAAAAAAACTCAATTCCACTAGATAAAACAAATTTTCTTACAAGCAAATCAATAAAAATGTTCTTACACAATTGTGAGGCGTTTATTTTGGTTCGGCAAAGAAATTAGTGGAGCTGAAGCATATTTCCCATCCTGCTGCTGTTCCACATTCTTAGCCCCCTTCCAACTTTGAATACTTATAAAATCATTTTTGCAGTTGCAACGAAGGGTGGACAGATATGTCAATGTTGACTTTTCTCGGTTTCTCATTTTTCCAATCTTCAGTTTGCCTCTTTTTTAAGGTTCTCATGAAAATTCACCCACATTGTAGTGCATATTTCTCCCAAAATACAAATTTCAGCAAGCAATCTTGCCTAAAACAATGCATTTTTGTATGTTGTTTTCACTGTTTTCAGATCATATAAATCTTTTGAATTTTACTACAATGTGCATTTTATGCACACATTCCCTTAATATATACCTTTTTGGACATTTTTAGTGCATTGCAAAATCTGGAGAATTTCTAAGGATAGCTGCATTTTGATTCACATCTTGTTTTGTGAACTGCAGATTGGGTAGGTCCACATTGAAATGCTCAGTGAACAGAGTTTATCCTCTATTCCCAACTGCAATGTCTCTAATTTGCCACAATTTCCAGTTTTTCCTTCTCCCCTCCCTTTTCTTTTATAATTACCAATAGGTTGTTTTGAAGTGTTTTAATGTTGTAACTCACCCTGGGATCTTAGGGCAAAGGCTAGGTAACTAATAATAATAATAATAATAATAATAATAATAATAATAATAAATGAGTGCATCTGCCTATTGATTGTAAACACCAGAAGAAAAGGGAATTTTGATGAGATCACATTGGGATTCCTTTGAATGCTGCAATGGGAGGGAGGAGAAGAATGAGTGATTCCACTTGCAGCTACCAGGACTGAGCATGCGCTTGCTGAACACAACCTTCCTGCAACCAATGGGCTGAACATATGCAACCTGTGAGAATAAAAATGCCTAGTGAATATTGCAGGAAACCTCAGAATGATGTCCAGCACTCTGAACAATGTCCAGAAACTAAAAAAGGAAGTGTTAGTAGGAATCACTAATGAATTGGTGCCACTCCGGAAACAAGATCTGGTAATCTGGAACACTAAAATCCAGATTACATTCCCTAGCTATCAGTCATAATTGTTAGATATTAAAAGAACTTTATATGAAGGCTAGTTTCTTGATTGTTTGACCAGAGAGCAAACAGACCTGAACTGAAGCATACTGAAGGAGACTGCACCACAGAATTCATGTTCTTGTGGCTGCTTTCTGGTTGTATGTCGTTCTTCCATTGACAGGATGGGGGGAGAAAAATTGTTTTTCTCTGTGTGGAGCTGAGCAAGAGCTTCTCAAGCACGTGGCTGCCAGCACCTTGCTTGTTTCTCTCGGCTGTGGCTGCTGCATTGTTTTCTGTGTTTCTTCTGGGTTGTCAGGGAGGAAATGTGACAGATTTGTGCCCAGGTCGGTCTATGTGGATTGGCTCCCTCAGTGTGTGGGAGACGCCACAGAAGTCCCTCATTGGTGGCCACCAGTAGTATTTCCAGGTACATGGGGCGGGGAGAAGTACCTGTTATTTCCCAACTCTTTTTGTATTTTCCGGCTGAATGTTTCCCCCTCCCCTCCTATGCTTTTGCAAATGTTCCACTGCCGTTATCTACAGCTCTAGCATAATGCAAGTTTAGGATTTGTCTAGCCATTAAGTGTGATTGTTTCTGCTAATTGACTAGCAATTTGTTTCCCCATATAGCATCTTGTGCTCATGATGAGCATGTCTTAAATCTACCCAATGTTTCTGAATGTTGTGAGCAACCTTCTAAGATAATAGTCTTTGAGCCTTTTGCAGTTTCCTCCGTTTGCTGTTGTTTCAGTTGCATTGTCCTCCTCATTTCCCCTTCCTACCCCCCACTCCCCCCTGCTCCCCAGTGTTGAATTTAATATGCTGAGCTTTCTCGATAGGTCTAGTTAATCTGTCCAAAGACTGTGTGATCTTTGAAAAAGATTGGCTGTGCACTCATAATTTACAAATTGCTCCCATATATCAGACATCATCAGCTTTCTATTTTTCATATTGCAGCAAATACAAAAGGTGAAGGAGACATAAAAGGTAAAGACCCTTTGTAACATAAAACAGAATGCAAGGTTGATGTATCCTTTGCTTATTTGTGTGTGTTCGTGTGTGTGTGTGTGTGTGTGTGTGTGTGTGTGTGCAAAAGATACAATAGTCCAAGGATCTTTCTGATTGATTAAAGTATTGAAGCGTATTTTTTGCTTCATAAATAATGCTCTATTACTTTTCCTCAAAGACAAGCAAACCTTGACAGACTGACCTTTTTCAGGGCAGGGAGTTGTTTCAGTGCCATAAATTATACTGTAAAACGAGGGGAAATGCTACTGAGAAGTGTGTGACAAAATAAGATTAAAGATTACTACACACAAAAGATTGTTGTTTTATTAATGGAGTCCTGTCAGAGGGATGAAAAATCCTCAGCTTTTTACTGGATGCTGAGATCACGTCAAACAGGAAATTATGAATGCCTTTTGTAACAGGAAAACAAATGTGTCAAAACAATATACTCATTACATCTTCCCCAGCCCCACCTGGCACATTTCATGTTTTCGTTTAGAGCTGTTTCACAGTTTTTTAGTTGAAGTTTAAGAACTGGAGTGCAATCCTATAAAAGTGGGACCAATTCAAAGTGCTGGTTTTGGCATATGAAGTCCTTCATAGCTTGGGACCTCAGTGTTCCAAAGAATGTCCCTTCCCCCCTAGCCTAAGATCATTAGTGGAGACCCTGCTATGAGGGCTCCGTCCAACTGAAGTACAAAGGGTGACAAGGAGAGAGAGGGCCTGAAGAGGCCTGTCTGACACCTATATTGACATCTCTGGGGCAGCAAGTGAAGACCATTTTTTTCATTCATGCAGGCCCTTTCCCCATTTTTAATATTGGGCATCTAAATTTTGTTTAAAAGCTGACATTATGAATTTAGTCTAGTCTGACAGTGTCTGAGCACTCTGGGTTTTTTGTTTTTTTACCCCTGTGGGATCACTGTACCCCCATTTGATGTATTCACATTTTTCATGCTGATATTGTATTTTATCTGTTTTGATATTTCATTGTATTCTTTGATTCACATTTTTAAGTTGGCTGACTGAATTGCTGTATTTTGACTACTGGAGGGTTAGGTTAAAAGGCAACTCATAAATGTAAATGATTTCTAAACTGTACAGACTGCTCTCCCGCAATATTACATGAAAGTTTGCCATCTACCTGTTTCTTCAACCACAATCTTATGGAAACACAATCATGGGTTTGGTTGGGACTCTCAGACATCATCCAACCTGTCCCCACCAATCCTGTAACAATATTTAAAACAGATTTGACATTCTTTCATGTAAAATGAACAACTTGGTGAGCATTGAATAATGACACAAAGGCAAACATACACACAAACAATTTTTTCTGTAAAATTTCCCTTTACCGACTTTCAGACTAATGTCTCAGAATGGCATGATCTTGTTTTGATGGGGGGGGGTGGTAGGCAGAATGCCTGGACCCCCTTCTAATTCCTGGATCCAGTGTGGATTCAGCTGCTGGAATAGCCAGTCTAGCCTGGGTGACAAGCCATTAAGAAAACCAAGGAAAGGGGTATCTGTGCCAGATAATAAATGGGTGTCCCCCTTCCCTCTCTTAGATAGTTAGTAGGACAAAGCAGGAGTTTTGAGGGCAAAGTTGGCTGTGATGTGACCTACAGGAAGAAGCTGCAGGCTGGAAAAACAGAGAAAAAGCCATGGCTAATTTCTTCTTTAACCAAAGGCTGTGGCTATCAGGGTAGCAAGGCTGTCTTGGGGCGTTGATGCTGTGAATCCTTCTATCAAAAGCTCAGGTTGTATATATGTGTAAATATACCATTTATCCTAAAGACGCCACAGTCTCTGCCGTGCCTCATTTCCAAAAGGAAACTCAAATCCTGCGTAAGCATCTAGAACTCCCAGAATCTTGCACCACTCAGAGATGGTGGTGGCATGCAACAATAGAAAGGGCTGCACTTTTGAGAAAGAGAAGAGAGTGCAGACATGTGTTTGGTTTTTTTAATATGGGTATTTTAGTTACTACCTTTCAGTCACGTCATCAAGTCACATAATAAAAACATGTTATAATCCCATCCAATCTGGGCTACTACACATTGTTATAAATTACTTTTCAGTCATGCTCATTATTTAGACAACTGGATAAGATGGCCCTCTTATTAGTATTCATTCCAGCAAACAAACAAACAAACAAAAATAGCCAGTTATCAGAAATGTGCTTATTATAAAAAGTACTGTAACCAACAGTAGGATGTACTTCCTAAGTCGTAAACACATTTCAAAAGACATGGCAGTTCTGGAATACAAGAGCTAAAGGCTAAGATAATTAAAATATATGATGTGAGCACCTGCAAGTTGCTATCTAATGCTAATGCGACTTTATACCCTGAGCCGGCTCCAAGCCTTTTAACTGCCCAAGGCAAACTACAATCCATGGTTGTGCTCATTCTACTCCATCACATCATTATTTTCTATACCTTTATTTAATTTATCATTTTTGCATCACCTTTTGATTTTTTTTTAAAAAAATTAAAATTCATGGTACATCATTTTTAAATTTTGTTTTATTTCCCTTTCTTTTTTGCCACCCTCCCCCCACATCTGAATGGTGTAGGGTTGATACACATAGCTGGGAGTCAAATCAACAGATGCATAAAAGTTTACCATATCATATCCTATCATATCTGTACCCATGTGGGTAGGTAGTAATCGGTAACCTCGCATGAGCGCAGTAAGCATTATAACGCCTCCACTTTCACAGATTCTGGAGAAGTTGCAAATGGGAGGAATACTGAGTTTAACCTTCTGGGTAAGATTCACCTAACATACCCTATCGATGGAAGCAAAGCTTGATCATGGATGAGATAATGGATAATAAATGACCTGCAGGTATTATCAAGACCTGGGAGAGAGAAAGCAGGATTCCTGAATGCACTAACTGGCTCAAATGAAAACATCTCCAAAAGTGGATCAAGAAGAAGAAGAAAAACCCCACTAACTACCCATTATTCACTTTTACTGAGAATTTGGCATGGTTGAGAAAAAGTGCTATGGGATACAGTTCCATATGAAATGAGCTAAAGTGAACAAGTGTGAAATTACATTCCACATTTCAAATACAGTAATCCTGTATTCTAGTTCATCTTAGGTCCCAAAGTTCTTGATCATGAAATGAAAAGTACTGTACTAAAAAGATTGACAAATGGATTATATATCATTTAGTCAACTTTTGTGTCTGTAACACTAGGCATAATTTTAACCTATGCAGAACTGCTCATTTCACAGGAAAGTTCTGGTGAACAGTTTTGTGCAAATAAGGATTATTGCTTCACCCACAAATCTTGTTACCCTGAAATCTCTTACCTTCCCCCCCCGCCCCTTACAAACTATAGGGAATCCCTCCCCAAAAAATGTTTACAAATAAAAATAAAATATATGTGAAAGGGAAATTTTGATAGAGCAGTGTATCATCAACATACTGATGGCACCAAACCCCCTAAATCAGGATGATTTTTCTCAGTGCTTTCAAGTATATGTTAATTAGCATGGGGGAGAAGATGGAGCCCTGGGGGACCCCACTTGTCAATGGCCACAGAGTTAAAAAGGAGTCTACTGGCACCACACTCGCCTCTCCAAGACCAACCAAAGCCACTGTAAAATACTGCCCCGAGCCTCATCCTAGACATGCAGTCCAGAAGCATGCCATGGCTGATGGTATCAAAAGCTGCTGAGAAGTCCAGCAGAACCAACAGAGGTACACTCCCTCTGTCCAAGTCCCAGTGTAGATCATCTACCAAGGTGACCAAAGTAGCATCTATTCCATAACCAGACCTGAGATAAATCTAACTAATCTGTCTCATCCAGGAACCCCAACATACGTTGCATTCCATCCATCTTTCTCTGACACTGAAAGTGGCACAAATGGCAGGAATGTCAGTAAAGACATCGTCTAGGTTGCCAGGACAACGTGGGACATCTGATACCTAAAATGGGCAAAAGGCTTACACACTTCTGGTCAACCCCAAGGTGATAGTGGAGGAAGACGACATACATGTTTTCTATTCCATGGTCTGTAGCCTTTCTTAATGTATGTGAAGATGTTTTATGACTCTTTGTTTGCTGTGTTTGAACAACTATATAAGCTTTTGTTCTGAAGTGCCTTGAGGCACTTTAACTGGCACGTTGAGTTGAGTGAGCTCTGTCTTATTGCAATCGCTATAATAAATGTCAGGTCCCTAAATCTGGATACTGGACTTGAAATAGTATATTTGGTTCTGTGGTTTATTTAAAAGGTGGGTAACAAACAAGGTGGCGTAGAATTGAATTCTTACCACACAAGTCAGAGCTAATTCAAGTGATTTTGTCTGTGAAGTGTCATGCAAATTCTTTGCTATCCAGTTGTCTGAATTGTAATATTATGGACAATAGGCCATTGACCACCCATAATATCTCCATTAGATGACTTTGTGAAGTTGCAAGGGTGGCAGAGAAGAATTATTTCTTTGCTGCCTCCATTACCATGGAATAGGCCTTCAACTGGGTTCTAGCTCATGTTCAGTCACGTTTCCTCTGAGCATTAATAACAATAACACACACACACACACACATATATATATACACATACACCCACCCCATCCATCTGACTGGGTTTCCCCAGCCACTCTTTGGCTATATTTGACTTTGCTGTTTTGCAATATTCATGACTCAGGAATATAGATTGATAAATGTGCATGTACAACTAATGATAGCAGTGACTCACCATGGAGTCAGAAAAAGAACATGCTCTCTCTCGATCTCTCTCTCTCTATATATATAGGCCTGCTGTTTGATGGGAAACGGATATTACTTGGATAATGACAAAGAGACATTTTGATTCTGGAAATAATAAATGTCAAATCTAATATTCTATGGAGAAAAGGTTACAATTTACAAAAAAGCAAGGGAGAGAGCAAATACTTAGATCCCAAACACAACAACATAGGAGTAAGGTCAGGATCTTTATTCAGAGCTTAAGAGGCAGAGGGGGTAGGTAGTGCTTAACCCTTTCCCCACTTCCTGTTCTTCTGCTCCATATGACTTCTCCACCAGCTGCTTTCTTCTCTGTGGGGTTCCAGGTCCATGCTGACAAAGGCAAGGACATGTCTGAAACCTCATATGTGTTCAAGCTACTTGAGGGAAGCCATTTGGAGCAGAGAAAAGGTGGGTGGGGGTGGGTTCCCCTCCTCTACTATTTATCTATTTACTGTTTATCTGGTCCTGTCACCTCTGCAGCCCCACCTCCAAAGTTTTATATGGGTAATCAGGCTATAGATATGGGTAGGTTTTCCTTTAGATCTTGTGCTGCTAGGGACTGAACTGGCATTTCAACCATAAGAACTATTCACTCCAATACTAAGCTACAGCAACTCCTCATACAAACCATCATTCCTTCTAGTCTTTGTTGAAATAAACATACAATCTGTGGCTAAAAGATTTGTACTTTTATCAATGCAAACCTTAATGCTCATCCTACATTTTGGCATAGGGAAAGAGAGCTACTTTCCTGTCACAGACTGAAACCTGAAATGCACGGGCAGGTGCTCGAAGTATAGGGCATCAGTTCAAAAAAAACCACATACATACAAAAACATATAACAGTGCTCAGTTATTAATAATAATACTGAACACACACCTGCAGATGATTCAAAGACCAGGGATCAAGAGTGAGGATAGGAAGACACCACCACAAACAGATCACAAATTAGGTGGATGCCAAGGTGAGGTATTTTTGGTCTGGTATCTACAGAGGAAAGAAACACTGACCCTGTCTCTCTGGAAAAGATCAAAGGCACTCTGGTAATTACTCTGATCCTGAGTCCTGCTGCCTCTGATAAAGGCATGGAAGCATAAACTGGATGTTAGGAGAACCAAGGGAGCATCTGGAGAGAAATCATTGGCATCAGTGACACATTGGAAGGGTGGCTAGGATCCACCAATCCACTATCACAGTGGTTGGATGCACAGTGTTGAGTGCATCCAAGCCACCAAACACATTCCTACCCCGGATGTCTCACTTCAAGTGAAGTTTCTCCACAGATAAGAAACAGCAGGTGCCCCTTCATAGCATCAGGAGAGATTCACAGGGTTTCTTACTTTTGCACTCCACCGTTCTCTGTAGCTCCACTGCAAGTCAGAAGATTCAAGCAAGGAGATCCAACAGTGCTTTCTTTAACGTAAGTGTGTTAGGCTTTCCCAGTGATGGTGTCCTGACTTTTGAATATCCTCCCAGGAGAGGTGCATCTGGGGCCTACTTTACAGAAACAACAACAACAACCAAGGCACTAGGTTAAGAAATACTTATTTACCCAGGCATGCTAAAGCGAATGCAATATCTCAGTGTACATTACACACTTTTACATTAGTTTTACACTGCCCTGAAATCTGATCTGATAGAAGGTTTATTGGACCAAGACTATAACGTCTGAGCCAGTCCTAAGTGGCAAATGTTGACGTGCGCAAGGTAGTTGGGCCACACAAAATACTGCCTTCCTCCTTCCATCCTCTGGGTATGCAAAGAAATGTTTCTTTTCATAAGGTAATAACTTTACACACACACACACACATTATTGCATGGTGTACATGTGTGGAAATAGGCAATATAAAAATTGTTATGAAATTTTCAGTAACCAGCATTTAATCCTTGGCTCCTTGCTTATTACAAAATGTTATTTTTAAAATGGTACTATTGCTTATTATTGCATGAGCATGTAAGCTGAAGTCCAATATAAACTCAGGGGGGGGGGGAAATGAGCACTAGAAGAATGTATATTTATTTAATGTTCAGCTACAGCTTATCCTGCCTTCCCAAGACATTTGTTCCTGCTTTACATACAACAGCCAACCAGGTATCTATCTTGCAGTATTTGGCAACTCCCAATTTTTCCAAAATATTATCTGGATAAGTGGATGCAGGGAGAAGTTTAGGTAATTAAAGGGTTGCATTGTAATATTAGGGATAGCTGATCCAATCACTACCTTGACTTCTGTAACTAGAGTTTTATTGGTTCCAGAATATTTGCTCTAAATAAGTTAGTAATGTGAACAGGATAGATGCTCAAACAGCTTTCATAGGTACAATCCATTTAATTTCCTCACATTTGTTCAGCAAAATAATAATAATATTCAACCTCCCTTTATTGTATAAATTGTTATAAGTTTGAGGGTGCAAAATGCCTGGGTTTAGTTAAAGTTGGGATATAATTATAACTTGTATGTTAAAATGAAATGTCAGAACTTGCTTCAAAACAGATATAAAACAAATAATGTTACAGCCAAATAGTTGTGTAATACCATGCACAGGCAAAACATCTTAGAAATATTAATTTCTTCAATCCAGAGGTAAAAAGCAAGAGCTCTGTCTCTCCAAACAGCCTCCATTAGCCTGAGGGCTGTTTTCCTGGAGAGAGATTAAGCACACGTCCTTTCTTCTCGGATGCTTCAGAACAAAGACCAACTAACACACCCAAAATGAAGATCTGCAATGTGATCTAAGTAGCCCTGTGAGAGCTAGCAAATATACATTCTCAACTAAGTATTGAACTTTTGTTTAGCTCGATGGAACTTTCCATACCATGCTTTCAGCAATATGCATACAGACATACACAGAGTTGTTTTCCATTTCAATGTACAATTAAACAATTGTACTTAACAAGAGAGACATTACAGTACTTTTTGCTGTTAAGCTGCAAGGCTACAGTTCAGAGAGGAACAGAAACCTCTTGGGGAGTAATGATGTGGACTTCTCCATGTAGGCCTTAGATTGTATATATGTGTTAATAAACCACATGTCATAAAGACAACACAGTTTCTGCTGTGCCTCATTGTCCTAAAGGAAACACAGACCCTGGTTAAGTGTGCCTGGTACCCCTGAAATCTCACACTGCTCAGAGATTGGGGTGGTGTGCAACATTATGTTTGAACTCTCAGAGGCTGCTGTGTTACATTCTAACGAGAATATGGCAGGATTATTTTCATAGGATTTCTTTGGCTCTGTCAAAAAAATTATGTCCACTGAAAACTGAACAGTTACTATGAGTTGCTGCCAGATAACACACCAGGCTTCATTTCTGTTTTGTTCCAAAAGACTCTATGTGTCTGGATAGCATCATAAAGCCCAGCTTTGTTCTACTGATATATTAACTTAGCATGGCCTATGGAAGAATTGTGAGGAAGCTGCTCAGAGGGGGGTTGGTGGGGAATACTGGTTGATTTGTGGTTTCTCTGACTGGGAAGAAAAGTGTAGCATGTAATTCTGGGTAAACGTCTACCAGCTATATTTCTTGCTATAAATATTAATGTTGTTAGAACTAAATTACAAACATGAATGGAACTTTATTGCATCAGACTCCTATATTAAAAACCCTTATTTAGAATGCAGATGCATGTAATGTAACTGCGATCAAGTAGACAGGTTTAAGCCTTTGTGTGTTTTGGTATTACAAGCAAATTCTGAGTTTGGCACATGGGATTCAGTAGCTAGACCTCTCTCTACAACTCAGTAAGCATGCAGTCCTAGACAAGCATCTGTTGAGGGTGGTGGCAAAACCTGACACAGCTGGAAAGAAGTGTTTACTGGAATGGATTACTAGGCTGAACAAGAAAGCTGGTTTCAAATGAAAAGGTATACACCTATTCCACTGAGTAAATGGCAAAACTTCCCCAAAATGTCCAGCTACTCTTGCTCTTCTTCTATACCTGCATGTATTGCTAGCATGTGATGTGAAATGATGGCAATGCAGCCTACCTAAGAGGCATTTCTCTGCATACACATTCACCTTCATATTCGGAAAGGTGGGGATCACAAACCCTTGAAAGTTGCAAAAATATTTGTTTTAATTAATTATTTACTTCCATTTATGAATTACTTTCTATGAAACAACTCAAAGCGACTCAAAGTAGGTTAGCAGAGCTATCGTGTTGGATACAGTCCAATAATTTCTTATATAAAAACCATTTCAAATCCAACACAGATATAGGCTATGATAATTAAAAACAAAAAACTGGAGGGAAACTGCTCCAGGAATTGGTACTTGTAGCATGTTTGTGATCTCACAGGAGGTAGCCAATAGGTACCATCATGCCCAACAAGCATGAAACATGAAAAATCATATAATTTTACCCCAGAACTTGTCTCAAGAAGAATGTCTATGCTTGCTTTCAGGGCTCAAAGATGGTATCAAGCCACTTCTGCAATGGTTTTAAAAATATTAACGTGTCTTCATGCTAAGGCTTCATCCTCTGTCTCATTGTAACTTGTCTCATTGAGCTTGAAACAATCACGCTATTTGGAAAGCCTGGATAGCTGCTAAGTCAGTACGCAGCTGCCCAGGGAAAAAGACGTCTAGTGAAGACATTATTCCCATTATTCTTCTAATATAACTATAGCCATAAAGATTAACACATTTAGCAGCAGTATCAAGAGAAACACAACCAGGCAAAGGTCATGAATGCAGAGGTACAACATGGAAGTTGAATACATATTAGTAGCCAGGATTCCTTACAACTTTAGTAAATGCCAAGTCTCACACAAGTGTTTATGTGCAGTAATAGTATTCTGGATGAGGCACTCTTAAATTGCTCGCACTTCTACCCGTCATAGCACTGCGCCACTTTTGAACGAATCACTTGCAGCTTGGTGATGCAGGGCATGAAATTTCTGGATCATGCAATGGAAGGGAAGTTCTCATACTGTAGCGTACTATTTGCTGCTGTTATGGGGTGGGGAACCCTGAGGCTTCATTACTTCTGGACAAGTGTCCAGAGGCCGCATTTCCAGGTGTAGGGGGCCACAGGCAAAAGTGGGCAGAGCAACAGTTGTAAAGCTTACTTTTGTATGGTAGGCTGGTTTCTACACACTCTCTCACATACCCCTCACTAGGACCAGGCAAACACTGTCAGAGTTAGGGACATACGCCAGCCGAATAAAAGCACCCAAGGATGGTGAAAAGCAGAATTGATTAAAGGTGTGGCCTGGGGAGATGTAGTGTGGCTGGGGAATGGGGTGCAGTGTGGCAAAATCCCACAAGTCAGAGAAACTTAGAAAAAGGCATTTGGTACTATTACACTATGACATGCTATAGTATATCATATAGAAATGATTTGGACCTCAGAGGCAGCACAATTTCTTAAATTGGACCCATTTTTCCTTCTGCATTGTGTGCCCCCCCCCCTTCCCTTTCATTTAAGAGATTTGTCTTCTTAGTTGCTGAGTAACCCAGGTAGGAGAAAATGAGCTAGATACTATTCATTTTTATGTGCTATCAAAAATGTTATATTCCAATTACCTGGCCTGAGGCCTTCATCTGGCCTGCAGAGAGTTTATTACTGATGATGATGCATAGAAGGGAAAGAACCCAGCTTGACTCTCCGATATCTGGTTGAAGCTCTGGGGAAGGTGGTACATTTATATTTGTATATGAATATATCTGAATTAGAGGTAACTGAGAGACTATCAAGATACATCACAATGACTCTGGGCCTGCCTATTGGGGCTTTATGTCTGTAACATTTATTTTATCACAGACTGTGCCTTCAGGCTTAAAAGAAGCTTTTTATGAAAGAGAGAGAGAGAGAGAGAGAGAGAGAGAGAGAGAGAGAGAGAGCGCATATTAGCTCCATAAAACTACAAAGATCCATGACAAGCTTGGAGCATCAGTTGTCATTAACCTCTGAAATAATAAATGCACTGTAAATCAACCCCAGGAGGGGTGGAAATATAAAGCATAGATTGAATATTTTAGTTCTGCATAATAATACTCAGTTTAGTCTTCAATATAAATGTACCCAAAACAATCAAGAAGTATTTGCACACAGGCAGGGATCCTCCAGCTCTCAGCATCAGGCCCTGCCCTTGTTCAATCCCACTGGATTCAATGGAGGGAAATTTATTTTACTGTTATTTCTGATTAAATTGACACCTCAGCTTTTCTCCAAGGGGCCCAAAGTGGTATGCATGGGTCTTCTTCCCTATTGAGCTCACAACCGTGTGAGATAGATTAAACTGAGAGACATTGACTGGTCCTATGTCACCCTGTACTCGTTTTGGCTGAGTGAGGATTTGAATTCTGCTCTCTAAGGTCCTAGTCTGCCACTCTAACCACTATGCCACGCTGGTTCTCAGTGTGGTCAGTATACTCCCACCATGCTTGTTAGTGTGTTTGTCCAATGAATCCAAGGCATCCTCCACCATGTCCCCATGACATAGCCATGACATGCTTTGTTTTCAGATGAGCCACCAGCCAGACTTGGCCTGTGGAGCCTTCTGGTCAATTGGCTCTGGTGCAGGTCAGGAGAATCCCCAGAACTGTGCAGAAAGGAGAACAGGGGGGATTGTTCCATTTGGCAAAATGAAACGCTTGAACATAGGGAACTGTTTTTCATAGCACAATCATGAACTCTATCCCTTCTGCCCCTGAATGAGGTCTGGGCTGGGCCTATATTTAATAAGCATATATAATATTTATTTAATGAATGCATATCAGTTCACGTTATGTACATGTTGAGGCAAGGTAGCTCTGGGAGTAGATAGATCAGGTGTGTTAGGGATAATGAACTGCAACTCTCCTGCCACGTCCCTTTGTCCAGCATGTGAACAAAGCTGAAGAGCACTGAAAAAAATTGTGAATGCCATTTTATTTTCAAATAGCATCAATTCTATCATACACATGTTTCAAACTCAGGTTTCTTAGGAGGATGTATCAGTTGGGTTCACTCTTTTTAGGGGGAAAGAAAGAAGGCATTTCTTTTTCCTCCTAGTGTCTGGCAATCGCTTCTGTTGAATAGGTGATTTCATTGCCTTCTCAAACTATTTGTAATTCTAGGACAATTGCCAATGGTGCTCCCCACCTCCCTAACTATTCAAAGGGATCATTCAAACCTTGTTTACACAAAGTCTGCCAGACAAAACATTCACCTGAAATACAGTCATTCTTTTTTGGTGTTCAACATCAAAAGTGTTAAAGGTTTTTTTAAAAAATCAAAATTAATAGGAAATTGCCACCATCCATCATTTTTAATACAACTGATATTCATATCCACTGGGGAAATATATGAAAAGACAAATATCCATGTTGCTTAAGGTTGATCTCAAGGTCAGTCAAAATGATCCACAGGAAACATTTACAGGCAGCTGAAATTGCTTATAATTTGTCAGTAATCTTTGGAGCAGTCTATTGTAGATAAGTTGTGTCTCAATAATTTGGAGTGGCCAACATGAGTTCTGATTCAAAGAGACAGGCTTTGAGGAGGTTAAATGAAAGAGAACGTGTTTATGTAATCTTAAGCCTCACAAGGCGGGGAGATCAGTTGTAGACATCTCCCAGTAGTCTTTTCTTGCGCACTGGGTTTGATGCTCTAGTTTAATACCAGATTACAGAGCCATAACCTTGTACTTCTCTGTTTTCCCAAAATAAAATACAGTGTTTTGAAAAGGTGTCATTTTCTGGTGTGCGACAGATCCATCAACTGAGCATTTCCAAGAAACATTGCCCAACAAAACCAGAGTGAATTTTTAAAACTGGGATCTTCATCCATTTTTACAGAGTGTTTTGGAAATGTCAAGATTTAAGATTTTTCCTTCTTATGAAATGAGAGGCTAGTACCATACAAACTGGACTCCGAGTAAAGCCAGCTTACTGTATAAAGACCAGTGCTTTTTTCTGGCGGTACTCAAGGGTACAAAGTGCCTTATTTTTCTTTTCAAATCTTGTGATAAGGTAAATGGAGGACGGGGAGAGCAAGCAAGCAAAGGGGGTTTGCGAAAAGCAGCAGGCTGAGGCGGCGATGAGGAAAAGGAAGCCCCTTTTCAGGGCTGCAGTAGCCACTCCCAGTCAACAGGTTGCACCGCTCTCCCTCAGCTGCCTGCAGTGCGCACTCTCCCCCTGGACATGCTGCTATGCCACTGCCTCACAGCCGCATGAGTGGCCGGGTGGGCACAAGCGCCACTTCCCTTTCATCTCTGCTTGCTCTTTTTATGCCTGCAAGGAGGGGGAGAGGCAGAGGAGGGAGGAAGAGAGAGAAGGGGGAGGAGGCAGCTGCCTCTGCTGCTAGCGCTGCTGTCCTCCATTTTGTGGCTGGAGCAAGCCATAGAGGCAAGCGCAGGTGGTGTTGCTGGTGGCTGGGAGGAGCGGAAGGGGGGAGAAGGAGATGAGGGAGGGTAGGATGCTGGGTGGGTGTGAAGAGCAGACAGGGCAGGGTGGGGGCGAGGTTGAAGAAGGGGGAGGGGTGCAAAGAGGGGCTTTAATTAATTGAGGGGGGACAGGAGAGATTGTGTGTATGAGAGAGAGAAAAGGTGGGGGGAAAGGAACATGGTGAGTATTAGGCACCTAGGGGAGGAAAGCACTGCTAATGACTGTACCAACAATGACACATCTGAAAAATATGAGGTTATTATAGGTTTACACAGAGTTGTCAAGAGGACCTAACATATAGCAATTAGAACTGAGGTGTTACTTTCTGTTTCTTTTACTCATTTCAGTTGTTAATGAGCTATTGCAAGAAAAAAGCTTCACAGTTCTGACACAATTACAGTTTGGAAGATAAACAAAGTTGCGGTATGTACAGCATGGCTGTGGAATGTGTGGCCCTCCAAATGCTGTTGCACTCCAACTCCCATCAGCTCCCATCAGCCCCGGCCCACACTGTCAATGGTCAGGGATAATAGGAACTGTAGTCCAGCAACATCTGCAGGGCCTCTGATTCCCCACCCCTCATATACATATATATATATCTTTACAGCAAAGAAATGTGAAGGTTTTACATTTTATTGAGCTGTCTGGATAACAAAATTTATAGCACAATGAAGTGTGACACTTGAAAAACATTTTGCAGATCCTATACAGTGGTACCTGGGGTTAAGAACTTAATTCGTTCTGGAGTTCCGTTCTTAACCTGAAACTGTTCTTAACCTGAGGTACCACTGTAGCTAATGGGGCCTCCCGCTGCCGCCATGCAATTTTTGTTCTCATCCTGAAGCAAAGTTCTTAACCCGAGGTACTATTTCTGGGTTAGCGGAGTCTGTAACCTGAAGCGTCTGTAACCTGAAGCATCTGTTACTCAAGGTACCACTGTACTTTGAAATAATTTATCCTGGCCATTGACATTATATATCTATCCATCTTGACTATCAATTGTTTGTTTAAGTTAGTTTAATGTTATATATTTACATTGTTCTATCCCACCCTGGCTACACCCTTATGGCAAAGGGAAGGTAATAAATCAAATTAAGAATAATAACAGGTGTTTTCTCTGAACGTACAAAATATTTTGGGCTTGATGCAGCCAAATTCTGTAAGTTTAAAGTGCCTTCTGAAGCAATGGGGCTTAAATTAGTCAGGACAAAATTCTTTCTCAGGGATTCTAAAAAAGAAGAGTTTGGATTTGATATCCCGCTTTATCATTACCCCAAGGAGTCTCAAAGCGGCTAACATTCTCCTTTCCCTTCCTCCCCCACAACAAACACTCTGTGAGGTGAGTGAGGCTGAGAGACTTCAGAGAAGTGTGACTAGCCCAAGGTCACCCAGCAGCTGCATGTGGAGGAGTGGAGACGCGAACCCGGTTCCCCAGATTACGAGTCTATTGCTCTTAACCACTACACCACACTGGATTCTAAAGTAATGCATTGGGGACTGAAACTGGGAAGAGGATGGGGTCAAATGCACTGCCCCTGCCCACAATATATTTGCATGCACCTGCTCTCTCCCAAATTTTCTATGTTGAGACGGAAAGTCTGTAAAGTACTTTTAACTGTATTCAGCAGACTGTTCATGGACACCTCCCAAGAATCATGAAAGCTGCATTATACAACCCTTCCACTCAGTGAAGGAAGATGGGTTGGATCTGCTCCCATCACTTGCTCAGTTGAAGTCCTCCCATGTTCTTTTTTTTATATATGTATAAAGGGGTCTTAAAACTTTATATGGTTTGAGGCTTCTGTTTTTACTCCACAACTCAGATTTCAAATAATACCCACCAAATAGCAAAATTATTCAAAGGAAATTAAATCAATATAATAATTTCCAACCTTCCTGAGACTGAGAAACATAGAATTATCAAAGTATGTTCTGGAGGCTTTTATTTTTCTTCCTTCAACAGAGAAGTTTGCCAATAAAAAAAATTAATGATCTTTTCTGACTAGCAATCTTGCTATATCAAATTGAATCGCTGCACACAGATAACTGTACCTTTGATCTTTTCAGAGGTAGCATTGTCAATTACCTTGTGCATTTCAGTTCATCTGAAATGGGGTACAGGAAACCATTTTGGTCTCATTTTGATCATGAGTTCTATAAATGATATGAAGAATTTCAATCTTTTTCTTATATTAAACAACCCCCCTCCTCATATTCCTGGAGTTAAATCATTAACATTTAGAAATGTGAAACGACAGCACTCTGATTCAGTCTTTTCTAATTGGTACAGAGTTATTTCCAAACAGTGCCTTTTGCATGAAGCTCCATTTCATACAAACTGACAACTTGATCACTCTGATGTTGTAGCATTAACTTGTTTTTTTGGCAGGATGACATTTGGCAAGATGGCCTGTCTTGTAGCATATATATATGTGGATAGAGCAAGAGAGAAAAGGAGTATTTGTTTGGGTTTTATTCCTAATCCCAGCAAAGTGGAATACTGTTCACTTACAGAGTGAGCAAATAAGACCTTTTATTGAAAGCATTCATTAAGACTCATGTTGCACAAATGCTACCTTAATGGGGACGTTCTGGTATTGCTTTTTGTTTTCATTGCACAAATGTGGGTTCTGGGAGAAGGCACATTGGCTACTTACAGACTCTCTCCCTCTCTCTCTCTCTCTCTCTCTCTCTCTCTCTCTCTTTCTCTGTCTTATGATTTATTTAAGTAATTACTGCTCCATCCTAAGAATTGCTGTGCCAGCAGATAAGGTGCTTAAAATGGGGCATGGGCCCACAAACCCAAAAGCAGGATCATACAGCCAAAATTAATATTGTTGTTATTATTCCTATACACCATGCCCTCTCCTTAGTACTTACTCCTGCCTTCCACAGCTCCATATGCCTGTTCCATTCACAGAATCACAGTACACTGTGTAACAATTGTATCAGGAATGGCAGAAAATTGAGGAGAAGGGAATAGAGCTGGTGGGGAAAATTCAGGGAAGAAATTAAGGTGGACTTACGAGGTTTGTGACTCTTGCCCATAAATCTTTAGATGAATGACATGTGCGGAGGCGATAAAAGGTCTGGGAATTAAGTGATGTTTCCCCATTTGCACGGGGGTTACATTGCAGCCCCGGTTCACATAAGTGAAATCATGTAAAATGGGGAGCCCCTCTAAAAAACCTCTAAATACCCATTTCCCCCCTGCTCTTCAGCTCTCTCTCCATACAACTGTCTCTTCAACATGCGTGCTGCCTTGCCCCTGCTATCGAGGGGGCCCAGGGCCACAATGCGTGTGCATGACATCAACATGCCTCATGGTGTGCTCATGCTGTGTACACATGTCCCATGGCATGCTGCTGTCACAGGTGTGCCCTGTGGGGTGTGTGGATGTATCATGCAGACGCCCTGTGGTTGGCGTGCATGATGCGAGCATGCCTTGCAGTGTGTACGAATGGCTGCTGAGGAATTTTGAGAGTGCCCAGGCTCTTCATTAATTGGAGGGGGTACAGTCCCTGCCCCCTGCCCCCCTCTCCACACCTGCTTTTCAACTAGAATTCAACCTCTGGGGCTAGTAGGAAGCTGGAGAATGTGCAAGAAAGTGGTGGTGGCTGCTGCAGTACCCCATGCATCAGCTGTTAGGCAGGGAGGCGGAGCAGCCTAAACAAAGCCACACTGCACCTCAGGTCTTTTCAGGGCTTCTTCTGCCCATGCTGATGCCCTCTTTGGGCTTCAGGGATGGTCTCATCATGAGTCACAAGGATTCTTCAGCTCTCTCCTGCCATTTCCTGGTATGATTCTATTTATTCAATTATTTCCTGTCACTGTGCCAAGGCCTGATGGAACTGTAGAACCAGGCCCACCCCACCTTCCCATGGACTACTTAAGACCTGTGCATCTTGAGGGGAGGCAGAAGCAAGAGACCCCGCACCTCGGCACTCGTGTCAATAGTTGGCCTGAGAGGACTCCACTGCTCTAGATTTGCTTTATTAATCTGTTTGCTTTAGGATGTTAAAATTGAGAGCTGCCTTGGTTGTCTTGGCAGGAAGGTGGTACATAAATGCAGCCAATCAATCAATCAATCAATCAGTTAGACGTTATCTGGAGAAGTAACTACTTTCAGGACTGAATTTTGTGCCCTTCCCTCCCTCCCCCTGTCCTGAGCATTTCCAACACCACTTCTTTTCCAGCTGCCTCATGCTGAGAGCGGAATTATTTTTTGCTTCTATAATCTGCTGCGGAACAGACACTGTTTCTGATACAATCCTTCCTGAGCACTGTGTTTGCTCACTTGAAGAGAGGATCAGTTAGCCAGAGCCAGGTTCATTGTCTTTATTTGTATGGGGTGCAGTGTATGATGAAAGTCAGCAAGCAGCATTCAGAGTCACTGCTGTTATGTTGGTTAAGGCCTTCATAAATCCTATCAAGGAAGTGTGAAAGCACTCTGCCTTGTTGTCTGCTGTTTCCAGGAACACTGACATGTTGCATTAGCCTCTTCCAAACACTAACCAACATTTACAGTGCATGTATTTGCACTGTAAGTGCTGTGTGCATGTGTTGTGTTGTGCAGTCTTGATTTAGTACAGTGGTTACTCTTTTTTCTTTTCTTTTTGCTTGTCCAAAACAATATGTTTAAAGACAGTTGCAATCACATGTGTTGTGATGATTAGGTAATTAGTGGCTGAACTCAGATGAGTCATGGAAGCAGAGAGGAAAAGATAATGGGTGGTATGTAGAGCTCTCTCCTATGATGATGGGAGGAATGGAAATGGGAAAGAGACAATTTCCCTCAAACCCCCACCTGCCAAAAAAACACAAAAAAACAACCCCACTTCTCATCTAAGGAATCCAGAGGAAGAGAGAATTGCTGAGAATTGACTCTCACCTCCTCCACTGATGGATACCCTCCATAAACAGACCAGCTTGCTCAAAACACAAGCAAATTTCATAGCTATGCTTTCCCCTGAGATTCCATCTTGGTTCCACAGACTTGAACAGCAACATATAAATTTCTTGAATAAATGAAATGTCTTCCCAGCTGGTAGTCACTAACCTGTTACAGCCCTTCGAGTTGTCAAATGTTTTCTCCTTATAAGAACACCTAATGCAACTCATTTTGAGGTTGCAGTGCAGCATAACAGGAAGTGAGGTTTTTCCTTTATCCACCCTCAACAAGTGAAAAGTAAGTATTCCTGGAAAACAGAGATCCACTGCTACCAGACACCATTCCAGTGCCACTAGTAGCCTACAGTGCTACCAGACAAAGTGTAGTGCTGTGACCAAGCCCACTACTGTGTTTTCTTTATTAGATTTCCCCTCCTCTTCTCTTTTAGCTCCTTCCAAGCTCTTAAGTGAATAAATGCTTTGAATGCAAAAGAAGGGATGCTCAGATGGTGATTCCAGCTGCTTTGCTTGTGATTCTGAAGGATTCGTACTAGAATCAATTGAAAAAAAGTCTCCACAGTAAAGCTGTTGACAGTCTGTTTGAAAAGCATATATATTATTGAGCAAGTTACATGGAAAGTCATGTGTATTGATGAAAAACATTCTTGTTAACTCTCAGAATAAATAGCATCTTTAAATATTGGAAACATGCAAGTTTCAGCTCTGTAGAATATAGGTTAACTGTTGAGATGATATACAGGTCACTTTCTGCAGTACAGCATTTCCTTGGCCATTCAATAGGGCAGGTGGGGCTTTTAATCTAAGGTCCAGCTGGGATGTCAACTGCGTGAAAGCAGTTGACATGTATGGTTTTTTTTATCAATAATATAAAATATTTTTTATAAATTCATCCACTGTAGGGGAGCCCAAAGATTGCAGTTGACAATGAGGGAACATTTAACCCTTCCCCACGGCTGGAACTGCAGTGAAGCCCCCTCTCCTTTGGCTGCTATTAGCCCTGGGAGGGAATGTCCCATTGATATCCGTAGAAGCTTTCTTCTTCAGGCAAACATGCAGAAGCAGTTTTATTGAATCATTGAATTGTAGAGTTGGAAGGGACCATCTCGTCCAACCCCTGCAATGCAGGAATCTTTTTTGCCCAATGTGGGTTTCAAACCCCCGATCCTGAAATTAAGAGTCTCATGCCCTACCACAAGAGCCATCGACCATACAAGCATGATGTAGCCATTTTGCCATGTCTAGGAAGTGCATTTCTGTAGCTTCCAGGAAAATGTAATGTGGAATAGCCTAATGGTCATAAGAGTAGGGAAGCAAAAAGGAGGGGTTCAAACCCAGCTTAAGTGTCAGAATGCATTTCAGACAAGAGGAGCAACACGCAAGAGAAGGTTTCTTTGGAGCATCCTTGATGATGTAATACAGCTTTCACCCATCCTGTTGCCCTCCAGATTTGGGGAATTACAACACCCATCAGTCCAAGTGAGTATGGTCAATGGTCAGGGGTGATGGAAATTGTAGTCCAAAATATCTAGAGCAGGCATGTCCAAAGTCTGGCCCGGGGGCCACTTGCGGCCCCTGGGCTGGTTTCAAACGGCCCCCCGCCAGGCAATTTTGAAAAAGCAATCTCTTGCTAAAAAAAGCTCAAGAACCTTGGCCAGCCCTCATGCATGTTCACTTCTGGCCCTCTTTGAAAAAAGTTTGGACACCACTGATCTAGAGGGTATCACGCTGGGGAAGCCAAATGTAGCATGCTTAACTCCACCGTCAAAACACGCATTTCAAGAAGCTATCTGCCACAGCGATCAGAGCATCGGGGGGCAAATTTTCTAGCTTGTTTCTGTTCAACCTCCACTACGTTCCACAGGATTTCAAGCTCATACAGATCAATCCTAAATATAGGAAGCCAGTATAATTTATGCCAGGGTAAATTGCGCAGGTGGAATATGCCCTAGTCCAAACTCCATTCAGAAGTGGGGCTACTGCTGAGCTAGCCTCAGCCTAGCAGCGTTTGACTTACAGCACTGTTTTTGTCAGTGTACATTCTGCCCAGTTGTCAGGTCATGTGACTGACCCAAAAGAAGTTTCGAATAGCTGAGCCAGGTTCAGGAAATTACGGCAGCTGATCTGGGATGAGAGAGTTCTGCCCCAGCTCAGCCAGGACAGCACAAGATTTGCTTATTTCAGATACCAGATCTTGGGTTTGGATTGGGCTAATCGTGTAAAATTATGCTATTGCTAACTAATGGAAACTACTTGCATCTTTTTGCCTTAAAATATTTATTCATAAAAATGTACAAGGATATTTGCATCCTAGTTCATTCAAGATTGCCATGAAGTAGTTCGCACCTTGTATTCAATTAAGTTTCCAATCACACATAATATACTTTCCCATGTAATTCCTGGATTATTCACATAGTGTTTTAATTCTGAATTATCTCAATTATTTGCATGTTCTTTAATTGGAACTCATCACAATGTGTAAACATTTTCTTTCTACTATATTTGCTGAATGAGTTCACACTGATCTCCTTTGTAAGCTAAATAATCCTGACACTAACAATATAATAATTGGTATATCCCTTACAAAGTAATATGCAGTGAACTATCTAAAGAAATGAGGTATATTTGGTCTGTCTACATCCAGCTATTTCTTCATTTGACAATTCATTAGTGGAGTCCTGTTCATACATCTATAATATACATATTAGCCACAATCTGTTTGTAAAGTATGCAACACCTATCATTTGGGATACAAACTGTTGTCTTGAGAATAAGGGAAGCAAAACAAATTATTATTGACAAATTAGTAAACTTGGTTTTTAACACATATTTATCATAGCAATGAAAATGGAATACATAATAAATTAAAAAGCGGGAAAACATCTGGAAGTCTTTTGTGAAGTTATTATCAGAAGTTTTGCATGCTAAGGGATGCTATTTAAGAAAAATGGCAAGGGGGGCGAAATCACTCTCTTGCCTGCTTTAGATCCCTTGTGACTGTTCCTCGGGGGGGGGGACTTGTACTGCCCCCCACCCCACCACTTCCCCCACCTTTTGCAGAACTTGGCAAGAGGAAGAGCAATCTGCAAGGCCTTGCCACTCATCTTCCGTGCTCCAGGAGAGGGGAAGATGAGCAGCAAAACCACTCACCAGAACGTTCCCCTCTTGCTGAAACTTGGTAAGAGGTGGGCATTCTGACAGCAGCAGAAATGGTGGCATGGGCGGGGTACCCCTCTTGTGGGTCTGCTACCTGTGGCAGTTGCCCAGACCCTCCAAATGTCCCTATGCTCCAGGGACAATCCCAGATTTACAGAAGCCATCCCGGTTTCTGATTTGATCCCAGAATGTCCTAACTTTTCTTAGGACGTCCCTATTTTCATTGGAGAAATGAGTTATGTGACACCCGAGCCAAGGACAGAAGTACCTATACAACCTTTAGAAGACATCAGAAGGCAGCCCTGCATAATTTTATTATGTTTTTATATAGGTTGGAAGCCGCCCAGAGTGGCTGGGACCACTCAGTCAGACAGGTGGGGCATAAATAATGAAATTATTATTATTATTATTATTATTATTATTATTATTATTATTATTGAATAGGACATCCCCATTTTCATCAGAGAAATGTTGGAGGGTATGGCTGCCTCACCTCACCTCACAGGTGGTCTGGCTCTGCATGCATGCCAAAGTCACAAATCCCTTTGCTTTCAAAATAATAAGAGGTAATTGTCTGACATACATTTCCATAGCTTTTCTAAAACGAAGAATATCTAGGAAGTTTCAACCTGCTTGTCACCACCAAAGTTTGGCAGGCAGACAAGTGTAACAGATCGGGCCTTCTCTGTAGAGGCACCTAAGCTATGGGGTTCTTCCAAGGAAGATCTCCCTGCCTCCATTGTCATTTGTCTTTCACAGAGTGATTAAGACTTACTTATTTCAGTTGTCTGCTAATAAATTTTGACTCAGCTTTTTAATGCTGCTATTCATTTTATGTATGGTTGAATGTGATTATATTGCTTTTGTTTTGTACTGCATGATATACCTGTAAATTTCTCTGGACAGCTTACATTTATCAAAACAAGCAACACTACAACACACCACTGCCAGCCCTAATTGGCTTGCCCCCTGATGCATGTACATGATTATCTTCACATTTCACATGCTTGCTGCAGGATACATTGGTGCATAGTGCTACCACAGCAGACTTGGGACCTCTTTAAGGTGTGGTGTTCCTGACTTGTTACAAAATAGAGTGGTACCTCAGTTTTTGAACGTAATCTGTTCCGGAAGACCGTTCAACTTCTGAAACGTTCGAAAACCAAAGCATTTACTTCCAGAAGCATTCACTTACGGAAAACTCAATACGGAAGCCGCGTGGCATGTTCAACATCCGAAAAGCATTCGAAAACCGAAGCAGTTACTTCCAGGTTTTCGGCATTTGAAACCGAAATGTTTGACTTCTGAGACATTTGAAAACCAAGGTACCACTGTAGTTTACAAAATGTTTTTGTAACTCATCGTATATATTTTGTATATCTTTTTCTTTGTAAATGTTGCATGGCCCCTCAGGAGGTTGTGGACTCCTACCTTGGAGGTTTTTAATCAGATGTTGGATGCCCATCTGTCACGGATGCTTTAGCTGAGATTCCTGCATTGCAGGGGGTTGGACTAGATGACACTTGGGGTCCCTTCCAACTCTACAATTCTATGATTCCATGATGTAATCATGTCTGCAGTCCTACACATACATATTTCCAAATATATCTCATTAAACTCAGCAGGGCTTACACCCAGGTACCATTGTGTAGAATTTGGCTGCCAGTCTTTTAAATTGATGTATCTTTCCCTGGTTTTTCCATCCATTGTGAAATCTACACTAAAACCCAGATGTTTGTCAGAGCTACTCAGAATTCAAACATTACACAGTCCTTCCAGATAAATGTAAAGAGAAAGCAAAGCAAAAAGGGAAATCACTTTCAATTATTCCAGGAGCCCTTTCCCTCTTCCCAATTTTAATATCCACTGATCTGGATAATTAGAGACTAGAATTCCCCCCCCCTTTACAAAAGCTGTCCTATCTAGTCAGTCACACTTGAGTACAAAAGTATCTTAATATTATTGGAATAATTCTCTCCAGTTGTTGTACATAGACAATATAGAACATAGAATGCTGGCCTTATTTCTTTTGAGAAAATGGAATCATCCCAGGCATGGGCAGACTTCAGCCTTGTTGGATCTACTTTGCTTTTTTACTAGCATCCAACTATCTACAAACCACAACTTCTGAGGGGTGTCTGTAAGCACATTCTGAACATACTGAATTTGTTTTCAGAACGAGAACTGAATGGAGCTCATAGTAATTTCGCACAAAAGCCCACTCTTGGTTAACTTTCTTCATTTCAGCTGCACAACTGGCAAGGGACCAAGCAAACATCTCTAGTTGTTGCTTTCAGGAACCAGTTATATAGGGAGGAGCAGGAAAAACTGTAATAGAAATAGTAGGGTCATGCTTCCCCATGTTCCGCAGGGCACCCTTTTGCACCCAATGCTATTTAACATCAACATCAAGCTGCTGGGAGCAGTCATTGGAAGTTTTGGAGCATGGTGCCACCAGTATACCAATGACATGCACTGCTCTGTTTTTTCTTGACCTCTGAATCAGCAGTGGCTGCACACATCCTAGACAAGTGCCTTAATGCAGTGGTGGGCTGAGTAAGTGCCAATAAACTGAATTTGAACCTGCTGTTGGAGGCAAACAGCCAACAGCATGTGATGCCTCTTCAAAAACAACAACACTAGCTTCTCATGTGCTACTGGGACACATTCAAGGTTCTTCTATTGATATACAAAGCCCTGAACAACTTGGGTCCAGGGTACCTGAAGGATCACCTGAGAAGACAACCACATTCCTTGCATCCATCTTAGTTGAAAGACCTTGTGAGGGGCCCCTTCATACGTTTATCAGAAGCCACACAAGATATCACTAGAGCAGGGGAAATGTTTTTTGTTTAATTTTTTTTTTGCTTCAGATCAATTAGCAAATATAGTTAAAATAACTGACACTGATTGAAGCAGGTTTTGAATCTGGAATTTCTGCGAAAGCCTTAACCCAATTGCACAATTACATAAATGGAAATTCCTTGTTTTGAAATAGATTTTCTCCTTTAATTTTACATTGAGTAGTATCCCAGGCATCATACTGTTTGATTGGATCACTAAAGAACATTTGACCTTGGTAAGAATATAGAGATTGAGCAATTGTTAAAGCAGTGTGTTGTCTGAACAGTTAATATTATATCCATCCCTGTAAAAATCCCTGAACTGTCACACAAGGAAGACTATATAAGCCAAGATATACATATACCAACACTTTTACTTTTATGGTTTTGGAAACCATTAAATGGCTTTTTTTTAATAAAAAAAATTGAAATGCAGCCAAGTAGTCATGAAAAGGGGACTCTGTGTCTTTAAGCTAGGGAGAAAAATAAAACCCAATCATTCCAAATGTATTGCTTTAGTCATCTGGTTTCATTCTATTAATGACCTTTAACATCTGCAAAAATATTGTGAGAAGCTAATTTTGTTTGTACTGAGGTGGTGCAGAACAGTTTCTGGCTGTCAGTCTAGGATGTGCTATAAAATAAAATTGTCTTTCTGGGAGCCTGACAAAAACCTACTGTAAAGGTTCAGTTTATTTACAACAGGCTGAAATGAAAAGGGAATTTTACAGCATTCTAATATTCCCCTCTAAAATGAATAGTACTTACATATTTATATACTTTTAAAAAAATACTGAAGCTTCCAAGATAACCAACAAGATTAAGAGCCCTATTTTGTACTTTGTGGTGCTCTACAAACATTCTAACTTGCAAGAAAATAAGCATTTCTCTGTAATTGCTCTTCACTTATATTGTATGAACGCTTCTTTTAAATAAGCCATTACACTGACTTCAACAGTCCTTTTATTAAATGGAAAAAGCCCTCTCTTCCTACTCTTGTTGCAGTACATTTAGTGCAACATCATTCCTGCACTGATCATGATGAAGTATGGAAAGAAACAGAGCAAATAAATTCTGCTTCTAGTTTGCTCACTTAATAACACTTAACATTTATATACTACTTCAGAGCGTTCAGATGGCAGTACTTAAAACAGCCCAATCCTTGGCACCTTTATTTGCAAGTAACTGTCACTGTCTTCAATTGGACTTACTTCTCCTAAGCAAATCCCATCGATTGCTGTTCTCATCCCGTGCTGCAGATGGAAATTAGATATCAGCACCATATCAGCAGGCAGACTTCAGAGTTGCTGGATCTAGATTGTTGCCTTTACTAGAACCCCAAGATCCACCAAGTTCTACCAGTCACAGCCAGCTGCAAGGGACACCCAGTTAGAATGAATGCCTGAAGGATTTTGTTTTCAGCATCAGATCTGCAGTGAGCTCACAGTCCAGTTCATCAGCCTAATTCAAGTGGGGAAAGTTGTTTTGCTGTTGCTGTTATTAAATGACTGGCAGTCAGAAACCCTTGCTGAGCCCCTGCAAATCACCCAAAGGTCTACATAAATCATGATCTACCTTCTACCTATCCCTGCTGTACAGGGGGCAAGTGGGTGGGGGGAGGTAGACTTTACAAGGGGCCATGGGAAGCATGCCTGAACTTCAAGCTAAGAACATAGGAAGCTACCTTATGCCTACTCAAACTATTGAGCTCTGTATTGCCTACACAGTCTGGCCTCAGCTGTCCAGTGTTTCATGCAGGGTTCTTTTTCTAGAGACGTGAGGAATTGACTCTGGGGTATTTCTCTTTCCTCTTGGTTTTAATGTATCTATGTTGAATTCGTTGTCTGGTTGGTTGGTTGGTTGGTTGGTTGGTTGGTTGGTTGGAAGTCGCTTTGTATCACTCTGGGCAAGATAAAGTGACTAACAAATATAAATCATCAACACCATCATCATCATCATTTATCCTTTGCCCCAGCTATGCTCCTGATACTAATCAGGTGCAGGGAAGATGAGTCTGCTCCTTCTCCTGGGTGGAAATTTGGCAATGGTACCAACGAAAGCTTTCCTTCCAGGACAAATAGCAGGTGCAGGGGGTGATTTTGGCTTGGAACCATAGGAGCCAACTCCTAGGGGCCAAGGTCCCATCACCCCCCTCTAATGAGGGGGCTGGGAGTCCCCAAAGATAATGGGCTTTACCATTCAAATGGTGTGTGTGCACTGCATCTTGTGATAGATTCATAGAATCATAGAATCATAGAGTTGGAAGAGACCACAAGGGCCGTCGAGTCCAACCCCCTGCCAACATTATGCAGGGGGTGGCTTACCTGGGCCTCCCCCCAAAATTTTTTTTAAATCAGATTGGCACCCTTGCTTGGGACTATGACACCATTGAAAGGTTAAAGTCCTCCCCAACCTCATGTAACAGTCTGAACCATTTTGTGTATCCCCCTCCCCAGGCTGCTATCTTAAAAACAACAGCCATGAAGAGTTAGTGATGTGATTAACATGGCGTTCTTTTACCATTTGAAACTCTCCAACCTCTGTGGAAGAACCTATTTGATCGATATTCAGTGGAAAGTGGAGAGTGGCTAAGATACCTTGGAGGCGAGGAGTGCTCGTTGGAACCAAACTCTCTTCAGCCTTTGATGAAAAGTGTACAGGTGAGGAAGGAGCATTAAGTGGAATGAGACCCAGCAAGTGTAGAAAGGGAAAAGGCATTGTTGTGTGAGAAGCTGAACATTCAGTTCTGGTAATGAAAGCAAATTACTGGGCTGAGCAGATAGGGATGGGTAGATATGTCACTTTTGGTTCTCTCTGTATCTCCTTTTCCCAGTCAGCTTTCCACCTTTCTGCAGCATTCTGCAATTAAAAAAAAAATACTCAAGAATATTCACCAGCATCTTAGTACAAATTTCTCCTTATAAGTACATTTTGGTAAGCAATTTTGCCTAATATGCATGTTTTTTGCCAACCAGCTTTACTCTAATGCAATGCATTTTTGCAAATATCTTTGTATGCAATTTTGCCAAATATATACCTTTTACCGTGATATGTGCATTTTGTACACATTACCAAGCTAGAGAACTTGCACTGCAAAATTTGGAGAAGTTCAGTTCACACATTGTTTCAGAAAGTGAATTTGGTAGGTTAGCCTTTAAATGTGACATTAATCAAATTCCTTCCCCATTCCTAATGTAGTGGGAAATGCACAAGAAAAATTGAGGTGTAGCTTTGGCCTTGAGCAGCCAACCCTTCCTGTGAGTCCTTGCAGGAGCACTCCTGCCCTTGAGGGTGGCCCAGCTGTGGCTTGATTGGCCAGATTAGGAGCCCTAATTGCCACAGGTGGCAGCTGTGGAGACATCTAGCCCTGCCTGATTGAGACAGGTACATATGGTGCAGTGCAATGTAGTTGAGTAGGGTAAGGATGATGGACCAAATGCTGCTGAGGCTCCCTATGGCTGGAACTGGAGCTATGTGGGTCAAGGTCTGGTGAGGGAATTGTTTCTTTGGCGTTGAATATGAGGGTCTGGAGAAGGCTGATAGCCGAAGAATTGATGCTTTTGAATTATGGTGCTGGAGGAGACTCTTGAGAGTCCCATGGACTGCGAGAAGAACAAACCTATCCATTCTTAAGGAAATCAGCCCTGAGTGCTCACTGGAAGGACAAATTGTGAAGCTGAGGCTCCAATACTTTGGCCACCTCATGAGAAGAGAAGACTCCCTGGAAAAGACCCTGATGCTGGGAAAGATGGAGGGCACAAGAAGAAGGGGACGACAGAGGACAAGATGGTTGGACAGTGTTCTCGAAGCTACCAGCATGAGTATGACCAAACTGTGGGAGGCAGTGGAAGACAGGAGTGCCTGACATGCTCTGGTCCATGGGGTCACGAAGAGTCAGACACGACTAAACGACTAAACAACAACAATGAGGGTCTGGAGAAAATGTCTGTGATTTTCTGAGCTATGCTTGGTAGAACTAAACTAATATTTGCACTGAATTAATGTACTCAGTCTTCTGTATTGGCATGATGATCTGAATTTGAATGTTTGTCTAAGGAAACAAGTAGTTTGTAAAATTGGCAATGGATAGGGGTTGTTGTTGTTGTTGTTGTTCCTATTTGCCTTTACATAATCTAGGTGTTGCTAATGATTTTCCTAATTACTGCTAAAACCATAAGTTACACTCTAATAGTCTGAAGGATCCAACAGATCATTTGTCCACTATATCAAAAGGTTAATTGATTTATTTTAATTCTTTCCTCCAGGGACTATATTAATGTTTATATTTCTTTTAGCATTCAAAGGCCACTCATTATCCCACAAATCTGAGGATGGCATATTTATTTCTTAACTCTGTTCCAGGTCACTAACAGCTTCATCAAAAATGTATTTAGACAGAAATTATCCCTTCAGCCCTGTGACATGTAACTTCATTTGGTATCTGCAGAGAATTTTTCTGCAGTGAAACCATGGAAACATTGAGGTACAGAAAACCAACACTAATTCTGATCAGGAACTCCAGATTCTATTCACATTTTAACATATTATGTTTATACAGTCTTCTCAACATGCACAGCACAATAAACTATACAAATAAAATTGCCTCCTGTCTTCACCATTCTCCTGTCCACACCTCACTTTCCTCCCATCATAACACTTACCTCATACATTCTGTCAACCCTGTCCCGATCTCCACTGACACTCAAATCCACCTCCTCCAACTCCCTATCCTACAATTCCAGAAGATCAGTCGGGAGCCAGGACAGGCACCCACTACTACACAACGGTGTAGTGCGTTCCTAAAGTCAGCTGTGATTGTATATCTCAAAATGTTAGATGTTTCCATGATTAAATAATTGATTGATATTATATAGTACAAAATACAGTAGTCTCTCAGTGGTTTAGAAAGATACAACACAAAAAAAAACAAAAATCAGTTAACACTACAAAATCAAACTTCAGTTAAAATGACTGCTTGAAGTTCTGCTGGGAGGGAACCAGTCTGACCTCAACTAGAAGGGAGCTTCATAATACTAAATGCATGGATCCTGATTGGTACCAGCCATGAATCCAAGTCATGGGGGACCATTAACAGTGACTCCCCTCAAAGATGTCTGTGACTGGGAAGGGATATGTTTTGAGAGACAATGATGTGTGCCTCCAGAGTGGTTTAAATCAAACTATTGGAGAATCAGGGACGCGGGTGGCGCTGTGGGTTAAACCACAGAGCCTAGGACTTGGCAATCAGAAGGTCAGTGGTTCGAATCCCCGCAATGGGGTAAGCTCCCGTTGCTCGGTCCCTGCTCCTGCCAACCTAGCAGTTCGAAAGCACATCAAAGTGCAAGTAAATAAATAGGTACCGCTCTGGCGGGAAGGTAAACGGCGTTTCCGTGTGCTGCTCTGGTTCGCCAGAAGCGGCTTAGTCATTCTGGCCGCATGACAACCCCAGAGTCAGCCACGGCTGGACCTAATGGTCAGGGGTCCCTTTACCTTTACCTTACTGGATAATCACAGTGACTGCTGTGGCTGCAGAGGTCAGTAACTCATAACTGCTGCCTCACACATTGTTTTTGCTGTGTTAGCACCGTAGTGACTTCTCTGGAGTGTAAGCCTGGGCAGTGTGTTAAAGGTCCTGGGCTGCCCAGACAATATGCTTTTTCTTCTCCCGAAGCAGCAGGCATGGAATTTTCCTCAGGGTTTACTCCTGAAGCCTTTCTCATGAATGAGTATAGCCACAAGGCAGTCAAGGTTTTTGACCAGGGTTCTTCTCCATCATGGGCTGCCTTCCCAGATTGATGAGTCCCATCTACCCCTCATTTCCCTCTACAGCATGTGCTGTAACCCTCTTCTTGACCATTGGACCCACTATTGATCTTATCCACTCAGTCCGCTGGAGCTTGTCTTCACCTGCAAGGGTTTGAAACCCAACCAGTCAAAGCCGTTCCCAGGCTGTGGCCACTGTCACATGCTGACAGCTTCTAGGAACTGCAGGTGAGAGTTAAGTGCAGGGTGGGGAGCAAAGGTGGACAAACTACCCCGGAAGGAGCATGACATTTCCCCCACCAGAGGTACTAACCTTCCCCTAACACCCCGTACACGCAAAGGTGGGCCTTATAAATTAATACAAAATAATACAAATAATTGAACATGACCCAGTAATCTATGGACAGCCAGTGCAGTCTTTGGAGCACTGGAGTTATGTTCTGGTGATAGTCTGTGCCCATTAACAGTCTAGCTGCAGTGTTTTGCATCAGCTGGATGCAAAACACTACCCCAAGGGTAGCGCCAAATAAAGTACATTGCAATAACTGAGTCTTGAGGTTACCAATGCAAGAATCACCATGGGCAGACGACTCTTGTCCAAGAACAACCATAGTTGATATTCCAGTGGTAGTTGATAAAGACTGTTCCTAGAAGAAGCAGACTCGCACTTCCCCTGTCCTGCTATACAGGTCTTCCATTCAGTTCCAAAACTGCACCTGAATGCAGATTGAAACAGATCCAAGTAATTCATATTCTCCAGGAGTTGCTTGGGTACTACCCCCTCCACCACCTTACCCAAGAAAAGGGTATGCATGACCAGATTGTGTATAGTTGCTATAAACCATAGGACCCAAGTGACTTTCTACACTATCAACGTTATTGTCTGTTTATCTCTGTGTGCATCCCACTGTATTTTGTCCCTACTGGGTGGGCCCATGCTCAGCACATAGTCATTTTAACACTTGTGGGTATCATTTTATATTGTTTTCAAATATTGCTGAAGCACTTTTATGGCTATAGTCTGCTATAGTGATGTAACTGCTATAACATTTGTTTATTAAGGTGAGATTGCACTGTAACACCATACTCCAAAGATGTTACAGCATTATGGTGTTGCAATATTGTACATCTCTTTTCTCTTTTATTTAAATGGCCGGGAAAACATTTTAACAATCATTGAAAGATTGATTGGGAAAAACCAAAAACAAGGTCATGAAATGCTGATCATCACAATTGTTATAATGAATGTGTGACGAGCTGGGACAGGTCCACTTTCCTGATGTATCACTACCCATGTCAAAGTTAAACCCTTTTGAAAAGATTGAGGAGTAGCACTAAAAGCATCTACAACTGCAGATATCATGCTAGTCTCCTGTTCCAGTGAAAAAAGTTGGACTTTCTGCAATCTGAAAAAAAGATGGAAGAACCACAGGGAAAATACAGGATGACAATACATGGACAATGGCATCATATGGATGTCACATAATAAGTGATTGAATGAAGCATGGCAATTCCCCACAAAATACCTAGTGTAGAGGCACCCTTACTCCTTAATAGGTGTGCACAGGTTTGTAGCCTGAGGAATGAATGTGCTTCTGTATTGTTCAAGCTGTTTTTCTATAGACTACAAACCAGCAGAGCTATATCAGCTTAACAACAAAAGAAGTTGTTGTGGTCTGTAATATGTATGTTTTATTGATAGTGTTTGATTTGCTTGAAATGGTATGTTTGGACTCAAGTATTTTGGAAGATAGAGAAAAAGACGACAACTTATTTACCTCTTTCTTGTCCTTGTAAAATAAAAGTCCGTAAGCATCATTTTTGTGCAGAGCTCCTCAAGGGCTACATTTAGGGATATTACAGCTAGTTTTTCACTGGTGGTTGCATATTAATCATAGTATCATGACAGACATCCCCTGGGCTAACGGGCTGTTCCAGCAATTCAGACAGACAAACAGCACAAGCAAGTCTAGCTTAAGCTCTTTGTTGCACTGGATCAGCCCAGAGAAGGTTGCAGTTCATCCATCAAATGAACACTCAGTTGCAAATCTAAAATAAAATTCCCTAGCCCAGATCTCATCGAAATGCCAAAACTAGCCTTTAGCTGAAACATATATGTAGAACTACCCCCTTCCCCAAATGCATTCCAGTGTTAGCTGCCTCGAGAGCTCTACTTATATCACAGAGGAGTGGTTATAAAGACTTTTTTTAAGGGACTGGAAGAATGGCAGCTCTATGAAATGTCAAATGTGAAACTTCAGCAACAGGAGCTTTCAGCTGAAAATACTTTCACCATTAACCTTATTTATGCACTGTCCCGTTATATGTGCTATGCTGCCAGATTTGTTTCTAGAACAAAGTATGCATTAGAATTACGGTGGAGACATGCTTGAAACAGCGGTTCTGAAACATCATGATGCTTAAATGCAATTAGCTTTTGGCTCTGCCAGAGCGAATACTGTCAAATTACTCAGTGTGGCCTCCCACCAAGAAAGCTTTAATTGTAAGAAAATCAATGAATTAATTATTACTGAATAGATGCTAGTGTGTTCCTTCTGAAGCAAACTCTGCCACTGTATGTAGCGTTTGTTCTTTGCGAAAACAACAACTACAAAACCCTCCAAGCCCAAATTTTCATTCCAGCCCATTTTCCCCCTTTGCTAGCATTAGCTTTTCATAATGTAAAACATTTCTTCATTTCCAACAGTTTCAGCTGAAAAGTAATTTTTGAAGTCTATTACTTGCATTCTTAGTGAAGAGCACAATGTAGCATTTTGTTTTAATATGCCATTGAAATTGTTTGAGTAGATACACCATGGAATCAAACACAATATGTCAAAATGGTTTCCATTAACGATGCACATTTGCACTGCTTCAGTTAATGGGTATGTTTTTGTTCTTCTCCTTCATCTTTGCATTCGTAAGATGAAATGATTCAGTTAATGTAACTGAAAAGTACATTGGGAAAGGTAGAGCAAATTACAAAAGCATCAAACCGCAATTCCACCCACGTACGTTATTTTATAATGAAGTTTAATAATGACAGAAATTGTCTTTAGATTTGAACATCAGTCATTCCTGCAATTGTAGTTAATGTGAAAATCTCACCCACGGTAATGTTTTATGAAAACATGGAAAAAACAGTACATCATATTTTAGACTAAAATGTCACCATAAAATCTTAACTAGATATTATTGAAATATATAGTATGTTAAAAGTAATTTGCAACAATTCCAGGAACTGAAATGCGGGGCTTTGGTTACCATCAACAATACAACAAGGGTGCAGAATTTTTTAAAACCAGTATTTATTTCATGAACCCGATATTGTGCTTTTCTACTATTATGGCAAAAGAGCCTTTGGTATAAGGTATAATATAAAATACTGTTATAATATCTAAATGACTTGTTTTGTGCAGATAGTGCCATAAAATGGAGAGGCTTTTTATGAGACTGAACATAACTATGATATTATTTTCTAAGAAAGATACAAAATGGGTGTATCTATTATTATATTCAGAAGAGAAATGTCTTGTCCCTGCAGTGTTTTCCAGAAATTGCCTTTGCTCCCCCAGTGATGTCTATTACTAGGCCATGTGGGCTGATTTAAGAGGAAAGATTTGCAGCCATCCTTGGTCTCAGACCAGGCCTCCATATCTGGTTAGGTTGTTAACAGGAACAACTTCAGAATGTTGCAATTCTATAGGCTTCTCATGCAAAACACAGACCAGAAGTTCTTGAGCAATTCTGTGTCCACTTCAGACGACATGAAGATTGCACTTATTTGGCCAAATGAAGTTTTAGATACTGAAATTTAATTTGGGTCAAGGCCAGATTAATGCCACTAGCTAAGTCATGCTCATTAATTTCAATGTGTCTACTCGTTATCATTCCTTAGTAATATAAACACTAAAGAAGGGCCATTAACTATTTCTGTGCATCCTATATAATTTGTGCCCAGGCTACTGTTTCCATAATATAAAGACAATAATTATTGTCCTTTGCTCCAAATAGACCAAACATCCATGAGCATCTTACCACCAGACACCAGATGGCAGGGTGAGAAAATGCATGTTATTTGTACAAATAATGCAAAAATGGGTTCAAATTACTCTGGAACGGTACTACTGATCAGTAATATGCTGAAGGGATAAGTCTTCATTGCTAGCTGAAAAAAGATGTTTTTCATATATTCCTTATTCAAATATTTCTTGTGCTTACATTCAGAAATCTGGCTGCTGAGAAATTGCAATTGACAATGAAATGTATTCCTTCAATTGCCACTAAATGGATTTCTGAAAAGTGGAGCTGTCATATGTTTTTAAAAGAGATGATTTATATTCTTTTGATGGAAATAGACATCATGTCATGGACTGGCTGGATGCAGAGGACTTGTAGGAGGCATCAGCTGGGGAACCCCCAAGGGAAAAAAGCTCAGAGCCAGGGAACTGGTGGTGGGATGATGATGAGTGGTCAGAGGGAGAAAAGGGAGCAGACAGGGAGGAGGTGGTGTTGGAAGCTGAAGAGGTTTAGTGAGGCTTTAATGAGAAGGAAGAGGCCATTCCAGACTCAGAGGCAGGAGAGGAAGGGGGCCAGGAGACAGAGATGAGACAGTCTGCTGAAGAATCTAGGGAATCTTTCTCTCCTGCTGCAACTAGCTCCTCTCCCTCCAGTCTCCCAGAACACACAAAGAAATGAAGAGGGTGGAGCAATGAGAGGCAAGACAACAAAGGCTTGGGCTGCTCCGGGAGGACCCAGGGGGAGGAGCCTTAGAGAGCAGTGGGAAGGTGGGGACCTTCAGTCCTCACAACAGCTTCACTGGGGCAAGATCTACTGGGAAGAGTTGCTGTGACCACTAGGACCGAGCTGTTTTGTTACTCTGGGCGGCAGCTTCCAACAAAATATTAAAATACAATAGTCCGTCAAACATTAAAAGCTTCCCTAAAAAGGGCTGCCTTCAGATGTCTTCTAAAAGTCTGGTAGTTGTTTTTCTCTTTGACATCTGGTTGGAGGGTGTTCCGCAGGGCAGGTGCCACCACCGAGAAGGCCCTCTGCCTGGTTCCCTGTAACTTGGCTTCTTGCAGTGAGGGAACCGCCAGAAAGCACTGGACTTCAGTGTTTGGGCAGAACAATGAGGTGCTTTAGTGTTTTGTTGCTGACCCATGCCTGACTCCAGATCCTGGCGCCTCTCTTGGCCTTTCTGTGCTATCACAAAATAATAAGATGATAAAAGCTGACTATATGTAGTCCCATCAATGCCTCCTGAAACATGTGGTTGATTGAGAAGCTTCTTAGTGACAGGTGAAAAATAAACAAGCTGTGTGGTTACAGTTCGTATAATTTTAAATACGATGATGTTTCTATGAGGTTTTTGCTTTCAGAACTGCATTACTCACCCACACACATCATCTGAGGGATGGTTACACAGCCACTGCCTTTTCTTTACAATTATAACTCTCACATATATGATTGATGCACAACTCTTTTCTTCAGTGAAAGAGTAAGAACTTGATATGATTGAATGTAGGGACACTGTCATTGCTCAAAAGGCTCCCACCAATAGGGTGGCCCTGTGTCCTACTTTACAGAGGCAGCCCTCTATTTCATTGGCGGTCAGTTCTCTGTGTCTGAAGGTCTGCAGTTTTCTGGTTTGAGTTCAGTTTAAGGTTATCCATAAGAATTAACAGCAGAGGCCTTGAAGTTGTCACTCAACAATCAGCACTTGGACAGCAAACTGAGCAGCCACACAGAACACCTGTTGAGTCTTACCTACTCTAATAAGCTTATTTAGATTATAGTAATTGTTTATAAATGTGTTTCATGCACATAAATTAGAATATGAACATTTTATAGGAATCTGTATGCCATTTTTGCTGAGGGACTCACATTGACTTTCCCCAATGAGGCCCCTCTTCCCTGTTGAGAAGCAATTAACAAGAAAGTAACAGTTCACTCTTATCCATATGTTACGACCTTGTAAATCTGAAGGATAGACAGTGAGAAGTAAACCTCCCTTTCTTTTCCCAGACTCCAGTATTTATCATCTATGAATGAAATAGTAGTCCTTTGTTCCATGGGTCGCTCCTCCCATCTTGCAGTGTAAACATTGTTTCCTACTCTATATGAAAATCACTTCCCTCATTAATATCATTCTGTTTTCTTTGTTTTGCGCCTTTAAAATATATGTTAAGGAAGGAAGCTCTGAGCTTTGGTGTGTGGGTGTGTGTAGTTCCTCTGTACCTTTCCAAGATGGACAACTAAGAATATTGTGATAGTAAAGTATGTGTGTATAACTGTGTGTGTGAACCTGTTTTGATTTATATAGGAGGTGATGGGGATTTTATTCTGTATCCCAACAGTATAACATTCTTTAAAAGGGGGGGGGGTAATAGCTCAAATGTCTTAAGGCCCTCAAAAGAAATTGTGAGGGCTCAAACCATGTAGGGCAGAGGTGTCAAACTCAAATTCATCGGGGGCCACATCAGCAGTTTGGTCACCCTCAAAGGGCCGGTTGTATCTGTAGGACTATGTAAAGGACATGTAAAGTGGAGGTTTCCTGTGTAGAACGGCCGGCGCCGCTAGAGGGCAGACGTTCTCTGGCTTGTAGGCTGCTGTGCATGTGCTGAAGACGCGGCTTTCCTGTGTCAAAAAAAAAAAGCGAGAATAAAAGGTGAAGGCTGGCGGCCGGCGGCGGCTACACGGGCCACATGACGAGGTCTGGCGGGCCAGATTCGACCCACGGGCCTTGTGTTTGACACCCGTGATGTAGGGCATGCTGTCCCTATAATAAACAACCCTATGTCCACTAATTCTGCTTCATCCTCTCCAAAAGTTTTGCACATTGAGAACAAAGATCTGCGGTGAGATTCTGACCATATTCAGTCGGACATGGTTAGAACCCTCCCTTTCATCATGAATTCTGCATGTTCCTGGTTGCAGATTCCGATATTAGAATCTCCTGCAGACCTTTGTGCTCACTGTATGAAAGCTCAAGAGAGGGCATGGAGAAGTAGGTGATGACAATGAGGTGCAACCAGCCTGCACATCCTTGTGCTTCTACACAGTTTGCACCCCCATCTGTTCCTTTGAATTCCTGAACGAGGCTTCTGTGAAAAGTTCAACTGCTTAAGACAGTACAGCCCATGAGGGTCATTTGCACCCAGAAGGCACATTTTCTTCCAGTGGACTGGTAGCTGAGGAGCAAGCTCCACATGAGAAGACCCACCCATAGTTATCAGAACTGAGCTGTAGGTAGCTTGGGTTTCAGATGGATGGAGCTCCAATCCTGTAATCATGTAGGTTCTACACCAAATTCCTTTCCACAATAAATCCTGCGTTCAACAGCAAGGATTCCATTGACCTCAACAGAGGCACGCTTTGGCTTCATATACTTAAAAAACTACTACAGTAAATTACAACTAATTTAATTGGTTTAATTTTATGGACATTACAAACTAAATAAATCCCAGGTGCCGTGTAGTTTTTGAGCCAATGCTTGGAAACATCTGGGGCCAACTTTCAAGGCACAGTAAATGCTCCTGCTTTCAGGCAGCTGTGGCCATGTTTCTGCTCTTTGTTTATGCCACTTCAGAAGGGACGCAGACATCTAAGAGTCGAGTGTGTAGAAGAGCCATTACATTGGCTGGGGTCTTTGTTATTTACTCCCCAGTGGATTTAAAGTCACAGATTGTACTGCTAATCTTATTAAGTATGTCCTTTTAATGGAAGTATTAGGTAATGGGAGTTAAATGAACAGAGCTAGAGCTAGCTGGTTGCAATTTCGAGTGTGTGAGGGTTGGATCACTGAATACAGGCAAATAACCATTTGCAGTCTGTTATGGGATGATAGCAAAGATTGCAGATCCAGAGAAAGACAGTCTTTGAAATCTATGGTGTCTCCAAGTACAATAAAATATGGCACTGGTACACAATGCATTCTGGCATCTGGCCAGCTTTGATAGTTTTATCATTTATTCAGGAATCAATGGGAGTATGTCAAAGTAAGTAGAAATATGCAGCTTAGGTAGAATAGTGAGTTCCAGCATGTTATGAAAGTACTCCAAGGGAGCTAAAAGGGTGGGCTTTGAGCCTGATCATGCATTCTGCTTTATAAGCAACAGAGCATGAAAGTCATCTCAAAGTTACCTCTTGTCCCCTTGCTCTGGCAATGGAACCTAGCCTTGTCAATTGTCCCCAAACAGCACCAACTTCCAGACCTGCATGATCAATGTTGCTACCAGCAAAGTCAGGTACTTAAATGAGTATATAGCATTCCCTAACCTGATGTTCTCCAGAAATTTTGGACTACAACTCCCATCATCCTTGGCCATTGGCCAAGCTGACTGGGGCTGATGGAGTTGTAGTCCAAAACATCTTGAGGGTGCCAACTTGGGGAAGGCAGCCCCAGAAAGAGTCTGATCCACCAATCTGAGTACAAGTTAAGCACAACCAGGAACCCCACAGTTTTTACAGATCAGCTGTTATTTCCAGTTCGCAAGCTGTTTTTTTATTTCTGGTTAGTCTGATTTTCCATAATACAAACTTGTTTTTTGTTTAGAATCATAGAATTGTAGAATTGGAAGGGACCATGAGGGTCATTTAGTCCAACCCCTGCATTGCTGGAATCTTTTGTCCAATGTGGGGCTTGAACTCATGTCCATGAGATTAAGAAGCTTGTGCTCTACCGGATGAGCTATCCACACCTGTCATTGATATGTATTTCATCTAGCCCATTCAGTGTAGACTGGGATGTTAGACCAAACCTCCATCTTCCATCAGCCATCCCTCACCTGTCTACCTTCTTACTTTCAACCAGTGCAAAGAGTGGCCCTGTCTGTCTGCTTCCTCCTCATGGATCTCACCGTGCTGCCCTTGTAGAACTCAGCAGGCAGCGGGAAATAGAGAAAAGATCCAAATCTACAAGGAAACAAAGTGAATGAGCATAATGTTAGCAAGGAATTCTGAAAAAGAGGATGGGAACAAACATACTTTTCTCAGTTCCTTATTAGAGCAATCCTGTGCTTGGATGAATGAAAGGAGATCAGGACCCAAAATTAGGATCAAGATTTCAGTGCCCATGAGAGTTCGGTTCTCTTAATCCAGTAGGCAATAGAGAAATTATCCATTCATTGGTCTGGTCTCCAACAAAGCATTAAATCTGTTTTTTGAGAGCAACATGAAGGTGTATGGAGATTAACCCATGCAAAACGCGAGTGGAGGTAATGACATGAAAGGGGAAACAATGGTTTCTATATTGTCAACTTTTTTACTTGTGATGCCTGGTGTAAATTCTTGCATTTGCAGTAAGCAAGTTTTGCCTTACTAAGCCTAAGATGTCAATGGAAATAAACAAAGATCTTCTTTTTGGACATTCTTAGGCATGTCTACTTGAAAGTACATCATACTGTTATTTGCCATCTCAATCTCCACAAGCAGGGTGAGATTCCAGGACTTGCAAGCATGCCTTAACGAAGGGTCTGTGTTCCCTTTTGGACAAATGAGGCACAGCGGAGACTGTATTGTCATTATGATATATGGTTTATTTACACACACATATATATGCAACCTGAACTTAGATGGAGGAGCTCACAGCATGGGCACCCCAGAAGGTCCCTGCTTCTTCCATAGCCGTAGCCTTGCACCCAAAGGGACAGCAAGCATCAGGCCCTGCCCCCTCTCCAGCTTACATCCCTGTTAAGTCAAGCACACTGGTCTAAATCCTTGACTTTTTATCCCCTGAGGGAGGAAGTCTATTCAATTTACACTTTTCACACTTAGCCCCTTTGATGCTCTGAACTTCCTAATTGTTAGCCCATACTACCATCTCCAGGAAGCTCTCCTGACTTAATTAGCACCTAACTCATATTCATTTTCTAGGATTAAGGAGGGGTCATAATTTAAGACTTCTGCCTGACTTAATTAGCTGTCATATCTGCTAACAACAGAGGCTTATTGGGGATCCACCACACCTCTGACTACACCGTAATACACATCCTAATACATCCCAACCTTAATTAAGAATTCAGGGTGTCTTGCACCACCAGACTGAGTTCCTTTGGACTTACTCTCACACAAGTGTGCATAGGATTGCAGCCTACAGCATTTTTCAGCTGTGTGTTTGGGGAATAAGCAATTTTATTTTAAACTTGCAGATCAAGAATGAATATCTTATTTAAGCAGGGCTAGGCATCCTCCCTAATCTATGTATGCAGTCATCGACCACTCCAAGATACCATCTCAAGTGTTTAATATCATTTGGAAAACAAAAGACTACAAACCTTCCAGACATCCCATTAAATTATTTTTGAATGGAAACAAGAAACTCTGCAGTGATGACTGATGCCTCCAGGTCTTCTTTTTGACCCTTTCGCTGAATTCAAGGCAAAATAAAGACCCAAACACCTGTCAAAAATATGACACCTGGCTTTTTATTAAACAGCAATCTCAAAGGTACAAAATAGCACATGCATTCATCTGATGCTCAGATTAAATAAAGTACATGAAGCTTACAACAGTAATTATCCTGTGTTTGCCTGACTTTTGTAACTAGGAACTCAACCCATAGATATACATGGCGATCTGAATACAGGTGCTTGTTAAACAGATTGGTGTTAAACATCTGTGAAGGAAGCCATGGAACTGGATCTTGCATAAAGCTGACATTTATCTATTTGGTATCATTTGGCAGCTGATCCAACATGGATTCGGGTGCCTCATGCAGACGTTTGTAGCACAGTTTTACACCTGCACTTCAGCAAAGAAATCAAAGCCTGCCTGTACTGCAGTTTTTGCTGGATCAGTTGCATGCCAAAACATATGTTCATGGATTCCCATGGTGCATTTTTCTCAGGGCAAACAACTGCATATGGGAAGAAAGAGACTAACACTAGTATTGTGAATAATACTGTCATAACCTTTATCACTTACAATTACAGTAAGAACAGTAGAGAGCACTAGAGTGGGTTGGGGGATTTCCGAATCTACTTCTTAAACACAGATCAGGTTACAGTCCATAAGTTCAAAAGCAGAGTTCTAAAATACATGACTAGGAACAAGCTAAAACATTGTCTCAACACCTGACACACACCCTGGGCTCCTCTTTTGAAGAGTGGAGTGGGCACAGTCATTTGCTTCGTTCTCGTCCCAAGCAATGGGATTGGGCAAGCAAGTGGGCACTCCCACAAGTGGGTTGGATACACTCATGATGACACACCCTTAATGTTGTGTTTCATATTGCAGTAACCCACCTTGCAGTAGCATTCTGGTGACGGGTGGGGAATCATTGTCATCTCTATGGAAAGCTGCTACTATTCCCAAGGAAAAAACCAGTGTGTCATCTGAAAAACATGTGAAAGAAGTTATTTCACAGAGAAGTTCACAAAGGGTTCCTGAAATCCAAAATACAGTATTTATTTGCAGCTTGGATGATGGGGAGTGAGCAAGGCTTGCTGAATGCATTCCACCTTTCATAAATGAATATTGAAACAGCCGTTACATTCATTTTTGCCGCCTGTGTTCTTAAGGATCTAATGTATCATCTTTTTCACCCTTTTTCTTTTTTTTGTACCTGAATCATACATTAGGTCTGGAAGCATACAGACGTCGAAAAGCATGAAGTCCAAATTACAGCAATAGAGCTGTTGCCACCATAAAAAGTGCATCATTTTTTTAATATAGATTTTTGAAATGATGGAAAATGCTGCTATCATTTCTGGCTTCCTTTCCGAATGGACACTTATTTATAAATGAATGGCTCTGTAATAACCCAGTGGCACCTTCATAAATCTCGGCAATGTATAGCAGTCTGTAACACATCTGATGAGAAATGTGTTTACTCTTTCAGGATTAAAAATAGAAAAACACAATGGAACAAGTTCATTGACAGGTTCAGGTGGCCACTTAGTATATAATAGAATCAGGAAATGAAACTGCCCTGTGGCACAGGAAAAGTAACACCACAAGAACATATTTTCAGAGGGTGCGAGCAACCATCTTAACCATGTTTTCTTAGTTGCCAGCATAAAAACAAAAAATTAACTCTGCCTCCCTGCAATCAGCTATATATTTATTCAAATCTTCAACTTGTTATTTCTTCATTAGCAAGCTTTTCCCTGCTGCTTGGTGGAATATGTGAGTAACTTTGCTAATGTCAGAAGCACTCAAGTTGAATCAACTGGGGATGTGCTAACAAGGCTCATAATCAAGTAGATGTACAGTAGTAGCACATTTCAAGCTGAGAAATAATTGATCAATACAGAAAGTTCTTCCCCATAGGACAATATTGTCATTTGTTCGTATTTTGAGAGTACTTGGGGGACTTTTGCTCCTCATATCAAGGGGGTTAGAGTGGGTTTTCTTTTAAGTCTCAGCTGAAATTACTTTGAATCCCCCACACACACATACAAAATTTTGAACTTTTTCTTTCTTCATGCTGCTCCCAAGCCTTTGAACAATTTCTGTCCACTCCAGAGAATATTTGGGAAAATGCCTTCCCACCCCTGAATCTCGCTCTCTGCAAATAGTATTGAGAATTTTAGGAAGCTATGTTCACATAGCCCTTTTTTATTGATCTACAAGGTTTAAAAGTTTTAGGAGTACTATTTTTAAAAAAAAAATACCTGCTGAATGAATGCCATTTTCACATTGCATTCTAATATAGATGAACTGAAACTGGATTCAGAGTAAAATAAAGGATTTGCACAGCATAGTAGAGATGCTCAGGTACCTCTGGCACTGAAGCTCCAGTTCATACAAGAAATTCCAAGTCCCTTTCATTGGAATGTCAGAAACTTAAATCATGATTACTGTGGAGATGAGTGTTCAGTGGAGGGGCAGACTGAACTCAGAAATTCTATGCAAGGTCTTGCCCTTCTCAGTGTACCACAATGCTCTCAAAATGGTGCTGGTGGGTGAATCTGCATCTAGCATCTACACACATGCACACAACTACCACAACACAGATTATTGACACTATTACTGATGTCACTGATCATTTGTTTGGACTGTGGGACTGAATCTCATCCCTAGCTACCACCTTATTATCAGCAACCTCAGGTGGAAAAGGGCAGATTCTCATATATAGTCAAACCTCAGTTGTCAAACGTAATCCATTCCGGTAGACCGTTCTGAAACATTCAACAACAGAAGCTGTGTCAGACTTTCGAGTTCCAAAAAACATTTGGAAACCAGAGCATTTACCTCCAGGTTTTCGGCGTTCAGGAGCTGAAACACTAAAAAAACAGAGCCCTTTGAGAACTGAGGTTTGTCTGTAATGCCAAATTAAATGGACAAAGGATACTTTGGCAGTCTATTTGCTTGCTGGTATGTTAGATTGATTTTACAGCCACAACTCTTTTCAAGGCCTCAACCATAGTGCACATGATAGCACTTTCACACTAGTTCCCTTTAGCTAATAATGATTATATTCTTGCTGTTGATAGTACCCATTATCACTGAACAAAATTTAATTAGGTATTGTATGCTGTTGGTACTCTGTGGAAAGGAAACACATATGTCTTAAACACTATGTTTTGATTCTGCAGGTCTCCTTCAGATCTACTAAAATATTAAGATCAATAAGGCAAATCAATTGGATTACCTACTCTAGAAAATACAGAGGGGCCAGTCAATGGATGCTCAGGTTTGGAGGTCTTTTTCTCGTCTGAACCTTCAGCTGATACCAGTTGAAATAACTTCACAGAAAGGGTTAGAAATACGTTTACATCAACTGTGAGCCAGATTCTCTTTTCCCATGGAATAAAAGAGGTACATTAATATTCAAGTAAATAATAAAGTGATGCTCTAGCATACATTTGTATTCAAAATGTCTAAAAAGAAAGAAAATGAAATACCGAAGCCAATAGAGAAATGATAGATTAATGCATTTCTATCAATCATTAAGAAAGCTCTGATGTACAGTCTCTAACATGTTATGCACATCCATATAATTCTTTAAATTCAGCAGTGGTCAGAAAGAGAGCTCTTTCAGATATCAGTCGAGGCAAAGAAACTCACAGCAAGGTTCAAATAGCTTACCTTTGCTGTGTTCATTATTTAATTGCACAAAACACTAGCAGATGGACAGACTGCAGGGTCTCTCCACTGGTTATTCTGAAAGATCAGCAGCTTTTGGCTCCTCCTTTCCTTGAATATTATTCCATTCCAACTGGTCATTATAAGAATTCTGTAACTAAGAACCGCTGTCTGAGTTTGCTTGCCCCCTCTTCCAACCTGCTCCCTCTTCCTTTCATGCCATGACTTTTAGATTGTAAACCCAAGGACAAAGACTGTCTTATTGTTGATATTTGCTTTGAGTGTGTTACCTTTTGTTTTACCAAAATGCAAGGTAAATACTTCAAAATAAATAAAAAGTGGCCAAGGAAGCTGCAATCCACAGCTGCTGCCATCATCAAACAACATCCATATTGGATGGGCCTATGTACGTGTTGGCTACCACAACCAAATAGCTACTGGGGAAGAATAGATTGCTGCTGCAGACATTACTGTACTGTGTACATGTACAGAGATCAACAGGCATCCATGTTCTGTGCATGTCAGTATCATCACTAGGCCACAGCTTTTGCGATCACCTGTTTCAGACATAATTCCTCTTCCTGTTCAAGCTGGTTCGAGATAGCATTTGAGGCTCATTAAATACCTACTGAGAAACCTTCCTAAAATAATGGCAGGCAGGCAGGTTGCTTCCTGGTTATGAATCATGTCTGCATACTTTTGTACAGGTCTGTATAAAACCCTTGTTTCATTTGCCTCTTGTTAATATTTTCGTTCTCTTTGTGCAGGAGAAAGGGAGGGAGAACAGAGCACCTCTGAGAGAAAAATACAAGTTCATCAACATGATGTGCATGACTGTGACTGGTCAGGCTTGGAAGCGTTGCTGCAGGGACATGTGTAAATGGGGCCGGCCACAACATCCAGGGATGTTTAGGTGAGCTGGAGCATCTCCTGATAGCACAGCTGGAGTTGGGATCACAGGATGCAGCTTTATACACAGTCAGACCACTGGTCTATCTAGCTGAGTATTGTCTACACCAACTGGCAGCAGGTCTTCCAGGGTTTCAGACTGAGGACATTCCCAGTCCTATCTGGAGGTGCCAAAGATTGAACCTGGGACTTTCTACATGCAAAGTTGGATGCCCAACAACTGAGCTGTAGTCCATGCCGGTTGCAGCTGTCACTGGAGATGGGAATGTTATGGTGTACATCTTGTTCAGGTGTTTAACTGTTATGAACTCACCAGATTGCTCTGGTGCAAGACGGTTTGAGCATATTACACCGATCCTTGTCTGACTGTAAAGGTAAAGGTACCCCTGCCCGTACGGGCCAGTTGTGTCCGACTCTAGGGTTGTGCGCCCATCTCACTTAAGAGGCCGGGGGCCAGCGCTGTCCGGAGACACTTCCAGGTCACGTGGCCAGCATGACGAAGCTGCTCTGGCGAGCCGGCATCAGCACAGCACACGGAAACGCCGTTTACCTTCCCGCTAGAAAGCGGTACCTATTTATCTACTTGCACTTAGGGGTGCTTTCGAACTGCTAGGTGGGCAGGAGCTGGGACCGAAAGACGGCAGCTCACCCCGCCGCGGGGATTCGAACCACCGACCATGCGATCAGCAAGCCCTAGGTGCTGAGGTTTTACCGACAGCGCCACCCGCGTCCCACAGTGTCTGACTGTACTGGCTACCAATTAGCTTCTGGGCCCAATTCACAGTGCTGCTTTTGACCCATAAAGCCTTAAATGGCTCAGGACCGTAATACCTCAAGGACCACCTCTTTCCATATGAACTGGCATGGACCCTGAGATCATCCTCTGAGGCCCTTCTTCGTGTGCCTCCTCCTCAAGAGGTCCAGAGGGTGGGAACACGAGAAAGGGCCTTTTCTTCCGTGGCTCCCTGTCTGTGGAATGCTCTCCCCAGGGAAGTGTGCCTGGTGCCTTCATTATATACCTTTAGGCGCCAGGCAAAAATGTTCCTTTTTAAGCAGGCCTTTGGTTGACTTGATTGACATCCTATACCCTTTTAAGATGTGGCTGTTGGGGGGTTATTATTGTTCTTATTTTGTCTGAGTATAGGGCAGTATATAAATTCAATAAATAAATGAAAATAAATAAATAAAACTCTCAAGTTGGTGTATTTTTGCTATTGGGACTATTTGTGTGGCACTCTCTATGGTTAAGTAGGATTCCCCCTCCCCTCCAATAATCTTCTGCACCAGTTATGAAGCTGCCAATTATGAAATGAATATAATACATGGATACTGGAAATTAGATGGGCACCTACTTAGGGGTACTTTTGCCAATCCATCTCTTTACCTGAGTTACCTTACCACTACTACCGGTCCTGGGTGCTTCAGTTTTTGTGACAGTTTAACTGATAATTTTGGTGTTATAGTGTTGTTTAAGTTTTTGGGGTTTTTTTGTATTGTGAACTGCTTTGCTACTGTCACAAATGAAAAGCAGCATTGAAAATGTTCAAAGAAACACAGGCTGCAACTGGAGAGAAAGGTAGCACCAAGAACATGCCTATGTTTATATTTGTAAGTGCCCTTGTTAAAATGCTTCAGGTTGAAAATGAGGTTGGTGTGGTGTTGAGGGCGGACAGATAGGGGGCAGTATATATTTGCTTATCTGTATCAGAAAAGTGATACAATCTTCAAGAAACATGATAGTGGTTGTGATGGTGAAAGTGGTGGTGCTGATGAAATAATGCCTGTGTACCTTCTTGAAGTGGTGTGAAAACTGGCAGAGGAGTACCCTTCCATTGTTTTCAGTAAAATGGCCTTATTTCACGACGATGGCGTGCACCTTTCCAACTGGGGGAATGATATATGGCTGGCTGACATTGCAGAGTGCCTGAGGCTTTGGTTACAGATGTGAGGGTATTTGACGGCAAGCCTTTGGGGCTCTTGTGGCAGTTAGGCATTGTTTGACCTTGTGTGGGGGAGGGGAGGTGTGGCCATCACCTGCCCCTCCATGCTTAAGGGTATTCCGTTAAAGGAACCCGGGGGTGTTGATCTGGTCTGAAGCCCGGCTGGGGGGCTAAGGCCTTGACACGACCCCGATGAGAACACCAGGGGGAGCTTGAGTTGGTTCGCATCAACAGGGCTCCCCCTACCAGTGGCTTACCCTTACTGGACTTCCTGCACAATGGGCAGGAGTCAGATATAGTCGGGTCCAATCAATGCCTAAGCCAATACCGCTCACATTCTGTAATTTCAATAAAGTTGTGGCCAAAATTTGCCCAGTAACATAAACCTAATATCTGTGTCCTTGTGTGAGTTATTTCCAACGAGGGGGTGGCTGCGGGGTCTCGACACGCAACACAAGTGCTGAAAGTCAACGATGGCCTCCTGTTCCATGTAGCCTCTCCACTTTTATATCCAGGGCATTTGAAAGCACAAACTGCATCTGCAAATTTGATGCCTGGCATTTGCATGCCTGGAAAAGGTATATTATGGGGAGGGGATGAAAGTAAGTGTGTATTAATATATAATCTAAAGCCAGTGAAGAGTTATTTTAAAGAAAAATCCAGGGGAAAGAAAGAAAAGGTGAATTAGACTGAGGTTGCTTCCATCTGGATCTTGGTGACTGTTTTAGTGCAAAGCAGGCTCTGGATTAAAAAGCAATTACCAATAACATTATCCAAAAGTTGCATATTGAAAGCAGAGTTCAACACATTTCTGTCCGAGGGACTGTAAATGAAGCTGCATAGCCTACAGACATCAACCATAATAAACAAGCACTTCTAACCTCACTAACAACATTGAAATTGAGGGTCCCCACCACCACTAATAACATTGAAATTGTGTTATAGGTAAGGTCACCTAGATATGCAACTTTATATTTAGAAATTTGTATTTAGGCCTTTTTCTGATTCTCTCTCCCACCCGGCTACCTCTCTCTAAGTATGACCATCATGTATTGAGGAAATGCAGACAGTTTTTCCCCTGAGTGACAAAAGTCTATCCAAGTCACACTTTCTTCACAATGTGATAATATTATTATGCAAAACTATAGTAGCTCTGGGACTGGCCTTCCCATGAAATAAGAATGTTTTCAGAAATGGTTTAGAATAGGTTTATTTTCAATTTATATGAAAATTTTGCAGAAGCCTAATGGTACAGAATGGTTGTCTAGTATTATTCCTGATAACCAATGCTGATGACATGGTTTCTATTTTATGCCTTCTGCAAAATAATAATAAAAAAAGAGTTTTCTAAATTTGTTTCTGCAAGCTGCGGTTACATAAAGAAGAGCTATTAAGAAGGACCACAGGGTGTCAGCAATGTTAAGGGGTGTGTGTGTACGTGATTATATCTGTCAGCTCCAACTTTTCAATTCATGTAAATATAGTTTTAGCCAGCCAACCATGCATAAATATTATTGTGTCTCTTTCTATCGCCAGCCTCCAAAGGATCTCCTAAAATAGTGGTCCTGCTATAAAAGGACTGATAGAGCTGCTACTGTGTTTCCAGAAATAGGAAATTGAGCCTGATCAACATTTTTTTAAAAAAAAAAAATCCTTCTTGCAAGCTTTACACTGACTCTCCAAGTATATTGTCTGTAATAATCCCTTTACGTGTATTCAGGTGAGTCGGCCACATTTTTGGCAGGCAGCTCTGGGAAAGGGCCCATCTTTCCAAACCCTTCATCACAGGGAGGTCCTCATCAAAACTAATTTGAGCTTTACACTTAGTTCAGGTTTCATTCTCTGACCTTGCTCTGCAGAGCCCATGAATAGAACATTGTCCTCCTACTGCAGGGTCTCAATAACTGGACATTATCCGGGTCTCTGCATCTGCACAATGAGATAGCAACTCCAATCTGGGTGCATAATACTCAGTGCCTGCCAGGAATGGCAGCAATATTGATGCTTTTCAGTGTTGATCCCGTTATTAACAGAGTAGAGCTCCATCAAACAATGCCACAGCTTACAAGTCCGATAACACCAAAGTTACTTCCGGTCACGGAACTGCTTCTGAGGGAAAGGTTCTTTATGCATATTCCAGTATGACTCTGATCCTATCAAAATGTGATCCATCTCTTATGAATCAACTATTTATTCCACACTAATGAAGCTTATGATGAGAAGGAGATACAGGCCTTTTTCTTAGTGATATGTTCTTGCCTTTCAACATGATGCCAAAGGAGCCCATTCTTAAGGAAGCAGCACATTTTGCCCAACAAGCCAAGAAAGTAGCTTCTTCCATTTTGTTTTGATTAGCATTCTAAACAAGCAGCATTTACATATTGGCAAATCCACACTGTGATCAACTCCGGCCCAGAAACCAATGTCCCCACTATGGAAGAACATGTGGATCCAGAACTGGTCTCCACAGTCACTGACTCTTTGTTAAAACCATGTTTATGAAAGACAATCTTATTCGGCTACGAGTGATCACCAAAGAAGAAGAAGAAGACATATTCGGAGACTTCTCATTTAGGAGAAAGAGCATTCATAGGAAACCTCTGAAGAAGGGAGTTAAATAAGAGCAGCAGTTAGGAGAGCATGGATCTCCAGCCATCAGCTGTGCTTTCAATGTTTCATGTTTTTATTAGAAGCAAAATAAAGGGGCATCACTGCAGATTCTGACATACATGTATTATGGGGAAATGTTAAAGCGCCCCAAGAAATCTTCATTAGAAGGGCCACATAATGGCAAGCCATCACTGACAGCAAATGAAATCCACATGTGAGGTTACTGTAGTTGGAAAGACATGCAATCCAAAATTTGTTTTAACAGTTAAGAGACACAGGGCAGAAAGTTAAAATATTCCATAGAAGTATACAGATGAGTCATGTTTTAGGGCCAACCTCCCCCAGCAGCAATATCATTAAGTCTCTTCACGGCTACAGATATTCCGCTTCTAGGACAATGCTTTCTTAGCCGAAGTGAAGGTGGCTGAATATCAGCTGTTTGTCAGGGTTTTCTGCCTACCTTGAAGCAGGTAGAACCTGTTGACAGGGCCATCTACCATAAGAGGGAAGCCAGATATGGACCATTATAAGCTCTAAACCATCATTCTCTTCCTTTGTTTCTGTTTTGCGTCAGATACACAAGAGTTGAGTTTTACTGGAACAGCTAGGAAAGTACACTTTTCATCTAAGGCACTGTTATTCATTTTAAAAAGAAGCCAGAACCCTATAATTTATTTAGCAACAATATTTATATACCAATGATGGGTTGAAATGAATGTAAAGACAAAACAAAACCCATCCTTAAAATCAAACCGGAAAGGAATGAAAAGGCTTAGCCCCAAGGCCTGATGAAATGAAAATGACAAGAAGGAAGGTAGATTTCCTGGGGAAGGACATTCAGACATTGCAGGACCACCACTGAAAAGGCTGTGCTCTTAGCAGATACTGTTTACTCAATGACCAAAAGGATGCTTTCTCATCCTGATACCCATCACTTTCCTCATCATTCTAGCTTTCCAAGATTGGCAATCCCATATTTCTGGGCTGAAGACTAACAACAGTTTTCTAGACATGCTGTGGAGAAAGTTCTGGAATATTTGTGTGGAATTCTAGAAGTAGTCAATATGGTGTCCTTCAGATGCTGTTGAACATCATCAGCCCCAGCCAGCAGAGCCGAAGGTCAGGAGTGATGGGTGTGAAGTCCATATTGGCTGCCCCTGCCATACATTCATGCTGATCAAAAAATCAAATATCTTTAATACGGTCAGTGACCAGGAAGCAATTTATAAAAATATGACATTAAAAGTAGAATTGTACTACAAATAACAGTATAAATATGGCCAATTCACAGAATTGGTGCTTATATTTATGACCAGGTTTCGACTTTTAAAGTTTTAAAAATTCAATTCAGGTGTCGCTACTGTTTATTATCGTTCCTTCGATGTTTACAATTTGAACTCTGTTGTTGACATCATTGCTCGTCTTATTCTTGTTGCAATGTAACAGTACTTTGCCACGGACCTGTTAATTTCGGGCTCTTTGTCAGCTAAGAGGTGTCTGATATAGGTGTTGTCTGTACTACGAGGTATTTTCCTCAGAATCGGTTCGATCAGCTCTTTTCTTGAGTCTCGATATAATGGGCAGTATAAGATGACATGCCCAATGGTTTCGATTTCGTTGCTGTTACAGGGACATAATCTTTGTTCGATCGGTATTTTATTGTATCTTCCCTCTAGAAGAGCTGAAGGGAGAGCGTTAAAGCGGGCCCTGGAAAATGCCCATCGCTGTTTAGCGTTGTCTAGAACTTTGAGATAGTTTGCTAGGTGGGGCCTTTGGGAGTTGTATAGAAGTTTATAAGTTATCGGAAGTTGATTAAAGTCATTTTGGACTTCAATGTCCCTGAGTCTTTCTTTGATTATGTTCTTGGCCCTTCCCCTTTCTAAACTTAATAAATACTCTGGGGAGAGACCATATGTAGTCAGTTTTCTGAGAGTGCTCTTCAACCAACTAGATTGGAATTTGTCAAGAAGCATCAGGGAAAGTAGTCCAACCGGCGAGTTGTTAAGTCTTAGCCAAGTGCATAAGGTTCTTATCCATACTTTGGCTTTAATGCTGTATAAGCCCGCTTCCAGTCGTAGGGCGGCGTTTGGGACGCATTTAGGTGTTTGCAGGATTGATCTAAGGAAACCTGATTGTATCTTTTCATATGGGTCTAGATTAGAGAGGGAGACGAGTGGTGCGCCGTATAGTATTTGTGCTGTTGGTTTTGCAACGAATAGTTTAATTGCAGCAGGAATGAAATTTCCTCCCATTGTACGATGGAATCTTAGGATTGCTGTTGTACTTTTTTGTGCTGTAGAGGAGCTGTAATTTATGTGGGCAGTCTTCTTCATCATCAGGAGGGATGGGTGTGAAGTCCATATTGGCTGCCCCTGCCATACATTCATGCTGATCATTCTCTTCCCCAGAACAATCATAATTGTCATAGATTATTCCCAAGTAATGCAAATAAACACAAGAACACAAATAAATAGACACAGAAATATTATCATTCCAAATGAGAAAAATCTAATTGTGATTATGAAATTTCCAAATTTTGAACAAGCATTTCTTTATCTCTCTGTTTCATATTCATACTAGACTAGGTCTAGCAGAATGTGGTACTTAAGGTGTAACAGTATAGTTAACATGAAATATAGAATGGTGGGGAGCCTCAAGATTAGAGTAGCTCTTCCTTTTGGCTATATTAACTTTTTAATAAAAAGAACTCAAGCCTCTAACTCTGTAGTATTATATTAGAAGATTTTTATTTTGTTTCATTTAAGCTATGGCTTATTTCATGCACACGCACACACACAAAAATCCAATTCCCTTGCTATAAAATAACTCGTATTCTGGTCTTGTAAATGCCTGGAATGGCAAATGCTGAAGAGATGCTTGGCAGTAAGGACCTATCTTCAATATTTTGATTAGTTCTGCTTGGCTTGTAGTTGAATGGATTTAAGATTGTGCACATTAAACAGAGTCATGTCTTTATGGTGACTTGGCAATTATTTAACCACTTCACTGTACCTCAAACCTTAGTAATTCCCAAATAAATGAAATACATTCTTCATCCAAAGTGAGACAGAATTACTATGACAACAATGAACTTCATAGGAAAACGTAAAGGGCATAATAAGCTTTAAGTTGTGCTTGGAAGATACTTAATATACTGCAGAATTCTAAATACACACTATTTGGATCTCTTATTTTAATCTAGAAGGGCTGAATGCCCAGAAGCCCATTTGAAACTATGGATTTGCTGGCAAAATTAACTTAAAATTTCACAATGGAAATACCAGTTCCTAGACCGTAAAGATCTGTCTAAATTTAGTATAAAATGCTTTGGCTCTTCATACTTTCCTATATATTCATTATTGTTATTTTAGCATTTTATAATGCTTCTCTGTATGCAAAGTGCTTTAAAGTTACTAGGCATTTATCAGTACTGTTCTTTCAGCAAACCTCCTGTCTTCCCACCGTTCTCCTGGAGCCGTCCACACTGCCTTTGCAGTGTGCACACTTGCAAAAACACCCAATGTTTTTGTGGATCCAGTATTTCTGTGTGTGATATTGCCGTTTGATTGCTGCATCTCGCAGAATAAAATGATGGTCTGAAATATTTTCAGGCTGCTCTTTGCCAGTGCCTGACACCCTCCCTGCTTCCATTCCTCAGCCAACCAGCAAAAGGCAATCAAGGTAGTAAAAAATGCTAATTCCTCATGTTCGGATAAGTGAATTTTCACATAGCAGTTGTTCCTAAAGCGGATGCTCTGGGTATGTCTCTGACTCACTTTTATCGTGGAATAAGAAAATAGCTGTTTATTGCTGAAATACATTGGATAGAAACTGAGAGAAAAGTCAAAAGATCTTTTTCCAGTTATAAATATTAACCCATAATGGTCACTATATTTGAGGGTATTATCATCATCATCATCATCATAGCTCTACAGTTACAGTTCTGAGATGTAGTGTGAAGATGGGATTATATGGGGTGCACAAATCCGTTATTAAGTTTTATTTTAAATCTAGGTATGAAATTGCACACAATAGTTAGCTTCAGTCTTAAAAGCAAAACAAGTGTCTGGGGGGGAGGGACGTATCCCAGCAAAAGAAAAAGAGAAAAACTCTATCCTGGATCAGTTTTGCCTGAAACTGGACCGCCACACTACCCTCTCAATCCCCGCCCCCAAAATGGGGATATTAGCCACTTGATAATAGTTGTTCAACTCTTCTGGGTCCAGGGATACCTTCTTATGGAGGGAATGAACCATCACCTCCTTCAAAGTGGATAGTACCTCTCCATCCTCCAATGAAATTTTGAACACTCCCTAGACCCACACACACACTCCCCTACAGCAAGCTTTAAGAAGCCAAGATGGGCAAGGGTCAAGAGGATAGGTGGTTGACTGCACTTCTTGTCTACATCCTCAGACCACAATAATAAAACCTGATCCAGGGTGCAGGTCCTATTGAACACAGTGTAGCTTACTTATGAATGAGCATGTAAGAGTTTTGTTCTTCCATCATTTTGACAGCCTTGATTTCCTATATGTAAAACAAACAAAAAATAAATAAAATGTACTCTTGTTTTGTTAAGTTTGTCTTGCCCAGAATTGGTGTGACTTTATATTTCTCATAGCTGTATAATATACGATGTAGATATCATCCTGACTTTTTATAATAAAATTCTGTGATAGATGAATAATTATCTCCAGTCACAGCCATTCAAAGATAATTACGCTTAAAAAAAAGGTAAAGGTAGAGGACCCCGACAGTTAAATCCAGTTGCAGACGACTCTGGGGTTGCAGTGCTCATCTCAATTTACAGGCCAATGGAGCCGGCGTTTGTCTGCAGACAGTTTTTCCAGGTCATGTGGCCAGCATGACTAAGCTGCTTCTGGTGCAACATAGCACCAAAACCAGAGCAGCACACGGAAACACCATTTACCTTCCCGCCGGAGTGGTACCTATTTATCTACTTGCACTTTGACGTGCTTTTGAACTGCTAGGTTGGCAGAAGCAGGGACCGAACAACAGAGCTCACCCCATCACGGGGATTCGAACCACTGACCTTCTGATCAGCAAGCCCAAGAGGCTCAGTGCTTTAGACCACAGCGCCACCCTCATCCCAATTACTCTAAAAGAAGGCTCTAAATGGGCTGGGTTCATACTTGTATTAAGCACAAATTGCTTAATGGCTAATCCAGCCTGGAGACCCTGATACCACAAATAACTCTGTGCGAGAAGACCCCTCCACCCATGTAGTCAGTAAGGCACCAACATATCTCTGGGATCCACTCATCAATAGTAAAATTCATAACTAGGACATAAGACTTTGAAATAAGATGCTTATTATAGAGAGCACATGCAATTCAGTAAAACCCTTCCTTCACATTTTCAGAACCAGGTCCCACTACGGAGATACATTTATTGACATGCTTGAGTTTTCCTTATAATTCTTTCCAGGAGATGTGGCGGACAGCTGAGTGCAGATGGAAATATTTAGTCTCTTGAAAGCAGAAGGTTTTTGGCTTATAAAAACTCCTATGAAGCTACCATAAAAAAACTTACTGAAATCCTATTTATTTCAATGCGGAAACTCTAATCGACTTTACTGGAAGCAGGATGAGCCCAGTTTTCAAGGTTGGAACATTACTGGGTTTGTGACTTTCAGACCACAAATCTAAGGCAGTAGATTTTGGGTGGCCATAATGACTGAACATCTTATTTTTAAACACGCTTGACATAAATGCTCTTCTTATCTCTTAAACTTTCAAATTGCTAGGTTGAGCAGAAGAGAGCTGCTTTATATTAAAGAGTACCATGAACATTTTTTGGAATAGAACTTTTTCCTGCCCAGACCAGAAATGGATATTGCTTTATATTCCATTGTTTTATATTTTGAAAGTCTTCAAGCAAGTACTGTATCTTAGATCAACCTGATGCTCCAGAGTTCTGTCATAAAATCTCATTTGGATTTACAACTTAACTGGGAAAGACTCAAGTAACAAGACAGGTTTCTGTCAGCCCTGTGCTGAGGAAAAGCTCAAAAAGTCCTAGTCAAATAAGGAAACTTGTGGATTAAGTTACTCCCCAGAAATTGGCTGGGGAGATGTCCATTACAGAAAGCAGAATGCTATAACTATAATTGAAAGCTGCCATGTGTAACAAATTTTTCAGGGACTTCGAAAGTGGGAGAAGGGGGAGGGGAAGGAAGGTATTTCTCTGTTATTACACAAAAACAGAAAAACGTCAGATCAAACATTTCATGGCAAGTCTTTTGAAGATCAGCGTAAAAAACTGCTCCTGATGTATGGATCAACTTGGGTGCTGCTGGGGTATATTAGGGTGGTCACTTGACTAAAGAAATCTTAGTTGATCAGCTGCATGAATTATTATTATTATTGGGTTCACTGATCAAATGCTTTTGACTCCACATGTGAATAGACAAAGGGCTTGAGTTGGTCATTTTTTTTATATGGATACTTTGTGGGATAAGCAGCCTCATATAACCAACATGCTTAACTTGGATTAATGCATGAAGGGGTTAAGACCATAGAGTAAGCTGTCCTGCCAGGCTTAGGTAGGCTACTCCTTCTCACCTTGAAAGGAAGAGTTATCAAGCCTTTGTTCTTCCCATTCCACCATGTGAACCCTACCAGTAAGGAGGTCTAAGCTGAATGCTCTAAGCTTAGACTCTGTGATTTAAGCAAGCCATCTTTGTGTTTCTATAGAAATAATTTAGAAACATTTACCATTTTGGAACCTAAGTTTTATTGCTTGTGTTTTGTTACTGTTGCATGGAAAAGCATATGCATCTGACCTTTGAAGAATTTCCTGGAGAGAAGCAGGAGGACAAGAGGAAGTGTGGACAAGCCCTTACTCAGTTCTGTGGGACTTCCTCCCAGGTAAGTTTATATAAGATTGTAACATAAGAGACCTCTAAAAAGGCTGTTGCTTTTTTATTTGGTTTGTTTGTTGCTTGCTTGCTTGCTTGCTTCTACATAGCTTATCTTTTTATCTCGCAACTCAGAATAGTTAACTAAAATATTGTTAAAACAAAAATACAATATAAGCACCACAAGCGGGCTTGATGATGAAGAAGATAAATGATAAAATACATTGCTTACATTGATCAAGTTGATTAGTTAGGAATTGAAAGTGAATAAGTAAAATCTGTGAAAGTTCATTTTAGTATAAAGGCCATTCATTTGCTGCAAGAAAGCAGCTCCCTTTGCCACAGCCTACTTTGTTTCACCTGAAACCTCTAGCTTTCCAACCCACTGAATTGTTCAGTGTTTACCTATTCATGCAGGGACATTCAAAGTTAAACAGCCTAATATAATGGCAACACTTTCACTTCGGGCTAATTGCATTGGGCAGTTCCAATTATTATGATTAAGCAGACTTATGAATGGGGCAAACCATGTAGATGTTACAAAATAAAATATGATGTTCCTGATGATATCATAAGTATGTCTTTAATTTAGCAATTTGTCAGAAACACTTTTTGGAAGTTGTTTGATTATTTCAATAACATGGTTCAGTTCTGGCCTCCATGACCTTTGCAGTTTTAATCACAATAGACAAAATCCCTGTGTTATTGTTAGAGTAATAACTTGCAGAGTACAGGATGTCCATAAATGTAAGACTGTTTAAATGTAAGACTTATTAACTGTTTACAAGATGAGGAGTCCCTGTTATAGAAAGCCAGAGCTTCTCTGTTGCTGAATCATTCTGCTACCCAGAGGCCCCTTCTCATCTCATGTGATGCACTTAGGCAAAACCCACTTAAAGTGAGGAACCCACTATCATGAAGTAGTGATCCTGTGAGCAAGTATCACTGGGTGAGGCCCCTCAGGCAGGTGGTAACAATTAGTCCCCAAAGTGGGAGCATGCATTGGGGCTGACTGGCTGCCAGCATTCCCCAGCCCCTATAAATCTTTGAGTTAACCTGTAGGGGGAGGGAGAGAACACACAATGTATTAGACTTGCTGTTTGATGTTCTATAGCTGGTGCCAGAGAAGAAGCCAATAAAGCCTGATAACCCGTTCGGTGTCTGCATGTGTTTGATTAGTAGTCTGGAGGGAGGACTTGGGAAAGTGATCCCCTCCTTGACACCCACTTCCTCCAAAAAGGGATGTGTCAGTCAACAGTTCTCTATTAGCCTCTAGGTTGGCTTCCTCAGCCTTGTAGATCTATGAGGTATACAGTGGTACCTCGGGTTACATACGCTTCAGGTTACAGACTCCGCTAACCCAGAAATAGTGTTTCAGGTTAAGAACTTTGCTTCAGGACGAGAACAGAAATAGTGCTCCAGCAGTGTGGCGGCAGCAGGAGGCCCCATTAGCTAAAGTGGTGCTTCAGGTTAAGAACAGTTTCAGGTTAAGTACGGACCTCCGGAATGAATTAAGTACTTAACCTGAGGTACCACTGTAGTTGGTATTTCAGCTTCTTGCTTGCAGTTGGTCACTTCTGCTGCCTGATGCCTTTGATCACCACCAAGCTCTTCTGATTTTGCTGTATCTGCAGCCAACACTGTTTTTTGCTTTTGTTTACGAATCAGTTGAAAATCTCTTCTGTTTCTCCTATGTGTTTGGCCTCCTTCAGTCATCGCCTCATAAGACCAAGAAGCTATTTCCCAAGTGACCACAGCCTTCTATGCCCACATTTTTCCACTGTATATACATATACTGTCACTCTGTTGCAAAGATTTGAGGTCACTGGAGCCTCTATCATAATAGAATTTCTGTCTGGAATTCTCTTCCCCCCTCCATGAATTTACATAATCTTTGTGCCTCAAGTCTGTGTCCAACTAACCAGGCAATCTGGTTCTTAGCTTTCTCCCAAACAACAGTTCACACTGGAATAGTCCATCTTTGCCCCTTTGGTTCGAATATTGTCGGATTCCGTACACAGTTGCATTTTCTTGCTTTCCTTCAAGGACCTGGCCCTGTGTGTGGCAAATTCTGATTTCTTTTTCCAAAGTTAAGTCAGATTCTTCAAGAAATCTTTTTCTTAGGTCTGAAGCCTGAATTCCAATGGCAACTTGCTCCCTAATGAATGAATCTGCAAGTCCTCCAAAATTACATGTCTTGCTTAACAGTCTAAGATGTGTAATAAAGGATTCAAATGTTTCCCTATCCTTCTGTGCTCTCATATGAAACTGGTATCTCTCAAAGGTTTCATTTAATTTAGGAGTGCAATATTCCTGAAATCTCTGTAAGTAACACAGTTTCACAATTCGTTTGTTGTTCTTCACTCAGTTGCAAACTGTAAAATACATCTAATGCTTCTGACCCAGCAATATTTAGAAAAATAGCTACTTTCTGCTCATCATCTTTCTTTGTAGCACCATTTGCTTTCATAAAGAGGTCAAATTCTTGTCTGAACCTTTTCCAGCTTTCTGCTGCATTTCTGGAGAGAGAAAGAGGTGCTGGAGTTCTGGGTTGTTCCATCTATTTTTCTTTAGCATCCTCTATTCCTGATTTTTTTATATCTTTTCCACCTTCCTTGTTGCTCAGTGCAGTCTGTCCAACTCGCACCTGACCACTTCTGGTATCATGTATTATTCTTAGATTAATAACATGCAGAATACAGGATAACATAAGATAAACATAAGATATACTTTATTAACTGTTTACACGATGAGGAGTCTCTGTTGTAGAAAGCCTCACAATCCCTCCATAACTTTCTCTGTGTTTGCATCACAACATACAGAAAGGACCATGAATTGTGCCTGTATTAGCTGAAAAATATATTGTTGATTTCTTTCCAAAACATTGCCGGGCAGCAGTCACAACCCAGTTCTTTTCTTTTACACACATTCACTCCAACATGTGAATTGCCACATTGATTTCCCTTTTTATGATCTGTCCTTCACCCTCAGTATACCTCAATACACAGACTCACTTCATGTCTCTCAGCCACGTTACTCACAACACTGAGTGGAACAGTTTCTCATATTTATGTAAGTCTCCAACAACAAAACTAAAGCAGTGGCTGCATAGATCTACTCTAAGGACAGGGAAGCAGGGAAGTCAGAGAACTGCATAGAATAGATGATAAGCATAGTGCAAGCGCGGGGACCCTGCAGCCCTCCAGATGCTGTTGGACTCCAATTCCCATCAGCCCCACCCAGCATGGTCAATAGTGGGGATGATGGTAGTTGTAGCCTAGCAACATCTAGAGGGCAACTGTTTCTCCAGCTCTGCCATGGTGGCTATGATGAAGCAGATTTGAGACTGATATTCTTTCTTCTTTTTCGGCAATCACTCATAGCTGAGTAAGATTGTCTTCCAGACTGATCATAATGTCATTGACACCATATCTTCACCTTTCCAAATTAAATATGAGGAGTGTTTGAAGCTCAGCTGGGCAAAAAAAAAAGTGTCTTGTGTTTCTCCCAACCCTTCTCCAGCAACTAATAAGAAAATAATCTGCATTCAAAATTTATTCAAAGAGCAGAGGGGAAAATTGTGGTTTTTAATGGGTTGGATACAGTGTTTTCACTGCACATAGCTTACTTTTGAGGTGGCCGAGTGGTGTTTTTGTGTCTTTTATTCATTCTGCAATAGGGTTTGGAATGGAAACCAAATACAAGTTGTTTTTGGTGATCTGCTTTAGGGGCATTGGTGAAACAACTGATGATGCAAGAACATGACCTATCATCTTCAGTGGTACTGCAAGAGATGACACCTCTTAGATCATGCAGCGCAACAGTAATATGTCTTCGTTCAGTCATACTGAACAAAACACACAAGAGGTACATATGGTAAAATAAGAGAAGAAATTATATGTTTCCATGATAACCTCTACATAGCAACCTCCACATAAAACATGCAGTTCTCTTAAGAAAATTTGTCCATCTTAAGAGGTAATATGTAGCTTTTTAAAGGAAGTCTACCTTGCTGACACAGGAGCAGCCCATTCAATATTTTTTGATGTTTCTCTTTGTAGAGATAGCGATATCCAATATGGTTCCCTTCAGAAGTTGTTGCATTACAACTCCAGTTAGTCATGCTGCCTGATGGAACTTGTACTGTAGTCCAGAAATCTGGAGGACATTAGCTATCCCCATAGTGTGAGATACATGTTTTAACTATTACCGTGAAATCTACAATAAGCACACTTGCTCTTTTCGAACAGCCATTTTGCAAAGATTGGCGAGTCATTTTTTTACAATCTAGTATTATGCAGTTCTTTCAACACTGTTTGCATGCACACACATTGGAGGGACCAGAGGGGAAAGAGTGTACACTGTTTTAAAAAGAGACTCTCTCCTTGAGTTCTTACACTCTTTATGTGTCATCCTGCTTCTGCAGCCCTTCGCTGTACAACTAACATCTACTGTGAAGGGTGGAAGGTGGAGTGTAGGGATTGGGGAGGAATTTGGTCCAGTTTGCATTTAAAGGGAAAGCTACCTAAGAACAAAGCACAGCCATCCTTTGAAATTTTCACTTCTCCAAATTCTGCAACACAGTTCTCTGGTCAAATAGTGTCCAAAAATGCATGTACTAGGTTGAGGTGTGTATAAAACATGTATTTATTATTTTGATAATGTACAGTCATAGCTCGGGTTACAGATGCTTCGGATTGCACAGTTTCGGGTTGCGCACCTTGCTGAACCCGGAAGTACTGGAATGGGTTACTTCTGGGTTTTGGCGCTTGCGCATGTGCAGAAGCGCCGAATCACAACCTGCGCATGCAGGTTGCGAACGTGCTTCCCGCATGGATCACGTTCGCAACCCGAGTGTCCACTGTAATATGTTAGGGCAATTTTCCTGGCAAACTTGGGTATGAATGGGGAAATTGCATAAAAATATGTGTAGAAGACCCTGGAAAAGACCCTGATGTTGGGAAAGATTGAGGGCACAAGGAGAAGGGGATGGATGGACAGTGTTATCGAAGCTACCAACATGAGTCTGACCAAACTGTGGAAGGCAGTGGAAGACAGAAGTGCCTGGCATGCTCTGGTCCATGGGGTCACGAAGAGTTGGACACAACTAAATGACTAAACAACAACAAACGTGTGAAAAAGGTTAACAGCTTCAGTTCCCAGAGTTCTTTGGGAAGAGGAATTGGTTGTTAAACCAATTTGAGAATTGTATCTCTGGGAGTGGAATAGGAGTACCCTAACAACTCTCAGAGCCCTTAAGGAAGTAAAGTTCTCAGGGTTCTTGTGGGGAGGGGAGCCATGGCTGCTTAAAATGACATGGCCCTGGTTGAAGTACTGGTTGAAGTGAAGAAGGGACCTGAAATGCTAACACATTTTGTGAGAAGGTTTTCTTAAAAACAATTATAAAAGGATGTGGACATTTAAAGAACTAAAGAATGGAAAAATGAGGACCTGAGAGAAGCCAGAATTGACAGATTCATCCACCCCTAGCTGAGGAACCCTTTAGAGCAGGTTTTAGGGTCACACAGGCAGCTGCAGGGGCAAGAAGGGGAAAATTCTGCCCCATTTGCTGGCACAATGTTGGGTATCACCCTTAGTTTCCACACTGGTGTTTCCACAACAAAGGGGCCAATGGAAGGAAGAGAGAAGAGTAACAAACAACAAAAGGAGAAGGAAAGGAATGGCAGAGGAAAATAAATACGTTATCCTGTACATATCTCTTTATTCACATGTCTTCTTAATTTGCTACAGCTTTTTCATCTGTCTTCTGTATTAGAACAATATGACTGCTCTGTTTACCAGGAATATAGTTAAAGGTGGGCTGCTTCTGATCTCCATTAGCAGTGTATCTCATCAAAACAGCTTAACTAATACTTATTTACTCTTTGGCTAACAGAAACTGTGGGATAAATGCATTAGTAAATTAACTTAGTAAATATCTCTCCCCAGCATGTTCATATGGACTATTTTAGACATTTTTCATCCCTTTAGAAATATAGTACCTCTGGGAGATCAGGCTTCATTTTTGTTTAGATGTTGGTCCAGCAATGTGTGTGCTTTGTACATCCTCTGGTGGCAACATATGGAAATGCCTGTCTTTCTGTTTGCTGACCTAATGCTCTAAATGCATTTGTGTTACCTTTTCTTTAACATTGGCTTTGCTGTGTGCATGGGAAACAGAGATTTCACAAGCAACCCAAAGCGCCAGAAGGACAGCTGCCCTACAACACATAGGAATGCTTTCAGCAGATATGCAAGTGTTTGTTTGCTATGTAGTTTCAGGACAGCTGATGGCACTATCACTCCACAGGTCTGATATTGCATGCTGCTGTTTCATAGAGAGAAACAACATTGGCAAGTTCTTGGGTCAACCTCTATTAGCAACTGAGTAACCAAGAAATCTGCATTCTAAATTGGAAAAGAGTCTCAGATATTTTCTTATATGTAATATTGTCATTGCCAGGTGCAGGTCAGCAGTGAGACTGCTCATGTCAGCAAAAGTATATATATTTGTATATATATTTATATGTTTTAAAGATAATGGGGGAGGCAAAAGTGGCAAGTATATCCTCTTTAAAACATATAAGACTTTTATGGGCTTGAATTGTATATATACTTTTACTGACATGAGCAGTCTCATGTCATATGTGAACATAATTTTGAAACGAGTTACATCATCTAAGTAGGTAATTTCTTCAGAGGATGAAGGTGGCACTGTCTTAGGGCCAAATCACATGTTTAGTTAGCTATGTCTCTGTGTCTTTAAATGCACAGGTTGTTTTTCTTTCACACACAAATGGCCAACGCAAAGGGCCTGATCCAGATTGAGAAATCAGTGTAGGGAGCTTGTTTTGTAATTTAATTTTGTATCGAAGCCAGCTTGGCAAAGTAGTTACATTAAAGTGCATCTTGAAAAATATTTTTTAAAGCATTTACCACATCCCTGCAGTGGTTATGGTCCAGCTCAACACCCCAATCCAGTCAGTGCATGAGAAAAAATCATCATCATCGTGTTTACTTCAGTGGCAGGTATTTTTTTCCATGCAAATTACAGGTGCAGGGTCCCCAATCTGGGTAGGAACCATGGGGGGCAAGATTTTGTGTCCCAATCTGGATCAAGGGGCCCTGCACAAGCAATTTGTATTTCTGAAAAATGCACTGAATAAATAAATGAAATAATTCATTAATTAATTGGTAGCATCCTTGGTAGCTATAGTCCCCAAACCAGGTGGAAGTGGACCAGAGAAAGTAAGAAATCTGGCCTTCAAGGAAGTAAGCAGGTGGTTTCCAGGAATGTTGAGCACCTCCAGGATTGACCACACCATTAGGCAGAGAGAGGCAATCTCCTCAGGTAGCAGGTGCAGGGGGGAAGCAGCAACCACCACTCCAGCCATTTCCTTGAGCTCCCTGGCCATTCCCTCTACTGAAGTCATCTGTCAAGTCTGGCTGACTGCTGTACATGAAATTGAAGGGTGGGAAGTAGGAAACTTGTATTTTGCATCAGGCAGAGAAAGAGTTTGGGGCAGCCTTGCCAGCCTCTATAGCTGGAGTCAGTTGGCAATGGGCCAGACAAAGAGCAGGGTATGAGGGGTGACTGGAAATTCAGAGCTAGAAGAAATAATCCAAAAAGATACCAGCAGTACACACTGCAATGAAATAGAACAGATCTCTCTTTTGTATCTAACAGATGGCATTTGGGAGAGTCACGGACATTCTTTTCTAAAATATACGCCTCACACCTGGAGCAGTCAAATGCCAAGATAGCAGGCTTGATTCTCCATGCACCTCTGAGTATCTGTGTACACATTACACGCATTGCCCACCAGCCCCCTGACCCATGGGACACGTCAACAGTCAGTAGTATTATTGTGTTAAGATGAGTTATGGATATGATCTACTAATCACTTTTGGCACCAACCTTTCAGTTATGCCTGCTCTCTTCTACTGAAGACAACAGACACTATCCAGAGCAAGATAGGCATACTTATATCTCACTGAAACCAACACACGATATAAATGCACAGTTAAGCTTAATGGAGTTGTCCTTGGCAAGAAGAGTCTTTGTGTGTCCTCTCCAACACATTTCATTTTACAGTGCTGTTACAGTAAATGTGGTTTATTCTCTGTGTTTGTAATAGACCCATACTTGTCAAAAATGAGAATAGGTCTTTGGAGTTTGTTTGGTTGACTGTTCATTTGCTACATTTCTATACATCCAGCCAGACAACTTTTTTTGAGTAATTTGCATAAGAAAAGACAATTTGCAACAAACAACAATTTATTCCACCCAAAAATAAGTTGCAAAGCAGAAAGCCCAGTGAAAATGCAACTAATGATTTGCTAAGGAAAGTGTGGGCTCCCTTCCGTCAGGCCAGTTTTATGTATTTTAAGTCGACCAGAAGGTGGACGTTAGTAAAGAGCTCCTTAAGAACAATTTATACATGACCCATTGAATGAGCAAATGGTTCTATTCTGCTACATGTCTTGAGCATAAAAGAAAGCAGCAGGCGGATATTTTTCAGAGGCTGATTGAGGCTGCCATGGAGGGTCCTTCCCTGCACTCACCTACTACCATGCCAAGGGCTAAAGCAAGTTCTGGGACAAAGAAGGAGGCTGATGGCTTACTTCTAATGACCAGGACAAGGTGGTGTAAGGTGTACCCATGGCACTTTTACTTCAGACCATGGGGGAAGGTAAATGTTGGGATGGATCTCCAGCAGGTGCCATGGTCAAGCACTGACCAAATAAGCAAGGACTAGCTAGTACACAAGGCTGCTGCAAGCACATGATGTGGTTGGTCTGCACAGACCACCGGAAGCCTCTTTGCAGGTGCAATATCACATCACCTGCAATGTATGAATTAAACTCTCCCCCTCCCATTTTACATGCATAGCTATGAGATCTAAAATCCCATTTAAGGCTTCAGTTAATCACATTGTGCCTCTAACAATCTTCCACTTTCTCCACACCACTCTCAAGAACAACTTTAATGCTTCCCTGGACATCAGACCAATAAATGGGTAAAGGCTCTATTGCCTGCAGGTTTAGAAGGAGAATTTAACTCTCACAACTACAGAAATCTAACTTTGGGTCCTGGTTGTTTTTATTCATCCAAGTGCAGGATCACTCTAATACAAGCTGAGAAAGGTATAACCTTGCTCCTGTCCCTATTTTCAGAGTTCAGAACTCACATTATGCTCACTCACTCTCTTTTCTTGTAGATTAGAGTATTTCATTTAAATAAATGGTGAGTGTGTTAGGCACTCATGATTTCCATGTATTTCTATATGCTGTTCCACATTGGTTGCCACTCCTTTAATAAATGCTTTCTTTCTTGTAATGAAAAATCTCACTTTTTAAATAAGGCTTGTATGATTATATGTTTGGGGGACTAAATAAGGGTTAGGTAGGCCCACTTTAGAACAGCACTTGACTGCTTCTCCTGCAAAAGTTCCCGCCTCTCATGAGTGTGTGTCTAAGGTCATGTTTGAAGCCCATACACATGCATGCTCCTGCATGCATAGCAAATGTTGATGACAGAAAGTAGAAGCTTGGTTCCAATTCCTCAAATAATCTCAGGAACATATCGCAAGCACTACTGAGCTGAACAGAAGCAGCACATGTTTTTCTGCACATCTATACCCTTTGGTTGCTGTAACCAGGTTTGTGTAGAAACCTTCCCATTGGATCCTGCTCCCACTGACTTCCATTAATGTCAACAGGAATCGAATGCATTAGCTGTCTGGGTTGTTTGTTCTCAAATAATTGAGTATCACCTTTAAACAGAAGAGGAATCAGTATGTCTTTTCAGCTTCCATTTCTGTGAATCTTAAATCCACTGCTGTGAGTCAAGGATTAGGAAACTTTCTATGTTCTTTTAAAGTCACTCATCCACTCACAGTAATTACAGGGTGGGTGGGGGTGGGTGTGGGTGTGGGTGTGTGGGTGTAAAGATATCACAGCAAAGGAATGCACTGAAGAAGGCAGGGTTTATGAAACTCTCATAAAATATATTCTCTGCTGGTGATTGGCTTCTATATATACCCCGTTTCCTGGATATTTAGCTGAAGAAGTGGCTTAATCCAACACAAGCATCCTTTCGGATGCCTTCTTCCATGTGTATGAAAGGCTTAAAAGAACCACAGCATCCAAGAGACATGAAACAGGAATCTGATTTCTTTAACTGTGGAAATAAGTAACATGTTTTTTATTTTCCAGCAGTCATGTTGTGCTCCAAAATTTAAATCTTCCATCATTATAAAAACTGAATCTGCTTGAGATTGTGCCCTAAATTTGGTTGTAAGAAAGTAAACATGCACCTTGATACATTTGAAGCTATAGAGGGGTTTTTTCCTTTGATGCAGTCCCTTCAGAACCCAAGTACAGAGGGTTTTAATACAGAGGTCTTGTGCAAGCTAAATATAACTGTTGTACAATACCTCTGTATCTATTTTTTTTTAACTCACCACACCCAAAAAAGCACAAGCTTCCATTGTGCCCAATTTGAAACATGATAACTAAGGGCTGTTAATGTTTGCTCTTGCATACTTCCTGTGAAAAAGAAATAGCTTAAATGTCCATGGCTCAGACTCAGAAATATCGGCATGCAGACTCTGAACAGGAAAAGGTAGTGGAGGGTGAAAGAGGAATTATTGAGGTGAGGGGCAAGAACGCTTAGTGGCATGGACAGGACAACAGTAGTATGTTGTTGTTGTTTAGTCGTGTCCAACTCTTCGTGACCCCATAGAACCAGAACATGCCAGACACTCCTGTCTTCCACTGCCTCCCGCAGTTTGGTCAAACTCATGCTGGTAGCTTCGAGAACACTGTCCAACCAACTCGTCCTCTGTCGTCCCCTTCTCCTTGTGCCCTCAATGTTTTCCAAAACAGTAGTATAGCTATGTGAAAAACAAATAAATTAAAATTGCACATGTGGGATTCTCACATGCCAGGTTCCTGTTAAAAGACCTACTTATTTACCAACACACTTGCTGTTTATGAATAAAAAGCTCTTAGTCTTTTGTTTTAGATCCTGCCAATATTGTGGTTTTCGTGTATTGATCTTATGGAGATTGGATTACATTGCCTGTAAACTACCCTGGAACTCATTTATTTATTTTAATGGAGGGTAGTATAGAATTGTGTTAAATAATTTAAACAGATATTTATTCCCCAAATAAAACATGCTTCTTATCTAAGACTGCGCTAGAGTATATTGGCTATGAGATGGAGAATATGTTGCAGAATAAATGACGTAATGTCTCCCCTTTAAAGAAACAATTATTTTCCTTTCCTGTGCTCCTTTCCTGTGTTTATTGTAGTTTCAGTTATTACCTTAACACTGTAATTTCCAATGCTAAAAGTTGCACAGTGAGAAAAGGTAGTTGATCAACATGTGTATTTAAAAAACAACAACCCACAATCACTACCCAAGCATTAATTTTGAGCACATTGGCCCAGGTCCAGTGCTAGTCATGCATGATAATGAGAAGCTCCTGGGACAAGGATGCACATCCACATCAAATCAAGTGATATTAACAGGGCCCTGACAGATTGTTTATTTCCAGCCCTTCAGGTAAAAAATATCCTCATAAAAAACAAAAACAAAACCTACCAGTTAAAAGAATTCTTCAAATGTTCCTCCACATGAAAAAACCAAATTCATTTCTAGAATAAAGGCCATGTTTTGCTTACTAAAAATGTGAAGTTAGCATAAAAATGGCTGGTTAAATGTCACCACAGTTCAGCTGGTAAATGGCCTGCCTCTTTAAGAAGCATGCTTGGCCTGTAACTTGGGTTGCCATATTTCAAGTACTGAAAATCCAGAGCTTTTTAAAGAAAATTCCCAAAGCTGAGATTTTTTGGTTATGTTGACGAAAATGTGGACATATGACAACCCTACAGTGGGTGTGGTTCCCTCCATAGTTCAGAGGGAACTGATTAGAACCTTAGTCTTCCCTGTAAGTTCAGGCTCCTATGCTGAATATTACTCTGTACTAATAAATATAGTTTTTGATGTTATCTTGATTCATGCTGCTTCCTAGTATTTGGGCAGACTCATTGCAAGGTTTCCTCACACGGTGAGTACCCTTCCCCAACCCCCAGGATGCTACACACATGGTCTGCTATCTGAGATAACTCTTCTCAATGTTTCCTTAAAAAATGCCCCCTTTTAAATAAAAAAGCCTTGTTCCCTGCCATCTGTCCTGAATCAAGTTACATTTTCTTGAGTCAACAAATGCTGGACCCTTATGAATCTTGTGCTACCCAGATACATATCCAGATAGACATTTGCCTCTGCATCACTTGTAACCCTGGCAGCCTAGCCCTGTCTATGGATCTTCCTTCCTGAACTGAAATGACCAGATTTATATTAAAAGAATAATGTCCTAGCCTATTTACAAGAATATCCTGAAGGTTTCAGGAGTACAAATTGTCTCCTTTTAAAAAATGAGAAAATAATAATGGGGCATTTGGATGCTTAAAGAGGCCCCTACAGGAGAGGAGCCTGCAAAGAATTAACATGCAGCTGCCTAGGCAGCCATGTCTGAGCTTGATTTATTTGGCTGAGGCCAAAAATCCTGCAACAGAATGGCAGACAGGACATCTAAGGACTGAGATGGGAACTTCTAACATCTTTGCTGCCCCAGAACCCCCTGCATCTGCCCCCAGGTTCAGAGGCTATGGGAGACATCAGCAGCAGCCAGGGAGGGAAACTTTGGCCTATGGAGAGCTATCACCAGGCTGCTTCAACACTCTGTTCCAGGCCCTGAGATTCAGGTGCAGAGTGGCAGCTGGAACATCTAAAGCCTAAGGTGGAACTTATAGACACCTTTGCCCAACTCCAGTGACTATTGTATCATTGCCGGTTATATTGCGTTTAAACTACATTATAAGCTACCTCAAGAACTTCAGTTAGTAGGCAGCATAAATACTCCAAAAACAACAACAGCTCATTGGTCCTGGGTTCAATGCCTGGCAAACCCAGTTGAAAGTATGATGGAGCAACTGATGGTGTTGGCCTAAGATGCCAAAGAGCCTGAGCCTACAATCTTAGGCTTAGCTCAACCCTGGTACAAGGCAAGCTTTCTACGTTTGTGGAAAATGCAACAGAATTTTCTTACATTTGCATGACTTTGTCACTGTGGCCACCTTATTCCGTCTTGATTTATTACCACAATAAACTTCCTAAACACCTTTTATTGGAATTAACTGAAAAGTCAGAACTCTTTGCCAGGCTTCATGTTAAATGGAAACAAACCAAAGGGATGGGATCAGGGACAGAGAAAGATGTTGCTGGATAAAAGCCCCAGTCTTCAATTTTTGTAATAGGTTTTAAGATTAAATGGAAGTGGTGTCACGAAAACTTGATTAGGTAAGATTACTCCAAATGTAAAAAACCTCTGGTTGCCCAAAGCATAGCTGGGGGTTGGGGTGCTTTGGATCTTTCTTCAGAACTACATTTCAAAGAACACAGCAGAAATAAAGAAAAATGCTGCCATCCTTATACTGTTACATGTTTCTACATAAATATAAATGTAAAAGTGTATACAGCAGATGGAAGAGTCCTTATTTTCGTGTAAATTTTCCTTCCATTAATAGAATGGGTTCTATCCAGTATCACTACCATGAGTGGAAGAGGAGGGGCTGTTTTAGTTTATTCCCCTATCATCCTGTAAAAACACACCCACACATACACATCACCTAACATGCTTTTCTCCAATAGGGTATGTGCAAATTTTCAAACAGTGCAAGGGAATCAGCAGAAATTATTTTCCTCCTTCCATTTGCGGGAGCTGAGAGCACCCATTCCGGAAGAGGAACTGTTCACAGATCTCTGGACCTGACCCCGTGTGTGTGTGTTTACTGGTCAGTGCTAGAATCCAAATAACTGCTAGATATATAGTTGCATTTGCTGCAACTCTGTTTCATCTGGACTCTGGTGTTTACATTTACACTATTATACCAAGCAGCTCTGCTGCATTAAATAAATAGGACTGTTTGCACAGGAAGAGAGCTTGATGTGTGTTACTGAATGCACATGTCATACTTGCAGGTCATATGATGTTTAGCATCAATGACTATTGCAAAGGTGGGAGATATATAACAATTACAGATGTCTTAATGAATGGTGAGCCTCAGGATATTTTTATTATTTTTGCGTTTCATTTTAACTTGGTCTTACCAGCTTTCCCTTTGTTTCGCAATCACAAAAATATGATTTATATGGTTTCCAATCTCAATAATATAATCTTAATATTCCCTGTGATGAAGGGGATATCTCTGGCCAACTCCTATAATGTTTTTGGCTACAATCTTATATTCTCTTGCCTGGGAGTTAAGTCCCATTGAACCCATTGAACTCAGTACAGTTGTATCTTGCTTCTTGAATGGAATCCAACTTCCGAAAATGTTCAAAAACCAAGACACAGTTTCTGATTATCTGCAGGAGCTTCCTGCACTCAATCGGAAGCTGCAGAAGCACATCAGATGTTGACTTCCAAAAATAGTTCACAAACCAGAACAGTCACTTCTGGGTTTGTGATGTTCAGAAGCCAAAACATTCAAGAACTAAGCTGTTCGAAAACCAAGGTACGACTGTAGTCTTGTGTCTGTGTAAATATGTAGAGGATTGCATTGTTGTTGCTGAAACAGCTTTGGCCACTATATCCAGGCCTTTGACTTCATCCCCTACCCAATAGCCTAGCTGCTTCAAAAGAGGAGGTGTAAGTTCTGCACTAATATTTTGCAGTTGTACAGTCAAATCTGTGCAGTGTGGTAAAGAATAGCAGTGAACTGAACTATGTACCCAGATATATAAGTCAAGATCTAAACTGTAAATAAATTTTGTTCTCATTTGAGAAAGGACCCTAGTTCAGTGATTCAGCTGCAGAAGTTTCCAGGTTCAATTCCTGGTATCTCTGGTTAAAAGGAATAGGCTACAGATGCTGGGAAAGATTTTAGCCTGCAACTCAGGAAAGCCACTGCCAGGCAGAGTAGACTAAGGATAGCCACTATGGTACTCACCAGATACTGTTGAACTACAACTCCCATCAGTCCCAGCTATGGTTTGGGATGTTGAAAGTTGAAGACCAGCTTCTAAAAGGCACCCCATTGGCGCTCTCTGCGGGGGACAAATCTGGGCAAAAGTATGGCCTGCTATAAGGTTTGCCTAGCCAGCATTTTCAATCTCTTTGTGGTGGTTAGAGCTTCCTTTTTTGCAGCATCACTTTTCACTGGATATAAAAGCAGTCAGTGGTTTGGATCTGTCACTTTTGCTCTGTTTGCAGAAGGGACTTCCATTTAGATCACGTCAATGAGTACAAGTTGCTTTCCATTAATGGGGGTCCTGTCAGGAGAAAAGGTGGGCTGATGATGATGAAGATGATGATGATGATGATGGAGCATCTGCGCCTTTTATACTAGAATGATGCAAGAGAGGAGAATACTAAAAAAAGATGTTGAGAGCTGCCATTATTTATACAATCCCTTTGAGGTGTGTTGTGTACACTCATCATTTTCCCACCAAACATGCTGGGAGTTGCAGACTACTATAGAGTAGTGCAGTGCAAAACCTGGATGTCATGAGCAATAAAAAGTTAAGACTAGCTAGTTGGGAGTTTTAATGTGTTTTCTCCTTGTAATATAAAGCTCATTCCCAGAATCTCACTGGACCGTGTGGACAGGGCAACTGTCATAGCTGTCTATCAAGGCTGAATTAGATGAAGGCAGACAAAGCAGGCTTTGTGGCGAGACTGAAGCTGCAGCCTCAAACGTTTCCATTTCTCATCCAAAGGCACTGTGGGGGCATTGTCTTCCCCCTCTCTGAAAAGAGAATGGAACAATTATGTTACTGAAATTCCACAGTGAGCCTGAAAGACTGTTTATGTCCAGCCAGGGAGACAGTGAAAACTGAAAGGAGTTTCATGACAGCAGGGGTGGAGGTTTCTCGATATATTCTTCAGTAGTATGGTGGGCCTGACTCTTCTCACTCTCAGCAGTGTAAATCAGGAGAAAATCCACTAATGCTAATGGAGTGGAACTAGTTAGAACAAGTCTCACTTATCCCTGACATTTTCATCGAGTTGCCCCACTCTGTGCACAGTGGATTTTATTACTTTCAATCAGTTACGTACCTTCTTTCCAAATGTAACCTAAAAGCCTTATGTTTTGTACAGAAACAGAAAACAGCAATGTCTTGAATGGTGCACAGAACTTTGGAAATTCCCACAGTTTTTGCTTTGAACAAATCCTCTGTGTACAACTATAATACCAAGTTTCCCTTCCTGAACTAAAAAGGAAAAAGCTAATAGGAGTCCAGTTGTTTAAAGTTCCCATTGAATATGATACATTTAGTTCATTTTGATGTGCACATAGAGGGCAATGAGATCCCCACAGCTCCGAAAGCAAATGATCTATCACTCCTGGGGTGAGTCAGGAATAGCCACCCATAATTCCTTGGCAACTTCCCAGCTGCAACTATAGATTATATCAGTCTGTTTAATAGTGTTCTTTACTGATATTAATTTTGCGCCAAGAATACTATAAGCATGTAAGAGCAAATGCACAGAGATTATCTTAAGCAGCATGCTCTCCTTCCACAAGAAGTTACTCTTGGGAGTAAGTCCCAAAATGAAGTGGGACTTCGCTGCCTCCAACACTGCTGTTCCACACATGAAGCAGACTTCCATTTACACAGTAGAACTTCCCCTTCCCCTCCTCTCCTTTGCAGGGCTCCATGCTTCTTGAATCTCTCTGCTCCAGCAGCACCCTCAAAACAGCAGTGGGGTAGAGGTGGGGTGGACTGAATAGCTGGGGGGGGGAGTCAGCCTTTCATGGCACACATAGTCTACATAGTCGAACTGGTATAAGGCTTTGATTTGACATGTTAACTTTACTTTTGAATTATTTGGAAGCTGAAGCTATTGTTGCAGATTTTCTTACTTGCTGCACACACACAAAAAACCATCCTAGCTTATAATTGGAAAGCTGCACCAAACTCTAATGATTATGGAATGGTTAATTAGCATTATGGAGAAAGCAGCCTTGCATTTTGCGCATGTAGTCAGATTTCCACAGATGTCTTGTCAACTGATGTCTTTTATTTTCAGTCTTGCACAGAGTTTTTGCTAATTGCTATTTTTTATCATCAGAACTGTGAAGATGTTTGTTGTTCACTGACTTTTACTGCAGCTCTCGCTTTTACTGAATAGATGTTTCACACTTGCTTGCACTGCCTTCAAGGTCACCTGTGAGCTTGCTGATTGCCTAAACTCCTTTTCCTGAGCATCTCACAAGTATTAATTTGAGTATGTCTGATGATTGTTGCCCCACCTTTGGAGTGTGAGCTGTCCCCAGTTCTTCTCTATACCTTACAGGATCTCTTCAGTAGCTCACATTCTAGAAGTTCGTTATTGCTTCCATGATGAGAAGTCTGGTTTTGCTTTTTTCTGCTAGCCTCTAATTATAACCTCCAGTGTCCTGTGTTATATCCAAACCTACAGAATGATCCATCACTAACCAATTACTTCCCACTCGTGCTTGTAGCTTTTCCATGTGTGATATTCCCCTACTGTTGATTTCTTCCTCCCTACACCTGTAGGACATGGACTGGATCAAGCTCTTAGGTTTATAAATTATTCTTCTATATCAAACTTACATTGTATTTTCCATATTACTATCGCAGTCTTTTCCATGCTCTGAATAATCAGCTGTTAGTACTTTTGCCAGGCCCTGAGCTAGAATATTGATAATATATCAGTTTTGGCATAGTTTACATACTGGCTTCAGACTTTACTAACAGCACTTCAGCTATAATAATAATAATAATAATTTTATTATTTATACCCCGCCCATCTGGCTGGGTTTCCCCAGCTAAGTGACTCATGTATCAGTTTTCCATTACAATGTCTAAAACAAGTATATACTATAATATTTTGACAAGGTACAACTGGGTGCAACTGCACCTATGTAGCCACTCAACAGATGATTGGCAAAATTTGCTTTGAAAGTGCAAACCACCTGTCAGTGTGAGCAATTTTTCCCCTCTACCCATGTAGCCAAATAGGTGCTTGCATCACAGGCCATTGCTAGGCACTTGACTAAGTCAAGCAGAATCACACCTGCGGTCCTCGAAGAATTACCAGTCAAACAATGAGATAAAGAACCATTTAACCACTTCCCAGGCCTTTGAGGGACTAAGCTGGTTTTGTTCTGCTGTTAGCTTCCAAAGCTTCGTGTGACTGTTATAGGGGGTAGATATGTGGTGTTTGTGAATGAATTGTTGGTGTTGCATGAAAATGTTGATATTATATATTATTCCCCCTCGCCATGGTATATTACAAGTTGCTTTGAAACCTTTTAGATAACAGGCAGCTAATAAGTCTAATAAATAATAAGAATGTACTGTATTAAGGGTCATATTAATAGAAGTTAAAATTCTGAGCTGTGTTGGATCTCAGTTGCATAAATCACAAGTCACCTTCAGTGAATCAGGCTCATCTCTTGTAAATAATAGAATGATACAATTACAGGAATCTTTGGCTCATTGTTTGGCTATTGACTAAATGAGAAAATTAGTACAGTACTGATTTAAGTGAGCACAGTCTACACACACACACACACACCAAGCAAGCACTCCTCAGAGAAGATGAAAACACATAGTTTAATTTGGGCTGTGGCTTACTGTGAAAGTTCCATGTTACAATATGCAGAAATAAACTGAAGCACTGTTGTTATGACAGCTTTTGCTAAAATCTATCTCATGGCAGTCACATACTTTCTCAGCTTCAATTAGCACTAAACTAATTAACACACTGCTCTCCCATATACTTGTGAACAGTGGCTTTTTTCTTTCTTAGCCAGTCCCAAGTGTGATGTAAGAGTGATTGAGTAGCTAATTACTCTTTAATTGAATTTACACATTATACCCTTTTCACTTGTTCAAGCAGAATATTCGTTCAGAAATGAAATTAAGCTGTACCAGCATGTGAAATATACACACTGTATTAAAGAAATGAAACATAACTATAAGGAACCACGTGAAGGCGTGTTTTATTGCATTTATTATAGCTGTGTTGAACAGGAGGCGACACCAACAGCTTTTCGTGTTAATTATAAATTAGGTTAATTGAAAAGAAATGTGTGACCTATAGTTTTCCTTAAAGGTAAAAGTCTCGATATAAAAACAAATCTTAATATGAAAATTAGAAATGCTTTAGGAAAAAGTTTTATTAGAAATTATCAAATGAACACATCCCGACAATAGGTGTTGATTTTGGATATGGATTTATATCCCTTTTTCATATATTCATGTTATTTATTTTTGTTGGTTTGTTTATTTATGTTCCACCTATATTATAGCACATGTTATATTTGATGAGAACCAGTGTGGTGCAATGATTAGAGTGTTGGACTAGGACAGAGAAGACCCGGGTTCAAATTCCCACTCCTGGGTGATATTAGGCCTGCTCTGTTCTTTCTTTGTAAATACCTCAAAAGGTTGTTGTGAGAATATAACAGAAGGGGAAGAAAACTGGGTATGTATGCACCTTTAGAGAAAAGGTAACATATACATACAATAAATAAATATTACAGGCCTGTGTGATGTCCTGACTTGAATGACATTCATTGAATTAGACATTAGCATAACCCTATCAGAAAAAGCTTACAGAATATTGGAAGCTCAGGTTTCCATCAATACATTACATATATTGTCTGTTTTACTTTTAACTGGAGATTATTCTACAGCTTCCAAAAATGTAATTGTGAAACTATTGGCTGAAAACCCAGGAATTTTCTGGAAAACCAATGAAATGTATCATTTGTTATTAATAAGTTTAATCGAGGGAAAGACAGTCCTCATCATTTGCAATGCTGTTTAAATGTAATTATGATTTGGTTGACATAGAGATGCATACTCTTCTTGCTATAGTGCATGCTGATCAGTAAACAATATTTCAAATAATTAGTACTAATACATATTGTGGACAGATTACATTGAAGCAAGTTCAAAGGGGCTCGTGTTTTTTCAATATTCTGAGAGTGAGATTTGTTACTTCCTAAGTCCCATTTTTCTCTTCTTCGTGTTAGAGAATCCTTTATTCTCTGTCTCTTATCTTTCCCGTCAGGCCTCTTCATATTGGCAGGAGCACATCTGATCCCTTTGGTAGAGACTGTCTGATCTCTAGATTCCAAAAATAAAGAAATACTGACTTTCCCTCATTGTTATTTCTTCATTACTTTCAATAAATTAATATTCATATTTTCAAATAGGCTTATGTTTACATTATTAAATAAAAAACAGGAAAGAGAGAAGAATGACTTATGGAAGACCATTCCAGCTACTGAGTTAACATACTGGAAAAGGACAGAATTCTAAAACGTTATATTTCTCTCCCTCAGGCCACTCCTTAGTATGGCTCAGAAATCCACAAAGGCTTTCTAGTAATCAGGATAGAATAAATACATATCGACTCGAAACATCAAGGACTCTTAGAAAACATCAAGCCAGCAGAAATCAACTTATTTAATTCAATCTTATTTCACAGGGATATACTGTATCATGTATAATTGTTTATCAAAGCATATGAATCGTAAATCACTTCAAAATGTGTAGGATACAGAGGGAGTCATATATTTACCAGCATTACACAGGTTTTACTATGCACTTTTCAACTCTTATTTTCAAGAGGATGTTAGGGTCCCATCTGCAAAATACTTTAAAAGATGTATTATACCACCTAAACAGTCATGGCTGTAGTTTATTACGGATGGTGAGAGTTGTTGGAGATTCCCGTTCCCCGCAAAGAGCTGAAATTTCAGAGTGGTTTACTGTATTTTTCCATGTATAAGACAACCTTTTTTCTTAAAATTTTTAGTAATAGATTGGGATTCATCTTATATTCAACAACTTCCTTAATTTTTAATTTTTTAAATTTTGGGCTCCCAAAAATAGTCTTATACATGGGGTTGTGTTATACATGGAAAAATACAGTAACAATCAACCCCTCTTCCCCAGGGACTTCTGGGGATTGTTGCTCTCTGAGGGGAATAGGGGTTTCCCAGCAACTCTTAGAACCCTTAGCAACCTTACAGTATTGAGGATTCTTTGGGGAAAGCCATAAAGTGGTACAGTACTGCTTTAAATGCATAGTGCAGATGGGCCCTAGAATGGGTTAGCTATGTGTGACAAAAAAATGGCAAATGTTTTTCTGGGGTGTAGTGACACCTTGCTTTCTGCATACCTGTAGATGCCTCAAATTACCTTCAGGTCTATTCTTCCATTCTCTGATTGCAGAAGTAAAATAGACAGTAACATAAATGAAATAACACTTGAGAAGGATACAATAACTACTTGGACTTTTCCTATATGGGAACAGATTCCAAGATACATTTTCCTTCAGCTCTCCTCCAGCAAAAGCAATAATCATGTATTCAACCAGGCACAAGATGTCCTATTCCAGATGCAGTGGGCATCTTCTAGATCCTGGGCTAGGCCATGGACGACTGACTCAGGTGCTTGAGGTTACCAGCAGCTGGTGGAAATTTGTAATTGGAACTGAGCAAGTAGTGTAGAAGGGTACCAAAGGTCTGCCAAACTTAGAACAGCTTCACAGGTAACAGAAGTTGCTCCGATAAAAGCTAAAATTCATCTGAGTTCAGTGCAATCTGAAGGCTGTCTAAGCTGAGGTTGAAAGGAACAGTGTGTTCCAGATTGCATCCTAGCTCTGTGACATTGATGAATGGCCTAATGTTCCACATCCAGTCATCTTTACTGGAGAGCCTACAGGGGAACAAACAGTAATAGGTGAGTTGGTGTGTTGATTCAGAATCCCTGCTGGAAAGATCTGGTTGACTGCTCTTGAGAACAGAGTGCAGCAGCATGTCCTCCTGGAAAGTGCTGCCTTTGGGGTGTATTGCCCATTGATCTGTTTAGGTAAGTCTAGGGGACACAGGATTCCCAGGGCAGGATCCCCTAACTCAAGATCACTTTGAAGAGCTCAGTCATGACACAACATGAATACTTTAATATTGTACTGATTACTATTGGTGCACACTTTTTACCAGTTTCTCAGCATTAATGTCGGCCCAGCATTGTGATATAGCCATGGCCAGGGGAAGGACCAATACTCCCTGGGATCTTGTGGGGCTTCCTCCTCTTGCATGGCCCAGCGAGATCTTGGGACCATTCTAGTCTTCCCTCACCTTGTGGCTGGAGGTGGGGTTTCCTAGCCTACACACACACACACAGTGGTCCTCAGTTTTAAAGTCTTCCATTGAGGTATTGAGTGGCTGCTACTTTACAGAGCTGGAAAGTAATCTTACTCTTTAGCCACAATTAGCCTTCAAGTTGAGAGGTTTCTTTCAATGGATAGCAGGTGACTCTTAGGCATCATCTACATAGCTGTTGATCATAACTTGGGCTTAAATGGCATTGAGTAGGATCTCAAGGCCCTCTTAAGTTGGGCACACAACTCTGCACTTGAGCTCTGTCTAGGCCAAAGCCAGCGCCATTCATCTCAGGTTACCAGCAGGATTCCAGTCACATGATGTGTACCACATTGGGCCCCTGTATGCTGGTCAACTTGCACAGATCTTAGGGGGTTAATGAATCCTGACCCAGTGCCATGCCAACCCCCATTTACCTCACTTTGGTCAACAAATATTGTGGCCTGTTTCCACCCACACCTGTGTCCTGTGTTATTTACTCTCTACCTGGTTTGGGAAGCTGACCACAGTGCGCCTGTCAATGTGGTGCTTATTGTGGTCAGTCAGGGATGAAGGGAACCAAAGATTAACAGGATCTGAAGGATACTAAATTGCTGCGTGGGATAAAATAATGTGTGACAAAACACATTCTTTTGAGTCTAAATTCCTAAATTATTTAATTGGCTCAACTTTCCAGTGAATACCCACTTATATTGTTTTGGATCTAAGTATTACCTTGTAAGTTATGGGCAGGTTGACAAAGCTGTTCCCAATAATTATTTTTAGATGTTGTTAAGTGTATTGAAAGAGCTTTGCCACTTCAGATCAATATTTTTTAGAAGTAACTCTTGCATGCTTAAAATTCAAAGTCATCTTGTCAAATAACTTTGGTGCTACTGATATTTGAATTACCGGCAGTGGCCTTAGGACATTATTCATTCTCTCACAAATAAAATTTACATGAGTATGTCTGTGACTTCCCTCTCAAGTAATCTCTATGCAGGATTCCAGATGCATTTGAAATCACTCCTTCCAAAAACAAAGTAATTATATTGTGGAACTGCACAGTGGCATAGCGTGGGGGGTGCAGGGGGGGCCGGCCTCACCGGGCGCAACATCTGGGGGGGCGCTCGCACTCGCAGCTCTCTGCCCCTACTAAAATCCATGGGTTAGGGGGCGCAAATTGCTTGCCTTGCCCCGGGTGCTGACAACCCACGCTACGCCACTGAAAGTGCAGAAGAGTACTATATAATTGAAATTCCAATATGGTGAAGGGTAGGCACACAACGGGAGAACAAGCAAAAATTCAGGAAGAGAGGGCAGTGGCTCCTTGGCTTATGCAGTCATCTGCAAAGTCTTCAGATGTGGGACTCACATTGAACTGAGTGCCAATGCAAGAAACACTGCTATTTCTATGACATGCATGACTCTCTCTTTTCTTCTCTGCTCATGATAGGGGAGACAGCACTCCTCTATCTGTAGGCCTTCAACAGTTGTGTGGAAGAGTGAATTTTGACAGGTGCAGCTTGTCCTGTAAGGATGGAAGCAAACTACACCTGCCCAAAATCTAAGTTGGACACAAACCTTAAAGAGTTCTGCCCCCTTTGCATTTGGTCTCCACTCCCACATGTCCCTTTCTATTTTGTTTTTACTTACCTACATTATGATTATTTTCATTATTTGTCTTTGCTACTGGAAGGCAGCCCTTATGACTCTGTCACTTAGTGGCTGTGTGGGTCTAAAGTTATCTCCTAGTGTTCCATCGCTGCCTTCTAGCAGTTCTGCCCCTTTAACATGTGTCCTCAGTCTTCGAAACTCTTCTATCTAATAAAAACAAGAAAACAGTTGTTGTTTTATACATCAGCTCCATTGTAAGGAAATGTTAATACTGTTTATTTTTCTCTCTCTCTAAACTATATCCCACCATTCTACTATTTGTGCTATGGCTTTTTTTCTTTTCTTTTTAGAAAACCTTATAAAATCAGGAATTTTATTATAATCCCTACACATTCCTACTCCAAATCCCACAGAAAACAGGGTTTTGTTTACAAGTGAGTTTTCATATGGAAGGACTGTGACACCAGTTCAGTGCTGGTACAAATTCCTAGGCCCAGAATTCTTTAAGTGCCTTGTGTCTTTTGCACCAGACTGTGGTTGGCAGATCTCAGGGTTCTAAAAAAACCAAAGTAGATCCCACAAGTTGCCTTGCCGCATTTTGACAGGGCATTCTTTGTGATAATGCCCAGCTTGTGGAACTCCCTCCCTGGGAAGGTACGTCTGTCCCCATACAGACTTTTAAACACAAATGAAAAGCATATCAGTTCTCCTGGGCCTTTGAGACATGAGTGTTGACTGCAATTTCAGCTGGTGGTATTCTTTTAGCATATGGGTTGTTGTTGTTTTTTTTGTGGTATTGTAACACATTTTCATGGATTGTTTTTATGATGTTCACTGCCCTGGGTTCCAATGGGAAGCCAGGTTGTATAGAAGCAACAGGAACAACAACAACAACTTCTTTACATTGATGAGCAGCAGCTTGCCAGGGCTTCAGAAGTGCTTCCCTTCCACACTTTGCTTGGAAAGCCAGGAAATGAACCTGACACTTTCACCATACAAAGCATGTGATTTGCTACTAAGCTCTTCCTTAAGCTTCTTTCTCCCAAAGCTCCCACTCCATAATGAGCCATTTGCTTTGGGATCCACACAATAGCTGAGATGTTAAATATATATTGCTTAGACAAACCTCTGCAATATGAATTTTCTCTTTTCAACCACTTGGTTCTTATTAATATCTTCAATTATATTTTAATGCATTTTTTCTGATTTTATTCTTATTAGGTTTACACCTTCTTGATATATTTTTATGAAAATGTGGGTTATATGCTAAGCAAGTACAGGCGTACCTTGGATCTCGAATGCCTTGCAACTCAAACATTTTGGTTCCTGAATTTCACAAACCCGGAAGCGAGTGTTCCGGTTTGCAAATATTCTTTGGAACCCGAACATCTGATGCGGCTTCCGCAGCTTCCGACTGAGTACAGGAAGCTCCTGCAGCCAATCGGAAGCTGCGCCTTGGTTGTTGAACGTTTTCAAATGGACTTCTGGAATGAATTCTGTTCGACAATCAAGGTACGACTGTACCGTATTTTTCCATGTATAAGAAGTCCCCACGTATAAGACAACCCCTATTTTTTTGAACCCAAAATTAAGGGGGAAAATCACCCCTAAAATAGATAGCATTTCTATTAGGTGTATCATATATTCCACAGGAGGTACGTTCACACCCCATGCTTTAAAAACAACAACAACAATAATCTGTTCTTGCCCTTACCCAGATGACAAATTTTACTCCTCATAGAAAATATTGCCAAGGTTTAAGAATGGGGACAGGAGGCTTCTCTGTGTGCAAGTCAGTGTAGGATCAGATTCAACTCAAGTTTTATCTTCACATTGGTACAGTGCAAGGACAATGACATTTCAGAAGATAACTATAATTATGGTTGCCATCTACTTCAAAACTGACTTCTTTCAATACGCTTGTTTATTTGATGAACAGCTTGGGTTGCTAAGATTATTGTTCCTCAGAGTAGTGCTTTTGAAATCCATATTGTTTCTTTTTAGCTTTGAAAGGCAGAATGGAGCAGCTTTCATAGAAGAGATGAAAGGAAGGAAGATGATGGAGGTTCTTGGGAGATACTTAAAAGGAAAAGTTCAGATTGTGAAGATGTTCATTGATTTTATGTCTATTTAAGTGGATTAAGAAAAAAAATAAGTTTCTCTGAAAACCTATCTTACAGAAGAATAGTAAGATTTTGAGTATCTTACAGAGAGGTAACATGCTTCAAATGAAACCTGAACTGAAACTTCACTAAGATAGGTTGATGTCATTGCAGTTTAGGAAAAAATGATTTTTCCAACACACTTCAAAAGTTTCAATCTTTGGAGTCTTGGAGAGATAAAGCAAACAAAAATGAGATGAGAAAAAAGCTCCATCACAGTTGCAGTACTTCTGAGTAGTACTAGGAGACCTTCAAATAAATGCATGTTGAATAGAGTGCCTCACACTTGTAACAAAAGCTTTATTTTAATGATGTTTTTGATAAGGGAGAGAGTCAACATCATTCAGTGGGAAGCACTTCTCAGTCCTTACTTCAGTAGGAGAAGTAAATACCAGATATACTTAACAACTGTTTACTCCGGACAACCATAACAGAACATAAATGGGCAGAGAAATCCTAAGGTGGTTAGCAGGGGGAGGATCTGGCAGAGGTGCCCCTTCACTGGGTTCTTCTGATGAGGTGACTCCACCACCAGTGGCACGCAGTGAAATTTTTCATAGGGGAACAGTTAGGGCCAGAGGTGCCAGCTTGCAAGGGGCATGGGGGGGTCAGTGTCATGCGTGGGATGTTGTGACGTCCTGACGTCGTGCACGTGAGCATTATGCCTCCCTCCCTAAGCCAGGCAGAAGCTTCCCAGGCTTTGTGAAGGAGCTGCCAGGGCTCTGACAGGATGACTGAACCCCCCTGCCTCCTTCCAAAAGCCAGATGGGCTTTGGGAAGATGGCAGGACAGCTCTTGGACCTATCAGAGACTTGCGCCTGCCTCCCTAAGCCGGGCAGAAGCTTCCCAGGCTTTGGAAAGGAGACACCAGGGGAACATTTAGGGGACTAGCCTAGTCCCCTTAGTCCAGTGACCACACTGGCCACCCCCATGGGGGCCTCTGCTGCACCCACCCAAAGTGCAGCAGGTTGCAGGATACCATTGGAAGTTAAATGCTTAATGTAGAAGCACTCTCACAAACACACATGCCAGCAAAGATTTTGCGGTGGTTACATTGCTTCATTTCACATTAGCTCATCTCTTGTAGCACCCTGCTGAAATCCCATAGCTTTTTATAGCACAAATATCCTGGTTTAATTTTGGTTTTGTTGCGCTACAGCCCCTCTGGATACCATTAACGTGGTAGCATTGCGGAAATGTTGAAGAACAAAGTAAAGCTGAAGGAATCTACCGCTAATGCACTGTTATTTTGTCAATACTATGTTGCATAATGCATCCCCAATAGAACAGGAGCCCTGTGTCTGGGGGGGGGGTCAGACATAAGCAGGCGGGCATGTTCAGTACCCACAGGAACCCTCACTGCACAAACAGAGCTATTGTGTGCCTTTGTTCAAACAACTAGCAGTAATTATTTAAAGGCAGACAATAACAAGGGACTACATTTCTTTTTTACTCTGTGATCTTTTTTTGTCTTTTCCACATATATATATATATATATATATATATATATATATATATATATATATATTTGGCGCATAGAATAAAAGTCAACAGAGTTCTTTTTTCCATTTCTGACCCTTCTATTGCTTTCAGTGACACAAAAGATTTAACCTTTATTTTAAAAGCCATGCTCCAACTGATCTAATGAGATCTTCAAGATGAAGCAGGTATCCTGCCCTGAAATATATTTTGCACGCTATAACCTTTCGCTGGGAATTACATTCTAAGGTCATTATAAGCACAGCCATTACCTGAAGTTGGGATACAGTTAAAGGATATCTAAATAAGATCCATGTAACACCTTCGCTGCAGGGGGGAACCGTGAGAGAGCCTTCGTACACCCAGTAATCTCGTAGCAGGGGGTCTGAAATTAAATGGAGGAGATTGGTTTGAAAACCTGCCATTATGCTCCATCTTTCTTTTCAAAATCAAGGGCACAATCCTGTCTTCAGTCTAGAGCTGTGCCAGGTGCAGCCGGCGGGGAGCATGTTGGAAAACAAGTCTTTGCTGCAGGCACTTCATCCCCAAACTACATCCCTGCAAAGAGATGTGGAATGGAACATCAGACTGCAGCAAACTGCATCTGAATGCTTTTCCCAAGAAGGGTCTAAGATGGGCTGCAATCCCCTCTGGCGTGGGATACTCTCCTCTCGTCACGGACTACCAGCAAGGGCTTTCACTAGCATGCCCCTTCTCAGTTTATGTGTCTCTCTGCGCAACACCATAATGAGGGCTTTCCTCAGTAAAGCCCAGATTTCCCCAAATCCAGGCAGTCTAAGCATGTCAAATATGAAGGTCAGCCTGTGCTTGCTGCCATCATTGTGCAAGGTGCATTCCATGGCCAGGTAACTACCTTCTAAAGAGGAAACATGCCTAGAGCAGCCATGGTACAGCCATGGGTTTGCCTCTATCAAAGCTTTCAGGGTCTGGCTGCAGGCACCGCCAGCACCACTCTTAGCCTCTATAGTCTTTTGTGCATGCATGGTTTTGTGGCATACAAATAAGCACTTACCTGGTAATAATGTGTTGGGATTAAAACACGGTATTGTCTTGGACTTTCCCTGAAAATTTAACAGAAATCAGTCTTGTCTCTCTAGTTTTTAAGAGAGAGCAGATTTTGAAACAATTGACTATCTAATAAAAATACCAAATTATAAGATAAATTATTTATCAAACTCTCTCTTTTTTAAAAAAAAAAAGTTTCTATTTTTACAAAATGATGCCGCCTATGTTGGATATAGCTAAGCTACTTAATAAATCGGAGAACTCAAATGCAGCCTGCAGCTATCATACTTAGTTCATTTCAAAACATTTTTAGAAAGGAGAATTAACAGCTTTACCTTATATTGGATGTCTTGCAGAATTTCAGTAACAGCCTTCAGGCCTGAATGCTCTTTTCCTATCTGAAACATAATGCACAATAAATAAAGATAAACACACAGTATTCCCTCCTCTGATGAAACACAGGTTTCAAAGTTCTCAACAAGTGAAGTCAGTTCCGTACTCATTTCCACCAAATTGGATGGCCTTTTGCATGAAGTTCAAGCAAAGATGCAGAATGAAGTAACTTACAGAAAGGTAAATAGAGTGGACAAGATAAAAACAAGAGTACCAAGGTATCAAACTTCAGGATAAGCCAACTTGCCTATTTTTGCCTTAATGTTTCAGTAATTATCATATGTCAGGTCATAATCAAGCATCATTGCGTGACATAGAGAGCAAGGTTACCGTTTGCTCAGCTCTGAAAAGTACACAGATAAAGTTCAGATCTTTGGCTCCTCTTGTTCTGAGTGGATCTGCACATTACAAAGAGGGCAAGAGTAAATTATTTTACTCCTGGCACTGTATCCTGCCCTTCCTCTGAGCAGTTCAAGGTGGCCTCTCTCTCTCTCTCTCTCTCTCTCTATATATATATATATATATATATATGTATATCCTCTCCCCGCCCCCATCTTATCCTCACAACCACCTTAGGTGACTAGCCCAAGGTCAACCCTAGGGAGCCTCATTGCAGAGTTTGAGCCCCAGTTCAAATCTGATATAACCTACTACACAACTAGCACAACTAACTACTACACAGGTAGCTGAAGACCATACGCTATGAACCATGAGGATAATGTGCATGCCAACACCATACACCTCACTCGGGCTTTTGAGAGCTAGAAGTCTATACAGAGAGCTGGTTCATTGTGGCTGAAGAAGTCAGCATGGTTTCACTGAAAGCTGCCTTATACCATGTATCCAGAGAAGGCCAGGAAGCCAGCATTTCAGTCACCTCAATCATGTTGGGGGGGGTCCTGTGTACATATGGGGCTTCCATAACTCATGAGTAGGGCTGGAGGAGAAATTCAATCAGTTCACATTTAAAATTGAATTTGTCCAATTTGCACTTTCCAAAATAATAATAATAATAATATGAGAACCATATCAAAGACATTCGTCAGCAGTTGCACTTATCAGAATTTTGCAGTGTAATTCTCCAACCCAACAACACTTATGAACATGTGTAAATCAGGGGAAATGTAAATAAAAATGAATGCATTGGTGAAAATAACTTACAGAAATGTGTTATGTTAGGGGAAATTGCTTGCAAAAATGTGTATGTTGGTCAAAACTGCATCCAGAACTGTGGTTTTTAGGAGAAATCCTTCAGGATTTTTAAAAAAGAAAAAATCACAACTTGCTGGACAAATGTGGAGAACTGAATTTAAGATTGATAAAAATTAGAAACTAAGAAAACTCAAATGTACCAAGCCTTCCCTCACCCCTCATGAGGATGAAGGGATCCATTCACATGGTAAAGTAAATGGAGGACACTCCCATCTCAACATTGCAGGGTACACGGGACTCTTGTCAGGCCAAGAGAAGATTTCTGTTACTTTAGATAAATTTGTTTCAGATGCCAAATTCAAACAACATGTTTAGAAGCATTTCAAGTGTCAAAACATCCACCCCAACCCAGCAAGAGGGATCCGTATGGTTAAACAACCTTATACATGTGTTGCCAGTGCAGACGTACCAGTGCAGATTGCCATCTGTTCAGCTTAGCATCAGATTTGCTTTAAGCCATAGGCCATAACAAGAAAAATGTCAGACAAAAGTAACCACTTAAGCAATAAATAAATCTCAGCTATCAGGGAACAGAGACACAAACAGCAACTTTGAAATGTACACAGAAAGTTCTTTAAGAGCTTGCTTCTTGATTACAATCCATTTATGAGAATTGTAATGGATCTGTCATTGTTTTGTGGCTGTCAAGGCAAAAGTAGCCATGGTGCCAGGAATGCCTTTGTTTTCATTGGCCAGAAGAAATTCTAATTTTGTGCAGTGTTGACCAATATTCCTCATTTTTCAACGGCTTGATAAGAAAGCTATTCCTTGAATATTTCAATGTAATGTAGGAAACTGTCTCATACTGAGTGACACCACTGCTTCATCTTGCTCAGTTCTGTCTGGCACTGACTGACAGCAGCAGCTCCCCAGGATTTCAGGCAAAGATGTCTCCTAGCCCTGCCTGGAGATGCTGGGGACTGAAACAGGACAACTACAGCTGGATGAAATCCACTGAGTGAAGTTGGCTTTCTTCTAGTAGGCCATTAAGCAAAGGGCACCCAACTCTCCATCAAGTTTAAGGATGCAGTGCAGAAACATTTTCAATTAAAATAAAAATACTGAGCAACGCAAAAAAGAAAAAAGGGGTGGGTGGGAGCCCCTTGATTAAATCGAATCGAAAAAGTGGAGAAAGATTATTAAGCTAAAGAGTTTTATTTAACAATTTTACATAACTTTCTGAGTAACTCCAAGGTGAGTTCTGCTGAAATTGGAAGGCCGCTTCAGAAGCAATTATGGAAGAGTCCTCTAGGATACAAAACCGAGTGAACTGAGAGCTGCTTCCATTATTTTTAACGGTCCTATTTCTGCATCAAGACCATAATCAATACACTTTTACATTCAAACAGTCTTGGAGGCATTTATAATCATATTATAAAACATGACAAATTAATAGAAGCAAAAAAAAATAACCTAACCCAGAATCAATTTGAAACATAAAGGACAACTTTCCCCACCCCATCCATACAATATTGAAACGGCACAACTAGTTATGAAAAGGCAGCCTTCACCAACCTGGTGCCCCCTGGATATTTGAGACTACAACTCCCATCAACCAGCATCAACGTGTTCTTGCTGGCTTGGGCTGATGGGAATTGAGGTGATTGAGCGAGTGGTTGCTGAACAACTCCAGGCACGCCTGGAAGAAGCGGACCATTTGGATCCCTTCCAGTCGGGATTCAGGCCTCATCATGGGACTGAAACTGCCTTGGTCACACTGGTTGATGATCTCCGGCGGGCTAGGGACAAAGGTGAGAGCTGTTGCCTAGTTCTGCTGGATCTCTCAGCGGCATTTGATACCATCGACCATAACATCTTTCTGGACCGTCTTGAGGGGCTGGGAGCTGGGGGCACTGTCATACAGTGGTTCCGCTCCTTCCTCCTGGGCCGTGTTCAGAAAGTGGTGGTGGGGGATGAGTGTTCAGACCCCTGGGCTCTCAATTGTGGGGTGCCTCAGGGTTCTGTCCTCTCCCCCATGCTTTTCAACATTTACATGCAGCCACTGGGAGAGATCATCAGGAGGTTTGGGCTGGGTGTTCATCAGTATGCGGATGATACCCAGCTCTACCTCTCTTTTAAATCAGAACCAGTGAAGGTGGTGAAGGTCCTGTGTGAGTGTCTGGAAGCGGTTGGAGGATGGATGGCGGCTAACAGATTGAGGTTGAATCCTGACAAGACAGAAGTACTGTTTTTGGGGGACAGGAGGCGGGCAGGTGTGGAGGATTCCCTGGTCCTGAATGGGGTAATTGTGCCCCTGAAGGACCAGGTACGCAGCCTGGGAGTCATTTTGGACTCACAGCTGTCCATGGAGGCACAGGTCAAATCTGTATCCAGGGCAGCTGTTTACCAGCTCCATCTGGTACGTAGGCTGAGACCCTATCTGCCTGCAGACTGTCTCGCCAGAGTGGTACATGCTCTGGTTATCTCCCGGTTGGACTACTGCAATGCGCTCTACGTGGGGCTACCTTTGAAGGTGACCCGGAAACTACAACTAATCCAGAATGCGGCAACTAGACTGGTGACTGGGAGCGGCCGCCAAGACCATATAACACCGGTCTTGAAAGACCTACATTGGCTCCCAGTACGTTTCCGAGCACAATTCAAAGTGTTGGTGCTGACCTTTAAAGCCCTAAACGGCCTCGGTCCAGTATATCTGAAGGAGCGTCTCCTCCCCCATCGTTCTGCCCGGACACTGAGGTCCAGCTCCGAGGGCCTTCTGGCAGTTCCCTCACTGCGAGAGGCCAAGTTACAGGGAACCAGGCAGAGGGCCTTCTCGGTAGTGGCGCCCGCCCTGTGGAACGCCCTCCCAGCAGATGTCAAAGCGATAAATATCTACCTGACATTCAGAAGACATCTGAAGGCAGCCCTGTTCAGGGAAGTTTTTAATATGTGACATTTTAGTGTATCTTTCATCTTTGTTGGAAGCTGCCCAGAGTGGCTGGGGAGGCCCAGCCAGATGGGCGGGGTACAAATAATAAATTATTATTATTATTATTATAATTGAAGCTCAAAATATGTGAAGGGCAGAGGGGCTGCATAGAAGTCTTAGAACAAGATTTGTGCCGTCTTCTTTGGCAACTCTGCTTCCGTAGCGTACAACGTAATTTGTTCTGGCTAAAACTGCAATCCTCAGCATACTTACTTGGAAGTAAATTGAAATCAGTAGGGCTTACTTCCACATAAACATAGTTAGGGTCATGGTGCACAAATATGGTTCATAAAGGAGCATTTGCCTAGTACTTAAAGCAATAAACACTCGTGAATTCTTCTGGAATGAAGCTGTTTTTCACAGAAACCTCAGACGACCACTACACTCATATCCAGTGCTTTTTTCTAGGGGGACACAGGGGACGCATACCCCTAAACATTTTCTGAATCTAAGTTTGGCCTCATTGAGGGGCATTATTTCAATATGAGTAGGAAAATGAGAGTACCCCTAAACATTTTTTTTTTGGGGGGGGAAGCACTGCCCACATCCCTTTCACTTTGACATAATCAAACCATTCTTTCTCTGTATATATTCCAAGCATTTAAATAGATAAGCAGCATGTTTTGTGTAAAGTTGGATTTAGATTGGCAATTTATATCTTAATATAAAACGCCATTCTCACTTAGGAATGTTGGAGAATTCTGGGGGGAAAATGGAAAGAGGAAGGGAAATTGGCATCAGTTTGCATGTTTGTCTGTGGTCAGGAACAGAAGTCTCTTCAGCGATTGGTAGTAGTTCACATCATCCTTGTTAGTACACATACAATACGTAATTAATGACTTAAAAAACATTTTGGCATTTCCTTTACGTGGAAATGAAAGGAAGTTACATAAATAGTTACACAAATCATCCAACTTACATTAAATAGCAGACAGCAAGATGATTAACACAGTATTTGGCAGAAACCAAAGTGCAGTGGAATGGAAACAGTGCTGATGGAGATGAAAACAGATCAGAATGGGAATTGCTGCCTTCATTCATTCATTCATTCATTCATTCATTCATTCATTGCATTATTCCTGTTCTGATTGCTGAATGTCATCTACAAACTCAAATAAGCCACAAAGCTGAACTTTGAAAACCATATTCATGCTCTTCTGCAAAGAGATAAGCTCTGCCATATCATAAAAAATAAGTCCATTTGCAGCTGTCCTTATTTGAAATATTATCACTGCAAATCCTAAGTTTCTTTAACCAAGTTATTAAATCTGATCCATTTTGATCTTTCTAAAGTGTAGAATTGTTCTAATGCCCACTACAAAATAAAAAATAATGTTATTTTCTCACCAGCCCACTAATAACCCCCACACAATCATTTTCATTTCCAGGGACAATTTATAACCTAAGTTTGACTATGTTCAGAATGCCCTTCTCTTTCTTCTCTTAAACCTAGTATTTCATAATATTCTACTGCACACATTATGACATTTTTTTTGAACACACCGTTTAAAAGAAATAGTCATGATAAATGGTCATGAGCTGCCTGTGGCAAAAAAGCAACTAATGGATTTAATGATGATTATGATTATGACAAAGACAGCAGAAAGTTACCTGCACAAATAAAGCAATAATGGCTATGCCGTTCTTCTTCCCCACTGCTTCATCAATGTTGTGGTACATTGTGGAGTTCCAGTGAACTAGATGGAGCTAGAGAGAGAAACAGAGAGGGAGTTACAATATTTTTGTCCTATCTTAGCAGAGGAATTTCCAAAATGGTTCACAAAACAATTTTAAAACTATTACACAGGAACAGTAATATAGCATCATCAAATATACTAAAAAAAAAAACCCAAGCAAACACTGTAAAAGCCATAATAAATCAGCACGCTCCTTACGGGAAAATATTTTTTTCCCCGCTCCACCTGAAAAAACCGAGATTGCGCCTGATTACTCTTTTGGAATTTGGGATGCTGCATCAGAAAAATCCTTGTCTAGTAGCCACCCACCTAAGCACAAAAGGGAACGGGAAGCTATAGCAGGCCTTCTAATAATATCAGTAAATTTGGCCAAGTTTACATAGAAAAAGGACACCCTTCAGATACCCTAGCCCTGGGACTCCTCTACACTCGTGGTTTTTAACGCTAAAACTGAGTTTTAAAGGGTTATGATATAGCCCGTGGGTAGGCAAACTAAGGCCCCGGGGCTGGATCCGGCCCAAGCACCTTATAAATCCAGCCCACGGATGGTCTGGGAATCAGCGTGTTTTTACATGAGTAGAATGTGTCCTTTTATTTAAATGCATCTCTGGGTTATTTGTGGGGCCTGCCTGGTATTTTTACATGAGTAGAATGTGTGCTTTTATTTAAAATGCATCTCTGGGTTATTTGTGGGGCATAGGAATTCATTCATATATTTTTTTCAAAATATATTCCGGCCCCCCACAAGGTCTGAGGGACAGTGGACCGGCCCCCTGCTGAAAAAGTTTGCTGGCCCCTGATATAGCCATATACAGTGGTACCTCAGGTTAAGTACTTAACTCGTTCTGGAAGTCTGTTCTTAACCTGAAACTGTTCTTAACCTGAAGCACCACTTTAGCTAATGGGGCCTCCCGCTGCCGCCGTGACGCCACCGTGCAATTTCTGTTCTTATCCTGAAGCAAAGTTCTTAACCCAAGGTACTATTTCTGGGTTAGTGGAGTCTGTAACCTGAAGTGTATGTAACCTGAGGTACCACTGTAATGTTCTTTAAAATGTTAATGATGTGTTATCAGAATGTGACACCAGAGGGTGCTGCAGAGCTTGCCCCGTCAAATAAGTGGGTAGACCTTATGTTTTAAAGTGATATAAAAAAAAATTTGTTCTAAGAACATTTAAAGAGTGAGCATAAATCCAGCCCTGGAGTGTTTAGGGCTTTCTCAGTTGTAGTCCCACCGACAGTAGCTGGCAGCTAACGTGCAGATCTTATCTGCCCCATTCCCCCTTGAGCTTTGCCCAGGGTGAGAGGCAAGCGTCCATATGCAGGAATGGCTCCCTTGTGCCATTAAGCCCTGCTGCTGCCTACCAGAGGCCGGAATTGGCTGCTAGGTGTGAAGGAAGAGTATATCACTGCATCCACTCTCAGAATTTGCAATAATCTTTTGCAAGTCTTGTTAACATGTGATAAAGGTGTGTAAGTGTCTTAATCAAGTATATGTTACAAGATGAAAAATGAATAGTGAAACCCAAGCTTCCAAAATTTAAGTGCCTAATTCTAAAGTACTCGCCACCAGGGCTAATCCACCCATAAAGGCAAGGTGAGGCAACTGCCTCAGGCAACCACCTTAGGCAACAGAGGCCACAGGGGCCACAGATCCCAATACAGTGGTACCTCGGGTTAAGAACTTAATTCGTTCTGGAGGTCTGTTCTTAACCTGAAACTGTTCTTAACCTGAAACTGTTCTTAACCTGAAGCACCACTTTAGCTAATGGGGCCTCCCGCTGCCACCACGCCGCCGGAGCACGATTTCTGTTCTCATCCTGAGGTAAAGTTCTTAACCCGAGGTACTATTTCTGGGTCAGCGGAGTCTGAATCGTATGTCTCCCCCCCCCCCCCCGTTCCTGATGTATTTCTTCACTTGCCCCTACTTTCCTGGCAGAGAGAGGGACGCCATTTTGTGGTTCACCTCAGGCACCAAAATGTCTTGGGCTGGCCCTACTCGCCACCAGCTAGTTAAGTGCTGGACAATGAAAAATCTTCACCTGTAATCATAGTATGCTTTCCTTTTGTTTTATATATATATATATATATATATATATATATATATATATATATATCTTCAGATTAAACAATATACAATTAAACATCAGGTACTTATTACCCAGCTTGGTATTCAGAAAGTGTGGCATGTTGAATGAATATGAAGAAGCAAATTATGCTGTTATACTTTGCTCTTTTGAATTGTTTGTCAATTTTACAAGCATACTTAATTCTACCTTTGACTAATGTTAAATTATCCATTTAAATACCAGATCCTATGTTGACATTTCAGCCCCACTCTCTTCTACAGGAAAAGCAATAGAAATGAAACCACATTATTCAGGCGGGATATTGAAGTCTATGTGTAATGGGTGCCCCAAGACAAAATGGCAAATTTAGGTTGCACAATTACGGTTGATTTGGTCTCTTGCAGAACAAACCCAGTTTCTCCTCTGCTCCCAAATCAGACAAGGAAAGTAATGGGGAAATGAACTTGAAAGTGTAGGATATGCAGTGTCAGTCACATCTGCACTACACATTTAAAGAACGATTATCCTGCTTTCAGTGTCATAGGGAATCCTACAAACTGCAGTTTAAAGGTGCTGATCACACAAAGCTACATTTCCCATCCCAGAGCAATGTGCAGAGCGATTTAACTCTCTTCACAGAGAATTCTGGGATTTGTAATTCCCAGTATAATTTGGTGGAAGCCATGACTCTTTAAAGTGGTATCATAGTGCTTTAATTGTATGGTGTGCATGTGGCCTAAGAGAAGAAGAGTTTGGATTTGATATCCCGCCTTTCACTCCCTTTAAGGAGTCTCAAAGCGGCTCACATTCTCCTTTCCCTTCCTTCCCCACAACAAACACTCTGTGAGGTGAGTGAGACTGAGAGACTTCAGAGAAGTGTGACTGGCCCAAGGTCACCCAGCAGCTGCATGTGGAGGAGCGGAGACACGAACCCGGAGTGACCGTCATCTGACCTCTCTGCAAATGATTCGGAAGGAATGCTTATTAAATAGTCAAAAAGAAATCAGGATGCACGCTTAATAAGCAGGTCCATCTGGAAGCAACCTGCATCTAATCTCCTGGAAAACTTTGTGCAAAGAAATCAAGATTAATGCTGAATGAATGGATTGTCTAGGGTTGTGCCTTTTATCGATTGCTTTTGCTCTTGATCGCCACAAGAGGGCACTCATGCCGCCTTGTGAGCGTATGAGCATAATATATACAGCACGAAAAAGAAACCCCATGTATGGAAAGAAACTCATTGAATTAAAGAGTTAACGTCTTAGCTACTGACCCTATTGGGAAAACAATGCTCAGTTCCACTCCTATTGTTATCTTGTTAAGGTCAACATATACCTTGCCACCAGCGGCTGTAACAATGCTCCAATGGACAATAGCCAAGTTTAGAGTGACCACTTTCCTGAGTGCCATTGCCACCTCTTGGATGGAGCTACCACGACTTTCATGATGGGTCACATTTGAGAGGTAAGGATCTGAAGCAGACTCCCTCCCCACCCCCGCACCAAAGTCCCCAAAACTAATATATATCTGGGAGTTATTTTAGGATTCTTACAAGAAAAGTATGTTTGTGTGTGTGCTCCATAAATGAGAGAAAATGTTGCACTCCCCATTAAAAAGAGCCTAACTACTTTGTGCAGGGCAATCACATTTTATCTTTTAACCTGAAACACAAAACTTACTTATAATACTCCCCAAAAACTTGAGAGTAAGGCTCTGTATACACTGTCCTGTTTAATCTGCATCCGGGGCACTCCTGCTGCTGGTTTGGGAAGCGCTAGTCACCATAGCGATCCTGTTGTTTCTTAGCTTTGCTTTAAGCAGGTAACGTTGTACTGAGATGGGCACTGGTTGTCGCTTTGATTTTAATTTACAGTTTTAACTGTTTTGCTTTGCTTTGGGACACACCCAGAGAATTCCTGTTTAGGGAAGTGATATAAATGTAGTTAATACATGAACAGACCCAATGTAACTGGCTTGTCCATGTTGCTACCCTCCCATGGCCAGAAATTCCACATTGAACCAACTAAAAACAAGCAAGTCTGGTTTCCTTTCCTGCACATAAAGTTCTGTTGGGTGGGTGTGTGCATACCCAATCCTACTTAGAACATTTGGTCCTCTTCCTACTGATATTAATTCTGCTACATCTTTCTTGTCATCCGTGGCCTTGAGAGGTCTTCTGCTAACTCCAGCAGAGCACTTGGCCCCTTCCTAATTCCTCATTTTGCCAGTAAGGCAATATTTTTTGAGGACATATGTTCTCCAATTAAACCATTTCATTTCTGTCCTACAAGGAACTTACGTTGCGTTCATGACTCTCCTCTTCCACATTTTACCCTCGCAACCCTGAGACCTAGGCTGACAGGGAATAGCCCAAGGTCACCCAGGGAGATTTCATAAATGAGTGGTGATTTTAACCCTGTCCTCCTGCACTCTAATCCATTTACTATCACCCCACATTCTGGAAAGGAGGCATAGAAGTGAGTAAGTTGGTGGCAGGAAGAATAAAAGTTTAGAGGGGACTTTGTTAATAGTTCTCTGTGGCAGCTTTAAGACTAACCAGTTCAGGCTCCAGTCCTATCTGGGAGCTATCCCCATGGAATTTAATGGGGCTTACTTCTGAGCAATATATGGTTATTGCAACATTATCCCATTATCCCATACTAGACATTGTGACAGCAGGGACCACTTCTAAACCAAGGTTGGACACACACACACACACAGAGAGAGAGAGAGAGAGAGAGAGAGAGAGAGAGAGAGAGATCATTTTATATATCTTCCATTCCTGCATATTTTACTATAACTATTCAAGTCAGTTTTGCATTTTTACACCATTCAAACATTAATTACACTGTTGAATTTATCTTAATGCAACCAGCGTTTTCAATTGTGTACAATTATTTTCCATATATTCAATAAGTGTTTTCCACTCTTCTTTAAATATAAGTACTTATTGTTCTCTTATTCTATGTGTTAAACCTGCAAGTTGTGCATATTCTAACATCTTAAATTGCCAATCCTCTTTGTCTGGGACCTCGCTTATTTTACATTTGGGGGCTAACAAAACACAGACCACTGCTATTACATACATAAATAAGCTTTTCTGACACCTAGGAATTTCTGTCTGGGTTATTCCTAATAAAAAGGACTCTGGTCTTTTGGGGAAGGTAATTGTAAACATTTTTTCCAACTCATTATAAATCATTTCCCAATATTCTTTTACTTTTTTACATGTCCACCACATATGAAAAAGGCCCCCTCCTTTTCTGTACATGTCCAACACATATCTGGTTGTACTTTATATATCATAGCCAACCTACTTGGAGTTAGGTACCATCTATGAATCATTTTCAAATAGTTAAGGTTGGACATTCTTCAGGTGAGTTAGGCACTGAGGCCTGTTTTGTCTACACCTTTGCATAGAATGAGAATGGGAAGAAAACCAGAACTTTGGCCTGCCCATGTGACCACATTGGCCCTGCCTACATGGCCACTTTGAGCACAGGCCACCCTACCGGCTCTAGGGGTTGTCAGACACTACAGCTTAGCCTAACACCTCTTTTTAGATAGTGGGTCTGTTAGATAATTAAGCTGTACAACCCTTCTGAAATTCACAGCAATATTTAACCTGTTGCAGCTGTTCATGAAATCATCCAATTCATCTTTGAATAGATGCGGCGTGCAACATGGATGCATGGAGATATAATACACATATATTATACACATATAATACACACATATACATATTGCACTGATTTGACTATATGGCTAGTAAACATCAATAACTGATGTGAATATGAACATGCATCTTTTCAAATAGCAGACTCAGATTCCAGGAATTTGCCATTATGTTGCACTGGGTCATCCATCATTCACAGTACAAACAAGCCAGAGATACCAGGAAAACAAGTGAAGGTTATGTACAAGTTGCTCAATCTAAGACTTTGATTTACAGTAGCTCCAAAGTTACTAGGGAACAAAAACATACACAAAAAGCCACACAGCTATTGTGCTACTGAATTATTTCAAGTAGAAGTGGATTGGGTTCTGAAAAAAATATTTGGCTGAATCAGCAAACATTTACAGAAAATGGTTACAATATTTGAGAGAGGGTCTTCTATGCCATACAGTGGTTTGTGTTTAAAATACAGGGAAATAAGAAATTTTAAGCGACTAAATATCCAAGTTGTGGCTGGTACAAAATTGGAAATGTAGGAGGGGGGGGGAATGTTTCTTCTTTAGAAAAATTACATGCAAATAGCATAGTTCCCTGGGGAGATTATGGACTCTCCCTCCTTGAAGGTTTTTAATCCTTCCTTTTAAGGTTGGACGGCCATTTGTCATGGATGCTTTAGTTGCAGGGGGTTGGACTAGATGACCCTTGGGGGCTCTTCCAGCTCTACAGTTCTATGGCTTCAGACTTTTATGGGTGCTTCCACATGAGGATTTATTGTAGGATCAGTGCTGCTCATGCATGAAAGGGTTTTTTGTGTGTGTGTATTTTGGCAGAATTTCTGTGGGGGCATTGGCATCAAAATGCCAGCCTGCATTCCCCCCCCCCTCCATTTAATCTGGATTTACCCTCTGAAAAGATGGCAAGTTTAAAAATGCTGCTCCCACTTACCTGCTTGCAATATCCAATGAGCCATTTAGAAGTGCTCTTTATTTTGGAATAACAGAACAATTACCATATTTTCAATATCAAAAGAAAATGGCCTGGGGAAAAGCAGTTCTTTAAATGGACTCTCAGTACTACTGATGAAGTTTCAGGGGAAGTTTTTCTCATTTAAAACAAAGCTTACGGTATTTAGACAGTATTTGCTTTTGAAAAATAAGTTTCATTTTTTTAATGCGGGGCTTGCAAAGGTTGTGAATTCAGAGAACAGAAATATTATATTAAGATCTAAGAGCATGCACTTTAACCCTGTTACCAGAATACACACCAAGAAGCCCAGCCAGGAAATACTGTCTCAGGTGCCTGAACTCAGACATCCAGGAATACAAACTGAAGATTGAAATGTAGCTCTCTTGTTCCTCCAAACTGTTCCTAGCTGACCATATCCTCCAAAGAGCAATGAGGTCAATATGAACCCCGCCTCTCTCATTTCCTTCCGTCATTCTTGAAAAGTACATCATTTGTGACAAGCTTCTATGTAGCAATGCCCTATGAAAAAGCCACAGCTTGTTTCCTCTTACTACAGCACCCCAAACAAATGTAAGCATATTGCAATTTGCACACTAAGGCAAGAACGTTGATACTTAGCTCTGCAATTAGGGATTGTACCCAGGGAAAGATGAGCCACTCATCTCTCACACTGCATTGGACTGGAAGCAAGTGGAAGCATTTCTTCCCTGAATGCAGGAAAAAGCTTGCTTCCTTTCCAGGCCAATCTGAATTTGATCTACCACCTCAAAGGACAGCTTCACCAAGCAGGAGATTAAAGTCTCCTAGCAGTGCAAAACAGGCCTGTGCAGAGTGGGACACAACCAGGTACACTTGTCCTGGGCCTCAGAGGGCTAAGCCCACGGGGGTCCTGCCAGGAACCGGCTGCTTTTCTGTTTGAGTTTATAACTGCATTCAAACAAGACTCCTTCCTTGGGCCTCAGACAAGCTTTGCACGGGCCTGGTGCAGAGTAATATGCAGGCAGCCAGAGATCATGGGAGCTTTGGACAAGTTAGTACAGCCGAATAAGGTCTCTCTTTCAAAAGCTTTGACACTGGAATTCTCAGAGTAGTGCACAGAAAGGGACTACCGCAAAGAAAACCACACAGTGTGGGACAAAGGCTCACGATCCCTTTCGCTAGGTGTGGGCATTTGTCCCTGACAATGGTTTTAAGGGGTGCAGATTTTGTTCCATTGATGCAATTCAAATGGAGACAGTTGAATCAAATTTGCTGCTGGCAAAAACACAAAAGGAAAGAAAAACCACAGGTAGAAGACACAAAGCCCACCACCACCACCAAGGAGCCCCTGGCCAAAAAAAGAGAGACCTGGGTAGACGTTTGCTTCTCATTAGTTTGCTTCTTCCTTTTCCTTTCCTGGAATTTGAAGGGAATGGAGGAAAGAGACACTGCGTGGAAGCAATGAGTATTGGAGGAAAGGCAAGTAGGAGACAAGAAGCTGGGGGTGCTTCTCCAGGGGGTCCTGGTGCCTACCTCTTCTTTAAGAATCCCAGAGGTATAAATATTCAGGCCCAAGCTCAAGGAGTTTTCGTCACATTTATGGTATATGAGCAGGACATGAAACAGAAACTATGGTAGGAAGCTGACTCAATAAGTTCAGCTGTTTCTCTCCCACCCCCTTTGAAAGGTCGGTTCACATCATTTGCTAGAAGTATAAGAAACTGGTAAGGACACACTGACCCTGGATCTGGGCACCAGACGCCAGCACATCACAGGAAGTCTGCGGCAATTCCACGCCATTAGTCCAGATGGACTGAAGAGGCTTAGTGCAGCGGTTTCAGCACCCATTGCACTAAACCAAGACTAGTGGAAGGATTCAGATCGTAGGTCCTTCCTCTTCCTAGAAGCACATTTCCTTCAGCATTTATTTTAAAGCACATGACTCCCCCCCCCCCCAAGTCCTGGAAGCAGTAGTTTGTTAAGGGTGTTTGGAACTATGGTTCCCAGGGTTCTTTGGGGGAAGTGATGTGCTTTAAACGTATGGTGTATACACTTAAACCAGGCATAGGCAAACTCGACCCTCCAGATGTTTTGAGACTACAATTCCCATCATCCCTGACCACTGCTCCTGTTAGCTAGGGATGATGGGAGTTGTAGTCCCAAGACATCTGGAGGGCCGAGTTTGCATATGCCTACTTACACCTATAGCCTTGGTGCTATAGGTGTAGGAAGAAGCAGCTATTGAGAAATACACCATTGTGAAGTAGGATGACAAAATTCTGGATGCTCCAAAACATTTTTCTGCCTTTTGCATCATACGGTTAAATGATGGGTAGATCCACAACAAAAATTCAAAGATCATCCAATGCACTTTTAAAACACATGACATTCCTCAAAGAATCCTGGGAACTGTAGTTTTGTCCTTACAGAAATACATTTGCCAGCACCCTTAACGAACAAAGAACTACAGTCCCCAGGATTCTTGGATGTGCTTTAATGTATAGGGAGAATCTGAAACACATCTGGACAAATATGTTTGTAAATTTATTCTGTGGTAGATATCATTACACCAGGGATAGACACACTGTGGCTCTTCAGATGTTGTTTTGACAACTCCCATCAGCCCCAGCCAGCTTTGTTTATTAGAGTCGGAGTCCAACAACAGCTGGAGGGCCACAGGTTCACCATTCCTGCCTTACACTCTGTTTTCTAACTTCTTTATTTAAAATTCTGTGCTGCCAACATTAAGGGGGGGAATTGTGGCAGTGAACAGCATAAAATCAATTGCATTCATAAAACAAATACAAGACATGTAAACACTAGATCAGATTAATACAGCAACATAACTAGATCACCCCTCAGGGAAAGCTTATGTGAACAGATAAATTTTAAGTAGATGCATAAATGCTAATACTATAGGCATTATTATTTGAGCTAATAAGGCTGGGTTTCTTGCAAGTTAAGGTGTTGAATTGGGAATACATTGCAAACAAGTGACTTTAATGGTGTGCTAATATGAACCTACCTAAACCCTTAGATTGTCATCGGAGGTCCCACCTCAGCTGTAGCTCCCTGTCTGTAGAATGCTCTCCCCAGTGAGATTTGCAGGGCACTAACAGCATGTATGGGTGGCTCCATAGCTCAGTGGTTAGAGCACTGGTCTTGTAAACGAGGGGTTGTGAGTTCGATCCTCACAGGGGATGCGGGTGGCGCCATGGTCTAAACCACAGAGCCTAGGGCTTGCCGATCAGAAGGTCGGCGGTTTGAATCCCCATGATGGGGTGAGCTCCTGTTGCTCAGTCCCTGCTCCTGCCAACCTAGCAGTTCGAAAGCACGTCAAAGTGCAAGTAGATAAATAGGTACCACTCCGGCGGGAAGGTAAACGGCATTTCTGTGTGCTGCTCTGGTTCACCAGAAGCGGCTTAGTCATGCTAGCCACATGACCCGGAAAAACTGTCTGCGGACAAGTGCCGGCTGCCTCAGCCTATAAAGCGAGATGAGCGCCGTAACCCCAGAGTCGTCTGCAACTGGACTTAGCTGTCAGGGGTCCTTTACCTTAAACAGCTTTTTGGTGCCAAATAAAATCTTACCTTTTCCCCAGGACTTTGAAATGCTGTTGTTTTTGTTTTATTGTTAGTGTGCTGTCAGAGCTTCTCATTGCTTGGGGGGGGGGGGGTTGTATTGTTTGTTGTATGAACTGTTAGTGTTTTCTATTACAGTATTTTTTCTATGGTATGTTTTTAATTGTAAGTAAATCTCTTGGAGACCTTTGGGGCTTATTGAGCTAAATATAGGAGTTGACTTCAGCATAGTAGTAATACCTAGATGACCTCTTGAACCTACAAGTGCTACAGTGATTTTAAAAGCCTTTGCTATTTAGCCTAATAGAAGCAATGGTGGGAAGCTATATCTGTTGATCAATAGCTATTATAAACTACTTAACATTTTAGCAAAATGTAAAGTTGGAAAACCAGCTTCTATAAATAAAAATAACATCTAGTAATTTACAAGAATCTACATCAGTACCAAGTTGAAAACTTATCTAGATCAATTGAGAAAGCCACTAAGGATCCTGATATGATAACTGAGCTCCATATCTTCACAGGAGTTCATTCTGACTTGGTGATACTAGAGCATTCAATTTCAATAAAGGTGATTTAAAACAATATATGTTAGCCATTAACCGCCTGGAGGACGAAAGGAACAGAATTAAAATTCATAGAATCAGTATGTGGGCTGCTTAAGAAAACAGCGTAGTGGTATATTGGCATTGCCCAAAACAAAAAAAAAAGCATTTTGCATCAAAGAGCAAATGGAGAATGGCAAGGGGCAAGAGTTCAGCAGAACAAAAGATGCATGTTTTAAAAGTGAAATTTAGCCAAAGAGAAATAAAACTGAACAAATGCAAATCTGGGGAAATGTAGGCTGTTTTTCCTGTTCTCCTTTCTCTATGGCAGCAGATATTTTACAGGCTGTGGGAGCAACACTGATTCTGTTGCATTAGAGGGGGCTGTGACTGAAGCCCACATGGTCTATGAAGTGCGGAAAGAATAACCATTGGGCAACCTGACCCTTTGTTTTGGTGAACTACAGAATCCAGTATTATCAGCAAAGCTCCTAAGCTGTGATGGACTCATAGCTTAATTGTAGACCATGTGCTTTGTATTCATAAGTTCAGTCCATTATCTCTCCAGCTGAAATGCAGCAAAATTGGGAAAATTCTCTGTGGGACACTAGGTAGAAAATAGTAGGCCTTATAGCTGGCATCTGTCTGTCTCGGGAGAAAATGGAGGAGTGCACCTTTGGGGATGAAGTCAAATCGTTGGAGAGTTCCAGTGCCCACTTTGGGTAGAGACCAATACAGAAGAGACATGTTTTGTTGAAGCTGGGGCAGATGCTTGTTTTCTCTGCACTCCTCCCAGTGGTCATTTCTCCTCTGGTCACTGCTGTGGATACACAATCTGACGGTCTGTCTCCAAGCACTGTACAGTGGTACCTCGGGTTAAGAACTTAATTTGTTATGGAGGTCCGTTCTTAACCTGAAACTGCTCTTAACCTGAGGTACCACTTTAGCTAAGGGGGCCTCCCGCTGTGTGATTTCTGTTCTCATCCTGAAGTGCAGAGTGTTTGAGGACTGGAACATTTGCAGGGAAACAAAAATGCTTGTTTACAAAGTTATTGTACTACCAACCTAACTGCATGCTTGTGAAACATGGACCACTTATAAATGTCATCTCCAACTCCTCGAAAGATTCCATCAATGGTGTTTCTGAAAAATTTTGCACATCACCTGGGAAGACAGGCGAACTAATGCCAGTGTACTGAAAGAAGCAAAGATCACCAGTGCTGAAGCAATGATTCTTCAACATCAACTTCGTTGGACTGGCCATGTTGTGTGGATGCCTGATTATCATCTTCCAAAGCAACTACTCTACTCCCAACTTAAAATTGGTAAGCGTAATGCTGGTAGTCAACATAAGAGGTTCAAAGACTCTCTCAAGGCAAATCTTTAAAAATGTAGTATAAACACCAACAACTGGGAAACACTGGCCTGCGAGCGCTCCAGTTGGAGAACAGCCTTTATTAAAGATGTCATGGGCTTTGAAGATGCTCAAACTCAGGACAAAAGGGAGAAGGCATGCTTGGCAAACCCTCACCATGATCAACTCCCACCTGGAAACCTATGCCTCCACAGTGGAAGGACGTGTGGATCCAGAATTGGCCTCCACAGCCACTTATGGACTCACTGTTAAAACTGTGTTTATGGAAGACAATCTTACTTGGCTATGAGTGATCGCCAAAGAAGAAGACTGGTGTAGCTGTAGCCACAAGCATTACTATAGCAGCAGTCCATCTAAGTAACTACATGGCACAGATGAGCATGGAAATGGGACAAGGAAGGAAACTGCAGTGCCAACAACAGTTCCTTACAGCTTTCCAAAAGCCACCGGAGCACCCCTGCCTCCATGCATGATGCATTGATTGTAGACTCTACAAAAGTTCAAGCTGCAATAAATTAGTTAGTTTTCCCAGCTGGCCACGGGAATCTTTGTTCTGTTAGCTGCAATAGATAATTACATGGCAACTTTCCCAGAACTTGCCTGCACTGTGCCAGTGAAAAGGCATCGCAGCAAAGCATTTTCAACAAGCAAGTGGAGAAAAACTGTAGGGTTCTGCCCGCTGTATGTAACTTGCAACTGGGCAAAGTTCCTCCCTGAAGTGTTGCAGCTGAACTGGGAGCATAACATCACACTGCCAGTCTGTAAAACCATTGGAAATTTCTTACATATTATATGGATCTTAGTGTTAGTGGTTATAACTGAAAAAGAAATTAAAGAAATCATGGTTCAACACCTGATTAAGTATTCTTATATAGTCATCTCAAAGTAGCAGAATTTGAATTGTTTTTGCTTCATTGGACAATAGAGATTCCAGCCCATGTCATCCTAAGGAATTAAGTGGAACTAAATCATCTTATTTAAACTCTGGACAATTTGTTCCATTCTGAACCTCAAGGCACTTTATGAAAACAAAATCCTATGCAATCCAAATCTTCGATCTGAACATGTCAGTGTTCTGGGTAGTAGGCTGACTGACTCCATCCCACCTTACAGCTGGATTCCTGGCAAAGTGTCTCTTTGATTCCATATAATTGCCATTTATTGAGTCTATGGGAAATTTTTCAAAAGATATTATGGCACCATGTCTTCCATTTATTTCAAGCTTCTGCTCAAATTCTGAATGAGTACAGGTGCTCATTGTCATGGCCATTGACCAGGACTCCTTGGAGGCAATGTCCTTCAACAGCTGCAGCTCTGAGGAGGAAATGGATCCACCCCCTGGTTTGTACAATGTGGGTCTGCAGGCACCAGAGCCTGCCTCCCTTCCTCTGAGCCATGAGAAGACATTGGTGCCACCAGACTCTGATGGGCTGGTCCACAGACTCCTTAGGGGCTCCAGAGAGCCCAGAGATGGGAACTGCACAGCTCCCCACCTCAAAGGAATGACAAAAGAAGGTTCCAGGCCTTTAAATGTCAAGCGGTGAGGCCTCCAGTCAAAGACTATGTATTCCTGCCAATAAATTCAACCAGTTGCTCCCAGACCTCACTAAAACAACTTGAATGTTTGACCCCAGCTTCAGGGGCACAGTTGGTAGTCCTGAACCAACACCTTGACTCCATCTCCAAAGCTTTGCCTTGCCAGTCAGGAACTACTGACCTCCTCTGTTGCACCATCACTTCTCTCCGAAGTGGTGAGCATCCCTGTGGATTCTAGGCAATCCTATTTTCAATACTTTTTCTGGCTCACAAAAGTTTCAGGGTAGACATGCTGCTTTGTTCCCAGTTGTTGCTGAAACTCTGCGACTTTTCATACCACAAATATTTTTGGGGTGTGCTTTTGTCCCACTTTCATTGTGCTGTAGCACAATGGTGCTCCTCCTCCAGACAGCAATAATGCTGTCTCATTGGGGAAGCATTGCAGAACAATTTAACGGAACGATTTGTAGACAGTCCAGTATAATCTCACATTTATGCACATCAAAGCACATGTACATCAATGACATGTTGCCAAATTCACACACACACACCCAAAAAAGCCCACCAGCATGGAAGAGCCCTTTGAAGAGTTGTTATGTATGAACAAAAAATTGTTCACACCTTAAAAAAATAGATTTTTTTAAAAAGGATATACAAATCTTCTCCCAAACTGTCATGAGGAATACACATGAACAAAGCCTTCCCAAAAGAACAGACTATTATAAACAGTTAAAAATATTGATGCAGAAGAAAGGCGGTCTGCTTCACTTTCTCCCCCTATCCTTAGAGATGGATCAAGTAACTCTGATAAAACTCTACTGCTCATGTAGATGGCTAGCTTACTGTGCAATCAGTCCTGCCAGCCTACAGCACTTTGGGGCTCATCCTCAGAACTATGCATTTTATTCAGTTTATTTATACTTTGTCTCCCAGGACAGCTCACAAAAAGTTAAACATTACAATAAAGCAGATGCATACAGTGTCTCGCCAGTTTGGAGCTGACTGAGCAGCATGCTTCACAGCCAGTTGCTCTCTGGCATGGCAGCATCGAGCTTCAGTGCCAACTATGCAGTAAGGAGAGGGGGTGGCCCCTAGGTTGCCACCATCCCCTCTCACAAAAACTCTTTCCAATAATTGCCTTAAAGAACCACAAGTTCTCAGCCTCCTGACTCACTGAAAGCTTTGCAGGAAAAGGATCCCCATTGAATATAAAAGCTATCCGTTTTCAAAGGACTTATAACGAAATCCTGCTAAAGATCACTCTGTTTAGGCTGCAATTCTATTGTTGTTGTTGTTGTTGTTGTTGTTGTTGTTGTTGTTGTTGTTGTTGTTGTTGTTGTTTAGTCGTTTAGTCATGTCCGACTCTTTGTGACCCCATGGACCAGAGCACGCCAGGCACTCCTGTCTTCTGCAATTCTATACACCCACTTAAAGGTAAAGGTAAAGGTACCCCTGACCATTAGGTCCAGTCGCGGATAACTCTGGCGTTGCACACTCATCTTACTCTATAGGTCAAGGGAACCAGCGTTTGTCCACAGACAGTCATGTGGCCAGCATGACTAAGCCACTTCTGGCGAACCAGAGCAGTGCATGGAAATGCCGTTTACCTTCCCGCAGGAACGGTACCTATTTATCTACTTACACTTTGATGTGCTTTCGAACTGCTAGTTTGGCAGGAGCAGGGACCGAAGAACGGGAGCTCACTCCACTGCGGGGATTTGAACCACCGACCTTCTAATCGGCAAGCCCTAGGCTCTGTGGTTTAGACCACAGCGCCACCTGCGTCCCACTTACCTGGGAGTAAATCCCCTTGAAAAGTAAGCCCAGCCGTGTATAATGATCTAAGCCCATGACATGCCAAATTATGAAAGATAGCAGCGCACACCCAGAAATGCCAGGCATGAGTGAGCTTACAACTTGAAATGAGAGATAGCAAGCAAATACAATAGACAAGCCTCAAACTAACAGTGAAATGTTATTGCAGTAAACATAGCAGCAACTCGGTGAGATGAAGCTGATTATATGTCTGGAATGATAAAGTGGGCAAAAGCAGGAAAGCTCTGAATAGGAAAAATGGCCAGTTTGAGAGAATGGATTTGTTGATGGGATACTGCCAAATCAGTGTTTGTTCAGAACATTGGTTTTGGGGAAACGATGAATAGTTAATGATATGGAAATCTCAGAGACCACTGGAATTAATTTGTGCTTAATTGAATGGGGCATTAAGCACCACACACAGCACAGAATTTACACCATTCCTATCCACAGAGCAGCTGCAACAGTTTTACAGGCAATGAAGTTAAGATTTGTTGTGGATTTGGAGCAAATGGTCAGACAGAATGCTTGCCTGAAATTCAAAAGATTTCAAGAAATAAACTGACCTCATCCATTCGCTCTTCTTAACACTTCAGGAAAAGTTCTATGTACAGTGTTAACAACTGCAACAGCAACAACAAAAGTTCTAGTGCAGGGAAACAATTGTGGAAGATAAAGTAGAAGTGGGATATCTTTACTTTAATCAAAGAGTGTACATGTTAGTAACCTCATCTCAAACCAAACAGAATAAATATTTTTTTTTAAGTAGTATGGCATTATCAGAAGAACTTCCCACAAGGGCAGAGATTTAATATGGTAAGCTGTTTTATGCTAGTCCAGGCCAGTCCAGGCTAGACACCTTGTCAGGGAACAGGTTTCCACAGTCTCGGTTCTTTGGCACTACCTAAGATCTGTTTCCTTTCCTCAGCTCCCATTTCCTGAGGGTGGATCGGCTTAATTTGTACAGCACACACCTAATGGGACTGCCATGTAATGCTGGAAAGAAGTTTTCAGCCTAGCATACTATGTGGCAGGAGGAAATTTTATTTTTCATGAATATGAGATTAGAGACTATGCTTTTGACTTAGGCAACATGGTCTAATGAATAAAGCACCCTGGGGTAGATCTGTTCCGGCTACTTTTGTAGCACACTGTTAATTTTCAGCAAAGCATGAAACGTCTCATGTCACCTTATCCACTTCTGGAAGGCAATCAGAAGCTGTGTGGCTTCTTATGAGAAGCTACACACCACTGCTTTCTTTATCTTCAGACCCATTGCTGCCTCGGCTAATGTAAGAGGAATAACACTGAGCATGGCGATAGGATACGAAGCCTACTCCTAACAATCAGTCCCTCTGGAAGGGCAGCCAACCACCGAAGGCTTCCTCTTTGAATGTGCAGCACAGAGAGGTTATGCTTTCATGCCAGTCTGCACACTTCACTAGCTGCATTCACATATCCCCGTTGCCCTGCTGCCCTGACTTGGAGGAAGGAAGGATAGATGACTCATTCATCCACAAACCCCTTTTAATCCCTCCACACAAACCCTTTTATTCTGGTTTTGCTTAGAAACCCGAGGTGCCACAAAAAGTTGAGAAGAGGGGAAAGAGGGGCAGTGAGGGTACCACCATAAATCTCTGCTCTGCAATTCCCTGCAATATTTCAGCAGCGTAGCTGTGGCAATATTGCTGTGTTAGATTTAAATTGCATCATTCTCACTCTCTCGTCTTAAATTTTATGTGCAGAACAGATCGAAAGAAAAACACACCACTTCTGATCAAAATTCTAATGTTATTGTTTCAAAAGTAGCCGTAGAGCAGTTAGAAGGATCTGTTGTTTGTTCTGTGTGCCTCTGTAGGTTTGCAGCATCTGTCTTTATCTGTGCAAAGAAATAGCTCTGGAAAATATGGAGAACATGGAGCCTTAAAATGATATGTATTTTCACTTTCAGCTCTTCTGTGATCTGCTTACTTCCATAGGGTTTGATACTGCTTTGAGTGGTATAATACTGCTTTAAATGTATAGTGCAGATGGGTTCCTAATTCATGGCCTTTTTCACTATGCTATTATATTGCTATTTAAAATATTATTTGAAGTATTTTAAATTAGCATCGATGCATATAAATTAGCATATATATATATATATATGCATGTTATACATATCTGTATACTCCTTGTCCTCTTCTTTGGATGATGACTTAGCTTTTGAGGCCACCCTAGCTTTTCTTGCAACATTTCTCAGGAAAGGAGACCAGTTTTTGAACATGCCCCAGGTCAGCCCCTGACAGCAGTGCAGCGCCAAGTTGTTAAGTGTTCTATCTGCAAGTAATATGTGTCGTTAATATGTCTTAGTTAATTAGCAGCTGCAGTATTCAGTACCCTCATTACTCAATTACCTGAAACCAAAGTCCATCTCAGGCCCTGCGAATGTACCACTTGCATCAAATAAAACCTGATCAAACAAACCCAATATTCTGAAGACCTTATCAACAGATAATAAAATAACTGCTACGCTCTCATGCCTCTTCTTTGTATTTAAAGGTGGTATCAACTGCTTCCCACACACACACACACACACACACACACACACACTTTTCATTCTGTGACAGAAGGTTAAGGATAAGACTTCAATTTTATAAAGCATACAATTTACCATTCTCTACAATCTGCTACTAGGAAAACATTGAATGCATTTAACAACTGTGAACGTAAGACTGTGAAACATCTGCTGTTGCGCTGTTCTCTATGCCTGCTCTAAGGGTCAAACAAGATGGGGTATTAAGTGTGTCATGAGCCCTTACATTAGTGACTTTAAAAATGCCTTTCAACAGGGGTGGAGGGTGGGATGGGAAAGGGACAATGGCCTGGGGAGGAGGAGGGGAGCTTTAACCCTTTGTCCCCCACCCAGTTCTAATCTGAATTTGGACACCAAGCTTTTGCTATTTTTCCAGGGGGAGGGGAGCTTTCCCTGAATGGAAGCTTTCCTCCTGGAGCAACTGGCAGGTACTGGGGGTCCTAGTTTTGATTGGGACCATGGTGGGGCAAAGGAGTAAAGCATTCTTTGTCAGCATGCTAATTTTTGTGGGAGAGGGCTGAGCTTTTTTAGTTGTGGCTATGAGTAAGCAACTGGGAAGCAGATACCCTTGACTATCTACTGCAAGTCATCCAGAGGTCTACCAGGAGATTCCAATCTACCTTCAGCCTACCCCTGGTCTACCATGCCTGGCTGCAGCTGTCCAGAGCATTTTTGTGAAGATTTTACTGAAGGTTAACAAATACAACCAAGAACAACTTCTGAATTTCATAAGGAGAGTTGGTCAATAGACAACGCAATAATTAATTTTGAGCATGTCAGTTTCCAGGGGTCATACTGGAAACCTCTAGTTAGCTAATCTGTTAAGCCATGAACCAAAAAGTCCTAACCTTGAGTACCAGTTTCCCAGATATGCAGGAAGAATGAAATTACATTGTTTCACTTAAAGATACAGGATGTTGTTTTATTCTCATTTAAAAAATGAAAAATAACATGGAACTTGGCAGTATTGAGCTTCTCCAAGTTTTGGAAAAAATAATAATAACATTCTTCTCAATGTTTCTATATGGATATATTTTTGGTATTCTGCAGCTTTCTGACAGAAACTAAAATGAAAAAGCAAGTGAATATGCAAAGCTAGAATCTTTTGTCATTTGCTCCATTGGCTTCAGTAGATTTAGATATCTAACATATCTAACATTCAGTAGCTAAAGCCTGCGGTTCCCGTCTTAAAGCTGTTCACAGATTTAGCTAAATCTCTTTTTGTACCACATGATTAGCTTTCTCCTTAAAACTTTATCCAGATTATTCATTGTCAATCTTTAAAATATATTCCAGGTTTCAAAGGCCCCCCAAAAAAGTATTTTAGAAATGTATTTTAACATTATGCTATATTAGCTAGGAATTTTAGGGCCTATAATTCTGTAAATTAAGCTAATGTTCTTTTTAATTTTTGTACAACTAGAGGAGACAGAGATACATGAAGACCTGAGGTTCACAAGTTATGAAATTAGTGAGTACACACCTACATGTATATTATGAGTACAGTCATACCTCAGGATAAATGTGCTTCAAGTTAAGTATTTTCGGGTTGCGCTCCACGGTGACCCAGAAGTAATGAAGCGCGTTACTTCCGGGTTTCACCGTGCACGCATGCGCAGACGGTCAAAATGACGTCACACGCATGCACGGAAGCAGCGAAACACGACCCGCGCACGCACAGACACAGGTTGCGTTCGCTTCAGGATGCGAACGGGGCTCCGGAACGGATCCCGTTCGCATCCCTAGGTACCTAGGTATACACCCAGAGGTGGGGGATGATAACATGCAATTTCATCTGTGTATATAGGTTGCAGAGATCCAAAGCCAGTTGTGCTACTCCACCTTCATACATCATACATCAAGGATGTGATCTTAACACCACATACTTGGAAGTAAGCACCACTGAATTCAATAGGACTTACTTCTGAGTAGGCACACTTACCTAGATCTCAATGGGATTTACACCTGAGTAGACCTCTGCACTGTGATTTATGCTCATTTTCAGAACAAATGACAATGAAGTTCCTGACGTTCTAAAGGAACAGAACTGGCCCTTCCCACTTTTAATTTTCTCAATTAACTGCCCAAGGTTTTGTGCAGATTTTCAACTGTTTTAATGTTTCCCTTTTAGTGACAGAGCAGAGCTAATGTCTGAAGTGGGCCCAAAATCCTTTTGGCATAGTACTTAAAAACAAGCCTTTATCGCAGCAGCTCAGTGCTTCGTAACAAATCCCACAAAGAATTAAAATGGCAAGGAAATTTGTTTTCAAGCTTCTAAGGGGATTAAGATAAATAGCATGAAAATATTTAAAGCCAAACAAATATGCACTGAAAGAGCTTTTATAATATAAAAAGATTAACTGCATAGCATGAGGAAACACTTGAATATCACCAACCAGCACCGTAAATGCACGCATGGAGTTGGACTACCGTGCATAGCTCACATTGCGGACTGCAGTAACCCTATACCTGTTTTTAAAAGTTGCATTTCACTAAAAACTGGAAACCCACTGTGGATCAGTACCATTCAAGACCTTCCTTTTAAGTAGTGAAAACTGTTTACGAACAAATCCATTGATGATTTTGGCTTGGTTTACGTTTATTTGTCCATAAAAAAACAGGAAGCCAGGTGTGCCTCTGCCCATGTTCCAGCTAGTAGTCAAGGAAATGCTAAGTTTAGCAGAGGTTGTTAGAATATTATTAATGCAGAAGTTAATAGTGCTGAAGGTTAACTTTATGACCGATTAATCATGCAGTAGAATTTGCACCAGAGGCACAATGCTATACACGTTAATTATAAGTTCCCAATGCATACTTAAGATGACAGCCTTTAAAAGTGACTATAAATCAATAAGCTGCAGGGTTAAAATCAAACCAACAGGTTTTTAAGACATTGGTTTCAAATTCAAAGGAAAAGTGTAAGGCTAGATAAGGGCAAGACCACTCTTACCTCCATGGGGAAAGCTTTGAAATTAACAGTGTGTTCAGAGCCACGCTGATTTTCTCTCCCCCAATGAAACCGGACATCGTGCAGTTCAAATTCATGCCCTCGAGGCAAGGGTCCTCCTGCTAACGCTGCAAAAGAACACAAATAATAGCAGGTGACATTCATAGCCTGCCATTTTCTGAAGATTTTCTCAGCCAACAGAACAATAGTTCTTCCATTTAGTGAGAATGAGAGAGAGGTCACATGTGACAAACAGTGCTCCATGGCTGCACACTTCTTGTTGCGCTCTTAATTTGATGAGGCAGAGCAGTTTTCATGAAGAAAAATTTTCTGGTCTGTATTTATCTCTTCTAAGCGTGAATGTGTACATATCCATACATCAGGCCTGCAGCTTTACTAGCTGATGGAGTTCTGTGCATACTCTGTAACTTACGTTTGTTGTGAGGAAGCTGAACATGAAAAAACAAAACAGATTCTCAACCATTTTAGTCATATATGGGCCAAGTCTAGTCAAGTGCAGTCACAGCACCTGTATGCATTAAAGAGATTAATGGAGCCCTGTTTTCCCCATCCAGCATGTTGGGAGAAAACATGTGTCTATTGAGCCTGGCAGGGTCCCTCTGAACATGGGTGCTGCATCCATGCTCATCTGAATTGGGCCCATAACGGCCAACAAACTAACAGCTTGTCCTAACTGACAGACATAGATAGATAAGATAAGCTTGAATCCTCAGCAATATCATCTTATGCATGAAATAAACTGTCTATTATTCTATGGCCATGCTTTTAAAAAAGTATAAACTTGCTAATCTTTCACAAACCCAGCATATCCAAATGTCAGAGCCCAGAAGAAGAAAATCAATATATATATCTGCATATAATTTCTACAAGAACTAGAACACTGAGTGAATGATCTACAGTGATATGGCCTGGATCTACAAGTCACAGCATTATATATTTGGAATATTGCCAAGAACACTGGGTTTTTTTACATGTCTACATAAAAGCACCAAAGTGACCCAGGTTTGACTGACACAGATTGTAATGAGATATGCAGAAGGAAGGGATACGAATGGATGATAATAGAAAAGTAACCATGACGTTCTTCAGAGAGTTGATTCAGTCCTTTCAGAGCAGAGAAAGTAAGGAAGATCTCCCAAGGCTGACTTTTCAAAAGACATTATTTTGCCACATGCCTGTAGACTCAGTAGGCACAGGGCTTTGAAGAACTACTTTCAATTCTAATGGGTATTTTATGAGTCCCATGCTAGAAGCACTTCATCCAGGATGGCTTCCGGTAGATTCAGGGCTGAGACTCAGAGGATGGTCTATAGAAAAGCCATTACATGAGCAATTAGTGATCCTGTGTTCCCCTGGTTACGGAAACTGGCAGAGTCTGTGGCAAAACACGAGACTGTCTTGGATCCTGTATATAAAACTGCTACCTTTAAGGCTGACAGTCAGCTTCCTCTTCATAGTTTTTCTCCCTTTGAAAACTGAATGCAAATTTCCAAACTGGTAAAGGAAGTTCTATAGCACCTCAAAGACTAACTCGTTTATTGCAGCAGGAACTGCTGAATACTGGCTTTCATTGTCAAATACTTACGTTGCAGCAAATCAGATAGTCTTTTAGGTGCTATAAGACTCTTCATCTGCTTCACTGTAATAAGGCTGCTCCTCCAGAACATGAATAGAATATCTAGACAGAATATGCACATTTCCACCTTTAACCATATAACACATCTCTTTTGCTATTAAAAGTTAACTCTACCCATATTATCTATTCATGGTTTGCTCTCTGCTGAAAAAGTAGATATATACTGTACATGAATGATCAGTTCTAGAGGTGCAGTAAGGACATTTTCAGTGGGGAATGTCTGAAATGTTAGGTTTTTTCCCATGAGATACTAGCAGCAGTGAAAAAGTTAGGGATTTTTATAGCCCTCTTCCTGATATTGAAATACCGTGGACCATTTCAGGCATTTTCCACATAAGGTAAGAGAAGGAGGATCTGCTATGCTTCCAGATAATATTGCTGGGGGGAAATCTATGCGCATCCCTGAGGATGTGCATTCTGCCCTGAATTTGAAGATATTTTCCCATACAAGTTAGATGCTTTTCTCCAATTTGGACATGGCCTGCAAGTGCAGGCAGATGAAGCACAAGTCAATTGTACTTCCTTTCCTGTCACTTCTGCAGAATATTTTAAGTGGCTCTAAGAAGAGCAGCAGAAAGGGAGCCTCCCTCAAATATCCCCACCAGCAACTGTGGGATAAAGGGCTCTTGTAACATCAGCACCCTCTGCCTCTCAGGAAGAAAATTGGCAAGGGGAAGAGAGACTGAACTGGCTTTATCCATTGGCCACTGAAGGAGCAGCTGCGCCAAAGGTTTTCCTCTTCCCTCCCATTCCTTTTCCCCTTGGAATCATGTCTATTCAATTGTGAGCCTGCAGGTAGGGACTCAGTAGGTAGAGCTATGCAGAAGGTATTGGGTTCAGTCCTTGAATGCCCCCTGCCTGAAAATCTGGATAACTGCTTCTGGTAAGTGCAGACAATACTGAGCTGGATAGACCAAAGGATTGAGCCGCCTTCCTGTGTTCTTCCCAACCTAAGAGTTGCAAGCATCCGGTCCAGGTCCATTGACAAATATTTCCTGCTGACCAGCCAGCTAGAGACACAGTGAGAACTTTCCTTGTGGTCTCCCAGCTGCTTCGTAGCATTTAGAGACTGCCAAGAATATGATAAATAAAAGGCTTTCTTCCTATTGCTAACTCTTGATGCTGGTGTCGTATGTCAGCATATAGTGGCAAGTTGGAGAATTCTCTTTTTAATAGAAGTAAAAAAAACAAACCATAGAGACAGTTTTAAATTTGGGGATGGGACAGGCACGCAAAGACCCATGATTATGGAGAGGGCATCTTAAGTGTTGCCCATTATTGCCAAGCCAGTTTCCATCACTGTTACAGATTATTACAATTCTGTTGGTTAGAAGCCAATTCTAGCATTATTTCTCCCTATTTTATGTGTCTAAACCAGAGGAAGGCAGCCAGAAAGTGGCTGAAAGCACATATGCTTGAAGTATTGCACTCCTTGCCTGAACGCTTCTGGGACCTTCTTTGCGGTCTTATGACTTGTACCTGACTATTTTTATGTTACAAACAACCATCCACAGAGTTTTCTCTGAGAGTTTTTCAATAAAGAAAAAAGAAGGGTATGTCGGGGGTTTATGACTTGCACAATGAAGGGGGAAAATGAAATGGGAGCCTGTGTCTGAAGTAGCTAAGAGTGTGAAGCATGTCAGTCAGTCCCTTGTTCAATGCTCACCTCAGCCGTAGACTTGCTAGGTGGCCTTAGGCAAGCCATTCTCAGCCTCAGTCTTCACACCTGTAATATGGGGATAATAACACCGACCTTACAGGGTGCTTGTGAGAATATTGAGCTAATGTGTATGAAACTGTCTGCTTTTTGTTGTTGATAAGGATAGGATAATTTAAAAATGTGACAGCAATGATGGTTTGGACATATCCCCAAGCAAACAATAAAGAATAGGAAAGCATACCTGATTTGGACTTTAAGAGGATCTGAACCGAGTGTCCATCATTGATGACCTCACAGTCACGGCACACAACATAGTTTGGTGATAAACATACTTCCAACAGCAAGGGGTCAAATTTTGCTTCTCTTGAATTCAGGTTAATAGGAGACTGGTATTCTCCATTAGCATCAGGAAAGACTAATCCCCACTCAACTCCTAGGACAAAAGAAAACATACTTGTTTGAAATTAAATATTAAAGTATTTCTATATGCTCTTCAAATCATGAGCCCTAAAATATATTTCATCTACATCCTTATGCTGATGCAAGTTTCTCAAAACTCTTAAAAGGATTTGCCCAAATCATCCTGTTCATTCTGGATGTCCAAAGTACAAAACAGGCCAAACTATATGTGATATCAGGAGACGCGGGTGGCGCTGTGGTCTAAACCACAGAGCCTAGGGCTTGCTGATCGGAAGGTCGGCGGTTCGAATCCCTGCGATGGGGTGAGCTCCCATTGCTCAGTCCCTGCTCCTGCCAACCTAGCAGTTCGAAAGCACGTAAAAGTGCAAGTAGATAAATAGGTGCTGCTCCGGCGGGAAGGTAAACGGTGTTTCCGTGTGCTGCTCTGGTTTCGCCAGAAGCAACTTAGTCATGCTGGCCACATGACCCGGAAAAACTGTCTGTGGACAAACGTCAGCTCCCTCAGCCAGTAAAGCGAGATGAGCGCCACAACCCCAGAGTCGTTCACGACTGGACTTAACTGTCAGGAGTCCTTTACACACACACACACACACACACACACACACACACACACACACACATATATATGAATGATATTAAATGCAGAATCGGTCCTCATAGTGGGGAGTGTTGTTGGCCTCCTGACCCTAGTGTCACTGGTGGGGCAGGGCAGTGGTGATGTTCGGAGCTGTGTAGGCACATTTGCAGGAGTGCAGGATTGGCTCCATCAGTGCCAACACAGCCCTGACATGACCAGTGACACCTTGTCCCCTGCCTCCCTACACCATCCAAATAAATGGTAGTAATGACAGTGTTAGGAGGGTGGTTCTGCAACACCACCCTAGCCACTACTAGTTAAGTGAATCTTTACACTTACTGTGCCTATATTTTAAAACTGTTAGGGTGCTAAAAGTAATAAGATCCACAGCAGATAGGGAAGTGGATTTTAACCCTCTCCTCCCCTGCTGCAGTCCTGATGGGAAAACACTCATTGAAAGCTGCTGTTTGCATTAGGAGGAAATTTACATTTGCCATGAAAACAGAAACTTCAAAGAGCAATTTTCATCAGGTTATTCTTTCCTACCTATCAACTGCAGTCCCCCAGCCCAGCTCCTGCCATTCATATTTTTTAAAACATGCACGTTAAATGAAAGGGCACATTTAATTTGGTCCAGGTGGCTGTGAAACATGCCAAATAAGTTTCATTAGGGGACAAAATATATTTGATAAAAGAAATTAACATTTCTATATTCCAAGAAGCAAATGTAAAATGCTTGCCATGATCAATGACCCATCTGAACTGGACAGCAATGCCTTTTTAACCAGCATCTGATTCAGTTAAGCCCAAATCATGGAAACCCAGTTCTGGTTTTGAAGAGAAACTTTGCTGGGACAAAATCAGTTTCAAATAAAACATCATGAAGCAAATAAGCAAGTATCTGTGTTCACCAGAATGCTTCTTCGGATTGAAGAAAATGTCAGACTATGCTTGCACCCAAGGTCTTGATTTTACTAATCTCATTAAGTTTTCATAACATCTTCACTTCATCATAGAAATGTAGACTGGGATCTTTTCACCATATCCAAGCAACATTGCAGGTAATACCCATACCCACCCCCCACACACTCCGTAAGCTTGAAAGTTCACCCACTAGTTCGTGAAGGTTTAGTTGGCTTCAATAAAGAGGTATTACCCAGCTGCTAACTTTTAGGATCCCCCACTAGTGGGCTAACACATCTAACCAGCAATTTTTGTTTTTCTTAGCCTTCTGTCACAAGACCATCATTTCCACAACTCATATACAACTGTGACTGTGTGCTTCATTTACACATTGCTGCCATTTGTGAGTCCTAGCCACAAACATTTCTGTACCCATGTTATTAAATTCAGCTTGGATTATCAAATGTGTGTGGAGATTAGAAATCCCTTTTGATTTCCCTCAGTCTGTGCTCACTGGACAGTAAAAAGCAACAAAAGCAATCCAGCTTTTTGTGTGTACAGCCAGTGGTGCTGTCAGAGCTACAGTGTTTGACTTTCAAACACAGCGAGGGAATGTGCAACTTATTTGTGGAAATGCTGCATCTTTGCCTTCAGAAAGAGAAGGGCTTACTGCTGAAGCAGTTCTAGAGTTTCTGTGTTTTGTGTTGGTTGGTTTTTTTTTTAACCTAAAATTAAATAACATGCTTTTCTTAACCCGATAGTTTGCACACACACCCTTTTTCAATGTGCTAAAATGACACCTGATCTTCAAACAGTATTTCCAAGGCATATTGGTGACAAGAGTAAATGTGAACTTTATATTTAAGTTTTCTTTCTCACACACGCACACTCAGGCACACAATGAAAATGCTTCACTCGCTCAGCCCACCTAGCAGCTCACAGTTTCAAGCCCCAGCCTCCTTACCTTCTTCATAACCCCACTCCAAAGTCTCCTCTTTCTCAGGAAAGAGATCCGATTCCTCAATGTAGTTGTCAGCCATTCCCAGGCGCTCTCCAGCAGCTCCGTCCCTCTGAGCACTCTGGCTGTCTCTGGAAGGCTGCCTTGCGGAAGTCTGTTCTCCGCAGGCAGCCAGGCTCTGTGTGTGTGTGTGTGTGTGCAAAGCAGGAGCTGGAGACTTGCACTGGAGAACAGCTCGTCTATGACTGCGTGTAACAAACAAATACGAGAGTCAGGAAGCTTGGTTGATGTTTGTTTGGCCCCTGTCACTTTTATATGCATTTCTAAAGAATCCTGAAATGTGATGGTATTATTAGTCAGTGTATGATATGGGTTAATGAAATATAATACAGTACAGGGATGGGTGGGTAGGTGGAGCAATCAAATCCAGGCATTTAAGGCAAACAATTAGGCTGTGAAGAAAGATAGATGCTCTACAAGGTGAAGGGATTTGTTTGCCTCCAGGAGCCTCTAAAACAGGGGTGAGGACCCAAATGTTGTTGGAGTTCAACTCAAATCAGCCCCTGCCTGCATGGTCAATGGAAAGGGACAACAACATCTGAAGGGCCACAACTTCCCTGTTTGAAAACAACCACACTGGAGAACTGTGACGTGTGTGTCCAGCTGTGTCTAGACTTGTAGCTAAGCCGACAACATTTGAGCAGGAACTGTCCCATGTTAGAACAAAGTGCAGTGGTACCTCGGGTTAAGTACTTAATTCGTTCCAGAGGTCCATTCTTAACCTGAAACTGTTTTTAACCTGAAGCACCACTTTAGCTAATGGGGCCTCCTGCTGCCGCCGCACTGCCAGAGCCCGATTTCTGTTCTTATCCTGAAGCAAAGTTATTAACCTGAAGCACTATTTCTGGGTTAGCGAAGTGTGTAACCTGAAGCGTATGTAACCCGAGGTACCACTGTATTGCTATGTGGAAAGGCTGGTGAAAGATATGTTGCAAAATCCCGGGGCACAATGACCAAAGCACTGACCACATGACTCCAGAGTAGCAAGTTTAGTCTGTATGCTGGAGAGCCTCTAGCGATCTGTCTTGATTTAGACTCACTTGCATTTTAAGAAAGGAAGACTACTTCTTTTTCATGCCCTAGAATGCTATTACTAAGCATTCCAGACCCTCATTGTTTTGAGGGAGGGGTTCAAGTACATATCTGAAGTTTATGTTTGTGTAATAAAAACGGATTAAAACCCTGCTGCAACAAAATCATTTTTTAAAAAGCATGACTTTTTGCCGTTTGGAAAGTGATGGTGAAAATGCACTGAAACATGTGGGGTGAATGAACGACTAGTGGGAAGACATGTGTAAAGGCCCTACAAGCATATCAGGATGAATGAGCAAGACAAATGCTCATTGTCTTATAACTAAATTGCCACACTCATATGCATGTCCAATTTGACAGGACTTTACTTAGGTACCAATTATCCTAAACCTCCAGCCTGTAATGATCACTGTGGAGAGCAGGATGACTTCCCGGGTTAATTTTATAAGAAAACACCTTAATAACCATATCTTAGGCTGTGCATGCCTTGGAACCAAACTGGAAATTTAGGAGAAGTTCCTAGTAGCAACAGTAAATAAAATACAGTGCTGTAGGGCCTCTTCACACCAGGCTATGCAGGTAGTGGGCCTATCCTGAAGCCACTGCTTAGTCAACCTATTGTGGAACAGATCAACATTGCTTGCCATACACAATCTGATGTACTGAACAAGCCCAGCTGAACCCTTCAAAAAGCCCTGCCAGTAGTTCTTTACACATGCCACAAACATCATTTAAAAATGGACTTCAACATGGCTGTTTCGTAGCAATGATGTATAGTGTCCTGAGTGACTTCCAAAGTTTCCCTTAGCGTGCATCTTGGCAGTGAAAATTGTAGACACATTATACACAGCTGCAGAAGGTGCTCAGAAACATGAGAACAAATTATGAACTACATTTTGTGCTTGTACATTTTTATTAGAGGAAGGTGCAAAAAGGAAGAAGACAAAGAACACCAAACCCTGAAACAGAAATGTCAACACAAGCTTCTTTTTGCAGGACCTTTGTTGTTTGTTCTTTGATCAACGAGCAAGACTCTGAAGTGAGTCAATGTGCTGAATCTAATTTGACCCTTTGGGGACCAGAAGGTTATTCCTCTTTCTACATTTGCTTTAAACAAGGATGTGCCCAACTATAAGTCTACATGGCCACAAGGGCAGTGAGGCTGTGTAAACAAAGCTTGGGGGAAAGATTAACTTTTCAGAAAAACAAAAACAGAAATGCATACCTTATATAATAGGGGTTTACCATAATAAAGAAGGTAACATTGCTTATTCAAGGTTGTCTCTGGGCCAGAACTCAGGGGGAATTTTATTGTACTGCCCACCAGCATGGATTACACAATGTGTACACTTACGTATAGTAGATAACCGTCATTTCTACTTGTTTTTAAGAAAAGCAGCTCTGGGAGGAGATGGTTGGGAGTGGAGGAATTATGTGAGGGAAACAGTGTTTAATCATCTCAACACCCCTCTCCAAATTGCCCTTTTTTGCTCTCCCAAGAGGTTTCAGAAGTGTTACTGCCTGCACAAAGCACTCATTTTGAACATTAAGGGTAGGGAGTTTTGGAATAGACATATGGTTGTGAGTCTTCCCTGCTTGACCCACATGATCCCAGTCGATCAAAGCTACGTTTCTAAAGGGGAAAAGGGGGAATCTGTTACACACCCCTAGGCTATCTTTATAGTATGTGACTGCTGGTTAGTAGACTCAGGCTAGTAACCCTGGTGGCTATCAAATATGAAGGATACATCCATTGCTTTATAGTGTGTGTGATGACCTACCAATATGCATATATACAAGCAGTGATTCAGTTCCATGTTTAACAAGGCAATGCTAAATCTGAAGAACACTATGGGAGGGGGAAAGCTACAGCTACAACAAAATTCAGTTTGGCAAGATAGTTGAAAGACTTTCTAAAATGTTTAGCCAAAGAGGAAAACAAAAGTGGAAACAAGAACTTTGTAATGCAGAGCAAGGGAAGGGGATGACACACAACAAGGGGTATGAAATAGCAATATGGAGCAAGATTAACCAAACAGTAGACTAGTGCAGAGACTTCCACTTAATTGGCTCAGGGGGTCAGTAGAAACCACAGAACAACACACAGGGGGAGGAGAGCGAGGATCATTCTGTTTGGAAAACTGAAATGCTGATGCAAATGGAATGTCTGTCATAGCATGATGCTGAATTTCATCCATGATGTCTTTGTAGGAAAGATGCAGGATACAAAATGCACAGCAACATAGGATGCAGAAAGTTGCCTTGTACCAGATCAGACCTTTGGTCCACGTAGCTTGTCTATGCTGTCTGGAGGTAGCACCTGCCCTGGGTTTCAGACAGGAGTCACCAGTCCTACCTGGAGATCTTTTTGCAATAAAAGTATGTGCTTTATCACTAAGCTATGGCCTTTACCATAACTCAAACTCAATAAAAGGAATAGAATGAGATTTTCTAAACAAAAACTGCCGTCATGAGGTCCTGAAAGATCATTTGCCTAATCTTAATCAGGTTGAAAGCCAGAAGGGATTCCTGAAAGAATTAGGGAGACTAATCAGGTCATTTGGGACACTCTTGGCTTCAGTTGGTCTTTTTATTTATTGTGGTGGTGTCAGAAATTAAATATTACCTAAAATAACTGAGTGAGCTGGGAGAAGCTAAAAATTCATGTGAACAAACAAGGGCTGGAGTAAAAGGTCACATAATATAAGTGCAGTTTTGAAAACCAAAGAAATAATGAATTTCAAATATTAGAATTAATTATTGCCTAGCCTGCCTCCTGTTTTGTCTGTTTACATAATACTTATTTAACAGCCATGGTCTCTGACCATTTTTAATGAAGGAAACCCACTTGTTGAACATATTAAGAGAGCAAAATACTTTGGGTATAACACAGGTAGTGAGAACAAGGGTGAGATGCCCCATCAAGTAAATATTGCTTATTAGGACATAACACAGAAGCATCAAAAAGCGACACAACTTTTCATGCTTCCGAGTAAGAACCGGTTGTGGCTTGCACTTCTCCATTAGGAGACATTTAGCTCACAGTGGTGCCTGCTTCCTCAGACGTTACTTGGGAGCATAGAGATATGATGTGCTTCACAGTAATGTATAAAGCTGATCAGGCCCACCTAGCTGAGATGAAGCAATTTTCTGCCTCATCGGGCTGTTTGCTAATGTGCAAAAGTTGCCCTTGGACATATAGTGATATGCAGTGATAAACCAGTTTAATGTTATGTACATGACCCTCAATCTCATCTGTTTCCCCCACTACTCTTTTCCTCCTCTGCATGTAGGAGATCAGAACCATCTGCTCCCATTTTAAGCTAGCAAACGTTGTTTCATCTGAACTATGGTTTGCTAGAACAAGCCAAGACCAAACCAAGATCCTGCCTTGTTCAGATAAACCTCAATTAAAACTAACCACGGCTTTTAGTTTGAACACAACAACAAAATGGTTAGTTTAAAACAGAAGTGGACGCTTCCCATCTCCTCTTTTGCATCTACACTGAAGGAGATGGAACTGGGGAGCAGGCTCATACATATAGCATTAAACTATGGTTTAGCTCAGTGAAGAACCTGTGGTTCTTCAGGTACAGCGCCAGATTTAGGGCAGTGCAGGCGGTTCCCCCACACAGGATGCTGAACAAAACTGAGAAGATCCATTTGCGGGCACCAAATTTTGGCCTCACACAGGGCCCCATATTAGGGATGCGGGTGGCGCTGTGGTCTAAACCACTGAGCCTTGGGCTTGCCAATCGGAAGGTCAGCAGTTCGAATCCCCGCAACAGGATGAGCTCCCGTTGCTCTGTCCCAGCTCCTGCCAACCTAGCAGTTCGAAAGCATGTCAAAGTGCAAGGAGATAAATAGGTACCACTCCAGCGGAAAGGTAAACAGCATTTTTGTGCACTCCTCTGGTTTCGCCAGAAGCGGCTTAGTCATGCTGGCCACATGGCCTGGAAAAACTGCAGATAAACGTCAGCTCCCTCGGCCAGTAAAGCAAGATAAGCGCCGCAACCCCAGAGTTGTTCGTGACTGGACTTAACTGTCAGGGGTTCTTTCCTTTTTAGGGCCCCATATTACTAAAGATTACCCAAGTCCACCCTTCCCAAGTGTTATCAGACTCTCATTCTTGTTATTCCCAATAGTCAAGGATGATGGCAGCTGTAATAAACCAACTTCTGAAAAGCCACAGGTTTCCTATTCATGTTTTAGTGTTACTTCTGAACCTGATCATCATTATAGAGGACCATCTGCTTCATCAGTGAAACACAAATTGCTTCTGCACAACTCAAAATGCTAAACAGAAGATTGTAGAACAGGGAGGCAGAATATCCTGCAGCTGGTCTGGCACACCATTTCTTCATACTTCAATCCTCAGTTCTTGGATTCTTAACAATGTAAATTGGTATAGCAGTTAAAATTCCATTTTAGTTGGGTACCTCTGAGCACTCTAAAATACTAAAGTGCTGGATATTATTGCTAACATTTATAATTAATTGTTCATGTTCTAGCTTGTTAACTGGCTTTAAATTTAGAGCAACTGCAAGTACGGAGAGTCTTATTTGGGTTCTTTTCATTTGCCTGTGTGATGATGAGATGTTATATTCCAAAACATTAATGTACTCAGCATTTATAAGTAATATAAAAAACTCTAATGAACAGAGTTCCAAAGTGACATTAAACCTTCTTGTTGACAAATTTGAAATGAAATCTTATCTTTCTGAAGGGCAATGCCGAAAATCACCCCTATAAAGGCAGAAAGAGCCATGTGCCACAAATATAACAAATGGCAATGTTCACTGAAGCTGTGTTCTTTCTGCTGCGTTCTGTCTCTCTCTCTCTCTTTCTTTCTTTCTCTCTCTCTCTCTCTCTCTCTCATTTTCTTTAAAAAAAACCAAACAAACTTTAATGGAGGGTGGGGTAATCGTAGTGCTGATAGACTTTGCCAAGCTAGCCAAGATTACGAATGGGTGAAATGTTAGTCTGCAAAATTTCTTTATCTGTAAAACAAAGCAAAGAAACCTACTATGGAAACATAGTTTAATTGTTGTTAGCATCTGTGTGAGCAGTGCAGAACACAATACCACAAATCTGTTACTGTATTTCTAGGAATGAATAGGCATGTGAATGACCTGCTTTATTTTTGTCGGTACTTGCCCTCCCCCACCCTGAGTTGTTGTTAGGGGACACATGACAGTGGCAGACCCATGTCTCTAAATGCAGCTTTGCCCCAGTCATAGGCAGGCAGGCGGGCAGGAGGGCTGGAATGTAAGGCAGGTGGCTTAAAATACAAATGGGGACAAGGACGAGGGCTGCTGATCTTCTTATCACCCGTCACTCCCCTGCTATACACTGTCTGTCCACTAGGGTCACATTGTTCTCAGCCAGGCTCAAGACTTTGATTACTATGGCCATCTGAAGTGAGGATATTACCTTTTCTCTGGGCTTTCTGCAGATCTGACTGGCTAAAAGGGTCAGTTCATGGGGAACTGACAACTACAAAAGGCTTGGTTAAACAAGCAATAGTGGGTTTCTTTTAGCTTATAGCTACCAAGCACACCTTAGCTGCTTGAGTGGAAGCTGGAGAAATACAATTTGTAGTTTCTGAAAGCAAAGATGGTGAAACGGGGTGTTTTACAACTATCTATCAAGGAGAAGCCTGAGGAGATCCAAGGGTATGTTGTTTACTAGGGATGTGTAGAGGATTCAAATAAATCCTGCACTGAGGCAGAGGGATTTTGAGCTGGCCCAAGACAAAGCAGGATCTTTATGCTTTTTCACTAGTTGAAGCAGGAAAAGTCCTGAAGCACTTTGTGGTGATTTAGGCAATCCGTATTTTTTTTCCAAAAAGCTACAGACAACTGTCTACTAAAAGGGAAACAATGTCTCTAAGTTTATAAGCTTATTGTGTGAGGAAAAGACCAGAGTGTGGATGGGGTGGAGGAGGAAGCAACTTTGCAAAACTAATACCTACAACTGGAGTTTAAGGAAAACACAAGAACCAGAAGGCAGGAGGGGGAATTCCTTTGCAACTAATAGCCCTGGCTTGTAGTCAAGGGGGGATAAATTCACCCAGACTGTGAATTTCTTTGAGTTCCTCTTAACCCCAAATAAACTGAGTTCAAAAGCTTGTGAACCTATCTGCCTGCAATTTGGCAGATTTCTTTTCCAGGGGCACCTTACAGACCAATTGCTCACAAGACACATGGGGAGGTTAAGTTATTTCTTTTATTTCTCTCTATTTTTTTACACTGCATTGACTACCCTTAAAGGAAAATCAAGTATTTAGAAGGGGAGACACTGCCTGCAAATTTTATCAGCTTCTGCCAAAATGAAAAACATTATAGCTATTTTTGATTTCTCAATAGCCAAAGGTGGCAGAGGTGGTATTGAGAAATGAAGTAGGCTCAGATTAGGCCCTGGGCAGAAGTCAAAACACCTCAGACCAAAGTGGAGTGCTCCATGAAGTGACAAAGTTGAGTCTAAACCCTACACTGTGGTTGGTGCACACTCTTATTGTTTGCTTTGGCAGAAACTGACACTGGTTTGAAGACTTAACAGTACTCCGCTAATCCTTGTCTCCTCCCCTGAGCTCAGCTTGTATATTTCCAGATAAACAGATGTTACAAACAGCACTCTTGTATTCCAGTACAGTGGTACCTCAGGTTACAGACGCTTCAGGTTACAGACTCCACTAACCCAGAAATAGTACCTCGGATTAAGAACTTTAGTTCAGGATGAGAACAGAAATCACACGGCAGCCATGTGGCGGCAGCGGGAGGCCCTATTAGCTAAAGTGGTACCTCAGGTTAAGAACAGTTTCAGGTTAAGAACGGACCTCCGGAACGAATTGAGTTCTTAACACAAGGTACCACTGTATTGTCTTCTCATAATGAAATGGAAGTTGAAAAAATCTGCTTCTTGAACCATCCTGCTCCTTGTAAAATGGGGAGTATAAAACATTAGCTGTGAAGGACCAACAGGTGTTTCACTGTTTGGGGCTACTTTGTCTGTGCTTTTCCAATAGCCATCTGGGTGGGGACAGGCTGGTAGGAAGAGTGTGATATATGTCATTTAGGGTGCATCCTGAACAGAGGCCCTGCCTGTCTGGGTGCTTTCTACACACCTATAGCATATCCACAGTCATGTTGCCCATGAGAACTACACTACAATTCTGTACTAAATAGTGATGAAAGCTTTGAGAAATTGACATTTGCAAGCCTGCCTGTTCCGTTTCTTGTTGTTTTGAAGCACTAATTTCACACACTGCTTTTCTTGTAGTGTGCTGAGGCAAAGGAAAACAGTGTGTCTAATGTTCAGCGTGCCTTGTCAAAACATGCTGCTTGCATCTTAAGATGTGGAAATTGTAAAACTCGCAGATCTGAGCTCCTAATTTACATATTTCACAGGGCTGAATGAAATCACCACACTATAAGGTTTAATGGCACATGCACATAAACAAAAATATATAAGCAGGGTTGGTGTGAGTCCACAGTGGGTGGAATAAAATGGTGAGGAAGGCACTCAAGTGAGGGAAGGGCTCCTTCAGAAAGCTGTCCATCACTAATGTCACTACACCAGGAATTGAGAGGCAGTGGCCCTCCAGATGTTGCTGGAGTGGAACTCCCATCATCCCTGAACGTAGACCAAGCTAGCTGGTGCTAATGTGAGTTGTCGTCTAGAAGCATATGGATGGCCACAGTTTTCCTATCCTTGCCCTACAGCCTCCAACGTATTCTGTGCCCCACACCAACAAAGTTTTCAGTGGAGACTAGGAGGGCAGAAGCAAGTTTAAATCAACTTGTAGCCAGATTGTCAACCACTTCTTAATCCCTATATGCACAATTGTACACTTGACTGGGAATTAGTTTTTTTTAGTGTGCAGTGGTGCCAGAGGTTTCTATTTTTATTTTTGGAGGATTATTCCTCCCCCATAAGCACACTCAGAACAACTCACATTCAAGCTTGTTTTTCAGAAAAAAGTTTGCCAGTTCACATTGCAATGCTTGTTTAGCTGTTTGTGCTTCTGTTTAGTTAGAAATTGCTTCTGCGCTATTAGAGTGTGGGTGTGTGCTCAGTATTCATATATAAATCGTTTGTGTACCAACACCTAGCACACAATTGACATAAAGCAGTTTTATAAAAGAATCACTCACCTTTCACCCAGCAAGACTGCAGCAGGGCTGTGAAACGAACTTGGCCGAGACATGGCAAATGCTGTAGACAAACAGCCACAGATTGAGAACACAAACCACATGGCCTTGAACTGATGTTGCCATAGCCTGGATCACATTGAGGAATGTGCAGAGGCGGGATGGGGAAGTCAGACCAACTCGGGGTGCCACCAGCCCTTGGAAAGGAAGAAGAACAATAAATAGCTGGCATTGGTGGCACAAAAGTGGAATACTGGTGCCCACTGAAGATCACATCCTATACCTGCATTTCAGGCAGATGTGGCAGTTAAGGAGCTCAAGGGTGAACTGCACCTGGAGCTCCACCTGAGGCTTCCTGTCCAGCTCAGCTCAGAGGTGCCAGGAAAGCTTAGATGGGTTATCTGAAAGTTTGGGGAAAATGCATGAGGAAGGTTCGCGACCTCCGTTCTGCTCTCCTCATTATTCTGCACATTCTTGAAGCCCAGGGGGAGGAGAGCTTGTCACAGCAGGAGAGGGGCACACCCTGGATTCTTCAGCAGCCTCTTGACCACCTTCCTCTGCTTCAGCCTCCGAGTCTGAACTGCTCCCTGTCACTAGCTCTTCCTGCTCAGTAAACCCTGTTTCCCTTTCAGCATCCAGCCCCTCCTCCCAATCTTCCCCCTCTGAACTCTCCTCAGTGTCCCACCACCAAGTCCCTGGCTCTGAGCCTTCCCCCTCTGGGGGTTCCCTTGAGGGTTCCCTCGCTGCTGCCTCCCACCACTCCTCTTCGCCCAGCCAGCCCCTGACTAAAGCCACTCACAACCCCGGATTAGGTAGAACTGAGGGGCTTACATGACCAGACTTTTATATTGCCACCTTTGATTTCTGCGGCCAATTGGACAGGGCTGGGCAGATAGGAGAAATCCATCCAATTGAAGCAAACATCTCTCTGCAAGCATTTCATCTGCTGTTGCCTCTTCATCATGACAAGAAGCAAAAGGTTCCTAATTTCCCTTTGCTGAAACTGAAGAGGCAATTACTTACAGCAAGGATTGGGAAGTTGCAGCCTTCCAAACGCTGGTGGAGTCCAGAGCCAGAAGGGCCAGAGATTATGGTTTTGTAACTCAACAACATCTGGATAACCACATGTTCCCCATTCCTGCCTTGCATGGATACTCTACACTCTATGTTGTAGATGTCAGCCATGCAAACTAGACAGGGATCACGCAGCTGGTGCCTTTCTTCTTATGCTGCAGGATTCAAGCTACAGCGCCATCTGGCTCTCCTGGAGCAGTTGTGAAGTTGTTTAAATGTCTTCCAGGATAAATTGCTATCTAGAAGTGTTCCAGGGTCAGATTCAAACTCATCTAACCGTCTAATCTATTGATTCATTTAATACATTTCTATACCCCCTTGATTCAAAATTTCCAGAGTTGTTCACCATGATCACAATTGCCTCTTCACAAGTTATATATTTTCATTTGATTGCCTCCCCTCTGCACAAATACACACAACCTTCTTTAGAAAAAAGAAAAGAAAAGAAAAGTACACAATGATTGCCAGAACAGCTTCTGTGCATCTCTGCTTTCCCCTGATGTGTGAAGCAATTTAACCATGGCATGCACAATACGCTTTTTAACAGTTGTTATATTTAGCTTCTATTAACTATTCCTCAATAAGAGCAAGATCAGAAGACATTAAATTGAGGGTGACTTTCCACTACTGCAACCGTACTCAGCAATGAAAAGCAGTTCTATCAGGTTTACAGGCTTTGCTGCTGTAGGAAGACAAAGGAAGCATTCATGTCTGGCATGCACATGATCTATGCAGCCTAATGGCATTAGACCAGCTCACTGAAGCATTCAGCAAGTGAGAAAGATAAGAGCACACCCCACCTTTCCTGCTAGGACCCCAAGGGAAGGGGTTTTGTTTTTGTTTTTGCAAGTAATCTTCCTTGAAACCATAGGCATAATGAATGGGATTTTAAAACAGAAGACGTTTGTGTTCTGCCAAACTGGAATGCTACGTTGAGGTCACTATATATCTCAAAATACAGTATTTATTAGCTGAGTATAGTTCCGGCTCTTACTCCTTCACTTCATTATATACATGCTTATTTCAATGTCAAAATAATTTATTTTATTTCAGTTACAGAAGCAGATGAGATTTTAAACCCCTCCCTTCCCTTGTGGATTTTAAATCGGCCTTAAAGATTGGGAGTGATGGGCAGAACCTGAGGTACCAGTGTACTTGAGGGAACAGCTCCTTTTTTGTGTAAGACGCACATGACCAACAAAGATTTTAGTTATTCATAACAGAGGCTATTTCACTTCTGGGCAGCCCCTGCTTTTATTCTTAGCATTATGTACGTATTGCACGGTAGCCATAGATATGCTCTGCATAGCCAAAGGTGTTGTTAGCCGTAGCATTTCTTTCATACAGCAAGTGACCACAGGTTTGACAATGCACACAGTCTCTGGGGATGTCTTGCCATCTCCACTTTTCATTGTTTATACCTGCCAGTAGGAGTTAGGCATGCAAAAGGGGGCTGCTCAGTATGAGAAAGTGCTTTTGTCATAAGAAGAGCTCCAAGCCAACACAGCCTGAGAAGCAGAAATATTAAGCGAAAATCCAGCAGGATTGATTGCTTATATTAACCTCATTTCCTCATTTAAATCATTTTAATATTAGTTAATAAATCAAAGGAATAGGCTTTGGTTGGAAGCTGCATATTTATCAACACCATAGGAACACTCTTAAAAAGACATTGCTCTTCATCACTAGATCAATCGTCATATTGTCACATTCATCATACTAGGTGGACTCCACATTAGGTTAGAAATATGTAATAAAGCCTTCATTTACTTTCCCTGCTCCAGACCTTCTCATGGCCTATTTTTCACATATATTCTCCTCATGCAATGTGGCTTGATACAGACCTGTATCAACACTGGGATACATTGTAGAATGCAAAATTGAAACTGAATGCGCACTTCCTTAATTTTTTCCTTTGAATTAAACTTTTCAAAATGCATGGAGGGGGGGGAGTAATTCGGATTTGCTTTTCCTCACTAGTTCCTTCAAACAATTTGTATCAAAATGCCAGAGCCTATTGCTGTGTTATATACGTGTCAGTTGGAATTCTACACGCAGGCACCCTCTGTGGATGAAGACTGGTGGTCATGTTGTATGAAGGATGATTACCCTTTGGGATCCAACCCTGAGCATGTTGAGGAAGAGGTGGTCAGCATCCTGAGCTTCTCCTGGAGACTTTGCATCACATGCTCAGCTAAACTGATGTCTCTGGCAATGCTCCTTGCTACAAAATAATCTCCACTTTCAGCAACGGTAGAAGAGATCCTTGACTTGCAGTATTACACATACAGCAGTATAGTGGAAGGGGAACTTGGGCGAGAACAGCTCCCTCTGGGACCTTTTCCTCCAAAACAGAAATGATGATGTCATCTGCTGAAGTGCCAGGGTAATTAATGGACCTTCCTTGCTCTCGAAAGCCAATGATAATGGGGCTTTCATGTTTGCTTTTGACAGATAAGCATAGAAGAAGTCAGAGCCCATGTGGCTCCTAGCACTACCCAATAATTGCTGTTCTGTTATAAGCTATAAGGACAATTGCACTTTCCACACTATCAGGAATATTGCATTTTTCTATTAAGACACCTCACTGTGTTCTGTCCACAAAAGTGGGTGTGACATGGCTGCTGTGGGGAGCCATTTGCAGTTTATCTAAATTTGTATACCACCCTTCATCCGAAGATCACTGGGCAGTATATCATTGGTTCACTATAAGCCTTGTGCCATTTCATGACCTTGCTTGTATTTCATTTTTAATCAAATTTTTAATTATTGCTAATTATTGCTAGGGATTAATTTTTTAAAGATCACCTGATACTGCTGCAGCAAGCCACATAATTAATGCATTGTGTAGTTAAGTGTTAAGGAATTTTAAGATTGTGTGCCCCTGCTTCCTTCCTTCTTAATATGGTTTCCTTTCCCTAATGCCTCTAGATTAGGAGTAGCCAATGTGCTGCCCTTACAATGCCCATCTGCCCCAGCCAGCATGACAAATATGCAGGGATGATAGGCTGTAGATGATACTTCCTAGTTATAGATGTTCTTTAGCAAAAATGTACTTGTTAAAAATGTGCAAATACTACATAACATCCCTTAATCTATAGCTATCCTCTCAAACTTTCCCAAGAGAGTGCAACCTGAGCTTTATCTTAACACTAAGAATTGCCAGAAGCCTTTCCCCCCCCCCCCCCACAAAAACCCCACACTATAACTGACTTTTTCATTCAAGATTCCTCAGGGGAAACACTTTCTTGTCTTCCATTATCTCATTTCCAGCTGGTTTTCACTGCAGTTTAGCTGTTCGTATCCACATGAATTCAGTGACAACGCTATTAAGAGTTTACTCTTGCAATGGCTTTATTTATCCTTGCACAAAATGATGGTGCCAGCCAAAATCTTTGCAAAGTAAAGAAGTTCATTACACATATATTCTAATTTGCGACTATTTCTTTCCTTGGCAAATGTTCCGCTGTGCTTTTCAGCGCCATAATGCTAGCTACATATGAAAGTTCACATAGCAGTAAACACAATCATATGGATTCAGAGTCCTGTTTATGCTCAGAGAACAGGAATGGAGAACTAGATATTGTTGGATTCCAACATGCTTTATGTTGGCTGGATGGTGTCTGACATCTTCAGTAAATAAACCAAATAGTATGCTTGAAAAATGAAAAATAACAACTCAAGTAATTTTTCCTAGGCACCAGCAGTTAAGCCTTCTATTATATGCATATAATTCAGGAATTAATCAATTAATATTGCCCAGGAACTTGCAAGAACGCTTTGCTAGAAAATACAGTAGATAAAAGACTGACATACTAAGATTCACTTACTAAAAATATAATTTCATTGAATTAATATGGCTATACTTCAGTGTTAGATACATACTTGAGGCAAGTTCTCCACCTAGTGGATTGATTTCTAATCCTAGAAATGAAACATAATGGTTCCTTAACTTGTATTGTATAACAATATAAGGAAAAAAGAGACCAATAATATAATAAGTGTCACATTATTATCTTTTCAGATAAGTTCTTGACAGGCATTTGTTCTGAAAGATGCTGGGTATTGTTGCCTGCAGCAAACTTTGGACTCAGGTTATCATGTGAAATCTAGAATGTTGTTAAGATAATGGCTGCATATTCTGAAAGCAACTAATTAGAACATCAAATGAGATTTTTGGAGACCTGAAATGACATATGGAGTAAATGTGCTCACAGACAATTAGGTTAGGCTTCTCACATAAATAGCCATCATTCATGCACAGAAAAATATGCAGAACTGACTCCAGATTTCCAAGGAATGCAAACAGGATCACTCACAGACATGAATATCGCCAAATAAGAGGTGTGAAGGGGATCAAAAAATTTCAAAGACACCTCCTGCCTGATGACTGACAGTCTAGGCACTGACATGAAAGAGCCAGTGTCATCCATGAAATTGAATGGTAGAAGATTCAGGACAGACAAAAGGGATGCCTTCAAACACTGTGCATAGTTAAACTATGAGATTCGCTACCACAAGATGTGGCAATGGCCACCAATTCAGATGGTTTCAAAAGGGGAGATAAACTCATGGCATATCAAAATCTTCTAGCCATGATGACTATATGCTACCTCAGAATCAGAGGCAGCATGTTTCCAAACAGTAGTTGTTGGGGATCACAAGTGGGACAGTGCTGTTGTGTTCATGTTCTCCTTCTAAGCATCTCTAAAACATCTGGTTGGCCACTGTGAGAACAGGATGCTGGATTAGAGGGGCCTTGGATCAGATCCAGCAAGTTCTTCAGACAAAGGACAGGAGGAGGAGGTAAGAATATGTAAAAAGATAAAATACAGTGGTACCTCAGGTTACAGACGCTTCAGGTTACAGATGCTTCAGGTTACAGACTCTGCTAACCCAGAAATAGTACCTCGGGTTAAGAACTTTGCTTCAGGAAGAGAACAGAAATCGTGCTCCGGCAGCAGCAGGAGGCCCCATTAGCTAAAGTGGTGCTTCAGGTTAAGAACAGTTCAGGTTAAGAACGGACCTCCAGAACGAATTACGTACTTAACCCAAGGTACCACTGTAAACAGAGCTCAAATTACTGTTTTTGTTTATGCTATATGGCAGGGATGCTCAACAGGTCGATCGTAATCTACCGGTTGATTGCAGGGCATCCTTGGTTGATCCTGGTCGATTGCGTATTCCTGATCATGATCAGTGCTCCCCCAAAAAAGCTCAACAACTTTGGTCAATACAATGGTTAGATCACTGCTAGGTTTTTTTTAGTAGGAGTAGATCACAATCTCTTGGAAGTTGGACATCCCTGCTATATGGCATGGTTTTATTTCTTATACAAATTGTAAGGTACACAGTCGCTCAGTGTCACCAGTACATGCAAATGTTTGGCTCAACTAAGATGTTTTAGAACCTTTATGTGTAATAATGCACATAAAGAACTAACAGATGGAGAATACTTTTGTCTTTACATATCTTTGTTATTTGTAAAGGGATCTTTGTATGAGCTATCCCTTTGGAGCTGTGCTATATCTTTATACTTTTCTCCTTCCAGGATGTGGCTCTTTATGGTTTACATTTTGTGTGTGTTTGCTCTCTTTCTTTTTGTTACGTTTGCACTTTTTAATGTTTAAAAGTTAAAAGGGGTGATTTGTAGAAAATGGCACTTCAATCAATGGCAACTCTTTTTCCAATTTACAAAAATAAAACCAACATATTTAGGAAGGAGAACAAAAAAAAAAGTTAGGTTTTTAACGTGCACTTTAAAGGAAAAGGCCTGTGATAGCGTGTCGCAAGAGGAAGAATTCCAGTTATAGGGGAAAGGAAACAAGGGCAGCCAAAAACAAACAAACCAGTCCAAAGAAAGAATTAAAGGAAAGGCAGGCACAGAAAACAGAAGAGTCGTAGATAACAGAAAAGGAAGGCAGTATCATCCTGTTTTTAAGTAAGGTGCTGACATGATGACATGCTGGATCAAATATCTAGGCCAGGCATGGCCAAACTTGGCTCTCCAGTTGTTTTGGGTTTACAACTCCCATCATCCCTAGCTAACAGGACCAGTGGTCAGGGATGATGGGCATTGTAGTCCCAAAACAGATGGAGGGCCAAGTTTGGCCATGCCTGATCTAGGCAGTCTCAAGTCAAATGGCTGGCTGTTAAACCCGAAAGCAGAAGCTCAGCCATCCTGGCTTCTGGGAAGTGGGGTGGGTGGATAGAACATGGAACCAATTGCACTGCTAGATTGTCAGGCAGAAGCACTGGTTAAAATGGTAATGCGGTGTGTGGGTGTGTGGGTGTGTGTTATGTACTGAGTTGAATAGGATCCAAAATGCAGCAGTCTGATTGGTCCTAGAACAATAGGATTCAGAATGCAGAAGTCTGATTGGCCCTAGAACAATAGGATCCAGAATGCAGCAGTCTGATTGGTCCACAGGAGCCACCCAATCCAGCTCCAGGTGGAAGTGAATCCGCAACCTGATTGGCCTACAGGTGAATTAGCCAATCACGTGGGGCCCATTGTGTAAATAATGTATATAAAGCAGACATTCTGGGGGAACTTCCATTCCTCCTCACCACTATGAGCTGAATAAAGAGAATGAAATCCACTCTCAACTCCAAGTATATTTCAGTGTGTGTGTGTGTGTGAGAGAGAGAGAGAGAGAGAGAGAGAGAGAGAGAGAGAGAATGAAAGTGTGTGTGTGTGTTTGGAACAGGGCAAAGTACGCCAACAGAAAGCTAAAAAGAACTTTTAAGTGTAACATAATTTATGAATTATCGGAAATACCCAGTCAGCAAGCAGCCAGTCATGTGGCAAGTATACCAATTATATTATTGAGGCAGCTGTAAAAAAATGAATATTTTGAAGTATCATGAATCATTGTTCTGATCATTTTTATTGCTTAAATGCTACTGTCACATACGGGTTGTTGCTACAGTGTTGAGTGCCCTGTGTTGTTCACAGGACGTGGATAACTTTTTATCCCAGTTGGTGTCAGCACTGGACTTGAAATTGTTTCAACAGTATATGTAATTGTTTTCATATGTTTGTTTTAACTGGCTTGTATCCAGTGCAGCACTAAGTAAGCTCCCGTCAGCGCAAGGCTTCCTGCTTTCCCCACCCTGCTCCTCCCACACCCTCTTCAAATCTGCTCCAGAGTATCAAGGGAACCCCTAGAACAGATTTAGGGGAGGCACCAGTGGAAAGTGAACAACCTTGTGCCGACAGGACACTTCTCTAGGGCTGCATTAGATGCAAGCCACTGCTTTTATAAATGCATTTTTTAAAATTATGTTGTGAAATCACTTTGAGATGCTTCATAAGAAGCAATTCATAAATAAATAGAAATAATAAATAACTAGCTTTACTGATTTTCCAGTTATTATCTGCATGTATCCTAGGCTCATAAAGTATCAAATCACACTTGCAATTGGTGACGTTTCTGAACGATGGTGAATTAACAGCCTTCTAGTCCAAGAGTGTAAATACAATGTTGACTAGAATTAATAAGTTATGGAACTTTTTCCTATCCAACATTTACACAAAAACAATAAGCAACTTTTCATACAGAAACCATGTGGAAACAACAACAACAACAACAAAGGCACTCAGAGTATACCCAGAGTATATAATTATTATTATTATTTTTTGCTTGAACCTGAACTAATATTTGTTTCATGTGTCAGGTTGTTTTTGTCATTATTATTTTCTTATTATGAAAGAGCTCTTTGAACAGCTATAGTAAGAGCAAATACTGCTACTAGGTTTGTTCCCATATTATACAGCTGAAAGCAATTTTCTGCAGATTGCTCTTTGCAGCTACAGGAAGAGAGGAAGCAGTGCTTAATTATATAATTAAAGTTGTGGAAAGAAATAAACTTCCCTTGGGATGGAGTTGTACTTCCAAATTCAGTTTTTCTAAAGATGATAAATATTGGATGTGTATCATTTTGAATATCTTTTGCATGCTTTCCTACATGATAACATGGAGAGGGGGGGAATCCATCCTTTTCATTACTCAGACATCCTGATAGCGTAGTACTATGCATACTTTCTCCATAGTTTGTTTAGGATTGCTGCCTAAAACGCTGAAGGCATGGTGACAGTCCAAGAAATTTGATAGTAGGGATATTGTTATGAGTTTGTTATATTCCTGGATCTAGTAGGAGTTAAGGCTAGGTGTTAAGTCTGGGTACCAGATGCATAGCTGTCAACTTTTCCCTTTTCTTGCGAGGAATCCTATTTGGAATAAGGGAATTTCCCTTTAAAAAGGGGAAACGTTGACAGCTATGTCCAGACACATGTGTACTAAGCCAGACTTGGGTGTATTAAGTTGTGTGTTAGACACTTCTAAATCCTGTAATCAGCAAGCATTAAAAGCAAATTAAGCTAGAAATATGAAATTAGCGTGTGTTAAAGGCTAATTAAGCCAGGCTAACATCCTCATGAGATGGGGTATGAGTCATTAAAGGAACACAATGGATCAAAGGAACCTGGTATGAGATGACAAATGAGTAGTGCCTTTCACTCCACAGAAACAACTCCTTCTGCTGCTTTTTGCTGATTGCAGGAAACAGTGCCTTTTGGGGCAAATAGCAGCCAGGGGGTGGTTTTCAGCAGAAAATGAACACAGGGCCCTGATCAGGTTGCTTTTTCTCCAACACAGAAGTGGCCAGGTTAAGCATCTTTTTAAAAGGTGTGAATAATATGTGTAGCTTATATATGAGGTGGTCAAGAGAGTACCTAGGGTTTGACCAAGTTGGCCCCTGCCAAGGGCATAGGCCAGTGGGAGGGGTGGTGGCAGAAAAACTGTGCCTCTCAACTCTTTATTATAATTATTATTTTTTTATTAAAGATTTTCTTGTTTTACAGAAGTATGTGTAATGTCTCTCGTATTTTTCCATGTAACATTTTTACAAATCAATTTCATTTGTTGAGACATTGGGGGAGGGCAAAGATGGGGGGGAGGGTGGCAATTTTGCTTAATGTATGTAGGGTTTGGTGTCAGCGTTGCTCGTGCTGTTCATTTGTGTTTCTTTGGTAGTGAGAGAGGTTGGGGTTGGCCTAGGGTGTGGTTGTTTGTGATTGGCTGTGGTGATCTTTGTTTTCGTGTGTGAGTAGGGTGGGTGGGTGTTTTGGATCAGGTTAGCCATATTGATTTGTATGCTGTTGGTGGATTATTGTCATTGTCTTGTTGGGCTGTGTATGTGATAAAGGGGAGCCATACTGGGGTAAAGGCGTCTTCTTCTGTTTGTCCCCGTGTCAGTTTCAGTTTATTGGTTAATTTTTCTAGTAGGGCTGTTTCCCATACTATTTGGTACCATTGGTCCATGCTTACTCCTGACAGGTCTCTCCAGTGTCTGGTTATGGTGTTTCTGGCTGCTGAAAGTAGGTGGGTTATGAGTTCTTTGTGGTGTAAATGGGCATTGTTGTCTTGGAAGATGTTTAGTAGGGCCATTTCTGGGGTGATGTCTAATACTTGCTTAGTTATTTTACATATTTCTCATATGGCTGTCATCCAGAATAGTTGGATTTTGGGGCACTCCCACTACATGTGGAGGTATGTGCCTGTGGAGGTGCACCCTCTCCAGCATTTTGGTGAGGTTCCTGGGCGTATTAGCGCTAGTTTTCTTGGTGTTAGGTACCACCTGTAGGTGAGTTTCAGAGTGAGTTCTTTTCTTTTCGTTGATATGGATTTAAAGGGGGGTTTAGACCACATTCTGGTCCATTGAGTGGGATTAATCTCATAGGTGCCTCTCAATTCTGGCTTGGAGTGGTTAGGAACTGTTATAATAATTTTAAGGAGATATATATATATATACATACATACCACATGTCTGAAAACAGTACAGGAAAAAGTCCTGAAACCATTTCGTCTCTCCCAAACTGACCTCAAATATTTCTCTGCAAGCAGGGAGGAAATGAGAAAAACCTCCCCATTGTCTCTTTGTTCACAAATCCTGCCTTAAGGGTGTGTCTGTGTATGAATAGGGTGAGCCTGTGACCTGGATTCAGGAATTAAGTAGTTATCATCACAAAAGAGTGGCCAAATGGCCCAGGTAATGCAATCAATGATCCATTATCAGGTATCCTGGTAGACAGGAGAAAAACAACATACTCAGATTTCTGTTGTAGACACCCCTTCTGTGATGTATGTATAACGGGTAGGCAACCTAAGGCCCGGGGGCCGGATGTGGCCCAATCGCCTTCTCAATCCAGCCCACGGACAGTCTGGGAATCAGCATGTTTTTACATGAGTAGAATGGGTCCTTTTATTTAAAATGCATCTCTGGGTTATTTGTGGGGCATAGGAATTCGTTCCCCCCCCCAAAAAAAAAATAGTCTGGCGCACCACATGCACTGAGGGACAGTGGACCAGCCCATGGCTGAAAAAGGTTGCTGACCCCTGATGTATAATGTATGGAGGGGTGGTGGTCTTGGGCTCCAGGGTGGACAATTTCAAATGTGTCTATATTGTTGGGATACTGCCAGGGAGACAAAGTCCATCATGCCCCCATGCCGATGCCGGACGATCCATCGATCTCCCGTAGATACAGTATCAGTCAATTAGCAACACGAAGCCTCAGAAATAACTTGCCACATTCCAGAGCTCGTGCACGCTCTATCAGCAGAGTTCGCACAGCGAAAGATGCACTCAGGAGAGCATATTTACAAGTTTATTCAGCGTTGGTCAGAACAAAGAAAAAAACATGACTGCCTACTTCGATGTCTCAGGCACAGAGAGAGAAACGAAAGCAACAGACACAACAGAAACATCCTGTGAACAGGAAATATGCAGGCTGTGACACAAAACATTCTGCTCCCTTTTTAAGGTGGAACTGAAATATCCTAACATATATAAGGGTTTGCGCACCATTGTTTGGGGTCCCTCCTGCCTCCAGCATGTGGTTTGTGAGCACCCTGTTGCAACAGTTAATAAAGATCAGGCTTACCAGCTGCTTTGCTTCTCAATATTCTCTGGTTGCCCTCTGTTATTTTCTCCTGCTGATAGAGAACCTACAAAAGGACACTATATGGGCCCTTGGGTACCCCATAAGGGAAAAGGAGGTTTTTTTTTCCTTCTTCTTATAACAGAACCCATCCACCAATCTGTGCACTCCCCAGACCACTCTTCCACTGCTCTGGGTGACCAGGCGAGGCACACAGGCTCCTCTGGGAGTCTTGATGGAGCTCCTTGCCAAGGGCACAATGGACAGAGGGTGCTGATACAGCTCCTTGCCAAGGGCAGAAGGGAGCCTAGGTATACCTGTGGAGGTGGTTGACAGGAAAACAACTCAAGCTGCACCAAGCTGTGAGTTTCTTCTGAGTTACCTGATGTCAGTCCAAAGCAGAGGGCAAAAGACTGGGGGAGAGGGGTAGGTAGAATATGTGTCCATCAAAATTGGCAGCCACCAGCTTCTAAAGCAGTAATAAAGAGGGCTCCTTAACTCACACACAGAGTTGTTTTCCACCATAGACTACTCACACCCTGCTTGAAAACACCTGTATTTTAAGACAGCGATTTCCAAGTCAGAGGTAGTCACTTTCAAGCAAGGTGGAGCCCTGGTACCTCTCCCTTTTAGAATTAAGCAGTGAAATGAAGTGTAGGGAATTGTGTGACATACAGGCAACTGTGCATATTTCTAGCACAGTTTTATTGAAGCACTAGAAATTTGCTCCCCCCCCACTGCAGTTCCAAAATGTCATTACAGTTGTTAAGTTGTAAATGAAAGCATTGTTCTCTCATTTTCTCTTTTTTTTATAGCCCAAGAAATGACCAGATTATTTCAGTATTTCGTTCAACTTATACAGTGACTTTCACAGTACTGAAGAGTAGTCCATGTGTTTATTTCTGCTATGATTTGATTATGAGTTAATAGCTACTGTGCAGAGCTACTGCAGAGGTTCACTCGGCAGATGACCAAACACTCTGGTTACCCAGTTGAATAATAAAGAGCCGTCTCTTTGACAAACAGATCTCCAATTGTAGCACAGCATTTGTCAAAAGGCCCTTTCTGTCCTTAGTTGCATTAGTCTCATAAACGATACACAAACACATTATGCTCTTTTCAACGACAGTGCAAGCACTTGCAGATGTCACTTGTAACTGTCACTTTTTCTATAATTTAGGCAATCTTAAGAATTTTAACAACATGTGTACAAAGCCCAATTCAGTTCCTGCTATTTAAGGCAGTACACTTACCCTATACATGAAGTTATAACAAAGAGAAAGTTGCAGATGGCATTTAGGAAAGCACTATATTATCTCTTTTATGAAAATGCTTTGTACGTATACCTCAGCTATGGTTGCCAAATGACTGCATCAGTGTGTCAAATTCATATGTCCTTCTGAAGTGACACGAGTCCTCACATAAGGGGGACTTTGTAATCTCAGTTTCACAGTAGAAGCCATTTGGCTTGAATTGTGTCTACATGAAAACCATGGACCTTCACACCTTAACTCTGCCAAGGTTATACAAATAATAGCAAATAACATATACATACATACATACATACACACTTACACATACATACACATACTTACACATACATACACATATACATACATACACACTTACACCCAAAATAAAAATCTAACAGCAGCAAAAGTAAAAAATGTTACACAGCAACAGAACTGAGTCTTGCTGATTAAACATGTGTCAAAATAAAAACATCTCCAACTTCTAGCAAGAGACACAAAAGGAAGCTGGACAAAGAGTACTTCAATTGGAAGGGTGTTGCTGAATTGCTACATTACAACAGAAAGGTCTTTTCTTTCATGTTCACTTTCCAAATCTCCTGAGATGGCTCTAAGAGGAAGGCCTGGGTAGCTGCTGAACAAGGCAGCCATGTCCTGGTAGCTAGACCTTTGCCTGGAACTGGAACTGCCTTTCGTTGTTTTTGTAGGAATGGATTTAGACACCAGCAAAGAATATATTTAGCTAGTACTTTTCCTTGTCTACGTTAGTGAGATCAGCAGAGTACCATCTTTCGCAGCTTAAACTGGGAAGCAAAGATAAGGTTGATTTAACCTTCTAGAAGCAATAATGCGAGATGCTTTCAGGCACATTGGATATTACTCCTTTTCTCTACCTTAAAACAACAATCACACACAGAGTTCTGTGAAGAAAGAAAAGTAGTATTTACCTACATAATATGTAGGTATGAAGGCATAATGAAGACAGGTTTATAAGTACTATTTAAGTTACAAAAGTACAAAAATATGTTCAAAAATGGTGAGTGATCTGCAGAGCTCAGACATGTACACGTGGTCAGCTTGGAAGCATGATGGAGAGAAAAAATATGTGCAAGCAGGCAGGAAATATGTAGTGTTACAGCTTCCTGTCAAGGAAGATAAAGGAAGTTATCTCAGAGAGTTCTCGCTAGGAATTTTTTACAAGAAAGCTCTGTGAGCCTCAGCTCCTTCATGTGCCCATCTGGCAAAACATGAATTGTGGTTTGACTGAAATAATGTCCCCGAGTTTTTAATTGTAATAGTTTTTAGAATGTTTTAATCTGCTTTAGAATGCTTTTGCTTTGTTTACGTTTTTAATTGTATATCTGTTTTGTGGTCCTGGGCTCTTTGGGAAGGGTGGGATATAAATTAAATAAATATGACTGTAACATAATAGCTCTACATACCCTCCAAAATTTCTCCAATGAAAACAGATATTTACTATTTAATAACAACGATTTTATTATGTACACCCGCCCATCTGACTGGGTTGCCCCAGCCACTCTGGGCAGCTTCCAACATATATAAAAACATTTAAAAAAATTAAACATTAAAAACTGCCTTCAGATGTCTTCTAATGGTTGTATCTCCTTGACGCGGGGGTCATATTCTCCAACATTTCTCTGATAAAAATAGGGACGTCCTAAGGAAAACCGGGGCATTCTGGGATCAAATCAGAAACCGTGACAGCTTCTGTGAGCCCAGGAGTGTCCCTTGAAAACAGGGACACTTGGAGGGTCTGTTGGTTTATCTCTTCTTTTCCCAGAGTTCCATTTCTCTTCAAGAAACAGGCACATTAAGAATAAATAGAAATATTAAGTGGGCTTTTTCAGTGGTGGTGCCCTGATTACAGAATGTCCTATAGAGAAGCTTGTCTGGCAACCATGCTATAGTCTTCTTGGCACAATGTAGAGAGTTTAGCGCTCTCTCAGACACAACCTATCTGGTGTTTCCGTTTTTCATACCAAACTATCTCTTGCTGGGTTTTCAATCATTTTAGCAACTGGGTTTTGTGCTGAAATATTTTCATTTGGTGGTGGTAAGGAGAGGGCTTTATACTGCTTTGGTTTATTTTATAATGGTTTTGGCTTTTATTATGAATTATATTTTATATTGCTAAGACAACAAAGAATATACAAATGTAATAAATAATAGAATTCTAAATACTTTTACAACTGCTCTGCTGAGCCCTTAGCTGGCGTCTGTGCTCAATGAAAACTACGCTATTATGTCATGGACAGATTATTATGTATTGTACCAATGCCACCAACACTATTTCTCCTGCTTTTTGTTCTGAGAGTATTTTTAAAAAATGTTTGTTGTGGGGTGGGGGAGTGGGGAGGACTAGCTTGCTCTGTAAAAAAAAAAAAAATCTATGACCCCTTTACTGCATTTTTGAGATTAAAGGTGCTGCTGACCCAAGTTTCTCACATGACCTCTGTAGGCCCCAATGATATGGCATGACAACCACACTATGAAGTTAATGTATAAACTGGGCAAGTGTTGAAGTCTCCTTAAGAATGATTAACAGCTTAATCCTATTGATGCTGGAGCTTCCCACTCACAATCTTTCTGTTCTTTATCCATGGGGTGTGTGCATACATAGGGACGCCAAAGGAGATTGGTATGTATGACACAACCAGAGAGTTCAACAGTAAAAATTACAATTAAAATGCACAGGGCAAAAGAAAACACTCACTGGCAACAGTCAGCAAGTCATGTTTGGTGCTAGATATTATTTTTGTGTTATTATTTTTAATATATATTATATTAAATTTATATACTTCATCTGAGGATCACAGGGCAGTTTACTGTGTAAAACCACAAAAATATGTAACAAAAAAACAAAACACCCCCAGTTGCTTAAACAAGTTTAAAAGGCCATAGATTTATTTAGCCAAAGGCCTGGAAGAGGAAAATGTTTTCGTCTGCAAACGTTTCAAGCCATTTTTAAAGCGACAGCAGCATACAACTGTAATTCTAACAACTCATGGGCGTAACCAGGATTTATGTGGGGGTGGGGCAGAACCTCAGTTAGTTAAGTATTTTTATTGATTTACTTAATTTAGGGGGGAACTTGCCCCTGTCTACGGCCATGTAACCAGTGGCAACTTCTGGAGACATTTTGGTTATTTGTGATATAGAGCAGACTTGCGCAAAAAGAAGGCACTGGGACATTCCCGCCCATTGCTCTTGTACTATTTCCATCTCAGCTTCCCAATAATGTAGGCTGATAAATGCACAACATCTTTCTGCACTGAGTAGAAGGCAGGAGAAGTCCAGCCGCTGCCATGGCTTCCGTTTTGTATACAGCGACACATTTGACATTCCGTTTGGACCCAGAGGGAAATCTGAAAAACTGCCAGAAGTGATGTGGCGATCCGCAAGCCCGTATGATGCCTTTTGTTTTACTTCCTTCGCCTCTCCCCTTCCCCAAAACCCCCAACTCGCCCTAGTTAAAAGTGCGAGTGTTGCTGTGCCAGGATGAGGCCGCTGAGATCCTCCAGCCAGAGCCGGGGCGACGAAGCGCTTCGCAGCGACCATTCCCTCCAAGAGGCAGCGAGGGCGCTTCCTCGGCCTGCAGCGGACAGGGCGGCGGCCCAGGAGCCTCGGGCCCCACCCCAAGGCCGAAGGCGCCAGGCGCTCGGCCGCCCCGTCCCTCGCATCACTCCCAGGGATCCTCCCCTTCGCCCGCACGCCGAGGCCGAGGCACCGGCTGCTTCAGCACTTCCGGGTCGGCGGAGAGAGCGCTGCGTGACGTTGCCGGAGCGTTCGGGAGCCTCGCGCCTGTTATTGTTCCTGCTTCCCTCGCTCTCTCCCCCACCCCCGCCCGCCTTCCCACCGGCCCTCCGTCCGAACCGCGCGCTCCTCGGGACGCTCTGAAGGCACCTCCAAAGGCCCGGCAGGGGAAAGAAGGGGAGGCGAGGCGCCCAGGCGCACGCGGAAGGCCGGCGTGGGAGGCTCGCTGAGGGAAGCTGTCAGAAGCCCGAGGGCGGTTGGAAGGAGCTGGAGGAGGGGGGCCCGCTGCCAACGGTTTCGAACCTTCCGTTGCGCGAGCCCTGACAGCGAGGGGCGGGGGAGTGCGCGCCGCGTCACCAAGCAGCGAGCAGCCCTAGCAGGAGGCGCAGGAAGGCGGCGGCGGCGGCGGCGACTGGAAGGACATGGCCTACGCGTATCTCTTCAAGTACATCATAATCGGGGACACAGGTAAGGGCGACCCACCGGGGAAGGTTTAAAAGGGCCTGCGCTGCTGGCGGCCTCGGCGCTTCCTGCGCAACGCCTCTCGGCTGCCCCATTTCCGCAGTGTTGGCTGCGCCGACGTGGTGGTGACTGGGCTCGGCAGGGGGAGGTGCTCGGCCCAGGGCCCCGCCCGCGGCCTGGCGAGGCCTAGGGCTCGGGTGTCAGCGCCTCCAGAGCCCCCTCGCTGCCGTCTGGTTTCAAGGCCTCACCACCCAGAGAGTTCCCGGGAAGGGAGCGGGGCGGCGGTGGAGGCCCTGAAATGGGTGCAGCCGGGGCCTCTGGACAGCGGGCGGGTGCTTGTCGTTGACCTCATTTCGGACGCGTCCGAAGAGCCCCGTTGGCCACGCCGGACGCTTCGGTGAGGCAATAGGGGAGTGGTGATAACACCCCCCTCCGGGGGGGGGGGGACACTTGACAAGGCCTCGAGACGCGCTGGGCCTTCGGCCAAGACTTCTCACTCCAGGCCTGTCAGACACGCCTGCGGAGCAAGGCCCTAAAGGATCACACCATTTAATCCCTCTCTGCCCAAAGATACACTGACCTGTAACTAAAGCACCCTCGCCACCTCTGGATATGTTTTACGTTCCAAGAAAATCTACCAGATAAAAGTGGCTTCCACCGTTCATTGGTCGTGCTTCTGTTTCTGGACATGTGTTTAAAGTATTTGCTGCCACTCCTTAGCCGAAAAAACTTATAAAGTGACAGTAATAAACCTTCCCCACCCCTCCGGTATAGAATGTAAAAGACAAGACAGAAAAGGGGGGAAACCGGCAGAAAAGAAGGGATCAAACTGGGGACTTAAGTGACAGAATTCTTGTAATGGCCAGCTGGAAGGAAGAGTTCAAGGAGAGGAGGAGCCAAAAGTTGGTGGTGTTGCAGCTGAGCCTTATGGAGAGGCCCTTTAGTGCCATCTCTCTGACTTGAACATGATGGAATTTAGCATGATAGATGCAGTATAGTGACCTAAGAGACTGAGCTACCAATAAAAAAGGATCTTGTATGCATATCATCTCTGCATAAATTCAGTAGGTGGCCTTAGACAAGCTACTCTTTGCTCCATTCCCCCCATCAGCAGCACGGGATATAATGATACTGATTTCCTTTGCAATTGAAGGATCACAACTAGACAATGCATGTGATGTAGTTTGAATACTAGAAAGTGCTATGCAACAGCCATGTTAGAATAAATACTTGGGGTTCTTGTTTCCCCAAGTGAATTAAGTTTAAATGTCACACATGGTGTTGAATAATCTAATACACTTTCATGCCTATCAGCCACTATTTGAAAACAACCTTTTTAGATTGCAGTGTTTATTTTTTCATTTTAGCTATTTATTTATGAAAATAGTTGAGTTGGGAAAAGTGTGAATGTGTGTGAGAGAGATTTCTGTCAAACTTATCCAAAGGCTAGAAATCCTTTCTCTGAAGGACCAATTCAATACGTTATATAATACACATATGTGCAAAACATTCACAAAGAGGTATATCAACGTTTTCTCCTTGCATGTATCAAACAGGTACATAAGGAACTAGAATTGGCTGAAGCTTCTGCCATGAGTATATGTAGCTGAAAGTACATGTTAGCCACCATATAATGTGAGGAGTGATGCTGAAAGTTTCTTGACAAGTATATGATTGGACAGACATATTCCTTTACAGTGGTACCTCGGATTACAGACGCTTCAGGTTACAGATGCTTCAGGTTACAGACTCCTCTAACCCAGAAATAGTACCTTGGGTTAAGAACTTTGCTTCGGGCTGAGAACAGAAATCATGCAGCGGCGCGGTGGCAGCAGGAGGCCCCATTAGCTAAAGTCGTGCGTCAGGTTAAGAACAGTTTCAGGTTAAGAACGGACCTCCGGAATGAATTAAGTTCTTAACCTGAGGTACCACTGTATTATAAAGTTAGTAGCTTTCTCTTGAATGCTTATTCCCTTTCCTCTTCCTCTTATCTTTAGGGGGGAAACCCTAAAATACAAAGGTATCTGTATTTCATTTACTTCTTCTGTCTATTCTCATTGAGATTTTAGCTTATTTACTCAAGATTCCTCAGCTCTAGAATACATAATAGGTTATATTTCAATCACTTTTTCCTCTTTTAAAATGCATTTTAAAATTTTTTTAAAAGACTGTGGCACAAACATATTTACAGTCTGATTCTATAAAAGTTCATTTGAGGTAGGTACCACTGATTCAATTTCTAATTGCTGTATTATGCAGTCTGGAAGTACTCAGTCAGCAAAGTAATATAATGTTGTACTCCTAGGCACACTTCTGTTCATACTGGAACTTACTCGATCAGACTGCATTTGCACTTCTATTGATTCTTTAGGTCTTGTGATATTTCATTTTAAAACAAACCAAGATTGGCCAACTTTCATTACTTAAAGCATAGAACTTGTATATATGGTTACTAGGAAAGAGGTTCTATTAAGCCACATTTCTAAACAGTCTTTGTTTGGTTGCCTATGGTGAGATGAAATAGTCATTTGGTGACCAGGCAGGGAAACTTTTATAAATTTCAAATATGCCCTCTCATTTTCAGGCAGTTTATATTTCACAAATGAACAACATAGGGATGTGTTGATTGGCAGGCTAGGAAACGTGGCTTGTTTACAAGGCTGCATTAAATTCAGTCTAGCTTGCTTCCAGGTAAGCATGTGTAGGATTGAGCTATGTAATCAATCTCTTCATATATTCAGTATTTGATTTCAACATTGCAAGCAGAATCCAGGAGATTCTACAAGTAAATTAAAAATTATTTTAGCTAGGCATGTTGAGTGCTGTAGTCAATGTATTTTCAGAGCTCTTTCTATAATCTGAGAATTATTGGAGAACAGGTGAGGTTTCTGCAGACTGGAAACGAGCAAATGTTGTCCCCATATTCAAAAAGGGGAGAAAAGAAGACCTAGGTGAGCTTACATTGATACCAGGAAAGGTCCTAGAAAAGATAATTAAACAGTCAATCTGTGAGCACTTAAAAAAGGATGCTGTGATTATTAAGTCCCAGTATGGCCTTCTCAAAAATAAGTCATGCCAGGCAAATCTCATTTCTTTTTTTTTTTTGATAGAGTTACAAGCTTGTGGATAAGGGAAATGCTGTGGGTATGGTGTGTCTTGATTTCAGCAAGGTTTTTGACAAAGTCCCCCATGATATTCTTGCAGAAAACCTGGTAAAATGTGGGCTGGATGAGGTATCTGTTAGGTGGATTTATAGCTGGTTGACTGAACCCAAAGTGTGCTCACTAAGGGTGCTGCAGCACTCTGTCCTGTGCCCACTGTTGTTCAATGTCTCTGTAAACAACTTGGATGAAAGAATTGAGGAGATGCTCATCAAATTTGCAGATGACACTAAACTTGGAGGGGTAGCTAATGCTTCAGAAGAAAGAACTGGGATTCAAAATGACCTTAACAGATTGGAGAACTGGGCCCAAACTAGCAAAATGAATTTAACTAGGGACAAATATAAGGTTCTGTGCTTAGGCAGGAAGAACCAGATGCACAAATATAAGATGAGGGACACCTGGCTTATTAGCAGTACATATGAAAAGGATTTGGGGGTCTTGGGGGGGACCACAAGCTTAACATGAGTCAACAGTGTGATGCAGCAGCAAAAAAAGCCGCAGAATTATAGTGTCCAGGTCAAGGGAAGTAATAGTACCACTCTATTATGCCTTCATCAGACCACACCTGGAATACTGTGTCGAGTTCTGGGTGTCACAATTTAAGAAGGATATTGACAAGCTGGAATGTGTGCAGAGGAGGATGCCCAAGGTGATCAAGGATCTGGAAACCAAGCTTTATGCGAAACGGTTGCGGGAGTTGGGTATGTTTAGCCTGGGAAAGAGACTGAAAGGAGATATGATAGCCTCCTCAAATATCTTAAGGGCTGTCACATGGAAGATGAAGCAAGTTTGTTCTGCTCCGGAGGGTAGGACCTGTATCAATGGATTCAAGTTACAAGAAAGGAGATTCTAACTAAGCATCAGGAAGAACTGTCTGATAATAAAACTATTTGACAGTGTAACAAACTCCCAAGAGAGGTTGTGGATTCTCCTACATTGGAGCTTTCTAGTAACTAGCAACTAGAATCACCCCAGGTCCAGATAGTGGCCCACATCTCTTAATTTGCAGGCCAGTGTTGATTTGCATTGCTTTGCCATTTAAAGCAAAAAACTTTTAGCCATATTTGATTCAATGCTGATTAAATTTCCTCTTAACAAATTTCGTGCTTTTTTCAAGATTCACAGTGTTTTAACTTTTCATTGCTTTATCTTTGCTCTATGATAATAGTGACAACCTGTTGCTCTCCACATGTTGTTGGACTCCAAACTCCCATCAGTTCCAGCCAGCATGACCAATGGTCAGGACTTATGGAAATAATAGTCCATCAACAAAAGTTAGCTACCCCTGTTCTTTGTGTTGCTTTTTGGAAGGAGTTCTTATCTCCTTGCATTTATCTTTCTCTTGGTCAGTCTGAACCCTAGGGAAAGGAGTGAAGTAAACTTAGCTGTTTGTATTTGACAGAAGCTGTAGATGCTTTGAGTGAAAGTAGACTGAAAGCTGCCTTTGAATAGAGATTTTTGGACATTTATGCAAGATTGCAGAAGTGCTGTTTAATGCTCAGGCATAATTTGTTCACATTTACTTGTTCTTGAGCCTTTGCAGTAAAAACAAAATATGGCACCAGTTCAGATTGGTGAGTGTTGAGGAGATACGGATACTGTGCTGCAAAGTCCTGCAATTTTATTTTGTTTTGTTTTTAAGTAGGTGCTTAGTCATAATCAATGTATTGGTCAACAATGAAATGCTCTTAAGCAATTGTGATTGTGGCTTTCCTGTTTATTCCCTTGTATTCCTTTTTGAAATTAGATCAAGGTAAAATAAAAAAAGTACTCAGAAGCAGTGGCAGAGGAAGAGGAGTGCAGGGGGAGTGCACCGCCTCCAGCAGCACGATCCCGGTGGGGTGCCATAGTGGCTTTCCCCCCACTCCCTCAGGGAGTGCCACTCCCCAGTGCGCCACTCCCCCTGGACGTGCACCAGCCCCACCCCTGCCTGCTCTCCATCCCCCCCCCCCCCCCGGTGCCAGAGCATGAAGCTTAGCCACTGGTCAAAAGAGGTTTTCCCACACCAAAAACCACAAGAATTACTAGTCTGCAGAAATTTTTTACAAGCTGACTGGTGGCTGGGAGGTAAAGGCTAGAGCAACAAGTACATTTCAGTGCTTGGTGTGGAGGGTTTCTTTGCTGAATGCACAGAAGTGATGTATTCTGCCTCTCCCCTAGCAGCCTGCTTACTTACATGCGTGCATATATATATTGCTGCCAGTAGTTGCCAGGCAAATGTTGAAATGCCAAGCCGATTTATTTGCCAAATTTCTTTCCACCTAAAGAAAAATGGACGTCAGTCCCTCCATCTTTTATATACTCAAACCTCTACTGTTGTTTAAAACCATGGTTTTCCTCTCATTGTCTGTCCACCCTCACTTTACTCAGACTTCTGCCTCTCCTTGAGTACTGCAAGAAAGGAGAAATACTGAAAGGGGGGGGAGTGTTGTTTTAAACTTCTTCCATTCCTCAGCTGCCTCATGGAAGAGAGAGAAAGAATGTAGAGTCTTTAAATATTCCATAGTACCTTCCTATAGTATATTTTACTCCTAGTACCATGTGTTGTCTTCAGCATGAAATTCTAGATTCACTGTAGTAATTTAGATCAGATATTTTATTAACAAGCAAACATCCCAATATGTACAACAGCCATCGACTGAACTTAACATTCTCTAGCTGAATAAGCTAACTGACAACCTTGCTCTTAAGACTCTATTTATCTTAAAGATACAGCAACATATATTAGTATGGGGCAGGGGTCAGTAAACATTTTCATCAGGGGTCCACTCCACTGTCCCTCAGACCTTATGATGGGCCGGACTATATTTTGGAAAAAATATATGAATGAATTCCTATGCCCCACAAATAACCCAGAGAGGCATTTTAAATAAAAGGACACATTCTACTCATGTAAAAACACTCTGATTCCCGGACCGACCGTCCGCGGGCCGGATTTAGAAGGCTATTGGGCTGGATCCGGCCCCTGGTCCTTAGTTTGCCTACCCATGCTATGGAGTATGTTTGCAGAGGGGACTCCAGAGTAGAGAGGACTAGGCATGGAAATGGGGGTGGTGATCTGTATGCAAGGGAGAGTTGAGAACAGTAAGAAGGGTGGAAGAAAAAGTAGTGAAGGTGAAAATGGGAGTGCAAGGGGAGTTACAACAAAGGAGGGAGTAGGAGGCATGGGAATAGGGTTGAAGATGAAAGCAAGGGCATGAAAGAGTCTGAATAATAGGAGAGTGTGATAACTGTAACTGAACAAAAGGTGAAAAGGGTGGTTAGTATTGTGTGGGAAGCAGAACATACAGGAAGTTACCATGGACATGGGGGGGTGACTGTCAAAATGGGTGCAAAGTGGAGCTGCAGAATAGAATATAGAAATGACTTCAGAAATTGTGTGTAAATCGAATTGTTATTCAATCCTTAACCAGCCTACAATTTTACTCAGATTCAGAAGATCAACATAATCATCCTATCAATGGAGATATCCTCCCAGTCTTCCAAGAGCAAAGAGCTGTGATAATTACCACATGCATCTCCCTTTGAGAAGTCACACCCTGCCTCAGTTCTGGGAATAGATTGACTGCTGCTCAAGTCAATTTTCTCACAGCAGTGCTCCTTAGAGGAATTTTAAGAGGGTCTGTCATGTCTCTGGTACCCTCCTCTTCCATCAAGCTGGAAAATTCCATATTTAACCATGCCCCAAGTACAATTCCAAACTGCACCAAAGTCAACTTTTCCCCCTCCTTTAATAACCTGGAGTGTTTACTAGCCTACATTGCAGGAGATCCATTGAAGCAGGTAACATGTTTCAGTGGCTTTTGGATGAATTGTGTAAAGAAGCTGGTTATATGCAGGTCATGGAATTCTTAATTAAGGCTTATGTATAAAACCATATTTATTATCTATTACTGTATAACATAGGATTGGGCTGTGCATGCATATTGGCTTCATACCACTTGATCTTAAAACTGAGAATGTCTGAATTCTTGATAGGAAAGTTCTACATCTGGGGTTTTTTTTATCTTTGAGGTTTAACTCATGCAAGTTGCCATTTTATGTTATTGTTGACAGATGATTCACATGCACATGCAAACCAACCCTTTCATGTACAAATATATGAAGTCCAAAAGTTTCCTTGTGAAAGTGGCATGTGGTAGGTCCTTGCAGGAATTAAATACATTTTAGCTGGAAATTTGATTGTTATGCACAAACTGCCTGTTCCTGACAAAAAGTTATAGCTGTTTGGTCCATTGCTAGCATAGTTTCTATGCTAGAGCTTGGGCATTCATGATTCCTACATATCATAGTTTCTTAGATTTGTCATTGCTTAGGTTTATCTGTCTTTGACTGAGAAAGCACTTCTTTCACTTCTACTGAGGGCTATTTGAATCACAGTCCTGGTTTGAGGTTCTCTCAGCAACACCTGAGCTATGTGTCATTTATCTTGTGAACCACCCTGAGATCTTTGGATGAAGGCCATATATAATAATAATAAAACGTTGCAAGAGGTAAAACCACAAAAGTCTTGTGAAAACAAGTGTCCTACCTTGCATCATATTCTGATGTAAAATACCTGTTTTACTTACATTTAAAACTATCAAGAGTGGCAAGAAATTATATCTTAAGTTTTTCTGGCTAGAAAGGAATTGAGAATAAATAAAATATAAGGAAGAAAAGCCTGTAAGAAGAGAGGATTTGTAATTTCTTATTTAGAATAGTAACATGAAGCAGGTATTTTGACACGGGTAGTGCAGTGAATGATGAAAGAGTGTACCTTGTACTTCACTAATATTACACATAATAGAAGATGAGTGGTCCACTTATGCTTCTCTCATGCCAAATTTTAAGGTCACCTATGTAACTAAAAAAATTAGAGAAAATAAGAACTTGGGAACAGATGAGGGAACAAATGATAGCACCACCTTTAAATACATACAAATAAAAAGTATTCTAAGTGGACTGAGACAAAAACAGGAAGCGAGAACCATAAAACAGTTTGAAAGGTTAACAAGGAATGGCACAGTTAAATGGTTTTCAGCTTTATGTCAAGTGTTAATGCACAAACATTCAGAGACAAAACTTAATCATATGATGAAATGGGAAAGAGAATTGCAAATGGAAATTTAGGAGAAAGTATGGAAATGCCTATTTGGAGTAGGAACCAAATTCATGTCAGCCATGAATTATAGAGAAAATTGCATGAAAAGCGTGGTGCAATGGCTATGGATCCCTTGGAAAAGCAGAATGATTTCATACATATGATGGAAATGATATTGGTTATAAAATGACATAATTTGTCATTAGGCTTTGCAAATAGTCCACTATTATGTTCCTTGAATTACATCAATGATTCAAGAACACCAAAGAGTGAGTGTATCCAAATGTTGTGCATTTTAATAGTAACCAGGGTTATGTATTCACAAGTGTAGAAGGATAGTCCAAAACCAGGAAAGAAAGAATCTGTCAGAAATATTTGGGGAACCAAAAACAAACCCCTGTGTTGCAATAAGAACCAATCACAACAATACAAACACAACATGTAGGCTAATAGTAAAAAAATATATAATAGAATAATAATATCATTCAAATTGTAGGAATAAGCCAGTTAAAGTTCATATGTACAGTATAATTTATCTACTTGCACTTTGATGTGCTTTCGAACTGCTAGGTTGGCAGGAGCAGGGACCAAGCAATGGGAGTTCACCGTCATGAGGATTCGAACCGCCGACTTCTGATCGGCAAGCCTTAGGCTCTGTGGTTTAACCCACAGCGCCACCCGCGTCCCTGAGTTGGAAGTATAGTCGTGGAATAAAAAAAGAGGACTCGGGATAGAGGGAAGTGGAGCAAAAACAATAAAAAACAAATGTAACTTTTAAGCAATATTGAAGTACTTTTAAATAATGGTTAGTTCCTTTTCAAGTATACAGTGCTTGATTTAACAGAATAGAAAAGTGTTTTATGAAAATAGAGTTAGTTTTCTAAGAGGTTTAAAATGTTTATACAGTGGTACCTCAGGTTAAGTACTTAATTCATTCTGGAGGTCATTCTTAACCTGAAACTGTTCTTAACCTGAAGCACCACTTTAGCTAATGGGGCCTCCTGCTGCCGCTGTGCCGCCGCTGCACAATTTCTGTTCTCATCATGAAGCAAATTTCTTAACCTGAAGCACTATTTCTGGGTTAGCGGAGTCTGTAACCTGAAGCGTATGTAACCCGAGGCACCACTGTACACATTACATATATATATAGTAATTGCATAGTCACATTAACAAAGTATGTATATTTTAAAAGAGCAACAGAGTAACTATAGAGGCTATCTGAAACTAGCTACTAAGTGAGAGTCTTAAGTTTCTGAATAGTAAATGTACATAATGAATATGATTTTGGAGGAGGAGTGGGATTTAGTAATTTGGTTTTTACGGAGGAGCATGACAAGTTCCAAGGGACCTCACTGTTATCCTTTGTGTTTCTTTTGGTGGCCTCTGAAATGTTATGCTAACACCAAGGAGTAGTTTTATCAGTAATTTGTAAATGTGTGTAAAGAAGTCTGAAATTTTGAAATATTCTCACTTTTTGTAGTACTTTATATTTGGAAATTCTTGAAATTGATTTTTTTTCCTTCCAGGTGTTGGAAAATCATGTTTATTGTTGCAGTTCACAGACAAAAGGTTTCAGCCAGTGCACGACCTTACTATAGGTAAGTTCTTTTAAGCAGGTAAATGAGTAAAGCTCCTTGGGAACTGCATGCATCAAGTTCTGAAATGGAATGTCTAGAGCAGGGGTCGTCAACCTGGTCCCTTCCACCCTCTAGTGGGCTTTTCAGGATTCCAGGTGGGCGGTAGGGGGGGTTCTATGGCACAGGCTGAATCCTCCTTCCATCGAGCACTGGTGGGCGGTAAGGAAATTTTACCATCAAGAAAGATGCATTAGTGTGTGGTAGGTATAAAAAGGTTGACTACCCCCGTTCTAGACTTTCAACTAATAGTCATATATTTACAGGGTTATAGTGGCATGGGTCAGTTGTGCTTAGTCTGATAATAAATAAATCAGGTTCTTATTGGACAAAATGACATCCAATTATCCACTGTTAGAAGTTACTGTGTAAAGAGTGTGTTTTCCATACAAAATGGTTTCAGCTTAACAATGTCAGAATTGTCAATTTCTAAAATATTCTTATCTGAATATGAAATATCATTTTAAGATTTTGTTAAGTCTAAGTTGTAACTCTCTTCTAAGCCTAAATGATGGTTTCTTTGAAGGGATTTAAGTAGTTTAATTTGAGTCTGACTCAGTGAGATTTGAAACTTTCTCACATTCTGCAGCTGCTTGTGACTGCCTCTGAATATTTTCAAACTACATTGCAGTGTCATAATTTTAAAAAGCATTTTCTTCCTTTATTGTTATTGCAGTTTATATCCCACCTTTTCTCTGGAGAACTCAAGGTGGCATACATGGTTCTCTGCCCCTCCCCCTTATATCTTCACAGAATCCTTGTAAGTCAGGTTAGGCTGTGAGACTGTAACTGGCCTGAGGTCACCCAGTAATCTTCATGGCTGAGTGGGGATTTGAACCCTGGTCTTTCAGGTTCTAGTCCAAAATTCTAACTATTGCACCACACTGGCTATGCTAAATGCTTCCTTTGTAGGTTTTTAGATTGTTCTTATTTTTTCTACCTCTGTTGAAAGACATTTTGTTTTTGGTTTTTTTTTTGCATCTGTTAATCTAGAAATGAGTGTATAAAACTATGACACAATACAAAATTGTATAAAGTCTGTTAACTCTTCAGTATGTGCTATAGGGGGAAAGCCAACTGAAAGCATGAAGAACAATGTTGCTTCCTGCTATGAAAAGGGTTGAAGTAAATCCTGATTTCGTTTAGGATACTGGATAGTATTTCATTGCTGTGTTGGAGCTCTGTTACAACATTTTATTTTATTATTCAGGTGTAGAATTTGGTGCTCGAATGATAACCATTGATGGGAAACAGATAAAACTTCAGATATGGGATACGGTAAGTGTAGGAAAATTTTCTGTGCAAATTTTCTTTAAAACTGTGGTTCAAAGAACAGGAGCGAGGAACTGAAACTCTGAAAAAAGCACCAGTCAACTGTTGTAAAATGAAAACAAAAAGAAACACTCAAAAATGGTATAAACTGAAAAAATGGTGTGAACTATCTCCCAAAAAGGCAAACTCTAGACCGTGTGTGAGTGTGTGTGTTCGTGTTCCATGATCCAAAATAATAGTAGCTGCTGCAAGCATTATTGATTCCTGTTTATCCTGGATCAACAATCTCTCTGTATATGGATATAGGGTTTGTTCTAACTCCCTTGAGCTATTTAGAAGATTTCTGCTAACCTGTCTGTGAAAAAGCAATCTTAACTATTGTTTACGTATTCTGGGATAAAGGACCAGTGAGGAGAGCTTCAATTTTTCTTCTCTTTCAATACACTTCAAGCTCTAAACCCAGTAAGCATATGTATGAATCAGCTTGATATAATTTGAGGGGTGAAGGCAAAGGTAAAGGACCCCTGACAGTTAAGTCCACTCGCGAATGACTGGGGTTACGGCGCTCATCTTGCTTTACTGGCCGAGGGAGCTGACGTTTGTCCACAGACAGTTTTTCCAGGTCATGTGGCCAGCATGACTAAGCCGCTTCTGGCGAAACCAGAGCAGCACAGGGAAACGCTGTTTACCTTCCCGCCGGAGTGGTACCTATTTATCTACTTGCACCGCATCCTTTCGAACTGCTAAGTTAGCAGGAGCTGGGACCAAACAATGGTAGCTCACCCCATTACAGGGATTCAAACTGCTGACCTTCCGATCGGCAAGCCCTAGGCTCAGTGGTTTAGACCACAGCGCCACCCGCGTCCCTAATTTCAGGGGTAGTTATTCATTAGGTCACTGGCTTGTGTAGGGGAGAGGGTGCAAGTTAGTAGCTATGGTGTGGAATGCAGCCCTAAATGTCATTTAATTTTATTGCCTCATTTATTCAACTGTAAAACAGGCTTGTCATTCACTCACCAGTTTTTTGAAGTACCAAATTTTGAATTCTTGCTACACTGTGGTATCTTAGTAATATTATGAGATGTTTCTTAAGCTGGAACGTGCTCATTTATTGAGAGTATTGTGTCTTTATAATAAAGAAATATTAAGGCAAAAGTTTAGTGTGTATTGGTTTCATAGGAACTATACAAGTGGAACATGTACCAAAATGTTTAGGTACATCGCCACCCTGCAGGAGTGTTCTTGTGCAGGGATCCAGTTAGCAGACATCCTAACCTGCTCTCAGCTGTAGTCTAAATTTATTTATAAAAACAGTTATACCACCCACGTACATAAAATATCACAGAAGTGTACAACAGTGTATACACATACTATAGAACATAAAATACAAAATGTCATAAAAATGGCTGACTTCTTATAAATAAATAAATAAATAAATAAATAAGTTAGTTAGTTAGTTAGTTAGTTAGTTGGCATAAAAAGATCTTCAAGAGATTCCTAAAAATTAGTAGTGAGGTTGCCTGCAGAATCTGTGTTGGAAGGGTATTCCACAGCATGGAACTGGCAACACCAAATGCCCAACTTCTGTTAGAAGCCAGTAGTGAAGGTATGCAAGGCAACTAACAGTGCTCCTCAGGATGGTTGAAGTGGGATATAAGGACTCAAGCGATCCTTGAGGTATTCTGGATCCAAGTCATTTAGGGCTTTCCTCCCAGCTTTTCTGGGTTACTCCTCCCCATTTTTGCCAAGCCTGCACATCTCTCAGCCCAGTAGTATATGGGCAGCCAGTGCTGATGTTATAGCAGAGGTGCCATGTGCTATCAGTCATCTGCCCCCACCAGCAATCTGGCAACACAATTCTGCACAAGCTGGAACTTTTAGACCAGGGTAGTGGGCAGCCAAACGTAAAGCACAGTGCCGTAGTCCAGTCCCGAGGTTACCCATTTTCATGGATTGCAGTGGCCAGGCTTTCCTGTTTCAAACACCTCTGTACCAGGCATACCAGATGAAACTGGTAAGAAGCACTGCTATCCGCAAAGGTCTCTTGGGGCTCTAATGGCAAAGATGTATCCAGAACTACCTCTAAGCTGCATACCTGCTGTTTCTGAAACGTGTGCATCCCTTCGTTCCCCCATCCACCTCAGCAGGGAAGGTGGGAAACTCAGTGCTTTGGACTTTACACCAAAAGCATAAGTAAAACAGTCTTCTTACATATTTGGGATGGTCTGAAGCTACTCATAGCCTTCATGTGCCTTCAGTAATGTGTGTTCTTAACAGGTCCAGCCACTGGCTTCTGGGAATTACCTTTGCTGCGTAAAAGGGACTTCTGGGTTCTGAACATGCAGTCACTCTTACAATGCTATACTAGGGCATAGTTCTTGCAAGTAGGGTAGGGCACAATGAACCTGATTCTTGACTTTATCACTACAACTCAAGATGGAGCTTACATGGTTGAAAGTTTTCTCCATATGAAACAAGAATCCTCTTAAAATAGATAAATAAATGTTTGAGAGAAACATAGCCATCTTCCTGTCATGTCATTTTATCTATGTCAAGAGAATGAAATAGTTTTGTAACTAAGCCCTTGGGCTTGCCTTCCTGCCCCCAACATGGAACTGATGCTTAAGAGAGAAAAATAGTGTGTATGTGTATACACCTGCTTCTTTTGTGTTTGTGCCTGTCCCAGGTATGTACATCTAAGGCAAACATGATCTTAAAGAATCCCACACAGGTCATCCAGAGCAAGCCTTAGAAGTATCTAAGCCTGGTGTGTGTGTGTGTGTGTGTGTGTGTGTGTGTGTGTGTGTGTGTTTTGCTTTCATCCATTGATCCTGAATGAGATGATAATTCAAAAGTTATATATGTTGGCAGTTTTACCTCTGTGTATATTCGGTATGCATATAGGCTTAATACAGGGGCTCCATAAATCTCAGATTTTTGCTGACTGCCTGGATGTGGTAGGTGCTAGGTCACACTTGGTGAAGATCTGGTGAAACTCTTGGTGTTTTCAAAGTCTTGCTTACTCTAGAAATAAACTCCCTAAACATTGTATGGAATTATGCTACACCTGCTACATAGTGAATAGTTTTTAATACTTTGTCTTTAATTTTTTAAACACAAATTCTTCATAGATGCTGTTAACAGTTTGTAAATATTTTTCATTTATGCTAACACATTTAAAGACATGGTTATCTTTATGTGAGATTTCATTTCCTTTTTTGCCATCACAAAAGACTATGGGTGGAATGCACCACCATAAGAAGGCGATTGTTCTGTCTGGCTAGCAAAAATGCTTGCACTGGTCGTAAAATCTTCCCCCTCCTTCCCATGTGCTGTTCTTGGAGTTCTCCTGGTTTGGGGAGGAGGTAAAAGAAGGAGAAGGTCTCATGGTGCTTGTGGTCTCATTGCGCTGACTTCCACTAGTTCAACAAGTTTGTTGAATATATGTACTATATGTACTAATCACCTTAGTGTTAATGGGTAAACATTGTAGTTCCTGGAGAAAAAGTGGGAGGTGAAATCTTACAAGTATTGCAAGCATTAGCTTTTGCCTAACATCTGTGGCAGGGTGAACTTTTCTTTTCTATGGCTGTTAATAACTAAATAATTTAGTGATAGAATATAGCTATTCAGTGTTTGCGATTACTGTGTCCAGTTCATAGTGACCAAGGCTTTTTAAAAAAGGTTAAATATATGACCCATACATATGTTTTGAAGCAGAAAGGAGGGCTATAGGATGATATCAGTGTAGCTCTATGACCAATCCCTTTTGAAAATCTAACATAAAATTTTAAACTTAGGATGTTCTGTTAAAATTCTTTTAAAAAATCATTTTTATATGATATCTCATGTTTTTCATTTGTGGCAATCAAGGCACCTTCTTGCATGCTTTTGACAAGCACTCTGTCAGAAGCACAGGAAATTGATTAAATGTACAATAGAATTATATAAAATCAAATTCAAAACCATTATCTGTTTTTTATAATAAAATGCTAGTGGAAAGAATTCCATCTGAAGACTGTTGAAAGCTGGCTGCAGTTTATGATATAACGGATAAAATCTGCATCCTTGGCCTTCCTACAACCTTTACACCAGCAGATGGTGGGCGTAAAGATGTCATTCATCATTTATTTACAATGGGCTTTATTTATTCTAGTGTCAACAGCTGCCCCAGGGAGGGAGTTATTGAATTCAAATGTGAAGCACTGGGTTATTTGCTTCCTTTCAAATTTGTCTTCAGAGCTTAGTTGCTAGGAGTCCATTCTGTACTCTAATAATGATTCATGTATTGTGAAGCCATTCAGTAAATTGGGTTGTCAGGGATTGCCAAAAAAGGTTTAGAGGTCTTGTTCTTGAGTCCCCTCCCCAATGGTTCTGTGCTGTAGACTTTTTAATTCGTGGCTCCTCTTTTCCAGAATTAGTGAGGTTTTGTCCTTTCCCCCAATCCCTTACACAATAAACTTCTTAGTGTAAGTATGCAAGACTCTTACTTTCTTCACAAGGAAACACAGGAGACAAAATGAACTGTGAATATTGTATTTCTACAGGCTGGGCAGGAGTCCTTCCGTTCTATCACAAGGTCATACTACAGAGGGGCAGCAGGGGCCTTACTAGTGTATGACATTACAAGGTGAGAATCTTTCAGAATCTTTTAGACTTTTGTAACTAGCTTTTTTCTGTATGTTTTTTTTTTTTAAATCATTAACAGATTTCAATGTCTAAAACTGGTTTTCAACTAGTGGTGGAAGCAGAAGGGAACTAAAGTGACTTCCACTGCACATCAGTTGTCCAGTGTATAAGTCCTAGGTTAACAACTGGTAAAGTCATTAAATTTTCTGTTTATATATATTTTTAAACTTTTGCTTTGTTCATTTTTTGTTTGTGCATTGTTCCTCACTTGCGTTTTGGTCTCATTTTAGGAGGGACACTTTCAACCATTTGACAACATGGTTAGAAGATGCCCGTCAGCATTCCAATTCTAACATGGTCATTATGCTCATTGGAAATAAAAGGTATATATATATATATTTAAAAGCCTTTTGAATGGTGTGGATTAACAGTTAATTAAAAACCTGCTCCATAACAAGTGGCATATTGAGTACATGACCTTTATTTTTTTTAAAAAATAATTTTAACATTTGATGATCCTGGTTTGAGTCAGCTGAGTTGCCAAAAAACAACAACAACCCCTGACACTTTTGAATTTTTTTTTTTAGTAATATATCCAATTCTAGATTTGAATGCCAATTAAAACAGGGGTACCCAACACAGTGTTTCTAGATGTTTTGGCATACATCAGCCTCAGCCAGCATGGACTATGCTCAGGATGGTGGAAGTTGTAATCCACAACATCTGTAGGGCATCACATTAGCTATTCTTGGATTAAAAGACTGAAATGTTTATATTCCCTTTAACATTTAGCTAGCTTCATGTCTGAGCTGTCCTACAATGTGCTAGTTCTTTTTCAATCTAGACTCCTTTGCAGTTGATCTCAAGGTTACCACGGTGGAACTCTTAATTCCAGTTGGAGGCTTGTTGAATATCTTTGGTCAGCTTACTGCAATTCTTAATATAATCCTCTGGATGTTTTTTAAATGTCCTACTTCATAGTATTATCATCGATGAACAGATACCTTTGTTGTCTGGAAAAAATGTGTTGTACTCACAGAAGTACAACATTCAGTTGTTCAATTAATGCTGTATTATTAACATGCTGAGCTTTTTCATATTCTGTCTAGCACAAGTAGTTCACACATAGTTTGGACCCAATGACTTAAAGATTGTCACTATGCTACCAATAACTCTTATGTTGGCAACATTGTATTGGAGAAACCAGATTTCCCAAGTTCAAGGAGAACAAAACTTTATCTAAAACGAACATAAAATTTCATTGGTGGTGATCATAGTTGTATTTCTTGCATTTTGCAAGCAGTGTAGTCCCCCTCCCCCCAAGATAAAAATAGCTTACTAGGTGCTGCTAGGTGGCTTTCTATACCAAGACTGAGGAATCTTTTTAAGCCCAAGGGCTGTACTCCCTTATGGTAGGCCTTGCATAAGCCAGATGCCAGTAGTGGGTGGGGCAAATGTAGGCAGAGCAACTGGTTTGACTTTTATATTTGTACAGTAGACTACACCATAGTCATGCAAAAGCCAGAGTTTCTGCACGCAGTTCAGTGACAAGGCACAAGCACCCGAGGCAAACAGCCAGAGAGAAGTGTGGCCTGGGGCAAGTACCAAGGCCTGATAGAGAGGCCTGAAGGGCCACTTTTTAAAAGGTACTATTATTTATTAATTGATATGCAATTTATGTACCAAAATGGCTCTAGGGATTGCTTATTCTGTTCCACACAGTAGTGCAGGTGTAGCACCAGTGAGAGGTGTAGCTTGATAGAGGGGCCTGGAAGTCCACATCCGATGTACAGACTCACTCCACTTCTACACAATAGACCAATCTGTGTGGTGAAGTTTTTACATGCATCACTGTAGTTACATAGGAACTTTCTGTTGTTCAGAATTGTTATTGGGCTGCCATTATTATTATTATTATTATTAGTAGTAGTAGTAGTAGTAGTAGTCTACCACCCTTCATCCAAAGATCACAGGGCAGTTCACAACATAAAAATACAAAATGAGAACCCAAAATACATAATAAAAACAAGAAAAAGAATAAAAACCAACAACCCCCCCCCCACAATCCTACTCACTGAATTCAAAGGAACTTATTCCTAGCTAAGTGTGTGTCATAGCTTTAAAATACGGATAATCATTAACGTGTCTGTTGTAACCATTCCTCATAGGGGAGGTTGCTCCTTGATTCTAAACCGAGGAAAACCATTAAGGCTAGTGGCCAGCACTACATCTTACATTGGCTAATTCCATAACTTAAATAAGTGTTGAGTGAAGAAACATTGCATCTTGTGTTAGGTTCCAACAGTGTCAAGGCCTGCAAGAGAGGGGCTGCTTGCTCTAAACACCACCTACAAAGAGTGGTCCGCAAGATGCAACTGTCCTGGGTGAGGTTTTGACAAACATCAATGTAGCCACATAGGAACTTGCAGTTATTCAGAACTGATCTTGGGCTGCTAATAATACATGTCCCATATAACTTATGAAAAGAGATTTTGGAGGAAGGACTGGGTAAGAGTGACCAGCAGGCATTGTATGTAAATGAAATGTTACTGTATTAATATCCATTCAAAATTTATATTTTCTGGTTATGAACTTAGATAGAAGCTGCTGTTAGAAAGCTATATCACAAAGTAGCATAAGGATGCATAAGCTGAGAAATGTAGACAGGAATGTCCTGTTTCCCACAATCTGGCTAATGAGGTTCATGAAAATGGCAGCTGGGATCCTGTCTGAAAAGCTGCCGGGAGTCATTTTTCCATATTATGCTGTCAGTGTATTTTTGAGGAGATGCCTCTCTTGTTAGAAATCAACATTGATAGTTCTTTGTCGTGATGCTTTTGGAGTGACCGCATGTCTTCTCTGCCATTCTCCTTCCCATTTTTCTCTCCTCAGCATTGGTTTTTAATCAGTAATAGTGAATAAATTTCTTTTTAGTCACTTAGAAGGTGATTAAGGTTCTATATTGGACTTCATCAAATGTAGTGTTGTCTGTGGTATACCTAGACAAATGGACTTAATTTTAAGTAAAGATATGTGCCTAGGTGAGTTAGCTTGTGCTTGTACAGGGAACAACTGATGTCTTGTTTTCTTAGTGATCTAGAGTCTAGAAGAGAAGTGAAAAAGGAAGAAGGTGAAGCATTTGCACGAGAGCATGGGCTTATCTTTATGGAGACGTCTGCCAAAACTGCTTCCAACGTAGAAGAGGTAATTTGGTGTAATTTATTTTATATTACATGATTACTCTCCGAGTATGATTTAGGTGGGAAGTTAGAGACACAGCTTTGAGATCAAAATAATGTCTCTGGATCCAATCAAATCTCCAGGATCCTGATCTGGTATGAGTCATTAACAAATGCCAAGGAGTAAGTTTTGTCACTCTCCATCTTCTCTTCTGCTAGTTATTTTCATCATTCTAGGTAAATGTTTGAGATTTTGGATAAAGAATGTGCATCACCAATTCATAATATTTTGTTAACTGAATATAAAATACAGGTGTCCTCCCACTTATGTGTGATCGACACACAGCTAGAATGCAATAATATAATTATCAAAGGGTGTTTGGACAGGGGAGAAAAATAATTGACAAATTAATCAAGAAAAATAAAAGTGATTTGGAAAATTGGAAAGAATTATTTTCCATTTTCGGTACACATGTTTTAAAATATACTTGAGATGGTCCTTTAGATCACTTTCCCAGAGGTCATGGAAGAAATGCTGGTGTTTGAATAATAAATGAGGCTGGGGGGTTGGGAACAGGGAATCTGCTGGAGATAATGATGGCAGTCATGTCTCACACCGGAAGTTGCTTTCAGAAGAAAGATACTAAATCAGGAGTGTCAGTTACAAATGGATGTGCAGAACCAGACTCTAGCCAGTGAACAGCTAATGGTCACATTCACAATTTTCATAAATTTACCTTACTTAGATGCCCAAATATAATTGTATTTAAACATTAGATTTTTCTGAAGCTTATTTTCTCACCCCCCTTAAAACTGAGTAATGTACCCATGTAATTGTTGCAAGTCCAGGGCAGACTGTAAGTTTCTTACAGAAACCTTGAGGCATGTTGGGCAAGAAGATTAGCCCAGTGGCTTTCAGAGGGGCAGACTTGAACTTCTTGTCCCTCAATTGGGACATATAAAGTTTAACTCAGTTACTTGAAAGCTGAGTTAATTGACCCCTGTCGCTCCACCTTATTCCTCAGTTCCACATAGCTTTAATAATTGCAGTCCAGTGCACCTTCCTCTCTAGGAGTAAAAGGTAAAAGGACCCCTGACAGTTAGGTCCAGTCGCGGATGACTCTGGGGTTGCGGCGCTCATCTCGCTTTACTGGCCAAGGGAGCCGGCGTACAGCTTCCGGGTCATGTGGCCACCATGACTAAGCTGCTTTCTGGCAAACCAGAGCAGCACACGGAAATGCCATTTACCTTCCCGCCAGAGTGGTACCTATTTATCTACTTGCACTTTGACGTGCTTTCGAACTGCTAGTCTGGCAGGAGCAGGGACCGAGCAATGGGAGCTCACCTCGACGTGGGGATTCGAACCACCGACCTTCTGATCGGCAAGCCCTAGGCTCTGTGGTTTAACCCACAGAGTGGGTGGAGTTTACTTGGTGGAGTTTACTTCTGAGTAAAAGTAGGGGTCCGCTAGATAAAAAGAATATGTGGTTTTCTTATCTTCACCTTTTCTTTCATTGAACAAGTTTTTTGTGTATAAACTAATCTGATGAAGGCAGGAGGCAGATGCTTCTGCTTTTATCAGTAAACAGCAATAATCTACAAATAAATGAACTACAGTGCATCAACAAATCTCATGTGAAAATGCTCAGGTAAAGCTGGGAAAGAAATGACCTAGCTGTAGTTTTTGTGTACAGTGGACGCTTGGGTTGCGAACATGATCCATGCGCTATGCACGTTTGCAACCGGCAGCGGTGCGTCTGCGCACATGCGGGTTGTGATTCAGTACTTCTGCACATGCGCAAAGCGCGATTTATCGCTTCTGCGCATGCGCGACTACCGAAACCCGGAAGTAGCCTGTTCCAGTACTTCCTGGTTTTGGCGGGTCCATAACCCAAAAAACGCAACCTGAAGCGTCTGTAACCCGATGTATGCCTGTACTCAGCCATGGCCCCATTTTGCCTTCCCCAAATGCTTGCTAAACATTCACACCAGATTCTGCATCCAACCCCATTTTCTAGTCTTGTTATACAGTTTAACACCTTCTGAATGAATAAAATTGACAATGTCATATGATTGTCCACCAGGGTGCCCATCCAGAATTCATATTGCTAACAAGTGGTAGACTTCAATTTTATTCATTATCCTGTGATGTTAGGAGGATAACAGATACAGTGGTACCTCGGAAGTTGAACGGAATCTGTTCCGAAGTTTGTTCGACTTCTAAAACATTCAGAAACCAAGGCGCAGCTTCTGAATGGCTGCAGGAAGCTCCTGCAGCCAATCAGAAGCTGCATCAGTCGTTCGGGTTCCAAAAAAACATTTGCAAACCGGAACACTCACTTCTGGGTTTGCAGCATTCAGGAGCCAAAACGTTCAACTTGCAAGGTGTTCATGAACCAAGGTACGACTGTAATGGGAAATTCTCTGGGACACAAAGTTGAATCTGACCTTAATGGTGGAAATGGTTTATGCTCCTGAGATTGGTCCTGCTTTGGTGCAAAACTTTTTTGGGAAGGCATAAACTTCTTGATGAATATTTCTTCTATAGTTCCACATTTTCTCCAGCTTCAGTGTATTAAGTCTTTCATGTTAGCCAAGGAACATGAGGTTTATATCATCCCTTAGTAATGTGCTTGGATCATGTGATAGGTGAGGGTTTTTTCCTGGTGCATTTTGTTCATTTTACTTAGGTGTGTGTTTGTTTTTTGCAATTTTATCTTGCTTTCTCCTCTACATATCACTGTGTTAGCACTCTTGCGCTCAAGTCCTACTCATGGGCTTCCCGTAAGTGCTTGGTTGGATGCTGAATTAGATGGATCTTTGGCCTGATCCTGCTGCCACATGTGTGATTTCTTCCTTTCTACTCCAGTTTTCACTATTTTTTACTTTATATTCTGCACTCATGACTCTCCCCCCCTCCATTTGCCTTCATCCCACACCTCTCCTTTCAGTTCTCACTCTATGGCCTGCATGTTTTAGGGTCTCTTGCTCCTTTCCTTTCTGTTTTCTGAAACTATTGTATTGCAGTGGACCCTCGGGTTACAATACCTTCGGGTAATGTAACTTGGGTTGCGAACACTGCAAACCCGAAGTGTATTCTTCTGGGTTTCACCATGCGCAGAAGCGCTGTATTGCGCAGAAGCGGCACCTCTGCTTGCGGATTTTTCGGGGTACGTACAGACCCCTGGAACGAATTACATTCGTATCCAGAGGGTCCACTGTACTTTCCACCACAGATCACGTACTCTCACAGTTTGTCATCATTTTTCTTTCCTTCTGCCATCCTCCTTTCTGTTTTCACAGAATCCTCTCTAGTTTTTCCTGTCTTTTCCTTTTCCATAGAATTAGCTGTACTAGAAGTACTTAGCCCATCTGCAGCTAAAATTATTGGTAGAGATTAGCCCAATAATAAAATTGTTGTTGTTGTTGTTGTTGTTGTCGTCATTATTATTTACTAAAGTGTTTATCTACCTTGTTCATCTTGTCTAGATTACCTCAACATTCTCTATTGGTTTTTCCTACTACAGTGGAACCTCAGTTTTCCGAAACGTTCAAAAACTGAGGATCAAAGGGCTGTCAGCAAATTCAATGGGGGAAAATGGAAAAACGTGTCTTGGAAGCCGCTTGAATTCTGAGGCACGTTCGAAAATGGAAGCATTGACTTCTGGCTTTTTGGGAATTGGCTTTCGAAAAGTTTGGCAGCCGAAATGTTTGAAAACCGAGGTTCCACTGTACCACTTATCGTCTGTCACTTCAGAGTGCCTTGCTAAAATATGCTGCTGTTGTAATTTCTCCCTTGTTCGTAAATCTGGTTTCCTCTCAATTGCCATGAATTTCAGAGCCATAGTCCTCAGAAAGTTAATTCATTAGTTCTTCCTTAAAGGCACTCTTCATACTTCATGGTAAATTATAGTTAATAGTTCTTCCACTGGGGAGAAACAAACCAGACTCTCTGGCTTGGCATTATGTTTTGCTCAAGAAAACTGATTTATGAGAAGAACAAATTTGAACTATCATGGTTTGTTCCTTCCATGTACTAGTGAAGTAGTATGGTTTATTGTTTAGTGCAAATTGGTCCAAAGAAACCCTAGTACAATTGTCACAAATTCAGGGCACTTTTAAACTAGTAGGTAATATACAAAAATTAAGAAGTGCTTCTCAGTTTTTTAAAATTTGCAGACACAAGACATGCATCTACCAGAAACCAAAATAAGCATACAGAATCTTATATGTAGCGTACTGCTGTGTGCTCAACGTCTGTACATCAAGTCACAGATTAAACGTTGGCATTGTTGAAAGGACTATAACAGATTGTTTTTGGGCTCCCTCCTAAAAAGCTGTCAACTAGAAAAAGAGGGAAAGGAGCTTCTGTATTTGCTGCCTCAATATTATGCTTAGTAATAGTAGCTTTGGCTGCAACAAAAAATGGCTGCTGCATGAATGCACACACCAGAAAATCTGGCCCACAGTATGAGAACCACTAAATTTTAGTGTCAGGGAAGATTTCTAAAATATTTTAATAACAGTGCTTGAACATGCCAAGGGTTTGTGGTTTTGATGGCATGTGGCAATTCATAGGGTTTAGTCAAACACTGTGCATAAACAGAATGGATTTCTGCTCACACAGCAGAGCATATTCTTCCTCTCTTACCTGCAGCCCCTCCAAAATGTGCTCTGACAGGCCCCCAATCCACCAGAGCAGATTTGGGGAGCAATGAAGGGGAAACAGAAGAAAGGGAAGTCCCATTGCACAAACAAAAGTTTGTTTTCATAACATTGGATTCCACCCACATCCTCAATTTCTGAGAAGCCTAAGCTCTGATGCATAATAATATTTAGTGAATTAGAAAAAAAATAAAACTATACTATTAGAAATTTTCTAGTTTAATATTGAAAATCATTGACTATTGTAAATATAAATTAATATTGAAAACCACCAGGTGGCAGCATGTTACATGAAGAGAAAAGTCAGAATCTGATTATTTTAATGTTCTGTAAAGAGAAAGTATTTTTCTTTTTGTAGCAAGTCATGTTCATAAATTTTGAGTTTTATTAAATCAACCATTTATTTATAGGTGTTCTTGTTGTGCATACTAATATGCCAATAAATTTTGCAAGTTGTTGACAAGCTGCAACCAACATATTGTCTATCTTTAAAAATGTGTCTTGTCTTGTCCCCGTGTTAAACCTGTAACATTTCCATAATTTGGATCTTCAGTCAGATTATGCGGTTATGGATTTATTTAAACTAAGACAGATTGGCATACCGCTGAATCTTGACACCAAAAAAGAGGATAGAAACATGTGAGACTTTGGCCTGAAATCACACAATGTCATTAGGCTTTCTCAGTCCTACCAACTGATATCTTTTCAACCAGAGATAGAATCATAGAATTGTAGATTTGGAAGGGATCCCGAGGATTACCTAGTCCAACCCCTGGCATTGCTGGAATCTTAAGTAAAGCATCCATGACAGATGGCCATTCAACCTCTGCTTAAAAACCTCTGATGAGGAAGGAGAGCCCACAACCTTCCGAAGGAATCCATTCCACTGTCAAAACAGCTCTTACTGGGTCCTACCTTCCAGAGCAGGAGAAAACAAGCTGGTTCTCTCTTCCATATGAGAGCTCTTTAGATATTAAGATGGCTATCATATCTCCTCTCAGTCTCCTCTTTCCCAGGTTAAACAAACCCAACTCACTCAACCGTTCCTCATAAGGCTTGGTTTCCAGACCCTTGGTAATCTTGGCTGCCCTCCTCTGCACATGTTCCAGCTGGTCAATATCCTTAAATTGTGGCACCCAGAACTGGACACACTAGCCAAAGAATCCTTTTTGTATTATTTTTAACCTCTTGCAAGCTGGAACTCATTCTGAGCTTTGGCCCACCTGACCTTCTCCCTGCAACTGTTGGCTACTCATTTATACTCTTCCTTTGGGATTTCCCTTCCATTTCTTATACATTCCCTTTTCCTCATCTCAGTTCCTCTGTAAGCTCCTTATACAGCCACACCGGTTTCTTTAGATGCCTCACGCTTTTCTTTCTTGTTGTGCATTCAGATGTTGGAGTTAATAAATGCATGGCACATTCATAGTCTACCACTGACCTATGATCACCTTCATAGGATATTGGCATTATTTCGCCATTATAATGGATAATTGTTAGAAGCCATGAGTTTTGCTGGAGTGAAAGAGAAAGCATATTTTAACAGTTATACGTTTACATAACATGAAATGGAGAAATTGCAAGCGTTTTATCTAGGTTATAAAACTAAGAACAAACTTTGGTTTTTATTTGTGACTTGTTTGGGAAGTGCAAACTACAAACCACTACCTCTTGTTGGCATTTGTTTCCTATTGGCTTATCATGACATGTAGTTTAGCTACTAACTGTGTAGACAGTCATAAAAGAGCATGGGAGCCTCCCACATATATGGGACTTCAATCATGACATTTTAGTTGCTGTATCATGACCTTTATTTGCCATCGGTACACTTCTTAATAGATGTCTAAAAAATGCCATACTCCTCTTTGCGTGTGCACATGTTTTGGATTTAATGCCTGAATTTTTAAAAAAGTATTTTAAGGGTGAGCCGTCAAGATGAACTAATATTTGAGAATTGATTTTTTTTTAAATTGTTTTATGAAAACAAAGCAGATTGCATAAGAGATTACAGTTGTATGAAGTTCCAAAGTTATAAGTAGTTTTCAATTACTATGGCATATTATGCCCTTGCAGTAATTGGTGTTTTATCAGAAGCCAAAATACAATGTATTTCTTTTTTTATATTGAAAACTTCCATTTCTGAAGAATGCAAATCAATTCAGAGTTGGCTGAAAGCCAATTTCTGAGCTCCAGTGCACGTTTGAAAAACCTACTCACTTCCTAAGTGCCTTGTGAATCTGCAATGATTAATTCTTCTCATTATTTTGCTGCAAATTCTCATGACCCTCTGTGATGATTCGATCACCCACTTAGAGTTTATGCATATTCATATCTTTCCACTCATGGCTGCAGTTGTTCAAGTCTCCTTCACTGGCTGTGGTATGCACTTGGTGCAGTAATTGAGCTGCAGTAGATTGATTACTCTAGGGAGCTGTAAGGCCTTTAAAGGTGAAAACATATCAGTCCTGTTAATTAGGAAACAAAGCTCTGGTGGCAAGTTCAGCAGTCAAATGCTTCCAGTGTAGAAATGAGGAAAGGTATGATTTGTTCCCCTCCATGAACTCTGTTTACTTTTTAATATTTGAATTAGATTTGTGGCCAGGCGTGGCAAGCTTGAGTAGATGATAGCTGCATTGTAGGGTTGTAAGGAGTCAAAAGAACTTGATGTGCGATATTGGCTAACTTTGCTACTGCCATTAAAATCTTACATAGTATATTGTCTTTCAAATTCTTCTCATAGTATTAAATGGGGAAACAAAGCCATTTTGTGCATTAAATAATAATTGGCTAATATGTTAGGCATGGTAATAATTTAAAGTCAATGTTTCCTGTAGACTTTTGGGAGCGGGAAACGTTTTCTACTTTAAATTGATACCTTTCCATCATATGTAAGGTTGTCATTTTTGTGAGAAATTTTGAAAACAGTGGGAGGGAAGTTTGGCTTCCTTGAGCTAAAATGCATCTATAGTAACACTGCTTTCTGTGTAAACAATATTAAAGCTAATTCAGTTTCAGAAGCCTAATGATAAAATGCAAGGAAGGGAGAGCAGGGGGATGAGATAAAAGTTCAGGGTGATAAGGATCAACAGGAACTTAGTTCTGTGGACATAGGCAGACATTGTGCTGTGAAGACACAGAAGTTACTCAAGAGATGTTGTGATCAACACTCTTGCACTTATGTATCTTGTAGATATTGTTCATATACTTCTTTTTTTTTTTTTACTATAGCTATATAAGCAACTTCACTAAAGACCCCTGAGTAAACTTAGCAGTCAGGGAATAATGTGAGATCGTTTTGTGACTCAGGACCTGGTTAAGTAACAGGAAGCTGAGAGTAGAAATAAATGCTGCAAAGGATCAGATAGCCAATGGTACAAAAAATTGTCCGTGTGAGACTCTGCATAGCCACTTAGAATATACCATTATGGGCTAGATTCACAAGTAGTTTGCTTAAAAAGTTGCTAAGTTGCTATATAGTAAGGAGTGGGCACTTTCTAGAGAATGGGAAAAGGAAAAAAAAATTCCCCTCTTTATGAAACATCCCCATTTAGTGCAAAGAGGGGGCTCTGCTTAATCTCGTTGCATACATACACACAATCCTAATCCCCCCCCTTCCTGCAAGACTTTCCAACAGGCACTGGAGAGCCCTTCATGTCATCTTCACTGGGAGATTCACACACACCCTACCTTTACTGGGACAAAAATTCTGTGCTTTTATTGTGCTATATTTATGAAGTGCACATATCCATACTTTGGGTTTAAAGCCTCAAATTTTATTATTTATTTTTCAGGCGTTTATTAATACAGCAAAGGAAATCTATGAGAAAATACAGGAAGGCGTTTTTGACATTAATAATGAGGTAAGTTCTTCAAATGTTAGAATGCTATAAGAGACAAAATAACAATACTCACATCTTGCACCAAGCTCGTTACACACACCAAACATATGCTGAGCTCCTTGTATACTCTGTTTTTGGGTAGATACAGTTAGAATTGTGGAGTATAAAATATAAAGTTCCTCTCTCCAACCAAGACTCAACTTTAAATATTCCAAAGAAAAAGTATCCATCATTTGTATCTGTTTCTCCACATGATATCAGCAACTTTCAGATACCATTTTCCCAGTACAAATGAGTAGTCAAAAGGATAATTTGTCTGCCACATGTGAGTTGGGTACTGTCAGAGACAGAATAAATGAGACTTGCATGAAATTTTTACTATATTCAAGATTTAGCATGCCATCTTATGTGTAATTACATCAGAGTAAGGCCTCTTGAACTTGGGATTTGTTTCCAAGTCAGTAGCCATAGGACTGAGGTGTTAAATGGCTAGGTTCTATATACGTGGAATTTGTCATCTCTAGTTTTGCTCATTTTGAGAGATTTGAAAACCATATTTCAAATAGGTGTATATACCATCCATGTCTGCACATTCTTTAGTTCATGGGTGTCATATTGATGCATGCTGAGATCGCTGTGGTATGTTCTTCAAAGTCTCATAATATACTTCCTTAATGGAAAATGACAGATTGTCATAGACTGGATGGTCAGGGCTAGTCTTTCATCTCTAGGTCACTGATTCATTAATTGGGAAGCTAGTGGCTGGAATCCAAACAACCACACACATCATTTCATACATCCTAGGGAGCTTTGAGCATATGTTTCTTGAAAATCAGACTGTGTGCTGCATTGCAAACTACTTTTGAAACTGAGAGGGATTTCAAAAGTAGTTAGTGGTTTTTCATGGGATCTGTTGCTAAAAGAATAAAAGTAAAACCCCATTAGGCACATCCAATCTTTGGAAATATCTAAAAACTATATTGGGATACAGCCCTTATTAGGTGTAGTACATTTTATTATGTTATTTCCTGTTTGCCTTTTATTTGGCAAATGGCTGTGATGAAATAGAATTCTAATATTTCAGACCTAGAGGATATTAACTGTCAGATGAGACCTTCCTCCATTTTTACTTCCTGTTGAAACACATTGCTCAGTAAAATGCTTCGTGTTACAAACATCTCTGGCAAACTTGTCATATGCACTTACTTTTAGAGAGGTCTCATCTGCTCAGCATCTTGGAGGTTCCAGTATGACCATGCAACAGTTCCTCCCTTCATTTATGAGACTGTAGAAAAGGGGCAGGGTTGTCTTCAGAGTTGTCATTCTTCTTTATTCTCAGTTCTTCTGAAGACTAAATACTGGGAAACTAATATGAGTTAGTTTTACTTTTCTTAAGTTGTGCTTATTTTTCACAAAGTGACATCACCTTACTGGTTTTCTCTGATGAAGATTATCAGTCTCCGGTAGTGAATATTTAATTTCAATGTGGTCTTTTGTGTTGAGAAATTATTTTTATTATCTAATAGAAACTGTCTGAAAACTAACAAGTGCCCACAAGTCAAAGGAAAACTTACTTGAACAGGATAGTCAGCTCATAAAAGTGATGGAGTGAATTCACTTTGTTACAATGTCACCAAATCCGTATTAGGGCAATTACCTCTTGAGACCAACCAAAATATCACAAAATAGCGTGCAAGTTTTCAAGTTCTCCAGAACTCTTCATCAGGCTAGATGGTAAACATGGTGATGGGGTGGGGAGGAGCTTTTTTGGCTGGACAGCAGGTGCAGGCTCCATGTCTTCAATGACAACTATTTTCTTACGGGTCTAACAGCTATCTTTATATAAAGAAACCAAATAAATCTAACTATTCAGTGTTTTTAAAATTTGGCACATGCAATACTTTCTGAAAATGAAGCTTTCTTAGAGCAAACATTGCATCTTCACAAGTTGTATTACTCATTTTGTATTAGTTCTGTCCAGCCTCCTCTGCATGAGAGGGGTTTATCCATAACAGCACATATTAAAACCTTCCCCTGTTCATGCTGGGCATGTTTCTGCTGTGCCTTGAAGAGCCTGAAGAGCTGCAGGCCCCTGAATGTGTGTAAATTAAGTGTGGCAGGATCTAGGATTATCAGGAATAGTGGTATGACTAGCACAATACCAGCATGAGAAGGCAGGGTTACACTATATACTATGTGTCTCTCCTTATTTTCCCTAGTACCATTTGAACTATCTCATTCTCATCTGATAACTAAAGAACATATGGTTTAAAGTTAGCAGTGGATAGCATATATATTGGACAGTAATCATTGGCTCTGAAAAAGAATGCTTGTTGTATCTGTCGAGTTTCATATAGAATCTGACTGCTTTACTGTGCCTTATGGAGATTTGATTGCCGTATGCTGTCAAGAGCCAACAGTGCATGCTATTTACTTGGCTCAGTGCCAAGTCTGGCTCCTTGATTCCTCAAGAAGTTGCTACCAGCCCAGAGGGGGCAAAACCAATGAGCCATAGGGCATGCTTTTTATTAAAGAGGAGTCAAAGAGCGAAAAGAAACCACATCAGCTGCTGTCAATACTGAGCTAGTGCCAGAAACCCCAAGGCTACTACTGTTGCAGAACAACTGCCAAGCACTATAAATCTGAGATTTACTGTGACGCAAAGTTTCCTTAAGAGCTTAATTTCTGAAGCTACTGTATTACTTTTCTTAAAGTGCTGTATTTTTAGGTAAAATCCACTTGAGGGAGTGTGGGTTAGGATATAAGTGTAAGTTTGATGAATGAAAGAACTACTCTGTGTGTGGTTCTTGGCAACTTGCCATGTCTTTGGGGATCATAGAAATTATTGATGACACAGAACACTTGTATGCCCTTAGTCTGTACAGCTGACTCAACATAGAAGGAAATGCAGTCAAGAGAAGAAAAGGGTTTGCTGTGTGAGACCAGAAGAAACCTGAACTTACTTCTTTTGGTGGGACCAAAGGTTTATTAGGCATATTAAGAATTTCTACTGTTATGAAACAGTTTGAAAACCTTCTGTGTATAGGTTTGGCCCATGCTATATACATTAGTACTGGCAAGGATAGATTATTCGATTCTGTTGTACAGAAATGGTGAAAAAATGAAATAATAGATCCTATTCTTGATTTTTGTTTCCTTAATTGCTACCAGACATTGTTTTTAATAGGATTTTCCCCCTACAGCTTGATTATCATGAAAAGGAGACAATAAGTTTAGATGTTCATAAATCAGAAGTAGATTAACTACTTTAAAATGCTGTAGCCTGTGGCAGTGTTCCAAAAACATTAATGTGCATTCAACTTTTATTATTTCAGGCAAATGGCATTAAGATCGGCCCTCAGCATGCTGCTACTAATGCAACACTTGCAGGCAATCAGGGAGGACAACAGGCTGGTGGAGGCTGCTGTTGAACCTATTTTTACTTCCTAGCTGCCTGAAGGGGCCTACTAACTTGTTTCACCCTCCCCCGCTCAATTTCAACTACGACATGAAATTATTGTAAGATGGCATCATGTTGCAGAAGACTTTATTCTTCAAATTCTTGTACAACTTTGAATAAATGGTTAATGTTCACTTAAAAGACAGGTTTTGGAGATTGTATTCATATCTATATTTCCATTTGATTTCTAAGTCAATTGATGTGATTATTTTTTGTTAAATGTTGTCTTGTGCCCTTGACTACGAACTGTATTAAACACTACAAAGTCATCTGAGTATTTTAATCAGTTTGTGTAGTTAGGTTGCCCAACTACAGTGGTTTCCTAATGTTTAATATTGTAGAACTGTCTTCAACTCTTGTCCATTTTCAAGGCTCTAAAGAAAAACAGAAGGACTCTTTTCTGTATTTATCATTTACTTTCTGTATATATAGTTTAATAACTTGCTTGGGTGTATTTGCCAAGCTATAATTCTTTAATGCATTTGCATAAATTCTATACATTTAGAGCTTGGAACTACAGAAGCATTATTAGGAATTTGCTTAGATGCTGAATTTTAAACCTTATTGACATTGTTAGCATGTTTGTCCTTTTGTCATTATCCTAGAGTCCAAAAAATGCTTTATGTATAGTATTAGAAGCTACATATGCCTATTTTAATGCCAAATGTTTGCTATTTGCTCACAACTTCCACAGCACCTCTTCAGAAATGGATTAGCTGTTTGCCTTAATTATGTAGGTTAAACATATTATAATGAATGAAAAATACAGGAAGCATTGAAACTCATAAAATGGCACATTATGAAGACTTCATATTTCTTAAAACGTTATTTGCCTCTTCATTTCTAGGTATATTTCCATCAAGGATAGTTTTTCAACTTAGATGTACAGTGGCTGTGTAAAGTTGATTTGGTTCTTTTTCTTTTTTGGTGACAACTTGTAATCTTAATATGGTAAGCATCTTGTCTATTGTGAAGGGGGTGTGACAATAAAACTGCCAGATTGAAAATCCTGATTAAGGCCAAACTTGGAAATGCTTTAGTGCTGTACTCCACATGATGATTTTTTCCAATTTCCCCCATACTTCTAATGAATTAGTATACATCACTGCAAAATAAACTCCTGTTTAATTATATATTTCAAGTAGAGAATATTAATGACACTCTTTAACTACATGAGAGCATCTTTTCTTGACCCTAATCTGTATTGCTGGGTTTTCCAGGGTAAACTATTTATAGATATGTTCAAATGGAATTACACAATTCTTGCTCTTCCATATTTAGGTTGTCTTGGTGGGCATACTTTAGCTGAAGAACACATTTTGGAGTCCAGTTATTCGTTACAGCTGTATCTCATTCATTCCTCTGAGTTCAGAGCAGCACTTGAGCTTCAAAGAAATCATGAGGTGGATTAATAAGAGAGATGGTGACCAGTCCATACTTAGCAAGGAGCCAATAACTATTTGTTGACAGGTAAAACAAAACTTATCCATTTGGTGCCTGTTGCTGAGAACTACTTCATACATTTAAAAATCACCCCCACCCCAAAAAACGTTATTTAACAAAGTGAAGGTTTGTAATTTTTTTCAATTTTGAATCTACACATTTAAAGTGTAATTAAGGTCCATTTCTAAGCTAATCTTGTACAAGTGATTTTTCCTTACATAATAATACACCTGCACAAGAACTCACAAATGCATTTCTAGATTAATTGCAAGCATGTGTATAGTCTCAAAGACAGTGCACACAATCAATTTAGCATCTAGCTATTTTAAGCATTTTCTTCTCTTCAGCTGAAAAGGGACCCAGGGTGGCTTAAATATGATCTGTTTATTCAAAATATTTGCATACCACCCATCATCCAACAGATTTGGGGCTGGTGAACAAGAGTAAATAATGAATTGTTTCTATCATTAATACTAAAATAAGCAATATTATCATTATTTATTAAATTTCTGTACTGCCCATCATCAGAAGATCACAGGATGTTTTACAATATAAAGATGCATACCATAGTGACAAACAATAACAGTCCCACACAGTTTTAAAAGCCATAGATTGTTTAATCAAAGGCCTGGGAGAAGAGGATAAATAAAATGACAGCATGGACAATAATATGAAGCAGAAGCTAAGGTTGCGGTACTGCACAAATTAAAATGCCTGGAAAAATAGAAATGTTTTTACTTGGTGCCAAGAAAAATAGGTACTAGGTTACCTTTTAAACTAGCATATTCCATAACAGGCACCAGTGTTGAAAAAACCCTCTTTGTTACATAACACACTTAAAGAAAAGGTGGTACTTGGAAGACCTTCATTAGAAATTTTCAAAACATGGGTAGGCTTCTATGGAAGAGGCCTCTCTGGTATTTTTTAAGTTTAGTTCTACCACTTCAAATTGTGGCTAGAAGAGAAAAGCAGCTGGTGCAGCTCATTAAAGGCTAGTTTGATGTAAGCAAACCTAACTTAAAAGCCTGGACCTCTCCTGACAGGTTATTCACTGGGATGACCAGGTCTGTTTCAGTGCCAAAACCAGGCCTTTAATGAACTACACCAGATAATTGGTTTCATTGAAAAGTGTCTGGTGTTGGATAGCCACAACCTTCTCTTACGCTTACATCAACCACAAGAGATTGTTTAGACCCTGATTTGTTGCTTTAGAAAGCAGCTTCATGCACTCCAGAGCACTTCAGAGGCTACCAAAAAAACACGTTTCTGCATCCTCCATTTGCTCATGAGGAAATTTAAAAAATGGCTATAACTCGCCACCACCCTTTGACTGAATTGAATGAAGTGTGTGGGATAATGAACATGCCAAATTCAGAGAAAATGCTCCAGTGTATAAGATGACTCCAAATTTTTGATGAAAAAAACTTCGGAAGAAACATTTTCTTATACACAGAAAAATACGGTACATATTCTACCTTGCTTGAGCTGGTTCATGGCCTACCTGTTGCAGATTTGGTACTAAGCACCTAATAGACTTTTGTACTTCAAACTATTGTTTCTCAACAGGTATTGTTAATTCTCCTGTCAAATCAATACATCAGATATATTAGAGGTGTTGCTTTAGCCTTATGAAACTTCGTAGGTGCTGAAAATATGGTTGAATGAAAGAACTTTGATATGACACGACATATGAGATCTGTCATACACATAGTTGGCCATTGCCACAGTAGGATAGTGATTACAAGCCCCAAGTCAATCTGCTCCATATTACTGAATGGAACTTTAAAAAGCAGTTTATATTTGCATAGAAGTGGGTACAGCAGATCAGATGGCCACTAGAAAACTCCATGGCTGAAGCTTTGTAGGAAGAGACCCCAGCAGTGAGATACATTTTTCTTAGGTGTAAGTGTATTCCAGAGTTTCCATTTACATACAGTTTGTATGCATTTTATGACAGGGTTGGAAAATCTGTGGCCTTCCACTGTTGTTTGACTACAACTCCCATCATCCTTGACCGTTTGTCATGCTGGCTGGCTGATGGAATTATAATCCAACAACATGGAGGGCCATAAGTTCCCAGTCCCTGCCTTTAGACTAATGTAATGTACTCTTTCTAAATAACAGCAGAATCTAGTGCATGTCTACTCAATAATTTCCACTAATTTCAGTCATGCTTACTCCCACGTAAGCAGGTTTAGAGTTGCAGTATAAGCATTTGTAGTTACATATTTTGTCATCTGTACTTGTTAAAATACCTTTATCTCCTATCTGCCTCAATATGAGACAAGCTATGCAGTTTTAAAACTACAAAATATTAAAACCGTACTACAAATATAGGGCAAGTATTTTTTTTTTGCAGCAAAAAGAATTGTATAACTATTCTTACATACACAAAAATATAATTAACTCCACATATTGGTGATTTCTCCCAAGAGGAGGCTTATATACATATGTTCTTGTACTGCTCCTTTTTCACTGGTCGAGGTGCAGAGTTTCTTTTCTAACTACATCGTAACTTTGTTAATAGTATACCATACTAATTTTGTTTTATTGTGCCACTGAAGTCTCAGTCTGTAAATAATCCATGCCGGTACTATGTAAGTAGCTGATGAAATGTCTTTACTAGGTTTGCTGCGCATGAAAGAAACCACATCATTTGGTAATAAAAACTACTAACAGACTTTAACAAAGCCAAGACCATGACAAAAAGCAGCATGTTATGGATCTATCACTTCTATTCTTGGGACTGATTTTATTATTTTTGGACCTATTACAAGCCCTGTGTTAAATATTGTGGATGATAAGAGGAAACAGACTCTTGGCAAATGTGGAAAACCAATTACAGTATATTACCCTACTCAGGCTACAGTAAAGGAGGATCTGAGCCAGAGGCTTATTCCCTGCTTGCTTTAGCAGCTGAAAAGTTTTTCCTACTGTAGAATTGGCTTGAGTTAAAAGACTGTTGCTACGAAAACCTCACTGTAGACAGTGCTGACTAGAGAGGGTGAAATTGACCCACTAAGTAGGGCTGTAGTTCTGTCAAGGGGTGTGTAATTAAATAAATCACCTTTTCTTATAGATAAGAACGCTCACTTTAGAAACTAAATGTGCCCTTGTATACAACATTCAAGGACCTCAGCCTTTCCTTACATAGGTGAAAAGACTAATGAAGTTTTACATTAGAATTTTTTTTTAATAATAAATGCGTCTTGATTTTTTTTTAAGCACTAAAACATTTCAAATGTTCTGTTTGGCATGACTGGCCTTGTAAACTTTGGTAGACAACTGCAATATTAGGAAGCTACTCACATACCTTTTTCTCAACTTATCCACAGCCACATAAAGCAAATGCTTTAACATTCCTGAAATATGTTTAGAACTATAGTCATACCTCGGGTTAAATATGCTTCAGGTTGAGCGCTTTCGGGTTGTGCACCGTGGCGACCCAGAAGTAACACATTACTTCCAGGTTTCGCTGCTCACGCAGATGATCAAAATGACGTGGGTTGCGTTCGCTTCAGGATGCGAACGGGGATCTGGAATGGATCCCGTTCGTATCCAGAGGTACCACTGTAGTGATGAAGAATAACATGGGGTGAGGAGAGTACAGAATACATACACCTCTATTCAAAGTTTCTTGCCACACTACAAGTTGAGTCCAGATCCCACCAAGTTTGGGTCTTGTAATATTATCAACGGATGGACAACTGCTGCTAGCAAACCAGGAAGTAAGGAAGGCCTTATGTTGAGGCAGCTGCCAGCCAGCTAAGTGAGCAGAATCCAGGCATTTGCAGGTTATAATTTCTGAACTGGGTGCGGTGAATAAAAGGAAGTTCTTTCTTGATTTTTGTAATAGCCTGGTTTACCCAGTGCAGTTCTAAACTGAGTCAAAGGACGATTGCCCATTACTACTTACATGTCTACGTCCCTTGTTTTTGAAATTCTGCTCCTTGCTCACACTTAGTGGGCTCTTCATTTGCATTGTGCCTCTGAAATAAAGGATTCTTTATGCAGCCAGTGATAATTACTTGTGTGCCTGACACCATCACATGTGAGAACTGTGGAGGGACATCAATAGTAGGAGCTATTTGGTACAATTTAGTTTCAAAAGAAGATACCTCCCAACCAATACTTTTGTTTTAGGAGAACTGCGGAGAGAACCTTAAGCTCAGGCTTTGGTGACCTTCAATGCACATGGATTTTATAACTATTGAACTAACAGTGCAAATGCCTCTGTTTGGGCTTCAGTTGTGAGAAAAGATGTGTTAGGCCCAAGTCATTTAAAGGCCATGAATTAGAACAGGCCACAGAACACTAGTGTGAAGTGCTAGGTAACCCAGGGCACGGCACTCATGACAACGGCAAATTCCATGATAAGGGTAATTAGGAAAGAAACTGAAAATAAAACTGCCAGTATAATAATGCTGTTGTACAAATCGATGCTGTGATAGTATTTAGTTTCGAATACTTGCATATTTTCCACAGACATCTGGTAGGATGCTGGACTAGATGGGCCATTGGCCTGATCCAGTGGGCTCTTTTGTTCATAGAATCATAGAACTGTAGAGTTGGAAGGGACCCCGAGGATCATATATGCAGGAATATGCAGCTGTCCCATACAGGGATTGAACCTGAAACCTTGACATTATCATCACCATGGTCTAACTAGCTAAGCTATCTGAATACAGTGGTGCCCCGCAAGACGAACGCCTCGCAAGACAAAAAACCCGCTAGACGAAAGGGTTTTCCATTTTTCGATGCGCTTCGCAAGACGAATTTCCCTATGGGCTTCCTTCGCAAGACGAAAGCCCATAGGGAAATCTCCAGGACAGCGGGGAAGCGCAGCGCGTCTTCCCCACTGTCCTTGGACCTCCTCCGAAGGCTGGCGGTGGGGCGGAGAGACCTCCTCTCGCCACCAGCCTTCGGAAGGCTCCTCCGAAGGCTGGCGGTGGGGTGGAGAGACCTCCTCCCGCCGCCAGCCTTCGGAAGGCTGCTCCGAAGGCTGGCGGTGGGGCGGAGAGACCTTCTCCCCGCGCCAGCCTTCGGATGGCTGTCCTGAAGACTTGCAGTGGGAGGAGGGTTTTCCTTCCCACCGCCAACATTCAGAATGCTGTTCTGAATGTTGGCGGTGGGGAGGAAAAACCCTCCTCCCACCGCAAGCCCCGGGAACAGAGGAGAAGCGCTGCGCACCTTCCCCTCTGTTCCCGGACCTGTCCTGAAGGCTTGCGGTGGGAGGAGGGCTTTCCTCCCCACTGCCAACATTCAGAATGCTGTTCTGAATGTTGGCGGTGGGGAGGAAAAACCTTCCTCCCACCGCAAGCCCCGGGAACAGAGGAGAAGCGCTGCGCGCCTTCCCCTCTGTTCCCGTACCTGTCCTGAAGGCTTGCGGTGGGGAGAAAAGCCCTTCTCCGCACCGCCAGCCTGGCAAGCGGTCTCCATAGGAACACATTGATTGATTTTCAATGCATTCCTATGGGAAACCGTGCTTCGCAAGATGAAAAACTCGCAAGAAGAAAAAACTTGCGGAACGAATTAATTTCGTCTTGCGAGGCACCACTGTATTTCTTTCCTGTAGACAGTACCACTCACACACAACCTGCAGTTAACAGCAACAGCTGCCATGGGTGCTGCTGACATTGCATTTTGCACCCTCCCACCTGTTCTTCCATTTTTAAGTACAAAAGACTCAGTCTAGATCTGAGTTAATTTTTCATTAAGTCATATTTAATGTGCAGCATAAACCAGACAATTGCCCATCAATAATATTCCACATGAAGGGACGCGGGTGGCGCTGTGGGTTAAACCTCAGCGCCTAGGACTTGCCGATCGCATGGTCGGCGGTTTGAATCCCCGCGGCAGGGTGCGCTCCCGTCGTTTGGTCCCAGCGCCTGCCAACCTAGCAGTTCGAAAGCACCTCCAGGTGCAAGTAGATAAATAGGGACCGCTTACCAGCAGGAAGGTAAACGGCGTTCCGTGTGCTGCGCTGGCTCGCCAGATGCAGCTTGTCACACTGGCCACGTGACCCGGAAGTGTCTGCGGACAGCGCTGGCTCCTGGCCTATAGAGTGAGATGAGCGCACAACCCTAGAGTCTGGCAAGACTGGCCCGAACGGGCAGGGGTACCTTTACCTTTAATATTCCACATGTACAGTATCCCTAATCTTTGCAGTCTTTTAATTTAATGCAGAATACTGTAATTTAATTTCACAGTGACTTCTCATTTCCCCCCTACTTTTAGTCAATGCAAAGGGGTCAAGAAACATTACCATACCCTCAAACATTTCTCCAATGAGAAAAGGGATGTCCCATTCCATAATGATAAATTTATACCCCATACTGGGTTGCCCCAGCCACTCTGGGCAGCTTTCAACACATATAAAAACATAATAAAACGTTTTTTAAAAACCTTCCCTATACAGGATTGCCTTCAGACGGCTTGACAGTCGGATAATGCCATACCCTCCAACATTTCTCCAATGAAAATAGTGACATCCTAAGGAAAAGTAGGACATTTCTGAGATCAAATCAGAAACCGGGACAGCTTCTCTAAATCAGGAACACCCCTGGAAAATACTTTGTGGTACTCCAGACGGTGATGGCCTCCAACTCCCATCATTCGTGCCTCTCGGCCTTGCGACTCTGGGTGATGGGACTTGGGAGTCCAGCAACATCTTCTGTTTAGTCCCGTCCCCGCCTGCTTTTGGGGCCTGGTGCTTCCAGAGCAACTTACTCGAGAGAAGGAGAAAAGATTGTGCCAGATTAAACTCTGCATAGATCTGACCAATGCCAGGTTTTTTTGTTTTTCTAAATCACACTTCAGGCCACGTTGCTAGTTTAGACAAACGTTTCTGCCTGGGCACCCTTTTTCCTCCTTTGCAAAGCGGGAAGAGGGGGGGAAACACGAGCCATTTCTCAAAGCGGCAGAGAAAGCGAAGCCTTTGTAGAGTCGCGACTCTGCCGCTGTCCTGAGCCCGGTGGGGTTGCTTTCTGAATACAAACGTGCTTCAGGATCGCGGCCGAAAATGGCCCGCAGGCGCGCGAGGTGCCGAAGCGGGCGCTCTTTTGTGATCAGCTCGGCGGCGTTTCCTGCGGGAAGCGCTGAAGGGCTGCCAGCCAGAGCGGCGGCGGCGGCGGCGGCTTCTCCCATTTCCTGTGGGCGCCCTGCTGAGGGAACCGCCGGCGAGGCGCGAGGGACTCTCCGCCGTCCCGCTCCGGGGAGGAGGAGGAGGAAGCAGGCGGGGGGCGGACTTGCAGCGCGTGGGTGGGGTCTCCGTTTCCTCGTGAGGTTTCCTGCCCGGGTCGCCCGGAAGGGTTGTGGAGGACGGCGGCTTTTGTTGTGTGTGGAGGGCGGGGGGGGGGCGACGACTCCCTGGCTGAGGCGGCATTTTCTGCTTCCTGCGTGGGATACTGTTGCGCGGGGAAACTCTACTGCTGTGAGGCATGGGGGGCGGGGCGCACGACGGTCTCGTTCGCGCGTGGAGAAGAGGAGGAGGGTTGCTCTGTGGGGTGGCTGGGAAGTGTGTGTGTGGCGGAGGGATGCTCTGAAATAAGGCGACTTCGCCCTTTTCCCGCCTCAGGGTTCGATGCCGAAATTCAGCCGCGAGAGCTCGGGCTCGTGGTCGCCCGGCTCACACTCGCCGCCTCTCCTCCCCTGCAAGCCGCTCTTGCGCCTGCCCTTTTAAATCGGCAGGAGGACCTCTTCGCGAATTTACGGGATTAGCCCGGAGCCACCTGGTGCTTGAGATTTCCCCTCCCCCACTCTCTCTGTGTGTGTCTCTCTCTCTTTTCCCCGCCCACTTCTCGAACTGACCCCCCCCCCGCCCTCCCTTGGGACCGGGGAACCTGCCCGCGCCTCGCCAACCCAGCTCAGAGAATATATTTCTCTGAGCGGGGGGTGTCTTTTCCCATTGGCTCCGGTTCACAGCCAATCGGCGCGGCGGGCGAAAGTGCCGTCAGGGAAAAGGAAAACCCTGAGACTGTGACGTAAGAAACGGAGTGGAACAAGGGGCGGAGGAAATGGAATCCCGGGAGGAGGAAGGAGGACTCGGCGATAGGTGTGTGCGAGGAGGGGTGGAAACGGGGCGCGCAAAATGCCCCCCCTCAAAACAAGGCTGTGCTGTCTCGAGCCTTGGATATGATCGGTGGCTTCTAAAGAAAAGTTGGGAAGGAAGCAAAATTCCGGAAAGGGGGTGTGGGGATCTAGGAGCGCACCCCAAACTGGGGGGGGGGGGAAAGATGAGTGCAGCTTAGTGGGAAGATAATTGTGGGTTGGGGAGGGGCACCTTGGTGAGCGGAAGTTAAGAGGTGTTTGCGAAGTAAGGAGAGGAAGAGGTTACTTACCAGAGGAAAATGGGCTTGGCACCCTAATGTGGAAGTGGGGAGGATGGTGTTCTCACAGTCTGGACCAAAGGGTTTAGGCTGACGAGGATGTGTTTCAGACATAATGGAGCAGGATCCAGCTTGTTCTTACACATTTTTCTTTTCTTCTCTCTTGCAGGTTATGAAACTCTTTCCCTCTTCTTACCAGTATGCCATTAAGCACATATTTTATTATCTGTCATCAACAGTCCTTACTAATGTTTTCCCGAAACTCTTCCCGATGAGAACCTGTTTTTCAAGAATAGGCAATTTTATTAAGCTAACTTTTTATAACTTTGTCCTCTTTCTCTGTGCTTTGACCTACTTCATATATTGTAAATGATAACTACTGTACTTTTTAAGGAATTGTTTTTTGGCATAGTTTCATATTTGTATTGTATATATGCAGGCAGACTTTGCAAATCTCATGCACAAGATTATTTTGAGCAGTTGTAAAAGCATTTCTTGCAGCAGATTTTGCAATGTGTTTGAGTGATTCACTTTGGATCTTTTGAACTTGGTCACATCTTCTCATTTCAGGAAGTTTGCTTGTCACAACACTACCCTAGACCTCAATCCAGTTCCAGCTAACTTCTTCTTTTACTCAAGCTTACACTTCCTGAGACACACACACACTATATATATATCACACACGCACACAGCACAAGTTAACTAATCCACCTGGAAACATCCTGCACTGGAGCATGATGCCTTTTCAGGTCCTCCCCCTTTCACTTGGTCCTCCCCCATCCCTGCCACAGTGCCATAGTCCCTTATCCCTCTAGGTTAGTACCTCATAGTCAGTTTTGCTGGTATAAGATTTTTTTAAAAAAAATTGTTGAAAATCTGACAACAAATATGCAGGAGAGGTAGCTAACGATTCAATTTAAAGCAATTATTCTATAAAGATCAAATTGTAGGTTCCCTGGGCTTTTTCTGACATAACTTTCTGTTCATTTAGTAGCTTTTTGAAGTGGTAGTGCAAGCGTATACCATTGGAAATCATGTGAGAATAATTTTTCTCCATGTTCTCTGGGACAATCCTGGGAACAGAATCTTAACTTCTTACTGGATTTTTTTTCTTGCTGAATCACCTCAGGAATAGTTTCTAGTCAGTGTAACCATTCTGCATGTCACAGAATTAATTCTCTATAGAAGCAGAGATTGTTAGCAAAAATAAAGTATCCTAATAACAATTAGCCTCCTATTTTGTTTTGCATTCAGTTACTTCTTTGCTGCCATTATTAATGCATGATGATTGTTTCAAACTAGTGTGGACAAGTCTTTTATAATTTTATATTAAAATAATAATTGTGATTTTTATGATGAATGATAGCAAAAGCTATGTACTTTTGTACTTGTTTCTTGCCATGGCAAAGGCTCTGAGTTATGTAGCTACCGTATTTTTCCATGTATAAGACAACCCCTATTTTGGGGGACTCCAAATTAAGAAAACACCCCTCAGCACTACCCGTGTATAAGATGAGCCCAATTTTAAACCTAATTTTTTGGTTAAAAAACCTAGTCTTATACATGGAAAAATATGGTAAATATATTTGTTATAAACACTTAGAAGAACTTCCTTCTAACGGAAGTCCAATCTAAGGGCAATGGAATAAAACTGGGCTTAGCATTTCAATCTGTGTACCATGTATCTTCAGATATACACATATATAGATGTATGTATGTTAATAAAAGGGAGCCCCTGCTCAGTAAAATAGTAAATATATAAGAGTTTCCAGAGGGATAGCCGTGTCTGCTGCAGCAAAACCAACAGAGTCTTGTGATATCTTGAATACTAACATGTTTTATTGTGTAAATTTTTATGCATTAAATTTCAAACTATTTAAAGCTGTGAACATTTTGAAGACTTGATTTTGCACATGGATTTCTTGGCTTGTTTCGCTGAAGGATTGATTTGACAGCACTGTGGAATATATTTGCTTTGTATTTGACTGGGTTCAACCTGTTATTTGCTTGAACAACTCTTTGCATTCTGTTGTCTTCCTAGGAAGCTACAAATACATCATTGACATGTCATGTAATATGTGAAAACCATGACAGTACATAGATGCCATGTTGAATTACTTGTCACTTAGTGAATAGACGGATCAGCTTCTATGTATTAGGAGGAATCTTTCTTCCAAGAGTAGGATCCTGTAGACATTATCTATGTTCTTGAATCTGCCATGAACCAATTAAGTGCAGTATGATTGACAAACTTTGTTTCCTCGTTTAAATTCGAATTGTAGTTTCCTGATGTGTACAGACACAGGCAGTGATCACATGTACAATTTTTTGAAAAGCTGACACTGTTTTCACACCTGGCATGAATCCAGCTTAGCAGCACATGTGTCTGCTCCCTCATCGTGAAGTTGTGTTCCATCAGCTGTCTGATGTCCACATCAGCAGGTCAAATACTGGAACAGCTTGCTGCATCTACTCCAAAGACGCTTCTTTATACTTGGAGAAGGTTTCACTAAGGATCTGGCTAATATGAAATCTTTGAATGTCGCTGAAATAAGACATGTTCTTGCTTCCCCATTCAGTCTTCAGGTGGGGAATGTCTTTTTTCTGGACTGGTATGTATGCTTTCCTGGTATGTTTTATCTTCCCATTATCACTTCTCCATTATTCCTTTTTGCCAGCATGAAAACAATCAACCTAAACACCAAGAAGGCCTTACAAGCAAAACTTTGGCCACAATAAAGGATCCACTAAAAGAGAAGTGGTGATCAAAGTGTATTTATGATACTTATTCTAAGCAATATACAATTATACACTGAAATGTAAGTGCTGTTTTTTTCTGTGCATGACCTTTTATGAATGTGTGTGTGCACTTACATGCATGCTTCATATGCAGTGACAGGGACCATAAATTGTTGCCATAGATCTATGAGTAGGACTGGGTGATGAAGATGTAGTCTGGGGAGAAACATTTGAAAATGGTGCATTTGAAAGAAAGAAGAATGGAATGCAGCAGAGGTAGAGCTGGGGCATGCGCCTTGGAAGCAGTACCTGTCTGGGCAGTGGGTGGCAGGCTTTGTAGCTTGAAAGTGTACTGTCAGTGGATGGGGAACACCCATGCTTGGTGAAACCACAGTCAACTCACTTTCAGGAGAAATAACTTGAGGAACCAGTTCATACTGCTACTGTGAAAAGGCCATCAGTAGCAATAAAGGTGAGTATGCATTCATGGCCCGTACTGCACGTAACATGTCACTTATATATGCATCCGGCATTAAGTTTCTAATGACCACTGAAATCAATAGGCTTAGGTGTGCTTAACTCTGTGTTGGTATGTAGCTTATCCTGAAAAAAATACTTTTTGTGTATACTTCGTTAAAACTAGTAATTCAAACATTGTATTGACACTGCTTGCTGCAAATGCAGTCCTATACACTTTTACCTGGGAGTGAGTCACATTGTGGGGCTTCTGAGTAGGCACGTATAGGATTGCATTGTAAGACTATATTATGAACCAACACAATCTGCAGCTGTGACGTTAAAATACTGAATTATCTATAAATATAGATTAGTTCCCTTTCTCCATGTTTGTAATATTAGTAATAAAAAATGAATTAAAAACAGTAGTTACCTTTTTATTTAACAACAGCGTTAACTAATTTTTAAAAATAACTTATATTAATGTTGTTTTTAATGGAAAATTGTAGCTAATCTATGTTAAGTGATCTTTCGGTATTCCCCTTGGGATCAAAAGGGTGATGGGAATTATATGGGACACAAATTTGTTCCACGTTCCCATTATATAGGGTAGCATATATTGTGAGGCCTAGTATGGAATCTTAGTGTTAGTGAAGTATACCCACAGTAGTTTTCTCAAAGCTTTGAGACCTTAGTCATTAAATACATAATAACGTCTTCCTTTCCTCAAACCCAGAGCAACATAGGTTCTCCCATCCTCTCTATCCTTGTGACTCTGGAGTGAGCAGAGAATAATAGAATCTCAGAATTGTAGAGTGGGAAGGAACCATGAGGGTCATCTAGTCCAACCTCATGCAGTGCAGGATTATTTTGCCCAACATAGGGCTCAAACCCACAACCCCAAGGTGAAGAGTCTCGTGCTCTATGGACTGAGCTATTCAGTAGAATGAGAGACTAGTTGAATTTATTATGCACCTCTTACAAACAGGCATAGAATATTTTGGGAAGTCATGTTAAATTACAGTGGTACCTCGGGTTAAGTACTTAATTCGTTCCGGAGGTCTGTTCTTAACCTGAAACTGTTCTTAACCTGAAGCACCACTTTAGCTAATGGGGCCTCCTGCTGCCGCCACGCTGCCGGAGCACAATTTCTGTTCTCATCCTGAAGCAAAGTTCTTAACCTGAAGCACTATTTCTGGGTTAGCGGAGTCTGTAACCTGAAGCGTATGTAACCTGAGGTACCACAGTATATGAACACACTAATCAAGTATACCTAGAATACTTTTAAGAGAAAAAACAAAACCAATTTCTCTTCTAGATTCTATTATATGAACCTGAGAACAACCGCCAAAACGGTCTGTTTCTCTAGCTGTCCGTACTGCTAATCGTTTCAGCTACTAGCATCCACCCTGGACTCAATATTAACAGGAAATAGTTGCCTAACATAATCTGCAGATTACCCATAGAAAGTTACATGCATCTGCTTTGCCTCCCCTCCTACTGCTCTGTCATCCTTTGCTCACTTCCTCCTTTGCACACTGTGGGGCAAAACCAAAGTTCTGATTGCTACAGTCAATACTAGAAGAGAGTAGGCGAAGTGATGAATGGAGGAATGGATTGAGGGGTTGGGGGCTGTAGCATCCTGTCTCTGCCTGGGATCTTTTGTAAGCTCAGCAATGATTTATGGGTTAATATTTGGCAATCCTAGAACAGAATCTTCTGCCCACTACAGTTCCAAATTCTTCTCCATTTTGATGTGATGGATTTTAATACTAGAGGCTTCCAGAGTACCCAAGGCATGAATTGATGGGGGCTTGTTATACACCTCCCCTCTCTCCTTCAATGAGCATTGAGCACATTCTTAACTACTTAATCAAGTGTTTGTTTCTACATATATGCTGCTTTCCAGTTTAGAAAAATGCCTCTGTGTGAAGATAACATGGCAGAATCTAAAACTAAGCAGCGTAAAAATGTAAAGTGCTACACTGTACTTTTCCCACCTCTTGGCTTCTTCAATTTCAGCTAACTGTTTCAAGATACAAAATTTGTGGTCTGGATTTTGAAATTCAAAGAAAATTAACTGTTTCAACAGATTTAAAACTCACACTGAAAGTAGCAGCAAGTATAATGGTGAGCTTTCTTGATGCAGACTAGAGATGTTTCAAGATGTATATTCAGAATTGCTTAACACATAAATGAGTTGTTTAAAACTCTTTACTCACAACAGGTGTTGAACTCACAATATATGTAATTAATGGGTGGACTCACCCAACCCCCTTCCAGAGCAGGATTATGAAAGAATTCTAAATAGTGCACATATGGAACAAGGGAATAGTATTCTGAGCTAATTGACATGTAATGTACACTTATGATCTTGTGCGTATATGCAGTCCATGTAACACCTAAAATGGTGAACTTTAACCTCCAAAGACTTACAATGAAATCTAGTCTAACCATGCATCAAATTATAGCAGTGCTTGAGCCACTAAACTAAGTTGGGTATCTACTTATCCAGTGAGTGCTCTGCTGCCTTTAATAATTGTGTGGCATGCAGATGTTACAGACTTGCACCTGCTAGATATGTCTACCATATGTGTATATATAAAGTACAAGAACACAGTCTTGAGTCAGAAATTAAAACTGCATTGGAGAGCTGCTGGGAGATGCAATGGCATTGATGTGTGATGGGACTTCAGAAACATGAAACCTGAGGATAAGCAAATGGCCAGCACACTTATGGCCTATTCACATGAACACTTACACTACATTAGCAGATAGTTTTGTCAAATATTAACCTGGATGTGTTATCCCTACACTTAAAAGCCCTGTTTTGGACCTTTCAAAGGTACAGGCCTGATCTCCTGATTGGACTCTTAAATGGCATTAACTCTTTCTCTGTTCCCCGGAACAGAGACTTGGATTCAGAGAAGCAAGCTGAGTTCGTCCCCACCTTCACAAGTTTATCGAAAAGCAGTGGTATTTTCTGTGGAGACTGGCTCTATTTATTTAAAAAAAAATTGGTCGTTCATGGGCTCCTTGAATTTAGAAATTATTCCACGCTTTATCATTTTGCAGTAAGGACGAATAATTGCCGCCCACCCCCACTACACACGGAAGATCCTGTCTTTATATATCGCCATAAATTGCTAAATTTGGGGGGGGGGAGACACGGGACATCCCATGATGCAGGCAGGAGGCGGGTCGTGGTTCTCGGACAATTCCAGCACAGGACACATGGCGGTTGTTTCATCGCGTGCACAACTAACACTGTGCCCTTCAGGCGGACGCGGTTTTAGACGATCACACGGATCACACGTTTAAAGCGAGATTGGCAGCGGCATGTTGGAAGCACGACTGAACACACCGGGGCGGGCAGGATTCTCCCCTAGAAACGAGGCGGCGGCGAAGTCTTTTGTAGAGTCTTTCCGTCGCAGGTGCTTCTCCCACCCTCCGCGCCCCCTTCTTCTCCCATAATAACTCTGCGGAAGGAGGGTCCCTTCTTTTCCTCCCGGGCGCCGCCGAACTTTTCCACAACACCGGCGGGAGTTGCTCCGCTCCGCCTGAAGCGGCGGCGGCGTGTTCTGTGCGGCCAGGTTAAGCTGCGTGAGGCCCCGAGCGAGCGGCGGCTCCGTCCTGGGAACGCCGCCCCTCTCTGGCCGGCCATTCGCCCGCGGGCGAGGCAGGGCGCCACCTCGCTATCTCCATGTCGATATCTGGGTCTTGGACGCCGTCCTCCTCTCCGCCCCGCCTCCCTTTCCCTCCCGTCGCTTGAGGGCGGCGGGCGAAGAAGTGGGTGTCGACTTGTCTGAGCCCTTGTGTACCCGGCGCCCTGTCAGCGCTTGACGCCCCCCTCCCCCAACCGTCCATCTCCCTTTCCTTCCTTCTTTCCTGAGGGCGGGGGGGAGGAGGAGAGTGTCCTCGTGGAGAGCGGAGGCCGCGGGGGGGGGGAGGAGAGGAGGAAGGAAGGAAAGAAAGCGGAGGAGGGAGTTAGTGACCTGACCCCCTCCCCCCGCTGCCCTTTTAGGAAGGCTGGATTCTTGCATAAATTATGCCGGTGGCTGATGACGTGTAACCTTGCGGGGCGGGGTTTGCGGGCGCGCGCACTCTCCCTCCTTCCCTCCCCCCGCTCGCTCGTCCGCGGGAGGCAGGCAAGGAGGGAGGGAGAGAGGGCAAGTGGCGTCGGGGACGCGCCTCGTGGCGGGCGGAGGGAGCGAGCGAGCGACGGGGGCGGGCGAGCGGACAGGCAGGGGGCGGTAGCAGCAACGGCAGCCGCTCGGCTGGCTGGTGTGTCGCTCGGCTTTTGCGGACGCGCTCGGGAACTATCGGATTAAACTTGAATCGAGTGAAATTACACAAAGGAGCGAAGCGGACCCGGGACCCGGTGGAGACCCGGAGACCCTCGCTGACCCCCCTGCCCGCCCTTCTCGCCGGCCCTGGTCAGGGATCTCCGCCCGCCTCGCTTTGACCGCCCGGCCGAAACCAACTCCCGGTGCGTGTGCGCGTGTGTGGGTCTCTCTCTCTCTCTCTCTCTCTCTCTCCGTGTTTGTTTGTTTGTGAGGGAGAGGCGCTCGCTCTCCGGCTCTCTCGCTCCCCCCCCCGGTCCGCTCCCGAGGACGCCTCCGCCGCGCCAGCCCTGACCCCGGTGAGTGACCCGCGCCTCAGAGCCGCCTCGGAGGCAGCCTAGAGGGCAGCGCCGGCGCGCCGGGCGAGAGAGCGCGGCTGTCCGGCTGGCCGCGGCCCACAGCCGGTCCGGCGGAGGGCGGGGGGAGCGGAGGGGCGCGCGGTGTGTCGGCGAGCCTCGCCTGGTTCTCTGGTCCATGTGCATCCCTCGGCCGAGGAGCTTCCCAGGATGTAAAGCGGGGGGTGGGGGTGGGAGAGAGGCAGGAAGGAAAGAAAGAAAAGAAAGAGGAGGAAGAAGGAGAAGGAGAAGAAGCGACGAACCCACACGCCGGTGAGAGCGGGAGCCCGAGCGAGCCTGGCGGCTCTTCTCCGCCTGACCTCTCTCCTCTCCCTCCCCTCCCCCACCTCCCTTTCCTCGAGCGCAAGTTTTGGAGGGCGATTAAAAGGAGAGGAAAAGTTGGGCGAAAGTCTCCGCGGGAGGAGGAGGAGGAGGGGCGGCGGGGGCCGGATCGCGGCGAGCGGGATGAGGCGACGGGCTGAGCGCGGCGGCTCCCCGGGAAGGCTCCCCCCCCTCCGCCCGCCCTGCTGGCCACGCTGAGCGCTCCCGGCCCTGGCAGCACAACAAGCGCTAACAAAGTGCGGGGGCCGCCCGTCTCGCCCCCCTCCACTCTCCCCGCCTCCTGCTAGCTTGACCCGGGGGCTCCTCGCGGACACATGGAGCCATGGGAGGAGGAGGAGGAGAGAGAAAGAGAAGAGAGCCCAAGGAAATGGAGGTGATGATAGAGGAGGAGGAGTGGTGGTGGCGGGGGGGGGGGGCGGCGAGAGAAGAGAAGAGGCACGAGGTTGTGCCGGGGTTATTTGTCTTCGCTGGAGAGGAGCGGGGAGGCTGGCGGTGGGAGTGAAACGGGAATCACACGGGGGGGGGGGAGGAGATCACGACTGTTTTCTAACAACCCAAGAAGAAAGCGTGTGTGTGTGTGGTTTTATGTGGTGGTGGGGGGGGGGAGAGAGACGCTCCCCAGGCAGCTTGGATTGGGGCTGGTGGCGGAGGCGATCGCAGTAGCAGCAACAACAACATAATAGGAGACTTAACCCCGCGGACCAAGTCTGCTTCCCTTTCTGTGTGTGTCTCTCTCTCTCCCTCTCTTCTCCCCCCCCCCCCCCCCCGCCGGGCGATCTCTTCCTTTCGCCTGCGCGCTTCCCCCTCTCTGTCTTTTCCCCTGATCGAGAGCGGGTCGCTGAGAAGGTCTCCCTGGTGGCCGTAGTTTTCCCCCCTCCCTTCCCGAAACCAAGGCCATTTTGAGGGTGAGCGGAAAAGGTGGTTTGAGGCCAGGCGGTCAGGGAGTGTATGTGTTTAGGTTTGATTCATAAAGGGAAATGGGGTTGGCCGGGAATTTTGTTTCTCCTTTGGCTCTGGTGGGTGGGTGCTGAATGTGGGGCTGGTGGAAGTGGGAAGCGGACGCTGGGGATGTGCCGGGGGGGGGGGGACACACTGGAGGTGGGTAGGGAAGGTTGTTAGTGGGTCACAGGGAGAAGGAGCAGCCATCATTATATTGCATTCATTTTTCCTGATAGCATTATATAAGGGGACACCCTTCTGTATTAGGAGGCACCCCCTTAATCTAGCGGTGGGGCAGGCGGGGGGGGGGGACATTAAGCTCGTGGGATTTACCACATAGGCAATAAATCGGATGAGTTTCTCCAGATCACTTTGGGATAGTGCTCACGCCTTCCTTTTAAAGTACTTTTAAAACGGACAATGGACAAAAGAAAAGTAGCAACGCGCTGGGAGTTTCCTTTGAATTACTAGGAATTTTTTAGATACAACAGCCAACTCATTCTACTTTGCTTTTGCTTTTGTTTGGTGTAGTACTGAATGTGCTTTCCAAGCAGATCTTGGTGAGTTTTTTTTCATTTGCAGTGAGCTTTTTGACCACTTGCTACTCATAGATTTCGGTTTGCAAACTTGAAATTTCAAACCGATATGGCCCTTCTCTCCCCCTCCCACTTAGGAGATGTGTTCCTTAGAATATATATATATATTTAATAGAAGCTCATCAGCTTTTCTCCTGGTGGAAATACACTTTTATATCTCATATTACAATAACTACAAATCTGAAGATAAAAGTTGAACAATTTTTTGTTTTCTTGCAGATCATCCATTCTAACAGAGGCAAAAAATCTTAGTGACTGTGACCCTAGCAGCATGGGTAGCCGATTTATCCCAATTACAAATTCAGTTAGTTTGCAGTAATGTGTGAGTATTATTTTGTTTTTGTTGTTAAAAAGCACAGTTGCTAACTATTTTTTGTAGGAATTGATGTTGATATTTTTTCCAATTAGAGTGCTGTGTCTGTTGCTTAGAGTATTTTTGTATTGCTGTTGCACAACAGAGGCTCTTGTCTTTAACCTAAAATGGCAGCTTAATTTGACTAGGGCCCCATTCATTGACAGTGATAATAAAAAGGCTGAAAGCTAAATGTAGCTGGATGCTTGGAGTACATTTGAGAATTCTACCTTGCATTATAGGATGGCACAGAAAGAGCAGTTTCCATCCAGAGTACAAACGTTTACAACAAAACATCTTATTTTGAAGTATTTGTTAATAAACAGTGGACAGAAAGTTGAATAATCATGAAGGAGCTTGGAAGGTTTAGCATTTCCCTCCCTCCAGACCCTGTCCAAAATAGAATTGAACTGCTCTACAATATTCACTATTGTTTGAAGTAGTGGGCTCCATTTCTGAAGTATGAAACAGGTGACTGTCATTCGTGTCCATATTTTTAAACGGGGCATTTACTTTTTCTCATCACAGTAGTTTAATACTAATTTGGGGTATAATTTATTTCCTGACAAATTGTTACTTAAGCATATGAAACATCTTGTACATTGCCAAGTTTTTATAGGACATGTCCTATTTCAAATCATGTATTGTAAATTGTGCTAGTTATCAAAAGATTCTACAAATTACCAACTATTTCTGGAAGATACAGATATCTACCTTATTTTTGAACCATTTAATTTGCAAAGGGTATTCTATTGCTTATTTTAATCCTTGAAATTTGAGATAACAACAAAAAAGAATTTGGGATTCTTGCTAGCTTCTTAAAAATCCTGCAAGATTTCTTTAAATAGTAAGTCTAGGAAGGGTTTTTATTACCTTTAAAAACTAATACATACTGAATTACTTTGGTGTGAGGATTTTTTTCCAACTTCACCGTGGTCTTGAAGAATATCATATATGATAAAATGTTATGGTAATGCATTGTACTTGTATAACACAAGGCTAGAATACCTGTGGTTTTTCAGTCAATTCCAATAGCTTATTTTAAGGTCCACTACTATAGCTTATTTTAGATATACGTTAGAAATATTTTTCAGATTCCGTTGGATTCAAAGGTTCTGTTCTATAAGGAAGGGTTCATTTGAGCCAATCCACCAAATCTAGTCAGTTACAAGAATATTTTCAATTTCATAATACATATTATTTTGTAAGCATCCAGGGAGCTTATATTGGTTGCTGATTACTTTTTTATTGAAGCATGTTGACAGAATTTTTTTTGCAGCTTCTAAGTATGGTGCTGGTGCATGGAAAATTTAATATATTACACTTTTCTAAATACAGAAGCAAGGTAATAAAAGAAAGTCCCAATCTATTCTTACTATTTGAAGGGGATAATCTGCTGATTTATTTGTTTTATTTTGCCTTAAAATGTTTGCTAAGTTACAAGATTTGGAACTTCTGGAACATCGCCTTTTTCATACGTTTGTATAAGAAAGAGCATGAAAATCAAGTGTGGTGGTTATATTTTTTTAATGGCATGTATGATTACTGGGAAGCAACATCCAATCAAGATTTCCAATGATCAACAGTTAAAAAGTTGAATGTGGCATGGTCTGAACTCGGCTCTGGAAATAGTTGGTCCTTCCTCTTATGATAAGCTGAGCCTTGAAAAAACTTGAAAACCACTGAGAGTTTGCTGCTTTTTGAATGCTCTGAAAGTCAGGACAATCATCACCCTTCTCTTTGGCTTGGCACTGAAGAGAAATGGGTGACTTGCCTCCATCCTTATGCTGAGCCTTAGATGTTCTGCAACCACCCGCCTCTTATTCTTCGGGGTAAGGTGGCAAGCATAGATTTTGGTCAGCTGCTAAGGCTATCCATAATTTGTGGGCCTCTGGAAGTAGCTGTATATGGATATATTTTTGCAATAAGCCAGTGCAGAGTTTGAAGTTTCTGAAGGAAAAATAGAGGTTGTAAAAGTGTGGCTCCTAAGTAGTTTTTGTCTTTTATGAAGGTTGCACTTTCAGCTCCACTTGACAATATGCTGTAGTAGGATCAGGTCTTTTTGAATGTGGAAACACAGGATCAGGTCTTGCGCTTGGTCAATCTACACTTTATGTGGAAACCACATTTGTTACTGACACACAAAGGTTGTCCATAGCAAGCAAGTAAATTATGCGCATGCTTGTGCATGTGTCCTAGCTGTCTGATCGCACAAACTGCTTTCGGAGGCATGTTGTTTATTTGAGAGGTATTGTACTTCTGAATCCTTGGAAGATACTCTAATTTTCAGACAAAGATGCATGAGCCAGAGCAATATTTTATTGCACAGGCTGACCTCTTAGATAGTAATGCTGTACTATAGCAGTAAGGGCTTCACATAGGCCCTGCCTAATAGTAATGGATTCTGTTGCAGATCACCTGTGCTCAGGCATAGATGAGGTACCACTTTTTTATAGTTTGGTGATTGCCCCATCTCCTTTTTCTGGAGTCCGGAAAAGGCCAGGAGCTCTCTCTGATATCATGCTCAGCCTCCAAGACTTGGAAAGCAGTGGGACATTTTGCACTCCTTAATCTGTCTGAGATACAGTATGACAGGGACACGCCCCTTCCCTTCTACCCAGCTTGGAGATGGGAGTTGGATTTGGGATCGCCTTTGAAACCTTATGAATCTCAGGTTAGGTCACAGTCAAGACTTCTCCCATCAACTCATTGTTGATGAGTGAAAATTTTTGTTAGCTATTTTGTTAGCTTGGTCCAGTTTTTGGGCTGCTGTTCCAATAAATCAAAGAGTGGCTAATGTGACTAGAAAATGTATGAATTGCACTAGTCTTTATTTCAGAACTCAGGTCTATGCATGTCTCCTATATGTAACAGTGCTGCACAGAATTAGTAGGCTATTGTTGGGTCTGTATGAATGAGCCCAGCTTTCTTTCCATGTGTAGAGAAGGCCAAAGTCATAAGCAGATAAGACACCATTTACTATGTTGATTTCAAAATAGTTGTACCATACTGCTCTGATATTTCATAACAGTTTTTGTTTCAAAAATAAATACCGTCGTACCTTGGTTGATGAATACTTCAGCAGTTGAACGTTTTGGCTCCCGAAGGCCACAAACCCGGAAGTGAGTGCTCCGGTTTGCGAACGTTCTTTTGGAAGTCAAACGTCCAGCGGGACTTCCGCGGCTTCTGATTGGCTGTAGGAGCTTCCTGCAGCCAATCGGAAGCCATACCTTGGAAGTCGAACGTTTTGGAAGTTGAACGGACTTCAGAACAGATTCCGTTTGGCTTCCAAGGTACGACTGTATCTACTAGTGAAATGCACTATGGAAACTTCAGTAACTGCCTAGGTTACATAGGCCTGCATCCTGATACTATCCAAGTCTACTCACAAATCATTACCACTAGCACATCAGTGAAGATTTCTAACAGGTACATTAGGATTGCAGCCTTGTGGTATCCAATATTGTCCATCTGGTGATGAAGGGCATCCCAATGGAATGGGGACAGGTGGCAGATTTCAGGTATTCCTGTCCTGCGTCCCTCATGTCACATTAAATTTGCTAGAGAGTTTCCCCCAGCCTGCAGAAAGATTACTTTCTTCATCCCCTGAAAGATGGCTTTGGACACCACCCATACAGTAGCTTTTTATGTAGAGATCATATTTGGTCCAGTTTGTTGTGGCCATTTACCCTAATTCCATATTTTGCAGATTTTTTTTTTTTTTGCTTGCATGCAGACCAAGGCACATCTGTTTCATGATATACTGCAGCGCAGAACCAAAATACAACACATGTCTTTTCTGAGAATTAGTGGTTGGTGTAGGGGAGTGGTACTTATGCTTTAATCAATTACTGATTTCTACACATCAATTTTCTAAATTAAGTATTCTGTAACTTAGAATACATTCCAAAGCCTTAAATATAATAAACCTCTTAAATATGTTCCTAAGTATACACAAGCTGATTAGCTCCTAGCTTCTAGCACTTTTTGATTCAGTAAACATAAAACTAGGGAAATATGTAGTAGTTAAATGTTTTAAATCTTCTGACACTCTATAAAAGTCTAGATTACAATATAGACATCAGAACATATTCTGCATACAACATAATTTTGTTGGAGCTCCATGGTTCTAAGCTTATATGGAACGGAGCATAAGGAGTACAACTGAAGGGTGGAAGTGGCTTGGCTATTTGCTGTGAGATGCAATTATCTGTTATAAGAATCTTTGAGCAGTTCTTCAAGAACTTCTTTGTAGTAAGGTGCTTTACACCAGGTCAGACTGTTTGTTCTTATAGCTCAGCGTTTCCTCTGATTGGCAGTGGCTCTCCAGCTTCTCAGACCGACATCCTTCTCACTACCTGCTACCTGACTCTGTAGCTGGAGATGCTTGGGACTGAAACATGGGACCGTCTGCATAAAAAACATGTTCTTCCACGGAACTATGGTTCTGTTGCAGTAGGAAGTGCACTGATTACAAACATCTTTTTTTAGCAGCCTAATCCGCTGAATTCAGTTTCAGTGTCTAAAATTTTAATAACAGATTCTTTTTCATAAACTTGGTGTGGGTGGGTTTCCTGTGGTTAGAAGCTACTTTCCTGGAATTTGGCTTGCTGCTGGTAGAGAATCCAGCAATGAATGCCCTCCAGATTTACAGGCTAAGTCTCTTTCTTGGCTGTTTATATAAATTCAGAATTTTGTGACAGTTCAGGTCTTGAGAAATTAAGTTTTTAATGGATACCCAAATTATTATAGATTATGTGATATTCAGCACTGTTTAAAATAGTTTCTGCATTGCAATGAATGATGCTATTGAAGGTAGAATTCAGAGCTAATCATAGTGGGGGGGTTGTTTTTAAGAAGATACTTGGTACTTACAACATTTCTGCTTTTTGGTCAGTATGCTTTATTAGATTTTTACTTTTAAACCTTTGCTTACAGTTTATGATGTTTGCATGACACAGTTTGCAGGTGCTGGATATTTTTCAACAAGCAGATTCGAAAGACTTTTCTGTTTTTAAAAAAGCAAATTCTTGTTGAAGTAAGAAATGAATGTTTTTACCCCAAAAAACATTTATTTTTTGCAAAACCTATTTCTGTGAAAGTGTACAGAGATTATTATGTTGTTTTGATTTCTAAAAGTTGCAGCTGCATCAGCTGCAATCTGCATGCATCAGGTTGCTGTGTGTAAGGAAAGATGGTAGCACTTCACATGGGATTGAGATGCAAATATCATTTTTTAAAAAACTATCAGAACAGGTGTTGAGCTTCAGAATCTAAAGACATAATACATGTATACATACAGACAGGAACCATTTTACACATGTCTGATTGACGCACAATCACACACATCCTTGTTGCTGCTGACCTGTAAGTGGCCCCAAAATGGGTTTGTCTGGTCTTATGTGCGCTCTTCCAATGTGGTGGGGAGCAGGAATGGAACCCCTGCGCAAAATGGTCACCTACCTGTACAACTTGACAGTGACTACAGAATAAAAGCCTATTGTAGATGTTTGTCTGACATCAGCCCTTGTTTTATGCCATTAGATTGTGCAAAGAGGTTGCCCAACTTTATATTTCTTGACGTAGGCAGAAATGCTTTAGCACTAGTGGAAAAAACATTCTAAATTTTTGTGCCAGGATTTTCTTTTACTTAAAATTTACATGCTAGATATGAATTATATCTAGATAATGAATTATATGGAAACTAGACTTGGTTAGTTGCTTCATAGAGCTAACTGTAAGAATATAAATAGAATATAAATAGTATTGCATTGGATCAACCAGATTTACCTGGATAGGTATTTGAGGTTATCAGTATTTGTCCCTAAATTGAAGAAGACAGAATTAAAGGAAGAAGCAACAGCTGCAGCAGAAAATTAACTGGAATATAATTCTAGACAGAGAAGTAACTTGGGGAAAATATTTTGTTTCTTAGGTAAAGGTAAAGGTACCCCTGCCCGTTCGGGCCAGTCTTGCCAGACTCTAGGGTTGTGCGCTCATCTCACTCTATAGGCCGGGAGCCAGCGCTGTCCGCAGACACTTCCGGGTCACGTGGCCAGCGTGACATGCTGCATCTGGCGAGCCAGCACAGCACACGGAACGCCGTTTACCTTCCCTCTGGTAAGCGGTCCCTATTTATCTACTTGCACCCAGAGGTGCTTTCGAACTGCTAGGTTGGCAGGCGCTGGGACCAAACGACGGGAGCGCACCCCGCTGCGGGGATTCGAACCGCTGACCATGCGATCGGCAAGTCCTAGGCGCTGAGGTTTTACCCACAGTGCCACCCGCGTCCCTATTTTGTGTCTTACCTGAGAACAAAAGCAAAAGAAACTTGCCTGAATGAATATTATTGAGTCATGTATATGTTCCACAAACTTCTGTCCTAAAAAGAGAAATGGATATTACACGAAGAGTAAACGGTGCTTTTTTGTTGTGCCTTTCCAGGGCAATTGGAGAATTCTCATGGCAGCAGGGAGCTTTTACTCCCTAATCTTGCTGTTAAAACTTTTATAAGGGCTGGGAAACTTTTAGGTGCGAAAATGATATAAAATGGACTATCAGGCTATAGTTCCAGTTTTGGCGGATATCTTTTACAGCTCTGCCACTGGAGTTGTTTAAACGAGTATCTTTGGATGTTTTGTTAATGGAGCATGGAAAGATATCATTGCTATCATAATTTAAGCTGGTGGTTTATTTCCAGTTGTTTCCTGAAGGACTGTTTGTTTATGTTGTGTTTGCATGATCTGCTGGTCTTTCTGGTAGCAAAGAGATGACGGACCTCTGGGCCAGGGCTGAGTTGGTGAGCAGTAGCTTCCTTATGTGGCTGTTTATGCTGCTGTATTGCTCCATTGTTGGGTTAACGAAAACGTGTGCCTTGGTACAGAAGAATGCCTATTTTAAGATAGTACCTACTATGACACCCACTGCTTTGTGTATATTCTAAAGGCAATGTGTGCTTTTCTTTAGAATAGCTTTTCTTTATATGTTAAATTCTTCTGGTTTTATTAATTGAACAAAACTTGTGTGATCAACCAGTCAGCCGATATGACATTTATTGGGTAACAGCTTTCATTTGTGCATATCGTAAATAAACTCACAAAAGTTGCTAGCTGCAAGTTTTGTTTGGGCTTTTTTTTTTTTTTTTACACTAATCTGCTCATACACTAATAGTCCAAATATCCATGCTAGAGTTGGAAAAAGAAAACCCCCTTGCCCACAACCAACATGGAAACATAGGACACTTATAATGTTAGGAGGTTCATTTTAAACGCTCATTGGAAATGATATCTTGTTTTGCAAGAAGAAGGTGGTTGGAATGGCAGAACTGGTTTCATCTGAATATAGAGGGGGGTAACGAGAGAGGACCGTTTTGACCCTCCCCCCAAATTTGAAGAACGTTCTTCCTAAGGAGGCTCATGTAGCACCTGTTTTAATGTTGATTTGGCACTAGGAGAAGACTTTCCCTTCTCCCAGACATTTTAATCATTTTTTAAACAGTTCAGTATTTTATCAGAATTTACTTTTGCCTTGCTTAATCTGATGATAATTGTTTTCTTATAGGGAAGAGTTCCTACAAAACTCAGATTTTTAATAGAATTGTGCTGGCGTTGAAACTGCTGTTGCTGAGATTAAATGTTTCTCTATTCATTAATAGTTCTATGGATTGTTTTTTATTGTATGTCACCTAGAGGTTTTGGCTTGAGGTGATGAGCAACTTAAATAAATAAAGCAAGTTCACAACCCCATCTTTTTTTCTTTTTTAAGAAAAGCTATCTCAGGAGAAACTACATGAAAATGCGGGGAAATATGTTTTGCCCCCTGAGGACTGATATTTTGGGGAACACTGATTAAAAACTCACATGAAATATTTTACTTGATGCCAAAGATTCTACATTTATGTAGGTAATGTATGGTGTGTTGCAGTCTACAAGAAATATTCATAATTTGCTTATACAATATTAACACGTTTATACTTTTGAGGCCTCAGTCCTATGCATGCTTAACTGGAATAAGCACTACTAAACAAAGCGGAACTTGCTCCACAGTGAAGTTAATATATAAAGGGTTGTGCTATAAAGTTAATAAATATACCAAATAGTACAATTTTATGTACTAAGTTGTAAAAAATGCTTTTTATGTTGCTAAATGAGTAAAATTAGTTTAGGTTTGACAAGGAAGGAAGTATTGCATGTATTTCAATTTTCTCCAAAACATTCATCCCCCCCACAGCACATCAAAAGGGAAACACTTTCCCTCATGGGTTCAAAATGTCCAAATACTTTGCATCTCTAGAGGACATTGGTACTTAAATGCCTTGCTGTAACGTATTTACCAAGTTGGAAGTAGGTTGTGTTAATTTTCTTGTGATGTGAATTACCTTGGAGCTGGTTCACACATGACAATGGCATGTAGGATTTCCGTAGTATTTGGAAACCTTTAAGGGGAGTCAGAGACTTCAAAGTCCTAGGCACGTCCAGATCAGACCTAGGTCACTGCCAGTCACTGTAGCCAATACTTTGCTATATGGACCCTGTGGTCTGACGCTGTATGAAGCTGCATCCTGTGATCCTAAGATTTTATCTACTGTTTTATTTGGAACACAGCCTTAATCTGGACAGGGAGATTTCTGGTAGAGTTGGGGTTGGGGTTTTGGGGGGTAGGGGTGGGGAATAAAGCTGTATGTAGCATATATTGTAGCCTATATTGTAGCCTCTTTTTTGCCAAACAGGTGTTTTATTGCCGAGCAATGCTTATTAATAGGTTTTTCTACTGGAGTAATATGTTACATTGTTGCTTTAATTTAGATTCATTGGCATATACCAATGAATATACAGTGGTACCTCGGGATGCGAACGGGATCCATTCTGGAGCCCCGTTCGCATCCTGAACGCAACGTAAGACGCGATGTCGCATGTCGCGTTTGCCGCTTCCGCACATGTGCGTGATGTCATTTTGAGCGTCTGCGCTTGCGCGAGCGGTGAAAATCGGAAGTAACGTGCTCTGTTACTTCCAGGTTGCCGTGGAGTGCAACTCAAACGCGCTCAACCCAAAGCACGTTAAACCCGAGGTATGACTGTACAGTCGTACCTTGGTTGTTGAACGCCTTGGTACTCTTCCGTTTTGGCTCCCAAACACCTCAAACCCGGAAGTGAGTGTTCTGGTTTGCAAACGTTCTTTGGAAGCAGAATATCCAATGGGGCTTCTGTGGCTTCCAATTGGCTGCAGGAGCTTCTTGCAGCCAATCGGAAGCCGTATCTTGGTTTCCGAACGTTTTGGAAGTCGAACGGACTTCCGGAATGGATTCCGTTCGACTTCCGAGGTACCACTGTACTAATATGCCATTTTGGCTTGCCATATATGCTAAATGTCACATAGTGCACGAGTAAGAGGTAAAATGTGATTGTATGAATTGGAAAATCTTCTGCTGAAAAATCCACGAGGCCACTCTTGGATTTTCCTGAACGTGGTTGAAATGGAAGGTTTCCAATCAGTGCAACTGTAACATATTTCAATATAGACTGAGCACTTGCAGTGTTATGTAGTCATAGTTCTCTAGAGTAATAGAAATTGACAGTAGGTACTTAAATAACATTAATATATCAGTCAAGTTCGGGATGAACATCTTACATAAATTTATTCTAAGCATTTTAATGCTGTATTAAGACCTGACTGCTAAAGGCTTCACAGTCTTGAAAATAGGCATTCAATGTAGCAAGTAGTTGTATAAATGGCTAAACTGCTAGTGCTAAAAGGCGATACTTCTTAGTGGGGTAAAACTTGGGAAGGATGTACAGATTCAACATTTAAGCAGGATGCAGTCAGCCTGATAAATTTTGAAAATTGAAATCGTCCTCTGACTAGTCTAGGAAATGGTTAGAAATCTGGATATCTTGCTTTGTGGTCTAGAAGTGATAAAGGTTGCCTTAGAGTGAGCACTGGTCATACTGGAATGACTATGTGACTACTGTGAGACTAAGCTGAAAGCTAAAAGGGGATTGTTTACACATGCATATTTTTACTTGATGACTGAAACATCATGATCCACTTCCCTTTGTGAATGATCCATCAAAGATCAAGTACCTTAAATACAACTTAGAGTTAGTTCATCTTTTTAGTCTGAATTATATACACATGCGTGAACCATCACTAGGCAAAAAAAGAGTGCAGTTCTGAATTGTGCCCCCAAGGAATCAAGGTGGCTTGATATGTGGAAAGTGCACTATACTCTAAAATTCCTATTTTTGTATAAATGTAGTTGAATTAAGAAGTAACCTGAAATAGTTATTTGAATGTGTGAACTACTCTGTGACTATCACTCATTAGCTATAAAGTCTACCTTATTTGAACTGTTTCAGTAGGTTTCACAAAGCTGATAATATTGAAAGTGCTACATATGTGAACTAGTGGTTGGTAGAAATGAAACATATGTTGGTAACAATAAACATAACTCTTTATTTTATTGTGTAATGGATAATGATCCTGAATTACCTGCTTCTGATTAGCTGAGCAATAATGCAATTCTAAGTTCAAAGCCAAAAATAATAATAATAAATCAACTGGTAGACCTTTTTTGTATTGTATAAAGAAGTTGCTATAGAGGACTGCAATTTGTAGCTTTAAAGGTTGTAGGGAACTGTGACAAAGTTGCTTCCATCCAAGTATGGTGTGGAGTATTCCCTGCATGGAAGGCAAAGTACAGGACTGTATCAGTGCCCGACAGGATTAGTATGTGTAGGAATTTGTCTGACTTATAGTTAGCAACTTCTGCATGTTTTATGAGCATGTCCTTGAATCACTAATACATGCAAAAGTTACATTTCCATAATTAGTAAAGTGATGCAACATGTTGGGCACCAATGCTTTTGCTTTATAGAAAGTTTGTGCTGAGTTATGGAATCTTTGAGGGATAAGAGTTGATATTTCCATTCTGGGTTACCTTAAGAGGAAAAAAGATGAACAAATCTTTCTTCTGTGAGAATGGTACAGCTCTCACAGCCCTTCCTTCCTGATGAAACACCATGCGCAGGCATATTGTTGCAGCTCTTTTTACCTGAGCTAGGAGGAGCGTCATATGAATTTCCTTGTTTTAATTACCAACAGATGGAGCTGGGATACAATCTCAGTGCTACTTCTGTCTGCACCAAGAGGATAGTACCAATGGAGGCAGGAATGGGCATGTGGGGGAGGGAGAGGTGAATGAGTGGATGAGTAATAGGGACTGCAGGGAATAGCCAAGGCTTGAAAGATATGAGCCTTTTGTCAGCAGTGCTCTTGGCCAAAATAGCCACACATGTGTTTGATCTACTGCATGTACAGAGCACACACACAGACACAAATGCAGGAACTTACCACATTCATTCCCATTGCAGCATTGGGCTGAGATGGGACTTGTCTTCCCAGCCAGGAAACTGCCACTATTTTCCTGTAAATGGTGTGATGGACAGAGGAGAGGAGATTTCCATCCCACAAGTTGCAAAAAGCCACAGCAATATTCAGCTGGTGCTTCCTCCAAAAGCCTGCTAGGGAAGGAAACTTCTCTCAGTGGAGAAAAGAAGGGTGCTTCTTTTATTATTATTTCATTTCCTTTAGCACAACTTGCAGAAAGGAAGCTATATAGCCTTTCTTTCCTATTCTCCATTGAAGAAAGAAGATGGTATTTTTTCCTCTCACCATGAGTTGAGGTTTGGCAAAAGAGACAGCTGAATGGGAGGGAGACAAACCACCACTTTTCCTCATGGGTGCATCAAATAAAGAAGGTGGCTTTTATTTCCTTTCCTCAGTCATCCCCACCAGAGGTAACAGAGCAGTGAGGTCCAGATTTTGCTTTTTGTGAAAGCCTCAACTCAGAGCAAAGCCACATTTTCTTTTCCTAAGAGTTGGGCTTTTCACCCTGCTGCACTAGCAGCAGTATCTCCTTGCTGTTTCCTGTAAAAATTGAAGAAGGGACACTGTCCCTTGTTTTCTTCACAGAGAAAAAAGGGAGTGTGGTCTCTCTCCATTCCTATCAGATTTCGCAGAAAGCAACTGTGAGGTGCTGCTGTGCTTTAGGAAAAGCAAAGACATAGAAGTCCAAGTTTCAGGAGGAAAAGTACCTTTTTACTTTCCTCCCGGGAGAACCAAGGATAAAAGGAGAGGTATTCCCCCGCCAGCCCGCCAAGCAGGGCTTTGGGTGGAAGCACAGGTGTTTGCCAGATGAGGGAGAGGTATTTGCAAGTGGATTTATCGAACTTTGCCATCCTTGCAGCTGCACGCTCTCTCTCTCTTCCCCCCTCCACATCCTTCCAAGAGGTAGCTGTGTAAATCTAGTCTATTGCAGAAAAAACCAACAAAGACCAAGAGATGTATCAAGTAGTCTTGTGTATAATATATGTATAGCACTTTTTAAGTGTTCAGTATTGTTTACATGATTATCTGGTTGTAGTCCTTACAGCCTGCTACCCTTGTTTCACCTTCAAACTATTTTGTACTTTTTCTATAGTATTCCCAATATCATTTCACCCAATTTCCTCTCCCTGATTCCAGTCCCTATTGGTTTCCCTGTTGTTTCACCCAACTCTGCAAAGGAAGTAGTTTGGATCCAGAGCACTTCCTCCAGCCCTCTTGGCTGCTCTAGGGAGTTCCCGATGACGAATTCTATAGTGCAGCCAATCCCAGTGGGGCTCTCTGTCAGCAAGTATTAGCTGATTAGGGCTGACAGGGAGCCTTGCCTGCAAAGGAATAATCTGGATCTCATTTTAAACTCCCGTTGTTTCTTTGTAGCCACGTCTGTACCTCTTCACATGTGATGTCACCTGTGAGGTCAGATGTGAGCCAAGTGGCCGAGGTTTGTGGGAAAGGCCTTGCTGGCTAACCTGCATCCCACGCCTGGCCTAATTAGGCCCACAGGCCAGAGGTTCCCCACTGCTGCTCTATCTACTGCGCTACGCCAGTCATTGCAAAGTGTATGAGATGGGCACACTTCATCAGACACACAGTCCTCATCTCTAGCTGTCACACCAAGTCTTTTAGTTAAATATAACATCAGACATATCTGTTTTTCCTTTGATGATTTCAAATGTTGGCTGACCTGCAGTTCCAGAGACAAAAATTAAAGGAAGCTTCTTCAGTGAATTGTTTGTTTACCTTGCTTGCTTGTTAAGTTACAATTCATTACACTTTTTAAAATGTTTTTAAAATTGTTTTACAATAATGAGCTAACTTGTTTTTTTGTAATTAACATAAATACTCTTCTGAGCTTTGTTTTAGGGAAGTTAATGCTATAATTTTGTTGTTGTTGTCATCCATCTGCCTGGAGGGACAATGGAAGAGTGCAACATGGGGGGGGGGGCGTGCGTTTAAAGTCAAACCATTTGAGAGTTAGTGTTTGCTGTGACTGTAGAGACCAATAAGGGAGAGATAAGCATTGGCACCTGCCCATGCTAAGGTGGCAGCAGCCTCAGGCGGTGGTGCCGCCTTGGCATGGGTGGGTGATTTCTTTATACTTCTCCGCTGAGGGGCGTATGGCTGCCTGCACCCCCCAACAGAGCAGTTTAACAAAGCCCCCACCTGGCGGGGGGAGCGGCGGCTTGATCAGCTGAAAAGCCCCCTTGGCAGAAGGACTTGAGTGGCTGCTGTTTCACCTGAATGTACAGCCAGGTGAAACAGCCTCACGGTCTGGCCCTCATACCGGTCCTGGGTGATGTTTTGATACATATTGAGACCCTTCATTTTGTTGACTGTCATGTGCATTTTTAAAATTTGGTTCCTGGACACTTTGGGGCTAAAGGCATTGCGTTAGCTTTCAGGATGGCAACTCAGTTTGTCATTAGGCACACAACATCACATTTAGCTTTTCTTCAGTCTAAGCTAAAGTTAACAGTGGCAAGAGCTGTGGCAAAGCCCAAAGAGCAACATACTCTTTGAGCTCAAATCAATATGCTAGCTGTGGTCAAGCGTCTCTCTTGACATACAGGTAGGAGGTTTTCTTGATTTAGCTAAGAGTCGATACAGATCTATATTCACCAGTATATGCTGTGGGGGCGGGGCATGTGTGCTTTGCAGGTCCCTTCTCACTGTTAAATATGTTGCTTAGGTGGCCATGCTTTTAATGCTCACCAAACTGCTGTAAACTCAGTCGTCTTGTCTGTACTATGTGACCTAGCTTCCTTTTTATGCTGCCGTTGTAAATCTCTACTCTACCTACCAGTCCAGCAATAATAACCACTCTTGTTTCATCTTCACCCCAATATAGATTCAGCCCATCATTGAACTAATCCTTTGCAGTGTCATAAAACAAGCTCAGTATAGGAACATCTGTGAATCACTTTACCACAAATAGGATAATTAAAAAGGAAAACCATCTAGATAGGTGTCAGTGGGATTTGGGAGCTAACTGCCAAATATATATACAAATATATATACAAATATACATGTCTTACCATGTAGTCATAATGGGCTGAATTTAGTGACCTTGATATAAAATTGTATTTTCAATGTCTTGTGACTTGAAAAGCTTGTGTGTACACCAGCATATAATGGTTTTTGAAACAGAAATAAACCCTGATTAAAATACTATAATTGCTTGGACAAATATATATAGATTGTTAGAAGCATCAGTATTTCCTCCTTATGAGGTTGTGTATAAAACATTTGAAATTTCTATTAGCTGGTTAATAACATCACCATTTCATCCGCCACAACTTTGTAAATAGCTCCATAGAGACTCTTTTAACTAGCTGGGAGTGGAGGGATAACGCCCTGGTGCTCTTCCAGGAGCCCACTGCATTTTGATAAAGGGCATGAAGAAGAGGGGTTCCATTCGGTGGCAGCCAGCCTGCTTGGTTTGTTTGTTGGGCACAGAAAAGGGATGCCAGCAGCTCACACACCATGCAGTTTGTTGTTGCCTGTGATTACCAGGCAAGTGCTTAAATACAAGACTGACCTATTTTGGTGAGAGATTCCTAATACAAAATATCACATCTTAATACCCTGTTAACCAAATGTACTATGACCCCTTGGAGTTATATTCCATTTCTGGTTTTGTAGAATTCTGAAGATTTTCTTTGCAGAGTTGGGAGTTATACACACAGGGAGAAAGTTTGTCATAAATTTATATCATAACAACATTCACACCCCCTTGCCACACTTGGTTGAACACACTTTTGCTTTAGGTTTGCTTTATTCTTTTAAGTCTTGGTGCAAATTTCATTATTCCTGTGGATTTTTGTGTATGGTTATAACTTGGACATTTGGGCTGCTTTTTGAAGGATTGATTCAAGCACTGGCTAGCAAATGTGGTAAGTGATTTCACAGCACTTGATCTCAGATCTTTTCTCTGTTACCTTTCCCTGCATAGTAACTACTTTCAAGTCTTGGCTTGGGCTTTTCTATTTTCATTTTCCAGATTGTTGTTGCTTGCTTTTTGCATTTGAGTCTGTTGTAAATTTTATACATTGCTGTGCATTCTTTTCAGTGATCGGCTGGCTTCAGCACTGGTTTCCAGCCATGATAATGTGTATCAATCTTTTGAGTAAGCAGTTAGGGCAATTATGGAGTGAATGGGCATTATTTACCCAGGAATTGATTATATAGAATCATAATAATCTGACTCTTATCATGTTGAGGAAGGTGGTGCATATTAATGATACAAAATAAATGCTACCTTTCTGGATGAATGCTGAGTGTTAAGAGTATAACTGCTATAGATGCCATGAACAGGGAACTGAATCTTATATTTCTTGTTAATGCTCTATAAAGCAAACTTCTCCCTGCATTTGTTTGTTCCTGGATTTTGGGATACCTTTCATGTGAGGAAAGGCTAAAGAACTTGCATCTTTGATTTTTTGGAAATTGATAATTAAGGAAGGATGTGATTAGATAAGGGAGAAAAACTCTTCTTTCCCTCTCAGCTTGGAACCTCACTATGAAGTTTATTGGCAGTTAGTTCAGGACAGTCAAAACGAAGACTTTCACACAAGTCTTGTGAAGAGAAGCTTATTGTAGTACTATGGTGTGGCGACAAATGTAAAGATTTTCTAGTACTAGATTCCAAAATTTCCATTGGACTGCCAATGGGAGTGTTCACCTGTAATAAGCTTGCTGATTTAGAGAGATCTTTCAATTTAGGTTCTTGTTTGTTTGAGTTGAGTGGTAGCTGCATGGTGATATTTGATTGTGATTCAGTTCTATGGTTTTGTCCACATTTCCCAGCCTTATAAGCTATAGACAACATAGTTATCGTTCATACCACAGCTGCCTGTTCACTAGCAGCTGTTTGGTCTACAGCATAGCTCAGCTGGTTCCTTTTTGAAAGGTTTTGGACCTATCAAACTTTAGTATCTGAACTGGTCATTAATAAGAGTAAGTAAGGTGTTCCAGGTACCGTATTATTGTTTATTAAACTTACTAGTCACTTTGCACAGGCATCACAAAGTGACTTAAAATACACAATGCAACATATGAAAAACAAGAAAAGTAAAAGTGAAGCACCATATGTGGTAACCAAACCATAGGAACAATTCCACCATCCCCTAGCCTAGATCTGACTACAATGGTTAGCCTCCAAAGGAAATTTATACACCACCAGCTGTTGCGGGGGGGGGGGGGGGAATTAACACTCAGGTGTCTGGGAGAAAAGAAATGTATTTACCTGGTGCCAAAAAGATGCTGGTGTTGAGCCTGCAGCCAGAATCTAGGCAGAACCAGCAACTAACTGCTTTTGCATTTCAAGTCTCATATTACAGACTGTATCAAGTGTTGTAATATTAATGTATGGGTGAAAGTTGTGAACTTAGCTAGAATTGTAGTCAGTGACACAAACAAGCTTGTACATTGTCCAGATCCATTTGTTTCATCAGGCAGCAGTGTTGAGGCTGCACTACTACTTAAACTGGGTTTCAATGTATGTGCTTCATCATAGACGGCTCCACTTTTTTCTATGTAAAGACAATCACCCCCCTCCCCCCAAACTTCTCTAATAACTTGGTGCTGTATTTAGCATAGTGATTCTTCTGTATGGAAACTGCTTTGGTTGCCCTGTATGATTACATCTTTCAGGAGAGAGACACGGGAAATGTTTCTTGACCACCTGTGGCTTTTCAAGTTGCTGCAGTTGCATCGTTTGGAAAAGTTTTTTTAAAAGCCTGAGCATAAGCATTTTGTTTAAAATCAGAAATGTAGCTGCTCCAAAATGAGACCAGGGAATGATTAAAATGATCTATTTCATTGGGTCTACTCTAAGCATTTGGATCCAATCCATAAGACTGTGCTTTCACATGGTAATTTCCCAAGGCTTCGGCTTACGTCACAGTTTTCTTTACTTTTTAAAGGCAGAGGTAAAGTATAAGTTCTTGTTTCTTAGCAGCAATTTAGTTGGCAGCAGATATTTCAGATGTGTTTAGCATGAATGTCAAAAGATAATTGATACTTTCTATAGCCATATTTCATACAGAAATATTATTTAGTACTTGGTATGTACAAAAGAATATTTGTTGTATAATCCATATTGGAAAACAGTGTTCCTGGGCAACTTAGCTGAGCTGTTAATGTTTTGATGTTTAGGGTTTCATCATACGTAGTGTTTCTTTCATAATGAGTAATATGAAATGCGAAATTATGCTTAATGCTTCTGTTTTGCATGTCAGAAAACGAATGAAGCAGCCATGCATTAACAACCACAGCCCAGTGCAAAGCCTCCAGCTTACTGTTGTGACCTCTGCCCCTTTGTATCCTGTGACACTCAGCTTGTCTTTGTGCTCAAGTTTATTCCTGATGGATATGTTTCCCTCCCAATCACATATGTGGTGCTCTTGTAGAGAGAACAGATAAATTATTTTCAGCTGCAGCCCTGCCAAGCTTGAAAAATGAATGTTCGTCGTGTGCACAAGAGGAGCTTGTTTGAGCAGGGCCCTCTATAGCATGGCAAGGACAGAGAGAAATCTCAGTAGTCTTCTACAATGTGAAAAACATAGGCTTTCAGATCCTTTTTAAATGCAGGAGAGGTAGGAAATTGCCAGATGATTTAGTTAATGAGTGACAAATGCAGGAAATGTACAAAAACTTTGTCCAATAATGAAAGTAATAAGTTGTGCTTGATGCTTTTTCAGGACCTTGGGATGTAGCTATTAGCCTTGCCTCTTGAATTGTCCCCTAGCTTAGTGTCAACTTTATACGACATTGTAATTGCTGTGAGATTTTGATGTTGGTTGGCAGCAATATAGCTTTTCCTGTCCCCACACTCAATTTTGTACTGGTCATTTTGACATAACTGTTGCATATTCATTGGATCAGTAGCTTGAAATAGATAGAAATGAGGTTTATTTCACTGCTCACTTTCTTCTTGAGAAATGCTGCAAATGTAAAATACTTTGGAGTTTAAACATATGTATTCTGAATGTTTAACATTTCTGTGAAGGTTTTGAAAACAATCCCTGACACAGTTTTAATGTCTCCCTTGACCTCCTGGTAGTTTGTGTTACCAAAGCATTTTAATATTATAATCAATTTAGCATTGTTCTTTACTGATGAGCTTTCTGGCTCTATAGCCTAGTTTTAAAAGCTCACCACACTTTTCTACATTTCTCAGTGCACTGAAGTGTAAGGGCTTCTAACTTACTTAAAATGTTGATATTTCTAATTCGGCATTATTTTAAATTATTTTTTAAATTTAATTTAACTGTTTTGATTTTGGGGGATTGTTAAACTTTGGGTGGTATTCAGCTACCACATCCCAGCAGCAAAAGTATTACCACTTGCACAACACGAGTCTTCTTTGTCTCTGTTCCATGCCGTCCCTCAGATCTGCTCTGAAGGGTTGGGGAAAACTCTAGAAAAAAAAATTAAGTGTGTACAGAGGGAGAAGAGAGAGCAAAGTTCCATAGTGCAAGCAGAAATACTTGTGTTGACAGAATTGCTTACTTAGCACTACATTTAATACGATCCCTAGTTTTTTCCTGCAGTCAAAAGATAATGATTAATAGTATTTCCTGTTTAGAGCTGTGGGTTAAGGTTAATTGGCATTGGGGTACCAGGTTTTTGGGGCCTGTGGGTACATTTGTACACACAATCTTCCATTGGCTGCAGTGGAATGCTTCTTTCAGTGAGTGGAGGGCCTGCCATGAATACCAGGGGCGGCTTCTTTGGGCACATGAGCAGCTGTAGGTGCGACATTGGCAACCCCTTACAACAGGCATAGGCAAACTCCAGTCACCAGATGTTTGGGACTACAATTCCCATCATCCCTGACCACAGATCCTGTTAGCTAGGGATGATGGGAATTGTAGTCCCAAACATCTGGAGGGCTGGAGTTTGCCTATGCCTGCCTTACAAGAATATGGTGTATGTGTAATACAGTCTCATAAATAGCCACTTGTCTGGCAAGCTTTGTCTAGTAAGAGTTGCCTTCAGGTGACTTAACAAGTTCCCATTCTCCTGCATATCAGGCTTTCTGTCGTCCTGCAAAGGGACACATTCTGGGGTTTTCACGCTGGGGTTTACTTGGCTTAGTAGCCCATCAAGCATCCTATTGTGTTCTCAAGCAATCTGTGCATTTGGCAATGCTCTATCCCATTGAGAGAAATAGAATATATTGCCTACAAGCTGCCAGAATGCCATTCTAAAGGGGAAGCAGAAAGGGGAAGATACTTGGGAAATCTAGGGCACATGTATATACTTATTTTCTTACATTATTATTCTACCTTTATGCCATCGTGGAACCCAAGGTGGTGTAAATGTGGTTTCCAGACTGACTCCCACCCAGGTCACCTGACCAGACGTAGACCTCCTTAGCTCCAGCAAAACAGTGCCTCATGGTACCTTAAATTGAGCCCAGAAACAAAGTGGGGACCAGTGCAAAAAGAAAACAGTGGGAGTAATGTGTGACTAATGCCTAACCTTATGTGACCTGGAAGGGTGTGTTTGTGTGTGTGTGTGTGTGTGTGTGTGTGTGTGTTACTTCAAGAGGCAAGGCCTACTCAGTGGTGATAACCCAGCCAGGGAATTCCCTCCCTGTTGGGATTTGACTGTCACTCCCATTATCTTTATTCAGGCAGCTGCTTAAGACCTATTTGTTCTGGCAGGCCTTTGGAGCATAATGGGAGTAACATCATTTGTTTAAATTAATGCTGATTGTTACATGATTTTGTACATTTATTTTGTTTTGTACCCAGTGCTCTTGTGAGAGGTATTGTTGACACCTGTCTTGAGAGACAATAGTGTACCTCTGGGGGTGAAGTCACACCACTGCTTTAGCAGCACCGAAGTGACCTACTTCTAGTGCAAGCCTGTACAGTGTGCATGGAGTTCCTGGGCTGCTCAGACAACAACAAAACCCCTCTCAGCTTTTCCAAAGGAAAACGGAGCAATACATTTGGCACCAGCTTGGCTGCAGAAGTTGCCAGAAGGCACCATGCAAACATCATAGGGACCCCACTCCAAATTTGTATAGGGTTTGCTCCTTAGCCTTTTATTCTCCCGAAGGTATCCTGCAATGTAGTGGATGTTTTCTCCTCCTAGATGGGTTACCTTCCAGGTTGATGAGCCCCATCTGTCCCTAACTTCCTTCTATAGCATGTGCACAAACTGCCTTTTTTGACAGTTGGAACAACTATTGGCCTTGTCCACTCAATCTGCTGGAGCCTGTCTTCTCATGCAAGGGAAGTCCCTAACTCACCAAGGGTTTAAGACCCATCGATTACCCTCACTTGGTTTAGCTGGCCAGTCAAAGCTCTTTCCTGGGGTGTGGCTGCTGTTGCATACTGACAGCCACAGGTGAGAGCTGAGGGCTGGGTGGGGGACCAAAGGTGGACATACTACCTCAGAAGGAGCATGATGTGCCCCCACCAGAGGTACTACCGCTCCTCTTAACACCAAAATAACATAATAGTAACTACAGCAACCCCAGCCAACAACTGTGTGGCAGAATATCATACTTTAGGGTCAGACTCCCCATCTTTTGGGGATGAAGCCAGTGATTTAGAGGCCCAGAAGCATTTGCACCAGAGGATCCTGCTGTGCCAATGCTTCTCCAGCCTGAGAAGATTGTTTTGTCTTGTGACTTCAGCTCAGTAACCCTAGTGCAGTCTTCCCCAACCTAGTGACCTCCAGCTGCTTTGAGCTACAGCTTCCATCATGCTGCTTGGGGGCAGCGTTAGAAACTTAGATATATAAGCAAGGCACCAAATGGAGCCTTAAAGCCAAGTTACAGTTGCCAAAACAGAATGACTAATTGCCATTTTTTGGCAAGACAGCTCTAAAGTTTTAGTTTTCAAATGATGATAGATTATCAGTTAAACACCTGGCTACTTCAGATGACAACCTTAAGCTAGGTTAAGAACTTTGAGAACTTAAAGAAGAAAAGTCATTTGACCCAGGGACAGTCCACATATATATTGGCCTATTCCTACCTCTTTTTCTTAATGGTGACACAGATCATGCATAGTGTGAGAATATTTTTCACAACTGTGAACAGGGCAGTGCCATGGGGTATGTGAAGACAAGCTACAACAGTTACGGTAACTATAACATTGTTCACCGCTCCTGCTCAGGTTGCACAGAAAACGCATTTTAGTTCCTGAAATTCATTCCGATTGTGCAGATAAAATATATCTGATAGAATTCTACAGGATGTGGCATTAGTGTGTGAAAAGAGTCAAGATCCAACGATCCCCAGGCATACACCTTCAGATGGTTAAGATATCAGGTGCTATACAGGCATCTTCACTTGGTCGCAAGTGGCTGATAGCCAGGCACCAAATGCATTTGGCACCTGGCTATTTTCAAACACTTCCTGGAGACCTTGGCTCAACCTACTCTACCTTGTCTTTCCTCACTTCACTCTGCCAAAAGCTGAATTGTTACCTTGGGTCACAGGCCTCATACTGTTGAGGCCATCACGCAAAGCAGATCACAAAGATATCAAGACCAGGCTGATGTGAATTCTGCAGCAACTGTCTACAGTTGTGAAACACGTATGGAGGGCATGTGAAAGAGGCAGGGGAAGCTAAGGTGGAAAGAGGAATGGATATCCCTTACAATCTTATTTACAAGGCTGATGCAATGCTTGCTCACAAAGGGATATTATCAAAAAGTTAGGTACCTTGTTTTAGATCTTGAAAACTGTAGGCGCCTTGTGGAATAGGGATCAGTGCTGAGGGCAAGAATATTTTCCACCATGTTCTCTTCTGTGTGGGGGAAATAATCCATTTCCATGCATGCTTTTTCATAAATTAATAACATTATACATACGTTACAAGTTAAACTGTGCAGTTCCAAAGTTGTGCTCAACCTTTTCCCAGCGACAGTTCTTAAGTTAGGGAGGTGGGAGGTGGGTGAGAGAGAAGAATTTCACACTGAAGAGTGGGTGGCAATTTCTAAAATAAATAAAATTGTTATTTCACTTGCTCACCTCTTTTGGCACACCAAGATTAAGGTTACAGTTTTCAGTGCCTTCATTTCTTGCCATTAAAATTTAAGCTATTTAAGGAAAGTGTGCTATTGAGTTGTCATTGTTTACAAGCATTGAAAAGGATTTCTAATACTGTAAATACTTTGCATTTGTTGGAATAGAACATTCAAACTAAATTAAAAGTTGTTTTATTCCCCCCCCCCCGCAATTGGAAAAAGTTTTGTGATACTTGTATACCACTTATACTGCAAGTGGGCTAGGCTACTGTAATGTGCTGTATGTGGAGCTACCTTTTTGCCTGGCTTGTGCAAAATGCCGGATCGCCCACGAGCAAGCACGCTCACGGGAGTGTGCACCCCCGTGCGCATGCGCCCCTGCCCACCACACTTTCCCCACCGGCTTTTGGAGCCATGGTGGTGGTGGTGGTGGGGTGTCTGCGGCTTCCTATAGGCTGCAGGAGCTTCCTGCAGCCAATAGGAAGCCATTGCTGCCTGCTCGGTCAGTCCCGCGCGGAGCTAAACCGGCGCACCGTGCTGGTTGCTCTGCACAGGGACTGACTTCCGGGACGCAACCACGGCTTCCTGTTGACTGCAGGAGCTAAACTGGTGCTCTGCGACTGATCAAGTGGGCGGCAAGGGCCAGGGGTCAGTTTAACGACCCCCTCAGGCCGTATCCGGCCCGCAGACCGTAGTTTGCCAACCCCTGATGTAGTTGCTAGGGTGCTTATTACACTAGTATTCAAAGATCTGCACCGGCTGCCTGTTAACCACTGAGCCAGGTTCAAGAAATCAATAATTGGTGAGATTTAACTCTGAAACTCAAATAAAGTTACAAAATAAATAGTTTCTGCATTTTTATGTATTCAGGTATTTGAGAGAAGCTATTTGCTAACATGCTAGGTATGTTAAGTGCAAGTTTTTACAGACATATATCATTTTAACTGATTTTCATAGTTATAAGGAAATGATGAATTTTGAAAATGTCAGTACGGAAATTTCACCAGCTGTTATATAGACAAGATGGACTAGTGGCTTTTTAAAAAACAACAACCTCTTTTCTGTTTTTTTTTCCAGAAAAATAAATGGATAAGCCTCTGTTTTAGTTAGCTAAAGGATAAGTTGATTTGTAGCACATTTTTTTTGAAAGTTAAAAAGGGTTAGAAGTTTGCTGCTTAAGATGCGTTGCTGTTAACAGTCTACACATTGTACAAGTAACAACAATATTTTAAAAATAGTATGTATCTCTTCAGTGCACTTAGGTTAAAAAACAAACAAACAAACAGGCTATTGCAGACAATTCCATGGAGCTCAAGCTGCATGCTGTTTAAGAATGTGTCTGGTTCTCTTGTATAAGGGCCACAATTTTGGATCTACTTAAATCAACTTTAGCTAAATTAAAACACTTGTGTTTTATCTCTCCCCCCCCCTTCAGCAAATAGTGTAGAAGATAGGCCTTTAACTATTATGTATCCGAGAGTCTTGGACCAGTCAGTGCTCCCAGATGTTTAAGCATCTGTGTAAACCCATTATCTCGTTCAATTTTGTGTTCACTGTTTAAAACCGGAGTAACACAAGACTGGGGGTTACTTTTGTCTTTAAAAATATGCAGTTGTCTTTAAATGGGAAGACAATGATAGAAATCTTTTTCACTTTTATTTCAGGCAGCCTGAACATACATACTTACACAGTACAGTATTACTTTTTTGCAGCCATCTTTTAAGGAAAAAAATAGTTGTAAATAGAATACACACTTCAATCATGCTTAAATGGTAAGGATGAGCTCTCAGATACTTCGAAGTGCAAAACTTACATTTTCTTATCTAAACTTTACGCCTCCTTTGTGATGTTTGAATTTGGTATAGATAATCCATGCAATTTCGTACTCACTATTTTTCCTCTGTGTGTAGTGTTTACTTCAGGTGGCCACTTAAATATTTTGTTTGGAACATTTACACTTCACATACTAATTGAAATTATTGCAGTGGCTTACAAGATATCTGAGTACAGTAAAACAAGTGAGTTATTAGGGATGGGCAGAGATTTACAGATGTTTCTCCCAGTCCTCAAGGTCAAACTACATATGACATTGATCATGGTGGTTTCCCTCAAGTGCAGGGTTTTTCTTGCAGAAGTGGCCAGCTCAGAGACCCCTGTCTGGATTTGAACCCGGGTATGAGAATTGGATGGCTTTAGTCCTTCGTACCTTGTTGTGAACCCTATCTAGATCATCTCCCCTCCACTCTTGGCTCTTGGTGTTTCTGCAGTAAAGATTCTATTTAGAAGTGCAAGCAACATGATTAACATCATGTGTAGGTTGGCTCTCAGATGCTCCAGCTGATACTCTGCTTCCCATGACTGTTTATTACAATTTTTCTATATCCGTCCTTTCAGGGTACAAATCCTTCCAATCCCCTTTACATGTAACATTAAATTGCATTGAAAAAATCCACAATAAACAATACTGTAATAGCACATAATCAGCTTCTTTCCCACAGGACAGTTGGTGGTAGAAAGATGTGTGAATGTCTACTCAAGTGTCCCACTGGGTCCAGTAGGGCTTTCTCCCAGGAAGCTAAGTAGAGAATTGCAGCCACAGTGTCAGGGGTAGGTTGGGGGAAAAGGGATCTGGTGGATCAGCAAGATACTAGTCTGTAACAGAGTGGGACATCTTCACCCAAGCTACTACTTCTGCTATGTCTTGTGGTTTCTGGCTCCAGATGCAAGAGACACTGAAAGCAAAGGTGTTGACAAGTTTCCTCCAGATGTTACAAACACTTATTACCACACATGCTTCAGCATTGTACATAGACCTGTATAGACAGCCCCCATTATGCTTTTTTCTTGCCTTAAAGGTATTGGGGGGCAGTGGCATATATACATGTGAAAATGCAAATGTGCAAATATATACATGTGAAAATGCACACTGCTGGGTAGCTGGGGCCAGTAACAATTCCCAGAAGAATTTTACTGAAATTTTACTGAAGTTACTTCTTAAATTTATTAAATAATTAGATTATCACATACATAAATTATTGTCTCTTCACATTTTCAAACTTCCACTTCTCCTGTTACTGATCGTTTTTCTTATTTGTGTATGTACTATGACCTGATTCTGTTTCTGAGCCCAATTTAAAGTGCAAGTTAAAGCCCTAAACAGCTTGGGACCCAGGGAATCTTTGGGATTACTCTCCCAAAGATTACCCAAACCTCTTTGGAGGCCTGCTGTGGGTGCTGCTGCTGAATAAAATGAGACAGGTAACTAACTACCAGGGAGAACCTTCCCAGAGAGGCTTGCCTCATACCAGCTTTGTGATCTTTCTGTTCACCCAGGCCTGTTAAATAGTTTAGGTCAGGGTAGCCAACATGGTGCCCTGCAGATGTTGTTCAACTACAACCCTAATTAGACCCAACCAGTGTGGACAATGGTCAGGGATGGTAGGAATTGCATCTGGAGAGCACCACATTGCTTACCCCAGTTTAGGTAATCTTGGACTCCATATTTTAAATTTGATTTTAATTTTGGGGGTTCGGCAAGATATGGGTTCTTGTATTTATGCAGTCTTCTACCACTTTTAATATTTTTAAAAACATGTATTTTGTAAGCTGTCTAGAGAATGCTATGCTAGGGGGTGTAGTAAATAAATTCTTTAGTTTCTTGTACTGATCCATGTTCTCATACTTATCAGTTGAGGTCCGCATTTGTTTAGACTCTGTTCAGTATGCAGTTCCAGAGGTTAGCTTTCAGAGAGAGATGAAAGTCAGGAGGCAATACTTGGCTCTGATTTGCAAGACTTTAAAGAAAATCTACAAGCCATGATGTAGAAACTTAAAGAGGACAAAGATAAAGGAAAAAATATTCACTATTGGATTCAAACACTGCATGTTGATTCTTTGTGATTCTATATATTGAACTGTCTGGCTGGACTGAGAACCGGAGATGAAGCATAAGGTTGGGTCTTGCCAGTGTGGTGTAGTAATTAAGAGCGGTAGTCTCGTAATCTGGTGAACTGGATTCGCATCTCCACTCCTCCACATGCAGCTGCTGGGTGACCTTGGGCTAGTCACACTTCTTTGAAGTCTCTCAGCCCCACTCACCTCACAGAGTGTTTGTTGTGGGGGAGGAAGGGAAAGGAGAATGTTAGCCGCTTTGAGACTCCTTAGGGTAGTGATAAAGTGGGATATCCAATCCAAACTCTTCTTCTTCTCCTCCTCCTCCTCTTCCTGAATAGTTGCTGAATGGCTTTGCTGAGTATCACCACACAGCCTATAGAGAATGTTATTCATAGGTTTGAAGAGTATTGTACGTAAATATACAAACAATGCCCAACTTGATAATGCTGATTGCACTGGAAATCCCACCCCAGGAGCACCACTAGATCCTGCATTTGCTTGTCTTATAGAAAACTATGTATGCTTACCTCGTTCCAAAATCATTTGTTGTCATCTGTTAGCTTTTAAACTGGTGATGGTTTTGTAATATTTTATTATAGATTGTGCTGGATTGTATTTGTTTGGTTTTCATAATTTGTTACCTATTTTTGACCCGTGTTTTAAAGAGATGTAGGTAAGAAATATCAATTTTAGGTTAGTATTTCCAGCAGATACAAGTCAACAACCTCTGAAAGCTCTCAAGTGGGTTTTGAAGACAACAGTCATCTCCTGTTCTTAATCACTCTCCTCTAGAGGTTCCACTTTGCTTGCATGGCTTATAGGTCTATCACTTTCTGTTATCCACAAATCTGTCTTTTTAAAGCCATCTAAGCTGTGCTTCTGAATTCCATAAAACTCAGCATTTATATAGCACTTTGATTTTTATAAAGTGCTTCATAAACATTATTCAGTAATCCTTGCAGTATCTCTGTAAGAGAGGTCACTATAACTATACAAGTGAGACATGTAATAAAATGTTGCTTTGTATTCCCACCCTAGGAAAATTCTTGTTCTAGTCAGGCTGGAGCCCTTTGGTGCTGTTCAGGGCTTTTGGGGTGCGGAGGTGGGGAAAGGGAAAAGGACCCACACTTCTAGGCCTTCCCCAGCTGTCCTTTGTAATGCTTGATAGCTCATGTTTGGGGCTAACTGCCAGTCCCAAAACTGAGCATTCACCCTCTCCCTCCCTCCCTCCATTTTCCTAGAGGCTAGAGGTCCACTTCCCTCCTTTATCTGAAATCCCAGGAGAACCGCCAAGCAGTCTGCTCAGTCTTCCTCTTTCACATCAGTGTCCAAACGAGCATCTGGAATGACATTTATTTCCAGTTGGGCTGGGCAATGTTTGCTTTCCAACATCGTAATATATCGCCAGCTAAACCTCGCTGATATAGTATGATGTCAGAAAGAAGGTGGGGAGGAAGAAAGCAGTTGCTGGCCATACAGATAATCAGCGTCACCGTGCACAGCTTCTGCCACTTCCTGGTGAGGCCAGGTGGGCGGTGCTACCCTAGGCGGAGTGCATCAGCTGGGGCACCACATGGCATGGCATGGCACCTCATGCAAACGTGGAGCCCCGGAGCACTGCCAGCTTCCCCAGAGCTGCCAGTTACAGCTCACCCTGTCAATAGCCTCTTGCTGCGCAAGCTGTGGCTACTGGGAGCCACCATTCCGCTCAGCAGTGGGGGCACTAACAAAACATGTTCTGCTCAGGCTCTGTTCTGCTCAGCGATTAGTGCAAGAAGGAAGGGAGGAGGCAGCCCACCAGCTCTCATGCGGCCAAAGAAATAAGTGAAGGCACTGGCTGTAAGGCAGGCAAGCACCATTCGTATCTCAGCCTACCAAGGTTGGCGGCTGGGCTGCGGAGGAAGGGAGTGGGTGAGCAACAGGCGACCTGATTGAAGTGTCAGGAGCGAGCAGGAATTCGTGATTGCCTTCTTCAGAATTCGGAAATCTCTCACAATTTCAACTTTAAACTGGTTTCAGGCAATATTTATATCCCTCGGCTTTAATTTCCAGTTCGTTGGTTCTTTTTAGTGGGTATTTCTTCAAATGGAGGGTTTTCCTTATCTGTGGGTTTATCTGTTTTATGCCATGTTGTTAATGGCTTCCTTAGGCCTAGGTGGTGTTGAGGTGAGAAAACCGGCAACTAAATTGTACCTCTTCAGGTTGTGGGCGGGAATTTATTTAGTTAGGAAAGTTAGTCTCTCGTTCTAGTTATTCTGTCATTCAACTTTGGACTCCAAGTCAGGTTGCAAGTGTATAAACATAATATATCATAACACACAAGAGGCGCACATAAAGCCAGTACTCAAATCAGTTAAAAATCATAAAACTAGCAAATGCCATGGATCAGCTTTCAACTGAAGCCCTAAGTATAACACTGTTTCCAGCAACCATGTTTGTGAGAGAAAAACAATCCCCTTTAGGGGCACCACCTCTGAGAGAGACTGTTCTTATATCACCACATAATACACTAGCTCTGATGTAAGAGGTTGCATTAAGTAAATAAAGTTAAATTTTTGAAGCTGCAAAGCTTGCCCAATATTGCACTTGCAGTTGTTATCCATTCATTGTTACTAATGAGCTTATGATACAGAAAAGTTTCCTCAAGGTAAAGTCCACAGCACTGAATTTTTCACCTTAGTCAGTATTGTACCATTAATTTCATGTCAGACTAAGTCAGAAGGTTTTTTTAAAAATATGCAATTTGCTTTTTATTTGCTTGGTTGGGTTTTTTAAAAAAAAACTTGTAAGATGTAGTACAAATCAAGTTGGAAATCTTGATGACATCTAGGCGTTCAGTGAAACTTGATTACTTGTTTTAAACATTTCTACATTGGTTACTCATAATTACCCCCATTTATGCCAGGGAGTTCAGAAATTACGTTCTTCATTTAAAAAATTGTTTGCAGAATAAACTAGTCTGATTCCTGGGTGCTGTCTTCCCTGTCCCCATAAGCATATTGGCTGTATATGTCTTCTATGACCTTAACAATTCTTTATTAAATAATCATAGAATCATAGAGTTGGAAGAGACCACAAGGGCCATCGAGTCCAACCCCCTGCCAAGCAGGAAACACCATCAGAATAAATAAATAAACAATCAAATAATTTGTTACTAATCAGGAAGTTTCCAGTTCGAATTTCACTACTGCCATGAACTTGCTAGGCAGCTTTGGGCAAGCCATATGTTCTCAGTCTTGGTTACCTTGTCTGCAATATGGCAGATAATACTGACTTAGCTTTACAGGGTTGTTGTAAGGATTATGTCTGTGGTAATACAAGTAAACACCTGAAAGCAGTAGCTGGTATCCAGTGTTCTCTGTCTGCTAGCACAAGATCTATTGCGTTAGTGGGTGGTTGAGTTTTAACAGAGGAATCCAGTGCAGCACTTGCACTAGTGGAAACTCGTCGTGCAACAGATTGCACAGTCCATTGTGCCACAGAGTTACCAACAACTTCTTTATGCATTCTGGGGTGCATCAGTGTTCTGCTGGTGCAAACCTTTTCACCAGCAGAGCCAATGTATTCATAGAATCTTTGAGTTGGAAGGGACCCAAGGGTCATCTACTCCAAACTCCTGCAATGCAGGAATCTCGGCTAAAGCATCCATGACAGCTGGCTACCCAACCTCTGCTTAAAAACCACCGAGGAGGAAGGAGAGTCCACCGCCTCTTGTGGGAGTCTGTTCCACTGTCAAACAGCTCTTACTGTCAGAAAGTTTTTCCACACGTTTAGTCGCAATCTCCTTTCTTGTAACTTGAATATTGTTTAGGAACTTTAACTTAGTGCTGCATTGGATACAAATGTTAAGAATTAAGCCCGAATGTTGCATTAATACAGAACTCAATATCCTGTTTGCAACTTCATTGCGTATCGAGTGTGCCTTATAATTTATTTAAATGTGTAGTTAGTTAACTGAGCAACAGGATTTTGTGACTACTAGAAGAAATTAACCTTAAGAGCTAGGCATATAACTGACTTAGCTTATTGTAGTTCTTGCTGCTGCTTGCTCACTCATCTGATTACTCTGCTCGGGGGAATAAGGTTAAGGACATGCTGTTGGTAAGTAGAGCATTTTCAGGGTTTTAGTTCAGCAGATGGGCTGTTTGGCTATATTCATACATTTGACTGCCTGCTGTGGCAGCTGCCTCAGCTGCCTGTTGTGTTCTTTTGTTCTGTTCTATCCAGGAATGGAACACAAGGAAGTGTAGTGAATGGATTAATTTAAGGTTACTGTTTCCTGGCTTTCTAGTTTCTTATCATAATCAAGCTTCATATGAGTTTTTTTTAATGAAATATTAAAAGCTCAGGATTTGTAAAGGCTTCATTTAGAATTGCAGAAAGCTGTAGCGTGTTTAAATACAACTTGTGTTTTTACTTTCAACCTGATTTTTAAAAATTCTTTCTCTTCTTTTTTTTAGGACTCGTAACACGAATTTGCCTGACACTCTGTGGTCCAAAAGAATTAAGGAAATATGGAATGACATGAAGGCGATTAGTTGAGGATTAAAGGCTTTGAAGACAAACACCTCAGTGAGGTGAAGCACGAACTAGTATTCTAGTTGTGGCTCTGAGACGCTGCGTGCTGGAACAAAGATGGCAGATCCAGGAATGATGAGCCTGTTTGGAGAAGATGGGAATATTTTCAGTGAAGGACTGGAGGGCTTGGGTGAATGTGGATACCCCGAAAATGCAGTAAACGCTATGGGGCAACAAATGCCTATTGATCAAGGATTTGCCTCATTGCAATCACCCCTTCACCATCCTCCTAACAGTCAAAATCAAGCAAAGTTGACCCACTTTGATCATTATAATCAGTATGAACAGCAGAAAATGCATCTGATGGATCAGCCCAACAGAATGATGAGTAATGCCCCAGGGAATGGTATAGCATCTCCTCACTCACAGTATCATAATCCTCCAGTTCCTCACGGTGGGAGTACCGGTAGCCAAATGGGTGTCTATCCTGGTATGCAGAATGAAAGGCATGCACAACCCTTTGTAGATGGTAGTTCTATGTGGGGGCCAAGGGCAGTTCAAGTGCCAGACCAGATAAGAGCACCATACCAGCAGCAGCAACCACCACCCACTCAGCCGCCACCACCAGCACCATCAGGACCACCTGGACAGGGACATCCTCAGCACATGCAGCCAATGGGAAATTATATGGCTCGTGGTGACTTTTCAATGCAACAGCATGGTCAGCCACAACAGCAGAGGATAAACCAGTTTTCTCAAAGCCAGGAAGGTCTTAATCAGGGAAATCCTTTCATTGCCACCTCAGGACCTGGCCACATGTCTCATGTGCCCCAACAGAATCCAAGCATGGGCCCTTCTTTACGACATTCAGTGCAGCAATTTCATCACCACCCTCCCACTGCTCTCCATGGAGAATCAGTAGCCCATGGTCCCAGATTCTCCCCTAACCCTCCTCAGCAGGGTGCTGTTAGGCCACAAACACTTAATTTTAGTTCTCGGGGCCAGACAGTACCTTCACCTACTATAAACAACTCAGGGCAGTATTCTCGTTATCCTTACAGTAACCTTAATCAGGGATTAGTAAACAATACAGGGATGAATCAGAATTTAGGCCTTACAAATAACACTCCAATGAATCAGTCTGTACCTAGGTACCCAAATGCCGTAGGGTTTCCATCTAACAGTGGTCAAGGACTAATGCACCAGCAGCCCCTTCACCCTAGTGGCTCACTTAACCAAATGAACACACAAACTATGCACCCTTCACAGCCTCAGGGAACCTATGCTTCTCCACCTCCCATGTCACCCATGAAAGCAATGAGTAATCCAGCAGGTACACCTCCTCCACAGGTTAGGCCTGGTAGTGCAGGAATACCAATGGAAGTTGGCAGTTATCCAAATATGCCCCATCCTCAGCCACCTCACCAGCCGCCTGGTGCCATGGGAATTGGACAGAGGAGTATGGGCCCTCGGAATATACAACAGAATCGGCCGTTCATGGGCATGTCTTCAGCCCCACGGGAAATGGGGGGCCACATGAGACCAAATGGCTGTCCAGGTGTTGGCCTTGCTGATCCACAAGCAATACAAGAACGATTAATATCTGGCCAGCAGCATCCCAGTCAGTCATCTTTTCAGCAGCAGATGCCAACCTGTCCTCCCATGCCACCTCACCCAGGCATTCACCACCAGTCTTCACCACCACCACATCCTCACCATCAGCCTTGGGCGCAGCTTCACCAGTCACCGCAGAACACACCACAAAAAGTGCCTGTCCTTCAGGTAGGTAACATGCTATTGAAAGTGTAATTATCTTCAGGTATTTTTATTTTAAGCAGTTTTATATTGATCCTTTTCTATATTTATGGATATATGGCTATCCTGTTTTGCTTGTGGTAACTAAATTAGATAGCTATCATCTCCAGATGACTTCACTCTCTCTGTTAGTTGATTTGTTTGTCAGTGTTTTTAAGAATCAGTTCTTTTTAAAAATTTTCCTTAAAGATTATTTTATGCTGCACTCTATCCTGGTGTCAGTAATGATGGAGGATGGGATATATATATAATTTTAAATAAATAAAATTAATGTATTCACTGAAATGCTTTGGTTCTATAGAATCTTTGGAACCATCTTTGGGGCTAATTGCTTAATATTTCAAAATGTATCTTAAATTGGGGTCCTGTAATTAAATATAATTATATTTTTCTGGAAACCAAGGAAAAGTCAAGGTGAAGGAATAATTAGATGTTCCCCTGGAAATAAGTTTACAATACAATTGGAGAACAATAGATCTGGTATTTCCTGTTGACTGCATGTTAATTTTAGTGTAAGAGAGATGGCAAGACCAGGTCTCAGGTTTGGGAAAAAGGTTTGTCTTGGATTAGAGAAATGGTTTATTTGTTTGCTCCCTCTTTCTTCCAGTAATAGCAAAGGTTTAACACTCTGACCATATTTTTCTCACTGTTAATAATGAAGTAGAAACAAAACTGAGCAAAATGTCATTTTACCCTTCTGTCTGGAATGGATATGAAAGGACATTAGTGCTTGCTTAAAATAAAATTGCTGTGGTCAGAATCTGGGCTGTCAGTGGAGTTTTTGTTTAATCTTATATATAGAAAACACACAAAAGAAGGGGCAATATGATAAACCAGTTTTACCCCCTTCATATTCTAAAAGCTGCACTGTAGTCATTATTACTTGTCTGACTTTTGCTTTGTTTGTGATACAATAAGGAATAAAAAAGTTTCTCTTACAGACATGTATGCCATCTTTTGGGATTTTCAAGAGTAGCAAACCTTTCCTGCTTTTGAGACTAATAATTGAAAAAGTTCCGAACAGTTTGTGCTGTCACCACCCAGGCTGTAAAATGTCCTCCTAGGTGCTTTGAACTTTTTCTTGGTAGAATAGTTTTTTTTGTTTTTTTACTGTATTGCTGAGGACTGATGTGCTGAAAAGTTCAGTTTATTGCAGTTTTAATCAACAAAGACAGCTATATTCAGAACTGATTTTCACAAAAATGGCCAAAGATGTATTAAATGCAAAGTCTCATGAGAATAACACTTTCTACTAGAGATGGAAACTTTTATGTAGCTGCAGAAACTTGTCTTTTGAAATCAAGATAGGTCATTGACCTTTGTATGAATTGAAATGAATGACCTGTGGACATGAAAGATACGGTGTATGTTTTGTATAAATGGAATGAAAATATTTTTAGTAAGCTTCTACTGAAGGACCACCAATTTATTTTATTTCAATTATAGTTTTCAGACTTAAGAGACCAAATTGTCGATTAATTCTATACTTTGGGTTTACAAACCACTCATTTTACAAGTTAAATATAGCAATTTCATCCACCAGTTGACTGCCTAGTATACTTTGCTCAAATATGCCACCAGACATTGTGAAATGTGTAGTGGTTGGTGGATTTGAAACATGCCCCCCACCCATTTGATGGCCTTGGCAGATAAATTCTGTATCAGCGTGGGCTAGGGACTACATAAAACTGCTCACACCACACCCTTTAATTCACTGTGGTCTTTTGGTGGTGGTGGTCAGCATGCCAGACATCTTGCTATCATTTTATCCCGTTTCCAACTGAGGTCAGCAATGCATTCATCAGTGAAAGGCCTATAACGGTGATAAATCACATATCGTCATACAAAACTGCCAGGCACATTTCCATTGCTTTGAGTTCTTTTGCTGTGAAAGAGAAATAAAAGCCAGGTTTCATTCCACCATGTTGCAAAATTTCTAAGCAGGCACATAGGATTGTGTGGATTCATTGATAAAATAAATATAATGTTAACTGTTGTAAATTGAAATTATAGAATTTAATTTCTGTAATGAAGACATTCATAAAAATGTGAATTGAAAAATTTCCCTTTGCACAGATTATTCAAATTTTCATTGGAAAAAATCCAGTTTGCACAGGATGGGGAACCTCTGGCTCTTTGGATGCTATGGGACTCTTAACTTCTACCAGTTTCAACCAGCATGGCCGGGGTCAGGGATGGTGGGAGTTTTAGTTAGATGACTTTTAGAGGACCACTATAGAGAAAAATAGATACCGCTCTGGTGGGAAGGTAAACAGCGTTTCCGTGCGCTGCTCTGGTTCGCCAGAAGCGGCTTAGTCCTGCTGGCCACATGACCCGGAAGCTGTACGCCGGCTCCCTCGGCCAGTAAAGTGAGATGAGCGCCGCAACCCCAGAGTCGGTCACGACTGGACCTAATGGTCGGGTCCCTTTACCTTTACTATAAAGGTAAAGGTACCCCTGCCCGTACGGGCCAGTCGTGACCGACTCTGGGGTTGCGTGCTCATCTCGCTTAAGAGGCCGGGAGCCAGCGCTGTCCGAAGACACTTCCGGGTCACGTGGCCAGCGTGACAAAGCTGCTCTGGCGAGCCAGCACCAGTGCACAGAAACACCGTTTACCTTCCCGCTATAAAGCGGTACCTATTTATCTACTTGCACTTAGGGGTGCTTTTGAACTGCTAGGTGGGCAGGAGCTGGGACCAAACGGCGGGAGCTCACCCCGCCGCAGGGATTCGAACCGCCGACCATACGATCGGCAAGTCCTAGGCACTGAGGTTTTACCCACAGCGCCACCCGCGTCCACTTACCTTTACTATATAGACTTTTACTATAGAGTGATCTAATTTTGCATGCTTATTTTTACTTGTATCTAGTAAACAAAATTAAAAACTTTGAAGCTGCCAAGCTTGCCCAGTATTGTATTTGAAATTGGTATTTGTTCATTAATGATAGGTGACTTTAGTTACCCTCACATGGACTGGCTACACATGTGTTCCAATCACAACAAAAATGTAAACATTTCTGGATTCTCGTAAGGGATTATGCTCTGAAACAGTTAGCCATGGAACTAGTCAGAGGGCTGGTGACCCTGAATTTAATCTTAAGTGGTGCCCAGGATGTAGTGTGAGGTGTAGTGTTAAAAAGGAAGGTGAAAGGCAAAGTCAAAATGGTCAAATTTCCCAAATACTTAGGAGTTGTTTAAAACCACAATATCAGAAGTTCCGCTAGAATCTATACTGTAGATAAAGAAAGATAATCACCAGGGCCAAGAGGATGCCAGCGTGGTCAACCGTGTGTCTGCTTCAAGTAACACTTAGCTGAATAGTAGGGCTAGGCAATAACTGGTTTTCAATATCGCAATATATCACCAGCTAAACATAGGAATATACTAATATATCACAATGTCTGAAATAAGGATGGAGCTATGTAGAGGCATTGCCTGGCTTCACAGTTTTTCCAGCATCATTATTTTTGTGTAGTGCATATGTGCTTGTGCGCCTGTGTGTGTGCGCGCGCACACAGACACACACACCATGTCTTGCAGGTTTACCTTGTGGGATTCAGTACACCATAATCGCATTGGCCACAACGGCTTCCTCAACATCCAGCAAGGTTTAAGTGTCTTCTACCTCAACTTTTGATGCCTGAAGGGGCTCTCCAACAGTAACCTCACCTTGCTATAGTAGTATAGTCGTGCCTTGGTTGTTAAACGCCTTGGTACTCAGACTTTTTGGCTCCCGAACGCTGCAAACCTGGAAGTGCGTGTTTCGGTTTGCGAACTTTTTTTGGAAGCTGAACATCTGAAGCGGCTTCCATGGCTTCCAATTGAGTGCAGGAAGCTCCTGCAGCCAATCGGAAGCCGGACCTTGGTTTTCGAACCATTTTGGGAGTCAAACAGACTCCTGGAACTGATTAAGTTTGACAACCAAGGTACGACTGTAGTTAATGTTATTAATGATGCCTGTCCTTGGGACGTGTAGGCAGTAATCAGCCAGTTTACAGTGGGAATGTCTTTGCTGTAAGGATGAGGGCATACACTGGAAACATGTTTATCATCAGTACACAGGCAGTTTTGTGGAAGATCTTATAAACTGTGGATTTACCCACTTTGAAGATGGTGTTGAGAGCCAGTTAACCTACTGTCAGGTTGGGGGGGGGTTGCTCGTGAGTAACCAGGCAGGACTACGACGTGTCTTTTACAGGTTTTATTGGTGCAAACTATTTACAGTACAGAACCCCACAATTCATGTCCGTCTCAGTCACATGCAGATTCCGGGCGTGGCCCCTTCTGGTTTCTCCGCCAACATAAGAACTTAGACACCCCAGATCTCTGCCTCCCCTCCTTACGTTTCACCCCTCTGCGCAAGCTGGGCAATGGAAACGGCATGTCTGTTTCCTGGCCAGCCGGGCTAGGTGAGGCGCTTGGGCTCTCAGTAGCATCTTCGAGCCCTCCCCTTGCTTGGCTACCCCCTTCCCCCTCTGCTCCACTGGAGGTGTGGCTTTCCCCACCGCTGGATGAGGCGCTGCTCCTCAGCAGCTTCGGAGGCTCTCTGTATTCACCTGCCCCCTCCCCTGTTCCGATGGCCGTCCCCTGACACCTACCTCGAAGTCCTCCTTGTGCAGGATCAACATGAGTCTTCTTCCAAGACACCGCATTATCTTAGGTTGTGCTTGACATTCGGAAACTCCTTCTGAATGTGCATCGTTCTCAGGAGGATCCATTTCCGCATGGACTTGCCAACTTCAGCATTCAGCTGAGATGGTAGCGATCGCAACAATCACCCTTCCAACCTCCAGTGCACGTTGTAATCAGAAACCCCAAAGAAATGGGTTGTAGCTAGCAAGAAGTTCTCTTTCAGAGCAGAGGGTGGTGTCAGCTTCTCTAAAACAACCTCTGAACATTGGACTGCATGAAGGTACATATGGACTGCATGTGGATCTCCATCTTTTCTTCCCTTTCATTTGCTAGGGCTTGAGCATCTGCCATCCTTTTGTCACAGTTTGGTGTAGGTTCTTTTTAGATGTGTAAGTCTATGTTATTTCTAAGATAGTGTTTCATTATGTGAACAGGTTATGGGGATTGTGCCAAAAGCTTCATGGAAAAGGTAGATTTTTGAGGAGGGATCTGAAGCAAGCAAGGGCTTGTTAAATCATGGGCAACTAATCTTTTACCATCCATGTATTATTGGACTCCCAGCAGCATTGCTAATGGTCAGGAAAGTGAGTGTCTTAGTCTAACAATGCCTGGTGGGTCATAGGTTAGCCAGATGTCAAAACATATGCAAATTAAAATTAATCTCTTCATCCAAGAATTGGAAAATAGGCAATGAGCAGTATTTTTTAAAAAAGGGATGTGACTAATTTCTTTCCCAGATTACGTAACTGGAAGAGCACACTATTAAAGTGATAATTGTTAAGTAAATAGAAGAACAAGCTTTTCTGAAGTTGAAGGTAGGAGTAAACAGACATCTTTTACTTTGAGGGAGGTCTTAGTAAAGAGCCCTTCCTCCAAATATCTGCATTGGATTCGTGATATTTAATATTCACAAATAACCTGAAATCAGGAGTGAGCTGTGAGTTAGCCAATTTGAGTGTGACATCAAGTTATTCAGGGTAGTGACAGGTTTGGAAGGACTTGAACTCTAATAGGCAGATTAAAAATATGTTAAATAAAATAAAGGAATTTTCCAAACCGAGTGAATTGCACCTACATAACAGTAAAGTTTAATGTAAATAAATAAAGTGTAAATAAGTGAGACATGTTATTTAGGCAATACTGATATGGTCTCATATCCTGTGATAAGTTCCATCTTCAACATTTGGAGCTAGATGGCTGTTGGTGGTGGTTTGGTGAACTTAATTCCTAATTTATCCACTGGAATATACACATGGAATCTATAAACCTGTCATTTCACTTTATAAGCACCCAACTGGGTTGTGTTCAGACTGTATTTTGGGAAACATTGGGCTCTACATTCTTCAGTGAGAAGATAAGTAATGGAGGATACACTTCTTTGAAATTTAGCTTTCCATTCATTACCTAACTTTCTGTGCAATATGCAGGCAAAGGGAAGTATGAAGTATGTTTTAGGAAATGTTCTCAGTTCATGTGGGGTGATGGCAAGCTACAACAGGTTAGGTCAGAACTCTGCATGAAATGAGTGCAGCCACACCCCAAAATCATCTGCATCACTGTTGTGCAGGGTTCTTTGACAGGCAAGTTGATGTGAAAAGGCAGAAAGCTTGAACACTGCTGCCTTAAAACTAGTGCATAATTGGCATCTTGTCTTTCCCGTGATTTCTCTTTGACACCTTTCAAAACTATACTGCAGCAGTATTTAGCTAATTTAGAAGTTTCAGTCTTTCTGCTCGCAATTGGTACTTTTAATTTTAAGATGTATTTTAAGATGTGTCACCTATTCACAAATGTTTGAGAAAAGATGAGAGTAAAATAAGCTTGTTTGCTTTGATATTGATGTACTCCAGATTTTCTGTGCAACCATTAAAGTCTAAGTGCTACTTTAAAAAGGTCAAAGGACTACCGTAGGTTAGAACTGAGTTGCAATAAAGTATAGAGAGCTGTTAGCTCACCCCTTCAACATATCTTCTTTCCAGATAAATCATCCCATTCAACAATCTCAGTACAGTGGTACCTTGGGTTAAGAACTTAATTCGTTTTGGAGGTCCGTTCTTAACGTGAAACTGTTCTTAACCTGAGGTACCACTTTAGCTAATGGGGCCTCCCGCTGCTGCCACCACTTCGCTGCTGCGCGATTTCTGTTCTCATCCTGAAGCAAAGTTCTTAACCCGAGGTACTATTTCTGGGTTAGCAGAGTCTGTAACTTGAAGTACCACTGTAGTTTCACAGCATTTTATAGTGTTAAAGATGCTTGATCTGAATATCTAACTGATAATCTAGTGTCTTCCTGGCATTTCACCAGTGGGATATCATAATTATTTTTAGGTTTTCGTTGTAAACTCTTTTTATAATAGCCATCATTATATGATTTCTATGTTTCAAATTATTCAAATGTAAATTATGTACCGGTAGTTTGTTAGTTATATTAAAAACTAGGCAGACATTGGTCCCCCCCCCCACTTGCATTATCCTGTGTTTTATGTTTGCATTCCTCTCCCCTTTCCCTATTTTAGAGAGGAATCACCAGTGTCACTCATGCACTGTCTGGTTATGATCTGATGGTTTAAAGTTGCAGCAATACAGAACGAAGTGGCTCAGAACTCCTGCATGGTTGAATGTTAGGGCGGTGAAAGCTCTCACCTGCTTCACAGCAATTCATTTAGAGGTCAGCATGGTAGCAAGAAAAAAATGGTAATTAGACCTTTTCAGTTAATAGAGGCTGTACTATAGACTGGCTTTCTGTGGAATGTGACTTATAAAATCTGCTTCTGCTGAACAGCTGGTATTGGAAGGGACCAGAGATGTGGAAGGCTGTCAATCCATCCACTAACTGGAGGTTTCCAACCCATGTTGGAACATGGACAGTATGTGAATGCCCTCCCATCCCTGTTTGCTATTTTACTGGTTCAGCAGCTTATACTTCATAGTTTCTAATATGCACACAGTACCAATGTTTGTTTGCTAACATCAGGCCATCTTGTATGTTTTGAAGTGCAAGTTTCAGTGTGTTCATTCTATGTTGCTTGTCACCTTATCAACAGAAAGGGAAATCTGTTCCTTCTCACCACCTAGATTCAAATTCTGTCATTCACATGTTTTTGGCACTTACCCTTGCTGAAAGAGAGGCTTACAAACCAATCTTAACAATAGATTTGGCATGATGGTAGCCTTCCTTCTTTACTTTTGCCTGTCTTGTACCCTGCCCAGAGGGAAATGCTTCTGTATTTTCCCTGCAGCTTCAGTGGTTGCATCTATCTTTACAAAGAAGATATAAGGGCAGCTGCTGCTGGAGTGAATGACAAACCGGTTCCTTGGGAAAAATAGCCACCATCATAGAGAACTGGGCAGATTTATTGTGGGAGGGAACACAGAAGTGGCTGGATAAGCTGGGAGAAGGTTACAGTTAACTCAGTGCAGGATTTGACTTAGTGACCCTTCCATTGCAATCCTAAGTGGGAGTTGGAGGTGTGTGAAGTGGCAAATCTACTGACACTTCCAAAATCCTGGTGACTTGGGTCTGGCCAGAAGGCTTTGGGAGTGGCAAACTTGTTTTCCTCACCTGCATGTTTTTTGTTGGTTTGTTTTTTGTTTTTGTGGAGAAAGCTCCATTCTGTTGTGGTGGAGGCTCTGATCCTTGGGACTCTTTAGAGAATATTGGGGCTTTTGATCAGCTGATCCAGGGCTGCATCTGTCTCACCTCCTTCATGCTCATGGAATGCCTTGTTTGGGGCCTAATTTCCATTGAAAACCCTTCTGGCAGCAGAGTCAAGCCCCCAGTGTTCTGTGGGTGCAGCGGGTTCACAGTGGTGGAGGTGGCCCCTCAGTAATGCATTTTTCCACTGGTGGGGTGCACTTCTGAACAAGCATAACCCCCTTTTGAGCCATCTGATTCCTCTGTTCTTTTGAGTTCAAATGGTGTATTAAATATGTAACCAAGCTTATTTCTACCTGTCTCTTGCTTCCTTGTTCAGGAACAATAGATTATTTGAGGTTGCACCATTGCAACTGCAATCAAATATAAGATGTATAAGTAGTGAATATATATTCCAGACTACTGTTAATAAAAAACAGAATGGAAACAGTTGTGGACTTGCTCAATATTCTTTTTAACTCCTCCCTTCTACAAATATAATACTTTGTTTTTATTTTACAAAAATTTATATAAAATGCAACCTGATTTTTTTATATTTATGTGCTTAAAACTTTAATCTGGAGATATTTTAGCTAGATTAACATGAATATAAACAGTTCCTTTTCCTTGCCCTCAATTTATTTTACAAAGAACTAAATAAATTGCTCTTTATAAGGGGCTGGAGTTTTCAAATTGGGTATCAAAATTGTTAAAAAGAAGATGGCTGTGTTGAGTAAGTGACTTTTGTTAAACTAGTTAGAAGCATTCTATCACATCTTGTGTCTCAGCTTGAAAAAAAGTATCCTGTGCTTTTGAATTATCTATTCACAAGGCTGGCTGAAACTAGTTTGCCCAATTAGCATAAAAATAAGTCTGCAACAGCAAGCTGATCTGGTAGGCGGCAGCATCATCACCTAGGAGGTTTCTGGGTTTGAATGTGCTTGAAAACCTGACCTGGATTTCTTGCACTGGAATAGTTACAGTTCTCAGTTAGATTCCAAAATCCTGGCTCCAGATAAATGTGCCTCCTTGTAATTATGAATATTACAAATTTATGTAGGTATTTAAAAGTTATAGGGTGTTTATGGCCATAATGAATTGCATGCCAGCTTCGGTTACTTACTTTTAACATGTGCTTACTTGGCACAGGATGTGCATCTCCTGTACTGTTGATCCACAAAGATATATCACATATGAGCTTCCGTCCTTAACAAATGACCTGTAGGCCCCCAATACCCCTTTTCACAAAGCAAGAGACTTTATAGAGTGATGTGGGCTGAAGGGGAGGTTGTGTTCTGGTGAGGCATATTCTGGTGGTTAGAGAATGAGCTATTAAATCATCAGTGAACTTACCATTTTGCCCTTAGAGAAGTCATTCTTTCAGCCTCCCCCCTCCCCCTTCTGCAATACAGAGACAGTACTGACCTTGGGGGGAACTGTTAATAAAATTGCATTTTAAACACTTTACCAGCACTTGGGAAACATTGGTAGTATTATATCATTTCTTCTCTCTCCTCCCACCTGAGAGGGAGGTGCGTATTCATAGAGATCTGCTGACTTCTGCATAATGAGAACATCACAGTGGATGTAATGTATATGGGACCTTGGATGTAGGATTGCTTATACTTGCAGATTAACTGCAACATTACTTTTTCTGGGCCAAGATCTTGGTTCTCATTAGCCCAAGCTCCCAAAATATTGGTGGCAACATGCAGATCTGTATAAAGTGGAAATGCTACCTCTTCATTGTTTTGTAGGTTGTAATAGCATAGGAAAATAAATATAAGCACATACAACTGCATCATGTGCTATGGTAACTACTGTAGATCTTTGATAAATGGGGAGTTTGAATTGCTGCTAACCTGTCAGAAGAGCACTTAAATTGTAGGTTTTGGAAGGCCTGTAGTTTCTTGTCTGAACAATGCTGGTACCAATCCTAACTTGTAGGTTAGTTTTATCCATTGTCAGGCACCATGTGATTGCTTCCTGTAGATCAGGGATGGGAAATGTGTGGCTCTCCAGGTGTTGCTGGACTCCAACTCCCATCAGCCCCAGCTAGCATGGCATGTGGTCAGGAATGATGGGAGTTGGAATCCAGCACCATTTGGAGGGCCATAGGTTGCCCATCCCTGCTTTAAATGGTTTTAATTTCTATTTTTATCAATTATGCATTCCTAGAGAATAAACGTACAGGAAATGGAATCCTACATTCAAACTTCTGCAGTTGCATACAGAAAAAGAGTTTTTGAAACAATAGTAAAGTATACCAGCAAATCTCTGCCTTAATTTATATTTCAGTAGCAAACTTTTATGTAATGTTTACAGATTTTTTATCTTTCTTCACATTTGGTCTCTGCACATTTGATACAAGCAGTTGATACATTTAGTTTAATGACCACACTTCTTCAAAAGGATCCCAGAGTCGCATACGGCAACTAAAACAATACATACAATAAAACCATATCAGTATTAATAAAAACATTAATTAATTACATTAATTAAAAACAACAAACTATAGGAATGTATCTAACTTTGAACCATATATAAGATTCCCAAAACTTGAGTGAATATATTCAGAATTCATTTTCATCATTTGTTCTCATGGACAGCAGATAAATTAGTTGTTTTACATTCCTGCTGAATATGCATTTGTATTGATAACTCTCATATAGATTAATATGTCAGGTAAAAAGGTGTGGTTTAAATATTTGGTATAAAATATGGTGTTGCTGTTGTGCAGCAGTTAAAACTGCTCATTGAAGTATTTGTGCAAGGTCGTCTTTCTGGCACAGTCATGTAGAAGTTTTTGGCCTATAAATGTTGTTGACCTACAATTCCTGTCAGTCCTGACCATTGGTCATACTGGTTGGGGTAATGGAAGATGTAGTCCAGAGAGCAACATCCAGAGAGCCAAAAGTCCCCCACTCCTGCTATAGCACATCTGGCACATCTAAAATCATGGTGCAGTATCTATGACATTAAGTTGCTTTTTCAAACATGCATGTGAACTCTCAAGATGAAATAATAGTGTCCTCTCTATTCAGTTTTATAAATTGGATTGTATGCCAGGGATATCATGAAACAATTGTTTCTAAAATACAGTAGTAAGGAGCACCCCTAGATTGTGATAAAGACTTTGAAAGAACTTAGTTCCTTTCTACAGACGTAGTAGAGACTTCTCTGCATTAGCTGTTCTTAACATATTCAGAGAAAAACAGGTGGTGTGTGTGTACACATTATTTGCCTGAACTTCCTGTGACAAAAATTTGCTTGATGGCATATTTATTTATCTGAATGTTCTTTTTGTTCCCTTTTGCCATCCACACAACACAATTGACTTAACTTCATAATTTTGGAGAAACATGTGCAGATAAACAAGAATTTAATTGACATACTTTCCGGTGTAGTGAACAGCCCTCAGGCACAAATAAAGGAGCGTTTATGGATCAGATCCTTTGACCATTCTGACCATGCTCATTCAAAAAGATTACTTCCGACCCTATTTGGAGAAGCTTCACTCCAGGAGAGGTTTAAGGGGACGGCACACACGTGAACTCCTTGATTGTCCCCAATACCTTAACTATATTGTTGAGAAGGCATTTGTTCCAACTTGATATACAGCATATACAGTCACTCGGGTAATAATCCTTCCCAAATCACTTCTCACTGAGAAATGAATTATGACTTTAATGATAGTAAGTGTTCTGGGAAAAATTGCATAATGTAAAAGAGACACCAGAGCTGATATGCTAAAGTAAGGCTTAGAGGGAAAGGATGGTATTGTTACTCGGGAGCAAATCTAGAAAGTGACATAGTAAGTAATTTTCTTTGTGTTTGTTTGTGTGTTGCTGATGGGTACATAAAATAAAATTAAAAAGAACGTTGAGATAAAACGCCAAAAATGTTTTTCAGTGCATTTAGTGCTTCCTTCTGGCTTGTATTTTAGATCTGTGTATCACTTGAACTTTAGCTGTTTAAATTACCCGTGAACAGTTTCCAACATTCTGTTTATCCCTCCTAGTCCCATTTTCTCTCTCTTCCAGATGGCCTTGCATCCGCTTGCAGTTCTGGTACCCCATATTTTTTGGCCCTGTTAGATAGTGATAATGCTGTAGTTCTCCTTGCATGGGAGATCAGATCTGATCTGAAGTGATTTGTTTAATTTTGAAAGAAATATTCGTGTGTACCAGCCAATTGTTGCTAAACACTCTGGGCTGTTTATAAATAGACCTTATGCTTCTGGATATAAAAATATTTACCATTAAAGCTGGCATTGTTTTCATTTGTGCAAACTGTCATCTGTGTATTCCCAGTAGCTATTGTTCATAACTTAGGGTCATGAGATAATGCAAAATCTAGTTGCTAAAAATAGAAAAAAATAAAGGTTCATATTTCTTTCAAGTTATTTCTCTTTGCAGGAAATGAAATGCCTCTTACTTTGAGCTCTCAGCTGTGTAGGAGTGTAAAATACTTTCTTTGATGAAAATTTTCAAACAAAATTCTTTAAACATTTTTTTTATACATTATTTGGCAAATAATAGATGCATTTTACAGAGGAATCATAGAGTGCATAAGCTGAGGTGTGATCTTGGAGCTGGGATTGTAATACATAGAATTCGTAAAGCATTTGGGATATCTAGAGTGCCTTCATATAGGATTTCTCAAAACAACTTCATATGGCTGGTCAGGAGTATTATATCTGCATTGCAGATAGGGATCTGAGAGAAGACCAACTTTCCTAAGACCATCTATGCAAGGGTAGCCAACAGGGCACCCTCTAGAAATTGCAGAATCACAGGTCCCATCATGCCTTACCATTGACCATGTTGGCTGGGACTGATGGGAGTTGTAGTCTAGCAAACATTTGGAGGGCACCATGCTTCTGCTATGTTCGTAGAATGTATGTGGAGTGATTGAGCTAGACACTTCCTGTTCACTGCTTGTACTATTGACACATTCTACACTAGCCAATGTCTTGCTGTGAGACATCATCTTAACTTCTTTGTGCCAGCAAAAGGGAAGAACATCATGGGGGATGTTTATGGTTTTACAAAAATGAAACAGGCAGGTCTGGTTAATTTGTGGTTGATTTAAATTTATTTTGAAACCTCTGTACAGCTGTAATTCTAGCTCAAATGGGAGAGTCTGTGGTAAAGCAGTTGAAAGTCTGTGGTTTTAAATTAATTTTCAGATGTTTAGAAATCCAGATTTCAGTGGCATGGGCATCTGCCTTCCTTTAAGTTTAAAGCTAAATGAGGGTTCTAAGCATGTGGGGAGCAGCAGGAAAATTGGAATGCTGGCTGGGGAGGGGACAGAGGAACGGACTCAGTCTCATCTATGCATGGACAGATCAGCCTATTGCTGCATATCCCTGCATCTGAAATCATTTCTGGGTGGATTTTAAAAAGTTTTTTTTAAGTCATAAAAACTATACCCCCCCCCCCGCATTCTCAAGCACAGTATCAAGGAAAATATTTGTTTAACGTCAGCTGAGTCTATCTGAAAAATGGTTTGGATACTGAGAAAATCATAGAATCGTGGAGTTGGAAGGGATTCAAGGGTTATCTAGTCCAACTCCCTGCAATGAACTCATCCCACCGCCTTTATTTCTTTTTTTTTTTACTTGTAATTTTGAAGGGAGTTCTTATTTCCACTCTTTCAACTCCACGTGCCCCCCAAAAGCACACCAGTTTGCATACATTTTTTCTTAATAAATAAAAGCTTACAGAGGAAAACTTGACCTTGCATTCTACAAACATAGCAGAAGCAAAAGACCCAAAGAGGTTTTTCCGTTAATTTTATGGTTCTTAATTCAGTCATGCTTTGGCAGTATTTTGATAGCCACTTTTTTCTTTGCTTTGTGTGTAACAGTGCTTATTGTTACAAGTTATATTTTCAAAGTTTGTTCTGAGTCCTACAGGGTAACCAATCCTATTGTCTTGATTACTTTTTAAAATTTTCAGATTTCTCGTCAGCCGATGCTTGTAGTCATTATCTTCACAGAACTCTAGCCCAATGGTTGCCATCAATTTGATTTGAACTGATTTTATAATGAATTGATTTTAGAATGCTGTATTATTTTACTGTTAGCCGCTCTGAGCCTGGCTTTGGCTGGGGAGGGCGGGATATAAATAAAATTGTATTGTTATTTATTATTATATTTCAGTGATCATTTATATTTATGCTTCTAACACGAGCAATATATATATATATATATATATATATATATATATATATATATATATATTACTCAGTCAATATATTTAGCCTTCCCAACAAGACAGGTTTTTTATTATTGCAATACGGTGATTTCTTCAACTTTATAATTCTATTCTTTGATGCAAATCCACTAATTGCTCTCATTTGTTGTAGTGGTATTTGACTCTGGCTTTGATCTTCATTCTTATCATCTACTCCAGATTTTCAAAGATGCCTTCCATATTAGATTTCAGAATAAGTCTGTATTACATGGTCCTAGCAGTTTACATGTATAAGTATAATTAATATTAGAAGTACTACTAGGCTCCTTGTGCTAGAGGAAGTTTGTTTCCTGGCTTTTAAAATACGAGGTTCCAGTTGAAGCTGTTGAAAGCCATTAGGAATCTTTTTGGGTGTTTAAAATGCTGTTGCTTTAAAACTGTTCTCTAATAATAATCCTAGGGCTCATCTATAGAACTAGTCTATTTAGAATCTCTCAAGTTGCCTTGAAACCATACCTATATAGTGTAATAAAAAGCAGAAATATGGACTTGAGAGAGCCAGCAGTTTTTGCTAAAATTCCATATCCTATTATGAATTTTTAATCTATTAAATAATGTATTGCTTTATGATAAATTGACTAAAATATTTTCAAGATGTTATAATTATTAATTAGATTTCTTACCCTGCACCATGAGGTTCCAGGGCGGGTTACAACAATTTAGAAATACAGTATTAAAATCAGTCAAAACAAATCAGTAAAGAGAAGAGGGCAGGTCCTATAAAAGCCTCTCATGTGCCAAAGGCCATGATAGAGAAGTGTGTCTTCAGCATACCATGAAAACGACAGTCCAAAAGTGTCAGAGGGAGGGAATTCCATGTCTTAGGGGTTGCTGCACAGAATGCCACCTCCAGAACCACCTTTCTTTGAACTGAGAGCATTGAAACTACCTCAGACCCCTTTGCCCAATCTTAACACTCAAGAGGGTCTGTAGCAGTATTAGAAACTGGGATAGAAAAGCTAGGAGCCAAATGGCTCCTGGGACGTACCGTATTTTTCGCTCCATAGGGCGCACTGGACCATAGGGAGCACCTAGTTTTTTTGGGGGGGGAATCAAGAAAAAAAAAATCTTCCCCCCAGCCCCAAAGAGCAGTGTATAGGCTGCGCAACCTCTCCCTTCCGGAGGGGTTGCGCATGGCTATGGCACAAGCCAAGGCAGTGAGCGGGATGGATCACTGTTTTGGCTTCTTTTTTAGCCCCACGCAACCTCTCCCTGCCGGGAGAGGCTGAAGCCATAGCCACGTGCAGCCTCTCCCTGCCGGAGGGGCTGTGCGCGGCTATCCCTGAAGCCTGGAGAGCAAGAGGGGTTGGTGCGCACCAACGCCTCTCGCTCTCCAGGCTTCAGCGAAAGCAACGCGAAGCCTCCAGAGCGTGGAGGGAGCGCTCCCTCTGCGCTTCGGAGGCTTAGCGTTGCTATCGCTGAAGCCAAGGAGCCTGCATTCGCTCCATAGGACGCACACACATTTCCCCTCAATTTTTGGAGGGGAAAAGGTGCGTCCTATAGAGCGAAAAATACGGTAGGTTGTGGGCACCAAAACAGAATGTCTAGTCTCCATTTGGGGGGATCAGCAGCACTTTTTATTTATTATTTTGATAAGCATGAACTAATACAAAATTCACATAAGTGACACATTGTTAACAATATGTTTAGCAGAAATTGGTAATACATATTTAATTTGGTGTTTACAATAAAAATCGGTATTATACTTCAGTTTTCAAAACACTTTTAGATTGGTACCTTGGGTTAAAAACTTAATTCGTTCTGGAGGTCCGTTCTTAACCTGAAACTGTTCTTAACCTGAGCTACCACTTTAGCTAATGGGACCTCCCGTTGCCGCCGCGTTGCTGCCACATGATTTCTGTTCTCATCCTGAAGCAAAGTTCTTAACCTGAGGTACTATTTCTGGGTTAGTGGAAGCGACTGTAACCCGAGGTATCACTGTACTCTTTATTTTTAAACTTCTTAAAATATTGTCTATCCTTAGCATATACTTCGAGGCTTCAAAGCCCATACATTTCAGCAATCCATGAGTGTCCGCCAACCAAAAAAATGGCACCCAGATTTTTTGGGGTGCTTGCAAATGGAAAATCTTCAGGCGCAAAATGTGCCTGGCGCCTTGCTAATTTTGAACCCTAGGGAAAGAGGTAGCCTCTCACATCTTTGGAACTACTATAACTTTATAAAGCAGGGATATTTCTAGTAGCTGAACAAATAAACTGGGCAAATAAATAAAGCATTTAAAATCACTAAAATTAACAGTAATAGAGATTAAAACATGCCAACACCTGTGTCTTCATATATAGATTATAGTAATGATTTAGCCTGAAACTTCTTTGCATGCATCTTAAAAACAAAAACTTATCTAGAAGTTGTTTCCAGTTTTTACTGTGTTCTAAATAGATAAACCTTGCCTTTCAAGTAAAGTGCTTGGGCTGCAGTCTTGCTTGTAATTACATATGCAACTGATTTAAGCCGAGGTAACAGGGAATGCTGTGAAAGTACACGATGCAGTTCTAATGCTGAAGGTAAGCAAGTATGGTTCTGAAGCTGCCCAGACTAGCAACTACAGTGTGATTTCAGCTTTATATGGTTGAAGGCCAGCCAGTTGAAATCGAACAAATTAAATGCACAGAAGGTGAAGAAGTAAAATGCTCTTATTGTGCAGGGTTTCCCCAGCGCAGAATAAGCTCTTAAGCTCTCCATCTTGTTTACCGGGCTCTCAGAGACTCTTGCACGGACCCTTGGAGGTTCTTGCAGGAACTTGGATGTGGCCTCATGATATCGCGCAAGAGCCTCCCAGGGCCTTGTAAGCAAGACAGAGAGCTTAAACCACTCTGCCTAGCGGGGAGAAGGGGAGGGAGCAAGACCTGTTTGGTGTGCTAGCTCTGGAAGGTAATATTGCTCGCCCAGGGGTGGTTCAAGGAAATGGTTGGACTATACGTGTTCCTGCATATACACATAGTCCCCAGAAAATAACCCCCACTCAAGATGCCGCTGAGCAGCAAGGTATAAGCGTTAATAATACACGTGTGACTTAGCACAGGACTTCAGCTTATATTAGTCCAGGTGAACACTCAAATTTGAGCATGGTGATATCGGTTATATATGAACAATGCTTAACCTAAGAAGTACCTAAGCTTTATCAAAATGTTCAATTTATGCTTATCTGCCTTACTCCTTCCTTTGAAAATAATGGTTCCACTTGCAAAGCGTCCTTTAAAAAATAAATATAAAATAGCACCCATCTTTTAATAAGCTTCAGAATAGATACTTCTTTAGTTGCACTTGTTACGTCACTTAATGACATTACCTTGGTCATATAAAGAGAGAGACTATTTTCCAGCCGTGTTTGAAATACTACTAATTTCCCCCCGTCTACCTTAACCTCCATTTGAGTTTAGGGCTATAATGGAACCCATTAGAGGTAAAAGGTCTATGACTTAGTCATTGAGCCTCTCAAATCTTGCTGCTTTAAAAATTGCTGCTATTAAAACTTTACTAGTATTGATGTTAAATTCATTCATGTTAACATACTGTATTACCTTTGCTATCACCCGTTCAATTTCTGTGTTTTTCTTCTGGAAATTGGTATCCTTGATTTAATATCAAATCTACTTATACGCAACAAAATCTTAACAGTGAAACCGCTTCTTGAATTAGATTTTCATTCTTAACCTGGTGGAAGAATTATATTGAACATGGTATTTGGCCACACTCTTAAGAGATCTTACTTGGATTTCAGAGTCTGACCATCTCAATATATAACTATCAATGTTATTGAAGTGCTAGGAACCTCAGCTTATTTCTCCTATTGTAATACTTACCTTTTAAAAAACCCCACTAATCTTATTCTGTATTTATTGTTGAGATACCAGAAATGGACATTGCAAGCATAGCTTGAAGCGGAAAAAATGGAAGTGAGGAAATTCAAAGTGAAGGTTAAATTTCAAATGTTGAAATCTGCTTTGTTCTTCTGCCTCTTTCCAGTAGACTACAGCTTCACATTAATTAATCATGTTGCAGTGAATAAACAAGGTATAGTGTCTGCAGAATAGTCGTGGAATTGAGAACATCTAAAGAACTCCTAGCTGCCCTTCACATATGTTGTGCATTTTATTTCTAAAGAATAGAACTATAATCCTATTTGCACTTACCTGGGAGTAAGGCAAATTAATACTTCTTATGCCAATGCCTAAACACAGCAAGACTTACTTCTAAGTAAATATGCAAAGACCTCACCTTTCAAAATTAAGGATTTACAATTTTAGAATTCTGTTGCAACTTATATCATTTTCTTAATAGATAAAACAGCTGTTCTTTACATGCTTTCAGTTATTTAACAATTTCTCCCTCCTCTTCCTCCCTCCTACTTAATGATACACATAGCCAGTATCTTCAGTCTTCCCTCCATTGACTTATATTTAGCAAGGACATTATTGCTAGCCCGACAGTGTACAGCATAAATGTGGCGAGATACCAGCCTACTATTTCCCACTGACTGTAGAGTAAGCTTTTGGTAGTAAAAGTGACCCTTAGGAATTTTTTAAGTTGTAAATTCCTCCATATGAGTAGCATGGATTTAATATCATCCAACTTTCTGCAGGTGAAAATATGGACATTCATCACCCCCCCCCAAAACTGACCCTCCTCAGCCCCCCCATTTTTTGGGGGGGCAGCAGAACATTCCTATCAGATGAAGGGCAAGAGCCACCCCCACTACACCAGTGGGACACAGTGTACACCCTCTCTGCTATCTGGAGAAAACTCCTTAATCCCCATTTTTCTTTTCTTTTATTCTTTCGTAGATTTACAGAAAGAAATAAACACATCAATAAATAAATTTTAGAAAGGAGCAAGATTAGACGAGGATGCACAAAGCTGCATAATAATAATAATAATAAATAATAATAATAATAATAAGACTTACTGTTCACTGCTCCACTCCCTCTTTCTTCCCATGCAGGGCGATCCTGTACCTGCCCCTAGAGGCAGCCTCTCTTCCTCCTCGCCCACTCTGAGTATGCAGGATTACAACTTCAACTGAAGTTCCTCATACTTTTATTATTGGAACTCTGCCCATATATTACACTGGAAGTCTTCCTTATTCCTGTAATTCCACATCAATGTCCCTTCCACAAGCTTCTTTCCTGAATGTTTTTAGTGAATGATACTGTTTTCCCAAAGATTCTCAACTCCTTTATCCTAAGCTTCAGTTTTATAGGCCAATCATAATCCTATGTCAAAGAAAGAATAGATTATTTTTTTCTTGATGCTTATCTTTTAAAACCAGGGCTCCACAATTCAAATCACTAGGGTCATATTGCAGTTTTTATGGCGAAAAAGCATTTTTGTTGCTATTTAATTGGTTTTTAACCCATTCTCTTAACCCCCATTTTCCCTTTCTGAACTCCATAGGATGTGAACCTCCTTTTCCTTGTACCATAACGGGTCTCCTTTCTGATCCATTTGTTGCCTGAGTTTTTTGTTTCCCTGTCCCAAACATTTCTACAACACCATCTCTGTCTCCACTTTTTCTTGTTCTCTTTGCAGCCTATAACTCATGATTTAAAAAGCAAGAAAAGGGGTGATTTACATGGTAGTTTTAAATCAAGTTTCCCATTAACACTACTTATATGTTTCCTAACTAATGGTGCAAACCAGACTACTAAACAGTGTTAACAACCAAATACAATATTATTTTCACTGTTGTTTCATTCTTGCAGTTAAAGCTTGTGTTTCTTTGTTGCATTTGAATCCTGTATACATTTTGAATCATTTCCGCCTATAGAGCAAGGGTCGGGAACCTCCAGCCTGTGGGCCAGATGTGGTCCACCGAGGGTCTCAGTTTGGTCTCTGAGGCTGCTTTGACCACCCACTCCAAACCTGACAACATATGTAATGTCAGGTCTGTAGGATAGGTATTGAGAGGACTTCAGAGGAACAATCGGAAGTGAAAAATGAGCTCTTGATTGTTCCTTTGCTGCTGGAGCAAGGTGAACTGCCACTGCCCATCAACTTGATGGGCTACGAGGGTGCATCTGGGTTCACAAAGCGATTTCCATTAAAATCACTGTTGGAGGTTTCAAGAGTAGCATGGGCTGTTTGCAAAACTGGGATATCTTTGAAATATTGCCATATTGAGGCTTCCATAAAAATTTCTGAGGTTAGCAGTACAATCTTAAATGGCAACTTAGAAGAAAGTCAGTTGAGCTCATTGGGTTTTATTCCTAGACAAGTGGGTATAGGATTGCAGCTATGGGAATATAGGAACTCACACAATGAATTTTTTTTTGCCTTTTCTTTCACTTTCTGGTATTGTTCCCTTTCAGCCTCATTCTGCTTTGACCTAGTGTAATCTTCTCAAGCCAATAGCAAATGAAAACAAACTGCCCATGACTAATAAGTTGAAGCAAGATTTGATAGTTAATGAGTAGACTAGAGCAGTTTATTTTTGCCAGGTGAAGATGAAATGCCTATGTTTGGTAAGATCCATGGTAAATATCCATGTTTGAAAAATGATTGGATTTGTACTTAAATTGAGTTAAAGACATCATTTCTATGTATCTGGTAGAGATGTTGATTATGTTTAGAGCTCAACTCCGAAATAAAGCTCCAAAAGTAACCAACCTTCCCCCACAAAGAAACAGCTTATTGGGGGCTGGCTGGAAAGAAGTCTGCATTTCTGTGTTGGGTGCAGAGGCGGTACAAAACCATCCAGCCTCTTCCACTAGCCCATTCACTTTCAATGAGTTGGCCAATATGCCTGTATCCTCATTATGAAACTTAAGAAAATATCAGTTTTGTTTGTGAATGCCCTTCCCCTGGAAGCATGCTTAGCACTGACACTTACTTTCATTCTGGGGCCAAGCAGAAGTGCTGCAGTTTCCCCATGCAAGCCAGGAAGACAGGCATAGCTTTGTAGTCTCAATGAGTGGCTAAGATAATGGTTTCAGGATGAGGGGTTGTATTTGTTAGGCACTGGGGAAGTGAGGGGGTAAAGCTGAGAGGAGCGCAGGAGGCAAATCTCCCCCTTGGTGTGCTGAACCCCTGGCCTACCTGGTGGCAAGTCAGTATGTCAGCTCCAAAGTTTAAAGTCGGGGTCAATCCAAGCAATCAGAGTCCAAAGGTCAGGAGACACAGTCCAGAGTCAAACCTAAAGCACAGCCCCATAGAGGTCTAGGTGCACCCAAGCCAAGGTCCATCAACATGGGCAGCACCTTGGTTCCGCTTCCCTTTTGTCTTTTGCATGCTGATTGCAGCACCTGGGCTTGATGAGGCATGTGACCCTCACCTGCTCCAAGCTGAGGAATCACACACCTCCCAGAGCTAGCAAGCCACAGACAGACAGCTAGGAAGCTGGGCTGTGGGCCCTTGCCTGACTCAGCCTCCTAGAGTGCCACTCCTGCTGCTATCTATGCCTCAGAGCCCACTGTGTTTGTGGGGACAGGGGCGCCTCTGTCTCTGGTGATGGGTCCTGCTGCTCTGGTTTGTGCACACTGAGCCCCATCCCCTCACCATCCTCCTGTGACTACTTCCTTCCTCACCCCCTGCTTGCCCCTGTGTGTCCTCACCAGGATCCTTTTCCTCCTCCCTGTTGTCCTGCCAGTTCATGACACTTGGGATGAAGACTATAAAACTAATGAAAATTTAAATGGAGGTGGTGAAGAACTAGGCATTGTATGTTTCTGGCTACTCTGGGGGATTTTCCAGTGGATAGAGCAGGTGACCCTGCTGAGGATCTGACTTCACTATGGAGTGGTGAGACTCATACGGCTCATGCAATCTCTCCTTGGTGCATGTTCTAGTGCTGTGGCATCTGTTTTGCTCCTTGGTATACTGAGGAGCTGCAGTTGATGAATTGAAGGGTTGGAGTGTCAGTGGCATAAATCTCACTCAGAAGCCAACCAAATATGTGTTCTGGTTCATAATCAGGCCTGCCACTTTGCAGTGAGGGCAGCAAAGAGATCCTACTTGACTGCCTCCATTGCATTCACAGGGAACCTTCTGATTTAGTTCTTCTATGTGGTCCGATGGCTGGTTACTCCTATCATAGAGGCAGACTGCTGCAGTTTGTTGTTAACATCTGTCTGTCTTGAGAGACAATAGAGTGTGCCTCAGGGGGTGAAGGCAAACTGCTGGAGAATCACAGTGTCTGTTGTGGATGCAGAGACTAGTAACTGCTGCCTCCTATGTTGTTTTTGTGGCCTCTCTGGGACTCAAGGATGTGTGTGAGAGAGAAGGTCTTGGGCTGCCTCGCTGGTGTGGTCCAAAGGAAAACAGAGCAAGATATTTGGCACCTGCATGGCTGCAGGAGTTGCAGGAAGGAGGCAAGCAAGATGCCATTCAGCCATCTTAGGACCTCCTCTCTGGATTTGTGTAGGGTTTACTCCTTATTTAGCCTTTTCTTCTCCGCAAGGCAGTGAGTACTGATTTTTTCTTGGGGTTTACTCCCAAAGCCTTTCTCATGAATGAGGATAGTCGCAAGGCAGCAGAGGTTTAGACCAGAGTTTTCATTCTCTGAGATGGGCTACCTTCCCACATCGATGAGGCCCATTTGCCCTTCATTTCCAATAACAGCTCTCAATAACTTCTGAAACAGGAGATGCTATAAAAGCCTCTGGATTAGTGTCTGAATGCAGTGATGGACTGGAAAAGGGTCACTAACTGTGCTTGTGTGCTGGACCCAGTGCTAACCTGAGTAACATGGTCCAGGTCCGTCCTGAATCCCAGGGTTCCACAATTAGTCCAACAGGGCCGAGGCAGGAAACCAGGCGAGGTCAGGCACAGGATCACAGGCAGGTTCTGACAAACAGCAATGTTGCTCCCGCAACCTGGGGCGGGATCCAGCAGCCTTTTATCTCTGTCGGGGTAACGGCTGGTCCTGATCCCCCGGTGACTCACGTCCCTGTCTCGCCCGAAGGCGAGCACTCCTCCTGCGAGTACTCAGGTCTCTCCTTCTCTCAGTCCTCAGTCTCTGCAGCTCGGGATATGTCGGTGGGTTACTAGACCCAGAGGCCGCCTCAGCCTCTCCTGACCCAACTGGTAGTAGAGCAGCTGTAAGTGATTGCACAGCTGAAGGCAATGAGGTAATTCCCACATCTGGAGCCAGGGCAGGCTCAGGCCCCTGACTCGGCCCAGCTGGTGCTAATTGCAGGGGAACCTGTGCAGACTGGGGCTCTTCAGAATCAGGCCCCAGACTAAGTTCAGCTGCCGCCTGAGGCAAAGGATCTGGTGTGGACTGAAACTCCTCTGGCTCCGAGTCTGACCCTGAGTCCCAGGCCATCACACCTTGAATCTTGGGAAGACAGAGGTTCTTTGGGTGGCTGGTTCCCATGTTTGGGAAGTTGGCAATCTACCTATTCTGGATGGAGTTGCACTCTCTCTCTGAAGGAACAACTCCCTAGCTTTGGGGCTACTCCTGGATGCATCTTTGTCACCATAGGCCCAAGGGTGCTGTGTGGGTAGGAGTGCCTTTTATCAGCTTTGTCCCGTTCGCCAGGAATAGCCATCTGTGGACAGGAATTACCTGACCACGGTACTTGGTACCCTTGAGACAGGACTACTGTGATGTGCTCTATGTGGGACTGCTCTTGGGTCTGGTGAGAAACTCCAGCTGGTACAGAATGCAGTAGCCAGATGCTGAAGTGGGCGTCTGACTGAAAATGTGGGATGCTTCACTGGCTGCCTATCTAGTCCTGGGCCAGGTCAAGGTTCTTGTATTTTCTCTGGATCCTTACACCTAGAGCAGGTATCTTCAATCTTTCCAGACTCAGACCCCCTTTTAACCCAAACATGTATTGGGGACCCATTTCTTAATATTTTACCATATATTTTCATGGTGGTAATGTTCCTGCTGAAACTCAGCTTGGATCGGGCTGTGACTAACTAGTGAAGACTAGTGACCTAGAACAAATGATACATTGTTTTGAAGTAGCTTAGAATACATTGACTAAGGAGAGAAGGAGGAACACTCGCACACTCGTGTGAAAATGACCTTTGCAACCTGACTTGGAACATGATTTCAGTGGGACCTGCATTTTAGATTGTCCCACAGTAAGGTGTAAGCAAACAACCATTGAATGGATGGAACTTAGTTTGTTTGCCTTGCTTGAAATACCATGTGGTCCTTCTGCAAGAGACAAATAAAATGCTGCTTTTGCTCCCCTTACCCAGTGTGTCTTGAGATAGAGTCGGCTCCCTACCTAAATTTATTTCCTTCTGCTGCTTTGCTATTGGAATCCTAAGGTAGGGAAGGTGTTCATTCACTTTGTCAATAGATGCAAATTCCATCAGAGGAAGTGCTTCAAGCCTGGGGAACAACCCCTGACCAATCAGAGTCAATGGGCTGGGGCTTGAGCTGTAGACAAGGAGCAGGTAGTGGTTGGAGGGAGTTAGGAGCTGCTGTTGGCTGGCTGCTCTGGAGCATCCCTTGGAGAGGCTAGGCACAGTAATACCACAGATCCTCTCAAAAAGGAGCCAAGTTTCAATTTGCATTGCCCTTCCTCTTCTGTTTATTTTTCCTACTGACCAACACCACCTCCTCTAGCTGAGCTCAAGAGTTGGCTTTAAAAGAAGATTATACAAATTCATGACGGAGAGGGCTATCAATGGCTACTAGGCATGATGGCTATGATCTGTTGGAGGCAGCGATGCTTCTGAATACCAGTTGCTGAAAGCCATTAGAGGGGAGAGGACTCATGTGTTCAAAATCTGCTTATGGCTTCCCCACCGGCATCTGGACTAAATGGGCTATTGGCCTGATCCAACAGGCTCTTATGGTTTTCTTACTTTCCAGTTTTGGCTGGGGACCAAAGGACATTGCAATCTGGACACTGATAACTTGACCTCAGTAGTTTGTGTTCTGTTAACTTCACAGTTAGATTACGTCAGTGCCTTATGCAACAAATGATAGGAAAATTATAAGCATGTTTGTGAGAAGAATATTATGGAAGATTTTGCATCATAACCCAAGGATCATAAAATGAGAATTAAGCGAGGTCATGTTCTGCTCAAAATTCTAACCTGATGGCAAAGAAAAGACATTTTGTATACATTTTTAATGTTTTCTACCAATTTTGCAAGTAATGCTGAAACTTGATAGTTTTTCCTAACCTTTCAGTATCAGTTAACCATTGTTTCCTTCTGAGCCATGTTGCTGGGATGGCACTTGGAGGCGTGGTGTTAGCGGAAGTTCCTGTCCATTTGGGAGGGAGTGACTTAGAAGGTGGTGCTGGGGAATTTCTGTTCCACCACGTGGTGGGTTTCCTCGGGATTCTGTGCTGTCAACATCTACATGAAACAGCTTGGAGAAGTCATCCAAAGGTTTTGACTGATATGTTTTTTTCAGTATGCGAATAATTCACAACTCTATCTCCTCTTTCGCATCTAAAAGTCCCAGGGAGGTTGTGAAAAGGCTGAACAATTGCTTGGTTGTTTTGAGGTGGATAAAGGCAAACAATATGATGCTTAATCCAGGTATGACAGAGGTATTGGAATTAGGAAGTCTACTGACCTGTTTTATATTGGTTTGTACTTCTCCAAAGACCCAGTTTGCAGCTTTGGGGGTTCTTCTGGACTTGACAGTAAAGTTGTGCCTTGGATCCCGAACATCTTGCAAGTCGAATGTTTTGAGTCTCAAATGCTGCAAACCCGGAAGTGAGTGTTCCAGTTTGCGAACGTTCTTTGGAACCCGAACATCCAATGGGGTTCCAATTGGCTGCAGGAGGTTCCTGCAGCCAATCAGAAGCTGCGCTTTGGTTTCCAAACGTTTTGGAAGTCGAACGGACTTCCAGAATGGATTCCATTCGACTCTCATGGTACAACTGTATTTGTGAATACATTATGTAGCACTGTTGGCTTGGAGTGCATTTTACCAACTTAGGCTGGTTCACTAGATAGAAACTTTTTCCAGAGAAAGTGGACCATGCCTCAATCACACACTTCCTTGGTTACACATTCAGATTGCATTGTAATTTATGAAACTTAAATTAGCACAAAATGTAGCTGCTTGGATGCTTATTGGGCCAATTGTTCAGAGCATATATCACATATACCATGCCATTTGCATTGATTGCTTATGGGTTTCTAGACCTTATTTAAATAGTCAATGTTGACCTTTAAAAGCCAAGATATTTTGGTAGCACATTATTTCAAACCCTGCTGCCCCCATATGAGGCCGTTTGGCCTTGTACAATATAGAAAGTTGCTCTAACTTAACACACACAACCTACATTCTGGGATTTCTTACACTATGCAAACAAATCTGGAAATTACCATACATTTGAAAAGTAACTTTACAGTCATACCTCGTGTTTCGTTAGGTTCATGTTGTGTCTTTTTGGCTTGTGAACGCGGCAAACCTTTAACTGTATACTTCCTGGTTTTGCCGTGTGTGCATGCGCAGAAGCGTTCTGCACGCTTTGCACATGCGCAGAAGCGGTCTCTTGTTACGGACTTTTTGGGATGCCGAAGGGCCCCCCCCCCCCCCGGAACGGATCGAGTCTGTAACTAGAGGTACCGCTGTATTTCACTACCTGCATTGCATTGCAACCTTACTTCAAATGGGTGGAGAATTATGAGGCAGCATTAATATGATTATAAAATAAAAATAAACAAAAGTTTTATAATAAGCTTCATTTGACAGAATAAAACTTGTAAGCAGTTACAAGTTAATACCGGAAGTAGATATTTGTATGCTAAAATGGCCTTCATGATATGGGAATTTCCACCCTTCTTTTAAATGAGATTTTGGGAGAGCCCTTAATTGTATTGAATAAGTGTCATCCTGGAAATGGATGACAAAACAACAACTGTAAAATTAATAGCATTACTGAGGAAGGTATCATGCGGCTGGTTAGGGAGGTGATACAGTCCAGTAGTCTGTTATATGAGTATTAATGTGAGCCCCAGGTTTTTTCCACATGATTAAAAGAGGCCATCTGTTCTTTGTTAAATGTTTACAAAAACAGCTTTTCTCTAAAAGACTTAGGGTTATGGAAGTCTAATAAATACTGAAATATTTTTGAACACCTTTCCCATTTCAAGTAGTACAAAAAATTTTTTTTTACTGCTAATCAGACAGGATTATTGACTACTTGTGTTTAATCTTTACTGATTTCTTTCCTGTAAAAGATTAAATTTTGAGCCAAGGTGTTGAACTGATTGCTTAGAGTACAAATCGCAAAGTGAGTTGAAATAAGAAGATACCATGATAATTTGTAGAATATCCCTACGGTAAAGTGGCTTTAAGAGTTTTTAAAAAATAAGTAGGAAAGGTAGGTGAAGTGGCTGGTTGCTCACAAGTTACTGGAAAGATAATATGCAGAAAAATCTGTGTCCCTCCCCTTTAACCACCACCACCACCTGCCTGGAAAAATGACAGATGTGGAGAGCAGCACATGGTTTAACTTTAGCAGGAGAGAGCTGGGTACAGGTATGTGCCCTCCATTATCTGGGAAGAGAAATTGGGATGAAGCAGTCCTTTAAGCTGTCTCACAGAGGAGACTTCCAGCACCCTGAAACTATATACAGTGGTACCTCGGGTTACATACACTTCAGGTTACAGACTCCGCTAACCCAGAAATATTACCTTGGGTTAAGAACTTTGCTTCAGGATGAGAATAGAAATTGTGCTCCAGCGGCGCGGTGGCAGCGGGAGGCCCCATTAGCTAAAGTGGTGCTTCAGGTTAAGAACAGTTTCAGGTTAAGAACGGACCTCCGGAACGAATTAAGTACTTAACCCGAGGTACCACTGTATCTGTTTTACCTTTTGCAACTTTTTTTTGGGGGGGGAGCGGGGTTATTATTATTTTAAATTATAAGGTGCCCTGAATGCCTTTGCAGAAAGTTGGTGCATGAGTGCAATCAATAAACGATCTACACATTTGTCCAAACTGGGTGGTTGGAGTTCACCAACAGTTCTATGATGAACATATTTTCAAGAACAAGAAAATACCTCATGAATAATTTCTGATTTATTAGCCCTCGTGTAAGTCTTAACAAAAACCAAACCTAGGTATGAGAATCAGACAAAAAAATTAGAAGAAGAAATTGAAATGAGATTGGAATTAGACAGCGGTGACTAGGAATAAGAGGAGTGTTGTATATTAACAACAAACAAATGAGAAAATGGGAGTGTTGTATGATAACAACAAACAAATGAGAAAATGGCTGTCTAATCCTAGTACAAGTAGAGGAAGCAGGAAATGATAGCAGTTGCTTCATTAATTGTATTTATAAGGATAGATGGGACCCAGAAAGCTGCTGAATGCTTTTGGTACTCCTATGAGCAGTCACTTTGAGAAGCACCTTATTTGGAGAACTTTAGTGAACTTTACAGCTATACATGTATTTTTATTCAGAATCACATACATTTTAAAAATAAATGGACTTTTTGGTGGATGAAATACTTATTTTTTCACAGCTTAATTTTTTTAAATCATTTCTGCCCATGCCTTAGTTCATAGCAACTTGTCTGTGTACTGTTCCATCAGTCACTAAATATAATTGGAACAAATGGGTCAAGGCAATTCTTATCAGCTATTCATTTACTTTGAATAAAGCAGTAAATAGGTCATTTTACACCAATGTTGGCAGAAAAGTACATGTATCCTCTTGCTATCATACAGATCACCTGTCATCTCTGATCACTTTCTGTTTTGTTCCAATCATACCAGGGTATTAGTGGCCCCATGTGCTCTGCTGTACTCTGTTGTAATAGAAGTAAAGCCGTTTCTAATGTGACTTTTATCATTAAGTAATTATGATATAATAATTCTCTTTATAGGTGTAGACCTTACATATTAATAATTTAACATGGCTGTTCTAAATGTTGGATTAATTTTGTTTTCCGAATGACTGCCTGGTCTCCTGGAAAAAAAAATGCAACATTTTCTTTAATCAGTAAGATTTCCAAGGCTGAATTTTAAAGTTGTATTAATTTAATGCCTCATTTGTTTCTCCTAGCATTCTCCGTCAGAACCCTTCCTTGAGAAACCAGTGCCAGACATGACTCAGGTTAGTGGACCGAATGCCCAGCTACTGAAAAGTGATGATTACCTTCCATCAATTGAGCAGCAACCACAGCAGAAGAAAAAGAAAAAGAAAAACAATCACATTGTTGCAGAAGGTCCCAGCAAAGGATTTGGCAAGGATGGCTTTCCTAGTGGGCTTGATAGCCAGGATCCTACCAGGAAATCTCTAGACTGTTCCCAGGAAGAGAAAAAGAAAAAGAAAAAACCCAAGGTGAAAAAAGAGCCGAAGGATCCGAAAGAACCTAAGGAGAAGAAGGAGCCTAAGGAACCCAAGACTCCCAAAACCCCTAAGATCCCTAAAGAGCCAAAGGAGAAAAAAGCAAAAAACACCACACCAAAACCCAAGGCCAACAAAAAGGCAAGGTATGTACTAGTATTCCAATTTATTTTTAAAAAAATCTCTTATATGTTCTATTTTTAAAATAGATTTATGTGCTTTGAAAACATATAGTGCGTATAACAAATGGAAGATCTTTTTTTTTTCTTTTTAGATTTCCAGAATACTTATTAGGATTAACTGACATGAACTAAAGTGACATTTACCCCTTTGTTGTTAGTAGTGGCACTCATTTTTGGTTTCCTTGTTTTATGTATGAAATGGCAGATACTTTAGGGATATGTATTAGAGGCACAGTTCTAGGCAAAGAATCATAGGCTTTGATTTTAATCAATAATGCAAATTTTTGAATGAATTAAAAAGGAGAAATGCTGTTGTCACAAAGCCCCTCCCCATCCCTAATTAGAACAAGAATTGCTTGTCACACATAGTACTATAACACTTTAAAGGACGGTTTCAGATTCTGCTCAGTTATGTGAACAAAGATGTACTTGCTCTATTCTGTGGTGTGCATAGTTAATACAAAAGACAACTAAAGAAACTAGCAATATCTACCCAACTCCTTACCTTAGAAACATGATTATAAGTCTTAGGTGATGTCAACTCTTGGAGAATTGGAATGCAGTAGATGACATTGCATCTTCCATGTCACAAAACATTAATATCAATCATTTTTATTGTATATAGCCAAAGGCCTTTACAATGGACAACAGAGAATAAAATGAAATTTTCATCTAAAATATTACACGTAATCACAGTTTACAATATAAAAATAAATATACAACATTAAGACTTAAGATTGGAGTGCATTCACATAGCTGGAATGGAGCTTCTTGACTGCCACTGCAAATTTGGCTATCTGGTGTGTAATATATAGATGTTTATCTGCTAGGAGTTCAACTGTCACTTCCTTTGCAGATTGACCTGGAAGCCGATTAAGAATTGGCAATATAAATGGCCATTGTATACAAGGGGCAAGTCAGCAGGTGGTGTGTGATGTCCTCTGCCTGATTACATCCATGAATACATTTGTGATCCCCTCTAAATATGCCAAGGGCATCTGTTGAAATCTTCGTTTTACTAAGGCTCTGTGTGATTGTGGGAAAGTCAGAGTCTGAAGGTAACAGGGCCTTGAATGATTGGTCTTGAATGTGGGGGTACCAAGTAGAGTAGTGGGCAGCAATGATGGATGCTCTGTCTTGGTTGGCATCCTGATCAAAAATCCAATTTCTAAGGTCACTTGGGCTAAGGGTTAAGTAGTTCTCTATTTGGAGATTATAAGCCCTAATCTTATCTTGGAACTTTTGTGCCCAGCCCCCTGTCCTTAGTTGCTCTAACCAACAGAGCTTAGTACGAGTATGATCCTCGAAGGCATTTAGCCTGTGCCAGTATCTCAGATGGGCTAGATCAATTCTGGCTGCTAGCGAGGGAAGGCCCAAGTCGGCTCTGAGGTGGGCTTCCGGTGTACTGCAGGGAAACCCCCAAATCTAAAGTTATTTTGCAGAACCTCTATTTCAGATTTGACAGCAATTCCCCATATCTCAGCTGGGCGATGATTTTAGAGACAAAGATCTTAATAGCTGGGTTGATTAACTGTCCGCCATTTGAATGGAAGAACCTATATAGCTGCCCAGTAGAACGGGAAAACATCAATAAGACTTTATAGTTGCCTTGGAAAAGAAACAAGTTTAATGAAAATTAAGTGGATCACAGTTTTCTCATATATGTAATACACTTGGAGGAAGTAATTTGGGCTTTGAAAACATGACTGACTTTGCATGAGCACAACTTGAAGAGAGCCTACATTATTTGGGGACAAGAACTATTACAGGTTTTGTTCTACGGAAATGTTAGTTCTTTTGTACCTGCATTGACACCATGAGAAAAACTGTCAATGTAGGGGGCTAATCTTCTATTGTGGGGAAGGGATATGATATTTCATCCCACTGAATGATGCCCTTGAATTTATTTATTTATTCATTCATTCTTTTATTTAAAATATTTATATACTTTATATTTTAAAAATACAAACAGAAATAATAACATGCAAACTTGACTGTTTATTTGTCTTTATGAATACAAAAGATATCCTAAAATGAGGTTGATTTGTGTCACCCTGTCAAAGTTTGTGTGGAATTTCAGAACTTTCTATTGGCTGCATCTATGGAAGAAGCTTTATATCTGTTACTTCCAGGGCCTACCTCTTAGCTGCATGAGTGTGTTGCTGTACTTACTCTGTAATTAACTGTTCTATTGTTAACACTGTGTATTGTCTGATAGAGAAGGGAAATGGCTAATGAAAGCTTAGGCCTATTGGAAAACACCCTGAACCATTATACAGGTAGCATGAACAAATTAAAAGTGTAGTGTTAATCATGGGTTTTAAACCTATTAATAAGTGCACATTTTAAAGCCTGTACTAATGCTAGCTTACTGAATTAATGGAAACTGTGTTGAAAGCGGTGCAACATCTGTGAGGAAAACTTGTTTTTATATGCCAGGTAGTGCCAAAGGCTAAGAAACTCATAATTGAATCAAGGTTTTAGGTTAATCAATAGGCTAAATCATTAATCTGCCAAGAACCAGTTACGTACTGAACTGATCAGACCAATCATTTATTTTCTTGATAAGCTGCAATGCTACAGAGAAAGAAAATAATAAGAATACTAAAATCTATTCAACTAAGGATAAATTCTGAGCACCGTAGCATAACTAAGGGTGTGAGGCAGTTCTTTGCATGGGTAGTGAAGTGCAGGTGTACAGCTGTATCTGAAGCCCGTCACCAGCTTGTAAGGATGTGTCCTTGAAGGTGGCAGTTGACTTACTTTGCTTCTGCTCAGCCCCTAGGACACATCCTGTTGAATTATTGATCCTCCCACCCAAGTAAGGGTTGTATCGTACACCTTGACAGTGACTACCCTGAACTGAAAATGGCCCTTCTCCCCCTATGGGAGCAACCTGTATGTAAGGGTTGGTCAGGGGGTCTGCCTAGCATGGCTGTGGAAGGGGGCAGGAAGAAGTGTGATATATATGGCAGCAGGATCTTTTGGACAGTTCTGAATGCTACTTTGTGCATATGAAGCCACCTCATTGTGTCTTCTGTATGACAGGAGGGAATCGTTTATAATATATTGATATTTGAATGAGAAATACTTCGGTTATAATTATTATTGGTATATAAAAACATGTAAGCCCTGCTTTATGCTTATTATCTTATTCCAATATTCAGTGGAAGAGTTAAGTGAGCATACATGCTAGTAATGTCCATTCGTAATGAATTACAGCAGTTTCCAACCGAAAGAGGCTTCAGGGGAAAATAACATAACTCAGTGGTAGAGCATATGTTCTAGATTCAGGCTCTGGCATCTCCAAGGTGGTCTGGAAAAGACCAGTGCATGGAGAGTATGCACTGAAAGTCCATGCAGACTAGGGGCAGGGAACATAACTGTCCTGAACACAGAGAGGCACACTTTGCCATTTTGACAGGTGGGTGAGGTCCCCATCTGTTAGTCACAATGTCATCAGATGACTTAAAAGTGAAAAGTTACTTTGTGGCTGCAGCTTGAGCTCCTCCTACAGAGGAAGAGCCTTTGCATCATCACCTGCAATTTAAGCCAGCAATGCAAAAGGATACTTGTGCTTACAGCAAGCCCCAGTAAGTGCAAATCCGTCTATGGTACTCAATCCCATGGGAAGAAATAATGCCCACCAACTTGGATGGCTTTAAATGAGGATTAGAAAATACATGGAGGTTACGACTGTATGTGACTACTAGACATGATGATTATACTCTACCTCCACAGTTCAGGGCAATATCATTCTGAATACCAGTGCTTGAAACCACAGGAGGGGAGAATGCTCTTTGGCTCAGGTCCTGATTGCACCTGTTTGGCCATTGTGAGAACAGGATGTTGGACTAGATGTGCCGTTGGTCTGATCCAGCAGTCTTTTCTTAATGTTCTTGCTGCAAGTGCCAATCAGCTCCTCATGGCTCCCAAGAAGCCTACTGGAATCACCCTTGCTATGGAGTTCCCAATGATATTACAGTTGATCAATGCTAGTTTTCTTTCACTGCCGACCAGTACTTTAAGGCTTCTGATCATTCCTTGGCAACCCTATTTCACATATGAGGTCAGTTGGACATGGTTTGAGGAAAACAGCCACACAGACTAAATTGGGACCCATGCTGGAACCCAACAAAAAATCATGTTAAGAACAAATTTCTGTTTTCTAAAGTCTACGGGCTAAAGAACTACTTCTAAGAAGGATGGGTCAACACTGCTGGAACAGTTTCTTTTTCTTCTTCTTCTTCTTCTTCTTCTTCTTCTTCTTCTTCTTCTTCTTCTTCTTCTCCTTCTCCTTCTCCTTCTCCTTCTCCTTCTCCTTCTCCTTCTCCTTCTTCTTCTCAAAACTGGTATAGATTTTTCAGTATTTTCCAGTGTTTCGACAATCTTATTTGGCTGTTTTTAAAATGTTTTCTGCATTTAAATTTGTAGGCTATGAAAACCTGCAGTGTTCTGAGAGAGTACAGATGACTATGAATTGACTCTTGTTGATAGCACTGAATTTGAATAGACTTAACCTTGAGAAATTGTGATGAAACCTATCAAAGGCAGAGCATGCTGGGAAAGTAAACTCTTGTGGTTTTCCTTGGTGTTTGTCACGCCACATTTTTCTTATAGTATTTAATTGCAGAGGTAATATAGGAAATAATTACTGTGAAACTCAAAACTAAGAGAAAGTTTGTTCACAATTTTAGGACAATTCGTGATCAGACTGAAGCATCCTTTCTCAATGGTGTTTTGCAACTCAATGAGACATGTGAAACTAAATATCCAACATTTATTTATGTAAACAGGGATTGCAAATTGTATAATTCTGCTGCCTGTTGTGTATCCCAAATGTTCAGTTCAGTAAGTCTTCCAACTGTGCATTCCATTGCAGCCAAGAACTGAGTTGGTTGAGTGGTCTTCTGGGTTGAGAAGTGTGTGGTTTTGTATGTGCCAATAAGCTTATAGTTACTGCCCCAGAAGGGCTGCAGAAGTTTCAATAGAAAGCTTATATAGCTGGTCCAGTGGTCCATGAAGGTTAATGACATCCAACCCTAGACAACTTTAGAGGAAGGGAGAAAGAAGAGCATTTTCCTTTTTGCTTGGGGATAGCTAGTAGGCTTGCTTCTGTTTTTGCACTTGAAGGGTCTCTTTCCCTTCTGACCTGTAGGATGGAAGGATGGAAAGTGAAGTAACGTGTATCTATAGATTTGTGTAGTGAAAGGTGGACCAGGTAATTTTGTTGAATTCATTTTCTGGGATAACTCAGTGTGGGAGAGCTCAGTTGGTAGAGCATGAGACTCTTAATGCCAGGGTCATGGGTTCAAGCTCCACATTGGGTGAAAGAGTCCTGCACTGCAGGGGATTGGACTAGATCATCCTCAGGGTCCCTTCCAACTCTATGATTCTGTTCCAGTGTCTCCTTTTCTTCTATCTTTCTCCCTAGATTATTCATTGATTATTCATGGGAAAGAATGCATCTGAACAGCATAGTGATCTAGCCTCTGAATAGTCTGAGATTTGCACACCCAAACTCTGTAGCCTTTTACCTGTGGAAAGTTGGGGAGTATAAGAGACCTAGGATAGATTTTGCAAGATGAGAGAGGAAAGAAATAAGATAGAGTGGGAGGAGGAAGCAGAGCACTTGGGAATTCTGAGGAGAGAGAGTGATTGTCACTTTTCCACACTCTTCAAACACTTTCCTACTCATAGTCTATTCCTATAAAAAGTTAGTATTCCAATACAATGCACCCTTATAGGTAGAAATATAATTTAATGTGTGCATGCGACTGTGAATATAAAACTGCTGTGAAAATTAAGTTAACTTACATAATTCTGAGCTCTGAATGGGTGCTATAAAACTGTTTAAAACACAGAATTCTCTTTGCATTGGTACAAACAGGGCCCTTCACACATTCATGGAAGATGCTTGGTCAGTAGTGACCCCTTAAAATGGGATTTGACAAATTCATTGAAAATGAGGCTGCCAAGGGTCACTAATCACAATAGCTGTCTTTGCATGCTAGGGAAGTCCCTAACTCATCAAGGGTTTGAAACTCATTGGCTACTCTCACCTGGTTTAGCCAGCCAGTCAAAGCCATTTCCTGAGGTGTGGCCACAGTCACATGCTGACAGCTTCTAGGAGCCACAGGTGAGGCCTGAGTGCAGGGTAGAGACCTAAGACCAACAAACTACCCCACAAGGAGCACAACATGTCCCCCAACAGATATTCTATCCCTCCTTTAACACCCCACGGTAGGTTATACATACTAAAAAAAGTCCTCCTTGTGGTCTTCTCATAGGTATCTAATTAAACACTCTGGGTAACAGGACACTGGAAAAGATAGGCCTTTGGTCCAATCCAGCAGGATCCTGCTTACAGTCTTATGCTTCTCTACAAGTTTAACATAGCTGGGGTGTGGGTGTGGGTGTGAATAAGTGAGTGTGTGAAAATATCTCAAGTACATCTCTCTACCTGCTATGCAATCTACTGAAAAGATGTCTGAAAGATCTATGCACTTAGTATACCTATATCATTGCAGTGTCCTTTAATATATGTTATTCTATGGGATAGAATACATCTTGGTGAAGTGCAAAGGGAACCAAAGAGTGCCAGCACTCTGGTTGTTGTCTTTTGTAAAATCTATCCTGTATATAAAATCCTTATTTTTATTATCATCATGTTTAAGTGTGAAATGATGCTTAAGAGACATGAAGTTCAGTACCATCATAGTGTTCGAAATTCCTGTTGTTCTAGGCACATTTTGCGACAGGGAATTTCATTAGTGTGAGCTATTTCTGAGCTCTGAGTATTAGTGGGGTGGGCTGGGGAAGGACTAGGCCATGTGAAAAATCAACATAATATTTTAGCTGCTGTTCATTCATTTTCTGTTTTGTATTCCTATTATTCAAAAAGCGCCTAGACATTCCGTTGTGCTCATAACCTAAGTTTAAGGGGCCATTTAGCTCCTAGCTTTCATATCTCAGTTTCTAAGACTGGTTGTTAGAAGCCATAGTTCCATTTTTCATTTGATCCAGCTTCTGATTCATCGGTGCTTATTCAGTGTATCTGACTGGGGTCTGGATGCAAATAAACTGATTTCTAATTCTAGATAATCTCATTCCAAAGTAATCATAGTTGTCAGGCTTTTTAATATGTTGGGAAGGGGAAATTGGGAATACCTGACACTGATGAAATTTATTTTCTCTGTAACTTGACCTTATATCTTGTGGGTTCGTTCTGGATCTGCCCTTGACATTGCCACTTTGTGAATAGGAAAACTTCTCATCAATTCCATTTTATGAGCATTCTTTAACCCTCTGTCATAGATAGCCCCTGTGAGTTTGGTCCTTGTAATATGCTTTACGTGTTTCTTTCCTTGATTTTCCAGAGGTTCATAAAGTTGGAATGGGACCCAAGGGTCATCTAGTCCAACCCATTGCAATGCAGGAATTTCAGCTAAAGCATCCATGACAGATGGCCATCCAACCTTTGTTTAAAAACCTCCAAGGAAGGAGAGTCTACCACCTCTTGTGGGAGACTGTTCCACTACTGAACAGCTCTAACTGATGCAGATCATTCTGTCCTCATTCATACACTATACTGAACCAAACCATGGCTTAGCTGCTTGGCACAAACAAGAAAATGTACAGACTTCCAGAGAGATTGTCACTGCTTTGTTCCTTTCTAGTCATTCTGCTGTTGTGCTGAGTTATATCATTGCATTGCTTAGTGTGTCATCCTAATCCAGTCTCATGGTTTAGATCTTGCAGACAAACCATGAGCTTCAAACCATAGGACAAACCTTGGTTACAACTCGTTATTTCTCTGGAAAGAACTAAACTATGAGCCTGGGTCTGGGTGACACGCTAAGTCAAACCATGGTACAGCAACAGAAAAACTGGGGAGAACTGGCTGTAGTCTCCTCACCAGGAGCCCACATACTTTCTCACTCCTGCTAAGTCAGGGGTTGGCAACCTAAGGCCCATGGGCCGAAAGTGGCCCACGGAGGCTGTTTAACCGGCCCCCGAGCCGGCCCCAAACCAAGCTGCCCACTCGGTGAGTCCCCGCACACTGCCCTATACTGGCACAGCATAGCCCGGGGACTCTCTTCCGTGGCTCCGGAAATCTCTTCTGCGCAGGCACGATTTCTGGCGCCATGGACATGTGCAGACACAACTTTCTGCATCGTGCTGCGCCAGCCCAGCCCACGGAGGATCTCTGTGGGAGTGATCCGCCCCATGCCTGGTAAGCCTTGCCGACCCCTGTGCTAAGTCATGGTTTGGCTTAGGTGAAAGCCTGATCACACACAGTCTCCTAGCACAGAATGTTTGCTGATATTTTTGTACATTTTTTTTGTCTCCTCTGACTACTAACAGTGTTCTCAGCAAAATTTAATGTGCTGGTCTTAATGTACAGTCATACCTCGGGTCCCAAATGCCTTGCGAGTCGAACGTTCCGGCTCCCCAACGCCGCAAACCCAGAAGTGAGTGTTCCAAACATCCGACAAGGCTTCTGTGGCTTCCGATTGGCTGCAGGAGCTTCCTGCAGCCAATCAGAAGCCGCGCTTTGGAAGTTGAATGTTTCAGAAGTCAAACGGACTTCCAGGACGGATTCTGTTCGACTTCCAAGGTATGACTGTATATATTGAGCCCATTGTACCTGAGATTATGCCTAGTTTCCCAAAGTATTTTTTAAAAAATGGTTTATGGAAGTATAGTTATCATTACTGACGATCTCACCATCACTGACCATTACAGTAGCAGGGTATTACAGCATGCCGCATGCAGCATACAATATACCCCCCAAGCGGTAACACACCTATATAAATCAAGGCATCCATATTTCCCAAGCATAGGAGCTAACTCCTAGGGGTAGATGTCCCCTCACTCCCCCATAAACTAGTTGAGGGGGCCAGGCCCCCACAAAGTTGGTTTGCATTGCCATTCAAATGGTGTGAGAACACCACATCTTGTGATCAATTAAGTGGGGTGGGGCTTATCTCTCCCTCCCCCCCCCCCCAATATTTTATTCAAGTTGGCACCCCTCAAGCTGGCATGGATGGTGAATGTTGACCATATAAGCATAAGAAATAAAACCCCACTAGATGATGCGGAAGACCCACAATTAGAGACCCACAATTGATTAGTCCCCGTCCCCGTCCCCCGCCGCAGCAATGGCCAAAGTACAAGGTTTATTGACCTATTAGTGTTTCCTGTATATAGGTATAAAGACATTTTGTATTAAGCAACTAATAAGCTGAAATGATGATGATGATGATGATGATGATGATGATGATGATGTTCTCAAGGTTTCATAGAGAGCGGCTCTTGGTAAGTGCCTGAAGATTGTAGAATTCACACACACACACACACACACAGAGAGAGAGAGAGAGAGAGAGAGAGAGAGAGAGAGAGAGAGAGAGAGACTCTCAAACTAGACTCTCATACTTGTTTGGCTAGCCTTTTGAAGGCAGGGCTTGAGTAGTAAAGAGTGTTGTGTTTTAGCACCTGTTTATTTAATTTAGTAATTACAAACTTGTTTAATATGTGAATTCTTTGTTTTTATGTATAAATGATGATGGCAGCATAGCCTGTCCTCGAGCTTTGGGAAATTTGTAGGATAAGCATGTAAACAAATATATTTCCAATTACATCAAATGCTAAATTTACTGCTTCAGGATTGGTTGATTTGGCCCTGTTGGTTGCTTCTGTCTCAGCTGCATGTTTGGCAGTAGTTGCTTTTGTAGTTCCTGCCATTGAAGCCTTTTCTGCTGTTGTGTTGCTAACTATTCTTTTTAGTGTTCCCTGTATTTCTTTATTTCTAACCTTATTTTACTAGTGTGCTATTTTGTCCATTCCGCATCATTATACCATACTTGACATAGCTTATCCATGTTGTATAGGATGTCTTAACTTAGGCTTGATTCTGTGCATGTGTGAAACGTCAAAATATCTTGCTACAGCAGCTCTCAAAATACTTGTAATTTCCCCTCTATAATTTTTTTACAATAAATAATACTTGTAAGAGCAGTGCAGTCTCCAGTTGTCCCAAATGTACTAATTATGAATACAGTGATTAGGTGTATGAATGTTATTGTGTGCATGCAGATAATGGCTATTTTTTGGGGGGGGGGGAGGGTGTATGTGCAGTACCTGCAGGTAAATGTGGCTATGAATACCTTTAGGATGGCTTTGAAATTGGACTATAAGTAATTGTTGCCCATTGTAGACAGTTAATGTTCCAAATCAGCAGGTGAAATCTATATTAGTTTATCACCAAGCTGAAGACCAGGGATGTAAATGCTCTGAAGCTGAGACAGAGCATATCTTCAACTTTTCTTTCTAAACTGCCTGCTACAGAATGCAGACAATCCTTATCAAATTGTTTCCTTTAATTTGTCAAATATTTTATTAAACAGATAGGTTTCCTGGGCTCGGCTATTTGTCTGAAATTTGGAGTTGAAATAAATTGGATTCTAGGTGTGTTGTCATCCCTCTTGTATGAATAGTGTGCGTCTGTGCTTCTGTTTAGAAGGAATATAACAACTATTGGAAGTCCCATGTCAGAATACTGCATAGGGAGGGAAGTTGAATTATATAGGTCATGGACGAGCAGAAGGTAAATCAGCATCTACTGGATGACTTGCAGTAGATTTATAAAGATTCCCAACTTTCCATCAGTCAACAATAGCAACAATAAAGCAGAAACAAAAAAATAGGCTGCTGAAATAAATAAAGCTTGGGCAGAAATTAGGATTGAATTTTTGTGTGAAAGGATAGAGCTCAGTCCTGTGAACGAAAACAAATTCCTGGGCTGAGCATGTGTTTGAAGGCACCCTGCTTTTTAATTGTATGCCTGTCTCCCTGAGCCAATATTATGCACTTTGCTATGGATGGTGGACATTGAGGTTCTAGTAAAAAAACAAAAGTAGATTCTGCAGAACTGAAATCTATCTACACTTGAGGTAGGTCGCCAGTGATGAAAATGTTTTAGTTCATACTCTTACCTATTACTAGCTAGCTAGAAGGGAGGAAGCTTTCTGAATATACAGATTTTCTGCTTAAATTTCACTATGTGGCTTGCATGAAACCTCCTATGTTGCAAGCACTTGGAGATTCTTTATGTCCTGAACAATAGAAAAGACGGAATCATTAGCACTTTCTAGCCTTTCAGCAAATTGACATTTTATCAAACCTGCCCTGTGCTGTTCTTCAATATGTTACGCCAGTTACTCAAATGCAGTAGTGCACCCAGGGTACACTAACTGTTATTAAATTAAATGGTATGCTTAGCTCTGATTTATAGAGGTCACCAGCAAAAAGCACTAGCCTGTCAACTTGCTTTACCTGGCAGCAGCTCAACTACGACAGGCTTACCTTTGATTTAAACAAATTTGAGAAATATGTAAAGTTTGGGAAGCAGTTTTGCACTGATTTGATAAAAGAAACCACAAAATGCTGCAGCGCAGGTGTTGAGAATGTTTGAAAGCTGATTGAGGGAAGCAGATGGCTTTAGTCAGTGGCATCCAGCCAAAAGAGCAGGTGCTGGTCATGTGACCACTGGTTACCAGGGTAATCTGATTGCTCTTGGCGTGCAGATGAAAGGAAAGGGGCCCAGTGTTCAGCTGTAGTATTGTATAATTTGTGGCAGTTAGAGCGGAAATAAATGCTGGAAATGGAGCCTCATAGTAGGGGAGACTTCTGTCCATGTGTAGTATACACACTAGGGCAGTTGCAAAAGGAACTGTTGTACAGATTGATTAAAAAAATTGTCTTGTATCCCTTCTAAAGATATCAAACATTCTTAGTAATGTCAGGTTCTCATAGACATTGTGTGTGTGCGTATATTGTTCTTCATAATCTGAGTTTAAATAACAAATATTTAAAATTTGTATTCTTCAACTGCTATATTAAAAAAGAAATGGAGCACTTAATTAAGGTACCTCATGTTATAGACTATTATATGAAACACAGTGTTTTCAGTTTATAAATGTTCAGATATCTCCTGTCTTTTTTTTCTTCTGACGTTAATTTTGAGTATTTAGGTTAAAAGCCACAAATATGTTTGGCAGAAGCAATGAATATAGGTGTTTTAGGAACTTAAAATTGGGAAGGGGGACAGAAGTGAATATTGGATATATATGTTATTTCATCTTCCTGATACAGTTGCACTTTTACACACAAGAACCTGTATGTGTGTGAGAGAGAGAGGGAAAGAGAGGGAGGGATGGAAAGAGAGAGAAAGAATTAGAATTGCAAAATGTATCAGAGGAATGATACCTGAGTATTTGTAAGAATTTTGATAGGAAAGCTGCTTCCGTAGAAAATACTCCTAACATTCACATTGAGCTGACTCAGAATTTTATTTCTTTATTGCTTTCTACATTGTGCATATGGTATTCAAAAACCTCAAGTTGAAGATAATGGTAGCTTTGAATTCTAGCATGGCTTTGATATGTTGAAGGGGAAGCACCTAACCCTGTTCTGGCAAGTAAAAACTTCTACCTGCTTGCTGTCAGTATTCTGAGGTCAGAGTGAGTGTATAGCCTTCAAACCTTACTGGTTTTAGGAGAATCAGGACTTTCTCTACTAGGGCAGGATTTTCTTGCATGTCATCCAACTCTGTCCTTTCCCCCATTTTAATGGCAAGGCACATCCTGTGGTATGATTTCCACTTTTAGAAATATGAAGACTTATAAAAGAGAAAAAAACAAGAACACAATCCCTTAACATACACTGGGTTTTTTTAATACAGTGGCACCTCGGGTTAAGAACTTTGCTTCAGGATGAGAACAGAAATCACGCGGCAGAGGTGCGGTGGCAGTGGGAGGCCCCATTAGCTAAAGTAGTACCTCATGTTAAGAACACTTTCAGGTTAAGAACAGACTTCCAGAACAAATTAAGTTCTTAACCCGAGGTACCACTGTACTGTTATAAATCATCCCACTCTAAGCTCCTGTGTGTCTAATAGGCACTGGCTGTTGAGCTAGCATGCTTTTTTTCTTTTAAGTTTTGTGCTCTACTGGATGAATCTAGTAGAAAAGTGTATTGCAGAGATTTAACAGGTAGTAGTAATAGGATGCATTTAATACATTTTTAAAATTTTAAATTAGGTTGGAGTTCTTGAAGTAGCTATGATTAAATGGTTTCAAGTGTGTTCCATTCCATGTGGTGTAAAAAGCTTTGTTTATTCAACCACTCATGTTTTAGTAACAAGAAACCAGAATTGGAATCCAGTGCTGTGAAGAAAAAGGTCAACAAGGGAAAAGAAGGTTCTGAAAACTCAGATTTAGAAAAAACACCACCAGGATCACCACATCCTGAAGAAGAAGATGATGCAGGAGTTCAGGTAATACCACTGGTTATATTTTCATGCATAATTACAGAATGCAACAGCCTCATTTAGAAATAACACTGAAATATGGTTTAGTGTTAGGAGAAAAAGCAACAGTGAGCCTTGAGCTTATGTGCTCCCCTTCCTTCTCTAGCACTGCTAGCATTCTGGAAGGGAGCCGCTGTGCTTCCTCCTCTCCTATTATTCCTACCTTCTGCATCACATTGTTAAGGAATTTCTAATCAATAAGAGGACTTGTTTTCTATTTATTTAACTAAATTATCTTACTGGCCTTTGATGAGAGGCTCTGCCAAAAGCTTTTTCAAAATCCAAGTATATAATGCCTACTGAGTCACTTCATATATATTTTGGTTGACACTCTCAAATATTCCTAAAAATTTGGTGAGTCAGAAACCAATGCTCTCTTTCCAAGTCTTGTTTAAGAACGGTCCTCAACTTCAGAGTCTTTTCAGTTGCTCTGCATCATCTATAAAGATGCAAGTTAGACATGGGACCTCAAGCTTTTTAATAGATCCAAAGATTGTACAGTGGTACCTTGGTTTTTGAGCGTCTCGGAAGCCGAATGCTGAAAACCCAGAAGTAAATGCTTCCGTTTTCAAACACGCCTCGGAAGTCGAACAGCGTTTCCCCCCCCATTGACTTTGCCGGCTGCCCTTTGCACCTCAGTTGTCAAAACGTTTCAGAAGTCAAGCGGTCTTCTAGAACAGATTATGTTCAACAACTGAGGTACCACTGTATATCTCTTGTTTTCTCTTCTCTGCCCTAAGTACAAGCAGCAGCAGTTTTGAAGTGAAACACTTACAACAGAAGGGCTCTCCATCTCCAGTCACCAGGTTTCAGGGGACAATAGGCTTCTAAGTTAGATGGCTTCAAAATTGGCTATTGGGGCTGTTCAGAAAGTTGTGTTGAATGCAGAATCCAACATTCTCCATTTTTATTCTAAAAATGCAGCAGTATATAGAAATTTATATTTGAAACAGGGCAACGCTTGGAAAAATGGGAACATAGTAGTGATCAGTGACCAGGCGGTTTATAAAAAGATTTCTAAACTAACTTTCAGGATATAAATGCTCTCACACGACAGCTTACAGTACTAAAATCAAAAGTGATAATATATAAAAATAGCAATTTTAAAATGCATGCATCCTGTAAAATGACCAGTGAATCTGAAGCACAGCAGTTAATGAAGTGCAGAATGGTCCTGTCCCCTCCTGCCACTGGTGCCTCCATGGAAGGTGGCTAATCCAGGAGCGGCCCCAAGTTGCACACCTGCCTCTTCATAGGGAGTTGCTGTATTACAACAATATCTGCAGGGCTACAGGTTTTCCAACTCTGGTATAGATGTTGACAAACCATGGGGAACAAGGTAGAACCTCGAGGCACCCTGAAAGCCTCTGGTATAGGAACGGAACAGAAATCTCCCAGCACCGCCATCTAGATCCATTCCCCAGAAGGGAGCATAATACCATGTGTCATCCCAGACAGGATACCATGGTCAGTGGTATACAAAACTGCTGTGAGGTGCGGCAAAACCGACAGGGTCACTTTCCACATTGATTCCCTGGTGTAAATCATCCACCACGGTGGTTTCTGTCCCAAAACCAAAAATAAGATAAGTCTGTAGCTGGGAACATTCCTCTTGTTCTTGGAACGTCATTAAAAATGGTAAATTTGAGATTGGGTGATTAATTTTCCAGAGCCAATGGATCTAAATTTGTCTTCCTTATAATGATTTTACCACTTCCACCTTCAAGGTAGCTGGAATTAGACCTGGTTGCATTTCTCCTGAAGGAACAAGTATGTAATCTGTTCCTTGATTCAACCTTTCAGGCATATCATAGGACCACCGGCCCTAAAGAAGCTGCATTGGCTGCCAATATGCTTCCAGTTTGCATTCAAGGCAATAATGAAAATGCTGAGACTAAATAGCTTGGGACCTCAGTACCTAGGGGGAACACCTCTCCACATATATTCCTGCCCAAGAATTATGGCCTGCTGGTGGGTGGCGGCCCTACTCACATCCTTTTTTTTTTTTTTAAATATTTTTATTTTTCCATATAAACACAATACAACAAACATAAACATACAAAAACAAAAACAAAACAAAAAACATGTATCATTTCATATCCTAATTTCATATCCTATCTTCCCCGACTTCCTCATGCTTCCCCTTTCTGTATTCCAAATTCTTATCGATTGTTCAGCAAATCTTCCCTTATTTTAATTTAAATTTAGACTATTCTTCCTTATTTTCCTTGTCTTAACCATTGCTAATAGTAACCATTTACTTTCCAGTCCAACATCATTCTAACTTTCATTAACTTTATGATATTTCTTTAAATAGTCCTTGAATTTTTTCCATTCTTCTTGCGCTGCTTCTCTTCCCTGGTTTCGGATTCTGCTCGTCATTTCTGCCAAGCCCATATAGTCTATCACCTTCATCTGCCATTCTTCCAGTGTGGGTAGTTCTTGCGTCTTCCAGTACTTTGCAATGAGTATTCTAGCTGCTGTTGTAGCATACATAAAGAAAGTTATATCCGTCTTTAACACCCCTTGGCCGACAATACCCAAGAGAAAGGCCTCTGGTTTCTTGGGGAAAGTATATTTAAATACCTTTTTAAGTTCATTATAGATCATTTCCCAGAATGCCTTAATCTTCGGGCAGGTCCACCAAAGATGAAAAAATGTACCTTCAGTTTCTTTACATTTCCAACATTTGTTGTCAGGCACATGGTAAATCTTTGCAAGCTTGACTGGGGTTATGTACCACCTATATATCATTTTCATAATGTTTTCTCTTAAGGCATTACATGCCGTAAATTTTATCCCGGTGGTCCACAACTTTTCCCAATCAGCAAACAAAATATTATGACCAATGTCCTGAGCCCATTTAATCATGACCGATTTAACCGTTTCATCTTGTGTATTCCATTTCAGCAGCAAATTGTACATTTTGGACAAATTCTTAGTACTGGGTTCTAACAGTTCTGTCTCCAATTTTGATTTTTCCACCTGGAAGCCAATTTTACTGTCCAGTTTAAACGCTTCATTAATTTGATGGTAGTGGAACCAATCTCTCACCTTCCCTTTTAATTTCTCAAAACTCTGCAATCTCAATTTGTCCCCTTCCTTTTCCAAAATTTCCCAGTATCTTGGCCACTTGGACTCCATATTTAACTTTTTAACTGCCTTAGCTTCCATTGGCGACAGCCACCTTGGAGTTTTATTTTCCAGCAAGTCTTTATATCTGTCCCAGACATTTAGTAGTGCTTTTCTGACAATATGATTTTTAAAACTTTTATGTGCTTTAACCTTGTCGTACCACAAATATGCATGCCACCCAAAAATGTTATTAAAACCTTCCAAATCCAAAATGTCTGTGTTTTCAAGAAGTAGCCATTCTTTCAGCCAGCAGAAAGCTGCCGCTTCATAGTAAAGTTTGAAGTCTGGCAGGGCAAACCCCCCTCTTTCCTTTGAATCCGTTAGTATCTTAAATTTAATTCTGGGCTTTTTGCCCTGCCAGACAAATTTAGATATGTCTTTTTGCCACCTCTTGAAACAATCCATTTTATCAATTATTTGCAATGCTTGGAACAAAAACAACATTCTTGGCAATACATTCATTTTTATAGCTGCAATACGGCCTAACAAGGAAAGCTTTAAGTTGGACCAAATCTCCAAATCTTTTTTCACTTCTCTCCAAGTTTTTTCATAATTATCTTTAAACAAATTCACATTTTTAGCTGTCATATTTATACCCAAATATTTCACTTTTTTAACCACAGTTAACCCTGTCTCGTTCTGAAACCTTTCCTTTTCTATCTGTGTCAAATTTTTCTCCAAAACCTTTGTCTTAGACTTATTCAATTTAAATCCTGCCATTTGACCAAACTCTTGAATTATTTCCAAAACTCTTTTCGTGCTAGCTTCTGGCTCTTGTAATGTAAGTACTAAGTCATCTGCAAATGCTCTCAGTTTATATTGTTTAGCTCCGACCTGAATCCCTTTAACCAACTGGTCCCTCCTAATCATATTAAGCAAAACCTCCAGGACCGATATAAAAAGTAATGGGGAGATAGGGCACCCCTGACGTGTCCCTTTTTCAATCTTGAACTCTTCTGTAACCACATTATTTACAATTAGTTTGGCTTTCTGTTCAGAGTATATTGCACCTATACCATTTTCAAACCCTTGGCCTACCCCCATCCCCCGGAGGTTCTTCAACATAAAACTCCAAGAAATGTTGTCAAAGGCTTTCTCGGCATCCACAAATATCAAAACAGCTTTAGTGTTTATGTTCACTTCCAACTTTTCCAAAATGTCAATTATATTCCTTACATTGTTCGACAAGTGCCTTTTTGGGAGAAAGCCCGCTTGGTCCCCGTGAATCTCCTCCATCAAAACTCTCTTCAGTCTTTTTGCCAAAATATCAGCAAAGATTTTGTAATCCACATTCAATAACGAGATGGGTCGGTAGTTTTTAAGTTGGGTCTTTTCAGTCTCTGTCTTTGGTATAAGTGTAAGGCCCTACTCACATCCCACCTCTAGGAGCTGTACAGAGAGTTCTTTTTGCTGTAGTGACCCTGTTATGGAATGTTCTTGCCTTGGAGGCCCAGCTGTGCCTGTTGTTGGCTGTATTTCACCACTAAGTTAAAACCTGGCTTTTTACTCAGGCATTTGGATCATGTGGGGGTGGTTTAGTGTTTGACCGGCTTATGTTATTCATTGGTGTTAAATATTTTTATGCTGAATATGGCTATTACGAATTAGGCTATTACAAATTATTATATTTGTATTTTTGGTGTGCAAGAATTGTTGCTGTGTGCCATCCTGAGATGAACTAATGGGCTAGATTGGAAATATTTAATAAATATCTAAACATTTAAATAAATAAGTAAACGAACTACATAAGTTACTTAACAGGGTCTGTATAGATACCCAGTCTTGGCAGATTTTATTAGCAAAGATGAGCAAGAATCCAGTGTGCCAGGTCATTGATTTCAATGCTCCAAGTAGCTTGTCAACATCCTCAGGATGCACAAGCTGAAAATAATAATAATAATAATAATAATAATAATAATAATAATAATAATAATAATAGCAGGACCACGTAGTGGTCTGGCTGTATCCCTATTGGGTTCTGACCATACTACTAGTTTTCTTTTGCAAAATGCAGCAAGTAGGCACATTGATTTAAGGGTCTTAGATATTAAATTTGTTGCTCTTGTGTTAAGCAGGCATCTGGTCACTTAAAACAGCTACAACACTGTGAGGATGCAGTGGTGGCAGAAAAGCAGGCTTTCATTGCCATCATCAGTGCCAAATAGTAGTATGTATGATCAAATCCAGTCTGTGTTTGGCCACATTCATCATGATTTTTTTCTGCCACCTGTGCTCCATTTGTTGACTTTGTCATCTAACAACCCTCAGATCCTAATACAAAGGAGCTGAATTAACACTATGACTTTGCTGAAGACATTCAGGAGCGATCATACTGATAGCTCTACTCATCTCCTGATTCAAGAGCCAGCTAGGATTTCAATAAGATCCCTGGCCTAAACTTCTGGGAAATTCCCCAGCATAGGAGCCAACTTCTAGGGGCCGTGGGGGCTTCGGCCCCCACAATAAAATATTTTAGGGAGGTGGGCATGAACTGTGTCATGTGATCAATTATGCAGGGCAGGACTTACCTGGTCCCCCATAATATTGTATTCAAGTTGGCACCCCTGTTCCCCAGGGATACCAGTAAACATTCTGGGTCCCTAAATCTTCTTCTGCAGACCATCAAAATAATTTCTCTAATCTCTCCAGAGATTGGATGCAGCATTCCACTCTAATATCCTACCACTGAGCAAATAATACTTTAACTTATTTGGTATATTTCTTGTTAATTGGTAGCATGAAAATCTCTATATGGAATCTTCTAAAGCGAAATTTCTCCAGGAGGCACACTCTGGCCTCTTTCCTGTTGTGCTCTTTCACCTGTGGCATCTAGTATATATTTCTTCTATTTTTATTTGATTTACTGCAAAGTTTTAATTGTGCTTCATAATGGAAAGCAGAATCATTTCCCATTCTGTAGAATGGGTTGGGCACCTGCTTTTGTGATAAGGCCCTTGAATTCCTTCTTTCCCTCTGCTTTCAAAGGGGAATAGATTTCTCTCTCGAGGACTATAGTCCTGCTAATCAATAGGATGAAATTTTACAATGCAGGGTGGTTTTTTTCTTTTTCAGAAGAGGCGCTCTAGCAGGCAGGTTAAGAGAAAGCGTTACACAGAAGACCTTGAGTTCAAGATTTCTGATGAAGAAGTTGATGATGCAGATGGTGCTGGAAGAAACTCCCCTTCAAATACTTCTCAGTCTGAGCAACAGGTCTGTTCATATTTATGCTCTTCAAATGGGTTAGACTGAAAATTCTTTATAACCATTTAGGCTGTAAAACATTTAAGTGTTGACTTTGCTTCCAAGGGACTTCCATCTCAGCTTGGCTCAACATGCCAAAGGAAATTAGTTGTTTAGGTTCTTAAAGGCTGTGCTCATTCAAGTTTTCTTTACAAGCCTACAATATGTAATTCAACACAATTTAGTGAAATTAATGGTCTCTGTTGTAAAGCCTAAAACTAGGCTCCAAGGAGACTGAATTTACCTCTGTGAATTCAGTGGTCTGGCTTCTATGACTTAATAAACCACTTAAGCTTGTCTCCTGCTGTCAGGCACTATAAGAACCCCTTTATGAAATTACTGTCTTGTAGTAACCAGCAGGATATGCTTTATTTTCTATGCAATGTAAATGATGGATAAAATAGGCTGAATAAAATGAAGGGCGATAATGTGAAATGACTCCTTTAACAATTTTTTTTTTGTAGTAGTAGTTTTTTGATGTCGCTACTTCACTTAACTAACTTGGGAAACCATTGCTGAAAGTGCACACACACTTAAATATTAAATTGGTAATTAATATGTTAAGTTTTCTTAAATTTTATTTCTGATATCTTGAGCTGAATATCTCCAAGAGGAGGTGTGTGGATAAGGGGCATCAATATTGTTTTGAAATTTGATGTTTTTGATCAACTACAGAAGAATTTATTCTTATTCTCTGCAAAACTGAGGGTGTCATTATTACTGCAAAGCTATGTAACAACAAAATGACGGCGACAACAAAATTCCTTAAGATGCTTTCTGGGTCAGATCTTTGGTCCGGCTACTCCAGAACTTGCTTTCCAACAGCAGTCAGCAAGATCCTTCCAAGCATGAAAGCTGGATATGAAACTGGAAGCAAAATGCTTCTGAACATGAAGATACCATACAGCCATGTGACTAGTAGCCATTCATATCCTCATGGATCTATCTGATCTCCATTTAAAAGATACCTGAGTGACTGTTACAACATCTTGTTTTAGTGAGTTCTATAAATTGTGTGAAGAAGTACTTCCTTGTGTCTATTCCAAATCAATTACTAATCAAATTTGTAGAAAGCAGTGTGGGTTAATTGTGTTGTGCTTATTTTCTTGCCTATTAATGCTCCTCTTTGTAAAGTGGTGACTGTGAATTCTAGTATTTGGAGTGAAGAAGAAAAACGTCTCACTCATCCTTAAACGGTCTCCACACCATAAATAATTTTATGAACCTGCATTATGTGCCTTTAGACATTTTTCTCCTGGTAGAGAAAAGCCAAACCTATTGGCTGTGAATTGGTGGCTAACTTGGAGCCACCCAGTGAGCCTCATGGCCAAGTGGGGATTTGAACCTGATCTTAGTCATAGTCTGGCTCTAACTGCTGTACCACAGTGGCTCTTACAACTCACAATGGCTATATATTACCTCCTGTATCAGGCATTTTACATATGAATGCTGGTTGCTGGGGATCATGAATAGGAGAGTGCTATTAACTCATGTACGTCTTGTAAGCTTCTCATAGACATTTGGTTGCCCACTATGAGAACATAGTACTGGACTCAGTAGGCCTTTGGGCTTCTCCAGTATAGCTCTTCTTAATGTTCGTAGCTCCAGAAGCATAAGCTCTTCCTCCTTTTTTTCTTTTCTTCCAGTTCTTTATCCTTCTCTTTCAGTTTCTCTTGCTCCTTTTTAGCATGTGAAACACTGCTAAATATATATACACAGGGAATCCTTGGAAATGTGGAAAACAAGAGAGAGTCTAGGATTTATTTATTTATTATTTTGCTTCTTGGTGGTTTTTCAGACACAGGGGAGGAGTCGGAGAAAATGGGAGGGGGGGTAATACCATAAATATCAATTCTGCCCCAGCTACCATTAACTCGGCAACACCAGAAAAGGAGTGATAAGCTATTTTCTTAAAATTTGTGCCACTGAACTAAACTCCATAATGTTCACCCTCGTATTGAAAGAAAGTATTATAAGTTCATCAGGATCTCTATAATCAGATTAGTTGCTCCTTTGCACTTTTTTTCACCTATGTAACTACTGTGAAATGTTCAATTGTAGGAATCTGCTGATGCTGAAGGTCCTGTCGTAGAGAAAATCATGAGTAGCCGTACAGTCAAGAAGCAGGTAATTTAAACAAAACAAAACTTCATATCTCAGTGCTTGTTTATTTCATATTTGCTAAACAAAAAAATGGATTTCACAAGTGGTTTTCAAAACCAGTATATGCAACTGAAAATGCACGTTTAATCTGCCTATCCCACTAGATTAAATTAAGGTGATTTTTAAATCAGTGATTTAAATCACTACTTAATAATGAGCAAGATACTGTGCAAGGAAATTGGAAAATGGGAAGCTCACAGTGGAAGATCATGAAACACCACAAAACAGCTTCCTTAGACAAATAGCAACAAAATACTGGGGGAAAATACTGATTGGGACACTCCATTATTGTAATAGTGGGATCTTTATAGGGAGGTATTATTAGATTTGTATTTTTGCAAGTGTTATCATCGTGTCATGTGAATATTTGAGACTCAACAAGTTCTGCATGCTGCTTGTTCACTGCCTTTTGTTCCTGTGATATAACTCACTATTCCAAGAACATTTAGCCTGGATTAATGTTTAACTCACAACATCAAATACTTTTTCTGCATTGGTGCAAGGAGGCAAAAGATAGAGGCATTCAGAAACTTTCATTTTTGCTTTGAAGCATTAAACTGTGGTTAACACTAAGTAGTGTAAGTTTTGCTCCAGTTTTTAGAATATTTTTAGTATAATTACTAGTTTCTGATTGCAAACATTGTTTCTTAATTATGAGTTCTTTTCATTTTTTGAAAAATATACATATTACTGTCATTATTTTGGTGAATAATCTCCTTCGTCCAATAAGCTCCTCTGTTGACAGTCTGGAATTGTTTACCTCTGAGGTATCTTATATTGTGGCCTTTTTCTATTGCTTCTGCTAGATTTTGACTATCTGATGCTCAACTTTTTCAAATATTATTAAAAATTGTAGTCCCTTGATTCCTCTAGGACCATATACTCTACTTTTAAAAAATGGGAATCTGAAGGCTTGTCATACTTTATTGTAAAGTTGTTGCTAATTCTTCTCCCAGCTATGACTACTGAATTTGTCATTTGCCATAAATCAGAATGGGCCTTTTCAGTGGTGACCACCTGTATGTGGAATGCTCTCCCCAGTGAATGCCTAAGAATGCCTAGTGCCATCATTGTCATTGGGCCTATTGTCTCAGTAACTCCACGTGGTACATGTCTGGGATTACCTCAGGTATTAATGCAAAGAACACGCACAAGACTTCTCATGCACATGTCCCTGGGGAGAGCATTCCATTGCATGGAAACATTATGTCAAGCACCACCCACTGCTGTGTGTTGGAAACAACCAAATGCCTTTGAAAATGTGTGCACTCACATGCCAATTACGCACATAGACCCATATCTAAATAACCCATTTCTGGTAATAAGCTGAGATCTGGAAGCATCCTGGTTGCAACCCAGTTTTAGGCCTGGCTTTGACACCAAAATTGCCTTGGTCACCGTGGTTGGTTACCAGTGCAGGGAGAGAGAAAAGGGGAGTGCAACCTTCTTGGTTCTTCAGACTCTTGGCAGCTTTTGATACCATTGGCTCTGGTGTCCTCCTTGCGTGGCACTATGAAGTGGGAGTTGAGGGCATGGTGTTATGGTGGTTGCCCACCTCCCTCAGGACAGCTTCCAGAAAGCAGCATTGGAGGGCTTCTGCTTGGCCCCATTGTAATGCTGCAAGGTATGAAAGGGTTCCTTTCTCTCCACTAGGCTCTTTAATATTAATATGAAGCCACTTGGTTGAGGTCATCTGGGGATTTAGGGGCATGGTGTTGTCAGAATGCTGATGATATCCAGCTCTGTGTCAACCATATTGGACGAGGCAGTGCAGGTGGACAAAGGCCCATAAACAGCCTGAATTCTGACAGGTTGGGGGCACTGTTGGGTATGTCACTGAACACCAGTTGTGATGGTTAACAATGGGGGAGAATGCTGTGTTCTGATAGATACACAGGGTTGTTCTTAAGGTTGCATGATTTGCAGAAAAATAGATGTTAAGATTCTTGAAGCTGAGGAAATGCCCAAGTGAACAGAATAATATATACCTTTATAATCCCTCTGATTTTGTAAGTTAACACTTTTTTTACAATATATGGCCTGAATTACCACAAACCAGTGTTTCCCAAACTGATCTATGGAACTCTGGGGTTCTGCGAAGCAGTCCCAAGGGATTCCATGAAGAAAAATGTGTGATTTCCATTGAGCCTCCACAATGGGGATTAAATGCAGTACTTGGGCAACTGTATTGGGAATCCCTTCCCCTTCTTTCCTTCCCTCTCTGTGCTGTTGGGAAACCAGGATGGCAATGCTGGTTTCCCTCCACAGCCTTGCTACTGGGTTAAATGTACTGTTCAAGGAATTGTCCTTGGAATCCCTCGTTCAGTTGCAGCCTGACGCAAGGGTAAATTTTACTATGGGGATTAATTCTGCTCTTTAGTAAAGTGTTGGCTTTAGCACTCTCATAGAACCAACTTTCAATATTGTATTCATATTTTTAATACACTTTGGGGTGGAAATCCTGTTAAGACTATTGAGGGATAATAGGTCCCTTCAATTATTTACTATGAATCCAGTATTTTTAGTGCATTTTAGGTTTCTGTTTTGCTTTCTCTTCTATTTTCTCTTCCAGAGCTTCCTGATAGCCCAATAAGGAGTTTTAAGTTGTCACTGAGGAATACAGTGTTCCCCAGTTGTTTGTAATTTGTGTTACACTATTTTTATGAATATTGAATATGACACCAATAAAATATAATTAGTTTGTCAAACTAGAGTCATATTGAAATCAATTATTAACTTTATTTCCAGCTAAGAGTTGGGTGTGAGACCAATAGTGTCCCAAATTCTTTAAAAGCCTTAGAAGGAGGAAACTGGCTAGGGAAAAGGTTGGATCTTTGGACATCAAGGGAATTAAGTGTATACTAAAGGTGGAAATAGAGATTGCCACCTATTGTGGGTATCTTGAGTCGTGTCTAAGTCAGTGATGGATCTGGCAATGAACTTGGGCTACTGTACATGTTGATGCATACATGCAGTCACTCCAGCCTATTTCTGATGACTTTACACTGTTGTAGATTGGCCCACTCAAAAGTGAGGATGCTGGCATTCCACCACCAATCTGAGTGTGTGTAAAATGTTCCTGAAGATGTTGTGGCGCCTTTAGAGGGGGAATCATTGGAGAGGGCAGTGGGTGCAGCACTAGAAAGGCATGTGCTTGAAAGTAGTAGCAGTGCTGGCCCCAACCCTGTCCTGAAGTTGAAGGAATCATGGACCCCAAGGGTCATCTAATCCAACCCCCTGCAATGCAGGAATCTCAGTTGAAAGTATTCATGACAGATGGCCATCCAACTTCTGCTTCAAAACCTCTAAGGAAGGAGAGTCTCCACAATCTCCCATTCTATTGTAGAAAGGAGTCTTTCTGGACTGACCAGGTGGCTTGTAGTTGTGGTTTCTTGGGAACAAACAAGTCTTGGTTAAGCTAGTCGACCTTGTTCAAACTGTCAAACTATGGTTAAACTATTCAAACTATGCCTTAGTGTTTCGTGCACACCAGGTCAGAAACTTAAAACTAATGTTGTGCCTAGTGCAAGTGACTTGGTTTCCTGGATGATGTTGATAATGATAATTTATTTATAACCTACCCATCTGGCTGGGACATTTGGCTGGTCTGGGTCTTTCCCCTGAAGAGGGTGGCATTGCAGTGGCACATTTCCTCAAAGAGCCGGGGGAAATGGCATCATTCAGAAACTGATCTGCAAGGCCTTCCTGTACATGTGGTAAATAATAATAATAATAATAATAATAATAATAATAATAATAATTTTTTATTTATACCCCACCCTCCCCAGCCAAGGCCGGGCTCAGAGCGGCTTACAAGCAATAATAAAAACAAGATGTATGATTACAACTTAAAAACAAAAATAAAATACAACATTAAAATAATGGAACATTAAAATATTAAAATGTAGCCTCATCGCAGGAGGAGAAGGAAAAGAAAAAAGAAAGAGAGCAAGGGAGGGAATCAAATTGGCTTCAAGCCAAAGGCCAGGCGGAACAACTCTGTCTTACAGGCCCTGCGGAAAGAAATCAGATCCTGCAGGGCCCTGGTCTCATGAGGCAGAGCGTTCCACCAGGCCGGAGCCAGAGTTGAAAAGGCCCTGGCTCTGGTTGAGGCCAATCTAACTTCCTTAGGGCCTGGGACCACTAGGGTGTTGTTATTTATGGACCTTGAGGCTCTCCGTGGGGCATACCAGGAGAGGCGGTCCCGTAGGTACGAGGGTCCTAGGCCGCGAAGGGCTTTAAAGGTCAAAAGCAGCACCTTAAATCTGACCCTGTACTCCACCGGGAGCCAGTGCAGCTTGAAAAGCACTGGGTAAAAAAGAATGATGAACATTGTGACCTCCTCATCCCATGCCCTCTGAGAGTCAAGGGATGCTATAAATTGGCTATCCTATCTGTCCTCTTCAGCCAGCAAAGGCAATAGTTTTTAAAGGTTTGGGGAGGCCATTCTGGAGGGTTGCTACAGCTGACCAACACATCATTTTGCTAGTTCATTGCACTAGAAAATGGAGCAGATGGAGGCAGATTTCAGAATTCCTACTGTGGATCTGGAAAGCCCACCTCTTAAAGAAGGTGCAGAATACACACAGAAACACAAAAACACCAAGGTCAGGGATTACTGTTTCTAGGTTTGTGAAAACAGAATGGAGACTTCAGGGCACCATGTGGGTTGTTAATCAGATGTTTGCACAGAAAGTGCTAATTACCCTGAAGCCATGAGTTGCAAGTTGCAAGCTATAGTCCTTTCTTATGGGCAGTATTGGGTGTTGATTGCAAGCTCACGTGAAAGTTTTTTTTGGTCCAATAATAGTATTTTTCCCAACAATTGCTGGGTATCCCTGTTTTTAAACAAATCATATATGAATGGTGCTACAATTTAAGAAAGTAAATTGGTGTGCGGTGTATGGTTGGTTTAACTTTGTTGCTTCCTTATTCATCCTATTTTAGATGTTAGTAGGGTGAACTGGCCTGTGGTCACTTTAAATTTCCTCCTCCTTGGCAGCAGCTGCAAAGCTACCTGCCTTGTGAGGGAGGACGTAGAGAGAGGCAGGGAAAGAAGTCTGTTGGTAGGCAGAGTTAGGAGTGAGTTTATGAGACAAAGCACCAATGAGAGCCACTGAGCCATGGGAACTGATTGGTTTTTCTACCTCTCTTGCCACATGGTTTCAGTGAGCATCTGGGGCGGGGCAATAAATTATATCAGGTATGCACATAATAAGCCAAGCTTCATAAGTCATCCACAAACCATGGCTTATGATTGTGGTTTGTTGGGAAGAAACAAGCTATGGATAAACTACAGTCATACCTCAGAAGTTGAACAGAATCTGTTCTGGAAGTCTGTTCAACTTCCAAAACATTTGGAAACCAAAGTGTGGCTTCTGATTGGCTGCAGGAAGCTCCTGCAGCCAATCGGAAGCCGCGGAAGCCCCATTGGACGTTTGGCTGCCAAAAGAACACTTGTAAACTGGAACACTCACTTCTGGGTTTTGATCGTTTGGGAGCTGATTTGCTCAGGAACCAAGGTGTTTCAGATCCAAGGTACGACTGTACTGGGTTGGGTTTACACAATGGAACAAATAATGGTTGATCTAAACAAACCATACCTTAGCATTATGTGGAAAGCAGGCCAGACTTCAGGATGAAATTATACCTTAAACTGTATCAAAATCTGAGGTTTTCTTTCTGGGTTTTTTAAAAAAAATGTTGAAGTTGCAGAACATGCCACACAGCCTGCATAAATTTATTTTATTGACACTTAGTATTGCTTTAAGATTTTTTGTCACAGTTTTAGCCTTATTAAATGTTATATTTTGGGCATTAATTTAATTTGGCTGCTCTGCATGCAAGGTTACTTGTCAGGATGAATTTAATTGCACCGTTGAGTAAAACTAACATCATGAACAATAACATGTTAAAACCTCTATTAGAAGTGAAAGGTTCAGTTTCATACAGTTTCTTATTATCAGTGCTAACAATATGGAAGTATAAACGCTGTTAAAACACTACTTGAACATGTTACAAAAACCACAATATAAAGTTGCCAGGCACCAGCCAAAAATAATACATATGGCATTCACGAGTGCAGTTGCTAATTGGCTGCTGCCTGAGAAAATGGTACACTTGGCTTCTCCTTAACACTGTTGGTTTGGCTGGAAGCCAGAGTTGGGGTCAGCTTGTTGTGAATGAAGCTGCATGCGGTTAGGGAGGAGTTAAAATGATTCATGTCTTGGGTGTTGTAATAAGTAGTGCAGAATGTTCATGGGCAGACAGATGTAGAAAACCCTTTACCTATATCATTCTTCCCCTTTTCTTTAAAAAAAATGCCATACAATAAACCTTCCTATTGTTAAATTCCAATCTGTGTTGCATTATATATAAGTTGGAGGTGATATCTTATAGCAGAGTTCATAATTAACATCGTGAGTATCTTTTTACAGATGGAGAATGGAGAGGAAGTAGAAACTGAAGAATTCTATGTAAAATACAAAAACTTGTAAGTAAGCAATAACTTCAAAATTACTTGAAGTACAGTCAACTCCCACCTTACACACATTTAACTTGTGCAAATTCAGCTTTATGTGCTTGGCCAGAAAAAACCCAAAAATAAATAAAAAGGGACAGGCATCCAGGAACAGAATGTCAGCAAGCTAATTGCCATTGCACTCACCTTGGAGAGCATTCATAGGTTCAGGGAGAATGTTCAGTAGCCTTGGAAGAGTACATGCAGCCTTGGGAGAGTATTAAGAGTCACAAGTGGAGTGTGTTTTTTCTGTATGTGAGTTTGGCTTTACACGCTATTCCTGGAACGTAACCCCAACGTAAGTTGAGAGTCGACCTTGTATTTTAATTTAATCTATCATTGCCATCTAACATAACTGTTGCTACTGTGCAAACCTTAATCACGAAAGAGTAAACACATTTTTTCACCCATTCAGTTTAGAATTACTGATCTTAATTTTTTTGTCATCATTTTTCTTTGTAGCATTTTTAGGTAAGAAATTAATTTTTTATTTCCATTTTTTAAAAGTGTTTTTGTTCAAGGCTAGTGCTTCTGCTATGACTTGCAGAGACAAAATTTGGGTAGGGCTCATCACCACTTTACAAAGGTTCACAAGGAAGTGGGTGTAAGCATCAAGAGATGCACATTCTAATGGCAGAGGAGACCAGACCAATAGTACATTTGCTAAGCTAGTTGTGTAGTTAACTAGTTGTGGCAGAATAAGGTAGGGATATACCTCCATCCACATTCTGTTTCAGCTAGTCATGTAACTGAATGCAGCTGGAGCAGGATTGACTTAGAGATCTTGCTCTGCAGCACTAGTGCAGTGGACAATGATCTCACCAGTTTAATGATGCAATACAAGGATCACTGTCTGGTTGCCTGGGATGTAGTCCACCTCTATTTCCCCCTCCTATTAAGGGTGTGGGTCATCAGAAGGCTTTGTTTACATTTAGTGGTTACGACTCATAGCCAAATGTGATTGACTGTTCAGTGCCTTGATGTTGCAATGTTCATTACATGATCCTCATTAGCTAGGTTGACTACTAAAGTTGCACTTTTCGAAAGCCTACTTTTCACCTAAAGAAAAAAAATCACAAAAAGGCAACATGGCATTGGTTTTCTTTGTTTTTGAAAGTTATACCCCACTGTTAAGGCAGGATAGTTTACAAACAGATGTAATTAAAATACAATAAAAATAAAATATCAATACAAGTCATTAAAGTAAGAATGAAACGTGGCAGCTCATAATAAGATTAAAAGGCTGTTAAATGACATTAAAACATGGGTTGTTATGACTCCATACTCATCTTTTATTATTTGAATTTATTTAAAGCAACTTGCAAATTAAAATTATAATAGAGCAGCATGTTCCAAAATTGGGCTTACAGTCAGTCACAACTCAGGCAGTTCACACAACACATACTAGATATACTACAGCAAAAGTTGTAAAATCAGATTAAAATAAATTTGTTTACAAATATTGAAAAGAACTTTAATTCTGTTGAAATACTTAGTCTCTTTGATTTCCGTGGGACAAGGCAAATTAACTTTTGTTGGATTATACTTTTTGTCACAACAGTCACAGGAATTGTCTGTTGTTGTGCAGGCTTTACAGTACTTTTCTCTGCACAGACTTATGCCTGTGGAAGATCAGTGCTGTTTCATGAACAAAAATGTATACTGTGAGCTAATTCAATCATGAAGATGGTGATGATGATGATTTATTTGTACCCCGCCAGAGCTGGGCTCAGGGCAGCTAACATCACAAAACTAACACAGTATACAAAGAACATAAGAACATAAAAACAGGCAATCAAATAATTAAAATACATCTTTAAATTAGTTCAGAGCAAATTAAAATCTGGACAGATGGCAGTCCACGGGTAAAATTGAGAGTGGTTAATATTCTCCAGGGCCAACTGTTACCACTGGTCTTTAAAGGACCTGTGAGTAGGCTAGGAGGCCTCTTTAATGCTTGTTCTTATACAGAAAGAAAAGAATCAGGCTGAACCCTGACCAAAGGCCTGGCGGAACAGCTCCGTCTTGCAGGCCCTGCAGAAAGATGTCAAATCCCACAGGGCCCTGGTCTCTTGCGTTCCACCAGGCTAGGGCCATGGCTGAAAAGGCCCTGGCTCTGGTTGAGGCCAGTCTAATCTCCCTGGGGCCTGGGATCTTCAGGGTGTTATTATTTGCAGACCTTAAGGTCCTCCATGGGGCATAACAGGAGAGGCGGTCCCGTACGTATGAGGGTCCTAAGCCATATAGCACCTTATACCTGATCCTGTACTCCACCGGAGCCAGCGCAGCTGGTATAGCACCAGATTAATGTGCTCCCATGGCGAGGACCCCCGTGAGGAGTCTCGCCGTGGCATTCTGCACCTGCTGGAGTTTCTGGGTCAGTTTCAAGGGCAGCCCCACGTAGAGTGAGTTACAATAATCAAGCCTGGAGGTGACTGTTGCATAGATCACAGTGGCGAGGTCAGGGTGAGAGAGATAAGGGACCAACTGCTTAGCTTGGCGGAGATGAAAAAATGCCGCCTTTGTTGTAGCTGTAACCTGCGCCTCCATGGAAAGGGAGCCGTCTCTTGGCGGAAGGCGCTGGCATAATTGCGCCCCCGCAAGGGATGGGATTTGCCCCCCCAACCCCATATAGTCCTGACCCAGCCAAAGGACCTTGTCTTTGAAGGATTTAACTTCAACCGGCTCCCACGTAGCCATCCAGCCACAGCTTCCAAACATCAGATCAGTGAGTCTAGGGCCGATGATCATCATCATCATTCAGAATGAGTAAAAGAGGAAGACTCCTTGACCCAGTTCATCTATATTCAAATGTGTGTGTTGTGTTTTTTCTCAGAAATTAAATAAGGATGCTTTAAAATGGAGTTATTGTGTCCTAATTTGTACACAATTATTTTTCATAAATATCAAGCTGTGACTAAGTGCTTAATAGCTGGAAAACTAGGATATTGCATGTTTGAATTTGTGTTTTCTTCCATTTATCTTTTAGCTCTTACCTTCACTGTCAATGGGCATCTGTGGAAGTATTGGACAAAGACAGGAGAATTCAGCAAAAGATTAAGAGATTTAAGGCAAAGCAGGGGCAGAATAAGTTCCTTTCAGAGGTATGTTGGTTTTATTGTTTTAAATTCAGTCTTGCAACTAAGCCCCAAAGGTTACTGACTAGCATTTTAAAAAAAAAAGAAAAACCCAGCCTGGTAGGATCTGGCAGTGTAAGGACAGGGAGCTGCAACATGCAAAGGAGAGAGCTTCCCTCCTTGGGTAGTACGCCGGGTGAAGAGGAGGGATGGAGTACTTTGTTCCTTCATGTACCTGCATTCAGTTCCTTGGCATCGATGGCTACTAGCTGAGCGCTTAAATACAAGGCTGTTTTAGTGATGTACTTTACATTTGCATAATTCTTCAAACCTGGTGACAGTTATTTGCGTCTCTGTCGTCTCGGTGCTATGTACTGAATGCTCAGTTGCTCTTGAAGACTGTTTGAAAGCTTCAGCTGGTTCAGAATGTGAAGGCCCACTAGATATTAGGGGAAGCTTTTAGGAACATATTACAGTGGTACCTCAGGTTACATACGCTTCAGGTTACAGACTCCGCTAACCCAGAAATAGTGCTTCAGGTTAAGAACTTTGCTTCAGGATGAGAACAGAAATTGTGCTCCGGCAGTGCAGCAGCAGCAGGAGGCCCCATTAGCTAAAGTGGTGCTTCAGGTTAAGAACAGTTTCAGGTTAAGTACGGACCTCCAGAACGAATTAAGTACTTAACCTGAGGTACCACTGTATACTAGTTGTCAGATGTCTTCTTGCCTCCTTGTTCATTTTTTTGCTGCAAAAATACAAAGAATTGGTTTTAACCTAGAACCTTCAACAGTTTAGGCCCAATGTACCACAGAGATGGTAAACTCCCATCGTTACTTTAATGATGCCACATATACACTGATTTTAGAGCACTGACATTCTTGATGGGTGACTTTCAGTAATGGAACTGTCCCCATTACATGTTCACTAACCCATGCCTGTACGCTTTTTGGATACTTTGGGGCCTAGTCAGGCTGGCAATCAAGGTTTGCAGTTAAGTCTGTATGCAAAGTGGGGAAGTTTTCTGATACTTTGCTACCAGTGAAATTTTACTGGTTTGCAAGTGGGGTTGGAGTTGCTTTGGATACTGGTCTGGACCTTCAGAATTGGGCAAGCTGTAACGTTGAATTAATTCTATGCAATCCATATGTTCCTTTCTTCCTTTATGAAATATTCTGATTGCAGAGACTTAGGCACTGTATGTTTGCCTTTTTGTTTTGTTTCCCCCTCTAATAAATTACACACGGCATACTTCAGTAAACAGGATGCTGCTTGTTCATTTCCAGAAATGTTTGTGCTATTGTGGTTATAATGTTTTAATGGTTACAGCGATGTTTTGACCTAGGGTTTATATTTGCTTTTAGTTATTAATCTCTGTACAAATTAAGAGAACAGCATCAACTTAGAGATGGAAATGTTGGAATGTTAAGGTTCTCATACAGATAATTACAAACTTTCGGTATTATAGCTACGGCTTTTGCCAGATTCACATTTTGCGTTGTGTAAATTAGCTTCATCTGGGTTATCTTCTGGCCTTTCTCTCTTGTGTATTAATTTTGCCTACCCTTCTGATGGCTTAAAGTTACATCTGCACTAAGCATGAGGGTTTGCAACCCTCGCTTCAGACCCTCATTAAATGAGACACTGGTTGCTAATAACCATAGTTAGAGGAAGAGGGGCTAAGGGTATATATAACCCCAGTCTGCTCTGAATTTCTTAACCATTGTTACATCTGCACCATGGAATCATTTACCCCAGGCATTGCCAACTTTCTGGACCCATGCAAATTTGTTGTAGGCATCACTCATCCCACACTGCAACCAAACACACACTTATCTGCTCCACCCTGCCCCACATTAGGTTTGAAGAAAGTGCTTTGGCCTGTAATGAGAGTAGAGTGGTATGAAAGCAAATGATAAGGAGTTAATGCTTTCTTCCCAGCTGCACTCTCCATGAAGATCTCCACTGCCACCCATTAGGCTTGAAAACAGTTCTCCCCTTATTGCAGTTAGGCTTGAAAGAAGATATAAAGCCTTCTACTGAAACCAATAGGACACTTCTTAGAGGCTTAATCCAGTGCAAGGAATTTTTGGTTGGGAGACGGTACAGTCACAGCTGGGGAGGGTTAAAGCTTCCCTTTCCTTCTGACGTACCTTGAAATTAACCCTCCCTGTTGAAATTAAACCTAATATGGTAGCCAATACAGGGCTTCTTTCAAGCCTAATTGCAATGCAGTGGATCAAGGCTGAGGAGCAGAGTGAGCCCTTCTCCAGCTGTGGCCACTCCTGAAATTGGTCTCTGCACCACAGTTAGTTTTGAAAAAAAGGCTTTTCTCAGATAACATTTTTCAAGCCAAATTGCACTCAAAAGGGGGGCAAGGTGTAACAGGTCGTCTCAGTGATACCAGGTAGGGCTTTGGTAGGCCCCAAATTGGCAATCCCCTTAATTTTACCCATTTAAACAAAGAGGTTTTATTTTTTATTCTTTTCTTTCTCACATTATGTATTGTAAATTGTGGGTAATTATTCAGATATGACATGCGAGTGTGGTGTTTGGAAATCTGTCATCTACATTTCATGCTTTTAAACTGTGTGAGAAACGTTAATAAACAAGCAGAGTGGATACATTTTAGAATCAAAACAGTTAAAAACCATCATATAAACAAATTACTATAATAATAATGCATAGTATTTTTTATATAGAGTTGGATCCAAAGTTCCATGTCAGATGCTCCTACTGGTGAATATTTTCCCCCCGTATCATTTCTGCACTCAGGGCTTTAAAGGTCACCACCTTTCATTCGTTTTCTAAAAGGGGGGAGCGTCACTGTCGCTTTAAATTGGGACTTGATATGCAGTGGCAACCAGTGCAACCAGTACAATACAAGTTTGATATGACATCTTTCCCTGCCTGAAAGAGGTGCATATTCTCCTAACTAGCTTTGACACATCAAAACAGACTTATGTCCTACTTATTGATAGCCCAGAAAAGTGCACCCTTTTCACGACTGGGCAAGAAAGATGAAATTGATTGAAATAAACAGGTTCAGATAGTGCCTGATTTTGTATTTAGTTGTGACCCTTGAGCCATGCTGAAATCATGCAATTTTCTCCACAAGTAGCTAGCAAATTCACCACAGTGGACTGATTAAATTTTTGGTGGAGACAGTCCAGATTTAAAAGGCCATTCACCATCCAAAATAGCTCAGCTGGATAGAACTTTGCAGAGGCACTGGCAGCTGAGAAAAAAGGGATTTCTTCTCAACTGTAGTGATATAATCCTTTAAAAGGGATCTAGGCCATAATTTTTCAGATTTGGCATGAATCAAGAGCATCTGTACTCTAGGCCTCTCTGTTTCATGCACCTTGGGTCCCCTGTAAAGCAGCATAGTGACGAAGTGGAGGGAGGAGAGGATGTGTTGAGAGACAAAATCACAGATGAGCCAGGCTAGCTGACAGGGTAGCTGCCCAAAGCTAGTGGGCAAAGACCTCAAAGACACCTGGTTCTTTTCATCTGGAGACAGAGCCTCCCAACTAGTTCTGATGGGCAAGGAATGGGTAGAATCTCTTTTGGGGGGAGACAGGAATTCTCACAGTGATACTAGTGTCATATAAATACTACCAACAACTACAACTACTGGTTCCAGGCCAGTTATTTGTTCAATACCAGTGTTACTGTGGAGCCATGACATGCTTATCCCGAAGAACTGTGCATGTATTTCAGTAATCCTTAGCCACGTAGCTTAGGTCAATATTATATTCCCATGTTGCAGATGAGAATATCTTAGGTTAAATAGTGTATTTTGAGGTGAAGTGAGAATTGGACCAGGGGCTTCGTGGCCCACACTCTTAGAAACCACAGTATACCAGCTCTCAGGGATTACTTGAGCACACATCATAAATAGGAAACTTACTGATAAGATAGAGAAGGAGAAAAGAGTGAGAATTTTGCAGTGGTCTTTTTATTTACTTGTTCAGGAATAATAATCTATTTTATACAGCAATTATGCAACTTCTGTACTTGCGTTTTTATGTCACTTAGCATACATGGCTCTAGTTTTTTTTTACTGCAAGCTGCAATCTTCAAGAATTCTAAATGCATTGCATGCTATAAGCCTTTTCGATTGCTCATTAGTGAATTGTAATTTCACACTTCATTTAAAATATTCTTAAACATTCTCTCACAGTAAAAGGTTTCACACAGTAATTAAGAGGCCCAGTTAACAAAGTCTGAGAAGTCTGATTCCCTCACGGGGAGCAATCTTACTGAATTGTTGCATTTCAATTAACATGTTGACATTTGTCAAATATACATTACGTATTACTGTGGCCCCCATTTTTTTTTCCTGAGAATATTTGCTAATAGAAATTTCTGATATTCTATTTATGCTTTTCCCTCTTAAACAGATAGACGATGAACTTTTTAATCCCGATTATGTTGAAGTTGATCGAATAATGGATATTTCACATAGCAAAGATGATAATGGAGAGGTAAGAGAACCTGACAGAAGTGTGTATTTATGAAGTATCTCTGTCGAACTAATATTAGCAAGATGACATGCTTTAGTTTAGCTTGTTGTTGATAGATGTTGCCATGTTGGTCACAGAGATTGATATACTTAATGGGCTTTGTTAGTGTATGGGTATAGAAGTCTAAATTATAGAGAAGCATTCAGCTTGAAAACATCCGTTTCTTTGCTAGTCAAAACATTGCCTTACCTACTTATTTATATTACATTTAATAGTGGTGATAAGAATATGCCAAGAGAGAAAGCAGAATATATGTTTTTATGGGGACTAGAAACAGAGGAAGACTGTTTCAATCTGAGCACTGTTTTTTCTGTCTTGTGGCACTGATCTTTCTAGTTATAGGATTTCATAATTACATTTTTTTGCAATAATAGTATTGCATGTCTTACTTGAATATTTTTGCTCTTTAGCTTATAAAAATTAAGTTTGACAAGGTGAATCTCATTTTGCTAATGAACTACATGTGGCAATATATTAAAGTACCAAATATTATCAAATTTAGAAATAGCCCTAATTTTCCTATTTAGTGTTGTTCTCGTTTGTTAATCAATGCAAGCATTTCTTCAAGTCCTGCATTATATGGTAGCCAAGTAATTGTTAAAATAAATGTCAATTTCATCATCATGGTATGTAGATGCCAGTTAAGCAGTCTTTTGGCAATGAACTAAATATTTTGTTATTCCTTTATAACCACTTTCCTTGAGCTGCATCTCTTCAAAGAAACTCTAGTGGGTTATTTTAAATAGAAGAGCAAGTGGTTTTATAAAGGAACTGTTAACCTTTCTTTATCACTGTTTATTTAAAACTGTCATAAATCAACAGCTGTCATCTTAATTATTTTAAGTTGCCTGCTGGGAAATTTTTGCTTATAAATTTGTGGGGAAATCTTGTAACTATTTGTATGGATTTTCTTCAAAAATATTTTTGTTTTGCAGTGAAAAAATTATAATATAATAAAAATGTTGCAGTTTCATGATGAAATACTAATAATGTGTCAACATATCAGCCACTTTGTTGTTGAACTGTTTTTGTCACTGGTAAAATGTTAATAAAATGCATTGAAATAAGTCTTATTGTAAATCTTGTTCGGTCTGCAAAGTTCCAGTATAGTTATGCTTTGTTTCTCACTTAATCTCATTTTTGTTTCCTAATTAAAAACAAAGCCTGTGACTCATTATTTGGTGAAATGGTGTTCACTTCCATATGAAGACAGCACATGGGAATTAAAGCAAGACATAGACCAAGCTAAAATAGAAGAATTCGAGAAGCTTATGTCCAGGCAGCCAGAAACAGAACGTGTGGTAAGATTTGGCTCTGAATAGATGATGTTACTTAAAAATAACATAATAATGTGGTTTTTGTAAATCACTAATGTGTTTTGCTGTATTTGAAACAGGAGCGACCTCCTGCTGATGACTGGAAGAAGTCAGAAAGTTCCAGGGAATATAAAAACAACAACAAACTCAGGGAATACCAGTTGGAAGGAGTAAACTGGCTTCTTTTCAATTGGTACAACACGTACGTGTTACAACTTCTTTGTAAAAGAAGAGAATGAATAGCTTAATTGTTGAAGTTTAACATATACCACTATTTTAAAATGTGATTATTTTAAATGTCCCAGCTATATAAAATAGCAAATTTTATGATGGAATATGTGTGTGTGTCTTTTGCATGCTCATATAAAATCTTGAGATTATTTTAAAAACATACTTATAGTAACAACTTCCTTATTTTGAAAGAATAGTATTCTTTCCACATTCAAATAAGCAAAGCGCTTGCATTGTGGGAGTTCCATTTTTTTGAGAACTTAACATTATTTTTTTATTTTATGATGGAATATATGTGTGTGTTTTTAACACTTGATTAGAAGCTGCCCAGAGTGGCTGGGGAAACTCAGCCAGATGGGCGGGGTATAAATAATAAATTATTATTATTATTATTATTTATTCCAGGCGAAACTGCATTTTAGCAGATGAAATGGGATTGGGAAAGACGATCCAATCTATTACATTTCTCTATGAGATATATTTAAAAGGAATCCATGGTCCTTTTTTGGTTATTGCCCCATTGTCCACAATCCCCAACTGGGAAAGGGAATTCCGTACCTGGACAGAGTTGAATGTTGTTGTATATCATGGGAGTCAAGCCAGTCGAAAGACCATTCAGTTGTATGAAATGTATTTCAAAGACCCACAGGTAAATGTTTCTACTCTAATAATAACATATGACTTCTTTCTTGTATACTTTATTCTGGATCATTATCCTCTATTATTTAAGGTAGACATGGGCAGCCCTCTACCTTATTGTATGAGGCCTTGGTTGTGCCCCCTATTTCATCCTTTCTATTATCCATTCTCTCTGCCCCACTTTGTGATGGGGGGGCGGACAGAGAGTTGCATGTATGAGCTCAGCCATGGAGCATGGCAGCAAGAGCAGCGTAGCATTCTTCAGAAAGGTGCTCTAACCATACATCCCATATTCAGGCCTCCCATATTCAGGCTCATGTGTGTGCCTACCTCTCCGCTTTCCATAGCCTCTCTGAACCACACCTCTGGGTGCTGCACATAACAGCACAAATTGCCACTTGGCAAAGAAGGCAGACATGGCACAGTGAGCCAGGAGGACAGAGAGCCCAGAAGAAGGCAGGCATGAGCAGGGGAGTGGTTAGAACAAGCTCATACCTCTTCTGCTTCTGCAGATTTTAGCTCATGTCTCTTGTCTCTTCTCTAGTTCCAAACCTATTCTATCTATGCCATGTTCTTACGGATTCTTTGAAAGTGTCCACCCTTCTCAGCTCATTTGCCTGAGGTGCTCCAGCATTGCATAGTTCCGTTGCAGTACAGTGTCCTGTTTCTCAGTGAGGTCCAGCATTCAGCATATTCTGTTCATTCCAAATAACATACTCTTGCGTCTGCACTTGAGCTTAGTCAAAAGACCGAAAAGCATCAATCAGTAACACATGAATATATTTTGGTAGATGATAATAGGTAATTTTGGTAGATGATAATAGGTAATAGGTTGATTCATTTTCAGTGTTGTGTAACCTGATAGAATACTTTCTGTACTTTTAGGGTCGTGCAGTTAAGGGGTCATACAAATTTCATGCCATCATCACTACATTTGAAATGATTTTGACTGATTGTCCTGAGCTCCGTAACATTCCATGGCGCTGTGTAGTAATCGATGAAGCTCACAGGCTGAAAAACAGAAACTGCAAACTGTTGGAAGGGCTCAAGATGATGGACCTGGTGAGTACTGATACTCTCAAAGCTCCAAGAGATGTCCGTACAGACCATCCCATTAATCCAATGGAAAAGCGGGTTTATGTTTCAGATGGCTTTACTTCTCTTCTCTTTTTCAATATAAAATTATGAAAATGCAGAGATCAATTAACAAAAATCCCTTTTCATTTAACATGTTGTGTTAAGAGCTTTCCGTGCTCACTCAAGCTCCAAAATGCTGTGAAATTGCAGCTTGTAAGGGTCAAAAATGCATTATTTAGGCAATATGGATATGCTATGGTATCCTATATTGTGATTAGTTCAAGCTTCACCACTACCTTAGAGGTGGATGACTGTCAGTGACAGATGAGTAGACCTGTCACAGATTTGTGTGTTCACTGGAATAGAAATATGGAGTCTACGCAACTGAAGCTACCATTCCATGCTACAAGCACCCAGCTGACAACCTAAACCATTCACACAGAATGATAAAATCTAGAAGAGAAATTGAAGGTCATCTGGTCCAACAGCCTACCACAAATAAAGCATTTTATTAAAGCTTCTGGAATTGGAAAATATGAAATATATGCATAGATTATAAATACAGCCTAATAATTTTAGGATAGAAACTAGAAAACTTATCTTGGAAGAATATGCAGCTTCAGAGTTCAGGATTGTAGACTATTCCAGAGTCTTTGTTTCTTGCAGGAACACAAAGTGCTTCTTACAGGTACTCCATTACAAAACACTGTTGAGGAGCTCTTCAGCTTGCTTCATTTCTTGGAACCAACTCGTTTTCCTTCAGAAACCACTTTCATGCAAGAGTTTGGTGATCTGAAAACTGAAGAACAGGTAAATCACCCAGTATTAATTTACTTTACTATATGGAACAATTGCTGATTGCTGCAAAACTTGTGTGACTTTAAGCTTCTTCTCCCACATGATCACTTACACAGTGGGGGACAAAGCCCTCCTGGCAACCCCTGAAACAGTCACTGGTCCAGAGTGGTGGTGGACTGAGTGAAGCATGCCAGAGGGTAAATATCCTCTGAAGGCTGACTAAATTTCTGGTGTTCAGTTTGTAGGCTGAGGATGCCTCAGCATGCTTAGCTAATCTCAAGTACTTGAGCCTGAGACTCATTCCAGAGGAAAGGAAGTAGTATTTGAACATGACTTATCTATGCAGAGTATGATACTGAGACGAAAAACAAATCAATTAACTTGTGAAAAAAGAAATACAACTTTTAAAAATGTCAAGGAAATTCTCGATAAAAGTGAACAATCTGCATAACATTTCTCTTTGGCTTTTATTTTGGAATACTAAGATCCGCCTGTGGTTGTTGTTCTTGTTGTAAAAAAACTGAAATCTAAATAGAAATAAAGCAAATTAAAAACCAAGAACCAGTTTTTATTAAGAACTAAGAACAGGAGACCAAGTAGTCAAGTTGCAGCTTCAACTGGAGGATATACTCTGTGGGTCGTGTATCAAATAAGATTGAATTCAGGTGACCTTTGCCATTGATTAGTGCTTTTCCTGTTGCTTTCTGGAGGTGCCAGCAGTTATAGCAGGTAGCCAGTAGAAGCTTTTCTGTTCTCTATATTTGCCCTTGACCTCTGCAAGACTAGGGGGAAGCACGCTTCACTGCTGACCTTGCTAACAAATTAAACCATAATGAAAAGAGGAAAAAAAGACCTTCCACCTGCAATGAGACATTCTTAGCTGTGTGTCCCCAACCCTTTGTTTTAATGTATCTATATGGTTGGTTTGTTTGTTTGTTTGTTTGTTTGTTTGTTTGTTTGTTTGTTAGTAAGTCACTTTGGGTTGCCTTGGGCAAGATAAATTGACTAATAAATTGTAATAAATGCTAACAATTTCAGTATCTTACATTCCAATATAGTAAACAATTATGCAGACCTATGCAGAATAATATTACATATTTACTTGTTTATTTGCACATAATAACTAACATTGTGACCTATTTGTAATTCATAGAACTTGCTTCCACATAACATGCTTACATAAGAGAGAGAACAAAATTAAGATCTAGAAGTTAGAAAATCTTTCCTGTGCAATCATGTTTAATAGCACAGCATTATATCTGCACAATGGTTACCTTTAAAAGCAAGGCTAGAAACTGTTATGCAAACCCTCCTTTAAGCTAGTCAGAGTTAGCACCCATGTAAATGTGACACTCGCCATAATTAGTGCGTACCAGGGGCTAAAATTCCTGCCAGGAATCTTTCTTGTGGCTGTATACAGGGGACTAAACAATACATAAAGTGTACCTTCCATAGATTCACAATCATTTATACAGGAATGTCATTTGACTAGAATGTTTTTATGTGTTCCTTTCAGAATTTCAGCTGTTCCTGTTGCAATTACTTGTAGAGCCATAAATTCCTTTCTTAATTACCTAAATGTTAAATCATACAAATAGGTTTCTGATTGATTATAGAATGTAAAGAAAGGGTACCACAGAAAAAGTGTTATTAATTATATGTAACAAGTGTGACTGAATTTGCATAGACAAGGAAAGAAAGGAAGGAAGATGATAATTTGAGGCAACTGTACACTCCCAGTCTTCTAATCTTAGTTAGGAGATGAATCATTAATCAAACTAATAACAAGTAGTGCAAAGTTTAAGTATCATATGAAAAGTTGAGGAAGGCATTAACAAGTGAAGTTTACCAAAATTATGAATAGTGCAAGGTATTGGAGTTGCTAATAACGTTTTAATTTATTGGTGTATTATCCAAGGTCACATCAGTACAGTTCCTAGAGTTCCATCATGGAAGACAGGCAGGAAATCTATAAACAAGTGGTGGGCCATGAGCATACTTGAAAGTTGTTGCTTATATTCTGACACTGCCCTCTGCCTATAGTGAAGCCATTGGTGTCAGCACAGGACACTGTCTTTAGCAGTACATCTCCCTTGCTATATGACAAAAAGTTATAAATGTTGTGGTCCATCTGGCTCCCACTGTCTCAACTTTCTGATACCACAAAGAATATTTACACTGTGGGGATAGAACCAAAATATAAAAGAGTATGCAAGATTATTATTTTAAACTTCATTCATTTATTTAACTAGGTGCAAAAACTCCAAGCTATCTTGAAACCAATGATGTTGAGACGACTCAAAGAAGATGTTGAAAAGAACCTTGCACCCAAGGAGGAAACCATAATTGAAGTTGAATTGACAAATATTCAGAAGAAATACTACAGAGCCATTCTTGAAAAGAATTTTACTTTTTTGTCAAAAGGTGGTGGTCAAGCGAATGTACCTAATCTCTTAAACACTATGATGGAATTAAGAAAATGCTGCAATCATCCATACCTTATCAATGGTAGGACTGACTTTTTTTAAAAAAAGAAAATGAGGGGAGTTTGGCATGTGTGAAAGCGTTTTTCAGTTGAGCTGAATATATTTTGCTAAATTTTCCTTTTGCATTTTAGACCAGAGTATCAGGACCTAGGCTCCTCTAACTCTCAAAACAATAAAAGGGTAATAGGACAGGAATGAATTCTCAGAGCTCTAGGCAGCAGCAATAATTTCTAGCTATGTGAGATTGATTAGATCTACTGCAATTTACATGCACGTCCTCATGCATTGGAAACTATGACTGCACTGAGGCAGGACTCTGTGGTGTCCTAGGAAATGCTGTGTGGCTTCTTTGTGACATGATGTTCAGTGATGGAGAAAAGGACAACCCCGTCTGTTCAGTTATGACAGAAACAGCATAGCAGTTGAGAGACTCACCTTTCCTCTTCCAGTACTGGGAAAAATTCAGCCTTCACCACCATAGCTAACAATCTACCACAGCTAGCCATCGGTGGCTACCATCCTGATCCTATTGGTATTGTGGTTGCAGGTGTCAGGATCCCATTTCACTTCGATGTCCAGCTAGCTTCCCACAGCAAGTGCAACACTTAACTCAATATTTGCCTTGCTGCGCTCCCTCTTAGAGGCTGCAGTCATTGAGTGGAATTTCTCTGTTTCTACTGCAGAAGTGAGCTGCATTCTACACTGGGAACTGAGTCAGGGTGACAGCAGACTGGGATTGTGCCCAGGATAGATAGGAAAAAAAGCAGACATACTTTAGCAGAGAGCGTGGAAAATACTGACATTACTATTGAGGCTGGGAGGCTGCAGAGATCATGCCTGGTCAGTATACATTCTGTGTATGGACTGGAAATACAATTCCTCTTTACTGCAGTTTTGCAGTGTAAAATACATTGTGCAAAGAATTGTAGGGTTATGGTGATAGAATAAACAATGGGGAAATCCCCACAGACCATTCAGGTTTAGGATGTAGCAGCCATCCTTAAATCTTCCCATGAATAGAGGATTTGAAGGTCTTTTAACGTATGAACCATTCATCAGGCACACAACCTCCAAATGGGACTACTCTCTTAGCAGCTTAAACAGCCCTTGCTGGGGGTGGGAAGTGCTTTTATTGTCTAGTCCCAATTAACTACCCACTATGATTTTTTTTTGTTTTAAAGAAAAGATTCAGGGGTGGGGTGTCACATCCCTGATTCCAATTTCCTTTTCTCCATTCAGACCTAGAATGAAGGGAGGCACATGGTAGGCTAGCCAGCATACTGAAGTTTTGTGCTTATGCTCAGCCTTCATGCTGTTCGTACTCTTGGATTTGGTTTTACCCCTTATTTAATTTTTTTAGCCAATATTTTAGTATTTGCCTGCCTAGTGCTACCCAGTAAATTATATGTTTGAGCAAAGATTTAAATCCTTGTTCCTGCCTTGCTCACTGGCCATTTAAAGAGTTTGATATGGTACAATAATAGAAACAATATTTCAAAAACCTGTATACCATTTAATCACATTCCTCCCTAAGTGAGCTGTATATGCAAGCTACCCTTGCTGCTCAGCTGTTACTAATTCCATCAGAGTTGTAGGGGAGGGAAGGAAACACTTTCTCTGAGCTATGAAATGTTTTTTATCCCTCTGTAGGCTGAGGGTTCCTGAGGTATGAGTTTTATAGCCTGTTGCAAGTGGCATAAGTCTCGCTCTGAAGCTTGACTGAACCCGGTTAGAGCACATAATCGTACCTACTATGTGGCAGTGCAGGCTACGAAGAAGTCTCATTTTTCAGCATGCATTGCAGCCTCTAGTAGCTGGCCAGTGGAGTTTTTGGGGACAGTCTGGAGCTTACTGACTCCCACTGTGGGAAAGAAACCTCTGGAGCATTCGAGGACCCACTGTGACCAACCGGCAACACACTTTGAGGTAGCTCAACTTCAGAGTGATCTTGACTCTGCACTTCCTGCAGCCCCAGTTGAAGTACTCAGTGCCAGAATTGATAATGTGTTGTGGGATTGGTTTCAGTTTATACAGTCAGCTGATGTGGACAAGGTGCTGGCAGCAATATGTTTTCAACCATGTGCCCTCTTGACCCCTGTCCCTCCTGTCTTATTAAATCTGGTCTGACTGGTTGGGTACAGAGAGTGGCTAATGTTTCACTGCGTGAGTGAATAATCCCTTCTGCCTTGAAAGAGGTGGTGGCATGGCCGCTTCTAAAGAAACCAGCTCTGGACCCCTTGGACCCGGAATGGGGTTGCACATTCACAGTCTGGAGGTACTTCTGGAGGCAGCTTGTCACTGGAAGCTAAAAGCACCTTTACCAGCTGTCACTGGTATGACAGCTAGGGCCGTTTATGGGGTGCAGGATCTTGGCTACAGTACTTCCGACATTGCTTACTTCAAGTTTGGATTACTGCAGTGTGCTCTGTGTGGGGCTTCCCTTGTGCTTGTGCAGAAAGGTATAGTTAGTGCAGAACGATGCAACATGATTGCTGACAAGAGTGAGACCCTGTCAGCATATAACACCTCTGCTCAGAGACCCGTACTAGTTGCTGATCTTCAACCAGGCCAAGTTCAAGATGTTACTATAAATATATAAAGCCCTTAACAACTTGGGAGCAGGTCCCTTATGAGATCATTTTACCCTACAAATGCCCACCCAACCGCTTCTATCTGCAGAACTGGCACTGTTGCAGGTGCCACATAATACTTGTTCTGCACTTACAAGAAATTGATCTTTAGTGTGGCAGCACCTATGCTTTGAAACTCCCTGTCTATTGGTGTCAGGCAGACACCTTTACTGTACTCTTTTTGGTGCCTGCTAAAAAGCTTTTTTTTTTTTTTAATGCAGCCCTATCCAGATATGTAGAAGCTGTCGTGGGTTTTAATCTGTTTTTAGCTTATTGTTCATTTCAGTTGTTTTTGAAAGTTGTAAATACTTGCTTTTACTGTTTTTAACTGGTCATTTTATTGTTTTTATTCTTTTCATAAACTGCTTTGAAGTTTTATTACCATTAAACAGTATATGAATGTTCTGCAATTAAATAAATAAATAAAATTGCCTTGCTGCTCAGCTGGCTAGTAACACCTTGTCTGAGTTATAAAATATTTTTATCCCTCCATAGGCTGCGGATACCTGAGGTATAATAGCTTTATAGTTATTGTACATTTAAAATGCTCAAAAACTCAATATTAAGGAGTTTGGTTTGTTGCTTATTTAAATGGATTATCCCTGCTTTAAAAACCTTGTTGTTGAAGGACAATTTTTTGGATGTGTTTTCTGTATCTAAACCTTCCGCCCAGTTACATTAAAACCTCAAAAATTGGTTGTAATAGCGCAAGTGGTACTAGGACTGTATGTGAGAGATCCAAATAGAAAATAGGAACATGTTGGCAGCTGATCTTCTAAAACTTATTTTGACAAAGTTAATTTAACTAAGCTGATAAAAGTCCTGCTGTCAGTGTTCCATGTCAGAAGATGCGCACATACACTTAAATGTGGCAAAATAAAAGATCATAGCATAAATGTTCTTTATATTTATGTTTCCACCACATAACTTGCTATGTTTGCAAATGAAATGCATGTTTGTACATGCTTTGTGCTAATGTTTTAGTCTTAATTACTACTTATCAGATGTAAATAAGATGCGAGTCCTCCAGTTCCACTAGAGAAGAGGGAGTTTCATACTTGTAACACATTCTTGCTTTCCATAAGTTTGTGTGTTCATGTTTATCTTGTTGATTGATAATTAACATATTTATATGCAGTTGCTTTGTTTCTTAAAGAAGCATGTTACTATCATAGCAAAGCTTATCTGATCAACTGTGTTAGCCACCCCTGCTATAAAAGTTAATGGCTGGAAAATTGTCAGAATTAAATATTGAGTCAGTAGTGTGAGATGCTCAATGTGAAGCTGACTTTTTACAAGGCAGTACTTTCTAGACATATGAGGACACCTGAACAATCAGAGGAAGATTTTGCTGTGTCTTTTTTACATGATATAGACAATTATAGCTGAAGATACTTGGTTGGTTCACCTTATTTCATCTTAGACTCTTAGCAAGTTACTATAATTTGTGTATGATTTGAACCAGTCAGACAGGCTAGAGCACAGGATAGTCATAGCAACCCTCTGGTGTGTATATGCTTCTGCAGAGCCAGAGTGGTGAGTGGCTAGTATGTTGGAAACCCAGATTCAAATCCTTGCTCAACGCAAGACATTATCTCTCACTCAGTTGTCATTCTAAATGCCTCTGAGGAAAGGAAACATGTAAATACTAAAACCGGCAGTACAGTTTGGGACATAAATAATTTCCTGCATTTTTACTGCAAGAGTCTCTGGCATGTCTTAAGTAGGAGTACCTGAAAGTAATCACTTCTTTTACTTATATCCTCTCTACTGAAGTTGGCAAGACTGTTTGGCAAAGCATCCTCCATAACAATATTTTAGGAATTATGGAGACTAGTTCTTTCCCCTTAGAGGCACAATATGGCCTAGCTGCCACCGTGCGTCATAAACTTCAGTGTACTTTGTTGGTAGAATGTGGTGGTATTACTCTGGCTTTAAAAAGGTGTTGCTTTGTAACTCTTAAGGAAAGGTAGCTTAGTGATAGAGTACCTGTCATTCATGCAAAGCACCAAATTCAGTCTTTGGCATCTCCAGGTAAGACTGGGAAAGATTTTTCTTTAAAAACCTGAAGAGTCACTGCCAGTCAGTGTTGAGCCAGATAGTCTGACTTCATATAAGACTGATTTCTATGTTTTATGTACTGATCAGAAACTTCGTTAACACCACATGTGTGTTTTCATTGAAATAGGATACAAACTGAGCAACATCAGCACAACTGTCTACAGTGCTAATGAACATGAAACACGGGCAGGAAATAGTCAGAAAATGGGTTGTTACTTTGTTACTTCATGTTTGATCCAACTGTCAGGCAATCCCTGCTGGAAAGGTGATAGTGCCTGTTTGGACCAAAAGTGGACCCATGGCTATTGGACAATGCTGCCACTAAAGACTTGGCATTAACATTAGAATGCATAGTATTTCGGGGGGTCTCCCCTGAAATTTTTTAATAAATGTCCCTTTGGAAGGGGTCATAAGTGTTTCTGTTAGGACCCCCTAATAACCAAGCACACCAAATTTATGTACACGGCTTGTTCCTCACTTTGTAAGCTAACAAGTGTCCATTTTGCCTCACACCAATCTTTGTCTTGTAAAAATTTGGGACATTTAAATTAGAATGTGTTTATCATCAGAATACTGCTACCGGAATGAATTATTACTATAGCACTTTGACTGTTAATACTGATAGGTTTCTAAGACCCTTTTTGAAAAAGGATTGGCTTTGCCATTACGTCTTTCAACCTAGCTGTTAGATATTGTCTTTATATCCTTAATTTACTAATTAATTAATTATTCAATCACTCCTTGCCCCCTAATTTGTTATGACTTCTGGCTTGGCACCTCTTTGTTGTTGTGAAACTTGTTTGCTGGAAGCTTTTGGGTTCATTGTTCATTTGTGCTTCCATATTTTCCATGTTATTTTTAGCTAAGCAAATGCAGCTATGTAAATATTTCTTCACTTATAAAATCCATAGACATTGTATAGGGAGCTGGAAACAGGCTCGTAGTTTTATTAATAAAACCTTTAGAGTATTCACATATTGCTGTCCAATCTCTGCAGGTGCTGAAGAGAAAATTTTGGAAGAGTTTAAAGAAACACACAATCCTGACTCTCCAGATTTTCAGCTCCAGGCAATGATCCAGGCTGCTGGCAAGCTAGTACTGATTGACAAGTTGCTGCCAAAACTGAAGGCTGGTGGCCACAGGGTGCTTATCTTTTCCCAGATGGTGCGCTGCTTGGACATACTGGAAGACTACCTCATTCAAAGACGGTGAGAAAAATATAATCCAATTCTAGGAAATAGCAGTTATTCAACATGCTATCAAGTATTTAACCTGTATTGCAAAATGTGGAAACAATGAAACAGGCGCTTAACATCATGAAATGGGAAAGTGGATAAGTATAGCAATAATTGTTCTGTTGGTTGTAACCTTTCACAATCATAACAGACCACCATTATATTCATGGTTAGGCTTGACAACACTTTTAGAATAACTGGTTCACATTATGAATAGGATAAAAATGTGTTTTCTACTAAATACATATTCTGTAGTAAATATTACTCACAAGCTAACCAAGCTAATACAAAAATATTCTGTACCTTTATTCTTCTGCTGCCTCTTAATGCAGGCTGAAATATTAAAACAGAGCAAGAAATCAATAGCTTGATTATTTTCATAACCAAGTTATTTTGTTAACTTGCATTCCCCCTGCTTTCAGGAAAATGCAAGATTGTTGTCAATGTGATTTTGAAATCAAGTTTGAAAACAAGGGAAACATTTGCTAAAGGCAGAAAATGGGAGTGAATTCTATCTCCTCTTTATATTTGCTTTCCTTTACACTCTACCATTTGAGCCTGGGCTGGTTGGCACTCATCTGTCTCAGCAGACAGGAAAAGAGGGTGCCTTCAGGGGTGAAGTCAAACTATTGGAGAGTTACAGAGCCTGCTGTGACTGTAGAGACTGATATGAGAGAGACATGTTTTGTTGCAACTGGGGCAGCAAGATTTAAAAGTTATGGGGTGAGGAGCACAACTATAAATATTGTACTTGTTTAAGTACATAATGTTGATTCCCCCCCCTAAATTTTTTGCATAGATACTCGCCTTGTTTTTAGGTTCTGCTTGTAATACAGTACTGCTCTTTTTCCCAGGTATCCATATGAGCGAATTGATGGAAGAGTAAGAGGCAACCTACGTCAAGCAGCCATTGACAGGTTTTCCAGACCTGATTCTGACAGATTTGTTTTTCTATTGTGTACAAGAGCTGGGGGGTTGGGCATTAATCTTACTGCCGCTGATACCTGCATCATCTTTGATTCAGACTGGAACCCTCAAAATGATCTTCAGGTATTATTGAAAGTGTCAACTGACAACCTTTTATCTTACTGCTGTCTAGAAAGGAGTAGTCTCTTGAGAAATATTATAAATTTGCAATATACACAAATAGTTTCTTTTAAGATTTTATTTGAATTAAGAATTGTTCTAAGGCTTATACATGCTGCTTTTCTACAAACTGAAACATGGTAACCATTCCATATTTTTCCAGGCTCAAGCTCGATGTCACAGGATAGGACAGAGCAAGTCAGTGAAAATCTACAGGTTGATAACAAGAAATTCTTATGAAAGAGAAATGTTTGACAAAGCAAGTTTGAAACTTGGTCTTGATAAGGCTGTTCTTCAGTCCATGAGTGGAAGAGAGAACGCTACAAATGGGGTAAGAACAGTATTCATATATTCATTCAAAAGCCACTTAAATTTGCAGTGTACTTTCCATATATTCTAGTTTCATCGAAGAGCTTGAGTTGTGCACATACTTTTATTATTTTTGTAAACCGCTTTGAGGTTTTTTCTTACAATCAAGCAGAATATAAATTTTATGAAATAAAAAAACGAGACATGATGTATTTTTACATTTAATGTACTTTTTAAAAAAAATGTGAAAAGCATCCGTTGGGAGGGCTGATTATTACTGGGATCGTGGCACGCAGAGCTTCAATATTCCTCCTAAACTGTGTTCTAGTTTTGTCTCCCCATCCCAAAAGAAGACTGTTAGAAGTCTTTTCTTTGAATTTAGTAAACATTTCTTCTTCTTCTTTTTTTTTTTTTTTGGTGGAGAAAGCTGATTGTAAACTGTTTAACATAATTTTAACAAGAGCTATTTCTTTTGCACACATATTACAGGTACAGCAACTATCTAAAAAAGAGATAGAAGATCTTTTGAGGAAAGGCGCGTATGGTGCTCTAATGGATGAAGAGGATGAAGGTTCCAAATTCTGCGAGGAGGATATAGATCAGATTCTTTTGAGGCGAACACACACAATCACTATTGAGTCTGAGGGCAAAGGCTCTACATTTGCAAAGGTGAGCATTAACATTTATGGGGTTGTTTTTTGTATAAATGGAAACGTACATTGAGTGATCTTTTGTCTCTTGGTGTGCCTCTTTATAGCTTAAGACCCTTATATCCCACAAGGCAAGCAGGACCTAAGGAGTCACTATGCCAAAATATATTCCAAAATTTTCCTTAGTCCTGCACAAGTGTGTGTTGACACAAATGCAGCCTCAAAATCATGCTCTTTGTATGTCTGTGAGCCCCACAGAAGACAGTTTGAAAATTTCAAAAGAACATAAAAAGGTCTTGACAGACTAATTCTTCTCTTACTTTCTTTAAAAAAAAATTATATACCACCTAAATGTAAAAATAGATAAATTTCAAAGCAGTTTACAGATTTCAAAGCAGTTTAGATTTCAGATCTAAAGCTGACACAAATGGCCGTAGAGAATATGTGTTTTGGTTATTGGAGCACTTAACCCCAGTCTTCCTGGCATATCAGCAGTGAGTATTGATGGCAGTTGCAGACAGGAGTGTAGTCTGTTGCATCTTAAAACTAGATGGAAAGTGGAGATGGGCCTAGAGCTTGCACACCCTTATTGCAAAGTTCTTTGTACAGATAAGCAGTAGCAATTCATAGAGGCTTAAAATGTGTCTCCATCAATGGTTTATAGAGAAGGCTACAACCCTTTGGGAATATATGGAGTAAAATGCACATGTGTGCGCACAGATAAGCATGCACATGCACATATCAAAGCAGTCATCCAACCCCCTCTTCAGTTTTTGCTGCTCTGCAAAAGATCTTTGCCCTGTCACTGAGAATAGAACAGGTCTTTTTTCCCAAAGGGAATTTTACATTTTAAGAGAAAGCATATCTACCCAACATTCAGACACTTAGTTATTTACGGTCTCAAGCACCTGCAGGTGCTGCAGGTAGCCCATCGGAGTACCTGACTTTGTTGTCAAAAAAGGGGCCCAACCATTGCTTAATTTATAACTTGATACCTGCAGCACCTAGCAGACTTTTATTCAAAATGCAGGCCTCATGGCTGCAACATCCAAGCAGTTGATTTTATTCCCACCCCCCACACATATCGAGCTTCACAGAGCTGTAGAGAAGTCAAAAGGTTGCTCATTGTTTTGTGACGTTTTGGTTGGTTCTAACACAGGTATTGCTCAAGTATGGATTTTAGGGGGAGTTTTTCCTTATAAACACAACTTGACTGCCTTTATTTTTATAGGTCTTTTACAGTGGACCCTCTGGATACGAATTAAATTCGTTCCGGAGGTTCGTACTTAACCTGAAAAGTCTGTAACTGAAGGTGCCGCTTCTGCGCATGCGTGTGGCATGCAGAGCACTTCTGCACGTGCGCGGGTGGCAAAACCCAGAAATATACACTTCTGGGTTTGCCGCGTTCGCAACCGCAAGTTACATATCCAGAGCGGCACGTAACTCGAGGGTCCACTGTACTTACATTGTTATACCATAAAAAAACAACCAAGGTGAATAAATGCATATTTATTTATTTATTTATGTTAATATATATCTTTGAATATTGATTGGAGATAATTGTTGTATTTTAGGCTAGTTTTGTTGCATCTGGTAACAGAACAGACATTTCACTGGATGATCCTAACTTCTGGCAGAAGTGGGCAAAAAAAGCTGAGCTTGACATTGATGCCTTAAATGGAAGGGTGAGAGAATGAAACCATTAAATACTTTTAGATCACTATAATGTGATTTTTACAAAAACAAACAAACAAAACATCTCTTTTTTAATTATAGAACAACCTAGTTATTGATACACCAAGGGTAAGAAAGCAAACTAGACTATACAGTGCAGTCAAAGAAGATGAACTGATGGAATTTTCTGATCTGGAAAGTGATTCTGAAGAAAAACCCAGTATAAAACCCCGTAGACCACAGGACAAATCTCAGGGTTATGCACGAAGTGAATGCTTTAGGGTGGAAAAGAATCTGTTGGTTTATGGGTAAGTAAAACGAGCCTCAAATGACTTACTGCCGTAAATTTAGCCAGACTGCCTTAATGAACTACCATTAAGGTGAGATTAAGAGCCTCTGTCTAAACTTTGCTCCTATAAAGTTGTATACAGTTATTACAAATAAAGGATTACAGGATCAAGCTCAAATTGATCCCCAAATCTCAAGACTGCAGAAACAGCTCTGGAATAGAATTTCCTGAATAGATTTTCCTGCTCTGAGCCTATAAGGGCTATTGGCATTAAACATGTGTATTTTATTATTTCCAGTATAGTTAAATTGTGGCTTTTATGAGCAGTGAACTTGCTGCCTGCTCAGTAAAATAAATATTCTTAAGTCCTTGGTGCTAGAAACTGGATTCCCTGATGTGACCTGCAAATTCAAAATGTATTTAATGCTAACACCAGAAGCCCCATTCTAGCTGTCATTTGGGAGCTAATGTCAAAATGTGAAATCCAGTTCTAGGTATGTACGCTTTCTATTTTTCTTGTAGTTGGGGACGATGGACTGATATCCTCTCACATGGGCGCTATAAACGCCAACTAACAGAACAAGATGTGGAAACCATCTGCCGAACAATCCTTGTGTATTGTCTCAATCATTACAAAGGGGATGAAAACATCAAAAGTTTTGTCTGGGATCTAATCACTCCCACTGCAGATGGACAAACACGAGCCTTGGTTAACCATTCTGGTATGCTTAAGCACATTTTTCTTTTGTATCAAACTCTGTAGCATGCCTAGCACAGCGTTCTAAGGCTGGGATGGGGAACTTGTGGCTCCCTAGATGTTGGATTCTAGCTCCCATCAGCCTCGGCCAGCATGGCCAGTGGTCAGGCATGCTGGAATTTGTGGTGCCATAACAACTTAATCACCATATTTGGTGCGGTGGCTTGGTGTTGACTTTGAGATGGGAAAACCAGAATAAACTCCCTGTTGTAACATTTGTTCCAGGTAACCAACAGATCCATGCAGTCCTTTCTTATAATACTTTGGGGGGGGGTGTGCATGAATGTACAGAAGTTGTTTCCCCCCCCCCCCAAAAAAATTCACAGTGCTCTTGAATTGGTACAAATTAAAACCAAATTTATGATGGTGGCATTTTTTAAACCCCCCCCCCCATTTTGAGAAGTTGTTGTGGAAGAAGTGGACCCTAGTTAGCTGACTTAGGTGTTTAGCAGTTTCATTTCTGACTCATTTCAATAAGGGTAAATTGGACTGCTAACAACTTGGAAAGTTAAGCATATTTTTTTGAAGAGAGCGAACCCTGAAAGGGCAGGAGTGATGGCTAACATCACAAGGCAACTAAATTGGTTCCAGTCCCCCCCTTTTTTTCTTTTAAAAAGGGTTTAACAAATATTTAAAAGAGCTACTGGGGTTGCCTTTATAGCACAACAGGATTGAAAATAAAAGCTGAGACTATTAGGATGTTGAATTGTGCCACAAGTACTACATTCTGTACTTTTCTTTGTTTCTGCCATATCTTCCTGCACCTGCAACCCTGATTGTAGTCTCACGGACAGTAATGCAATAGTGGATGAGAATTAGCTTTCCACATGTCACTCTGTGCGCACTTTGCAGTTTGTCAGGAGTGAACGCTGAAAGAAGAGCTATATGAAAGTGATTTCACAGATGGGTGTCCCCCTTTGACATAGAATCAGTGCTAATGCTTTCTGTTGAAAAATCATGCATGTGTGTGTTTCTTAGGCTTGTCTGCTCCAGTGCCCAGGGGAAGAAAAGGTAAAAAAGTGAAAGCCCAGAGTGCACAACCTGTGCTGCAGAACGCTGACTGGCTTGCAAGTTGTAACCCAGATGCCTTATTTCAGGAGGACAGCTATAAGAAACACCTCAAACATCACTGTAATAAGTAAGTTTTTTAATTTCCTTGCTTTTACCCAATGACCTAGACTTTGATGTTTTCTCAGTATCCATATCTTAGTACCATGCAAAGACCCTATAGATTGCTGTGGCTATTGCATTTAATCTGTGGTATATCACTAATCAGCTCCAAAGTTGACTTGGCTGTTAACAAGCTTTCTCTGAGTGATTAGTTTTAATCAAGCCTTCTAAGGATGCAGTTTTTATTTTATCACAAGGAAGTGTTGGTAACTGTCATGGCAAAAATGTTCCTTGCATCTGTTATCACCATCATGATAATCATTTATTGCTTGCACTTCACCCTATTGTGAATAAGATTGGTCCTAGAAAAAAACACACCCCAGGTGTCGAAAACCAGGGTAAAGAGCCAAAATGATTTCTCTACAAATTTATCTGTATAAATTGATACCTTTCCTCTTGCTTTCTCTGTTTATTTAAATACTTGGTAAGATGCTTTCACAAGTATACCAGATTGATTTATGGTATTCTTATGAATGATACTGATATGTAAAAACGGGGGGGGGGGGGGTTTGTAAATTCATTGGAGCTTACTGCTACTCGTGTACCATGTGTATGACATTAATCCTATCATGCTACTCAAAGAAAGTATCAAGCGATGCAAAGTGTCCTGTGGGTGTTTTGGGGAGAGAACAGATATAGGTTGTAATCTTACTTGGAAATGAGCGTTATTGAAATCAATAGAACTTTAAAGTAAATATGAGTGGGATCAAGCTGAAACTTTTATAAGGATTTGTTGTCTTGAGCAAAGAAAACATTTCACTTAACAACCTGATGATGAGTTCATAACAAACCCACTCCCACTGTATACAATTTAAGCAACTTCCATAAAATCCACTTGTAGCATTCAGTGCCTGTTCAAATGTGTGTCTTGCAGTATAGACTTGGTGTTCTGTCCTCTTGTTGCATTACAGTATATGAAGATCTAAACTACAGATTAAAATCATTCCAATCTCACCTTTTGTAAATATTATTTCTGTAAGTGTAAAACAATGTAGTTTAGAGTTATGCAGAAAACTCTGTCAGAGCATCTTCTTTGCCTATTTACTATTTGCTTCTTACACCAAGAAGGGTTAATTGCCGTACAGAAGCAAATTAAATCCTGGAAGAGTGAAATGGGGGTGGGGGGGGAGAAGGGGAAATAGCCATCTCTTTTCTAGAGTTGCTTAAATTGGTGAATAAAGCATTTACAAACCTTAATGGAAAAAGTTTGTGCTTTTATCTGCATGCTATATTTCCACAGTATTAACCTGTAGTATCGTACATCCAGCTGCTTAAAAATGCTGCTGCTGCTCCTTAAAGTGCCTAGGTGCTGTATATAGATTATTTAGGGCACTTTCCCAAGAGGTACAGCTGATAGATGCATGCCTTGGACTTGCTTGTGTTCCTTGAACATCTCCTTCCTCCCTTCTTCCCTTCTCTCCATCACTCCCCCCCCCCCCCAAAAAAAAATCTATATGGCAAAAGATTTCTGAAATTGAGCAGAGTTATAAAAGCAGTTTGTGATATGGCATGAAGGTTTGGCATTAAAGAAAAACAAGTCAAAAATTCCACCGGGTGAGCAGAAGCCCTCGGGCATGTCTAATGTTGCTCTTTGTATCCCAGTCATTGTGCTTGTATGCGTATTATTTATTGGGTGCCCTACTGAATAACAGATGTGGTGCTTTTTCTATGTCACATCCATAGACATTGCAAACTTGTCTTTGGATAGATGTACATTCCACCTGGTGACATGACCCTAGGTGAACTGCATGTTTTGAGCACAGAAGTAACTAATTAAGAAGTTTCTGTAGAAGTAAAGAAACTATAAGAAGTTGTGCCAATGCTTTGCATCCAGATAGTATAATGTATGAAGCAGAACTTACGCAGCTTGCTGTATTCAGATCCAGAAGCCCCTCAGGGTCATGGATATTCTGCAATTTTTACAAACCCAAGAAAATAAAAGTGTGATGGTACTCATTTTTCTGTATCATGAGCACAATATCGTTATAAATTATTATATATTTTTAGAGCTTCTCAAGATTCCACTGTATCTTGAGCAGGCCCATTCTGTGAGTAGTTGTATTTTTATCTGTGCTAAATCAGGAATAGCCACCTGGGGTACAGGCTTTCCCTAGCCAATCTGCTGAGGGACCACACCCACTCCTGTAATCCATCCACATTGGTACATTGGCTTGGATAATCCAAGCATCTGGTTTTGGGACTGAATTGGACTTGGTCACCCTTAATCAGGAAAAGGACAGAGGAAATGTGGTCCTGTTGCTTCTGCTAGATCTCTCAGTGGCCTTTTGATACTATTGACCTTGGTGTCATACTGGACTGGCTTGGTAGGTTGCAAGTTTAAGGCACTGTATAGACCGGTTTCTATCTGTAGGGAGAGTTCCAGAGAGTGAACTTTAGGTGACTGCACCCCTGACCCCTGGCAGCGGTGCTGTGGGGTGCTACAGGTAATGTATTGTCCCCAGTGCTGTTTAACATCTATATGAAGCTGCTGAAGTTTCAGAATGCTGAAAACACCCAGCTCTATTTCTGTGTTATGTCTAAATAAGGTGTGGGTGGACATGCATGTCCTGGGCTAGTGTCTGGATATATTGGTGGGCTGAGTGAGGTCCAGTGAGCTGAAGTTGAATTGTGATAAGGTGGAGGTCCTTTGGGTGAGTGATCTCCAGCTCTGGGAATTAGGTGTATTGCCTGTTCTGAACAGGGTTCCTCTCCCCTTGAAGGAATAGGTATGTAGTCTGATGGGTGCTTCTTGAGCCATCATTGTCACAGAAGGCCCAAAAGAAGCCTTTTACCACCTGCAGCTGAAACATAGGTTACAGCTGTTCCTGGCTAGGGTAACTTGGACACAGTGATCCATTCAGGGCTTTTTCTCAGCTGGAATTCACAGGAACTCAGTTCCGGAACCTCTCAGGTGGGCGCCGTTGCCATTATAAAAGAACAAGGTTCACAGTGGGCTCCGGCACCTCTTTTTCTTGAAAAATAGCACTGGATCCATGCACTGGTAACCCTAGGACAGTCTAAACAAAGTTGCCTACAGTTATTAGGTGAAGTTACCTACAATGAACATGTGATACACCATTAAAAGGAATTGCTTTAACTATCAATCTGTTGCTGACCCAGGTTTAAACCTAAAAAACCTGGGAGCCATATTACCTGAGATTACACCTTCTTCCATATAGACCTGCCCATTCATAAAGCTCTTTAGCTGATACCCTCCTGCTACCTGCTGAAATCCATCCTGTGGCAACCCAGATGAGTGCTTTTTCTGTGGTAGCACTCAGTTTGTGGAATAGTCTCTCTTCTTAAAGAAGGCAGGCGCTAACTGTGAAATGTTTTCAGCTCTTGGTAGAAACATAGTTATTTGCCCAATCATCTTCCGGCCATTGATACCCATTTTTCAAATTGTTCTGGTTGTTGATGTATTCATGTAGTTTTAATGTTTATTTTATTGATTTGTTTTATATTATTGTTGTACACTGCCTTGCAATGTTTAATAAATGCAGGACAGAAGTATTTTAGATTAATACGTAATAGTTTTTCCCATTTTCAGATAGTTTTCTAGCATCATTGGGAGTGAATATAATTGTGTGTTTGGTTATATCAATTTAATCTTTGACTAGGAACATACGATTATAGCTCCAAAACAGTTTTACAGCATGTCAGAGGTGTTACATTGTAAATTTGAACTAGGTTACGTTCCGTTGTCATCCAATCTAGGCAGGTGAAATAGTAGTAAATTTGGCAGAACTTTTTTTTTTTTTTTTAAATCCTGTCTTTAGGAAACACTGACTTTTCCGTTCTCAGAAGCAAAAAATTGTACAATCGTAACAAGCCTGACATTCCATATTGGGGGTTTATTGTAAGGTAGTAAAACCAGATTTTATATCTCGTTTATTCCTGCAACTTCTGATGTGCTTCCAAAAATGGTATTAAGGCAGCAGCTGAGGAAATTTTATGAGATAATGAAGCAGAACAGTTACTGAAAGCCATCTGCTCAGTTGTTTACAAACTTGCTTCAATACTTCAGAGGCAGTGGTAGAGTACGTGTCTAAACTTCACAAGCTGCACTAGGTAGAACTAAATGAAATGCGCCTGGGTTGGGCTGAGCTCGATCCCTCTCTGTGCAGTCTAAGCGGTTGCCAGGCAGGCCTGTTGGAAGCCAGCAGAAAGCACCACACAGAGGTGATTATGTGCCACCATCTGTCACGCTTCAAGCCTACCATACAGCATGGCTAATCAGCCTTGGCAGGATGATGGATGAACAGCAGCAGCTGCCAAAAGCCACTGTTGGCAAACAGTCCTGAAGTTAAGAACTTTTTCCCCTCTCTGTTTTCCTCTCCAGGGTCCTGCTGCGTGTCCGCATGCTGTACTATCTGAGGCAAGAAGTTATAGGGGACCAAGCTGACAAGATCTTGGAGGGTGCTGACTCAAGGTTAGTGCAAATTTAGGTTGATATGTTGCTTTATGCGAGCTGTAACCTGTGCATATTTATTTTAGATCAGAGGAATTTAAAGATTTAGCAGTTGCATATCTGTTCAGGGCATTTTATCATTTCATGCTTTGAATGTGGCTGGTGAGGGTGAATATAAGATGGGTAATGGGGATTTTTCATTTCATAGTGAGGAAAAATTCACTAATACCTGCTTTGATAGGGTGGGTCAGATTCTAATATTTAATATAAATATTTTAGAGAGGGGAAAGTATTACTAAATAAATAATATTAACACTTCTATTGTTTATAACCACTTTGGGTTTTTTCAAGTATCTCGATGCCTTGTGTAATCAAGTTTGCTCTTCCCAACACTTAGTGTGAACACATTTAAATGTGATACCTAACCTTCAGAGGTATTTCCAAATGTGTAATTCTTTTTATAGTGAGGCTGATATTTGGATTCCTGAGCCATTTCATGCTGAAGTTCCTACAGACTGGTGGGATAAGGAGGCAGATAAATCCCTTTTAATTGGAGTGTTCAAGCATGGTAAGTGATGTCTCACTTCGAACAGAACTCCTTGGTAAAAGCTTTCTGTGTATACCAATATTCAGTCACAATATTAACAAGTGTAGTTCCAAAGAATTGTTGGCTTCTCGCTCCTTTTTTCCTTCTGCATTGAAAAAAAAATCTATTTGAGTTGTAAATATCAGATGCTGTTTTTAAATGTTTGCAGAACATTTCTGGAGAAAACATTACTTCCTTGGCTGTAAATAACACAAAACCATATTTGTTTAAATAATAGCCAAGTAGTATTATAGATCTCCATAAACTCTGCTTCCAGCACTGTTTCACTTGCTAACTCTGCCAGCCAGTGTCAAAGTGGACGGTGGGCTTAACCTCTGCTATTAATCTGTACAAGTGCCTCCTGGGCTTTGTTCCAAGCAATATTTCACAAATGTCAGTGCTGAGAACTCCCGGCTCCCTTGAGTGGGATGCAGCCTTGTTAACTTTGAAAGGCTGGGGATGCAGAGCTGGCATGATATATACAGTGAGCAATTCCTGATTATAATCCCAATTCTCTGGAGGTTGCAGAGGTATTCTCAGCAGCCCAGCCTGACTAAAGGGGAGAATGATGGCTTATAAAACCTTTCATGATTACAGCTTGGCTTGAGGCTCTACAGCAGTTAAGGACAGTGTGTTGTAGTACAAATCCTAATTGAATTGTGCTGTTCTGCCTATGTACAGCAGCTCTGTTTTGTGGGCTCAGCTGAGGCAAGTCTAGTCTAAAAATCATTTTCTTGCTGTGCACTGTTGGGATCTGCCATTTTCCATCTAGTCAACTTGGATGGTACAGAAAAGTAAACAGCAGTTTGAAAACCATGGAGGGAACGGTGTCATCTTACTGACATGCATCATCCTAAACCAAATAAGACAGGTTTGCTGGCCTTACGTATTTTCCCATGTATGCATTTCCAACTGTAAGTGCCAGTTTAAATAGGGCTAGTACCATTGAAAGGAAGGTGAGTTGGGGGATGTTAAATCTAGAGGTGAAAGGGTAACTAATAAAAAGCTTTGTGCATGGCTACTGCTCCCATTTTTCTGCCTTTCTTGCCCACTCACCCATCCAAACACTGCCTGGAAATCTTTAATGTCTCCATACTTTCCACAGGTGTATGGCACATTCTTGTTTGTAATGAAAGGAAGTAGAAATGTGGAAGTAGAACTTGTCTTCACACATTCTTGTATGTAATGGGAACGGAAAAGTAGAAATGCAGTTTTCTTGTTCTTCATCAGTATAAAAGTGTCATTCACATGGAGCTATTTTGTTTATACTTGTGGGTGCTTGGTGTGTTTTTCTGTCTGGGTGCAGGCTATGAGAAGTACAATTCAATGAGAGCCGACTCCACTCTCTGTTTCCTGGAACGTGTTGGTATGCCTGATGCCAAGGCCATAGCTGCTGAGCAGAGAGGAACAGATATATTAACAGATGGTGGTGATGGGTAAGGACATTATAAAAATTTAATAAACTTTACAACACTATCATAAATACTGGCCTGGCTTCACCTATTGCATCACATTTGAGGGTTCTCTTTCTTATAACAGTGTTTCCATATATATGAAGTAGTTAAAAAGCAAGTTTGGGATTCATTTTAATGGATATATAATTAGACATTAAGAAGCTTTTTTGGTCATTTAACATTGTCCCTCATGATACTGCATAATAAGGTTTGGAAAGGATTTGTTCTCTAGCTCTGATAGTTGTGTTTCTCCCCCCCCCCCATCATATTTCCTGTAGGGGTGATTTTGATAGAGAAGATGAAGATCCAGAATATAAACCAACCAGGACTCCATTCAAAGATGAAATTGATGTAAGGATCTTGACATTCTAATACATGTTTTTTTATTAATGTGTAATTTTTATTAATGTGTAATATTTGAAGAAAGGTTATTTGAAATATTAATGTATTGTCTCATGTAATGTTCTTGTGTGTAACAAAAATTTATTTTCAGCTTTTTGAAAGATCATTTCCTCTGCTTCCTCAGAGCTAAATTTTTGAAAAACAAATGCTGAAGTAACACTCTTTTTTTCTAAAGGAATTTGCAAACTCTCCTTCTGACAAGGAAGAATCCATAGAGCTCCACACAAGTAAGCCTGGGAATGGGGTGAGGGAGAAGTGTTAATAATGCACATATTATCTAATGTTGATTGTGGTACACAAGGGACCAACTTTTTGTGCTTTAATTTTCAGAAAAATTAATGGCTTTATATCTTTTTTGTAATAATTTGCCACCTACATATACTGTTGCTTTGTATATGCTTTATTCAGTTTGGTTACATAATGGGATATGTGTAGTGGCAGAGCCAAAGCTATAACACTGAGATCCAGCGCCGAGGGCCTTCTGGCGGTTCCCTCATTGCGAGAAGTAAGGTTACAGGGAACCAGGCAGAGGGCCTTCTCGGTAGTGGCGCCTGCCCTGTGGAACGCCCTCCCAGCAGATGTCAAAGCAATAAACAACTATTTTACTTTTAAAAGACAACTGAAGGCAGCCCTCTTTAGGGAAGTTTTTAATGTCTGATGCTGTACTGTTTTTAATATTCAGTTGGAAGCCGCCCAGAGTGGCTGGGGAAACCCAGCCAGATGGGTGGGGTATAAATAATAAATTTTTATTATTATTATAACCATTTTGGAGAGGGATAACCATTTTAGCTGTGTGTTGTCACCAGAACTTCACTGAGTGTGTTGTTCACAATAGTGAAGTTCAAGACATAAATGTTTCAGAATTCATCTTAAGAGGACTTCAGTGTTAGATATTTGATTTGTGGGGTTTTAAACTCAATATGCTTTTCATATATAGCAAATTAGCATTTGACTATAATTACAAATGTCTAATATTAGCTTTGCTAATATTCTGTAGGCAAGCACAGTGAAAGCAATGCTGATTTTGGCCAACTCTACTGGCCTAACACTTCAACCCTGACTACCCGCTTGCGCCGCCTCATTACTGCCTATCAGCGTAGCTATAAAAGGCAACAAATGAGGCAAGAGGCGCTAATGAAGACTGACCGACGCCGTCGACGACCTCGTGAAGAAGTGAGAGCATTAGAAGCTGAAAGAGAAGCTATAATAACAGAAAAACGTCAAAAGTAAGTTTCTTTAGGCTTCGTTCTCATAGAAATGAGCATCTGCTTGCAACATCGCTCATTTTCTTTGAAATAGATCCTGGTATCTGGTATCAAATTGGGGTGTGAAAAGCTCTTAGATGTGTCCTGACATGCTAATCTCTTCCTTTTTCCAGATGGACAAGAAGAGAGGAAGCAGATTTTTATCGTGTTGTGTCTACTTTTGGGGTTATTTTTGACCCTATAAAGCAGCAGTTTGATTGGAACCAGTTCAGAGCCTTTGCCAGACTTGATAAGAAGTCTGATGAAAGTTTAGAGAAGTACTTCAATTGCTTTGTAGCTATGTGCAGGCGAGTGTGCCGAATGCCATCCAAGCCAGATGAAGGTAGGTTTGCTGATAGCTATAACTCTAATAAATGGAAAGTTATAAACTGAGACAAGTTCCAAGCAAAGATGCAAGCAGATATTTTAAATACATCTTCTATGTTTGTTTCCCCTTCACATATACTCACTCTTTTCAATTCACGCACACACGCAGGTATTTATTCAAATGTAGAAAGTATATAAAAATCCTAATGTGTGGAAGATGAAGTATTTGGATTGGTCTGTTCCTCTTGCCCGAGACTCAGGCAGGAGCAAAGAATTGTGGGAAGTAGATAGCTCCTCATTTTTTCCCTCCTGCCTGGACGGAGCAGCTTGACCCTCCCAACTCTCCCTGTTTTGTTCTCTGTTAGTCAGCTGAATCCTCTTTAACTCCTGTCTTTGTTGTTCTAAGTTACTTAGTAATCTTTCTCTTGCTTACTTGTTTGTTGGATCAATTTTCCTGTCTTTGTTGCCGTTTGTGTCCTTTTTTTGTCCGCCACTGAGGTAACAAAAAAAGCGAAAGAAGTATCTTACTCACTCATAGATGACTAATGCTACAGTCCACTCTTCTCTGCTTCACCTCCCCCACCAGGCCATTTGGACCTAGTGTTGACACTTCTTAAAAACTATTGAGCACTTGGAATGTTCACAATTATTCCATAATTTCTTAGCAGCTGACCCAGTGATCGGGGTATTTGAGTTCAAGTACCTTAAATTAGAGATCTTAGCAAGATATTTAAGAAAACGCAGGTCAGTTATTTTTAGGGTTCTCCCCCCCCCTTTTTGTTGAGTAAAATGTAGTAATTTTAAAATCTTCCTAATATCTACTTATTTATCTCTTTTCCTATAGAACCCCCTGATCTTTCTACTGTGATTGAACCAATCACTGAGGAACGTGCTTCTCGAACTTTGTATCGCATAGAGCTCTTGCGGAAAGTCCGAGAGCAGGTTCTCCATCATCCACAATTGGTGGAAAAGTTAAAACTGTGTCAGCCAAGCTTGGATCTGCCAGAGTGGTGGGAATGTGGCAAACATGACAAAGATTTACTGATTGGTGCTGCTAAACATGGAGTCAGCAGGACAGATTATCATATCCTGAATGACCCTGAACTTTCTTTTCTTGATTCTCATAAAAACTTTGCTCAAAACAGGGGTGGAGGTAATCTGAGTACTTTGTTAAACCCATTGGGTGTCTGCTGTAGCCAGACAGCCTCTGTTATCCCATCCACACCAGCACAAGATGAAAAGTCTGCAGAACAAGCTGAAGTTAAACTGGAAGGACCTGAGAAAACATCAGCCAAAGAGGAGTCTGATAGTAAAGAGGAGGAAGATGCAACAGATACTGCAGGAAAAAGTGATAAGGAGGAATCTGAGGCTGAGGCTGGTCCTGTTAAATGTGAAATAAAGGACATGGAATTGAGCACAGAGGTAGAGCCAAAATCTATTTCTGAGAAAGGTTCAGAAGATGATGAAGAAGAAAAACTCGATGATGATGACAAATCAGAAGAGTCATCCCAACCTGAAGGTAATCGTGAAGAAAATAAGGGTTGATTCAGAATAATATTGTCCATATTTGGTACACCATATATGCAGTCTCCCATCAGACATTTTTGAGCTGAAAGGAGATCTACCTTTAATTTTATGATCTTACTCATATCTTTGAGTATGCAGTTTTAGGATTGCATGAATTCAGTAGGGTTTTTTTAAGCATTCTGACTTCAGAGAGCCTGTCCATATTGACTTATCTGCCAAGGCAATCTCTACATCTGACTAGAAAACCTTGTACAATCCAGAAGATTTTGGAGTATGTTATAAGAACCCTGCCTGGATCTGTTTTGGCCTCGTTATTCCTCTGTAAGACTGTTGCATCCTTGAACAACTAGTGCTGGCCTACAGTTGGATACTGCATAGGGGAGATCTGTAGTTGTAGTGGGGAAGAGTTGCATAGGATGCAGTTTGAAAACCAGTGTTTTATTTGGTTCTAACAAAGCAGGTTCCTCTACAGTGCAGTATAAATGTTTTTGTTTTTTAAAAAACAACACATAATTGCCTCAGTTGATAGATAATCCTGAGCTGACTGCAAAACTGGAATATTATCATTGTAATAAATATGGAGCACAAAAAAGCAGATATATATCATACTCTGTTCCAAACACCAAAGTCATGGAGCATAAGAAGAGTAATGTACAGTGACATGGCAAAATAGCATACTAAAGTTGGCTTGCTTAAATTGCCATCCAATTGCTGCTTTTGGGATCTTCATCTCATTAACATATCAAAGAGTACATTATCAACATGAGTGAATGTTCAACATCTTTAATGTATAGAAAACTGCCCGTAAAGACTTTGTCAGATCAACACTACAATGATACTGTAAATAATAGTGGCTTACTTCTGTAACTAATTCTTAGTGATTAATATTTCTCAGCAGGAACAATTTCTCAGGGTAAGAATTTTGATGAAGAAAGCAATGCATCCCTGAGCACCGCAAGGGATGAAACACGTGATGGATTTTATATGGAAGATGGAGACCCATCAGTAGCTCAGCTCCTTCACGAAAGAACATTTGCTTTTTCATTCTGGCCGAAGGTTGGTTCAATAGAGAACTGATCACTTCTGAGGAGTGATGTGCTTGATGCATTACTTATTACATAATGTAGTTTTTCTCAAACTATGAAGCAGGGGTGCCTTTCAGGGGACATGAGAGACACTCAAGGCATGGCAAAGGTTTGCCAGCCTGGTCACCAGTGGCTCAACTGCAACTGAGTGGCCTGCTGGGGGCATACACCCTTTCTAGTATAATAGCAGTAGAGGAAAGCCAAACTGCCTTTGCATTTTGCCAAGTCTTCCTTCCCTTTCCTACTGGCTCCATTGTCGCATGGATAAATTTTCCGTTGCCCCTGTGGGGCAACCTGTAGGCCAGATGTAGTCCATGGATCCTTGGGACTCTGAAGTCTAATGGTAGATAGCATGGTGGGGATATTTGGGCAGGTGGTAGCTACAGGTGGAAGGATTATCTCAATATGTGCTGCCACCCCTTAAGAATCCCTCCCTGGCATAGCAAGAGGGCTTTTGGGTAAACTTTATTACCATGAAGGATGGAAAGAGATGATGGGACGTTTAAATGACTGTATGTGAACAGGGGTTGTATAGATGGCTGTGCAAGGAATCTCCTGCCCACTGTTGGTCTCACTTACCATCACTATTCAGTGCCAAACCCATTTCCCTTGTGGTGACTCATTCAGAGGCAACCCATTCAGAATTGGGAACTTTCCTAAATTTCCAGAACAGGTTTTGGAGAAGGATGTTGAAGGAAGGGATATCCTTTTAAGTTTCTGTGTAGAGTTCTGCATGCTGCTCCTTGGATCTTGTGTATTTTTGAAGAGGGGGCGGGGGTTGGCAAGGGGGGGGAAAGAGTACATTCAGAAGAGTGGAGCCAAGTTCAAAAGTACTGGAAAACACTGACAATACAGCCTAGGGATTACATCCAATGTAGTGCTAAGTTAAAGTCATTTGCAGTGTACTTGTTTTGCCGGCAAATCTTTTTTTCTGGCAGTGGAATGTTGCTGCACAAGAGAATGCATAAGTGGGTTGCTCATAGCTTTCTTTGCACAACAGATTGCACACTCTGTCGCTTGAGTTTCCACTAGCACAACTGTTGCATTGGATATTGTGCATCATCATCATCACCATTCGATTTATATTTCACTTACATGCCACATTATTAAATCTTGCCTGTTTGCACAAATGCCCTTGCACTAGTAGACAGAGAATGTTGGATAGAGCCCTGTAGGTTTAGATAGTTGCCCCCTAAAAGCAATTCAAATTAGCATGCAGAAAGAGATGGGATTGGAATTATGATATTATGTAAATATGCATGATCATACTTAATAGAACATATAAGAATATAAACTAAAATTTGGCGAGCTCTTCCTTTATGAATTGAAGGAAGTAAAATAAGGAAATACTGAATACTGTAATCCTAAATAGCTTGTAATATAAAATAGGAGAACATTTGTCTAGTAGAGCTATCACTTTTATTTTTGCAGCAATTAAAAAAAAACACTTTACTGGACAAAATGCAGCGGTGATAATTGTACTAGTTCTATATACCACTCAGGTTCTGGTTTCAGAGGGTGCTGGAGAGAAATAAAGTAGTAATAGTCTTAAGCTTCCTAATCACCATAACAGGGCCATCTGGTTTGGGGGGGTTGAAATAACCCCTGCTGTAATAGGCTTATTCCTGGGCAAAGCAAGCAGCTGGTTGCAGCTGCTGAGATCTGCTAGTGGCTTTTACACTGTTCAGGTAACTGAAGGTTGATTCTATTTAGTAATCAATAGCCAATTTTCAGAAGTTGATTGTGTATGCATGTATGTATGTGGGTACATGTTTGTGTGTGTGTATATCTAATATGTTTATATTGTGTTTGCACCAAATTTGTTCAAGGTGATTTACAATTATGTAGAACAATTTAAATAAATCAATATAATGCAGCAATATAAAACAATTAGTAAAACAACAGGCAGTCAAAGCAGCAGCAAAGATAACATGTTTATGATGCCATTAACCAACAACTCAGGAGAATAAAATAGTCTTCACATGGCACCGAATGACAAAAGAATGGATGGAAAGCAAATGTTTCCAGGGATGGTGTTTTGACTCCCCAGAAAGGGAAGTGATGCATCATTATTAACTAGTGAACTAAAAGACCATTAAACACATTTTGAAAATTATCCAACTAGGTTTCAAAGCCCTTTTCTCTATGCAGTAGCATTCATATTGTATTTGCCTATATTCTAAGAGGGCTTAGCTGTAATTAGAATTTTTTAATGTACACGCTTCAGTGGAACCTGAAGTGATAATGGGCGTGGAATGAAAATTGACATTTATTAGATGTCCCTAGGTTGGTGCCCGTTTCATAACATTGAACTTTATTAATAGTGACACTAATGAGGAACCACTTCCTGGGACAAAATTGCAGATGCAGCCTGTTGGCTCTGACATACCCAAGGCAAAGATGTTGAGTTACAAGAATTATACTACTAGTGGTTTAACTGATGTTTTGTTTTAGTATATGATAGCAGTACTGAGAACTGAGAAAATGTGTGTCAGATGGCTTGTAAAAGGCTCATGCGCCTCAACATTCCCAATAATTTAAATGACAAGTGCCTGTAATATTTCTTCTGATCTGGAGTTTCAGTTGCAGTTTTGTCAAGCAATGCAGCCTGTTAAGCTGTGTGTGCATGGCCCGACTGAGCTCAAATGGCTACTTTCACATGACATTCATTATGTATTTCCCTTTCTGCAGGATCGAGTAATGATCAACCGATTAGACAACATCTGTGAAGCAGTGTTGAAAGGGAAGTGGCCAGTAAATAGACGCCAGATGTTTGATTTCCAGGGCCTTATACCTGGGTATACGCCAACAGCTGTGGACAGCCCTCTACAGAAACGGAGTTTTGCAGAGCTCTCCATGGTTGGTCAAGCCAACATCAGTGGCAATGAAGATATCACAGTCTCTCCTCAGTTGTCCAAGGCATGTTTTGTATGAGAGTCATAAAGTTGCTTTTAAAGATATAAAACCAGAAGGGGTCAAAAACAGTAGCAGAAAAACACCCATAGCTATAAACCTACTCTGAGAAAGATAGTAATAAATATATTAAGGTACAAAATAGGTCTGATGTTACATTTTTCATTAAGATGAAATCTGTAATGGTCTCTTCTTAGAACTAGTTGATCTGACAAGATGTAACTAGTTGGGCTTGTGCAATCCTATCTAACTTTTTCCATCATTTTTAAATATTTAGAAAATTGAAATCACACCAAAAAGCAAGGGGTATTTCATTGCTCATAATGATAATGTGTTATTTTTTCTTTAGGAAGATGCACTCAATTTGTCAGTTCCACGCCAGCGGCGGAGGAGGAGAAGAAAGATTGAAATTGAGGCTGAAAGGGCAGCCAAAAGGAGAAATCTCATGGAAATGGTTGCCCAGTTGCGAGAGTCACAGGTTGTCTCAGAAAATGGACAAGAAAAAATTGTAGACTTATCAAAGGCCTCACGAGAGGCAACAAGTTCTACCTCAACTTTTTCAGCTGTTCCTTCAAAGTTTCTATTACCTAATGTTTCCACACCAGTGTCTGATGCCTTTAAAACTCAGATGGAGTTGCTACAAGCAGGTCTTTCACGCACACCCACAAGGCATCTACTAAATGGTTCTCTAATTGATGTAGAACCACCCATGAAAAGGAGGAGAGGAAGAAGGAAAAATGTAGAAGGGCTTGATCTGTTATTTATGAGCAACAAGCGAGCATCGTTGACAGCAGTAAGAGAGAAGACTTTTTCTTTGACGTTAATTCTGCATTATGTGAGGCAGAACACCAAAATTGGCATTTTATTCCCAGATATAAATATTCTATTTTGTATTTTCAGTTCCATATTAACATTTGGGCATGCTCCTGTTCTAATATACAAAACACTGGTCAGTAATAATAAATTCACAAAATACCTCTTAAGAACTAAACTCACTGCAAAAGAAGAATTTCATTTTAATTCACCAGATTTGCTTTGAGCTGATGTAGAATAATAGCAGCAGCCAAAGGAGGAGCTGAGTGGATGGCAGCCGAGTCAGGGGGTGTGAGGAGAGGCACAGAGTTTACCACCAGCTCCCTAGGTCTGCCAAGATGCTGTTTCTGGGAGATGCTTTAACATCAAAACGATGCCCCACTGAAGCTGTGTTTAAGACACTCCCCAGATCAGCTCATCTTGCATTGGTGGTGCTGGGGAAAGGGAATGATATAAGCCAAGTCGTCTAGGCATGGTAGGTTGAGCCATTGGCAAGGGGAACCCCAAAGAGTTTTTTGTTTAGTTCTCTGCTTTGGAGTGCAACACAGGCTTGAGCTCACACACCTTCTAATTCATCTTATTTGGCATGGTTGTGTGATTGGGGTTTTTTTCCCCCTCTGGGGAAACAAAGCTCCTCTCTCTGGACCATTACACAGACAAGAGGCTGGAGATGGCCTGTAGAAGTGAGAGACAAAAGTTGTTCCTTGCCCCTGGAGAGCAAGTCAGTTATAGCATGAACCTTGCCCATCCTGGCCTGGGTGGGAGACAGTGTGGAGTGGTTTTAATCCCAGGTGAGAGCTGGGGGTGGGCTGCCCTGATTTTGGGGTGCTTCTGGATCCAGTTCTGTCCAGCATATATATCCTCAGTGGCTAGGAGTGCCTGTTGCCCACTTTAGTTGGTAAGACAGCTATGATCACGAAGGCGTCACCACAGTTGTCCAAGCACTGGTAAATTGAAGATTGGATTACTATCATGTGCTCTTTGTGGAGCTACCCTTGAGGTTGGTCTGGAGGCTGTAGTGGATGCACAACATAGTAGCTGGCTGGCTTGTGGGGGTGAACTTCAGCTAGCCCCTTGCAAGCAGGATTTGTACTGGTTGCTAATTTGCTACCAGACCAAGTTCATTGTGTTGATTCTGACATATAAGGCCCTAATCAGTTCAGGACCTGGTTACTTGAGAGACCACCTTAATGCTTTAATACCCAGAAGGTCTCTGGAGTATAAGGGAGAGCTTCTCCTTCAAGATCCAAAGATATTAGAAGCCTGCTCTACAGTCACTCAGAGTAGGGCTTTTAGTGTGGCTGCCCATGTTCTGTGAAGCAACATTCCTATCACTTATACAACATGTGCCCACTCTTTGCGCTTTCCAGAACCAATTGAAGGTATTTCTGCTCCAACCAGCTTTCCCAGTTGGACAAATTGGGCCTCTGCTGTGAGGGTCTACTTTGTGTTGTTTTAATGTTTGTCTGATGTTATCTTCTGCGTTGTTCTAACTGTGTTTTAGCTGTTTGTATTGCATTTTGTACATCGCTTTGAGACATTTGGAAGGCAATTTAATAACAGCAACTGAAGGCTGCATGTCACAAAGGGTGGGGCCAGGGCCAAAAAGTGGGCAAGGCTATGGACACACAAAATGAGCCTTCTTCAATCTTACCTTTTTAAATATAATTTAATGCATTTGTTAGTATCTTTACATGGAAAAGTCTTCAAGCAACTTAATATAAAATACAAACAGCTAAAACGTTTGAAGAGCTAGAACATTTTAAAACAATGTACAATACAAAAAACCCCCAAAATGCTAATGTGAATAATCAATGGCGCTATTTGCATAGAGTGCTTCTCAGGTGGCTCTGAAGATGGTTCTGAAGGAAACAGATTTGAAATGCCCAAACGCAGCCAAACGCTTGTGGAAATCTCTTCTTCAGTGTTTCCAAAGATATATTTTTTCTGAGGGCTTGAGAACACTGAAGGAGTAGCAGGGCACAGGAGGACATGCACAGTAGGGCTGATTGCCCGAGACAGTGTATGACCATCCTAGTCACGGCTGAATGACACTAGCAGATTGGTGGAGCAAAACCAAGGAGAGGGCAGGGTTTCAGAAAAGAATCTGGAGACCTGGACAGAGAAGCTGTCTGTGCTGGAGCAAGCTTGTGGGCTGGTATTGCCTCACTCCTGTTATAAGGATTATAAGATGATGCACATGAATTGTTTTGAATAGTCTGTACAGTTTCCTGAAATTTGTCCCTTTAAAAAAAGTATCTATCGACTCTGCAAACTGTATTCAAAGTAGAAAATATTGTGGGTAAACTACCGATTAGCTTGAGTAATCAGTATTCTATGTATAACTGTTGAATGCTTATGAACCTGTAGGGATTCATATTCACATATGTCCTGGCAAGTACATACCTACTCAGCAGGACCTTTCCAGCACATGCACCCATGGGGGAAAACCCTGCCCATTCGGGTTTCCATTTGCCATACTATTGTCTGTGTACAAAGTGTATGGCCCCACTAAGTTTAATTGTTTGATGGAAGTACAGTTGTACCTTGGAAGTCGAACAGAATCCCTTACGGAAGTCTGTTCGTCTGCCAAAATGTTCAAAAACCAAATTGTGTCTTCTGATTGGCTGCAGGAAGCTCCTGCAGCCAATTCAAAGCCGCAGAAGCCCCGTCAGACGTTTGGCTTCCAAAAGAATGTTCGTAAACCGGAACAATCACTTCCAGGTTTGCAGCATTTGGGAGCCAAAACATCCGAGTTCCAGGGCATTCGGGATCCAAGGTACAACTGTATTCCCATTTTAAGTTGTATGCTTTTTGAAGCAACTCTTGTAATGTTCTCCTGAAAGTTGATATAATTGTCACCTTTCTCCAGGAGGATGCAGAAGTGACCAAAGCGTTTGATGAAGAAATGGAAACCCCCCCATTGAGAAACATTCCATCTCCTGGGCAACTGGATCCTGATACTCGCATCCCTGTCATTAATATGGAGGATGGGACCAGGCTGGTGGGAGAGGATGCTCCTAAAAACAAGGATTTAGTTGAATGGCTTAAATTGCATCCATCATACACTGTGGATATGCCAAGTTATGTACCAGTAAGTGGATGTTAATCAAGGGTGGGGAGGATTAGTCCAAAGCTTTAACTGTCTTTCAATCACTTGGGAAGATTTCCAAAAGCAATAATTCTTAATCCTTTGTCATAATTCGATTTGGATTTATTACATTTCTAGTTGCTTTTCATTCAAATGAATCCCAAAGTGGCTTATAAACAATAAATAACAATTAACATGATAGAACATAATTAATTGTTCATTTCATTACTTTTTTTGTTTTGTAATGACTAAAAATGAAAGATGTACAAATTCTAATAATATTTTGTTCCAGTGCTGAACCTAGAAAACACTATATACATACATGCCTAGTGGGTTGAAAAGTTACTTCTATAGATGAGATAATAAAACTCCCCAAGTAATGCACTGTACTTTTCCTCCTCTCTTAGAAGAGTGCAGATGTGCTGTTTTCCCCATTTCAGAAACCGAAGCAGAAACGGCACAGATGTCGAAACCCTAATAAACTGGATATAAACACCTTAACTGGAGAAGAGAGGGTCCCTGTTGTAAATAAGAGAAATGGCAAGAAGGTAGTGCTTTTCCTAGTTTGCTCTAACTCCAAATTCTGTTTTAGACTAGCACTTGCGTTTTTAGTAGGATGCTTAGATTAAAGATTATAACCTTTAATTATATGATAAAAATTAAATAACAACAACAACAACAATAATAATACCTTTAATTAGTTGACTTAATAGGTTGATGCAAGTTCTATAGATTTCATCACTTTTTTCAAAGTAGCATTCTGAATTTTGAGTTGCAGAAATCTTAGGATATTTGGCAAAGACTTTTTCCACACTTAATGCATGGTTGAGTTGAACTTTTGTCATGTTTTGATTACCAGCTCTGTAATTGTTCTCTAACAAAAATTATACTTTTGATAAGTGGCATATAAAGTATGTACTAGTAAGTTTTTGTTAATAAAACATAAAAATGTTTCATTAGATGGGTGGAGCTATGGCCCCTCCAATGAAGGACCTGCCAAGATGGCTAGAAGAAAACCCTGAATTTGCTGTTGCTCCAGATTGGACTGACATCGTTAAACAATCTGTAAGGAAAAACTATATTTCTGGATAGATTTTGCTTTTCATTTTTAACTGTTTTTAGAGTCTTATGATCTATATACTTTAAGAACATGTTACGTGGCTTGATCCTGTCTTCCTCGCTCGAGCAGGGTGGAGAAATGTTTCCAGCCAGTGGGCCAGATGCTTAGGTTCCCCAACAGTCATTTTGACTGTCACCTACCTGTCAATCACCTAACATCACAGTGATGGCCCGTAAAGTGTTTTCTTTGCCTGTCCAAATTGTCTGCACTTGCAGAGCTCTTTGCCTTTGCCAGCATTAGTGAACCTGGTGGCACTTGGAAAGGCACAGGGCTTTTTAAGCACGAACAACCAGCTGATCGGCAGTGCCTGCAAACACAGCTTTTGACAGGGAGCCACTTCTTTACCTGCCCAACATCTTACATCAGATACAGCATCATATGTAGGGCGGGTGGGCAGGTGTGGCTTGTCTGAAACAGCCTTGCAGGTCAAATGGGGAGGCCTGCTGGGTCCATTTAGGCTGACAGGCCAGAAGTTCCCAACCACTGCTGTGAAACGGTAGCTACCCGCTTTGGTGGACATTTGTAACAGCTTCATTATTAGTGCACGACTGTCTTAGGAATACCTATTAAATACAAGATTAATACACAATTGATTATGGAATAAAACCTTCCATGCTTGTAATAAAACTCGTTCTTTGATTAAGTATGTAGACTGCCTTGTTTGAGTTCTGTGAGGAATTTCCCTGTTCTCAACCTCAGGCATTGGACATGGTGTGTACAGAGGCATTCTGTTTCTTAAAACCTAGAAGCCTAGTACTTGTCAGACAAAGGACCACAACATGTTTAATTTGCTTCGGATTTTGCAAGGCTGGATAAATCTGGTGTGTTTATTGTATCAGATTTCTTTGGAAGTCTCGTCTTCTGAGCATTACCTACTGTTTCTGGTTTCTTTGTTTTTACCATTGTTTTGTTTGCTATATCATATTGATGATGTTGAAGGGAGAGCTTATTTACTGGACAATGCTCAAATGTATGATCTGGCCTTTAATGGGAGGAGGAAAAGGGCTGCTTTGTGAACAAGATCTAACTGGCAGCATACCTGTTCTTTTCCTTGCCCTTGGGATTGTATGCTCTGCTTTGTCAGAGCCGCCCTACATGAAATTCTAAATTGGTAGGCATCCCTGTAGCTAGAAGCGTAACAGCATGGAATGTTCTTTCTTCCCCATATGCAGGGTTTTGTTCCAGAGTCCATGTTTGACCGTCTTCTCACAGGACCTGTTGTGCGAGAAGAGGGAGCAAGCAGAAGAGGGAGAAGGCCAAAAAGCGAAATTGCCAAAGCAGCTGCAGCAGCTGCTGCTGTAGCTTCAACTTCGGGAATTAACCCACTGCTGATGAACAGTCTGTTCGCTGGAATGGATCTCACGAGCCTTCAGAATTTGCAGAACCTACAGTCTCTCCAGCTTGCAGGTCTCATGGGCTTCCCTCCAGGACTAGCGACAGCTGCTGCCGCCGCTGCTGCTGCTGGGGGTGATTCTAAAAATCCAGCTACCATGCTGCCTCTGATGTTGCCAGGTATGGCAGGGTTGCCCAACATGTTTGGACTCAGTGGATTGTTGAATAACCCAATTACAGCTGCTTCTGGAAACACCACTATGGCTTCCAGTCAAGGAGAAACTTCTGAAGATGGCACTTCAAAAGTAGAAGAAAAGAAGACTGAGAATGAAGAGGAGAACAAAGACTCTGAGAAAAGCACAGACACTGTTTCTGCTACTGACTCCGCAAATGGATCTGTCAGTGTAACTGCTGCCGCTGCTGCAGCAGCAGCAACCACCACCACCACCACCACCACTGGATTGCCTGCCAACCCTCTGACCTTCAATCCTTTCCTTCTGTCCACCATGGCTCCTGGCCTGTTCTATCCTTCTATGTTTCTACCTCCAGGACTGGGAGGATTGACACTACCTGGTTTCCCAGCATTAGCAGGACTTCAGAATGCAGTGGGCTCCAGTGAAGTGAAGGTTACTGATAAAACTGAAGGAGCTGCCTTTAAAGATGAAGAAAATCTAGAGGGCAGTGATGCAGAGGAGAGCCTTGATAAAACTGCAGATTCCTCTGCTTTAGAAGATGAAATAGCACAGGGTGAAGAATTAGACTCGCTTGATGGGGGGGATGAATTAGAAAACAATGAAAATGATGAGTAAGCAGTACCAGTTACTGTTAAAGTGTTTTAAACTTTTGACAAGTGGTAGTCCTACTGTTTACACTCACAGTTAATGTCCATAATTAGTTTTTATAAGCTGTTCTGTAACATAGTGTAGCAAACAAAAAAGTTCAAGTCATGTTATACAGATGTGTCAAAAGGTATCTTGGTCATTAAGTATTGTGCAGTGCATTATTTATTATCCCTAGGAGAGATGAAATTGAGAGGTGATCATGTCTTTTTAAGGAAATTGACATAATGCTCTGCTTTTTTTTTCCCTTTTGGTACCATTGGTATTATAAAAGCAGCAATTTGTAATAGAGTGGCACTAAATAGAAGGAAGTGCTGCTTAAAAGGAAGTATGAAGTTATATATTTAATTTTTTATTTTTATTCTTTGCTGTGAAAGTCAAGATGAAATTTACCACACATATCATACTCGGGCATCATTTTGACTGTATGGGGGGTCGCTTGTGCATGTACACATACACACATTCTCTGACAATCTCCATGATAGTGTGAATGTCTCTCTGTCTTGAGACACAGCAATAATAAGGCAGCTGTTGAATGTGAAGAGTACCTTTTGGAAATTACCCACTGAAAAGGTTCTTGCAGGATAAAACTACAGTTAAATCGTCTCGTGATCTTGTAATGCACTGGTAAAACAAAAAAAAAAAATTAAAATCAGGTACCTTTTTGAATTAAAGGACTTTGTTACTTTAGCCACAAAGCTAAACAGATTACCTCAACTCTAAACTAGCCTTGAAGTTTACAGACATGACTTTGTAAATGTATTTGTTTTTCTTCGTTGTGATGTCTTTTTTTTCCCTTGGAAACTGCTATCATGTAAGATAAGATGTAAATTGCTGCCAACTGTAGTAATGATGCTTTTAATAAAAGTGACTCATGATATGCAGAGATGTAATTTATAGAATGTAGTGATTAGGGAAATCACAACTGGTGTTTACTATTTTTTGTATTCTCAATAGAAGCAAATATATAATTGTGTTTCTTTTTTGGTACCTTTTTAAAAAACTCTATCTTCCTTTGCCAACTTTTTCTATCCCTAAATATACTGAATTGGTAGGTTGTGAGAAATAGACAAGAAGAAAAATCCTGAATTATGTTCATATTATTCCACTCTAGCTAAAGCTTCAGAAAGACACACAAAACCCTGCATTACTCTCTCAAAAGGGCTTGTGAGACTAGGAATACTTTCAAATGTGTTCAGCGTGTGATAATGTGGTACATTAAAGAACAAAAGGGTAAAAGAGAAATGAGGCTTTGATAGGCACAATATCTAGGTCATTTATCCTTGGTTAATGGGTAGAAAAACACAATGCTGTAGTTTGAGCAGAGGACATAAAGGCTCTGTGGTTTCCTGTAGACCAGAGCCTGTGATGCCAGAAACCACTGTCAAACAACCTACAGGAAACTACAACTGACCCACTTTAAAGAAAACTTAAGCTGCTTCTGGCAAGCTTCTGATTTGTAACTTCATATGACCTTTGATAATGTATCAATTGAGAGTTATTGTTTTCATTGTACTGTGTCGCCAGGATGAGCACACAGCAACCCTGACATAAAGTTAAAGGGTGAGGCACTTCACTGTGGAGGGTGAAAAGCTGGATCTGCTGGGTGCAGAGCTCTCTTTAGAGAAATACTTCAAGCACAATGCTGATGGTGTACTCCAGAATCCACTAACAGTTGATAGAGGAGAAATCTCAAATAATTTATGAAGCTCGTTTGCACATTTGTCTAGCTGCTGTGCAGCGCCCAATAATGCAAACTTAAAGTGACCTTTATTCTAAGGACCAGTTCAGTTAAAAGCACATGCGTATGATGACAGGAGAGGGCAGAATGTGGGAAAGAGGAGTCTCTGCGAACAATGAAAACAAAGTTAGTAATGAACAGCTGCAAAGTGAATATTGTGTGAATGAAAGATGTGCACCGTTTGAATTAGTGAAGATCAAAATGTCTTGTTACCTCCACTTTAATAGATCATAGAGAGCTAATAGAGGTCAGGAAAGATTTTTTTTTCCTGTACACATTATTGCACAGTTGACTGAATGCATTATTCTTTCCTGTCAAGCCTCACATATGGAGCCGATCATAAAAATCTAGAAACCAACTTGGAGGGGCCATCAATCTGATCAAGAGTGGCATATCCTGTGTGTGCATTCATATTATCAGCTTGTTAAATTTTTCACTTTTTTTAATGACTCATTTTCAACAAACTCTGGAATTTATTGTAAAAAGTACCACCGTGAAAGATTCTTTGTCTCTATTCCTAGTAATGCATTAATTTTTATACTCCCAGCAAGGAACTTAATGAAGGTTAATGATATCCCAGGGGAAGGAGTTTTAATTGTCAAGAGCAAAGGCAATTAAAAAACAAATAACACACACAAACCACCAACCTATAGCATCCTTTATTTCTGGCGGCTGTGTGTCCATTTTACGATGGTGTGAGCCCTCACATATTTAATGTCCTTGGAGAAGATGTCTGGTGTGAAACAACTCATTCCCTTGCGCAGCCAATAGAAACAGTGCAGAATCTATGAGAAGGTTCAGCACAAGCCCTGCTTCTCTATCTGAAAAGGAGGAGGTCCTGATAAATTGTGACCATAAAGTCTATATGAATTAAAGAAAGCAATACTGAAGCCTTATCCTCCTTGATGCAGACACATTTAATATGATTGTGCTTTTTTCTTTTGGTAATGGCATGAGTGGAGGGACGCGGGTGGCGCTGTGGGTAAAACCTCAGAGCCTAGGACTTGCCGATCGCATGGTTGGCGGTTCGAATCCCCGTGGCGGGATGAGCTCCCGTCGTTCGGTCCCAGCTCCAGCCCACCTAGCAGTTCGAAAGCACCCTTAAGTGCAAGTAGATAAATAGGTACCGCTTTATAGCGGGAAGGTAAACGGCGTTTCCGTGTGCTGCTCTGGTGCCGGTTCGCTAGAGCAGCTTCGTTACGCTGGCCACGTGACCCGGAAGTGTCTGCGGACAGCGCTGGCTCCCGGCCTCTAGAGTGAGATGAGCGCACAACCCTAGAGTCTGTCAAGACTGGCCCGTACGGGCGGGGGTACCTTTACCTTTAATGGCATGAGTGACTGAACGTTCCATGGAGAAGGGTGCAGTATCTACAGGTAAAACTCTTCATTCCCCACTAAGCTGTCATATGTGTGCACAAGCTACATACCAGGGCAGTATAGAGAGACAATGTATATTCCTCTTATTCATACTATATAGCAGGGATCAGCAAGGTTTACCTTGCCTGGGCTGGTTCACTCCAGCGGAGATCCCCCTGTGGGCCTGATTGCACCCGCAATTTCCGGCATCTGCGTCTGCACAGATGCGATTTCTGGCCCCACGGAAGTGAGTCCCTGGGCCAGTTTAGCAGGTGGCTCGGTTCGGGGGCCAGTTAAATGACCCCCATGGGCCGCTTGTGGCCCATGGGCCTTAGATTGCCTACCCCTGCTATATAGTCTTTGAGTACTGGATCTTGAGTGGCTTGCATAGCACAGGGCTGGATGTAACTAAAGAAGGCACACAACCACCTCTCATTACCCCCATGCTATGCCCGGTGTGTTGCCATCTATGTAGGCTGTGGGGGGATGAAATGGGGAAATGTACCCCTCTTCTCATGTAAACATAGCCACACTAAGAAATTGAAGCAGCAGAAATAAACAGGCCTGTTTAGGGAAGTTTTTAATGTTTGAAGTTTTATTCTGTTTTTAGTGTTCTGTTGGAAGCCACAGTGTTCTGTTCAGTGTTCTGTGTTTTAGTGTTCTGTTGTTTTTAGTTTTCTGTTGGAAAAACCCAGCCAGATGGGCAGGGTACAAATAATAAAATTATCATATTAAAATTGGGGGAGGTAAACAGAAAGAGAGTGTGGAATTGAGGCAGAGTTGTGGGACATGTTACGGTGAAGTGGCGGGGGGACACAGCTTTCCTTGTGGACATACTGCCATCACCCATGGAATGATAGGTTAAGGATTCTAACCTGGAGGTATTTGGTGATGCCTTTTCTCCTACCAGCTGGTTTCTAATTAAAACCAGACACATGTGCTTTCATTTTAAAAGAATGGGATTCCTAATGGGAGCATAGCTACTTTGAGGGGTGGGGCGGTTGGCTTAGGATGAAGTTTAAACCAACCCAGGGGACTGAGGGACTGAATCTTGATATGAAAGTGTTGGTGACTGGGATTGAACCTAGTGATCGGGCCTGAATCTTGGCATTAAAGTAAAGTATTTCCAGCGTGAAAATGCTACTTGTTCCTCTTTAGAAAAGCAAATCTAGTGAATGTGTGTCTTGAAAAATGGCTGATTCTGGAAATATTTGGTATATTGACATGGGTTGTTAGAACAGGAAATAATGATCTGCACTGACAGTAGGTTTTCATTAGTTACTTCAAGAAATTGCAGTATTTATATAATACTTCAATGTACTCAATTATTTGCAAATTTGTGGACTCCAATAACCCATTTAGCAATTTCCACTCTAATTTCTGCCATAAAGAAAAATCCAAAATCTATATGAAGGCCCTATTTGTAAAAGAGATGGATTAGAGAAAGTACAGTGGTGCAAATGTGCATAATTTGCACAACTCCTGCTTTATTTCATTTTTTTTAATGTTTTAAAAATAAATACAGTTACACTGATTTCTAATATATAACAACAACTACAAAAAAGGAAAAGATACAAAAACAAAATCCCAACTTACTCCCCACTCCAGGACAGATTGATCTAGTTAAGTTGGCCAAAGTCCAATATGTGATTCTGGTGGTCGTGTAAGGTAACTCATTCTTGTAGAATTTTGGGGATAGATTTGGTTTCAAGGGTAATCGCATACCACTTGAATGCCGCGAGCTTGCCCCAGTGAGGCATATAAGAATCTGGATAAGTGTACAAAATTGAGAACGTGGTTACATAATGTTGTTAACATTCCCAATATCTATTATAATTCATTTACTATACTATACAAACTTTTTCTGTAAGTGTTTTGGGCCCAAAACTGGAACTTTTGTGGCTTTCAAATTCATAATTCTATTTTCTCTCTTGCTTTTATGCAAACAGACGTGATGCGAGAGACCTCTGACAAGTATCCAGATGTTCTCTCCACCAGCACCATTTTAAATAGCCATGGAGATGAAGGGTTGAAATTTTGATAGGGGTAGTAGTTCCGCAGGATTTTTAACCCTTTCCCCCTTGGAACATTTTCCTAATGAAATCACACCACCTAAAACTGCTATTGTTGTTGTTGTTTAGTCGTTTAGTCGTGTCCGACTCTTTGTGACCCCATGGACCAGAGCACGCCAGGCACTTCTGTCTTCCACTGCCTCCCACGGTTTAGTCAAACTCATGCTGGTAGCTTCGAGAACACTATCCAACCACCTCGTCCTCTGTCGTCCCCTTCTCCTTGTGCCCTCCATCTTTCCCAACATCAGGGTCTTTTCCAGGGAGTCTTCTCTACTCATGAGGTGGCCAAAGTATTGGAGTCTCAGCTTCAGGATCTGTCCTTCCAGTGAGCACTCAGGGCTGATTTCCTTAAGAATGGATAGGTTTGGTCTTCTTGCAGTCCATGGGACTCTCAAGAGTCTCCTCCAGCACCATAATTCAAAAGCATCAATTCTTCGGCAATCAGCCTTCTTTATGGTCCAGCTCTCACTTCCATACATCACTACTGGGAAAACCATAGCTTTAACTATACGGACCTTTGTTGGCAAGGTAATGTCTCTGCTTTTTAAGATGCTGTCTAGGTTTGTCATTGCTTTTCTCCCAAACTGCTATTAGCTCTGTTTAAAAATCAAAACACAAGAGATGCATTGTACAGGTCCCTATCTTCTATGCTGTCAGCAAAACAAGTCTAAAAGCAACTTCAGTGTTACGTGGTTGTAACTGGGAAAATAACAAGAAGGGCAAGACTAAGTTCCCACTCTCCATAACAACACTGTTGCTGCCCATTGCAGATTTTAAAATACAAATGGCACATCCCTCCCACCCATTTGTAAGGGATGGGAAACTTGCGTTCCCTAGATGTTAACAGACTGCAAGCCTCTAATCCCTGATCACTGACCATGTTGATAAAACTAGAGTGATACTGCATTTGGGAAGCAGGTCCTTCATGCTGTACTTTCTCCCCTTTCAGTTTGGTGGTAGTTCTTCTGAATGTTTGAGACATGGCCCATTAGAAAGTATAAAAGCACTTCCGCAGGCTGGCTAACTTCTTTGTGTCATTTGCCTTACATCTTCTGTATTTTGACTGAATGAGGAAGCAGATTGCTGTCCCAGTGCACCCAGTTTGTTTTCAGTCATAAGTTACAACCCTACCATATTTAGAAGGAAGTTCTACTGAGTACTGTGAAACTGTTCCCTCCTACTTCTGGTTTATTTTGCTGAGATGATTGTTTGCATCCTGGTTTTGCTGTAGAGCATGGGTAGGCAAACTAAGGCCCAGGGGCCAGATCCGGCCCAATTGCCTTCTAGATCTGGCCCGTGGACGCTCCGGGAATCCGTGTTTTTTACATGAGTAGAATGTGTCCTTTTATTTAAAATGCATCTCTGGGCTATTTGTGGGGACTGCCTGGTGTTTTTACATGAGTAGAATGTGTGCTTTTATTTAAAATGCATCTCTGGGTTATTTGTGGGGCACAGGAATTAGTTCATCCCCCCCAAAAAAGAAAATATAGTCCAGCCCTCCACAAGGTCTGAGGGACAGTGGACCTGCCCCTGCTGAAAAAGTTTGCTGACCCCTGCTGTGGAGTTTTTCTTGCATCCTTTCCCTGATTCCTCCATTTTTATTTTATTTTGATTTGGCCTAGGAAGAGAAGTTCCAGGGATCTGGCTAAAGAGTGGCCATCACCAACTGACTGAATACTTAATCTCCAGAGAGAACAGCACTGAGTAAAATAATAATAATTAAGGATCCCTGCTCTCGATTGAATCTTGTCTGGTTTTAAGCACAAACAGCACACTCAGCTTTGTTGACTCAGTGATGCATTTGTGTTAGTGGCTGCTTGAGCTGTACACCAATTTACAGTGTGACCTTCAACAAAATGGCATTATTCTTAAATGCTGCCTGGAGAGCCATGACAGATTACATCAGCCTAATTCATTTCCAGTTACATTCACCCCCCTCTCCGACAAGGAGGAAACCATGCTGCCACCTTCAAAGTGTTCAATGGCTGAATCCCACAACTGGAGCCTTGGTTGTGAAAATCATTATTGATTTCTTGATCATCCCTGCAACAACTCCCACATTTTCTTTTTTTAAACCGGGGGGTTATGTGCCAGTTACCATGTATACAATATTAGCGTCACTGGGGAATTAAAACTTCATTACAACAGAATGGAGACTTGAAATGCCATTAAATATAAGTACTGCACCAGATTTTGCGTGCTGCTGAGACCATATATTTGTTTTTTTTCTCTTTTTAGGCAGCACTGATTACCAGGATGATCTATTGAAGACTAGTCAATACACCTTATTGTTATTTTTGTGGGGGCTGAGGGTGGAATACTATTCATCTCTATTTGAAGAGTACATTTCACAGATTGCATTTTTTACCCTTCTCCTATTGAGCTTTTTTTCAATTCCATTAGTTGACACCTATCTCTTCTCCTGCAACTGTGTGGATTACAGGGTTTATTTTCCTCAAGCAATTGTCAATCAAATGGTTCCTTAGTTTCTTTTTGATCTGCCTTCATTGCTTCATCTTGATGCCAATGTTGTTACAGCTTTTCATGTCGTTTTGACAACCCTGGGCACCATTTTTCTTTCGCTGTGACTACTGGGATCAGAATGGAGGCCAGCTGCATCTCTTGGTAGGGATGGTTGCGAATTGGTGTTTGGCTAGAATAGGATTTTGCAAATTGTGTTGGCATGAACCTCCACAAGTATGTGCGGCTGGGGGTTTTTTAAGCGTAAGCCAGCTCAGCTTCTTCTGCAGAGCCTAGAGACAACAGATCAAAGAAAGAGAAGAAGATCGGTACCATTTGGTCCATAGTGTGTTTTGAGATTCTGGCAGAGACTTGAGGGAAACATAACAACCATAAAAAGGGCATTGCGCTAAGGACCACTTTACTGCATCAGGCCCAAGATCCATCGAATCCATGAGTCTATTTCCATCACATCCCAATAGAAGCCTGCAACACACACATGATGTCTGTTTCCAGCATCAGGTATTCAAAGAACTGCTGTCTCTGAACATAGATGTTCCATTAATGGCTAACAGAGCCACCCTCCGTGAAACTTACAAACAAAAAACTTATAAATGAATGAGCACCTCCAACTCTTGTGGCTGAAAACCCTGCAAATCAATGTGTTGTGTGAATAACAGCTTCTCTTTATCAGTGCTGAACCTACTGCTAATCTTCAATGGAGCTCCATTTGCGTGTTCAGTACTTGATGTGTGCAGAAGATATGAAAATGCTCTCCAGACCATACCAGCTAAGCACACACTCGGTGTTCAAAACTCCCATTGTCTTAAGCGCATTTTGCGACAAGGAATTTCATTAGGGCGAGTAGTTTCTGAGCTCTGGGCACAGTACTGCACCTGAAATTTCAGATCAAAAGAGCAGAGTGGAAGGAAAGGAGGACCTTTTCTGCCTCCCCACTTCCAGCTACTCTCTGAAGACTGGAGAAGAGACCATCTTAAGAATATTAGGGGGGTGGACAAGGGAAGGACTAGACTATGTGAAAAGTGAACATAATATTTTAGCTGCAGTTCATTCATTTTCAGCTTTGTATTCTTGTTATACATAAAGCATGCTTAGACATTCCGTTGTTGCTCCCATAACCTAGGTTTAAGGTGCCATTTAGCTCCTAGCTTTCATACCTCAGCTTCTAAGACTGCACACACCACAGCAGATACACTCTCTGCATCATTCTGAAGGTGGTTTCATGCTTGCATCTCTTTCTGTGGGGATGAGAACACTGGTTGAACCAAGTTTGTGTCCCCATAGTGCAGCTGATCCCAACCATGTATACCTGCCCCACATATGACAGGGGTGGGCATGGTTCGGGGGAAACCACCTCAGATACCTAATTGGATTACCTGACAGGACTAATTAAGCCTGTGGGCTGAAGGTTCCCCACTGCTGCCCTACAGCACTTCCCCCAACTGAGTGCCCTCCATATGCTGTTAGACTATGGGTCCTGTCATCCATGCTGACTGGGGCAGATGGAAGTTATGTTACCGAAATATCTATTTGGAAGGGTGCTGTTAAGGAAGCTTTGTACACATGCATCCAGGGTGTGGAGCTCATTTCAGACTGGTGCTGATGGTGGACTGGCCACAGCGAACATGACATGTCGGTCTCTAGGGTACAAATGGGGAGTCTTAAGTTTCTAGCGAGTCTTTCAGGTGTTCATTCTGAATGCCTGAAGGGGGCTTTTGTGACTCCCTATGTCCAGAAAGATGGAGGGCACAAGAAGAAAGGGACAACAGAGGACGAGATGGTTGGACAGTGTTCTCGAAGCTACAAACATGAGTCTGACCAAACTGCGGGAGGCAGTGGAAGACAGGAGTGCCTGGCGTGCTCTGGTCCATGGGGCAACGAAGAGTCGGACACGACTAAACAACAACAACATGTCCAGTAGGAGAAAAAGCATAATTTCTCTTTGTTGTGTACGATTTCATAAACCCTTGCATTAGGAGACGAGTTGATTTAGCAATTAAAGGTAAAGGACCCCTGACAGTTAAGTCCAGTCGTGAATGACTCTGGGGTTGCGGCGCTCATCTCGCTTTACAGGCCGAGGGAGCCGGCATTTGTCCGCAGACAGCTTCCAGGTCATATGGCCAGCATTACTAAGCCACTTCTGGCGAAACCAGAGCAGCGCAGGGAAACGCTGTTTACCTTCCAGCCGGAGTGGTACCTATTTATCTACTTGGACTGCGTGCTTTCGAACTGCTAGGTTAGCAGGAGCTGGGACCGAACAATGGGAACTCACCCCATCACAGGGATTCGAACCACAGACCTTTAAATCGGCAAGCCAAAGACTCAGTGGTTTACACCACAGCGCCACCCGCATCCCTGATTTAGCAATTAAAAATCCCCAAATGCTTTTCCTCAGAGGGAAGGTGTCTCAATTTATTTTAGTTGCCTTTTATGTTTCTTTCAACTCTTAAATTTTGCTATGAGGTGACCAGAATTGCATTTGTACTAGATTACATATAGTTCCCTGCACACCAGGAGTGGTGGTGGTTGGGTTTACAGGGGGTTGCAGAGAGAGAGGGTCCGGAAATGCCTTTGTGCATATGTCCATTTTTTGCCACAACTTCTGTTTCTATGGAATGCCAACACATATGACATTAGCCATTGTTGAAATGGTATGGGCAAATTCAGTAGTTTAGAGCAGGGAGGCAGAATGTGTGACCATCATGAATATCCTCCAAAGGGAATGTTCAAGGATCCCATTCCCTTTGCTTTTAGAACTTTTCAACTTTATATTACTCAACTTCACGGCACTAAGATCTGTAAAATGACTAAATTCAAATTCCCATCCTTGAAGTACATGCAAACTGACCAGTGTAAATCTATTCAGGAATCATCGTATTTGACTTTTAACACAACAGCTGAAGCATGGACTCGGCAGTTCAGGGAGATATAAATGGCTGCATTATAATAATCAGACACCTATTTCCAGCATGATCTATGTTTTTGTGAAAATTCATTATAATAAGTCTTACAATACCAAGCTCTTCAATGAATTTTTCATGTCTGCATACCTAGATATATATATATATAAAACGATGGTAATCATACACCTTTAGGGCAATGCTGAGCACCAGCTGTTTCATAGATGATTTATAGGTTGCCATGCTCAAGGTTAATAATCAGGAGAAACAGGTTAGAGTATGCAATGTATTTATGTCAGGTTAGAAGTTCAGGAGTGGGAGGGGACAATATTAAAAAGATGTGTGCTGATTTAGTTAATCAGACCTGTACTTTGTGGCCAATAAAATCTGTTAACATATTTCACAAAGGTAACACGAAGGTAGAAGTAAAACACCCAACTTGCTTTTAAAGTGCAACAGAGAAACACTAGTTGAACACTCTATGCTTACACTTCCATGACATTATATAAGCTGGCCAGATTTTCATGTTCTGAAGTAGTCATTTAAGGAAAGAACTTCCCTTTAGGGGAACCAAAAAAAGAGAGTACAAAATCAACACCTTCCCACCTTTTAGTGTAGTCATCTCCTTGGTTACAGGAAGGAAATTACCATAAATTGTTGATGAAAATAATTATAATATGGTACACCTTTATATTAATTTTGCACAGCATGAAGAGTGGTCAGTATAAGCAGCAATCTTATTCCTTACTAATTACTGAAGAGCGATACCTCCAGGGTTGGGGTAGGTGTGTGTGTAAGATAAGTGGAGATTCAGAGAATTGGGGTGGGTGGGTGCAGAATGACCTACATTGACTTAGTTTTAAATCAAGTGTGGGGAAGAGGACTGGGCCAATGGCTGGGCCATAGCCAAACTAACTTGCAATCCAGTTCAGGAAGTGATCCACTGGAAACGGCAGGAAGGGCTGCTTCCTAGCCTTGGTTGTCTGAACTATGACTGGCCAAGGACTGAGAAACACACATACGTTATATGACTACAAACCAGGAAGATGCGCTGAACAACAATTCATAAGGTAAGACCTAAAGAGTGGCACATAGCAGCATAAATTTAGATTTCTAAGCTGAAAGCAGTCATTAGCCAGTGTGCGCCGATGATGATGGCATTGCTGTATTTCTTGAAAGTTTGATATATACTGTACCATGTATTGGCATTTAAAGCAGCAAAAAGTTCAATTTAATTTTGGGATTGTCCACAGCAGGGGTGAGGAGCCTGTGTCCCTCCAGAGGTTGTGGACCACAACTCCTCCCATATAATGCCTGTCTATTGTTCACCCTGGTCTGGGGCTGATGGGAGCTATAATATGACAGCATCAGGTTTCCTACCCCAGGCCTATAAGGACACCACCTCTAGCTCGCTAGCAGTTCCTGCTAGGTGAATTAGAGAAGTTCCTGCATGTTTCCATTTTGCTTACCACAGTTTGAGTGTATTTTTTACCCTCTACTGGTAAAATAATACATATAAAGAATATAAACACATATAAAAAAGTGTAGTTCTTTTTAAAAAATCTAGCTCTGCTATTGAAGAGCAAGGAAATAGTCCTTTCACTAATATGCCTCATTAATAGCTCCAAAAAAGATGGCAATAGTGGCTGAAGGAGCCAGGATAGCTGCTCCTCAATCTTTAATGCCTGCTGTGTGGCTCTGTTCCATCTTTGGAGTGATTTAGGTGGGTGGGGATGGTAATGATTGATTTAGTAAAATAGGGAGGGTAACTAGTACAAACCATGTGTTCCAGTAACCAGGGCTAAGGTAATTTTTTAAAAAAAATGTGTACATAGGAGGGGGATTGTCCTACATATCCCTGTGTTGCAGGGTGTTGAACTAGGTTTCCCTTTGGTTCCCTTCCAACTCTACAGTGTTATGATTCCATGATTCAGTTCTTCATCTGTTTGTACAATTCCATGCCTAGAATTGACCTGTTGGTTATTTGGCTTTCAGTCTTTGCAGGGATCTTACATCTTTGCTGATTTGAACTGAACATAGAAAAATGAAAACTTTACTATTATAGAAGGGAAGAGAAATATTTTGTTATAATACAAGCATCCTGATTTCTAGCATCTATTGGTGGAAATGGGATCTCCTATTTTTACTGAACTAAGTATTTTGAAGTAGGTATTTTTTTTAAAAAAAATGCTTGCAGATTTCATGAAAATCACACATTCACTTGGCTTGCCTCCTATGAGCCCCTTGTTTGTATTACATAGTAGAGTGTACCTATTTCCTGTTGTCAAACCATGCTACAGAGTAGAAATACAGTATTTCTCTTTTAAAAGGAGAGTTCTTTATTTCTGCATTAAAAGATGCAAGCGATACAATGTGCAAGTACCTTAAGAGGTAAAATGTTATGCAAAGTGATGGCGCAAAATGAATACTCCACATGCTTTCATAAGATGCTGGCACAGCTTTGTGAAAATCCTTCTGTATGAAAAAATATAACATGGAGTGACTTCAACCAAAGACACTGGGATTTGCCTATTGCAGTAGAAAGCTGTAACCATTTTGGAATTATTGTTTCATGACACATTTGATTACAAATAATATACACCCTTGTGCAAATTAATTGAAACAAAACATGTTTTCTATCTTACTCGCAATCCTGTACTCAAAACAAACACGAAAAGACATCATTATGGTATCAGAAGCCTGCAGCCAATGGAAGGAATGATGCGCTCGCCACAATATATTGAAGTTCTACGAAAGAGAGTTATCCCAGAGCTGGAAAAGAGGTATCCTGATGGTACTGGGATATTGCAGCAGGACCTAGCCCCCTTCCACACTTCGAAAGTGGTGAATAAATTTGTGACAGAGCAGCAAATACAGGTACTTGATTGGCCAGGGAATTCCCCGGACGTAAATCCCATTGAGAATTTGTGGGCTACATGCAAAAGTCGCCTCCGTGCTGTAGACTGTACGACTATGGAGAAGCTCATTCAGGCGCTGATTCAAGTGTGGTACAGGGATGTGAAAATCAACAGTGACTGTTCAAAACTAGTAGACTCCATGCCAAACTGTGTTCAAATGCTGCTTAAAAATAGTGGAGATCATATCCGTTACTAATGTACGTATATGTGAGTTTTGTACATGTATATGTGAGTTTTGTACAATAAATTACATTGTTTGTTTCAATTAATTTGCACAAGGGTGTACAATGTCCAGAACTCCATCCACCTCTTAGTGTTATGGGCTTAATGGGGAAGTGCCTGTGTATTTAGCGATGCACATACAGTATGACGCATGGTTGCTTATTCTGCCCTGATAGAATAGCTGCAGTGTGGAGTGGACATCCATTTGCAGAACCAACATTGGATCATGCAATGGAACTTTCTCCCCTCCCCTCCTCTTCAGCACCTTCAAAATCTGCTCCAGGGGATTGAGGGAATAATAGATTCCGTTTGCTTTATCATGTGTTGGAAATTAATTAGCTCAGTGTGGGCAATATAAATGAGTCAGGCAAACCTGAGTACAATTCCCACCTGTCCCCTCCTCCAGCAGAGCACTCCTTTCAACAGTTCTGTAGAAAGCTATGCAAAATTTAAAAATCTGACCCTTGGATCTTCATACTGTTTTTATTTACATCTGTATTAATTTAATTCTATAGGTATTATAATTTGAAACTGTAGGGTGGCATCTCTAGCTAAGTCATACTCAGAGTGGACACACTGAAATTCATTGCATAGTTGCAAACTATTCTAACCATGTCTACTCAGAAGTAAGTCCTATTGAATTAACTGGGGCCTACTGCTATGTAAATTGGGTTAGAATTTCAGCCTTAGTAATTATTGGGAGGGGGGAGGGAGAATCTTCATCACAGACAAAACTTTATATCCAAGCCCTCTAATAGCCCCACATGCGTTTCCAAGTCTATATAAATGCCTGCTGAGCAACCTGTTGAGCTTTCCCCAAGTAATGAATGGTATCTGTCCTCTAAACAAATGGGAAGAGGAGACCCGACATAATAAAGCCAGAGCCTAGGACACCGAAGAGATTTCATTCCCATAAATTGCCTCTCTATTACACTTTGAGTATATTCACATTGAGAATGTTCAAATAAGATGAGGAGAGGGCCTAATTCATTTTATAAGCAGGGCTTTAAATCTCAACATGAACCTGTGCTGCAAAATTAATTATGGTTGAGAAGGATGGAAGGGGAAATTCACACCAATAATGAAAAGTCCCATATCCTGCTTTGGCAATCCCGGTAATAGTTTTGACAAGACAGGGGAAAGCATTCATAAACATTAAAACATTAAAAGGAAAAAAGAAAAAGCTTACATTCAAAGGGAGGAGTGGTCACTTACCAAGGTTAAGCCAGGTTCAAGGTGGGGCCAAAGAAACCCCATCTCCAACCCCACCCAAATAATAAAGGACTAACAGAACCTGGGGAGAAGACACAACTGGCTCCCTCCTCGTCTCCTCAAAGGACAATTCTAAGTAGCATATTCATGATGCCAGTCAAGGTAGCTAGCTTCATGTATAAGCTTAGACATGCATGTAAGCATTTTAAGTGCATACAAAGAACACGTAAAGTATAAATGCAATAGGTAAATACTGAAACTTCGGTATGAAGAATATTCATGGGAGACTGTGGATTGGTTGCACCTCCCTGTTAAGTATGCTGTTGGACCACAGCAACTCTCACTCCACCTGCCCCCATCCTGTCGTCTGTGTGAATGCTGCATTCCATAACTCAGTGGACAAAGCTGAGCCAGGCCAATCCTGCCCAGTTGGTGCACCCAGGTCTCAGTGACACAGGAGAGATTAAGTATCTTGTCCATTATTACAGATAAATGCTTTGTTCTAGACTGACCTGGCATTAACTAGTACCACCAGGTACTGGGTGACAGGACAACATAAATTTTGGTGGAAGGAGAGCATATTGGTCAAGGAGACAGCTTCCAAGCCAGAGGTTTTCAACCTTTTTAAGTCCACGGCTCCCTAGACCAACTACATTCTTCCTGCGGCACCCCTGTGGGGCTCAGGAGCCCCATTATGCCACCCCTTGCCTCCAGAGCTGGCAGCCTCCCACCCTTTTCCAAACATCCTCTCTTGTGGAGTGTTCCCGCAGCCCCCTCTCCTCTCTTCTTTCTTTGGGAGTCCTCTGGGCAACTACTGCCGCCACCCCTGGTCACTGACCTGCCCCCTGCCCCAAAGAGAGGTGCCTCCACATGCCACACCCTAGGGGTCTGGGAAGAGGATGCCCCAGCCTTAGTGGCCCGATGGAGACTGGCCAAAGGTGAATGTGAGGTTAGCACCTTATTCACCTTGGGAGGCAGCAGTGGTGGCAGCAGGTGCTTCTGGGCCTGCATGGCGGAAAAGCTCCCCTTCAGTACCAGGCCCTCAGCTCCTAGGAAGGCCTTGCACACAGCAAGTACAAGAAAGGCCAGCACAGAACCCACCTGCCTGCTTGGTCTCCCACTTGTCTGTCCATTCCCAACAGCAAGGGCTGGTGGACTGGCTGACAGGGATACCCCACCCATTAGCTTGCTTACTCCAAGGCCACCTCAGCTCCTGGCAACCAGCACCCCCAAGGGCACCATTTGCCTGGGGAGCTTGTAGCCAGAGCTTCTGCAACAAACAGCTGTGCAAGCCTTTGGGAGGCAGAGATGCAAGAGGGCATCAGAGGACAGAGAGAAGGAAAGAGGGACAGAGGCCAGTGTTGCCCCTGACCATCGCATCCCAGGGTGCCACGGCACACTGGTTGAAAACCACTGTTGTAGGCAATTCCTGCCCACTCTCCTTACCCGACCAAGCCCACCACCAGGACCATATCTCCCCTTGCCTGTAGCTGTTAGAATTATGCTGTCCAGACATGTGTGTGTGAATCCACAAAATTGACACCCCACAATACACTAGTGCTAATTTACTACTTCTGAAATTGCTACTTTTATGCCCCATAATTTTAGGAAAAGAGCAACAGCATGTTCTGTTTATCACTAGGATAGCCTAGCAAGAAAGGGCAGGCTATCGTCTTCTAAGGCACAGCATCTTCAAAAATTTACCAGGGCCACTATGAGATTCAGTGGGAAGGACAAAAAGCAATGAGTCCATATTGTATTAAGACAGATTTAAGGTGGGATGTCAGGGGAAATTTACACTTTAAGCTGTAAAGATTGTTAGGGAATAAGCCAAATTATGCAGGGGAATTGGACGATCCTTTTCAATGAAATGTGCCATTGCAGAAGATCACACCAAAATATCTTCTGAACCTGTATAGAAAAGAGGTTCTAAAGAGCTACTTACAGCTTAATCCTAAACAGATTTACTCAGAAGTAAGGTTCTCCAAACTCAAAGGGACACATTCCCTAGTACATGTGCAAAGGACTTCAGCCTTAGGCTCATACATGGAGCTTGTAGTAGCTTAGAACAATTGCTAACTATTTTCTTTAAACCGCTGACCTCGCTGCCATAACACTAACACATTTTGAGCTATTTAGCACTGCACTTCTGAAATTTTCCAGGGTTGGAATTAAAACAGAGATTCCACACAAAGGTTAGTAAAGTGCTGTATTATCCAGCAATGCCCTTCTGCATGGTCAAGATCCTTCTGTAATGTTTACTCACAAGTAACTCCCAGCCAGCAAAGGCCTTGTCTTCCAGTTTCTTGAAGGGTTTCTTGCCTCTGTGAAAAAAGGATTCAAATTTTCTGTCTCATTCTCGGGACACTTGAGAGGTGCTTGAGAATTTCTGTGGGTGTGGGGCTTTGATCTTACCTTATTGCTGTGAGATAGTGTGCATGTTCAGTAAACATTTCTCCAAAATTTTGCAGTCTCTCTGGCTGCCCATGCTTCTTAATCTAAAGAAGTCTAATGGGGGAAGTTAGCTCACAATGTCTTCCCCTGGGCTTTACTTGGAGTGAGGGCATCTTAGAAGGATGTAGTGTGAAGACCACTGGTGAGATGATTTGTAGAATAAAAGAAAAAACTCTCACAAACAGCCTTTAGCTACTTCAAAACCACAACACAAGTGCACACCATCCTAGCAAAATAAAAACATCCCCTTTGATAATTTTCTGATGCCATTTATTTTTTCTTTAATTGATAGTGAATGGTAGAAAAATGCAGGAGAATTTTTCAGCACATTACTAGTCCTCTAAAATATTAATTAAGTGTTTCCTGCTTGCAGGCCCTGCTATTTGCTTTGTTTTCTGTTGTTTACTTCTGAGAGATTAGTGATAAATAGTCTCTTAATTGCCCAAATGTCAGTTTCTGTTTCCATGTGTGTTACTGGGGTGGGTGGAGTTAATTGCTGGCTTCCTTGCACATTATTTTTAATACCAAAAAGTACTATTTTGATACAAATTTTAAGAAATCAGAAATTAAAGCTTTCAGCTATCTTGTGTAACAGGAACTGAAATTGTGGCAATAAAGGGAGGTTATTTAAGGGACAATTGAGGCCGTTCCTTACTAAATCCCAAGCCAGGAAAACAGGAAGCAGTAAAATGGGGGAAACTTGCAAACAGGAAACAGGAAACAAAATTGTAACATGGCACCCTTCCCCAACCTGCTGCCCTCCAGATGTTTTGAGACTCCCATACCTCCCATCCCATCAGCCTCAGTCAGCATGGCCAATGGTCAGGGATGGTGGAAGCTTAATCCAGCAGCATATGAAGGACACTATGTTGGTGAAGGCTGTAATATGGGAAAGATGCCTACTTGTGTCAGTCATGAACCTAAGAAGTTTGGTATATTGCAATGTTTGTCAGGTGAGAACTCTCACAACTGCAATTGTTAACATTTGAAGTGCTCCTTATGAAGGAGAAACACCACTCAGTAGTAATCTCTTTTTGGCTGAAAGCGTTGTTGAAGATGACAATATTAATGTCTTCAGCATATCTAAGTAATCGTCAGTCACCTCAAATGTCAAAAGCAAATCTTACCTTTATAAGGGACCTTTGGTTTCTGATTTTATTTCTTCTTTCAAGGAACCTACCACAGGATAGGTTATTAGCTCTACCCTTGAAATAAAACACCCAGCCTTGAAATAAACCAGAATTGGCCCAATGTTGTGCTTAGGAGGCAAGAACAGAGGAGAAGTGTCTCCCTTCTTAAGGGGAAGGAGCTGCCTAAGTCCTCAGACGGTGAGGCATGAGGCATGACTCGTAAATACAGCAGACCTAAAGGAATCTGCACTAATGGAAATATCATTATTTTCAGGGGGCGTTTAAGATGGGGGTATATTTATATTCTTTTTTTAAGCAAAAGAATAAAAAAGTCACATGGTAGTTTGAGGTTCAGTGTGGAGGGTAGACCTAAACAGCTGGAGAAAGAGTTGATCAGAAATTAACTATTGAATTAGTCTTGGCTTATTTATTTATTTATATAAATATTTATATATTGCTGTATCATAAAGATATATCGCAGTGGTTAACAACAATATAAAACATAAAATCGAACAAAATCGTACGTTGAAAACAACTTCGTTGGTACTGTCTCAATATCCTCCAATTGTTTAGCCATCCAGTGGCAGCTAGTTGCCATGTGCTCCAGAGGTCCACCCCCTTGGTCAGGAGCAACCAAACTCTGGACCACATGGAGCAGCTCTGCCAGAGGGCTCTCCAAGGATGCAGTGGAGGCAGTGAAGGAGGATCTCTTCGCTGCCCTCACCACCAGGTGGTAGGCCTGACTATGAGCCTGAACATGACTTTTTAGGAATGTTGCCATGAATAAAGCAGAACATCAAGAGTAGCTAAGAAATGCATTGAAACAGAGGAAGAGGTTTGCTGGGGGCATTGGGCTGCCACGGATTTTTGCCGCAATGTGCAGAGCGTTAAGAGTTCACACAAGTCTGCCTAACTTACATTCTTATCTCATTTTATCCTTTGAGCAGATGTAGGACTGAGAATGCCCTGTAGTGCCTGAAGCTTCTCTGGCTAGATTTCTCTGTCAGTGTGCTGATAGAATGCAAGAGCTTAGAAGGCATTCCTTAGTGCTTTGCAGGAGAGGGACGGAGATAAATTACAGCTCTTCAGAAACCCTCAATTTGACTTACAGTCAAGGTTTTTTTACAATAAAAAGAAATATCAGGAATCATAGAATTGTAGAGTTGGAAGGCACGCCGAGGGTCATCTAGTCCAACCCCCTGCAATGCAGGAATCTCAGCTAAATCATACATGACAGATGGCCATCCAGCCTCTGCTTAAAAACCTGTAAGGAAGGAAAATTCACTACCTCTTATGGGAATCTGTTCCACACTGAAGCAAAATAGATAATAAACAGCAAGATACAACCACTCATACAAATAGGATAGACTTCACCCAGTTCTGGGGAAACCCAGCCAGATGGGCGGGGTAGAAATAATAAATCATCATCATCCTTGGGAAGGGAATTCCAAAGATACAGTGCCATCATACAGAAGGCCCCCTTTCCAGTACACCCTCGTGCAAATTAATTGAAACAAAGCATGTTTTCTATCTTACTCGTAATCCTGTAATCAAACACGAAAAGTCAGTTGATCGTTATGGTGTTGGAAGCCTGCAGCCAATAGAAGGAATGATGCGCTCGACACAATATGTTGAGGTTCTACAAAAGAAAGTTATCCCAGAGCTGGAAAAGAGGTATCCTGGCAGTACTGGGATATTGCAGCAGGACCTAGCCCCCTGTCACACATTGAAAGTGGTGAAGAAATTCATGACAGAGCAGCAAATATAGGCGCTTGATTAGCCAGGGAATTCCCAGACGTAAATCCCATTGAGAATTTGTGGGCTATATGCAAAAGTCGCCTTCATGCTGTAGACTGTACGACTATGGAAAAGCTCATTCAGGCGCTGATTCAAGTGTGGTACAGGGATCTGAAAATGAACAGTGACTGTTCAAAACTAGTAGACTCCATGCCAAACTGTGTTCAAATGCTGCTTAAAAATAGTGGAGGTCATATCCGTTACTAATGTACATATGAGTTTTGTACATGTATATGTGAGTTTTGTACAATAAATTACATTGTTTGTTTCAATTAATTTGCACAAGGGTGTAGGTACCTGCCTCATTTCTGAAGGCAAGAGAATCTGGATAAGAGACTTGGAAGCTTTGCTTAATTGACAGGCAGGTTTGTATGGGACAATATAGCACTACAAAAAATGCTGAAACCACCCTCCCCCTATAAGAAGAACTGACTTGGGTGGTTTTCCAGAGGATCAACCACTAGAGCAGTCCTTACCAACCTGATGCTCTCCAGATGTTTGGGCAACAGTTGTAGTCCAAACATGTGGAGACCAGGTTGGCAAGAGATCCACTGGAGTTGGGAATTTTCACCCTTCCCACGTAGGTCTTCTCAGTTAACTTGTAATCTCCATAGCTGCATTTTGTAATAATCATTTATTTTAAAAGCCTTGGGGGAAATCTGCATGAGATGTGGCTGGCAGCTGTGTGCAATGTCACTTCACCTCTGGCCTTCAGTTTCATGACTGTTTGCCCCTCAGTATATCTCTAAGTCCTACCATACCTTCCTTGTGAGCCTCCCATTATCCTGAACTGACCACATTCCACTTGCATATAGACAAGTCATCTCTTAACTCCTAGAAATTATTCTGTCATTGTGGGGATACGACAAAGCCAGAAAAACAGTGCATTATTTTTGCCAAAGTTGCTGTTTGTGTTTGGAGAATGGTGTTTTATTAGTGTGACTCCAGATAATTTTTATCTTATGCTTAGAATGCTTTGAAGTGCTTCAGTTTAACAATAACATTTTGAAGGCTTTGAGAGTTCAGTAGCTGCAGGCAAACACTTTAGGAAGCCCTAAAGACAGCAGGATCTCTGGGGAAGAGCAGGAGGCAGGGGCTTCTGAGAATATAAACTGGGAAAGGAGCACAAAGCTTGCAGCACCAGGCTCCTGAACTCTTATTCCCAACAATGCTGTTATTTGGTTTTATGGTAACCAGCGACAATGACACTGTCACGGCTAGTGACAGAGGAGTGCTCACATCTTCCCTGGAGGAAACTGAAGTGCCAAAGCTGGGGAGTCCCAAAGCTTGAGTGGTGCTGTATTGCACTCTAAATGAGATCCTTGCTTCCCAGGGGATGAATCAAAGAAAAAAAGCTGTGGCTTTCTGTATGGATTTGCACGAATTGAGGAGACCTGCACAGCCAGAATGTCTCCAGGACACCCACGCAGCAGAGCATGTTGTGAGGGTGGGACCTGACTTTCTGATGTGCTCGTGGAACACGCAAATCTGCAAACATATAAAAAGCAACATAGACCACTGTTTCCCCACCTCCCACCCATTTCTTTCTTGTCCGAATGGTTTTCTCTAACAGTAGTTCTTCCAGCTCTGATGTTCCTAAAAAGAACAGCTCAAATTTCAAGTTGGTGTGGCTTGCTCTTCAACAAGATGATAATGGATAGTTACTCTGGTTTTCATTTGTGCCTCTGTGCGAGGTTATTAAGTATCACTTAAAGGGCTGGTCGATGACATGAAGGCACATGAAAGCAGCCCTCCGCAGATAATGCATGCTGTGACAGGGTAGCTCCAGAAACCATCTTGTGAGAGGGTGGACAACTGGGCCACACAATATTCTTCTCTACGGGAACCTTGTACTGTATCTGAAGCCATCACAGGGAGTTGAACAGAGGCTGTTTGGAGCTCTAAGGCAGGTTCTGCCCTGCGTTAGCCCATTTTTGCCTGCAAAGAATACCTCCCTTTATAGATGAATCCATATTATCTGGACTTGGGTGTTTGGTTTCTTAAATTCTCAGTGGGGTGGTGGTGATTTGAGTTCCGAGGAGGACAATATGTAGTTCCTTTGTCATGAACTGGAGCAGTTTTTCAATAACTCCTAATTTTTGCAGGGATTGGGAACCCATTTATTTATTTACTAGATAAACGTTCTCTAGAAGGCTCAAAACATACAACTTTATTTGCTTGTTTTCTTTTAGGAATTGCTTCCTATGAAACATCAAGAGCAACCCACGTGGGAATCAGGGCTGGTCAATTCACACATGCAGACTTAAAAGTTTCCTCCTGTACGTATCCACTCAGGCAGGGGTGGGGTTTACCTTACAAGCATTTTTGCATCTCTACTGAGATAACGTATGTAGAATTCTTTTAAAAATTATGGCAAAATGCTATATAAATGCCAAGTGTTTGTTACTATTCTCACAATCCTAATAATCAGAATCTAAAGAAAAATATGATATTACTGTGGGTGGATTTATCATGAGGGAGAAACCTGTAGGTCTGGGGAACTTTTAAAAGCAGATTTTGTGGTACACCATTCTTGGCTGCTGGGTGTGCTGGTTGGGGCTGCTGGGAGTTGGGACTAAAAAAACCCAAAAAACAAAAACTTGAGTGACCACAGGCTCCTTGTCTCTTCTTTAAAGAGTGTCCTGATCACACGCTGAAATGTGACAAAAGAATGCTAATACTTCTTAATGGTCCAGGATGGCCAGTAGATGCCCCTTTGTGGGAGCTAATTGTTAGAAGATGGTTTCTTGGGACAGAGATCTCTCTGGAATGTTTGGAATGGGAAAGCTTCAGACTTTGAAGAGGGGTGTCTGGGTAGTGTGAAGAAAGGGCAATTTGGGAAGATAGTCAGCAGGGAGCTGAAGGCACCTAGTGGATTATGTGTATCCCCTGGGGATCAGTTGCAACAGATCACATCTGCACCTGGTAGGACTGCACATACTGTTTGCTTCCATTTATGTCGTATATTACAGAAGCCTAGTAAGTCTCCCCTTTGGGGAAGGACCATGGTTCAGTCACAGAGCATCTGATTTGCACACAGAAAGTTGCAGATTCAATCCCTGGCAGGTCTAGGTAGGAGTGGGAGAGGATTGTGTCCGAAATCCTGGAGAACTGCTCCAGTCAGTGGTGCCAATACTGAGCTAGAGGAGCCCAATGGTCTGAGTCACTTCCCTATGTTCCTGGCTTCTGGTGCTCTCTCCTTCAAAGGAAGCTAATTCCAGGCAGCACTTGTCCCTGGAACACCTCACTGGTCAGGGATGTAAAGTGGGAAGCACTTTAACAGTGTGCAGCTATGAGAAACTTTGACTTATAGGGTGGTATCCAACTAAGTTTTACTCAGAGTAGACCCACTGAAATTAATTGATCTAACTTGGTCATGTTCATTAATTTCAGTAGGTCTACTCAGAGTAAGACATAGCTGAACACCAGCCATAGCATACTTCTCCACACAATCTCTATAACCAGAAGCAGTTGAGAAGAGTTGTGTGGAAGCCATTTATCTCCTTCTGCATCCAGATATGGTGTGTGTGAACTTGACTGTGGCCCAGAGTGCACATAACGTATAGATTCCCAAAGAGAAGTTTGTGTCTGTTGCACACCTCCCTGGGTCCTGCTGCACTACCTGGGGCTAAAGCATGATTTGGCTTAGCTTACATATGAGCCCAAGCTCAGACAAACCATGTGTTGTAACTAAGGTTTGTTCTTGCATTTTGTATTGGCAAGACAAACAAGGAGACAGAGTTCAGATGTAGCACTAATGTTTGGAGCACTGAGTTCGGATATAGCTTAACTCTGGCAGCAGCAGAAGCAGGACATGATATTCACTTGTGGGATCTCTACACACTTGCTGATTTTTGCGAAGCCATTGTTTGACTTAGCACTACATGTGAACTCTGCCATTTACTCACATATATTTTGGGCCAGCAGTACTGGCTCCCACTGTCCCTGGGATTAATGTCCCTGATTATTATGGTGCTTTGTCCTTCCAGAAACTATTCCTCTCTTCGTGCCTAAGCACAAGGAAGCCGTTATACTTGAGAAAACACAAGTCCTAGGGAAGAACAAACCCATGTCACTTTACTCTGCTCTAGAGAAGGGTTTGGGCCAAGCAATGCACTGTTCAGAACGCTGCATGTTCTGCTCTAACAAGTCTCACAACATCCAGAAAACTGGCACATAGATAACAGTGGCCATCAATAATAAGAAGCAGGAGTTGCAATATGTCCTCATGCCCCCCCAACCCCAACAAACCCTGGGCCCTGATAAAATGTACCTGTCTCCCTCCTTCCATTCTTGGGCCTGAGGTAGTGATGGTGCACTGCAGCTGACAGCAATTTTACCTTTGGTCTCCCGGGCGAGAGGCCGGTATACAGAAAGCACGGCTGTGAGATGGCGATGACGACTAAGGAGTGCTAAGTAAACATCCAGAACAGCAGGCCCCGGGTCCATTGGGAGACAATAGATTATTCTCACCAAACAAACAGAAGAGGAGGCAGGCTTATAATGGAGAGTCAAATGGGTCCACCTGCCCCACAGGAGACTCTCTAGGGTCGGTGGTGCATTGGCTCTGCTCCTGAAAGAGGCCACCATTTAAAATGTCCCCATTTACTAATGTCGTTGCGACTTTGTGAAAAGGAGGGAAGCAGCAGCAGCAGCAAACAAAAAGCCCAAAGTCCAGTCCCTTGCTGCGCTCTCCCCTCTGTGTCCTCCTTGCGCCTGGCAGATTCGGAAGGCTCTGGAGAAGAGAAGGGGACCTTGTTGAGGAAGCAGCTGCCCTTCCCTCTTGCGGGGCGAGAAGGGGGGACGAGGGAGAGAGGAGGAGGGGAAGGAATCAATATGCAGGGAGAGCCCTCTCTGGGAATGAAGGGAGCCTCTATTCTCATCCTCTTCATGCTGCTGGCACGCAACAACAAAACGACCGTGGGTGTGGGGAGGCGATGCATTTGGAGGGGGGGGAGAAGGGGGAGGCGAGCCCAGTCTCTGCAACAGGGTCGTGGCTGGGCAAGGCCCAGAGCCCCCCGCCCTCTCTCCCTGAAGCAGGAGGTGTATTGGGGGGCACATATCTCCCCCCCCCCAGCGGCTGCCTCACCAAGGCGCTTGATGGCGTAACTTAGCAAAGTTTGTTATGGCCCCAACGCTGCGCTTAGCATGACGCAGCTCAGGCAGGCTGTATTATTTTGGTCTACAGGTACCAGCTGTTAAGCGTTGAACAGCTGACAGGACCTCTCTCCGTCTCTCTCCCTCCCCCCTCTTTTTCTCTCTTCCTCTACCTCCCTCCTCTTCTCTCTCTCCCCCCCTTCCCCCTTCTCTAAGCACACACACAAAACAAAGAAATCTCCCAGACCTCTCTGAGGGTTCCCTCTCTCCTCCCACCCCCCACAATTGGGATTTCAGGACTGGTTTTCCGCGGGTGGGGAGGCGGGAAGCAAAACAAAATAGCACTATCTCTTTACTTTGAAACTCTCCATTTTGCCTGGAAAGCTCTGGTCATTCTCTGATTTAAAACAATCCGGGCCTCTGTTTCTCTGTTTGCAGGTCAACATTCTGCTCTTTCATTCCTTATAATGGGCTTCTTAAAAAAAAATTAAAAATCAAGATAAGGTTTCTGTTATTCTCTCTCTGTGGGGTTTTTCTTTTTCTTGGGGAGGTTTTTTTAAATAGCAAGCTGATAATTAACCCTTCACACAACAAGGTTTTATTGCACAAATCACCACCCAGCAAATGTGGAGGGTGCTGAGGGGCAGCAACATGGCACAACAAACATGAGACAAAGCAGCTTGTTCCAGACACAACATCTGCAGAATGAGTCCATTTTTCTGTAACTCTAATCTCATAATTCATTGTTTGTGTGGTGTTGGTTACAGTAGCTGAAAGGGAGAGAACAGCAGGTCAATTTGGCAGCGATTCACATTTGAATCTGAAATGAGGGCCTTGCTCACCTTATGACAAGCAGTTGAAATGTTGCCAAACAGGGAAGGGAAATGTGTGCCTTTAGAAAGTAGCATAGCCAAGATGGGACCGTATTCTGAATAGGAAATGTATGGTTTATTCATGTCAATAACAGACCTTAGCTTACTTAAAAGGGACATGTGTCCTTCTGGGGGAGGAAAAAGAAAAAGCACAATCTGTTTTAAAATGCCTGACTTCGGAGCCTCGCAATTCACTTATGGTCTTTGAAATATGTGAGCTGTGATTTTATAGATGATCACAATATTACTTTCCTTTAATTGGAAACCTTCCCCCCCCCCTCATTCACACATATGCCTAGTTTTTAGTGCTGCATTTTGGCAAAGGGATTGCTGTCCTCTCCACTGGTTGGAGGCTGTGCTTTGGAAGAAGAAGCAGGATGCATGAAGTCCTTCCCTCCTTGCTTCTATGGGTGTGTTTGCTCATATCCTGAAGGAAGGCCCCCAGGAGAGTATTGTGCCTGTGAGTGAAACAGAGTGTGTCATTCCTTGGCTTCTTCCTCCACCCCCCACAAACAACACTTCAGTGCACCACTTCTGCATCAGTGTTTGACCTTGAGTTTGTTTTTGTTCCCTCTTTGAAGACTCCCACCCCCCACTCCTGCATCTGGAATCAAAAAAGGACAGTGCAGCTGGGCAGGCCCCCCCAATCTTTTCCTTACAAACATTCTCAGTTTCTCACTTTGATGTCTTTAACTCTTTTAAAGAGCTGCTGGGTGCAGGAACAATGCAATGCTTTAGTCTCAAAATACACCCCTGAGCCTGCCTGAAGGTCATGCCCTTTCCCCTTCGCCCTCTGGAGCTGCGTAGGAGGAGTGTGATAATGGAGAAATCACTCTGCACATGCTCAAGTGTCCCCTCTTCTTTATTATTGACTTCAGGTTTAATCCACGGCTGAGCCCTGGCTCTGAAAAGAAGTTCTGTGAGCAAAACTCTTGAGGAAGCCTTGCTCAAATTCAGCATTTGAAAGTAGTCTTCCCTCTTTGCCCCTGCTGAGCAGGAGGAAAGGAACAGCACATCTCTCCACGTTCCTTGCTTCCCTCAGCTCCAGGCGTGTCAGAACTATGGCTGTGCCTGCGCCGGGAGCGCCTCTTTCGCATAGCGCACAGAGCCGCCAGTGCCACTAAAACAACCCAAATCTGTTCGCCTTTGAAACTAGTCCGGAACAATAGCCAGCCTTGTGCTTTCTTGGAGACTCTGTGTCCCTGTCCTTGCAGCTGGTGCTTCTACCAGTACTAAGCTCCAGCGAACAAGGTCAGCTGAAAGCCTCTCTCCCCTTCATCCTCCCCCCTTCAAGGGCTTCCCTATCCACTGGGGCCACTATCAGTTACATGAAACATTTGGTTTCCAATGGACTGTTTGTGCTGGAAGGCACAGGTCCATTTGAACAGCAGGCAGTGATCCTAGGCAGCAAAGGCTTGCCCTGTGCTAGCTGACAACAATTTCGCCTGCACAGAAAAGTACAATGGAGACAGATCATGCACAATGACAGGCTGCCGGCGGCTCCAGGGGATCCATAATTCATGATGTTTTTCTTACCAATCCGGTTTTGGATTTCACAAGCTGGCCAGTTTCCTTCCCATTTGTTGCTTCCTTTTGCCCCTCTTTCAAGAGATTTAACTCTGTAACCCAAACTCAGCCCTAGGAATAGGCAGGGACAAAAATGATGGCGAAGGGTGCAGCTTTGTAAGACACGGGAGAGATTCCAAAAAGCCGATCTTCTCAGTGTGCTTATTACATGGAATAATCCGAGCCCTGCTCATTAGTTTGTTAGCTTCTTTATAAATGGGTAGCAGCAGCAGCAGCAGTAGCGGCAACAGTAACTGGCTATGTACCGTTGCCTTGAACTGCAGCTGAGTTCATCAGGTCATCTGGTAAAAGCAGGGATACTGGGCCTTTCAGCAATTGGCTGATTAAAGAGGTTAATCGGAGCTTTTATGGATTGTTCCTGCACAGATAAGAACCAAAACCTAATCTTCCCCATCATTTGCAATTGAAGGGTCACATCCTTGCCAGACAGAAAGTTGCCACAGATCAGATGCAACAATCTTATTGTTTTTACTGTCATAAATTATCCCTTTACATAGCAAGTGCCTTCCAATTTGTGAAATATCTGTTTGCTCCTGCAAGGGCATCCCTAGCTAGCTATATGACTATTGAGGGCAGATTTGTATTTAAGGACTTGCTGGCTAGCTCTAGACTGCATTGCAAGCAGGTGAATCCACAGGCTGGCAGAGAGGGACTGAGGACTCCATTCCAAGTCCATGCTTAGCACAGAAGCTAAAATAGCTGTGCAAGGAGGGAAGAAGACCCCCTTCTCTGCACCCAGCCCAGAATGCAGTGTGTTGCTGCGGGGTGGGGTGGGGTGAGGATTAACTTCTTCAGTTCCCAGCAGGCTAGCACATTTTGTTGTTGTTGCAAAGTCTGCTGGTGATTTTATTTCATGTATGAATTGTTTCCTATGAAACATCTCAAAGTGATTTTGCAGTACAGTGGTACCTCAGGTTACAGATGCTTCAGGTTACAGAATCCGCTAACCCAGAAATAGTGCTTCAGGTTAAAAACTTTGCTTCAGGATGAGAACAGAAATCGTGCTCTGGCGGTGCGGTGGCAGCAGGATTCCCCATTAGCTAAAGTGGTGCTTCAGGTTAAGAACAGTTTCAGGTTAAGAACGGACCTCCGGAACGAATTAAGTACTTAACCCGAGGTACCACTGCACAATAAAAACATAAAATTGCATATATAAAAACAGTTACATATATATCTATGTAAACAATTTCATCCAAAACAGATACTGTTCAGGATATAAATTTTCCACTTAGAAGGCTTATTGAAATAGGAAAGTCCAAAAAGACAGTATAGATTGGTGCCTGTCTTGATATGTATCAGGAGGGTGGTGTTGCCACAGGGGCTGTATTCAACTAATCCATTGCACTAGCAGGGTTTCCCAAACTTGGCTCTCCAGCTGTGTTTGGCTTACAGTTCCCATCATCCCTGACCAGTGGTCCTGCTAGATAGGGATTATGGGAGTTGTAGTCCAAAAACAGCTTAGCTGTTTGGGAATCCCTGTAAAGGAAGCCAGTGCAAGGCTTCCCACTGGTGCAATGGAAATTCCCCCTCCTTGCACACCTTCCCCTTCTCCAAATCTGCTCTGGAAGACTTGTTAAAGTGCTATAATGTGCTTTAAATGTATATGATAAATCTTTGACACCCCCCATTTATTCTGCTTTTGGCTGTTTTGTGTGATTTTATATGGTGATTTAAATCTACATTGTACCTATTTTAACTGTGATGTTTGTGTAACCTGCCCTGGGACCACTTGATGGAGGGTGGACTAGAACTACAAATAATAATCAAACTTCTCAGAGCTTGGTAGTCCTTTCAGCCAGCAAACCTCTCTCCTCAAAGCATCTGCAAGTCAGCAGGCAAAAGGTCTGCATGGAGAAGGTTTGCAAAGTGCCATCAGTTCCTATCATATCACTGTCCCCTGCTGGCGGCTGCTCTGTGAATGAGACACTTTCAGTTCCATTTCATGGTTAACGGAAAGAACAGAACACGAAAGCTGGGCTCCCTTGGACACAGTGGGGATGGGCCTGTGTCGCTGCAGATGGCTGGGTCATCTCTGTGGTTTAGAAATGCCCAAGTAAGGTTAAAACCACAGTCACTGTGGTTACAGATGACTGTGATTATTCACACAGTAAGTGATCCAATTATAGAAGTTCCCTCCCCCACTTCCATTTCATCTGTTTAAGAAGTGCATCACAGGCCTTTCTTAATTTGATTTTCAAGAAGACAGAAATGTGAAAGGAGGAAGGGCAGGGAGAAAGGTGGGGAGGCAGAGGGGACATCAAAGTCTCCATGAGGTTTTCTTTCTGAGACCTGCGTGTCTTTAAGGTTTTATTTCCTGGCTTCAGAAACGGAGCATGTCTCTGAGGGTTCACACTTGGTAACTGTCAGGCCACTCAACCGGTGTGAATGCAAAGGCACTGTGCTTGCTGCCACAATCCCTGAGAAGCGAAGGGCTGTGTGCTGTGATTTTCTTCACTAGGAACAAATCCACAGAAGTGGAAGGAGTCTGGTAGGAGCCGGGAAAGGCCTGTCTCCACACACAGAAAGGCCTTTTGGGATGGAAAATGTGAACCCTTATCATGCAATAAAGTCCAGATAATGTACAGGTGCCTAAACGAAACAGCAGACTTTCTGTTGACACAAAACAACACTTGCTTTCAGGATAAGCAGGTATGTGTGTGAATCTCTATTTGGCCATAACAAAATAGTTGCTTTCTCCTTTCCAAGAAGTCGGTTATCTTTTTGGCTTCAGTTTACCTCCTCATAAGGCAGCCCTGTTTAGGGAAGCTTTTAATGTTTGATGGACAACTGTATTTAAATATTTTGTTGGAAGCCGCCCAGAGTGGCTGGGAAAACCCAGCCAGATGGGCGGGGTATAAATAAATTATTATTATTATTATTACCTATCCTGCAATTTTAAAATATTCAAAGATGGTACTTTCAGCTGGAAAAAATGGCTGGTAATTAGAGTTTTTAAAAGCCACTGTTCTTTTATCTTCAACCCTGATGAACGAGGCACCTTCAGATGCCCCCGCTCACCATTACTTATTGATGTAAATAAGTAGAAGAGGGAGGGGATGTTATTCCCTGGCCTCTTCCACAATTGCCATTCCCACAACCCTACAAGTATTGGGGACTGAACTTCTGCAGTAGGGAGCCTTTTTGACATGTGTAGACTCCCCACCACAATCAGAACCTTTGGGAGACATTTCTCAATCAAGCTCCCTGCTACAGGTGTCCAGCCCCCCCTCCCAAATACCTGGAGGGTTGTGGGAATGGCAGCAGTGATGTCATAGAGTGGGAGGGCCTGGGAGGGCTTCTTGCTCTTTCCATTGGGCAACACAAGGCAAGGTGTGGAGGAGAGAATGCTTGAAAAGGGTTTCAGTCTGTTGTTTTGATCCCTTTAACTTGGTCCAATCTCATATTATCTTTTACATTACCATGTGGAAAATCCAAGGCTGGAGGAAATCAGAAGCAAGAGTAAAGATGCCTAGGATAATCAGGGTGGTTTCCTTACATTTTAAACTTCATAATAATTGACTTTGTAAATTTTATTACAGTCATTATTCTGGGTAGGCTGAGTTTGATGGAGTTCATAATTCATAGCAAGTACACAAGAGGATCTAAGAACTATGCCATAAAGAGTGAATATGTGTGGTTAAAACATCCTGAAATTCTTCCCCAACTTCCAGAGGTTATGATATAAAACTGAGAGCTTACCAAACTTAGACGAAAAGGTCTGATAACTAAAAAGAGAATTTGAGGAGAACTGGGTTGATATTTGGGGGACAAGGGTTCTTGTGTATTTTATAGTTTTTATATTTTGTCAGATCACAGTTCACCCATGATGTTATGTAGCATAATAATAGAAATTTATATTTGCTTTATGTGTAAATGGCAGGGGGAGGGAAGACATGAGGACCAGTACTTGTTGCTGCCATACCATGTCAAGTTTTGCCCTCACAGCAACAGATGTGAATGCAAGGTCTCACTTTTAATGAAACCATGACAACCCTAGGCTATTTGCTGCTGTTGTGCTCTGCAGTGTGGCAAGGGCCAACCAGGGTAAAGGATAGACAAGGCAAGCAGGTTCCCTTGCTGGGTTCAGTGCAAGGCTCAGTTTGCGCTCTGGAGAACAGAAAGCTCTGAAGTTGCTCCAGGAAGCAATAAGCTGAAACTGAGCCCTTATATAATAAAAGCTGAAACTGAGCCCTTATATAATAATAGCAGCAGAAGCAGCAGCAGGTGGTGCGGTGTAATTGTTAGCACCACTTGTGCTGAAAGTTGCTGCTCTATGTCAAGGGCCCAGACTTCTCCAGTAGCCTTCTCCTGAAACAGAGTGTCTTCTTGTGTCTTCTTCAGCAGAGCCCTCCAAGTCAGAGGACTGCAGTGGCACATAGGTCACTGGCCCAGCAGGTGCATCTGGGAGCAGTTCCAGGACTGGCCTTCAGAGTTCTCACCCTCAACCCCTGAAAATGAGGAATTGGACTCCAGGGTTATAATGCCCATGGCTGAACATGGAAGAACATGTTATTCCACTGTTTCAAAACTATTTGAGTTCTTACAAAAAAGTAATCCTTGTAAAATTTTCATGTTTATTACCCTTTCTTGATCATTTCATTGATATTTCTTTTTCTATAAAACCTTCAATACTCTTTATAGCTGTTATCAGTATGTAGAATATTAAAGTTTGGTGATATATGTATGCCTAAACATATTTTATGATGTTTCATAACCACTTAATTTTGCAATACCTGTTGATAGCAGTTATGGTTTCTATTTTGCCATTAAGGTATCAGCTCTGGCTGGTGGTTGAGCGGTGACCCTATCTGTGACTGACTTCTTCAAATGTAAATTTAGCTTCCTTATATATAATCATGAAGTGCAACTCTCTCCAGTGTTTCAGAGGCAGCAGGTTCAGTGCATTATGTCTATGTGCACGTTTTTCAGCTTAATTTCTAGCAATGTTGCCCAGCAGTCCATTTTTACTTGGTTTAATATATTGTTGAGTCATTTCTTCCTTCATTGCATTAGTTAAAGTCGTAGGTGCTAATGGTGCTTCGCCTGACTGCTCCTTGCTGATGGTATAGGCTGTGACCACCATTTTTATTTACCCTTCATTGTGTCCAGGCCGTGAGCTTGCTCGCTTCTCAAAGGGTTTAAAATAGCTTGTGAGGTCATAGTCTTTAGTTCTGCTTTTTCCTGGTATCATGCCCCATTGTGGGCTTTGCTATTTGTGACGATTGCATTTGCTTGTTTTAGTTTCTGGAACAATTTTAATGAAAGGGGGCTGGGATGTTCCCACTTTATACCACTATTTTTCAGGCATCCGGCATCTGCTTCCCTTGTGACTGAGTTCTGTGACATTTTAGTATATTTTAATATTTATATTTTCCCCATGTTGTGTTTTATTGTTGCTTAGGAACTTTTTGACAAGTGACACATACATGAATAATAATACTAATAAAATATAATAATAATAATAATAATAATAATAATAATAATAATAATACTTATGATAATGATTGACACGTGAGGCATTCTGGGAAATATAATGGCTGCTGATTCCATCCAATGAAAACAGCAGCTTTTCTGTCTAACATGAGGCACAGAGGAACAGGAAGCCAACACTTGTTCTTTGGGAGAACCATTCAGACACAACTATATATCCTGTCCACCGGCTGTCATTAACTAGGGTTGCCCAACCACAAAAATTGTTGGGCTTTTTAAAAAAAGAAACCCACCTTGCTGAGCTATTTTCGGGAACAAACTCAAATTGTTGAGCCTCCCCCATCGCGTTGCCATATATCTGGGTTGTCCCTGACATTTGCCAATTCATCAAAATTCCCCCCTGACGCCATATTTACACCCAAAAACCAGGACCTGTCATTAATTTTCCTGACAAATGGTAAGCCTACATTCACTCTTAATATTTTTAATGTCACGTGTATGTAAAGTTTGTCACAGGAGTTTGATTTTAAAGCCCCAATAAATGTATGTGCTTGAGGGCAAGGTGCAATAGTATCAAAGCAATTTGGGCCTTTCTTCTGTTTCCTTTGAGGAGTTTTGCTATTCACTAGCAAGCTTAATTACTTCGGCACATAATGCCATGCGCAAAGACACTCTTCCTGACAGTCTGAAGGGTTAAAATAGCTAAATTAAATTTGAGGCCAAACAATAAAGTCACAACTTTGTCCCCATGCCGCGATAGGTCGAGTTCCACACCAGTGATCAGGTTTATGGTTGAGCTGTAAATCCTTGGGAAACTTTCCACTGGAAACCCTGACAAATGCATCCCTCTGCATTGTACAGTGAGCAGTTCTATCTCCAGTCTTTTGTTTCCTAGCAGACACATACGCTTTGGCTCCAACCTTTCCCTCCCCCACCTTCCTTTTCATGTGCAGTTGGATTTTTATTCACTCAGGCTTGATAAAACTCCTATAAAAGCAGTTGGTTCTGCCTTGCAGGGATTCAGCTGAGGACAGCAAGAGAGCAGCTCTGAAAGGGAGCCTGCGCTGGGAGCTCAGAGAGGAACAGAACCATGTGTTAAAGTTCCATTGCCAGGCTGAGGACAGAGCCAGGGTGATTTCCTTGGTAGCAAGGGGTTGTCTGCTCTGCAGATATTGCTAAATCATCCCTGCTGGAGAGGATAATGCCCTGAAGCCCTGGAAAATAATTATGGAGTGCAATTTTGGTGCTATCAAGAAAAGATCAGGTGTTGATATTTTCAGTGATCATCCTGGGGGAAAAGCACCCCCGTACACATCAGTAAAGTTGATCTTGCTGTCTATCAGCAGCTATTATTTTCACAGGAACAAGGGTGTATATGGGGGGGGGGGAAGCATCCTATCCCAAGCTCTCACAGCTTTTTAAAGTTTCCCATTGCTCCCCTCTCCACGACTCAATGACACATTTCTTGCTGCTGATTCGAAAGAAGGGAGGAGATGGGCCAAGAAGAATGGATAGAATTGCACCAGTCGTTTTGATGCCCTCTGCAGATGTTCATACCTGTAGTGCCACCACAGATTTCTAGTTTAGCTCCCTGGCCTATATGGGCATTTTTCATATAGAAGAGCCCTGTATTGCAAGCATTGCTGCTGGTGACGGGGAGTGCTGTGCATTGTTCCCAATCTAATCAGGTGCCGTGAGAGCAGGGGAGAGTGCGACGCAGGGGGGACAAGCTGACCAGAACACCGTACTTTGCATGTGTCATGTGTCACTGAGCAGCTGGCTGAGACAGATACTGTTTCTTGGGGATCTTTGGAAGCATTTCTGTGTTTGGCCTAGCCACTGAAAAAGCCTCTCCCGCTCTCACTTTCCCCTCCAATGATGTTTTCCACACTTCCTGGCAAAACAGGGCATATGGCAGGAAAGAGGAACTGGGGACAGTGACATTGTTTTCTACTTGTATCATTAAGAGCATATCTGCTAATGCATGAGTCCCTGGTCTCCCGCCCGCCCTCCTCTAGCCTTGAGCCTCTATTCCATTGCAGTTTGGTTGTTAATTTATTGTCCCACTCTCTACACTTTGAATCATACAATTATAGCATTGGAAGGGAACAGTCCAAGTCCTGCAAGCGAGGCGGGTTCCCTTTGGAAAGGGGTCCTTGGGCACATGAAGGAGAATGCTTTTTCATATTTGCACTTATTTACAAATATACAGGCAGCACCCAAAGATGCCTGCAAGCCTCAATAGTAAGTGCCCAGTGCATTTCTTTGGCAAATACTTATTACATTATGCTAGTCTGGCAGCTCGGGACTTAGCAGGGGGAGAATCCCATTGACATCAATAGATCTCCCCACCTAAAGCAACTAACTATACAGTGGGGACGTGGGTGGCACTGTGGGTTAAACCACAGAACCTAGGACTTGCCGATCAGAAGGTCAGCGGTTCGAATCCCCGCGAAGGGGTGAGCTCCCATTGTTCAGTCCCTGCTCCTACCAACCTAGCAGTTTGAAAGCACGTCAAAGTGCAAGTAGATAAATAGGTACCGCTCTGGCGGGAAGGTAAACGGCGTTTCCGTGTGCTGCTCTGGTTCACCAGAAGCGGCTTAGTCATGCTGGCCACATGCCCTGGAAGCTGTACACCGGCTCCCTTGTCCAATAAAGCGAGATGAGTGCCGGTCACGACTTGACCTAATGGTCAGGGGTCCATTACCTTTACCTTTATACTGGACAGTAGACGTGATTTCCATTCTGATCTGGGCTGGAAAGGAAAGAGATACAGTATTCCTTCCTGCACTGCTTGCTACGTTTACAGTAGGAATTGTACCCAGAACCGACGCAACCATGAGGTGATGTGAAGCAGCTGACTCAGAAAGCGCAGGCGGTGGCTTCCCAACCACCACACTGCTGCTGCTGCTGCTGCTGCTGGAACAACTCCCTCTTGCCAATTTTTGGCAAGAGGGAGGTGTTCCAGAGTGTGGGGGAAGGGAGTTGGTTGCAGCAGAAGGGGAGACCCCCTGGCTTCTTCAACAGCCTGTCTGATCTCTGCCTCTTGGCTCTTCCCCTCCTCTCCACCCTCCACTTCTGCCTGTGATTCTGGACTGCTCTCTGTCACAGCCTTTCCTGCTCACTAAATCCTGTTACCTCTTCAGCTTCCGACAGCTCCTGCTCTCAGTCTTCTCCCTTTTCTCCCTCAGCATTGTCCCACCACCACTCTTCAGGCTCTGAGCCTTCTTCCCCCAGGAGTTTCTTTGGGGGTTCCCCAGCGCTGGTGCCTCTCACCACTTCCATCCATCCATGCATCCATGCATCCATCCATCCAGACATGGTGTGACATTTTAGCTACACAGCCAAAAGAACCTTACCAAGTTCTCATCATGCTAACCTGGGACAGCTTCAACCTTTGTATCAGCTTTTCCGAACCCTTGGGCCTTCAAATGTTGTTGGACTACAACCCACAGCATCCTGACCATTGACTATGCTGGTTGGGTTTAATGGGGGTCGTAGTCAACAACATCTGGGACCGAAAGTTGAGGAAGGCTACTCTTAATACATGTGGAATGTTGTGCTGGGGAATGATTGATACATGAATCCTCCTACGCATACAAATTGGCCTGCTTTCCAGGTTGAGTTGCCATAGCTCTGCATTTTACAAAAAGATCATGAAATCATCTTTTGTAAATGGGGAATCTTTTAGTTTGAATATGATTTATGTTTATATTTTAACAAACCACTTTAAAATCATAATGGTGCCTTGGGATTTCCTGCCCTGTCTATTCATCCATCCATTCTTTAGCAAATTTAAAGGGGATACAGACAGCCATATTCTGCAGATCAGGAATAATTCTTTTAATATTCGCAATTCTCTGTATTTAGCACCACACAGTGGAAGTTTTAATATATCAAATCCCTTTGACTCTCAAGAACAAACATGAATCACAGATAATCAGATGGGTTTATATGGAACTTATCTGCACAAATGAATGTATACAAACCGCCCATGATATAGATGGCCCTTTTTACATTCTTTCCTGGTATCTTTAGCAATCTTTAATATTGTGTTTCAAGTGTACAGGCAAAAGGGGGGGGGGGGAGCCTGTCTGTATTTCTAAGGGAGGTCAATATTTTAGGATGTGTCACCTCAAATATCTCTGCCCTTTGGAGCAAACTTCCTGAGCTGGCGAAGAATTTCAACATGAAGCTTTAAATATTTTCTATGTCAGCTCTGTTCCTGCTACCTTTTGTTTTCACTCCTCTTGTCTGATTTCTGCCGAACAGCTGGACTCATCACTGTTCCATTTTTCTATTGGTTGTGACTGAAGTAGCTTGAGGTCAATTATTTCCCCAGCAATTGACAAAGAGTCTTGACTAAGAGGAAAGTGACATTGTCCCTTAAATGCACACGGTGTCCTCCCCCCACTCTCTGTCCCAGGGCCAAAGAAGGCCAATCCATTCTTTTCCCTTTGCCTGCGGCCTAGCGTATCTGTGTCAGTGGATTTGGCGGGGTACACGTGTAGCCCAGAATATGCTGGGTGAGGAAAGCATTCATATTGCTGGAGAGAGAGAGAGAGAGAGAGAGAGAGAGAGAGAGAGAGCGCAAAATGAACTTGACCTAAGCAGCTCACAGCGACAAGGAGGCTGGTCTCATGTGCAGAGAGAGAATGTTGCACCTTAGAACACCATCAGTGGGGAAACAGCCCTCAAAATTCCGTGTCCTGCTGCTTTCTCACACCTTTCTTTATTTTAGCAGGATGGAGCCCCATTTCTCTGAGGAGCAGCACAGCAGAATTTTGTACAGAAGAGGCAGGGGCCCCTCCCCCTCCAGCATCCTTTTCTTTGAGCAACCACATCAAAAAGGAGTGTGCAGACTACAGCGCTCCGGGCTTCCCCTGAGACCAATGCAAACTCTGATGGCTCAAAATCGTTTCTCCGCCCCTCCCTTCCCTTTCCCTTCAGGCCCACAAGTCAAAGCTGTAGTAGGAGGTGATCCCTTGCTCTTTGACAAGGAGGAATGACAATGCAGGGAGCGCAGGCACTCAGCGCATTTTGGGGCTACTTGTTAAGGCTCCAGAAAAAAAAACGATCCTCGCTCCGATTATTCGCATGGTTTGTCCCAAAATTTGCTTCCCTGAGAGTTTTCGAATGAATTTAACAAAAGACTTTTGTTGTCCTATTAGGGTGAGAGAGCAGCAACAATCTAGCACAGAGAATCGCGCTGAATATAGTTGATTGAGAAACTCAGCGTTAACTCGATGTGACTTTGGGAGATCCATGACCAGATCTTCCCCCTTTCCACCGCCAAAGATAAATGCCACTGTGGGGGATGGGGTGGGGAATTGTTTTGTCTATATAAAAAAAAGGTTGGATTATAATTAGTGGGTGGTGCTGTGGTCTAAACCACAGAGCCTAGGGCTTGCTGATCAGAAGGTCGGCGGTTTGAATCCCCGCAACGGGGTGAGCTCCCGTTGTTCGCTCCCTGCTCCTGCCAACCTAGCAGTTCAAAAGCACGTCAAAGTGCAAGTAGATAAATAGGTACCGCTCCAGTGGGAAGGTAAACGGCGTTTTCGTGCACTGCTCTGGTTTCGCCAGAAGCGGCTTAGTCATGCTGGACACATGACCTGGAAAAACTGTCTGCGGACAAACGTCAGCTCCCTCGGCCAGTAAAGCAAGATGAGCACCGCAACCCCAGAGTCTTTCGTGACTGGACTTAACTGTCAGGGGTCCTTTACCTTTTTTATGTATATCACTACATCTAATAGTATAGGCAACTCCCCATTTACGTGTGTTCGAGGCACGTGTGGCCACACCTAAGCTCTAAGAGAGTGCAAAAATGACAAAAATTGTGCGACAATAGTGTCTAGCAATCCTACGAGCCTTTGCAAGTGCAGTCCCAGGAGCCTTTGCACCAAACTTTGAGGCGAGTTGGAGTTTGAGCAAGGAGGTTTGGAGAGAGCGATCATGGTGGAGTTTGGTGTTCTTCCCAAAAAAAACACAATTTTACTTAAATGTGTGGTGCCTCAGAACGTCAATGGGGAGTTGCTTGTATGCTTAAGTGCTGCTGAGTGCCAACCACTATGCAGCCAAAACAGGACCACTGAGAAAGGAAAAGAAGGTGTGAACAAGCTTGGAGGAAACCCAAGGTTTACAGAAATACAAAAATATTTCGGCGGTGGCGATGGGGAAACAATGCTGAGAAACCACCAGCCTTATGAGTATGCTTAGTGGCTGAGGAATGCTGTTGGTGGAAAAAGAAGAAAGCTGATGGGCAAGGGGCAGGGGGCGGGGCAGGCAGAGTGTGTGTTGGAAAAGGGCATGGCTGATTGGCAGGAACCCTGACCAGGAACCCTCCATGCGGCAAACTGTTTGTTGCAGGTTCCACTTGTTCTAGACAATTTGCATGATGAGCAACTTTATACATTAATATTTAAATTGTGGTTTCAGTTATTGAGTAGCCTCCTCTTCCTCTCTCTTGTACAGTGGTACCTTGGTTTAAGAACATCTTAGTTTATGAACAACTTGGATTAAGAACGCTGCAAACCCGGAAGTAGGTGTTTTGTGAACTTTGCCTTGGAAGCAGAACATATTCTGCTTCCTGTTGAGTGTGTTTCATTTGTAAATTGAGACCCCCGCTGCTATGGGAAAGCACGCCTTGGTTTAAGAACGCTTTGGTTTAAGAACGGACTTCCGGAACGGATTAAGCTCGTAAACCAAGGTACCCTGTATCTGTTGCTGTCCCTTCCCAATATATTTCCAGTAGAAGGGTTAGGCAGTGTTGTGATACGTCTCCGTTTCTCATGACGCCCTTCCATCTGACTGTTCTACCATCCTTGGGCAGTCATCCACTCTTTGGAAACCCCTCGTTTTTGGCACAAGCTGGCCCTGCTGCAACCCAGAGGGTCTTAATAAGAAGAGTGTTGCACGCCACTCCAACCTCTGATCAGTGTGAGACTCCAGGGGTTCCAGAAGCTTAGCCAGGGTCCATGTTTCCTTTTGTAAATGAGGCACAATGGAGATGTGGAGTCTTTATGATAGTTAAATCAGCATGCCCCAGTTCAGGTCAAGAATCAGCTAAATTGCCTTTGACTCTCCAGAGGAAATATAGATGTTGTAGTAGTGTAGTAATGTTTTGAAACTGAAAACACTGCATAAATACCACTTGGAAGAGTCCTCCACTTTTAAATTCTTGCTTCTAGATCAGTGGCCCCTAACCTTTTTCGGCCCAGAGGCACATTTGGAAATTTGAGAAATGGTTCCGGGCACCATGCAATACCCATTTCACAGAAGAAAATCTGCTCAGGGCAAACAAAACACCTATACCTTGCTACAAATACAAATAAAACATAGACCAAAAAGCAGATACCCCACCCCAAACAAACAATCCCACCAAAAGCAAAACCAGTTTTATAAGAAGAAAATAATAATAATTGGAATTGACAGGAAGCCCTGATAGGCGCACCGAGGGTGCTATGGATGAAGTGGACATTCTAATCAATTTGGAGAGCCTTGATGGGTGTGATCTTTTGTAGGTAGCAGAAACTTCTCCATTCCAAAACACACACACACCATACACAGCTCATGCAGGGCAAGCAGTCAACATGGATTTGGTTCCTATTTACTCTGCATCGAGTGCAATCCCACAACTGGTTTGGGAGAGGGTGTGCGCATGCCATTAGCCACAATCCCTGCTATCCAGTGCCAGATTTACATCTAAGCAAAACAAGCCTAGGGCCCCACTCTTTCGGGGGCCCCCCAAAAAATTAAAGGAAAAAAACCCTGGATGTACATTTCCAAAATATAAGATAAAAAACAAATAAAATAAAACCTACATACAGTAACAGTGTGTTGTGTTGTGTTGTGTTGTGTAGGCTCCTATGATGTAAGTAATGGGCCCCGCCTGCTAGTCTGCTCCCTAAAATATCACTGGTTTGCTCATTTCTGTATATAGGGTGCCTACATTCTGCATGTACAAATGGCTTTAGATACCTATTAGGTCCATAAATTACCATATAGCATATATTCAACACAAAAAACAGCAACAATTTGTTGTTGACAAAGGACAGCTGGACATATAAAGAGCCCCATTACCTTCAGTAGCTTAGGGCCTCATCAAACCTAAATCGGTCCCTGCGCCTATCCTATTGTTTTTAATCAAATGCTGCATTTTGATGCATTTCCCCCAAAAAACCCAGCTTTGAGGAAAAGATCAACCTCAATCAGAACTGAGGAAAAAGAACGTACACACAACCTACTTTTAAGTTCAAGCACCTTGCCTTCACAGCTCTCGAGAAAAACCTTTTAGGTGTGAAATTTAATTCTCAAAAACAACTAGCAAGTTTTTTTTTGGGGGGGGGGGGCGGAAGGGCAGAAAAGGCCATAAAGGTGGGTTACCGTAAAACATGCTTATCACACTATCATAAGCCCTCGAGCCCTCCTTGCGGGCGTCCCATAGGGGCATCCGGTTGGCAGCTGTGAGAACAGGATGCTGAGCTAGATAGCCCATTGGCCGGATCCAGCAACTGGGCTCTTCTTGGGTCTCCCCTGTTGAGTTCAGCAGGGCTCACTCCAATGCTAGTGAGTGTAGGATGGTAGCCCCAATTTTTTTTGGTGGTGGTTTGGTTTTTTTAAAAAAGGAAGATTGCCCCTTGATGTGTTGTTGTTTTTTTACAGTCGGAGGCTGGCCTTCTTCTGTGTGCTCTCAGCTGGTGGTGGGCTTGTTGGGGAGGGGCTGGCTGGGGGCGGAGGGGCTGCTGGAAGCATCAGAGTAAAGCAAATAACTGAGGAACAGGAGGGCTGGGGAGTGGGGGTGGGGGTGTAGGCTGATCTCTGGGCAGCCAGAAACTCTTAAATGGATTCTTTCAGATAAAAGAGCCCCGGATACCTTTCTTTTCCTATAATGGCCCCTGAGGCTAATGTCTTAAAGAGGAAACAAAAGAATTGTTTTACATCACACAAGTGGGGCAAGGGACACAGTGGGTGAAAGAGGCACTTGAGTAATGCAGGCCTGTGCAGAGAGGGGTTAGGGAAGACGGGGAGGGGGGTGGGGAGGGGTGCAGCTGGGTCTAACTTCTGCTTTGCTGTGTGGCCTCTGCTGTTAAACCTTTTAACACCTTCTTTGCCGTTTTTTTTTGGGGGGGGGGAGAGAGGCTGGGCCATTGGCTGTGCCTCTGGGGCTTTTCCTACCACTTCCCCCCAACAGATGGGCCCTGTTGGCATAGCCACTCCTGCCTCTTCAGGGTCTTTCAGGCTTGTAATCCTTTGCTTGCTTGCTTTTTTCTGGTTTAAAATGTACCCTATAAAATAATTCAGTTCTCTGAGTTGTTGCTTTCTTTTTTAAGGTGCCAATCTGAATATATTAAACACCGGCATATTCAAGGAATGGTGGTGGTTGTTTTATTTTAAAAGGCCCTTCTCTTTAAAGCAGGCCTGTTTGGCCAGGACATGAGAGACTGCGTGTGAAATTACTATCCCGTGTTGCTGCGAGAGCCAGGCTCCTCCGAATGGCTTCATCTGTGCAGCACATCCTTTGTCTCGGCTGTCAGCTTTCCAGAGGTGGGAAGGGCAGGTGTGACAAGAGAGCAGAGGAAGAGGGAGCCGAGAGAGGCAAAGGGAGCTCTGCAACTGCAGGGCAAGGGGGAAAGTATCTTGCGGCTGCTTTTCAACTGCCTCCCTCTTGGCTTCCCCACCTCCCTTAAATGGAAGGCTTTAAAATGAGGGGCTGGATTTCGGCCTCCTTGGGCTGTGCTTTCCATCTGTTTTTGATTAATGCAAGATTGAAATGTCAGTGACAGCTGTTCACACTGAATTGCAAATTTTTGAAAAAGGAAGTTCTAGCCCTTTAGAAAGCATAAACATCAATGACCGTATTAGATCAGCTCCAGTAACCTACCCAGTGCACTATTTCATTTAGGGCTGACAGAACCAGACCCTGAGAGGGCTTCTGTTTCTTTAAAAGTTTCGTGGAAGGCTGACAGCCACCAGATGAAGCTTGTCTGTCATAGTGCTGTAGTGAGAGAGGCAATACCTGGAGGGATGTCCCCTTTTGTGCAACTTTGCAAAGTATCAATACCTACTGGGTGCTGCCCTCAACCTTAATTTCCCTAATTGGGGGCTAGTGGTATAAATACTTCTTGATCATGTTGGACTAGGATCTGGGAGATCACGGTTCAAATTCCCACTCACCTATGAAGCTCACAGGGTGACCTTGGGCCAGTGAGTCACAGTCTCTCAATCTAGCCTACCTCCCAGGGTTGTTGTGAGAACGCAACTGGGAAAGGAAGAACCATGTATGCCACCTTTTTCTCCTTTGAGGAAAAGCGGGATACTGTATGAATGTAGAAACAAAACAATATGATCCCGGTTCTTTTTCCTTTCCAAATAGAGGACCATCCCAAAGGACTGGTTATCTCGGTTCTGGGTGTAACTGTGCTGATTCTAATTGCTTGATGGGCTGCATGAAACCTAGCAAAAGCAATGATAATTGGGCAAATTAGCTAAACATACTACATAGATCAGATTTTGATGTTCTTTTGGGGAACCTGAAAAAACAGAAGTAAAAGCAAGCAAGTTTTAAAATGCTAGATACTGCATGTCCACGCTGGATGAATCTGCAGGTCCTGGGAACAATGAAAACAGAAGGTTTAACAGACTATGCTAATTAGATTACAAAGAGGCCTGCCTCAGAAGTTTCCAGTTATATAGGCCTTGCAGAGACAAAGTGGTGAATTTGGAGTGAGGTGGGGGGTGGAGAATGCAGCAAATGAAAATTAGGAGTTGCTTCTTCATTTCTAGTTTCAAAATGCCTATATGGTGCTTCCCCCACCCCATTCCCAGAACTGGGTGCATGCTTGTTATTGGCATGTTCTTTCTCTCTCTATTTCACACATGCACTAATCTCTCTTCAGGAGGCCTGCTTTCTTTCCCTGTGGTAGGCAAAAGTAGGGCAGAAGCCTCCAAACACCTTTACCTTCTCTGGGACCAAAGGCATCTGTCCTTATGACACAGTCAGTGCCGACTGCTGCTATGTGCTGCCCAGTGGGGACTGACATGTGATAAGGTCTTTAAGGTGGCTGTTCCCCATTTGTGGAATGCCGCTCCCCCTCCCCACCCCCACCCCCTGTGAGGGGTGTGTGTGTGTGTTTCCCTCCTTATTAACTTTCAGGAAGAATGTAGAAACATTTCTGTTTTCCCAGGCATTTGAAGGATGCAATATGCCGTTCCTAAACGCCTTCCCATAATTAACTGTGCAGGTATATGACTGTTTTAAACACTGTTTAAACACTGTTTGAACACTGTTTCCAAGTGTTTCAAAATGCTTTTGTTTTATTTTTAATTGATTTGTTTTATCACTTCCATGTTTGTCGCCCATAGCTCCTATGGGAGGAAGGGCAAGGTAAAAACTGAAATAAATACATGCCCTGCACCTAATGCATTTGTGAATGAGTCAACACCAAAAGCGACAGAGGCATCAGCAGAAGACCATGGCATTGCTGTTCCTTCGCGTGTTGGTGAGGCTGCGGAAAGGACATATTTTTGCCTCCCGATGGCATCGTATTGAGCAGGGATGGTGAACCTCGGGAGACCAAATGAGGCCCTGCAGATGTTGTTGACTCTCCCCAGGCTACATATCCACCTGAGCCGCACCCCTCAGCAGCCCTGCTTTACACCCTCCTTGAGTGTCTTTGCAGGACTGGAATGTGTTTTTGAATTCTGGCAGTGCTTCTTGCTTGCCTGGATGCAGGTCAGAGAGGAATCTGTGAGTGAGAAGGAATTAGCCCCTTTTCCAAAGGTAAAATTCACATTGATTGTGCTACCCAATGGGCTGAAACAGGCAGCAGGGGACTGAAAACACAGAAAACATGGGGACATTTGTTAGTCCCCCCCATCATTAGAGTCGCCGCCCTCCCACTTTCTTCTCTTCCCATCCTATCTTCCTCTCCCCCCCCTTTTGTCTTCTGTCTTTAAAAAACACACACAGAGGAAAACATTTCCCCATCTCTTCTAATGTAAGGCAACACACACTGCTGTCATGTTTAGGCACCATCGCCTCCAGGAAAGTGCCTTCATCCAAGTGATAGGAGCAGTTGCAGCTGTGGGAATGCACTTCAGTGGAGTGTGAACTTTATTCCTCCCCTTTGCAACTATTTAAATACTAATATCGAGCTATAAAATGTTTTTCTTTTTTAAAGAGGAGGGGAGGAAAGGAACTCACAGAGGCTTGCCTGAGGGTAAGACCCACTGAACAGAGTAGGACGTAGGACTTGGCTTCCATGTATACGTGGCATAGGACCGGGCTGTCAAATGCCTAATAACTGTTGATAAACAGTTAATATCATGGAAGGTCAGGAAAGTCATATGTTCCTGTCCAACAGCCTCACTAACCCAGTTAAAACTGCACATGTGCTGCAGTTTCTGTCTGAGCTGTTGAGATTAATATGCAATATGTAAGTTATGTTGTAAAATGTGCCATGATATTAGGAATATCTGTTGAGCTAACACTGCCAAAGGACACTGGCGGTCTGTATTTCTTGGCTCTGAATTTTTCAAAGTGCAACTTTAATGTTGCGCCGAGATTTGTGTGTGTGTGTGTATGTTCAGTGTGAATAGCCATAATGGAGCTGAGATGCAGCTCTGCTGAACAGAGTACAAAGAAAGCTTCTCAGTTAGGCCACTGGACACAGACCAAAGAGGTAGTTTTTCCTAGCTGTCTTGTTTCCACACTGATTCTCACAGTGTGGTGCCCAGAGTCACAGCAAGAGAGATGTTAAAAACCTGGTCTGGATTCTAGGGATGAGATGGATGGCAAAGGAATCGAACGTTAACTGCATTATCCATGTCTTGCTTATTTCAAGCCAATTTGACCAAAAAGCACTCAATAACCCATAAAATATTTAAGATCATTATGTCTGCAAGCTGCCCAAACTGGGAAGTGGGCTGGTCTGTGTGAAAGTGGGCTGTGTTTTTGACAGCTGTTTTGTTTATATTTTATGTCCAAAAGCCTGCTTGTGCAAGATGTACAAACGTGTACACAAAGCAAAATCCAGAACACAGTTAAAAATTCTTATTGGTGTGCTTGGTCGTGCCCATGGTTTCATACTATGAAGAAGGTATCCAGATCCCCATCCAGCAGAGATTATGCATCTGTTTTCCTGTTTATCAATTGAATATGCATAATACGATCTGAAATAATCTGCATGACCAGGCATCATGTAAGTGATAGATAACAGTCCGTGTATGGAGAATGGGCCCACACCTACTAGTCACACCTCTTTGGTCAGCTATGCTCCTCCCACCTTGTATGAATTGGGTGAAAGGTTTAAACCAGGCATAGGCAAACTCGGCCCTCCAGATGTTTTGGGACTACAACTCCCATCACCCCTAGCTAACAGGACCAGTGGTCAAGGATGATGGGAATTGTAGTCCCAAAACAACTGGAGGGCCAAGTTTGCCTATACCTGGTTTAAAGAGGAGAGCTTGCTTTTCCTGCATAAGCTCCGCCCCCTGCTGCCCATGATTGAGACTCCTGCATGATCAGGATTCTAAATACCGAGGCAGGTGGGGAGCAGTCTCCCCTCATCAGACTGCATGGAGTGGGGGGTAGGAGCTGGTGGGGCTCAGGCCAACAAGCCCAAGCCCAGTCTTCCCCTCCAAGCACTTGGAAGAAAATGCTGCCAATAGGACCAGCAGATCCCAAACAGGACAGTGTGCTGACAGTGTTTCCAACAGTTGTTCCAGAGGGAGGATCTTCCAAAACAGCCACTTCCCTTATTTGCAGCAACTATTAAAACCACAGCAGCTCATATTCTATTTGGTAATCTGGGTCTGAAGATCGACTCTGCCACCAGTAGGAGCTGCCATATATCAAGCCTGCTTCCTCTTCCGCAGCCTCCAATGAAACATGACGTGGCCTTGCCACTCTCCCATCTGTTTCCCCTGAAAAAGATCCACTTTCCCACCCCATTATTTGTTGCCAGGGCTTCTGCCTTGAAACCTTCATCTGGCCACCATATCTTCTGTCGACATCTGCCCACCCCCCCCCCACCCCCGGTGCAGAGTTCTGGGTCGCTGTCTCCCTGGCATTTTGACTTTGTTCTCTCCCCTGCTTCCCTACGCCTGTGATCACCTCATTATTATGTCATCCCTTTCCTTTCCTGACTCGGCAGGAATCGGCAGCAACTTCCCTCTCCATCTGCTGCTGCAGAAGGTGCCTGTGTGGTGCAGAGAGCCGCCCTTCCCCCCAGCGCTCTTTTCCCCTTCCTCTTGCTACCCTCCACAACCTTTTAAAGTGTCAGCTGTCCCTTATACACCCCCCCCACACTTTCTCGCTCCTCTAACACAGTCACACGAGATGGGCTGATGGAATTCCTCTGCGGCTCAAAGGAAACGTGTCCAAGGTTTAAGCTGATATATCTCCGCACACCATCCTGTATGTCTTTTGCCTCTCACCAGGGACCCCCCAAAGGCTGTTATTCCACGGCCTCTTCATCTGTCCTTGACTCAGCTGCAGCTGGCAGCAATAAGTCTTGCAAATCTCGCCCTGCTATTAAACCACCCCTTTGCTTGCAAAAAAAAAAAGGAGGCGAAATCTGTTCCGTTGGGCCCCGCTTGTTAGACACAGGAGCCGTCCTCTGGCTTTCCTTTCCTTGCCCTTCCTCTGCAATCTTGAACCCGCCCTGAGTGCACTTATTGCACAGAGGGAGGTAGCATAATTGGACAAAATGCATCCTAAAACAATGTGTGTGCTTGAGAGGAGTGGAGTGTTTGGGATAGGAGACGGAGGTTTCCTGTTTCAACAGGAGGGGCAGAGTGCCTGCCATTTGTCACAGATGGGGAAGCATCCGGTTCCCCTCCTGAATTCCACACAAACACGCACACCAGCACAACAGCTCCAGCTCTCTGTATGGGGCTGGCGGGGAGGCACAAGCACAAGCAATCAGCTCCACACTTGCAATCTGGTCGCCTTATCTCATCAAGTGGGAGCCCTCCTGACCTCAGATTCCGGAAAGGGCTGTAACTCTGCTGGCCAGGCTCCCCTGGTGGACTGGGACTGGATCTCCTCCTTGGATCTCCTCGGGTTTGTCAGTCCCCTAGGAAGGCATTTAAGGGCATCACTCAAGGGATGGCAATTTAATGAATTGGCCCTTTCCTGCTTCCACATTTTTATTTTATTGCCCTGGAGCCTGACTAATTCTCCTCCTGCTTTGAATAAACAGGGTTTCATTCTGGAGGCCTTCCAAGCTTCCTAGGCAGCCCTTCCTGTCTCTTTAACCCTTTCCGTGCACTCACTGTGGTAGGAAAACCACAGGACAGGCTGCTGTTATCACTCTCCCATCAGCTAAAAATCTGTTTTGTGCTTGCAGCCTTCTAAGAGCAATAGAGCACGTCCTGTTGCTTGTCTGACTGCACACTTCTCCATCTGTGCTTGGCTTGGATGGTTGTTTCCAGAGAGTGATGCTTGAGGAGAGCTGTTCGGCCCTGTGGAGCCTTCAATGGGGGGTTCCACAGGATTCGATTTTATGCCACATGCTGTTTAACATCTGCATGAAACCACTGAAAGGGGTTATCTGGAGTTTTGGAGCACATTGTCAGCAACATGGTGATGACAAACAGCTCTACTTCTCCTTTACATCTGCAGGTGAGGCAGTGGAAGTGCTGGACTGTTGTTTTGCCTTGGTAATGGACTGGATGAGAGCCAATAAGCTGAAGGTCAATCCAGATAAGACTGTTACTGGGTGGTTCCCTAAACCGGAATGATGGGAGGCTGCCTGCTCTTGATGGGGTTACACTCCCTCTGAAGGAGCAGGTATGCAGCTTGGGGGTACTTCTGAATCCATTTCTATCACTTGAGACTCAGGTGGCCTCAGTGGCACGGAGTGCCTTCCATCAGCTTTGTCTGGTGGCCCACTTGTGCCCCTATTGGGACAGGGAAAGCCTAACTTTTGTCATCTGTGCTCTGGTAACCTCTAGGCTAGATGGCTACAGTGGCGTAGCGTGGGTTGTCAGCACCCAGGGCAAGGGAAGTAATTTGCGCCCCCTAACCCGTGGATTTGCGCCCCCTAACCCTAACCCCCAGATGTTGCGCCCGGTGCGGCCGGCCCCCCCTGCACCCCCACGCTACGCCAATGGATGGCTACAATGCATTAAGCGCGGGGCTGCTTCTGTGTCCCCCCCCAATTTTTTATTGATTTTCCAAATTTATAAACATACACACACACATAAATCCTAATTGTAATTATTCCACTATTATTAACATTGTTTAGTGACTTCCTCAAATCCCCCTGGTTGAGTTTCAATGTATATCATTGTAACGGATTTCCAAAACTAATTCCTCATAAAATTTACTTAGTCGAATAACATCTTTCTTTCTTTTCATATTAACTTTAAACGTATTATTCTATAAAATCACATATTTAAATCCTAAGCCAATCTGGTACTTGCAAGTATTTCTATTTAAGTTATCTTAGCATATTTAGCTAAATAGTCTTTGAATTTCATCCATTCCTCCTGGTACTCCTCCTTCTCGTCGCGGACTCTTCCGGTCAGGTTGGCTAGCTCCCAAAAGTCCATCATCTTCATCTGCCATTCCTCCACTGTTGGCACTTCTTGTGTTTTCCATTTCTTAGCTAACAAAATCCTAGCAGCTGTTGTGGCATACAAAAACAATCTAGCATCTTTCTTGGGCAATTCCAGACCATTATTCCAAGAAGGAGGGCCTCTGGTTTCTTAATAAATGTATATTTCAACATTTTTTTCAATTCATTATACATCTTCTCCCAGAGGTCTTTCACCTTGGGGCAGGTCCACCACATATGATAAAAGGTACCTCCTTTTTCTTTACATCTCCAACATAGATTATCACTGTTGTGCAGTGGCGTAGCGTGGGGGGTGCAGGAGGGGCCGGCCGCACCAGGCGCAACATCTGGGGGTTAGGGTTAGGGGGTGCAAATTACTTGCCTTGCCCCGGGTGCTGACAACCCACGCTACGCCACTGCTGTTGTGATAAATCTTTGCTAATTTTACAGGAGTTAAGTACCATCTATACATCATTTTCACAATATTTTCCTTTAACAGCGAGCATGCAGTGAACTTAACCCCTTTCCTCCACAACCTTTCCCAGTCTTCAAACATTACGTTATGCCCAACATCTCTTGCCCAATATATCATCACAGATTTAACTTGTTCATCCTTTGTATGTCACTCCAACAATAAATTATACATTTTAGGCATGGGGCTGCTTCTGAAGATGGTTTGGAAACTTCAGCTGGTGCAGAATTCGGCGGTCAGGTTGCATATGGGGCAAGATAGTGTAAGCATGTAATGCCAGTCCTGGTCTGACTGCACTGGCTGCCACTTTGTTTCTGGGCCCAATTCAAAGTGTTGGTTTTGATCTATAAAACCTTAAACCTTTGATCTATAAAACCTTATAAAACCTTTAAACCTATAAGCCACAATATCTCAAGGACTGCCTCTTTGCATACAAACAACCCCAAACCCTGTGATCACCATCTGAGGTGATCATCATTGTGTGCTTCCTCCGCGGGGCCAGCGAGTGGCAACACAAAAATGGGCCTTTTCTGCGGTGGCTCCCCAATTGTTGAAATGCTCTCCCCAGGGCGCCTTCGTTACATATCTTTTGGTGCTAGGCAGAAACATTCCTCTTCTCCCAGGCATTTGGCTAATTAAACAATCTATGGCCTTTTAAACTCTCTCTCTGTGTGGGAGGGGGTTGTTGTTGTTGTTGCTGCTGCTTTTGCCTGGCTGAAATCCGTCCTTGAATTCTGATTATGGTTCTTCCTTGCCTGGATGGAGGATAAGGAAGAACTGTGCTGAAAGCAGCCTACAGTACAAAGGCAACATTCATTGTTCTGCCCACTTCTGCCTCTGGCCCCATCTTCCGCTGGCATGTGGGCCCCAGAAGGCTGCTCATAAAAGATCTCAGGCTGCAGAAGGTTCCCCAGTGCTGTAACGCATGACCCAACAGAGAAGCACGTTCGCCCTCAGGCACACTTTTGTCAAGGGGAAGGACCATGCAATTTGTGCGCGTACACTGAGGCCCGCAGTGCGTTTCGCACGCACAGTGGCAGGTGTGGAGCTTGAACTCAGTGTCCCGCCGCACAGACAAAAAATTCTGGTTGGCTATGGTGGCAAAATGGCTGTCATGTTTCTTCAGGGTTGGAGGTGCTGCTGGCTCCCCACTCCTTTTTGCTGGTTTTTAGACGTTTGCTGCTAAAAATAATAAGCATCCTTCCCCTCCCCCACTATCTCTCATGCTCTTTTTTTTCCTCTTTCTTTCTTTGAAACAGGTCAATGGGCCCTTTGTGGTTAGAAGCTGAGAATCGTACAGCTGCTCTCCTTTGCAGAAAGAGGAAACATGCTTCCAACTCAAACAACACAGATTCTGGGAGGCAAATATCACTCGCAGCCACCCCTCCCCAGTTTACTTCAGGTGACTCATTCTGCACTTGCTGGATGGCTTGTGACTCACTACATTGTTAGACATGTCAGTGTGATGGAAAATGATCTGCTTGAGCTCTGATCCCGGGAGACCGTTTCCTGCTTGCAGCCTCCCCACTGGGGAAGTCTGAGGACCTACGGGGTTTTATTTCTCTCCCTTTCCCTCCCCCCACCTCCCACTCCTTAGACAAAGTGGGTGGATGCAGATAGAGAAGATCTTATTGGAAGAAAGAGAAGAGGGTTGAGGTCAATGGAATCTGTTCCCTCTAGCTGACTGTGTCCTGTGCTGGCTCTGTGTGTGACTTTATCTGAATAGTAATTAGTTGGCAGGAAAAGACGAGCAGCTGAAGAGACAGGATGTGGTTGCTGTGCAAGATCTGAGGTCTGTTTCGGATGGGAAGGAGAAGGGACAGAGCGAAATGCAAGTCACACCTGCCTGATAGACGCTGCTGAGATCTTCAGCAGGGAAGCATACTTGTCGCTTGTAGGAAGGATTCAAGCAACTGCTTTTTTGCTTTACCTTGAGGCAACCCCCACCCCTACAAAACACACACACACACACACACACATACCACACACACCATGGTGTGATCTGTGTGAAACTAGGTCAAGTGTAGGGTTAGTAGTGCATTCACTTATGCAGCCACTCAGCATTCGGCTAACCTGAAAGCTGATGGTGGTTGAATTCCCCAAGAGGACCACTTGTCTTTTGGATGAGCAGTACCTCAACACACAGGAAATTATCTTTCTTTCCCTGCACCCAAGCGTCTATATGGCACAGTTACTAACTGATATAGCAATCTATCTGTCTGTCAGTAGTAAGTGTTCCAGTTTGTGAATGTTTTCCGTAAGCCAAACAACCGATGCGGCTGTTGGCTATTGTATCCGGGGCGCCTGCACCAATCGGAAGCTGCACCTTGGTTTTCTAACGTTTCGGAAGTCAAACGGACTTCCAGAATGGATTAAGTTCGAGAACCAAGGTTCCATTGTATGTCAATACAGTAAAGGTATGGAGGATACGGCAGCTCCATAAAGGCAGCCAAAATGTACAGCAGAGTATTGCGGAGGCTTTTCCAATGCAGTGGTATCTCTGCTTAAGAACTTAATTCGTTCTGGAGGTCCGTTCTTAACCTGAACTGTTCTTAACCTGAAGCACCACTTTAGCTAATGGGGCCTCCCACCGCTGTGCGATTTCTGTTCTCATCCTGAAGCAAAGTTCTTAGCCCGAGGTACTATTTCTGGGTTAGCGGAGTCTGTAACCTGAAGTGTCTGTAACCTGAAGCGTCTTAACCTGAGGTACCACTGTATGCTGTTTAGAAGGGGAAGTTCTCAGGCACTGCTGGGACTTTGGTCTTGGAAGTTCCCTCTCACTCACCAGTGGGCCTTCTATTTTGGCCTCCCAGGCCTCTCTGTTTGACCCATGAGGCCATTTTGGCCAAGCCATGTCCACCTGGCATCACATGACATTGGCACGGCTTGAATTCAGTACTTATCCTGTCACACTTCCGGCAGGGACCAGGTGCACTCTGGAGCTCCCTGTCATTCCCAAGTGCATCTTATTCCTTCCAAAAGCAGCGCAGTAGGGAAAGGCACCCAGTTCAACCAGTGCTAAAGCAACAATCAGAGCACACCTGCAATTGTTGCTTTATAGCCATGGCTTTGCCTTTCCCGTGTCTGATGTCACAGGACATCAAATGATTGGCAGCTGGACAGCCCCATCCACCTGCCAATGTGGCTCGCAGAGACTACTTTCAGATCCAGTCCTCTGGCCAAAAGTGGTTACTCACCCCTGCTCTAACTAGATTCTGCTGCTGCTTACAATTTATTTTGTACCATTGGTTATTCTGCCCCTAAAATAAATAGGGGTTACGTAATCTACATGAGCTTCTTTGTGAATGTTCTTCTTTACATCAACATAAAATGAGTCATATTGGATTATACTGGATCACACCAAAGGTCGGGCTAGGCCTTCATTCTGCTGTCAGTGTGATATGGTCTTACTCCTTTCCAGTGCTTTTTAGGTGTTTTTGTTTTGTTTTGTTTTGCTTTAGGAAAGAAGGGTGCTGGTACTCACCATAAAGTTGTTACAGTAAGTGCCGTACTTTTTTAAAAACTTTTTTTAAAGTATATAAAGCTACCTTTATTTAGACTTTTACAGAACAAGCCAATGAATACACTTGTAGGAAGTTTAAAAACAGTATGTCACCTTTTTACACCAACCATATTGCCATCAACTTGCTTTAGAAGTTACAGAAATTCCAAGTTTTGAATCCACTTTCCTCAATCAACAGGTATTCATAAATACAACATCTTAACCCCCGATTAATTTAATGGTATACAAGTGCCATACTTTTAACATTTGGAAAAAAAAAAGGTGCTGGTATTGCGTACTCTTGAGTACCCCCAGAAAAAAAAGAACTGCATTGGGCATTTTGCATCTTCCAGATCAAGTGCAATGAAAGCTCCACACAGGGTGCATTGCACTTCTCAAGTCCTGAAGTCACCAGTGCTTGAATGACGGCAGTCAAGCTCTCCCAGTCCAGTAACGACCATAGTTGTCACACCAGAGGCGGCTGGTAAAAGGTGCTTCTAGCTCCTGAAGCTACCTGGGCCTCCAGGGACAGAGCTGGATCCAATAGCAGCCCTAAACTGTGTTCCTGCTTCTTCAGGGGAGTGTGACCCTGTGCAGGACAGGCAAGTGGACCAATTTCTTTGGCATGGGAACTCCTCCCCCACAGTGCCTCTGTCTTGCCAGGACTTGCTTGGGTAATGTGTCTCTGTGTATCCAGGCCCGGATTTATTCCTTCTACAAACAGATTGCTAATATGGCAACCCAGCCACGGGAGGCACTGTGCACAAATGGAGCCATGGGAGACCACTTTTATCTTAGCTTCGGGCTGCACCTGCTGGATTTTCAGCTAGCATCCAGTTCTTGGCAACCTGGTGCTACCTCTCTGAGATCTAATGGTTTCTGACTTAGAAGCTTCCCTTTGAAATTAATTGATTTCCTTCCCCTCACAAAGGGCAGCATTCACCATGATTGAAATATTACAGATATAAAGCATTACTATACCTGCAGCCCAGTTGGGGGAAAACCTTTTAGGGTGGCTTAATGTTGGGGCTGATATACATATACATATACATATACATATACATATACATATACATATACATATACATATACGTGTGTGTGTATATAACCATTTTTTATTTTACTGGAATACTTCCTTTTGCATGATGCTCACATTTGATTTATTGTTGAAATCTTCCATGAGCTCACATATGCACACCTTTAGGGCACTTTTACACAAGCTTTTAAGTGTGCCAAATTTGGGGTTGTCATCCACAAATCAGTGCCTTGCCTTTGACCTGGTGAGATAGACAGGTAATCTCGGGATCTTACCTACAGGCTTGTCATTGCTTTTCACTTGCTTCAGTTGCATTTTACTTGCGCATGGATGTTTACATAAACAACTAAATTCTAAGCCTAGACAGCATTGGAAAGGGGAGCAGGCACCCCCACAACAAGCAGTTCGCCCCCTCAATTGCTGAACCTCTCCGGTTACTAGAAAGAAATGTATTTATTCCATATAAAAATACAATTCTGCTAAAAATCAGCAGAAGGATACAATCCTGAGCACGCTCCGTCAAGACTTACTTAAAAGAAGATATGATTAGGATAGGGACATTAATGAGAAATATTATTTCCCTATCAGGAGTCTAATGTAGCTTGATTCGCTGGAATTTACTTTGCCCCTTCTCTGCTGGCCAATATTTTCCCCTGGGGTCACTACTGGTTCTGTGAACCAGACAAGTAACTCCATGTGTGCCTAGTAGTGTGTTTAGCAATTGCAAAAGCTTTTGAAAACAATGTGATAATCATTTATTTATTTTTTTAAAATGGCAAGGTTGAAGCCATGGCAAGAATCACCAGCTCTAATGCAGGGGTAACTTGCCTTATGGATGTTCTTGGAGTACAACTCCCATCAATCCTAGTCAGCAGGTCCAATGACCAGGGATTGGAGGAGCCTGGAGGCTACCATGTTGGCTACACCTGTTCTGGTGTTTGCTTTGTTTTCCAGCTGCTTTTGCCCCCTACGCCTTTGTAGTTTGGGGGAAAGGTGAAAGAAATGTGTGAAGCTGTCCGCACTGAGCACAGACACTTGCAAGCTGGGTTTTTGTTTTAGATAAGAGCCATTTAGTTTTTACTTGTGTGAAGGGGTGCCACAGATTCAAAGGGGCTGTGGGGCTACATCACCACATGGCTCATTCTAGCTCCCCATTCTTTTAGGGCAAACATCTATAGTGTGGTGGTGCTTCTTTGCATCTAGATGAATAGGCACTTTGACACACCTTTGTAGAGGTTAGGCAAAAGTATCCCATTATTCTCGCTTCCATTTCATAGCACACAATGCTATGGATCTGGTGCTTTTACAATCCTTGGGGTTTTTTTAGTCAAAGGTACACAGGGTGTCTACTGTTGTTGCCGCCATACATCCGGAATTTCCTGGACATAGCTGGGATTTGACCATTGGAAACAGCGTCTGGGCAGAAATTGCTTAAATGTCCGGGGATATCCGGAAGTGTAGATTTTTGTGAATTTTTGAAATATGGCAATCCTAGTGTCTACATTGAACTCAGTGAGACTAACTTCTGAGTTGACACACATAGGGTTGTGCAGTGAGGGGATCTGTTCATGTCTGCTTTGGTGGGGTTTCAAGTGGAAGTGATTCAGCTCTGGTGGTCTATTAATTGTGGAAAAAGCTGCCCATAGCACCCAACCTTCACCTCTGATGTTGCCCTTCCCCCCTTCTGCTTACAGCTTGCTTTGCTTTTTTAGATGGGGAGATGTGTTCATTCTGATGGGCCTTCCGAGCTATTTCTATGTGATGTGGAAGTAGCATTTCAAACAGAGTGTGGCGTAACCTCTTTCTAACATATGATACAAACCACAACTGTCTGGCATGGGCATGCAAGCCAGAACCCGAAGGGAAACGGCGCACAGAGCCAGACGTGATCTTTGATCGTACGTTGTGTAAAATTAACAGCGCCAGTCATGACAAGCCTTAAATGCCACATCTGTCAGGGGGTTTGGTAGCTGCATAACAATATGTTTTTAACCCCATTATTGCTTAATTATGCCTTCAATTATTTCCCCAACAATAACAACAACAACAACAAAACGCATTGCAAATAACAGGTGGTTTTCTGACAATTCTGTGCGCTGAAAACAGCCCAGAATGGAGTTTGTGGCATTTTATCCTCCAAAGGGAGAAGGCACCTGAGCACCTGAGCTTAATGAGTACCCAACTCTGATTAACTCCTTAGCTGCCAGTTTTCTTCGCTCTTCTTGCTACAGGCTTTATATACACAGGAAAGCACTTAAGCAGATAACGCAGGACAGTGACACATTCAAGAAGTTTAAGTGGAATAGGAGAGCCTTACTGGATCAGACAAAATACCCATCTAGTTCAGCATCCTGTTTTCCATGATGGCCAACCAGAAGTGCATGAACAGAACATGAGCGCAATAGCCTTCACCTGCTTGTGTTGTACCAAAAGCATTTCACCTATTCAGTAGCAAGTGAGCAGGACGTTGTGAGGCAGCAGCTGCGTTTGCTATTTCCGTGCAGACAAAGGCTTGTAGTTCAGCAGCCAAGCCAGGGATAGCTTCAAACAGGCAAGTTCTTTAGGGTGAAATCCAAGGAGCTGAACACCATTTAAATTAGTGGAACTTGCTTCAGAGCAAATAGGCACAGGCTACTAAGGAATGGTCCGCCATGTTGGATTCATCAGTTCTAAACTTGCATAGAAATAAATGTATATACATTGATGCTTTAGAATGATCTCCAGAATAAGAATTCCTACCAGCTGGACACTCTTTCCTCATCCTCTGCTGTGGAAATTTTGCTTGGTGCAAGGAATCGTAGGGCTCATTCAAGTGGGCTCCCTCTCCTTTTTCACAGGGAGCAGGTCAGGCCAATTGAGCCTAGCGATTGAGTCCTCATCACCTGCAGTGAACCCAAAATGTTTGCTAAAATGCATCCAGCCAAGGCTTCCATGAAGTACAGTAGGAGATCAGTACAGTAATGTGGTGTGAGCAGCCTTTCATGCGCCTCCTCAGCCATTATCAGTCTACTCCTTCATGGCATCCCTGATATGCTTCTCAGAAGACAATTGGGGGAGGGAACGTTTTGAAGAGACAGAAAGGAAAGGAAAAGAAATTTAAAAGTTTAAAGAAATATGGTAGACGGACAGGACACCATGCTAATGCATTAAGCATGGTAGAATATATATTTCATTTGCTTATTATCTTTGTATCTTGGCTTTTGTCTAAGTTTAGAGCATTGTACATGGTTTCTCCAAAATAAAGTGGGGAGAGCATGGAAAAGCTAGCTCCCTGGGAAGGTAATTCCACAACTGTGGAGCCACCACTGAAAAGGCCTTGTTCATGATAAGTTATCTATTAATCTCCTCTTTGCTATTGGCAGGCCAGAGACCAAGGCTTCAGAAGCCAAACAGAGCTAAAGTTGATTCATGTGGATGCAAGTACTAGGTGCAAGGCTATTTAGGGCTTTAAATATGTAAACAATTATTTTTAGTTGAACCCATGAAGGACTGGTAATCATTGACCTAAAATAGGTGTGATCTGTGCTTCCTGTCTTGCTTCTACTAGCAATCTGGCAGCTGCATTTTGAACCATTTCCAGTTTCAGAACTGTCTTTAAAGGCAGCCCCAAGTAAAATACATGCATACATACATCCTTATTCTTAGTATTGTTACTAACTGAATTTTTATACCGCCCTATACCTGGAGGTCTCAGGGCAGTTCACAGAATAAAATCAAAATATAAAACCACAAAATACATAATCAAAATAGAAACAACAACCCAATAACCGCCCCACCCCACATTTTAAAAGGGCATAGGATGTCAATAAAATCAACCAAAGGCCTGGTTAAAATGGAACTTTTTGCCTGGTGCCTAAAGGTGTGTAATGAAGGTGCCAGGTGAACTTCACTGGGGAGAGTGTTCCACAGACGGGGAGCCACTGCAAAGAAGGCTCGTTCTCATGTTGCCACCCTCCAAACTGCTTGAGGAGGAGGCACACAAAGAAGGGCCTCAGAAGATGATCTCAGGGTCCGAGTAGATACTCGTTTAATTCTGGATATAATCAGTGCATGGGTAAGCATTCTCCAGGTAAGATCACAGCAAGTGAACCTTCTGTGAATTGCCTTCCAAAAAGGACCAGAGCCACCATACCTTTAGCCATGCCTTTAAGCAGTGCTCCAGGAGGGCAACCTAGTTTGTCAATGATACCAAGCAACAAGGCAAGTCAGCAGAATCATTTTGTATACCTTCCAGGATAATCATCCACCAAGATAACCAATACAATTTCAATCCTGAGACCAGGCCAGAAACCACACAGGAATGGCTCTGAATAATTGGCACCGTCCAGATCTATGTAGAGTCAAGATGCTACCTCCCTCACCAATGCTTTACCTCAAAATGACAAATTTGGGTAGCTGTTCAAATTTGCCAGATTCAATGTAGATTCCTTTAAAAGGGGTCAAACAACTGCCTCCTTTAAGACAGAAGGGCCACATGTAAGTGGCCTGTCAGGTCTCTGTTTTTCTCACTTAGCCTTCTGTAACGCATGCCCTTTGACTTGCCCTTTCCCAGGCCACCTTGCAACAAGATGGGAACACTTTCAATGTGCTTCTGAAACTGTCTTGAATGGGAAAACAATGGAGGAGTCTTGAGGCAGGCAGAAACTAAAGGCATCGGTGAAAAGGGGAAGGTGAGTAGAGAGTTACTCATGAGACACTGTGTGGAGCGGGCAAAAGAAAGAACGACAGAAACGAACCCTTCACAGATGAATATATTGTCACACTTAGTAAGTATTGAGAGTCCCTTTGATTTGCTGAGAAACTCCAGTGCATATTGGCCCTTTGAAACAGAGGACTTGGAAAGAATTTTAAACCACGCTGGACACGATGGCAGCAAACGCAGGCGAAAATCAACTCGCACTTGCACAGAAGTGCTTCCTGATTCACCTTGCATGCCGAGCCAAGGCAGGCCAGCTCTTCGTAATGCTGTCCCACAGAGCATCTCTGATTGCTCACCGCCTGGACCACGTGCTGCAGTCCCCAACACAGCAGGCACAGAGGCCTCTCTGGCTAGTGTGCCGTTATTGGATTTGAGACTGCAGGCAAGCCTGGTGCCTGCCGGACTTGACAACCACTCAGTCGGTGATCTGTCTCCTTTAAGAGAGCAGACAGGCTCCAAGGCTGCCGTGTTACTCCCACCGGTTCCCCTCCTCTCCCTGCCTCTCTGAGTGCAGCACAACATCAGAACGCAGCTGTCAGTCAGGCTCCTCGGGGAGCAGTCTGTATGTTTACATGAATGATCATATGGTAACCTCTTCCAGCTCATGGGCAAGTCGCACGGTTACCTCATCTGCAGTCAAATTACCTCATCCATGTGAAATGTAGCAAGTGCAAGACAGGGAGCAAAGCACGGCGCTCTCCAGGGTATGGCTCCCTCATTAGGAGACGGCAGAGGAGCTGTCCTCCGTTGGACCACTCAGGAAATAAACTTGAGATCTGTTAGTCTTATAATTATCCCTACTCATGGGCCCCTTCATAAATCAACGGGGCTTATTTCATGACAGGGAGAGGGGTGTGTCCCTGTGTGCCTGGGAGCCTCTTGTCTCCGTGGATTTACATTTACCCTCTGGAAGGCTGCTGAGAGTCCTAGGATGATGAGCACTCGGATGGGAGGTTAATTTACCCCTCTTTAAGGAAATAAAGAGCAGCAGATAAGGTTCAAGCGGGATGGGATGCTGTGCAGCACAGGCCAGGCTCTGAAATCTCATGTGCCCTGGCTTACCATTTCTCCCTTTAAAAAATATGGCATGTGATGTCTAGGAATATAAAGTCAATTATCTTGGCCATAGGTGGCTGGGTTTATTAGACGCTGTCAAGTTATTCACAATGTAAAGGACATGTTGACCTACAGTGGTCTCTCCCTTCCAATCAGCGCTTACAACTTACAGAATCTCCTGTATTTGTGCATCCTTCGTATTAACCCTTGGGTTTGCTGGGCAGATATTTGCTGTGGCGTTTCCTTTGCAAGCCTTGCCTCGGAAGAACTCTTGTTTATTTTTTGACAAGCTTTTTAAAAGCACACGGTTGGCTGGAAAGCGTGTGTGTGTGTGTGTGTGTGTGTGTGTGTGTGGAGGGGAGAAGGAGGAAGGGAGGGAGGCAAGAAAGGAATCATCGGCCACAGTCTGCTTTCTTTGCCAACGAACACCCTGGTAAAAAAAAAAAAGCCATTTATGTATCATATATTTGTTTCAGGCTATTTATCATTTCTGGTTTGCACACATCGTGCGTGAACAGCTGTCCTTATCTGGCATGGGGCAGCATAATAAAAGGGAGATTATGAGCACTCTTTCCCTCTCCCCCTCCGCTTGCTTTCTCAGGCCTATGAATGTGGAGCTGCTTCTGAATGGCAAGGAGGACAGGGTCTCATGGCAGTAACTAATGCACATCTGGAGTTTTGCAGCATTCTAGAGATAGTTATTAGGGTCCCAGGAGCACCAGCCAGACTGGGAATGGGAACCTGGTATCCATGGTGAGGCTCCCTATCTCACAGCACCAGGTGTGCTTTTTCTTGGAAAGGCTGTCCTCCGGAGGGGGAGAAAAAAGAATCCAGGAGAGAGGTAATTAGGAGCTACCTTGCACAACCGAGCCAGCTCCCGGGAAGGACAGTGCAGGGAGCGGATGATGTGTGCAGAGATTTCCACCTTATGGAAGGCAGCAGCGTTTTTGTCTCTTTCTCCAGGGGAGTTGAGAGGAAGAAATACAAGGGTGGATAGCTACATGTTTTAAAGAAACCTGGAAATGCTAACATGTCTGTGTTGGAGCGCATCAGTGCAGGTTGTTCGCTGTCTTGAAATAAGATCCATATTCAGATCGATAGAGATTTGTGCCGAGGGGAAGTGTTTCTGATTATTTCTTTGCCGTCTCAATGTGGCATAGAGTGACTGAAAGAGATACCTTCCCTGGGCTGCTAACTGGAGACTAATTAATAAAACAAACCCTTTCCTGGCAGCTTCTGCGCACACATTCTCTCTCCCCCTCCACCCCCAGTTTCTATAATACTGTATGTGATACGACCATAAAATGGGTAGGGCTTATGCCCTGTTGAAGCCTGGTATTTCATTTGTGAGGAAGTTTGGTTGGATGCCTCTTTGATATTGCTAGAACTGTTTCCAACAATGTGTAATGACAGTCAGAAAACAGTAGATAATTAAGCTCACAACAAAAATTGGTGGTTGTTGCTGGTGATAAACACATAAATAGATTCTCAGATGCATCAACAGAAGTATAGTGTCCAGATCAAGAGAAGTAATAGAACTGCTCTATTCTGCCTTGGTCAGACCATACCTGGAGTACTGTGTCCACTTCTGGATGCCACAATTTAAGAAGGATATTGGCAAGCTGGAACGTGTGCAGAAGGGGGTGACCAAGATGATAAAAGGTCTGGAAACCAAGCCTTATGAGGAACGGTTGAAGGAGCTGGGTATGTTTAGCCTGGAGAAGAAGAAACTGAGAGGAGATATGATAGCCATTTTCAAATAGCTCAAGGGCTGTCACATGGAAGAGGGAGCATGCTTATTTTCTCCTGTTCTGGAGGGTAAGGCCCAAACCAATGACTTCAAGTCACAAGAAAGGAAATTCCGACTAAACACCAGGAAGAACTTTCTGATAGTAAGAGCTGTTCTACAATGGAATGGTCTCCCTTGAGAGGTTGTAGCCTCTCGTCCCTTGGAGATTTTAAAGCAGAGGTTGGATGGCCATCTGTCATGGATGCTTTAGTTGAGATTCCTTCATTGCAGAGGGTTGGCCTAAATTACCCTCGGGGTCCCTTCTAACTCTATAATTCTACGATTCTATGACTCAGTATTGGTGGGTGGTAATCTTTTTCCTGTTCAGGACTTTCATATGCTAGATGGAATGAAGATGGAGGTATGGTTTAGATGGTTACATGCCACCCCAACCTCTGCTGAGCAGCTGCATGAGATTCCAAAGGTTACAGGCACTCACCCAGGGTTGCGTTTCTGCTGAGACAAGTGTCTTCTAAATATATGGCTTGCCGTACACATATTTACACCTGGGCCTATACCTGGGAGAGAGTTCAGAGCACTGCATCTCAAGAAGGGCTTGTTCTCCACAGCAGTCCAGCACTGGAGTTCAAGACATCCTGCACAACTTCTCAGGACCTCTGTCCCAGCCTGCCAAGATCATTCTGTCCCGCATGACCTCCACCTGGAGCTCTGGCTCCACCATTTTCCTTCTGAAAGACCCTTGCCAGAAAAAAACCAAGCCTCATGTAAAACAACACTCCCTCCCCCCCCCATAGTCATAGCCTGCCCACCCTCCCCAGTCACCTTGGTAACCTCCTCCCCTCATGGCAGAGCCTTCTGCCTGGTTTATGGTTTCCATTGATGGGTTAATGATGTGCTTCCAGCAGCTTTTGTCATTCTCAGTTGTGTCTATCTCAGGTGAGGCCCTAGCATTTTCCTTTCAATTCTCCAAATATTATCTAAATTCTACCATTTATTAATTTCTAGCATTCACTAACTCTAGCAGTTATTAGTGAGTGCCCAAGGTCTCCTCAAATGTCCATACAGCTGGCTTGGTGCAGCAAAAAAGCAAGCAGTGGCTCATGCTAGCTCTGAGTAGTAGACCCCAATTGCAATTACATACTCTGCATACTGAAGATAATGGTCCAGAATTTGCCAGTATGAAGGGAAACAGGATTGTTTTAAAGGAATGCCACGTGGCTTCTGTTGTAAAGAAGTAGAATCTTATCTATGACTTTGGTGGGACTAAGGAAGCAAGGAAGACTTCAGCACTGCATAAGGTATACAGTCGTACCTTGGTTCTCAAATGGAATCCGTTCCGGAAGTCCATTCGACTTCTGAAAATGTTTGAAAACCAAGGCGTGGCTTCCAATTGGCTGCAGGAGCTTCCTGCACTCAGGCAGAAGCCGCAGAAGCCACGTTGGACGTTCGGCTTCCAAATAACATTCGCAAACTGGAACACTAACCTCTGGGTTTGTGACGTTCAGGAGCCAAAATGTTTTTTTTTTTTTTTATTAAATATTTATTGGTATTTTCGAAAAAGACACAACAAACAAAAACAGAAAATAAACAAAATAAAAACAACACAAAAAAGCATATTCGAAACTAAACAGAAAAATAGAAAAAACACATACAGTTTCTGATACTTATTTTCCTCAACCTTGTTTCTCAGACCTCCTCACACCTCCCCTTCTTGTATTCCAATTTAAATTGTCAATTCAGCAAGTCCTTAACTTATTTCTTCACCTTAACTTAAACATTTATTCTAACATACTGTTATTTTACTTTACTTCTTTTTTCCATTTCCTCCATTTATTTTTAACAGCCTTATTTTCACTTAATTTAAAAAAAACCAACAAAACCAATTTCACCTTATTAAAATTACACATCAATACTTATACCTCATTAATTTATTCTTAAACCTTTTTCCTAAGGTCGACCAAAATTTCCCTTCCACGGTTTACCCAATTTCCTTACCACTAACAAAATATAAAACAAACAAAGCAATGCAAATTATCCTTATGTACCCTTTGGATTCCCAACCTCCACCCACCCTTCTCCCGGTTCCAGTCCCCAACCAATATCCATCAGTCTTTATATTATTTATTTAGCCTGGGGATCTCAAGTCCGAGGCCCTTATGTCTCTCTCAGTTCCTTTCTGCCGGTCTCTTTGATAGACCTTGATGTTAAGCCCCAGGTCTCGGAGGGGCTCCGGCCCAACAGAATCGGTGTTGCTTCTAGCCAGTCCTCCATACTTAAAAGCAAAAGCAAAGCCTATGGGGTATTCCAACTCTTGTTTCAAATTTCTTTCAAATCCAAATGTCCCCACAGCTCCAGCTTCCACCTTCAACAAATTTATAATCCTCAGGTCTTCAGATCTCCTCAAAAGAGGATCTCTCCATTTTCCAAACTCCCAATCAAACCAGGCTTTCCGCATCCAGTTTTTATTGTCCTTTTTTATCATCATGTCAGGCCTCATATTGTAGCTCTCCTTTGACTCCTGCAAACCTCCATCTCCTCCTTCGTTTTCTTCAAAAAGAACATATTGCTCCATCGTGTCTACGCTTTCGGTTTCATTTATTTGTTCAGTTGAATAGGCTTCCTGTTTCAAATCCTTATCAGACTCCAAGCTGTTGTTTACTGTCCAGTGTAATAGCGATACCTCTGTAGACAAAGCATCGTACTCATCTTGTAAGTTTCCCAAGAGAACAAGTGCTCTGTCCAATTCTGCTTGGAATTTAGACACTCCAGCCATTTTTGTAATGTAGTATCCTTGTTACCCCTCTAGGGGGATTTAATTCCTTGATCTTCCTTTCAGCTCAAAAACCAAAAGTCCAGTTATTTTGTATCAACCTTATTTTCAACAAGTTATCCCGAATAAACCAGCAAAAACAGCAGAAACAATGTTCTCTTTTTCCAGCTGACAACTAGCTGACTAGCAGCTCACTTGACAGCTGTCAAAATCTTCCATGCAACAGGCTTTCTCATCGGACGTTCCCGGGTCTAGGGGGGGGGTGTAGTTTCAGCTCCCAAAATTCTTTTTATCCTCCAGAATATCTTCTTATAATGTCCAGACCGTGAGGTCAGGATCTTTTGTTAAAAAAAAAGCAAGAAACAGATTCTCTCGACCTTAGCTGCCCAGTCCTTTGCTTTAAGTTGTTTACAAAGAGGGGGGGTGGACTTCCTTTTTAGCCCCTTCCCGCTCGTTCCAAATCCAAGATAAGAAATTTTTTAAAGTTCCAATCTCCGTATTACTCACGGGTTGATGTTTTAGAATCCAATCAATCTTAGAAGAAGTTGGCGCTCTCTGTCAATGGCTTGCGGCTTCACTCCGTAGACGAGGGAGTACTCTCAGCACCACGCCTTACCCTGCCTCCATTCCGAAGCCTTTAAAAAGGCTCCGTCGCGGATTGGGGGGGCGCAAATGGTGCCCGCCGAGTCTCTGTGTTCACAGGCATCCGCGCCTGTGATTTTAAGGGTCCCCGCTTCGCCGCAGCGGCCAGACCCAGACGCTACGGAGCCGATTCCCTCCGGAGCTCGGAGGGAATCCGCCATTAAACAATGGCACCAACCCGGAAGTCCCAGGAGCCAAAATGTTTGAGTTGTAAGGCGTTCCAGAACCAAGGTACGACTGTATTTTCAAACAACAACAATGGATTGCTCTTGCACCAGGAGTGAGTCTGACATTCCATGGATTACTTTTTTTAACACATCAAAAAGGAAAGCATCCCACTCAGGATTGTTGTTCTGTAACTTCAGAGACTGCCATAGGTCATCATCATCATCATGATGTGCCTCCCACACAGATGCATACAGAGAGCCATGGGGTGACTCAGGAATGTATACAGATTTTTTAATAGTAGCTCTAGCCAAATTAACACAATCCCACAAGTGCTAAACCTATATCCCTATTAGCCAGTGAATGCCGTCCCTTGAAAACCAGGCTCCCAACTGGGATACCTTGTGATCTTGGTCTCGCAGAAGGAAAGCCACCCCTTTGTCTGCACTAAGTGGGAAGAGATCACTATGTGGAACAGATGTTCTGGAGTATTCTTCAGCAGTGTGGAGAAAATAATCTGATCCACATACTGAATGGGTGCACATGAATGACTTGCCAGGTGGAGACAGCTGCCACAGAGAGGAATGCACATTTTCTTGAGAGCATCCTGTAGAACTTAAGAAATTTCCCATGACTTAGCAGCCAGTTTTGTTTGGTAGATAGCCTTCCTGTGCCCTGTGGTCCTTATCTCTGAAGATCTGCAGCATGGTAGGACTCTGTGAGGACTCTACTGCCAAAGTTTCTTGTCCTTTTCCAAAGTCAGTAAAGGAAACCTGTCTTAAAACTGCAGTCCTTTATATGCTTACCTGGGAGAAATCTCCATTGAACTCAGTGGAACTTCTGACATGACATGCAGTGTACATTTGCCAGTGGTGGTCCTTGCTGGTGGAAATCAACTCAGAAGTATCCCCTTTGCCCATCTTGTTTGAAGAAACTCAGAGATTTTTCCCGACTTTGCTTCATGGTCAGGAGTGAATGTAAAACAACAGATTTCATGGCAGCATTACAAATCAATAGTATAATAGTTTCATTGCTTATGGACATTTTTATTAATTAAACAATTAAGATCATGTGGACATCGACTTCTGAAATGTTCCCCCTATTTTGCAGAAAAGGTAGCTTTCAAAGGTTGGTATATTTTTAGAGAAGGGAGAGAGCTCACAAGCATATCAGCTATGAAATATGGCAAATTAGCAGTCAGGTTCACTAGCACCATACTTCCAGACACTTAATTTGCCGTATATATTTAGTTTGTGATTGAACTAATTTATGATAAACTGTAAGAATTAGATAAACCTCCCAACTATTCAAATTCCCAACCATGACTGGGAGCCTAGAAAGGGTTGAAATACTAATCAGAAAGCATGGAGTCAACTTCATCCCACAAACCACAGTGAAGATGTCACAATAACAATAAAATGCTCCATTACCGAGGAAAGCAATTAAATCAAACTAATTGAATTACAATTAACAATTATTTAATTTTTGAAGTACTAGTGGAGCATTATATTATCAGCAAGCTGTCTGTATAGTATTTTGGCTGGATTATAAATGGTTATAATGACAGGGGGTTTCCTCTGGCAGCCAGATCCTAAACACATTTGCTTGGAAGTAAATCCTGCTGAATTCAATGGAATTTGTTTGCACATATGCATAGGTTTCTAGCCTTAATCAGCCATAATGTTAGAGCTGGGCCATGTCTGCTGTGTAGGCTACCTTGATTCTGTTTGATGACCAATGTGCTGTAGTGGTTAGACTGTTCTCCTTAGACCAGGGAGACCACGGTTTAAAGCTGCCCAGATGTCCTTTTCATGATGCTATTGGAGCAGTTACTGTATATGTAACCCTGCTTCCAATACAATTTGCACCTGCAAAACATTGTTTCTTCATTTCCAGCTGGTGCATGCCCCATGGCTTCCTACTGAATTCCTGCAAATTTTACACACAAATATATTTTTTGGGGGGGATTGCTGTCTCATTTTGGTTGTTCTGTAGTGCAAGAGTGCCTCTCTAGTCAGCAGTAATGCAGTAACATTGGGGAAGCATCATAGAAAAGCTAAGAAAGCAGAATGATGTATGGACTATCTAGTATAAATCCACCAGCAGTGCACTATTATTGTGTCAATGACATGTTGTGGAATACACAGCTGCCCCTGCACAACTCCCATCAGCCATGAGGAGACCTTAATCGCTACTCAGCCTGGATGCTCTTACTCTAATTTACTTGGAGGGTTGTTGATAATATAAAAATTGGGAGGGGAGTCTATTTTGTCCTGAGCTGCACGACATAATAGCAAGATAAATAATTTGATGTAACCCTTTCAGTACTTTTTAATGTGGTTGTACAATCTTCACACCCTATATTTCTGTCACAGCACAAAGGTTCACAGTCTGGATGGTTACACTGGTGCTGGGTGCAAGGAATTTCCCTTCAGATCCAGCTGGCTAATAGCTCTGGGAGTTTTCTGCCTTCCAACCTTCCAGCAATGCAATGGCACTTTGCAGTGAAAGGGAGAACTAAAGCCCTCACATGCATCCCAGCATTAGATTATTCTGATCCACCCTTGCCTGCATCCCAAGGCGCAGCAGCCAGCTGCTGAGAGCTTGCTACTTTCTGCTCTATGGTCCCCAAAGAATTGCTGTCTCCAGGAAATAATGCCAGCTCTCCCTCCCCTAAGAAGTGGAAAATGCAGCACAACAGATTGCACGAGGCAAGAAGCACCAGTTACAGCAAATGTTTCTGCAAAATTCGAGATGCTCACTTACAAATAGAGGAGCCTTTTCCAGCTACTCTATTGATTTCATGGTAGTTGTGAAGTTCCCAGAGGTAGAGAGAAACAGGGTGTGGGCTGGTATGTTTGTTTTGTACACTTAGCAAGCAAGGACTGCTAGCAGGACCATAAGATGCTGCTTTATAGCAAGTCAAATCATTGGACCATTTAGTTCTGTATTGTCTCGTACACTGACTGGGAGTGGCTCTCCAGGGTGTTCTGGGCAGGATTCTGTCTCCATCCTTCTGAGATATGCCAGGGACTCAACCTGGGACCTTATACATGCAAAGGTCAAGCCAATGGTGTACCTACATTTTGGGAGCACTGAAGCTTGAACCATCATGGGGGCCCCTTTGCAACCAGTAAGGAGGTCTGGCTAACCACTGTTATCTTCAGTGGGGTTGTTCCATGACAGATCACATTTAAAAAAAACACCAGATAGCTCAAGTTTGAGTTAAAATTGCTGTACTGTATTATGTCAATGTCACAGATGTGAATAAAAATGCTCCGTGCCTTATAGTTTTCGAGTCGTGAGACTTGAAATGGGTCTACTATACCCTTAAAAAAAACACAAAAACACCAATATGGACTAAAGTCACTTCTGGAGCCTCTCCGAAATTAGGGGCCCTGAAGCTCAAGCTTTGTTGGTTTCATAGTAGACCCACCCCTGGGCCAAGCTCTACATCCCTTTCCTAGAGAAGCACAATCCTATTGAGTTCAGTGGACTTGACTCCCACTAGGTTGTTCTCTATGGGTCTTCATGCATTTTAGGGCTCTCACTCAATTAAAGAAAACCTAATTGATTCATTAATTGGCTTATTAATTCTTATTAATTAAATGTGCATAAAAAACGCATGGCAGAAAAAGCGGGGGGCAGGGGACTGTTCTTCTTAGAGACAATGTACACATGTGGATGCAACAGCCTTCATTTGAGAAGAGGGATTCTACAAGAAAGAATGCTTCTTTTATAATGGCAATTGGCAACTGCACTTTTGTTTATTCAAAGGACCTAACCTTTGTTTTAATTGCCTGATTCATAAGGGACATCTTCTTAGCAAACCAAAATGTCTTATCAATCTAATTGATGAAATATTACAGTCCTAATACACTTCCTGAGATGAAGGGATTCCTCCCCGGCCATAAGTACAGGGTTGGCCCTATCATTAGGCAGACTGAGGTTGTCAGGGTGGCAGAAAGAAATGTGAAGTGGTAGATCCGTGACTGGATTTATCTTATTTGGTTACAGTGTTTATACCCTTCCCTTCATTGTCAATCTCAGGATGAGTTCTAACAGTAAAAATATAGCATAAAATCCCTCAGTAAATGAATGAGAGCCATTAAAAGAAAACACCACAAGTTCCATAATATTGTCAGCAATAGTAGCTGTGATTTTAGAAATACTGCAATGTATTTTATAATGGGCCTCGTGACGTGTGTGTGTGTGTTTAAAAAAAACAGTAGCTGTGAGGCAAGGGTGTCTATCAAAATTTGATAAGGGTACTGGCATTATTAGTTGATTGATTAATTACATTTCTATACCACCCCTCATCTGAGGATCACAGGACAGTTTACAATATAAAAACACCAAAATATGTACCAAGGGTGGTATTTGACTAAGTCATATTCAGAGTAGATCCAGTGAAATTAACAGTAAGCCTGACCTGAGAGTTCCTCCACACTTCCGCTTGTCTCGGACCTAGAAAGCATGGGACTGAGAGGTTTTCTGCTTATCCCGAGCAGTTTTTTATTTGTCCTCCTGCCTCTTTCCCCGGGAAAACCCACTGTTTACCACTGAATCAGAACAAATGTCAATCTGCAGAAAAACTGATTGACGTTTGCTCTGATTCATTGACAAACAGCTGGTTTCCCCAGGAGATAGCGGTGGGACAAGCAGGTGTTTGAACGAGCCCCAATTCGCACTTCCCAGAATGGTATTGTACACAAAACGAAACACAGCCACGCCTTCAAAATTCACACACATCTGAATTTTGCAATGCATCTGTAGCTAAGTAATGTGTACAAAAGCCTATATGCTAGGGTAAAGTATGCATTAACTGAGCTTAATGCTGGAAAACTGAAATTGACAAATTGACCCGTCCCTATTCATGAGCTAGGCCCAACTGATTTCAATGTGTCTACTCTGAGTATAACGTCAATGGATTTCCCCCGAAGCATCTCTTTGTGAGCAGAGACAAGAGAAACTACACTTTGAACCGGGAGCAACACAAACAGAAGAGAGACAGAGAAAGCTGACTTTTGGGAGCTCTGTAAGTCAACGGCATCTAGGGGACCTCTGTCTGAAGATCTGATGCAGCTCAGTAGATTTGGCTGTCTGCTGAAGGGTTAATGCTGTGCACCGACCTATGCTCAAACTGTATGTTTGCAAGTAAGCAGGCAAATGACATGTCAGAAGGGTAGCTTCATGTATGACATCTGCAGTATATGGAAATAACATGGACGGGGAAATCACGTATGAAGTGCCTGTCACTTCGGTATGCCACAGAACTGTTAAGCTCTTCCTTATCTGATTTCTCTGCTGCATGTTTTGTAATTTTTGGGGTGCGGAAGAAACACGTTTGTGCCAACCAAGCAATGAATCCTATAACAAGTGAAAGGAAAAGGGGAAACTATTTTTCTAAAGCTTTACATGTAAACAAAGCAACACATTGGATGCTGTGAGATGTGCACCCCACACGTTTCTTGCTTACCACACCAGGAAAGGGGGGCATTTTGCAGTGCCGGTTTTGTGACAGAAGAATGTCTCCAGCAGAGACACACTGTAGCTTTATGGAAATTAATATTATTCAGGTTCCTTTGTGTGGATGACTTTACAAACCATAATGCTGCACATTGAATATATCCATGGCTGTTTGCTGAAGTGAATCGTACACACAGTTGGAGACTCCAACTCTGCCAGTGCCCAAGAATGCAAGTTGCATAAAAAGAGGCCAAATCATATGTGACAAGAAGAATCAGCCCTTTTTCATTTATCAGAGGTGTCCCCCCCCCTTTCCTGGACAACCAATCTTCTAAAATTCCCTTGGCCATAAAAGGGCAGAGCCCACACAGTTGACAGGGTCATCTGCTCTGCAAGAAATGACAAGGAGAATTTTAAAGAAATTACGGCAGCTATAAGAGAACATATAGCACATATGCTAAACTCCATTCTTTCCTTTTTTAAAAAATTATTTTTATTAAATATTTTCTTGGTTTACAAAAGTGCATGCCTTGTCTCTCTTTTTTAGGTTGTACAGTCTTTCTTACAAATCAGTTACATTTGTTGTGAGACATTAGTGTTGAGTCCAGTATAAGGTTGGGGAAGAAGAGGGGGGAGAGGATGGTTGGGGTGGTGAGGCTCATAGTCTTTTTATAGTGTATGTATGGGGTTTTGTGTCAGCATCAACTGGGTAGGTTCTCTTTCTCTTTATTTATCACATTTCCTTGGTAGTGAGAGATATTGGGGGGCAGGGTGTGATTGGTTGTCTTTGGTTGGGTGCTGTGGGGTTTGTTTGCATTTGTGAAGGGGGAGGACTTGTTGGGTCAGGTAAGCCAGATTGATTCGTATGCTGTCAGTGGATTCCTGTTGTTGTCTTGTTGGGCTGTGTATGTGATAAAGGGGAGCCATACTGGGGTGAAGGATTCTTCTATTTGTCCCCGTGTCAGTTTCAGTTTATTAGTTAGCTTTTCTAATAAGGCTCTTTCCCATACAATTTGATGCCATTGGTCCATGCTTACCCCTGACAGGTCTCTCCAGTGTCTGGCTTTGAGGCTTCTGGCTGCTGAGAGTAGGTGGGTTATAAGCTCTGTATAATGTGAGTGGTCATTATGATGTTGGAACATGTTCAGTAGGGCCAGTTCTGGGGTGAGTTCTAATACCTATTTAGTTATTTTGCATATCTCTTGTGTTGTGAGGATTTTCTTTAGTTTGTTTTGGAGAAATGGGTATGCTGTTGTGGGGATGTTTTTAATGGTGTCTCTCTCCAAGTGGACCCATTGTTTCATCTAGTTTGTGGGTTTTACCTTTTATTTCCACACCCTTGATATCTGGGGCTACTCGGAGTCAGATTGCTAGGGTTCAAGGGCCAAGATGAATAGAAAGGGAGACAGTGGACAACCTTGTTTTGTGCCTCTTTGGATTCCATATTTTTAATTCTGCATTTTGCTGAGGCTTGGGTGTAAATTTGTTTGAGGGTTTGTAGGAAGTTGGGGCCAAATTTCATGTTAGTTCATACTGCCAATAGATATTTCCATTCTAAGCAATCAAAGGCTTTAAGAATGTCTAGGGACATGATCACTTGTGGGAGTTTGGTCGTTGTGCTGTGCTCTATCAGATTCAGTAGTTTCCTGCTGGGGTCTGTTAAGTCTGTTAACTACAAGAAAGAAGATTCCACCTAAACATTAGGAAGAACTTCCTGACAGTAAGAGCTGTTTGACAGTGGAATTTGCTGCCAAGGAGTGTGGTGGAGTCTCCTTCTTTGGAGGTCTTTAAGCAGAGGCTTGACAACCATATGTCAGGAGTGCTCTGATGGTGTTTCCTGCTTGGCAGGGGGTTGGACTCGATGGCCCTTGTGGTCTCTTCCAACTCTATGATTCTATGATTCTATGATTCTACGTTGTGACCAGGGACAAAGCCTGCCTGGTCTGGGGCAATTAGTTTGTGTAGGAAGATTTTTAGGTGGTTAGCCAGGATTGATGTGAATATCTTGTAGTCTTGGTTTATCGATGAAATTGAGTGGTATGATTCTATTTTGAGGCTATCTTTGAGTGGTTTTGGGATAGAGACTATTTTGGAAGAGGTTTGGGGGATGGGGCCCCTGTTATGAAGTTGTTAAATAGATGGGTCATGTCCTTACATCAGGGGTTCTTCGGATTTTTTGCAGAATTCTGCTGTATAGCCATCTGGGGCTGGGGCTTTGTGTGGTTTCAGGTTTTTGAGTACCATCTCTGTTTCCTCTGGTGTGATAGGGCTGTCCAGGAAAATAACTGGTGTCAAAGATTTACCTAACATATCTTGTGCTCTGATTGAAATGTGCTGGGCCTCATGTGCTGTCTGCAGAAAGAAGCATCTTGTGGTGGTACATCGCAGTAGGTCCCAAGATGTTGGTAATTACTGGGGAAGGGCCTTGGCTCATTGGTTGACTACAGAGGTGCTGTCTTGTGCTCAAGATTAGGGGGGTCTGGTGCATGGCACACATGTCATGTGCCCTGTACATTTTACACTCATATGACGTTGTGCGGTGGTGCGTGTTGCACATGTGACGTTGCATCGTTGGGAGGAGGCCAAGCACAGAGCCTGGCGAAGCACTGCTTCCTCTCTCGTGCTCAGGAGGAACCAGCCACTGAACCACATCACACTCAGCTTGGCCATTGGTCTCCTCTGGCCTCTCAAAATTGAGGGGCCCCACATCCGTGTCAGCAGATTTTGAATTAGGCACACTAGGCCTCTTGGCTCATGAGGACATTTTTGTCAAGCCACACCCACCTACCCTACAGCTGGTAATGAAAAGCTGGTTGTCAGATCTTCAGATACTGTAAGCAGTACTGAACTAGATGAACCAATGGTTTGACTCACTATAATCTGACACATGGGTGCCCCAATTACTTAGGGAATTTTCACACTAGCACCGCATATTACCATTGGCCTCTGGCACTGGAATGACTATCCTGACCCCACACAGAGTGCCACTATCAGTGCTGTAACATTACTGTCACTTATTAAAATGCATTGGATTTGATTCACCTATATTATTGCTCTGTTTTGATGCTTTGCTGTTTTGACGTTGATTTTAATAGCTTTATATCAACATAGAAGCATGGTAATGATCATTACCTCTTTTAAGGTGTTTCTTTCGGGGGGGGGGGTTAAAAGCATTTTTCAATATATATTTTAAAAAAATAATTGGGAGAAATACTGAAGATTTCAGAAATCCCAAAGTTAAACTGTAGGCCATTTCCAACGTCTCCTTTTAATGTTAAAATATGTGCCTCTGGATGCTCATTCATCATGGATGTTTCAAAATCCTGATTTTGAGGGTGTCACTTTAAATAAATATGAGGGCCCATCATCAATGAGATCCCCCGTCATGTGATTATTTGCCTGTCAGAATGGAATCCTTGTGTTCTGGACCATGCAAGCCAATTGACACATTTGCAGATTATAAGCCTGGGGCAGTGTAAGGCACACCCAGGTCGTTAGGAGGAGGACAGCACAGGTGGAATATACGTTCCCATGTTTTTCTTTCTTTGTCCTACTGCTGCTTTCCTCATGGATGAAGCTGCAAAGAGTGCTGTTAGACTCGGGTCTTTGGATGCCTTTGGGTTGGAGTTCACACATGAGCTAAGATAATGTGTTCCCCCACCACTGCCAAAGGAATTAAGAGCATTGAATCTATGATAGAGCGAGAGGCCCTGCTCATGTGGAAACAAATGACTTTTTTTTGGGGGGGTGGCTATTTTCTGCATTCAGTTTGTATTTAAGAAACATGAATGAAAATTAATCCTGTTGAACTGATTCTGAATTTTTAAAGAAGTATTTCAGATTTGTCTTTTGGGTTTACAGTAGCACCTCGGCTTACGTAGCCCTCTGGTTACGTAAACTTCACGTTACGAAAGCGGCAAACCCAGAAGTATCGGACTGGGTTTCACTGCGCATGCATGCGCACAAGCGGTCTACTGCTGTGCGCATGCACAGAACAGTGATCCTCGGGTTGCAGAAACCTCAGGATCCGGTTGGACCTCCGGAATGGATCCCATTCGCAACCAGAGGTACCACTGTATTTTCCTTCAGATTTATTTTCCTTGAAGCTTAATGGTTTGCATTGCATTCTGTATTCACTGTCACCACGGATGTACATGGAAAAAGCCCTCCCCAGCAAGAGCCCTTTTGCTGCAGGGGCCCTTGCTGAGATGTGGGCTCTTTTACACCACCAGCAGGGTTCAGCCTATCCTTCCGGGGTGGGGGTGGGAGTGAGAGGTGCTTCCCCCCAGCTTTTTCATAACTGACTTCACACACACAGGACTAAATCTGAATTAATGAAACACGAATGAAAGTCTTCTGAAAGAAGTAAGTTATGGAAATATTTTTCAATCTGAAAAGTGAAAGAAAAACACACACTCTCCCCCCTGCCACCATGCCCGTCCCTGACTTCTTCATGTACAAAGGGGAACCAAGCAGGGGGCCTTCTCAGTGGTGGCGCCCGCCCTGTGGAACACCCTCCCATCAGATGTCAAAGAAATAAACAACTATATGACTTTCAAAAGACATCTGAAGGCAGCCCTGTTTTTAATGTTTGATGTTTTATTGCTTTTTTATTTTTATCATTAATATTTTGTTGGGAGCCGTCCAGAGTGGCTGGGGAAACCCAGGCAGATGGGCAGGGTGTAAATAATAAATTATTATTATTGTTGTTGTTATAAAGTCCCATAGTCTCCAGATTCCCTTCTGTCTGTGCCTTGAATTAATATGTGCTAGAGGAATCTCCTGAAATCTGAGAAGCAGATGTAGAAGTGTTCTGTTTTCAGATTCTATTTTACAAGTAACCAGGATATTTTTTTAACTGCCTGTGTGTCAAGTGTCAGCTTTCTGTATGTTGTGGAAGTACATTAACAATTTTATAATGCCACCAATTACCGGTAGTGAGTGAGACCCAAACATCATCATCATCATCATTACTATGACGATTACTACTACAGTGGTACTTCAGGTTACATACGCTTCAGGTTACAGACGCTTCAGGGTACAGACTCTGCTAACCCAGAAATAGTACCTCAGGTTAAGAACTTTGCTTCAGGATGAGAACAGAAATCGTGCTCCGGTGATGCAGCGGCAGCGGGAGGCCCCATTAGCTAAACTGGTGCTTCAGGTTAAGAACAGTTTCAGGTTAAGAACGGAACTCCGGAACGAATTAAGTACTTAACTTGAGGTACCACTGTACTACTGGGGATGGCCCCTCCCGTTATTCCACCTGAGGTGAAGCATGAAAGTGACTAATATATTTTTCATGTTGATTTCAGTGGGACTCCTAAGCATGACTAACTTGCTTTGGATCAAGCCCAACTCATGGCTTTAAACAGCACTTGTGGCTTTATATACCATGAATCATGCTTTCCTTCTGGGTCACATGCTATCCCCTTAGGTCTGGGGGGATTTGATTTTATGGTGGCTCTGTTCCTTTCTGGAAGGATGAAGCTAATCCGTGGTGCTGGGGGTCCTGTTTATTGGCTGTGTATACACTGTAATTCTAAAGCATATTGCTTCCTCCAAAGAACCCTGGGATTTGGAGCTTACGCCACCTCAGAGCTACAGCACCCAGAACCCTTAACTATCTACAGTTCCCAGGGTTCTTTGGGGAAACCATGTGCTTTAAATGTGTGGTGTGCATGCACCCTATCCCTTACCTGGAAGTAAGCCCAACTGAACTCCATGGGGCTTACTTCTGAGCAAGGCATGTATAGGCTGCACGATTAATCTGTATCAGGTTAGCAGCATCTAAAGAAGCATGTTAGGGTTAAGTGTAGCCACGATTAGCTGATAGACTGTTTTCTATGAAGTATAAATTAGCTACACGCTGTGCATTAGTATCAGGAAAAGAGCTTTCATCGCTGAAAGAAATATTTTTAGAGGTTCAATGCAGCGACCAGAACAAATACCCAGGACTGGAATAAAGTGTTTGTAATTCCTGATCTCCCATGCTTGACTGAGTGCCACGGGAACAAAGTATTTTCCCCCCATCTATAGCTTTGCGAGAGAACTTGAGTGTGGAGATAGCACTTCAGTTTTAAAACAACCATCCTGCATAGAATCACTTTGACTGCTATCTCTCATCTCCTCCATATTCTTTTATTGTAGGGAATGTCAACAGATGTACTTGCATGAAACCTTTGCCGTACAGGATTTTGCCCATTGTTGGAAAAGAAGAATTCATACACACGCATAATGTTTCTGTGCGTTAAAATGTACTTGCACATGTGTTTGTGTGAGTGTATATATATATATATATATACTGCTGCAATGGTCTTATGTTTTTTATCTGGATACACTGCAGGTTGCAAATACACCTTTTTGTGTGAGGCAGCTGACAGGTTTTTGCTGTTTCATTGATTTTGGCATCACTGGACAACTGACATGAGAAAAAGTTACGGCCGCAGTCCTCTAGTGGTAGCAGAGCATTGTCAGATGTAGCAGGTAACTGCTGCTGCATTTGTCTTTAACAGCTGTGCAAAAGGGGCACTGTCTGGACATGGTGGAAAAAACTACCAGGGGACCCTCTGGGATTTTACCATCATGACTGAGTGTAATAAAAGCCCCAAACTATTTGGTATATGATAATGGTCAAAGATACGCAGATAGCAAGGAGGGCACGTTGTATTCAAAATCTATATTTTTCAGAATCATTGTGAGACAAAAGACACTCTCAGCATCCCCTAAAGGGCAGCAAAAGCAGTTGATATATGAGAACAGTTGTGTAACAGGCTGCAAATACTTGAACTTACCGTTGCTTTAAAGTAAAATAACCACAGCTAGCTTACCTATTTTGTTCTACATCAAGCACTGCTTGCTGCCTGATAAGAAGCTTCCTCAGCATCATTTATTAAAAAGAGGAGGTTATTTGTTTCCCAGCCAGTCTATGACTTCCGGTCTGTGGAACAGCAGGATGGTGATGCCACAGAGAGAGATTTGGCTACGTGATGATGTCATAAACTCAATTCAGTGGGAGGGTACAGCTGTGGAACAACAAGAAAAGCTCTTGGACCCGGGAGAATTGATCTGTACGCACCACGATCAAAAATATGGGTCAGGCAAAAGTGTGGATGAGCCTAAAGAAACAAAAATAGAGACAAAAGCAGCTGCGTTGTGAGGATCATCAATCAAAAGCTCAGTGGAAAACTAAAGGAAGGGGGATCTGCTGTCTCTGTCTCCTCTCTCCCATCCATTTGCCCTCCTACTTTCATTAAGCCACCCTCCCTCTGAATACCATCATCTGCTGCTATTGGAAAACCACTCAGCCCTCCCTCTTCTCCTGCTCCTGGTAACCTTTTGATGCCTCTATCAGTTTGTGCTGTGTGGGAGGAGAAGGCGGATGTCAGTCAAAGTATCCCATCAGCCAGCATAAAAGGGAGCAGCCTCTGAAAGACTGACACGAAAATATGTGAATGGCTTCTTCCCACAAGCAGTTCTAAGCATGCAGAGGTTCCCCCCTCCCCAGCTGCTTCCTTAAAGGTTATTATTGGGAACGGAGTCCCTCCTCCTTGTTCTTCCTCATTCCCCCCACTTCCATGCCAGACTTAAGGGGGCCTAAAACAAGCAGCTCCCTCACTGCCTTCATTCTTCCTCCATCAGCAGCAGAGGCGCTTGGAAAAGCCCAGCTCATTATTGAAGGTTACGATGCATCATAGATAGAGCTACGGTTGTTTCAGGTGTGTGTGTCAAAAGATCAGGTGTGACTGGTGGGAAGAGGACTGGCTCCAGCTGCAGTTCAGAGAGACCAGATGGCTTGCAAGGAGTGGAGTAAGAGACCGAGGGAATTCTAATGATTAGAAGCTCTGAAAGAGTCTTGGGATACAGGCGAGCTAGGCATCCTGGGAAGTTTAGTAATTAGCATCTATGAGGCAATTGTAGGACATTCTTGCATGCAATGCTCAATTCTGCAGAATGCTACCCGAACAGGTGAACAGACCGGAGCAGTGCGAGCTCGAAACCGAATTAAAACAACCGTTTCTGTTCCCAAAGTGCGCTTGTTAAATCTGTGCTGATTAAAGTCAAATCAAAGGAGGATGCAGGCCACGGTGTTTCATGTGCTCCATCTGTTCGGAGCAGACCTGTATTCCAAACAATAAAGTAGCGCTTGCTGACTAGAGGATGGCATTCAAAGAATGAAAATAAGATGGATCCCTCCCTTGTAAAATGGTACCCTGCTGGATTGGTGCGTGTGCCAAAAATGTCGGACTCAACTTTGACTTGATTGACCAGAACATTAGGCACCAGTTTTGCAAACTTGTTCTGACTTTTTGCATATTTACAAGATAGTACGTAACATAAGATCAGACTGGATTATTGCTGCGTGCAGTATTGCTGAAAATCCCAGCCAAACCAAGCTATCTGCTATTGGAAAAGTATTTGAGCAAAGGACATTGTGAACCACCTGCTCTTTCTGTGAATTAGGATTGCCAACTTTTTCTTTTATTGCAGGACTTTGAAGAAAGAAGCAGAACGTCATCACATGAAGCCTTTCCTATATGAATTTCAGCTGCTGAATTTCTACCCTTTTTGAAGTTGGTACAGGCCCAGAAGCCTTGTGAGAAAAAAGTCGATAGTGCTGTTATCCTTTCACAAGTACAAAAGATCTCATGTTTCTGGCTACATGTAATATATATCAACTAATGTGAGGGACATTCTGTTTTTTAGAATCATTTGGCTTCATATAAATCTCACTTGCTCCTACCTCCATTAAACCTGTGTTCTAAACATGGGAAAGGAAGAGCAACAACCATGTTCTGTACCCATTCCCGTTTAGGGTTGCCAATATCTTGAAGAAATTGCTCAGTATATGGTGACTTCTATCCACATCACCCTGTTATAATGGGGTTGTGTGTGAATCTCCCTGGGTTATGCTCGACCCTGTGTGGATTGACTGAATGGCACTGCAGTTTAATATAACTGGACCTCTGGAATGGATTGCTGAAAACCGGTTCACACTCAGAGCTTAAGACATGCTGGTGCTACAGCAGTCACATGACACTCTGGTCTGCAACTCATTGCACACTGCCTTTCTGCTAGCAGCCCCACACTGAGCAGGTCATGTGTAGGGTTGCCATATGTCAGGAAATCCCAGGACATGTTCTCTTTTTGGGGGCCCAACTTGCCTATCTGGGGGCGGGTTACATTTCAAAGGAAATGTCCAGGTTTTTTGGGGGGTATTTATTTTTGGTATGCACTTGAATCCCTCTGCAAAATACTGACAGTCTGGAGGCACCCAGAGTTTTTGGTGTGGCCTTTAGTTCTAATTATAGAACACATGCCTGCTTCCAGATAGGCTGGAGCAATAAATATCCTCCCCCCATACACAGATGGCTGGCTCGATTTCCTGAAGAGCAAGAACTTGCCAGAACTAGGCTCTGTAGAGGTTAATTGGGTATCTTTACCCAGAAGAAATGCGGAAAGCAAGCACAGTTTGGTTCTTTTGTTTGGTGTAGGGAATGGGAAAGTTTTCTGTTTATGCTACGCCAAGGTCAATGTGATTTAGCATTCAGGGACATAATAATCTTGCAATGGAATCCTCAAAATTACACAGGGGGAACTAGGTAAGAAAGAAGAAACCAAAAGTGGCACTTTTTTAAAAAAAGAAGAAGAAGAAGGAAACACTTTGATGTTGAAAACAATCAGGTTTACAGCAGAAGAAAATTGATTCCTTTAATCCTCTGTAAATAGGGGTGGGAGAAGGGTTGCCTACACATTACCCCTTTTTTCCAGGGATATCTTTTAATTTAAATGCTTGCTCCTTGGCTATTCATAGAAAATAATGGCTGTTCATTCTCTCTGAGACAATTGGCGTTCCTTATTTTCAAATGCCCTACCTAACAGAACTGCAGCACCCTTTACTTTTGAACTTTGACTTGGCAACATCTCGGAGGAAAGAGAAGGAATCAAGTCCATCAAAGTCCCCAGCTGGGCCTTTCAAGGGCCAGAAGTGTTTGGACACCATGCTTGTTATTCCTTTGGTAGGGCATCTTTCCTTCACTGCAAAATACCCAGGGAGCAAGAAGTCTATGTGGGGAGAGTGTGTGAAAGGAAGAATGCAGCATATGCCACACCTCCTTCCTTTCCGCTCCCCAACATCTCTTTGTCCTGAGTTGCAGCAAATGCACAGTGAATGATTCCCATTCTAAATTTAGTCCTGATGCCAACTTACCTGGCTACCTGCTTAATAGCACTTGGGATGGAGGTGAGATGTGCAACCTGACCCTTTGCATGCCGACTAGGAAGTGAGTCCCTTTGAGCTCAGCAGAGCTACAATAAATGTGGATAAGATTGTAGCTTTAATACTTCCATATTTTATTCTTTTTCACACTGGCAGCTTAGTGCATGCCGATCTGTATCGGTGTATCTTATACCCTTCTCACCTGCTCTGACGTAACAGGGAACCAATCACACCTTTCTGCTCTGTTATGAAGCTACAAATAGAATTTTATTTAGTTATTTATCAATACTTACATACCAATAATGTAAAATATAAGAGAGAAAAAATGATAAAATCAACAGATTCTCAAAACAAGTAGACAATAAAATCATCAAAACAAAGATAAATAGTTTTAAGAACAGTGCTTTTCCCCCTGGGGGGGACACAGGGGTACGCATACCCCTAAACATTTTGTGAATCGCTAAGTTTGGCCTCATTGAGGGGCAGTATTTCAATACGAGTAGGAAAATGAGAGTACCCCTAAACATTTTTTTAAGAAAAAAAGCACTGTTTAAGAACAAATATGCATCATATGGTAGACTTGCCTAAACAAAGAAGTTTTTAGCAGGCCTCAAAAACAAGTCAGTGAAGGGGCCTGCCTGATATTAATGCTGGCATGGCTTCACACAGCATTTAGTTCTCATTGATAGTTGAGGTGGATCAACAATCTAATGCTCCACATGCTATATTCATATACACCCACCCCTCCCCTAAAATTTGTCTAGGAAGCTAGTAACTACCCAGGTATCCTCACGGATATCCCCTGCTTTAGGGTGGGAATCCCTAGTGCAATGTATTAGCAATATATATGCCATTTTAGCTGCTCCAGTGCTATTTCTCTGGCGCAACATGAGGTTTCATAACCCAGTTTCTGCAGCGCCGTGTAGAGAAATGACCTTTTCAGCTGCCTTGATTTGGTTTATGTTTATGGTTCTATGGCAGATTAAGCTACACTGTATGGATTAGTGTTTTGGGAGAAACAGCAGCAAATAATAATCCAATCTCTGTCTGATCCTCTAGAAAAGACAGGGTACACTGTTAGTTTAATTTCTGAATGATCCTGCAATACCTGTTCTTATTTATCAGATGCAAGGTTATTTGTGATTATGAATAAAGGAGAATTGCATAAAGGGCTCTGTTTTTAGGCAGAGAATTGTATTCATTGCATTATCATGAATATGAGGTTCATTTCATCTAGTACTTCCCATCCCTGCTTCCATTCCCAGGATTCTTTGGGGGAAGCCATGACAGTTAAAATGGTACTTTAAATGTACAGTGAGGATGTGGCCTTGAAAGAACAAATCCGTTGGCCAGAGCCTTTATGGTAAAATTCTGCTGTTTGATTACGGGTCAGATTAAAAGACAGGGGTCAGTAGCTGTGTAGAGGAGGGAATGTTGACCTGCCATTCAGGGCCATAATTCTCCCTTCCACACAGCTATTAAAGGTACAGCAGCCCTGCTTCCATTTCCATGTGCCTCCCCCCCCCCACAGCCAAAAAAAGATGGTGGACCGGAAAAAGAGAAGGCAAAAGTGGCCTCGCTGAACATTTGCAGTATGTTGATTCCAAAACAACCAGGGAGTTTGTGAATTCAGCACAGCACAGAAAACGTCCTCTACCAGCAACTGTGTTTGCTCTCCTGTGCTCTGCTGCTGCAGAGCCTATAAAGAAAGCTGCTAACAAAAAGGTTATTCAGAAGGTTGCTTGAATAAACCCAAAGGTAACAAGTATCCACTGAGCAGATGTCGTGAGACCGAGCCGCTCTTTGGAAAAGTGCCGAGATATTTTAAAGTAGCGCTTTCTCATTAACCTAAGCACAATGCTAAAAGTCCTTTAAAATAAAACTTTCCAGATGCCACCTGCATCTGAGATGCTAATAGGATGAATGCCAGTAAGCCCACTAATACTGGAAATGCTCTTAAGGAAACAGCTACAGCTGATGGTATAGTGACACAAACAAATAAAAAAAACTAATTTATGTATTCCTGCAGCTGCATCTCCAGGCAAAGTCGAAGCAGGAGTCAGGACCAATTCACAGTTGACTAATGTTTCCTCCGTCTTTGCAGATTTGGACATTTAACCGTAATTAAGATTTATTGTGTGCAAACCTGCAGGTCAGAGCAGGCATCACAGTATGGATAACTTTTTGTTTACTAGTAAAAAGGCCTATTAGGAGAAATCTTCAAACCCTCCAAGCATAACGTGTCATTTCAGATCTTGACTGTACATTTCCAGCAGGAGTGCAAAAGACCCATCAAGCATTGCAGTGGGTTAGGAAAGGCGGGCTGTGCGTGTGGCTTGCCTGAAGCAAAGTATTCTATTTTCCTCAAATACCTCGAATGTCTGGAATAGTAGTGCTGGAATTCAGGAAGGTAGGGGGAAGGCTGGATCACATTCAGCGAGACTCTGCAAGACCCTTGATTCAGTACAGCAAAACAGAGCTTGGATCAGTGTGCTTTCACTCACACCAAAAGGAAAAGGTCTGAACCAGCGAGGGCCTGTAAGCTCAATGGCTGAATACAGCTTCAATCCCTGGCAACTCCATCCAGTTACAACAGCCCAGGTTGCAGATGCTAGAGGAGACCTCTGTCTGAGATGTTGAAGAACTCCAGCCAGTCAGAGCAGACAGTGCTTGGCTCGATGAACAAATCATAGAATCATAGAATTGGAAGAGACCACAAGGGCCATCAAGTCCAACCCCCTGCCAAGCAGGAAATACCGTAGTATGAGCTGTTATAGGGTAACTGCCGATGCAACTATGGGTCCTTGGGTCTCACTTCTCTCCTGACCATGATTTGCAGCAGAGATGTTTGTCCATCTCACACTTAGTTCTTCAAACATATTCATGGCTCAATGACTGCAACACCAAATAATGAGTTACAACAAGGATGTGAAACCTCTGGCCAATGGGTCAAATGTGGTCTGGCAGAAGCCCCAGTTTGGCCTGCCAGGACATTCCTGACAAACCACACCCACCTGCCCCGCACCTGACATATCACTGCAAGATCGATACATTCAGAATCAGTTGTGAAAGAGACTAAGTCATAAAAACGTTATGCACATGTATAGACTTAGTGCATGCAGTAGGAAACCCTGCCTTTTTTAGACTTTGGTGAATGCTTTAGCATAGTTATGCTTTAGCATAACTGGTGAATGCTAAAATTGTATAGGGGGAATGAGTGAGGGCAAGGATCATTATCTATATGCACACCCTTCTTACAGGTGAAGAGGGCTAGAGTGCTGAGCCATGAGACAAGTGGTCCATATGCACATGGGAATCAGCCCTTAAGTGCCCACTGAAATGACCTGATCCTGGTTCACAAAAGGTAATTAGGGCTTAGGCTATGGAGTGACATTTCAAAAGGATTAATTTTAGAGGAAACTGTTTCTAAGGAATTCTAATGAATTTATACCAACTTGGTATAGGGAATCGGAGGTTGTGCTGTGAGTGCAGCCCGATTCTTGGCAAAGGTGGCACCATATTTATACCTTAAAGTATCCAGGGAGCAAGTTGTTCAGGGCTTTGTATATTAACACAAAGACCTTGAACCTGGCTCTGTAGCATATGGACAGCCAGTGCAGATGTTTTAGCAGAGGTGTCACATGCAGTTGGCCATCTGTCCCCATCAGCAGTCTAGCCACTGCATTATGCACGAGCCAGCACTTCTGGATCAGACCCAAGGGCAGTCCTACATACAGCATGTCGTAGTAGTCCAGGCTCGAGGTCACCAGCCTCTGAACCTCAGGGGCCAGGTTGTCCCGATCTAAGATTCTAGTGGCATGAACACCAAATGCACAGAATGTGTGGCAGTCTGTAGAGAAACAGGTGAGCAAGGAGATATTGTGGGTGGAGTTGTAGGCACACTATGTTTTTGATCCAGAAATTTCATTTCATTTCACCACGTGAGATCACATCACATAAAGCTCACCTGTTTCCTTGTCTCTTTACTCATTTACTTTTCTTTCTCTCATTGTCTGAAATATAGATTGTAACATTGATGAGAGAGGACCCCTGCTTTTCGGGGGGGGGGGGACTTATCCAGTCTGTAAAGCATAATGGTTGTATTCAACTAACTTTTATTCGGAAGAAACCCAATGAAATTAAAGGACTTAAGTTAGACATGGTCATTAATTTAGATGTGAGTAAATGTTAGTTGACTACAACCCAATCCCATTGATGGTATATACATAATAATGTCCCACAAAATGTTCCTACCCTTCCCAGCCATTTATATATGTACCTGTAACTCAGGACAGTATTTCATGCACCTGATGAAATGAACAGCAATCCACAAAAGTTTGTGCCCTAATTTGTTAGTCTCTGAGGTGCCACAAGACTGTGTCTTCTCTTCTCTTCTCTTCTCTTCTCTTCTCTTCTCTTCTCTTCTCTTCTCTTCTCTTCTCTTAAGAGACTAATACAGTAACCCCATTAGAAGATCCTGAAGTATCTTTCGGGTTTAGCTGATAAGCCTCTGTTGATACTGCAGAAATTATTGGTTTTTTTCCAGATAAATATAACCTTGCTTCAACTGAATATCATGTTTCTTTCTATCCCTTCAGTTGTTAAATAATCCACTTCATGTCATACCATAACAAATAAATTCCAGTCCTTTTCTTGATATTTGTGAACCACAAGAATGGTTTCTGGACTGAGCAGCAACTTGCAGTTGTGTGTGTGTGAAGGGAATGTCCTGTAAAGAAAAGTCACCTTTGTGAAAGGGAGGAAAATAAGTCTGGGTCTGTGCTTGGCCACATAGTCACATTAAACAGCTGCTCCATGTGTGGGATTCCTGTGCACTGCCCCCCTCGGTGGGTCTACCAATACACACAACCCTATCCACATACCTCTCTCTCCCAGGCTGTCCACTGAGAGCTTGGGAAAGGGAAATGTTCCTAAATATTTAATTAACTGAAAAGGGAACCTCTAAATTTACACTTGTCAGATTACCTCTGGATCACAGTCACTGTTTATGCTCTTATGGCCAAATCAAAGTCCACGTTTAGTCCATTTCCCCTACGCCATGAAAGTAATAAGAATTGGCAGGTTGACTTGAAGCATTCATGTGACTCAGGTGACCCAGTCAGGGTCAATCTAACATGGTGTGCTTATCTACAGGAGAATATCAAGTTCAAGGCTTGGCTCTTAGCCCTGAACTCATTGGACAAGACAGTCTACAGACCTCACGGGACGGTGAAAAGTTGCTACTCCACAACGCCTGGCTCCTTTCCCTTTTTCTCTGTCTCTTTTTCCTCTCTGGAAGCCGACTTTCCTTTCAGCAGGCTGTGCATGTGCCAAAACCCTTTCCATTCTTAAGTTTGTCAGAGAGAAGAACATCAGATGTTGATACAGGAAGGGCTTTCCCAGTTCACAATTCCTGTTTCCTTTGGCTTGCAGTCTGCTGTGTGTTCTCTCTCTCTCTCTGTGTGTGTAGGGGGTCCTCTTCCAACTGTCTGTGGCATCATCTTCTTATGGGTTTGTTTCATACCAAACTCTGTGAATTCCAGAGTGAAGAATTCCAGTCTGCAAAACACGAGACAGGCGGGCCATAAGGGGGTGAATGAGGGGAGAGAGGCAGACAAGTCAGAACAGAAGGTGAATAAATGACTGGGGGGGAAAAAACCAGAGATGCATCTCCATCTGGAAAGAAGAGTGCTGTTTAGTGCGTCTGGAAGGCATTATTTCTGCAAATAGCTGGACCCTCTTTCATGCTTAGAGGCAGGGATCCCAGCCTGCTGCCAAGCATAAGCCTTCCTGATGGCTCAGTGGTGGGGGAAGTCAGCGAACAAGTGTACTAATGGCATAACGCAGGGAAAACAGCAACCACTCCTTTTGTGTTAAGGCCCATCAGGCATCTGTCCTTCTCCCAGGAGGCAGCCCACAACTTCAGATTGCATTAGGGAAGACTCCTGTTTCATATCACTGGATGTACCAATTTGATGAAAATTTAATTGGTTGGATGTGAAGGGGGATCTAGGAGTATATATATATTGGCTGATTGTTCTTAGCAATTCAGCATTACAGAAGGGAGCTGTCCTAGCCAATGCAGTCACCTTTGATTTTTAACTTGGAAAATCCGGATATATAAATGTAACGTATACCAACTCAACAATAACTTCCTGATTTTGTGGTTTAATGGAAAAGAGAAACCCTATGGGGTGTTAATTTAACACACAGAGAGGCGAGAGTGTGTGTGAATGTGCTAAAGTCTTCACACCCACCCACACCCATCGCTTTCCACATATTGAAGGGTGGCAGCCTGCTTCAGGGAAGCCTATTGTGCTTTTGGAGGCTCCCATGTGTTTTGGATCCCTGGGAAATCCGGGGTCCAAAGTAGAGTAGAGTAGAGAAGACCTTTCCCACTGCAGACTTGTCACCCTTCAAACTACAGAGGGTGTGATGAGGCAGAGAGCTAGCCTGCTTGTGCGCACTCTCATTTCCATGTCTTAACCCCTCCAAGGAGTTAGACTCAATTCAGATTTGCCTGTCATGTCATCCTAACCATTGCCTTGGACTCTTATGTAGAACTGAGCTGGAAACAATGGTGGATACAGGCTGTTTATTGGTTCCCTGTTTCCATTGATCATGGTTTGCAATTATAGTCCTTCTGAGTTGTAATAACATTTCAGTGCAATTCTGTGCAGAACTACTTAGAAGTAAGTCTACTGGGTTCAATGGGACTTATCCCCAGATACGTGGAAATTGGCTTGCAGCCATAATCAACGTGGCACGTCTGTGATTTTGGGACAAATACATCTCTCAAGAAGAAATAATAGTGGTGTTATTCTAGTTGTCTGTTTCAAAATACTTAAGGGAACTGAATGTACAGAACTGTATTGCAGTGGGTGTTTGAGAGTTTGTTGCACATTTCATTGTTGGGCAGCCAGCTAGGGTGCCTCCAGATGTCACTCTAATTAGCATATGGTAATGGTAGCAGACAGGTACTTCCTCTTCAGTGGGTTTGTAGCTACCATCACTGACTTGGTGGAACAATAGCTTTCCCTCATGCATCAGTTTTGCTAGCTGCTTGCTTTAATGGTGACTACAATGATGATTCATGAGTTTGTCTCATATCGCTGTGACTACCCACACAAACATTTAATAGGGCACACACCTAAAGGCTATGCAATTGTTCAAGGAAATGTGGGCCTCACAAACGCAACGAACAAAATGAGCAGGAAAAATAAAAGGAAAACAAAGAAAGAAACCCATACCAACTAAAACAATACCCCAAACCTCAATAAAACAATCAACAAACAGGCTAAAATCAGACACACAACCAACACAATGGTGGTGCCAGAGCATGCCAATACTCGTATCCCCACCCCAGCAAACCAATAATGCTATTAATAACACTGACAACATTGCTTATAAACCTTTTACCCAACACAGGCATCATAAAGGAGCTTAACACCACCTCACTGACCATTCCATATCGCAAACGACAGGAGGACAGCCTGTTCTTAAACAAGGCCCTCCATGCCAGCTGAGATGCAGGACCAACCGGCTGGAAGCCAGATGGTCCAAATTACCCCAAATAAACACCTATATATATATATGCTACTTTCTGTAATCTACCCCCCACTCTTTAACCAAAATATAAATCTAACCCCCCCTCTTCCCCCACCCATCACACTTTATGTCAGTGCAACTTAATAGGTTTGATAGACAATATAAGGTGAGAGACACAGGACAAACCACAGACACAGGGTTGGCAGGGAACCATCCTATAAAGTAGATAAGCAGAATGGCTAGCTTAAAAGCAATTACACTAAATGTGTGGGGGTTGGGAAACCCTATCAAAAGAAAATGCATAAAAGAACCTCTGATGCCCTACATGACCCGCCTATTCAACAACATCATAAAATGGGGCCCCATTCCTAAAACCTGGACCTTCTCCAAGATAGTCTCTATCCCCAAACCATTCAAAGACAGCTTCAAAGTAGAATCATACCACCCGATCTCATTAATAAACCAAGACTACAAGATATTCACATAAATCTTGGCTAACTACCTAAAAAAATTTCCTACACAAATTAATAGCCCCAGACCAGACTAGCTTCATCCTTGGTCACAATATAAGAGACCCCATCAGGAAACTACTGAATCTAATTGAACTCAGCAAAGCAACTAAATTCCCACTGATGATTATGTCCCTAGACATTCTCAAAGCTTTTGATTGCTTAGAATGGATATACCTATTAGTAGTAATAACTAACATGAAAATTGGTCCCAACTTCTTACAAATCTTCAAACAAATCTACTCCCAAGCCTCAGCAAAATGCAGGACTCTAATACCATAGCAATCCAAAGAGGCACAAAACAAGGATGCTCACTGTCTCCCTTCCTATTCATCCTGGCTCTGGAACCTCTAGCAATCCGAATCCGAGCAGCCACAAACATCAGGAGAGTGGAAATAAAAGGCAGAACCTATAAATCAGGGGTCTTTGCAGATGACCTGAGGGTCACAACACCAGACCCCATAAACACAGCAACCACCCTAACCAAAGAACTCAACACATTTGCAATGGTTTAAATTTTGCAAAATCTGAGACTATGTGTTTCAACACCCCCCCATATCCAAAAAGATTTCACCCACATCACCAAGATAAAACTTTGCTGCACCAAGTTCAGATACCTATGGGGTACAAATAACCGGAAACCTCAACAAACTATACCTCCACAATTACAACCCTTTGTGGTGACAAATCAACAAAGACTTGGGGAGATGGAACAATACCAACTTCACACTCTCAGACAAAATAGCCATGATCAGAATGATCACCTTCCCAAAATTAACCTGCCTATTTCAATCTCTCCCAATCTGGATTCCCTCAACCCAACTCCAGAAGTGGCAGAAAGAATTACACTCGCTTATCTTTTCACACGAAAACCCAAGAATAAATCCCAAATACCTACACCTCTCCTCCTCAGTAGGTGGGTGGGGAATTCCCAACATAGAACTATACTACATCGCCAACCAAGTGTGCCACATAATCCCATACGTTCTAAAAGACGAGACAAAACGGGTACACTGGGAGAGAGACATATTCAAAAATACCTCCATCACAGCATACCCATTCCTCCCAGACAAACTACAGAAAATCCCCACAACACTAAACAGGTTCACATAAAGGTAAAGGTAAAGGGACCCCTGACCATTAGGTCCAGTCGTGGCCAACTCTGGGGTTGCGGCACTCATCTCGCTTTACTGGCTGAGGGAGCCGGCGTACAGCTTCCGGGTCATGTGGCCAGCATGACTAAGCTGCTTCTGGAGAACCAGAGCGGCACATGGAAATGCAGTTTACCTTCCCGCTGGAGCAGTACCTATTTATCTGCTTGCACTTTGACGTGCTTTCGAACTGCTAGGTTGGCAGGAGCAGGGACTGAGCAATGGGAGCTCATCCCCTCGTGGTGATTTGAACTGCGACCTTCTGATCGGCAAGTCCTAGGCTCTGTGGTTTAACCCACAGCGCCACCCGCGTCCCAAACAGGTTCACATAGACCATGCTTAAAGCATGGAAGGAAGAAGCAGTTCAACTATCCCCAACCCCATCCCCACTAATCCCCCTGGCTCACTACCCACTATTCCACCACGCAGCACGAAACCTCCAGGTAAAAACCTGGCAAGCCAAAGGCCTACACTGTCTAAAAGACTTCTACAAAAATAACAAATCCACATTGACACGAGAAATACAAGACAATGTTTTCTATACATTCTGGACCTTACAGCAATCTCTATCTATATCTATATCTAAAACAAACACATGTTCAAGTGCACAAATAGTTGAATACACACCCACACACACAGGTATAGGAACCTGTGGTGGAAACTATTTCAATCACCCCCAGTTTTTAGTTTTAAAGCAGCTCTTCCACATCTGTATGCAAAGAATTAGAAAGCCTCTAGAACTAGGATGGCGAGAATCTTGTCACACTACCAAGCAAAAATCTAAAATATAAGCACAGCTGCTTATGTTGCAAATGTTATGTCCCCACAATCACACCTTTAGCACCTTGTTCCATGGCATGATGCAAGCATGTTTCCTTTGCAATGAGTGACGCAATGAATTCTGGGATTGGGCTCATTAGGAGCACAATGACTCCACCTCCCCCCCCTTCCCTGTATGTTGGATGTGTCAATGTGGTAGCCTAACCCTTATTATTTTCATTTTTCTCTCTTTATAAGGTGACCCAATTTCTTTTAAAGGGAAACACTGCATTGCATATCGTCTGTCCGGTTTGGTGACTGTTCACCCATCACCCCAGCTAATCTCTACAGAATAAAAATACAAGCCACCTTTCTTAAAAAGGCACACACACACACACACACACACACACACACACAGTGCCAATTTGACACCTTTCTGGCCCCTCCCCCACCACTCCTCGAGCTCATTGCCCATCTCAGCAGAGTTAGTTATGTCTGACTTCCTCTATTCACATTTTGGCTATCCTTGTTGCTTTTTGGGGTTTGCATTTTGCTTCCTTTAGTGTTGTTGTTTTTCAGCCAAAGCTGTCATTTATCATGAGAACAAGAGCAGCCATGTGTTGATTTTTTTTTCTGGATTCCTTTTGGACAGTGTCCCAGTGCTAATGAAGGCCCTTCCAAAGTGCTAAAGAGCTGTTGCCAAAATCGGTTATAGTGAAAACAATAGGGGAGTGGTGCACAGACAGCAGATGCAGTGTGTGTGTGCGTGCAAGCGTGTGTGAGAGAGAGCTAGCAAGTGTGTGCCCCTGTGTGCAGGGAAAGAGCCCTTGCAAATGGGATTGTTGTCCCTTTGCCTTGAGGTGCAGGAGGAAACGGAACAAAAAAGGCTCAACTCCATGTTTCTCTGCACTGAAATATATGGAAAATGAAGCTAATGGAAGCATATGCACCCCAGCTTTTATACAGGATAAAGAAGGCTCAGGTAGCCATCCTTACCTTGGGAGTTGGGAGTAAGCCCTGCAGAGCACAGCCACACTTACTTCTGAGGAAACAGGTGTTGGATCTGGCCACACATCCAGTAATGTTATTACAAAAATAACTGTGTTGAATTTATTTCTATCCCTCTTTTGGACACGGTCTTTTACTGATACGTGCTGGTTTGACGCTACACTCTTGTTGTGCAACACACACAATTTTTAACCAATAAAATGATTTGGATGAAGTTCACCTTTTTTTAAAAAAAGAAAAGCTAAGATAATTTTACAGATTTGAAAAGTGTGATGCTCCATCTTCGATATGATTTTGATCACAAGTGTTCACGTTTTCTCTCATCTACCTTTTAAAGTTTTTTTAAAATGAAAATCTGCTTCCTGAATAAGCAGCCCATCTCAGTTCTCTATAGTTTTCTCTCCTTTGTATACGACACGTAGGATAACATTTCCTGTGGTACATGTTTTCTACAGTTTGCCTTTTGTTTTTAACATCTATCTATATATGCTGGCTAAGTGATCATTTTTTGAACAGAAGTCACAATATACAGAAGCCCGTTGGAAGCTATAATATCTAAATAAGCAACCTTCATGAAAATAATGGGGGGGGGGGTGGAACTGTGTGCATTTCGGTTAAGTAAATCAGACGACTTGCTGCAACATCTCCCTCCTTTGCAGAATTCATTCTTCTGAGTGTGTGTGTGTGTGTGTATACGTGTGTGGGAAAGGGAGCATTCACTTCATTTTCCTGTTATTATTCATCCTGTAGGCTTTTTTTATGAATCAAAATACCATGTTATTGTGCTGCCTGATACTCGCTCAGCAAGCTAGTTGAATTATAGCCTTCAGCACCATCTACCGGTGACATTTAACACAGTGGAGGATTCATTGACAGAATGAATGAGTATGCTTCTGGGGCAGTGATTGGTGTGACTGGTGGCTTTTGGAGCTGGTGGAGCTGCAATGTTAAACCCTCTCTTTTCCCCACACCAGACACCTACAGCTGTCATAAATGAAAGAATGCCCTTAAATGTGCAGAATGCCAGCATCTTCCTACTGAGAAACAGCAGTTGTATGCCACACACCCATGTGAAAGGGCATTAGTACAATTTTCAAGTGAAGATGAACCTCAGCCCATCTCATTTAGGAATAGATCCACAACACATAGCATAAGTTCTTGAATTTGTACAAAACCCCACACAGTAATTACAAAGCTTTTGAGATCTTACCTGCTCCTGTTTGTGTGATTGCTTTTGAAAGCATCTCAAAAATCAAATCCAGGGTTGGCCTTAACAATAGGCGGAGTGAGGCGGCTGCCTCAGACAGCAGATGCTGGAGGGCAGGGAGTGGCACTGTGGTAATATCCTACCCTGCTTCCCTCAGGTGTTGTGGAGGAGGCTGCCCCATTTCCACATTTGAAGCAAGAGTTGATTGCTAGTTTGGCTGGCTTCCATACATGGAATGGGTTTTTGGCCATCTACTTTGCCACAAAATGTGTGGAGCTTGCCCTGATCAACCCCACCTCTTTTGTGAAATTAAAAGAGCTAAAACAATGCATGGTGGTGCAGTATTGTGATTCATCTTCCTGGTGTTTTTAAAAAAATGAAACACAGATGTAAGATCAAGAGCAGAAGGGCAGCAACAGGGGAGAGGCCTCTTAACCCTTTCCCTTCCTGCCACTTGTCTACTCAAAATCACCTTCCTCCTTAGCTAATTTCATACCCACAGGGGGAAGGAACTGATCATTTACTCTCCATCTCAGTTCGTGTGACCGTTTTTAATCTTAAAAAACCAGTCAGAAGGGGGAAAAGTTCACGTGGACAATGATTAGGGCGAGATTTAATTCCATCTAGGGTGGATCACAGCTCTGTTTCAGGCCCCTTTTCACTTCATTCACACCTCCTGAAACATTATGGAAACTGAAGCACAATAATCCTTCAAAGATCACTCTACTTTGACTTTTTCAACATAATTCTCCAGCCAAGAAATAAGTACAAAAATGAATTGTATTAGGGAAAATATGTTTTGCAACAAAATGTAAGGAACACACACTCTAGATACCCCCACAACTGGACAGAAAACATGGAGAGAGTCTCATGGATGAGAACCTGGAATCTCGTGGATGAGGGACATATTACTCAGTGCTGACCTGGAACAGCAACCACAGACCTGAGGGACAACCGTAATTTCCCAGGTTGGAGGAGGGGCTGGCACATGGCACAGTCACTAACTGCTTGTGCCCTGTGCCCCTTACCTGGCCTGCCAAAACCCCTACATCCTACCTCCCCTTGCCCAGAACCACTGTGACTAGGGTCTCGAAGCTGACCTCTCTTCCCAAGCACCCTGTGTGAATTTTAAAACACGCAAGTTAAAAGCATTTAAAAATGATTCAAAACAGTTAAAACAGGACAATTAAAACAGCACCAGAGCTCCTCAACAAAACCCCCTAAACAATATGTCAACTCAAGAATCTGTTCAGCCACTTTAGCTTTTGTAGCTGGAGTCAAGTCTGGGCCCAGCCATCCCAGGCCAAATGGAAAAGGCAAGGTAAGGAGCAGGTCATAGGAGCCAACTCCTAGGGGCTGAGGTCCCTTCAGCGTCCCATAAAATATTTGAGGGGGCCGGGCCCCTCCAAAGTTGATGGGTATTGCCATTCAAATGGTGATTCTGCACTGCATATTGTGATCAATTATGCAGGGTGGGGCTTACCTCCCCCACCCAATATTTTATTCAAGTTGATACCCCTGGAACAGGTCCTCTAGGACTCACAGCAACTATATAGCACTGCATGTGAACTCACTTTCTTCCATCCAATGGATGAGTCACATGGCACAGAAAGTGGCTTGTACAATCCTGGACAACAATTTTTATAAGGAAGTGATTGGTCGGTTAAAGCTCTTTTTGATCAAGTTTATAGTAAGAGCTTTCCTGAGGTAGATTTTAAAAATTATCCTAGAACTCGGAAAACACTGAGATGGTGTTGGCGAAAATTCACAAACGGAAGATCTACCCTGCTGCTGACATGGAGCCAGCCAATTTTGTTGTGTAGCGGCAGCCTCAATTCTTCTTTATTAAACCCCAAATGATTTAATCAAAATGATGTTTACCCAACATATCCAGGAAGCAATACTTTCATTACCAGGTGCCAATCTTTCCCGTGAGTTGGTGAAAGGCCATTTATTTCAGAGGCAGAGGCTGCAAGTTTGAAAAGGTCTCTCCATGACAATGCCATTTATGTTACCATTCATGTGTTTCTAGGGTGAAGGGGGGGGGGGAGAATTAAATCTCAGAAGTAATTGTCTGTCTTTTGATAGCTAAAACAAATGCAGCATTTAAAACAATCGACCTTTTGTGGCTCAGAACAATGGGATTGTTGTCGAATTGCCCGTGTAATCCATATCCATTTATTTATGCTGAGTAAATAAATGCTTCTCTGCCCTGCTCTGTGCTCTGCTGCGCAACGGCAAATGGACAGCTCATTCTCTTGGTCCAGCTCTCAGACCCAGCTCCATTGCTGAGACAGCAGCAGCTGCCATCCACTCTGCTACAGCAGCCCTCTGGGGAAGCACCAATGCACCGGAGTAGCACAGCTCAGGGTGCTTCTGCAGAAAGGGGAGGCAAGAATGCAGCCAGTAGATTGTGCCACATCCTCAAGCTCCTCATAGCAACCTGTTTCTTCCTGCCTTCTGCTGATGCAGCTTGCTTTGTGCTGGCAGATCACCGCGAGGGAGGGGAGTGTATGCAGAGAGGCAAGTGGAGTGAGCAAACTTATGGAATTCATTATTAACTTAAGGAATTCATTACGGGAAGATGTGACTACTACTTTAGATGGCATTTTAAAAGGACCGTTAGGAAGGCAAATTCGTGCAGGATAGGTCTGTCTTTCAACAGCTATGAGCTGTAGCAGCTAAACAAAGTGGTGTGCACTGGCTCTGTGTGAGGGCTAAATAATGAGGTGAACTGGGGTGATTTGAGGGTCTCGCTCCTCCTGAGTTAAAGTGTGATGTCAATGACACACAAACCAAGTAAGATCGGGGCCCCTGCAAAACCTCATGTCGCTCTTTTGCTCTGTTTCTGTACTTTTCTATGCTGTATCACACACACACACACACACACACACACTTTCACGGGCTTTTCAAGAAGAGCTCTGGATTATGTTTCTCTTAAAGTAGAACAGTGGAGGATAAAAATCCCCTACTTTCAGCTGCTTTAACAACTATTTTAAAAATGGAAGTTTTCAAAAACAGTAGTGGTCAGTGGGGTGATATAAGCAGGGTGGCGTTGCTCATCTGCCTTCCAAACCACAAGTTTCTCTGCCAATTCCCGAGAGCAGGAGCAGCAAGGTGCATCACAGGTGTAGCAGTGGAGCCAGTCTGATATTCTTGCAATGTCCCTGCTCCATGCCTTGCTCCTCATGCCTCTGCTGTCCTCTCAGAAACCAGCAGTGATGCTCATGGTCTGAAAGGCAGGTGAGCAACACTGACCCATCAACTGCTGCTGCTTCAGAACTTTTAAGGCAGGGTTCTAGACAGCCACCTCTTAATTATTTCAAGATAAGAAAGAGAGAAACCCCTGCTCCTCCATAAGAGATTATGAAGGAAAGTGAATCCCTTTAACCCCCCCCCCCAAGTCCCTAGACTTAATTGTTTGCAATTTGGCAGACTTAATCCATTCTGAGCAGATATCTCACTTGCAAATTTCATTCACTTTGACCAAAAGGTAGGGAAAGTTATAGCCATCTCTAGATTCCCCATCACACTGAATGGCAGCTTTATTTTATGTGGCTCAGAAACTGAATTACAGATCAAGCCAGAGGGAGCGCAGTGACTCAGAAACAAATCAGGATTTTTTTAAAAAAATACATAGATGTAGATGCAAGGTGAATCTTGGTGCCTGTCCACTCTCTTAGATAAATGTGTTTAGAGGCAATATACTTCCAAATATGACATATACATTGTGCTGTAACATTTTCCTCACTTTAATCCTCACGCTAGTCATGCGAGGTACATTTAGATTAGAGACAGTGATCTGGCCAGTGCTGTCCAATGACATTCATGCTAGGGGAGGGGGGAATTTTGACCCATCTCTTCCCCACACCCCTACAAGTTGTTGAGCTTTTTTAAGGGTTTTTTTAAAAAAGCCTTTTTTGGGGGGGGGAGGCTTGGGACAGACAAAAGGGTAAAGTCTATGGATCAAAACAACAGCACAGGGAAAGCTCCATCTTCCAGAGATCATTCAACTATGGAGGGGGGCCAAGGGGTTTGTGTGGCAGGAGTCAGTTTTAGGGGCACTAAGGAAAGGGAGCCAGAGATCAACTGCAATCTACCAAAACCTTGCAGGGATCTACCAGTAGATCGCGATCGACCTGTTGGACATCCCTAAACTACATGAACCAACGGTCTGTCTCTGCATAAGGCAGCTTCCTCTGTAACAGCACCAAACTTCTCCTTTTTGCAGACAGGACACTTGTGAATGTTTCTTTCAGAAAGGTATCAATACATTACAGGCCTAGGATCCCCCATTGTTCTGGAGATAGGGGGCATTCTATTGGCTGTTTCCTGCCACCCACTGTATAAAAAGAACCCCTTGTTCTCTTCGGTCGCATGGAGCCATTTCAGATGTAATATTTATGCATATAAATGTTTCAGGAGAGCTCTGATTTATCAGCCATCTCCTCCTCTTTCTCCCTCTCATTCAAAGATTTCAACAGAGCAACAGATGGCTCTTGCAGGCCATTTGCTGTGACTCAAATGGTGGCACCACTGAGGAGAGCTAAGGATAGCTAAAAACGAGTGTTGCTTCCCTTTGCAAGTATCACACTGCCTCGAAAGAAGAAGAGAGAAAAAGAAAGGAAGGAAGGAAGGAAGGAAAGGAAAATAAGCTGCTGGGTTGAAAACTGAACCTGCTTGCTTTTAGTGCCATTTTTGGCTGCTCTGTGTACAAGCATATCCTGTTCAGCTTGAGTGAATGAAAACAGAGCCAAAAGAAAAAGAAAAAAGAGAGAGATAACTATACCTGTTCTGTTCTGAGGATAGCCTTCTCTTGAGTTTGGAATTTAAGAAAGACCATCCATGCTCAGTGGGACCCATGCAGCTAGAAATCTGTCGCACAGTATCTATTTATTTCAGTGGGACTTGCATGGGGCAAGTGTTTGGAGGCTGCACAGCAGCAGTGCTTTGTGAATTGCATCCACTGGCATATTTTCTGCTTTTATTCTTCTGGTGGAAGGTATCTAACTAAGATGGTTCTACAAGTTGTGGATGGACTTCAGCTTTGCAGTACTGTATCTACTTTTTTTTGTTTTTTGTTTGTTTTTTGCTAGAACCTTGAGAGCAGAGGTAGACAACCTAAGGCCTGTGGGCCAGATGCAGCCCAATTGCCTTCTCAATCCAGCCCGCGGATGGTCCAGGAATCAGTGTGTTTTTACATGAGTAGAATGTGTCCTTTTATTTAAAATGTATCTCTGAGTTATTTGTGGGGCCTGCCTGGTGTTTTTACATGAGCAGAATGTGTGCTTTTATTTAAAATGCATCTCTGGGTTATTTGTGGGGCATAGGAATTCGTTCATTTCTCCCCTGCCCGTCCAAATATAGTCTGGCCCACAACATGGTTTGAGGGATGGTGGACTGTCCCACGGCTGAAAAAGGTTGCTGACCCCAGCTTGAGAGCCACTAGATGGGGCAGATGACAAATGGTGTCTCAGGGCATGCATATAGTTACCTACCTCATAATTTCAGAAATACACTGGGATGACCCACAAGTGCAAATCAGTATTTGAGCTACTACAGATCAGAGATTCCAAAAGTCATATCTTGAAGGAAAGCATTTTTCTCCCTCTTGAACAACAGGGAGTCAGAAACTGATCTACTGCAAATCATCTACAAGTAGATTCCAACCCACCTTTTGCCTGTCCCTGCTCTACAATGCAGGCAGCACAAGGAGCTAACTAGTTTGCCAGTATCTAAGGGACACTGTAGGCAGGGTGAAAACTCAATATACCTTGATGTCTCCTGAGAAGGGAGAAAGAGGTGAAGGAGCCTGGCTGTAGTACCTGAAGGAGATACCTTCAATGATGGTCAGGCACAACACATAGGATTATTTTCTTTGAGCCTCTCCACTCTCCCTATCCTCCAAGTTGAGCAAAGATGGCAGCCTTGGGAGGATGCAAAAAACAGGATAGGTGGGAAAAGCTGGAAAATTCTAAAAGCTGGAAGTGGAAGAGAGATGGATACTCTCCAATCCTCTTTGTTGGGGACTGGAGGAAAGAAAAGAGTGTGTGTTTTGTGTGCAATGTGTTGTGCACCCCTTCTGTGTTATTGTGTGTGGCTGCAAGAAGATCTAGCCCAATACCTTTTATGTACCTAAGCCAGAGCAGCAAATGGCACTCCCTGTCCACTCTCCACCAAGTCAGTTAGTCATGTAAGTTAGTCATGTCTACTAATTTCAGTGGGTCTACTCTGAGTAGAACTTACATTGGTTACCTCCCCTGAGCTATACAAATGCATGCTTTGTTGACTAGCACATGAAAACACATCAAAGAGGGCAGAAAATTTCTGTGCCCTTATCTAGGCTGACAAAGTACCTTCAGCCAACTTTGATGACAATACAAAATGAGCTGCCATTATGTGACTCACATAATGTTGGGAGCATAGGTGGCGTGTGAGGGTCTCCTTTAGAAAGAAGGACATGCTCATCAGTGGGTCTCCTGAAAAGCAACAGTAACTATAGGAAGCTGGTATAAGTAAGCCGTATTCTAAACTCTGTTCAGAAGGAATTTGAAGGAGTTTGATTCACACCACCCTTTTTGTGGCTAAAGTCGACTTGGTTGTGAGGTCATGTGACTTAGAAGGAAGGGGTTTGCAATAGGTGTAAATCTCTTCTTACTCTGACCTGCTCCTGCCACGCCACATCCCAGAATACCCCTTTTGGGGGCTTAAGTTACACTGGCTGAAGCACAGAGTCCCAGCTGAGTTGGGCTGAGGGACGTACATTGGTCTTAGCCAGGAAAGCCCAAGATCTGCCGAATCCTGTTATCCTGGCAGATCTTGGGTTTTGGTTGCCAGGCTGCATAATTGCTAGACAGGCACACACCATTAAGTGAAACCTTTTTGAATTGGCTTTACCAAAAGATTGCAACATTAGACTTAGATTGCCCCTCATGTGGGCAATGTGAAACTGGGAAGAGGAGGAAGAAGGAAAGTGTAAATGAAATGTACTTAGCTATAGGCAGTTCCCTTAATTTTGATGCACTCACATAGATGGGGATTGAATAGCACGCCAAAGCTTTTGAACTGTTCCCGGCAAAGATTTCTCATCTAGCGACGAATGCTGATGGTGAGAATGTACTTCATAGATAAAATTTATAAGAGGCTCTTAGAAGCAATCGCCTTAGTTCTCTGCAATGATAGGGCAGTGCTGAAAACAGCAGGTAATGGGACCAATGTCCCTTTAAGAATTCCAGAGGTTACTAATGGATATAGGTCATGGTGACAGTCTTAAATAAACCTCCAGTAATAAACAAATCATTTTGTGTTTTCATAAGATTACCATCAGTCTAAGGCTGCTCCTGTAGGGCTAAGAATGCATGAAGGAAATGAGCGCGATAGGTCATATACATCATACTGTCATATCCCAAGAATAGGACACACACAAAAAGAGAATCTTTCAAGGAGGCTCACACTGTAGTCCTGATAAAAGCTGCTAAAAATGTGCATTAATATTAATCCTGTATTTTTCCATATGCGCAACACTGGATGTTTTGCTGGGACTCATCATATGCAAACTGATAGTTGTCATCAAAGACTTCCCTCCCCGTGAACACAAAAGATCTCAGTGTCAGAAAGTCCAGTCCTAGGATTCAAAAATCAAGCAATGTGATGGCTGCAAAAATAGTGGGAAATGTTCCATTCTGGTCTGTGCACTTTCTACGGTACTGATCCACAGAATGTTAATAGCACTCAGCAATTGCAATCAGTTGGATTTTGATTAGTTATGGAATGAACATTCTCATATAGTTTAATGGGACTCACTTAAGTGTCACTACCTTTCACTGGATCAAGGCCCTTATTAGTTTTATCCACAGTAAAGTCTTTCTGTTCTAACAACATTAGATATTACCAGTGCTTCTTTTCTGGGGGGACACAGGGGTATGTATACCCTAAACATTTTTTGAATCTAATTTTGGCCTCATTGAGGGGCAGTGTTTCAATATGAGTAGGAAAATGAGAGTACCCCTACACATTTTTTTAAAATAGAAAAAAGCACTGCTTATTACACGTATAACTTAAAACGATTCCCATGTATTCTAAAACAGGATATCATCTGGATAACTACATTTTGGTTCTTGCAAAGTGAGGATATGATGCTGTTTATAAGAACAGAAGAGGGACATGGGTGGCTCTATGGTCTAAACCACTGAGCCTCTTGGGCTTGCTGATCAGAAGGTCAGCGGTTAGAATCCCCGTGATGGGGTGAGCTCCTGTTGTTCGGTCCCAGCTCCTGCCCACCTAGCAGTTCGAAAGCTTGTCAATGTGCAAGGAGATAAATAGGTACTGCTCCGGCAGGAAGGTAAACGGCATTTCCATGCGCTGCTCTGGTTCGCCAGAAGTGGCTTAGTCATGCTGGCCACATGACCCGGAAGCTGTCTTCGGACAAATGCCGGCTCCCTTGGCCTATAGAGTAAGATGAATGTGCAACGCCAGAGTCATCTGCGACTGGACCTAATGGTCAGGGGTACCTCTACCTTTATAAGAACAGGAAACATTGCCCATGTCCATGGATGACTCAGATCCTTGTGTGAATCTTAGATTGCAGTACACAAAATAGGATTTCAGTGGCACCTTTCCCTAGTTTTTAATACACCATGAGTTTTCATAGGTTTCAGTGTCTGCTTCTTCATATGTCATAATAGAATAGCTAAGAGTCTTTTTTGTTTTGTTTTGCAGTAGCATCTTCAAATGTAGAACTATCTGTTGCAGAAGCAAAGTCAAACATTTTTTTCTCAATGAAACCCAAACCCTATATGAATTGATGTTTTATTAGCCAAATGAATTCTGTCAATGAATATAAGTACTTAAATAAGTTAAAGCACTATCCAAGCACTTACTATTTCCACAGATTCTGGAACAACTCTAGCAAACGGCAAAGCTTCATGGTAAATTTGCTGCTAATTATATATATTGCAATCATAAAAATAAAGAATTGGCTCAGATATCTCTTCATGTCTAATGATTTGCCAATAACTGTAAATACAAGATAACTTCTTTAGAAATAAGGACATTGGGTATTGATTAGACAAATCAGGTTGGCAAGGCCATGTGGATATATGGAGATACAGGCCAAGAATACTACTTCAAGCAGGGAGAGGAAAAAGAGAGAGTGGCAATTGTGTAATATTCTACTTCCTGCAGTTCATAAATAATCATCACCATCATAATAAAAATGCTGCCAGAAGTTTAAGCATCCCAATAATGTGAATTGATTATTAACATTTCACTTTAAAGCTAGATTAATTAATGCTGAATGGTATGGCAGTTCTTATAGCCGTACAGTACATATGACATCCAAATAATTCTAAATGAATTCATTACAAGAAGGATAATTACAATGAATGCCTAATGAATTAATAATGACAGAGCATTTAGCATTTCATGCATACAAATATTGTAGAATAACCAATTTGCTGGCTGTTTACAATAGTACCCTATCACACCACAAAGGAATAAGATATGGGCAAATCTGTTGGTGTTCTAAAATTAGTTACTTTGGGCAAGAATTACCATATTCCCTCAAGTTTAATGTGCCATCAAATCTAATGCGCACCTCAAATTTCAGAACCTTGAAACCCAAAAAGTATTTGCTGGTGAATGTAAATGTGCCATTGAATCTTATGGGTACCTTAATTCTCGCAATGTAATTTGGCCAAAAAAGGTGAGCATTAGATTTGCATAGATATGGTAGATGTCAGAAATGAAGCCCAGGTGATATTTCAAGAGGTAAAAATCAGCACACACAAAAGTTGTTGAGTTTTTTTAGGGCAATTGCCCAATAGCCCCTCCACCACTGCTGAGCTCAAGCTGCCCACACACTTTTAATTAAAAAAACAACAACCAAAATCTAGGACATTTGCTTTAAAATGTAAAATTCCCCCCAGATGGGCATGTAAGACACCCAAAAGAGGACATGTCCAGGAATTACCAGACATATGGCAACCCTACCAGGTGAGACTTGATAAGTTGTATATACAACTGCTGGTTGAGAAACCATTCTGTAAGCCATAGGTGGGCTTGGGGACCAGGCCTCTGGTCCTCTCTGTGTGGCCCTTGGGACTCTTTTTAGACACACCTTTCACTAGACACTAGGGCTGTGAACAGGGATGCGGGTGGCGCTGTGGTCTAAACCACAGAGCCTAGGGCTTGCCGATCAGAAGGTCGGCGGTTCGAATCCCCACAATGGGGTGAGCTCCTGTTGCTCAGTCCCTGCTTCTGCCAACCTAGCAGTTCAAAAGCATGTCAAAGTGCAAGTAGATAAATAGGAACCACTCCGGTGGGAAGGTAAACGGCGTTTCTGTGCGCTGCTCTGGTTCACCAGAAGCGGCTTAGTCATGCTGGCCACATGACCCGGAAGCTGTATGCCAGCTCCCTTAGCCAATAAAGCGAGATGAGCTGCACAACCCCAGAGTTGGTCACAACTGGACCTAATGGTCAGGGGTCCCTTTACCTTTACCTAGGGCTGTGAAAACAATCCAGCCCAAACCCAGATCCTGAACCGAATCAACCTGATTTCAGATGTTCTGAGCTTCAGACAATTCAGGTTGAGACAGCTTTCAGGGTTTTCAAAAAGCTAGGCAGTCAGGCAATGGGGGAAAGAACGGCTGCTTCTTTTTTCCTAACTGACCACTGTTTAATCAGGGAATTAAACATGTGACCAGGAAAAGGCAAACTGAAACACAGCCCTACTTCAGAATCCAGACTTTTCCATACTTTGCAAAGAAGTTCGTCAGCCAAATAATGTGCACAATATATGGGGAAATTGCTTCCAAAAATATGTATATTAGGCAAAATAGCATACAAAAAAGTACAAAGAGAAATACACACTAAATTGCTTTTGAAATTTCATAAGGACTTAAAAAGAATCACAAACTGAAGTGGAAATATGGAGAACTGCATTTAAGATTAAGAAAAACAAGAAACTGAAATAAATTGAAATTGACAGATTTCCCCATCGTACTCTGTTGTTATCACCAGTTTCACTTCCAATGGCAGAGAGCCTTGGAAGCCATCAATACTTCGGGAAGGTTCATGCAGGAATATCAGCCTGGTTGTTAGAATTAATACAGGATATTTTAACTCAGGACACTCTCTACATCTGTATCCCCAAATGTGCATCTAGGAATATTAGATTTTTTCCTTTTGATTGAAGGTTTGCTCATCCTCCTTATCATGCCCTATTGAAAACATGGAGTACAGGAGTCACATGTACCTTCTGAAAGAAGAAAGGAGGTATAGTATAGTTGGATAGCCTTAACATGATCTAGTACAACTGAGCCAATATAACTATTCTATAAATGGAACCTGCTCGGGCAAGTCTCATTTTTCTGAAGTCCTTTTTCTGTTGTCTGAAGGGCCATATCCAGACTGAAAATCAGCAGAGCAGCAGCAGCAGAAAAACATAAACTGCCATAACTTCCTTCTAGGCAATTTTGGAAATATACTGTATGAGGTTACGATGAGAACATCACAGAACCTTCACAGCACACTGATATCCAGAGTTCTCAGTTAGAAAATACTGATGTTAAATATGTTTAAAGCTGGCTTAAAAGTGTAGTGTAGATCAGCCACCCCCAGTGTGGTGCTCTCTGGAAATTTTGGACTACAACACCAATCATCCCCAACCAGCTTGGCCAAGGATAATGACAGTTATAGTCCATAACATTGGGAGGGCACCAGGATATGAGAGACTGCTGGAGTCGCATACTACGTTTGCCCTTTACTACCTTCACACTCAGCTTTACCTGTCTTATGATTCAGGGAACTTTGTCCATAAAGACAGCCAAAAAAGATTTAAAATTAATGAGTGAAATGGTTAGTTTTACCCCTTTTAGGCATCTGCTGAATTTGCTTCTGATGGTGGAGATTGCTGCCACTGGTACCTATTTTGGCTGTACCATGGGTGCAGACTCCTAGGGGTCAAGTCAGTTCTCCCCCAACCTTTTTTTTTTTAGGGGTCTGGGCCCCTTCCATGTTCAGAGGACATTGTGAAACGTTGTATTGGGAGAACCCAATAATCTGGAGTAGCTTGTGCCTCTGTGCTATACCTAACAACTGGATTCGTCAACTTAGTTGGGTGTAGTGCCATTGAAACTCCTGGATTTTTAAATTTTTAATTTTACCATATGGAGAGTGTGATGGTGAGTGGCAATAAAAGTGCTCAGGTCTATGCTATCCAACCATGAAAATGAGCATTGTAGGGATGTGTGTGTGCGTGCGCTTATATTTCACGAATTCATTGGTGGGGCATGTCACCAGACCCTATGGAAGCAGCTTGATCACTTCCATACTATGAACTCCTTGTTCGCTCGGCACTGAAACAAATGTGCCTATTTTTCTTTGTCAGATATTCGAGGGTATGCAATACCGCTCCATTCATCCTTTTTCTCCCTCCTCACAGAGTTTTCTTTGTGTTTTCTTATGTATCTGTATTATTAGTGTTTAGCCTAACACTTCCTTATCCCCCTCCCCGATCTGAAATCAAGCTATGCAGCCGGTGTGGTTGGGAAGCTCCTGCAATGCATTCAGGGGAAGAGAGGCCTACGGAGGCTGCTCAGCCATGCATCGGAGGCATCTTCCTTTTTACCAGCTGAAATGAACAGAGGCCATTGAAAACCGAGCGGGGCTCATGGAAAGATAAACACTGATCCCTCTATTTCCAGCTGTTAGCAAATAAACGGCGTTGCTAATGATTATTTATAGAAAACTCATGCATATGGAAATGAACTTCAACCCAACATTTCTGAAAGACCAATTTTCTACCCAAATCAACAATAAGATCAATGTTTAAATTTCAAGAGGGAATAAATAATGATTAGTAGCCATATCCCGAGCACGTATAATTTCTGCTATTACAGTTTGCACCATGGTGGAGTACGGCAGTGGGACTGTGTGGTGGTTTTGGTATTCAAACTCAGTTCTTTTCAATCTTTGACAAGAGCAAGTGTGGAAAAGAAATCAGTGAAGGCACCCCAAATTTACAAGGGTGTGACAGAGAGCAGAATTTAGCCATCTGTCCCTTCTTTCTGTCACGAAACCAAGTTGCATCAATTGAAATCAAACCTTTTGTCTCCTAGTCTATTGCTGTGGCCGTTAATCTCGCTCCAGCATTCCTATTGGGTCCTTCCCAAAGCACACACATTCCCCCTCTCCCTCCCTCCCTCCCTCCCTCCCTCCCTTTCTCTTCCCCATCCCCCACCACATACTCCTGGCTGCAGCCTCCTCTGCCCCCACCTTTTCTCTCCTCTCCCTTTCTCCAGTCCTGTAAAAGCATGTCTCACTTGGTGGATTGCTTCCTCATTTTATATTCATTAAAGCAGTTTTAGAAGTGCATCCTTTGCAATGAAACATTTGCTGTGCATTTCCATCAGGCCTTGATATCTCATTTGTTCAAATTGCCACAGTTTCGTTGTCTGGCCTGTATAATCTTGCCTCAACAAAGACTTTGGCTGCTATCCTACGCACTGTTAGGGCTACTTAGACTTCAGTGAGATTTAAGCAATCTCTGTGTGCATATAGGATTGCAGCCTTTAATTCCCCCCTTCTCGCACAAGGAATACATGTGCTTGGATTCATACCCGGACTGTTGCTGTTGCTGCTGCTGTTGTTGTTGTTGAATTCTCTTATTGGTGATAATTTCCCCTTTCTACCCTGGTAATTCTGCAACATTAAGGAAGAATCAGAAAACAGGCAATGCTTCCATTAACTGTTATCTTCTCTCTAGTTGAGCCATTGAATGAAAATGCAGTGCATTCACAGGATCCACCAAGTCTATCAAATATGTAATATTTTCCTTGGGCTGATGAAAAATGGCAGGGATTTAAAGAAAGTGTAGTGATCTACACTAGGGCTGCCATACGTTTGGATTTTCCCAGACATTATCGGGATTTCAAAGGTAGAATTGACATCCAGGGGGAATTTCAGAAATGTGGCACTTTGTCCTGGATCTTTGGCAAGTCAACTGAAAAACCAATTTCCCCTCTGATTTTACTTTTTGAAATAGGTAAAGGTAAAGGGACCCCTGACCATTAGGTCCAGTTGTGACTGACTCTGGGGTTGCGACGCTCATCTCCCTTTATTGGCCGAGGGAGCCGGCGTACAGTTTCCGGGTCATGTGGCCAGCATGACTAAGGCACTTCTGGCAAACCAGAGCAGCACATGGAAATGCCGTTTACCTTCCCGCCGGAGCGGTACCTATTTATCTACTTGCACTTTGACGTGCTTTCGAACTGCTAGGTTGGCAGGAGCTGGGACCGAGCAATGGGAGCTCACCCTGTCACAGAATTCGAACCGCCAACCTTCTGATCGGCAAGTCCTAGGCTCTGCGGTTTAACCCATAGCGCCACCTGTGTCCCCTAGACTTTTTGAAATATGGCAACCCTAATCTGCACATTGCTCTCTTCATGAAGGAACATAAGTAAACAAGTCTCAGTTGCATGGATTAGCCTCCAGAAGGAATAATAAGGCAGTTCACCTTATTTCCAGCTGCCAGTACTGGCCATGGCATCTAGAGAGGCCCTTTTGAGCATTAGTGCACTCATTGTAGGAATCTGAGGCAGATGTGCATTGCAGGGAGTTGGACTAGATGACCCTGGAGGTCATCTACAAACTCTACAATTCTATGATTCTATGCTTTTATGATTCTATGTCCAGCAGAATGAGCAGGGCTGGCCCACCACATTTTTGTACACATTAGGTGGCTGGAGAAGTGCAATTTTCAAATAATAGTTTCTTGTATTGTTTCGAAAGGTGTGGCTCACCTTTCAAATGTGAACTGAATTGAAAGCTTTCCCCACCCCTACTTATAGGGGAATTATGTTAACACCTCGATCATTTTGTTTTCCCTTTGCTGAGTCCCCCCCCCGCCCCCAGCTTTACAGTATTCTGTTTGAAGTCAGGTGACCGGAACTGTACACAATATTCAGGTTGTGGTTTTACTGTAGATTTGTATTAATTCATTTCATTTCAATGCATCTGCTCTAAAAGATGACTAAGTCTGGATCCAAATCCTGGTATAAACTCTTCCATGGATTGGGTAGCATGCATTTATCTATTATAGACTGAGAAATTTGAAAGGAACACTGTGGTTCTGCATACTTTCCCCATATGTTTTGCAAAGGCCTGCCACCAGCAAGATGTTTTACCTGCCATGGAAATGTTGGCTGCTGGCCAGTAAATACAGTCACATTCTTCACAGATCATGGATGTAAGGCATATGAGAATTTTATGCGTTTGCTTCAGGTTGTCTTTGGGGAGCTGGTTTTCAATACATCGATCCCTGCCATCAAAGATGCGTCTGGCCTTGATTTCTGATCCATGTGCTAGGCTGGCCTCCAAATGCATGCTTAAAAAACAAACCCTTTATGTCTTCTTCCCATTTTTGCTTGCTCTATTTAAATGAAAAAAACATATATCTTGGATTTGGGTTTGGACAGGTAACTCCTACAAGCCCAGGCATCTGTAAGGCCTCACCCAAAGAATCAGCCCAGCCCTACAGCACACAAACACCATCTGTCTGCCAAAGCTTGCTATGGGCAAGAGCTGAAAGAACAAATTAGGCCTAATTCAATTTTATGAAACCACAACTGAAAAGAGATTACAGGACCTTTCCCTTATATCATAGCTCCTATTTGTCAGAGATACTATAAATATCTCTCTCTCTCTCTCTCTCTCTCTCTCTCTCTCTCTCTCTCTCTGTGTGTGTGTGTGTGTGTGTGTGTTTATACCAACTGGAAATGAACGTGAAGTGAAAACTGGCATACGCCTGAATATGGGTGGTTACAGACAATATGGCAAGCAGATCTTCCAGATACCACAAAGGGGTCATTGGCAACAGGTTTTCCAAGGGAAGAGTAAATAGAGATTAAAAGAGAACAAGCATCCTGCTGCCAACAACAGTTGTGTGGGCACCGCAGCAAACCTGTGTGCATGAGGAGCGTCTGTACCGCAAAACCCACCACCACTCTGGAAGCACCCTAAGCGAGCAGCAACGTTCTCACATATACACATCCTGCAAGTAGCTTGTGTTTAAAGTTGTTGTTGCTGTTATTTGTATACAACCCTTCACCCGAAGATCGCAGGACAACCTACAATATAAAAACACAAAAATACATACCATAATAACAGACAAAAACAATAACACCACCCACCCACAGTTTAAAAGGCCATAAATTATTTAATTAGCCAAAGGCCTGGGAGAAGATGAATAATTTTGCCTGGTGCCTAAAGATATGCAACGGAGGCACTAGGCATTCCACAACTGGGAAGCCACTGCAGAAAAGGCCTGCCCTCGTGTTGCCACCCACTGGCCTATTCATGAAGGAGACACAGGAAGAAGGGCTTCAGCTGATGATGGCAGGGTTCAGGTTGGTTCACATGGGGAGAGGCAGTCCTTGGGGTATTGCCGTCCTGAGCTGTTTAAGGCTTTATAAGACAAAACCAGAGTGGTGCCACACACCCCTAACTCAGACAGCCATTCTAGAAGGAAGCCATGGTTGATGGTATTGAAAACTGCTGAAAGGTTGAGGAGAATTAATAGGGGCACATTTTCCCTGTCTCTCCCCCAAAAGATACAAGGTGACAAAAGCAGTTTCTGTGCCAAAACCAGGCCTAAACAGCTATTGAAATGGATCTAGAAAATCAGTTTCCTCCAGAAGGAATGTATGTGGTCCGCGATTATTCACTGAAGAACCTTGCCCAAGAAGAAGAGATTGGCTAGTTATTAATTTCCAAATCCAGGAAGGCTTTATTGAGGAGTGGTTTTACCGCTTCCTCCTTCAAGCAGGAAAGAGCCACCCTCTCTCACAAGGAGGCATTAATCACCTCTCTGGCTTGGCCAGTGGTCCTCTCCCTGCTAGTTTTTAACAGCCAAGGGGGCAAGGGTCCAGAGTGCAAGTGGTTGCCCTGACCGATCCAAGCACCTTGTCCATATCCTCAAGCCTTACTAACTGTAACGCATTCAACATAGCAGGACTAGACAGTGCTCTGGACACCTCTCAAGATTCATCTGCTGTAATAGTGGAGTCAAGGTCCCAGCAGATGTATGTGAATTTATCCTCAAAATGCTTTGCAAACAAGTCACAGCGAGCTGCTCTTGGTTCTGCCACCTCCTTCGAGCCAGACTTTAAAAGGCTCCACACTACCCAGAAAAGCTCTGCCGGTGAGGATGTAATGGAGGCAGCAATACATGCCTTCTTTGTTGCCTTCGCTGCCACTAGGTAGGCCTGATTATGAGCCCTCACCAGGGTTCAATTGCATTCGACTAGAGTTTTTCTCCACTCTTGTTTGAACTGTCTCTCAGCTTGTTTCCTTGTCCTAAGCTCTGGAGTATACCAGGGAGCCAAACGGGCTCCATGAATGGGGAGAGGGAACTCAGGAATGATCGTGTCAAGGTCCTGAGCCATTTGGATGTAGAGATTGACCAGGGCCGGATAGCCCCCCAGGGCCATCTGGAAATTCATTGGATCCATCAGCCTCTGAGGGCAGACCAATCTCATAGTTTCCTCTGCAGTGGGGAAAAGGTACTGAAAGCCTAAATCTCAACAGGAAGTGATATGACCATGACGTGGGACTGATGTCAACATCCTCTGCCTTGAAATCACCCTCTTCCTGCCCAGTTGAGAAAACAAGGCCTAGAGAGTGGCCTGCTACATGAGATGGGGCAGTGACATGTTGGGACAGCCCCATGGTTGTCATGAAGTCCTGAGCCACCCCAGAGCCAGCTGCCTCGGCATGGCTGTTGAAGTTCCCCAAAACTAGCACTGTGGGAGTCCATAGTTTAAAAAGAATCCTAAAATAAGAGCCAGACACATGCTGGACTTCCTTCATCTCTATGCACTTGTATTGCTTCCTACACACTCCTATTTTGTCAAGCCTTTGCATCTTCTTGTCCCACAATTGATTTCCTCCTTTGTCCCTGGGGTGATATTACTATGTCATCTTGTCTACCCATGAAAATGTGGCAGCAGGTGGAGTTTATAGATGGGCGGTGGCAAGCTATTTATGGGGAAGGGACCTGCAGTTTCCTCTGTGTTCTCTCATTATATTTTAACTTTCAGTGCATTCTTGAGCATTTTGAGACATAAGCTGCAAAATGACAAGAAGAAAAGTTTGCTATTGCATGTGTAATCATTTATTATTATAAAGTAGCATTAAGCAGAAAGGCTTGGAAGGCTTTTCCATATTTGATTGTTATAGCCTTTGCATATCAGCAGTCTCTCCCCAGCATTTGTCAGACAGAAATTGGTTTTACAGTACATTAGTGTGAGAGAGTTGCTCTTCAAAGAGAAGTCATTCAAGAAAGATGTATCCCCTTTATTTACACCAAATACAAAATGTTTGAGAATAAATATTCAGGTGCGCACTAAGGAATGTAGAAATCCCAAATCTACATGACTTGGAAAGGACCTTTTATTATTTATTTCATTTATCAGTCACTTTTTACAGTAAAAGGTCTCAAAGCAATTTGACAACAAATCAAAACCAGAGAAAATAGAAACACCAGCAATTCAAGATACAGGAAATGCCCATCAAACTATGAATTAATCAGCACCAAGACTTACCCAACCCACAAAAAGATGACTGCTGGTGGAGCCTGGTAAAGCTGTGGTTGTTGCCCTCAGAAGCCAGGCACGGATGCCAGGCCTGAATTTTAATCGCCTGTGTTCAGCTTAACACACATACAAGGATACAGCTATGCACATACAGTGGTACCTCGGGTTCAGAACTGAATTCATTCCGGAGGTCTGTTCTTAACCTGAAACTGTTCTTAACCTGAAGCACCACTTTAGCTAATGGGGCCTCCCGCTGCTGCCGCACGATTTCTGTTCTCATCCTGAAGCAAAGTTCTTAACCTGAGGTACTATTTCTGGATTAGTGGAGTCTGTAACCTGAAGCGTCTGTAACCTGAAGCGTCTGTAACCCGAGGTACCACTGTATAGGACTCTTGATTATATATGGAAATAATCATGCACACGCACAGCAGGACCTCTATGCATGTTCATGGGAATCTACGCACACAGTAAGTTGAACATGTGGGTGTGCAGAGTGGGGACAATGTGCACGATCTCGCTCTTCCCCATGTTTTTAATGTATGAAAAAGGCTAATGAAGACTGAAGATGTGTCAAAACCAAAAAAAGAAGAAAAAAAGAAGCAGTTTCCCCCGTTCCTCGAAATAGCAGGGTTTTCAATACAGGCAAATTCTTGAGGATTCATGCAGAAAAAGCAAGTGCTACATATGAACTGTAGAGTGTTCAGGGAGGTCTGACTATGCTTATAGTATTAAAGTCAACGACCCAGTTCCTGAATGAACGAACTGAATGATGAAAATTCTGTGAGACATAAAAAAAATCCCCTACCCTGCTAAGCCTCTACACCCTTTTGTGGTTTCACACTCCTCGAGTGAGTAATAGGGAGGAGGCAACTTAGGTGTGATGGGAAGATTAATGCCTTTTTGTACATCAGGAACCACGCAGAAACAAGATGTTCTGAGTTTTCCTTCCTTCCTGATCGCTTCTTTTCAGAGACCATTTCTTCCCTGGCAGAAGTCTAGTGAAAAATGCACTCAATATTAATTTGTCCCAGCTGTGGGAAAGCGGCACAAGTGCGGCAAGTATGTTCAGTTCTTCATTTAATGTTATGGGCAGCCATGGGAAAAAATTTAGGCAGTCTGTACTAGCAAGAGGACAGCTTTGCAGTGTTGATGTTCTGCTGAGTCAGCGTGACAAGCATACAGGAAAGGGCCCTGGGGTTTTTGTGCAAGAGAGAAGCACGTCGGACAAGTTTGACTTCAAAAGGAACTTTCCCGCAGACGATAAATAATGCTCCATCTGCATAATCTATGAATGGAAAAACAATGGGGCGCAAACATACGTCAAGGTGTGGTTCTGCATGTCTGAATTGGTTAGGCCCAAGGAAGTATGACCCATGGGAAAGTGGCATGGTTCGGTGGGTAGAAAGTACGACAACTCAGGTTCAGACTCTTAGAACAGGGCTGGAGTATCTTTTTCAACCCGAGGGCCACATTTCCTGCTGGCCAATTTTCCAGGGGCCACATGCCAGTGGTGGGAGGGGCTAAAGGTAAAAGTGGGTGGAGAAATGAAGATAAATTGCACCTTTGTATAGCTGGTTAGTCGCTAAACACCCACACACCCCTACCCTTCATCCAGGAAGCAAGAGGTATCATGAGAACTGAAGGACACATTTGAGGGCTCTGCCAACAGAGAACATGCTAGTGGTTTGTCCAGCCAGCAGGCAGGAGTAGAAGGTCAGCACTGACACTCTTCATTGATGGAGTCCAGTAGAAGGCCAGCTTTGCTGGGAGACCTGGATGGGAGAACATCTCTGCTCATTCCACCCCTGTCTGGTGTATGGTGTGGGACTGGATATCTAAGACCACAAAACCATATGCTGTTGTACGTTTGTTAGTTTTTAAGGTGCTTCAAGACCCTTTGTTATTTGCACTTGGGTGGTTATGTATAGCAGATTTAGTGGTTTACAAAGCGTGAAAAGCAGAGCAGTCTGACTCAAAAAGCAACCAGTTGCACATCAACCAGTTGATTCTGATTTGTGGCAAACCAGTGCTTTTTATACACCATCTTCTTAGGAGTCAGCCCTTTCTTCTGTGCCCCAGTTTTGTTACATTTTATCTCAGAGCTATTGTTTCCTCTGGGTTGCTTAATTTGGTAGAACATATAACCTATGACACTGTGGCAATAAACCACAGGGACACATATAATCCCCCCCTCCATTAGTTTTCATATCTCATTTCTCTAGCTTTTCAGTTTAGGTTTTTTCCCCAGGTGCTGACAGCTGGTAATAGTGCTTAAAGTCCTTCCACTTCTGGTAAGTTATGGATATTTTAATTGTGGACCTTGGCTTCTTTTAAAATGCCAAAGGTCGTGGGTATCTCCTTCCTCCTCCAGGTTTATTAGAGTTTTGAAGATAATGCTGTTTGCGGGGAATGAATCTAAACGGCTGTTCAGTGTCCTCTAAGACAAACGGACATTTATTGCATTCCATATGACAACACTTCTGCCCGACTCACTGGAAGAAATAAGAAGGAATCGTTCCTAATGTTATATCCAAATAGGGCTCAAATGGAAAAGCTTTTGAAATGCAGCTGTTATTAAAGGGATGTTTGTGGAAGGGGTAAGCTGAAGCTCAGGATTTCATATGGGTATCCGTAATGAGCAAGGGAACATAAATTTCACAGCCAGGGACAAATTAAAGGTTATTGGACTAGGTCGGATCTATCTTTAGACAGAGTACTCTCATCTCTGCCAGCATAGTCAAGAAGTATTGGAGAGTCAGCTCCCTTTGCAGAGGCCACACTCTGCTCCTTCTGGTCATGCTTCATCTTTGCAGCTGCGGTCAGCACAAGGGTTTTTTTTTAGCACTGTGCAGGTCACAAGGCAGGAGAAAGGGACATGAAAAGTGGGTGAAGCTTCTGGTGAAGGGTCTCTGTAACATATGCACAGCCTCTTAAATGCTCAGGGGTACACCAGCTGCAAGTCTTTAGTTAAATCTAGACTCTTTCCTCTCTCTCCGATCCAGTCCTGCCATTAGCCCTTCCACCAACCCACCATGTTTTGGTCTGCAGCAGCAGCCATCTTGGAACGGTTTGGTTATGTGGAGGAGCAGAACATGGTTCCTGCTCTGTGGGAACAGAGGAGATGGAGTGTGCTGTGTGGAAGCCTTGCACCTTAATTCAGAAATCAGTCCCCAAAGTGCATCACAGAATCAGTCGAAAATGGAGACAGTGGTGACTAATCTTGCGAAAGTCAAGCACCCAGGAAACTGACCTTATTGACTGACTGACTGATTGATTGATCAGTGATGACTTTAATTATTTTTATATCACCCTTATTCATATTCCCAGATCAGTTTATAAAAATAATAAAATAAAATTGTAATGGGAATTGGGGTTGCTTGTGGGTAAATTCCAAACTGCTCCCAGCTGTTGGGGTAGCTAAACCTTTCTCTGATTTGACAGCCCTTACAAGGCGACTGTCTCAGTCACTGGCAGAATCCGTCAGTGGGCGTTCCCTAAACTCCTTCCAACATAAAAGCTGTTTGACGCCAAGTCTCCTCCTCGCCTCTCTGCGCAGAAGTCTCCTGCGCAGAGTGGGCGTGGCCAGCGGAGGTCCTGGGCTCTCCCCGCTGGACCCTGTGGAAGGGTCTTGGAGCCCTCTCTCCGAAGACCTTTCCTCCTCCCCTTCTTTCCTGGTGTCACGCTTATTTCCTTCCCCAATGGAAGTATTCTCCCTCTCCCTGCTGGTCCCTTCTCCTGCATCATCGGAGAGCCCTACCTCCGCTCTGCGCTCCGATGTCAGTTCCCTGACAAAAATGATTTAAATAGACATACAAAAAAAGGAGAAAGGAAAAGAAAAGACACACAAAGCTATGGTTTTCCCAGTAGTGATGTATGGAAGTGAGAGCTGGACCATAAAGAAGGCTGATCGCTGAAGAACTGATGCTTTTGAATTATGGTGCTGGAGGAGACTGGACTGCAAGAAGACCAAACCTATCCATTCTGAAGGAAATCAGCCCTGAGTGCTCACTGGAAGGACAGATTGTGAAGTTGAGGCTCCAATACTTTGGCCACCTCATGAGAAGAGAAGACTCCCTGGAAAAGACCCTGATGTTGGGAAAGATGGAGGGCACAAGGAGAAGGGGACGACAGAGGATGAGATGGTTGGACAGTGTTCTCGAAGCTACCAGCATGAGTTTGACCAAACTGTGGGAGGCAGTGGAAGACAGGAGTGCCTGGCGTGCTCTGGTCTATGGGGTCACGAAGAGTCGGACACGACTAAACGACTAAACAACAACATATATGGGCAACTCCCCATTTATGCAGGCATTGCATTCTGAGGCACTCCACATGTCAGTGGGACATGTGTAAGACTGCGCTGCTCATTCTGCCCCTGTTCCACCCCCTTCTGGTGTAAAAAATGGCATGCGCACCAGCGGTTGTGCATGCCTTGGATGGAGAGTTGTCTGTATAATGATGTAGGCAAATTAACTCTAGAGGAAAAATGAAAAATCAGATATAATTTTCTATTATGACCTCTTCTTTACAACTTGTTTTTGTGTCCCGCCTTTATGAATCATGAAATTATCCCTAGAACTCTGTCTCTTTTGCAGGTCCATCTTCCCTGTTGTAACAAAACAATGCATTTTATACCACCAAAGCTGTAGTGACTGCCTTGTATTTTCTTCTGAATTATAATAACGCTAGGTCAGATATAGAACCCTGGCTAAAGGGCCTTGGAATCATATTTATGAGTATGTGTGGTGCCTGTTTTTCTTCTTATTATTATTGAGTGCACTGTCTGTCCTGTTTATTCTGGAGGCATTTGATCAAAAGAAGTGTTTAGATTATGCGATGCAACTGTCAGTAGCTAATGGGCAAGGTTATATTTATAACAGAAAAGTGCTACCTAGAGCCCTATAACTTGCATCTTTACAACGTGTTAGGATTGCTTGAGGGTTAGTACACAGGGAAATAGAATAAGGTAACCCAGGCACTACTTATGTCCAATAAAATGAAACAATAGCAAGACACTTGAATCCACAGATCATTCTCTGATGATAGCTCCAAGCATGCAGGCTGAAAGGTATTAATATATGGCAGTTTTGGCCCCTTCATAGCTACTCTGATTTGCACTCAATAGGCCAGGAATCAGATTCTGTAGGAAATGTAGCAGAAGAAAGTTCTTATGTACAGTGCTTAGAAAGTTAGGATCTTTTGCATTTCAGGAGGGTACCAGAGGAAATCTGGAGGCGTGCTGAACATAGCCTAGAGTAGCTAACCTGTAACCCTTTGGACATTGTTGAACTCCAACTCCAATTAGGCCTCCATCAGGAATGATGAGAACTGTATTCCAGCAGGATAACTTAATGCATACTATTCGCCGTACTGCTCAGTGAGGTGTTCCCCTCTCCATTAAAGCAAATCCTTACTGGGTGTGTCCCCCCCCAGCTTATTCCTTTGCAAAGGCGCCTCAGCTAATTCAGGCATTTTCTGAATGGCAGAGAAAATGTACCTCATTATAAGATGCCTGCTAATGAAATCAAATCATTATTTTTTATGTCATTCAGCAGAAATGTACAACAAATGGGATTCAAAGGATTACTATGGGAGGTAAATGTCAGTGTTAAGTCCCTTTAGTAACTACATGTTATAAATTTTAAGTGCTAGATAGAAAGCCACTTTGCGAAAGAAGGTAAAATTAAAGGATTAAGTAGATCGCAACACTTATCACTTGATGGGTCTAGATTCCACAGTTAAAAAACACACATTTCTAATGCCAAATTATCTTCTCTTTCTAGTGAGAGGGAAAGTCATAACCATTACTCCACAAAGGTTGGATCTTTGTTTCATATTTATGTTTCCACAGTAAAACAGTCTTAGTTGCTGTGGTCTAAAGATGCGTGAGCATCCTTCATTGCTAACAGTGAACTATTTAACTTGAACACAACTATGCCTTTGGTGGGCACTCAAGAAGAGACAAGCCGGGCATTGTCTTCCCTCTGAAAAGGAAGTTTGTATTGGCTAGATCCAGTCTAATCGCACTATTCCAGCTTTATTATTCCTGTTTTCATATTACACTTTGCATTTAACCTGCTTTAAGAGATCCAAAATGAACTTTGCAAGATAGCTACAAATTTCACCCTCAATATGCAATGTGTTGCTGAATGGACTGCAATCCCATGCAGATTCAGGATTAGGTGATGGCCTCTTCGTTTTGTTTTTTGGCAGAATCTGAACTTTACATTGCAAAGTGAGCAACACTGCAGATTTAATTTGCTCACATTGGAAAAATACTTGCACAAGATTTGTCCACAAGTTCATGCTTAAATTCCTCTTTGCCCACAAATCCATGTGTCCTTTGAATCATCCATGCCATTTTCTAGATCTAAATTATGCTCTCCAGTCCTGCTATTAGTCCTGCAGTTGTTGGGGTGGGTAGGAACGTCAGACCTAATAAAATCCAAACCAGAACCTCCTGTGGTTGCTTTATTTTTTAAAAAAACAAAACATGGGTCACGGCTCTCCAGAATCTCGCAGTTTGTCCACTGCAGTAAATGGTCACAAACCAAACAGATCTCTGAAGAGTTTTAGAGGGCAACGAAACAAAAACCAAACATACTAAGGGTGTGAATTTGACGGGCTTATGGACAACAACAACGAGAAATCAAATGAAACCACAAAAAGAATTAATGTTCTGATGTGTTTATGAATCCATGGCATCAAAGAGTTCTTTCCTCCCTCACACCCCCAGCACTTTCAACAATGCTCTCCTTTGAAAACACATCTTGGAGCTTAGAAGGGACCCCAACTGCCTCCTGTTCCTCACTGCTTTTTATGTTTCTATTTGCCATTGATTTTTTTAAAGAACACGCTCAATAACAATAAGACGCAAAATGGTTGTCATGAAGCAATGATAAAGGCAGGAGTGAAAGGGGTTACAGCAAGATGTGACAGTAATGCCAAGTCTATATGACTTCTGGTTGCAGTTTGGGCTCGGTTATTCTTTGCGAATAACACCTTGCACACAAATAGTCTTGCAGGTTTCCATGTAACAATAGCTGGGCCCTACTCACACATTGTAAATAAAGATGATAGAATACTGCCTTTAGAGACTTCATGCTGTTATTTCTTTCCGGATGAGGAGGGCACAGATAAAAAGGACAGAGGTACACAGGTGGTCAGAGATAAACAGACACAAGAAGGCTTTCTTGGGTGAACGTACTCCTTGGGCAAAGAAAGAGGCTAGGTTAACTCATAAAAGTGATTATAAACTGGGAGTATGTAGCAAGGGTGGTTGTGCCACGTGCAAAATTCTTAGGGGCGCAGAAATTTCCTCAGCAGCACCTTTGGCCAGGGCTATAGAGCACCGGCTCTGCCAGCCAATGGGACAATGCCTAGAGCTGGGCTTGTAGTTCTAAACAAAGGCCCATGGGTTCTCCCAGAATGGAAGCAACTGTCAGTTAGGCTCAGAAAGGGCATGGACAGAACAAAACCAGGGAGCGATAGGTGGGAAGGATTGTAACAAGAGTGAAGCAGACCAAGATGTGGAATGGAGTTGTGCCCTCGGCCACCACAGCCAACTCATTTTCTCTCATTCTATCCTCACCTTGCACTTACATAAAAGTGGGGAGGAGAGTGGGGGAGATAATAGCCATTGGAGGTTGTAATGACTGGTGAGAGCTGAGGTGATTCTTCTCCCGCTTGAAGCAGCCATCCCTAAGAGACGGAAGAGGCTGCGGCACCAAGTCAGTTAGCTGAAGGGATGCAGGGCGTGTGAGTTGTCCCCTCAGCCCCTTTGCAGGGGGGAGTTAATGGACTGGACAGAGGTTGAGGGGAAAGAAAAGCCACTCAACACCCTCCTTCCTGGGTGAAGGACACCCTGCTGCTCCCTTCCCCAATGTTCCACCCTGGCCATGGGGACCGGCTTCTGCATCAGAACTGAAGCCTTGGAGCGGCAGTGTCCGTGTCCGTGTGGCATTTAAGATGACACAGAAATAATCCCCCTTCTTAACTTTCGCTTCTCTTCTCTTCTCTTCTCTTCTCTTCTCTTCTCTTCTCTTCTCTTCTCTTCTCTTCTCTTCCCACACCCTCTTGTGGAGGTGGGTCGCCGCTCAGCCCAGCCCCTCCTCTCCCCCTATCCTCCAGCCATCGCCCTGCACTGTGCCTAGATGAAATATACTCAGAGTCGCAAAGTGATTTCATGCTCTTTATTCAGCTCATAGTGGTGAGGAGGAATGAATGAAAGTCCCCTCAAAGTATCTGCTTTATATACATTATTTACACAATGGGCTGCACATGATTGGCTAATTCCGGAATTCTACTGTAAGCCAATCAGGTTGTGGATTCACTTCTATCTGGAGCATGATTGGGTGGTTCCTGCCAACCAATCATACTGCTGCATTGTTCTAGGACCAATCAGACTGCTGCATTCTGAATCCTATTGTTCTAGGACCAATCAGACTGCTGCCTTTTGGATCCTATTGTTCTAGGACCAATCAGACTGCTGCAGTTTGGATCCTATTCAACTCAGTACATAACACCCCTCCCCTCTAAGTTCCAGTCCTGCCCGGGAGGCCGCATTCATAGTCCTCAAGGTACGCCGGCGGCCTACGTGTGCGTTGCGGCCTGGGGTGTTCCCTGGTCCGGGGTTCAGGTTCTGGCTCGTGTTCCAAGGATGCTGGCTGTGATAGGGCTGTTTGGTCTGGCGCAACCGGCTCGCTCAGTCGTGGTTCTGGTTCCGGTGTCCTTTCGGCCTCACGGGTCCCCTCTGTATTTACTGATTCTGCCTCTCCTGCTTGCCCCTGCTGCTCTATGGGCCTCACTGCCCCACTGTTCCCTGACCTGTCCTCCTCCTCCTGGTTTTCTCCCGGGAATCGTCGCCGTATCTGGTCACAGTGGCGGCGCCAGCATTGCCCCCCATCTGTTAGCACCTCGTACGACACGGGGCCAGTGACCCTGGTGACTGTGGCGGGTACCCATGCAGGGCCTGCCCCAAAATTCTTTGCGTACACTGGGTCCTGGGCCTCGAAGGTCCGGGGGTTCCTGCCTTCCCCCACCACTACCTCATCCTGAGCTCTATCGGGGTGAAGGCGGTCCAATCTGATTGCAAGGCGCCGACCCATTAGTAGTTCAGCGGGGCTCCGGCCAGTCGTTGAGCTGGGGGTGCTGTGCTGTGCTAGAAGGAATGTGGCAAGGCGGTACTCCCAATCCCCTTGCGTCATGCGGCGAAGGGTGTCCTTGGTGGTCCGCACCATGCGTTCTGCTTGGCCATTGGTGGCAGGGTGGAATGGCGCCGAACGGATGTGGCGGATGGCGTTCTGCGCTGTGAAGGTTTGGAATTCTCCTGACGTAAATGCAGTCCCATTGTCTGAGACGAGAGTGTCAGGGAGCCCGTGGGTTGCAAACAGCCTGCGTAGTACCCGGATGGCTGCGGACGTAGAAGTGGATGGTACCAGTGCGACTTCCAGCCATTTGGTGTAGGAGTCCACCACTATGAAGAATGTTTTCCCCTGAAAGGGGCCAGCGAAGTCCACATGCAGGCGTGACCATGGTGCTCGGGCGGACTCCCAGGACTGGACTGGGGCCCTTGGGGGATCTGGGCGGGATTCTTGGCAGGCCTGGCAGTGTTTGACCCAGGCCTCTATCTCTCCGTCGATCCCCGGCCACCACACATAACTCCTGGCAAGGGCCTTCATTCTTACTACCCCTGGGTGTGTCTCATGTAGGGCTGTGAGGACCCTTTTGCGGAGGGGCTGGGGAACAACGACCCTGCTTCCCCATAACAGGCACCCCTTGTGGGCCGACAGTTCATGTCTGCGGGTTGTGTAGCCGGCGAATTCTGGCCCGGGGCTGCTGCTGGGCCATCCCCTCCACACCCAGTCCAGGACCCGGGAGATGACCCTATCTTTCTTGGAATGGTGTGCAACTTCTTGTGCCTGAATGGGGCGGTCAGGAAGCAGCTCCAGGCTCATAACCTCTTGTGCAGGTGCTGGGTCAGGGCCTGTTTCCGGTAGTGGTAGCCTGCTGAGGGCATCTGCATGGCCCATCGCCTTCCCAGGGCGGTGAATCAGTGCATACTGGTAGCTGGCAAGGAAAATTGACCACCTGAGGACGCGAGGAGACAGCACTTGGGGGGTCTGCTTTTCGGGGGCAAACAAGCCAAGCAACGGCTTGTGGTCAGTCACCACGGTGAAGGGCCGCCCGTACAAGAAATCATGGAATTTTTTTACTCCCTTCACGATTGCCAGACCCTCCTTGTCGATTTGCGAGTAGTTCCGCTCGGTTGCGTTGAGTGTCTGGGAAAAGTATGCCACCGGTACCTCTCTTCCATCCGGGAGTTGGTGTCCCAGGACAGCGCCAATGCCATAGGGCGAGGCGTCGCATGCTAGCACCACTGGCAGCCTCTCGTCGAAGTGTGCCAAGACCGAGTTTGAGACCAGCAAGTCCTTGACTGCCTGGAATGCGGCCTCCTGGCGCTGGCCCCACACCCAAGGGGCCCGCTTGTCCAGGAGTCTGTGTAGGGGCTCTGCTACCGCCGCCTTGTGGGGAAGGAAGGAATGGTAAAAGTTCAATAGTCCCAAGAAGGCCTGAAGTTCAGTCTTGTTCTTGGGCGCTGGGGCATCACAAATGGCCCGTACCTTGTCCCCAGTCGGGTGGACCCCTTCTGCGTCCACCATAAATCCCAGAAAGTCCACCTGAGGCACTCCTAGTAGACATTTTTCCCGCTTCACCTTGAGACCCGCCGTCTGGAAACGGTGCAGAACGGTGCGGAGGCGGTCCTCAAACTCCTCTGGTGTGGGCCCGGCAATCAACACATCATCGAAGAAGGGGGTGACGCCAGGAATCCCTTTAAGGAGAGAGTCCATTAGATTCTGGAATATGCCTGGTGCCACGCTGACACCGAATTGCAGCCGCTTTACCCTGAACGCTCCTCTGTGCGTCACAATCGTCTGTGCCTCTGCTGTGGCCTCATCTACTGGCAGCTGTTGATATGCTTGGGCCAAGTCCAGCTTGCCAAAAATTTTTGACCCAGCCAGGGTGGCAAGGACATGGCTGACCACTGGCACTGGGTATGCATGGGCCATGAGGGCCTTGTTTATGGTACATTTGTAGTCTGCGCAGATGCGGACCGAACCATTAGGCTTGACGGGTGTGACGATTGGGGTTTCCCAGGGGGCATTAGGCACCGGCTCCAGCACTCCTTGCTCCATGAGTCGGTCCAATTCCTCATCTATACGGGGTTTCAGAGCGAACGGGACCCGGCGGGCCTTGAGCCTGACTGGTCGTACTGCGGGGTCAAGCTGTAGAGCAATGGGGGGGCCCGTATACTGTCCCAATTTCCCATCGAAAACCCCCGGAAATTCCTTGCATATGGCGTCCACGTCCACTTGTAAGCTGGTGTGGTTCACCCCGGTGACGGCTAGCCCCAGTGGTCCAAACCATGCCAATCCCAGTAAGCTAATGTAGGGGCCCTTGACCACAAGCAAGTCCAGTTGCCGCGTCCGCCCTCGGTATTGCACCCTGAAGGTCCCCACCCCCATTGTGGGGACCTTACGTTTCTGGAAGTCCCGGAGGGTGAATGGGGCCGGCCTGAGTTTGGGACCCCCAGTAGGACACAGTTTCCTTAAGGTCCTTGCCGAGATTATGGATAGAGTCGAACCCGTGTCAAGCTCCATGCGGCATGGGGCCCCCTCTATCTGTACCTCTACATAAATTTTCTCTACGTTGGGGTGGGGCAACTGGTATACCTGGAAGTCCGTGAGCTCCGTCGAGTTGCCTTGGTGTGTTGGGCCCCGGGACCTGGGGCTCTTGGATTGGTCATCTGATGCCTGGCGTCGGGTGGGCCGAGCTCGACACACCCGGGCGATGTGTCCCAATTTTCTGCACTGCCTGCACTCTGCGTTGCGGAAACGGCAGGTCCTCCTCTCGTGACTTTCCCCGCAGCTTGCGCAGTTCCCTCCTTCTCGTCGAGGCAGCTGTGGTATGTGGGCTGCTTGAGTGCGCTGCTGTACTCGGTGCACCTCCTCCTTGTCAGATGCTGAGTCGTCGGTGAGGTCTTCGTGGTGGACCCTCGGTTGGGACGGCTGGCTCGGCCGTGCCTCTTGCGTCGACCTCTCGGCAGCTTCCGTTGCCAGGGCCTCCTCCAGAGCGACCTGGAACGTTAGGTCCTTCTTAGCGTAGAGGCGTCGTTGCAGCTTCTCATCCTTCAGGCCACCGACGAGGCGGTCACGAAGCATGTTCTCCAGCTCTGAGAAGTTGCAGAACCGGGCAGCTTGGCGGAGAGAGGTCACAAACCCAGTTATGGTTTCCCCAGGGGCTTGCCGCTTTGCGTAGAAGGCATTTCGACGAGCCACCACTGAGGGCTGTGGCGAAAAGTGCCCCTTCAGCTGTTCCATTATTGTTTTGTATGGAACAGTAGCAACATCTTCAGGCGCAAGGAGAGCCCGGGCGATTTCAAACGTCTCCTCTCCGCAGACGCTGAAGAATATTGCCCTCTTCTTGGCGTCTTCTTCATCGGTGACCCCTTTGGCTTCTAGGAGGAAGGTGAAACGGGAGGCGTACGCTTCCCAGTCTCCAGATGCTGGGTTGAATGGCGAGAAGCTGCTGTCGGTTGCCATTCTGAGTTCCTTGTGTCCCGGAGCTGAAGCCTGGATACACGGTGCGAGGCAGCGGTGCGGCAGGTGGCGGTGCTGCGGTGCTGTGTGTGGCAGTCAGCTCAGCGGGATCCCACCTTCGTCGCCAGTGAAATATACTCAGAGTCGCAAAGTGATTTCATGCTCTTTATTCAGCTCATAGTGGTGAGGAGGAATGAATGAAAGTCCCCTCAAAGTATCTGCTTTATATACATTATTTACACAATGGGCTGCACATGATTGGCTAATTCCGGAATTCTACTGTAAGCCAATCAGGTTGTGGATTCACTTCTATCTGGAGCATGATTGGGTGGTTCCTGCCAACCAATCATACTGCTGCATTGTTCTAGGACCAATCAGACTGCTGCATTCTGAATCCTATTGTTCTAGGACCAATCAGACTGCTGCCTTTTGGATCCTATTGTTCTAGGACCAATCAGACTGCTGCAGTTTGGATCCTATTCAACTCAGTACATAACACTAGAAAAAGCCCCTCAGCACTTTTGCCAGAGAAGCACCACAAGTCTGGAACTTTGTGGGCTCCCTTAAGAGAGCCTGGCTCTCTTGATACCCACCTCCCTATATGGAGGGATGCAAGGAGTATGTTTAAGTTTGGGGTTGTTTTTCCGCCACGGAGGGGGTGCAATATTTGCCTTGCCCCGGGGCCTGGCAACCCACGCTACACCACTGCTCAGTTCATAAAGGCTATCCATAATAACCCAGACAGAACATTTGTAGGAGAAATAGGCAGCCAGGGATGGTTTCCCCTCTACAGCTGGAGCAACAAGAAGAAACAGCTGGAGGGGACAAGAAGACTCTGTGGGAGGTGGGAAGGCAATGTAAATGTGAATACTCTCCCCGCAGATCTGTGGTTTAGAAGCTTGTGAGGCCTGGAAACAAGTCAGTTGAGCTAACTCAGCTCCTTCGTTTGAATAGCCTCAGTCACTAGAGGCAGTTTGTGGGGGGGGGGGGAGGGGAGAGGCAACACTGAGTTTATGGTTAGCGGCGGCTCATTCAGAATGCTTTTATTGGGCATCTGAAATCACTCTATGATACTAGTAGCTAGCCACCTCTCTAAGACGGTAAAGGGGTGGGGAGGCTGTGGGCCTTCTTCTACATTGCTATTCAAATGCCTGCACAGTTAACTGTTGCCTAGCACTGAAGGCCAGTGTTGTAGCCCCTCCCTGCACCTCGGCCCTTTCTCTTTAAGACAGTGCAGAGGGGAAACTGGAGCAGGGAGCATCTAGGCCAGATTAGGCAACAGTCCAATCAGCCGCATTGTTCAGAATCATTAGACTGCATCCTCTTCCAACAAGTGCACACTTGCTTTGGCAACAGAGGCATTTCCCTTATAAAATATTATCTTTTAATTGCTTACGCAGTTGTTTTCTGGGAAACTGAAGCTGCTGCAACTAAGTATTAGCATGCAATCATCCCACACACTTTTTAATATTTCTCTTCCTCCTCACTTTCTCTCTCTCTCTTTTTCTGTGATATAAAAGCCACAAACATATACTGCCACCTAAAGGAGATAAGGGGAATCGCCAGCCCAAAAATGCTCAGGTCCTCCTTTCATATTTGTGATGCTGCAGCTATGCTTGTTCTGCACAGTTTCCCCAAGAGTTTTCCTTGTTGCCAAGGCAGTGAATTACTTCACTTTCTTCTAAGTGTGGCAAGCCAGCCCTCTTTGGTTTGGTGGGCCTCTTGCTCATTATTCTGAGCAGGGCTCTGGATTTCTGTGCCAAACTTTTGCTCTGGTGACATCGCTGCTTATGTCCATGGCACTAAAACAGGCACACCTGCACAGAACCTAATAGATAAGCCATCTAAATCAGATGCACAAAAAATACAGAAACACAAACCTTGCAAACCAGTCCGATGCACTGAGGGTGGCAAGTGCACACACACACACTGTCCCCACCTTTACTTCCTGCAGAGGACAATGGCCAAAATAACAAAGGGTCTGGAAAGGAAGTCTTCTCTCAAACATGTAGGGGGGCAGAGAGACAGCACCTGGTCCACAACAGGTATTAAATGACTCCCATTAAAATGGATGGGATATAAAAGTGCTGAACTTTGCCAGGATCTGTACTTCTCTTCCCAGGTCTATATCTAAAAACAAAAATCTTATTTTATTTACCATACAGTTCACAGGCCAGTGTGCAACATATTAAAACACACCAATGCATATTTATAAAACATCGATGCAGAATAAACACAGCATTAACTGAAACAACAAGAAGTAACATGAGATGGCCACAGGTGAAATACAAACTGACTTCAACAACTTCTACCTTCTCACTTCCAAAAGACTGGTGGGAAAGGCACATCTTCACATTAGCTGAGACTGTATCATTCTGCAGAGCTTTTTATGTGACTGAATGAAGGATTAATTTAAAAATTAGCTCCCATACTTCAGTTCTTGTTAAACGTAAAGTATGCCGTCCTAAACGTACCGAGTGAGTTCACTTAAGTTCAGTTCAATTTACCTCTGTGCAATTATCCATAAAATCTCAGAGAATTGTGGCAACTTACACAAACTATAGCTAAACTGATTCTACCAAATGAAAACAGGTGATATGTAAATGATTATATCTGTCACCCATTGCTATACTGTGATTTTACTTCTGTGTGTATAATTTCTTTCTCTCCCTCCCTCCCAGAAGTCTCAGCTATTTATTCTATTTTAGATTCATCGGTTCAGTTGTAAGCAAGCAGAACACAAATAGAGAAAAATACAAAACGTGGTCTCTACAAAAAGCGTCATACAACTCAAGGAAATATCATCTGTGATTAATCTGTTCAGCCACTGGGTGCCAATGTTGTCTCATATTTGATAAATTGTTCATTTTCTTATGAACCCAATACCTTCAAACCTAAACAAATGTTTATATATTAAAATATTTGGAGTATTGAAGGCACTGTAATCGATTATTTGTCCATTTTTATTTTGTTTTAGAAAAATGACAACAGGATGTCAATAATATAATCAGCAGGCAATGTTAAATAAAAGGACTGCATATGTTTACAGAATGAAACAGGATCACTTTAGAATGATGTTGGTAAGACTAATTCTTGTTGGTGTTTAATGGCAAACAACTAATCAAATAATGTGTTCTCTCTGGAGACCCAAATAATGAGTTGCTTCTTATGATAATTAATCATAAAGAATTGGCTTGCTATTTCATTATCTGGCACATTTCAGGACAGGTATGTATTTTAGGTAGGAATCAGTTGGAAATAATGCAAACATTAAGAAGTCATCTTGGTTCCTTGAGACTTAAGAGCAATGAACAGTTATGTGTTTTATATTTTCCTCATTCTATTCTTCTATCTTTTCTTCCTGTTGCTTACAATTCTCTGTGACTGTTGTTCTCCCAGTATAGCATACAAAAACAAAGTAACAAAACGATCGTTCACTATTATGCTTTTATGCATCCAACTTTTTGTTTAGGTTTGTGGGCACATTTGGAATTTTGAGAGGCTGTCATGGACACAATCCTTTCTCTCTTCTCCCAGATCAGGCCCGCTGCCTGACAGACGCAAAAGGATAACACACATTGGATCACAGTGACCCAAACACACTTCCTTTGCTTTTCAAAGAGTTTGGATTTCTTTTGATATCCCACTTTATCACTACCCAAAGGAGTCTCAAAGCGGCTAACAATCTCCTTTCCCTTCCTCCTCCACTGCAAACACTCTGTGAGGTGAGTGAGGCTGAGAGACTTCAGAGAAGTGTGACTAGCCCAAGGTCACCCAGCAGCTGCATGTGGAGGAGCGGAGACGCGAATCCAGTTCCCCAGATTACGAGACTACCACTCTTAACCACTACACCACACTGGTTCTCAAAGGGATCTGGGTAAATGTTTGATACAATAGAATTAAAACAGATACTCTTTAATTTGCATGATTTTGCATGGGCTCCCCCCCAAATCACCATCAAATTAAAACTTACAGTGGTACACCACACAATGAAAAGCCGAAAGTGAAACCAGAGTATTTGTGTCGACCACATAATGAAAAACCACAGATCTAGTGTTTATTGACACCACATGAGCATGGATCCAAACCATGGATCCTTATGGATCTTTGTGTTTTTTTAGACGGGATGGCAAAAAAGCCATCTATGAATCATGGCTGCAGATGCAAGAGGATCTGTTTTTCTGGATCCAACATGTGTTGCTGTGTGTGTGTGTGTGTGTGTGCTCTCTCTCTCTCTCTCCGGCTGTCCATTTTCTTTCTTCTGACTCCTATGACACCCTTCTCCCCTCCCCCAGCTACTCTGTCTTCCTCCCCCCAGTCTTACAGCTCACTTTCTGCTCTGCTGCTCAGGTGGACCAGTCTTAAAAAGCACAGAGGTAAAAGAGGAAGTGGGTGAGAATGACACTCTTCCCACTTCCTCTTTTGCATTTATGTACTTTTCAAGATTCAGATCAGCAACTCAGGGGCACACAGAGCTGGAAGTTGGAGAGAGCACCACTCTTCATACTTCCCCCTTCATCTCTATGCAGCCCCCATTGACCCCTCATGACAAAGGAGGCAGTGGGTAGACCAAGCTGGGAAAGGAGGTTCAGGGGCTTTGTGAATGGAACAGAGTATCATGAATGGAACAGAGTACAGCAGGGATGGGGAACCTCTGGCTCTCCTGATGTTGTTGAATGCCAGCCTCCACTGTCCCCACAGAACATGGCCAACAGTCAAGCATGGTGCATGTTGTTTGATGTATTACAGTATTTTAATATTTGTTTGGAAGCCGCCCAGAGTGGCTGGAGAAGCCCAGCCAGATGGGCGGGGTATAAATTTATTATTATTATTATTATTATTATTATTATTATTATTATTATTAATTATTATTATTAATTATTATTATTATTATTGTTGTTGTTGTTGTTGTTGTTGTTGTTGTTGTTGTTGTAGTTCAACCTCTGGAGGGTCACAGGTTCCTCTTGCTTGAGCTTCAGCTTTGTGAAATGCCAAACAGTCTATTTCTGGGGTTGGGGGATGAAACTGAGAACTAGCCTAATGTAAACCAGCATCTTTGCACAGAAAATTTTCAGAGATGTGTTAGTTTGCATTTCTTGGTGCAGAAAGTATTGATCTGATGTGTAGAGAGCTTTCCTATACTAATTAATTCAAGAGGGTTCTGGAAGCTTCTCTGTGTGAAAGAAACAAGCAGAAGTTTCATGATGTTTGGGTTATTCCTTCAGAGAAGCTGAGTACAGTTGGCTTAAACAGCTTCTCTTATCTCTTTCTGTCAAGGTCAGAAAGGTCAGGACATTCTATACAAGATCTCAAAGTAGCTGTATTACTACAAAGGAATTTCAGAAATAGACTGGAAAGAGAAGCTGCTGAATTGCAACTCATTACCAAACTTAAAACCATGGAGACACCTGGTCTGAACAAAGACATTGGATTCTTATCTCATTATACATGACAAAGCCATTTTTCACCTTCTCACCCCTTGCTTTTTCCTGAAAGACCTATTGCAGTCGTTAAGAGTCGTCAACAGGCTCATCACAGCTATCTGCCAATCACCCATTCCCAGCACCCTTCTGAGTAATACCCCTCCCCACCTTCTCACTATATAGAAGGATCTGGCAACTTCTGTTTCAGTGTATCTGAAGAAGTGTGCATGCACACGAAAGCTCATACCAAGAACTAACTTAGTTGGTCTTTAAGGTGCTACTGGAAGGAAAAAATTTTTTTGTTTTGACTATGGCAGACCAACACGGCTACCTATCTGTAACTGTCAAGGTCATGTTGACTATAAAAGTAGGGCCAGAAGGAGTTTCACCTTTCTCTTTCTATCTCTTTCTTTCTGGTGTGGTGTTCTGTACATGGTATGCTTAGTGTTAAGGTTTAGACTTATTAGAAGTTATTGTAAGTTTAAGCTAAGTCTGCCGCAACTGGATTTCTTATGGACAGTGCCAATCCTGAATGTACTGGATTTGTGACCATTATGCTCATTTGCCTTCAGTAGCAGTAAAGCTCTGCTGGATGAAATACAATTGCCTCTGGTCTATTTTGGGGGGAACCCTGCAATGTGTTTAAGTTGTTACTCTGCTAACTATACATTGGAATCTACTCTGGATCAATATTGAGTAGTATTCTGTGACTAGATGGTGTTCAGATATCATCTTCAGGAACATCTTACAAATGCTGCTGCCTCTTGGGTGACAAACTGGCTCTCCTGCCATCTGGGGATATGGTACAGCTTGCACCAACTCTTTCTGAGTCGGGACACATTGGCGCACACACTTCCTAAAACCACGTCTGTTCAAAGGAATAGGAAAAGGTATATAAACCCATGCCAGGGACAGCTTGATCAGTGGGTGGAGCAATAGCAGGATTGCTGAAGCTTCCAGGGAGGGATGCAGTGGGGCTAGAATGGGAGCTGCACTAATGCAGAGCCAGGAGCAACACATGGATTCCCTTCTTGGGCCCATGCAGTCTCGATCTTGCCCCCAGCATGCTCCCTCTCCTTCCTAGCTCTTGTTGTGGTGCAGCCCCACTGGGCAAACTGCTCCTGACCCATGCGATTCCTTTCAGGAGCTACATTTCCAGCAGATATCGCCCAAATTAAACTTTGTGGGTTCTCTTGTTACATGCTGCATGAACCGTAGAAATAAGTTAATTAAAAAGACACATTAGAGGCAAATCAGTGTTTTAGCACTGCTTGCGAAAGCAGCCTGTGTTAATTAGATTATGGATAATTAGGAGTCATGTGTATTTCATTAAAGCCAGATTTTAGGATCAGGAGTCAAACTGTGTGAGGGATGCCTCCCTAGGGTGGGTAGGCAATTCTAGAGAAGGAGTAAGTTCAAACCCAGGACTTCAGGAAAAGCCTCCCTGTTCTTTAGTTACAAGTCAAATACAGGAGAATCCATGAAGAAAAGGTGTATAAATCGTAAGAGGTTGGCAAGTAGCAATTTGCTCCACTGGCCTTTATCTGGCTCCTCCCATTGCCTTATACAGAGCCAGTGTGGTGTAGTGGTTAAGAGCGGTAGTCTCGTAATCTGGGGAACCGGGTTTGCGTCTCCGCTCCTCCACATGCAGCTGCTGGGTGACCTTGGGCCAGTCACACTTCTCTGAAGTCTCTCAGCCCCACTCACCTCACAGAGTGTTTGTTGTGGGGGAGGAAGGGAAAGGAGAATGTTCGCCGCTTTGAGACTCCTTCGGGTAGTGATAAAGTGGGATATCAAATCCAAACTCTTCTTATTATTATTATATTAATAAATCTCCATTGTTGCAAAAACCCCATGGATTTGTTGGCTGAGATTCCTGCAACTCTACAATTCTATGAGTCTATGATTCTATTATTCCATGAAAGCATGGACCCGTGTCTCAAAAATGCAGGGCAAACCTTACTCATGTGGGAATTGTTTAATTCTATTGCATACTTATTGATACGTTTTTATTTATTGGTTATGATTATTTTTGTTATATTTTTGTAAGTACAGAAACCTTTTCATGTTTTTGTAGTTTCTTAAAAATATATTTTTATTAAAGATTTCTTAGTTTACAAAAATACGTGCATTGTCTCTTTTTCAAGTTGTGTTTTCTTCAGATCAGTTTCATTTGTTGTGAGACATTAGTGTTGCATACAGTGTTAGGTCAGGAAGAAAAGGGGGGGGAAGGAAGAAAGGGGGGAATGGTGAGTGGGGTGGGGTCGGGTGGCAATGCTTCTATTCTTCTACTTAGTGTGGGGTTTTGTGTCAGTGTCACTTGTATGGGTTCTCTTACTATTCACTTGTTGTATTTTCTTGGTGGTGAGAGAGGTAGAGGGTGGCCCAAGATATGGTTGGTTGTATTTGGTTGGCTGTAGTGAGATTTGTTTTTGGTGCGAGTGGGGTATGTGTGTTTTTGGATCAGGTTAGCCAGATTGATTCGTATGCTGTCGGTGGATTCTTGTTGTCTTGTTGGGCTATGTATGTGATAAAGGGGAACCATTTCAGGGTGAAGGCGTCTTCTTCTAATTGTCCCCGTGTCAGTTTCAGTTTATTGGTTAGTTTTTCTAATAAGGCTGTTTCCCTTATGTCTTGCCAAAGGCAAGGTGGTTCTTCTAAAATGAGATTCAGAAGCAATACAAAATACACAAGTGAGTGAGAAGATTAAAGATTTTATTCTAAAACAGCAAACAATGTATACACACCAATCAAGCACTTCAGTCTGCCATTTGGAAGCCCTCAAGAAGTGGCAAAGTGACTCTCCCAGGTAGCCTCAGTTTGTATAGCCCTGCAGCCGATCAATCCATGCACAAGCTTCAAAGAAACTCTGCCCAAACCATCTGATTTTATAGATAGCCTGTGATGCTTTCTAGACTGGCTACATGTAGATCATCCATTAGCCACCCCCTCCCAATGCCTCACTTTCTCAGAACAATGTACAGCATCAAAGAAGGCATTATCCTCCACAACTGATTAAGGCATCTATGCATGGGGCTTCACCTCCTCCCAACATTCTCAGCACATTAAATACTTTATCAAACCATCAAAAAACTTAACAAAAGCAAAAGAGGGGGAAGGAACAGAGAAGGCAGGAAGGGCTTCGTGTTAGATCACTAGCTCCTCAATACATTTTGTTTTCCGGATGCATTTCCCATACACCAGACTATTTGATATCGTTGGTCCATGCTTACTCCTGACAGGTCTCTCCAGTGTCTGGCTACGATGCTTCTGGCTGCTTAGAGTAGTTGGCCTATGAGCTCTTTATAATGTGAGTGGGCATTATTATCTTGGAAGATGTTTAGTAGGGTGACTTCTAATACTTGCTTAGCTATTTTGCATATTTCTTGTATGATTGATGTCCAGAAGAGTTGGATTTTGGGACAACCTTCTCATGTTGTAAAGTGCCATGTACATGGTTTAACTGTGGAATGGCGGCATACAAAGAAACAGTGATAATAGTGATGATTCTAAAATTCCAAGAATTTATATCTGATAAACCAGCAGGGAGATTTGATTGACATGGGGAGGCTGTTAAACACTGAAAAAAGCTGTCATTTCCATTTTTTCTTTCTTTTAATGCAGTGCTTATTTTCCTGCAAATAATTTAACAGGTGGGAGAGAATGGCTGTAAAAAGTAATATACTGGCTTGTAATCCATGTTAATGTAATCCATGAGCTAATAATAATTTAGAAATTGAACATGCTACAAAACCACCAGAGGTCAGTATTTTTCAGGTAAATGAGTTAAATACAAAACTCAGTTCAAAATACAAAAACCCATTCAACCCAGATAGAAACCCTTGCCAATTGTCATTTCACATTCTGCATCCATTTCCTTAAGATGCATGCACCAATAAACCATAACATAGGATGCACATCCATCTAAGATCCGGCTGTGCCTTACATCCAAGAAAAATGAAGATGTGAATAAAACAATACAACCAGCACCACATCCATCATATGCTTGTGTGTAAGAAACGCAGTCCCATCTGCTTTCCCGAGATATAATAATTTGCCTTGCCTTACATTTACAATTACATTATACACAACATCATTAATCGGGTTTAATCAACAGCACTTTCCCTTTTAAATCTGTTTAGAGTAGGATATATACATTTTAGAAAACATAAAGTGGCATTTATAGGATGTAAATAACGTATAGGATTTGATTGTGGTTGATCATCAAACAAAAGCGATGCTTGTTGTTGAATTTCATTGGCACAAATGACTAAACAGAACAGATGTTAAAGGGCATATAAAGTAGGATGCAAGAAACACTGACTATAATAAAAATAGCTAGGTTTGTCTGATATAAAGGGATAAAAGTCTGGTAATGAAAGAGGTATGATTTTAGAGCTCAACCTGGCGAGGCATCCATCTGAGTTGGCATGTGCTGGGTGGCCCCAGGCCCCTTCTCCTGAGTACCCTTCCAACTGTCCTCCTATATGATCAGAAGGAAACTTGACCTACTGCTAAAGATAGATGAGAGACAGGGGTGGTTTCGGGGGGGGGGTCCAGGAGGACAAGCACCCCTCACAAACAAGGAGCTTGTAGCCACTCCCCCCATGGCTTGAGTCTTCTACTTCTTCATTCACTATAAGGTGGTTTACAACATTTAAACACAACATTACAATACAGTATTAGAAACTGTTTAAAACAACCCACAATTGCACAAAAAAGATGGTTCCTGACAATATACACTTCAGGTGTCACAAGCTAGGGAAAAGCGCATCTTCGGTATTTGTTGGATGCTGTGTAATGAAGATGCCAGGTGCATCTCTGTGGGAAGTTCCGCAGCTTAGGGGCCGCCACAAAGATTGCTCTCTGCAAGGCCTCCATCCAAGGTTTGTAAGGTAGAAGACCTACCAGGAGGACTGTCTCTGCCAATCTTAGCACCCGGGGGGGTTGAGGGAAGGAGGTGGTCTTCCAGGTATTTAGGGCTTTGAACACTAACATGAGAACCTTGAATTGGGCCTGGAAATAAACTGACTCCAGAGCAGCTGTTTCAAAACAGGGGTTGTATGAGATCTAAATGGAACCCTAGCTGCTGCATTTGGGGCCAGGTTTCAGAGTTGTCTTCAAGGGCATGTTGTGGAGCATGTGGCAATAATCCAGCCTGGAAGTTACCAGAGCAGTGCCAAGTCATCTCCATCTAAAAGGAACCATAGCTGGTGCACCATGGAGGCCACCCGAGCCTCCAATGACAGTGTTCAGCCCAGGAACACCTTCAACTTGCTCCTTCTAGAGGAGTGCAAACCCCTTCAGAACAGGCTGCCTCCTCACCCCCTGGATGCAAGAACTTGGGATACAGAACATCTCAGTCTTTTCAGGATTCAGCTTCAATGTATTTGCCCACATCCAGCCCATCACCACCTCCAAGCACTGGTCTAACACCTCAACTGTTTCTGTCTTGTTAGATGGAATGGAGAGACAGACCTGGGTGTCAACTGCATATCAATGAAACTTCACTCCAAATCTCCTGAGGACAGATCCCAGAGTCTTCATATATATATGTTAAATAGCATGAGGGTCATGATGGAACCCTGGGAGACACCACAAGACAGCTCCCATGGCATTGAGCAGTAGCCTTCCATGACTACTTTCTGCACACAGCCCTGGAAGTAGGAGCGGAACCACTGAAATACGGGGAGCAATCTCCTGCCTCCCAGAGATGCTCCTGAAGGATAGCATGGTCAATAGCATCAAAAGCTGCTGAGAGCTCAAGGAGAATGAGCAGGGCCTCAGGCTCATCTCTCATCAAAGCAGTTCCAGTGCCATGACCAGGCCTGAAGTCAGACTGGAATAGCTCCAAACATTCCTCCAAGCATACCTGAAGTTGAACGGCCACCACTTTCACAAGCACCTTGCCCAGAATGGGGATATTTGCTACTGTATGATAGCTGTTTAAAACTTCTAGGTCCAGGGAGGTCTTCTTAAGGACTGGGCCCACATCTCTACCTTATTCAAGTTAGATGGTACCTTGAGGCAGGGAAGGGAAGATCTCCCAGAGTGAGAGACTGGGAGATGAAAGGATAGCTTTCAGGTGATAGCTGGGAGTGTACACCACTTTGTGCGTGACAAGGGTTCAGAGCTAAGTTTAAGAGAGGACTTTGTGTTTTCTTTTCTCTTTCTCTCTCTGTTTTTGTTTCTGTTCAGATTAGTTTATTTTAGCTTGTATTATGAAAAAGCTTTAATAAAATATTATGAAAAAAGTTAGATGGTTTTTCCTCCTTCTCCAATGAAGCATTAATCACTCCTGGGACCCGCCCAGCTTTTTAAAGCTAGCAGCTAATTCCACTGACATCACGTATTGCTGTTTTATCAAGATAGTTTCTCTGCCTTTTAAAACCTTTTTTACAAAAAGACAAATATCCTGATGTTATCAATAGAGAAGAAAACGAAAACCTTTACTTTGGGGGAACACAGCTCCATGCATCACTAGATATCAGAGGAACTGTGCTTCATGCATCAATGCAGATAGTGAAAACCCCAAGTAGCATCCTATAGGCTTTTCACCAGGGACCCTTTGCTCCAGGCATCACTTTTCATTAAGGAAACCTGGCCTCATGCATCATTTTGCAGAAAGTATGCCTGGTATAATAAATCATTTAACCTCAGGGAACACAGGCATGCTTTACACCAAAGGAAAGCTGCCTCATGCTTCTGCTGGTATCTCGGAAAGAGAAACAGTCCACATCATTTCACACAGATGGGGGGGGGAAGCTGCAGTTAGATTAAAAGCTGCATAAAGAGAATAACCAGTTTTTAATCTAAATGTTGCAATGAAATCCAAATCGCCTCATCTTATGGACCCCAAAAGGTGTTATTTTTAAATATAATGTGGAATGTTATTTTCATGCTTTGCACACACTCTCTCTTTCTTTCTCTCTCTTCCTTCCAGAAGGGAAATGGAAGCAGAAGTGCTGACCCAGCACATGATTACCAGTAATCAGAAGCAGCACAGATGCCTTTGAAGTTTCATCCACCAATGAGATAATCCCACCCATCACTTGTACATTAAGGAAAAGTAAGCTAGATTTATATTTTCCACTGCAGAAAAGCAGATGCTTTAATTAAAAAGATACTTTAATGGAGCTTGCTTGTTTTTTTTTTTAAAAAAACCCTCTTCTAATGCAACACAACTTAAAGTGTCAATCTAATTACAGTCATACCTCATGTTACGTTTGCTTCAGGTTGCGTGTTTTCAGGTTGCGTCCCGCTGCGACCTGGAAGTACCGGAAAGGGTTACTTCCGGGTTTCGCAGCTCACGCATGCGCAGACACGCAAAATGATGTCACGCGCATGTGTAGAAGCGGTGAATCGCAACCCAAGCGTGCGCAGATGTGGGTTGCGTTCCTTTCAGGTTGTGAACGGGCCTCCGGAATGGATCCAGTTCACAACCAGAGGTACCACTGTAAAACAAAGCGAAAGGATGCAGGTCTGTAGGGAATGCCAAGAAGATTTGTGTAAAACAAGGGTCTGTTTTTCAGCCCCATGTCCACATTTCCTTGTGAACATTATGCCAAGGGTGGGTGTGGCCAGAGGGGGGGTGGGGGTTGCAGCCACTGGAGATAAGGTAAGTCTTAGGCCTGCCCAGCTTTGCCTTTGACCCCCTCCCACTGCTGTCTCTCACCCCACCCACCTGGGCCCCAAATGTTATATGTCGTCCATAAGAAAATGGAGCTCTTGGGCTGAAAGAGGTCCACCCCCTGCTTTAACAGGGTAGTGGCAATAGATTTACAATGCCTTTATACAAATCTATAGTATAATCACGTCTTACCACATTTGGAATGCTGTGTACAGTTCTGGCCGCCTCGTCTCCAAAAGGATATTGTCGGGTTGGAAAAAGTTCAGAAAAGGGTAACAAAAACGATCCAGGGGATGGAATGGCTCCCATGTTGCAGCATTTGGGACTTTTTAATTTATAGGAAAAGTGAGGAAGAGGCGACATGATTGTTGTTGTTGTTGTTTAGTCGTTTAGTCGTGTCCGACTCTTCCTGACCCCATGGACCAGAGCACACCAGGCACTCCTGTCTTCCACTGCCTCCCGCAGTTTGGTGAAAGTTATGCTGGTAGCTTCGAGAACACTATCCAACCATCTCGTCCTCTGCCGTCCCCTTCTCCTTGTGCCCTCCATCTTTCCCAGCATCAGGGTCTTTTCCAGGGAGTCTTCTCTTCTCATGAGGTGGCCAAAGTATTGGAGCCTCAGCTTCACGATCTGTCCTTCCAGTGAGCACTCAGGGCTGATTTCCTTCAGAATGGATAGGTTTGATCTTCTGCATGGCATAGAGAAAGTGGATTTAGAAAAGGGCCTCCCATATCATAACACTAAAACTTGTGGACATCCAAGAAAGCTGAATTTTGGAGGATTCGGGACAGACAAAAGAAAGTCTTTCTCCACCCAGTGCATAGTTAAACTATGGAACTCACTCCCACAGGAGGCAGTGATGGAGGAAAGAGCTACCAAAGGCTACTAGCCTTGATACCTGTGCTCTGCTTCCATATTCAGGGCTAGTAATGCTTCCGAATACCAGTTGCTGGAAACTACAGGAGGGGAGGTGCTATGATGCTTGAATCCTGCTTGCCGGGTTCCCAGCAACCATCTTATTAGCCACTGTGCAAACAGGATGCTGGACTACATGGGCCCTCACCCTGATCCAGCAGGCTCTTATTATCTTCTTATTTCACATTTTTAGGCTTGCAATATTTTGCAATGACGTTTTCCTACCTTCCCTTTCAAGACCAGCACGCCTCATGTTCCAGGCTTTAAGATATCCAGACTAGAGTAACATGATACAGGTATATCATCCTAGTAGCACTGAATATGCTGGCTGGCTGCTACTGTAGGCGAGTGATCGTGAAATTTCTTTCTTGAGGAGTTCTATCTGATTCTTGATGTCACTGCAAGTGAAATTGATTGCTTTCTCCTGCTGCCCTCATATTTTTTCATTTAAAACAACTGTTTGGAGAATGTCAATCATCATAAATGTCAGCTTCAAATATTACAAAATGCATCCCTGATGAACAATGTTTGGCGCTGAGAAACGGAAATTATTGAGGAAGGATGCTCACCCACCAATCAGCATCAGGGCAGAGTTTGCATGCCTTGGGCTCATTCTTGCGGTTTCGCCATGCCTATGTCTCCCCTCAGAACATACCCCTGCATTTTTAAAATTACAAAACAATGCAAATATCTTAGGTATCAACAATTTTGACTTGCTTATAGCAAGAAAAATGACAGATGGGAATGGCATCATCTATCAAGAACAAAATTCACGGAGAAGAATTCAAGAGAAGAATTCATGGATCAGAGGGCTAAATGACTACTAGAACTGGAGAAGGTATGGTTGAGAGTCCTGGGGCCACTTGCAACCTTTTAAAATACAGTCTCAGTAGGTTGGTGGAAGGAGTAGTGGCAGAAAACAAGCTTAACCTTTTCCTTGATCGGCCATTTTTTTCTGCTCAGCTACTTTTCCTTCCATGAGGGGAAAGCAGCTGACGGGATGATTCTGAATACAAATGCAGTCTTGGGAAAACCACACATTTCTGCATTCCTACTTCCATCAGAGAAATGTTGTAGGGTATGGGGTTATCTAACCCCCCAAGCCATCTGAAAGCAGCCCTGTATAGGGAAATTTCTTAATGTTTATTGTTTTATTATGTTTTATATATGTTGCAAGCTGCCCAGAGTGGCTGGGGCAACCCAGTCAGATGTATGAGGTATAATTATTATTATAATGGAATTGGACATCCCTATTTTCATTGGAGAAATGTTGGAGGGTATGTCATCATCATAACAATAGAGAGATTACATCCTCGGCTGTCTCCAGTTTAATAGGATGGCACTTCAACTGGATTTAATGCATGGCCTAAATTTAAACTTTCCGCTTTTAGAATCAGCGGCTTTAAAAAAAGAAATAAGAGGGAAGAAGGCCTTAGAGAAGGAAATGATGCTTAATATTTAAATCTACCAAATAATTTTATCAAAAATTAAAAAAAACCCCAAGGACTCCAAGTACCAGCAATGCAGACATCAGTTAAAAACAAGACAAATTTTCACATGCTTAATTTATGGGAGAACAGTGAATGGCCTCTATTTCACTCTTCTCAAGGACACAGCAGAAGGAAAACCATACTCATATCTCTGACAAAGACCTCTAGGGGTGTGAAATGTCAGACTTGATTTTCTATTCCTTTCCACAACTGTAGACTACATTGTGCTGGTTCCATTTTTTTCCTTCCTTCACCAGTATGTTCTTCCATTAGAATTAATCCAGTGCTACACTCCACTGAAACAGCGAAGGTTTTGTGTTATAAGGTGGGAAATGCTACTATTGATTTAATTAGATGGCATTCTCTATCAAAGAGGCTCAAAATATGCATACAACACAAGAGAGAGAAAATGGTCCCAATGCAACCTCCCAGCACAAAACTATAGAAAGCTGAGCATAATTAGCATAACACAGACAAAAACACTTCAGCTTAAGATAAACAACAGAAAGTGGGTACGTTTTTATTACATACCTCCCCACTGCTATCTGTAACAGTTCTAACTTCTTTGAGGACAGATTCACATATACATAAACCATACTTGGCATTGCTCAAAGACTGATCACTTTATCACAACTGTTGGTTATGTGAACTGACTCATTTGAAAAGACAAATCCAGGTCATTTTCTCAAGCCCTGTTCCAGGTACTCCTCCATCCTCATCTGTGGACTTTTCTGTGGACACAGTCTTTTGGCACTGTTTCTTCTTGGGGGCATTCAGTTAGGTCATTTGACCGTCTTACTATCCAATAACTCAGACGGTCAAGCTCATCGCCCATAGAGCCTTCATCTTGCCAGGATCCAGCCTCTGTTTATTGGCCTTCATCCAGCCCATCAGGACATCCAGACATTGGCTCTGACTTGTTTATTTTGTTAGTAACCAGCAGGGTGTTAACAACACTGCAGCAGCATTTTCCTTTGTTGTGTGCTGTGGCTTTTTTTTGCCCATTCAGCCTGCGTTTGTAATATACTGAATCAGGATGCTGGGCAGGTGAGGGAAAGATTGTGGTGGGCTGCATGTAGAAAGCAATTAAATTCATAGGAAACCTTTTTGGCCCGGCAATCTATCACCAAAGAAGTATATAAACCAGGGCTAGGATGATAAAGACACCAGCCTTGAAATTACTATGGCATTGTATTAAGCTGAGCACCTGCTGAATTTCTGTTTGTACTCAGAGGTGTAAGGAAGCATTGATTTCCATTGCCACCCATGTTTGTCGCCTTCAGTGCTGACGTTTGACTTCCAACAAAATCTATGTTATTCCACTTGCATTCTGCTGTGGCAGAATTTTACGCAATTAATTGCATTATTGTTACGTTTTTCAACACCATACATTCCAACACAAAGGAAACATGGTACGAATGGGAGAGGAGAAGGGAAGCCACCATTACATGTTGTTTGTAGGTGGAAAGGAACAACAGCAGATTAATTTCTGTTCCGGACATGGGACAAATAAACGAACGCCAGCATTTCCTGCTCCTGTTTCTGTCTGAATTCTCTGACATCCCTACTTGTAATGCAGGTAACAAAGGCAATGGAAAGCTTTTTCCCCCCTTGGCCAAGAATTCACAAACTATTGTGAACACATGTAGTCCCATAACACTGCTGTGGCCACAGATTAGTGCCATAAGTACACTGATGTCAAAAGGCACAAGCACACCTAATACTGTGCTGGTTTGTGGCCTCTGCTGCAAAGGGAGAGGTAAAGATTAGGAATGGTCTTCTAACCCCCCCATTCAGTTCCCCTTCGCTTCTATCACTGGTGTGCAATGAAAGCGAAACTGATGCTGATTTTTGCCTTGCAGCTCAAATGTTCACAGCATGTTCTCGTTCCACAAAATTGGAAATTCAATGTTTATTCATTTATACTGAAATTTCCTGGCGTCATTTCTGTCCCTCCTAAGCAGCATACATGAATAGAATTTAAAAGTCAATTAAAAAAGCAACACGAGAAAAACCCACAGCACAACTCCCCCATACACACACTGATGACATGGGCAGGTTGGATGGTGTGTAGTTTTTCTCCCAGTGAAAAAAGTGACACTTCGGGAGGCTCCACTATGTGGAAAAGTCAGCATTGTCCAGTTGGACAGAAATATACTGGTGATGATTCTTCTGCCAGTGGTTCCTAGTCAAAATCCCTGGAATTTGGTATTTGAGGGAAGTAGAGGTGAGGTACCAGCAGTTTTTGATCTACTGGATCACATGCCCCCAGATTCTCCAAGAAGCCCAATTTCTGGTGCCTTCAGCTGTGTCAGCCTGGAGCTGGCATGGCAAAAAACTAAAAAGTATGTTTCCCGACCTTCTTCTCTGACTTGTGTGAGGTTGCAGGGCTTGGCTCTGCCTCACAGCTGCCTGGATACAGGCAGCTGTGGATTATTCTGTCATTAAAGCAAAACACCAAACATTAAACAAGAACTAATATAACCTAAAGGAGCACACCAAACAGGAGCAATATTTGCAACCATCTCATCAAAACCAAATTGTGCTCATATCACTTTAGAAGAAGTACAGATGGATGTTCATAAGTCTGGAAGGTTTTAGGACTGAAATAGCTGGATGTGGTCATAATGCAGGTGGCCACCAACAAGGTTTGTCAATAGATCTAATGGAGAACCTACCTCACAACTATCTCTACCTTGCAAGAGGACAGATACATTTGTCAGCCCACCAGCCTGGGGTGGTCTGAATTGGTCCAAGGAGGTTGGAGGGGGGAGGCTATATTGGCTGGCTGTCAATGTCAGTCTGCTGGGACATTTGAACAGAAAGGGTTAGAACTAACCCCCCCCCCCACGCAACATTGGTCTTAATAGCTTACCTTTGTATGTCATGATCCTTTTTAATCAGTCTGTGACTTCTTTTTATGATGGTTATTGGTGTCTTCCTTTCCTTTCCCTTTAATACAGAGAAACTTGCTACATAATTATAGAATGGGAGCCAGTAGAAACCACAGCAGTTGAAATTTATTGGAGTTAAATCATGATACAATAATATACATATATATTAAAGGGGGGGGGGAAACTACAGCAGTTTTTGGGGTGGATACAATGAAGAAGAAAAAGATGAAATCAATAAATAATTTACAAGGGATCTACGTTAGGTGATTTAATTAATTAATTGTGCATGCAGAAGATTACTGAATACATCAATGTACTTGTTTAGTCAATAGTTTGGGAGGAGGTGTTAGAGGGAATAAACTATATCAACCATGGAGGACAGGGGGAAATAAGTTCAACACAGAGACAAGTCAGCAATGCAGCAGCTGTGTAAAACTGAAACTAGCTAGTGAGTTTCAAGACAGCTCCTTGAAACAGAATATGGAATTTCTAATTTAAATTTCCAGAATATGAAAAGTAACTGAGTAATTATCTGCAGTATCTAGAATAGTTTTACAACTTGTAACTATAACTGATATTTAGACACAATCCATCTATATCTCATTACAGTGTGCATTATATCACTCAAGTCCCCACTGGAAAAGTGGTGAAGCTGTCAAGTGTTCAAACATGAATCCTGGAATTATGTCCTGAATATGCACGCTTACTTTCATTTCACTTGCTGCATTCCAATGTTCAAGGAAGATACCATGCTATAAACAAATGGAATATTGAATGGGCAAGTTAAACCAAAATCTTCCATTTGCTCATACAATGAGTGCTCCCATCCTGGAGTGGTACAGCAAGGTCTTGCTCAGCATCTAAACCAGCAAGAAAACAAACAAATAAATCACAAATCATGAAGGTACAGATTTTTCATTAATCAGCAGCGTCACATGCACTAACCAATCTGTGCCTGCCTGTGACACTCATGCATTAGCAGCCATAATGGATGTGTGAGCTGCAGAAAAATTCACATTTTCTCATAAAAAAAGGAAAGAGTAAAGGAAGAGAGAGAATATTTGAATGCTAATGTGCACAATAGAAGCCATCCCTTACAGAATGATGTCTGGAGCATCTATGGTGAATATACATTAATCGTGCAAAAATTTAACACCAAGAGAATCCCTATAGGATGTAAAGAGAAATGTCAAAGACACGAAAGCAGTGGCAAACCATGACTTCTATAACAGAGCAAGCTTTCAAAGAAAACCCAAAGATGAGAAGGAACGAAGAAAGTCAAAGAGATCAAGCAGTGACATGAAACAAAATGAACTTCATCAAAATGACGTGGGAAGATGCAAAGAGAGCAGCAGAAGGCCATACAAATGGAAAATGGCAGTAAAGGCTCCATCTCCCATATGGAACAAAGGCCGATGAAGAAATTTATTCACTTCTTAGAAGACGCAACCCATGCCTGTTAATGCTAAATTGCAGCAGCATGTATGATTCAAGAGGCAGATGGCTGTGAATGAGAGCAACATGGCATGCTTGCTTTGAGTAGTTCCAAAATGGCATTTGTACATCATAAAGCTCTCAAAGGACTGTATTTCTCCACAGGAGATTGCTAAGATGATTTCAGATATGTCTATGGATACATGAAGGTGGCCAGCTCAAATAGACATGAAAAAAGCTAACTGCATTATGGTGCATCACCTTCTTTACAGTCTTTGAAAGGACAGCTAACAGAAAGATAAAGGTTGGACAAGGTCATAGTACAATATTAAGCACAACTGCATCTGGTAAAGGATCAAGCATTTTCACTTAGAACAAAATTTTAAAGCATTTTTTTAAAGATGCAATAAAATATATTACATTCTTCTTCTTCTTAGATATGTCACTTGCTTTGTGTTACTTCTTTCACCCTTTCCAAATATTTGTTGTTGTTGTTGTTTAGTCATTTAGTCGTGTCTGACTCTTTGTGACCCCATGGACCAGAGCACGCCAGGCTCTCCTGTCTTCCACTGCCTCCCGCAGTTTGGTCAAACTCATGCTGGTAGCTTTGAGAACACTGTCCAACCATCTCGTCCTCTGTTGTCCCCTTCTCCTTGTGCCCTCCATCTTTCCTAACATCAGGGTCTTTTCCAGGGAGTCTTCTCTTCTCATGAGGTGGCCAAAGTATTGGCGTCTCAGCTTCAGGATCTGTCCTTCCAGTGAGCACTCAGGGCTGATTTCCTTGAGAATGGATAGGTTTGATCTTCTTGCAGTCCATGGGACTCTCAAGAGTCTCCTCCAGCACCATAATTCAAAGCATCAATTCTTCGGCAATCAGTCTTCTTTATGGTCCAGCTCTCACTTCCATACATCACTCCTGGGAAAACCATAGCTTTAACTATATGGACCTTTGTTGGCAAGGTGATGACTCCGGTTCCCTTTCCCCATGGAAAAGATTAAATGATGGGAGAGACAAAATTCCCTTTTGCCTTTTTTAAAGAGTGTTTCCCATGCTGCTGTTGTGATGTCTACCATCTTAGATGCAACAGTAAGTTCATGCATTGGTTACTTCAATACTAGATTACTGCAATGCACTCTGTGTGGGATTATCTTTGTGCTTGATCAGGAAGGTGCAGCTAGTATAATATGCTGCAGCACAATTGCTGACAGCAGTGAGGCCTTGTAAGCATTTAACACCTGTGCTCTGAACCCTGAACTCTGAACCACAGCTGTCAACTTTTCCCTTTTCTTGCGAAGAATCCTATTCAGAATAAGGGAATTTCCCTTAAAAAAGAGAAAAGTTGACAGCCTTTTATTAATTCCCCCTTCTCCCGCACAGAAAAGAAGATGAAATGATGGGAGAGACAAAATTCCCTTTTGCCTTTTTTACAGAGCGTTTCCCATGCTGCTGGTGTGATGCCTACCATCTTAGATGCCACAGTAAGTTCATGAATTGGTTACTTCAATACAGTGGTACCTCAGGTTACATACGCTTCAGGTTACATACGCTTCAGGTTACAGACTCCACTAACCCAGAAATACTACCTCGGGTTAAGAACTTTGCTTCAAGATGAGAACAGAAATCGTGCTACGGCAGTGCGGCAGCAGCAGGAGGCCACATTAGCTAAAGTGAGGCTTCAGGTTAAGAACAGTTTCAGGTTAAGAACGGACCTCCGGAACAAATTAAGTACTTAACCCGAGGTACCACTGTACTGGGACGTGGGTGGCGCTGTGGGTTAAACCACAGAGCCTAGGACTTGCCGATCAGAAGGTCGGCGGTTCAAATTCCCGTGACGGGGTGAGTTCCTGTTGCTTGGTCCCTGCTCCTGCCAACCTAGCAGTTCGAAAGCATGTCAAAGTGCAAGTAGATAAATAGGTACCGCTCCAGCGGGAAGGTAAACAGCATTTTCGTGCGCTGCTCTGATTCACCAGAAGCGGCGTAGTCATGCTGGCCACATGACCCGGAAGCTGTACGCTGGCTCCCTTGGCCAATAAAGCAAGATGAGCGCCGCAACCCCAGAGTCAGTCACGACTGGACCTAATGGTCAGGGGTCCCTTTACCTTTACCTTTACCACTTTACTAGATTACTGCAATGCACTCTGTGCTTGATCAGGAAGGTGCAGTTAGTATAATATGCTGCAGCACAATTGCTGACAGCAGTGAGGCCTTGAAAGCATATAACACCTGTGCTCTGAACTCTGAGCACAATAAAATGTGGTATTAATCAAAAATTTAAAAAGCAGACAAATGCACAATAGGGATACAAACCACTGGGTGGCGGCAATGAGGAGATTCCTTAATTAGTTTAACAGGAGATAGGCTGTATCACCATGTATTCTAAATTATTACACCCATTGACAAAGGCAGTTTCTTCTACTGATGTATCATGTACACTGATAACAATGAAGAACGTGTGATTCAATATTTATGGACATAGCCTTATCATAGTCATGTAACCTATGGAACAATAAGCAGGCCAACACCATGCTAGATTGCTACTTAGCTTCCATGGTGAAGTGACCAGGCAATGTGCTATCAATAAATCCTTGAAAGTGGGGAGAGAAAATCAATGGGAAATCTGCTGTTCACCTTTTGACCTTATAAAATCACAGTAATAAATAACTGAGTCGATTAAGACCTATATAGTATTTTTTTTTAAAAAAAACTTTCACCTATTTTCCTTTCAAATATGCTTTTACACAAACAGATGTTTCATGTATTCTGTTTTACGAGATCACTGTAGATCTTGTAGAATTCACTGTAGAATTCATTCGTTCATTTATTTTATTAAATTTCTATACTATCCTTCATCCGAGGATCACATGGCTGTTTACAATTTCAAAACACAAAAATACATCATATAGTAACAAACAAAAACAATACCCCCCACAGTTTAGAAGGCCATAGATGGCTTAATTAGCCAAAGGCTTGGCTGTTCATGATCTAAAGCATCTCCTCTTCATATAAATTTCAAAATGAGCTTAATGCAGTGTGATGTTTCCTACAAAAGAAACTCCACTGCTTTTGAAATGTTTGTTTGCACTGTTTTCCCTTCTCAAAGTCTTGATTATCATTTTCAAAATGAATTTCCTCACACTGAAATCAATGCCTGCCCCTCCCTGACACTGATCGGGAGGTATTTGTCAAAAACTGCCCTTCACACCGTCTAGAGCCCTTCTCATCTAGCCTGTCACAAAGGAGAGGATATTAGTTCTCCAGGAGCATGGATGATGGACGAAAATTATAATGCACATGAACAAAGACCATAAACTAATAGTACTTACTACAATAAAAGGGGTTTCAAAGAATTGTTCACCCTTGAATATTGACTAGTCCCTGACATTTATCCAAGAATAGCTCCTGGGCTGAATACAAAAATAACATTAATTGAGAGGCCGCATCTGCCCTCTATTGAAAACTCTCCTGGCCCTTATCTTGCCTCTGAATTACTGTTACACAAAATCTGGCATTCCCACCACCCTACCCCCATGCACAAGTGTGGTGCACACCCACCCACCCACACACAGAGAGATTATCTTTGGCTATCCCTTTCAAAATCATCAGTATTTATTCAGACTAGTTTGGTACATGCAAGCATTTGGGCATTACAGATCTTTTAAATGAGGCACTGTATTTCAAGAATTTTGGAAACTCCTCTTGGAAAACCTGGGGGAAAATACAGCACTGTAGAAATGCAAACCAAGCTATTAAGCTCAAATTCACATGTGAATTTTACTGTTGGGAATCCAAGCTAGTGACTTTCCCTTTAACATTTCCCCAGCTCTAGATAAATTTTGCTTTTGGGCAGCAGAGTTTTGGTTTAAGAAATATTTCCCTTTGACCAGTTCCACAATTGTGAATCTGTCAGGGATCTGTATAAAGCTAAAGGGCTGATTTGTGTGTTCCCACGTATGTCTACCTACCCACCACGCCATTAACATTTTAGGATGATGCTCCTCCACTGGAATTAATATTTCCTGTACTAATACAGCAATGAATCCGGCCTTTAGTGTATTCTCTTTCCAGCTGCTTTAAATTGTAAATTACACCAGCTTCCACGCTACAGTAATAATTGATTAATGTTCTTGGGCAGTCGTTGGCCACTAAGCAGTCTTGTCACAATTATGAAAGGAAAACCGATCCTTTTCATGATAAATAGATTAATGAGTACAGGAAATAATTGCTTTACTGCTTTAAAGAGCCAACTCATTTTGAAATTTCAGAAGGTGATTGCAGCCTGTTTTCACTAGCAGGAACACTTGATGCAACTGCTGGAAGGTGCTAAAAACCCCAGGTAACATTATGGAATCTGGGTATGTGTTTGTTTGAGTATTCAGCAATCGTGTACCCACCTATCTCTGGATAGGGATGGAAGAGAAATGTTTTATTGAGTTCACATTTAAAGGTGAACCTACCAAGTCCACAATTTCTAAAACAATACACAGACCAAAACACAGCCGCCATTCAAAAATGCACATTCTATGGTAAAGTATGCATAAAACCACATGTATTTGTGGAAATAATATGCAAAAATGTCTCATATTTAATAAAATGTATTAAATGTTTGTGCATATGAGGCAACATTGCATACAAAAATGTGTTTATTAGGAGAAATATGCACTCAGATGCTGAATAATTTTAATGAGGGTTTTAATTTGTGTGTGTATAAAATCAAAGATTGCTGAAGAAATGTGGAGAATTAAATTTAAGACTGGAAAAAAAATGAGGAACTTAGAGAACCAAAATTGAAAGATCCACCTTTCCCTACATGGGACTCAGCCCCACTGACTTAATGGTGCTTCTGCATAGACATGTATGGGATTTTATTGTAAGCCGGTAACATCAGAAGTGATATTAAGATATACCTGTATATATACTTCTAGTTGATCTTCCTAGCATTGTTCTATGGCTGTGTACTAATACCATGTATTGCCAGCCTCCTTCCTAACTGCTGGGAATGAAAGTTCTGCTGTAGAACTTCTGTCCATCTATAGCATGAACACTCAGCATTGTGGCAATGCGCTGCAGAAATGCACATTCTATGCAAAACATGTTGCCTATTCCAGCTTTCAAGATCTGTCATCTCTGGATCTGTTTGTTCACCCCAACCCCAATTAATTGGCCTTTGTGGATAAAAGCAAATCTTTCCTGATGAATTTTCTAAAGAATGAATTAAAACTCACCGACACCCAATACCTTTCAATGACTGCGGTCTCTTATGCCAACAGCTAGTCAGACAGGTGGCAAGGTAATCCGGAGGGGAAATCACAGCCCACAGGAACAAGCCAACAATAGCGAGCTTGGTAAATAATACGTTAGAGGCATCTAAGCATATAATTAGAGGTTTTTGGGAAATATGCTGTTATTGGATTTTCCCTTATTTTGTTCTAGTTTATGCATAAAGGGAAGCAACCTGATCCATAAAGCAAATTAATGAGTAAATTCTGATCAAAGTGCTGGTGTTTTTGAGTCAATAAGGTGCATTTCCACATCAAAGTGTCAGGCTGTGCTTGTATCATTTGCTTGTGTTACAGGACAGATGATCAGGGGTAGCCAACATGGCGCCCTCCAGCTGCTGTTGGACTCCACCTCCCATCAGCCCCAGCCACCATGGCCAATGGTCAGAGGAACCAGTGGGAGAAGCCAGTTTGGATGGTGTGGTTAAAAGGGCTTTGTTTTGCTCCCTGGATATGAGTGGATGGGAACTGAGTTTTGGGGTTCAAGGACTGTGGGCAAAGGAAGCAAAAGACGCAGGATTTAAAGGAAAATTTCACATATGGAGTTGAACTAAGCAGTCAGATATTTTCCTGCAGACTCATAATGCTTTTAGATCTGTTTTGACAGCTCCCTAGTCTCCCTTAGTTCCCTGTTTGTTTATCTATAATGGGGGTGGGCGGTGATGTCTGTTGTTTTACAAACGATATAAAGCCCATTGTGCCACTGAATAATCCTCCCTCCACCCGCAGCCCATATGGCTTGGGATCTACTAGTGTGTGGCTTGGCAGTGCTGCAAGTCAGGACTCCAAATGATTTAAGTCAGTTTCTTTTTGGCAATTTAGTTAAAGCCACTGTGCAGCATTATGTCTGCTGCAAGGAAGATGAATGCCCATTTTAATGGCTGAATCAGCATGCGCCTGAATCAGGAATGGCTGTAGCCTGAGCTCTAGAGGGACTTGCCAGGCTTGTCAAATGTGGAAATGTCCCTTCTACATTGGGGGGAGCATAAAGCGACCCTTGCCGTTTTGTTGGCCCCTGAGGCCATGATCCTAAGTGCACTTGCCTGGAAGTGAATACAATCAAAATCAATGAGATGTACTTGTGCAGGCGACCAGGTTTTATATCTCCTATACTGTATTGAGGGAACACAAGGGGGTTCTTGAAAGCCATTCAGCTTCATGAACACAGTGCTGCTCTTAATGTCTTATATGCTTTGCTTCTAATTTGTATACTTGAAGAATGAAAATAATTAGTTTGAATAGTTTGCTGTCCCCTTCAGCTCCTATCGTATGAGCTGCTGTAGTGGTGACTTTATTTCTCCCCAGACTTTGAATTTGGTCCCCTTAAATGGCACATGCCTCCCCGATATTCCAGGGGATTTCACCCACCTGAGCGTTAAATCAAACAGCGTCCTCGATTACCTGTTGGTCTCTAGGGATCTATTTAAGTGTATTTCCACTTTTAAGATCGAGAATGTACAATTTAGTGATCACCTTCCCCTTGTTGCTAAGCTTTCCCTGAACTGGCAGCCGGAGGCTCATAGACATGCGACTCAGATGGTAACTAACGAATCTTTCCAAGTAAGAGGAATCAAATGGTCGGAGACACAGGCTCAAAAGTACCTGGAATTCTTTCAAAAAGAAATCCTCGGGCCCTATCCCAACATAGGCTCTGCCTCAGACGAGCATAGCATAGTATTGAAGCGCTTCTACCATCATATGACTGATCTTACGTCCTTCTTCAGGTTACCACCCAAAAATTTAAATCGAAACGAGTATACTCACGGTGCTCCCTGGTATAATTCTCAGTGCAAACAAGCAAGACAGCGCCTCCGTGCTATATATAATGCATACAAGACCTCTGATGCATCTACTCTGCCAGCTAGCTATGCACAAGCCAAGCAAGTTTACAAACGCACGCAGATAATTGCCAAGAGTGAGTGGCAACATAATCGTTGGCAGGCTCTGATTACTGCTTCAAAACCACACAGATCCAGGGAATTCTGGTCTTTGATTAACAGAAGGGGGAGGAATTCCCCAAGGACAGTCATCTCTGCACCGACATGGGAACGGTTCCTGAAGAAATGCTTCTCACAGGCAGATGCTCCCTCCGACCATCTGATGCACCTGTTTACCCACCTACCTATTTGGCCTCCCACCGATCCTGATGAAATAGCCAAGTTAATAGCTCAGCTGAAACCGGGCAAAGCCCCTGGGCCCGACCTGATCCCTGCTGAAGCCATCAAACTACACCCACAATGGTGGGCCGGCATCTTGGCCAAAACCTTCGATGCAATCAACGCTTCCGGTCTCATCCCCAAAACATGGAAGGAGGCCATTATTGTACCAATTCATAAAAAAGGTTCTCCAACGGAGCCGGAAAACTACCGTAACATCAGCCTCCTTTCGATTATAGGGAAAATTTATGCCAGCTTTCTGATGACTAAATTATTGCGATGGGTAGATGAGACTAACCAGATTGGCCATGAACAAGCAGGGTTCAGAACTAAACGCTCTACAACCGATCATGCGATAGTTCTTTATCATCTGGCACGGAAGTACTCCTCCCCCCCCCGGGGCTACCTCTGTGCTGCCTTCTTAGATCTAAAGGCAGCCTTTGACAGCGTTCCTAGAAATATTCTTTGGGAGAAACTTGCGAAACAGGGCATTGATAGAAGACTCTTATGGCTCATAAGCCAGCTCCACGAAGGTACCCTTGCCAGAGTGAGATTCACTCCAGCGGGCGACCTTACAAACTCGATACCAATAAACAAGGGAGTGCGCCAAGGATGTATATTGGCTCCCTGCCTATTCAACCTATTCATCAGCGACATGCGAGCACCCCTAGTCAACTCATCTCCAAGTACACACGCGCCTAGACTAGCGGATTACCGCTGCCCACTCCTTTTATATGCGGACGACGCGGTAATTCTATCCTATACACGTGTTGGACTAACCAGAGCTCTGAAGATCTTTGCCACGTATTGTCAACTCAATCAATTAACCATCAACCATGCCAAGTCCAAGATCCTGATCTTCTCCAGAAGCCGGAGATTATACAAATGGAAGCTTGGTGGGGCAAAAATAGAGCAAGTCCTAAAATTTCAATACCTAGGAGTCATTTTTCAATACAATTTGGGGTGGAAAGCTCACATTCAACACCTACTTAATAAGGCCAAAACCTTGTCATATGCGCTCCTCCGATTCTTCTTTTCGGACGGAGCTTTGCATGTTCCCTCGGCCCTAAAGGTGTTCAAGGCAAAAGTGGTTGCCGTGCTTGCTTATGCTGCCCCGCTCTGGGCCGTGATGACAGATCTTGCTCCCCTTGAGACTCTGCAAAGCCAATTCCTACGTCGGCTCCTAATGCTCCCCCTGTGCGTAAGCAACGCAGCCATGCGACTAGAATTGAAGGTCGCATCCCTAGAAACTTGCCTGTGGAAGCAAGTCTTCAATTACTGGTTATCATTGTGGCATAGATTACCAAACCATTACCTTGCCCAATGCTTATGGCGAGATGAATTCTCCAGCCTTTGGACTAGCAGAATTCATGCCAAACTCCTGAGTTATGGAATCTCTCCCTCAGATTCCCTAAAACTAGACCAAAACACTGCTCAGAGACTGATCCGCCAAAGACTGGATGACATCGATTTACAGCGAAATTATACGCTGGGGGGAGGTGTTTGTTCGCCCCAGAACATTGGTATCACTTTAACTTACTGCGTTCCATCATACCTCTCCTCCCTTTCGACTGTTGCACATAGACTGGCCTTCACCAAAGCGAGGTTTAACGTTTTTCCCTCCAATGTCCTGAGACATAGGTTCTCAAAGGGTCAAGCCCCCGCCGTGTGCGAATGTGATAAGGTGTCGCCGGAGTCGCTCCAGCACATTATGTTCACTTGCCCCTTGTTTAATGTGCTACGGGCAAATTTGTTGGGATCAATCATACAGAAACTAGAGGGTACCCCACCAAAATTCCACCTTGCCCAAATCTTGCAGGACAAGGATACCCACACGACCCTGAAGGTGGCTAGGTTCCTAGTTGCTGTCCTTTCCCAAAAGCGACGCCAAGGAGCTCTACAAGCTAATTAAGGCGTAGTATGCCTTTCCATTTTATAGTATTTTATTGTTATAGTAGTGTTTTAGCGATTGCTTTTTTTTTCTCCTTACGGCACAAGCTGTTATTTATGTGTTGTTTTTACCTGTATGGGCCTATGGCCGTAATAAATGATATTAAAAAAAAAATATATATATATTAAAATTTCTCCCCAGAGGAGGGCAAGCAAAATAAATCAGTCCTTGGGAGGGGTAAATCAGTAGAGCTGTATTGATTTTTTATGATTCACATGTTAAAAACTGGTGCTGGAGTACAGCAAACAGGCTGTACAACCTCAATTACACAAACTACAGCTTTCTCAAATAGGATCATGTCCACCATCTGCTTATTTCAGTGACATAATTCCTTGTCTAATGCAGTTCCTCAAATAGGCAAAATTATTTAGTATCCTCAAGGGCATTCACAGAAATTGAAGTTACATTGCGTGTACACACAAGATCTTTCTGGAGTGAGCATCATGCAGTTATGATGTTTCCAGCCAAAGCTTCATGAATTTTACAAATTCTAGGAAACATCCCCTAAGAATCTCTGCCCTGCAACAAATCCACAACCAGCTGGTTATTTGTGAATATTATTTTGATGAAAAGCAGGTGTATGCATTCAGAAAGACATGGTACAGCTTTCTTGCAACTACTGAAATTCAAAATGTGGGTGGGATGTTGGGGAAATGCATTGGCTCTGAAAAGTGATCATGTTCCTCTTGGGGTTGAGCTAGACACACCACCATACAAATATACCACTCTGGTAGGTACAGAAGTTCTTCTGAGACACTTTCATTTCTACTGTGAGGAATTTCATGATGAAATAGTCTTAATCTCCTTTCCCCCCAAAGAAGGTATTTGCAACCAGATGGTAGTTGTCACAAGTTGACCCACAAGGTAGTGGGTCAAGGTGGGTTTTTCCACGAGTGATTGAATCACTGCCTCTTTCAAGATGGCCAGGACCAGTCTCACCTGCAAGGATGCATTGACCATACCCTGGATCTGCCAGGCATCCCTTATCACCCGTAAATGGCCGCAATACCTCAAGTATGGCCTCTTCCCATATGAACTGACCTGGACCCTGCAATCATCAGCTGAAGCCCTTCTTTGTGTGCTGCCTTCATGAGAGGTCTGGAAGGGCGGCAACATGAGAATGGGCCTTTTCTGCACTGGCTCCCCATTTGTGAGGGAGGCTCACCTGGTGCCTTCATTTTGCATATCTTTAGATACCAGGTGAAAACATTTTTCTTTAACCAGGCCTTTGACTGATTAACATTCTATGTCCTTTTAAATGTGGTTGTATGTGTATTGATTTGCTTTTGTTCTTCCTTTTATTATGCATTTTGTGTAGTCATGTTGTATTTTTATGTTGTGAACTGCCTTGTGATCTTTGGATGAAGGACGCTATACAAATTTAAACAATAATAATGATAACAATAATAAAGCAAGAAGAGCAAGGAAACATATTGTTGGCCACATCATCACAAATACCTTGTCCACACCATTGGGCCACACTAGCAGAAACTGATGCCACCATTTTGTAGCAGACATTGTGCTGGATACCTCACTGAAGGCTGCAGTGAATGTGGATGTGGCCTAATGTCAGCTGTGGAGATGAGTGACTATTCCTTTAAAGTGCATTCAGAATTTCAAAATAAATTTCAAAATAAAGCGCATTCAAAATTTCATGCAGGGCTTCTGAAGAGACCCAAACTACATTCCCCAGACAAAACAAAAATGTTGGATGGTTAGATGGTTACTTGGTGATGCAATGGAAGCAGAGAAGTTTGCCTTCTTTGACACCCTCACTGCCACAATTATGTGCTCTCACTTGTGTTTGGTTGGCTCTGCAGTGTGTCTTTCACCAACTGCACATTTGCTATTGTCCAGCCTGCTTCATCTTGAGTAAAAATGGAAGAATAAGGTCCTCTGCTTTTAAATTTAATCAGTGCATCCTGACATTAACATGTATTTTTCCCATTATACGAAAGACTATTTTTTTCAATAATGAAAACCAGGTAGGGATTTGGAACTGTAAAAGGTGGCTGAAAGTCTTACTTCTTTGAAGAAGAATCGGTTATTGATTCCTAAACACTTGTGAGTGTCCTTTTAAATCTAACCCTTCAAAGGAGTTAATTGGAAAGGAAATTATTCCAAGTGACAACTGTACATTAGGGAAGAAGAATTCTCTAGTTAATTAATAGCATGCAGTCATTAGTTTCAGATTCTCACTGCTCATCATTTGTGAACAAACATTGAAAGATACAGGAGGATGGTAGATTGGTATTTATTGCTGTAGTTTCCCCTCTGCACGCACACACTTAACTCTGTTGCAGATCTCCTTTTAAAACTGCCCTAGCATCACTTCAGTAAAGGAAAAGAAAGATTGGGAGTATCTTTTGGTTTCACAGTACAATGCTGGATACCGTGCTTCACCAGGCTGATCACAGGGCATTCAGGGAGACCACAGAGAAGAGTTGGTGAGGGTGTAGCCTGGATAGAGGGAGGTAGGCTATTTGGAGAAGTCTTGGGGCTGCATTCAACCTGTGAGCTAGAGGTACCCTTTCCCTGATCTAAAGGGGTGTATGATATAGTGGTGTGTATCATATAGGGTGTAATACTAACTTTTTGCAAGTTTCTGAGTTGCTGCTTTGTATCTTCTGTGTATGCTCATGAATAGGGTGGTGTCTGCCAAGTGGATATTTTAAAGACATTGTGAGTTTCTAGTGCCTCATCCATGCTGTGAAAAAGCCACAAGAGCAGAATTTGACATATAACGTCAGTATTAAGAAAATCAATAAAATTAGTAGTATAGTTACCATTGTAAGTTAAAGTCAAATATACTTTCTTTCACATGACATCAGTGGATATGAAGCTGCCCAATGAAATGATAATGGAATACTTCAGTATATACACATGGTGTATACTTATGAAGGCCACTCATATCTTCATATATAACAAGGATAATATGGATCAATGGAAGGAGTATATAGGAGGGTGGAAAAGGAAAGGATAGTTGTGTCATGTGAGACTTGCTGTTATTGTTGTTTATTGTTTCAAGTATTGTAACACCCCTTGCATTATTGGAGATTAGGGACAGAAATGGACAAATAAACTCTTCCATTGGTGTGGTCAGTCATGCAAAGTGTCATCGTAGATGTTTTAAATTGTTTAAAAATATTTTTTATTGATAATTGTAATATTTATTGCAAACTGCCAAGAGATTTTATTATAATCAAGTAGTATATACATTTTGTAAAAAAAGTAAAATATTGAGCCCAGAGTATTGAGGACTGGTACAGATGTTTTGCCTGTGTTGTACAATCTACAAGACAATGGCTGAACAGAGTTAATATCAGTTTTTATAATCTATGGAAAGGAATCATTTTGGGAAAATATACATTTCCCAGCTCTTATTCAGATTATTGTATTGAAAAGAAAAAAAGAATGCAGATGCTGCCTTGGTTTCCTGCTTGGCAAGGCCTAATATATTTTGGCTCTCAATAGTATGTATTGGTAAAAGAAGCCACCACTGCATTTTGCTCAGGTGCTGTGGTTAAATCAAAGGCCTTCTGATGCTTGATATATATGTACATATATTGTCTGTTTCTAAAAGGACTGATGTCATTGAGGCTCAAATTCACTCAGTTTCACACATTACGTCATAGAGCAGCAATGGGGAAACCTGTGGGTGTCAAGATGTTGGACTCAACATCCCCAGTCAGCATGGCCAATGCTCAGGGATGACGGAAGGTGGGAGTCCAATAACACTAACTTATAGATTCTCCACCCCAGATATTTAGGAATGCTGTGGTTACTCATAGTAATGGAACCTCATGACATTCATGAAACCTGCTTTCTTCTGTGGTTATTATTCCACATTAATGAGTTGAGATCTAGCACTGGATACAGGTTCTGGGGGCACATCCCTAACTGCAAGTGAGCCCTAGTCTAGATTTCCAAACAGTGCTGTCCTGAAATGTATCCTCCAGTTTTTCAGACATTATCTTTCCCCATGAAATAAGCTTCCTTTTTAAAAATCTCATTCTCAGGACCCTTAGGTTTTGGGTTTTTTAAAAAGTGTGTTGGTGTGGGGTTTGTGCTTACTTTAGTATTGTGAAATGGCTGGAAGCATTGTGTGTGTTTTATTTGAGTAAATGTTCATCCAGTAGCCCATAGCTGCCCTGATTGCCCATCCTTCCTGTTCTGAAGAAGCTCTATGGCAGAAGTTATCTCATGATCTTCTCTCCTGGGTATTAGCTGAAGTGTAGGCACCTGGCAAGGCTGCGACTAACTGTTGGGCTTATTTGTAGAATGAAGGAAAGGGCACCCACAAAGACCCCTTGATTACCTTGAAAGCAAGGCAAACACAACAAAACCCTTGCACCCTGGGCACGAGAATTTAGCTGAAATGTTCTCTCCTTTAATAATTTCCAAATGCAATTTGTTTTCTCAATAACTGGTGGAGAATATTAAAACACACACACACACACACAAAGAAGAGAAAATGATGACACAGCACTACTCCCCAGCAATGAAAAGCAGACCCAAGGCTCTTTGTAGCTTGCAAGCTCCATGTATGTCTCAAAACCTCAGGATTCCATCTATTTGCATCTGTGCATAGCACAGATCAGAAAACACTTAACAGGCAGCAGCTCCCCAGTCCATATGTGCACAGAAATTATAACTAGAAGGCCTCTAAGTCCCTGCTGACCGGAAAACAGGGAAGATGTTCAATGAGGATTTTATGTTCCAACAACAGTGCTTAATAGTGACAACATCTTAAGCTGCTCGTGCGGAGTAGCAGTCATCTCTTACAGCTCCTCTGCAGGCTGCCATTCTTTATTTCCCTCCTTTCTTTTTACATTCAAGGTTTAGGAGGTGTGTGTGCCGTTTCTTGCATGAAAGCATAGGAAAACAAAGGTGGGTTTTCGATTGCCGTTTCCACTCCCCCCACACAGCCACCGCTTTAACTACAAACACCTGGAAATGGTGGGTTTCTCAGGAGCTCTGCCCCGGGCGATGCATCAGGTGGCTTACCGCCCCCCCCTTAAGGAGCCTGTTTTTGATTTGGTCACATATTGAAATCTGCAGTCAACGCTTCGTGAAGAACATTCGTGGAAGCATCTGTCACAAAAGGGGTCTCTGCGTCTATGTGAGTGTTCCCACATTGTGCTCTCTCCTTACAATACTGGGTTGAACGAAGAAGGTCTTTAGGACCCAGGGGGACGGCAGGCCACTGCGTGGAGAAGGCGCACACGCGCGCATGCTACCCAAAAATGCATCGCCCCGTGGAGCCGGAGCTCACTCATTCACAGTTCTTTGGAGAGAGATGCTAGGCTGAGGCGGACACTCAGAAACCTTCTCACCCACCCATCTTGGAGGCAAGGGTTCCTGCAAACAACCTCACCCAAGGCGGGGCTTCGTTTTTCCTTACGGCTCTCTAAAGGTATTTGGGACGATCTTTCTTGTGTCTGCGGTAGCTTCTGTTTTCTCCCTTCTTTTTTGTTGCAATACCATGGCTGCGGCGTTTCAGCACTATCCTGCGTGGACAGCGCTCGCCTGCAACCCATCTGCGCTTAACGTCCCTTCCCCCCACCCATCTTTCTTCCCTGCCTTTCGGCTACCCTTTTCTGCTTTTTAACCACCCCCCCCCCGCAAAAAAAAATTCTGCTTAAACTGAGCATCCCGCAATTCTCAAGGGATCAGCTGAAAAACAGGGCTGGAGGGAATGAAGAATCCTTATCGGCCGCCCTCCCACCCCCAAACCTCAGAGAAGGCACAAGTTGAGGAGGGGAAGTTCAGGTGAAGGTTACCCATTTAGAGAAGGGAAAGCAAAGCCTGAGAGAGTTGCGAGGGGTAGGATAGCGCGGTGCCTCCCCGGGGTAGTTGCAGATATGCCGCTTGCTTCTAAGCAAATCGTCGTCTGCTTCCTTCAGGCATATTAAAACAGAAGCTGAAGGATGTACTGGGGAAATCAAACAGGGTCAATAGAATTTCCTTCTCGGCGAGAAAGCATCCCTATTAATATGGGACAGGGAGGAGGGAGAGTGAATCACTTCCACCCATTCCTCTCTGTAGCATTTACTGCAGAAAGTAAGGAAGTGCTTCCATCATCTATCTATCTTCGAAGCAAATGGAAGGATTTTAACATACACACCCATTCCCAACACATCTAAGTGTTATATTGGCGTTTTCACAAGCAATTTCTGCTGCTGAAAATATTTTCTAATGGCCTCTGCCAGTGGCTCGATATATCACTGGGAATGGGGGCGGTTGGGGGGGTGGAGAGAAAATATTATTAAAGTTAAAGAACAGATGGCTGTTCTTTGTTCATAAGTAGACAGTGATTGGTTTATATTTGGAAGGAAAGGGCAGATCAGAGAGAGATTTCCTGGGCTTTCATGGTCTAATCAGATGATAACACAGATTTTTCTGGTCTGGTACATTAAAAGTTAGTGCAGTGCCAACAAGTAAAATGACGTTATATAACAGCATGATGTCATGCACCAAACAGCAAAGGTATGACTTTTCTCTTTCAGCTGGTAGTAGGTTGTTTATCATTTTGAAAATCTTTTGCTGACTTGCTTGCAAAGGCCTAAGTCACAGTTTAGTAAGTTTTTTTAAAAAAGAAAGGAAAGAAATTAGTCATTTTAGGCAGTTTTGTTTATAATCCTCCCAGTTTTGTTGACTCATCCCTGCTCTAAAAAACACAGATAATTTATAGGAACCAGAGCTTTCAAAGGAATGATAAAGCTCTCTGCTACTTTCAAATAGGCATTATGATGGTTGGATGTGTGATCACAAAACATTGTTTTCACTTTTCAGAGAGTCTTTGCTCTCCAGCCTCACTTATTTGCAGTGCTCATCTATGTACTCTAATTAAGTATTGTGTTCAGTAACTAGAAAGTGCAGAATTAGGCCTGCAGATCAGTGGTTCGCCCAATGATACATTATTCAGGAAAATTCCAAATGTAATTTGAAGTTATGCCTTTAATACAGAAAGGTTTGTTTGCTTTGTTGATAAGTAGTTTATCCCCTATCCCCATCACAAAGAAACATAGTACATTTTTTTCTTTAAAGCACTTAATGAAAGTAAATTATCCTGAAATCAGTAGTCATTACTTCCATGTAAATAAAGACTGAAATATTAGCCATGTCAGCCACTGCAAAGTCTTTATTTTGTGTATGCAATTGTTAATTTTTCACAAGACACATGCATACTATGGAAAAGAAGAGACAACTGAGGAACTGAGGGTGAAATCATAGCATTTGCTTGGTAGTTCTTGAAATTCACTGGTAAATGTTAGACATGGCTGTATTGCAAAATTCATTTGAGAGATTTTAAGTTGTACCTTGGTAAATACCACATGTGCAGGTTAAGGATGGACATGACGATGATCTTTGATTATTGGCCTAGAGATTTACCAGTAAATGTTATAAATGTTTGCATAATGGCTTGTTTCAGACATTTACCACTAAGCAATTCACTAGTTAAGTATGGAAACAGGTGCAAAATTTGTGTTTTGCTCTGAGTGTGTTAGAATTTTCTGGCTTTTCTCTCTAGTATTTGCAGTATTTGTAGTCTCTTAACATTTACCACAGACAATAACACACATAATTGTAGTGCATATTCCTTTGCAAAGCAATTATGGATGCTTTTTGTCCTGCATACTTCATACAATTCAAATTAAAAGAGCTTAAAAGTAATTTATTAACATAATGCCCCCACTGCTGGAACTATATACTGTAATACTGAGTCATCCTACAGTACCGTCTGGTTTTCCTTCGTGCCCACACACTTCCTTTCTGGCAACGTCCTGTTGAACAACCACACTCGCAAGTGCTTGGCTGGCACTACTCAGTGATGAAATTTCATTATATTAATTGGAGTCACCTGAACTTACAATAGTTATGGGTCATCACATTTCTCATATGAGAAATTCTAAATGGGGACACAGTACCCTAACAAATGGATATGCATGCTGTACCCCATGTACAGGACATGTACGTATATTCTTTTTGGTTGGCAACCTTTAAAGCAAAGGTGAGGACATACCTTGCCTTCTCACATGCGCTTTAAATTTTAAGCTTTCAGCAAGCACCAAATAAAACATATATGTGCATTTCACCTCTTATGCAGCAATCTTATCTTTAGGATTTAAATATTGAAGCTCATTACAAAATTATCTCCTAAGAAGCTGCCCTGAGATTTTGTTTCTGACTTGGGTAAAAAGATCATTCTTTCTCTCTGTTGCTTGCTCTTTTATGTAGCGTGAATGGTTGTTCGCCGTTGAAAATTACAGTATATTATTGCTCTAAAATTACTGATCTGGCTGGGTTTCCCCAGCCATTCTGGGCGGCTCCCAACAAAGATTTAAAATACATTAAAATGTCACACATTAAAAACTTCCCTGAACAGGGCTGCCTTCAGATGTCTTCTAAATGTCAGGTAGTTTTTTATTTCCTTGACATCTGATGGGAGGGAGTTCCACAGGGCGGGTGCCACCACCAAGAAGGCCCTCTGCCTGGTTCCCTGTAGCTTTGCTTCTCACCGTGGGGGAACTGCAAGAAGGCCCTTGGCGCTTGGGCAGAACAATGGGGGTGGAGATGCTCCTTCAGGTATACTGAGCTGAGAACCAGAGTCATTTAATGCTTTTCCCTTGCATCTTTGGCTATGCTCCTTCCATTAAGAACCACCACCACCATATATATCAGGGAAATCCATCCCTCCAGGTATTGCTGGACTCCAGCTCCCATGAGCCCCAGCCAGGATGCCCTAGGGGCAGGCAGTGCTATGCACCTGGCCTCCCATCAGCCATATTTCTATGCTTACTGGGCGGGAGATGGGAGGGATAGTGGGGTGGGTGGCTTGGGGTGGACATTGCTCAGTTTGGCTGTGTACTTTTTGATGTGTTTTATTTACCATTTATGACTTTTGTTATATTTTTAATTGTGCAGTTTTGTTCATGTTGTAAGCTGCCTTGAGCATGGTTTTAATTATGGAAATGCTGCATGCAAAGAAAATGTTGTAAGTGTGCATGTATGCAGTGGTGGAGTCAATCTTCTGTTCTTGCTGCTGCACCTGCACTGCACCAGCCTACCTGCCACCTAGCCCTCCCCCTCTCCTTCCCAGTAAGCCCAGTGATGTGGTACATGGCCATGCCTGACATGACCAATGCTCAGAGGTGATTGGAGTTGTACAAAAGGAAGGAATTACATTGGCCACCTATGGTCTATGCTATTTTTTTTAAAAATTAATATAATCCACTATACTTATTATTCCAGGTAGAATTGCAGACTAGAGTGTGTTTTTTAAAACATCCAATGTCTTGCTCATACCACAACTAGAAGTTTAAAATTATTCAATTGCTCACACCACAGAGAAAAGGATGAGTGTTGTGTCGTGCTGTTAGCTCTGTCTGCAAAGGCAGAGGAAACCAGAGAAGGAATGAAAATGATCAGGTGGGGAGGGCAGCAGGGAAGCAGCAGCACATGGGGGATCGTAATCCAAAGAGAGGAAAGTAGTACCAATGGTCCAGAAGACATTTTAAGATGGTGCCACCAAGATGTTTCTTGGCCAACCAAACATAGGTTGGTTTTTTAAAAAAATGATCCTCCAATATCACCTTATGCCTGTGATTACAACCTGCACTGCCTCTGGTAAAGAGGCCCAGACTATTTCAATATTCCAAGTATCCTAAGACAGTCTGCACTTCATAAATAGTTCCAAAATAAATTGAAATTAGAAGCATGATGCTGGATCAAAGACTTTTAAAATATAATTTTGTTTTTTATTAAGTCATTGATAGTGCAAACCTATGGATGTAAACTCAAAAGCAAGTTCCATTGAGTTCAGTGACATTAATCCCAGATAACTGTGGATGCTTCCAGACAGCAGTTTAATACTGCAATCATTGGCAATTTTTTTTTTAAAAAAAATCAATTAACTGGCTTTCCCCTGGAAAAGGTAAATCCAGATTAAATGGGGGGTGGGTACATTTTGATGACAGTGATATTGTGTGGGTGCTTAGGGCAACCAATGGCATCCTACAACAGTCTAGAAGCAACCTATAAATAGGATTGCAATCTTAGAGTTATTTGTCCTGGGAATACTATTTCTAGGGCACTTTGATTTGGATTATGTGGGCTGCTCTATGATGACTGGGAAGTGGAGAGACTTTCCTTTTTGTGCAAACTTCTGAAGGACTTCTGGAGTTTGTTCTAAGTCTATGAATGTACATCAGTTTACAGGGCAGCTGGAGATGCCCCCTGAAACTACACCATCCTTTACCTAGAAGGCTCCACCTAAAGTGGTGCCCTCCAGATGGTGCCAGACTACAACTCCCATAATCCCTGACCACTGACAATCCTGCTTGGGGCTGATGGTAGCAAGCAAAGAACAAACAAACAAACATCTGGAGGGCTATCCCTGGAAATCCTTCCATGCCTTGGCAATGTGCCCCTTAGTGGACCGAACAAGCTTTTTGAAAATAGAATTAAAGGATTAACGGGGAAGGTTGTGTGAGAAATGGTCTACTGGGCATGGAAGCATTTTTATAAATGAAAACACCATGGCAGGCAAGTCTTCAGCCACTAGGTAAGAATATCTCAATGGAGCAATAGTAGTTAACACCTGGTAATGCTTCCAGGAAACAGCCCTGCTGTTCAAAGCAATATTGATTATTCTGGCTGCCTGCATATTGCATTAAAGCCAGATGTTAGAATGAAAGAAGGCTTATAAAAATGAATTATGCACCAGTGTGTACAATAGAATCCCTTTCTAATACTCATTGTGGTCTAGTTACCACAGTATGCACATGTAATGTGGGATATTTCACAGAAACGGTAAACCTCAAAAGCCGTGATCTGCAGATAAATACTACTGAAGTCTTCCCCTGAGACTTACTTAAAGAAAAAACCACCAAGGCTCTCATTCAGCTATGCACCAGTATATATTCACCCATAAGAAGGCTGGCACTGTCAGAAATAGTATTCAACCATGTGCATAGTCCACTGGGCCAGATTCAACTAGTAAGTCCCATCAGCAGAAGTCCTGCACAAGGACTTCCACTTGTGCAATGGAGTTTCTCCCCTCTCCTCCCCCTCATGTGTCCCACCCCCTAAACAGACTTGTGGGTGGAAGCATGCAGGGGGAGCAGAGAGGGGATCATTCCCTCTTGCAAGCCGAAATGCACATCTACCACACCATGTGCCCATTACAGAAAGTCTTGGCAATTTTGTAGTCTTTATTTTGGGGCACCAGTCTCCAGTGCTGGAGCACACATCTATTACTTTATAAAAGTGTCAAAAACACTCTCATTGGAGCAAGACAGTCTCCTGTTCCATGCATTATACCAGGGAGTGAGACCTCACACCTGGTGGCCAAGTGGGGTCCTCCACACCTCTCTATCCTGCCAAAGGATTTCTTGCAGGCCATTCACCCCACTCACTGGTCCTACCCCATGCCCTTCTCAAGTGCTTTTCCGGGCTGGCATGTGCCCTTGAACTGCTTGCTTGCCTGGACAGAGGATGAAATGTATGCTGGAGCATATGTGTAGAAGCATGTTTTTCTGTGGCTGGAATGTAGCCTTCTGTACAAAGGAAGAGTCAGATCCATTCTTCTGCCCACTTTTTCCTCTGGTCCTCCCAGTCCCTGAGAGAAGGTTGCCATCAGGCCGAAAAATGCTCCTCTATCCATGCAGTAAGGGTGTAGCACAAAACTAGTTCTTGGCTTTACCAAACCAAACCACTCCATCAGTTTTAGTATCTAGGCCAGCACAGGGAACTGGAATAACCTATAAGGCTGATGCTTCAAACGGTATGGTAGTTATCTTTAGTAAGGTTATACCTTTGCTTTCTGCAATGAATGTGTATGTTATGAAAGAGAGGTGCACATCTGCTTACAAACTGTAGACCTGTTGCAGGTTGATGCTCTGAGAAGCCATGGTTGGGGCATGCATGTGCACTGTGTGACTAGAAAAGGTCGTGTGCTTTTTGTATTTTGCATGTTTGCCACAGCAGGCACCAGTGCAGCAGTGGGTGGGTGGTTAAAAAAATTAGGAGCAGTAATTGGGCAAAGAAATTAAGCCAGGTGTGCAAGGGCTCTTGCATATTCAGCTGGTGACATTTGTACAGATGACATGTGCAATTTGTAGATCGGGGTAGGGCCCTCAAGACTCTCCCAGGCCACCCTTCTGTCTGTGCCCTGCTGAAGTGCTTTTGCCTCACTGGACTGTATCCTTGAACTACAATCATGCTTTTTCGCTTGCCTGAATGAAGGACAGGGGAATGAGGAGATGTGTAGATGTGTTTCAAAACCTCTGGCTTTCTCATGGCTGAAAAGCAGCTTAATATATAATAGCAAGATTCACATCTATTGCTCTGCCCACACTGGACTCTTGTTGCCTCTGGCCCCACCCACAACTGGCATGTGCCTCAGAAAAATTGGCCCTGAGGGAATATAGCTCTTGACCTAGAAAAGGTTCCCAGGTCGTGCATCTGATCCATGTTCACCCTGCACATGTCTTTATATGCTACAAAGAAGCACCACTAGTCTACTACCATGTCACTGACTGGTGGCAACTCCTTTTTAATATGTGAAGCTGCCCTGAGGCTACTTGGAAATGGTGGGCTCATCTGGAATGGAGCTCCGACTAATAAGTAAGGAACAGCCACTATTTGGGGCATCATTTCTTGAGGTTGGCCTAAAAGGGGCCTTCCTTAAGGGAAACTGGTATAACTCTATCTGGGAAGACATTGACTGAGCTCTCAGTGCCATTGTTATTTGTATTCTAATTAAGTAAGGAATTGTAATATAATGTTAAATCAGCGCAATTTCAGCATTGCTGAAGGCTCGGTTCAATTATAAATTCATCAAGCTGTGTTCATGAGGCTTCTATATTATGTATGCAAGATATATAATGATAGCATTGTACTAAGTAGCTCATTCTAAAACTGTTTGGGTCTTTAAATTTTAATCAGATCTGCAGTAGCAATTTAAAGAAAAATGGGGAAATACACATGCTTGGAAATGTGTACAGTCTGTTTACAAACAAATATAATCTGTGGTTGTTATATATGTATTTTTCAGAGAATGATGGTGATACGAGTGATTCATTTCTACGGATGGATATCTAAGGATATGAACTGAATCTGAGAGTCCTTGGATGGGTATGGAAAACTCCTCATCGTTGTATTCTTCAATATATTACAAAATATAATACAAATTGCACTTGGATGGATCACCACAGACTGTTAGTTGAATGGGACCAGAATATCTTCTAAGGAAATTGCTGAAGTTAAGGATTTGGAAAAGAGACTTTTGCAAAGATGACCCATTTACATGCTGGTCTCAGCCCAGAGACGATAGAGAAAGCCCGCCTTGAACTCAATGAAAACCCAGATGTTTTGCACCAGGACATCCAGCAGGTCAGGGACATGATCATCACAAGGCCTGACATTGGGTTTTTACGTACAGATGATGCCTTCATCCTGAGATTTCTCCGAGCCAGAAAGTTTCACCAAGCAGATGCCTTCAGATTACTGGCTCAGTACTTCCAGTACCGTCAGCTGAACCTGGATATGTTCAAAAATTTTAAGGCTGATGATCCTGGGATCAAACGAGCTCTGACTGATGGATTCCCAGGAGTGCTGGAAAACCGTGATCACTATGGCAGGAAGATACTTTTGCTTTTTGCAGCCAACTGGGATCAGAGTAGGTAAATGTAGATAGTGTACTTATCTTTTTAAAAAATAATAATACACAAACCATTAACTGATTGTTAATAGCAACACACATGGGGAAATAATTATTTTGAATTGTTTTCAAATCCTGAGTTGATCTGATGAATCTGATAGTCAAAGATGTGCGTTAAGAATTTCCTCCCTTTTTGCTTCAGATATGGAGTTCCCATATTCCCGTACATACAGCAGGCTTCAAACAAAAATATTTGCAGGAAGTGCTTCAGTGCCTATTATATTACACAGTTGGCCATATCTTGATATGTGATATGATAACTGTGGCCACAGTTACAAGAGCGTGTGTGTGTTGTTGTTTTTAATGCCATAATGCTGGTAAATGCAATGTGACCACAAAAGCGGAGACTTTTAAACTGAATAATCTAAAGGATCAAGGGGGATGAATGCTTCTTTGCTCACAACCAATCTTTCCATACCAGCTGGTGCCCATAAATTCTGCTTTATTAACCCAAGAGTTATAAATGTCAGACACTTAACTGCAAGTGTACAGAGACTCAGATTTAAAGGGCAGAGCATTACTGCTATGTGAGATTACAAAAATCAGTGTAAATTCTTTTAAAAGATATTGATCAAGACAAACTCACATGCTTGCCAAGATGTTCTAATTTGGGAAGTGTGATTGCCAGCACATCCTTCTGTCAAAATAGAAGGATATTTTTAAATGTTCCCATACATTTCTGCGATAATCTTTGGCGTTTAATACAGGCCAGTAAATGGCTGGTAAAATGAAGTCACAAGGCACTGCCAAGAAATAATTGCCATTCCTTTCCAGCTTCCGGCATGTTAGTGGTAAAAGAGCTTTGCAAACCCTCATTGACCATCTTTTATTTCTGCAATATGCTATTAAATGCAGGGCTGCCAAGACGGTTGTCAGCGGCATCAGCACAGAAGTTACATATGACAGATTGAAGTCATTAGTTCAGACCAATTACACTTCAAACAATTACATTTTTCAGTTCATCATATTAATTTCTTGTGGGTTAGAAAAGAGAGCTTTGAGCTGAACAATAGACTGGTGCAATGACATGTGAAGGGGTGCAGGTGGATAATGTAGGAGATATGAGATAATGCACTTGATTCAATCCAAATTAAACCTGTCCCTGTCCTGCTTTATGAATCACAGGTAGTTCTAACAGGCCAGCGGCAGAAGCATATGGAGAAAGCAGTTTAAGGGAGCATGCAATATGCTTATAATCTCTTGTCTTTCCCTGTCTGTAGGGGCCTTTGGCCCAAGTTGTGACAGTTGTTGTTGGTCCCTTAAGACAGATGCGTCTGTCCTGCTTTTGTACAGTCCTCAATGGCATAGACAGACAGATGGCTCCTTATGCTTCCCCCTACCAGACAGCTGTGACAAAGAAATACCTCACTAAACTAGGAGAGAGGGAAAGACTAAAAGATCCCAGAAGCCAAAAGCACAATCCTAATAAAGTATACTGAAAAGTAAGTCCCATTGAGTTCAGTGGGGCTTACTTTCATGCAAGTGGGGTTAGGATTGAACCCTGATGTACCTGTAAACAATCCTCTGTAATGTTTCCCCACATAATCCAGTACAAGGGAATTCAGGAGCAAACTGCTAAACACCACCCTGGCAAATTCCAACAGAGTGCATTGCTTGGCTCAGGCAAATGAGCCAAGCCTTGTTCTGTAATGCAGAACCTGTGGTCCTCCAGATGGGGCTGATGGGAGTTGGAGTCCGACAATGACTGGAAAGGCCACCTGTATTCAACAAGGAAATTCAGTTTTCTAAAATGGTTGCTCATGTGTTGTAGATGCTCTTGAAGTATTCTGAAGAGGGAAGTTCTGTGTTCACACATGTCTATTCAGAAGTAAGCCTTGCTGAGTTCAATGAGACTTATTCCCAGGTAACTGTTTTGTGGATTTCAACCAGAAAACTCTTAAACAACAAAAACAAAACTTGGCATGTACCTGAGCCCTGCATTTTGTAAGTATTAGAAAATCAGTGTATCACTTCTTAACTGACAAGTACCAGGATAAGAAAATTGCTGAGCACTACTGAAAATACCTCTAAGGGAATGCTCATAGGACAAGTTTCTATTTTATTTTATCGGTAAAAATAAATGCTATATAACTATTTTTTTGTTCTTACCCTATGGTGACTTTCAGATCATGAACATTCATTCAAGGTTCTTCCTTCATACAGGTCAAGAGGGGTCAGTCATGTCTTGGAATAGACTATTCTTCCATTCCTATCTTATGATGACAAAAGTTCCAGTCTTAAATGAATGGAAGGAGTTCATTCTTAGTGTCATTTGCACCAAGTTCACAAGCTTATGAATCATATGGCCTGCAAAGATCCAAAAATCATTTTATAGACTTTCTCCCTGTGTGAGAGCTACAAATCTAAATGAGCTGTCATGTGACCACTTACATTACAGTTTTAAATGGATCCAATAAGAATTCCTTAAAAAAAAATATGGAACCCCAATTCAACAAATCTGGCACACTAGTGGAAGCTAGTGCAAGGACTCCCACAAGCATAATGTGTACCGCCTTCTCCCGCCTCTCCCAAATCCACTCTGGAGGGTCGGGATAACACATCAAATAGCATGTGGGTGGAGGATAAGGGGGATTGTTTTATCCAACAAGCTGAAATGCTTGCTCTGATAGAATGAGCAGAAGAGCATGGCATTGAATTCCTCCCCAAGAGCAGATGTCCCCAAACTTTTACTATACAGTGAAACCTTGGTTCTTGAATGCCTTGGTATTCAAACATTTTGGCTCCTGAACACCAAAAACCCAGAAGTGTTTCGAACATTTTTTGGAAATCGAACATCCGATGCGGCTGTCAGCTATTGTTTCTGGGGCGCCTGTGCCAATTGGTAGCTGCGCCTTGGTTTTCTAACGTTTTGGCAGTTGGACAGACTTCTGGAACGGATTACATTTGAGAACCAAGGTACCATTGTATTAGGTTCAAATTCATCCCCCTAAATACTGTGCACCAGGAGAAATGCACAAGAAAAGCTGCAAACAACCTTTTGGATTGAATATAGTATGGCAACAGCTGAGTCCCAACTTTGGAGAAAGGCAGGTTATAAATACATTTAATTAATTAACTGATTACACAAGCAACCCAAGCAAGCATTTGGGGAAGTCAGTGGTGTGCTGCCTGTGAACATGGCAATTCTACACCTTTTGACTGATGTAGTGTAGTGACTTCAGTGGAAGCATACTGTAAAATGGGCTCATATTCATGTTCCTGAGAAATGGACCAATGAGTGACAGAAAAAGCTGGTTTTATGGATAATATTTTGACCAAATGTATCCTTCCCATATGCCATCTGCATTGAAACAAATGGTAGTCTTACTGTTACCAAGGCCACAGCTCTTGGCTTGGGACAGTCTTTCTTCCAGTTCTGAACAGCTATCTTTGATTGTTCCTTGACTTGCTGTTATTGCTAAGATTCAAGGCAGGGACTGTTTGGTTGTGGCCCCATTCACCTAAAGAAATCTGGTTTAGCCTATCTTGGCTTATATTTAGGAACCTCGGCAAGCCAAATCTATTTTGTCAGGCTTTTAGGCAACTGATATTTTGCTGCTCCTATTGATGGATGGCTTTACTGTAGATTTTTTTTTAAGTTACAAAAGCAAATCAGAAATATTTAGGATGTGGTCAATAAAATGCAACTCAATGTAACAGAGGGAACAACTTCTAATTTAATAGAAAAGCTCCAAACAAACCTCTGGATTTTGAGTCCACATTTTGATGCTAAGCACTTCTAGCTCTCCTGCAATCTCAAATCAATTTTATCATGATGACATAACTAATTCTTTACACATGCTGAAATTGTATAAGGGAAAGAAAAAGTGGTTTGAGATTGCCCTAGATTGTTGAAATGAGATGGGAAATGGTGTTTTCTATGTAGGCCAGCATATTTCCATTATTCATTTTCAAACACAAAGTGTATCCTACCAACCCTGCTTTCATACTTCTATGGAGGCCACTTACACATCGGTGAAAGGGAAGGAGACATAAAAGTTGCATCATCTCAGTATAGTGAAGAAGACTGTGATCTATGGAATTATGGAACTTGCTCCCACAAGAGGCAGTGAGAGCAACTTTAAAAGAGGATTAGGCAAATTCTTGGAGCACAAGGCCATCAATTGCTACCAGTCATGATAGCTGTGTATCAGTTTATATGGGGAACTGACATTTGGACTAGAAACTGATCTACTTCCTCCACCTGTGAGTCAATTTGGTTCAATAGGTTTTTTACAGAGATCCTCTCTGAAGTTAGTTTGCAGCATGATTTGAATCCAAACTGTTCCTGGAAATGGACAAACCAAGGCTAAAAATGTGAAAGATCAAATGTTAAAAAAACAACACCTGGGACAGTTTTGGAGAATCAAGTTTCTACTCTGCCTGAAAGCCCTGAAAAATTCAGTATTGCGCAAAAGGTTAAAAATAAATAAATGATTGCCCTTTTGCATGAACATGAACAGTGATATTTGCACAAAGAATACCTGATTAAGAGATCAATTCCCAAGATGAGGGAAAAAACACTTGCTGCAACAGTTTTTCCCGTTTGTTCAGTTTCGCAGCCTGTCTTGCATCCTTTCCTCTGCACTTCTCTGCCTTCTTCAGACTTCAAGTCAAAGCTGCAATCTGGAGAACTCTGGCTGTGTAACTAAATGAACTTGGTTCATTACCGTTCAGATCAATCAGCAGTCTCCTTTGTTTCTTTTGCGGTACAAACCCAGTGCCTGGTTTAAGCTATAAATAACACAAGGTGTTAACTCATGGAGGGTTTAACCGCAAAGAATAAATTATTAAAGACATTTGTGGCTATCAGAAGTTGGTTTCGATGGCTTCTGTTTACATCCTAGGAGAGCAATAACAGAAGACATCACACATGACAGGATAACTGAAATGAGAAAACATTAGCTTAATATGTCTGGTTCGTATTTAAAGCTATTGCATTTTCACATGCTCCCACCTTCCAGAGCCGTGAGAAGTTTTAGGGGAAGCACTACCTGAGTTTTGGCTTTCTTAAGGAGAGGAGACACTGGAGACTCACAGCACATTTGTAATATTTGGTTTATTCACCAGTATGCAAGTCTTAATAGAGGCAAATTGCATATGCACTTTTACTAAGCAGCAGGTCAATCAGATATAGAGAGCAATTGTATACCCCGCTCCTTTCTTGGAATCATCAGCTCACAGTGCTTCCTTACTCGCTCCTTGTTCTCTGAATACTTCAGCCCAATTTTAGAGCATACCAAAATTCAAGCAGATCATGTTGCTCAAACAAGTCTCAAATGCAGCAGGGAATCCTCTCATGTGTTCCTTTCTGTCCAGAAGGATCCAGTGACTGGCATGGGTGGGTGAAGTCAATCTAGGGCCCAAGAGTATTTCACTGCTTAGGCAGATGTTGCAACTTCCATCTTGCAGTTCAGTGGCTCACCGCATGAGGGAGCTGCCCTGGTTGGAGCCCCAGCAGCTCCCAACAATTCCGTTTATATCCCACTCTTCATCCAAGTTGCTCTGGGCAGAATACGAGAAGCCCTTCCAAGGATACTTACAACACCTCTGTGGGGTTGGTTAGGATGAGAGATAGTGGCTGTGTCAGAGGCACCAACTTCTAAGGGAGAAAGAGGTGGCTGACATCCGTGTGACTGTTAGAATTCCTGCTCCATGATTGCAGTCATGGGATTTTTGTCTATCACATGATGGTATATCTTTTGACTCCACAGAGTGGGAAGTGACGGAGACAGGATGTTTGTGTTACTGTGTTCCGTGAAGTGGGACTATTGTCCTTTGTTCTTTTTCTCTTCGCTGTCTGATGCTAGAGAGAGAGGGAGCCATGTTGCAGTGCTCCGTGTGTGTTTATATGTAAATAAAGTAGATTAGCCAAAATGCTGAGTTGAGCTGCTGAGGTCTGTTATGCAAGCTGCAAAGACTTTGTGGATCCCTAAGTGTGCCGGTGTCTGTTGGCATCGGTCGCTGTGATGTTCGGGCAGAAGAAAGAAGCTCCTGAACAATCGACCAGGAGGGAGAGAACATACCAGTCAGGCATGTGTCTCTGCTAGTGTAGGATGAGCTCGAGTGTAGGATGAGCTCCTAACAGTGACATCCGGAAGTCATGCGTATGATGTCAGGACATCAGGAGGAGCCAGGGAGTTGAGCAGCGCAGCTTCAATGGCTGGTGACTGCTACTTCTCCTGTCACCGCCACTGGCTGAGGGCTGCTTCCCTGCTCCTTTCTCTCCATGGTAAGAAGCCACACTGTACTTGGCTCTGCGATTGGCCTCCTCTGCCTGCTTTGAACATCCTCCCAAAATATTGGGGTCCCTAAAAGGTCTCAGCCCCTAGGAGTTCAGCTCCCCATGGCTGTGTATAGATCGCCACCTTTGAACAAAGCTAGATTGTTCTTTTCCTCAATTCGGATCAAAGCTGCTTTGGGGGGAAATGCATCAAAACTCAGTAATTCATAAGAAATGACAGGGTAGATGTGGATTTTACTAATATCTTGTATATGCTGCTTCCCAAACCAGCAGCAGGAATGCAATGGATGCACAGTAAACAGAAATGTGTAAGCATTGCATTCCTGCTGCTGGTTTGGGAAATGATGGCGTTTTTATTGCTTCCTTTGTTTCTTATATTATAGTACTGTTTGAATTATAAGCAAGGATAATTGTAATGATGAAAAAGAAAGGAAAGGGGCTGCGGGGGGGGGGATACAGTTGGAAAGCCTACAGCATATAGCACACATATTGCGATTGCTACAGCAGGATCTACAAAAACCAATCAGCAATGTTTAAATCATCCATGGTTAAACAAAGTTGGGAGCCACTGCATGAAAACGTAAATGGAGCCCTGCTGGAGTAGACCAAAGGCCTATCTAGTCCAGTGTCCTGTTTCCTACAGTGGCCAGTCTATGGGAAACCCACAATGCAGTAGTCATCTCCCAAAGTTGTTCCCCAGGAACTAGTGTTTAAAGGCAGGGCATTTCCAATACTGGAGAGAGTACGCAGCCCAGTAGCAGCCAGTGGGGAGGGGGGGCACGGTGGCATTGCTTACGTGGTTTCCTAATGCAGTGCTCACTTCCAGAAACCAAAATGGAGAGAGGTGAAGCAGTGGGGATTTCAGGGTGGGTAGTGGATTGGCTATGCCACTGCAACCGCTGCTCTGACATCATCACCCTTATCTGCCTCCCTTCACATTGGGAAGCTAGGTAACACAATACTGTGTTTTCCTCATCAGGAATTGCCACAGCCAGTTTATAATTCTGATAATTACTGCACCTTTCCCAGTTCTACAGTATCCCTTTTGAGATGTGGCAACCAGAGCTGTATGTAGTATTGTTAATTTCGTCTTCAATTCATTTCCCAATGATACCCTAGGCTTGAAATTTGCCCCTCCGCCTTAACAGTATCTCAGAGAAGTTGCAATTTCTTGAAGTGGTGAAAACTAGTTGATATCGTGGTTGCTCTGAAATTTTTAACCTCTGCTTTGATGTGAAATTAGCAGGTACTAAATTCAATAGCAATCAAATCCCTAAGTGTCATTTTAAAATTTCAACAGAATGGTATTGACAGGTCAGGAACAGGGAAAAATAGTACCATTACTATCCTCCAATTTGATCAAGAGCATCTTGAAGTCAAATTACAGTCTTTGTAAATTAAGTCTTGTGAAGATCTGGTTCATTTCGTTGTAACTGAAGGGTCCTGTGCTTGTTCTATGTTTTTTGCCAGTACTTTGCCCTGATTGTACAAAATATAGCTTCCAAAGCAATACAGCCTTGACAAGCCAGATTACATAAAAAGTGGCACCAAGTCCCTCTGATCAAAGCAACAAGCAACAATCATTTTCTGTCATCAAGACACTCTGATCCATAAAAGGGAAATGTTTTCTCCCTTTCTCTAAGGCATTCCCAGTTATGCATCCTTAATGTATAACATGTATGTTAGATTATATCAACATTAGGTGTGGTTGCTTATATTGCTTCTACTGCTGGGCCCTAAATGTGTAAATGCAGTTGGGGTTTAGGCCTGGTTTTGGCACAGAAACTGCTTTGGTCACCCTGTATGATGACCTCTGTCGAGAGAGACACACAAGGGAAAATATGTCCCTGACAATTCTCCTCGACCTCTCAGCGGCTTTCGATACCATCAACCATGGTATCCTTCTGGAGCAACTGTCTGAACTAGGGGTGGGTGGCATCGCTTTGCAGTAGTTCCAGTCCTACTCGGATGGTCTTTCCCAGAGGGTGTTGCTTGGGGAAAGCTTTTCAGCCCTATGGAAGCTTCAATGTGTTTAACATCTACATGAAATCACTGGTTGGGGTCATCCGGAGGTTTGGAGTACATTGTCAGCAGTATGCTGATGACACTCAGCTCTATTTCTCCTTTACATCTGCAGGTGAGGCAGCAGAAGTGCTGGACCAGTGTCTTGCCTTGGTAATGGACTGGATGAGAGCCAACAAACTGAAGCTCAATCCAGATAAGATTGAGGCACTGTTAGTGGGTGGTTCCCTAGACAGGATGGGTGGGAGATCGCCTGCTTTTGATGGGGTTACACTTCCTCTGAAGGAGCAGGTTTGTAGCTTGGGAGTTCTCCTGGATCCCTTGCTGTCGCTTGAGGCTCAGGCGGCCTCAGTGGCACTAAGTGCCTTTAATCAGCTTCGGCTGGTGGCCCAGCTACACCCCTATCTGAATTCAGCTAGTGCAGAATTCAGCAGCCAGGTTGCTCACCTGAGCAAGATGGTTTGAGCATATTACACCGATCCTGGTCAGACTGCACTGGCTACCAATTAGTTTCCGGGCCCAATTCAAAGTGTTGGTTTTGACCTATAAAGCCTTAAACAGCTCAGGACCACAATACCTCAAGGATCGCCTCTTTCCATATGAAGCTACCCAGACCCTGAGATCATCCTCTGAGGCCCTTCTTCGTGTGCCTCCTCCTCAAGAGGTCCAGAGGTTGGAAGCACGAGAAAGGGCCTTTTCTTCCGTGGCTCCCCGTCTGTGGAATGCTCTCCCCAGGGATGTTTGCCTGGCACCTTCATTATACACCTTTAGGTACCAGGCAAAAATGTTCCTTTTTAACCAGGCCTTTGGTTGATTTGATTGACATCCTATGCCCTTTTAAAATGGGGGTTGGGGGGCTTATTGGGTTCTTGTTTTTATTTTGATTATGTATTTTGTGGTTTTATATTCTGATTTTATTCTGTGAACTGCCCTGAGACCTATGGGTATGGGATGGTATATAAATTCAATTAATAATAAAGTAAGTTCCACAAAGATCAAGAATAAGAATATGAATATTTTTAGATTGCAGTATTTACTGTAACAAAGACAGAAATATCTATGATAGCAGTCTTTAGTGCAATAAAAGACAGAAATATTGGAATTGTGTTAAAGCACAAAGGGGGGGGGGACTCTTCTGATGGGTTTTGCGGATACAATTGGTTAATGGGGATGAGACTTAAATTCTCCCATACTAGCACATGAATCCCAGTGTTTTCCCTCTTTCCCCTTCCTTGTTTAAATCATTAGCTTGGACATTATTCCTTATGTTAAAATAATCCTATCACAGTATGCCTTAGCTACTGGTGCAATCTGCTTGTGGCATTAACATAAACTTTCAATCTTGTTATGTATGGAGGATATCAGGACAGGTGCTGGGCTAAACAGTGGCCTCGTCTGGTAGTATAGTATTGCATATGCAAGCTTCAGGTTCATGTGCTCCCCTTTCCCTTTCCCTTCCCTTTCTTTAGTGTGGCCTTTAGGACAAGATTAGAAGCAAAACCTTTCAACTAACCACAGAATTTGTTTGCCTGAACTGTAAACTGTGGTTAGTGTCAACTGTGTTTCATGGCAGGCAGGGAGAGCATTGCTGGATCTCAGAACTGTTCCAGCTCATGCTCTTCATTAGCTTTGCTCTGTGACCTCCTTGAATGCATTTGCCAGTCTGGAATGTGCCTTGAACTCTGATAATACTTTACTTTGATGGAGGATGAAAGATTTTGTGGGATGGTGGTAGTTAGGAACCAGGAATTTTTGTGTGGCTGGACAATTGCCTATGGTAAGAGTCATATCCTTTGCCCCATCATCCATATTTGCCACATTCACTGACCACTGACATGTGGCCCCAGGAAGGGTATATATGAGGGCATGTGGCCCTTGCATTGAAAAAAGTTACTCATCCCTGGATTAGAGTAACAAACCAGGATCACTAACCATTGTTTGAACACCAACCAAGGTTTGGACATAATGAGTAAGTGGTGTTAGTTGAAAACAGATGTGAAAGGTTTTGATCTTCTTGCAGCTGTGATACAGTTTAAACAGGGATTGGGGGGGATGTGTGATCCTAAGTCTTGTTAAGACTCCGACTGTGGTTTAGTGTTGCATCCATACGCAGTCACTTTCGACCTCTACAATTCTATAAATGTAGGAAAGAAACAGAAATAGCAAAGTCATAGCTGTAAATCGAGCTGCACATAATCAGGTATTATTATTATTATTTCAGGTAGGTAGCCGTGTTGGTCTGATTCTACTGCATAAATAAAAAAAATTGTCCAGTGGTACCTTAGAGACCAGATTCGTGCGTGCACACAAAAGCTCATATCAAGAACAAACTTAGTTGGTCTCTAAGGTGCTACTGGACTCTCTCTCTCTCTGTATATATATATATATATATATATATATATATATATATATATATATACACCCCACCCATCTGGCTGTGTGTCCCCAGCCACTATGGGCAGCTCCCAGCAGAATATTAATAATAATGATAAAAAACTGATAAAACATCAATCATTAAAACTCAGAAGAGGTTCATATTGGACTACCCTAGAAGGACTAATTTCTGTGTTTTGAAAATTGGTAAAATATGCCTTAATTAAAGATTGATACAGTAGAGTATTAAGAAGAAAGGCCAAGGTCTTCAGGATAAAATGCAGGGAGTCCTGAAACAGAGTATTATAATTATCAGCAATGAAAAACGCTAGGTTATTTATCTAATCATATTAGCGATACAGAGCTACAGTTTCCACATACTTATAAGCATCAGTCAGTTTTGTATTACTTGCAACCTCACAAGGAAAGGAAAGGTCTAGGCATTGTCAGCCAGACAATTAAGAATTGTACTCAATGTACAGTGGTGGTCAGAGAAGTTAATAAGATACAAGGCTGAATTAAGAAAGAACAATTCAAAGTGTGAAAAAGATAACATGAGAGCAATTATGCACACTGATATATTATTATCACTTTTAATATTTCATATTTTCAACATCTGATCTGGAAAAGCCAAAAGCCAAAAAGAAACAGAAAGATCCAAAGAAGCTCAAATAAACTAATTTGTTCCGGATAGAGGGAAGTGAAAAGATGAACAAATTGGAAATCATACAGAAGCAATATAATATGGGGTGAGAATAGGGTGGGTGCTTAGCTCAAATGAAAAGAGCTTGTGAAAAGAAGGCAGAGAACAATTGGTCACTATCCCCTTTGTGGATAATAAATGCAACAATAGGATTACATTATAGAACATAGATTTATCTTCATCATTAGGAAAGAAATGCTGCACAGCAGAATTTCTTCAGCAAGATAAACTGCCAAGTAATCTATTTGCTGGATGATTTTGAAGGATAGGTGCAAACTTTTGTTCTCCAGGAATGACTTAGGAATAATGTTGTGATTTAAAAATGTCTTAAAATTGTCAGTTCTTTATTGAATTTCTAAAAGTCTGGATAAGTTGATCAGCTCCAGCTGTCCCACGGAGGACTCTTGTTTTGTGGAAAGAAGCCAGACTTTGGAAACACAAGCTGGATGATGTTTCATAACCAGAGGAGGAACCAAGAGGGCTGGCCTGCCCATAAGGTGGGCTAAGGTAGTGCTTCAGATGGCAGAAACCCAGGAGGCAGTGCCACTGTGGGTGCCCTGCTCACCTCTCTACCTCCCCTGCTGGTAGAGAAGCAGCTCTGGCTTCCAGTGAGATCTCACCAAGCTCTGCAAGATCTCGCAAGTTCACACTGGAATCGTCACTAACACCATTGCTTTGTGGGTGCTTCAGTAAGAGTGAGGTGGTGGGGGCAGCAAGTTGGTGGGGGCACGTTCCTTCCTCATCTCAGGTGGTGAAGCAGGACACGCCGCCCCGGGAACCAGCACCATTTTCTTTGAGAAATGTTTATTGGAATATTTTGAAATATCTGCCATTTCAGAAAACATTAATCCAAATCATGAAATGTTGATTCTTTCACCAGAAAAATATTAATAATTTCATTCATTCATTCATTCATTGCTTGTGATTTGTTGATAACTACAATTATTTTCTCCTCTCTTTTATTCCATCCCTAGGAATTCTTTCATAGACATTTTACGGGCTATTCTGCTGTCCTTAGAAGTTCTCATTGAAGACCAAGAGCTTCAGATAAATGGCTTCGTTCTAATTATAGACTGGAGTAATTTCTCCTTCAAGCAAGCTTCCAAATTAACACCTTCTATCCTCAAACTGGCCATTGAAGGGTTACAGGTATGTGGAATGGGGATATTGTGTACACGATGCCCTGTGAATAATGTAGCGTCGGGTGGGTACCTGGAGCTAGTCAGTAATAACAAACACGGTGTCAGTGACGTTGACTCCTTATTCAAAGAAACAAACAGCTCAGGTGGACAGACCTAGTGAGCAAGGCAACTCTTCCCAGTAGATCTTGCCCCAATGAGGCAGTTGGGAGGACTGAAGGTCCCCACCTTCCCACAGTTGCCTAAGCCTCCTCATCCCCCGGGTCCTTTCCAAGCAATCTGAGACTCCATCAATGTGTCTATCTCTGCTCCATCCTCTTCATACCTCTACTGATCCTGGGAGACCAAGGGGTGGGGGATCTGGTTGCAGCAGACAGGGAGACCCCTGGCTTCTTCAACAGCCTGTCTGATCCTGCCCCTTGGCGCCCCACCCCTTCTCTCCACCCTCTGCTTCTGCCTTTGATTCTGGACTGCTCTCTGCCACAGCCACTTCCTGCTCACTAAACCCTGTTATGTCTTCAGCTTCCAAAACTTCCTCCTCCCAGTCTGCTCCCTCCTCTCTCTCTGAACACTCAGCATCATCCCACCACCACTCCCCAGGCTCTGAGCCTTCTTCCCCTGGGGGTTCCCTTGCCAGTCAATGACATGTGGGTATGCTGATTGCCAGAGGCATACTGTGTTTTATATAGCATGGAGAGAAGAAGGAAAAATCAGTAAGAAAAGAATAATCATTTGAGTAACTGAGCTTTAAGCCACTCAGAATTTCAAATGTTTGTTTATTGCTTTCATTTAAATGGTGAGCTATTCTTACCACAGGCCTGTCCTACTTACTGCAGCAATTAAGAATAATGTTTAGAGATTTGTGATTTAATCCACATGATACTTCCTGGAGATTAAAAACTTGCAACATCTGCCTGATGAAACACATGCCAAACACATGCGGGGCCTATGCATATGTACTGAATGTGGATTAATAAGCCCCCAGAGACACAGCTGAGCACCAGACACTTTGCCTGCATAGCCAAAAGCCCAGTTGTGTGTGTGTTTGTGTGTTAGTTAATACAGACTATTAAAATCAGAACAGAATAGGGTATGTTGCTAATGTCTGAAGCGGGAGATTTATGGGCAAACTGAAAATACTGGGAATAGATCTTGTGATTTATACCTCACCTCAGGTTTGATCTCTAAAATGGGTTCCACTACTGTATTTATTTGTTTTCTGTAGACAATTTCTCTCAGTGTGGAATTTAAGGTTGAATGTGTACATTTGCTTCTGAATAGGCATGAATAGAAATGTTCTGTAAGTTTTCCAGAGCAAAGTATGACCCAATGAGCTCTGCTCACCCATGGTGATGGTAATGATGATGATGATGATGATGATAATAATAATAATAATAATAATAATAATAATAATAATAATAATAATTTTATTGATTATTTATAACCTGCCTATCTGGCTGGGTTTCCCCAGCTACTCTGGGCGGCTTGCAACAGAATATTAAAATCACTTTAAAACAACATTAAAAACTTCCCTAAACAGAGTTGCCTTCAGATGTCTTCTAAAAGTCAGATAGTTGTTTATTTCCTTGACATCTGATGGCAGGGCATTTCACAGGGCGGGCACCACTACCGAGAAGGCCCTCTGCCTGGTTCCCTGTAGCCTCATTTCTTGCAGTGAGGGAACAGCCATAAGGCCCTGGACCTCAGTGTCCAAGCTGAACGATGGGAGTGGAGACACTCCTTCAGGTATACTGGGACGAGGCCGTTTAGGGCTTTAAAGGTCAGCACCCATTGCCCTCCAGATATTGTTGAACTCCAGCTCCCGTCAGCCGCAAACAACATGGCCAGGAATGATGGGCGTTGTAGACCAATATCTGGAAGGGTACAGGCTGCCACCTCTGATGTAGAGCTATCTACTCATCCTGGGAACAAAGACTAAATTCCAGGATTGATTGTATTTTGGAATGTGGATGCCTTTCAAGCGCCAAGAAACGTCAGCAAGGGCTAAGGAAGTGAAGCACACCAGGTCCTCTCCTGTGTATAGTGTGAGCAGTTACTTTTATGTACCGTATTTTTCGCTCTATAAGACACACCAGACCACAAGACGCACCTAGTTTTTGGAGGAGGAAAACAAGGAAAAAAATATTCTCAATCTCAGAAGCCAGAACAGCAAGAGGGATTGCTGCGCAGTGAAAGCAGCAATCCTTCTTGCTGTTCTGGCTTCTGGGATAGCCGCGCAGCCTGCATTCGCTCCATAAGACGCACACACATTTCCCCTTACTTTTTAGGAGGGAAAAAGTGAGTCTTATAGAGCAAAAAATATGGTACTTATTTCCTAAACTTTGTACACTGCTTGATTGTAAAAACCCGCTTACAGAAAGAACAAAACAGTAAAATTACTGGCAAAAACAGTTTAAAACAACCATTTGTAATATTTGAGAAGATTAAAATCAGCTATAAACTAACAACAGATTAAAACACACATCAGCATTCTACATATCTGGGTAGGCTTGTTTAAACAATAAATAAATAAATGTTTTTAGCAGGCACCAAGAAGAGGGCAGTGAAGGCACCTGCTAAATGTCAATAGGAAGGAAGTTCCAAAGTGTATGCCAACTCCACTACCCACTACCCATAGAGGTGATATTTGGTTCAGGATGCATGTTAATGTGAGCTTAGATAATGCACACTTCCTGAAATGTAGCCATCCTCCAAAATGCACACTGCTTTGAATTCTGCAGTATTCTTCAAGCCCAAAATATGCATGTAAAGGCATATATTAGGGGGAAATGTGCTTAAAAATGGATATACCGGTACTAGTAGAAAATGACATATGCAAATGCACTATATTATGGAAGATTGCTTGGGGGAAAATTGGTATACTGGGCATTAAAACGTTGCAGAAATATGTTGTATTTCTAAAAAGTGTTGCAGTGTTGCAAACTGAACTTGGCATTAGAAAAACGAGCCAATGAGAAACAAAGCTAACATATTTGCCCACCCCTAACTGTTTGCAATGCTTGTATTGAGCTTTGAAGATAACTCAAGATGTAATAGCAAGCGATGGGTTTAAATTTATTATTACAACCTCTCTTGGCTTCAGACAATGGAATAGCTAAGACTCTGCTTTATTGGTTAAGTGCTCTCACATCATAATAGGCAATTACCTGGAAGTGCTACTATTCAAGACCTTGACACTAAGAAATTCACTTTCTTTTGATGTTTAGAATTCCATGTCTCCAGAATAACTTTTCCTAGCTGTTTATAGAAGTCAACAAAATGCTTATTTATTCATTACATTTTCAACTATTTATAGGCAGTCCCATAACAGGAAATCCCCTCAGGTTTTTTTTACAAAATAAAACAAGAAAATTATTAAAGACCACAGTAGACAAAATGTAGAGAATAAGAAGACACCAATTAGGATCAAAGCAGATAAATTCAAAGCAGAGAGTCAATGACTAAAATCTACAGGCCGTAAACAATAACAGCCACAATTTACATTAAAATGGAGAACAGAAGGGTTTTCCTGGTGCAAAAAAGGCATCAGAGTAGATGCCAGACAAGGCTCTTGGGCGATCCTGGTGGGGTGCCATCGCGCGCGCCCCCACGCTGGGCGCCATGCCCCAGGGACGCATGCCAGCCCCACCCCTGCCTGCTCTCCACCCCCCCGGTGCTGGAGCTTGAAGCTCTGCCACTGGAGATGGCATTCCACAAATGGGAGCCACTACTGAAAAGGTCCTTTTTACTCATAGCCACCAAGGGTCATAGATGATTATGGCAAGCTACAGATGGGAAGTGGCGACTCTTCAGGTACTGAGGTCCCAACAAGGAAGGGCTTTCAAGGGGAAAATACTGAACAGCACTTTTAATTGGGCCTGTAAATGAACTGGTAGTCAGTGAAGATGGCAAAATACTGGCATAATATGTTTATACCAGTTTGCACCCATTTTCTGCCCCAACTGAAATTTCTGGACTATTTTCAAATGCAACTGCATGTGCAATGGGCTGTGAGAGGCATAGTTCACTAACTGTCAAGTTAGGTAGTAGCTGGCCTCACAAACTAGGCTGGTAGAATGCAATTCAAGCCACAGAGGTCACTTGTGTCTCTACTGGCAGGGATGGATCATTGAGTACCCTCAAATTATGAACCTAACTAATCCTTTAGGTGGAGTGCATCGCCTCCAGAACAGGATTTATTTGTTTTATTTATTAACTTGCCCTTCATCCAAACATCTCAGGAAGGTTTGCAAGATAAAAATACAAGATAAATAAATAGATAGAACAAACACAAAATGAAACAATAACACCCCCCTCCCACAAACACATTTAAAAGGCCATAGAATATTAAATAGCCAAAGGCCTGGTTGAACACCATTCATCTAGGCAGATAAACCTCCCATTAACACTACCTCATTCTTGCTTGGACTGAGCTTCAGGTTTTGGGCCCTCACTGAGTCTGTTACTGCAGCTAGTAAAAGACTAGCATTTCCACTTCCTCAACTGGTTTTGATGAAAAAGAGAAATTGAGTTTGGTGGCATCCACATACCACTAATACCACACACCAAATATGGATCATTCCATTCAGTGTTCAACATAGCTACTAGGAATGACATAGACACTAGACAGGATCAGGCTATTCTCTGAATGGAGAGATGTAGAAAGTGGAATCCCTCAAGGACTGGTACTGAAAACCTTTTTCACAAATGACCTACAGTTTGGAGTGAGCAGTGAGGTGGCCAAGTTTGCTTATGGTACTAAATTGTTCAGGGTAATTGAAACAAAAAGAGATTGTGTGAAGAGCTCCAAAAGGACCCTTGAGTGAATGGTTGGTAAAATGGCAAATGCAATTCAATGTACTGTTCCAGGGGAGGCAGTTCCAAAGGGTGGGTGCCACCACACGAAAGGCTTGATTCTTAAATTATGTAAAATGGACATCCTGATAGCATCTGAAGGAAGCCCTCAGCTGTGCTGTATATGAGGAGTTAGATAATCTTTTAGGTATTGGAATGTGGCCATTTGGTCCTCCCTGCTCTTGTTTCTGGAATATAACATGCCTATGTCTTTTTAAAAAAGCTGGCTGTGTTCAGAGAATTCTATACATTTCAGATGTTCCATATGAACCTCACATTACTAGGTTCATTATCAGAGCAACTTGGTTAGCTGGTTTGAAAGCAAACAATTTGAAACTACTATCAGACAAATATATCTAATCAGTCACAATGTTGCTCATTGCAATCAATTTCCCTGCCTACAGCAGGGGTCAGCAAACTTTTTCAGCAGGGGGCCGATCCACTGGCCCTCAGACCTTCTGGGGGACTGGACTATATTTTTTTAGGGGGAATGAACAAATTCCTGTGCCCCACAAATAACCCAGAGATGCATTTTAAATAAAAGGACACCTTCTACTCATGTAAAAACACGCTGATTCCTGGACCATCCATGGGCCCGATTTAGAAGGCGATTGGGCCAGATCCAGCCCCCAGGCCTTAGTTTGCCTACCCATGGCCTACATAGTCCATTCTATACAGATATATATCTTTTGCATGCATAAGTTTCAAGAAGATATCCTAAGTATTCTGAAATATTTGTTTGCTATGTCAGCATTGTTTCAAAGCATTTCTGAAGCCAGTTGTATTGAAGAGCTAAACGTAGACTTGAAACTAGTTAAAGCTATTGTGGAGAGTGTTGTGGTACCAGCTGAAACAAGGTCAGTTTGACATATTCCCCAGACACTTGAGCCGTCTGTTTCCAGCAGCTGTTGTGTTGTAAGGTAGAGTGGAGCTCTCTCTGAGCTGTCAGTCAAAGTGACCTTTGAAAGGAAACTAAGGATCTACTCTTTATGTAGAGAATAAAGGAGTAGGAACAGACTTTGTTTTCACCAAGAGAAGGTCCATGTTGGTTATCCATCTGCCATTGCATGGAACCAAGATGAAACAAAGAAAAAAAGAGAAAAGATTTCAGACAATAGATTCGCTTTTGTTCCTTGGAGATTGGGGCAAACTACTTAGAAAATTTGCACACACTCTCAAACACACAGCCCTGTTCCTAGGCTGAATATGTGTGGAACATAATTCAGGATCACAAATTTAATTGCTGAATTTGAACAAAATTCTACCCCATCCTCTTTCCCCAGCTTAGGTGCTTGGCAAGTTAGTGGACACCAACAGTAACTCTGCTGCTGGCTCCTTTACTTGAGAAAGCACATGCACACCATTTGAATGGCAATGCTCATTGGAGGGGCAACCCCCCCCAAATATTTTATTGGGGGCAGCAGAGGGACCTCAGAAGCACCTATGCTTCTGAGGAAGTCCATTCAAACAGTTTTTTCTGTGAAAAGGTTTTTCCTGATGATTATATCAGGAGAGCCAGTGTGGTGTAGTGGTTAAGAGCGGTAGTCACGAAATCCAGGGAACCGGGTTCGCGTCTCCGCTCCTCCACATGCAGCTGCTGGGTGACCTTGGGCCAGTCACACTTCTTTGAAGTCTCTCAGCCCCACTCACCTCACAGAGTGTTTGTTGTGGGGGAGGAAGGGAAAGGAGATTGTTAGCCGCTTTGAGACTCCTGAAGGGGAGTGAAAGGCGGGATATCAAATCCAAACTCTTCTTCTTATATGGTCAAACTTTCATTTCCCTCTTTCCTACTTTATCACTTTCTTCCAAAGCTGTATTTGAAAATGCCCATTGGCACAATTGTATAGAATTATACAAGAGAACTGTTAATATAAAAGAATAAATGGTTTAATGAAGCCCAATTCAGATTAATACCTGTGGTCTAACCTGATTAGCTTATTACATAAATCTAATGCTTCCAGTCTATTAGAAATGCTGTATGAATATTAATGAGAGTCCTGAGGTCTTTGAACAGAAAGAACAACATTTTTTTTGCAGTTTTCAAGAATCAGAAAGGTACGATTTGGTTACTTTTGCAAGGGCATTTGTTAACAATATCAATAAACCTGCAAAAATCAGAGGTCATTTTCAAGCTTGCAACTCTACCATGTAGAGGTGAATCTCAGCATTAATTTGTAACATGCATGTTTACTGGGCGTCGACTCTGGAAAATGGCTGGAGTGCATCTTTGGGGACAGCCTTCATGTCAAAAATAAAAATGCTTACACATGAAAGTGTGTTGCACACACTTAACTCATTCAATGTCAAATCCCATAAAAAATATTAAGTGCTATTTTTCTAGGTTAGGAGGTGCTGGAACTCACTGTGAACACCCTCTCTTGTTCTCTTATAATGGTAATGACACCCCCCTAAGAGGTGCCAGAACTGAGTTCCTGCAAGTTCTGGCTGACAAAAAGCCCTGAAAATATCCAGACCTGAGCTTATGATCCCCTTTGAGCAACTTGTGTGTTTGTAGCACAGACATTTATTTTAACCAGATTTGGCATCTGTACTGGGAGCCACAGAAGCCCTGGAGGAAAGCTACAACTCCCAAGAGTATGTGGCACCCTTGGTGTTCCAGGCACCCAAAAGGAGAGGAATCTTCTTTCCTCCTGCAGCAACAACCATCAAGCAAATATATTGTTACACACCACACCAATCTCCACAGAGCAGTATATGAGACTTCAGGGGTTCCTGGTGCTCACTCAGGGTTTGTATTTTCTTCAGAAAACCAGGCACAACAGAGACTGTAGTGTCTTTAAGATATATGGTTTTATTTACACATATATACAATGTGAGCCTCAGCACCCCAAAACACACCAGCTTATTCCATAGTAGCAGCATCGGAATCCTTTGCTTTGCTGAGCACATCCAATGTTCATCATACTCAGACTAGACTTGTTGAATTGAATGAACATGATTATCATAGGTCCATTGATTTCAGTGGGTGTCTTTTGAGTAAAACTTAGTTGCACACAGTCCTGTGGTTTTGAATGTGCAAATATGAAATGAATACATTGGGAGTCATGTGACCGCTATGCTGACTTTCTACTTGCCGGGAACTCTTGTTTCTCAAGGAAGCATTCAAAAGTGGCATATCCCATTTTACCACTTCACCTCATTCTGATACATATGTGGGCTCAGCTTTATGCTGCCAGATAAACGTTTTCAGGTGTAAGAGTGAACCTTGCCTCCAATTTAAATTCTGGAAGTGGGGTGGTGGAGAACCCTGTGCTTGAGCTATAGGAAGTTTTGGAATCACTGTTTTGAAGAAGGCGTAAAAGTCTTGCATTTCTCACATGATACAAAATGAGCAGTCTTGCGAACACACCCTTTAAAGGCAAAACGTCATGGAGCAGAACGGTTTGTGCCACCACTATTTCTTTAAACCATCAATTTATGCAGATTTCCTCCTGTTGAGGTATTAAATATTAATAAGCTTCCTGTCAAGAGACAGCACTTGAAGGAAATTTATGGTAGTTTGCTTTGGGAAAGGCCCAGGAAAACATACTGTTTTGTGTGTTTTATTGCTGTACTTGTCACTTTCTCGACATAATATTTCAGTGCTTAAGTACTACTCTTAAGTGTTCCTTTCTAAAAGGTTGACACCTTCCAAGGGCTTCTCTTTACACATAAACTGTTGGGAGACAGAGGACATTTGAATGTTGAAAATTTATAATTTTTAAATGACAAAGGGAAAATAAAGGTGCACACAAATTAAGATGATTTAAAAAAATTATAGCTCAGCCTACACCCCCTCATCAATGGCTGCTAATAATCTAATATTCTACAATGCTTGTGGAAACAATACGGCAAGCAGCCATTAGGGAGACCATCCCTGTCAAATCCACTCAGCCCAGGTCAGAGGAAAGTGTATCCTCATGGACCATGTTTTACTGATCCTAACTACTGATAGCTCAGTCAGTAGAGCATGAGGCTTTTAATCTGGGTCGTGGGTTTGAGCCCCACAATGGACAAAAGATTCCTGCATTGCAGGGGGTTGGTATAGATGGCCCTCATGGTCTCTTCCAACTCTACAGTTCTGTGATTCTATGAAAGCCTCCTATACGTCTAATGAAATCTTCACTTGAGTCAGAATTCCAGAATTTTGCTCCTGAGATGAGATGAAATGCTAATGGGATTTCTAATGCTAATGGGGTAGCAGACATTCACATAACATTTTCCAAATGTCACTCCAATCAGTTTCCAGATTAGTCAACGTTATTGTCGTTGAATGAGAACAGCTTTGTGTTTTATGTTTGCTAAAGCTAAGGATTACACTGAAACTTCTTCAGGCCATAAGGCATTTGTTTCATTCACTCCTCCACTCCCTCGCAGCCTGGATTTCATTTCATGCCTGGCATATTTTAAACATTTCCCCATCCGTTGCCCAACAACTGACTTATATTATTGGAGAGCGAGGGGAGGGGAGGCTTTTATCAGCCTGAGGACCACATTCCCCTGTGGGCAGCCTTCCAGACGTCGGTGTGGCGAGAGGCAAACATGGAGGGAACCTTTGTACAAGTGACAGCACCCAGGTGTTCAGATAGACAAGTTTGCACTAAATAGCCTTCAGGATAAGGCTGTCAGTGACTACTACTGATGACTAAATTATACCTCCATGGTCGGAGTTATCCTGATCATGGAGGTATAGCAGCCTCTGAATGCCAATGGCTGGCCTGGGGAACAATAGCATGAGAGCACCATTTTCCTTCTGTCTTGTTAGTGGGCTTCCTGGAGGCATCTGGTTGGCTGCTACAGGGTATAGGTTGCCATGACTACATAAGCCTTGTTCTGAACCAGCAGGACATCACTGTGACCAGAATGCATCCTATTCAGTCTCACCAGATGCCTAGCCCTAACCTTGCTGAGGCCTTGACTTGTTTCCCACTTCGTTGAGGCTTTGATGTGTGGTGAAGAAAGGGTGCAACAAGAGAGAAGTCCAGTGCCTTCTCCCTCACAAATTGTCTATGTGCACTTGTAGTCTGCCTGCACACTCAGCCCTTGTGCACGCAACTGCTGCTACTTACATGCTCATGATCCACAGATGCTATGATTAAATTGAGGCCACATGGATCAAAGTCCTGAAGCACAATTCCTAATAAAATTGGAAGATGGGATAAGACGACTGCGGCGGGAAAATGTTCACCTTCTTTTGACTGGGGGAACCATATTCATGAGCATGCCCTCTGTGCTGTTGGTTTCAAGAGTGGATTGAATTTTCCTTATAATTTATGAATGGGTGGCCACAGAATTGCTTAGCTCTGGCATTTGTTCTAAATGGATAATAGCTTCTTTTTACCATTGATCCAGTGAGGATAGATCTGTTTGCCACGGGACATTTGTTGTTCACAGTGTCCTTTCCCTTTGCTTTGAAGGTTAATATGCGTCATACATGATAGGAATATGAAACTTCTGTATTTGATGGGCAAAAAGAAAGAAAGGCTAATAAGGGGAAATGTTCCTAAATCAGAGTGAGGTAAAAGTGGATCTCCAAAATATTTATAATAAATGAATTATTGCATTTATAACCCACCTTTCCTCTCAGGAGCTCAGTGTGACATGTATGGTTCTCCTCCTCCTTTTCCCTCCTCACAACAGTGCCAGCAGTGACTGGCCCAATATCTCCCAGTGAACTTCATGGCTGAGTGGGTGTGCTGTAGAATGGACATACAAAGTAAATAGCCTTAAGTAATTTAGTTCCTAAGGGAAATTGTGTGCTTTTAATGCTTAAAAGGAGGTAGTGAGGAAAACCTTTCTTCTTCTAAGTACCACTGGATCTTCTGAGGCACTCTGATCACCACTGAGGAAAATGAAGCTACAGTGCTCACTGCAGTAATAAAGTAGATATAGAAGAAAATTGTATATTAGATAGCCAAGTCATGCCCAGACTATTAGTTATGTGGGAAATCGCTAATGTCTTCAGTGGATATTTGTTTCTAGGACCCTAGACTATGTCACTGGGTAAATTTGCGCATTTCTGTATAGAGTGGTACCTTGGTTTAAGAATAGCTTAGTTTACGAACAACTTGGATTAAGAACGCTGCAAACCCAGAAGTAGGTGTTTTGGTTTGTGAACTTTGCCTTGGAAGCAGAACATATTCTGCTTCCTGTTGAGTGCGTTCTATTTGTAGATTGAGTACCCCACTGCTATGGGAAAGCACGCCTTGGTTTAAGAACACTTTGGTTTAAGAACAGACTTCCGGAATGGATTAAGTTCGTAAACCAAGGTACCACAGGGAAAAGCAGTATATTTGGAAGAAGAAGAAGAAGCAGCAATGTTAAAACAGGGCATATTCTTCGTTCTTAGGGTCCTAGTTTAATTGAGTTCACCCAGACTAGAAAGAGCTTGCTGGCTTCAGCTGTTGTACGGTTCACTGTAGTATCACTGCTGGATCTGACTCTGGTGGTCTCCCTGCCTGCACAATCCTCTCTTGCGGACTTCAGGCAATACAAGATCAGCCTTCAGTGTCATTTCCATTTCAATGGATGATTATTTTGTTCTTCCCAAGGCTGAAACAGAGTGTAGGTGGCATTTATAATATACTTTCTGGATGCTACATTTGTTTCTCTAGAGACAGAGCTCAAAAACAGAAACCAAAAAAAGGGTAAAGTTCTTCAAGAGCATTTGCTACTCTCTTTTCATCAAGATACTGCACAGGCAGTACATTAAAATGCTCTGATAATGCCGCATTTCCCCACACAAAATAACAAGGGCTTCTCTTTACAAAGATGTACTTGAGAAGGGGTTGCAGTGTGTGGGCGGCAAAGAGCAGCCTGCAATTGTTCTGCTGCGATGGCACCTTGAAAAGGAACTGCCCAAATGGTAGCGTAACAATAATTGTTTCTTCCTTCTCAAATAACTTTCGGATAAAATTGGTTCAATTTAAAGATAAAGCAATGGCTCCACAACAATACAAACTCTACTGCAGAAGCAGAAAATAGAAAGAAAATTGTGTCACACAAACAACAGGGTCGTTTGGTCCGTTATATTTAACAATAATAATCTGGCAGATAAGGGGCTTCCCCTGCATGCGAAGACAGGCTCAGGTGGATTGAGCGGACGAGACCAGCAGTGGGTCCAAAGGTCAAGAAGGTGGTTTCTGAATGTCCTGAAGAGGAAAGTGAGGGGCAGGTGGAAACCTGGAAAGATAGCCCATCTAGGAGAAGGAAAATTTCTGCTGCATTGCAGGATATCTTCAGGAGAATAAAAGGCTAAGGAGTAAACCCCACACAGGTTTGGAGTCGAGTCCCTAAGGCAGTTGGATGGCATCTTGTATGCCTCTTTCTGGCAACTCCTGCAGCCAAGCTGATGCCAATCATATTGCCCAACAAATAAAATGGTTTAAATGTCTGGTTTCAACCTGTCACTGAAAAGATTGCAGTGTTTGTAGGGACCAGTTTTATTTCTGTGGCAAGGATAGTTAATCTGATGCCTTCAATATGTTGTTTGACTTCAATCAGCCCCAACCAGCATGGTGATGGGACTTCTAGCCCAACACCTGAAAGGCCTCAGCTTTCCCCCACACTTGCTCTTTGGGAAAGGAAATTCCATAGCTACAAAATAAATGGGTATTAAAGCCAAAACCAGTGAGATAATTTGCTAGTGGGAAGTGGCGGCAAGCTGAAAGGAAAGAAGAATTACCACCCTGATCTGTTCCTATTAGGAGGCAGTGATGGATGCCTGGTTTGTCTCAGTACCAAGCAAGCATGTACCGGTAACTGCTGACTTACCAGATTCCTCTTGCACAGGCTTCTACTGGTGGTGGAGATGATTGTCAGGGATAGACAGATCAGGTCCATGCCACTATTACATGAGTTCATAAATACATATTTCAATACCTATATCTCAACCTATTTTCTCCCAAAAGACCTATTTCTTAATGTACTGTGTTTCTGTTTTTGAGCCAAAACTGCATCAGAGCATCTGGGAAAGCTGGTGGAAACTAAGTTCTGATCTGCACATTAGTCTGAGAGGTGCAGATCAGATCAGATCAGAAATTCACAAATTTTCTTTCCCCAAGCAGTCCAACTACATGAGGATTGCAGGGAGCAGGAAATATCAGGTCTGTGTGAGGTTCCTCTGTGTAGTGAATTATCTGAATTTCAGCTTGGAACGTCTTCTTGTCAGTGGACCATTTCAGGCTACGGACTATTTCCTTTGGCTGGCTATTGGACCTTCCTAGGAAAGGCTATAGAGACTTCATGTCTGAAATGAGACCTTGCCGGAGTAGTTGTGCAGCCTTGGCCTAGCTTTCAGACTGCCGTTGGGATCCAAGGATCAGAAGGGCAATAGAGATAGTCATGGGTGGACTGGAGGTGAGGCAACGAATCAAGCAGATGAGGGTTAAAGGACCAGAGGCAATTGGAATGCCAGAACCCAGCAGGAATTACAAGGCAGAAATTGAGGACAGAAGGAGATGCAAATCCACAACACATTTGCAAGATAGAGAAAGAAATCATTGGATGGTGGAACGGACTCCCTCAGGTGGTGACTCTTCTACACTGGAGGTTTTAAAACAGAGATTAGATGGCCATCTGTCAAGATTCTTTAACTGTGATTCTTTCATTGCAGGGGATTGGACTTCATGAGCCTTGAAGTCCCTTGTAACTCTACAATTCTATGCTCCTAACTTTTGTGGGCTCCACACACACTCGGCAACCAAGCGTACCCTGCAACCTATTATATTGGCTACAATGGGATGTGTCTGTCAAGCCTAATTTTGGGCAATAGACCTGGACACTCAGGATACTAGAGAAGACCTCTGTGGGGCACATGTGTGCCTGCAGGCACCATATTAATAACCTCTGTTACAGTAGGTTCTTGTTCTATTAAGTGTCCTTAAAAAAAGTTTATCTAATTCATTGCAAAGTCATTTCTGAGTCAGAAAAGGGAATGAGTCATACTGTTCAATTGCATCAGCTACATGGTTCTTTGAGTATGCACAGTTACTTTGGTGAAAGATTAAGGTCACTGCATACGGTTGCCAACAGCTCCAAAGTGATTCTAAGACCAAACAACCAGAAAGTACCTGCTGCATACTTATCTGATGCATTTGTTCTTTGTATTTTTGCCTTCAACTTTTAAGCAAAGAGAAAGAGCTGGGTTCTTTGACCAGTAATTTTGTTCATCAACCTGAATGCTGATATGAATATTGGGCACACTTTTCAAATCAAATCAAATCCATTTATTGTGAGGACCATGCCTGTGCACAAACATCAACACTACAATAGTTAAAAATATTAAAATTCATTACATACTATGCCAACAAAACCTTCTTCCCACAGAATAGAAAAGGAGGGAAAACGAGCAACGAGTTAAACAGATGATGAAGGGGTCTTTACATTGTCGTCCATAAATCTTTCCCTGGCTTTCATGGCCTTCATCACAAAAACCGCTACCCATGGGTAATGCGTGGGTTTGCATCAACTAACAAAAATTTTACTCTATCTTCAGGACTGGTTATAGAATTGGGTATAATTTGCAGCAATGCGTCTCTAAAGCCCGAGTAAATGGGGCAATAGAGGAGGTAATGTGTAAGATCCTCTTTAATTTTCATAAGGCAAGGACATAAACGGTGTTCTACTGGGGTTTTTGTGTATCTACCGGTCAAATAAGCAGTTGGCAATGTTTGGAACCGGGGCACACTTTTTTTTGTTTAACGAAACATTGGAAATGTGATTGCAAAGGTGGCATAGTTACTCACTGGCATTTTGAATGGGCAAAAGGGTGTGTGTTAAAAGTCCAAATACCAGATGCCCTTCATTTGTTAATATGTCATGTTTATTTGTTCAAAACAAAGTTGACCACAAAAATGACACATGTCCAGGAACATCGGGGTAGACAAGAACCAGGGAATCAAAAGTGAACAATGACAACAGAGGTAATGTTCAGATTAAACTAAAAAGGCAAAAAGTTATAAATATATTTAATGCTCTCCATTCCCCCCTGCCTGGCAGTCGCTGTCTTTTGCTGAGGCCCAATCAAAGCATGGGTGCTTGCTCTTCTGTTTCCACCTCCATGACCACTTGGAATACTGATTAACAATCATGTATAGCTATTTTTTGACCAGCCACAACAAAATTGTACCTGTTGCTTCTCAGGAATTCTAAGAAATGAAAAAAAAATTGCAGTTTTGAAAGGCTCAGTCCACCATCTTGATTCAAAATGGTGTCCAGTTATATCCAAACACAGACAAAAACCTGCTCCTTGATTTGGTTACCATATCTTTAAAAGTGTCCAAATGCATAGCGAACAGTCAAAATATATAGTAGATGCTGATATCATATTGTTCTGCAAATGTCAGTGAAAAGGAGCACATAGTTCTCTGAGTTCTAAACAAATGCTCAAAGGTTGTGGTACATGAATACGGCAATCAGAGGGAATGGTCAAACAGTGTATGATTTACCAGCATGGAGTGCATATCAGCAGCTTGCCAGTGAGCCATCTGCAATCATGCAAAGAGGTGTGAGAAGAGGGAAGGGATACTGATGTCACAAAAGCAGTAAGGATGGTGTGTATATTGGCAGACTTGCTGCAGTTTTCTCTTCTAAACTTTCTATGATGCAAATTCATTGGGGGGGGGATTTCTTGAAGATAGACTAACACCAGACTACTGTGAACCAAGATGTGTGAGGTGGAATTCACTGAATCCCTTCTCTAACCTGGTTACTTTCAGATTTTGGGTTACAGCTCCCATCAGTCTCAACCAGTACAGCCAATGGCCAGGGATGAAGGGACTTTCAGTCCAAAACATCTGAAGGTCATCAGTAGGGGAAGTCTTCCCTGAGTGATGCCCTCCACTTCCAGTACTGAAAGGAAGGTATAGGAAGGCACCGTCCCTCTGTCTATTGCTATGCCATCACCACTGGAAGTTTTATCAGTTGATTGAACTCACTGGCCAGCATTGTAACTGCAACTACAAGCACAGTAAGGAGCTGTCAAGTTTATACATCCATATTAAACATCATAGCAAAGGGTGGAAATGGAATCATATGGAATCACACTAGTCACAGTGAGCCTCTCGTTGCAGACATTTCAAGCAGGTTCTAAATCTCTGCCTGAAATCTTCAGTGCAAAGGGACAGGTTGTTCTTCTAGTATCCAAACACAAGTCAGGCCCTTGGGTTATGAAGGTGAATTTTGTTATAATGATGGAACACAGCTTGCTGTCCTCTGTCTCTCAGAGGAGTCAAAGGGCTCAGAAGAATGTTCCTCTCTTTGCAATATGAAAGAACCCAGGATATTGCTTATTACCACAGGATATTGCTTTTGCTAAAAGCACAGCTTTCTACATTTCAGAAAGACAGAATTTCAGGCATCACTGTTCAGTGTACCTCTTTCTGTTGTAAATTACAGAGGGGTGATGGTGTTAGAGTTCCTCTAGAATAGATGACCTATTTATTGAGCACTCATCACTTGTACGAAGGTTGGATTATGTTTGGTTTTTATTCTGATTCGTTTGTGGGGAGTTTATATGACAACCCGCATTCATCCTGATTTGCTTTGGGGTGTTTAGATGTCTTCCTGTTAATCATTCGTTCATTTTCAGGGCATTTTCCTGTGACTTTTCTATCTTCCAAAAGGCTCTTTCTTTTTTGAAGCACCAGGGCGACAAAAACACTTTAACCTACTTTTGTGGTGTGAGCCTCAATTTCCATGTATGCACTTGAATCTTCCCACAAAATCAGGAGGCTCCCTCTGTCAGTTTCAGCAAGACAACAAGGAATCCTGGGGCATCTTAACATCTAACAAAGTTATTGTGAGATAAAAGGCTTAGCTGAAGACATTTTGCTGCTTAAAGCAGAACAGCATTCGCCTATGCCCATGTCAATGTACATAGTACCCCAGGCTAGCCAAGTTATTTGGGGAAGTGGGGCAGAAAATCTCACATGCACCTCTTTTCCTTCTTGTAAATGCAACTACCACTACCACCACCACCACCAATACAACTACAAATAGATCACAATTTGCTGCTCTTTCATGACATTCAAAATTAGTTGTCCTCTGCCTAATGGTAGAGCTGGCTCTGGCAGGGTTAAGATATCATGCATCAGACTCCAATATATCATATGCATGAAGTTTTTCCTACATGGGTGAGCAGAGCTACCCTTAGCAGAGAGAAAGAACAATATTTTTTAAATAATGAGACAAGGTGGCCATGCAATAGAAACAGATAGCTGTAGGTGTCATAAAATTCCGCAGCACACAAAGACAGAATCCAGTCCAATCAATGGATGATCTAATCTGCCAGGGTGTGGCCCATTTCCAGCTAGTGGCCACTGGTGATGAATTGGCATAGAAAGTTCAATAGTATACACACCAAAGGAGGATAGTAAACTAAGCACTCCTAGGATTTGCTGAGACCAAGCTCTGATGCTGTCCATATTGAAGCCAAGTTGGAGTGAGGGCAGAATTTAGTACATGGGAAGCTTGGTATAAGTCTGATCATTGGACCATTCAGCCCAGTATCTTCAGGGACTGGCTTCAACCAGGGCTTCAACCAGGGCTTCAAACAGAATAAAAGCATGTGCTCTACCATGGAGTTAGAGCCATTCCCTAAGAAATGATGCTTCCTGTCCTTACTCTCTTATCTTCAAGATGGATACTTTCGGACTCACTTCCGGCGAGGCAGCATGGCGGCTGCAACAGCAGAAAAGAGCTCCTGAAGCCAGCCAGAGTAAAAGGCTCTGTCTGGCCGACTCCCGGACTCCCAGGACTGCTGCCGCCAGCACTGCCAGCGGAGAGGAATTGGGGGTGCCCGGGGGGTCCATCAAAGGAGCCAACCCCCCCCCCACAACCTTGATTGAGCCGGAAAGGCACCCGACCACCCCCCCAACAGCCGAGAGGAGCTCCAAAACCAGGAGGACAGTGAAGCTAACGCAAAGAGGGAGGGGGAAAAAAAGGGGGGAGAGGAAGAAAAAGAAAGAAAGAAAAAGGAGCCCCAACTTTACCGCTGCTGCCCCCATCTCTGCCTACGGGAAAGGAGAGGAGAGGTAGGTGAGCACAGGAAGGCAAAAAAGGCTCCGACAAAACATGTGGCTGAGCCGACGGGAGCCTACCCCTCCAGCGGCAAGGAAAACAGAGGAAAGCCGCATGACAAAGATCGCAGAAAGGAAGAAACTACCCTTTGCCCCCTTTTTTTTAAATCCTTTTTAACCCCTTCCTCCCCCTCTCCCTTTTTTAAAAAAAATAACTCTTTTTTATTCCCCCCCCCCCAATATACCTACTTTTATCATTTTTCTTTTTAAAAGAGGGGCCACTGCTGCAGCAGCCACCCTTACTTTTTTACAAACAAAAAATAATAATAATTAAGGGAAAATAGTTTTTTTTTAAAAAAAAAAACCACACACAGAATCCCCCCCTCTTTTTAAAGCCCTTTCTATTCTATTTGTTAGCTTGTTCTTGAGGGGGGCATCTTTCGCCCCCAGCTACGACCACCACTCTCTTTTAAAACAAAAATTTCCTCCATATCACTGCTATTGCTATTGATACTCTCCCCCCCCCCCGTTTATTTTTCTCTCCCTTTTTGCTCTCCTCTCTCTGTCCCTTCACCCCCTTATTTTTTCCTTTTATCCCACCTTTCACTTTCCATCCCCAATTTTGTTTTCTATCCCCTTTATTTTTTTAAAATCAACTCCCCCTTTTTAGCCTGTTCGTCAGTTTGTTTTTGAGGGGGGAGCCCTTTCCCCCACCCCCTCTTTTAAAATAAGACTTTCCCCCCATACCATTGCCACAGCTCACCCTCCCTCCCTCCCCCCTCCCTTCTCTCCCCCTCCCTTTTCTTCTCCTTCCTTTTCCCACCCTTCCCCCTCCTCCTCTCCTTTTCTCTCCCTCCTCCCTCTCTCCATCCCCCTCTTCCCCTAAAGGAAACACATACACACATTCATATCACCATATCATACTTTGCCCCCCTCATACTATAGCTAAAACTACTGCTGCAATCTAATACCGCTGATATTACTGTACTATCTCTCCTCTCTCTTTCAACTCTCTTTTTGCTTCTCTCTCTCTCTTCTCTTTTACTCTAATCTCCCCTCCCCCCTCCGTCTCCCCCTTCTTCTTTCTTTCTTCTTCTTCCTTTTTCTCCCTCCACCCTTTACATATAGCCTATTTGTCTGTCTCTGTTTCTGAGCGCACTCCCAACCCCAACTTCAACCTTAACTGGACCCCAATACCCCTTTTGGGTATATACAACCCCCTCCTAAACACATATTTCCCCTGGCCCCACCCCTCTAATCTCTTGCATCTCTACCTGCTAACCCCCCCCCTTTATATGAACTGTCTGTCCGTTAGTCTACCCATCTCTGCTTACCTGCCCCCCCCCCGCTTTGGCGGCACCGCTGAGGCAACTAGAGAAACCCTAGAGAAGTTCTTAAAACACAGGCTAGAAGTGACACAAATGACCACCTAATCCAAACGCTCTGTAAAAGCCACCAGCCAGCAGCGCCTGATCAGCCCAGCAACCCAACAATACCCAGGAATCACCACTGCCACAACTCCTAACCACCACACGCCCTACTCCAAGAGGACGCCAAGCCAACCTCAAACCAAAACCATTAGGGAGACTGAGATGACACCAACCAGGGAGATGGCAAACAATGCTAATACCGTAACTCTCCTTCAAGATGATGACCACCCAGTAACGAAACGAGATCTGAGGGAAATGGAAGCAATATTAGAAGCACGATTAGAAGAAACACTGAAGGGCACAATGGCTCCCATGCAGGTACTAATCAACAATCTAACCTCCAAAGTGGAAGCTCTAGAGAACAAGAACCAAATGCAAGAAAGAATAATAGAGCAATACCGGGAGGAGAACGCACGTGTGAACAAGAAACTGGACGAACTGGTAAACCAAATGGAAGCAGAACACAGAGAGATGAAAATTAAGCAAGCCGACCTTGAAGACCGCAATAGACGTTGTAACATCCACTTCCGCAACTTTCCTGAAAAAACAGAGGAGAAAAGCCCAGCAGACCTAATTATACGCTGGCTGAAAAACACAACCCCAAGCCTGAAACTTGAGGCAGATGACTTGGAGAGGGCTCACAGAGCCCTAAAACCTATGCCAAAACCCAGCGCCCCCCCCCAAGAGACATCATTGTATGCTTCACACGCTACAAAAAGAAGGAAGAGGTATGGAACAACCTCAGAAACTCAACCAACCTTCGATATGGAGAAACCCCCATTCTGGCCCTACAGGACCTATCTCAGGATACCCTAAACCGGAAGAAAAGCCTGCGCCCATGCACCCAGCGTCTCCAACAAGCAGGGATCAAATACCGATGGGGCTTCCCCTTCCGCCTCATTGTAACAACCAATACAACACAACACATGGCTACCAACATACCTGAGGCCCTGCAACTACTAAAGAACCTTGAACTCGACCTCCCACCGGAATGGCAACCGACAAACCCACCAAGTGACAGCCCCAACTACGAGGAAACAACAGCAAACAACTGGACGACGGTACAGAAGAAAAAGAAACAACAGAAGCGGCACAACACAAACCAATACAGACAAGCATCATGCTCAGAACCATCCCGCCGGCCATACGACACAAGAAACCAGACCAAGATTAACCAAACCAATTCATCACAGATGGACAACCCTACAACAACAACCACCGCAGCTGAATGAAGCAACCAGGAAAAAACCACAAACTGAAGGACTGGTGATTCCCCCCCCCATTCCCCCTCTCTCCCCCCCAAAAAACATAGATTTAGTTAACACCATCAACATCCCCCCCAGCCCCGCACCCCCACAGAAATCCCCACCCCAACACCAGTCCAGACGACCTCAACCACATTCCCCATCACCCACACCTTCAACATCCCCATACTCCATACTCCATACTAAGGAAAAACAACTCCTCCAACCTTAATAACACAACCCACAATCAGGCTAAAATCTGATACTCAACCAGCACAATGGTGGCACCAGAGCGTACCAGCACCCACATCCCCACCCCAACACACCAACAATGTTGCTCATAACATTGGCAACATTGCTTATGAACCTTATACTTGACAGCGACGTTACAAAGTCACTTCACACTGTCTCACTGATCTCCCCCTATCACAAACAACAGGGGGGATGGCCTGTCCTTGAACACGGCCTTCCACACCAGCTGAGACCTAGGACCAACCGGCTAAATGCCAGATGGCCTAAAATACCCCAAACAAACACCTATATGACTACATATAGGAAACTCTCTACTACTTACCCCCTACTCTTTAACCCAAATCTTACTCTAATCCCATTAGCCCTCCACCCACCACACCCTAGGTCAGCGCAACCCCACTGGTTCTTTAAACAACACGAAGAGAGAGACACAAGACAACCCGAACGGGTTGGCAGGGAATCGCCCCACATAATAGATAAGTAAGATGGCTAACCTAAAAGCAATTACATTAAACGTGAGGGGGCTGGGAAACCCCATCAAAAGAAAACGCATCACCTCATACATAAACACCATGAAACCACACATCACCTTCCTACAAGAAATACACAACCCACCCAAAGGCAGCAAACTCCTGAGCGACCCCCGCTTCAGTCAACAGTGGGTCGCACGAGGCTCAGGGAAAGCTCGCGGTGTAGCCATAATACTCAGTAGAGACCTGAACTTCACTGCCACAACAGTCCTCAAGGACAAAAAAGGCAGATTCATTTTCACTAAAGGGACACTAGATGGCAAAATCAAACTGACAATCGGCTCCATATATGCCCCAAACGTGAAACAATTAGAATTCTTCCAGAAGACACTAAACAAATTCCTCTCCTTCTCTGAAGGGGAAGCAATCCTAGGAGGGGACCTCAATCTAAATATGAAAGGTATATCCCTGAAAGATATCCACCCTACAACCCCATGGGCAACCTTCCTCCGAAGGAAACCCCCAACAACTAGGAACTCTTACAAGTTACTAAAAATGCTAAAAAACAGGGGTCTCTACGACATTTGGGGTGAGCAAAACCCGGGAGACATCAGCCATACATTCCAATCGGGACGTCATGATACAGTGTCCAGACTGGACAGCATTCTACTCACACAGGGTCTGATCCCCTCAGTGGAATCAACAAACATAGGTAACATTAAAATCACAGATCACGCCCCAGTAGAAGTCATCGTTAAAATAGGAGAAGGAACACAAACCACCCCATCATGGTCCTTCAGTCCCATCCTAACTACAAACAAACAAATTAGAGAGAGTCTCACAAAAACCCTCCAAAACTACTTCAAGGAAAATGATGTAGACAATATAACAACCCCCCTCCTATGGGACACAATGAAAGCGGTCACCAGAGGAGCTTGCATAAAAGAGAAAACATTCCTTAAAAAACAAACCTCCTCAAAAATTAGCAAAATAGAACAAGACATCACAGTCCTCTCAACACGCTACAAACAAACAGGATCTAGAAAACTCCTCAAACTTATAGAACAAAAAAGGAGAGAACTAGACTCCCTAGAAATTAACAAAACAATGACCAACATTCTATATTCTAAACAACGTTTCTATGAATATGGAGGGGAAAACTCCAGATTATTAGCAAATAGATGTAGGAAAAAAGCACTCAAAACAAGAATACACTGCATCACCAAAAAAGACGGCAACATAACATTCTCCCCTGAAGAAATAACCTCAGAATTTGCAGAATTCTACTCCAACCTATACACCTCCCATAACCCACCAGAGCAGGAAATCAGAACATTTTTAGCAGGACTGACCATGCCTCCCCTAACTGATGAGGAACAGGAATTCATGGACAGCCCTATCACCCCAGAGGAAATAGATGTGGTCCTCAAAAACCTGAAACCACACAAAGCCCCAGGCCCAGACGGCTTCACAGCAGAATTCTATAGGAAATTCAAAGAACCCTTGATGCCCTACATGACCCGCCTATTCAACAACATCATAAAAGTGGGCCCCATCCCCAAAACCTGGACCCACTCCAAAATAGTCTCCATCCTAAAACCACTAAAAGACAGCCTCAAAGTAGAATCATACCGCCCAATCTCATTAATAAACCAAGACTACAAGATATTCACATCAATCTTGGCCAACCACCTAAAAATCTTCCTACACAAGTTAATAGCCCCAGACCAGACTGGCTTTGTCCCTGGCCGCAATATAACAGACCCCATCAGGAAACTACTGAACCTGATCGAACACAGCAAGGCAACTAAACTCCCATTGACAATTATGTCCCTAGACATCCTCAAAGCCTTTGATTGCTTAGAGTGGAAATACATATTAGCAGTACTAACTAACATGAAATTTGGCCCCAACTTCCTACAAATCCTCAAACAAATATACTCCCAAGCCTCAGCAAAATGCAGAACTAACAATATGGATTCTAATACTATAGCTATCCAAAGAGGCACGAAACAAGGATGCCCACTGTCTCCCTTCTTATTTATCCTGGCTCTGGAACCCTTAGCAATCCGCATCCGAGCAGCCACAGACATCAAGGGAGTGGAAATAAAAGGCAGAACCTATAAATTAGGGCTCTTTGCAGATGACCTAATGGTCACAACACCAGACCCCATAAGCACAGCAACCTCCCTAATCAGAGAACTCAACACATTTGCAATGGTGTCGGGCCTACAGGTAAATTTTACAAAGTCAGAAGCTATGTGCTTCAACACCCCTCCTCACACCCAAAAAGAACTCACGAAGGTCACCAAAATAAAACTTTGCCACACCAAGTTCAGATACCTAGGGGTACAAATAACCAGAAACCTCAATAAATTGTACCTCCACAACTACAAGCCCCTGTTGCGACAAATTAACAAAGACCTAAAGAGATGGAATAACATGAATTTCACTCTCTCAGACAAATAGCCATGATCAAAATGATCACACTCCCAAAACTAACCTACCTATTCCAAACCCTCCCAATCTGGATCCCCTCAACCCAACTCTGCAGTTGGCAGAGAAAACTACACTCTTTCATCTTCTCACATAAAAAACCAAGAATAAGCCCCAAATACCTGCATCTCCCCACCTCAGAAGGAGGATGGGGAATCCCCAACATAGAAGCATATTACATTGCCAACCAAATACGCCATATAATCCCATATATACTAGAAGATGAGACAAAACAATGGGTACACCTAGAGAGGGACACAATTGAAAATACCTGCACCACAACATGCCCACTCCTCCCAAACAAACTAAAGAAAATTCCCACAACACTTAACAGGTACACACAGACCATGCTCAAAGCATGGAAAACACAAATAGGCAAACTATCCCCAACCCCATCCCCACTAATCCCCCTGGCGTACCACCCATTATTCCACCATGCAGCACAAAACCTCCAGATAAAAACCTGGCGAACCAAAGGCTTATGTCGCCTAATAGAGTTTTATAAAAATAACAAACCCTTGTCAACACAAGAAATACAAGACAAACTAGAAGACACCCAAATGCCCTGGTTAACACAACACCAACTACATGCCCTCTTAAACAACCCAGCAGTAAAATCAGCAGCAACTAGGCCCCTGACAACCTTTGAAAACCTCCTCCTAACAACAAAGGGAAATGGTAAAGGGACGGTATCCGCAATATACAAAATACTACTACAAAATCCCGCAAATCCCCTAGACGCAATCAAAAAACAATGGGAGAATGACATAGGCTATGAGATTAACCCCACTCAATGGACCAGAATGTGGTCTAAACCCCCCTTTAAATCCATATCAATGAAAAGAAAAGAACTCACACTGAAACTCACCTACAGGTGGTACCTAACACCAAGGAAACTAGCGCTAATACACCCAGGAACCTCACCAAAATGCTGGAGAGGGTGCACCTCCACAGGCACATACCTCCACATGTGGTGGGAGTGTCCCAAAATCCAACTATTCTGGACAACAGCCATACAAGAAATATGTAAAATAACTAAGCAAGTATTAGACTTCACCCCAGAATTGGCCCTACTAAACATCTTCCAAGACAACAATGCCCATTTACACCACAAAGAACTCAAAACCCACCTACTTTCAGCAGCCAGAAACACCATAACCAGACACTGGAGAGACCTGTCAGGAGTAAGCATGGACCAATTGTACCAAATAGTATGGGAAACAGCCCTACTAGAAAAATTAACTAATAAACTGAAACTGACATGGGGACAAACAGAAGAAGACACCTTCACCCCGGTATGGCTCCCCTTTATCACATACACAGCCCAACAGGACAACGACAATAATCCACCAACAGCATACAAATCAATATGGCTAACCTGATCCAAAACACCCACCCACCTCACTCACACACGAAAACAAAGATCACCACAGCCAATCACAAACAAACAATCACACCCTAGGCCAACCCCAACCTCTCTCACCACCAAAGGAACACAAGTGAACAACACAAGCACGCTGACACCAAACTCTACATACATTAAGCATAATAGAAACACCGCTACCCGACCCCACCCCCATCCATCTCCCCTCCCTCCACCCCCTTTCTTTTTTTTCTTTCTTTTTTCTTCTCTCCCTAATGCCTCAACAAATGAAACGGATTTGTAAAAATGTTACATGGAAGAAAAAATACGAGGCATTAGACTTACACTGTAAAACAAGAAAACCCTTAATAAAATATTAAAAAAAAAAAAGATGGATACTTTCAGCTCTCTGGGGAGGAAGAGGTTTGGAAGGGTCTTGCATATTAAAAATGTTCAGGCAGTAGTTTAAATACTGAAGCCACCACTGCTTAGTAGGGCAAACACTTCCCTGTGTACATATAAATGTAAATACCATGTAAATAGCAGCGTTTGCACATCTGGACACCTGATCTAGCCAGCTTCCCCATACACATGTATGTGTTCAAAAATTGTGTGCGCATATGTAGGGTATCTGCATATTTCCTATTACCACCCAAGTTTCTTGCAGCAATCATTTAGAGCTGCTGATTTTTTTTGATTATTATTTTTTTTTTTGCTGTGTTCCCCCACCCCCACCCCCAGTTTGGTTGGCACAGAATGGTTCAGATGAATTTCTATTTAACTTGAATCAATTTGCCCATGAGTATGTAGTTCAATTAATTCTGAATGTAATGGATTACTACACAAGCCCCATTCCATCAGTCAATACTGTATAATGCGTGTGCACGAACCAAGAAGAGGAGGAGAGAGACTGTTGCTTTTAAGTCAGCCAGCTTTTGTGAAATGAAAGGCAAGTGCTACTAGGCCTTCCATAATTATGTTCTGTGTTGTTGTACTTATCCATGTTAACCAAAGCTGGGGGCATTTATCCTCTCTGTGACATTTTGGGAGAAGTCCCTGGCTGCTCACTTTCTCATGCTTGGATGTACAGATACTGCCAGGCCCAGGGTCATGAAAATGCACAATAGAAGTGGCGTAGAAATGGCATGGATCCCCTTGATAACATGCCTCAAGGGCACAGTGCATTTTGAAAGAGACTCGCAAATGACCAAGAAAGGCATTTTAAATACAGCTTTTGCTTTTATCCTTCCAGTTGCATGCAAAATGTAACCCCTAGTTGGTTGCACACCTTCATTCTCTCTCTGTCTCAACCTGGTTGCTACCCTTTGCACCAGGGTCTCAAGGCTGGTGCACCCCAGATGTTATTGGCCCAGGCAAAGTGGCCAGTGGTCTGGGGTGGTGTCAGTTGGAGTCCAAGAACATCTGGAGTACTCCCGGTCAGCTACTTTGTATCTTAGGGTTGTTAAGCACCAATGTACCAAAATGTTATTACCATCAGGTAAGAATTGGATTGGCTCTGTCGGTGTGCTTGTGCAGCCCTGACCTCAGAGCCACCTGTCCCTACCTTTGGATCATTCCAGGGAACAGCAGTAACACTGCTTTTCTTTGGGGTGGAGGGGGTATTTGGTGCCAGCCATTGCTGGTTATGTGGCAACATAAATGAGTATAAACGTAGGATTGAAATGTGAATGCATGAACAGTGGATTGAACTAAAATGAATTTTTTTTAGAACAACAACAACAACCAAAACTTAATTTGGGCATCAAATCAGCCCCAAGAGATTCAGTCTATTGATTGCACTCTTCCTATTAATTTAACAGAGAACAAGATACATGGTAGCTGTGGAACTGTCTCTTCCCTTTCCACACTAATACTTTTCTCCTTGTCCTTAATGCTGCACAATACAAGATGACAGCGCAAACAAGGAGTAAATTAGAAAAGCAAAATCCGCTCCAGGGTTGTTGGTATTCCCTGGATAGTCTGATTTGGCTTAGAAACGTCACTTCTCTGAGATAATTATCTGCTGCTGGTCTGATGACTTTAAATGAGCAATGGAAAGCTAATAGGTTACAATGACCCTGAAGCTTACTAGCTTGCAGACATTGTGAGGTTAAAATTAAAAGAAGACTCAAGATCCTGAATCAACAGTAGCATTCATTTCACAGCCTTGTTTGAATGAGGACAATGTGGATAGCCATCATTCCAAGATGATGTGGTTTCCAGTTCTATAATTCTGTTAGGAAGCCTAAGAAGAAGAGACCTGCTGGATCAACCTATCTGGTTCAGCTTCCTGTTCTTGCAGTGGCCCACCAGAAGCAGGACCTAAGTGCATCAGGACTTGTGTCCCCCAGCAGCTGATGTTGAGAGGAATATCTCCTCCATTGCTGTTGGCAGCACACAGAGTAACCCTTTTAAAACCATTCAGGTTGGTGGCCGCTAGTGAAGGCAACAGTGGAGAATATTCAGAATGGATTTTTTTCTGCAACACTATTTCAGGTTGTGTATCTCTCACAAGCCTGAGCCTTACTTCTAAAGGAGTGCCTTTAACATTGTCTTCTATATTGGCCTTGGTCTATGTGTCCTTGAAAACAAGGATATGTATTGCTTTACTGGAGGAGCTATGTAATTGTAACTGCTACACCTGGTGCTCAGAGGCATTCTGCCTTTGACTGTGGAGGTTAAAAAAAATGCACTGCTGAAACAAAACCTAAACGTTGGTGGGGTCACGTTCTTTTCTGAATACCAGTTTCTGGAAAGCTCAGTAGGGGAGAGTGCTCTTGTGCTCAGGTCCTGCTTGCCAGTTTCCCACAGGCATCTGATCGGCCACTGTGAAAACAGGTTGTTGGACCAGATGGGCCACTGTCCCATCTAGCAAGCTCTTCTTATGTTCTCTCTCTCCCTCCCCCTTTTCTTCTCCACTCACTGGGCTGCCAGGAAATATCCCTTTCGCTAGAGATCTGAACTGATCGCTTGCAGACGCCTTTCTGATACACAGTCATACCTCGGGATGAATAGGCTTCAGAATAAGCATTTTCAGGTTGTGCTCCGTGGTGACCCGGAAGTAACGGAATGTGTTACTTCCGGGTTTTGCCACTCACACATGCGCAGACACTCAAAATAACATCACGCACATGCGCAGAAGCGGCGAAACATGACCTGTGCACGCACAGACACACAGTCGCGTCTTACATTAGCTTCAGGATGTGAACGGGGCTCCGGAATGGATCCCGTTCGCAACCAGAGGTACCACTGTACAGTATTTTATTTTGAAGATTTTAATACCACTTTTGGGCCTAACAAAGGCCCTCAAGATTGAAAGAACCAAACCACACACCGCCTAGTTACAAAAATTAAAACCAAAACCTTGAAAACCAAAAGTGGCAGAGTGAAACCTTCTCATATATATTAAAAGCCATTAAATAGTCACACAGAATAAGAATGTTTTCACTGCCTGCCAAAATGGCACCAGGCATTGGGGCAGGACTAGGCTCTTCTCCTTCAGCTGGAAGATCCACCAGCAGAGGGCTGACACGGAAAAAGCCACACCTCACATTCCTACCAACAAAACTTATTTTGCTGGTAGGAGATTTTACAGGCTCTCTGTAAATGACCCCCCCCCCACCTCTGGGCAGGGTTGTATAGAGGAGTCTGTCTTCCAGATATCCTAACTTAAGTCATTTAGGGCTTTATTGGCAAACACTTCTCCCTTTTCCTCCTTCCATTCCTCCTCCCATTATCTCCCTGACATTCCCCGCCTCTCCCTCTAGGCTCCCCCCCCCCCACCGTGAAATTAGGTCAATGCCTACATTTTCTCCACCCCTGATGTAGAGAGCTCCAAAGTGGCACACTTAGTATTTATATATATATATATATATATATATATATATATATATATATATATATATACACACAGTATATATGATTTCTAGAGAGAGCTATAGAAATCTCAAGGCTATGATTTATTTTGATGGATCATAAAATAGGACACTGTTATTTTGCAAAGGCAGATCAAAACTTCCTGAGCAAGTACTTTGGCTCTGCAACTCACTTTATTTAACTCATCTGTCAACTGCAAAATAAACAGAAGGCATGGACGTCTCATTATATTGCAAGAATGATTATGGGAAACAATTGTTAATTGCTCAGTTTATTACGTACTGAACACAACAAGAAAACAAACACAGTGGAAAAATCTATAGGGTGTTTCTGCTAAAGGATTAAATATGATAATTCCCTGGTGCAGGCCAACTTATTCCAGCTGAGTTTATGAAGTAGAAAAATAACTTAACACAGATTCTGCTAGAGCTGTCTATTATTTAATCTGTTTTCTAAGCGAGGAGGGAGATTGAAGATAGTGGTTATGCTTGGAGACTAGCAAAGTGAAAATTCACTTCTGAGTACTGATTTTAGTTCTGACAACGTTTTTTTTAATGGACAGATGCTTCCAGATTGTCAGCACTGAACTATGCCAGCTACAATCACCTAACCAACTAACCTAGGGTGTCAAAAATGAACCCGGGCTCAAAATGGTGTAGGATTCTTTTCTTAGTGTAATTAGAAGCTGTTACTATTACAGCTGCAGCACTGGTTCATATAGGGATACAGAGACTGTATATACTGGTTCATATAGGGATACAGAGGGATATATTCAACAGCTAGATTTCACTCTTGGTCTGAACGTTTCCTACTTGCTGCCTCACTCTGGGTGCAAGCCAAGGTATGTAGGTTTACACTGGAGTCACGCTATATTTTTTAAAGGACAAGAGGAGTGACATGCTGTGCAATGCTAAGTTTTTACAGGGGAGGGAATCCAGCTCTCTGCAGCAATTTTAGGCTAAAACTAGTCATATTATTGTTTATTATTATTATTAATCACCTCCTACACACACATCTCAAGGTGATGTGCAAGAAAAACAATTTAGAAAAACACCCCAAAGTGCAGATATATTTAAAAACATGAACGTTCACCCAAGTATCCTGTTCAAAATGGCAATCTGGTGACACCTATAAACAAATTCATTTGTATCCTGGCTTTGCCCTTTTAAATGGCAAGGTACCAGCTCAACTGCACTATCAGGTCCTGTCCCTGTAGAGCAAAGCTCCAGCCTGCATTGTTTGGCAGCAAACTGGAGCCTGAAAATAAATCTGCTGACAGAAAAAGTTTGGGTCTGGGGCAATTGCTCACATTACTGCAAGTGATTCTTGTGCTGTTCTTTACACAAATGGACTTCATGCACATAAAGAATGGCACGGGGATTTACTGGGCCAAGGAGGAACAATCTAGAAATGTTTTATCACCACATGTCCTGGAAATAAATCAGCTGGGACCAAGGCAGTCAGCATGCACTGGAATCATATGGCGGCAAGTGAATCCACTAACCAAGAGGAACTTTTTGAGAAATTGTATGGATATAATACAGGCATAGGCAAACTCGGCCCTCCAGATGTTATGGGACTACAACTCCCATCGTCCCTGACCACTGGACCTGTTAGCTAGGGATGATGGGAGTTGTAGTCCCAAAACATCTGGAGGGCCGAGTTTGCCTATGCCTGATATAATACTTACTAGCCTTAGAAAGCCATAAATCCTAAAAATGAAAAGATTTCATGTTGTGTTTAAAGGCTTTGCCTTTCATGTTTCGTGTGTTGAGCAAGACGATCTTTCGGGATTTAAATATTTTAATTTGCGATTTTAATGCCTACCTAAATATAGAAGAACTTTAATCTTTAAAAGTTATTGTTTCGATTGCATTGGATCTTGGAGGATGGTACTTTTATCACTGTTATACTAATACCAGTGGTATTGCACTGCGGCATTTCCTGGGAATATGCTTCAATCATTAACGCTTCAGTTAGCAATTTTGCTTTGCAAAGGCTACAGCACAGGAAGAAAAGGTTAAATGCCCCCTCCGTGTGGACTGCCATCTGCTTGGGGTCAGGCCCACCTTCAGCTGCTAATTAAAAATTGAACATCACCAAACAGAGAGCACCAAACAGCACATTTAACCCAATCTGTTGCTTGGCCCTAAATCGTTTTGGTTCTATGGTAGATTTTGTTCAGGGACCATCTGAAGATGCAATAAGTATACTGGCTCTAATGCAGCTTTTAAGAAATACCTTTCTTGCTTTGCATGTTAGTATCTTTAGCATTTGGCAAAAAAGATGCATTAGGCTTCTGCAACATGCTTCTACAAGAAAGGAGAATGTGCTGCTGGAGGCAGTGGGGAGAATAGAGAAATACTGACACGTAATGGCTTTACTTCCCAAGTTAACAAAAAGAACCTTGGGGAAATCAGAAAACAAATGAGTAATGTGAGCAGCAAACCTCCACGGCTCCTAGACAGTGAAATAACAAATTACTGCATTTGCAGGGTCCTTCCTCCCCACCATCCACCTCCCTGTGCCTTAATTCTTTTTTCCCCTACTGACATACAATGTGCCCATCTCACATTCTCTCTGAGAAGAGGGAGAGAGTGGGACAAGCTCAAATCACAAAGAAAGGTCTACGTAGTTCACACACATGAAGCAAAAGCTTTTTTGCCTTCAACTAATTTGTTGATGTATCGTATATACTACTGCAGAATCAGAACCCCATAATGCCATCCAAAAATTATATCTAGGTCTACTTCAAACAAATGCTTATTTTAATTAGCTAGTATCTGACCAAGTCATTCTCAGGACAGAAGCATTGAAGTCAATGGGTTTAACTCTTGAGTATAATTTAGCCACTCTGTGATTGGTGACTTACCAAGTTTTGGTCTATTAATTTCAGTAGGTTTACTTTGGGTAAAACCTAATTGGTGACCACATTATATTTCTCCTCCTCTAAAGATCCACTTGGTTAAATATCTACTAAAATATCCACCAGAAGTTAATGTTTGGTTTTCAGCTGTTGCCTTTATAATTATGCTTTTATAGGTTAGGTTTGATCCTGCCATTTTTTTAACTGTTTAGGGTTTTTTTTGTTTAGCTAATGCTTTGATGTTTTTAATGCTGGTGTTGCTACCTGCCTTTTCAATAAAGGTGGAGTAACTCTTTTCGATGAATACATTTTACTTACTTAATTAATTGAACCTGCTGTTTCTTGCCCTGAACCTCCATGATAGAACAAGACACAAGTTCAAAGTTTTTTCAAAACAATCAGGCAAGAAAATTAATTACACCTGTTAATGGTGAGTTGGCTAAATCACATTATGTGAAACTAGGAAGGGGAGATGTAGGTTCTAAGGCAGGCATAGACAAACTCCAGCCCTCCAGATGTTTGGGACTACAATTCCAATCATTCCTAGCTAACAGGACTAGTGGTCAGGGATGGTGGGAATTGTAGTCCCAAACATCAGGAGGGCCAGAGTTTGCCCATGCCTGTTCTAAGGCTTATAGTTAGAAATATTTCCACAGACTTTACTGGGGTGGCATTTCTGTAAAGATTTCTCCATTTGTACTGTGTTATTTGGGAAATGGTTTGCTGTGTTTTCTCCTGCTAACCTAGCAGTTCAAAAGCATGTCAAAGTGCAAGTAGATAAATAGGCACTGCTCCGGCGGGAAGGTAAACAGCATTTCCATGCGCTGCTCTGGTTCACCAGAAGCGGCTTAGTCATGCTGGCCACATGACCCGGAAGCTGTAAGCCGGCTCCCTTGGCCAATAAAGCGAGATGAGCGCCGCAACCCCAGAGTCGGCCATGACTGGACCTAATGGTCAGGGGTCCCTTTACCTTTACCTTTTTTGTTGAATATTTTTTTGGGGGGCTGCCCCCCAATGTTCAAAAAAATAAGGAGGCAGAGGAGACCAAGCCCAGAGCCAAGCACAGTGCAGCTTCAGTAACCAGCTCCTCCTTCTGCTGCTGTGGAGGGAAAGGAGTGGGGAAGCAGTCCCTGGCTGCCAGCAGTGGTAGGAGGAGCAGGAGGCAGCTGAGAACCAGAGAGTAGGAGCCACTGGCCATTGAAGCCATGCTGCTTCTGCATTTGGCTCCACCCCGGCTCCTCCTGAGGTTGTGATGGAACACCGCGCATCATGCACACGTCACACATGTGACATCCCCCCCCCAAATCTCCCTTGCAAGTTGGCACCTCTGAATCCCTGGCACCTCCAGGTATGACTAGGAAAGACTCCTGTCTGAAATCCTGGAGAACTGCCACCAGTCAGCACAGTTTTCCATGTGTCCAAAGGGATACACCAGGCATAGGCAAACTCCGGCCCTCCAGATGTTTGGGACTACAATTCCCATCATCCCTGACCACTGATCCTGTTAGCTAGGGATGATTGGAATTGTAGTCCCAAACATCTGGAGGGCCGAGTTTGCCTAAGCCTGGGATACACGAATGAATGTGTGTGGCAGTCTCTCTGTCCCCAGCTCTCAGGTGATAAAAGATCTGCAGCCTTCCAAGCAAAATGTAACTTACCGTTGACTCTTTGCAAAACTGTGCTGATTTACTCCCACTGGGACTCTAGCAAAGCCCTGTTCCTGCCAATGAAAGATGCCACAGTAATTGACATAGAAATACTCTCCTCTTCCCTCAGGGGTAATGATGGGAATATTCACAAAGAATGCTGCAATTTAAAAACCTTTTAAACTCACCCTCATCGCACTTTACCCTGATGCACAGCTTCTCCATTGTCGCAACACTGTTGCATTTTAGTTGACAACATGTTTTAAGGACAGTTCCTTGCCAGTCAGCTTTTTTTAAAAAAAATATATGACGACAACAACAGCAAGAACACTAAAAAGGCTCCTCTAATGCTCTCCAACAGCACACAACTTGTTTTTCTTTGTGGGTGTAATTACAACATATACTCAGGCATCAGTGTTTCAAAATGACAGAGGACGCCAGTCTATTCCCTGTCTATTCTGTATGAATCTAATGTTGAGATTAAATAGAATTCATGATAGAAAATGACCCCGGAAAAAGTCTGCCCTGTCTTTCATCCATGTTATTCTGCATACCTGAAATAGGATCCACCACTGCAGACAACTCTGGGAGAAAGGACTCTACCTGCATGCTAATTTGCTGGGTATCTGTACAAAACCTCCAAATGCAAGCACTTGTCTGCGTCAGTTTCCATGGTGCTGTCACGCCGCTCCCTCTCAACAGCTTCACTTATCAACATTTTCCACCCGTCTTCTTCTTCATAATGTGCAGTTCATTCACCCAGAAAGTTCAGCTATTGTAATGATGGCTTGGGGGGAGGGCAGAGGGGGGAAGGGAAGGCATCCGGGGTGAAGAGGTGAGCCGTGTTCACAGAGGTGTATGGGAACTTGGCTCTGTGACACAATGGGGAATTAGAAAACACACTCCCTCCCGCATTCATGCTGCGCTGCTTGCAAAGAAAGATACATGCACATGCACACACATGCACACACACACACACACACACACAGAGAGAGAGAGAGAGAGAGAGAGAGAGAGAGAGAACTAGGGATGAGTCTGAGACTTTAAACCACACACCCACATCCCTGCAGCTGCCCCACTGTGCAAGTGCTAAGAGAATGTTAAAGCAGAAGCTCTGTGTGTGTGTTTGTGCTGCAAAGTAGTCGATCCTAATGCATCAATTAACAGCCCAGCCTGTAGACCCGCTCCTTGCCTACCTAACTGGCTGCCTCTGTTAATTGGCTTCCGTTTCTTTCTTCTCCACAGGACAGCTTTCCTGCTCGCTTTGGAGGAGTCCATTTTGTGAACCAGCCTTGGTACATCCATGCCCTGTACACGCTCATCAAGCCCTTCCTCAAAGACAAGACAAGGAAAAGGGTAATTAGAAAACGAAGCAAGCCACAAGCCCACCCCCCACCCCCAGTGGCACAAGGGGGTCCCTGCTTTCTGCGCCTCCTCCTTTTGTCTTTGTGTGGTTTTGCTTTGCATGGCCTCAGGACGGCAGCGTGAGTTGACGCCTCGGTTGGAGTTTGCCAACAGCCCGTATGCAATCAATATTTCAGCAGGAGACAGTTATTTTCAGAATCTAAGCCAGGCACCAGAAGGGGAAAAAAACACACCTTTCATCGTGTACAAAAGAAAGACACCATTTTATAGTATAAACACACACAGCTACGGTAGAGTACTGGGGGTGGGGAACCCACAGAAACTGTTTGAAGAGCCCTACCCATTACAGATGAGCAGGGGAACCTCATGCGATGGGGCCTCTCTGGCCACATTCACACAATACATTTAATGTGCCATAGTCATGGCTTCTTACGAAGAATTCTGTGAGCTGTAGTTTACTAAGGGTACTAGGAGCTGTTAGGAGACCCCCTACTCCCGCCCCCGGGTAGAGAGATTGATTCTTAAACACCCTGTGAATTGTCACTCTGTGCAGGGAACGGGGTCTCCTCACAACTTTCAGCGCCCATAACAAACTACAGCTCCCATAATTCCTTGGGGGAGACATGACTGCTTAAAGTGCTGCCATAGCACTTTAAATGTATGGTGTGAATGTGGACATTTCTCCTCCCCAGCTCCTCAGACCACATCCTCAACTAGCTGTGCTCTGTACCTTCCTCAAGTGAATTTGTCTGGCTGGAATGTGTCTTTGAACTATGATAATGCCTCTTGCTTGCCTGGACAGAGGATGGGAAGGTGTGTAAGGAAACCACTGGTTTTTACATGGCTGGCACAGAGCCTCCCATACAATTGTAAGAGTCACACACATTGCTGCACCCATTTTTGTCTCTCCTTCTGCCCCTCCCTGACATGTGCTGCCTCTGCTCCCAGATGTTTCCCCACAAGGCATCTCATCCCTGCATTACAGACATCTTGAGAGAAGTCTCCCATTTTGCTTCCTCAGCAGATTGCTTTTCTTGTAAAAGGGTGGGTGGGGGAATAATTGATGTCACCCAAATAATTCAAATTCCAAGCACTGCTGGAGAAGAAGCAGGACTTTATTATGGCAAAGGACTTGGGAATATTGATTCCTACTATATACCATTTTTACTACAGCCTTCATAAAACTATGCTTGAAGAAGGTACTTTTCTATGCAATTCCTCTAATGGCTAGAAAACTAGCTGAAGAGGCATGCTTGACTGACGTAGGAAAGGAGTGTGGATGGAGTCAAAGAAAGTCTCTACAGACAGAGCTTCATACTCCCAATCCAGGAAAAAAACCGCAAAGAGCAACACTTTTGGTACCAAACAGGAATGCAAAGAGAAGCTTCCCAAACTGACACTCCACCCCCCCCAAAAAAACCTGTTTTGTTACAGTGAGATAAGTGGGGAAATGTAATTGATAGAATACACCCAAACAACCATCATCCTTAGCATCTGTCTGTCTCAAGAGAAAAGGGAAGAGTGCACCATCAGGGGAAAAGTCAAGCTGTTGGAGTTACAGCACCTGCTATGGCTGTAGAGACCAATAAGGGAGAGATATGTTTTATTGCAGCTGAGGAAAATGAAGACATCCTGTTGTGCTGATCAGGGCTGGATTTAGGTTTGATGAGGCCATAAACTACTGAAAGTAATGGGGCCCTTTATATGTCCAGCTGTTCTTTGTCAACAACAAATTGTCACTGTTTTTTGTGTTGAGTATATGCTAAATGGTTATTTATGGACCGAATAGGTATCTAAAGTTATTTGCACATGCATATATAGAAATGAGCAAACCAGTGATATTTTAGGGAGCAGGCTAGCAGGCAGGGCCCATTACTTAACATCATAGGAGCCTACACAACACAAAACACTGTTGCTGTATGTAGGTTTTATTTTATTTGTTTTTTATCTTATATTTTGGAAATGTTCATCCAGTGGGTTTTTTCCTTTAAATTTTTTTTGGGGGGGCCAAGAGAGTGGGGCCCTAAGCTTTGGCTTGTTTAGCTTATACGTAAATCCGGCACTGGTGCTGAAGCAGGCATTTCTCTTCTCTGCACTCTTCCTAGCGGTCATTTCTCCTCTGGTCAATGCTGTGGATACATGACCTGACTGTTGTCATCTACACTGTAGTCATCGGCATGGGATTCCCACATAGCAGGGTTGATGTTGCAAAAAATTATAGATGTAGGGAAAAGAATAAAAGTGAAAGAACAGGAAAGGACACTGACATAAAAGCCCAGACAGTAGTAGGGGAATCATATCCATGGATTATAAGATGAACAATAATAGACCGCTAAAGAATACTGATAAGGGGTCCAAAGCAAGTTATGGCTTTTGAATGTACCTGTCTCCCTTAGATGTGTTTAAATGCCTCTCCTGCAGGCATTATTGCTGCCATCATCATCATCCTCAATTAAAATTTCTATTGCATCCATCCTCCTATGCATTTTAAATGTGCTTTCCCAATGTTATTAGTGCTCCCCCTCCCCTTGGAATTCTGTTGAAGGATATAAATGTTAGTGGTATGCACAAGCCCCAAGTGTCATCTCAGAGCTGCATTTGTGTGTGTGTTTTCAATTGCAATGTGTTTCTGAGTTGCTCTGTGCATTTTTCAACAGATCTGTATAAAACAAAATCCTGTGCTTCTCCACTCAGTACAACAGGGAACCTAAAAATGACTACAAGTTTTTTAGCCTTTTGGCCAAAGTAAATGAAATTTATAGGCACAGGAGTCCCTCCAGAGTGGGTTTTAACAAAAAACAACCAAGAGCTCTTTCAATTTTGGGCAGCCCCACTTCTTGCAAAGCCTTGGAGCTAGAGAAACACAGAGATATATGGGAAACATTGATTGTTGAAAAGGATAGAAACAGAGTGACAGACATGAAGCTTTTGTGAGAATCCCAATTTGACTCAGCGGGGAGCTGGAATAATTGACATTATGCTTCAACTCAGGGGGGAGACCCTCAAATCCCCCCAATTCCCCTTGCTATGTTCATGCAGAGCAGATGCACACCCTTAATAAGTATCCATGATAAATAATAAAATAAATGAATGCCCCATCAGCATGTTGAAACAGAAAAGGCTTGCCTTTTTTTAATCAAAAGAACTAGCAAGGTGTGCTTTATGATCTCAGCAGCCAGAAAGCCCATGCCATAGTGCTGGGGGGCAATGGCTGTGTGAAGACCACACATCAGCAGGCAGCAGTTTTCATAGCCTTCGAAACAGAATTTTCATCAGAGATTCTCCTTCCCATCTTAAGACATGAAGGGATTTATCCTATGGGAAGCCCTACTCTCTGATAAAGTTCATAGGAAGTGAAAACCTTCAAATATCAAAACCAGTAGCTTGGAATAACCTAGAAAATTACCACCAAAAGCCAACACAGTTGCTGCTCATCACCTTATTTTTGCTGTGTTAGTGTCTACAACAGACCTGCAGCAAAATGTTGGAGTATGGATCGCTCCTGTTTGTAGCTGACTGACTGGCCATTGTAGCTGACTGACCCTGCCATTCCTCCCTCAACACAGCCGGGTTTTCCATTTCTGCTACTCTATCAATCACTCAGCATTCCATGAACATGTAGCATGCTCCAAACTCACATGCTGCTTTGGACTTTCCACTCCCACCTCAAAGATTCCCTCCCCCTAATATTTTTTGTACTTCGGCAAACTTTGAAAAAGTTTAAATATTAAGTATCCTTAATATTTTAACAGCCATGAAAAACTGAGAGCCAATGAACTGTGTCCTTGTCTGTTTTTCTTTGTTCAAAGATCTTTCTTCATGGTAACAATCTGAATAGCCTTCACCAGCTTATACACCCTGACTGCTTGCCCTCAGAGTTTGGAGGGACACTTCCTCCTTATGACATGGGCACTTGGGCTCGGACTTTACTTGGTCCAGACTACAATGACGAAAACGAATACACGCACACTTCCTACAACACCATGCATGTGAAGCACTCGTCATCCAACTTGGAGAGAGAATGCTCACCCAAACTCATGAAAAGGTAAGGTTCAGCCTCGGAGCACATGTTTAGAGGAAATGAAAAATTATCTGCTTTAAAACAGGAAAAGGAAATAATGCCTAACTGGAAATGCAAGGATTGCTTTGCCTTCAAGAGACGAGAATGACAATGGAAGAACATCATCTATATACCAAGGATGAGGAATTTGTGGTTGTCCAACTTGTGGTTAGACTCCAACTCCCATCGCCCCCAGCCAGCATGCCTAATGACCAGGGGTGATGGGAACTGGGGGCCAACAATATCTGGAGGCACAGGATTCCTATAAATAATAATAGCAGTTACTGGCCTGATGAAGATGAGCAAGTCAAAAGGAAAGATGTCTCACCAGTGTATTAAATGAAAATGTTTCATAGTGAAATGCTCTTTCATGAGGCAGTAACAGGATTATGGCTGTTCTGGGCCTCATTAATGATCGTTGATTTTGGCACATCCTGTCACACTTGTTCAGCAAAATGGAAAAAGAATAACCTGTGCAAAGGAAAGAGCAAAATATGGGGCCGGTTTGCATGTAATATTACCAAGTTATGGTTTGCAAGTGTGGTGATGCCTAGAGAGAAAATTGTGGCTCCTTTACTCTCCCCCCCTCCTCCTGCTGCCTTGCTACCTTATACTAAGCATTACAGGTGAGCCCAGGCATGCAGCTTGTCTCATCCAACACATGAACTGCAACCAAGGTTTTTTCTTGCTTTATCACTAATGGTTTGTTTGGGAAGACAAACCAGAGCCTGGTTCATTCATCGTGGTAAGTCATAGTTTGGGTTACCCTTACAAACAAATGAGGCCAAGGACCCATTGTGGAGAAAATGTCACGTCAAATTTGGCTATTTTGCAAGAACTGAGGCCAGCTGATCCAGTGGCTGCCATCCCCACTTTGTCGCCTCTTTTCACAGGTCTGGAAAACAGTTCACACAAACTAATGAGCTTATGAAACGTAATAGTTGACTAAATCTATATACTGGTCCATGCAGACTCACAAAAACAATCTTGAGTAGATTTAGGTTGCAATCTTATGCACATTTGGAAGGAAGCTAGCCTGAACTCAGTGAGAATTACTTTTGAGTAAATATTGCACTCTATGGGGTTTTTTTTTTACCTGTAACCATAAATACATATGAATATTATTGAAAAATCTGTAGTTGAGTAATAACTGAATACACATTGTTTACGCATATTTGATGTTGCCTGAATTGTGTGGTTGCTCTCCTCCCCCCACCCCTTCATAATAAACACAGGCCTGGCATTATAGCTATATAGTTGGTGATACAGAATAGACATGACTGCAGTTTGGTATGCAGTTTCAAGCACATACCAAATCATGTACTGTACTGTGGTTTGTCTGTGATGGAAAATGTAAATGGAGTGGGATTCCAATCACAGAATTATTTTCCTAGTGAATTTTTATTGTTTTCCTTACATATTCTTTCCCAACAAATTGTAATAGCACCATACATTCCCTTTGAGTCTGCCGAGTCGCGACCCCCTTCCCTCCCCACAACTGGTATATTTATCCTCTTTCCATCACGCACATCATTCTCATATTAGTACTATTATACATTGGAGGTATTATGTCAATCCTGCTAGTGTCTTCACCTCTCCACAATTCTTCTTTAAATATTCAATAAATTTACTCCAGTTATTTTGGTATCTTTGATCTCCCTGGTCCTGGATCCTCCCTGACAGTTTGGCAAGTTCTGCATATTCTGTCAACTTCGCCTGCCACTCCTGAATAGTTGGTATATCTTGTACTTTCCATCTTTGGGCCAGAAGGGTCCTCGCGGCAGCTGTAGCATACATGAACAAATTTTGATCTTCTATTTTAATTTCTGTTCCTATTAAGCCTAATAGACACGCTTCCGGTCTTTTGGGGAAAGTATATCTAAATATTTTTTTGAGTTCATTATAAATTGATTCCCAAAATTTTTTTACCTTATCGCAGGTCCACCACATATGGAAATAGTCCCCATCTGCCTTTTTACATTTCCAACATTTTCTTTCTTTTTTCCTATACATTTTAGCTAATTTTACTGGCGTCAAATGCCATCTATACATCATTTTTAGCAAGTTTTTCTTTAAAGCCATGCATCCTGTAAATCTCAAACCCTCCTTCCATAATCTTTTCCACGCATCCAATTCAGTGTTATGCCCAATATCAATTGCCCATTTTATCATTGATTCCTTTACTTCTTCGTCTTTTGTATACCATTCTAGCAATAAACTATACATTCTTGATAAAATTTTATCTTTACAGTCTATTAACTCGACTTGGAATTTCGATTTTTTATCTTCGAACCCATTTCTCTTTTTATCTTCCTTTAATAAGTCACTGTAAGTAATAAGTAAGTAAGTAATAAGTAATAAGTCTCACAGAATTAGAGATTTAGGACACTGGGAGTTTGGCCCAATAAGATAAGTTTGTTACGAGAAGACAAAATACATTCTACAGCAATGGGAAAATGCACTCTGCATTTCTACTCTGTCTCAAGGAGATATGCTTTGCAGCTCGAGAAATGGATGCAAGTTACTATGGCGACACCATTTCCCTCTGTGTATGCCACACATATGGAAAATGCAAGGGAAGCTAGTCACACCAGAAAGCTGAAAACAGCAAGATGAACATTATTATTATTATTAGTCACTTTCCCCACAGAAAGGTGAGCTCAAAGCAACCGACAAAAACAAACATCAAAAACAAGTACAGAAGCATGAGTAAAAACACCTTAAAAGGCTCCTGTATGAGTCTGGGTAGCTCAGTTGGCTAAAGCATGGTGCCGATAACGCCAAGGTTGCAGGTTCAGTCTCCCTATGGGACAGCTGCATTTTCCTGCATTGCAGGTGGGTGGGAGTAGATGAGTGGTTCCCAACCTTTTTTTGGCCATGCCCCACCTAAGCATCTCTAAAATCCTGATCCCCTCCCCCCCCATGACATATAATTCTTATTATTCAGAAAGTGAACTACTATTCATGTGGAGGAAGCCTAAAAGGCCATTAACTTGGTCTAAACAAGCTCGAATTGCCCCCCTTAAAAATCAAATTGCCCCCCTGTGGGAACCACGGGACTAGATCAGGCATAGGCAAACTCAGCCCTCCAGATGTTTTAGGACTACAACTCCCATCATTCCTAGCTAACAGGACCAGTGGTCAGGGATGATGGGAATTGTAGTCTCAAAACATCTGGAGGGCTGAGTTTGCCTATGCCTGGACTAGATGATCCCCAGGGTCCTTTCCAACTCTACAATTCTATGATTCTATGTATAAAAGAGCAGAACCAAGTCTAATGCAGCTCTCTCTCAATCGACGAAAGCCTTGTGCTGTCAACTCTGAATTGGCAGTGGCTCTCCAGGGTTTCAAGCAGGCAGTCTTCCCAGCCCTACCTAGAGATGTTGAGGACTGAAGTGGTGATCCAGCTCTTTGCTACCACATGGACAGGCACACAGGTCTCTGCCTTTTATCGACTCAGACCATTGTTCCATTTTGTCTTACACTGGCTGGCAGCAGCTCTTCAGGATTTCTCTCCCAGCCCTGCCTGGAGTTGCTGGGGGTTGAAGACAGGACCTTGTGCATCCAAAGCAGACACTTTGACCCTGAGCTACAGTCCCTCCTCTCCACCTGGTGGAGGCGACAGGGCTTGAGAACTGAAAAGAAACAAACCCAGAACGCTACTACTGAAACCAAAAAGGCTTTGCGTGTTATCAATAAGTAAATCAATAGCGGCTTGTTGGAAGGAAACATTTTCCTTTATTATTTTCTGCAGCAGGAATGAATCATTGGAAGATAATAGCCTAGAGGAGCCGGTGTAATGGGCAAAGAATTAGAGGGAAATGCGCAGATGGGAGGTGAGGCCCCAGTGAATAGATCTTTTGCAGTGTGGCTGGATTGATTGGTTACAGTGCACCAATTTGAAAGGCACAAAGCTCAGCTCAAGGGGGAAAGCTCAGCAGGATAGTCATGGGTTTCCCCCACCCACACATGGATTTCAGCAAATAAGGTTGTTAATAACGCAAAGGAAGAATAAAAGACGAGAAGTAAAAGACTGGGAATGAGAGCATGTGGGTTGCTTTCATTGTGTTGTGTCCCCCCCCCCCAATACAGCCTAATCTTAAAGTGGAATTGGGATTGTTTCATGTTTGAATAGATCTTTTTTAAAGCTTTCACAGGTAAGAAAAAAAATGTGGCTCACAGTTCAAGACTACGGCTGACAGGTTAAATCAGAGCCTTAAGGCACCTTCATGCTTCCTATAGGAGTGCACTGGAGGGGAAATGTGGGTATGATGGCTGAGTCTGTACAGATGTATATATAGAAAGATGGAGATAAAGATAGATGGTGTGTGTGTTGCAGAATATTTAGTGTGAAATGCTCCCTGCCCCCCGAAACACATCTGCAGAGCAGATGCCATCATCATGGTCTTACCAGAGATGGAGGACAGGCCTGGGAGCCAAATGCCTCATCCAGGCCTCTCCATCTGCCTCTCAGAAATCTCCCCAGGAAACACCCCTCACTGGCCCTTGCTTCACACCCCTATCTGTGAAGTATTTTTGACTGACTGGGTTGTGTCCTTGAACTCCAATAATGCTGCTTGCTTATTTGGGTGAAGGGTTGAGAGGGGTATGTAGTAGACTAGTGTGCAGAGGGCAGAGGAGCAGCAGCCCCAGGCACAAAATTCTGAGGGGGCGCAACCAGGTGCCTCCATGACAGACACCCTCATCTAGGCTACATGGCTGAGCTCCTGCTGCCTTCTGAATCTGTGGGGAGGCAAGTCGTGCCCTGGCTGGGCCTTTGGAGCTCCTTCTCCTCATGGCTGGCAACAAACACCCACACGCCCAGTTTCAGGGCTGGCCAAGCTGGGAGGGACAGCCACCAAGCCGAGAAGGCACATGGCTACCACCGCCATCAGTGGCAGCATTAGTAGCCATGTGTCTCACAGACTCCGTGTACCCTCCCTGGTGTGCACCTCTACCCCAGCTGCTCTGTTCTCCAGGGAGCGTAATACTTGCCCTGCTCCGGGCACCAGCAACCCACGCTACGCCACTGGGGGGGGTATATGAGTGCTTTTAGAAACTAACCTACAGTACAAAGGTAAAATTTGCATATACTGTTCTGCCCCCTTTTACCTCTGGCCTCACCCACCCCTGGTATGCTGACCTATATGTACTTTTGCCTGCAGCTACATTTCCTCAGCCTCCAAAATACCAATCCTGTGTTCTATTCTGAGGATCAAATGGAACAGAGAGCTAACACTTTGCCTACTGCTTCTGGATCACATACACCCCATATTTGTGGTTTACATTGCTAAAAATAGTGAAGAAAGAGAGAGCCTAAAGGATATATTTGGTCTAAATATAGAGGAAAAGATTCTAAAGAATCAGGAGCAGTTTTAGATGTTTTGTTAAGACATACAAATGATTGGCCAGGATTACAAAATGGCAACCCCAGGTCTGGCCCTACCATTAGATAGTGTGAGGAAGCCACCTGAGGCAGCTGATTTTGAAAGGGCAGCAAACTGCCAGTCATTTAATTATTACTGCATGCCTGCTGCCAAGGAGACGACATGACACTCGTGGGATTTTCATTCTCAGGTGCCAAAAGCACTCAACTGACCCTGGGTGAAATGCACTTTGAAATATCTACGATAAAGATGACGGTGCTACCGAAAATGCTGTTTTTATTTCAGACCATACCCATATTAAAGGGTACTGGAACCTTCAGAGAATGGCAAAGAGTGATTTCAAGGTATATCTGGCAGGGGAAGAAGCCGAGAATAAAATTTAAGTTATTGACGGATGTAAAGGAAAGAGGAGGCTTCGCCCTGCCAGATATGAGACTGTACTATGAAGCAGCATGTATATGCTGGATAAAGGAATGGATAAAGTTAGAAAACAATGAGTTATTAGATCTTGAGGGTTTCGATAACAGATTTGGGTGGCATGCGTATCTATGGTGTGATAAAAAAAGGGTTCACAAAGGATTTGGAAACCATATCTTCAGAGGTCCACTAATAGAGGTATGGGAAAGATATAAAAATATATTAGAACCAAAAGTGCCACATTGGTTATCTCCGCTAGAGGTACTGAGTGTTAAGAAGATTAACACGAGAGAAAAATGGGGTACATATGGCGAATTGGTAATCAGTGAAGGAGGAAAATGGAAGTTGAAGCCATATGAACAAGTTAAAGAGCATATGAATGATTGGCTGCATTATTTTCAAGTAAATGAAACATTCAAAAAAGATTTGAAGGATAAAGGATATGTTGAAAAAGAATCAATTTTCCAAAAAGACATAATAAATAATGAGTATAAAATTCTGTCAAAAATGTATAAGATATTGTTGGAATGGTATACTAAGGACGAAGAGGTTAAATCGGTAATGATACAGTGGGCAAGGGATGTGGGGCACAACATTCAATTCGAAGAATGGGAAAAACTGTGGAAAGAGAACATAAGATTCACGGCTTGTACGTTACTGAAAGAGAATGTGATGAAAATGTTTTATAGATGGTATATGACACCTGTAAAATTAGCAAAGATGTATAAGGTTGATAACAAATGTTGGAAATGCAAAGAAAAAGAAGGGACGTTCTTCCACCAATGGTGGGAATGTAAGAAGGTGAGAAGCTTTTGGGAACTGATATATAATGAGTTGAAAAAAATGTTAAGATACACTTTTGTGAAAAAACCTGAAGCTTTTCTTTTAGGGATAGTAGGAAAGGACATAAGAAGGAAGGACTGCAAGCTTTTCCAATATGCAGTAACGGCAGCCAGAATTGTGTTGGCCCAGAAGTGGAAACAAGAAGAGATACCGACAGTAGAAGAATGGAGACTAAAATTGACAGACTATGCAGAACTGGATAAACTAACTGGGAAAATTAGATATAGTAAAGATCAAAAGTTTATTGAGGATTGGGAAAAATTTGTGGACTATCTGAAAAATACATGTGGTATTAACACAACGCTATCAGGATTTCAAGAGGCACTGTAAAAAATAAATAAGTATTGTTTATTAGAAATATTAGGAATAAGGAGGAATATTGGCAATACGAAAAAAGGGAATGTGTATGAAAGGTATAAATATGGATGATTGTCAGAGACGCTGAAGGAAGTCCAAAACAGCTATGATTTGTTATATTCGGGATGAAATGTATAATTTGATGAAAACTAATAAAATTTATTATTAAAAAAAAAAGAAATGCACTTTGAAATAGGTGTGTGTGGAAATGCACTATTTGCCTCATTGCCATAGGCAGGAAAATGTTTTGGATTTGCCCGGGGCATCTGTGAACTGGCTGTACAAGAGAGGCAGGTGTCTTGCTGCTGATGAAATGAGTTTCACCATTACAGAGAAACTGTTTCCTTTGATTTATAGTGGACCAACAAATCACACATGGCCTGAGCCCTCTTCAAGTATTTGTTTGGAATCTCGGGGTTCCAAACATATCACTTGTGGGATGCAAGAGACTCCCTTTTTTAAATGGTCCCCTTCCGCAAGTTGAAAAGTGATTCGAATAGGGGTGGAGCTCCATTGCTTAGGGCTTCTATCCAATGCAGTTCCAAGTACTGTAACTTTCCTGTAAGGATTTACGCTGGTGCAATGGGACTTCCCCATCTCTCCTCCCCTGCATGTCCCAAGCCCTCCCCAAATCTGCTCCAGAAGGATGCAGTGACCTAGAATTGATATGGGGATGCAGAACGGGATAAAATTCTGTTATGCAAGTGTAAATCCTTGTATGTCGAGACAGCTAGTTAGCTCTGCATTGGATTCCAGCCCAGTTCTGCTGTCCAACCATCATGTGTTTACTGAAATGCCGCTAACTCAGGTTTAAGCCTGATACTTTTGTAAACCAGCTAAAGGCGCCCTCAGTTCATGGCGTATGGTACAAGCTTACTTTGAGAGACAGAACCTTCCAGAATGGGGGAAAAAAAGCTTTTTGTTTTCTCTCACTGAAGCATATACTTGCCCTTGGAAAGAAACCGCCAGCTAGAACTCAATTCCGAATACTAATCTCTTTTAGATTAGGGGTTTCAGGAAGAGAGAACACTGTTCCCATTAGTGTTCTGGTTAGCTGTTCTATTTTTACACTGCAGTGTTGTTGAAGGAACTGCTGGTGATTTTTATGAGGAACATAATTTGTACTTTCTAAATCCAGCTAATGCTTAGATGGCATCCAGTGTGAATGAATCACTAACTAATATTAACTCAAAGGCATCTTCTAAATCCCACAGTGAAGCTGGAACATGGTGCTCAGCTCCTGCGACAGACGATACCTGAAATCTAAAGGGCTACATTTAAAATATTAGTCTTCCGTAACGTTCATCCATCAATTCTTTTGTTCTTTGGTGACTCAGGCTGCTTCAAACGCTTTAGATTTTGCATGGGATGAGGGTAGCAGACAGTGCATTTGTGCTCCAGTGTTTCCTTTCTCAAAAATTCACAAACCATGTCTCTGAACTCCTCCTGGATTTGAGAGAAATTTAAACACAGTTTGGAGATTCTGGAGGATGATGGGAGGGGGAAAATCAGTACTGCATTAAATCTTTAAAGCCCTAAATAACTTGGGGCTAGGTTACTTAAAGAATAGCATCTTCCTGTATGTACCTGCCCAGACCTAAAGATCTTTGCTGGAAGATATTCTCAGGTTTTTTCTTCTTGCAAGGTTTGATGGGTGAGGCACTAGGGAGGGGCCTTTTCAGAGTTGTTGCTCCAATTACGGAATGTCCTCCCCAGAGGGGCTTGCCTGGTGCTTGAGTTAAGGACTTTCACTCAAAGTCCTTTTTAGTGCCACTTGTCATTTAGAACCATGTTATAGTGTATTTTAGTACCTGGGAGAAATTATTTTTAGCTGAGCCTTAAATCCTGTTATAGAATTATTCCATGCTGCTGCTGCTGTTGCTGGAGGAATTGTATTGATTTTAGTGTTTTCACATTTTTTGATATTTCAAAATCAATATTATTGTTTTAAATTTTGTGTGAACTGACCAGAATATGTTGCTAATGGGCAGTCAACAACTGTCTAAAATAAACAAATAAATCCAGTGGTGCACATGTGAGCACCAGCTTGTATGTTTAAAGCCGGGATTAGAAACTGGATCTGACAAGTGGGTCGGATCCTTGTTTCCAGTCCCTGCAGGTCAAACCCACCTGCCATACTTCATCTTAAAATAGCATATAAACTCAGAGGCTTAGTGTTACTTGGAACATCACTACCTGACATCAGGGAAACTACCAGGAACCTACCAATTTTGCCTATGACCTCCTCCAATCTGACCCCACCAATGTGTTGATAGAAATCAGCACTTTGCAAAATAATTTCACAATCATCAACACTTGTACAAAGCCCACTACTTTTTTTATACCAAGCCAGATGTTTTTGGAAATGTTAATTGCCTTGAGATTATATTGAGAAAGTCAATATACAATATACAACTCGGTACATTCTTGGAAAGACAAATGGCAGCTGAAGCCTTAAAGCCTAAGCAATGCTAACAGCTGTTCTTTGTTTTCAGGTCTCAGTCCGTGGTGGAACCTGGAACCTTGAAACACGAGGATCAGCATGAGAATGAGAACACCCAGCCACTGCTGGCTCTGGACTGAGTCTGAATTCACCGCAAAGCGCACAACTGCACCATCAGACTTCAATGGGACAAGATACCCATGAAGCAAAAGACAGGTTTAATACACATTAACACACATTCAGCTTGAAACAAGGCTCTCGGTCTTTGCAAAGCAAGTAAATGATCATCACCAGCCATCTGTATGTGTGGCCAAAGCCAATGGGGAGATGCCCTGCGGCCCAAGTTCTAAGCTAATGAGCCTGATTGTAAAGCAGAGCCCCCCCCCCCCCGTAATTTTATGGTTTATGATATTAACAATGGTTGAAATGTTAGGGATGACTTTGTATGTTCATGCACTCAAAGATACATCAGTTGAGGTTTTCCCATACTGTTTAAGCAGGGATATTCTCCAGTTTTATTAAAATAAAATTTAGATGCAGTACACACACAAATATATATATATACATTTCAAGTAAAGGTGTCTTGAGTTTAAATATTGCAGCAACAGGCATAATTTAGTCTGCAGCATGGAGAAAACACCTTGAAACCCGTAAGTCCTTACAGAGCTGCCTCCTCTGCGTTTTATCTACACACAACACACATACACGCACACAGTAAGCAATCACCAGCAGAAAATTGTTCAACTCTGCAATATGTGATCTCATCACCTCAGCTATTTGCAGGGGTCACTTATTACAGTCCCCTGGAAAATAAATTCTTAACTTTTAAAAGTCCTTATAAACCTGTCAGCTCAATGTAATGACTGGAGTTGGAAACAGACACAGGCAATTTGGAAAGCAATTATTTAATTTTAACAGTGTGGGATCCACCCCCCCAAGGCAACTGCAGTATGTGGGGTAGATATGTTGGTTGGGGGGGAAAGGAGGTGTCTGAGCTCAATGGGAACACTTACTGGTGATTAATGTTCCACTCCAGGTCCTTTCATTTAGGTCATTCCGGCAAATGAAAGCTCAGCAGAGCTGTTTAACCATCTTTTATCCAGCAATCAGTTAAAGGTGTAGCCAGAGGGCCTGGCTGACTGCAGATATACGCTATGCTTATAATGGAAAGGGAAAACTTGGAATGAATTATTCAATATGCCTCCATTAGAAGGAACCATGGAAGAACAGAAAAACGTAGAACTGAAATGCCAAAGATCATTTTGCTATTCCCGTCTTTGCTCTACTTGCAAAAGCAAATCCCATTCTTGCATTGAAAATAGTAAGGGGGGGGGACTCCACCATATATATATATATATATATATATATATATATATATATATATATAGTGTGTGTGTGTGTGTGTGTGTGTGTGGCTTTATTTCTTCAAAGAGCTGGAAACATGTTTGTTGACATTTTGCAATAGTATGTAACAGCCAGTTAGCAATCCTTAGCCAAACAGTACATTTATGCCATATGCCCTGAAGGATTTGCTCGCTATCTCAAGGATGGCCAAGTAACTCTAAAGTCAAGGATGGGGAACCTGTGACCTTCTAGATGTCATTAGACTCCAAGTCCCAGAAGCCTTAGTCACCATAGCTAATAGCCAAGGATGATGGGAACTGGAGTGCAACAACATCTGGAGGGCCACATCCTTCATCCCTGTCTTCGGTGAAGCTGAGAAACAGTTGCAATCATTTAGTAGAAGTCACATGTAATGAATAAAGCCATGATATGTTGCTGGCATAATGTTTCATTGTTAGGGATATCATTCAGAAACTGTTTTATCTATTGTGTAGAGCTAAGATGTTTGTACAGAGTTGCAGCAGATATAACTTAGTTGCAGATTCTATTGCTCCAGGGGGCCAAATAAAAAAATGAACTTGGTCTCTCTTGTAAAATCAAAGTTCTATCAAATCAGTAATTATCAAACCAGCCTTTTATTGTTTCTCAGTGAAATACAGGGTCTCCACCTTTACTACAGGTTTACTTTGGACTGTTGCTTCTGCTGGTAAAGTCCAGATTGTTTACTAATCCTTTGTCACAGGGGCCAACATAAAAAAGCTGCTTATCATTCATAACAGAAAAAACTGAGTTTTTACCAATGTATCTGTTTTCAGAAAAGTTTGCTGTACTTAACTCTCACTCCTACCACCATGGACTTTGTACCCTCTGGAAATGATGACCAAATGCATTGTAAATTTTGGGGAAGGTTGCAACAAGTATTAAAATCTTAGCTAAATATCCATGTAATTTATTTTTATAGCCCAAGAGTATTAAAAGAAGCATTGTGGAATAGCATCCATGGGTACCCAAACAAGCCATTTCAACTCAGATAATAAACCTTAAAATGGAAAAATAAATAAGTAGACCTTTGTGTGGATTGTAAATGTACCCAAAAGGCCAGGACAGAACATGACAGGAGGTTTTTTGCAACTGCCAAGGTTAGCGTAAGGATAGTACTTAAAAGGTTATTTCTGGCAGTGTTAGTTGGACATGTGGCTTTTGAAAGTGCTTCTTCCATTAGCAGCATGATGCAGAACTCTAGGAAGCGTACAATGGTAACAAGGAAAGGTCAAGGTTGACTCATGTATACACTGTATATTTGTTTGTTCTGCAGGGTTTTATTTGGTGTGTGTTTTTTTTAGTATAGTGCCAAAACCTGTTCTCCAAAATTTCAAACGTTTTCTTTCCCCATGAAAGCTTTCATTTTCCTGCCTCACTGACAGCATGTTGGATAATTTCAGCTGGGGGTGAACTTGCACAGTGCTCATTGTACAATGGCAGTAGTGGCATGCAGTGATTTTTTTTTTCATAGGAGAAGAGTTAGGGCCAGAGGTGCCAGCTTGCGAGGACAATGGGGGGACTGACACTGCGCTTGTGATGTCGGAACGTCCTGATGTTGTGCGCATGAGCATTGCACCTCCCTCCCTAAACTTGGCAGAAGTTTCCCGGGCTTTGGGAAGGAGGTGCCAGGCTTTAATAATTTAATACTCTAATTTACCAGGAGCACTTAGGGGACTAGTCTGCACACCACTGAATGGCAGATGGCAGTGGGGGAGGTCCCCCCCTCCCTTAAAACATTTCACCTGTGTTCCTCAGCCTCCCTGGCTGCCAGTGTTTCCTGATTTGAAAAAAGGCCCATGAAAAAAGTTACCTCATGGCACCTTCCCCTGAAGTTTAAATGAAGTACAGGAAGCTTGAGAGGGTGACTGCCAAGCACCTGAGATGGGAGTACTTGCTGGTTTTGTTTTTAAATAAATTCCTTATTTTTGCTATATTATTATTATTAAGCACAAACTTAGCACACTGATTTCTTTCAAAGCAAAAGTAATTTTTAAAAACAACTCCTCATGAGGTTTTCAGGAAGTGTGGGCCCCTTGCAAGTCTGTACAGTGCAGACCTGTAGAAAGATGACATGTAGGACTTCCGGGTCAGCGCCATCGGCAATGGCGGGATTCCTCTGACTCAGAGGAACCCGCTCCGTGAAAATCGGGTCTTGCCGCCGCGGCGAAGGCGGAGACCCTTTAAAAATCCCAGGCGGAGGAAGCCTGGGAACGTGGGATTCGGCTGACACCAGGATCGCCTCCCCTACTCGCAGGGAAAACCCTTTTTTGGGGATCCGAAGCGACGTGGGGTGAGCAGCGCGGTGTCTTGAATTGACCGCTATTCTTACGGAGTGAAGCCGCACAGCCGTTGCCGGAGAGCGCTGACTTTTTCCTGTGGACAATTGGACTCTAAACAAGTACCCATGAGTAGAACGGAAAATTGGATTAAGAAACACTTTAATTTGGCATTGAAGCGGGAAGGTCTAAACAGGAAGTCCGCCTCCCACTTTTTGTATATACACTGAAGCAAAAATTGTGCAAGCCAAAGTCTGGAGAGTTGTATATAAATATCTAAATTTCCCTCATTTTTAACCATCAAAACCCCTCTTGGAATCAGGGGGAAAGAGGGGGAATTTAGATTGTTTAAGCCTGCGGAGAGAGGATAAAGAAAGATAAATTTCCACCGTCTCAAACCTGTCAGAGACAGAAACCTTTGGGGAAGCCCATCAACTGTGAATGGAATGTTTTTCGACAGATAGTTAAAGAAGAGAAACAAATTGATTCCAAAGTTACCTTTTGCACTTAAAAGAAATGAAATTTGAAAAATGAAAGTAACTTTTTTTTTGCTGGACTTGCCTTCAAAAGATGGATACAAATGGAAATTGTTCCCTCTAGAGGGAGCTTGTTAAATTGTTGCTGGAGTCGGTCTGGGGATTTCACAGCTGTGAAGATTAGGATCGTGAGACCAGACTCTGACCTTGAACAAAAATGGATATAGAAGAAGTTTTGGTGCTTGCTTTTTGCAAGACAAACGCTTTGCTGGAGCAGATGCATGAGAAGATGAATCTGATGACTGTTGCAATTCAAAATTTTGGACAAACAGTGAATTCTTATATAGAATCCACTCAGGACCCAACCCAGGAACCTGTTTTGACAGGGCAAGTGCAAATGCAGAAGACAATGGAGGAGGTTGCTGTTGAACACAAATGGATAGAACCGAGGTCCTGCAGGAGCACAAGCCACTGTTTTTGAAGATTGAACCTGGAATGGGCCAGGGGGGGTCTGGAGTTGTGGGGGTCCTTAATTTTGGAGGGACTTTGAAACATGCATTTAAATATTTTTTGGACTACCCGGTTGACTGTGGGGAATGGGACTGTGGGGAATGGGCTGATCTGATGAGGGGAGAGGGAGATATTTTTGGGTTGGAGTTTCCCCGAGACCTACTCCTCAATGAGAAAGGAAATAAATTAAGAAAGAGACTAATAAAAGACAAGGCAAAGGGCTGGTATAAACAAGAAGAACTGCAGAAGGGACATGGAAAAGACTTAAGAGCCTCGGACATAAGGCTACCAGGTTGATGGACTAGATGGAAAAGACAGTAAGGTCTGACATAACCCGAGACCAGGAAGAAGGAACGTTGCATGAAGATTGGAATAAAGTTTTAAAAATTTATTTTGGGAATTAGGGTAAAATCTATTTTGGGAATTAGGAAAAATGGTGGAATGAAATTATTTGGCTTTAGCAGAAATGATATTAGGAGATATGTATAAATTAGTATTAAGTTCTAGGATTTAAGGTATTTTATCGTAAGATAAGGTTAAAATAAATTAAGGTAAATTGAATGATAGAATATTCTGAAGGATGAAAAGGATTTGTTGAGTTAATTGATAGGCTAGACTGTTAAGATAAATTATCCAATAAAAACTGAGAAAGATGGAAAGAATTTGCTGAAACAAATAAATTAGAATACAAAAAGGGAGGTGTGAGGAGGTCGATGAAACAAGTAAATGAAAGACAAAGAGATGGAATATTGGATGTGTGTTTTATTTTTTCTCTTTTTATTGTTATTGCTGTATTTTTCTTTCTATTTTTACTTTTTACTTTTTTCTATTTTTTTAATATATTGTAATGTATATGTTGTTAACTTTTTTGCTGTTTGTTTTTTGTTTCTCTTTTTTTGTAATCTTTAAACTCTTAATAAATATTATTTTTAAAAAATAATAGAAAGATGACATGTAGAATGAAACAAATGACTCAGAAAACCTCCTGCTACTTCAAAAGTAAACAAGTGTGAGAGCACCCCCCACCAACTCTACCCATGAGAATTTCAACAAAATTTCCTCTCTCCTTTGATAATTTTTTTAATGCAGTTCCTTTTCTCACTGGTGAAGAATGGTAGAAAAAACACAGAAGAAGGCCAACACAACATTTGTTTTTATGTAAGCTTCATTTATTCCAGCAGCAACAGCAATTTTTGCTATTAATGCAAAAATTAGAAACTATTTCAGTGCTGAAGCTACTAACATATATAAAAAAAATCCACACTGCCACAAAGAAGGCACTTGTTTAATGCACAATATACCACAGCACGTAATGGGCAACCATTAGCTTGTAGGTGCACATTTAGAGTAGATTGCTATATTCCATTTGCCTTCCACATGCAGTAATTGTTTTCAGGCAAAACTGAGATAAGGTAACACTGAACAATGCTGAGCTAATGAGGGCTACAGAAAAATGTAGCCTGTGGTTTCCCAGATGGAACAACACATACTTGTTCACACTTTCATTTTAGGCCTTCCATCTGCACTTAGGAAAGAAAGGGCAGCTATTTATAAACATTATATATAGGAATCTTTCCATTCAATGAAACAAATGACAACAACAGGGCCCTGGATTCAATCTGTACAAAATACTGACCATTCTGTTTGAAAATATTACCCCGTCAAGGCCATAGCAAATATTTATTTTCATGTCATCAGTTTAGGTAACATCTCAGAACTTCAGCTTCTATAATTTCAAAAGTGTAGCACTATAAAACCCAGCACATGTATACATTGGCACGTTTCTGCTCATAAAATTAAAATTGTAATTTTAATTTTAATTCAGAGAGTGTGAACTGTCTTGTTGTTGGTCATAACTGTAAAAAGTCTAACCAAAGCTGCTTTGGTGCTGATCCTGTGCACTGCACTTCACTAATTCAAAGGCAAAACTGAGAAGCAATTATAAAAGGGAGGTCAGCCCCCACTTCCCCCCCTCAGGTGGATTGAAACAACCATGTGACGATACCTGTATCCAAACTGAATGCTTCCTCTACCACATACGCCACTGTACAATAAGAAACTGGCCACACTTGAGAAGAGAAATGCCATAACAATAGACTGGAAGCAAATTGGTTCCAAATGTGATCCTCCTCACAATCTGCACAGTCCCTTAATAAGAAAATGTGCTTCCCATTTAAGTGAAATTCTTTTTGCTGTATTGGAAAGGGCCACAAGACCTTTTTTATGAGGAAGACACAGACATATCAGAGCTGGGTTATAAGTACTGCTCAGCAGAAACTGAACAAGGCTGAACATATTGTGCCTTCTCACTTGAAAGGCAAAGGCCGAACTCAATAAAATGAAGAGCAGCTCCATAAGGCGTCATCTCTGCAAAATTAACATGGATTGCCATTATTACAAAAGAAAATTACAAAAGGAAAGTGGTTCATAAAGAGCAGGAAAATGGTATCCATATACGATACAAAAATACTATGATCTTTTAAAAAATATAATACCAAATCATCCACTCACATTATCTACAACTCACACTATCAGTTCATTCACTTAAATCTAAATTCATTTCTACACATTCTAGTATGACAAATTTCCAAGATGCTTGCAAGTAACATGTTATGAGTGTCCTTAGAAGGATATAGAAGCACTGATGTGAGATGCAATTCACCAAGTACTGTAGCTGCACAGCTTTCCTTCATGTGAACATAAATTGCATACTCACAGTGTCTGAAAATCTGTGTCCTTTATGTTTACACACAAGCATTAGTAGTTATGTGACTAGTACACCAAGTGTATGCTTAGCAGTGGTAAGCATAATGCTGGCATAACAAATATTGGCATAAGTCTTATTTTGATATATGGCACAGGATATTCTTTGGCTGACAAAAGAATAGGAATCTGTACTTGCAGCATGAATACAGAGCTATCAGATCAGTGCCTTATAAAGCACAGAATAGGATGCTTTAAAGTCCATGCCCAGATTACTTCATACATACAATTCAGGTTTCTTTCTTTTTTAATGAGACCAGCACTTCCAAACATAAAATGTAGACCTCAACAGGAAAAGCCTCAAGCATCCTTCAAATGGCTGGAAGGGAGTGCCGCTGTTGCGATGTTAACTCTGGATGCCAAACATCCACAATGAATATCAGGCGATAAGCATCAGCATCCTGCCACACTTCATGTTCAAAAGAGTCATCAAAGATAAGGATTTTCCCTTCTTCCCAGAACCTGAAAGACAGAGAAGCCATCCTTTATTTGCTGCCTCAAGAACCACATCTCCATTCTAGATGAAAACCGTGCACAGATGACCAAAAAGGAGAATTGCACTACTCCATAAAGGCAGATGTATGATATAAAATATGTGGTAGAATGCACATCCACATTGATCCAGAATCTGTAACAGATTCTCTACATTGTGTTTACTTATTGTTTGATTGGGTTAGATTCTAACTTAAGGCTCTTCACACACTCTCCCCTTTCTTCTGTTGTGCCCCTCACAAATCTGCCCCTGTCTCTCAAGCTAACCTACTACACAGGGGTTTGGGTAGGATGAAATGGAGATAGTGTCATATATGCTGAGAAAAGGTAGGTTGCAAATGTAATATATTCAGCAACCAAGTTCGGTAAGTCTGAAGAACTGTTCATCTGTTTAAGAATCATAGTGAAAAACATTGAGAGGAAAGATCAATATCAAGGAAAAAGAAAACAAGTATGGTAATTTTCCAAAGCAAACCTAGTCTAATAAAGCAATGTGTACAAATTAATTCTTAGAAGAGCAAATGAACGCACAAGACTCACTTTGTCTCACTTTTATGAAACCATCTTACTAGCAAAAACCCAAAGCAGAAGTTAATAAACTTATAATCCATCAATGAATAATCTTCCTTTTCTATGATGGGGGTCACATGCCCTCAAAGGTCATCTGTCACAGGCTGCATGCCAGGTGTCACAGGAGCCAGAGTCAATGATGGGCAGAGCTAAAGTGAAAAGTGTTCAAATGGGAATATGGCTTCTATCCTAACTTTGTTTCCAGTTGGCTCATGGAAATATCAAGAGGTACTTATCTAATGTGGATGGGGCTATAATGGAGCAATGAAGCTATTATTTCATAGAATCATCGAACTGTAGAGTTGGAAGGTATCCCAAGGGCCATCTAGTCCAACCCTCTACTACACAGGAATCTCAACTAACTCATATCCAACTTCTACTTAAAAACTTTCATGAAGAGGCTGTCACCTCTATGTGACAAAAATACGGTCATCATCTACCTATTTTTTAAAATCAACTAGAAACCTAGAAACTTGGCTTATGACATGTGTTCAGTCTGTGAGATATATGTTGATTGAGTCATTCAAGAAGCACTATTTCTGAAAACTGTTTCCTACACAATGGTGAAGATCAGTGCAAATATGGCCAGCTTTTTAGTATTTGTTTGCAGAGGTCTCATCATGCCCTTTGCAGAGTTGCATTATATCAGTTCATAGCATATTTCCTGAGCTTGGCCCAGTGTTGTCTAATCTAGCTGCCACTGAGGCCCACTTTTCCTTTCCCCCGTCCCCCAATTTCAGTTTGCAGGACATGACAACCTTGGACCTCTTTGAGATAATAATTATCCAGTGATAGTGACCTTCTTGGAAAGAGATGCTGCTGGTTCTACCATACACAAGTATGACAGACCTTTTTGGGTCAGATGAGTTTTCTCTTTGATGCCTGATTCACACCATTAATTTGGCCTCTTGATGGGACACTGCAAGGCTTCCCCCATAAGGTTCAAGTTTACACAGAACACATTATATTTCTAACCACCATTTCCTCCTTTTTTCATGATCCTGTGAACAGGACACCTTAGGAGCATCCTGACGATCTCTTAATTCCTCCAAAGTCTGTGACTGGCAAAGTCTCTGATTAGTACTCTGAAAGTAGAGCTTGCACCCCAGTTCTCAACTCAGGGATTATCCTACGGAGGCAGAGAGCAATAGGCAAGAAGATCCATCGCTCACCTCACTCCAACATTGCCCTAGTTCTACAATGAGAGCAGTCTTCTCATAATTAATCTCTGATGAGAATAAGACTGAGCTTTAAATACTGCAAACAGCCCTGGACATCACATTACCATAAAGATTTAAAGAGAAGAAAATTCAAGAGAGAGCAATAAACAGAGGAAGCAATTAGAGGAAAGGATTTAAGCTTCACAATTGGAAAGATGTTCAGAAGTGTTTTGTTCACCCTACTTAAAAGGGACCTTATTTCAACTAAATTCATAGCGCTGAACATTTTGGCTGATACTTCGGCTAATGGAAAATACAATACAGTAGAAGTGTCATAATCAAGAAAGAAAACTCATTTATTTAAATTGATTTTAAAAAGTGATGGCTGTGAGGAACCTCGATCCTAAATTTACACACCAGAACTTTGGATAGCTGCTTCAAGTGTTGTTTTAATAGAAAAGTGGGAATAAATGTTAATTCTAATCCAGATATATGAAACCCAAGGATTAAAATAGTCAGTCCTGTAAACTGGCATGCAGGATTATAGGCAACACCATGCCAGTTCTTAAATTTAGCTTCTGTCTAATTCTGGTGGAAAGCAGGTGACAAAGAAAGTGACTCTATTTAAAGGGGGGGAGATTTGTTTGTTTTTATTTTAAAAATTGCATTAATTAGCCACCAAAAGTTCTGATTCTTGAGAAAAACACTAGTGCAAGGGAAGTGTTGCTGTCGAAAATTTGAAGAGGATTCTGTCATTTACATAGCCTTGAAAGAGATTGCTACACACACATACAAAACAAAACAAAACAAAACAAAACAACAACAAAACAAACAAAACAAAACAAAACAAAACAAAACAAAACAAAACAAAACAAAACAGCTACAGAATTGCCAGGGCCGTTAATTGGTTTCTGGGATCAATTGCTCAACCTACCACTGAAATGCAAATAAATGTGGGTTTTTGTGTGTGTATGCCACATTATATTGTGAATGAAAAGTACCATAATGCGATAATCACAACATGATATCGTACAATTAGGATTATGTCAACACTGGGCTATGTTGGTTGCATCAACTAATGCCTATCTCTTACCACTAGACACTCCTGTATTATACGGAACTCTCCTTTGACAGCTTATTAAGTTTAAATTATTTGTATTGTCATATTTCATATTGCATTTTGAATTGCAGCATCTGATCTAGATCATGTTTATCCCTGTAAAAGGGCTGGGTAAGGTTTTTGGAGTGCTTTTCTGCAGTAATATATTATGATTGTGTAATGGCTTTCTCTTTTGTAATAAGTAACAACTTGGAATGGAAATGACAAACAATGACTAGGAGAAGCTAAACATTCATTAAATTTCTCATTATCAAATTTCTGAGCAACATCCCTTTGCACCTAACTCAGCTCAAACTCCTGGAAACAAATATTATTGTCAATGACTAGTCAATAGGAGCTAACGGCTGCCACAAACTGACATGTGTGGTGCAGTATTTAAATTAGGTATATGCTGGCAAGTGTCCAAAATTTCTGGTGGAAGTAGCTGCAATCACATTACTAATTGCTGAAAAAAATCCTGCCTTCAAAATAGTAAAGCCTATTCCCCAGAAAATGTGTGTGTGTGTGTGTATCTATATCTATATATATCTATATCTATATCTATCTATCTATCTATCTATCTATCTATCTATCTATCTATCTATATCTATCTCTATCTCTATCTCTATCTCTATCTCTATCTCTCTCTCTCTCTCTCTCTCTCTCTCTCTCTATATATATATATATATATATATATATTACATGTTAGGAAGATGATTGGCACATGTGATTCCCTCCCCTCCCTACAAAAACCACTAACTGGGTTTCTACAATAGTAACAGTGCCAAAGCAGCTTTGGCATGATTGGCAGACTGGAAAACAACACTAGCTTTTTCAGAATTTTTCCTGTGTACTGCCTTAAATTGCAATCTTAGGCTCACTTGATAGATAGATAGATAGATAGATAGATAGATAGATAGGGCATGTCAACCGGCCAGTGCTTTTAACTTGTGTGTGTTCTGTCTGGTAACCAAATGCTGACAACTTTGCCCAGGGTCTTCCAGATTTAAGCCAGCCCCCCCCCAAAAAAACTGGTTCTGCCCTGACTCACCAGGTTCTGTACTATAATAATAATAATTTGTAAGCCGCCCATCTGGCTGGGTTTCCCCAGGCACTCTGGGCGGCTTCCAACAGAATATTAAAATACAATAATCTATTAAACATTAAAAGCTTCCCTAAACAGAGTACTGACTCTGTTTGCTGGGGAGCTCTTCCCCTTTGGCTCCTGCTCCCACTCTTATAGTACATGAACTTGCCCACCATAAACCCCAGACCGGAAGATAGTGGAGGAGGGCGATACCTTGTTTCTTCAGCACACCGAATCTGGCACCCTTCTTTTGGAATCACCAAGCCTAGATGCATCCTCAGCCTACAATTTGTAGGCCCTGTGTGAGGCCAGACATGAGTCCCTGGGTACATGACAGAATATTTGATCTGCAGAGAGAGGCATAGTTTGTAGGTTGTTTTTTTAAAAAAAATCAGTTCAATTACTCTAACTTGCAGAGAGTATAGGACTGTGCGCAAACCAATTCAGGCTGACAAGCCAGCACTGCTATGTCATCTTGTGTTAGCAAGCCTGTTCATGACTATGTCCAGGAACCTTGATATAAAGGTTCTTTAACTTCTCCAAAGCACATGATAGGAGCTTTAATTAGAGCTGAATCTCCTAGAGTTACTTTAGAGCTCCAATACAATCCCACCCTCAGGTCACACCAAAAATGGTTTGTTGCAGTGTGCAGGAGCACACTTAATAAGGGGCGGGGATTATATTTCTATCAGAACTGTAGGAGTGGGAAGGAAAGTTTAAAACTTGCATCTCTATATGACCCCCCCTGTGCTGCTCAGCTGACTGGGAAACGACTGAGAGTCGTGGAAAGGAGAACTACATGGGGGAGACGACTTAGGTGATCAGTAGTGTTGTGACCCAGGTAGATGCCACTCAGTGGGCCAGAAGCAACATGGGGAGTGTAGATTGCACACTTCTGAACAAGAAATAGAAAAAAGGCAGGTTTCTTTGAGACTATGCATACAGATCAGATAATGTGCATATTGTCCTGGGAACGTACAAAATGCAGTCAATATATGTACATTCCCAAAGGCCTGTTGGGAATTATGCATAATGGCAAGAGAATGTTAAAAATTAAGCCACAATATGCACATTTCCCAAGATGCATAATAACCAGGAAATGTGCACAATCCCCTCTTCACTGAAATATAATGTGCACATTCTCAATGAGGCCTGGGGAATATACACAATGGCCTGTTATGCACATTAAACACTCAACATTCCCTATAACATCTCTCTCCCCACTCCACTTCTCTCTTCCCCTCTATGTCAGTTAGTACCACCCTGTCAAGCCTGCTGGAGGCGGTGGCCGGCTGGGCCTTGGAGTTCCCTAACCTATTGGTATTGGGGGACTTCAACATCCATGCCGATGCCGCTCCCTCCTCACAGGCTCTGGACCTGGTGTCTTCCATGGCGACACTAGGGCTCTCCCAGTTTGTTTCGGGCCCCACACATCAAGCAGGCCACACGCTGGATTGGAGCCTGACTCCCTCCTTTGGCAATCTTTACAAAACCTTAGTTTATGGTTGCCATCAATTTTGATTTTAATTAATTTTTATAATGTTTTTATAATGTTGCACTGTTTTAGTGTTGTTAGCCGCCCTGAGCCTGGCTTTGGCTGGGGAGGGCGGGATATAAATAAAATTTATTATTATTATTATTATTATTATTATTATTATTATTATTATTATACCTGTCCTCTTCTGCATCCAGTGGCCTCTGGAAATCGTTCCAATAAGGCACATGTTTTGGGAACACTCTTGCATGCATTTTCATTTTTTCTTCCTAGAAGGAGGGGGAAAACCACAACTTAAGCACCAGGAATCTGAATTCTTAAAATAAAAGATTAATCAACGTTTAAATTATCCTTCGTTAACCTTCAAAGTTATTCAAACACTCGGAAATTCTCTCTCTGTAAAATTCATAAGTTTATTTAAGTCTATTACAAGTCCACAGACCTTCTAATTCCAAAAACAAATATTGATTCCACGCAAAGAGGGATGGATGGAAAAAGCCTTCCAAATTATGAGAAAGCCCATCCACAGTACATTTTTCATTGCTAATAATTTGAACAAAGAAACATAGTAGGACAAAAACATAGTATCTCTGTAAATTCTGTACAAGTTTGTTATAAATCTAAATAGCTTGGTATACAAAGGTTGCAACTGATTCAGTTACGTGTGTGTGTGTGTGTGTGGTGTGTGTGAACACCAGGAAGACTGGTGGGCAGAGTTCTGTTGCACTCATGTCTTGCTTGCAGGCATCCCACAGGTGGCTGGTTGGCCACTGTGCAAACAGCAGATTGTTGGACTAGATGGGCCTTGGGCCCGATCTTCTAATGATCTTATGTACATGTCAGGGACTGGACTGAAGAAGAGGTTTGGGAATCGCCTCCTCCTTCTCCTCTGCTTCCCTTGGAGGAGGAGGGGTAGGTAGGGGGGGGATCGCCCCTCCTTCTCCAGTAGTTTCAAGAGAAGAGGGATACAGGATTGTATTACAGCAGAATGCAGAGCTTCCAAGTTATGAGATCTTAGGAGAAGGATGGGGAGTTGGAGAAATGCCAGCAGATACTTCCTTGGAGAGAACAGAAGCTCCTCCACCACCGCGTACTAGTCGCTCACTTAGAATTCAAGAGCAAAAGGCTCAACGACATTTGACTCCTGAAGCCTCCCATAGAGCTACGGGCTGTTGCTGGAGAAAGAAGGGGACGGGCTCAGAGTGAGCAACGTCACCATGGAGTTAAGGACTGGATTGTTTTCCTTGCTCCACGACTACTGAATAAAACCACAAATATGAACTTTCTTGTTTCTTCTTTGATCCTTGATGCTACCGGGGGGAGGAGAGAATCCCTCGAGCCTGACAGTACATCACTCTGCTGGAAAGGAAGTGATCAAGGGAAAAAGAAGACTGCTTCTTATGTCTCTATAAAATATGTCACAACAGTCACATGCATAGGACAATTTCTAACTTTTTACTGCCATGTGGACAAGCATGATCCTTGTATCAGGAAGTCTCGAGTGCCTATTGGACTTGCTGTTCCTCTTTTTTGCTGTCAGTCCCTTTCTCCCAATCCTTGCACAAAAGTGGGCAATGGCAGGAATGAGAAGGGTAAGCAGCTTCCACTTGCCTCATCCCCTCCCTTTGTGAGGCTGAATGTATTGGCCACAGAGAGAAAGGACAAGTGAACCAAAAGTGGTGATGGTGTCAAGGAGGATGTGGGCCCACTGAGGCCACCTGGCCCAAATAGATTGGATCCAGCACTTGCTGTAGAACAGCCATGCATTTTCATTTTATTGCAGTCTGACTTCACAAGAACAAACCCATTTCCATTAAAATGACAGCTTTTATTAAAATTGCAGCATGGAAACTGAGTGACCGGAGAGAGGGGGAAATTAGCGCTTACAAACCTTGCTGCCAGAGAGTAAACTGGCTCCAGTCACCTTTCTCCCGCAAGTTCTCATCTTCAGGCAGAAAGAGCCCTTTTCCTCTATCCATCACAGCAAGTCCTTCATCTCGAATCACCTTCCAGTTTCTCTCTAAGGACTGAAAAGGCAAAAAAATACCAAATAATACATTAATTTAGTATTTAAAGAGCATTCTGATTTATTTATTTTTACCTTAAAAATACACAGCAGCAGTAAGAAAGCATTTAGCATCGTTAACAAGCTTTCCATTTTCCATTTTCCATTCAGTTAAGGGTTTAAAACAAAACGATCCATGTAGTTTCTTAGTTTCAATTACCTTCGCATCATAAAAATTTCAATAATCCCCAGCCACCTACCAAAGTGGCCTCCACTTTAATTTGCTTTTGATTAGCCGAGGGGGGTGTTCAGCAGATCATTTTATACTATGCGCTAACAAGAGTATTGATCTTCACAGTCACAGCACACCAGAGTTTTCAATACCAAGAGAGCTAACAGAGCATTGAGAACAATACTTTGAATTCCAGAAATAAATGCAGCACAATGTACACATGTCTTTTAAGTCTGTAATGACATGTGAAATCCTCAGTGCTCCCCCCACTTCACTCTGTTGCAAGAGTTGGCCCCAGACAAGTTGAGAGAGCAGAACATTCCCATAGCCCAAGGTGCAAAGTTAGAGGAGCACCTCTTTTCCAGAGCACTTCCCTCAAATTTCTGATTTGCTGCTAAAGCATCAAGGAGGAGTAACTCCTACAGCAATATGACTTCAACAAATGTTGAGATCCCAAGGCCTTCCCACCTCTATCTCACCCACATACTGTTTAATGGCATTACAGGAATTCCCTAAAGAAAGGGTAATGGCATTGTTTTTAGTCCACAAACTTAACTCAAGCAACCAATAGCACTTGCCATCATCACATTTTCCCAGACAAAGCTTTCCACAGATTCTCTATGTACTTATTGATGTTAAGCAGAGTTAATCCTCTTAATTTACAACTTAATTTCATCAGCAAAACAGAATCTTTATCTTCTGTTGCCTAAATGATTTAATTCGTGCATCAGTCTGCCAAGCAATTCTTTTGCTATTTAACATCACAGAGGCACTTGCAAAGCCAGATTATGCGCCATGCAATTAATTGGGCACTGCTTTCATTTCCAAAGAGCAATGCAAATATATTGTGGTTAATGACTGATACCAGCACCTGGCAATGCCCAATGTAACAAGGTGTCGGAGAAAAGGGAACTGAATCATGGTCTCTCATATGCAGAATGGTCAACTCTGGTGGTCAACAGATATGAATTTCAGTTCTACATGGATACTAGTTCTTCAGTCACTTGAGATTCATTCCCTGAAAAGCTTGGGGAAAGCTCAGGTATCCTCATTTGTGTGAAATATGTGCACCATTATTGAGCCTTCCTCAAGTGTAGAAAGAAATCTGCATGGTAACTAACTCAATCACACAGGTCAAAGACATTCCAGATTGCTTTGCAAACTGACAATATAGGACATTGTTTAATCAATCATTTCCAGTTACTTGGTTATTATCTAAGAATGGCACTGCTGTGATCCTTCCTAAATGTCAAAGCAGCATTATTAGGAAAATGTACAAAGTTACCTGCCTTATTTCTTTCTTTTTGCTGCCAACAATATTTCTGATGACACTAGAATAAACTGACGGTACTTTTAATGATCTGTATGTAATCTAAACAATATACTGAGGACTGACAAAGGTACCACTTGATTTGCTTGAATCAATAATAATGTACTACAGGATGTCAGAACAGAAGCTGAAAGGATCAGGTAAGGGAATATCAATTCACCAACACAGGGAACAGCTTTACTCAAGTTAAATGCAAGCTTTCCTTATCTGAAACACAGATAAGGATGGTGATTTTCTTATGGCCTGTGCAGTGCTGCGATTCAATAAGTATGAATCCTGGACTGCCTTGCCAAGCGAGTTGTGCCAGGTTCCCTCGGGTGTAACTGTTTTGGGTGGCCTTTGGCTGAACACTTCCTCCTTTGGGGTATGTTTGGTATGATGATGTTTTAATTCTGATGGCTGCCTTGTAATTGTTATTGTGGTCCTAGTTTCGCATGCTAATATTTCATTATTAGGTGCGATTGTTTTATATTACTTTTTTTTTTTTGAATCGTTGGCACTTTGAACTTCTAAAGAATTTAAGTAAAATAAATGAAATAGCTAGCCGTCTTCAAGTATTTAGCCTGAACACCTGAAAACAAAATGCACATACTTCACTTGCAAAAGCTCTCAGGAACCATCTCCAGACAGCACTCGCAGAGAAATTTGGGGAGCTGCTGCCAGTCTGTGCAGACAAAGGGTGGCTGAACTTTTTCAGCCTGAGAGCTTCACTGATGGTCAGCTACCTTTCTGAGAGCTGCATGATAGTGGTGGGTGTGGCCTAGGTATGTGTGTATACAAATATATTACAAATACACACACACCCAGCATTTCCAGCTCTCCCCACTCCAGTGCTGCCATGAGGGGTGGCTGAAAACTTTGCTTTTTACATATCATTTTGGGCAAAGTAAAAGGCAGCATTTCTTTTCACATCAGCACATCAGTGGGGCTTGGTCAGGAGTGGAGCAGGCATGCACAGCACACTGGGGCTGGGACATGTATCCCTTGAAGGGCTGGATATGGGGCAAAGTGGGTTCAAGTTGATTATTCTCAGAACACACTCCCCAGTACTGTCAGATACACCTGAACTGAAGCACAGGTGAAATGGTTTAGTCTTGGCTAAACAGTAACCATAGTCAAAAGCCAAACTAGACAGCACAGTATGCCCATGCTTCTCCCTTGCATTTTTGGGTGTTTTTTTTTGTTTGTTTTACTAAATAGCTTGGGAGGAGTGATCTGGCTTAGGACCATGAAAGGAATAATCCTGGTCCCTCTGCAACTACTATTTAATGAACAGAAATCAAGCACATAAGGGCCCATCATGTGCAAACCATGGCATCTAGTCTGTGCCTAAGCCCCTATTAAGCAATATTAACTTCCATGATGTTGAATGGAGGCACAGAAAGCATGTGATGTGAGCAAAACTGTGTTTCCAAACACAGACCCACCCTATTTAGATGGAAAGCTAGCATGGAGAGTGTGATTCAGAAGACCAAACAGACACATGATCATGGAGTGATGAATCCACCACTGCTACTCTCAAAGTCCATCCTTTGAATCGCTTTGCTCCAAAGTGGGCTTTGATACTGGAAGTAGGGCCAGCTGGGAAGAAAGCAATTGGAAGTGAGTGTGGGAGCTTCAAGGAAGGGTCAGCACTGTTATGCCTCTTCAATGCTTTGCATCTTACACTCCACAGCCAGATTTACATACAAATAGGACAGGCACACATTAAAATACATTTTTAACATTAGTCTATAAACCGGGCTCAACACTGAATAGACTGAATATGAATAAGACAAATACTTTGCACTGTACATAAGGTCAAAGGCCGCCAAGTCAGTTTGTTTTGAGCACCTTTTCTGCAAACAAATTCACAAATTTGGATTGCATGGGCTTCAGAGAGAAAACTTGTCTGGATTTCTCAGTTTTAATAAGTAAGAAGGAATAGAAGCACAAATGACTGAAACAGCTGTCTTTATTAAGCTTGTTACTACTCTCCTGAGAATGTTATGGCACTTTTCGCTTGCAGCAAAAACACAGCTCATTACTAGAATTACCTTTTTTCAAATATTGAAATAATTTTATACAGCATTAACATGGAAGCATGAGGACTACAAATGTTCTTCTCATATGTCTTTGCAACTTATATTTCTAATTCCTTAGGCAAACTCCCAACTGTGCAAGCTACTTCAGACATCTAAAACATAACACCAATTAGAGCAAAATATATACGTGCATCAGCAGAAGCATAGGCTGTTATGCATACAAAACAGCACAGATAAACATCAGTTGACAGTATTACCCATGGAACAGCCCCTCTAGTACTATATCACTGCACTGCTTCATCATGATGCTTCATGCATCTCACTCAGATTTCTCTTTTTTATAGTTAGCAAATATTAGCTAGACTGATTACAAGGCTGTGATTCCACATGGAGAAAAGCTTTTTGCTCTTCTGACTAAAAATAGAACAACATGAAATATGCGACATTGCAAAGAATACCAGGATACCTGAAGATAATGTCCAATTCCCTCATTTAAAATAAAATCTGAGGTGGGAGATGTAAGGCATTATTTGGTACTTTCTCCAGAAAGATTTTTTTGGGGGTGCATATACAAATTAATAGAAAATTACAATCATGAAGACTTGGGGAGACTGAATTTGGACAATGAGACCCCACCTGGCTCAAACTAAGTTACCAAAATCAGCAACAAAAGAAGAAAGTGCCCCCACACGCAGTTGGTCTGTCTTTGTGAAAATGATATACTGATGTTTTTTTAAAAAAAATCTTCCAAGTACTCCAATGCTTTGCGTCTTTGTCTATGTAAGTTTTGTATGTAATGGACCCAAGTGTTCAAAAGTATGTCTACAAAAAGTTAACATACCCACAATGGGAGCAAAAGGGAGCAGGTGGGAGTGGAAAATGGCTCTTTAAAGTTTCCTTGATCCAAGACAATGTTTTTGTTACCTCTGTGGGGATTTCTGCTTCTAGAAGTTTTGGGCTTTTGTGGATATATTTGTTAGCAAATAAAAAAAAAACCTGTGAAGATTCAAAGCAACAAGTAGTTTAAGGTAGCTCAAATCTTTTCCAGACAGGGCAAGAATTTCATTCTCTCTGTATGTACCTATAAATATATGTGGGTACAAGTGAACAAAAATGAATCACTTCCAAAGAAATAGGATTATGTCTGCTGCTCTGAAACTGAGTTATTTTCAGGTATGTGTGCTACTTCTTGAATAAGGCAGGTGCCTTGGTCTTATAAATATTTCTTGGGAAAGAAAAGGTTGATAATGAGCATCTTGGAATATACATGCTTATGAGCCTACAGCTTGGAAGCAGGCGCCCATGGGTTCTGTTTCATGATCTGTGTCTGAATGAGAACATGTGGGTGTCTTTCCCCTTTTCTGACTGGCGTCCTGTAACTAGTCATGATTACATTGTGCCACTAGGTGCAACTAGATGTAGCACCTTATGGCCAAACACAAGCATTAGCTCTCTTGGGGGGAACAAAATTAAATAAATCAAGGTTCATTTAGTCTCCAAAACAGCCAGACTACTCCATCATGGGATGCAGATTTAAGAAGCCCGTCTGAGCTTTGAGTGTGCAAACTTACCCTACGGACCATTGATTTCAACAGGGCTTTCCTACAAGAAAGCATGGTGATGGTCAAAATGAATGAGGATATTCATGCTAGAGAACATTTCTTGTAAGGCAACATTATCCATGCTAACATTAAAGCATGTTCAGTAAAACCAGATGTTTTAGCCTTTTACAGGGACAACAAAATTTAATAATGTGTGTGATCCTGTTAAAATGGGGAGGGAGTATAAGTCTTCTTCTTATTAACATGGAACATGAAGAAAAAAAGCAAACAAGTAAAATAGATGGCAGCCTCTAAAGTTCCTCTATTATCTGTTCTAGAAATGGAAATCTCACTGACGTTTTGAAAAAAGAACAATAATTGATGATTTAATAACAGAGTCTAAATTGTATTTTAACAATAGCAGAGAATAGTGATTATAAATAATTTAGCTGTCTATCTCAAGGGCTACAAACAGTGATGAGTTTCTTCTCTGTTGTCTGAGTTTTGTATTTATTCAGTTGGCCTGATGTTGTCTACCTTCTGCAATTAAACGTCCCAGTGAAGCCTCTAAGAGTTATGAGAGCACAAGGGAAAACAAACCGGCATGTTATCCACTAATTACAACGTTCAGCAATTTAAGGCTTGCCTCCCAGTAATTAGTGTAAATTACAGACTTACTATGGCCATAAAAACTCAAGTGGTCCAGCATGTACATTTTTTTGTGTTCGCTCACTTCCACAACTCATTCCCTTAGCAGAAGAAGGAATGTCACACAATGGACTATGGCTCCCACTGAAATCAAGTTAGTCACATGACTTACTTAGCTCCTGCTGATTTCAGTTGGTCTACTCTAAGTATGACTCAAGTCTGGAACCAAGCTTAGGTGTCAGTCACAAGGAATAAAGCAACATATTGTTCTATCTGCTGAAGTCTGATCTTATGCATGCTTACTGAGAAGTAAGTTCCACTGTGTTTAATGAGATTTAATTCCAGGTATGTATTCAGAGAACTGCAGCTGTAGAATCTACTTTAGACAAAAATCTATATAGGAGAATTAATGAAATGTAGATTTTTATCCTGATTATTATTATTTTGTATTTTTATCTCCTATATTTTCCCTCTTGCATTTTTCTATGTATGCATTGTGCTTGCAAATAATTTCAGTTTTCTTTTTGGCATCATGCAATATGCAGAAATTTCTGCTGATAACAATCTATAAAGTAAAAGAAGGCATACTGCTCACCTTGACCAGGTCTGTATAACCTGTTTCCTTTGCTGTCCACCATGGCTGAGCCTTTAAACCCTTGACATTGTAGAGAGAGCGCTGCCAGACAGATGCAAAGTGACCCCGCTGGTGCCCAAGTTCATACCACTTGTATGCCTAGAAGATTTTAATTTGTCAACAGCTCATTTACATTAGTTACACTTCAGCAGAAAAGGATAAATCAATAACAAATATCATATGCTAGCAAATTCCTCTGTGCATGCTAATGATGCTATCAGCCTGCTTAGTGATTGTTCCCCTATAGCATCATCACAAATAACGAACTGAGATGCAGTGATTTGGGAAAAGAGAACAGAGGTGGATACAAACAATTTAAGATCTTTTCCACGAAAACCTGCAGCACCAAAGAATTCAGGGGCACTCAAGCATACCCACCATCCACGTGGAATATGTATGTGCCTATAGAAATTCCTACTAGGATGCTGCTCCAGTTCTGCCCATCTTGTAATAAAACACAAAAAACAAAGACAGCTTCTCTACCAGCATACAGTGTTCTCTTGTCACCTCCTGTAAAAAAAAAAATCTATCTGCCTTCCATGGATAATATCTGCAGGGAAGCTACCAGTATTGGCAGTTAAGTGGTGAGACCATTTTGCAAAACCACACCCACAGTGGCCCACGAGAGTTGTGGGATGCCAGGGTCTGGCCTTGCAGCTGAATCTGATTCCTCATCCTTCCTTCAGTAAATAACCAGAAATTAATCAAAAAGTATATGCTGAAAGTTTTCTTTAAAATTTTGTCCCTAATGTCAATCCACAATCCTATAACCAGTAAGCTGCTCAACTACATCACAAAGAAAGGAACTCAATATACTGGACTCTAAAGACACAGAGGTACAGAGAAATAGGCTTTAAGCTGTCTTTGCAGCAATGCTGCTAGAATTTTTTTTTTTTAAAAAAGGCAATTAACTAAGCTTCTTCTCTGTAGCCATTTCTATGCACTTCCTTACAGAAGAAATGAGGTGGGGGAATCCTACTTAAACATCAGTAACTAGGAAGCAGTTTGGTGTGATCCAGCTAAGTGTATTCATAAATAAACGTAGCTTATATTGGATTTCACCCACTGCAATGCCATCTCAGACACCACTGCACTGGGAATTTCCCACTTCTTTATGCAGGGTGCCTCCAACCATTCAGCCTTTTTTTATGGTCCACGTAAAAAGCTTTAGGAATTTTGGCTGTGTGAATTAATGCAAAAACTGAATTGGATTTATACTCAGCTCTTGCTCCCTAGGTAGAGTCAGCTTCTTCTAATTGGTTTGACTAAGACCACAGCCCTATTTATTTCCAAGTCTTCCCTTGAACCCTTCTGTCTGCTTAACAACCTGCAATTTCATCATAGCCTCTGAAGACATTTGGAGTTTGGCTCTTTGCTGTGCTTCCTGCTTCAGGTTCCTGACCAATCTCACACTCTGGACACATTAGGGCCAAAGTCAACTCAGATCTTATTTGCCTTTTCAGATGAAACTCATTGAACCTCCATTAAACTCTACCTCTTTGTTTCCAACTCTCTGCATGGCATCACCCAAATGGAAATAAAAGCGCCCATCGTCAGTGCCTGGGTCTCCTGATTCTAGACCTTCCTAGAGGGATCAGAAAAGAATGTCAGTTATTCATTTTTGTGTTTTAAAAAAGCTTTTCAGTTCCACAGCTAACAAAATGTAGCAGTGTGGATAGCTGCTATTCAGGATTTGAGCCAGCTATGCCCTTTACTAGGAAACTCTATTCCATTTCCCCAGCTTTCAATTTTTCCATCATTCCATGTCCATCAAGTTGTTTTGAGTCTCCCCCACCATAAAGATTTCTTGTACTTCTGGAAACTTTAAGGATCCCCCAAGGCTGCTTATACATTAAATTGTACTGTCATTTGGGCTGCCTAAAGACCCACATGCAGACAGTAAGTCAATTACTACTATATAGTATACTTGTATTTATATAATTCTTTCTCAAAGATATATTATCTTAAAATTCCTATAATGTATTATAGTGTACACGCTTTCTGTTCCTTCAAAGGATGCATAATCAATTATCTATAACTCTCTTTTCCCCATGTCTTCTCTGCTATTGTGTGTCAACTCTACTATTTCTAATGGAGGTGGAGAGTGGCCATGGTGTGTTTCCCCCACAAATGTTCACATGATTATATGGACTTGTGAAAATGTCTCTACATGGGAACTTGCTTCAGAAGAACCATCTCAAACGTGGTTGTGTGAACTGGCTCTTAGAGGGCAGGGAGTAAGTTGCAGTGCTAAATAACTGACCTGAAGCCCCATGCTTGCATCCAGGGGATGGATCAACATAGTAGTGATAGCAGTAGTATTAGTAATAACAATAACCATCATCATCCTATACCACCATTCATCCAAGGATCACAGGGCCGTTTACAAAATAAAAACACAAAAATGTATACCATTTTTGAAACAAAAAACCCCAAGACTCCCCGCAGTTAAAAAGTCCATTGATTGTTTAATTAGCCAAAGGTTTGGTCGAAGAGGACTGTTTTTGCCTTGTGCCTAAAGATAAGTAGCAAAGGCACCTGGTGCCCTGGGGAAAGCATTTTGCAAGTGGGGAGAAAAGGCCCACTCTCGTGTTGCCACCTTCTGAACCTCTCATGGAGGAGGCACATGAAAAAGGGCCTCAGATGGTGATCACAGGATCTGGGTCAGTTCATATGGGGAAAGGAGGCTTTCACGACCCTCTAATATTAAATAGTACAATTTTGACCCTTTACATATAATTTCATCCATTTATTGTGCTTTCCAAAAGAAGGAGATCCTAATGTAAATATTACTTTTAAAAAGGGAATGCTTTCTGCAATCTTGTTCTCTGCCTTCAGGATGAAGCCATAATGCACTTTAGCAAAGCCGTCATTAGGAGCCAGGCTCAAAACCTGTGAAAAAGCAAAACAACAAATAATTAGGGCTTTACCTCTGCAGTGATTTTGAATTGTTTACAGAGACATAGTTATATATTAGTTCTTGGCTCAAAATAAGGATTTATTTCCATTAGTAGTCCACAAGCAGACCACTGGCTAAGGGTTTTGACTATGCATTATTGAGCATGTATGTCTAATTGGAATTGTCCCTGCCTTTTCTCTTGCCTGCAAGGTCATGCAGCAGACTTCTTGGACTAATTCAGCACAGTCATATAGGCTGGAATTACATATTGTGTGTCACATGGAGATGCTTCAAAATTGCATTAAAAAAATAATTTTTATTAGAGTTTGTGTTCCTTTTTCCAAACCAAATAATATTATTTATTATATTTTTTATCAAAATTAAAATGTTAATCTAAATAAAACCAAAAACCAAAAAGAAAAAGAAAAGAGAAAGAGAAAAGGAGATAGAGAAGGGATAAATTAGGAGACAGGAGAAGAGAAAGATGAAATAATGAAGGAAGGAAAGAAATAAGAAAATAAGGAACATACCCTGTGATGTGTTTTTATCAAGTCATGAGACTTCATGTCTCACTCCATATTATTGGCTCCCATTGCTAAAGGCAGGGAAACTCACAACTTGGTGATATCATGATATAGACTGAATCAGTCTTCCCCAATTTGGTGCCCCCCCCTTGATATTTTGGACTAGAACTCCCATCAGTCCCAGACAACATGGTCAATAGTCAAGGCGGATGGGAGTTGTAGTTAAAAAAAAAAATGTGGCGGGCACCTGCTGGGTTAAGTGAGCCTAAATGTTATGGAGCAGAGGGGGGAAACTCAAACAGGAGGGGAGCCATTTTTGGCAATACTTCCATGCTGCATGTAAGGTGCCGTTCCATCCTCAGCCATGGACAAGAAGCTGTGCTGATATTCATGGTACGGCCTTCATTTTTAAACAACATACCAAACATCAGCTTTGACATTTGCACAATGGATTTTTATGAAAAGAATGTTTAATTAGTACAGTGGTACCTCAGGTTACATATGCTTCAGGTTACAGACTCCGTTAACCCAGAAATAGTACCTCGGGTTAAGAACTTTGCTTCAAGATGAGAACAGAAATCGTGCGGCGGCGCAGCAGCAGCAGCAGGAGGCCCCATTAGCTAAAGTGGTGCTTCAGGTTAAGAACAGTTTAAGGTTAAGAACGGACCTCCGGAATGAATTAAGTACTTAACCTGAGGTACCACTGTACACAGAACTGTGGGAGCAGAGAAGGAAGGGAATTCTTCCTGCTACTGTGTCTCCTTCAGCCATTTAACTATAATTAATGCAGAGTTCAGGACTGACCTCAAAACACTCGTCTATCTGTGGCACAAATTGGGAGACAGAGCGTTTGCCTTCAAATTTCTTGAACTAGAGAAATCCCTTGAAGAAAGTTAAACCAAGATCTATTGCGCTTTGAAAACAAAAGCAGCTTTGATTTTTACAAAGCCTATATTTAATGTATTGTGTCTCAGTGCCAGACTACTAGATTCAAAGGGGAAATAGCTAATCGGAGAAAAATGAAATGCTATCCCTTTCTTGACACTGCCTTCAAGCTGTGATACAATGGAAGATCTTTAAAAAATTGTTCGCCAAGAATGGACAAGTTTCCCATCGGGTTGAATTCCAGCTATAGGAATAAAATTCTTTGATTCAAAGTTCACTGTTTAGGTTCATTGTGGCAGGGGAAATAGGAAAAAAGATTCAACATGACCAAACTGCTGAGAACAGCATTTAGGTCAACCATGAACACAGGGATTTCCTAAAAGTTATTCCTACTGCTGACCCACAACTTCTCATTCTAGTGCTACCCTTTTGCCAACAGAGGGGAAGTGAAGAGAGGGTGCAGGGATTTTCTGATTCTCGTTGGCCATCAGCAGACGGTGCTTCATGGGTCTTCAACCACATTGCAAGGCCTCTAGTCAGATTTCAAGACTCTATTCATAACAGGAGTGGAGAACCTGAGGTCCTCCCGAAGTTGTTGGGTGCCAAGTCCCATCAGCCCCAATCAGCATAGCAGAGAAAATGACAGGAATTGTAGTGAACAACATCCAAAGCACCACACATTCCTCATCCCTATTTTATAGGGTACAGAACTAGCTACATATAAACTTTATATTAAAACTTCAAATGAGTTATGATACTCTGACTGGGATACCTAACTTTGTTTCTTCATCAGTCCATTTCACATGTATTCTTTAACTTTTAAAATGTAGCATCTTTGAGCATTTTGTGAATGTGATATGCTTTTAAATTGATGTAAACTGCAGCTGGCTGGAATTATGTAAGTGACTGCTTCAGGAAGCAATGCCCTCACTTTCAATGTGGTTCAGTTGCCTTCAGTGGCATTATCATACAGTCAGATTTGAATGTCTACCAATAATAATAATAATAATAATAATAATAATAATAATTATTATTATTATTATTATTATTATTATTTATAACCCGCCCATCTGGCTGAGTTTCCCCAGCCACTCTGGGCGGCTCCCAATCGAGTGTTAAAAAAAATACAACATTAAATATTAAAAACTTCCCTAAACAGGGCTGCCTTCAGATGTCTTTTAAAGATAGGCGCCGCTACCGAGAAGGCCCTCTGTCTGGTTCCCTGTAACCTCACTTCTTGCAATGAGGGAACCGCCAGAAGGCCCTCAGCACTGGATCTCAGTGTCCGGGTAGAACGATGGGGATGGAGACGCTCCTTCAGGTATACAGGACCGAGGCCGTTTAGGGCTTTAAAGGTCAGCACCAACACTTTGAATTGTGCTCGGAAACATACTGGGAGCCAATGCAGATCTCTCAAGACCGGTGTTATGTGGTCCCGGTGGCCACTCCCAGTCACCAGTGTAGCTGCCACATTCTGGATTAATTGCAGTTTCCGGGTCACCTTCAAAGGTAGCCCCACGTAGAGCGCATTGCAGTAGACCAAGCAGGACCTAGAGTCATGGTACAATCCTGTTCACATGCTTTTTAGTAGGCCAAGTTTTCTCATGTGAAGGAATGAAGAATTAGAAGAGGAAAAGGCAAGTATCTTGGAGTTTGAACAAGAAGCTACACAACAGGGAAACCACACATAGTCTATGCACACTTTAGTGCAACCGTAAGAGGAAACATTTGCAGTGTTTGTTTGTTTGTTTTTTTTAAAATAATTTTTATTAACTGGCCAATCACATCAAATTAAATCACATCACATAAATTCCAAATTACAAAGCCAAATTTTTAAATTTTGTTGGGGGAACCCATACTTCAAGATCCAAAGGGGGATTCAGATCATCTTCTTATTACTGCGTTAATGTCCAAATCAGTCCCAATCAGTCCAAACAAAATTCATAATTCTATTCAGTCTTATCTTGGTGTTTCCACATCATATCTTGTTCATATAATTTCTATTTTTCCTTTACGATCTCTTCTGTTAGTCTCCTTAAGCCGATAAGCAAAATAATAATCCTGTGTGGATTTCCCTTTCCTCCACTAAGTCCAGATGGTTTCAATATATCTCCTTCGTAGATAACATCGCTCTTTCCATCATAAATTTGGCATTTGTCGCTCTTAAGTCCCACCGAGACGTATGTAAACAACTCTATTTCTCTCTTTCTCCTCCCAGACCCAAGAGCTCCAACAATGCCTCCCAAAATGGCGACGGCATTTTTAACTGCGTCATTCCAAAACTCTTAGCTTTCCAGCTTCATCTTGAAACATTGCTTTGGTTTGAAAGTTTATCTCCACACAGCCTTAAATCCACAGCTTAGTTCCTGACTCATTTGGGGAGGGGATTCTTGTTAAATCACATAATTAAGGAAGGCAGGTTTTCCCCCCCCTCCCCCCTCAAGTCATACCGTATCTTGACGTATCTTCTCATATTTTATTCTTGTCTTGTTATCAGAGATCTCTTCTGTCAGCAGTCTTTACTCCCCTTTTTCCTTGAAGCATGTGCAATTTATCTCGTCCAAATTGTTTCTTTTGAAGATGCTTGCAACTAGCAGCGCGAATCAGGGACGGCGTCCAGGAGTGCCGAAATCCCACAGGAGGGCTTTGTGCCTAGTGCCCCCACCCCCACAAATTCGGGGGTGGTATAGGGCACAGCAGGCAAGGGCCGCCCCCCCACAATCCTGGGGGGGGGGTTAAGGAGGCTAATTACCCCCATCATAGCCTCCAAATTACCTCGTGTGGGTCGGAGAGATGTTATTGTCAGCCATCTTCCGATGCGCCTTCTAGTGGCCCCCAACATTTGCAGTGTTTGGACGGGTCAAAATGAGGGTACCATGGCCTAAAAGGCAGGGGTGGCTACCCTTTTTCAGATGAAGGGCTACCCTGATAGTCAACTAATCCAAGGACTGCCTGCCTGTGGTAGGTGTTGCCAACACCTATCATACTCGCACCACATACAAAACACACACTCATCCTCACCACAGGGCTTTGAAATTCCATCACTAGGCCGGGCAGAGAAGTTTAAACCTCTCTCCTCAGCTCATCCCTGACATGGGCTGATTTGTCCATCACAGTGTTGGGCTGCATGAAGAGGTTTTCCTCTCAGCCCAGGACTGTGATGTACAGATTCTGCCACTGTTCAGGCCCAACCAGCACAATGGAAAAGAAAGCCCCCATCTGCATAATTTGCAAAGTCATACTCCCTCTTGCTGGGAATCGTTACTATAAGGAAACAGCACAGAATGCTCCTTCCTGGTTCCTTTCTGGTAAGACCACCCAGCAATGGAGCCTTTGCAGAGGGAGATGTGTCTGATTTTGCTGTGGGCTGGTAGGGCTGCTGCAATCACCTTTCAGCCCACTGGTTCACCACCTATGCTATAAAGAGGCAGATGCATACTTTTATTGTTTTCAGAATTGTAATGTTCTTAAGCCTTGATCAACCTGTGGTACTTTAAAAAAAAGTTTACATATTCTTAATAGAAGCTCACCTCCTCATAAACCCTCTTGGCATTGCTGTTGTCGCCAATCAAAAGGTAACCCACTCCTAGATTGTTCTTGAATGAAGTATCATTAGGAAACAGGCTAACAAGTTTTTGCAGTGTAACCAAGGAGCCTCTCATGCGACCTAATTGAATTGGACAAAAAACAACAACTTGGTTACAAGTAGGAGTAGTCTGGGATATAGCAGGGGAGGTAGCCAATCCAATGCCTTCCAGATATGGTTGGACTCCCATCATCTCTGCCTATTGGCCATCCTGACTGAGGTTGATGGGAGTCCCACAACATCTGGAGAGCATCATGTTGCTCATGCCTGCAATACAGTATGTTCAGCTGTTAAATGGGCTCAAGTGATTAAATATATAAAAAGTGAACATTACTAAAGACCGATAACACAAAATGTAAAAATATATGAATATTTTTCTCACAGATGTCTTTTACTACTAATTTTAACAGATATGCCTTAGGAAAGCAAGCTGGTGGATTGTATCAGTCAGTCTTATGGAGACCTCTTGTGGACAACTGTGGCATTCCTCATATCACAGCTTTCATTGCACAGTGGTAATAAGGGGGTTCACAGCGTGGATAGATATGCCAGCAATTAATCTCCAGTTCTTTAAAGTGCACGTTTAAAGCTGCTGCTATTTTTCAACTACATTAATTAAGGGTATAAATAAACTGCAATTAATTCAAGTGTGTGTGTGTGGGGGGAATGTTCAGACTTCCTGGCTCACAGGAAGACAGTTGCTCACAATATTTGCTTAACATTTGTCCTTTCCATGAATCTGGGAGACACCTGTTTCTATCTACTTCTGTTCATTTCAAGTCATGCCTGTGATTTAATGCCACTGGAAAGAGACCAACAGTTTAAAACACAAACGCAGTGATGTACACAGGTTTTTTGGGGGGTTTGTACAAGCATATCTGTGGTCTGTACAATATGATTTGACTCTGTGAAGCTGTATACAGTGGTACCTTGGGTTACATATGCTTCAGGTTACAGACTCCGCTAACCCAGAAATAGTGCTTCAGGTTAAGAACTTTGCTTCAGGATGAGAACAGAAATCGTGCTCTGGCGGCGCAGCAGCAGTGGGAGGTCCCATTAGCTAAAGTGGTGCTTCAGGTTAAGAACAGTTTCAGGTTAAGAACAGACCTCCGGAACGAATTAAGTACTTAACCCGAGGTACCACTGTACAGGCAACACAGCTGTATACTGTTGAATATGCATTATCAAATACTGGCAAAAAAAACCCACCCCTATCAGGATATTAAAACCAAGTATCAATGTCAAATCCAGATAGAAATCATTTGGAAGAATATTACAGCAACTGAGCAGTATCTGTAGAAAAAATGATGTTAAAATTCACAAGGAGGATTTTTTGAGACCAAATAGGTTTCAGTTGCAGTAAACAAAACTAGTCTCCTTCAAAATCTTCTTGGCATTATATGATATACATCTCTAGTGTGTGCTTACCCTTTAAGCTACATTGCACAAACAGTTCTTTTGTTGTTTATCGTTCATGTAACTTTACAAACATATGCTATATGTATCATCCATTTAATACAACAACAAAGTCTTTAAAACCCCCTGGGCATTTTTGAACATTTGACCTGCAGTAAGTACAGATTTAAGATCCTTACCAAGAAATTGTTGCCGATCTGCTCTTCTTTTCAATGTGAGTTTTACCAGATCATCAGGGACATTTGGTAGACTAGCAACTTCACCATAGGTACTGATGGATCGCTGTAGTATTTCATTGCTTCTCGCTTTCTCTGCCAAGTCATCCTCACTCTGTGTGTGACCATAAATCATTCATCAGTGCCCAAGTCACCACTTAACTTTTTGTTTGTTAAAAACATGTTTTTACTCAATTGGTAGTTGTTTGAGATTGGTAAATGTCATTGGAAAAAAAGATGAACTGCTTTCATTTTAAAGAAAAAGAAGAAGAATAATTCCTGATTGTACAAATGGACCTTAAAGCATTTTGGTGGCTACATACACCAAAATGTACAGCAAGGAAAATGGGGAAAAAGGTATTTTAATAGCTGGCAAACAGCCTCTACATAGCCAACCACAACACTGACTTGAAAAAATAAACAGGTATTTTGTTTCCGTGCTCATCTTTTGAAATGCCTGCAGCTTTGTTTTGTTTTATTCTGGAATTCAGTCACCAAATCACGAGTATTTGTTCAAAGGTAGTATAAATCTGTTTTCATTTCAGAATGACTTTACTGGATGGAAAGTTGTAATAGAAAGTTGTTTTAACAAAGGGTTAATATGGTGAATTTTGCTGGCTTTGGTTTATTTATTTATTTTAAGATGGCTGTCAATTGAAGAACTGACACAGTTAAGACCTCCATATTTCCATCGTGTAATGTCAAGCAAGCTGATTATAGTGTTGCGCAAGTTATTTTAAGGCTACAAAATATGGGCTATAAGCACAAATCACTGGGAATGTCATTGCTTAATTGTATGTAACACAAGAAGCTGAAAGGAAGTGTCACCTGCTCCCTTCTTTCAGAAGAAATTGGCAGTTACAGGAGCATGGAAAAAACAACAACCAGTGCTAGGATTAAGGAACATTCAGTAAACCACCTGCAAGTTTCACAGCTCTGGGGGAAATGTCCTGGCCTCACTGAATAAGAGCTGCCTTTTGCAAGATCATTCACATTTCCCATTGTGTTCATCCTGGAGATGACTGGATTTTATAGTCTAGGACAAATAGAGACATACACAACTAGACAATTTGTCTTTCCATACGTTGCTTGCTCATTCTTTACCTGCGCTTTTCCATATCTTGCCCGTGGGCTTTGCGGATACTTGTTGACTAACGCTTCAAATGCCTTCAAAGCTTCCTCAGCTTTTCCCTAAAGAAAACCATTGTTATCTGAAGTAATTTGCAAAATATCACGTGTAGGGAAAATATTAACATTCATTATTATTTACATTTCCGATAAAAGTGCTGAGAAGTCACCAGCTAACAAAGCGCCTAAAAATAATTTAGTCATTTATAAAACATTTTTTGTGGGAAAAGGAAGTAGTCACACAACACTTATAGTGACAGCTAGGGAAGTTATCTGTTATAGTTTGGTAATGTATAATACACCTTTTAAATAAACACAGTGTGTGAGGTTGGGATTGTTGTTGCTTAAATAAAAATAAAATATTAAGATTATGAAATGATTGTGGAAGGGAATGGCAGGGGAATCTAAAATATCAGCACTAGAGTGGGTTGATGACCACAGGCAGTGGATTTTGACTGTCATGGAAAAGCAACAAGTTATTATATTTTTGTACCCAGGGAGAAGTGCTTGTGGGATTTTATGTCTTAGATGCTAAAATAAACCAGCTAGGTTTGGGCTCAGGGTGGGGGAGGGGAGGAGAGAGGAGACAGAAGAGAGGGAGAGGGAGAGGGAGAGGGAGAGGGAGAGGGAGAGAGAGAGAGAGAGAGAGAAGGTGGTATTTACTGCTCTTCCTCAGGGAGGGAAACATCTGGGGCCATCCCTGAAATTTCCCTTTTTGTTATGAAATGGCTTAAAGTGAACATCTTGAGGGGGGGGAATGAAAGCACATTGGGGGCTTTTAAAACACATAAGGAAAAATTGATTGAATGTGATGGGTGGTATTCAACTGAGTTTTACTCAGAGTAATCCTGCTGAAATTAAATACACAATTTAAGGCATCAGAATGAAATTATTTAGGTACCTTCTTACGGGCTATTTCACAGCTCTGAAATCCTTGAAAGCATCAGTTATGAAGAGGTATGCAAATGTGAGAAAAATATATAGATTTTAAAACTCAAGGCTGCCATCACATCTGGAAGAACTGCAAGTTTTACTTTACTTGGGCAGGCCTACTTCCCAGGTTCAGTTGCATAAAATGTCATAGGAAGCTACCATACACTGAATCAGACCATTATTCCACCAAGCTCAGTTTTGTCTACACTGATGGCAGTTCTCCAGGATTTCAGACAAGTCTTCCTAGCCTTACCCGGAGTTGCTGAGGACTGAACCTGGGACCTTCTGCATTCAACGCAGATGCTCTACCACTGAGCTACAGTCTATACATTTTAAAAGTACTGAATTGCTGTCTTTGTCCATCCACCCCTTACAATAGACATAAGCCTATATTGTGATCCACTAGCATTGCCAATAGATGGGTTCACAACCATTTGTAGTGTTTATCAGCGCCTTCTGAGGCTCTCTATGCCTAGAATTTTATGCATGGTGCTACAGCCCATCTTTATGTTCTCTCCAGCAACAGCCAATTTAAGCTCAGTCAAATTTCATCGTTACCTTTTTACGCAGCTTCTCTGCAGCGTCGAGTTCAGCTTTAATCTGTTTATCAAATTTATTGAGCAATTTTTGTTTCTTTTTCTTCACTAGAAAAAAAAGAGATTAAAAAGAAATACAGCATTTCTTCCCAGAATTCAGAATTGACTATTTATGAATTTCTTTAACACCTTAATGCATGCTGAAGAATCTCTAACAATAAGGAGCAAAACTGTAGTGTTTTTGTATTTACGCAGTTACAATAATACTGTGACCAGTCCAAACTGGTGTGTGTGTGTGTGTGTGTGTGTGTAATTGAATTTCCAAAAATAAAGGGGGGGGGAGAGAAAAAAGAATGAAAAGAAGAAAAAAACACAAGAGAAAGATAAACTTACATCAAAAAATCTTACAATTCCACATATTGAGATTACCCTCTTGACTTCCCCCCATCCCAACCATGGGTCCTCTTAATTATATTTTAACTGCATATTGACATTTCTCCAATTATTCTGTCTTCCTAAGTTATCCATACTCTCTATTCCATTTAGTGTATTTAGAATCCTGCTAATGTTTTGACCCGTTTGCATTACTTTTGTATATACATTATAAACATTTCCCATTCTTTTTTAAATTTCTTGTCTTCCAGTCCAAATTGTTAAGAATGCAAGAACATAGTTAGAGCCTACTGACTCAGGACAATGGTCCATGTAGTTGGCATTCTGCTTTCTTAGTGGCCAACCAGATGCTGGTGGGAAACCAGCAAACAAGATCTGGGCACAAGAGCCATCTCCCCTCCTGTGGTTTTTGGTAACTGGTATTACTGCCTCCAACTGTGGAAACAGAATAGAGCCAGCATGGCTAGTAGTCATTGATAGCTTTCTCCTCCATGAATTTGCCTAAAGCCATCTAAGTTGGTGGCTATCGCCTGCTTCCTGCAAGTTGCAGTAGCATCTGGCCAGCACCCAAAAAGGCAATGGTGCCCTCATCGCAGCCCGGAGTAGTTACAAACTATCTGAAAGATCACAACTGTCTCTGAAGCCATTGCTAGTCACTGAGCTATTCAAAGTCATTCAGCCACTGGGTTTGTCAGCAACTCCATTCCCTGCAGGAGGGAGGGATAACAGGATAGTAGGATTAAGGATCAATTAACAAAGAACCTCTATACCTGATTTTAAAGCAGGAATTGGGAACCTTGGGAACCCACCCTCACAGATGCTGTTAGATTCCAACTCTCACCACCTTCATCCAGCATGGCCAATGGTCAGGAATGACAGGAGTTGCAGTCCAACAACATCTGGAGCACAATGGGTTCCTTATCCCTGTTTTAAAGGATTTGGCTAAATATATGAACATCATTGGCTTATGGTTATTACCACAATATGACAAATGATCAGCATAAGGAACAAATGTGCAGAACAGGCCATTAGAATCATTTGATCTTATTTTCCAAGACTTGGAAGGCATGCTTTCATGGACTCTTCCCAAGAACACCTGTATGCTTCAGGATACTGTGTCAGCAATCTACCATATGGGATCATGTTCCTGAACTATCCAAGGAAAAGCCCCTGCTTCTGCTAGTGCTGTATAATAGGGACACAAAATGTAGCAAAATGTAGCAAGGACACCTCTGTATAATGTGAGTGGTCATTATGATGTTGGAAGGTGTTCAGTAGGGCCAGTTCTGGGGTGACTTCTAATACGTGTTTAGTTATTTTGCATATCTTTTGTAGGACTGCTGTCCAGAAGGGTTGGATTTTAGGGCATTCCCACCACATGTGGAGTCATGTGCCTGTGGAGGTGCAGCCTCTCCAACATCTTGGTGAGGTTCCTGGGCGTATCAGCACCAGTTTCCATGGTGTTAAGTACCACCTGTAGGTGAGTTTCAGGGTGAAACCTTCTTTGGGCTGAGGTGAGTTTCAGGGTGAGTTTCAGGGTGAAACCTTCTTTGGGCTGATATGGACTTAAAGGGAGGTTTAGACCACATTCTAGTCCAATGTCATCCTCCCGTTGTTATTTGATTGCGTCAAGGGGGTTTGTGGGATTTTGGAGCAGTATTTTGTATATTGTGGATACCACCCCTTTGCTGTGTCCCTCAGCTGTCAGGAGAAGGTTTTTGAAGGTGGTCAAGGGCCTAGCGGCTGCTGATTTGAATTAAACACAATGCTTTGGGTCCTAACTTAAGGAAGATGGTGATTATGTCACTTGCTACTCAAAGGTCTCCAAGCAGTCTCCAATACAAACTCCCAAAACTTGAGCAATAGAATAATTGAACATTTTCTCTATTCCATGCACCAATGCAAAAACTAAGCGTTCACATTATCTTACCTTTTTCTTTTTGCTGAGTTTCTTTTTCACTTTGTCCTGGAATATGTAAAAAAAGAAAGAAAAACATTTTGTATCATCACCACAGTGCTATTTTTAAAATGCATACAACTGGAATAATACCCACAAAATAATGGGTATATCTTCATTTTGCAATATTGTCAGGTTTTTAAATCTATCAATGTCCAAATATAATATTATATAGTTATTATGTGCAGAGAGTAAAGAATAATTGTTTTGGTTGTGCCGGAAAAGGTAAGGACTAAAGTTCATACCTATTGCATTCTCAATTCACTTCATTCAAATGAATGAAAGTTTTTGCCTGCATAGACTCTTAACTTAATAAACCAATTACATTTTTCATCTTCCTGCATCTTCTCTCTTGAATATACTGGTAGTTTATGTATAGAAGTTTCAGACTTCTATATATAGACAACAGTGTGGTGGTGGTTTAATTCAGTTTACCAAACATTTCAGCTCCCTTTACACTATGCCTTGCACCTGGTTTATGCATGCCAACCTTCTCCAGCCTTATACCTTCCTAGGTGTCTTGAACTACAATTAACCGTATGGCCAATGGTCCAAGATGGAGGTTGTGCTCCCAATATGGAAGGCGGGTATCAGGTTGGGGAAGACTGCTAGGTGCCAGTCCCCTCCACCACAATGTGATTGCTTCTGGTAGGATGTTGGGCAATTGATGTGCTCAATACTTGGTCAAGTTCATGTGCAGTCTCCAACTGTATGAACTGCCATGATCTGAGCTATCATGTGTGATTTGAGCATATCATATGTGATTTGAGCTATCATATGTGATTTGAGCGGGAACTCCCTTCCTGATGCTAATAATAGCTTCTATGGAGTGATTTTCTTCAGAACCATAGTGAGGATTAAACTCCAGCACCGTATCCATTGCAGTTCAAATCCTGAACAAGTGGTCCTAAAAGTTGTTATTTAGAGTTTTTAAAATATATGTGCAAAATTAAGGTCAGCTGTATCTTACAGTACTCCAACCCTGTCAGGACTCAATAGCCTTTTTATGTTCAAGACAAATATGTAATGTGTTATTTCCTAACTACCTTTAGCCTATTAATTAATTCACATTATATGGCATGTGTGACAAACGAATCTTAGTCCCATCCCCCACCCCCACCCCACCCCCATACATTTCGAGATTTTGCCTCTTTTTTGCTTTGAGTTTTAGTGCTAACCACTTTTCAGTTCCATTGTAACATCTAACATCCTGTGAAGCAAATTCAGGAGGTTAGTCACATTCATCTGCTGCAGTAAAAACAGAGAGCCTTGTGGTACCTTAAAAACTAACATATTTACTATGTCATAATATAGATTTTAGTCTTTAAGATGCCAAAAGACTCTGTGTTGCTCATGTGAAGTAAGTTCCTCTGGTTATGTTAAATTATCTGTCTCAATTCTATCCATAGTATAACACAGGGATGTGGTGGAAGCAATATAACCAGCACCATGGTGCCTTAAAAGACTTCATGATGGCCCATGAATCAACTCTAGTTCTCCTCTCCTCCTGGCTCTCTACAGTGGTACCTCGGGTTAAGTACTTAATTCGTTCCGGAGGGCTGTTCTTAACCTGAAACTGTTCTTAACCCGAAGCACCACTTTAGCTAATGGGGCCTCCCGCTGCCACCATGCTGCCAGAGCGCAATTTCTGTTCTCATCCTGAAGCAAAGTTCTTAACCTGAGATACTATTTCTGGGTTAGCAGAGTCTGTAACCTGAAACGTATGTAACCTGAAGTGCATGTAACCCGAGGTACCACTGTATAAGCCTCCCAATCACTAAAGCATTTAGGAACATCTAGGAACAGTTACTGGTACAAGCTGCTGTATTGAAACAAAATCCACCATCAGCTCCAGATATTGCCTTAGCACATACACTGTGAACCTACACACTAAGGAGGATACTAGCCCGCCTCTGTTTTCATAGTGAAAGGTAAGAGGTTATGATAAAACTGGTGAACACTTCAGAATAAAAAAAGATTGCAAGCATATAAACTGTAGAAGTTTATATGCAGATATAGGACATACACGAATTCACATTAAGCTGGTTTTAATCACCAGTTCTGCATAATAAAATAACTAGTGATTTCAAATGGTATAAAGAAGACACAAAAGTGTTATTGAAGAGAAATGTTTTGTTAGCGATTTGGAAAATAATGACTGCACCAGTGAAAAGGTTCTTTTGTACTTTATTGCAACCAATCATTACACAGAAGAAAAAGTTCATCTTTTAAAAGTCCCCGTTACCTTGCCCCCATGGCACACTTGTGTAAACATGAAAATTATGTAATTATAAGCATTTTAAGAACTTGATCACAGCATAATAATTTTCTCACTCCAGCAGTCTAAAAATATATTGTCGCTATTGTACAAAAACACAATCCTATTTTTCTCGCATGTCCTTAAAAATATGGCTTTATAAAAAATTATTGCTCTTCCACTTAGAAATATGCAATTCTTTCATTTTATTTATTCCTTAAATTTATATACCACCCTTCCTCCCCAAGGAGTCAAGGGTGGCAAACCCATCAATGATAAAACAATACTTTGCCTCAATCGGTATTAACAGAACTAGAGGACTATTGCTTCCTGAAAAGTATGAATGGCATGATCCTTCCTGTACAGTCTCCCATTCCCTGCATTGGCCTGGTGTAACGCCTGTGGGTGCACAGCTTGTGGTGGTCAGAACAAGGCTCTGTTATATTTTATGGGAATCATTCATGCACAGATGCAGTACCCATGTGGGAAGGGAATATGCTCACAGAAATCTAGGATATATGCTACATACAAACTATGTAGACCTCTCAATATATTGGATTCCAACCCAAGAAAAATGCATCACATTTCTCCTTACTCATGTTTCTACATTAAAAAAAATTAAATCTAATTATCTCCAAGTGCTGGCTACAGTTCACAAGTCAAAGATTCCACAATAATCCTAGTGAATACCCATTGACTTCAATGCTACTTAGTGTTTCCAACTGATATCTCAGATTAAACTGAGATTATCTTTCTCAGAGCAACAGCATTAAAATGAGAACTATTCCTGAGCCAAAAAAGGATAAAATAATTAAAGTAATGTGAATCTATTGTAATGGAACAGCACCATGCAATAGTTATCTACACCCCTAACTTTTTTTTAAAAAAGTTTACCTTCATTTGTGAGCAAAATAAGGATTTTATTAATAAATACTGATTTATATTTATAATAAGCAATTTTTGGTAAAGAATATTTGTTGAAATTAATCATATTCTGACTCATTAGATAGACTCATCAGATAACTACAACCCTTGCCTCAGAATAATCCCATTTATTTCAGAGGGGCTACTGTTGATTAAGCAGTTGTGGGAATACAGTTTAGGTACTTATGCCTATATAACTGCTGACAAACAGTGCATTACAATGGCAGGTCTAAGGGCAAATGAAAAACAAAAACAAAAAACAATTAAGCCCAAGTGGATTTTCAATGTAAGCTCTGCAAACTTCCAGATTGCTATGGAATTCTTCAGTGTTCATCAGAAGTGGTGGTTACAACAATAATGTTTGTGTGTAGTGTAATTATTTAAGTAATTCTGTAGATATGTCCATCATTAAGGTGTTTGCTACACCTGAACATAGATTAAAGTGAGCTGAGCTCAGCTAGAATAATTATTAACCAACAAGTATAGGTCCAAGCCAAAATTTCACAGCTCTATTTTAGTAGTGTTTGCCATAAAAGAATGTAAATATATCACAATGCTATTTGATCACATTTTAAAACTTTGCTAACTAAGATTGCTTCCAAATTTTAATGTATCCACAGATATATATATATTAAAATCTTAAATCATTTGTTGCTACATTATAAATAGCATATTACAATTATGTGAACGACACATGTAAAATTCAGATACTACTACCTCTTGGTCACTAATAAGGGAGAAAATAAAAACATGTATATTAAAAGCTACAAAATGTTAAAAATGTATATTGGGGTTCTAAATATATGCTAAAGGTATACTAAAATGTGAACTGAGTGCTACACATTTTCAGAGAGTTTCACAAGTGATGCGTAAATAGTTTTTTTGCATCTACAAATTGAATGAAAAGTCTGCATTGACCAGAATATATATTCAGTTTAAAAATAGTGTTCTATTTCTGGCTAATACCATATTAACAACATCTACATGAGATGCAACTTAAATGGGAAAGTCTCCTAGCATCACTTGTGAAACACCTTTAGTGTTTCTCCCTCCACCACAAGTTTCTCAACTGCTTAGTTAATTACGGCATAAAGTCTATAACAAACATCTGTTCCCATTGTGTAGAGAATGGTTTAGGCTGGTCCTCCTGCTGTAGGGACAGTCTTTTTGAAGCTTTAAGTATCTGAAAAAATAAGGGGAGATCTAAATTAGAGGACCAACCATGATACAAATTATTTTTTAAAATATTCTTTATTACTAATATGCAACTTTGTAGCAAAGGAATTTGGTTGTACCTTTTATTAAAACTGTATTAGTTTTAGACACAAAGTTGCTATCTAATAAAGAGGGGAAGCAACAGCAGACCTTCAAGGACAGCCTTTTTGAGCAAAAAAACAAGAATCTCTTCCCCCACATACGCACACCATACATGAGGATGTACCTAGGGGATGGCCAGATTGGCCCCTGCCAAAGTTGCAGGTCCAAGGAAGCGCAGAAATCATACCTCTCCACTCTGGCTCAGAGTGGTAGGAGTCTGCCCACTCTCCTTGCCAAGGGTGCAAGGGAGCCTAGGTATGCCTCTGACCATACATACATATTATGAGCAAAATGCATTACTATAATGAAAGCATACTTGTAGAGTAAGAACTCTCTACTCCCTCGCAATGAGGGCTCGGCCATTCAGTGTTAAGGATGGAAGGGCAGATTTGCTTACACCCCAACACTCTACAATTGCAGTATTTTACTTCTCTGCCTTGCAAGAAGGGTAACTGGCAACCATTCACTTATATGGGAGAAAGTGAAGACATAACATGGAGATAACCCCAGGGTGGAGGCTAAACCAAGCGTTATCTGTCTGCATAGCTCTTCATCTACATGGTTCCATCCTGGGTTGTTATATGTATGTATTTGGAACAGGGCAGAGGAAAATTTATGCTGGTGCATCTGATATAACATCCTGTACAATCCTGTGGGGTCAATTGCAGTTATTGCACATTGGGTGGGCCAAACACACACACAGTTGTGGCCTGTTTCACATTAGACGCAACAGTATGGATAAAGAAAAGGCACTGAATTTGAAGGCAGCGCTAGCCACTTATTACAAAATGGGAGCTACAGTGTGCTTTACTACTATGCCGCTCGCATAGGGACAGGTGCTGCTTGCCCCAATTAAATGGTCATCTGACTTGCTGTGCCTATAGAACTGCTACTTCACATGCTGCAGGAGAGTGCCATGACCACCACACCCAATATAAATTTAACTGGATGAATCTCTATTCTGTTAACGTTGCCCTTATCTTCGCCATCACAATCTTAGCCTTATGTTTGACTCCATCAACTATCCAGTTGCCAAATTCTTTTTATTTTCAAGATGCATTGTCTGCTGCTTACACATTCATAACTTTGTTACAATCACAATTTTTTGTATTCTCTCACTTTCTGTTAGATATTGTCCTCTTCATATCCACCTTCCATTTCTACCTTCCTACTAGAAACAACCTTTCCTTCTCTATTGCTTCTCTCTCCTTTTCAACTCTCTTCTCAACAGCCAAGCCTTTATTTCCAATCCATTCTTTATTCACTTTAAGCTCATCCACAGGCATCCAAAGGATTTTTTCCCCCAGAGGCAGCAGCAAAGCAAATACTCCAAACAAATGTAACTAGTATGAGAGAACAGGCCTACAATTTCTAGAAGACCTAGGCCTGCATCTGATGAACTTACATTCCATATATTCCATCTGTTGCTTCTGATGGCTAGACCTGGCATCCAGACACCTTTTGATGACCACTCAAACCAACAATTATTTCCCTGGCTCAGCTAACCCCCACCAAGCCTTAATTCACACACACAAACAAACAAACAAACAAACAACAACACCAGCACGTCAGAGTAACAACAAAGGTCTATATTTCAGGGTTGTTATAAAGTACTATAACTCCCCATACTTTTCAGCATATTGATATAAACACTGGATTACATTGTGCATACACTCAGCCATAGTGTTCTGCGTCCCCTCCCCTGGCTTGCAGTAAGGATAAAACAATGATAGGTTTTAGCTGCATTGAGATTTCTTTTTTAATGTTGACAAATGGGAAGGGGCACTTTTTTGGTATTAAATAAAACCTGAGTTAGAAAGATCACAAACTCCTCTTTGTTGCTATCTTTTCTTTTTTAGTTGACTCCCCAAACTCAGATACACTAAAATCCTGGATACATGAATGGCTCTCTATGAAGAAGCAACCATTTTTTACATCATAGAAGCCTTAAAAACCATCCAACAAGTTTCTTCACTAGACTCTAGCCCAGGAGTAGTCAACGTAGTATCCTCCAGATGTTGCTGGACAATAACTCCCATCATTCTCAACTATTTGGCATGCTGGCTGCAGCTGATAGGAATTGCAGTCAAACAACATATGAGGATACCATGTTGGCTAGATCTGTTTTCTTAATGCCACTCATTGCTATGACTTCATTCACTGGCAATCATGCTAGTTTACAAAACAAGGAAAACAGTGCTTACATATTTTGCTTCATATCTCTGGTTCAACAATGGTAGCCTTCTTTTTTAGTCAATGAAAACTGGAACTCTGATGATTGTGGCACTTCTGTAGACTTTCCTACTTCCCTTGCAGTCATCCATGAGTTCACCATATCTGCAAATCTAATGTTACCTGATGATCCCCAACTCTATTTTGCAGCAGCAGCATTTATTTCCAGAGTATTTACCACATGCTACTCATTAGTCCACCACTGACTTTTCTTTAGAAATGCCAGATGGATCAAACTTATGTAGCCAAGCATTCTTTTGTCATAGTAACCAACCAGATGCCTATGGGATGCCCAAAAGCATGAACTGCACACAACAGCAATCTCACCACTGTGATTCCCCAAAACTGGGACTCAGAGGTATTTTTTCCCATACTGCTCTTTTAAAATTTAACCTGAGCCCTGCAGGCAAAGGCTTTTATTATCTCAACTATGCCTTGGAATAGTTTTTAGAATATTCCATTTCCCAAAAAACAAAAAGTAGGGTTAAACGCTGAAATAAAAACAAAAAAGAAACAAAGCAATGTGCTTTACAGAAGCCCAAAGCTATGAGTATTTCCATCTACCACTTAAGAATCTGGAAATTTGCAGCTGTGATCAAATCCCTTTGTATTTACTCATTCTGACTCACTAAAAACATACTGAGGAGGGAAATGAAAATGTTAGCACCTGTAATAATGCTTTGGTGCTAATGTAATGCCATCATTTTATGGGATGCAAAGTATCAGTTTAGTGTGTGAGAGGCATGAAATACAAAATCAAATTTCTCCCACATTTGGTGTTGATAAGCAGTCACTGCAGCTGTGTTGCTGGCAATCTTTTCACATCAAAATATTATGTCCCTCTCTGCCAGGAAGTTTAGACTTGTGCCTTTGTGTCAACTCCATTTGACTGACTGTACCTGGTAAGCTGACTGTTTATTCCAAGTTGCAGGCTACAGGTCTCTATTGCCTGCAACGTGTTCCTGAATCCAGATCCTGCCAAGTCATGATACCACATTCTGGGAGTAAGGCAATACTAGATAAAGCAAGGTGAAGGCAAAGCAGACGCAACACATGGTGGGTCTGTGATATGAGCAAGATACAGCAGTGGTTGCAAAGTCCCTTTTTTGCCCTAAACAGAAAAGAAGCCCGACTCAGAAGCTTTCGTAAGGTCAAATGTCAACATATGACCTTTTCTGTCGTGTTGCTGTTAAAGGAGCCTTACCCATGTGAGCCAGAGACTTCCAGAAACAGTAGCAGCCACCACATGCATCTCCTTGGTGGTTATAAACAAACTCTGCGACAGAGATATGTATACCTGCTTTCTTCTCACAATCCAGAGACAGGGCTTGAGAAGACATTTATTATGGATGTGAGTCACTCACTGTTGTTTTCTACACCTTTATTGGATCTTATTAGAAGCTCCTGCAGCCAATCGGAAGCCACGGAAGCTGTGTTGGACGATTGGGTTCCAAAGAACATTTGCAAACCAGAACACTCACTTCTGAGTTTGCGGTGTTCAGGACCCAAAACATTTGAGTCGCAAGGGGGGAAAAAAAGGCTTGGCCAAGCTATAACAAAGGCGGCATTTTTTCATCTCCGCCAAGCTAAGCAGTTGGCTCCTTATCTCTCCCGCCCTGACCTAGCCACTGTGATCCACGCGATGGTCACGTCCAGACTGGATTATTGTAACTCGCTCTACGTGGGGCTGCCCTTGAGACTGACCCAGAAACTCCAGCGGGTGCAGAATGCCGCGGCGAGACTCCTTATGGGCTCTTTGCTGTGAGATCACATTCATCCGGTACTATACCAGCTGCACTGGCTCCCGGTGAAGTACAGGATCAGGTTTAAGGTGCTGGTTTTAACCTTTAAAGCCCTATACAGCCTAGGACCCTCGTACCTATGGGACTGCCTCTCCTGGTATGTCCCACAGAGGAACTTACAGTCTGCAAATAACAACATCCTGAAGGCCCCAGGCCACAGAGAGGTTAGGCTGGCCTCAACTAGAGCCAGGGCTTTCTCGGCTGCGGCTCCAATCTGGTGGAACACTCTGTCACAAGAGACTAGGGCCCTGCGGGACCTGACATCTTTCCGCAGGGCCTGCAAGACAGAGTTGTTCCACCAGGCCTTTGGTCAGGGCGCAGCCTGACTCCCTCCTCTGGCAATCTGCACAGAATTTTGCTTAACGGTTGCCATCAATTTGATTTTAATTAATTTTTATAATGAAATGTTTTTAGAATGTTGGATTATTTGATTGTTGTTAGCCGCCCTGAGCCTGGCTTCGGCTGGGGAGGGCGGGATATAAATAAAATTTATTATTATTATTATTATTATTATTATTATTATTTGCTAGAACCTAAGCCAGCCCACTGTCAGGTGAGGAGCCAGTTTGAGCTGGCACAGCAAAGCAAAAAACAACCCAAAAGTCCAGAGCTTTTGGCCCTTTGCCCTGGATGGGTGGAACTAGTAGAACGTTGAATGTAGCATGGGCTCTGCCACTATAATCATCCCACGAGCCAGGTGACCCCAAGTTAGGGCTGCCTTTTAAAAGCATTTTTAAAAGCTTTTAATTTATTGTAAAATAAATAAGTAGATAAATGAATATAGGCTAATGAACTACGATGTGCATTTCAGTTTCTAAGAAACTGAATTAATAAAATAGTTCTGCTCACGACATATTGTTATATATTGTAACAGAAGTAATCAGAAAAAGTATGTGCCCTGGTGAACAATTCTGGGCACACTCATATATAAGCACCATTACATAAACAGGTTTTAGCATAGTATGACAAAATAATGTACAAACCTGTCTCATGCGGTTGAGCAGTCACATGATCTTCTGTATGTTCTCGGTCATCTATGGTTAACAAGTTGGAAAAACGTATGTTATCTTATACTGTGTATGCCTGTGCTATTATTATTACTAATAATAATTTCTACTAAACAAATTGATACATTTTATATAAACCAAAATATATTCAGGCTGATTTTGTAGTTATACAGACATAATTAAAGAAATAAGATAAATACAAGCTTAAATACTTTTTTAAAAACCAGCAATGATTGCTTGAACTTTAAGGATGATACAGAGCACATAGGTTGTCAAATTGTACATTACAGCATAAGTGTGTGACACAGATATAAAATACAGCATTCTCTTCTCTCTTGTTTTCCCCAAGCATTTTATTTTTAACACGTACATCATAAAATACTCTCTTATTTTTTAAGCCAAATATCTAAATATTTATGAGATTTCAGCTATCATAGCTGGATATTTCAGCTACAGTATTTTCTTTAAAATAGTTTTGACTTCCGAAATGAGCAAACCAAAGAAAATGAGTGGTTTAATGGAGTCATATACCAACACTTGAGTCCTTGAAAACAAACAGATGTTTGTTCCAAAGGCAAGGCAGATTCAACGTAACAGCTATGGTTTGGCAGTGTACTCCATTCTTAAAGATGTATACCCTCTTCCAGTGATATCCATGCATGTCTCCTTAAAGTAACTTTGAAATAGTGAGCTTCAATAAGACAAGAAAAGGCTGTACTAAAGCATGTTCAAGTGCAGAGGATGTCAAAACAAAATTGCTAAGCTGGTTGGTAGAGTGGACTCTGTGATTTTCCCTACCTATGGAGTATGAGATCAAATACAACAGAGGAATGCCCAGCAGACATCCAGGAACCAAAAAGCTCAAGAAGGATAGGTAGCTGACCAATTAGTTCACAGAATCCTCAACTTCAGCTGGAACTTCACATTTAGGAGTGACCTTGGTCTCCACAAAATAGCTGCAAAGCAGCAGGGGTGGGTGGGTGTTATTTGAAACAGTAAAATGGTGGGTAGAATGGAGTGATTAACTTTCATCCTACTTGCTGCTTTTCCCCAGTGACATACACACACATTGAGAAACATGGCTGGGTAAAAAATGGGTGAGAGGAGCGTGTTGCAGGGTAAAAAGAGAGATGGCAAAGAGCCCTTTTCCTACTTTTAATTGCACCCTCCACCGCCACTATGTAGGTGGTCATTCTTGAATTCTAGTATGTATCCCTGAGATTAGTATAATTCAGAGTCTAGACGGCTATGTTATATGGTATGAGAAGGCAAAGGGAAATCAGGTTCACAAATATCCTAGTAACCTTCCTTGCCACACTTGAGACAGGTAGCTTTAAAAATGGGGGACAGGTTTGATCTCTTCTATCTCCTCCTGACAGAGAAACTTAATATTCACTTTTCCCAGCACAGCAAAGAGGTACTAGCAAAAATAGCCTTAATACATTTCTCAGCACTTCTCACAGGACACCTTATGAGTCCACACTGATTTGTGATTATTTGAATTCACAGAAGCAAATGTCAAAGTGACATGCAAATATGTAGTATATAAATACATTCAGAGCTTTTAAGATCCAGATGTCTAAATTTTTATCAATACATTCAGTGGTTAAAAACCATCATCTTATACAATGAAGTTTCTGAGCAGTTCTCTGTCCAGTATTCCTTTTATTCCACACATGAACAGCAGGTAAAAAGTGCTTTCATGAATTAGAGAAAAATAACTTTAATAAAAGTTATACTCTAATTAGTTTCTCCCACCTTGGTTAATTCATGCAAACGTACCTGACTGAACTTGTTCAGTAGCAGAATGTGGAACATCTGCTTCATCTATGGGCACATAAAAATGAATTAGATAACTTGCTGTTAGAGTAGCAACCAAATTAAACTAACAAAAACAACACCTTACAAAGAAAGAGCGCACAAAATTATTCCCTTATATGACAGCTGCAGGACAAATAATGTTTGCACAGAAATGGAGGGCCTAAGTAGCAGCCGTTACTAATGAGTGGATAGGTAAGGTATGGGAATTTGCTTAAATTATTAAACTGACATACTTTTGAGAAAAGAAGAAACAGGTCAAAGACAAAATGACATTATAACAAATTGGATCCTGGCAACTGAGTACTGCTGAAAGAGCTTTTAGCTCTAAAAAGATACCTTGTGGATTTGCAACATCCTAAAATGGGACTATTGTGCTTGAATCATGCTTGTGGGCATCTGGCTGGCCACTGTGAGAAGTGGATAATAGATTGCTCACCTCTTTGGCAAATGACTGTACTGTTGAAATGGTGATGAGATCACACTGGCCTATTTATTCTAAATGTTTGTATGTGATGCCAATAAAGGTTTGATGATGGTGATGAGACGAGGATGCTTGACTAGATGGGCCATTGGCCTGATCCAGTAGAAGCAGGCTCTTATGTTCTTTAATAATTATAATGGTGGTAATGATTATGATTATCATTAACAGCAGAAGCTGCTAATTTATAAAGGTAATTATACACAAATATGGGGAATTTATAGAAATCATGAAAGGATTCTTAGGACTGATTCCTAATAAGATGGAATGAACCATTTTTTATACTCACTTTCATGTGTTTGATCAGTGCTCTCAATTGGCTCTGTTAGATATATAATACATATAATAAATAAATCACAGCCTTTAAAAGACCAAAACTAACAATACAAAGAGGTAACATGTACACAAACTGTAATTTAAGAGCTAGGACCTTTATAAGCAGGAGAAAGAAACCTTACACTTTCTCAGACTCCAAAATACCTATTCAGACAACACAACTGAAAATCCCTTCAAATGTGACAAAATGCCTATGTGGAAAGTATTGCTGTTTAGGAAACAATAAAGTTAGATATAGATTGGTCATCACATGCACACTTCTGTATTTTTCTTAGTGTATGCATGCAGGAATCAATGACTGACTGTGCCTCCATACAATGTAGATACTGTACACAATGTACAGCAAATAATAAAAATACAATAATCACCTTTTCCCTCTCATTATATATCATTTCCCAGAAGTTTTTCACTTTCCTACATTCCCACCACATGTGATAAAAATTTCCTTTTTTTTCTTTACATTTCTAACATTTATTACTTATTTTATACATTTTAGCTAATTTCACAGGAGTAATATACTACCTATACATCATTTTCATCACATTTTCTTTCAAACATCTCCCATTAGGCTGTGCTTTTTCTACAACATTGTTTTCATATTTCAAGCGGACTTGAGATGCCAATATTGCAGCTGCTGCTAAGATGGGCATGTTTATTTAATCCAGCAATAAGCATTAGTTTTGCAGCATAATTCTTCTCACCACCACCACCCCTAGTTAATAAATGAATATATTCATTTCTAGATAAATGATGATAAAATGAATATATGCTTACCTTGCATATTTTCATAATAATGTTCGGATAACAGTTCTCCATCTGAAAAGAGAACAATGTTGTAATATAGTTCACAAGAAAATGTATTCTTTTTTGGCACCTGCTGAAAACATTTTCATTTAGATAAACCTAGCCAGATGTTTAGAAAGTTAGCATGAGTTTTTATTTGTTTTAGTCTATTTTATTGTGGTTTTAACTTTCTGTATGTTTTACATTATGGTTGTAAAAATTTCAGTGATAATTTTATGGTTTTATCTTTTTTTTAACCACTTTGAGGTGTGTTTTTTTCTACAATAAAATGGTATATAAATTTTATGAAACAAACAAAATATTGCTGCAGGCCTCTCTGATTAAGAAAAAAAAAAGAATCCAGGTCCATGCTATGTAAATTAAAGAGAATGACTCCAGACTTTCACAAAAATGTGGTTGGAACTCAGGGGTTTGGGGACAGAATAGATTGATGGAGTAGAGAAGCCAACCAAGGCTGCATTTTGTCAACAACAACAAAAGAAAGAAAAAAGATACAAAACCTGTCATTAGGGTTCTTTTCTACATGTTTATACATAATGTGTAGCTAGACCCTTAGAGAGCATCAATTATAGGAGTTGCATCAAAGGAATCAATGTCTATCACCAACCAGACTCGTGCTGACAGCATTCAGTTTTTCCTGAAATTGCAGATTCTGTCAGCTTCTAGGACAGGCCTGGGGAACCCTACAATTCTATGATTCTATATAGCCTGCAGGCCTAATTGTGCCCTCCAGGCCTCTGCATTAGGCTGCCATTTGGCCCAGCCATACCCATCTACCCTATACTTGATATTATATATAAGGAATGCAGCAGGTAAAAGCCTGGGCTCAGCTTTGCAAGGGGCTCTGCAAGACCATGTGGGTAAAAAATGTCACCCAATGTCACTGTAGCAACTTTGTCCGCAACAACTAAGGTAGAGAACTGTTTAGATCCATTTCCCCATGCCTGTTTGAGAAGAGAACTTTCCTTGCTGTCAGTTCAGTTACAGAGCAAACACATAATTTGCTACTATTTATATGTTCAAAAGTGCAGAATAAATCATTAGATATATATCTTTAGTTCACCTATACGTAACTCATGCAGGACACAACTTGCTCAGTGTGTGCACTAAAACAGCAAAGAAACAGGTAAGGAAAACCATTACTGCCAAGTCATTATTTTTCATAGCCACAGTCAATTTACCTGTATTCTGAGCTTCAATAAATTCTTCATTTTCTAATTCTAAAAAAAATACATAATTAAAAATTAAAAACTGGAATGCTACAATGGTTATGAGTTAATAAAGAAAAAAGTAACAAAATCACAATTTCCTTTGTCAGATTAATTAGCATATATGCTAGAAAAAGACTTGACTACATAAGTTTTTAAAGGACTGTGATTTGCAAAGCAGTTTGTCTTAATCAGTGTGTGTGTGTGAATAGGCACAAGGAATGATTTGCATTTCATTGTCAGTTTTTCAAAACTTTAAAATACAGCTAGAAAAACTGATTCATCTATGGCCCTTTCACACAAGCCAAGCTGTCTGCTGCTTCTTTGAGGTGACATTCTATGTGCATTATATTTACTTACTTACTTACTTACTTACTTACTTACTTACTCATTTACCCATTCATATATAATTTAATCATAAAGTATCCAAGAGGTGAGAAATAGCAAATTATCATAAAAATGATATAATATAAATGTAAAACTGTTCAGCCACGGTAAAATATGGCTGAGTCACACATAGATACCACACATGTGGGTAGGGAAGCAGAAAGCTTTCCCCACAACCCAATCCAGAAATGCAGGCATTAATCAGCTGAGAAAGACATGAGATCAACTCCAACCCATAATTGCAATATTTATACACACAGTACAGCCATACTGTTACAGCAACATGTTATAAATGTGAGGACTTTCAAACGATATTACAAATGAAGTATAAAAACAAATGTCCTGCTCTTAATCACAGTTACTATAAAGTCACACAACATACCATGTTCATCCACATAGTCCTGCTTTTCTGTGTCATGTGAATAATGTTCTGCAAGTAAATAGACTGTTAATGCATGCAATAAATCTACTGTCACATATTATTCTTAAGAATTCACATCTTACTGCTTTTAATCGGCATTTAACTGGGAAGCCAATATAGCAAGCAACGTAGAAGGCAAGGGCAAACTGAGTAGCTCACAATGTCCCAGAGGGCTTGGATACCTGCCTTGTGTAGGTCAAGGTGCATGTGTACAGGCAATGGTGGAGGTATTAATAGAAGGAGTAGAGAAAGGGGAGCAATCTGGGAGGAAGAAAATTGAATAGCCAGAGAGGAGAGCAGAGTGCCACATTAGTTAGAAAAGAAAGAGAAGAATAATCCATTAAAATCACCACCACCACTTCTGGTTCCCTTCCCCTATCAACCATCAAATCAGAGATCACATCTTTTCTATTGACTGAACTGGAAAAGACATGGATCTGGGGCTGTCCAGCATTGCCAGGGATCTGAGGCACTGATACTTATGGATCCTCATAATTTATAATAGGGATTACCTCAAAAGTACCCATCATATACAAGTTGCCTCTGTATACATAGATGTGCTATGTGATTTGTTGGTGGTATTACTGTAAGCATTAATTTGATTGTGGTTTTTCAGGGACCCTTGGTAAAATCATACAAATTCAAGAGGATCTGTTTTAATTCTACTGGATCTGATTTTTTTATTCATACATAAAAGAAAAGTATGTTTGGCTGTGTGTATGCATGTGCTTTCTTTCAATTTGTCTGTTGGGGGCAGGTCTGACCCAGGAAGAGGGGTGAAAAAGGAACCAGAAGGGACAGTACCTACAGCATTCTTTCCAGATGTGCCACAGGCCCAAAAATGTCGGCAACCCCTGCTCTGTTGGGTAACATAACCTGACTTTTAAATTAAGTAGAATCCAACTGTAAAATGCAGGTATTTAGACTTCTGTGTAATACCTGTGTTATGATCCAGAGCATCCTCTAGATTTAGATCTGTGTCATCTGTGGAAGACAGACAAAAATATGTTTTCATTTGTGCAAATCAAAGTACATGTTTCTATACAGCTGGTTGACTGATTGGATGAACGAGGAAGGAATCAGGACTGCACTAGGTCTCCTACAGTCAATTTAACATATTAATCATATATGCAAAGAGGCTTGCACTTCTAAATTCATGTTTTGCAGATTATGTGTTTGAGTCTACGTAAGTTAGCCTTATACGGCAGAATTCAATGGAGCAGTTCCATTCTAAGTTTCTACTTAGAACTACTTAGTTGGATATGGCCCTCTGCATATAGGCATTATAAGATACAACTGTGATATATAAACCAACTACTACTACTTAATAATAATAATAATAATAATAATAATAATAATAATAATAATAATATATTGGTGCATATACCATTTTAGCTTCATAGTGTATAATTTGTATTATGCTCCCATACATCACCATCATTTTCTTAGCATACTAAATCAGTATTTTTAATGTACAAATTGTTCCAAAGCAAAATAGAAATGAGTAATAAAGAACAGGCTTCATGCATCACACATCACTTACAAAAAGCACATGCCCTGACCATCTGACAGTCAGAAGCCATTTCCTCTTTTCATTAGGTTCAATTAAAACCCTTTCTTAAAACAGATAAAGAAGCTATCAAGAGGAACCGCTTTCAAAAATTAATCATCATTCTTCCCCTTGTTTCTTATTACAGCAATTAGGCTTCCAGTTATTATTTTAAGAATATTATTTATAGTTTGAGTCAGTCTTTCAATCAAAGTCCTTAGTCATTGATGGAAATAAAAAAACATTTTTGCCTGTGATCTCACCAAAGATACAGTAGTAATACTATTTGGCTACCTTAAACATAGTATACTAAAGGACGATACATAAATGTCTACTCATTTTCTAACAGCCAGAATTACAATATGTCAGAACTGGAAAAGCACCAAAAAAGATTCTTGGGTAGTCAAAGTCTGGGATATCGCATGCATAATGGAAGTTCACAAATCTGATTTGAAGTGAAAGAGTCAGCAAGAAAATGTTTTTATGGAAGAAACTGAATTTGTTTATTTCTTATTGGAACAAAGTAAAAATATAAGACTGAGTGAATCCATATTATTTGCTGAGGAAAAGTTAATAGTATGAAGTGTAGGTGAAATAGTTAATAAGCAACATAAGATTCTAACTTTTCTTTTTCTTTAGCATTTATAGAAATATTTAACTGTTTGAGAATATGAGTATATAAAAATATTAAAAATGTATTGTAGTATTTTATTAATCTTTTGGTATTAACTGTAACTGCTGCACTGCAATGTATTTCATAAATAAACATATACACAAATTAAAATAATAATTTATAGGAGCACAAGGAGCTTTCACTGCTATATTACAATAAGTATTATTTTTAACCCTCTTCTGGGATGCCTTTTTGTTTCACAGATGGGACATTTTAAATGCACATTGTGCATTTATTTTAAAGATAACAGGAATGCAGTATCAACAGCCTACCAAGACAAAAGACAAGCTTTCCTTGATCTAAACTATGTGCACATTTGCAGTTCCATTGCTCACAAGGTTGGTTAAGCATAGAGAAACAGACACATTCTGTATAACCTATTACTTCTATGTGAATAATAACCAGACAAACCTTGGCCTTCTGGTTCATATGTAGCTTCTTCTGTATGTGCATGATATTCATACGTATCTGAAAATTAGAAGTTCACATTAAATCACAAATAGCTATTAATGCTGTTGTCATGGCTGGAGGGTTTAAATGAGTTAGACTAACTAGTTGCTTGGTCCCTGCTCTTGCCAACCTAGCAGTTCAAAAGCATGAAGTGCAAGTAGATAAATAGGTACCGCTCCGGCGGGAAGGTAAACAGCGTTTCCGTGCACTGCTCTGGTTCGCCTGAAGTGGCTTAGTCATGCTGGCCACATGACCCGGAAGCTGTAGGCCCGCTCCCTCGGCCAGTAAAGCGAGATGAGCGCCACAACCCCAGAGTCGTCCATGACTGGACTTAACAGTCAGGGGTCCCTTTACCTTTAACTCAAGATTGATGGGAAAGAAAGTCACACAACTATAACTGGGAATGCCCAGCTTTTATCAACACTAGCCATAAAAAGTTCGGAGTAGAAAATTTCCCCCCAGGAACAGATTGTCAAAGAAAGTAATAATAGATATTATCTCAAAGCATTTAATAACTAGTCAATAGCAGGATTCTGTGCATGTCAATTCAGAAGCAAGCCCCTTTGCATTCAACAGGACTTGAACTCCAGTGTAGTTTGTGTACAGAATTTAAGCCTAGATGAACTAATGAATGCACATAGATTTCAAGAAGTATTATGAAATATAATATATTTTGATCAGAATATCTTCAAATATTTTGATCTGGCATTTCATTAAACCCCTCTAACATGGGTCCCACTTATATATTTTCTCTCTGATTCTCTATCTTTCTTTTCCTCTCTCCCCTTGCTCTATTTATCTTTATTCTCTATGTATGGGCATTTCATCCCCACTTGTGGGTTTGACTTTTACTGGATTCTCTCTACCCAAACTACAGACAGGCACCTTAATCATGTTCCTCTGCACAGAGCTTCACATAACTGCTGCCTCCGATGTCAGCACCAAAACAGAAATTTATCTGTCACCTCCCAAAAGGACCTCAACCCTGATGGAATCTTATCTTCAGATTTGCCAAATCCAAAAAAGGCAGCTTGCCACAGCCACTTTTACATTGGTCTTTCTAGTTAAGACTTATTAGGATTATAGCCTGTGAATGTACATGAACCATGCTACCCTCAAATGCTGAGTGAGTCGCCTATGTATGGCATCTTTGCCCTGACTAGTATTTCTCAATACATAAGTTATCATCACCTGGCTGAGAAGATGCATTATGTAAATACAGTCATACCTCAGGTTACAGATGCTTCGGGTTGCGCACCGTGCCAAACCCAGAAGTACTGGAACGGGTTACTACCAGGTTTCGGCACTTGCGCATGAGCATATGAGCTAAATCGTGCTTTGCGCATGCGCAGAAGCACCGAATCGCAACCCACGCATGTGCGACGCTGCGGGTTGCGAACGTGCTTCCTGCACAGATCATGTTCACAACCTGAGCGTCCACTGTAACATAAAATGTGAAATGGCATTGAATCATGGCAATCTGTCTTAGGTAAAGTTCCAGGTAGGTAGCCATGTTGGTCTGACGTAGTTGAAATAAATAAAAAAATAAGAAAATTGTCCAGCAGCACCTTAGAGACCAACTAAGTTTGTTCTGGGTATAAGCTTTCGTGTGCATGCACACTTCTTCAGATACGATAGGTAAAGTTGTGATCCACTTAGGTAAGGTTGAAAACCAACACTTTAGAAAATTCCATCAACTATCTCTCCCATTAAATTTGCAAATATTTAGGATCAGTTCACAGACACATGTTCATCACCTGATATATGACTTTACAGCATCTCAAAGCTATTATGAAAAGCAGACATACCATGACTGTCATCTGTGTCTGGCTCTCCTGGTTGATAGTCACTTGCAGGTTCTGAAATGAAAAATAAGGGAAATATTTGGTTTTTGAAGGTACATAAAATGTTGTATTCAGTGTAGCACTAGGAAAAATATTTCGTCAGACACTTCTCCCCCTGTATGTCTCCTAAAGCTGTTCGGGGATTTCCCCCAACCTTCCAGAGCACATTTGGGATTTCCCCCAACCTTCCAGAGCACATTTGGGGACAGGGCAGGGCTTGTGGGAGGTAGGGGGGAATAGAGCAAGGAAATCCCATTATGCTATTGCAAATACTTTGTTGAAGACCACCTACTTCTAAGTTAAAATACTGTCAATTTTCAGAAAGGTGCCCAATTAATCTAACAGTTTTTAGACACATATGCTTGGAGTAGACATAATCCTGGAACTAGAATGTAAGGACTGGAGTAGACCACAGAACCATTTGTGCTGTCTTCCAATACTTCTTTTATTGCAAATGAATTTCCTCATGCCTCCCTGCATCTTGGTATGAGCATCATCAATTCAGGTTAAAATGAATCTAGGCATACTTCTAAATATTTTGAACATCCTGATAAAACCACAATTTTCAGGATCTTAGGCTTCAGGTTAGATGTATGCTTAAATACAAGAACATGGGAGGAATTCATGCATGAGAGGGGGAAGGCAGAAGGAAGGGCACACATGATGCTGCAGTCTTCTTCCATTCACTAAACTCTCCTTCCAATGACGTCCAAACTGGGTCACAATACAGTATACAAGTCATTTAAAGCAGACTTGATGACATACTATGTTTGACTGAACTGAATGAACTCAAAGACATATATTTATTCCATAAAAGTCTAAGTAAAATATATCACCACCTTCTTAATCTCTTTCAAAAAAGGAAAAGGAAAAGAACAACATGCTGAATACTCTTAATATTTCAGGTACCTTCATAGTCAGATTCTGGTGTTTCTAACACTTCTGGCCCTTTATCTTCAAGGTCTCCATCATAGACATCCTGTTCTGTGGGAACGTCAGGTGATTCACTATTCTCCTCCTGAAAATCTGTTTCTTCATCCGCTTCATTTATTTTTTCTTAAAATGTTAGAAAAACAGCATATCAACTGAAAAGTCTCAATTGCATTCTGTAATCACCGCCCTTCTAAACAGATCATTGGTACAATCCAAACACATTTAAGGCCCACTGGGTTGGATCCAGATGGAATTTTGCTAACTGGAGACCCCCCCTTCCTCAGACAGCTCTCTGTGCACCTTGAAAATCTGTTCCAGGGTATTAGGAGACCCTGAAGAACAGTATGGGAAGTTGCACAGGGGACTACTTTATTTATTTATTTATTTATTATTTTTATTGCATTTATTTATTATTATTATTTAAATAAATAAATTAAATTAACTAAATAAATTATTTAAATAAATAAATAAATAAATATTTATTTATTATTATTATTATTATTACATTTATTTCCTTCAAGGAACTCAAGAAAGCTACACAGTTCTCCCCCTCTTCATGTTATCCTCACAACAACCCTGTGTAGTAGGCTAGGCTGAGAGACAGTGACTGGTCCGAGGTCCTCCAGTGAGCTTCATAGCATAGTGGGGATTTGAATCCTGGTCTTCTAGGTCCTGCCAAAAATAATCTTCTTCCCCTTTTGCCAGCAGGAGCATCAAGTAAAGTGGAATGAAAGCCTCTGCTGGACTGGAGTCCCATCCGCAAATGAAGGAACCCTTCTGTTTGTGGAGGGAAATGTCCACATACAACCCACTAGTTTAAAATTACTCCTTTCACAGAAATCAGTGGATCTTAAGAGTGCTTAGCTCTGATATTGCGCCTCAAGCATTTACTGTTAATATGGGATAATTCTATAAACTGGTATCATTGGACAAACATGTGAGGGGCAGGTCATTATCCACTACAGTCATTATTGCATTTTGGAAAGCAAACATTTATTTCGAACCAGCAGCAAAAATGTTCTGAAAGATCAGTAACTAGCTACATACATTTTTTTAACTGATCAAAATAATTGATTAGTTCTAAAATTTGTTTTTAGAGGTTCATGGACAAAGTATTCATTCATACCAAACTCTGTTTCAAGAACTTGACGTAGCAAAGTGTCCATTTCATCTTCCTCTTCTGGTTCTGCTTCGGCACTTCTGTGTTCTACATTATTTTAGAGAATACATCAAAGGTAAGCAGAAAGAAGAGACTAAACTCGAAAACCAGAAAACAAATACTTTTAGGGAAAGTGAGCATGTTTACCTATGGATTTGATATATGGCATGTGATATATGGCATTTTTATTCAAGTTTTTTTCATATACAGGTGACTCCCCACTTACACAGGGGAGTCTGTGCTGGCCCTCTGCATACATAAATGAAATGCCCTTAAGTGGGAAGCACCCCACTGCACCTCTGACTCACCAGGACACCCTCCCAGAGCCCAAAGAGGACATCCTCTTTGGGCTCCGGGGAGGGTCTCCTCGCAAGCTGGAGGCGCAGCAGGGCTTTGTTGAGGTCCTTCAGGTCTCTTCCCCTACTTCTGGGTTCCTGATACAATGCATTTGCGCAGTCACACATGATGTGGACATCCATAAGTGGGGTGGTGCCTGTACATTTCACAAACATGTACCCACAGAAGCTGGTGGACTCTCCTTCATTGAAGGTTTTTAAATGGAGATTGGATGGCTATCTGTCAGGGATTTTTTGAGCTGTGATTCCTGCATTGCAGAGCATTGGACTAGATAACCATTGGTAATCTATGATTCTGTGAGTCCATAAATTAACAGTATGAGACTATAGTTAAGTACAAGGCTATAGTACAGCACTTTGAGGGGGGTTCTTGCTGTTTTACAGTCAAACACTGTATAGATTTTGTAAAATAAAATAAATCTAGTAGAGATGGACGAAGCATTCCACATCACTGTCCATGAGTGAATGGGGGTTGGAAGCCAACATCTGAAGGCCACAGGTTAGTCACCTCTAAGTTTAAATAATTTGAAACTATCCATCATGATTAACAGTGCATCTTCCATGAGCTGGGAGTATGTGGTAGAATCTGCTATGCTGAACTATCTAGACTCCTGAGGATCTTAGCTTTCGTTTTTACATAAAGCACTTTTGCAGCCCTCATGATAATGAAAATGTTTGAATATGAGCCAGCACAGCCTGTAAGGTTTTATCATACAAAGGCAGACTTCAGGCTTCTGGAATCTACATTGTTTTTTACTAGAACCCCAAGATCCACAACCTAGAATTAGAGCAACAATGGGAGCTTATGAAGCAGAACGAATTACTTATTGTACCATAAGAGCAATATATTGGTAAAACCTACACAAAGAAGTACAAATCTACAGCCAAGTTAATATGGATCTCGGATTTTTGACATTTATGTTGCTTATTATATACTGCATTGTATTGTTTTGTTGCACATTGCCCTGTGGCCATTTTTGGCACTGGGCAGTATAGAAATTGCTCAAATATCAGTGGGATGTACATATTGCAAGAAGATTTCCAAGTACTAGGAAACTTGCATATTGTTTTAAGTGTCTTTAAAATATTTAATCTGGACCCAATCCATTATAGAAAATACTCATTTTTTTTTACAATACTCAATGCCTGAAATGAAGAAAACATTTTGTCATGCTAAGAGTGGCAAAGAACAAAAACAAAATAAATGAATGCACTGGCATATGTATACAGTGTAACAGAAAGCTGTTTAGGGTGTTTATACAGTTCAATCCCTGTTATAAAGAACTCTAGTAAAGAAACTACTTTTAATATTTCAAGCTAATTAATATTTTATTTGAAAAGTTTTAAAGGTTATATGGAGAATCTAGTCTATTAAATGAATATACATCCAAAGATTATTTCAATAGCTATTTCATTTTGGGGTGCAGTCCAACAGTGTTCATCTGCCAGGGGAAACCTAAACTGCTGGTGGAACAGATACACCCTTCCTCCTATACCCCCCAGATCTGTTCTGGAGGGCTGCAGAGTAGTTGGGGTGTGGGAATGGTGCTTCAGGAAGAAGAAAGGAAGGAGAAGTCCACTCACACAACATTGGATGCCATCCTCTGTTTTTATCTTTTCTGATTTGGGGCATATTTTCATATGTTTACTTCCCTAAGAGATGAGTTCAGAATGATTTTGTGTAAATGTGCTGGTGAAGTACACACAACAATTCATGAACCAGAAACTAGGTTTGTCCTGCTGACTAATCTTTCATGAAAGATCTAAATAGAAAGAAATTCAATGTGACATTATGCATATCGCTACCTCAATGGAACCATTCTGAAAGCACTCCCATAGTGTTAACAGTATGGAAGAGGGTTTGCAATACGACAAGATCTGCAAACCTCTCATTGAGGACAACTTGCTGTAGAGCAGATGCTGTAAAGCTTTTACCATACAAAAAGATAGGCAAGACTGGAGTTTATTTTTCTATGACTTAGTTTGCAAGAGAACCTACCTGCTCTCCCATGTGGCTCCTCTGTAGGTTGGGTAACCTCTTCAGCATCTCTTGGCTTTTGCTGTTCTGGGACAGATCTTTCTTTAAGTCCTGCATTGTTTAGTTATAAAGTTAACTTTAGCCTTTCTGATTCAACATTTTGGCTTTCTTAGGTATCACTGAGATAATGACAAGGGGTTGAATCCAAACTTAGAAAGACTTAGAAAGCCATTTAGGCTTTTGATCCAGTGGAGGGAACATGCTGAGGGAAAAGGGAAGAGGCAACATCCACTCATCCCTGCTTTCCCTGCAACCCCACACATTAATATTTTTTCAGAGGGCTTTAAGGGAAGGAAGGAGGAATTGCCACCTTCCCCCTTCTGCCTGTGAAGGAGTCCCCTGATCAGAACTCTGCTCAAAGGAGTCTCCCACCACGGGGAGCAAAGTCTGGATCCAAGCCCACAAATCTAAAGACTACCAAAAAGGAGAGTACACACTACACACAAGCTACCAAAGTACCACATTGTATTTCAAAGTCCAACATTTTTTTCATTTTTAAAAAACAAGTTTTTGGAGCCTGTTGCAGCATCTTCTTAAAGGAAAACTTCTCTCTGTATGAACTGATTTCATTTCCAGCTGCCTTTAAATCAGTTTCCTTTTGCCAAAACCCAAAGTTGCTCTGTAAATATGGGGTTATGGGCTGCTTCAAGGAAATCTCTCCAAATGCTGCTGTGAACTTATATGTATCTCTGGATTGCACTCTTAAATTTTAATTACTTAGAGCATCAAAAGATAGTACTACAAATATCAGGGCCACTTCTTCTAAAATATATACGGTATTTAGTTGTTAAGCAGAAGCCAAAGGTGGATTTGGGATAGTAGCTGTTTCCAAATGAAGGTTGAAGCTCCTTTCCTAACCCGTCACCCTTGCTTCATTCCTTATTTAACCTCTCACCCCCACACACCAACACCTCCCCTATCCAATATAGAAATCATTACCATTGATGAAACAAGAAGAACTGCTTGGGGTGAATGAAGTGAAGCAATGTATGTCTAATGAAAATACTGCCTTCCACTCAAAGCCAGCTCATGGGTAGAGAAGGAGGAAGGTATTTTTCCACGGTTAAGATTCTAGACTGAGGGGTGCAGGGGGAAGAGTGAAAACAATGTCTCAACCTCTCTTTCCCCTAAACTGTTTCTGAGGACCTTCTTTGTGGCACACTTTTGAGAGTGAAAGATAGGAAGAGCTAATCTATACATTATACAGAATAAGGCAGCATATGAATAGAATTCTGGATTGTACTACTTCAGATTACAGGCAGAAAAAAGGAGAGAATATATTTTGAATGCTTCCACATGTAAAGTGCTCCTGACATACAATTAATAGATTTTGCACCACTAAAAACAAACATGTTTTTCTAGCTAGTAGTAGTATAAATGAGTGACATTTCCATCAAGTGACCAAACCAGGGATAGAGAACCTGTGGCTCTCCAAATGTTGCATTTCAGTTCCTACAAATTCTAATCAATATGGTTAATAATTGTGGGGGAACCACAGTCTCCTTTCCCTGATCTAAATAATGGATGTAAACATTTTTCAAATGGGAGACAGGTTACAGATCCAGCCACTTGACCTGTCAAATCCAAATACCATGCCATAATATTATCATTTAGCATCTTTGATCAAGACAATTCCCCAAAATTCAGATTCGACATGAACTTGACCACATTGGCAATATTCCATCAATATTGCAGAACAAAGCACAGAAAATCATGAGTGGGCTCAGTAAGAAAGGTCTGCACATCTACAGTGATCATTGTCCTCTTCAAGAAAATGGAATTTGTTGGACTCATTTTTATCCATTGCAATTTTAAAGTGAGGGGAAACATTTCTGAGCAGTGTTTTTAACATATCTTCTATAGCATTTATAGGTTTACAAACTGCTAGTATAGTCCACCAAAACTTTGGTGCAACCCTTACTGCTGTAAACAGGAGTGGCATAAAAGAACATCCATAATTTTCTGGTGGATTGTGTCATAGAGAACAGGGCACTCTGTGATTTTACTAAATGGACACTAAGGCTGCAATCCTACTTACACCCATGTTAGAGGAATTCCCATTGAACATAGAGAGCTTTACTTCTGAGTAAATGTATATAGAATTGCACTGTCAGTTTCTTCATTCTTCTTTCAGAACAAACTGGTGGCATTAAACTTTATTGGAAATGGAATATTACTGTAAACACATTTCATACAAGAATGTGCATGGTTTTGATTATTTTCTGTATGCAGAATTGCAAAATAGTTCCTCAAAATATTCAACCTGTACGTTTTCAATCCAAAATAAAGTAAAATATGAACTACACTAAAAGTTACAATGAATTAGATGTAACATCTAAATGGTACACACTCAGTCTTCATGTTGCTGAATCTTCATTGGTTAGAGGTAAAGATCAAATTATTATTATTATTTATTAAATTGGTATACCTTTTATCCAAAGATCACAGGGTAGTTCACAACACGCACAAAGTAAAACAAAACAAAAACCAAATAACAAAACAGAACCCCTCCCACAAACACATTTAAAAGGCCATGGAATGCTGATCAGCCAGAGGCCTGGTTGTAGAGAAATGTTTTCACCTGGCACCTAAAGATATGTAATGAAGGCGCCAGATAAGCCTTCCTTGAAGAGCATACCACAAACAGGAAGACTGCAAGGAAAAGGCCTGTTCTCATGTTGTCACTCTCCTGACCTTTTGTGGAGAAGGCACATGAAGAATGGCCTTAGATGATTATCACAGGGTCCGGGTCAGTTCATATGGGGGAGAGGCAGCCCTTAATGTCTGTAACCATAAATTCTGTACATCCACACCATTCAGATGCAGTACCAAATGTACAGATGTTGAGGTAAGCAGGAAGGTCTCACGTCACATGTTCGCTCTCAGAAACATATAAATAGGCCAGAAGTTCCATGTCCACCCTGGTCCTCAGGCCCTATAACGCTGCTTTGCAGGAACCTGTCTTTGTGGACAAATTGTTTGTAACACTAATCAATGTGTTTATGTACTACCTATGTGTGCTATAGGGACGCGGGTGGCGCTGTGGGTAAAACCTCAGCGCCTAGGATTTGCTTTCAAAATCCAGAAAAGTGTGAATGGACTGAGTCCACCTACACTTTTCTGGATTTTCTTTTTTAAAAAGTCACAGTGGCGTAGTGTGGGTTGTCAGCACCCGGGCCAAGGCAAGTAATTTGCGCCCCCTAACCCGTGGATTTTAGTAGGGGCAGAGAGCTGTGAGTGCGAGTGCGCCCCCCCAGATGTTGCGCCCGGTGCGGCCGGCCCCCCCTGCACCCCCACGCTACGCCACTGAAAAGTCGGGCTTGTCATAAACATCATTCAAAGCTTGGAAACATCTAGAAGCTCCCCAATCAGCAGCTCATTTGCCAGTCTCTTCTCTTTCCTAAAAGCTTTCCCAAAATGTAAGCTGGGGGTGGAAGGGAAAACAGCAGCACCTGAAATTTGCAAAACCCAAGGGCTCTACCTAAATTTGATTACTCATGCAGAGCATTATAAGCTAAGGCATGAGAAGCGACGGAATAGGGCTGGCTTGGCTCACAATGAAAGGATACTTTTCAGAAAACATGGAAGAGATGGTCTCAGAAAAACCCACATTGATGTCTAAAATTTAAATTGCATAGGTTTTTTCACATGATCAAGAAAAGCATTATATCTCATGAGAATTCTAAATGTGTTGTATTACTGCAAAACAAGGGTGAAATATGTTGCTTTTATTTTCGTGTCAAAATTGTACTTTGCCACCCATATATGAGTACTTCTTGTGGTAAGACCAGAGACACAAAGAGCTACACAACTATATATTTTCAAACCTTGCACTGATCATAACACATATCCCAATGTCTGTTCAGCACTAGATTTCCTAGATTTTCCCCTCGCCCCAAATACTTTTTTGACACAGTATTCTCCATGTCAAGATAAAAACAGCAAATGGACTTATTCCAAATATCATTTTGGAAAAGATTATATTCAATGTTTATTTAAAAACATATATAATAGTATGTCCTATTTTGTACCCAACAGGAAACAAAACCAGTGCAATCTGAAAAATACAAGCAGAGGGGGTAGCAGTGAAGGTATAATTTGAAGTAAATGTTCTTATTTATTTCTGTTCTTCACTTTTTTCATTGAGCCATTTGAGCTTTCATTCTTCCATGTATTTATTTTCTGAATAGTTGAAAAAGATGTGTTTTGTTGCACTTTCTAGAGTGATATGCATATTGATAAGATATTCCATCGTCCCAAGTGTATAAATTGGATCATGTCCATTGAACACAAAAATAAAAATTGAAAACTAGTCTACCTTATTTTCCCCTAATACTTCTACTTCCCAGTGTAAAACAACACTTGCAAATATTTCAGTGTTTTATTTTTGTATTAGCCTTATGTGTGACATACTGAGTACCAAAAACATTCCATTATATAAATGATCTCAGTACAATAAGAATGTACAAGACATTATCAGACATACTATGTACAAATTGGAATTTCATAGCAGTCTATCTTATTTCATGCTTACAATTTCATACATATTCTAAGGCTGTTTGTGCAAATGATTCTGTCATCTTGTTTACTCTAACAAGCTAAAGACAAATTGCCTTAGTGGTGCTATATTACATTCTCGTGCTATCAGTTCTAACTGAAGCAACATTCAGATATGAAAATAGTATCATTTTACTTTTTTCCTCTTCTCTTCATCCTTTGCTGAGCTATCGGATGCTTTAGAAAGGGCTTTAGCTGTTTTTTTAATTTCTTTCTCTTTGCCACTAGCTGATTCTTTTATCTCTTTATTTTTAAGATTCTTGTCTAACCCTGATTTCTCCTTTTCACCTCTCCTGTCTCGCTTAACCTTTTCAGATTCTTTTTTTGATTTATCATCAGCAACTTTCTTATCCTTTCTCTCCAAATCATCAACTTTCTTCTTTGTTTTTTTCCTCTCTTCATCTTTGGTTTCCTTCTTTCCTTCTTGCTTCTCTTTCAATTTCTTGGCTGGTTCTTTGATCTCTTTTATTTTTTCTATTTTCCCATTTAAAAAAGGGGAAATGTTCATTAAAGAACACACATTAAGACACTGGATATTAGTAAACCAAACTCACACTCCAACTTCACATCACAAATTCATAGTTGCAATTCAAAAGAACTTGATCACACAGTATTAGTACTGTCAAAAGAATTGCAGGTAGCAATCGCTACTTGGAATGTGCCAAGGGAAATAACTTTCTATTTTATAGGGCTTCCCAAAACTTATTCTTCAGCATCAGATGAAAACTGTTCTATTTCCCCAAACTTTTAACAGTATTTAAACTAGTTCTCCTATTTTAAAGGTTTTATGTGTTGTAAGTGGCCTTAGAGAAACTGATGTAAATATTTCTTAATTAAATATGTTAAAAGAATTTTCAATTGCTTGAAAGATTATTCAGCTGCCAACTTTTTAAACAACATCATGCTACCCGATGAGCTACTAAATAAAATTAAAAAAGAGACACACTGTTAAATGGAAATCAATGACTCTAAAATGTATTTGCCTATTTTAGAAGAGGTCTATAACTGGCATAACCTCCTTATAATGTATCTAAAATTTGCATATCCAGCACTGACATCTTGCTCATGCTACAGACTTTGGCTTGCACAGTGGAATTTCCCCTTCCTCTCCTGTCGCTCCCTCAAAATCTGTTTGAGAGGATTGGGGGACCCTCCAAAGCACATTTTGGGGGTGGCACAAGGAAAGGAGAGGCAAGTAAAAGTCCCACTGTGCAAGCAGAACTGTGTTCACTCAGCTTTTATACAATCCATGGATTTTGAGGGGCTGGGGATATCGTAAAAGAGAGGAAGCAGTTCAAACATACGCTGAATTAAATTTGCATACTTTAAAGTCAGGGATGGGGAAGCTGTGGCTGGAATGATGGAAGCTGTAATTCAACAATTTATGGAGGGCCACAGATTCCTCACCCCTACTTCAATCATTCTGCTACTGTACTTTTTATATCTGCTTTGTCTTTTCTCTTAAGATCTCCTTGACCTCTGCCCTTATGCAAAGGGCAGTGCTATCTGCTATCCTGTACTCATGGGGCTGGGTCAGTGAACTAACAGAAAACACGACTATCTCAATTCACAAATGCTAAAAGCAGTGCTTTTTTCTCTCTAAGAAAAATGTTTAAGGGTACTCGCATCTTCCTACTGATATTGTATTACTGCAGCTCAATGAGGCTAAAGTTAGATTCACAAATGTTTAGGGGTATGCGTACCCCTGCGTCCCCCCAGAAAAAAAAGCACTGGCTAAAACTAAGCACGATGCTACATATATTTGAAAAAGATAAGTGAAAAACAAAGTTAGGCACCCCTAGGCAAGAACTGCAACTCATTTGAAGTTTAAATGGCTGTGACCCCATAAAACAGGAATGAGGAATTTGTGCATGCCCACAACTCCCATCATTTCTGACCCTTGGGCCATGCTACTTGGAGCTGATTGGAACCGAAATCCATCAACATTCATAGGGTGACAGCCCCCCCCCCCACCCATTTTATAGGCTAATTTTAGAAATGTTAAACTGACTCCAGAGGTCATGATTTGTAAAGAAGACACTGCATGGAGTATTTCCATTGTGCTGTAAACACAAGATAAAAATAAGATCCTACTGAGAACACCAGATTTTAATGATGACCATCATGTAGACAATTTTTTATTAGAGGTCTTAATACTATATCGTTATAAAATGGTTTTAAAATAGTTTAGAAAGTTATATACACAGAGACTTATGAAAATGATTGAGGCACACAAATCTGCATTCAGTTTGCAATTAAAAATGACAATATTATTTCAATAGAGTAATACTGAAATAGATCTGAAGTATTGTAGCTGCCTTTAATTAAAAAAATATGCTGATAACATAATTAGTGTTTTAATTACATGACAAAAATGCCACTTCAGGTAAAACTCAAATCCAACCAAGTACTAGCTAATATGGAAAAGAAAACCACCAACACACATGCACACAATATTCAGGAAATTATGAGGAAACATGGGGGAGGGAGGATCTGCAGACTGGGGCAAGAATTAAGAACCTGCCAAAAATTTCCCCATTAGGTAATTACCTCTCCTCTTGCAGCCAAACTCTAATGTCAGAAGTAAGTTCGGGGAAAGGGAGGATTCAGGAGGTTCAGGTGTGGTAAAAGCATCCTTCTAGCTGGCCTTTCCTTCCAATATGTTCTCCAGCTCACATTCTCCAGCAATTGTGAGATTGAGAACAAACATTTGCTAAACATTATTTAGTCCACTCTTCCCAACAAGGCCTTTTCTTCTACACCTGTTTTTTAAAAAACATTTGCAAAGGATGATTACAATAAAATATCGAGTGATCTACCATCCCTCTACCGTGAATGGAAATAGGAGCAATGCATTTGGAATAAAAATCTTTTAAGATTAGCATTACCAACATGTTGGTTTCAGAGCATGGTTAATGCTTCATTGCACGAGGAAATGGTTTCTCCTGCCTTGAAAGAGGCAGTGATACAACCGCTCCTAAAGAAACTGGCTCTGGGCCCCTTAGACTGGAACAATTACTGACCAGTTGCAAATACCTCCTTTTTGAAGGAAGGTGATGGAGAGGACTGTGGTGGATGTTTTTAGTTTATTGCTGATTTTGCTTTTAAAAAAAGTTCTTCTTAATAGTTGTTAATAACTGGTTTAACCAATAATTTTATTGTTTTATTCTTTTTGTACACTGCTTTAAGATATTTTACAGTGTATAAATTTTAGAAATAAATAAATAAAGCCCTGAGAATAAAAAGACTATGATATTACAATGAAACATAAAAAGGGAGCATTTCTCCTTCAACAGGAAGACATGAACTCTAATTAAGAAAGGCCCAGCATATTTTGAGCAGAATGCTTGGGGTAACAATATGAAAACTATATAGTATTTCATATGCCATGCACATTGTAGAAGCCTTATCTATCCAGATGATTGAATTCTTTGCCCAAAGGCCTTGATCCAAAGGCGTGCACTCAGTGATCAGAAATTCTCATGCATCACTGGGAAAATTCAGCTAGAATTCTGCTAGTTAGATATTTGACAAGAAAGACTGAATGTAGCATCCTATTTTTCCTTCCCAGACAGTTGACTAGTAGGAATCCAATCTTTATATTTGCCCCAGGTTACACATGCCCTGTCCCAAATCCTACAGAATTGCATGCACTGCATCAATTTGCACACAGGATTGTTCATCCAGCAAGAGAAATATGCAGATCCACACACACATAGCCTGTAGCTGGATTAGAAATTAAGTTTTTAAAGTACTGTAGATCTAATTATGTAGGATGCTGAAGAGCACCCAAAACTAATGCTTGATATTTTTTGTTCAGTACATTTTGAATGCAAAATCACACTGGTATGAACTGCATCCAGAATTAGTAGACACATTTAACACACATTTAAAACACATTTAAAACACATGCATTTCAGGCATTCATAATCAGTGTGCACAAAAGGTCACTAATGCTCCAGTAGCAAAGTACCTTTGACTTTAGCCTTTCTCTTGGCAACCCCTCCTGGTGGCTCCCCTGATTACCATAAGATGAAAACAAGTTACAAACATTATTTTAAGTCTTTAAGATGCTATACACATGGGGGGGGGAGAGATGACCCAGTATAAAACAGCACCAAAATTACATCAGACCTTAAAAAAAACTTATACCTGACTGTTCTGTTTTCTGGAAGTGTTCCATTAAACAAAGCTTTCAAAATAAGCCGTACACAGGTATAGTAGGCCCAGTCTCTCTCATTTCATCAAATATGAAAGCTGTAATTGGTAAGGTCACAGGAAAGGACCTTTTCTATAGCAGTGCCCCAGTAATGAAATTCCATTCTGATGAGAGGGTGGTAAATACATTTTATTCCATTAGACTTTTAGTGTATTGCAATCTTGTTATCTATGGTCTTATTTTATTTGCTTTTATTCTGGCTTTTAAAGCTTTCCAGTTTGGGGAGCTCTTTTAGTCATCACTATCTCAGTTGATCCGAGAACAGTCTCTCCCTCTCTCTCTCTCTCTCTCTCTCTCTCTCTCTCTGTGTGTGTGTTTCTAATGGAAAAAAAATCAGTAATACTGTTGTATGGGTTTTCTAACTTATGGTTCTCAAAGAGAAAGTGAAAGATGTATTGCTAAAACAAAGAGAATTCCAAATAGGATTTTTTCATTGGTAATTGGCTCATAAGCTAAACTATCAATTATGAAAAAGTGCTGTTTGGATTATGTAACACCAAGTATGGGCAAGCATAAACTAAAAGGATGCTATCTTATGCTTTAATATTTCATCTGTTTCCAAACATATGGATTCATGTGAAAGAATCTTCAGTACCTAAGAATGGAGTCCATTAGTTCAGTGGAACATTTTGTGGCCATGTTGCTATAAGACTTAAATTAAGGAACACTTGAGTCACAAAACTTTTTAAATGACTTCACTTTGCAGAATAAGAAACATGATGTTTAAAAAACTGATACATCACAAAAATGAAAGCTTGTTTCCCCCCAGTAAGAATATCCTTTACTCTTACTAGTTTTATGAATGATATTTGTATTCAGCATATATTACTGGACTAAAGCAAGCAACTTACGACCATTCTCAGGCTATGCCTTTGGGACTGCTGCACAATTGATGCATTTGGAATATCATACCTCAGCTTAAAAATCCAAAGTTGAACAAGGTTCACACACTTGCACAGAGCCACTTTCCTCTTTCCTTTGTGCAAGTGGGGAAGCAAGCTAGGAAGATTTCTATTACATCCAAACTAAGGAACAATGGTTAATGGCTCCAAAAGAAGACCTCATATTGAGCAAACTTTAAAACATGTATTTATATCCTGGCTTGGTAGGAAACTAAAGCTAGTTAAAACTTTCTAAACTCAGATGCAACAGAAAGCCATGTGTAACTGCTGCTGAGGTAGACCAAGTTCAAAATGCTATAGTGAAGTGGGCCATGAACAAATGCAGGTACTGAGCATATAAAAGGAGATTTGGGACTGGTTTTCCATATGAACAAGAGCTGTTACTTCTGAATACTAACTTCTAATCCTAAACATGCCACCTGGCTGCCTTAGTTGCCAAAGTGAGGCAGCTTGGCTCCCTGCCTCAGCTGACTGGGAACAGCTACCATTCGGCTCCTTCCTTCCCCAAAGTGCTTACTGCAATGACCATTCTACCTTGTCACTGCATAACTTCATTATTCAACCAGTTCTCAAATTACAGAGTGCAAGTTCCTTTAGCTGCTGCTTTCCATAGCAGGGTGGTCGTATGATGTTGCCAGAATGAGGGTAGTGAGTTAATACCTCAAGGCTTTCTCTGTCTTTCCTTGATAATCTGAATACTATTGTGCAGCCGTGTGACTGTGTTGATACTTGAGTTTGCCTGTTTTCTTCTTCCTTCCCTTTTGAAACATGTACCTGAGACTGAAGACATTATTTTAAACTGAAAACCATCTTGAGTGCTTTGGTAGGAAGGTGGAGCATAAAGATAAATAAATTAAATAATAAGCATGGTGACTGAAAGAAGATTTCAAAATACTGTACTAGATATAAACTGTAGATCTAAATTGAAAAGATCCAGTGATATGCTATTAAGTTACTGGTTTCTTTTGAATATCATGCTCTCAAAGACCTTAGCAAGCTGTGAAGATAAGCCCATAAAAGTTAATAGCCTACAAAAATAATTACTAAGTCTGTTTTTTATTCATAGGAGTAGCACTCTGGTCCAACCTCTGCTAGTCCTCTTTTATGAATAAGAAGCAGGCAAGCAATAAATGTAGGCTAGTAATATAGCAGGCTAACATAGCCTCCTCTCCCCACCTGCTTCTTTTTATGCTGGGTGCAAAGGAAAAATAGCCTCACAGAAGATGCCTCCTCCCAATTTTCAGTAATACCCCTCTTCTCACTTAATCTGGCGTGTCACAGCCTACTCCATTCAGCAATGCACACCTGAGGAAAAACTTTTGTAGGGACAAAGGGAGAGAGAAGTCACCTTTCACCCATCCTCTTCCACCAGCATTTCTCTGGATTCAAATCTATATGATTTCCCTTTATTTCCTTTTTATACAAAAAGCAAAAAACAAATGAACTTTAGATCAGATCATAAACAAGGTTACCTCAAACATGATTGAAGTTTTACCATTTCATCACCAAAGGAATGTGGAAGTGGTATTAAAGGTCCAGAAGTTTTAAAAACATTGGGCAATAAAAAAACAAACTTGTTAACAAAACATTCAGACAAGAAAATCTTACGAATACATTTTTTTAAAAGACAATCACTAATCTAGTCCTTGAAATAAACTCCACAGCTGAACCATTATTGCTGTTATTAGATAACAGAATACAAATTTTGTCTAACTTTTATTTATATGGTCCTGCTCAGATGTTTATAACTGTGAAACCCATTTCCAATAAGAATTAAATTTTAGCCATCAATAATGAAGGGTCTGAAATCTGTTATATTATAGCCTTGGGTCAGCTATAGAAATCTATTATTTTAGAACAGCCTGAAGTTTAGTAAAATAAATAAAACCAATGAAATCTCCACTTCCTCACCTTTGCTTCAAAACTGAAACACAATTGTTCAGATTATGTACCCCACCCCACCGCAAAGAACAGAAAAGGTAACTGAAAAGAAAATGAAATTTCTTGCTGAACATCTGGTGACAAAGCACAAAGGCTATGTTTTGCCCCACAAAGCCCTGAATTATTGGTTGCCATGTTATGAGTAACTGCCCTTTTCATCAGTCTCAACTAAATAACTTCTAATTCATACTATCAGGTATACAAAACTATTTTTAGAGAAGATAACTCCAAACAAACGAAGGTACATTCCTTGTAAGCTCAAATTCTTTTCTTACAATACTGTGGTATCCAAATGTTATCATTAATTTATTCCACTGTGGATAAACATACAAAGTATATAACATTTATCAATAAAAACCACTGTTTTAATATATTTCTACAACAGTTATGCCCAACCATTTTACAAGATATGAACTTGCTTTGCATCAGATACAGTTGAGGATGGTCACAGAAATCCGGGGTTCAGCTCAGGTATTTTTATTTGGAACAAATAAAATGCAAAGTGCATCTTCTGCAAATTATTTACACATTGCTGCCATAACAAAGAAAGCAGAAGTTTGTGCAAAATGTAAAGCAGCTTTTTCACATTATGTGCTCAATATTATGTCAGGCAAGCTTTGAAAATCCATAGAACTCTTCCTCAGGCTGTAGACTTTACTTGCACACTTTACTTAAACACTCACATTTCTGAGCCATGAAAGTTTCTATCAAATGTGCTAATTCTGAGACAAACAGTGCAATTCTATACATATTTATTCAGATGTAAGCTCCATTGAGTTCAATGGTTGCTACTTATAGAAAAGAGTGTAAAGGACTGCAGTCTAAGGTTTGATCAGCAATATCAGATCAAACAAGCCTAAGTGCATTCAGCAGTGTGCATGAAATACAGGCACTAGATTTTATCATGCACACACACACACACACACACACACACCACAAAATTTTGCACACATATCTGTTCCAGAAGGTTAATTTGCTCCACACAAAGCTGGGCATGGAAACTTGCTGAACTCAGGCATTTGTATAATCAGTCCCTTCACTATGAGATGGGGGGAGGGTGCGGCGGAGCAGAAAAATCAAAAAGCAAATCTGAGTCAGCCATTCAGTTTAGCAAGACATAAAAGACAGTTTGCATTTATCAGCTTTAATTGGTTGAATATTACAGGAGAAATACATATTTACAGGTTCTCGCTTTCAAAAAATGTCCACTAAATTTTTACAAACAAATCTGCCTTTAAGAGATAAAATAGTATATAAAGAAAATAAGAATGAAAGCTTCATTTCAAAATATACAACACTTGCATGCTATTTCTTTCATATAGTAAATGGATTTACTAACATAACAAATTTGAGTAACCTCAGAATTCTGCTCTATAAGTCTGTAAAAGCATGTAATAAATTATAAAATTAAGGAATACTCATTGGTAGCAAATTCAAATAATTTCAGTAATAGTTTTCTTATTTAATGCAATAGTAGGCAGAGTCTTAAAATATAAAATATAAATATATACATAATTTGTCAATCATGCCAGAATAGTCTATAGTAATTTAACACTTTATTAGAAAGGTGAATCATTTAAGGGTTAATAGTGTAGGTTAGTACCATAGAGCTTGTGCAGGCTAGTGCTAAGAATACACAGCACAGGTTAGTACTAAGAAAGCACAAACCGACGCAAAGCCATACAGAAACCAATCATACTACTGAAGACACTTTTGTCTTACCGCAGTCTCTCTCTCAAAAAGGCTTTTTGACAAGTGAATTACATCACATGGCTGATATGTCCATTGAGGGTAAGGGGTTACATCAGGTTTTACCCCAGTAGCCTGTTGCATTTTGATAATTGAACTTGATCCCTGAACTAAAGTCATTGGTTCTGTAAATCCACAATAACACATGTCTTTTTCCCCTGAACCCCTTCATTCTGTGACGTACCATCAACATCATCTGCAGCATCGCTCTCTTCTTCTTCTATGATTTCAAAAGGAGTCATTACATCATAGAGAAATGAGAGGAAACCATAAAACCAATCAGAACTTTCCTCTGCTAAAATATTAAGGACTTCCTCAAGTGAATCAATATTTTCATTATTGCCATCTTTGGTCAAGCCTACACAAGAATAAAAGGAAAGAGAGAGAGAGAGAAGGCAGCAGTTAGGTGGAAAAAGAGAAATTGAAGTAGAAGGATTTAAGAGAGCCTGTTTCATGATCAGCAGTCTAAAACAGTATGGTTAAGAAAATTAGTAAAAAGAAATCTGGAAGTTTTAATAAGCACCCAAGAAACAAACCATTTGAAGAAATTGAAAAAAGACTGACAAAGACATATTCCTACTACTGACCTTGCCAAGGTGGTTGATTAGAGGCCACTAATGGGGAGAGGATTAAAGACATGCTTATGCAAAAAGCACCAAAAGCTGTAGCCTTTCCTCACAGAAAAGGTACCTCAACAACTTGTATCATTTTGGTTCTAACCCTTTCCTCACCTTTTCAAGCAATATATTCTATTGATATTGAGTACCTAGATCTGTACACAGTAGTTCATAAAGTGCCACAGAATTATATAAAGAGATTGTGATCTCTTGATATAGCAGCTCTCTAATGTAAGAGTTATCCCAAACTGGTTGTGCTCCAGCCTGACCAATTTCCCTAAGAAATTTGGGGAAATTGTTCTACAATCTTTATAAGCACCACTTCAAACACTAGCAGCCTGGTTTCGTTGTAATTCAAGTATAGCCCCTCTCTTTTGCATGCATGGCTTTTATTAAGTGTTCCCCAATGTTTAATAAATCTAAATAATTCTTCCTGACATTACCGTGTCATTCAAACCCCTCCCATCTTTCCATGTTGCTGACCTTCTGCATGAAACAGGTAGCATTCCTGAAAATGCCATGTCCCTGCACTTCAACATTCTACCTAGCAAGCTAGGTTTTATTAGAGTATCTCATAACCACTTTTAACAGTTTGTTATTGGTGTAGAAAACTGCCATCTTCCACCCATTATTTATAGGGCAAACCATTCATATCAGGCAGGTGCAAACCCATCACAAACTCTTCTCCCCATACCCTTAATTTGCAAGTCTAGCACTGCCAAAGATCCCCCATCTCTGGAAACATATCCTAAGAGCAAAAGCATATTGGTTCAGTAACCAAGAAATGAGTCCTTTCTAAAGGATGATTTTGTTGTTGTTTTTTCCTTGCAGAATTATATAAAGCAGTGATTGAGAATTAGAAAAACCTTGATCCCCATTATAGCTGCTTATTCCCTTTACTGGGAAAACACTGCTGTCAGATTGCATTTATCTTGGAACTACAGGCTGAAAAAGAAAGAAAAGGAGAAAGCAAATGGGTGTCTGTAACCCAAAGCATGATGTTTTATTATGTTTCAATATATGCTGTAAGCCACCCAGAGTGGCTGGGGTAACCCAGCCAGATGGACGGGGTATAAATAATAAAATTATTATTATTACTACTACAAAAATGAGCAATTAATAAAGTAAGGGTAACACCCCTAAAATCACACCAGCAAGCCTGTTTTAGGAGATGAAGAGATAGACGTACCTTGTGAGGGAGACAAAGCTTTCATTATCCTGCTCATATGAACCAGTCATGGTCATGGACTGGGGAATATCTGATTTCTAATTACATGTACATCTATGAAACAGTAGCATGATCATGTCTTTACAACTGTACAGTTCTTTTTTATGTCAGTTGCAAAATAATGTTACCACTAAAACAAGGCTCCTGAACCAGTAAATTACTGACACCTGCCCAAACGAATCAATATGCATTCTCTCTCTCTCTCTCTCTCTCTCTCACACACACACACACAGCTCATCTTATCGTCCAAAGGTCTGCTACTCAAAGTTTATGTATGTTGGCATGTAGAGGTATTGGGTAAGCATCTTGGTGAACAACTAAATCAGTTTTGTTCACATTATTCATATTTAATATACAAAGTTCTGCAATGTAAATCTTGAAACTGGGGAAAGAATTAATCACAAATAACAATGATAGCACCTGCCTATTATCACTCCATCACCCCTCAGGGTTGTTTTTTTTTGGGGGGGGAGTTGTTTATGCTGTATAGGTTATTAGTCGACTCATGAACGGAGGAAATTCAGGGTGTGTCTGAATATATAGATTTCTATGCTATCTGTACATTGTTAAATCACAAGTAGTCAGAATACATCAAAGCAATTTGGGTTAAAGGTTGTAGATGATCAAATGAATTAGGTATCTGAAGACACAGGAATATATTTGCCCAGTGCAGCGACACAAACTAAATTTATTAAGTTTCCCAGACAAGCTGAAGATCTTAGAGAACATCTGAATGTTAAATCAATATCCCTGTAGTAAAAGGGAGCCTTTAAACACAGAGCCTTTAAAAAGCATGTCAATATAGCATAAAAATGCCAAGATATAGGTAATTATTTTTATTTGAGAAAGGTCCCAGGACTTGTTCTCTTCTTCTTTTAGTCTTTTATCTACTTCTAGACTTAACATCCCATTCCACTTCCAACCTATGTAATTCCTCTTACTAATCTAGTATTATACTATTCACCTTTACAACCTAGCTATTCAAATCAGGTGCACTGTCCTAAGTGCCCTTTTCCCTCACGTCTCACTCTGTAGACTGGGCTTTGCAAAGTCCTCATCCTTTTCTGTCTTGTCAATCTTCTGGCTTTTTAGGTACGTCTTGCTACTTTTTCCTCTTGATTTGCCTTATATAGGTCTTCTTTCCAGTTTTACTTCAATTGTATCTTGGGTTATGTGCTTCAGTATGTTTGACAATCAAACTTCACACTTTACATCAGTTCTCATTCCTCTTCAATCTTATGCTTTTCTCTTCTGTTTTCGTTTTCATTGCATACTATAAATCTTATGCTTTTCTCTTCTGTTTTCATTTTCATTGCATACTATGACTGTTTCTCTATATAAAATGGTTCCAGTGCTCTTTTACACCTTTTTCCCTGATGGAACTCAAGGCGGCTTAATAGGCTTAAGGACTTTAGGATTTCTGACTAATGTTTCTCAGGAATCTTTTATACAGGTACCTTAAAAAGTTTTAAATATATTATCACTTTAAACATTTATCGTATTAAATGTTTCATACTGTATAAGAAAACAATAGGACTACAGGAATACATGGTGCTGTGCAACATAATTTCACCAATATTAAGCAATTACTGTGATTATTTTAACACTTTGGGTTACTTTTTGTTTAAAAATACATATAATAAATAATGGTATTGTGAAATTTTGGAAACCAGATTCATTATTTTAATGCTGCAACAGAAGGTAATGTTTAAGTCAGTTTTAGAAGTGTCTACTTGCCTAGCAAAGCCTTGGCATCTTCCACATCAAAATCTCCATCTCCATCAGCATCATAGATCCCAAGTTTTCCTAGAGCAGGGACAGAAAGAAACTAATTCAGTAATCTATTTCTATATTAATCTGTTGAATGTGTGATGGAATGTAGCAAGAAATCATGAGCCTCAACATTTTATAAAAGATGTCATTCCAAAACACAGATGCAAGTTTACTGTTTTGAGATGATATACATTTTTTCCAAATAAACAAACCAAACTCCTTAAAATATAGCGTATCTTTCTGCAAATGTGAAATCCTTTTGGATTGCTAAATCAGCATTTCATTACTTGCTAGTGTTTAAGGAACTGTAACAATTTTGTATCTGAAATGACTATGCAAGTCAAGTGACACAATGGCTGTAATCCTGCTCCATTCACATTAGTGGAAGTTATGGGACTGGCTTTTTAATAGGAACAGAATTGCACCTATCAGTTCACTAAATAGTATTTATCTAGATTACTGGAATAGTATTTGTTCAAGAAAAAAGAACTCAAAAATCTACTGCTAAGTGCTACACGATGATTGCTTATCAATAAAATTGCCTATCTAATGTCAAAGGTACAATACTTCATAAGCAGCATATCAAACACAACGTTCAATGCATCTGTTTCAGACAGTAAATTGGTGTACTCAGGAATAATGCAGATGCATGCAACATAGAAATATTCCTGCTGCTATGGAAATTTGCAATTGCTGCATTTGGGATACTGGCAGAGCCATAGCCCTAAACACTCAAAAGAAATTTAGGCAGAAGCAATTTCAATCAGAGAAATGCATGCCAAGCTGGCTGATACAGTAGATTAATTGCTAGAAAATCCTAAAAGTTGGAGAGGATAGTTTGAGCTCATTTTTTGCCACGGCTTATTGAACAAGGCAGAAGCAACAGTCATGCGGAGAAGAAGCTAAAACAGAGTCCTGCCAAGGTGGTTGCTCAAAGGGCATATTTGTTTTATCCCAAACAAAAATCAAAATATCCAAGAATGAAACTGAGAATTCTAGCAACACATTCAATTGCTATTCACTAGCTATACTGAAAACAATATAATAAACCAGCACTATAAGAAAGGAAATCTAGCTATGGTTTGGCTTGATGTCTGAGTTGACAAGCCATCATTAAGGAGATTGTTCTGCTTCCAAAGACCAATATAGCCAGAGACAGGAGAGCAGAGCAGACAGGTGACAAAAGCAGGCAAACAGCTCTAAACCAGTTTGATTGATTCTTTGAGTTCAGCTATGCTATGCTCTCAGCTATGCTATCCTCTCAGCTATGCAAACCATAGGATTTGGAATCATGTCTAAATAGAACAGATAGTGATTGTGGGTTGCAGCCAGTGTTAATCCTACTCAGCATAGACCCACTGTAATTACTGGACCTATCTAACTTGGGCCCATAAATTCCAAAGAGTATACTGCAAATATAACTTAGTTGAATACAACCCTGCATAATTTATTTTAATGAATTTATTATGGAATCTTTGTAATTATTTAACCTTCCCAGATACTAATATTTTCATGGCTACATTTCAGTTGGAAACAATTACTCATTTCCACATGATGTCAAAACACTGTAATAAATCAGCTAAAATCTGCAATTCTGAGCTTTGAAAAGTCACATTTTGTTCTTAAGGCTCACCGCTTTAAACATATTTGTAGTCTGGATATTGGATGAATTACACTTTTACACATAGCCAAATCCTCTACCTTCCATTTCACAACTACATGTGGACTTTAACCAAATTAATGGTAGTTGTGGGAAAGGCAGGCAATTGAAATGTCTTCTCACCCACCTGCATCCCTCCGACTTCAATCCTATAGATAATTTTGGCATGAAGTGCAAATGGTTACACCATTTCTATTTGCTCTGAGCTCCAAGAGTCTCTAGAATCAAATCAAATGAAGCAAAATGCCCCAAAGCAGCTTCATACAGAGATAAACAGAGAACAGGCTGCATGCCAGGTGTTGCCTATATCAGCTTTCCACTCTCATAGGACAATTGGAAAGTCAACTTAGATCATACACTTCCCCCAAAGAATACAGAGCTCATGCGATACAACTCCTCCTCCTCAGCTTTTTATTATTTGTACACTTGGAGAATTTGTTTTTTTATCAAGTGGTTCATAAATTTGCTTAATAAAGAAGTACCAAAACTCAACTCTAAAAGAAAGAGTAGCAGCTGAATAAGGTTAAAAATCTGAAAACCACTTAAAGAAAGCAAAGATTGAAGGGTGTAGCAGAAGATAAAATAATGAAGCATATTTTGTTTACTCCAGCAGTATGCCAACAGTCAGGTATTTCAATCCCAAGAAGTATAAGCATAGTTTATTTCTCTATAATCCTACCTTGGAGTACCTCTGACAAGTTATAACGGAAGTCCTTTGCTTTGGCTGCATGCGTGGTAAAAATATAGAAACCATTATTCACATTGTCAAAACCTGAACAGATGAACTACATGATTTACTCTTTAAATCAACACTTTCATGAATATCTGGTGCTTGATAGTGAACAATGAATAAGCACCCATAATTGTTGAAAGGTTAAATCCAATGTTGCACTAGTAAGGTTTCACTTAGGAAATGAGACTTTGGTTTCCTCTCCTCCCCCTATGCACCCTTAAAATTTGCTCTTGAGGGTCCCTCAACTCTTTGCAGCTGATTTTGTGAAGGGGATGCTGGAGGAGACAGGAGAGGAAGAGGAAGTTCAAATGTATTACAAAAGTCCCTTGTGCCAGTGGAGCCACAGAGCTGGATATGATCCAAGGTTCTTACTCAAAATCCTGAAGTTGCAAAAAAAATGACATTTGGAAATGTGAAATATTAAAATTACTTCATTTCAAATGCTGTTGGAATGCTTACCTAGCACTTCCTCATAATCAACAAGTTCAAACCAAACCACAGCGACTGATGTCCATACTCCCAGCAGTGCAATTACCATAAACCAAGTAAAAAATGAACTTCCGGAAATTCCTTCTTTCTTCCCATTCTTGTTCCCTCCATGTCTTGCTTCTGTAAAATAAAGCAAGTGAAATTACTACTAGAAGGCAAGGCTTACAATTACACATTCCTGCAAATATATTATTTGATTACACAAAATTCAGAATGAAGGGTTTCATGCAATTATTTAAAAGACTGTCTTTCAAGCCTGGTGATTTGATTTAATTTAAATCAAAGTCATTTAAAATTATTTAAAAATTAAAATTATCAAACATAAAACATAAAAATTATCAAACATAAAAAGATAAAACTTATCCTTTATTTAAATCTTGTTTCCCTTTTTGTAATTCATTATTTGAACTGTTTTCCATTATGCTCATGCCTCTTCCATCCCTCTGCAGCTCTGTGTCACCCCAAAATCTTTTTTGTTTTTTTAAGGTATTGGGCAAAAGATTACCATATTAACTTGAATGTAATACACACCTTTTTGGGATCCAACCCAACCCAGAATAGTAAATACTATATTATTATTTTGTTTAGAACAGATCTCATAATTCTTTATTATATGCAAGATTATTGATTTTCATGGTGTTTAAACTGGATATTATAAGTAAGATCACAGAGATGTCAAGACAGTCACACAATAAACTAAGAACGTTAGTAAATTTATGGACTATGGGGGGGATGTTTAAAAATGAAGAACTGCTGACCCCTAGGTTTGGCTACTTAGCAAAGAAACGTAATCATTGCTTTATCAGCTCCCATTTTTCATAGGTCCATTAGTTTCAGAAGAGAGCTAGTTCAGAAGAGAGTTAGTTATTAACTCACTTGTGGAAATAAAGCTAAAGTACAGTTATTTGCTGCCCTGAGCTCCTTTGTGAGGAATGTTGAGATATAAATCAAATGAATAAATAAATAATCAGACTCATTAACACATTTAGACTTACTTCTGTGTAAACATGTATAGCAGAAGTAGCCAAGCCTTCAAGCTATTTGTGGATGCCAACTTCAGCCCCAGCCAGTCTGGCCAATGGCCAGGGATGACTGAAGTTGAGGTCCAACATCTGGAGAGCCACAGTTGGCTGTCACTAACGTATAGGATTGCACTCTACTCTAGAGTATTGAGTCCAGAAGAAAAACTACAAAAAAAATCCTCACTTTAAAGCACACTAAGAAATTTAGGACTGAATCAAGGAAGTAGCTTCTCCACATTCAGCCTGGCCTTAAACAGTCATTAGGGGCAGCATCAAGTATTATATACAGTAGTTGCTCATGTTACAGATGAATATATTTAAATATTTCCGTAGCACAAGTCATGGGAATATAATATAGCACACTACTGGATCCAGCAGCTTCATGGATAGTGAAGCCACTTACGATGTAGAGACCAAAGCAGAGATAAATATAGTATTTAGCAACTGATATTTCATAGTCTATATAAGTAAAAATGATCTCAGCAGCAGATAGTTCCCCCTGAGATTTAGCAAAAACTTAAACTCAGTTTCATGGAAAATCCCACATTATAAACATTTATTTTTGCAATTGTGAAGCACTGTTGACTGCTATGCAAACACATACCACTCAAGAACCAATGTGAAACAATTTATGATGTGAAGCTTTTACTGCAAGCAGCAGCTAGACTCCTCTGAGCTATGCTAATCAGAACCTTATCTTTTTTTCCCTTTAAGGTTTATCATATGACATTTTATAATTAAGAGCCAATTGAGAGCTAAAAGCATGTTTTATATACCAATTTAAACTCATTCCAAAAAACGAAATCAAGGATGAAGCCCTGCACGCAAAAACTGCCAGCCATGTAGAAAGTAGGTCAATTTCCAAATCTGGTAAGCCTTTACTTTCACCTACCATATGTCTATACAGATCCCATAGTCCTGTAAAATACAGTGCTGCACTTTCAAAGCTCATAAAATAATGCGAAGAACTAGGTCTTCGTGAATATTAATTCACCTCAGTTTAATATGCCCCATTTTCTATAAAGGGATCTCTGTTCATTCACTAGATTCAAGTAGAAAAAATGGCACCCACTGTCAAAATCTGAAGACAAAATGTAATCCATTTATTACATGAGATTAAGCCCCACTGAACAAAATTGAGATATGCTTCTAATTAGACATGAAGTCATAAACACTGTATATATCTAGTCAAAAATAAATCTCATTGTTTGCATTGTATCTATTTCGTAAAGTTATACAGCTCTAGGAAGAGGAAATCCCAAATATTAATAATTTTTAAACTATTTCATCTTCAGATTAAAGTTATACCACAATACATTTACAGTTTTGCTGCTCACCCCCAGAGTCACAAATACAGCAGGTATTCCAAGCTGCTAGAAGTATACCTGAATCTTCAGCCATGGCATCAGTGTCCTTCATCTATGAATTAAGTAAAACTTAATATAAAAAGCAAGTGTCCAGATGGAATCAGCAAAAAATGTCCCTCGTGTAAGCCTTCCTACAGCCACAAAGAAAGTTTCTTACAGCCAACTCAGCTAAGGCACGAAATCGGACCCTGCTACAAACTGCTCAAAAGCTATTTTTAGTGCAATCATCTGCAAGCCAAATGCTTTTAAGTACCCATATGGAAACCCAGTGCTGACGACAATCAAATTTGCCCCCTCCTACTAACAAAGCATCCTGGATCTTTCCTGTCTCATTTAATCTCTAAACACCAACATACCAGAGACGCAAAACAGAACAGATTTTAAAAAATGATTGCAGGAAAGCATGCCTCACTGACTAAATTCTAAGAGCATTAAACCTTCTGTACAAACTCAAACAAAAGTCAGGACACAAAGCTTGTCTGTGCAATTTGGGCAACAGGCACACACATTTACATGATGCTGACAGTCAGCCATCGGATGACTTTTGGGTGCATTTCTATCTATAAACTTGACACAATTGTAGTTCACAATTACAGAATGGCACTAACACATGTATTATGTACTACTAAGGATGGTGTGTCACTGGCAAGAAAGAAAGGCACATGCAGCTAGGCTGCCTTCTGATTCAACATTTGCAAACCAAGCTTTGAACTGGAAGGTAATGGTGCTTGGTGAAAGACTAATATTTATAAATATGCTTTAGTTTGTAGTTCTCCTCAAGCAGGAAATATTGTCAATAGCCCCTTTTCAATTTTTCGAAAACTTCCTTCTGATAGCTTTTTAGAAAGCATTGTGTAAACATTAGATTACACACACACACACACAACCCTCAGCTAACTTGTTGAATTCTAGCCCAAATAATAAAAGACTGTTGGCATTTTTGGAAGATTTGCAGGCTTGAATTCCAATGTGCTTTAGGAGAAGAGGGTTTCACAACTAAGGAGTGAGTAATTTGCCTACATGCTAATGGTAAAGAGCAGCCAAAGAATGCCTATTAAAAAAAAAAACCCTTTCATTCTCAAAGAAATTACATTCCAGTACACAGCTGAGTAATTCAAAAGTGACAGCACCATGGGACCAACCCAGCTTTCTGTAGGGCAGGGTGCAATAGCTCTGAGGCAAACCTGCCTGATAATGCCTCAACAATTCTCTCCTCAGGAAGCTATGGCATTTGTTTTCTAACAAATTTTCTAAGAAATTTGTTTTGTTTTTTCTAAATACGTTAGAAAAAAAGGTACAAAAATCCCATTTAGCAGATCTACCTAAACAATAAAACTATAATCCATACATGCATATATATTTATTTATTTATTGACTGTAGATAAATTGGACCCATCATCAATGTGAAGTTCAGAACAATTTTATAGAGAGGAACAGCAACTAGAAGAAAATCAAATGAAGTAACTGCACTATATGGCTGCAGCATGTTTTTTTGGTACGAACTGAGTAAAACGTTAGACCTTAACTAGTGTGATTTGGCTATGCATACACAAGGAAACAGGCAATAAATCAATTTATTATGAATAAGTTAATAAATGGCTCAGTTAATTTAATTGAATCATTAAGTACAAAAGAGTAGTTAACGATAATATAGGTCACAGAGTGAGCCAAATAACTTCATTTATTAAATGCCACTCCTTGTAAAGAAATTTTTTTTGAGATAGCTAGCTGGCAGCTAAACAGTTTTCACAAGGTCCTTTATAACAGGTTAGTATTTGTGCTCCCAATGCATAACCAAGCAGCAAACAGCCAAGGATATCAGGGACTACAGTTTTCAATGTTCGTTCCTAAACTCAGGCCTAGGGATGGATGAATCTGTCAATTTTTAAATCTTAAGTTCAGCTCACCGCATTTCAGTAACAGTTTGCAATTTTTTATGTTAAAGTCATGAAAATGTAAATCAACATTTTAATGTGCATTTCTCCTAAAATGCACTTTGCTAAGCAGTTTTCCTATTGTTGTATTTTATTCTCACTAACATAATTATTATTATGCACATGTTCCCATAATATGTACATTTTTACACACTTTTCTTATTTGCTGCAGAATCCAGAGGAGTGTAAATTTCAAAAAAAAGCTGCATTTAGGTTCATGTATTGTTTCAGAGAGTGGTAATTAGGTAGTCACATTAAATGTGAACTAAACTGAATTTCTCTCCCATCTTATTCAGGCCTCAAAGCCCTCTTCAGGCAGAGAAGGAAGAATTCAAGACCAACACTGGTCCTTGAAACTCAAAGACAGCATAAACTCTCTTGACTGGTCAACACCTTTGTGTTTTGCATTTGGGGAACCAGCTTCCAACTTGCCTGACTTTAGCTCCAGCTGATGGCTTTTGATTCCCCTCCCCCAGCAGAAGGGCACAACCTGCAAGCCTAGATTCAGGTATGGCTCTAGTCTAGTCATTACACAGGAGAATATCCAGACAAAACTACTGCTTTATAAATATCATGTGAATCTCACTGGTTTCTGTACATGAAGCTAGTGTGAGTTTTATAACCACCCTGTGTAAGCTGCAGGAAACTTTCAACATTGTGCTGTTCTACATGATATCCAAACCATCTGAAAACTCTTTACCATATCTGTCAGCTCACATTGCGCAGCACTTCATCACTTAGGAATGTGCAATGCTAATACAAAAATGCCTCATACAACTGGGCAACCACAATTAGTACAATCTTTTTAAACATTACACCTGCTACACAGAGAACAACCATAAAGGTTTTCCATGGCTATAACACTTTCTACAAAAACTTAACTAGGGGCATGCAACTACAGTGGTACCTCGGGTTACAGACGCTTCAGGTTACAGACTCCACTAACCCAGAAATAGTACCTTGGGTTAAGAACTTTGCTTCAGGAGGAGAACAGAAATTGTGCTCCGGCGGCACGGCAGCAGTGGGAGGCCCCATTAGCTAAAGTGGTGCTTCAGGTTAAGAACAGTTTCAGGTTAAGTACGGACCTCCAGAAAGAATTAAGTACTTAACCTGAGGTACCACTGTATATTTTATGGGTTCTACCTTTACAATTCATAATCAATATAGAATTACATTTTGACCTTGGGAGTTATCTTGGGGATAGTTCAAGTACAGTGGTACCTCTGGTTGTGAACAGGATCCATTCCAGAGGTCTGGCTGGATCCCAAGGTTTTCACAACCCAAGGAGAAGTGGTAGACTGCTTCTGTGCATGCATATGCAGTGAAACACTTCTGGGTTTGCTGCTTTCGCAACCTGAAGTTTACATTACCCAAGGGTAACGTAACCCAAGGTACTACTGTGCTGTCCTATTGCCTCACTAGGTAACAACCCCTCATTTGAAGCACCTCTAACTTCTACTGCAACATTGAGGAATGAAACATTTAAGCTGAGGATGGTTACAAAGACATGATCTCTATATATTCTCTGAGATGCCACAATTTCAAGCAAGCAAATACTACAGGCAGCTCTGAACCTTTAGCCACCCCTCATATATGGGAAGAGAGGATCCCATAGACATGGCATGTAAAAGTCAAACAGCCATTCCCCCATAGATGTCTCAAAGCAAGTAAAATTATCAAGTTTTCCTATGAGAAACTGTGACTCCTGTAGAGTTCCTGAATAGGCAGGAGTTTCTGAACAGGTTTCATTTCAGAATATTGTCAAGATAACCCATCTCACACAATAATCATCTGGCCAGAAGTAGTTAGCAATTTCAAAATTCAAATTCTGAGTTATTAAATAGGTGGGATGAGCATGGGGGGGGGGGGAATCCCTCTTCAGATCTGTCACAGAAGTACTAAAACATTTGGAACCTTTTTTGTTAGGGGAAAAAGCAGATCTAAGGGAGAATTCTTCATATAATAGTATAAAATGGAGAAAGACTGACAAAGAACTCAAGGTCACCCAATGAAATGAAATCTCCTGACATTTTCCAGAACAGGTTTGTATCCAAATAATGCATTGCATTAGTGAAATGACTTTTCCTCATGCAATTAAACTTCCCATCCTCCACTGAAATCTGCCCATCAAAGAATAAAAAGCAGGGGATCTACAGAAATTGTCAGATTCTTTTTATTGGTATTTTTAGGGAGGGGTCCTTGGGAGTAACAAAAACTCTTGGGGGCAGGGTATGGTCCACCCCCGTTGCGTCATCTTAAAAAGTACTTTAAAAGTGGTTATAGATGTTGTCACAAAGACTACTTGCATTTCATGGGACAAAGCATCACTGTCAATGGAACAAAGTGATTACAAATTAGCTGTATAAAAGCAGCTCTTTGAAGAGAATAAATGACGCAATAACCCCTAACCACATAGCTGCTCACCTCTTGTGATATTTGTTCATCAATTAATCCAGAGAAGTAACTCAGGCAAAAGGCTGGAAAATTAATTAATAAAAACACTCTAAAAATCATTTTATCTCAATTTTATCACTCGTTCCAGTTCATAAAATACATACATTTGTTTGAAAAGTTGTACTTAGTCAGTAGATTACAAGGGAGAAAAATCAGATGAGAGCCAATGTGGCGTTTGTAGTATTCAGAGTACTGGAACAGGGCCAGGGAATCCAGGGTTCAAATTCCCACTCAGACATAAGGCTCACTACATTACCTTGAGCCAATTGCTGTCTCTTAATCTAATACACCTTGCAGAATTGTTGTAAGAGTAAAATGGGGAGCTCTTTGGAGGAAAGCTGTGATATAAATGTAATAACACATTTCATTTCATTTTTTTAAGGAGATGGTATAATGATAATTTAAACAAGTCTCAAGCAGGATAGAAGTACTACTGTTACTACCAGACATTGATTCAAGGCCAAGTATACTCTGTACCAACCAAAGTCACACAATTCATTTTAAGAGAATTAACAGAGTAAGCTATATGGATGGAATACAGGTGATTACAGATGCAAGACTATGTTTGTAGATGTGAGATAGTGGGTCTTGAAGATAGATTGAGGGTGCAACAGGTGCTATATTCAAGTAGTTTTTCTGCTCCTGCTGCTACTTCCATTCTTATGAAGCCATGTTTCCTATTCTATCTATAAATCGAACGGAAACAGCAACACAAACTCCACATACTCTACAAAGCTGCCAGGACAAAATTGAACAAAACTGGCACCACAGACTATGAAGAAGCTGAAGAATAATTTGCACTTAACACTGAAACCCAAGTACTCCTAGTACTATATAGTGTGCTTTAAAAGAGGAGAGCAATGCAGGCCTCAAAAAATACCCCAGCACATGGCTTTACAGAATTCTTGTTTTAGTTAAAATCTCTAGGTAGTAACTAGATGAGTTTTATTGAGACATCAGATCTCAGTCGTCCAGATTTAGTACATATTCATGTTCTTAGAGCAGTTTAGGTTTACGTTGGGCCTCATCCTCCAATTGAATGCAAAAGCACATATATTCTGTCTACCTTTTAAAAAAATATTTATATACCACTCTTCATCTGTAATATCAGAGCAGTTCACCAAAATACAATAATAAAACAACACTTTAAAACAATAAACCACTGTAAACTTCCACTCACTTTAGCCAGCAATATACATTATTCCAAGCTAGGAATTAATCACATGCAAAGGCCTGAGTAAATAGGAAGGTCTGGAGCAGATACTGGAAGCTCCTTTCAGATGGGATGGAGCTCTATAGAGTAAGCACCAGCACATAAAAGGTCTTCCCTCTGCATGCTGCATACTGTGCCTCAACTAATGGCAACACCACCAAGAAAGAATACATAAGATATTTTGTATCAGGCATGACCAACTCCCAAGAGACTGTAATCTACTCCCAGTACTAAAAAAATTTGGCAGTAATCTACCCATTGTCATTGGAGGGAAGAGGTGTGTGCATGGGGTGAGTGGATTGCCCAGAGTTGTTGAGCAATCTACCAGGATCAACCGGAGATCTACGGGTAGATCGCGATCTAATGGTGGGACATCCCTGCAATATTTCATTTTGCTCTACAGTGGGGTCTGATAGATTCATCACTATCACACTATGAATACGAAGAAAGCCTGTTCAGGCAGCCTGCTTAAAAGAAGGCCAAGCAGGAAAGACAGGGACACACACAAAACTTAAAAGGGCATTTCAACACTACCATTATTTTCTTTCTATGTTCTTTTGCATTCATTATCTGTTTCCCATTGTTGCAACATGAGTAAAAGCTGCAATCCTAAATAGCTCTATGAGATAAGAGTCCTGTCTGATCACATAATTAAATATTATTTCCAAATCCTTGCTTAAGGGAGAAAAGGGGTAAATTGCATAAACAGCCTATAGGTTTGACTTTTGCCAGACATAAAAGTTTGCTCAATCTGGTCAATGCCTTATTTAATGCCTTATTTCTAACACATCACCATGATTGCGTGGCATGCAAGGCGACTGCAGATATGTTCAAACCTATTCATTTCACAAGAACAAAATGTGTGCACTTAGCAATTTTCAGTTGTGAAGGTGTGCTTATACAACCTGAAACAGGAGCTTTGAACTCCTGCTCAAGCAAAAACATGGGAGGAGTTTCAGGAGTGAGGGGTGGGGGAGAGACCTGCCTCTTTTCAACCCCTCCCCCCAGGCCTTTCTTGCTATGTTAAAAGGATCAGGTAGCAGGTGACAGGAATGGGGATGAGACTCTGGCAAGCCAAAGCCATGGCCTATCAGAGTAGACAATTATGGGTGAGATGGACAAATTGTCTGACCTAATAAAAGGCAGTCTATGCTGCATTTCAATGATTATCTCCATTTGCCTTGGGACTGCAGAGCAGACAGGAAGCACTCTGACCTTTGTCACTGGCCAGGGAGCCAAGGGCCACTGGGAGGCAGTACACCCACCCAGCCCCACCAGAAGAATACTGTTATGTACTGAGCTGAATCCTAGAACAATAGGATCCAGAATGCAGCGGTCTGATTGGTCCGCAGGAGCCACCCAATCCAGCTCCACGTGGAAGTGAATCAGCAGCCTGATTGGCCTGCAGGAGCAGCCAATTAGGCTTCTGGAGGAGGTGAATCCGCAACCTGTTTGGCCTACAGGAGCAGCCTGGAATTAGCCAATCACATGGGGCCCATTGTGTAAATAATGTATATATAGTTAAACGTTTTGGGGAAAGTTTCATTCATTGCTACTATGAGCTGAATAAAGAGCGTGAAATTCACACTCGACAAATACCATGGCAAAAAGACACAGTCTGAGCCCAACTGTCAACTAGAGGAGCAGCAGCTGCAGTAGTGAGTTTGCTTTTTGGTGATGGTGATTGTTATTATTACAAGAAAGTGCCTTGAAAATCATTTGATTAAAAGGCAGAGTATAAATCTTCAAAATAATAAATAAGTTAAAAGTAGAATTCTATTGTTGATTATTTTCTTGTTCATTCCAAAACCACACCACTCATTAGTAGTTTTCTTTCAATGCAAGCATTTAACAATTGAACAAATATTTAACACTGCAACTAATATTTTCAGGAAAACTAATATAACTCTTCAACATAGGTTTTAAAAGAATTATAAAATGATGTTTTTCTTTGCTCCAGGGCTGGAAAATCGGATAAAGCAATCACCATGTGCCTAAAGTTGTTGTTTGAAAAAATGTGTTGGTGATTAGAAATTTGAATCTTTTTCATGGCTAGAGCCTCTGGTGGTAGCATCTATGAATTTGAATGATTTCCCATCCCTAGATCTCTCATTTCACAGCATTTTAAAGCACACAAACAAAAACTTCTCATGCAGCAAATCAATCCATGAGTGTGGTTACAAAATAAACAGTGTTATCAGTCACAGCAATCGTCACACTTTACCAGTATATGATGTTCATCAGGGAACAATCACCTTGGTGCAAGGAAAACATTGCACAAATGGCCTATAATGAAGAATCCAATAAACCATTAGCATGAGACATACTTCATTGTTGAGAAATAATAAATAATATATATTCCATAGCATTTCTTCAGAAGTTGGAAGCCATGGCCGTTTTTCAGTTAGACCTGTAAGCTCACAGAGACTGTGAACAGTTTATGTTGTGATTATGTGTGTGTGTGTGTGTGTGTGTGTGTATGTATGTCCATATAACAGAATGATAATATGTCATAAAGCAGTCTACTCAATTATATTCTAAAATCTTCAATATAGCTTGTTACCAGCACATACAGGCACACAAAGGTATAATCAATGTGGGAACACTGAGGAGGGCAGGTATAGGATGGATGGGTGAAATATGCCTGAATGCCCTGTATGCCACCAAATCTTGGCCACGTTAGACTAACTATACATTAATGCTACAGATTGGATTTATTTCGAAGTAAATATATGTACAATTGATCTAAACCAGGCTTCTTCAACCTCGGCCCTCCAGATGTTTTGAGACTACAATTCCCATCATCCCTGACCACTGGTCCTGCTAGCTAAGGATCATGGGAGTTGTAAGCCAAAAACATCTGGAGACCCAAGGTTGAGGAAGCCTGATCTAAACAGAACCAACTCTGAAATATGCATATGAGGTAGCCACCATTCTAACTACACTTACTTGACTGGAAGTAAGTGCCACTGAACACTTTAGGACCTGCTTCTGAATGAACATATTTAGGGTTGGGCTTTAGGTAAGGATATTCACCTTATGAATTCGGAGCTACTTAACAAAAATCTGTGGAGGAAAGCACACTTTCCATGTTGAGAAATGAAATGAAATCAATGAAAATGAAAGAAAAGAAAAACCTGCCAGCTAACACTCCACTTTACTAGCTAAGTTAAAAAATAAATAAATCCTAATTTCCACAAAATCTGTATACCAATCTAGAGTATATTTAGTTGGAAGAAAGTAATATTTTGAGAACTGATATTTTTGCTTGGCAAAAAAGAAAAGAAAAAGAAACCCTAAAGGCATTCATACTAACACCAGCCACAAATTCATCTGACCTCTTATCACTAACTAGGTTTTATTATATAAAGTTTTCCATTCACTTATGCATGTGTTCTTTTGCAAGTTAAGACATTTCTGTGTCACTAAAATGCCAGTAGAGGAGGAAAAGGAGGGGAGATTGATTTAAATACAAGCAGCAAATGTAAACCATCTGGTCATACCTCACCCTTTTTTAATGGGCAGTTGACACGTAAACACTTTGGAAGAGATGAGGGAGTAACCAAACAGAAGTATTGAAAATACCTTACTGGCAAGCGATACAAGTCTTGCCACACAATCAAGAGAAAGCATTTTATACTTGCACATGAAACCTGATGCCAGATTACAGGCAACAAACTACAATGGTGATTTAATGAGATTGTGGGTTAGGCTGCCATGTATAAAGTCCTAAAAAATGCACTCAGCCAGCTAATTTAAAATCTGTTTCCCACCACTGCAGCCTCACAAAGCTGTACTACACAGAGTTTTGGACAAATTACAGCAAAATTCATCTGCGTAATTCAATGTCCAGCAGAACAGAGGTGTTGAACAAACAAAAAAACTCTGACCAACAATCAGATTATCCAGTACAGATTCCCAAAGATAACTGTGCTAGAAAAGTGCCTCAGCACTTTGTATAAAACCAGCACTTTTATCTGCATGTAAGTCTAACTAAAATCAACGGGACTTCCAGATAAATATCTTAAGGATTCCATTGTGATACAATAGTTTTGCTTTATTGTGGGTTTATGCAACACCACCAGTTAACAACAAGGTTAGCAACATCCACTTCAAGAGAATGGTGTGCCACCATACCACTTTGAAATAGATTCTTCCAAGATCTTCCCCAAGTGGACTATAGTTAGTGCATGATAGAGCACAAAACCATCGTACAGCAAGGCAGCAACCATCAGAAGCACCTGATAGCCATCTTTCTGTGTAAAGAAAGATACTCAAAATAACTGTATGAAATACTTTGCAGTGTTTCAATACAGAATGGAACAGAATTTTATTCTAACACACAGTACTTGCACTTTACGCACAATGCAGATACCCTTGCAGGATGATAATCCCCCAAGAGAAGGCCACATTAGCTAGCCTCTCCTCAGGTGTCCTGAAGATGGTCCCCAAATGGGCTGCGAATGGAACAAAATTGTGGCATTGCAGAAAGCAATGGCAATTGAACAACAAAAAGCTGGGGTGGGAAAAGGAAAGGGATTAAAAGAATTCAGAGTTAGGGATATTTCACAGAGGCCTGCACATCAACCTAGTCAATCAACACCTGATCTGTGCCAGTTTGTGCACGAAGTAGCTATTTCAGCCCCAAGTGTTTATCATCAAGAATTGGTGCATGTTTACTCAGAAGCAAGCCTCACTCAATTCCATGGCATTTCACTCCAGCATACATGGGTTTGCAACCTTGCAACACAATCCTATGTCTCTTTGTATGGAATTGCGGCCCATTGTCTTCCACAAGAGTCGGCCTGGATCACTTAGTTGGTTAGAACTTGGTGCTGTTAATGCCAAGGTTGCAGGTTCAATCCCCATATGGGACAGTTGCATATGCCTGCCTTGCAAAGGGGGTTAATCCTCGGGGGTTCCTTCCAACTCTACAATTCTATGTTCCTATGCCTTCAAAAACCACACATTTTCAAAACAGCAAGAAAGACCACCAGCTCCGAAGGTGTGCGCAGGATGGCAGCCTCTTTAAATCGGATCTACCCAGCTGAGAGGTGTGACCTGTGTACACAAGTGGAAGGGGAAACAAACGAAGCCAGGCTCCTCGTCTCTGAGTCTGTGTGCTCAAGGAGGAGCTCAGAAGCGAAGGGATTTCGAGAGCGCTTTCACAACCTGCAGCTGAGCAGCGCAAGAAGCTGATGGATCGGGACCAACGGCCCACTGACTCCCGCCTCCTGCTCTCACGAACACAGGAGCCCTCTCGTCTCCCGCGGTTTTGCCAGCGACTGGTATTCAGAAGCAGGACCGCCTGAGGAAATCCCGGGCTCCATTTTATTCCCCTCCTCGCCCCTGATCCCAGCAGCACCGTCCAGGCCCCTCATTCCCTTCCCCAACGGGAGGGAGCCTCCTCCTCCTCCGAGACCAGGGCACGCATTCCTGAGGGGCCGCCTCGGGACCGGCAGCGAGGCGGCTGGAAGAGGACTTCAGGGCGCCAGTTTCGAAAAGCGCGGCGCTGACAGGAGAGGAGAGGCCCCGCTCCCACCCCCGCCCTCCTCGCCCGGCAACGCCGCCTCCGGAGGACCGCCGGGTCGGGAGACCCAGGAAGGCGGGACGGGCACCTCTCCTCCATAACAGGCCCATCTGGGCGGCCGCTACTGACCTCTCCTGGCTCCGGGGCCGGGGCTGCCGCTCTTGGGGCTCTTGCGCGGGGCCATGTCGCCTCCTGTCAGGTAACGCCGCCGAGGAGAGTGAGAGAGGCGGGAGCGCGCGACGGGAGGAGGAAGCTCGTTCGCGACGGGGGGCGGGGCTCGGCGGACGCCCGCGGCTCCTCTCTTAGCTCTGGCACGCCGACCTGACCCTTGCGCGAGAGCCCCTATTGCCCGACTGGCAGCTGCTCCTAGCAAATCGCGAGGCGGAGGGGGAGGAGCCGCTCGAACGTGATTGGCAGGTACGGGCCGCGGGGAACGCCTCCCGACGTTCTCGCGCGCGCCCGTTGCGTCGGCGGCGGGGACCGTGCTTGGGAACGCATCGATTGGAACGTGGCAACGCAGGAGGAGAGGGAAGGGAGAGCGAGGGGGCACGTGGAGGGCGGGAGAGAGTCTGCCTGGGAGCGACTGCTGCTGGTTCTGTGTCTCGTCAGTGCAGCCCCGGAACCATTTGTTCAGCTTGCAGGAGCTCCCATTGCCCTGCGCACATTCCAGCTGGAATTAATTCCCACCCTATTCCATTCAGCGGGATTTGCTGCCGAGGTTTTTCCCCCCACCGCTGGGTCAGTTTATCAGTTGCACGGTGGAGATTCAGGTCAGGATTGCATCTGTTCGCCTCCCATACTGTGGTTCCCATCAGAATCACTCCCACAGGGGTTTTGTTTTAGTGAGCAGAAACTCAAATCACATGCCTAGCATCTCATTTACTTAGGCCTGTAGAACTACATTTCTGTTCAGTGAGCTTAACTGTAGGGCAAAGTGCGCCGTATCTGCTCCTCTGAAGTATCTTTTGTATAATGCAGTCAAGTCTGATCCTGTTTCATGTTACAAAATAGCACTGCAATCCTAATGATACTTTGATACCATCAAAGTCTTATTTGTTTCATTTGATTTGTACACATGTATATTTTGTATTGACTATGACATACATGCTTATGTACCTTCAGCTAAAAATCAGTCAGCTTTTCTTGAGAAATGCAGAGAAGACTGCATATTATCCCCAATCAGTTCATTGCTGATTTTCAAAAGATGTAGCTGGGTTGAAAGTTTCTAACTATTCCTGTATATAATCCAGAGACATTCATTGAATATGTTTTAATGAATGACCAAGGTCATTGCAAACCTGGGAACCTTTAGGAGGATACTGTATAAATTTAATTAATAAACAAATAAAAACTCAGTAATGTTGCATAAAATTTCAAAGTTCTTGAAATCAGGCAGGAAATATCTTTGCAACATTTCTTTCCACCAGGATGCAGTAAACGCTTTGAAAATCTAACAGGAATAAATGTATTTTTTGCACACTCATTTGAGAATTTCTCTCCCTTAACAAGAAGGTTTGATAAGTAACAGGGTAGAGTGAAATATCAACAAGGAAAAAAAATAATGTTAATAATTTACTAAGAAGCAAATTTGGGTGTGCATTCTTGTCCAAGAATTGTGTGCAAGTGTCTAGCTCATACACTCGTCAATGGCTTCTTAGGCTTCTTAACTTTCAGTAGCTGAACAGCAAATATTTCAGTTAAATCCTGAATATTTTGAATTGTTTAAAGTTTAAAATGTTCTGAGAAACAGTTCAATATTGGTTTAAATGAGAACTTGAATTTTCTGGAAACTTGAAGTATGCTGATCTTGGAGATTAAATCAGTTTGTGAGAGTGTATATTGTAGGACTTCTCAAAATAAATTGTGACTTTTAGAATTCTGGAATGTTCACAGCATATAGAGCTGGGAAATTTACCACCATCCAGAATACTAAGGGAAAAACAGTAAAAATGAAATAATTTTGAATAAGGGGTGCAGCTATGGCTGACCCACATTAATAGAAAACCCATTGAAATCAGTCAAATTAGTCATGACTTAATTTAGTCCATTAGTTTTAGTTGGTCTACTCTGAGTCACCCAAAAGAAAGATGTGGGAGACAGCTGTGGCTATAGGCCATTAGACATATTAGTGGTTTTCAAATAAGTTTTACTCAGAGTAAACCCATTTAAATTAATGGACCAACTTAGCTGTGTTCATTAAATTCAGTGAGTCTACTCTGAGTAGAACTTAGTTGTACACCAGCCTTTGAAAGTTGTTTTGCTTGTGACTGCAATACAGTAAAGCAGTATGTAGGTTTACAAGACTTTATCTCAGTCTTTCCCAGCCTTGAACTGATGGGAGTTGTCAAAACATCTGGAGAGCTCAAGTAGGGGGAGGCTGTTGTTTAGCATTCCAGTACACTCACTGAAGACCACTGCAACTCAATCAGCTTATTTAATACTGGTTGCATTTTAGCATAATGAGAAGCCACAAAGTACAGTTTGTTTCACCCTTAATATGCCTGAGCTACATGCTAGTGTGCAGATCTCTAGTGCTTCCACTTTGCTCCTGCCTTAGCCCAGTATGGAAACAAACCATGGAGCAGCTGGCTTAGAGTTAATGTCCAAACGAGCAAATCAGCTACCTTGATTCTGAAGTTGTCCCATTGTTTCTGTTTATTTTTGTTCAGCCTGTTTTGCAAAGTTGGCTTCCTACCATAAGAAGACAATAGTTTTCTTTAATTTTGATAATGACATTCCCCAGTTATCAGTAAGCTTTAATAGGCTCCTCACTGCTGTAAAATGTTCTACAGTGTACAAGAAAAACAATGTCCTTAAATTAATTTTCTGAGGATAAACCGTCGTATATGTTGGAAACAATGCATATAAATCACTGTTAACCTTGATAAATCGACACATATACATCACTATTAACTTTGATGAATAGGAATGATATATTTTGTTCTCCAATGACACCCTTCTTATTAATATTTAAATGTAAAGCATAATGAGGAATTATAGCAAACTCAATAAGAAGCCTCATCTATCTTCAGTGTGAAGGAGTAGATTTGCCTCACCCACACTTAATTATAAAGTGTTGTGACCTTCTAGCACGAGCTACTGAAATTGTTGCTGATAACTAAACAAAAGGTTGATCTCAAAAACCCTGTAAGAATGAATTATCTAGTGATATGTGAAGATTGCTGGAAAGTACTGTTGGAATCCAATCAAGTACCCTTTGCAGAACTTTTAAGTTTCAGCATTATTGACTGAAGAGTCAAACCCTGAGTATTTGAATTTTTACCAGTGCAATTACATTGACAGCAGAAGCAAATTTTAATCAGTGCTTCTTTTCAGCCACTTCATGCCGGAGCACAGGTCCAGCACCTCTCAAGTGAGTGTCATTGCAGGCTGGCACTCACCCTCCCAGCTCTTTGCATTGACATACTTCTGAGAAGCCCAAAACGAACATTTCAAGTCAAAGCAAAAGCTGGCCAGCGTGTGTGTGCCTACACACACACACACACACATATATATGATTATAATATATGATTGCACCTAGCCACTCCTAGCTGCAACTAGTCAGTTTCCAAGGCCGGGCCTCTACAGTTGCATGTTTTCACAAAGGCCCTTCCAAGCTACCCTAGACATCTTCCTGAATCTAAGAGAATTAAGGAAAGTGAAGGTATATTTATTTGACCTGCACCAGAACCAGTGGCGACCCCCAAACCAACTAAGAAAACAGCTTGTCAGAGTTTTTAGCAGCTCTGCGAGTGGTGAATGCAGCTGTTGTTAAACCAGCATCCGTTTAGGGCTGTCCCAAGTTGCCCAGCTTACTGGACAAACTTCATGGTGAGTTTCAGCAGCAATTTTTCTTGGGGAAAAAGCACTGATTTTAGTGAGAGTAACATAAACCATAATCCACCATTTTAACAGCTGGAGCTGGTAGATCAAGTTGATGATGTGTAAAAAGATCTTTTAAAAGCATGACATCTGGTATACTGAGACTGGATGATTATGGGGAAAACATTTTGGAATACAAACGTGGGTCATGGTTCCTTGAAATCCAGCATCTTGGGTGCAGAAATATCCAGTAGTTCCTAAATCAAGCTTTGAAGCACAAGCCAGCAAAGCCATTATAGTCAGAAGAATTTGTTCCTGGAAAAATGCTGTGAGGATTTTGCTCTTAAGAGTTATTGAAACCAAAAAGAAAACTATAATGTATTCTGACATCTCTGCAACTTTAAGGAAATTTCCATCCTGATCTCAGTAGGTAATGAGCTTCTGCCCTCGAGCTTATAAATTTATGCAAGTTAGCTGTTCTCATGTTCAAACCTTGCTTTGCTGTAGGTGCATTTAAATAATCACAAAATCTTTCAGCCCTTTAAAAGATAGATCAATCATTCATTTGAATTTCATGGAAGTGTATAGTTGAACAGTTTTTACTGTTAACTACTATGGTACATGAGACTCCCCACCCCCACCCCATTATGAGAGCAAGTATTAACTTTTGCAGGAACCAGTTTAATTTACATTTGGGCCATAAGAAGAGATATGGTTAAAAAAAATCTGTTTTGTTATTACAGTATTCAAAGTCAGAAGTCCTCTTTACTGGTTAAGTAACAGCAATATTTTATAAGATTCTTTCATTTTTGACAACCTTCGTAACTTGTCAACATGTTTGCTTAAATCTGCTTAAACAGGATGGGCAATAGCACTTGCCTTGCCCCAAGGTTCATTTGACAACATCATGCTGCAATACTTTGACTTATCAGGCACTGACATTTGATCTGAACAGTCCAGATTTGGGTTGTTTGGCCAGTTGTAAAGTCTAACTCAGTATATCATAACCACCTGTCAAAGGTTACATCAAACTATCAGTTAGGCCTAGTCTCACTCTCAGAAGGAAGAGATTGTATCTTATGCAAATATTTTGTTAGAACCTTTACAGTACCTTTAATAGGTAGTGATATGGACTACTTTGCTTCCTACTTTGTGACGTACGAACTTTTCCTTTTTGGTGAAGAGGAATTTTGTGCAAAACAAACATTTGCCACCATCAGAAGTACTGTAGATGCCACAATAATATTATTGTACATGTTTGGAAGAGTTTACAGCCCTGTTAATCCTAGCAAATAACTGTTTATATCAAACTACACATATGAGAAAGTATGATGGGTAAAAAGTTTTTCATCAACCAAAGAGGTATAAACTGTAACTCCTGAATTGAAACTGTAACTTTCACTTCATTTGCAAATTTTATTGATTTTCATTATTTTAAGTGACATATTTTAATAGACACTTTCAAATTGCTAGTCAAATATTGAAACTAAACACACAGTGTTGACCAATCTACAGGGGATGCTGAATGGGTTGCAGTTTTCCTCTCAGAACTGTAGGGGGGACTTTCAGTTTGCAAACAAGCCACCGATGCTGCAATTTGAAGTGAAAGATCCACTTAGAGTGGGGAGCTTCTTAACCTTTTTTGTCCCAGTCGTTTTAAAAATATTAATTGTTCCCCACCAAGCTGTTTTTTCATCACCAGTGGTGGAAAATATATGGGTAGTACTCTGCCTAGCTCTCCTGTTCAGGTCTTGCAACCTCTGCAACTGTATTTACAAAAAACCCAAACACAAAAATATGGATTACACATTCAGACAGGTAGCGCAGGGGGGCCAACAGTATGTAGAACAGAGCCAGTGATAGGCAGAACCAACTCTTTCTAGTATTGAACCCGTCTTCCCCCTTGCTGATTTTCACAAGTGCAACCCTGAGCCTTAAGGAGGAGGGAGCTGATGGCCAGTGCTACCTGCTGGACTAGTTGTAAGAAAGGCAGACAGATGGGGACTGGCTGAGGGCAGGGTTTAGTATCACAGGTAGTTTGGCCCATAGACGTGCAGGTTTGTTACTTCCACACTGAACTTGTATTAATAATAATAATTTATTATTTATACCCCACCCGGCCACTCTGGGTGGCTCCCAACAGAAAATATAAATAAATAAATAAATAAATAAATAAATAAATAAATAAATAAATAAAGCGATAAAGCGTCAAACATTAAAAGCTTCCCTAAACAGGGCTGCCTTCAGATGTCTTCTAAAAGTCAGATAGTTGTTTATTTCCTTGACATCTGATGGGAAGGCATTCCACAGGGCGGGCGCCACCACCAAAAAGGCCCTCTGCCTGGTTCCCTGTAGCTTCAATTCTCGCAGTGAGGAAGGGAATACTCTGTCTGCAGAGCATTGGATCAGGCTTCCCAGCTACGTTGACATTCTGTTGTTTTCATGGCATGTGCTGCAGGTGAGGCCAGTTTAAGGTACTTGGCTGGTCCCCAACCAAATTGAGGCATCTGTTGTGGTGGTGTATTAATCTGGGAAATATCAAATATGAAGCTGGTGAGCTTTGTCCTGAAGTGGGGGGTAATGACATTTTTTATTCATCACAAGAATAATAAAGTAGCATTTTTTGTAATTCTGTGAAATATATGGTCTGCTGGATGTTAGCCAGCACAAGCAGAATACAACTTTATAGGCAGGTGGCAGTGAGGAATACTTGATGTGCAGGGGTGTGTGGAAGTCTGCCTTTATATGGAAATGTTGCATATGGGAAGTGGTCTGGAGTCCAGAATTATGCTGCATTTATCAACATTTTGATTGCTGCTTATACCAGCTGCCCGTGTATAGCTTCTCATTGACTGGGAATCTGATGCTCACTGAATTGAAATTTCTGTAAGAGTTTGTCATTGTAATCCTGCTGTGATTTTCCATTTTGGAAAGGTTGGATTGCAGTTGGAATCTGCAGTATATTGAAGCTGCTCAGCAGAGGTCAGTGTTGCAGCAGAAAAGGACAGTTTAGAAACTAGCTTTCATACTGTATTTAGGAAGCGAGAGAGAACAAAGTACCCTGAATCCAACATGGGTTGTCTCTAAGTAAACATACATAGGATTTCATATTAGAGACTAGAGTAACACAATCTCAAGTCTTCTGTTGCCATCAGTCATCTTTAGTTAAAGCTGTTTACACTCACCATCTCTGAGATGACCATTCTTTATCAAACCCCAGTTTTAGAACTTGTATTTTAGCTTGGAGTTGATGTTCACATTTGGTTGGTGAATTGCTTATCAGTTTCACTGCAGAAGACACAGGGCAAGTACAAAACCAAGTGACAAACTCATGAGATCATATCAAATATGACTCTGTTAGCAAGAGTCTCTCCATAAATTTCTGACTGGGAAAATTAATTGAAGACATGCGTAGGACTGCACACAGGGCCACCTGATAAGTATTATCTATGAAAATAACTATATGAAATTCCTGTAAAGCATACAAAATAAAAGTAATTGGGGCAGTAGTGATTATACTTTCTGCATTATAAAATTATTATTTAAGACAAGGTATGCTTGTAGTTCTACTTGAGATATTATATTTGATTGACATAAATTGTAGACCACTGCTGTCCATTTCTGTATCAATGCCACTTTTGAGTGACCCATCTGCTGATGGGTCCTGCTGCTCTGGGTCCTGTGCACTGAGCCCCATCCCCTAGTCATCCTCTGTCACCCTGTGAGTACTTCTTACACCAACCTCTCCTTCCCCATCCTCAGCTTGCCCCAGTGTATCCCAGTCCTGGCTACACCCTTCTCTGGGATTCTCTTACTCCTCTCTGTTGTCCTGCCAGTTCATGACAGGCTATGAATAGAACGAGCACCTCTTCCTGCTTGCATGGCATGGAAAGCAAGCAGTGGTGCATTTAGTTGTAATTTCTGTGCTTTTTTGACACATAAGAAAATCTATAAGCACCTTAACTCTTCCCTTAAAACCAAGTCTTTTTTTTTTTAATCCCTGAATATTTACAATATGAATGCCAATATGGCTAATCCGTTCTTGATTTTAAACATTCACTTCTGCTGTAATAATTCTCACTATTACTACTGGTTTGAAAATGTCTCTGAGAATGAACACATCCCCCCCAGTCTGATGCATCATTTGGGTTCTCGGAGCCCTCTGACCTGCCAAATCTCCTGGGTTAAAAATATCTTCAGGGTTTGACTTGGTAATTTTTTCCAGTCTTCTGGCTGAAAGTGTGCTACAGTGGTACCTCGGGTTGAGAACTTAATTTGTTCTGGAGGTCCGTTCTTAACCTGAAACTGTTCTTAACCTGAAGCACCACTTTAGCTAATGGGGCCTCCCACTGCCACCGCGCCGCCGGAGCACGATTTCTGTTCTCATTCTGCAGGAAAGTTCTTAACCTGAGGTACTATTTCTGGGTTAGTGGAGTCTGTAACCTGAAGCGTCTGTAACCTGAAGCATCTGTAACTCGAGGTATCACTGTATAAGCATATTGTCCATTACATGATATTCAACCAAGGGCCTAAAAGACTTGTTTGTGCACCTGATTTGTGAGCAGACAGCTGGGACCCAACTAACTGCACAACTAGTACTATGCAGCTAAGGAGGCTTTGGAGTTCTTGTTCACAAAAGCAGCCTATTGAATTGCTTTTTTTTTAAAGGACTTTCAAAGGCCAATTGTGACATGGCATGAAGGTCTGTTGTTCCAAGAAATAAAGTCACCAATAGCTTCCTGGATCCCAACCTGTATTATTTCATCAATGAATTATTTGCAGAGCATTCTTGTGGGCAAATATTGTAACTTGGAAACCAAATTGTTTCTCTTACTTAAAGATCTTACAGTTTTAGGTGACCTGTTTAAAGGCTTGCACTGGTATAAATAAAAAAAAAATGTCCACATTGTTACAGAGCGTAACAAAGTCAGCTTTCACTTTTGAGAAATGGTAATTTTCTTTTCTTTTTTAAATGAATGCTTCAGGGACTGCCTTGTGCCCAAAAGGCTACTGTGCAGATCCCCAAACATCTTTCTTTTCAGATCAAGCTCATTTTTCTGAAGACTTTTGCGTGTCAGGTTGATAAACTTGACCTTACAGTTTGATGCCAATGCCCCAAGCTCTTACAGAGTTGTGCAGGTGTTTTATTCATAATCTCAGTGGCAGATTCTGCTGATCATTAATTCCTAAGCAAAAAGACTTCTTGATGTTTTACTCTGTATTTCCTCACAGAAATAGCTCTATACAAGAATAACTCCTAACAATGATGGTGGGAGAGAATAATCTCTCCTATGTTCTCATACAAAGATGAAATAGATCTGGTAACTCAAAGCAATCAAGTTGTTGAACTGTTATATTAATTGTACATTTATAGCCACCTTGTTGCTACATAGCCGATGTTCAAAGTACTGTCGTTGAATTTAGGTGGTCTTTGTGATTTAGAAAGCAGTGAACCAAATATATGGTACCTATTTCTACCTTTATAAGAAGACCAACCTAAAAAATAATTAGTACCTTTTCCCAAAAACCCCTAAACTACATAGATTAAAATTGGATCTCGTTCCCACTTAACTAGGACCAAGCATTGCTGAACATAGATTTACTTCTGAGGGCTTAGCCACACCTCCATTTGCTCTGCCTCTTTTCCCTGGAAAAATTTAGCGCTCATAGGAGACAACTCCAGGGGGTCATGGGTGCTCGAGCACCCACAATAATATAATTGTGGGGGCTGGGCACCCACAAAGTCAATGAGCAAAGCTGGTAGGCGGCAGCGGTGCTGCCTCTGAGAGAGAAGCAGTTCAGCTCTGCTCTCCACAGCCAGGGAGCAAGGCACCCTTTTCATGGGGGACCCTCCCAGTGGAAAAGGGTGCCTTGCTGGCTGCAGAGAGGAGGAGGAAGAGGAGCTGCTGCCACTGCCAGCCATTGCAATGCAGACGTGTGGTATCACATTTGTATGCTTACATGTGGTTAGTGGTGCTGTGGGTTAAACCACAGAACCTAGGACTTGCCAATCCGAAGGTCAGCGGTTCGAATCCCCACGATGGGGTGAGCTCCCATTGCTCGGTCCCTGCTCCTGCCAACCTAGCAGTTCAAAAGTATGTCAAAGTGCAAGTAGATAAATAGGTACTGCTCCGGCGGGAAGGTAAATGGTGTTTCCGTGCGCTGCTCTGGTTCGCCAGAAGTGGCTTAGTCATGCTGACCACATGACCTGGAAGCTGTACGCCGGCTCCCTCGGCCAATAAAGCGAGAATAGCGCCGCAACCCCAGAGTTGGTCATGACTGGACCTAATGGTCCGGGGTCCCTTTAACTTTACCTGTGTGGAACAAACAACAACTGAGTTTTCCAAAGATTGCTGTTTGTTCCCAAGTTGGCACTAAAGATCAGGTTTTCTGTGAGGGGGTCAGGGAGCAGCGGGGCAAAGGGAAAACCACTCAGAATTGTGCCAAGAAAGTACGGGACAAGCAGAAAAGTGCTCAGACCTGTATTTTCTGGAAACAGAACACGCAGGAGTGCGGACGAGCCTGAAGTAAACGTGAACAGGATTGCTTTAAGACTGTGATCCTAAGCAAAAAAATATTTATCAATTATAAAAAGATCACTTTCTAAGACACCAGGAAGCCAGATATGTTATACCTGATGGACTAACGGCAAGCTGAAGCAGCTGGAGCCTTTTGAACAAATAATTCATCAGAGGGGGGCTATTGCCATTAGTCACACTAATGACCAATTGCACCATTAACTTAAGCAAACCTCATGAGCAACATATGCTCTATTTTCCTTTCATCAGTGATTATTGCAGCCAAGGGTACTTGGGAAATGAGAAAATGAAATGGTGGTTATCCTTGTTTGAGAAGAACAGATTGACAGGTTGGGTGTGCTTTGGGTGCCAGTGTTGATGCTTAATGCAAAATAATCTTTTCCTCCTAGGACTGCTTCACTTATCCCAGGGACAATGTAATCTTCCTACAAAAGTCCTTACGCAAAAATTTAGGTTTGCCATTAAATATAAATGCCCTGGCCAATGTTAAATGTTAGCGGACTTGTGAAATTTGTAATGAAAAGAAGAAGAAGCTTGATGTGGGGTCTTGTAGCTATGATACTTATAAATGTACTTTTATTCTACTTACCATTCAAATCACATCTGTGTAGAGACCTAAACAGGGCAAGGATCACACTACCGAAACTATGAAATGAAATTGTATACCTGCATGTCACCAGGTGTCCTGCTTTATATTTAGCCCAGAGCTGCTTGCTATTGTTATTGTTATTGTTATTACATACTTTCCCCCTATGGATTTATGGTAGAACTGAATGGAGCAATGGCACGTGGCCAGTTATATCACACAACTATTGAACTGCATCTTTAGACGGAAGTCCACATTAATATCTCTTTCATCATCTGCCCACAAAAGATCTGGGCAAAATAATACACAAATCCATTTTCAGACTTGCTTCTCTGTTCAGTGGTTTCATTGCCAACAATAAACAGTTTCACATTTTGAAAGGCAAAGGCTGACTTATCACTCAATGATGCTACAAAATAAATCTGCCTCGGCCATAATTAAAAGCGAGCTGCTTCCATGCAGCCACTGTAATGAGCACTGAATACAGGAAACAAACAAATCATTGATTTCTTACTGACCTCTAATGTGCAGTGCCTGCTCCAGGATTCTGGAGGTCTTGGGCAGGATGCCTTCACAGGGCTCCTTTAAGTATGAAAAGATGGGACATGCAAACAGAACTGGCTCACACTGGCTCAGAGAATGAACTACTTGCTACATGTGATCCTAGAGGTCTATGCCAGGGATAGAAATCCACATCACATTCCAGATGATGTAGGACAACAAGTTCCACCACCTCTGACTATTGCCCATGTTAGCTGGAGCTTATGGGAATTGGAGCCCAACAGCATCCAGAGGGCCACAGGTTCACCAACTTTGGTATATTGTTGGATATTCTCTGTGTGTGAGAGAGAATCATTTGTTCCAGGAACAGAGAAGATGTTTCAAGCAGCAGCAGCAGGCTGAGATTGTTTTGTCTATGCAAGGACATTTTCTATGGGAACTGTTCTTTGGACTTGTGCAGTGTGACAGGAAGTACTGATAACGGTTCTGTGTAACTTCTTGTAACTTCTTGTGAGTCTCTTGCTTGCGTCTTGCAGTGAGAGAAGCAGAGAGAGAGAGTGACTTGGGCTCTTATTGGACTCTAAGCATGCCTTGACCACGGCAGTGATGAATGTTTGTATATATTTGCTACCAATATACTTTTATCCCTGTCAAGTAAACTTCTACACTTGACTGAATCTTTATGGTCTCCATGAGTGTTTATTGCCTACCGTGTGTACCTTCAACCCTGAATACGCTTCCAAGGAAGGAGCTGTGTTGAAATGTAACTCTGCTGAGTGTGGATACTGGCACACACACACACAGCAAAAGTGATGCTGGACCCAATCCTCCTCAATCCAGGTTGGGATAGCTGGGATAGCAGGCTTGTTGGGTTTTGAATGTCTTATGTAGATTTTTCAATTTTGTTGTTCTGTGTGGGAGAATGACAATAAAGATTATCATATCGTATCATATCGTATCATCCATCAGAAGTTGATGGATTGATCCAACATATATACCCATAGGGTTCCTTTTTATCAGGTAAAACCCGTTTTGACAGAGCCTGTTCAGCCCTATCCTTCCCAACCATTTCTCTACTCAAATTTAAACCCAGTTGCTTTTTTTCCTAATGGAAAAAAAGATACACCAACTCTTAGGGAGACAAGGAGCTTGTGGGGGGGGGGTGCAATAGGGAATTCAAGAACCTAGGAATCTCTCTTATGCAAAGTCATACCAAAGGTCCATCTAGCTGAGTATTGTCTATAGCAGGCATGTCTAACAGGTAGATCAACAACTTTGACCTGAACCCCCAGATTACTGCCAGTTGTTAACTCTGTGAGTAGGTCGCAGTCTCTTGGGAGTTGGCCACCTCTGGTCTATTGGCTGTGCCTATTTAGGGTTTCAGGCAGGTTTCTCTCCCAGCCCTACCACGAGATATCAAGGATTGAACTCGGGACCTTTTGTATGCAAAGTAGATGCTCTTCCTGTGATTTTGAGCAAATAAATAGCTAAGAAGGAAATATTCATTGCACATCAGCTCCTTCAGAGCGGAGTTTCTTGCAGATATATTTTACAACGTGCCATTGATGCAATGGGGACACAGGTGGCACTGTGGGTTAAACCACAGGGCCTAGGACTTGCCAATCAGAAGTTCGGTGCTTCGAATCCCCGCGACGGGGTGAGCTCCCGTTGCTCGGTCCCTGCTCCTGCCAACCTAGCAGTTCGAAAGGACGTCAAAGTGCAAGTAGATAAATAGGTACCGCTCCGGCGGGAAGGTAAATGGCATTTCCGTGCGCTGCTCTGGTTCGCCAGAAGTGGCTTAGTCATGCTGGCCACATGACCCGGAAGCTGTCTGCGGACAAACGCCGGCTCCCTCGGCCAATAAAGCGAGATGAGCGCCGCAACCCCAGAGTCGGTCACGACTGGACCTAATGGTCAGGGTCCCTTTACCTTTACTATTGATGCAATAATAGTGCATTGGTGGTGGATTTATACTGGACGGTCCACATTCTGCTTTATTAGTTGTTCTGAGACATTTTCCCAATGTTATTGCATTACTGCCATCTTAAGGGGGACATTTGTGTTAACAAAAGGAGGGTGAAAAACAGCAAGAGCAGAATGTTTGTGGCTTTCTGTGTCAGGGTTTCAGCAGGAAGCTGAACAAGAACAATTGAGGCAGTATGTCCACCCTAAAACCTTTGCAGGAATAAACCGTGTTGAAAATGTATCCACACCCCAACACCATCACAAGCACAAATCATCATGAATACACAATAAAAATGAAGTCAGGAGGATGTCCATGTCAGAGAAGAGAGCTTGAACAGGATGTGATTCAAAAAACGAAACAAAACACCACTACTCTGATCTCTTATGTACATCCCAGAAGCATTACAGTCAGAGGTATATACCACATGAATGCTTGTACATTTGAATTAGCTCTTCGGCTTGGAAGGTTGTTGAAGCTCCCTCTTCTCCTAGCACTGCACTTCATGCCTTATAAGACTTGCAGCAGGCAGACACAAACTGGCTGTTCTTTCGCTTTCCCCCATGAGCCTCTGATTCTGATTCCTTTTGCTTCTTGTCTGCAAGCACACAGACTCCCTCGTGCTGAAGCTCCTACAAAACCTGAACGTACATATGGGAGAAGCTGTGAAGTCAAAAAGACCTGCTCCCTCAGAGAAGTTTTACCATTGGCAACCCTGTCAGGAAGTCTGCTTTGAGAAAGGCGCTTTTATATTTAAGATGAGGCATCACGGAAGTGAATGGGGGGGATGTTAAGGTCTGAGCTGGCAGCACTGATGGTGTAAGCATAAAATTGTAGAAAATGTGAGGCCTCAAGTAAGTAGCATCGATTAGGCAGCCCTCTGAAATAGCTGATCACAAACAGATTGGTTTTTTAAACTGTGAAACGGGATAAATGGTTCAGAGAAGCTTCTCCCCCCGCCCAATCCTCAAGTTGCTTTGGGAAGACAAGTGTTTACAAAAGCCTTTGCAGCATCAGTTGGTTTCCCCTCATCTTTTAACTACTGCTTCTGACATTCCAATTTAGATGAGCTAACTAGTTCCATTCACAAAGGTGAATGAAGCTTTGGCCATACAAAAGTAGAACAGAAAATGGACACAGAATCATAGAATTGTAGAGTTGGAAGGGACCACAAGAGTCACTTTGTCTACTTCCCCACAATGCAGGAATCTGTAGCCGTATTGGGGCTCAAACTCAGAATCCTGAGATTAAGAGTCTCGTGCTCTTAGCAACTGAGCTATCCAAAGGGCTGGTCATGTAGCAATCACTTACTTATTAACTAAGGATAATTGTTCATATCCTGAGCAGAAGATTTATATCAGCATAAGCAAAAGTACTGAACCCTCACGCAAAACTAAGAAACACAAACAATACAGAGATTGTTGTGGGAAAACAGAAAATGATGTCAAATCACGCAACAAAATTGTGTTCCCCCACCAGTATGCCCATGACATACTGTCCTCCTCACCACTTTGGTTCTCCTCCTCTTGGGTAAGTGACAGCAACACCGCTGCCAGGAAGCTACCATTGTAACCACCTCACCGGACAAGCAGCTTCTAGCATTACCCAAATAGTGTAAGCAGAAAGACCTAGAGCAGTTTTAACTGAGGGTGGAGACAACAGAGGAGATGGAGGGGATGAAGGACGGAGGCAAATATAATAAAGGAACACCACAGGAGAAAGCTATAGTTCATCTGTATTGCATGTATTGCATTCTGTGAACTGCCCTGAGACCTCAGGGTTGTAGATCAAGGGAAGTAATAGTGCCACTGTATTCTGCTCTGGTCAGACCTCACCTGGAGTACTGTGTCCAGTTCTGGGCACCACAGTTCAAGAAGGACACTGACAAACTGGAACGTGTCCAGAGGAGGGCAACCAAAATGGTCAAAGGCCTGGAAACGATGCCTTATGAGGAACGGCTAAGGGAGCTGGGCATGTTTAGCCTGGAGAAGAGGAGGTTAAGGGGTGATATGATAGCCATGTTCAAATATATAAAAGGATGTCACATAGAGGAGGGAGAAAGGTTGTTTTCTGCTGCTCCAGAGAAGCGGACACGGAGCAATGGATCCAAACTACAAGAAAGAAGATTCCACCTAAACATTAGGAAGAACTTCCTGACAGTAAGAGCTGTTCGACAGTGGAATTTGCTGCCAAGGAGTGTGGTGGAGTCTCCTTCTTTGGAGGTCTTTAAGCAGAGGCTTGACAACCATGTGTCAGGAGTGCTCTGATGGTGTTTCCTGCTTGGCAGGGGGTTGGACTCAATGGCCCTTGTGGTCTCTTCCAACTCTATGATTCAGGGAAGTTTTTAATCTGTGATATTTTAGTGTATTTTTGGTTTTCTATGGAAGCTGCCCAGAGTGGCTGGGGAAACCCAGCCAGATGGGTGGGGTACAAATAATAAATTATTATTATTATTATTATTATTATTATTATTATGATGATGATGATGATTCTGTGATATAAATTCAATATCTAAATAAAATAAAAATGTAGAAGATCTCAGGTTTAATCCCTGCATCTCCAGGTAGGGCTGGAAACCCTTCTCTGTCCGAAATCCTGGAGAGCTGCTGTCAGTCAGTGTTACTAATCTGTAACACTGAATTAACTAAAGGAAAGTGGGGCCCTGAAAACTAAAAATTTGATCTGAATTTTGTGTTGTGCTTCAGAGCTAAATGGAATGTAGATGGATAATTAGGCAAAACATGCACTTCTCAATCTTTCTCCGTTACAAGGTGTTGTGTTTGTATGTGTCTGTGTAAGTACAGAATTACATGGGTGGGTGGGGGGGCTGACTCTCAGTTTTAAGAAGTTTGGGAAGCTTTTCAGTAAAGATAAAAACTGCAACATTTTCTGTTTCTATTTGATGACTTAGGAGAGAGGTTTAAACCCAAGCCACTTGTAATTCACCAGCAATATACAATAGACTCTAGTTGAAGGCACTATAAAACTTGTTTATGAGCACTCAGAGGGTAAAAAATTGAGTTTTATTTTAAATTGTGCGGAAGAAGTGGCAGCTTATAAGCTCAAGGTCTGGTGTTGTGTTGCCTTGCAGCCTGTGTCTCGCTGAAATATACAAAGAATCTCTGGAACAAGATTGTGTTTTCACCAAGTTTGAGTGGATGCATATAAGTTTCTCAGGTGAAAGGCCATGCATGCAAGTACATCACAGTCTTTTCCCCACTGACTTCCTGGTCCTATGGGCCAAACTACAAGTGATGATTTCCACAATAAATTGCCAGCACAGAGATCCAACCCTGATCAAGACCTTACTGTGTAGTCTTGGTAGGTTTTAACCTTTGCCCACCATGAGCTATTGTCCAATACAATGGAAGTGGATGGAAATGTTTGTCCCATGCAAATTGCAGGCATGGGAGCTCTGATACTGAATGGGAATATAGTAATCCATTCCCCAGCATCGCTGACCATTGACCATGTGGGCTACCATTGATGGGAATTGTAATCTAGAAACATCTGGATTACACCACGTTGGCTACCCCTGGTTGCAGGCTGTTTTAACTTGTCAGGACAGTTTGTAGTAGAACTATTGAACTTTTTGGATGTTCAAGTCTGTTGTGGGCCAAGTATTTTCCTTTAATGCAAGGGTGACTAACTTCTCACCCTCCAGATGTTGTTGGACTCCAGATCCCATAATCTCTGACCATTGGTTATGTTGACTGAGGCTGATGGGATTTGGAGTCCAACAACAACAACTGGAATGCCCAGGTTGTTCATCCCTACTTCAGTGTGTGCAATTAATCTCTTGGATGACTGAAGGGTTAGTTTCTAATGTAACTCTACCAATTTATTCTGTATTGCGCTTCATTCTACACTTGTCATTAGGTAACTGCATTATCAGAACACATGGAACTGTTAGAATTTTTAAATAATCGGATATGATCCTCTTCTGCATCTTGCTCTAATGTTCATGTCCAATAACAAAACAATAACCTAATCTGTAGTTTCCTGTTATGTACTGAGTTGAATAGGATCCAAACTGTAGCAGTCTGATTGGTCCTAGAACAATAGGATCCAAAAGGCAGCAGTCTGATTGTTCCTAGAACAATAGGATTCAGAATGCAGCAGTCTGATTGGTCCTAGAACAATGCAGCAGTATGATTGGTTGGCAGGAACCACCCAATCATGCTCCAGATAGAAGTGAATCCACAACCTGATTGGCTTACAGTAGAATTCCGGAATTAGCCAATCATGTGCAGCCCATTGTGTAAATAATGTATATAAAGCAAATACTTTGAGGGGACATTCATTCATTCCTCCTCACCACTATGAGCTGAATAAAGAGCATGAAATCACTTTGTGACTCTGAGTATATTTCACTGGCGACGAGGATGGGATTCCGCTGAGCTGACTGCCACACACAGCACCGCAGCACCGCCACCTGCCGCACCGCTGCCTCGCACCGTGTATCCAGGCTTCAGCTCCGGGACACAAGGAACTCAGAATGGCAACCGACAGCAGCTTCTTGCCGTTCAACCCAGCATCTGGAGACTGGGAAGCGTACGCCTCCCGTTTCACCTTCCTCCTAGAAGCCAAAGGGGTCACCGAGGAAGAAGACGCCAAGAAGAGGGCAATATTCTTCAGCGTCTGCGGAGAGGAGACGTTTGAAATCACCCGGGCTCTCCTTGTGCCTGAAGACGTTGCTACTGTTCCATACAAAACAATAATGGAACAGCTGAAGGGGCACTTTTCGCCACAGCCCTCAGTGGTGGCTCGTCGAAATGCCTTCTACGCAAAGCGGCAAGCCCCTGGGGAAACCATAACTGGGTTTGTGACCTCTCTCCGCCAAGCCGCCTGGTTCTGCAACTTCTCAGAGCTGGAGAACATGCTTCGGGACCGCCTCAACGGTGGCCTGAAGGATGAGAAGCTGCAACGATGCCTCTACGCTAAGAAGGACCTAATGTTCCAGGTCGCTCTGGAGGAGGCCCTGGCAACGGAAGCTGCCGAGAGGTCGACGCAAGAGTCACGGCCAAGCCAGCCGTCCCAACCGAGGGTCCACCACGAAGACCTCACCGACGACTCAGGATCCAACAGGGAGGAGGTGCACCGAGTACAGCAGCGCACTCAAGCAGCCCACATACCACAGCTGCCTCGACGAGAAGGAGGGAACTGCGCAAGCTGTGGAGAAAGTCACGAGAGGAGGACCTGCCGTTTCCACAACGCAGAGTGCAGGCAGTGCAGAAAATTGGGACACATCGCCCGGGTGTGTCGGGCTCGGCCCACCCGACGCCAGGCATCAGATGACCAATCCAAGAGCCCCAGGTCCCGGGGCCCAACGCACCAAGGCAACTCGACGGAGCTCACGGACTTCCAGGTATACCAGTTGCCCCACCCCAACGTAGAGAAAATTTATGTAGAGGTACAGATAGAGGGGGCCCCATGCCGCATGGAGCTTGACACGGGTTCAACTCTATCCATAATCTCAGCAAGGACCTTAAGGAAACTGTGTCCTACTGGGGGTCCCAAACTCAGGCTGGCCCCATTCACCCTCCGGGACTTCCAGAAACATAAGGTCCCCACAATGGGGGTGGGGACCTTCAGGGTACAATACCGAGGGCGGACGCGGCAATTGGACTTGCTTGTGGTCAAGGGCCCCTACATTAGCTTACTGGGATTGGCATGGTTTGGACCACTGGGGCTAGCTGTCACTGGGGTGAACCACACGAGCTTACAAGTGGACGTGGATGCCATATGCAAGGAATTTCTGGGGGGTTTTGATGGGAAATTGGGACAGTATACGGGCCCCCCCATTGCTCTACAGCTTGACCCCGCAGTACGACCGGTCAGGCTCAAGGCCCGCCGGGTCCCGTTCGCTCTGAAACCCCGTATAGACGAGGAATTGGACCGACTCGTGGAGCAAGGAGTGCTGGAGCCGGTGCCTAATGCCCCCTGGGAAACCCCAATCGTCACACCCGTCAAGCCTAATGGTTCGGTCCGCATCTGCGCAGACTACAATTTGCGACTCTGAGTATATTTCATTTCCCCTTCTGCTAATTTCCCCTTTGTAGAGCAGCAAAAGATTATGTGAAAGGCAGGGAATCTAATTTTAAGAAGCTAGCATTCAGGAGCAGGAGCCCAAGACAGAACTGCTAAAAGCAGTCAAACAGCGCTCATGATTGATCTGCCTTCTTTTTTCTCTTTTAGAGAGTGCTCTCCTTCCTAGGAGAGAAGTAACACAATTAAAGGCAATCACAGCGGTAATGTCCTATAATCTTTCTGAGCACTCAGAAACAACATTCTGCTAAACAGTGATGTGGGGCAGTGATGTGGGGTGAATTCAGGGAGTGGAGCCGAGTTTTGACCACTTGGGGTTCTTCTCTGACCAAAACTGGGGTCCTAGCTTCTTTTTGAAATCTACACGCTCTGTACTAGTGTGACTTCTTTGGCTGGCATTAGCAACAGCTGCCATTTCTGAATGTTCAGCGGTAGCTTTCCTTTGCAGTTCTCAGCCTCTAAATAGCACTGCAGAGCCATTAGGAAGACTCATGAATCAGACCATCACCACAGAATCCTAAAGGGGAATGCAGACAGTTTGTGGCACATTATTCAGCTCATGGGGAAAGCCTTGCTAAATTCATTATTCTTTCCTGTTTTCAAAGCACATCCTTTGGAGCTTTTAAGTAATCCCATTTCTTGATATTTATTTGATGAGATGAATGGGTCATGCCTATAAATCTTATCATACGCTATTTTGATTCTTCAGTTTAAATGATGCTGTGATTTTCTAAGATCTCAGTCATAGGTGTTTGTTTGGTTATCTGCTGCCAAGAATGTACACACCATTAAGTACTATCATGCTTCAGTTCTATCAATGTTTAATTGTCTTTTAATGATTTTTTTTTAGTTCTTATTTTTATCTGTAAATTGCCTTGAGTCCTGCCAGGGAAAAAGATGGGTTGTTGTTGTTGTTGTTTGTGAAGAAGAAGACTTATTCTGAAAAATAAGTCATGTCAGACTAACCTGATCTCGTTTTTTGACAGAATTACAAGCCTGGTAGATAAAGGGAACGCAGTGGATGTAGCCTACCTTGATTTCAGCAAGGCATTTGACAAGGTGCCCCATGATATTCTTGTAAAGAAGCTGGTAAAATGCGGTCTTGACTATGCTACCACTCAGTGGATTTGTAACTGGCTGACTGACCAAACCCAAAGGGTGCTCATCAATGGTTCCTCTTCATCCTGGAGAAGAGTGACTAGTGGGGTGCCACAGGGTTCTGTCTTGGGTCCGGTCTTATTCAACATCTTTATCAACGACTTGGATGATGGACTCAAGGGCATCCTGATCAAATTTGCAGATGACACCAAACTGGGAGGGGTGGCTAACAGCCCAGAGGACAGGATCACACTTCAAAATGACCTTGACAGATTAGAGAACTGGGCCAAAACAAACAAGATGAATTTTAACAGGGAGAAATGTAAAGTATTGCACTTGGGCAAAAAAAATGAGAGGCACAAATACAAGATGGGTGACACCTGGCTTGAGAGCAGTACATGTGAAAAGGATCTAGGAGTCTTGGTTGACCACAAACTTGACATGAGCCAACAGTGTGACGCGGCAGCTAAAAAAGCCAATGCAATTCTGGGCTGCATCAATAGGAGTATAGCATCTAGATCAAGGGAAGTAATAGTGCCACTGTATTCTGCTCTGGTCAGACCTCACCTGGAGTACTGTGTCCAGTTCTGGGCACCACAGTTCAAGAAGGACACTGACAAACTGGAACGTGTCCAGAGGAGGGCAACCAAAATGGTCAAAGGCCTGGAAACGATGCCTTATGAGGAACGGCTAAGGGAGCTGGGCATGTTTAGCCTGGAGAAGAGAAGGTTAATGGGTGATATGATAGCCATGTTCAAATATATAAAAGGATGTCACATAGAGGAGGGAGAAAGGTTGTTTTCTGCTGCTCCAGAGAAGCAGACACGGAGCAATGGATCCAAACTACAAGAAAGAAGATTCCACCTAAACATTAGGAAGAACTTCCTGACAGTAAGAGCTGTTCGACAGTGGAATTTGCTGCCAAGGAGTGTGGTGGAGTCTCCTTCTTTGGAGGTCTTTAAGCAGAGGCTTGACAACCATATGTCAGGAGTGCTCTGATGGTGTTTCCTGCTTGGCAGGGGGTTGGACTCGATGGCCCTTGTGGTCTCTTCCAACTCTATGATTCTATGATTCTAAGAAGAACAAGAAGAAGCATTTGAGTGTGTACATGGGACCATATTATCTCAATGACAAGTTATGGTGCTAGTCATAAAGCAAGACCAGCCAGGCCAGGCCGGCCCATTAGTCCCACTGAGCCAGTCACTTCAGGGAGCAGGCTGGGGACACAATGGAGGTGGGGCAAATCTAAGGTGCCTCAACAGCTGCCTGCCCGCCCAGACTCTCCTCCTCTGCTCCTCTGCTTCTCTGTGCAGCTCTGAAACCCCCTGAGGATCATGCCACTCACTGCCTCAACTGAAAAGCAGGGCCACTGCTGCCTGCTACTCTACAGCCTCTGTTTCCCATCCCTGCTACCTTCAGTACACCATGGCTTCCATGGGTCACTGCCATTTGCCTTAGGAGATGGTGGTGTGGGGGCATTTTCTGTTTTGCCTCAAGCAGCAAAATGTCTTTGGCTGACCCTGGACCCACACTTGAACTAAAGGCCAGACTAGATACAGACTAAAGACAGAATTGCCTCCAATCAGAGAGGAAATGGGTGTGGGGGTGTGGAAGGATGCATAAGAAAGGAATGCAGAACTCGTCCTCGCCAGTTCATAGCTTACCTTGCTATAGTTTATTGGAGGAATTCAACATAGTGCTAAGCAGATTGCTCCATCAGTATAAGCTTGCCTGATGGGGTGATATGTGTCCCCTCCCCTTGTTTGCTGTCCCAGGGGTTCCCTTGACCACCCCCCAAGCCAATTGAGGGGGCAAGGGTCACATAGTGAGGGGGAGCATGTGGGAGAACTGCATCACAAAATTCAGAGAAGTGTGGGTTTCAAAAGAAGCCGAGCTTCAGTTCGCCTATTGTTTCAGAAAGAGCAACTTGGGGGGTTAAAATGTGCCCCAAATCAAGTTGCATTTTATTTATTATATTTATATGCCACCATTCGTACATTTCTCTCTCCTGCTCTACATCCCTAAGTACAAAAAATTGGGGGGGGGGAGTCATTAGACTGAAATGAAGTGGGGACATGAACCTGCTGCCATCGCACAGGAAGCTGCCTTACACTGAGTCAGACCAATGGTCCTTCTGGCTCAGAACTGTCTTCAGCGACTGGCAGAGGCTCTCCAGGGTTTCCAACAGGGGCCATTCTCAGCCCTACCTGGAGATGCTAGGGACTGAACCCGGGACCTTGTGCATGCAAGGCAGATGCTCTCCCACTAAGCTATGGCTCTTCCCCATATCTAGTTTAGCTTCAAATGCATGTCTTGTCATTTGGATAATATGCTTCTGTTTGTTTTCATCCCAAAGGACGATTTGAAGGATATTCCCATGCCTTCATTTTGAAATGTTGTCAACACTACAAAACTGGGAAAGGGGAAAAAATGTTGGGTTGGATCCAGGGCTTTTTTTCACCCAGAACTCAGTTCTGGCAATGGGTGCCATTGTCATTTTGTTTAGTTGTTTAGTCGTTTCCGGCTCTTCATGACCCCATGGACCAGAGCACGCCAGGCACTCCTGTCTTCCACTGCCTCCCGCAGTTTGGTCAGACTCATGTTTGTGGCTTCGAGAACACTGTCCAACCATCTCGTCCTCTGTCATCCCCTTCTCCTTGTGCCCTCCATCTTTCCCAACATCAGGGTCTTTTCCAGGGAGTCTTCTCTTCTCATGAGGTGGCCAAAGTATTGGAGCCTCAGCTTCACGATCTGTCCTTCCAGTGACCACTCAGGGCTGATTTCCTTAAGAACTAATAGGTTTGATCTTCTTGCAGACCATGGAACTCTCAAGAGTCTCCTCCAGCACCATAATTCAAAAGCATCAATTCTTTGGCGATCAGCCTTCTTTATGGTCCAGCTCTCACTTCCATACATCACTACTGGGAATGACTATTGTCATTATAAGAGAGCAAAGGAGAACAAAGGAGTTCCAGCACCTCTTTTTCTAGAAAAATAGCACTGGTTGGATCCAGACATCTCCCTCCATGAGCAGAAGGACTCTTTCTATTCATGGATGGAGCTCCCATCCAGCAATGGCTTTAAATCCATCAACTGGATGCGTCCCATGGGAAGGGGCAGAAATAGGTTACTGTCTATCTCTCCTTTTCCCTGCAGTTCTCTGTGTCACTTCCCACAGTGGCTCCAGAGGGTCTCTGAACCCTCAGAGCAGATTTTGTGTGAAGGGGAAGGAAGAATACCTGAAAATTGTCTCTACCCCTTTCTGTCCAGTTAGTAGAGTTTTGCTAAAGACAAATTAAAATAAGATCCTGTCCTGAACTTTAGTTCTCCTATCAGTTAGGATAGTATGCGTCCATCTTGCCATTTAAAGAATTCAGCAACAGTTTACTGCTTTTGCCATTAACTTCTCCCTTTAATGAGTTTTAGGAATCCCATATGAGACTAGAACCTTGGAATATGGTAGCACATTGCACCATATTGCGCAGTCCTATGAGAGTATCTCACAGAAGCCATTAGTAGCCACAATTATCTCTTCCCCCTCAGGCATGCTTACAATATGCGCTCCCAGTTTGGTCGGCTCCATGATCCTTTTTAATTAGGCAGCTAAGTGCCCATAAAATTTGAAAACCCTACAGAATACCAAAACCTAATAACAGAACAAGACATTTATATATCTTGCCTAGTACATGGCAAGCAGCCACTGCCCTTCTTCAGTGTCACCTCTACTGCTGGGCCCTTTCTTTTTAACACTGCATTGCCTGAATTCATTGTGAATTACTCCACACCCTCCATCGGCCATTGCTCCTTCGGTGTACTCCTTTGAGCAAGGTCTGGCATCCTTCTCCAGGTAGGACTGTGAGAGCCCACTTTCTGAAATCCTAGAGAGCCACTATCCATTAGCATAGGCAATACTGAACTAGACCAACTTGATATAAAGCAACTTCTCACATTCCTAACTGGTGCTCACTGCTACACATTCTAGTCAGCATCTGAATTGTCACATCAGTGTTTGGTTCCTTTGGCTGATTGGTTGGCATAATGCTGTTCACTTTCTGCACTAACAATGCAGAAACTCTGTGGCTTTTCTGTATCTCTGACCTTGAAGCTCAGATGCTCACTTATGCTGCCTCCCTCTGTGATAAATAGACAACTTGGGCTTTCTCGAAACTATTTCCATTTCCATTCTGCAAAGGCATCATTTATGAAAATGGACTCCTCTGCCCAGCTCTGGAAACCACATAGGATTGTCCATAAAAGCCATGATTCTTCTAAGTCTGAAGTTGCACACAGGTTTTGTGTGAAAAGTAATAAAAATCTCCCCAATCTGGAACTTTTATTTGAAAGCCAATACTTGGAATATATTGCTGCTTTGTATTGCACTGAAGTAGGCATCATAAACAACCATTTCCATTCTACATTCACTTTGAAAGCTGTGCCTGTTCCCCCAAGGTTTGCTATTGTTCTGAGTGCAGCAGTCTGATCCTAAAGATGCATAATTAAAATGTAAATTCCAGGGAGATAAAAAGGTGTTTAGGATTGCTGAGACTGGTTCATTGGAATCTATACCATATTTACTCGAATGTAATGCACATCTTTCTTTTCCAAATTAGGGTGCACATTCAATTTGATGGTGCATTACATTCAAGTAAATACAGTAATCTCTGTTGTTTTCTTCCCTGGTTCTCTTCATAAGCATCCCACAAGTACTGGGGAGTGGTGCTGTGCTCCTGCCCCTGGAATCAGGCACACTGCCTGACCCAATGTCAGGTGCGGGCAGGAGTTGAAAGGGTGAACAGAGGAGGCAGGAAGGCAGGACGATGATCCAGGGAAGGGGCCAGAGATTTGTGGGGTTCTGTGCCACCTGTTATGTGGGGGAAGAGGAAGAGGCTGGGCAGTCAGAGATGGGAGAAGGGGAGGCAGGGAAAGAGATGCAGGGAGGTGCGGAGGTGAAAGAGGGGCTCCCAGAGAGTTGGCCTGTTAGGATCTCCTCTGTCCCATCCCTCACTGTATCCAAGAATGAAAAGGGGCTTAAAGTACAGGAGCAGCTAGAGATGCCTTGCGGGAGAAGTTGTTGGTTGCTTGCAAAACTAGCCATTTAGCAGCAATGATGCATGCAATTCTTTCCCCTTAGGAGATGACACAATCGAGTGCTTTGCCAATAAAGAACTAGACTTCCAATTGTGTGTCCTCATTGGGGGGCTGGGAGTGCTCAGGACACCCTGCCTCCATATGTCCATGTGCTAGTGTGGTCATCTGCAAGGAAAAAGCCTTCGCAACTATGCAGTCCATAGTTAAACTATGGTGCTCACTCCTGCAGGAGGCAGTGATAGTCTCCCACCTAGATGACTTTCAAAGAGGATTAGACAAATTCATGGAAGAGAGGGCTATCGATGGCTGCTAACCATGATGGCTATGCTCTGACTACATGGTTGGAGGCTGCAATGCTTCTGAATATGAGTTGCTGGAAACCACAGGAAGAGAGAGGGCTCTTGTGCTTGGGTCCTTCTTGCCAGTTCCCCACAACCATCTGGTTGGCCACTGTGATAACAGGATGCTTGACTGGATGGGCCACTGCCCAATCTAGCAAGCTCTTCTTGTGTACTTATGCATGCACAGCTGGCCACACAGCACCCCAACATAAGAGGTAGGCTGAGGACTGTGGCCCTTTCCCCCAGTGTACTAGGAACTGTAGATCTGGAGGGGGAATGTAGTTCCCAGAATTCGAGGGGGGTGGGATTCATGTTATTTAACTGTATGAGGTGGACCAGTCCTTAGTTGAGCACTCTAACCACTTTATCACACTAGCTCTTTTCTATCATCAGTGTTAAAGTAAGATCCAGTCGGCCTCAATATATGAAATAACAGAGGGAGGTGCCATTGTATCCTTCACCTTAGGCAGCAAGATGCCTTGGGCTGACCCTGAATGAATCTGCCAATATTCATTTAGGATTCTACTGGAAGAATCATACAGCTGATCCCAGAAAATGATGGTGACTTCTTCAGCCGTAGACTTTAGTAAACAACACCATATTTAGACAATTTCACCAGACTGTATTCTATCCATGTACTGTCAATTAGCTTTCTTCACATTGCTTCTGGTGTATTTGTTCAAAATGTTTGGGGAATTTCAATGGAAAGCTAAAGGTTTTGCATAACTGGTGAAATTTCTTAGATATATGAGGAAGGAAGCTTCTTGCATGCTTAAATTTTATGTCAGCAGGTACTATTAGATATTTATTGTTCTGATTTAGCTATTACTTTGTATTTTTTTGTTTGTATTTTACGGTTTTGTTAAGCTGTTTGATTTTGTTTGTCACTCAGAGGACTTCATTTTAGAGTGACTCGTGCACACAATAAATAAATACAATCCTTTCTTTTCCTCACACTGAACTGTGGGATTTGCTTGCCTTGGGTGGTGACTTAATAAGGGAGGGGCTCAGGAACACATTTGAAAATCTATTAAACTGCTGTGGGCACTACAAAATATCAATCTCACAGAAGAAAATCTGGAAATGCTCAGAAACCCACCTCCCTCCAAAAAAACCCCCAAACGATCTACCTAAATACACAAATCAGAGTGGCTGGAGTATAAATGATAAAAACAATCATCAAAAATAACACAGAAAAAAGAAGACACATCCCCTCCAAGAAAAAGGCAGCCACCCTCCCCACCAACCAGAATAGGAAGCTGCCTTACACTGAGTTGGGTCAGTGGTCCGTTTAGGCTAGATATGTTGACAGTGATTGTCAGCAGCTCTCCCAGATTTCAAGAAGGGGTCTTTCCCAGCCTACCCAGAGAGGCAGAAGCAGATAATGGCACAGTGGAGGATTATTTGGTTGGGCAAATAAGGGACTGCCATTCCAACCTCAGTCTGCCCTCTGCCCAACCCTGCCTGCCTGCCTTTTTATTCACAACCCTTCTAGGAGGTGGAGCTGTCTGACAGCTTCCTCCTCCCCCTCCCCTTCTACAATTCAACAGGGAGAAGGACTGGGACAAAACTAGAATAAGTTGGCTGTGCCTATCATTGGCCCTGACCAATGATACAGTTGCTCCCTATGCCTTCCACCATACCAGTCTCAATGAGCACCAGCTGCCACTGGAATCGCAAAAGATGTAAGCAGCTGAGTTCCAGCTGCCATTTCTTCTTCCCACACACTGGTTTTGCTGCTGTTGCCAAAGACTCAGGTTTCCAGATATAGATCATCAAACATGCACCAGAGGTGATAGTAATATAAGTATACACACAATGAAAAATGATGTCATCATTTGTCTGAAAAAGCTATTGTCTGTCTCTAGCCAATAGAGGGTTTAGTCCTGTGAGTCTCTTTCACTAGCGCCAAAACACTGGAACTATTTTGCAAATGCAACATTTTCCAACAGGGTATCTGTATTCTGTCCCCCCAGTTCTGTCTTCTAATATTCTGCAGAAGGGTTCCTGTATAAAATACAAGCAAAATAACTTTAGGGCTATAGTTTTCTGGAAGAATCTCAGAAGTATTTCAGACTTTATGATTAGGGAAGAGAAGGGAAAATGGGGGTGACCTTGATTTGAATTTGTTGTTCCTTAGCATAGTTCTCTTACAGCTTCACACTAACAGCACAATATTTGCGTTTGCATTTTGGTATCAATCCATGATGATATCATAAACATGGAACTATAAATAGATTGCAGCATATGGTAGCATAAGGAAACTGGCTGTTAAGAAGACAACGCTTATTCATACCAGCATAAATCATTTTTCAGCCAATGCACTCACATATATATATCATCTTTTGATAACTTCCAGCAGTCCTTTTATTCAGAGTTTGTCTCAGGAGGAATATCTCCTTCAGCACTTCCTAAAGTCCAAGCTACACCTTATGAAGACACACACCGGCACTTCATCCTCCCTCCATCTACCCAGTAACATGGAATTAGAAGGTCATTTTCAGCTACATAGTGCCAGGGGTCATGTAGGCACAGATGCAGGTCAGCAGCACTCACGCCTCTCCCCATAGCATGTAATTTGGGACCTGATTTTCATAAGCATATTTTCAAAGAGGAACATTACTGTTCAATAGGTGTGTGGGAAGAGTACCATGGTGATGCCAGTTAACACAGAGTGCAATGAAAGAGTAGAATGAAGGGTAATTATATTGAATACAAGTGAAAGGTGAGAACACAGCCTTTATTTCCATGCTGGGATGGCACCTGTGTGTTCCGCACAGTAATCTTTTTAGCACCTTTGCTGAGAAAAGGAAAGGAGCAGCATTAAATCATATGCCTTTAGAGTTGCACTGCTTTTTCTCTGTTACTGCCCCCTTTGCTTTGCTTTATTTAGTTGCCAGGGAAATACCAAGCAAAACTTTTTCTAGCATTGAGCTAAATAGTGCAAAAGAGATACAATCCAATTTTCCTCATATTACTTTTATAGTCTTACATTATTGGAAAAACACGGTAAGGAGTCCTTTCTTGGGGAAGGGCTGTAGCTCAGTGGTGGAACTCATGTTTTGGATCTCCAAGGAAGACTCAGAAGGACTCCTGAGAGCTGCTGTCAGTTGATGTAGATAATGTAGAGCTAGATGGACCAATGGCTTGATGCCATAAAAGGCAGTTTCATAGGGGACTAGCAAGGCTGTCAGCATTTCTAGAGTTTTGCAACCAGAGGAGCCACACTGTCACAGATCAACTGATTAATCCCTTCTTTGTCTGTTTCTCACTCATGGCCCATATCTATGCCACCATTTACTCTACCCTTTCCCAGATTTGGATTCTCAGATGTTGAAGGATCACGTATCCCATCACCTCTGGCAGACCCTCCAAGTGTCCCTATTTTCCAAGGACATCCCTCATTTAGAGAAGCCATCCCAGTTTCTGATTTGATCCTGGAAGGCCCCACTTTTCCTTAGGATGTCCTAATTTTCATTGGAGAAATGTTGGAGGGTATGGAGTTATCCAAACCCCGAGCTGTCTGAAGGCAATCCTGTATAGAGAAGTTTTTTTAAAAAATATTTAATGTTTTATTATGTTTTTCTATATTCTGGAAACTTCCCAGAGTGGCTGGGGCAACCCAGTAAGATGTGTGGGGTATAAATAATAAAATTATCATTATGGAATAGGACATCCCTATTTTCATCGGAGAAATGTTGGAGGGTATACAATGGCTATCCTTACTGGGAAAGATGGGAGCTGGAGTTCAACAGCAGTTGGTAACCCAAGACTGGGGGAAACTGATTTAATTAATCATCATATAATAAACTGCTCAGTGAACTTTCTGTGAAGGAACAGCCTGAAAATGCCACTAATCCAAAGAATAAACAAACAAATAAAGAAAGAAAGCCATGGCCACCCTTGAGGACAGCTTTTTAGAAATCATTTGTACAGCAATAAAATGTCAAAAAAACCCTGAATTGTGGGACTTTTATCACCAGAAAAATTAAGCCCATTGAAATCCTGTGCATATGCTACTTCTTTTTTCATCCAGCAGAAGTGTATAATAATCTCATTTCCTGATGTGCCAGGCAGAGCAGAATTCTTATTGATGGTCTGCTCTATTATTTAAGTAGCAGCCTATTTCTATCAAACCCATTTTTTCCCATAAATGGAAGAATTTTCAGCTTTCATATTAGTTCCAAATCATCATGTACTGTGTGTGACTGTCTCATCAGCCATGGGGGGGGGGGGGATAACCTTCGTCCCATTGTTCTTCAGGTTTCTTCAGATTGTCATTGACTGCAGAAGGATTTTGCTTCCAGGCAAGGAGTAACGGTTGGATAGAATTCAAGTCTAGAGGAAAATTGGAGGGAATTGGAAGTGAATGAGTGAATTAATGAATTAAAGGGGGTGTCTTTAAGTGCAAACCAGAAAAGGGGGATTGTTTTATTTTAGGGTGTGTCAAGGAAAGAATCCTTGCTTCGCTTTCTATTAATTGTATATGGAGAATAAAGTTTCACATAAAAGCAGTATTTTAGAATCATCTAGAAATGCCTTCAGTGTAATTGAAGCTGATCATGTTAGAAATTCAAGGTGCCTTCCAGCAACCATTGTTGCTGCACAGTCTTGCATTCATTTCAGTGGGGTTTGCAGGGGATTCCTACACAATCCTTAAAATGAATGGTGGCTTTGAAGCAACTATCTCAGGTGGCTTTGTGTCCTTTAAATATATAGCTCTGGGATTTGTTTAATCATCTGGTTTGACAGTGTCAGTTGACAAAAGCACTAAGTGGTTCAGTGGTTCCCCCCTCCCGTGTTTCTGTTCTTGAGCATTTTATCCCACACAACAGTGGTCATTTGATATGGCTGCTGTCAGGGCTGTGTTTATTTGGGAGATTCTGTGTAAATGTGAAGGTAAAGTCACATCTGAATTTGATACTGGCTACAAAATCAAGAAACCGGAGAATCTCAGAGCTAAACTGCATGTAGGTTGGGCTTTCAGACTTCATTTTTGTTAAGGGTTCTATTAGGGTTACCATATTCTGAAGAGCAAAAAGGGGGACACATTTGCTGACTTCCATGGAAGCCACCCCCCCCCCACCACTTTCTATGACTAACAAAAAGAGAATTAATCATGCAAAACCAGCAACTAAATGTGCACTTGCTACTGGGATAGGCCAGTCTGACACATTTGGTTTCTCATTTTTACATTCTTCAGTTCTCCTCATTTCCATGTCAGTTTGTATTTTTTTTTTAAGTCCTCATGAAAATTCACCAGCATCTATCCTAAAGTTCACATTTTGATTTCCATTTTGCCTGATTTGCACATTTTTGGAAATCATATATCACCAAAGAGTTGTTTTCACTAACATATCCATTACTCTGGAATATGCATTTCTGTACACATTACTTGGCTGAAGAACTGTGTTGCAAAATTCAGAGAAATGTGAATATCAAAGGTTTTGGAAAGTACAAATTTCCCCTGTATCCCTAGTTACTAAAGTTTCATAGTACACACAGGCCACAGAATTCAGCCAGGGTGACCAGTGATAAAAGATCGTGGAAAATATAGTCCAACAATATCTGCTGGGTCACAGGATCACCATCCCTACTCTAGGAAAAAGTTGATCACATTTCATTGTGCCATATTAAGCCATGAAGGCAAATTTACTGTCTTGAAAAGTTTCCACCTTAATACCATTGTAGACCCATGTATAGTGTACAGTGTGGTCTCTGTTTCCACAAGGCTGTGCCAACAAAAGGGGACTTCTGTTGCAGATTTGTGTTCTGTGTAATAGCTGTTTGGTGATCTGTCAAATAAATCATGAGCATACCAGGTTTATGTTAAGTTTTATGTTGCTCTGTTGGCATCTGTACCATACAAGACATACAGCTACATCTGAAAAAGTATTTGGCTTGATAAGAAGATCCTTTGGGCTGCTGATCTTCATCCTGAATCATTAAGCATCCAGCTCTGAATTTATAACCGTGACCCAAGAGCAAATAACTAGCATCACCAAGGGCCTGCAGCATGCCGGTGGTGGGAGGGACCAGAGGCAAAATGGGTGCCACAACAGGTGTGGCTCTTGCCAGGCAAAAGGCAAAGGTTTCTACATGCCTTCCTCCACAAAGATCACTCCATCCAATCAGGACATTATTACACTTCAAGGACACATTCTAGCCAGGCAAAAGAACGAACTATGACTGACTGCCAATGAAAATGCTGTTAGTACAATATTTCCAGCAGTATTCAAAGGCAGGTATGAATAAATCTAGATATGATCTCAAAGGGAAAGCAGTGGAGTAAGGGGTGTGGGGTGTGGGGTGGGTCTGCTCTCTACTCCATCTGTTATACTTTGCCTCGATAAAGTCGCATGAATATAATAATAAGTGGTCAAGATCCTGTAAATTTTGCTGACGTGTAGGAAACGAACCTTTTCCTCTTCTATAAGCTGGAAATACTCTCCCCCCTCCCCCCGCCGCCTGACTTGATTTGGTGTTAGAATGGAATGTTGTTCCCACTCCCATTCCTGGTGGGCATTTATTTGGTTCATTTTTTGCTGTTGAAAGGAGATGGGGCAGGAAGGTCTGGCACAACATTTGACAGATGGGCTAACCTGGACCTGGAGAAAGCCCCCAGCTTGAGGAGTTAAGAATCCCCCCCCTTTCCTTCCTGTGTGTCCACGGCACATCAGAAATAGGTGGGGTGTGTGTGTGTCAGGAGAAGCCCCAGAACAGTATGTGGGTGAAGTAGAGGGGGAATCATTCCATCTTGCAAGTGGAATTGCTTGCACATATGGCACATTTGTAATAGTGCAACATGGAATTCCACCCTCTATTGTCCTCTTCAGAAAATTAAAGGAGATATGGCAGAGCTTTCATTGCCAGTGGTTCTATAACAGTATGGTCTGTTATCAAACAGGTTTTGCAGGTTTTTATATCCTATTTTTAAAAAAACCCATCTTAGTGAGAGACGATAATGGGTCAGAAAAATAACAATGTATCGTCTGAATACCAAGGTATAGAATTGTGTTGTAAAGAAGTAGAAAGAAGATGACCATTTCCCTCCTTAATGTTAGGCAAAAAGGTTGTGTTATTTCCAATTTCAGTGAATGGCTTTTGCTCCAATGTGCTGAGGTGGACCTCACCTAACATATGACTTCCTGTATGGGGAATCTGAGCCATGATCCATATGGGGAAACTCCATGTGGGCCCAATAGCTGTGCAAGAAAGCACTCATATACTTGAACCACCATATCAGGGAACCCAGTTTAAATGGAGTCCTGTGCTGACAGAATGGTTAAGCCAGTCCATTCTAAGACAGAACAAGGATATGGACACAATTATTAATCATAGTTAAAGCTGTGGGAATAGAAACAGGTTGAGAAATATATGCCAGACATCTGATGCATGGCCCAAAGGGAAAGAATGACTTGTTAATAGTGTTCTTGGTCCTAGTGGAGGTATATTTCATTTCTAAATAGAAGATTGGAAAATGTCGGTAATATTACCCTAGTGCTTTTACTGTTGTCACTGAAATATAACAATAATTTAGAGGCCCATATTTTAGGAGCAATTATACTGAAATTTGTTGACATAGGAAGCAAGTGATAGATTCGCATATGTCATGGATGCATCTACTTATGCAACTTCCTTTTATGATGTTCAGAATACTCATATAACTAAAGAAAGACATATTTTAACACGTGATGTGAATCCATTTGTCAGAAATCCCACAGTGGGCAATCGTTTGTTATAGCAAATACGTACACACAGAGGAGTCTTGTGACACCTTTAAAGTGTAACAGATTGATTGTGATGACATAAGCTTTCATGGATTAAAGCTCACTTCATCAGATGCACATGCAGATCAATCCATTCTTTAATACTGGAAATGTGGCTCCCTTCCTTTGACAGGACAAAGCACTCTACTCAGGCAAGAAAGAGAGGGAGAACACCTTCTGTTGCATTTAACTACTATGACTACCTCTCTTGCCACATGGAATACAACGTTTCACAGCAGGGAGCAGCATCCCCAACACAGACAAAGGAACTTGTGCCCATACAAAGGGAAACTCAGTTTTTGGCAGACACAACACACTTCTGATTCTGTGAACCATATGGTAGTAAAGGAATTGTTCTGTGCTAGCTCAGGTGATTCATCTTTCTATCAATTTACCGTATTTTTCGCTCTATAAGACGCACCAGACCACAAGACGCACCTAGTTTTTGGAGGAGGAAAGCAAGAAAAAAAATATTCTGAATCTCAGAAGCCAGAACAGCAAGAGAGATTGCTGCGCAGTGAAAGCAGCAATCCCTCTTGCTGTTCTGGCTTCTGTGATAGCTGCGCAGCCTGCATTCACTCCATAAGACGCCCACACATTTCCCCTTACTTTTTAGGAGGGAAAAAGTGAGTCTTATAGAGCAAAAAATGTGGTATTTATTAGTTTTCTTACCTGCCTTTCACCATAAGGTCCCAGGGTGGGTTACAACAATGGAATATACAATTTCAAAAACAAAGAAACCCAATTGAAATTAAGAAATGGACCAGAACAATGTACTGTATTTTTCCATGTATAAGACGACCTTTTTCTGGGGGGGGGGGAATAGTGATAAATTGGGGGTTGTCTTATACATGGGTTAATACAGTAAGTAAGCGAGGGCTGGAGCCAAAGCAGTAGCAGGGAACGTCAGTGAGGAAGCTGCTTTCTCGCTGTTCTCGGCTTAGGAAGAGTATGTGGTGAATGCCAGTACGAGGTGAATTTTGGCACCAGTTCCATCAGCCAGAGTGGGGGATCGTCGAAAAATAGCTCAGTGAACTTACAAAAGAAGCTCAACAACTGTTTTTGCGAGTTCCCCCCAAAAAACCTCAACAACTTTCTTAATTTTTAAATTTCTTCATTTTTAGCTCCCAAAAATAGGGTTCATTTAATATGGGGTCGTGTTATATACAGAAAAATATGGTATGTTCTGCAAAAGAGGTGCATCCCACAAAACAAAATACACCATCAGGGCAAAGAGGTGTGTCCTCAGCAGGAGGCAACAGCTATGCAATGAAGATGCTAGATGCACCTCTGTGAGCAGGGAGATCTGCAGGTAGTGGTGCATCACTTGCAAGCATGCTATAGTTGTACACTAGTGCATCTTTATAGGGAGAGCATTCGAGGGTTCCTAAAATTCTTGACGTTTTGGTGCTGTACAGAGACATGCGCCTCCCAGACGGGCTTTGAAGTAAAACATTTTTGACAAGAGGGAAACATTCAAACTGAATAAATGATTTCCTTTTCTTTGAAAAATCCAAGTGTCGTAGAGTTGTGATTATACAGCTTTTCATTTTGCTATGCTGTTTATGTGCACCGCCTTCATGATAAAGCTTCCCAAAGACAATAGATCACTGATTATAACTTGTTTTCATTGTGTCACAGCCAGATATTTAAAAGCGGGCTTAAGCGCAAGTTGTTTAGCCATTTCCATCCACTCCGCTGGAGCCCAGATAGAGCACTTATGTTTCCTTTGCGGTGATGCTTGTGCAATTAAGCACTGAGATCTCAACAAGCAGCACTTTTCTAAGGCGTGTTCAAAGAAGTAGAAAAGCATGAGTGGCCATTCTGTTCATATATCTATCCTGAGTGTAGTAGCTTGACACTTCTGCCTCATTAGGAAACACTCAGGTTCTTCTTCCTCAAGCAATTGGCGCAATTCCAAGATGAACCAGCTCCAAGAATGTATCTGTGAGAGCTTCTGCCCTCCTACTATGGATCCCAAGGGCATTCAGAGCCCCAGGGGTTCTTGTGCCTTCAGAAAGCATCGAGGGAGCTCTCTTCCCAGATGACCTTAGAGCCATTCTTATCCCCAGAATCCTTCTTACATCTGGTTATTTGAGCTATCTTGCTTCTCCATTGATTTCCATATTACCAGGGGTATAAGCAGCCTCTTCCTACCTTTGGTTTCCCCCTTTCCTCCTTGACTCACCATTGGGGCAGCTAGCCCCACAATCACTGCCTTTTCCTTTCCCCACACTGTGACCTAAGTTGCTATGGCAAGATGGGCCCATTGCCTAGTCCTTTCCACTCGTACCCTCCTGCTGCTCCTTCTCCATCCTTGCTCCTTCGAGCACCTCCTAAATGTGCCACCCACCACTTTGTCCTCTGGATGGTCTAACATCTCTCCTCCTCTGGTGGGGGGCTGCCCTGTCCAGCCTCTTCGTTTGTTTGCCTCACCACCCACCCACACCTCCCACCTTGGCTGGCATGAGCTGGAAGAGCTTTGGAAATGCTGTAGCTGGCACTTCATAGCCACCTGGCACCCTACCCTTTATTATCAGGCATTACAACAGTTGGGTAACTCAGCCTCAAGTGTCAAATGCAGCCCTCCAGACATTTTCAAGGCTGCATGCCCTCTGCAGCCACATTCCTCACAGGCCCTGCTTGGCACCCTTCTGGAGGGTTTTGGCTTGGTTGGAAAGTGCCTCTTGTTTCCTTGGATGGGGGATAGAGTGGGGTATGTTTGTATAGGAACTAGCCTATGCTACAAAGGGGAAAAAATACAGCCATTCTTACCTCTGGTCCCACCCATCACTGACATGTGACCCCAGGAAGGTTGTCCAGAAGTGAATGTGACCTTTGAGCTGAAAAAGAATTCATATTATTATCAAGCACTATCTTTTCCTCCAATGCTTTTCAGTAAATTTTAGCTGCTTTATTAGTTGTGACATAGTTTTTAGAATTTTAAAGTCAACATCTTTAACATCTTGCCAGCAGTTTTTAAATGTTCACAGGGTAGTTACATTGGATGGGGAAACTTTTTTCAAATAGCATTTTTACATAATGGAGCAGAGGATTATGGAGGAGTGGGGTGGGTTATTGGCATTCCACTGAGGGCAGCATCCTTTCTTATAATTTAGCTAAATTGGTGTGCTTCCTTGATTGGATTCAAGAAGATGAGAATAAATTAATACATAAAATTATTATTATTATTATTTAATGGGATATTTTTTACTTTTGAAGTACCCTGTAGTAAGAGCCCACAGCTAATGGAAATAGAGAATCATTTATGAAAAAATATAACTATATTGATAGTACTTTATGGTTCTTCTGGGACAAGTAAACAGGAATAAACTAGCACTTGCTATTTCCTGCTGGCTTTTGTATTTAAAGGGAGAACAGCATTTAGGTAGCTTTGATACATGGGGAAAGCATGACCTGTATCAACATAAAAATATCTTGCCTAATGATGCAGAATTTGAATTGTTTTATAAGCCCACAGAAACAGAAAAGCTCATGACTGCATCATTAGGGCGAATATTATTAGTTGTTGAGAGAACATGGCTTAAATAATGCACAAACAAGTGCAAAAAGGGAATATAATATCCCTCAGGTTGGCCTCTATGTTTAGAACGTCTCAATTTAGAATTGGACTGAACTTAAGGGGGAGCTGTTTTTAAATTGACTAAGCAGTCACATTTCGCACCTTAGGAAATAGGGGAAATATATAAATTTGAGTACAGGGTTGTCATTATGATAAGAGACTTTATTGAAATGGAGTGCTTTATACATAAGCTAAAACATTTTAGGAAATGTTTACTAAGGCCGTCTCAGCAATGCCAGCATAGATGGCTCTGAGGAGAACCCCCCCAAATTGGGAGCTCACCCTTCTGCTTGGCCCCATTGTTGGGCTCCTATCATTAATATATACTGTTTTTTCTTCTTTCAGAGATCTTAACATGTGGGACACAACTTGCCCACCCAGAAATATACTTTGATCCTTCTGTGCCTCTTTCTTCTGGTGCCACCTCTGAATACCAGAGATACAACTGCCAGTAGACCCATTGATATGTTTGTCAAACTTTGTAGTTCATCCAACAGAAATTCATCTATTGACTTCAGTGGTATTGATTCTGCAGCTCTTAGAATGCATAGTTAATTCTTTAGATTTAATTAGTTTTGAGACAGTGCTAGAGAGGGAATGCCTCCAAGAAGCAGACAAAGAACTCATACAGGTAAACCAATATGGGGCCAGAGGGTGGTTTATTACTTCTGACAGTAGTGCGGCAATCTTGGTGTGTAAATAGGGACCTCTGGAATCAAAAGTATATTATGTTGTCAGACTTTGATGAGTGTACCTGATTCAACCACCCAGACAATTAACGAAAGACCACATACTTTGAGACAGGGAAATGTTGAGACTTCATTGTCAGGTCCTACAGGTGGAAAAAAATTTCTCCCATTGCCATTGTGCTGCAATGCATAATCAAGAAATCAGGAGGTGGCAGCCAGAATGAAGATTGGCTGGGAGAGCAGTGGCAAGGGCAGGGGCTTCAGATTTAAACTGTCCTGCTCCTCACAAATCAGCATGCGAGATCAAGGACAGCAGATGGCAACTTCTTTGCTGTTCTAGCTGAAGCTCAAAGTGGTAGTAGCACTGTGCAGCCAGCTAGACAGAGGTGACTGGAGTTGAACCTCCTCAGCCCCATCCTGACTAAGTCCTCTGCAAGCTGAAAACCTCCCATTTCTGATAATTGCTGTCTTCACTGAGCATAGAGTCTCTCTCTCCCCACACCCCTCCATCCTTATAGATCCCTATTAACAGTCCAGTCATGTCCATTGACCTTCAGAGCACAAAAGATGCTCGTTCCAGTTCTGTGCATCATATGTCAGTTGGAAGGAGCAGCACTAAACAAGATCAAAGCAACAGGGATGGGAAGAGGATGTCTTGTCTTCTTATACCTTAGGATCTATTTCCAATATTCCTTAAGAAAGGAGGACAGGCAGAGTCTAATAAGACTTGCAAAATATACCTTACTGAAATTGTGAAGCAACCTTCTTCCTCTGCTCCTTTCATGATTGCAAATAAACAGAATTGGCCCACTGCACTTTTTATAAATTTTCCTTTCTTGCGAAGCCGAAAGGAACCAAATCTCATAGCACACTGGCCAACACAAAATGTGAAACATGCCCAGGGCATTGACTTTTGATTGGTCCCTGTGTGTAGCTACTTGGGCCAGACCATAGTCTCTCTTCCTTGGGCTAATAAAGTTCTCCACTTGCAAGAAGAACAAGCAACTTGTGGGTCAATCTCATATCCAGAGTCTTATTGTGGTTTCATTATGATATTTCAAACCTCTTATTTTATTTTATTTTTTGGAAAAGTGACATTTCCTATTAAATACTGACATTTAGAAGTACAAAATGGAACATTTATTTTGAAAAATGTGATAGTTTAGTAAACAAATGACATCATGCCTTTCCCCTTTGTCGCATTTATTTCTGAGAAAATGTTCCAGCCAGCAATATGTGCTAGCAGTGTACCCTTTCTCCTTGTTCTGTGAAGAAATAATGAAAACTTGGCTGTGACTTAATTAAAGCCAGTGATAATGGGCACAACTGACTGAACAGTGTTGCTTTACCCAGCATCATTCATTCATTCATAAATAAATAAATAAATAAATAAATAAATAAATAAATGAGTCTGTGCTTGAACATCACAAAGACTGATACTCTTCACCACAAGGTGAGAAATCCATGTAATTTCTTCACATAATCACCCGTCCTTATAAACACTTTGTTACACACTGAAACAACTAAACCCACATTGAACCTTTTCACTGAAAACCAACCATACAGTGGATGCTCGGGTTGTGAACGTGATCCGTGCAGGAAGCACGTTTGCAACTCGCAGTGTTTGCAACCCGCAGCGGCGCGTCTGCGCATGCATGGGTCACGATTCGGTGCTTCTGCACATGTGCAAAGCACAATTTAGTGCTTCTGCACATGCGCAAGCGCTGGAACCCGGAAGTAACTCGTTCCGGTACTTCTGGGTTTGGCGCGGTGCACAACCTGAATCACACAACCTGAAGCATCTGTAACCCAAGGTATTGACTGTATTCTTTAATGTGGTTGCGGTCTGTATCAGAGGGGGAGTAAAATTGTTTAGGGGGAAGATGCAGAGACACAAGAAGCTGATTTATACCAAGTCTTGTATACCTGAAGGAGTGTCTTTGCCCCCATTGTTCAGCCCAGACACTGAGATCCAGCTCCGAGGGCCTTCTGGTGGTTCCTTCTCTGCAAGAAGTGAAGCTACAGGAAACCAGGCAGAGGGCCTTCTCGGTAGTCGCGCCCACCCTGCGGAACGCCCTCCCATCAGACGTCAAGGAAATAAACAACTATCTAACTTTTCTAAAAGTCATATGAAGGCAGCCCTGTATAGGGAAGCTTTTAATGGTTGGTTTTTACTATGCTTAATGAGTTTAACTTGTTGGAAGCCACCCAGAGCGGCTGGGGCAACCCAGTCAGATGGGTGCCATATAAATGATCACCACCATCATCTTAGTATTGTTGACATTACTGGCGTTTCAGACTTGGGATGTTTCTCACCCTACCTGGAGACACTGGTGATTGAACTTGGGCCTGCTGGTGTACAAAGCAAATGCTCTTCCAGTGAGCTACAGCCCTTACAGGTAACATCTGTAGTTGGCCATATGTCACAACTCTGGATGGGATTCACTGGTTAGCAGAAGCCCTGTGCAAGGTTGAGGAGAAGACTGAGAATGGCTGAGCTATATTTACTAGATGCTGTGGTGCTCTTGAGGAAGACCACTTGCAGACCATTATGGGACTGTCTTAATGCCCAGGGAGAGGTGACACCTAACTGTAACACATAATCCCTATTAAATTTATTTCTAGTTTGCAGTCAGCTTCTACACATCCCTGGCTTATTTTCCTTATAGGGAAAACCCAGACTCATCATTAGACTGAACAAACTATGTGCATGAAAACAAATTTGCTTGACAAATGGCCGCATTTCCGAGAAATATGCTGACACCAAAATGCTTGCATTTTGCATTGAGAATTTTATGTAAATGTATGCTTTCTCATTAAATGCCTAATTCTGGTGTGCTTCTTTCTGGCCGCATGGCTGTGGACCTTGGAGAAATTCCAAGCTGTATGCACCTTATGTAATATGCCTTCCAAGGAGTTAATATAATTAGTGTAAATACTACTGAAATAAACATAATTTTTCTTCTCTAAGTTCTTGTTGGAGAAGGAAAGAGGCATACATCTGAATCAATATAGTGATACTGCATTATTTGAATTAATTGTGACTTCACACTGGCAGTTGCAAGAACCTGTTTAGGTGCATAGGAATTGACTAAGCTTCTGACTGCTGGATTGATTCTTGCTATCCCTGATACCTCTCTCAAGTTCTGCCATATTGAGTCAGATTGCCTGAATCTTTTAAGTGCTAACTTCTGCTCACTGCTACTTTGTTTTGCTGAGGTTTCTTGTGAAGTTTTTCTCTCCATATAAATATAAAACAGGTCTGTAGGGGAAAAAATTAAAGAAACACACACAAAAGAGATACATTTGTTTTTGTTGTGCTCAGTTACAGAAATTGAATGCTGAAAATATATTTATTTCAGAGTGACATATAATTATGTACTTCAAGTTTACTCTGTCTGTTTTAAATTACTTTATGCAAAACTCATTTCAGAGATTGGATAGAGAGTAAAAGTGAAATTATCTTATGTATACATCATTATACTCTACCTTCCACTCCTAATGATAATTTGTAGATGCTTTAGAAAACATTTATTCTAGGGAAAGCGGCGGGGGGGGGGGGGAGGAGAGAAGTGTATAGCTGGCTATTTCTCATGTTGCAATCTCCCTTGAAGGAAAGAAAAGTAGCAAAATATAAAAATACAATCAAAATAGATACAAAGATGCAGTTGAATTGTATCTGACTTTTGTTTGTAAGCTGGATAATGAGGAAAGGCACAAAATCTTCTCTGTGCATGCATGGTTGTAGAAGAGCTAATGGATTTTGAGGTTTTGGAGATGAGGGATTTACAGGTGATTGCTTCTTATAAAGTTGGGAAAGTTTGTAGTTTTCAAATTAAGTAATTAGTGCAGCAAACACAGATGATTTCCTGAGCTGGAAAGTTCCTGATACCTTTTGCATGTCTGCTTATTATGGCTGTCAAACTTTAGATCTGTATCTAAAGGACAGTATTGGATTTTGAGAGCCTATGGAAAGAACATATCATAGAATTATTAAGGTACACCTCTGCCAGTAATATCTGTATAAGTTGCAGTTTTATATGGCTTTTCTTCATGACACTTTTATGGGGTAGGCTTCTGTGTCCACATGAAAAGAGTGTGGAAAACAGTGTTATTTAGTCTATTTTATCCTGTGAACCGCCTCGAGACCTGCAGGTATAGGGCAGTATACAAATTTAATAAACAAAACAAAATATAAAATAAAATATTTGCACAGGGCAGGTGGACAGAGAACCATATTTATCAGCTCATTTAACCATTCAGGTTGTAGAAAGGGTTTTCTGTACCTGATCTTCCCCTACAAAAAAGCAGCCTTTCACCATCACTATCACAGCGTGGCAGCTTAGCAGCATTTAATTTCCCTCCTCCCTTCCATTTTTTATCTTCTCCCTCATTCCCTATTCTTCATACCATTTGTCCCTGTTGATGGCCTTAAATGCAATGCATAACATAAGTCAGTGCTTCTCAAACTCTCTGATGTGGTGGACTGGCAATTCCTTCCCCTATCCCAGTGTGCCAGGGACTGGTACCATATTTGGTCCCTGAAGCATGCCACCCAACCTGGATTGGGTGGAGTCAGCAGAGACCAACAGATGATGGCTTGGTGGTCTGTGGATCACCACTTTGTTTTAACGGTGGCATAAATGAAGGCCAGTGTGCTGGAGGCTCATAATCTTGCAATCAAACTCTCACCCCCAGCATAAGAAAAGCCCTGCTGGATCAGGCCAAAGATGCTCACGTAGCATCCTATTCCCACAGTGGTCAACCAGAGGCCTATGGGAAGCCCACAAGCAGGACATAAGCACAACAGTATTCTCTCAGCTTGTGGTTCCTAGGAAGTGAGATTCAGAGGCACACAGTCCCCAACTGCAGAGGTAGACCATAGCTATCTCAGTAGCCACTGATAGCCGTGTCTTCCATGAATTTGTCTAATCCTCTTTGAAAGCCATCCAAGTTGGTGGTCATCATTGCCTCTTCTGGGAGCCAGTTCTAGAGTTTAAATATGTGCTGTGTGAAGTAGTTCCTTTTGTCCTTTCGCCTGAATCTTTACTGGATGACCCTGAGCTCAAGTATTATGAGCAGTGGAATAGGAATGGGGGTGCGGTGGGTGCTGGCCGCTCCAGGTGTCATCACTGAGGGGGTGACAAATTGGGGAAAAATATGTTTTTAAAACAAATTAAAAAATTGGGCTCACAACACTTTTTTAAAAACAACAACAACAACTCCCGCACCCCCCTTCCTATGCCACTGGAGCTAGGTGAGGCGGGGGGCACTGAGTGCCACACTGTGGGGCCTGCAGCGTGCCTGAGACACACGTCTCTTCTGAGGGGGAGGTGGCGGGCAGACTGCCTGCAAGCTCTGTGCTGCTTTTTTGAGCAGTGTTGGACTTGCGTCTGCCCACCGCCTCAGCTGCTCTACAGCTGAGGGGGAGGCTGCGGAGAGGCTCCATGCCCTGCCTTGGCTCACCCCACCCAACTGGGCAGCTCGCCTCGCCCCCTGGCTGCAGGAGACATGTGCCACACCGGGCACCCGAGCAGCTAGCTACGCCACTGATTATGGGAGAGAGATAAAAATGTCTCCCTATCCACTTTCTTCACACCATGCAGAAGTTCTATATTGTGTTCTAAAGCTACTAGAATATGGTGGGAAAGCTCCTGCTCACTTGAACGGATTGAGGTTCAGGCCCTCAGGACTGTGACTCAGGCAGGAGAGGTTGTCACCCCTCATCTTTTTATGTAGGCATTCGATTTGGCAGCAGTCCGATTCATTTTACCCTTGCCAAATTAAATTATTCATTGGGCTAAGCCCTTCTCCCCAGGGGTCTTTTCAAAACTGAACACGGGAACCTGTGATCGCCTTAATCCGTCTGGTGGTGACGGCACAAAGGCGTTGCCATGGAAAAATTCCCAACTTCCCATCTCACTCTCCTCCTCCCCCTAAATGGCTAAAGAGAAGGAGTTACGAATCTGAGCACCAGCCCAGAGCATCCAGACGGGACCGACAACAGAATAATTAGTTCAGAGGAATGAAAGGACAGCAAAGGCAATTACTGAGAGAGAGGATTTTGCAGCACATATTTTATGCAATAGGAAACTCTAAAATTGATAGGGTTGCCAAGGGACCATAGCCCATCTAGACCATACCCAAGGTGAGACCATCCAAGCATTGAACTGCAGGCACACAACGTATCAGCCTCTGTATAGATTTAGCCACCTTATCTGGTTTACAGCATATCACACATAAAAACATGAGCAAACAGTTCCCAGAGGCATCTGCCCCAGAAGTTTATTTGAGTTTGGTGTATTAAATTAGTTGATTGCTTCTCACAACCAGCTGAAGTCCCAAAGTGATTTACAGGATGAGAAATAAAATTAAGGAAGGAAAATATATAACCAAGCATTTGTTAAAGTAGTAACAATGCAATAGGACAGCATTGCTGTTGTTTTAATCATCTAAAAACATAAAAGTATCCTCCACCACCCAACACAAGAATGAACACCAAACAGCCACCATGTCATAGGATTGATCAGGAGGGGTGGGACTTACTTGGCCCACCCCAATATTTTATTCAAGTTGGCACCCCTGCTGGGCTGACTTCCTAAAATCAACCTCCAGTTTTCTCCTATAAAGACTGCCACACTTTCTCTGCATTTGGGGGCTCATGTTAGAATGGATATTAGAAGTTGATCTAAAGGCTGAAGATGAATTCCTAGACACACTTTCCTGGGAGAAAGCGCCATTGAAGTCAATGACCCTTACTTCTGAGTAGGCAGGTATAGGATTGCACTGCTGAGTGGCGCAAATTATCTATTTCTGAAACAAAACCACGCCGTCCTACAAAGCACAGGCTGGGCCGAGAGAATGATGAGAGCTACTTTTCACTTTTTCTTGCTCATTCACACTTTTTAAAATATTTTTTATTGCGTTCCGAATGCGTCGCTTTCCCGGAGCCCTCCGAATACTGTCCAAGACACCTTCCTTCATTCCTTTCTTTTCTCCTCGCGGGTAAAGGGCGTGAGCGCCCCGCCCCTCACTCTCCCTCCGAGCCAATCAGGCTCTCTTCTTCGCCACGCCGTTCAACTTTCCCGGGGAGAGCCGCGGTGGGCGCGAGCGCTGGCTCGCAGCCTGGGAGGAGCAGCGCGCCAATCACGCCGCTTGCCCGCGCACCTCGGTGGTCGCTTTAGCTCCTCGCGCCGCCTGCGAGGCGCGCGAGTCCCGGCAGCACCTCCTGCCTTTTCCCCCCGAGACCCTAAAGTGAAGAAGCCCCGCCTCGAGCGGACCGTCTCGTCGCCCCCCGCTCGACAAGAGCCCCCCTGGAGGAGGCGAGCGCCCCTCGCCATTTGCCAGCTGCCCGCGGAGGCGCCACAAACCCGCCCTCGGCTCCCCTCACTCCCTGGGCACCTGCTACCAGCCCTTCCCGCTTCTTCACCCGCGGAACCATTGACAATTCCCACTCCCACCCCCGCCGCCGGCGCCTCAGTTCCGAAGTCCCATTCATAGGCTGGCTTTCCCGAGGCGCGCGCGCGTCGCCGGCCCCGGCAGCAGCCCCACGCCCACCTCCCCTCGGCTTTCGCCAGCGCTGGATGCTTCGCTCGGCGGCGGCGGCGGCCAGGCTGCCCTCCTAAACGCCTTCGCCGGAGCTGAGACGGAGGGGACGACCGCCGCCTCTTCCTCGCGTTCCTCCTCCTCCTCCTGAGGCGCGAACAAAGGGATTTGGCCGGCGCACGAGGCAAGGGCGGCGAGGGGCTCCGTCCGGATGCGGTGAGCGCGAGGAGCCGCTCGAGCGAGGCCGGCCGGCCGGCGTCTCGCCCACTTGCCTTCCACCATGGGCTGCTGCTCGGGGCGCTGCACGCTGATCTTCCTCTGCACGCTGCAGCTGGTGAGTAGCTGCCCTTTGGCGAAGGATCGCGGGGGGCGAGCGGGACCCTCTCGCCTCCCTATTCTCTCTTCCCTCCCACCCAGGTCTGCTATTGATTTCCCCTTGAATCCCTCCCGCCCGCCCTGCAGCCCAGATGAGACGGATCCCCCCTGCAAGCTGCAGCTGGAGTGCTGATCTGCCTCGCGCTCCGCAAGCAGCGTCAACTCTCCTGCAACTGACCCCGGGAGGCTGGCGAGCCCAGCCTCGCAGCCGCTGTCCCAGGTGTGTGGGGGGCAGCTCCCTTCCCCGTCCCTCCTCCTGCTGGCCTCGCTCTGGCCGGGGAGCTGGGAAGTCCGTCCGGCAGCGCGAGCCCTTTCCCAGAAGGTCAATTACAGCTGTCCGCGCTTGGCGGACTCGCTTGATTCTCCCGTGCATGTCGGAGTTGCCTCGCAGGATCGCTCCCTGGAGCCACACGGCTCTTTAGCAGCTGCCACGGCCTCCCTCCGCCCTCGGCAAGAGATGTGAGGACCGAGGGCCTTTTCATGCCGCGTGGATCATAAAGCTTTTCCTTCGCCTAGGGAATAACGGTTTCTAGAAAAGCCACTGCGTGTTGCCCATAAGATCAAAAGCAATGCCAGTTCTGGTGTTCATTGCGCTTAGAGTTAGACAGTGTGTATATATTTGCAAGTAGTCAATTGTGTTTGCTACGAAGTATGCTAGGTCCCCCCCTCCTTTTTATGTTCATTGGATGATGGTGTTTTCCCATTGTAAAGGAGGACTCCAGGTAATGCTGTCTAATTCCCCACCCATTCCTTATTTTTGGTCTCTTGTGTACCGTTTTTTATTCCTGCACATCCTGCACTTTGAAGGTGGATTTTCATTCTGGCTTCGTTTCAAGGCAGTTTGAAGTGTCTGTCTGGCGTGAGGAAGAGATTTCCTCTCTCCCCTGCAGAGTGCTTAAATCACATATTTAAATGTTGCACAGTTCTATGGAAACCTTGTTTGTTCCCATTGTATCAACTTGACAACTGGGTATTAAAACCACTTCATGATCAATGTGAGGTCAAGGTGTTCCGGAAGCACCTGATGGGGGGTACTGCATGCCTTTTGATGGCTTTGTGGCTCAAAGATGAAATCTTACCTCTGCTCACAGCTGAGACATGTTGCTCCCCCTACTGAAGTTGCAATTTGTAACATCATTTAAAGGCTGTTGTCAAAGGGCTGCTTTTGTTTGGGTTTGACACTTGGTTTTCATGTTATCAAGAGTCACTGCTTTGTTTCTTTCAAACGAGATAAAATGAAGAGAGCTTTCTGTGTATTCGGTTGATAGCACTGCTGAGATGAATATTTTGCTCTAGGTTCACTGTGGCTGCATGGCAAAGGGCCGGGTTTATGCTGTATGGTGCATACAGTCTCACCCTTTGGTTTGCCCTGACTGTGTGTGCATGCCTCTGTGGCATATAACTTCATTTCTACTTGTTGGTTTCCATTCCTTGTTGAAGCTGATATAACTATTCCAGTGCAAATAGCTGTTGAAAGATTTGACTCTGAACTCAGACCCATTGAGATGGAAAGGGACTACAGCTCATTGGTAGAGCATCTGCTCTGCATGCAGGAGGTCCCAAGCTCCATTCCTTGAGCGGATAGAGGTGGGAGAGAACATTGCTTAAAACCCTGAAGATAGTATCAATGCAGGGAGTGCAAAGCTCAATGGACCCAATGTTCTGGCTCCGTGTAGGGCAGCTTCCTATGTCCCTAATGGGGCTTACTCCCATGTCAGTTGATAGAATTGCAGCCTAAAAGACCATTGCACCTTCCACAGTTTATTGGTCTTTAGTTGCTGTGGAACAATTGTGGATATCTTGTGGTTCAGCCTATGACTGGCTGGGCTGGATGGGAGTTGGAGTCCAGCAACATCTGGAGGGCTACATGTTCCTCGTCCTTGTTGTAGAACATTGTTTCAGTTCTATTAACTTGATAGCTTGTGCACATAGTACGGTTTTCCTCTTGATAATAGGCAGGGGTTAACAAGGTTCAAATGCTTGCTCTGGAATAAATAGGCAGGGTTAAGGAAACAAAAGCAGAATATTTCATGAGTTTTTGTTGTGGCACAGCATAATGTCCTTGTGGAATAATCACATGGTATGTTTTGATCTAATTTTTAAGAAGTTATATTGAATATTGTTTTGTATAGATTCTGTTTAACTGGTTGTATATATATATTATCATATTAAACAGTATAAAAATATACAGATAAGTTACAGAAATTGATTGGTGATAACTGTGTTTTCCCTTAATGGCTCCTGTTGGTTGTACTTGTACTAGGTGGTGTATTTATCTCTGATTAGTATTAATTTTCCTGTGGTGGCTGGAGCTGTTTCAAGAGAGGCAGTAGGAGAGTATGGCATAACTGTAGCTGACATCTGAGGTGCCCTGGATGTTGTCATAAAATGGAATGAATTGTACAGCAGTGTTAGAAACCCAGATGCACAAGCTAGGGGACAAAAGGCACCTTAAGCCTTGGTTACAGTTGCTACAACAGAATGCCTGTTCGCCAGGTGGTTGGACTAGATGACCCTTGGAATCCTTTCTAACGCGACAATGTAGGTGAAGAAGATTCTATATAAAAAAGTCCACAGTTTTATGTGACTATTAGAAACAAAAATATGTAGACATCACCTGAGCATTCAGGCAGTTTGCCATTCTTTGTAAACACGGAATTCCCAAATGTGTATTGGGCAAGTGTGCTATATGACTGTGCGCAACTCACAGCTCCGTGGGTAATGTCTATTTCAAAAATGATACACACACACATAGACTTTTGTATTGTCTGGAATGGAAATCCCTTCAAACCAGTTTTAAGTAGTACAGTTGCCCTCCTATTGAGAACTCTGTACTTAGACTGCATCATACTAAGCTACAGATAAGTATTCAGTGCTCAATGTAAGGACAAGAAGAATATAATTTCTAATGTGATAACCAACTTTATTTCAGCATGATTCTGTTGCTCCAGTTCTACATCTCCTTCCTTTTGATTTTAACAAGCCCCAACTCTATAATTTTCCTTTTAAGTTATGCTGAGAATGGGAAAACAATGTCTCCATTCACATGTAGTAGTAAAATTGTTTCCTTGCTGCTTTCATATCTATTATCTTCACATTATAGGAATATGTGGGTGGAAAGTGTATCCAAGCTGTTGGAAGTGAATGCAAATGTAGTGGTAAATTCTCTAAACCAGAGCTCCTCAAATTATGGTCCACAGAGACTACAGTGGTACCTCTGGTTACGTACTTAATTCGTTCCGGAGGTCCGTTCTTAACATGAAACTGTTCTTAACATGAAGCACCACTTTAGCTAATGGGGCCTCCCGCTGCCGCCACACCGCTGGAGCACGATTTCTGTTCTCATCCTGAAGCAAAGTTCTTAACCTGAGGTACTATTTCTGGGTTAACCTGAAGTGTATGTAACCTGAAGCGTATGTAACCCGAGGTACCACTGTACTGGTCTGCAGGAAAGTTGCAGAGCTGTTAATAATATGTGTACTTGGCCCTGTATTACCATACTTTAATATTTAGTGACAATGGAGATCAAGGCTCTTTTGACAGGACTGGATTTATCAAACAGGCTAACAAGAACTTGAACTAGGGCCTGTGACTTTCATAATACAATGCTGGCACAGTCTAATATTTTTCTCATTAAAAATTACCATTTGAAGAGGCATTTCTCAGTAGTCTGGGATAGGACTGACGGTTTTCATAATATTGCACTTTTTAAATGTAAGTGTTGGTGCTGAATAAAAAGAAGTTTATTAAGTGGTCTGTCAAGACACCCAACAATTTTCAAGTAGGGATGGGAATTGAGATCAGCTGCTCTAAACCTTCATTTCTCCAACTGTGTAGTGGTTTTTGAGACTGTGTATAGGTACAAATGAGAACTGTTACAGTCTTTTAGGGCATAATTTTAAAAGTCACTTTGCTGCTTCAAAGACAATATTAATCTAGATGTTTGTGTTTGGTAACAGAATGTAAAAAACCAACCACAACAGTTGTTTTCATATCAACCCAAATATCAACATCCATTTGTGTGATTTGGAACAGGGCAGATCAGAAATCAAGAACTGGAGGTGAAGTGGCAAATCTCAGTTGTGACTAAGGAGCACAGTACTACTGACTTGGGCCATTTGTAAGCTATATAGTATAATGTATAGTTAATACTAGAATTCCTAGGACATGTCAGCTTCGTGTGTCCCACAGAGGCTGTATCTGCAGATTGCCCAATTTCACCTTGCCACCTGCTCCTCACCCCAGTCTGCCAAAGCATCTGTTTCCTGGGCTGAAGGCAGTGCGGCTCCCATGGGAAGTGAGGCACACAAGAGCGACACTCTCTCTCTCTCTGTTGTGTCTTCTCATCACAGTTTCGCTCCCTTTAGCCCACCATGCAGCTGCTTGGTGGGCTGAGGAGATCTTGATTGTCAGTGCCAGTCATCTGGGAATGGATGTGTGCGCGAAGGGATTGCCCTCTATTGTGTGCAAGCACATGAGCCCACCACATGCCTCGAGCCAGAATGGTTGTCTGCCTCTGACCTAGCACCTTCTTTTGCTCTCAGCTAATTATTTGATACATACAACAGCTGGGTATGATTTCCCCTACATTTGCTCAGTGCAGGGTTGATGTATCTTTTTGCTCTTCCTCTCTTTTCTATCTGAAAAGTCCAGTTCAATACATGCAAATGCACTGAAAAAGAAAAATGTTGATGACAACCTACAAAAAGTAGGCACTTGTGAATTAAGCATGTTTCCTTGTCAAATAAAGCTCAGTTCAAATAACTCTTGAAGGCAACATTTCTCTTAACATAATTACAAAGTGTTATTTGGATAAATGTTTTAACACCAAGGTTCCTTTACTTCTGTAGGGTAGAGAGCAAAAGCAAATCTGCCTGAGTACCCATCCTTTGCTAAGATTCAGCTAGTAGCCATCCTCTTTCTTTTCAAGCTGGAGTTAATATTCCCCCTCATCTGTCTCACCCCCACCCCCCGTATATGGTTTAGACACATAGCAGACCTATGCACACAATGGGACTACTTCTAAGTAGACATGCATAGTTATGCTTTCAGTTAAAATTGGGCCCACTTGAGGTAAACTCACTGTTCCAGGAATGTGGCAAATGTAACCTCTGAACAGACACATCCATATATATGACAGGAATTTCTTCAATTGCAATAGCTTAAAATTGATGGAAATCGCTGCTTTGTCACTCTAGCTGCATCAGTGGATGAGTTAATTTAGACTTTACATTCCCTTCATGATTTCAGGCTTGTATATACCCAGAGATGGTTCCTGGTGTGTTGTGCAGAGTAAATTGCTATAGTCAACTTTCTGTGTTGCAAATTGCTGTTGGAATCATCCCTTTGGACCAGGGTGTCTTCAAGTGCAAATGGGTGTCTGGTGGAGGTTATCTGGAGAACTGATTCAAATTTCAGGCTTGTACTTCCAGCAGAGAAGGAGGCTAGCCTGTATTCCAATTGAGAAGCTTTAGATTGCAGGTGGGAATTTGTGTGCCTTAAATGTTCTCCACACTAAAGAAATAGATATACAGAGTCCTCTACATTGAAAGCAAGATGCCAGGGAGAAGAGCTTTCTTCTTGACTTCTAGATTCTAAGACTTATTGTATGGAGGAGCTTTTACTCATGAGATCCACCTACCAAAGGTGCTGGCTCCAGGCAGTTGAAGGTGGTGTAGACCCCCCTCAGTGTTGCTGTTTTTTGAGGGGGGCAGGCTCCCCCATTGTTGGAGCCAGGCATGGTTGCGTCCCCTCAATGTGCTTCAGAAGATGGCACCTTTGTAAGTGTAAAAAAGCTCAGATGAGAAATAGGAATTACTCCTGTGTTGTATGTAAGAACTAGATCATATTCTTGTTAATTTACATCTGAGTTGCAGAAAAGTGTATATATTGTAGTGCTGCGTTTACAAAAAGTAACCTCTCTTTGCTTCTTTTTCAAATAATTTTTGCACTGAATAATTCACTCCATTGAGGTAATCTTTCTTTACAGTGTACATTAAATGTATTATTTATATTCATAAATTCAGACACAGCTGTGAATATCTAGGAGATGTGACTGTGCTCCCCTGTAACAAAAATTTAAATAATTACATTTTTTTAAAATGCAAAGGGCTTCGAGGAAATGTAAGGAGAGTTAATTGAAGATGTTTGACTTCATTGTCTTAGGAACCTAGAAACAAAATCTGGGTTTTAAAAAAATTATTTTGCCTCCATTCATATATATTATAATGTCTGATTTGCAAACAATAAATATCATCTGACTAAACCATTTCCTTTTTGGGGGGAGGGAACCCACCCCGTTGCCCTAATTCTGCTAAACTTTGATTAAGTTCAAGAGGAAACAAGGTAGCTTCAACTAGCTCTATGTATGTATACCCTGAAGTAAGTCTTGCTGACTTTAGTGGGGCTTATTCCTGGGTAAGTGTATATAGGATTGCTGTGTTCAGTCTCATGACTATTTTTAACTAGATTGAGGCCACTCTTGTTGTTATACCTATTTTCAATGTCTGTGCTTATAAGCTGAAAAAAGTGGCTAAAAAATATTACACACACACAATTGTGGTACATGGTGTTGGTAATTAGCTGACACAAGGGATGTTGGAAGTTCTAGGTCAGTTGTTGGTAGATTGTTCGTTCCCTGCCTCCCTCCTGTGAAAGGGGTGAAATGTCATGTCTTGGTGTTGCCAGGGTAAGCTGTTGTTCATGACGGAAGGGCAGAGGGTAGCTTAGAGCTGCTGTTTTCAGCATCAGCTCCATCTTTCTTAGAATATGCAATTCTACCCTAAGACGAGTCAAAGCATTTCTGTCCAAAATATGAAAAGTGATTACTCTTGAGATATTTATTCTTTATTCCATTAAATGGGCATGCGAGCAAGCCCTTCGATGAAATTGTGAATCTGATTACATCAAAATAATTTAAAGTAAGGTTACCAGACGTCCCTGTTTCCCGGGGACAGTCCCCGGATTTACAAATCAGGCCCCATACAAAATCAACTGAAGTTGAAAAGTGTCCCTGTATTCATTGAAAAAAATCTGGTAACCTTAATTTAAAGCTTTCTTTACTCAAGGAGGTATCAGAGAATTTAGAATTATATTCTGTTTCTCTGTCCACGAATTGCAATTCCCTATGCTGGAGCAATGCTAGAGGCAATATCACAGTTTTTAGTGTGATCTTTTATTTGCTTTCTTGGCTGCTTGCACTCAGTTATATCCGTATGATCTTGCTAGGAATCTGTGCCTTATGGCAGTTTCTGTGAAACTACCCTCTCCCCCCGCCCCCACTCCCACAAGGGACCTTCAACACCTTGAGTATATACTTTGGGTGCATCTCTTCCTCTGCCATTACGTTGCTCATTCTCATTTTAAAGATAGAATTGCTAACGTTGTCACTCATATTATGCCTTACTATTTTCTGAGATATGGAACTATAGTTAAGATTTATTGCACGTATCTCAGTTCTGCTGTTTATCAACAGAGAATGCATAGAAAATAGCCATTTGCTGAATGCAATGACCCCAGTTAGGGATAATAAAACAAGCCAAATAATAAATTAGATGCTGGAGTTAACATCTGAGAAATTTACAGCATTGCCCAATCCAAACATTCAACATATCCAGAACAGTCATGGAGGAGGAGACTATTAGTTCATATTGCTAAAGTCATGCTGCATCATGCACTATTGGGACACGGGTGGTGCTGTGGGTTAAACCACAGAGCCTAGGACTTGCTGATCAGAAGGTCGGCGGTTCGAATCCCCGCGATGGGGTGAGCTCCCGTTGTTCAGTCCCAGCTCCTGCCAACCTAGCAGTTCAAAAGCACGTCAAAGTGCAAGTAGATAAATAGGTACCGCTCCAGTGGGAAGGTAAACGGCGTTTCTGTGCGCTGCTCTGGTTTGCCAGAAGGAGCTTAGTCATGCTGGCCACATGACCCGGAAGCTGTACGCCGGCTCCCTCGGCCAGTAAAGCGAGATGAGCGCTGCAACCCCAGAGTTGGCCACGACTGGACCTAATGGTCAGGGGTCCCTCGTCATGCACTATACAGTGAATGTGAAAAAGCTTCCTTTTTAATTTTTTTTGCCTGGAATTAAGTAGTTACCGACATGCATGGATTATTTTAACTGTGCCAAACATGTGATTTCCACCAACTAGCTGATTTTAAGGACTATTTTTCCACAGAAACGCAGAATTGTAGAGTTGGAAGAGACTACGAGAATCATCTATTCCAACCCCCCTAAAGTGCAGGAATCTGCTACCCAATGTGGGGCTTGGACCCATATCTCTTCATGTGCCTTTTGCGGCATTTTCGCCCACAGTGTTGTTTCTTGCCTTCTTTTGGTTTTCAAAAAATGAATGTATTAGGAGGACTCATTTCCCCCCCGCTTATTTATTAAATTTATATACAGTGGTACCTCTGGTTACGTACTTAATTCATTCTGGAGGTCCATTCTTAACCTGAAACTGTTCTTAACCTGAAGCACCACTTTAGCTAATGGGGCCTCCCACTGCTGCCGTGCCGCCAGAGCACGATTTCTGTTCTCATCCTGAAGCAAAGTTCTTAACCTGTGGTACTATTTCTGGGTTAGTGGAGTCTGTAGCCTGAAGTGTATGTAACCTGAAGTGTATGTAACCTGAGGTACCACTGTACCACCCTTCATCTGATGACCGCAGGACAGTTTACAGGGAACCAGGCAGAGGGCCTTCTTGGTAGTGGTGCCTGCCTTGTGGAATGCCCTCCCACCAGATGTCAAGGAAATAAGCAACTATCTGACGTTTAGAAGATATCTGAAGGCAACCCTGTTTAGGGAAGTTTTTAATGACTGAAGTTTTATTGTATTTTTAATATATTGTTGGAAGCCACCCAGAGTGACTGGGGAAACTCAGCCAGATGGGCAAGGTATAAATTATTATTATTATTATTATTATTATTATTATTATTATTATTATTACTACTACTACTACTACTACTACTACTACAATTGCAATACATTATAGGTTTACTGGACGAAGTCCTAATCTGAAGGTTGAGTGGGTCAGCTGGACTAGTAGTGCTTTTTGAAACAGTGAACTGAACCCCAGGAATGCAGTTAGACCTGGAGCAGCCCGTTTGCAAGTGCAATTCTGTTTTCTTTCATAAATAGCCACACATTATTTCCAGTGTCTAAGGCGTCCCCCGCCCCACAAAATAATATCCCATAGTTATATAAAGAGCCTGGAACAGAGAGGTTTATAGCCTAATTCTTCAAAGAACTTCCATTTGCAGCTCTTCACTTGAAACAATGGAAAATGGGAATGTTTAGTACTTTTCAGAAGGCACTTAACTACTGTAACCATGCCACTGAATAGGTTGTGTAAGTGCAGGCACTATTAGGTAGGACCATTAGATGAAGTCATTGAACCATCAGGAGGCTGGATGTGGGGGAGGAACTGTGTTTTTTCTAATCTAAAAATGTTGCGGTTGAGCATACACACTGGGATCATCCTCTGGGGAAGATTTCTTTCAAACATACCAAGCCTGCCAGCACTACTATCTAGCATTTCACTACTATGAGGGTTTCACTTTGTAATGTTTCACAGATATTGACACCATGTTGCGTATCTTGGGTCATCTATTATTAACATACGAGCAATTTTGCCTGGCTAAAAGTATGTTCTCATTATTCATACTTCTTTGTTGGAAGACTCCTGCTGCCTACTGCTGCTATTTATTTTTATGCCCGGGATACAAAATCATCTTGAATGTACACAAAGCAAGCTCACTATTGATTTTCCTAGAAGTGTCCCAGATTTTGATCCTATCCGGTTTTGTAATCAGAAAAAGCTTATACCTTAACTGCTGTAAACTTGCCTTTGCAAAAAAAGATAATTTCTGTGTTCACCTGTCAGATTTGTTGCACTCTGCACGCCTAATGGTAAAACAAATATTGAGTGAGGTTTCCCCTGCTATCACTGCAAGCAAGAAAGAACCATTAATCGGTAGTAAGCCCATGCTTTTTAACATCTACAATGAACCTGCTGGGAGAAGTCATTCAGAGGTTTGGGGCTGAAATGCCATCAACGTGCAGATAACACCCACTCTGCCTTACTTTTTCATCTGCCTGTCCCAAGAATTTCATGGAACCTTAAAGACTAATGCATTCTTTATGTTCATAGTAGGCTTCATTGCAGTAACAGCAAACTGCTGATCATGTTGTGATTGTACCAACTACAATTTCAACATCCTTTTTTTACATTCACTTCTGCCAAGCTAGGTATTCCCCATGCTATACCTGTGCATTTGATTCCCCATTCTACTGCTATTCTCTTTTGAATTCATTTCTCTCTATAAATTCTCTATTGAATTTATTTAAAACTCTAATACAACAGTAATTTTTTTGGGGGGGCAGCCTATCTATGGACCTGGGTCATAGTGTAGCACCCTGCTTGTGGTTAACGCTTAGCTGGAATGAAATATTCAACGCAGCAATAGAGAAATTAAAATAATAATTTATTTGTCAGACAAATAAATGATAGGCACAGTGGTATATGGTTACCAAAGCTCTGCCCCCTCCAGCCCTGATGGCCAGCACTTATATTTCCTCAGCCCAGCCCCCTTGCTCCTCCTTTGGCTGCCTCTGTCCAGTCAGCCTGGTTGAAATTCCTATTGGCTGTTTGCTAGAACCAATCATAAAAGATACACCCATCTCCTATTACCTTTTATGGGAGACAAAGAGCTATATTTCCTTCTACCCATAAATGGCAGACAAGTAGCCATATATCTTACATTTGCCTCGACAAGGCACCTTAATTACCAGATCACCTTTTGCCCCTGTTGCCCCTGCATTCCAAAACAAATGGCTAAAACAAATGGCTCATGGTATTAAATTCTATCTAAACAGAGATCTTGGGTTCACACTCTCATACACCATCAATGAAATAAGAATCTAACATAAGAATCTAACATTTCTTACTTTCTAAATCCTTTGCATAATTACATTAAGCCAACAAATCTCATACATAACATAGATAGCTTTTTAGAAGAAAAGGCCTTTGCAAAGTAAAAAAGGAACTCAGTAAAAAACAGCTTCAAAAGAAGCCTCTTCAGTTTACACCCCCCTTTCCCAGCCAGCTGCTTTTCCCATTAGCTCTTCCCAAAATTTATTGCCCTTTAACTCTCTCAGTATACCTTAAACCTTTGGAAAATATGGCTAGAGTCTGATGGGAGGCACATGGTATTATTTTCTGTTAAACAATAAATCTTACTATTTACCAACTCTTAATTAGTGTTTTTGCAGCTTGATTGTATTCTGTAATATGTAGGGTCAGTGTAACATTTGCTCCCGGCCTGTAATTCCCTTTTACAACTTTGAGAAACTTGTCTCCTGCTACTGCTATAAATCAGGGGGGCCCTTGTTCAGGAGAGCAGGAAGATAAACAACTGCCAAAGTACTTAGCCAGCTGGTTTCTGCCTGGCATGAAACATACAAACATTTGCAAATATATCTTTAAGCTCATTTTAAAATACAGGCCTTGATCAGATGCCTCAATAGCAGGTGCCAAAGAAAAGGCATTCTCTCATGCACATGACAAAAGGGGAAATGTTATTTTAAGAGGATTCCTTCCACTTGCAGCTTTAAAAATACATGTATTAAAAATGATTCCCAGTTGATTGGTCACAACAAAATATGTTTTGATCAATTAGTCTAGTCAAATAAATTTAACCATCAGGCAGGAGGGAATATTCATGGAAGACAAGACAATAAAAATCTACTAGTGTTCAGTATCCAAAACAATGTGTCCCTGATTACCAATTGGTGAGGATCACAATTGAAGAGAGTGTGATTTTGCACATCTTCTGCTTGTGGGCTTTGCATAGGCATTTGGTGAGAACAGAATGCTAATACAAGTGGGCCTTTTGGGTTGACCCACTAGGGCCCTCCTTACTTTCTCATCTTTAAATGGCCAGCGTTCCCCCAAAATGTCTAAGAAGTCAAAAAGAGAAACCTTTGATTGCTTTTAATAAAGATGTGCCATATATGTATATGTGCCAGTCTTTTAGTGTTAGGACGTTATCTGTCACTGACAACTTTGTGGTGAGGGAACTGGACTTATGAATTGTCCTCTTGCTGTTACTATGCCATCCAGACGAGCCTACAATTATTTTAGAAGCTTTTAGTAGGGCATCTAAAAATCTTTAGGGCTTGGTCATCTTTCAAAAAATTAACAGAGCTTAAATGGCAATAGCTGTTTCAGCTCAGCTTCAGATCTGTTGGAAAAAAAATAAAACTGGGCATTTCTGTGACAGAGCTCTTCAGGCTCCCAGATCTTCCTATTGCCCATATTGTGCTGATTTTACTGTTCTCCTTTGGTCTTATCTCATAGACTACTGAAGTAGATGAAAGATATACATTGGAAGTAGGTGTAGGCAGCTAACGCTGTAGTTTTGTTAGGGAGCTTCATTATAGAAACTGTGAGAAGCACAGTTTAGTGTTCTCTGATCCAATCAGAATCTCAGATATATCTTTATAGTTAACATTCTTTTTCAGAAAATCAGAACCTACATTTGTCCAGAATCATTATTTAATGATTCCTGCAAGAGCACCAGGTGCTGTATTAGTGACACACTTAACTTTTCAGCAGGAACCATAAATATTCCTAAGGAAATCTGCCTTTCACAGCCAGGAGCTATAGCAGCTTTATCGTAGCTCTGTAAAGCTGGTATCACTTCTAGCTGTTAATGGCAGATTTGCTTGGGAATGTTCTTGTCCCCTGCTCCTTCACTGATGGCACTGTACAAAGAATAATTGAGATACCATCACACACATAGGCACACAGCTTGCAGGGGTTGCCACTCACCTGTATTAAACTGGGATAGTATGGGGACTGAAAATGCCTGGCAGTCTATGGTTTTTGAGAGCAGAGCTTTCCAAACTATGTGCCATGCGAACGCTCCCCACGCTCCTTCTGGGGCTGGAAAGTGGTTAGTTTAGCCTCTGTTTTGCTAGTAAAATTGAATTACTGTGTCGCAAAATGATGTGGAACTGAAGTACTACTGTGTTGAGAAATGATGCATGTCTAAAAAGTGTGTCACCAACATGAAAAGTTTGGAAAGCTTTTAAATATTTTAAGTACAGTGGTACCTCGGGTTAAGAACTTAATTCCTTGTGGAGGTCCGTTCTTAACCTGAAACGGTTCTTAACCTGAAGCACCACTTTAGCTAATGGGGCCTCCCGCTGCCGCTGCGCAGCCGCCGCACAATTTCTGTTCTCATCCTGGAGCAAAGTTCTTAACCCAAGGTACTATTTCTGGGTTAGCGGAGTCTGTAACCTGAAGCGTCTGTAACCCAAGGTACCACTGTACTGTAAAATAAAATAGATAAGATCAGGAAATGGTTGGGGGAGAAAGAAAACAGATTAGAAGTAGGGTTGTGTAACGTTGTTGACTTTCTATGTCATCAAATAAGTGAGTTATATCAAAATTACCATGGGTGAGTTTCTAATTGTATTAAAAAGAATGTTTTATTTACATATAAGAGAAAGGTAAATTCCATGTGTCTTAGTAGAGAGAGGTTATGTTTACACTAGAACATCTGATCTCCCCTCCAACCCCTACCTGCCCAGGTTTATAACTTGCAGCTGCCTACCCCCTCCACACTTGTCAGTGTCTTTCCACTTAAGTGGCATATGTTATCCTTCACATACCAGCATGGTTCGTTTTAAAACATAACACATGAAATATTAGTACATACTGACAGATAACAATCTAATTAAATGCAGGCAGGAAATAAATGCAAACCATGCAATTGCTATGTCTCAGAAATACTTCAGTTACAGATTTTAATGGCTAGATCATGGTTGCCATTTGTTACAGCACATTGGGAAGTAATTATCAATGCTTGAATGGAAACAGAAAATGTAGAGGCCGGATTTGAGGTGGGGGGGGGGAGAGAAAACAATAGAAGAAATGAAACAATAATGTTGAGAAAGGAAAAGGAAGCAGCTTTCCAATGCAAATATGATTCTGCATCTCTTATTTATGTTGCCTAAGGAAACTACCCAACAGCAGTCTTCTTGCACTGTATATGTGAGGGCGTTCTAGTGGCTTGTGCCTTAAATTTTTTCAAGGTGCAGGAAGGAGAATTGCCTGGTAATGCTGAGACTTGGATGAAGCTCCGGCATGTTGCTCCTATTTCCCACTACATACAGGTTTTATATTAGCTTCCTGAAGGTAGAAAGGTAATGTTAGTGATAATTGTTGCCACTCTTAGTTTTTACTATGTTTATCTTGTCTGTATTTGAGCTTTGCATTGTAATGTCATGGACTGTGCCTCTTGCATTTCAAAGTGTTTGGCCTCACTGTTTACAGTCTCTCTATATAATATATATCTGCCAGCTGAGTATAACACTTCATGCATCTGATCAAGTGGATTCTAGTCCATGAAAGTTTATGATGCAATAACTCTTTTAGTCTTTAAGGTACTGCAAGACTCTTTTTTGTTTTTGTTGTAGCAAACTGACACCGCCACCTCCTCCTGGATGAATGGAGGTTGTGCTTGATGGATTGCATTGTTAACTCTCTTGCTTAACAAGACTTAAGACTGAAAGTCCTGTAGAAAATTGCACTAAGTCTCCATTTGCATGCAGATGATTGATAATGAAGGGACCATGGGCTGCTCAGCTTCCTCATATAGCACATTTGTATTAAGATAATTGAAAAGGCCATCCACTTAAGATATCTGATTGGTATGGTTTGTGTTTATGCAGCTTACACTTCACTGCGTTATAAATATTAATGAATTAATCCTCCCATCTCTCTACCAGGCTAGTAGGCATCATAACTGTGCTCCTTTTATAGATGAGAGAAGTGATTTTCTTAAGGCCATGTTTGGTGCTGATGTCAGAGCGGGAGCCTAGGATTTATTAATGGCTGACATTTCTTCCTCATATAACTGGGATGTACCCATCAATGTCTATTAAGCTGACTAGGCTAACAATTATGACCTGGTGTGAACGAGCCTACCTCCTTAATAAATCTTCACTCAGTTTGCACTGTCTCTAGTGATCTAATCAGATTAGTTTTACTTTTGCCTTTTACCGTTTGACTTGTTGTTGTTCCACAGAAATAATGTTGGTGCTGCATATATTTTTTATACTTTTACAAAGCTGTTCAATGATGGAGCTGCTGAATAGCAAGTTGTCAGGAAAATTCTGATAACCACATGGGTATGTTCTGGTTTGAATGTGCATATCTCAGTGTTTTCAGCTGTAACTTGCAAAACCCATGTGATTGCACAATCTGTATTTGTAATGCCCATTTTCTTCTCAGTATTCCAGGATTCAGTTTTTCTTGGGTTAATTGACCATAGTTTCCCATTACATCTGATCCAGGAAACTATGGTAACCAAGAGCTGAACAACTTCAAACCATGGTTTATCATGCTAGTTTGTTCTACTCCCGGTAACCACACTTTCCTGTATTTAATGTAAAGTGTTGAATTAAGGAGGGAAGAGGAAACATGAGGATGATGACAATTATTATTATTATTATTATTTATTAATTTATACCCCACCCATCTGGCTGGGTTGCCCCAGCCACTCTGGGTGGCTTCCAACACATAAAAACATAATAAAACATCAAACATTAATAGTAACAATCTGATGGAGCATAGAGAGGCACTCGGCTCAGGGCAGGGTCCTGCTTTGAAGAGGGTGCTGGGCAAGGTGCTGTCCATGGTTTCCTGTGAGGCTTGTCTCTTCTTCTTGCAGTCTTATTAGGTAGAAGGTGATGCGGGGAAGCTGTTTTTGTTTGTGGTACTGTGGGCATTGACAGAAGATGAGTATCACCTCATATTCTTCTAGCAACTTTGATCCCCCCCCAACAAAATTTAAATGGAATGCCCAGAGCATTGTAGGTGGTGGTGCTCCTTTGATGCTGACTAGTGACCACTTCTCCTGTAGCTGTTGGCCTAAAAGTAAGCAGTTAGAGGTTATTGCAAGCTATCCCCTTCATTACTTCAGTAATAGCCACCCACCCAAAAGAAGAGAGGCACTTTTCTTTAGTTTTTGGTCAGGCTGCTTTGATGAGGTGCTGCCAGCATCATTGTGCCTCACCTTTGAGATACATGTCAGGGTTGCCCAGGGGCAATTAGGGAGAGTGGTGGTGACCATGGCTGCTGCAGCTGTCTTATCCAGCACTTTTTCAGCACTCTGCATGTCCAATTAATAATAAAAAAAGCTTTTGGAATCAGTTGACTGGAGACTCAGGTTGCATGATACTACAGACTGGATGGTGCCCTTGCAGCTCAAGGCTAAGCCTCCCAGGTCTGCTTTCAAAACCAATTTAATGGTCCAGAATATAAGGTACTGGAGGCTGACTCCTGGGACTCCTGGTTCAAGAACCTTCCCAGTACTGTACCTTGCATTCTAGAGCAAGGCTAGATGCCTATCTGGAACATATTAGGTTGTTCTAAAATGGAAAATCAGCATGTGTGCACGCATACAGTATGCATATGTAATTGCTCTGCATGTATGCATTTGCAATTACTCTGCATGTGTGTTTAGGCCTATGGATTCTGGCCTATATTTTAAAGCTGTTTAAATATAGCACTAGAACTGGATGTGGGTCATTCAGTTAGTCTGCAATTTGTCATACAATGTATTCCTTGGTCACTTAGCAGAAAAGGAATTGCAGCTGTGCTCTCTGAGACATAAGAGAGTATATCTCAGATTCCACAAATCTGTATAATAAAGGAGCAAATGCCAATTATTTTTAATAGGAGCTGGTGTGGTTTTCATAGCTTATTTTTTATTTAATGTGACATGTGATAGGCTTGTGCGTAAAGAAAAGGCTTTGCTTTGGTTCCTTGCTTCTGCATTTCAGTTCTTTTGCAAACATCAGTTCCCCTCCAACATCAAACCCTTATTTGTATGGCATTTTTCTAAGAATTTCATCCCCAGCACATAAAATTTCTGCAAAATGAAGTGTGGCCATTTGTGAACTACTGAAGAGACTTGGCAGTGCTTGCTAGAGAAATCTTTTGCCTTTCTCATATTTTGGAAAGACACCACTTCCAGTTACCTAAAGATGAGAGCATTTATTCTCATTTTTTGCTGCTGTTATATATCGATTGGTGTAAATCAAAGAACTTGAAAGCAAAAAGAACCCGAAGTGTTTGCTTAACTATTGTTGTACCCACTGCTCTAGCAAACATAATGAAAGTTATTGAGCTTTCATAAAAAGAAGGTTGATCTGTTTTGAGTGGACAGTAATTAGGGGTGATCAGGGATAGGCTTACCCTGAAAATGAACTTCACTTTCGAAGTGCTCCAACTGAACACTTGAAAAACCTGATAATAACCATCTTTCCAGCTACCTTTTAATCCTTCCGCTTCCTAAGAAGGTGGGGAAATTACCTTACTAAAGGAGGAGGGGTTAACAGACGATGGTACAGCTAGATATTCTTGGGGTTTGAAAATTTAGCCAAGATGATTAAGTAAAATACCACAATAAATGGAATACAAACTCCCGAAGGCAATACATCAAAATAAGTTGGACACATTTCTATTAATAGTCTTTTCTAATAATAATTTTTCCACAGATATCAGTTTGAGATTTTTCTGACCCTTTTCTGCTGGATCTTGATGTGCCCTGTGCTATACCTTGGTCTCCTTAGTTCAAGATTTCTGCAATCTGAATCCCTCATCTCTGTCTGTCAACACCCTCCTTTAAAAAACCCCATCTTACTTGATTGTACCCCTTTATCCTTACACCAAAACTTAAAGTATTTTTTCATGCCATCTTTCAGAAAGACCCATTGAGTATACCAATATACTAACTGATAAATGATGTGGATGGTGCTGTGGTCTAAACCACGGAGACTCTTGGGCTTACTGATCGGAAGGTCAGAGGTTCCCCACCCCAGCTTTTAGTGCTTACAAACATGCAAATCAGCTTATTGATAGGCTGAACCTGAGAAGCCTTTATACAGTTTCAAAGTACAGTCACCATTAAAAAAGTATTCTTCTGTCTTCTCAGTGTGTCAAATTTACCCAGTCTTTCATATTTACAATGCAGATTTATCAGTTTATTGTGATTTTCTTTCTAGTTCCTTAAATACATCATTCTTTCAAGTTGTCAAGGCATAAACTTCTCCAAGGATTCAAAACGATGGCAAAATCAGTGTAGATAACCTTTGCAAGCGTAATAGCTTGTTTTGAGAACAGTAAGCAGTGTCCTAGAAAATAAATATGTCCTAGAAAAGGAATATTTGTAGAATTAAATGATAGCTGTTGAGCAGATGTGTTCCAGGATTAGGTATCCTCAGTTGAAATGTTTTAGCTGTTCAGTAAATATATTCAAATATAGTAGCTGAGTAAATGTTTCTTCTGAAAGCCGCTGTAGTCAGTTATCAGAGTAATTCTGTGACAATTAAGATGAAATGTGAGAAACTGCCAAATTATCCCTGTAGAAGCACAGTAAAATTGTTGACAATTTCTAGTGGGAAACAGATCTTTTCCTTTTAATTTGCAGAAGTTATCACAACACCCATGAAATATAGCCTTTCACCCTGCAGATCTAATTTCTAGCTTGCTTAGCCCAGAGTTCATGCATTTTTAATCTGAACCAAACAAAAAAATTAAATTAGTTTTTTAGCAGAGCCTAACTATATTTTACAATGTCCTGGTGAGCTTCCACAGCAGGGATCATTCTATTTTATTGTGAAGAAGATTGCCTTAAAACTGTGGCTGTTTTTCAGGATTTGTAGGTTAATGAGTCAAGGAACCCCAAAGTAGTAATTTTATAGAACCGTACACATAACCTTGCATTTTACACATGATTGTTTATTCATTGTTAAGTTTAGGTTCTTATGGAGATCAAAGTGAAAGGTCGCCAATTGCAAATCCCTGTCAAGGCAATCAACTGCATCTTGCTGCCTTGCTTATTTGTGTGTGTGGTGGTGGGGACAATGAAATGGGTGATGCGGCATTTATGGTGGGTTGATTCATTCTCTCCCAATAAAAGTTGATTGACACTCTGTTCACGACACCCAAAATAAAATATTTCATCACAAGACACTTAATTCACTTATGAAATTTGCTGTCATGTTTGTTGTGAATAGTCACTACCTTAAATAGCTTTCAGAATGGGGTGGGCATGTTCACAGAGGATAAATCTATACCCATAGAGAACTCATAATGTGTGGATCCTTATACAGCCATAATGGCACCATACACACAGGGAGGTATTGCAAGGCTTAGGGAAACCTTAAGATTTGCAGAAGTGCAAAACATCTCTAGGAATAAACTGTGTTAATGGTGGTGGTGGGAAAAACCACCTTGAGCGCATCAAGGACTGAGCATGCTCAGTGGCCACAGAATGCTAAACAGCTGTTTTCCAAGGCTAAATGCCGTGTGGGGCAACATGGAGCACATAGAAAGGGTTGGGCTACAGTAGCAGACTCCCCAGAAAAGCTCATCTCTACATGGCGATTACACTTGAAAAAAGCCCAAAATTGCTGCCAAGGCTTATTGCTGTGTGGGGTATGTGATCAGGAGGGAGCCTGTGGGTTTCATGGGGAAGCCCTATTTAGCACATGTAACCTAAGGAATAGGGACGCGGGTGGCAATGTTGTCTAAACCACTGAGCCTAGGGCTTGCTGATCGGAAGATTAATGCTTCGAATCCCTGTGACGGGGTGAGTTCCTGTTGCTCGGTCCCTGCTCCTGCCAACCGCCAACCTAGCAGTTCGAAAGCACGTCAAAGTCGTTCATTTTTCTTCTTTAAAATATAGTCCAGCCCCCACAAGGTCTGAGGGACAGTGGACCGGCCCCCTGCTGAAAAAGTTTGCTGACCCCTGGACCATAGGAACAAAGGAAGCTGCCTTGAACAGAGTGAATATTGTGATCTGTCTAACTCAGTGCATACTATCTACACTTACTGGCAATGGCTCTCCAATACTTCCTCAGATTGGCTCCTCGTTGTTTACTTTGTTGGACTTTTAACATAAGGTAGTTGCTCAAAGGTTAACATTATTAACAGATGGGTGGAGGAGGGAGAGAAGAAAGGGCCAGACTCTCAGTGAAGAAGATTTTCTGGTTCAGAAGGCAACACAGCAAAAACATTTTGTGTCTATTACTTCTTATTTTGCTGAGTATGTCTGCTTGAAATCTTGGACTGAGATTTCTGCAAACAGAAAAAGATACAATTTATTTCACATGGCTTATAGCATGCACTGTATTGGAAAATGATATACAATGAATACATTTGTAAGCAACAGGGAATGAAGCATTCCAGGAAAGATTTAAAGGGAGAAAGCGGCTCAGTTGCACAGGGAAAGGAGCACTGAATTTCAAATGAGCTTAAAAGAGTGGTTCCTTGAACTGTGAGAACTCATTCAAGGAACAGATACTGTAAGTGAAGGTGAACAGGAGGTTTATGGAAAAGGAAGGAGAAAGTTAAAACAAAAGAAAGAGAACTCCTGCTTCAGTAAAGAAAGCTGAATGAGCTCTGTATATAACAGTGTAAAAAAAAAAGAAAGGAATTGTTGTTTGTTTTTTGTTGTTGTTATATTTGTATCCTGCCCATCTGGCTGACTTGCTCCATATAATGTGGATAGTCTTGCTTGCACCATTCCCTGTTAAAAGTACCACAGGCAATATGAGCCTTTTTCTGCTAACTTCCCCCAACCAAACCAGACAGAGGTATAGGATCTCAGTCAAAAAGCTTGTCTATATTTGAGCATAATTCAGTTGACAATCCATTCCCCTGCATTCAAATGAGACCTGATTGGTCCACACCCACCCATATTTGAATTTGTATATGAAAAGCAAATTCAGTCTTTCCTGCTCATGCCAACAGGCGTTCCCTGCTGTGTTTATCCCCACCTTCTAATTTGTTGGTTCTATTATGCCAGTTAAGTACTGACATGCAATGTGTGCTGATAGCTGTACACACACTTTATTTGTTTTAAAAAAATCACCCTGTTCAGGAATTGCTGAAAAGTTGGGCAATTGTAAATGCTCAGCATACACTTTTGCAGTTTTCTGGTTTTGTGCAAATCTGAGGGTTCAAAAGAAACACACACGCACAAATATTTTCCATTTAAGGGCATACCACAGCATGGGTGGGGGGAAATTGAAAAGCACACACTATTTTATTATTGCAATATCTGTTGTAAAAACTTTTAATGTGGTTTTCTTGTGCAGCTTTCTGGTTTTGTACAAATTTGAGGGATTGAAAGGTGTGTGTGTGTAAATATTCAAAAACACTAGAAATAGTTATGTGAATGGCCAGAAAATAAATGAAAGTTTTGAGGAAATAGGGTGTGTTGAAAGGGAGGTGTAGCTGAAAGTGCCGATTAACCCACCCACCCCAAATAGCAAAATAAATAGTCTGTTATCTCTAGTGCAGAGGTTTGGAGCCCATTTCTCCCAGTTCATTAGATTATCTCTGTATTCGGGTAAATCTGAATTTGCAGGGAGAAAGCATCAAGACTGATAATGTGAGTGTAACGTCATGGGAACTATGCAGATGAAATGGGAATGTAAACAGCTGCACACATACAGTAAACTCCAGTGTGGACAAGTATCACTGGGCAGTCTGAAACACTGTGCATAAATTAAGGGTTGCCATACGTCCAGAATTTCCCGGACATAGCTGGAATACTGCAGTCGGAAGCAGTGTTAGGCAACCCTAACACAGAAGTGAGAAGTTTTGAAAATTGTGATAAGTGATAGTACCCCATAAGAATTTTGCAGAGAGCCTGCTATATTGCAGACAATTCAACAGGCAAACAGAATTCCTCTGTCTGTTTCAGTCTGGTGGATGTTGGGACTCTGTACTTAATTTACTTAGATACCAGTTAACTGGAATGCTGCAGCTTAGCCAAAGCTGTAGGAAGTAAATTAAACCATGCCCTTAAAAAAACCTTCCACTTGGAAATGTTTAGTTGAAAGCAGCTGAGTTGTGAAAACATCAATCCCTCTGAAAACTCACCCTTCCATAACCAAAAGTTATGATTCTTTAGGGAGCCTCTTAATGCACTCATGTCTTTCACACTAACTTGCAAAAACACTGGAAACATTGAGCTTTCCTTTTAAAACACAGTGCTAACAGCTTTGTTTATGAGTTCAGATCTGTCACTGGAGCACATTCATTTTGGTTTAGTTGCAAGAGCTCTTTTCCCATTTGCAAACTGAGCTCTGGTAATCGTTCTCTTGAAATTTTAACTGTACACTAATGTAACTGTATGTAATAAATTAACTATTAATTCCAAAGATCGTTTTTTACTAAATTATAATTCAAAAACAATTAAGTTAATAATGATTTTTCATATTAGTTCTGTCCCTGACACATTAACTGCTCATTATGGCCTTGCATTGTGTATTGATCCACCTTATTACGCTTTCCTCTTCCATTCTTAAACAGGGAGAAAATGCTTATCAATTGCACCCATGAGCCTGAATTTATTGGAACAGTTAAATGACATTTAATGCACTGTATCTGGGAAACAGTGCCAGCAGACAAACCTATTATTATACTAATGGAGTTTTTGTATTGCACTCCGCTAAGCTCAACATTATCTTCTAAAGGATTTTCAAACCCATCGACAGTGAAATATCTCCTGAATTGTGTGCATTTCTGATTTGTTTGCTTAATAGGCGTACAGATTCAGACATTGTTTCTCTTTATTTCCAACTCTGCTTAAATGCTTTAAGATAGTCATAAACAAACCAATCATGCAGTAAATGTAGCATGAGAATCTGGGGAGAGCATCCATCTTTTGCCAAAATATATGTGTGCGTGTGCACAAACACAGTAGTACAGTTGCTATCTATCAAAGAATGAAGGAAGCTGGAAATAATTCTGGAAAAGAATGAAAGCTGATAGCTTGGTACATCTTAAAAATAGGAGTAACAGTGTAGGACTACTTGCCTTTGAATCTATCACAAATAAATTGAAAGCTGAGGAGCCAGACCATGAACATATCTCAGTCTAAAATATTCACTTGAAGCTTGGTGTGCTAGATGCAATAATTGGGAAGGAAGCCCCTTTGAAATCTGTACACTTCTTGGATCTTGTGCATTAAAGAGTTCTGATCCTGTCTTTGCCACCACAAAGAAAGTAATAATGCACTAACTAGCAGCTAGTTTGAGTTGTAAACAATTTAGGGCAGAACCTAGGAATGGAGAGCTACTCCTCTCTGTTTGTACCAGAGACTCAAAAACCCAAGAGTCAAAATCTCAAAATTAATCGGTGCATGTAAATTTCTAAAATTAGAAAACAGTTTTTCAGAGCAAGATGATGCCTTGCAGTTGGCGTGATTCCAGACTCCTGACTTAGAACCAAAATAGAATGTATGCAATCGTGGGAGCTACTCAGCTAATACGTTGTCTTAGGCAACGAGAAGTAAACATTCTCATTTACATTAAGAGAAATAGCCAGCAATTGCCCAACACTATGTTAGTGGCATTATTACTTTTGCCCCACTCAGCTGACTGGGTTGCCCCAGCCACTTTACACTTACTGCTGTTTCCTGCAGCAAAGCCATAAAATATGGCTGAGATGTGTTCCCGTAAACACAGATACATGTGAGAACTTGGGGGAAGGCACACAATTTGTGTTTAAAGGTGCTGTGTGTATTTTGTAGGAAACATTGCTCTACATGTAGCAATTGTTTATTCTGAAAAATTTATCTGCTGGTTTTCTGTTCATTTCACACTGAGCAGCCTGAAAAAGTGTAACATGCACATGCACACATGTGCACACATGAACATACAGATACAATAAATAATCATAGCAGAATCCACAGAAACAGAGACATTGCCTGTAAACCATCAGGAAAGATAAGGCAAAACTAAATCATCCAAAAGCCCTTTAGTAAAGATTGTTCATTTCCACCACAATGCCATTATAAAAAAATCTGAAAGACTTCCAAAGCTTGGATTGACAAAGGAGGCCTTGCCTTGCAGTCTTAAAAAGGAACTTGCCTAATCGCTGAAGATTATTTGGGAGGGGGATAGATGCAGAGCGGGGCCTGCTAAGGATAAGAGCAAGCAGATTCCTATTGAAAAGAGAGAGGCCATCAGCTTCAGTTTGCCACCCAAGATAAAAAATGTGCAAAGTGCGTCCATGTCCAGAGCTTGCATATCTATCTTCCTATCTATCCTGGCAAGTTCCTTTTTGTGCAATATGCTGAAAGCATGACTAGAACTCACATGTGCTTCCTCTAGTTCAGAGCATTTGAAGCCAGGGTTTGTTTGATGACATTCACAAGTGCCCTTCTCTCCAAGTGTTCTTATGTTCACCCTTGCATTAGGTGTGAGATAAGAAAAATTTCGGGTTGGCTTTTACAGCCCAACTCCTCAACAAGGGACCCAGTATCTCCTAAGTCCATTACTGGTCAGTGAAGAATGAGTGGAGGCAGGAACCAGTCAAAGCAAGGCAGATCTTGAGGACCCAGAGCAAAGGTGTGCATGGGTGTAGCAAACTGAGGGCCTGCTCCCCTCCCCAACAAAAGGCCTGCCCACAAAAATCCTGGCTACGCCCATGAAGGTATGTAACAATTTTTAAAGACTTTAGAAGTGGCCCAACCCCTTAGTCAAAGACCACCCAAAAGCACCAAAGAAGCTGCGCTCTACAACAGAAAGTGCCCCGCATAACTGCAAGTCCTCAATGCATGGAGCCCCTCACACAACCACGAGCTTGCACACTGGGGGCTTTATGCAGAGAACCAGGTACATTTTGTGGTTGCTGCAGAAAGAAGTTGCTATTTTTTGGAGCAGTGAATCTAAAAGTGCATCCCTGTTCCACAGTCCACGTGGAAATACCTTGCAATGTGTGAAAACTGGTTTTATTCATGAGATGGTGTTAATGCAGCTATGAGGGAGATTTTTTTAAAAAAAACTTATTTTTGCAAAGCCAACTAGAACTGGTAAAACCAATCTCTAACCTGTTAAGTTATAAACAACCAGCAGGAACAAAGGCCTTTCTTTCTCTTCTGCCATTTTTTAATCTTTCACAGCTGGAACTAACAGTAGCAAATACATTTTAAATAAGGGCTAACATATTTTGCAGAAGCCACTGGCGGCCAGGTTTGTGAAACATGTAGTTGAAACTAATTAATGTGTTTCTAGTTCTTAATACCCTGAAGGCCTGAAGGTAGTAGTTTGATAATTACTGTTCTTCATATTTAGAGAGAAAGTGGAGATGATTAGAAAATGCTGCAGCACCATGCGGGTCAATTGTGCATCGTTATTAGTGCCATTTAATGCATTTTAATGGTAGCAGATAAGGTGCAAAGTGCTATGTAAGCCAAAAGTAGATGTTTTATTCCATTATGCATTAAATGTGTAGGCACAAATGGGTCCCACATTTGCATTTTTTATCATTTGAATTCCAGTACTGAAGCTTGTTCTCACATGAACCTAGACAACGTAATTGTTTGGGATACTATTACTTCTGCTGATGCCAGCAACCCTTAATGTTTAGGTGACTTAAGTTTTCCACAAGATCATTTGACACACTGTGCTCATGCTAAGATGTCAACGGGGGAAAGTGCTTTTTACACTTTCTCCATAAATAAAGCTGCTACTGGAATTAAAGATGGTTGGGGGGGGTGTTGTGGATGTTGTTTAATTCAGTTTATATTTACCTTGACGCACAGCTTCTGTTGCTAAACCTTTTAATCAGAGAGTACTGTCACCATCTCTGGCTGCCACCCATTTTACACAGAAAAGAAGGCACACTAAATCATATGATATCTTAATACAAAGGAAATGGCACACTGCAAAAGGAAAATGTTTTGTGTCCTGTTCTCTGAATGGTTTCTGATGCCATTGGGGATGCTGTTAGATTTCCCCACATTGGTACCAGCCCTGGACAAGTGGGCCATCTGAAACCGTTACAAGCTATGTAAACAAACCATGTTACTAATGTTAAAATATGGAAATAGTACCTTGGGGGAGTAAGTTCCATAATTTAACTATGTGCTGTGTGAAGTTATTTCTTTTCCAAAGTATTTTTTGCTTCCCATTTGAATGTTTCTCATACATCAGAAGCAGGATTGTTTAAATTCCAATTCTCAACTTTGCTGCAGGGCTCAACTCAGATAAACTTACAAAAGAAGTAAAAGTTTCTTCTGATTCTCAACCCCCCAGTTGGTAAGCTATTCTGTTTTAAAATTGACATAACAGGCTGCTCTATGTACTCCTATGGTATCTTCTATTGGGAAGAAATTTAAAAGTCACTTGGCACAAAGATAAATACTTGGAATTACCCCAAAGCATACAACAACAGTAATTCCATTTAATGTTGTTCAGGTTCATACAGATACATTTCAGGTCTTAGTCCAGAGATAATTGAGCACAACACCATGCTGCAAATTTTGCTGTTCAAACATTATGTGTGACCTCATGCCATATGGGAACAAACAGTCCCATTTGTATCAGAAGTCAGATGGAAACGTCATAGGGACACCTCATGCATCGTATGTGCATCAACAGCTCTGTACCCTATGTACACAGCTCATACGTTGGATACTGCATTCACAATTCCTGATCCAGTGTGCTCAGATTTATGCGCTCAGCCCTGATTGCTGAATGCAGGGTGTTTAGCTGACATGTGAAAGCCTGCTTCTGTGTGGTGATATGCAAATCTGGGTTGTGGTTCAGGATTTAAGGATGAGATTCACAATTATTGCAACTCCCTGGGTTTATAAAGGGAAATGTGTTGAAAGATAAGATGCAAAAGATGGAAATGGGTTCTTGGTCAAGAGTGCACACATGGTAGCTTACTATTTTGATTTTGGGAGCACCTGCTAGATATACAGATACAGTGTCTTGGGGCCACTGGAAACCGGATCCATGAAAATGCTCAGCTTCCTTCATGTTTCTGATTGTCACCAGGCTGTGCACAGAGTTCTGTGCTGTAGCATGGCTGTTCCATTTTATAGCACTCTCCAAGTGCCAATGTAATAGTAGGCACAACCTAAAGATGATTGCCTTGTATAAATTCAAACCATAATTACTCCTCCCAGGCATCCAATGTATTTCCTCTAATGTCTAATTAAGGTGCTAACTTTCCCTGTACCCTGGAGTAAAAGAACCCAAAGAATCCAGCAGTAGAGAACTGTCCAAGAAGTATAATGCAACTTTTTCGTGTTTTCCCCACTGTTACTTCTGTCCCACAGCCATGGGCACTCCTCACTCCTGTTTAACACCTTTCGTGTACAAAAGGTTTGTTGCTTATACAAATGTGTCTGTACGTTCCTATGTGTGCCACATTTTTTTCACACTAAGTGAGAGCATTAAAACCAATTAGTGCATTACTTAATGTGGTGTAACATGATTAGCATATGGAAAGTCAATTAACAAGATAAAATTTGCTGTAATGCCTTAAAGGGGAATTACAACAGTTTTTAAAAAGAATTCAGAAAATCAAATGTGCCAGCTTCCCAGTATTCAAAGCAATGGATTTGGATCAGCATTAAAGTGACACCTGTATTATAGCATTGGGCTGAATTGATGGATTGGATAGTGTGGTTTTGGAGGGAGAAAGGATACAGCTATTATTTACCTTATTGTTATCCATATCCATATCCTGTTCCCTCTCTTGCTTCAGTCTCTTCTTCTCTCTCCATCATCTTTCCATTCAAAGTCATGTGGCTTTTGTAGGGGGAAGAGAGAGTGATACAGTACTCTTTCCTTTATTTCTTTGACACCTTCTGAGAAATCAGTTCTTTACTATAGAAATGTTGAATGGGAAGCATTATTGTGTCATATCTGAAGCTAGAGAAGCAATTCTCATCCATTCAAAGCTAGGGTGCAATGTCAGTCATAACTTTTTAAGGCTGACATTTAACAGATTGTAAACTGCAAAATGCTGATCGTAAAATTATGCTCCTTCTTATGTGATCTGGCTATATTATTTGATAGTGTTAGCTCTTGTCCTGCAGTACGATGATGTAGTGTAGGCAATGCCTTCACTGGAAATTACAACTTATTCTTTGCCTGTTCCTTAAGATATAGAGGTAATGCCAATATGACTTTTGTTTTGTTTTTCTGCTTTTTCACTTGAGTACCTATTGAGATCCATAAAGAATGCCTACTATTACCTCTCAGACTGGAATGAAAAGCCTTGCTTTGTGTTAGTTCTTACTGAATTGGGCACAAAGAGAGGACCCTTTCCATGACTGCATCTATCTCTGGACTCTCAGCCTAGGGAGATCTTCCCTTTTCCTTACACCAGATGAAAACTTTCTTATATGCAAGAGTTCCTTGGTATCAAATTATAGTTGATCAAATTATAATTGCTCAAATTATCCATGATCATCCATCTGAATTATTGCAATTTTAGTTGCATTCATTAATTGTATTCTATACAATATAACATTTTTCATAGTGTTTACATGATTTCCAGGTTGTATGTTACTTTGTTAATGTTTATTGAAATAATCAACTTGCTGCAAACATGAGTTCCAGAAGTTTGCACATGCCAGGCAGGGGGAAGAGGAACAATTAATATACTGTATATTATTATAATGGTTGAATGACCAGAAATGTAAAAATAAAGATCTCATTTTATTGACCAGAAATGTATGCAAAGGTGTGAGGGCTGAGCCATGGATGGCTTTCTGAGGTAAGCCAGGAACATTGGGGACAAAGAATAAGATTACAATCCTAACCCTACTTTCCTGGAAGAACACCTCTTTGAAGCCAATAGGACAAACGTTTGAGTAGACATGGTTAGGATTACACTGTAAGTCAGGACAAACCAGGAGATAAGTTTGAGGTGCAAGATAGAGCCAATGATATTGAACAGGGGTCGGCAAGGTTTACCTTGCCTGGGCCAGTTCACGCCAGTGGAGATTCCTCCGTGGGCCATATTGTGTGTTCGTGCATCTGCGCAGTCGCGATTTCCGGTGTCTGCGTCTGCACAGATGCAATTTCTGGCGCCGCAGAAACGAGTCCCTGTGCCACGCTGTGCCAGTTTAACGCAGCACGCGGGGACTTGCCGAGCAGGTGGCTCGGTTCGGGGGCGGCTCATGGGCTGGTTAAACGACCCCCATGGGCCGCTTGTGGCCCATGGGCCTTGGGTTGCCTACCCCTGATATTGAAGAACCAATGATACAAGAACATTTCACAGCTCAGAAAGACTGTGTTGCTCCAGCATGGCTGAAATGGAACAGGAAGCTTCCTATTTATACTCTTGTTGCCTGGAATAATCCAAAGGTCAGTATGGGTAGGCAGTAAGTTCAGAGCCAGGAAGTGCTTAAATGAGAAGCTCCAGCATGTGGCTCAATGGTGCTCCACGCAGAGGAGCTGCACATAGATAGGTGGCTTAGAGCAATATTATTTAATGCTACATTTTGCACAATTAACATCCCATTTCTGTTAAGGACAGGCTGAGCAAAAAAGAGCAGCTGTAACCAAACAGAACCATGGTATTTGTGTTATGTAATTCATATTTCCTGAAGTCAGTGGCTGAAGCTGGAAGCTGAAGCTTGCAGCAAGCAGAAGGTACCATAAAAAGATGGAATTCAGGAATGTTCAGCTGTAAAAAGTTTTTTCAACAAATTTTCATTTCACTTTTCGAATTTGCTTTGAATTTGCTTTTCATTCATTGTCTCATTTGTTTCATTTCCCTTCTGTTATCATTTGATTCATTTAATTTCATTTCTACATTGATTACAGTGGCTAGTATGTTGTTTCACGTTCAGATTTTTTCAGATGATATTTTACTCCCCAAAGGCATTGGGGAGGAAAACTCCTCATTTCCAGACAGATCAGGCAAATCAATTAAAAAAGAGGTAATATTCTCTAAGCTTCCCATTGATTTGTGTTTAAATTGGGTAGTTTTCATACAGTGGTACCTCAGGTTAAGTACTTAATTCGTTCTTAACCTAAAACTGTTCTTAACCTGAAGCACCACTTTAGCTAATGGGGTCTCCTGCTGCGCCACCGGAGCATGATTTCTGTTCTCATTCTGAAGCAAGGTACTTGAGGTACTCTTTCTGGGTTAGCGGAGTCTGTAACCTGGAGCGTATGTAACCTGAAGCGTATGTAACCCGAGGTACCACTGGATCTTGTCTTTTTCAGAGACCTTCAAGATTCCTGCTACAAAATATTCCCTGAATGTACCAATTTGGCTGTGCAGTGCAATGCCTCAGATCTTTAGCAGATTTTACAGAATAGTATATACCCCAATTTAGGAATGGCTCAGTGGCTCTGCCTCATGTGTGAGGAAGACAGGATACCATTTAGTTTTTGTGCCGTCTCTGTTTAAAAGCAAGAGCATTGCTCTGTGAAGTAAGGGCATTGCTCTAATTCCTTGCTGCTTCGCCCTGTTTCCCCCTTTGTAAACAACTATGAATTTTGGTCATATTCACTGATGAGGGAGTTGTTTTGTCTCTTTATTTTAAAAAGTTAAGGTAAGGGAATGAGTGTACAAAATATACTGCATAACAACTTATGGATTTTTCAGGAAAAAGTGAGGGGTTTTATTTAACTGGTTGGCATTTTGTCTTTTACAGACTCTTCCATTAAATATGCTTCGTGATCATAAAAGCTTTCCTATGTGGTTTGGTAGGGTTTTTTTCTGTTGACAATCCATTAGAATTTGTCTTGATTAAAGATCATCCACACTTCCTTTTGCGTCACAGGTCCAGACTGTCCAGGTCTGAGCATCCCCACTACCCCATCCCAGAGTTTTCCCTAGGAAAACCCACGTTTTACTGCTGAATCAGAGCAAATTGCAATCATGTTTTCAGCGGGTTGCTATTTGCTCTGGTTCAGAAGTAAAACACTAGTTTTCCAAGGAAATGCACTGGGACAACAAGTGCTACAAAAACACTTGGATACAGACCTGGAATGCCAGATGTGTGCCTAGAAAGTGTGGAACAAAGTTAAGTGTTGATAAGCCCTTAGGAACAGGGCTGAAACTGAATGCTGGAGGATTCAGGACAGACTAAAGGACGTACTTCTCACAACACTGAGTGAAATTATTGACTTTGCTACCATAATATCTAGTAATGACCACCAATTTGGATAGCTTTAAATTCATGGCTGCTAGCAATGCTACTTGATGGCTATGTACTACTTTCAGGATCAAAGACAACATGCCTCCAAACTTCAGTTGCTGGAAGTGTTGAGTAGGAAAGTGCTATTGTGCTCATGTCCTGTTTGTGAGCCTCCCATGGCCATCTGGTTGGTTCCTGTGGGGATAGAAGTTTGGACAGAATGGGTCTTTTAAAGTTCATTGGAAGCTAGTTAAAAGGGAAAAGAGGTAAAGTTACTTCAGTTAAACCCTCCCGTTGTTCCTCATCGCTTCATGCTTAGAATGGAGCTGTAAAAGTAATATTTGGTGAATACATTTGGAGAGTATGACCTGATATATTGTTCTTTGAGGTACCACTTCTGATTGAATGGGTCAGTGCAACTGAAAGCTTCCCAAGTCATTTTGTCATAGTGATATTCCTGTAAAATGCATAAAAACTGTGCCAAGAGTCATCATGTTTTAGCAGTCCATCTGATAAATCATATTGATTTCCATTCCATTATTCACCTAGCATGCAAAGGAAGAATCCACTATAGTACTGCTAAGTAGATTTTTTTTATTTGAAGAAAAAAGTACAAGTGTGATAAATATAGGATATAATTCAAGTGCCATCTTTTAAGTTGAATGATAGTCCCTAGAAAGGTGACTATTCTAGTTGATTTATGTGGTAGATGTAACATTTCCTGTTTCCATGATTTGACAGGCAGTTAAGATGTGCTTTGTATTTTCTGATTGGATTCTGCTCTCCAAGAAGCTCTTTCTGGCTCTTGGGCTATTCCCCAGGCCACATCCCTAAGTGGCCCTGCTCTGCAGCATCCCTGAGTGCTTTTGCCTGGCTGGAATGTGTGCTGGAACTGTGAGAATGCCTCCTTTGCCACAATGGAGGAGAGAGAGAGAGAGAGAGAGAGAGAGAGAGAGAGAGTCAGTCTCTGAGTTTTGCATGGTAAGAATTCAACTTACTTTATAAAGGTAAAATGTGCATTAGTTGCTCTGTCCAATTTTCCTCTGGCCCCACCAACCACTGGCACGTGTCCCCCATAAAGTTGTACATGAAGGAATATGGCCCTTAAGCTGAAAACAGGTATCCCATGCCTGTCGTAAAGAAGCGAAACATCTGGCCATTGCTGTTCCTGACAGTACAGCAGAGAACACTGCATTTCTGGGAGCACACAGATACACAAATTATATTTCATGAAGTGCAGGCATCATACCAGCCCAGACATGGAAAAAGACATTTATGAATTTACTGTGAAGCGAACTGTTGTTGCTGTTCTTTGCATGATCCCTAGAACAGTGTAACTGCTACAGCTTTCTTCCTAGTTACTCCAGCTAATGTCTTCATTTGCCTTGCCAATCTGCTCTTTTAAATTTGAGAATAGGCTTGTGGGAAGCATGGCAGGAAAGAAGGAAGATTCTTAGACTGTGCACATTATCTCCTGGGCATGTACACTCAGCTGCTGCTAGGTCATGGCACAATGTTAGAGAAATCTGAATGTTTACGACAGATAATATTTTGCCATAATGGTGCAATGAAGTTATTAAAGCCTTTCCTGTAAAAACTCACAACCCTCAGTTCTGACCAAGGCCAAGGATGATAGACTATTGCCTGGATGCTCCCCTGGGAGAAGCAAGTATGGTTGAATTGCTGCAGCAGTATAAAGGGAGGCAAGCACAGCTCAGTGTTCGAAACTTGCATTGTTCTAGGCACATTTTGTGACAGGGAATTTCATTAGCGCGAGTAGTTTCTGCATTCTGGGGGCAGTACTGTGCCTAAGATTTCAGATTAAAACTGCAGAGTGGAAGGAAAGGAGGACCGTTTACTGCCTCCCCACTTCTAGCTACTCTCTGAAGACTGGAGAAAAGACCCTCTTAAGAATATTAGGGGGATGGGCAGGGGAAGGACTAGACCATGTGAAAAATATACATAATATTTTAGCTGTTCATTCACTTTCAGCTTTGTATTTTTCTTATTAAAAAGCATGCCTAGATATTCCATTGTTGCACCCATAACCTAGGTTTAAGGTGCCATTTTGCTCCTAGCTTTCATATCTCAGTTTCTAACACTGACACAGCTGCTTTCTAGTTTCTCTAGGCAATGCAGCATCTGGTGGAGATGAGAGAGGGGTGATTTCTTTTGCTGTTGGGTTTAGGTGACAATTTTAACCTTAAAAGGGGAAATATATTGTGCATTTAACTTACTTTGGGGACCTGGTAATTTTGCATTAAATATCTGTGTTTAAAAGTTCAGATACTTACTTTTTATCACTTAAGCTGTAAAATTGTGTGTTTAGGATTGCAACATTATCACTCTCTTTCTACAAGTTTTGAATGACCTTTCCTTCCACCCCATCTTCCTGTTTGACTTGTCTTCATATTATCTGCTTGATACTAACAATGATACCTGCAACATAGCTTGTTTGATTTGTGCTTTTGCTCTTAGAGGTTGTGTGGCTAATTCTTCCTGATGGGTGGAGTGTGTTTTCCCCACTAGCTATGGACAAATGGAAGGGTGAACAGAGCAGCAATGTGCCGTTGCAGTATGTGCTATCTATAGAGCTATTTAATTTCTGTCTGCATGAGAGAGCTTTCAACTGCAGTGTCCAATCACTTCATGTTTCCTCTCAGCTAATTATTGAAGTCTCTGGCTTTTATTCCATAAAAAGCTAAAAGAATAGTTAGAGCCATTAAATCTAATGTTGTCTGTTATCTATGAATGGTAGGAGAATAGATAAACTGGATGGACATGTAAGGTGCATTAGTAAATGTGCATCTGAATAGCGGGGATTTGATAATAACCAGACATCTCAGATGAGAGTGGTGTTAATGGAAGCTCTAGTCATACCTGGATTGTGGATCAAATGGGACGATGAACTGGTTACTAAAATGCTAATTTTGCATTCCATATGCTAAGTGTGCACACTAGCAGCAAACACTGTAAAGTGGCCCTCCAGATCTTGTTGGAGATGCTAGCTAGGGCTGATGGAAGTTGTAGTCCAACAACATCTGAAGGGCCAAAGGTTCCTTCCCCACCTATGCGTTACAGTGTTAAGGGAGCTCACAGTGCATGTACTTGTGGTTATGTACAATGGAGTGTGAAACACTGTGGGTTTGCTTGGCTGCAGCTTCCCAGCACATATTCATTGGGTGAGAAGTCACTACTTCCCAGCCTAACCTAACACATAGGATTGCTGTGGGGGAGAACCATGTCCACTTTTGCTTGTCCCCCTGCTTTCCACCCAGGGAGAACATGTTCTTTATCGCTGAATCGGAGCAAATGTCAATTGGGTTTTCTGCGGATTGACATTTACTCCAATCCAGTAGTGAAGAGCAAGTTTTCCCTGGGGAAAGTGGCAGTGTAAACAGGAAACTGTTTGGACCCGTGCCTAGAAAGCATGGAACAAGAGGAAAACCTCTTGGACCCATACTTTCTAGCCATGGGGCAATAAGCCCCATGTGGATAAGCCCTACTTTGCACACAAGCGTTGCCGCTTCTGCCCTACATGTGTTGCTGTTGTATACTGAAATAATGTATCCCTTTCTGGGATAACTCAAGGCCCCTCAGATTTGGGCTATATACATACAGCATTTCCCCCCAGAATCCATGGAGACCAAGTACTTGTTTTTTCTATGTAGCCCACACACAATTGTGTGTGTTTCCACAACTGCCCAATGATGCTGTGGATGGGCCTATACCAAGATTGCAGTTATCATTTCCATCTTCATTCACTTGGGACATGTACAGAGAGGAAAAGGTACAGATAACCTAATCAAAGGGTCTTAAAACATGTATCATGTAACCACACATCCACTCTTGTGGATGGTAGGATCAGTGCTCCCCCTGGGAGAAAAGCACTGGGCAGGATCTAGAATCAATCCAGATCGAAAGTGACTTGTAGATGAGGAGCATGAACAATTCCAGATTGGGGGGAAAACAAACAACTGCTGCATTTTTGTGCTACCAACAGGTTAGTTTGTATGTAGCCTTGGTTAAGTACCAGAGCTTCAGCATCATTTTGCACTTCTCTGGGGAGAGAAACTCTCTTAAGTTCTTAGCAGCTTAATAAAGGATTTGTACGATGACTGAACAATAAGAGTAAAAAGTTAAAAGCATTTTGTCATAATCGGTTTCCAAGCATATTATCAGTCAGCTAGTATTAGCTCAGTTATAGCATTGGAGTTATCTGAATTAACAATACATACCACTTCAAAACTTGAGTATATTTTTCTTAGTAACTTCATAGGCAGCCCTTAAGTTATGGGCTGCAAATAAATGTAATTTAGGATTTCCCCTATTGTGCTTCCCTTGATACACCTGAATATACACATTTTGCCATCAGTGTCCAAAGGCATGTTACTCTTTTCAGGTGGTTGTTTTGACAGGTTGCACAATGCAAAGTGACAATTTTCAAAGTGTTTTGCTCTTCAGACGGAATAGTAGGAGCAAAAAAGGGAAGCTGTTTTCTATTTTTAAAAGTTTCTTGTGTGGTAATAGTAGGTTGCTTGAGGCAAGGAAGATACAAATAATCCCAAGCGCTAGAATGAAAACTAAAATTGGGTGTTTTGAGTGATTTAACTTCATGCTGCACCTTAATGCAATCTGATGCTGTGCACACATGGTTAAAGCAAAGGATTGGATCCAGAGTAAGTTTTTCAGTATCGTTCCATTTGAAATCAGTGTCAGAAGTCAAGTATCATTTATTTGAATGGGAGCTAAATTAACTCATTTTGTCTGATTCCAATCCAACTTTTTTTTAAAAAACAGCATAAATCAGTAGCAACTGAGCTATCTTTTCTTCTGTAACATTTGGAAAATTTTCATTGTACATTGGTACGATTTAAGAAATAGCATATCTAATTCAATGCATGATATAAATACTGTTTTCCATGAGATCACATTTTATTGAAAGAGAGTTTAATTTCAGGTACTTCCAAGTCATACCCATGTATTCTGTTATGGACCCTGAATGTGGAAGCAAGCCTAGGCTGCAGACTTCTCTGTGCAGCCCATATGGTGCCTTGCTTTCCCTGGAACTATATTTTCACCTGTTGATCTTAAGAAGATGCTGGCATTCCTGGATGGTGCTTCAGGAACCTGAGTAGGATTGTGGTGGTGATTGTGTGAGAGAGTCTTTGTCTCAGAGAGGGGTGAGTGCATCCCTCAGGTGGTGGCAGGGGCAGATCTCACCCACCTCCATGGCTTCAGGTAGCATGGACCTTTCACTTTTCACCCCAAACACTCACATGCATTGAAATACAACAGAGCTCAGGGAGATTTAAGGCTGCCGTTTTGAAATGACCTGACCTGCAGTGATTCTAAACTAAGCAACTTCAGGATTGTAGCCTTAAGCTCTTACGCATTCTCAACCACTTGAATTCCTGGATCTCAGGCATGCATTAGATACTGTATGTCTACTCCAAGACTGCAAGAGAAGCATCACATGTGTTTCTGAAACTGGGCAAGCATTCACAGAGCTAAGAATTTGACCTTGAAAATGATTATGGGCCTCTTTGGAAAAGAGCCCGACACTGTAGATTGCCAATGGGGTTGAAGGCAGCATGATGAGACTCCATAGTTTTATTATGGATATGCATCTTTAGTAATATCTGTGCCTACTGATAAGGTATTGTGGGGAAAGGGGAAAATGTATTCATGGGGCTGAAAGCATATAACTGTTCTGAGAAGTATTTAGATAAGAGTTTAATAATTCTAAAGAAAAATTGAAATGCTTTTAACATTTTCAGAAACCTTTTTGATATATTAAGTTTAAAAAGTTATTTTGCTTACTGAGCCTCTTGATTATGCAAAGGAAAGCACCGGTATATTATAACCATTGAACCATTAAATGGGAGTCCTCCAGCCTATTAAAATTAATAGGTCAGCTTGGAACTTGGGTAGATGCAGATTTTTTATATTTTTTATTTGAAACGCACAGTGATTAGCTGTCAGAATGTTGCCTCTGTTTGTCAGGCTGAATGGCATAGCCCAACTTTTCCTCTAATGGTCCATCTAGTCTTCTTTGTTATAATTCCCATATGCTTTTCATCTTTTTTAAAGTTACAGATTAGAATTAAATGTAAATCATATGCCCATCTTCCACAACAATAGTAGAAGGAAGAAGAATACAATCTGAAATGGTAAAATTGGTTTCATATTCAGTGCTGCTCATCTCCTTGGCAGCAGTATTGTAGGCAGGATCACATTTATTACTAAACAGCACGTGAGGCTCTTGGTCGCATGGTTACTGACTTGCAAGGTGTAGAATATATTGCAGAATGAAATTAAACATGTAGTCAGACTTTTCTGGCTGTGCAGAATGAAAATTGGACTTGGAAGGCAAAATTAAATATACAGTGGTACCTTGGTTCTCAAACGTAATCCGTTCCGGAAGTCCGTTTGACTTCCAAAACGTTTGAAAACCAAGGCGCGACTTCTGATTGGCTGCAGGAGGTTCCTGCACTCAAGCAGAAGCTGCATCGGACATCTGGCTTCCAAAAAACGTTCGCAAACTGGAACACTTACTTCTGGGTTTTCAGCGTCCGGGAGCCAACTTAGTTTGTCAACTAAGTTCCACTGTAGTTTCTTGCAAAAAGCTATCAAGTAGCCAAACTACTTGGTGTCTTCTGGTGGGTGCCAGGCCTTCAAGTCTGCCCTGCAGTCTCCTGAGTTAGATGAGACTGTTCTTCTCACTTACTATTTCACCCACTGCTGGGGTCCTATTCCAGCAGCTACAACTGTCAACCAGAAATTGTAGTGATTGGGTAGAGGGGCCTGCCTGGTGTAAATAAACAGCCAGTTTGAATACTAGTGAAATAGCAACTGTTGGTGCTGAAGTCAGCAGGAGTAGAATAAAATGGCAAGGCACTTAGGAGAGGCTTGGGGAAGCCAGAAGGAAGGAAGCCAGAAGCAGCAATGGAGCTAAACATCCAACCCAGGAACTGATACCACTGAGCCAAATAGCTGAAGTTCTGCTAAGGAAAGAGCAAAGCCATCAAGCAAACTTCACAAAAGAGCTACTGCCAAGTTACAGCTGGTTGTTGTGAACTTGAGGTGACAGTTACTGGTGGACCAGCTTGAAAACAGTAACTGCAATTCTGAGGGAAGCCTGGAAGACTTCAGTGAAGGAAGTGTGGACAGAGTTGAAGATGGTACATGAAGTTCATGTAGTGAGTTGTGTGTTAGTTGGAGAAAGAGACTGATAGGGGAAATTGCTACAGTTTGAGTAGGGAGTGAAACAGTAATCTCACATATTTTAATGGGATAGTAACCATATTGCTTATGCAGTGGTATGTCAAATACAGTGGTACCTCAGGTTACATACGCTTCAGGTTACAGATTCCGCTAACCCAGAAATAGTGCTTCAGGTTAAGAACTTTGCTTCAGGATGAGAGCAGAAATCGGGCTTTGGTGGTGCGGCGGCAGCAGGAGGCCCCATTAGCTAAAGTGGTGCTTCAGGTTAAGAACAGTTTCAGGTTAAGTACGGACCTCTGGAACGAATTAAGTACTTAACCCGAGGTACCACTGTAAGAGTGACTAAATAAAACCACAAGCCTTTGTAAGCAATCCTTTAAACAAACATTACAGCGTATTACTATTAAGAACTGAGTTTCAGTCTCTTGATTTTAACTGTAAATCTAGTTTTGTCCTACTTCCATCAATAGCTACTGAAAAAAGAGGTTTTGAATTAATCTGGTTGCAGCATTGACAAAGTGAGGACTAAATGGTGGGAAAAGCACATCTAGCTCATCAAGGTAACAGGTAGCTGGGTGGTGGACCAACAAGATCCACGCTAGGTGGTTGGCTGGGATCCATACTAGGCTAGGAAACACTATTGACTTGCACTTGAAATAATCCTATCTACAGTCTCACAGACTGTTCTAGGTTTAGCTTTGTTTTATGCTGAAGTGGTCATGTTAACCTTTAAGATGCTAAATGTCTTCAGACCAGGAACTGTCAGTTTCTACATGTACCTACCCAGATTTTGGAATCAGCCTCAGAGGCGCTGTTCTCTGCTTCATTGTTTTGTGATATTAGATGGGTAGGAAGAAGAGGCAGGATCTTGTGGGATATCCTCCCCGTGGTGATCCACTGCATCTCTCTTTCCATTTTTAGAAGGCTTCTGAAAACTTCATTATTTCAACTAGCTTGAAATGCGGGATCTGTTGTTTTCAAAGAACTATTGTTCAGTGTATATGTTTTTTCACAAGTTACTTTGGGTAACCTCCTGAGAGATAGGAAAGGCTAAAAAGAGAGAAGGAAAGCATGCCGCTCCTGCACGTTCCCAAATTCAGGCCATTGGCTCACCTCCTTCAGTGTCACCTGCTTTGATAGATAGCAGCTCTTCAGGACTTCATGCATGAGTCTTTCTCATCCCTATCTGGAAATACTGGAAATTGAGCCTGGAACCATTTCCAAGCACAGCACATGCTCTTCCATTTATTAATAACCCATACCAGTATGGCACCTTCTAGCACACAAACCTATATGCCCTAGAGGGCCATGTGTATCCAACAGGGTACAGATTTCACATATTAAACTATATGGGAATGATGCAGTTAATTTGCTGAACTCATTTTTCTCCCCTCTAGAATTCAGGTGCCAAACAAATGATTGGAACAGACTATATTTTATAGTAACGGCAGCTGGTTGTGTTCATTAATAAAGACAGACATGTGAACCATTTCCTTCTTCTGATTGCACTCCAGCATTAGCAAACTAATTAGAGCAAGCCAATAATTGATGAATCAGCATCCAGCCTCTTAACAGTATGATCCTTCAGCTCGCAAGGATGTTAATTTGCATATCTTTAATGGAAATAAGTGTTAGCATTAGCAGAAGGGAAATCAGTAGGGATAGGTGATGAGTCAAAGTTTGATTTATAATTCCTCTTAGGTGGGTTTCAAAGATGTTCCATCCCTCTAAAGTACCTGAGTATGTATGATAAGTGTGGATGCATTTGGGAATGTGTGCAGTAGTCTTTTAACACCCCTGAGGAAACCAGCAGCCAGTTCTGGAAAGCGAATCACAAGTGTAAAGTCTTTGATAATGCCTGCCAACCTTCTGCATGCTGCATGCTGCATGCTACACATTTGAGTGTGTGTGTGTGTGTGTGTGTGTGTGTGTGTGTGTACACAGATTGAGAGAGAGAGAATTACCACCTGGCAGTGGTGTATAATAAGCAGACAGTTTTGAAATGTGAGGGGCAGGTAAAAATTCAAACCGTCTCTCCCCATACAAATGGACCCAGACCCTGTGGCTTAGAGGGTGGCAACAAGAGAAAAGGTCTTTTCTGTGGTGGTTCCCTGACTGTGGAATGCACTCCCCAGAGAGGCTTGCCTGCCACCATCATTACATGTCAAAAACATTCCTATTTACCCAGGTCTTTAGCCATTAAATAATCTATGGCCTGTTAAAGCTGTGGGGAGTGGGGATTGTTATTATGATTATTTTCTTATTATGCTGTCTGTTATTGTGCTTTTTATTACGTTTTTATCATTGATGCTTCATACAATGTGTTCTTAACGTTGTACAATGCTCTGGAATTTTTCTTGAAAAAAGGTGGTGTATATAAATCTTATAAATAATAATAATAATAACCCTTCAGAAGGAAGTGCAGTTGCTCCAAATTTACATTTGTATCACGGGGAGCATAACTGCATGTGCCATCCATAATAAATGAATGTAGTGATTTACAGGAGGATCACAATAAACCCAGCCTTTGTAGCTCGATATGGCACTTTAGAATGTTCCAGCATGGAAATAATTATTAACATTTTATACCCACCCTTCAACCAAGGCTTTTAGCATGGTGTGCAAACCCTAGAATAAAACACCAAATCAAAATATCGACATTAAAGCTATACAATCATAAATAAACACAAAAATGCTTCCACAAATTTTAACTTAAGCTCTATATAATTTCGCAGTGAACAGAACAGCCAGCCATCTCCAAAATCCCCAACGCCAGATGGAATAGACGTGTCTTCAGCTGATACGTAGATGTTCAGTTACACAGTTGTACTTTCCATGAATCCTTTAAACAAATGCCTTTTTTCATAGGAAGTAAAGGAAAAGAGATGACGCAGCTGAAGGTACATCACACACAACAGCATGGTTGGCTGGTGATGGACAAGATCCAGCAAGTGTGTCCATGCAGTCTTTGGATCCTGACTACTGGAATAGGAAGAGTCATGCTGAACATGAGGGGAAAGGATGACTTTGTCTGCTGCTGCGACTCTTTAAAAATCAATCCTTTTTACTGCTTTCCCTTCATGACACCTGCTGAGATGCACATGTTCCATGAATGTTACACTCAAGTCAATAGCTCCCCCGCCTTCTAGATACATTCTGCCAGACAAGCTTGAAAATCTTTCCAAAGCAGTCAAATGATACAAAACAGCAATATTTTCTCAGTGTCTGGACATTTTCATTGTCTCCAGAATATACACAGTGAGACATTTAAACTGGGGGTGGATTGAAGTTTAACTCACAAAATAATAGTCATTAACATTTAAATTTAATTAAATTAAAAAGTGCCAGGTGTTCATCAATTTCTTTGAGACTTGAGGAAATCCAAATTAATATCCACCTTGACAGCCAGGGAAATGAGGGATCAGTAGCCAACAACAACAACAACAACAGCTATGGTGATTGAGGAGAAAGAACAGAAATCCTGCCCTTTCCTTCCCCCCCTCCATTGGTCCATGTGTTGCTTGAGAGGATAGTGAGGTGGGACTTTCTTTTGCTTTGCTTGCCAATAAATAGCAGAGCCTTCCATCAGTTGGAACAATGGAAAAGGCAAGGCTACCTCTACCATTAGGCAGAAGGAAGCTGCTGGCATGAAAGGGTAGCATATTGTTTCATTTTTTGTTAAATGTTTACATCCCCTCCCCTGGCAAGTGGCATTTGTGGAATATTCAGCCTTGGGTTCAATAATTATTGGCCAGACTTTGGTTAGAGGCACCTTGACTTGGGGAGGGTTTTTTTTTGGGGGGGGGGAGTGTTAACAAAAATGCTGTTCCTTTTTGGAAAGCAAAATTTCTGGAACAAACTCTGAGGAGTTGTATTCCTAACTGAGTAGTTGGGTAGAAGAAAATGTTGCTGGGGTTCCCAGAGGCCAGAAATGGGTGGAGAAAAAGATGGTGTGACCTTTGCCTTTGTAAGGTAGGCTGCATTTGAGGCATGCACAATTGAGAGGTTTTTATACCCCTCTCTCAATCCAGGCAAACAAAAGGTCATTGTCACAGCCCCAGGACACGTTTCAGACAGGCAGAAGCACTTAAGGAGAGGCTAGAAGTGCTGTGAGATGTTTTTGCCCTCTGAATTCGCCAAAGAAGCTTGCAGGCAGGTGCTTGGAGCAAAGGGAGGAGTTTTGCCCATACTCTGGTTTGCATGGGCCTGCGCCCACCCACCCCCTCTTTCTCTTGAGTTCTTGCTTGTGCAGGAAGGGTGTATTTTTTGTACTGCTGCAATTTTGAGGTTCTGCTAAGCCTGCTGATATGTACATAAGGGATTGAAAGTACTGACGTTCACTTTCATAAATAGAGGCAATGATACTGCCTGCATATTTTTCTTAGCACTTTCAAAAGTATTTATTTATTTATTTAAAGAAATGTGAAGATCCATCTCTGGTTCTTCTGCTCATAGAAACACGGTTTAGAATAACAAATGAAGGAGAAAGAAGTTAAATTTCCATTTGATCTGCTCAGGTTGATCTTCAAAGCTTTTTTTCTTTTTTCTTTTCCTTCTCTCTCTTTGAAGTTTAGTTTTAACAAGGAATTCATTAATTAACTTTTAAAATGTACAAATTGTTTTCCCTTCCAAAATTTAATACATTTGACACAAGAGTGAATTAAACGTTCTGAATTCTTTCACTTGCTTCACAGTTATCCACGCAAAAGTGACCATCACATGCTAGGTAGGTATCACAATATGGACTCATGTAACTTCAGGACCCTCAGTTCCTGATGTGAGCAACAAATTGTCTATCTCTTTCCTGAAGCCCCATAAGTTCTGCAGCTATTCTAAAATTTCCAGAAGGGCAGTGGTTAGCCATGGCTTCCCTATATGGATATGTCCCTGCATTTCTGAGAGAGTGGCTCTGAAATGTTATGTTCTCGCATGGTTTATAGTTCATGCTGTCTGTCTCTGTGTCAACATTTTATAAAGTCAGTCAGCCACATGATTGATTCAGAATTTGGAAGGTGTGTGTGTGTGTGTGTGTGTGTGTGTGTGTGTGTGTGTGTAAAAAACAAGAGAGTTTATTCTGAGTATTTCAGCCTGCACAATGGATAAAGCAGATATTGGCTTCTTCTTTTTACAAATAGCTCAGTATTATTACAAAAGCATGTAAGTCAGCCCTTGCCCAGAGACCTGGTGGCAGCGGTGGCCCCCTCAATATTGGGGTGTGCTTCCCCCTGCTCAAAAATATTGCAGGAGTTGAAGCCCCCTCTGCCCCCTATACCTGGCTCGGCTGACTAACCATAATGGCTGGAACTGATGGAAGCTGGTGTCAACAACTTCTGGAGGGTGACATGCTGGGAAAAGTTGATACAGAGCATTCTCTGTTGGCTGTGTAGATATCTTTTAGCAGATCCTTCCTTGTGGAGTTCAGGAAATCATTTCACTTAATAAAAAGCTAATTTTGAGCAAAAAGCCTAGACAATGCTTTCTGGTATCAGTATTTTTAACTTGATGATGGAATGAAAGTTTCCTTAATCCTATTGTTCCTTGTCATCTTTCCCTTAATTCCTGTTTAGCAGGCTGCATCCAGCCAATAGACTTTGTGTGCTTGTTAGAAATGCCAGATTAAATATCCTGACAGGCCAGCTAGAAATGTTCTGCTTTAGGCCAAGGGTCAAAGCTACTAGCTCAGGATATGACAAGCCTTTAATAGTAAATAAAATCTGAATGTATAGGAAAACAATATACATTCAGATCCACACTCCTCTACCCTGTAACATTTTTTGCATGCAAAGGTATGGAACAGACCTTCATCTGTTTTTAATTCAACAACTTTGGCAAAAAGCACATGGTAGTTCCTAAAAATGTACAGACTATTCAATTATCAATAAGCCTGACACATCACACATCATGTGAAAGCTAGAAAAGCAAATCACTCAGCACACATGACAATTCTAGTTACTTGTTTATATTGTCATGAATTTGAGGGGCGGGTCAGACTCCCCATAATCCTAAATTTAGTAAAGGAGTGGAACGAGTATGAAGGGAAGATGCAGTCGTTGCAGTCTGAGCTAAGAATTTCATTGATGCACTTGAGACTCATGGCCTAGTTTTACATTTCTTCAATATTAATGACTGTGTGATTGGGACTGGTCCACGTTTAGATGCCAGTAAAATTGGTTGGTGGACCAAGATGGGTATAAATTATTCACACACAAACAAATGCATGAATGTTGACTTTGGGGGATAGCAGCTACAAAAAGAGTGGATTAACATGCATGTACAAGATGCTGATGTAATATGATGGTATCAGAAAGAACATAATTCAGAGGAAGGTTCACATCCCCCTTAAATCTGTAAAGTATCAGTTATGTCCTAGAAAATTAGATTTTTGTTATTACTCCACTCAAATTCACACAGAAATAAATTCTGTCACTTCATTAGCAGGGGTAGTATCCAACTATCTTGTACTCAGAGGAGACCCATAGAAATCAATGGACTATAGTTAACCCATTGTCTTCAGTGGGTGGGATTTCCCTAACCATCCACATGGGGTTGAACCCATCAATGAACTTCTGTTTGTCTGACAAGCTGAAATGTTTGTTTAGATGGAGCACTTGGAAGAGCACAGAGTATGACTTAATTGGACACTACCCTAACAAAGTATATCAACTTTGTAAAATGCTACTTATATTTTGATAGCAGCTCTTTGTATATCTGCAGGTTTCAACAACACATTCTGATTTCTAACTTTATTTACATACCCAGTTGCAACTAGGACAAAATAATAAGATCTCATTTGCACATCTTAATTGTAGAAGGAAATGGTGATGTTGAAGCGTTAATCCCATTTGCTCTTAATCCAGTAATATCAGTAATTGGGATAATTGAAATTGGTAATTGATTTGGCTAGCAGGCTGGGTACAAGAGTAATTACAGGAGACCAAATACTCACCCTTTGGTTAATCACGTTAGGAAAATTAGCCTCCATTTCATGAGACTGCTAACTTTATTAAAGAGTGTGGTTATCAAGCTCAAGTTCCTGAAAGAATACATTTTGGGTGGAATCTATAGGAAAAAATGAAAACAGGAAATCACTCTTAATCTGATTAAGAGGCAAAAATATTTGAAAGTCAAAGGCAGGACTGTTTGAAGACTTCTAAACAAAGAGCAGAGATAATTTAGATATACATCTGCTCATGGCCATCAAAAAGCAACAAACTGGAAAAGGAGATGGGGTTGGTTTAGACAGCCATGTTCTAATAATGAATGTGGTTATTGTCTGGACAGCTTGGGGGCTGGGAGCTTTCATCACAAGTTGAACTGCAATCTGCTGTGAGCAGGCCTTTGGCTAATTAAACAAATCTATGGCCTTTTTAACTCTCTCTCTCTCTCTCTCTCTCTCTCTCTCTCTCTCTCTCTCTCTCTGTGTGTGTGTGTGTGTGTGTAGGTGTAGGGGGGAGTTATTGTTACTATGGTATGTATCTTTTTGGCTATTTATTGTAAACCACCCTGTGATCAATGGATGATGTGCAGTCTATAAATGGAAATAATAATAATAATAGTAATAATAGTTATCCACAGAAGGACAGCTCCCATGAGATGTGTGGGGCTGCCTCAAGGGGCTCAAGCCCTTGCCCTTTTGTGCTGTGCCCCAGCTCTCCTGCCCTCACCTGCTTTTAGACTTACAAAACAACTTCAACCTGCACCCCCATTTTGCCTACAGAGTTGCTGAGCATGCTGCAGCTGTCCACATTGGCATCTATACATATTAATTAGCATGCAGATTTGTGTCAGAGGCTTGCAACTGGAGTCTTTTAGCTAGAAGTAGTAATGCCTACATTGGCATTAGTGGGTGAAGACCTACATTGGCTCCCAGTACGTTTCCGGGCACAATTCAAAGTGTTGGTGCTAACCTTGAAAGCCCTAAATGGCTTCGGTCCTGTATACCTGAAGGAGCGTCTCCAACCCCATTGTTCTGCCCAGACACTGAGGTACAACGCCGAGGGCCTTCTGGCGGTTCCCTCACTGTGAGAAGCCAAGTTACAGGGAACCAGGCAGAGGGCCTTCTTGGTGGTGGCATCCGCCCTGTGGAACACCCTTCCACCAGATGTCAAAGAGAAAAACAACTACCAGACTTTTAGAAGACATCTGAAGGCAGCCCTGTTTAGGGAAGCTTTTAATGTTTGACGGACTATTGTATTTTAATATTTTGTTGGAAGCCACCCAGAGTGGCTGGGGAAACCCAGCCAGATGGGTGGGGTATAAATAAATTATTATTATTATTATTATTATTATTATTATTATTATTATTATTATGCCCCATGCAGTGTGAATGGCTTGCAAATGGAGTGCCTGAATTGAGTGGCAGTTGGGAAGTAGGATGCCCACTGGGTCTGAGCCACAGTATTAGCTTCCCAGCAGTGGGGGCGATATTTGGAGGGGGAGGGGTAAGGTGGCAGTGAGGTTGGCATGGTGCAGTTGCACTAGAAGAGCTGAAGTTCCAGTGCTGCACAGACTCCTCCCTTCCCTCCCTCCCTTTCCTTCCCAGTAAACGGCAGTGCCCCTGCTGCTGGGATGCTCGTATTGCAGCTCTTGGCCACTGTGGGAGATGCTTCTTATGCAGGCATCTCCTCCTCCAAAGCTCCCCAAGCAGCTACAGTAATTATTCAGGAATTTCATTGCGTCTGGGCAGATAATTCAGTCCAAAGTTTGCAAGTTGTCAGACTTTTCCCTGGTTGTTCTATGCTCACATCTCTGTCCTGTCTGTCCTTTCAAGCCCTGTGTGGGACTGGGACATCATAGACAAAGACACACTGTTGGGGCAATGTCTACTCACACCATACAATGCCATTCCAAGGGCCAATACTGGCAATGAACTCCTTGCATCTGCACTGATATTTTGCATTATCATCTGGAGCAAAAAGGGATTAGGGTTTTCTGTTTTTTGATGGTCAGAAGGTTGAGAGGATGTTGACTTGCTGAAGCTAAGGAATGAGTGCTTCCGTCAGTTGCAAGCAACTGAAGCACTTGCAGAATCAGCTCCTTAATAGTCATGAACAAAGTTTTTTTATTTTTCCTCTGTCTTAATCTTCGATTCCTTTTCTACCTTTTAAAAATGAAAATGTAGTTGTTTTTCAAAGGCTAGGCTAAGTGGGAAATATATTTAGCTCACACAATACAGAATCCAATTAGGATGAGTTATCCTGTGCAGCTATTGTATGAAGGCAAGACACATTCTTTGAAATGTCTCTAAATGGCAGTTCAAGCTTTCTCACACACGTTTCTTATTCTGTTCAATTATATTTCTTGCATAACCTCAGAGGCTTGCTTTCACAATAGCAGATTGATGTTCTGAGCCCCATTTTCTTCGGATACGGTTCTTCAAGAAGTTTGTCACTTTTTCTTTGTTTGTGAGAAACCTGTTTTGTAGAGAAGTGGAAAGCAGATCATTTAAGCACTCTGTTCCTTAAGGAGATGCAGCGTAACAAGGTTTTGAGGCATTTTTTTAAAAAAGCACAGCAAAGCAATGCAAGAAAGAATGTCTGATTAAATTGAGAAAATGATAAGCATGCGAGACTGTGGCCTGTGAACTTCAGAGTTCTGTGAAGTAGTAATTCGGTGATAGAAGGCAAATTGTTAATGTGGTGTAATTCTAATACCAGAAGAGATCAAAAGTTCAGTCAGATAAATACTGTAGAGCGAGTCTGGTTCTTTGTCAATACAAGCTTTTTAAATGTACTCCCAATTGTTCCTTGGCAGATGGGGCTTATATTTGGTGCCTAGTCATTTTTGTAAACAAGAATAATACTTAGGATTTTGTTAACAATAGCAATGGCTGTTTGTTTTTCAATGGCAATTAGACACTCAAGACAATACAAAGTCAATGTAGAAATTACAGTACTGGAATCAAGCAAATTTCATCAACCTCTATCACTTGCTTTCACTGGAGGAGGACTTCTTCATTTCTAAAATCATTTCCAGGTTCATATGATGAGAACTTTAATCTAGTCAGGCTTTTAGTAGGTATTTTATTGTTCTCTTTAATTTTATTGCTACTTTATTAGTGCTTTCCGATTTGAGTTTTATCTAATCTTAACTAATATTTTCATATTTGAATTTCTCGAGTATGTTATGGATAGCAAACTGTCTTCTTGTGAGACAGTTCCATTCAATGATGTTCTTCATGCTGATGAAAGGTTCTTTTGATTCAGTAGAACAGGATTCTCCCCCTCTGATTTTCCTCTCTCCCTACCACCTCCTATGCTGTTCTGAAGGATGTCCCAACTCTCTAGCGAAGATTTGGAGGGTTTATAGAAGACAAACAAATAGAATAGAAGAATTTTTTTTTCAAAAATACTTTTTATTGACTTTTTCTAAAAAATAAAAAATAAAAATAAAACAATCTTTACAATCATTCTTAATGTCTTATTGACATTGCATAGAATTATGCTTCGACTTCCTTCCTTCCCAGTCGCGGTTTTCTTAAAATACCTCTTCTCTTACAGTTTCTTCTACATTTCTATACACATCACAAGCGTTATATTATCCCCGCTGTAGTTCTTAAACCTTTACAATTAATTCCTATGCATGCTACAAATTTACTCCATTCTTCTACAAACTTTGCCCATTTTTGGTGTCGGATTTTATATGTCATTTTTGCTAATTCTGTATATTTGAAAAATTTGGCTTGCCATTCCATAACTGTTGGGATCTCCGATGACTTCTATTTTTGGGCTACAAGAACCCTGGCTGCTACCGTGGCATATTGAAATAATGTATAATCCTCTTTTTTTATTTTGTCCCCTATTATCCCTAATAGAAATATATAATGAACTTAAGAAACTCCTTAGGTACACATTCCCAAAAAAACCGGAGGCATTTCTATTAGAACAGAAGAAATTGACAAAATTGCCTTTCTTCCTGTTTCTCTTATGCTGTATCAATGATCCTTTGGTCATCATGAAGGGCATTATTAGATACAAGCTACAGTGTTTGTTCACGTCCACATTAAACCTAAAAAAAATAACAGCTGAAAGTATATATTGCAGAAATTGGTGCAGTCAAATTTATATTGAACAAACCAACTAAAATGTTCACTTCAGACTGTGAGCTGAAATCTCAAGGTGCTTGTGTCTTATAAAACTGAATCATGCCAGGTCAGTGGGTTTCAAACCTTTCAGCTTGAAAGCCAGGCACATTATTGCAGCAAGATCAAAGGGCTCCAACCAACAGAATGAAAAATATTCTTTTCAGTTACTTGTTGTGTAGATGGGCTTTAGGGATTAACCAGTGTATGTACAATACACAGATATATACCATCCCTCCCTTTAGCCTCCATTTCAAAGTGGTCAAGGGAATGTTACATACTTCTTAAGTATGCATAAGTGAGCATATATCCATGGCCAGGGTTTTTGTTTGGGGGAAGGGGGGAACCAAAGTTGTTGAGCGTCTGGGAAACCCCGTGAAGAGGACATTGTGCATGTCTGCAGATGAGATGAGGTTATGTAGGTTATGAGATGAGGTTATGTATTACCAGGAATTATGGGGCTTCTTCAAGGAAAGTTTAGCTTTTTTCCCGGTGGGAATATGCTTGGATCTACACTTCTATTGTATATTTAACCTGCCTTGAGCAGTTGGAGTGGGGTAGAAATGAACTAAAATAACTTTAAAAAGAAAGAAAATGAGAAAGATAGTGAAAGAGCTCCCCTTTGCTGCTTTCCTTGCCTGCCACTAGATGGCAAAGTCCAGTGGGAGTCGAAGAGACAAAGTAGAATTTAAAAAGACAAAAAACCTCAAGAAACTAACATAAGATTCCCATCTCCTTCAACAATATCTCCTTCAATAACAACCCCCTCCCCCGGCCATACTATGACAAAATGTTTGTCTCAGGATGGCTTTGTTGGTGAAATATATCAGAGTGATGCATCTGTATTTTAGGTCTTTTCGAGTTTTTTGTGCCCGAGTTGACTGAAGTTTATGCACAAATGTACTTCTTGTCAATTTGCTGGCTGCCTCAGAGTCTCTTGATACCTTTTGTCTGCTTCAAAAAGGCTGATTCATGAGGACAGTTCATTTATCTTTTCTGTATCCTGAACCAATCTTATTCAAGAGGAATTTTCAGCTTCCCAGAGATGTTTAATAGACATAGCAGTGAGAGTTCAATGATATATATAATATTCCTTAATGCACACTCTCACACATATCCATTTTTTATTTAAAAAGGCCATAGCTGTATCGATAACAGCATGATTACTTTCTACACAAAATATAAACAGGGGAATTAACATTTTCTCTTTAATGCTCAACAATTAGTATGATATTCAGAAAGGGTCAATGACTAAGAAGACCAATCTACATATGATGCAAGGAAATTTCTGACTTTTAAGAAATTTTAACATAAGGAATAGGGTGTCTTGAGTGTTACTGAGCCAACAATGCTAGGGTAAAGGGAAAGGTAAAGGTAAAGGTAAAGGTACCCCTAACCATTAGGTCCAGTCGTGGACGACTCTGGGGTTGCAGCACTCATCTCGCTTTACTGGCCGAGGGAGCTGGCGTACAGCTTCTGGGTCATGTGGCCAGCATGACTAAGCCGCTTCTGGTGAACCAGAGCAGCACACGGAAATGCCATTTACCTTCCCGCCAGAGCGGTACCTATTTATCTACTTGCACTTTGACGTGCTTTCGAACTGCTAGGTTGGCAGGAGCAGGGACCGAGCAATGGGAGCTCACCCTGCCGACCTTCTGATCAGCAAGTCCTAGGCTCTGTGGTTCAACCCACAGTGCCACCCACATGCTAGGGTATGGGGTATTTAATTCTCTTCCCCTAGTCATCCTGCTTCCTTAGTTCCATGTTGGGGAGGCAGTTAAATTAATATACAGATGTTGTTCCTCTATTCTCCACCCATCCACAATGAGCCTCATAGCAGCTTTGCAAAGTAGTTTAGATTGAAGGATAGGTTAAACTAGTGCTAGGCTGAATACCACACACCCACACCATTCATCTTCTGCAAAAGGATGCAACAATATTAGGTGACTTGGGGGGAGAGCTGGGGATTTCAGAATTTTTGACTTGCACTAATTGCAAGGTAGCCATTTCCACCCCCTTCTCCCCACCCTACAACTTCCTTCCTTCCTTCCTTCCTGTGTCATTTTCAGTTTATCCAAGCATGAAGCAGCAACTTTTTGATGTTCGAAGAAAGAGAAAGAAAAAAGAGAAAGAAATCTCTTCTCCTATTTAAGATAGAATACTTCACTTTTGCTTGCCTTCTGAATATTAACCCAGTCTTTGTTTTCACTTTAGCACTGTTTTCAGTTTAGCATAGTTTGCTGGGATGAATATTTCAGCCCAGCACAACCCACCCATCCAATCAAATTCAGAATCTTTTGCATCTGATTTAATTAAATGAAGAACTGGAATCCATAAATTGGGATCCCTGATCATGCATCTCTTGTATTGCATGTGCTTTGGCTCTGTCTCATCTTGATCTTTTGCCCTAATTTTCATCTGCTTCCATTCAGAATGTTGAGGACTAATGCTAAACTCAACGTTTGATAATTGTGCATTTTATTAGGTCAGATTAGGATGTGAGTCTAGCACACGTGTTGGTAAGTAGTTTCAAAACATTATGCATATCATTTATTAGTAGCTGTGGTTTTCTGTTCACCCTCATTCCTCCCACTGTAATGCACTGAAAAGTAATTATTTGCTTGCAGAGACAAATAATTCTCCACTAATAAAAGCTTTTAAAAATGTATTCCAGCAATTTAAACAAAGGTAACTGTTTTGTTCTGCTTAGTGTTTGAAATTGGCTAGAGGCTGCACACAACAAAACTCAACCTGTAACTCTGTTTGCTCTAAAGGTATCCAAAGAACAGGTGTTAACAATTACCATAAAAACATTAATTTCTGAGTCTGAGAGGGGAGTTCTTTTTAAAAAAATCTAATAGTTTTGCTCGTAATTGAGGCAAACAAGAGAATTTAAAATAAGCTAAGTAGTGACATGATAAGAATTTTATAGCTGTCCTGTACATGTATCTCTGCATGACAGGCCATTTATCAAAACTGCTATTTCGAATTCAGCACTGTTCACATGGAGGGCTTAATCATCTAAATAAGCCACAGAAATGTTACTCTGATAAATCTGGGCTATTCCAGTCTTGTATATTTGAGAAAACTCAGAAGAACTGACAGATCTTTGATAGTGCACTTATACATTATCATTCCCAACTTTTGCCTTCACACTGGATTTGTGCCCAATGCTTTCCCCTTGCTTTACTTTAGGATTGAGTTTAAAAATATCATTTAGTTTAATTTCCCAGTTTACTGCTTGTCTTCCTTGGATATCAGAGACATTGTTTTAGGTCAGCTAAATTTGAACATACAGTCTTGAGAACATCTGTTTTGAGCATGATAAGGTTCTTAGTTGAAAGCAAAGTGAGTTACTTAATGAACTCTCTCTGTCAAATGCAAGTGCTGTATGTCTTTTAGTTTAGTGATCCAGAAAACTCTCTGTGCTGTTGATGTGACCCCAAGGCGTGTGCACTAAAATTAATCTGCAGCACATAGTGCATATTAGCATGATATTTGATGCCCTGTCTTGTTGGGCTTATGATTGAACTTTTGCATGCTGCCTTTGATCCTCTTTTTTGGAGTGCAGAGTTCAGTGCTAGGAATAACCACCTTGAAGAAAATGCAAATGGTTGGCATAAATTTAAAAAGAACCCAGATGAACTCTGTTTCATGCTTTTACTATGAAAGTGAACTTTCTGGAGTTGCAGGGAAGACCTGGCTGATATCTAAATAGTAGTTGTGTAGAGGTTATGACATAGTTTTAAAAAATTGGGTCCCTAGCTACTGTTGGACTCCCATCATTGCTGAATATTAGCTAGGCTGGGTGGGAGCGATGGGACTTGTAGTCCAACAGCATCTAGGGGCTAGGCTAGGATATTTTGTTAATTGTGTGAGACCTTCAAGCAATTAACAAAGTATGGTTTAATAGGAATACAAGAGGGGGTACTTAGGCTATAACTAGGGGCCCAGAGATCTCAGTATTGTTGTTTATGAGATGAGCCAGGAACATTGACAATAAAGGTAAAAGGATCGGGCGGCAGGTGACAGGAAAGACTTGGAGTGCTGCTGTGAGCTTGAGTAGACAATATTGGGCTAGATGGACAAATAGTATTTTCTGGTATAAAGAACTTCTGTCGTTTAAAATCTCTACTTGGAAGATACCAGAACTTTTCATTTATCCCTTTGGCAGAATTTGACACACCCAGTGCTTCTTTCCACTCATGTGGGGTTAATCTCAATAAGTTGCCCTTAATGGATTTGTTTTAATCATTATTGCTGTGAGTGTAAATTTTCAACACTTAAAGCTCACACAGATTTACAAATGAGAATAGCCTCATTTGACTACTTAGAGTTTAATAACTTGTTGAGCTGAGTGAACGGACCATAGAGAATACTGGAAAGCTAGGATAATAGCATCAAACTGTATAATGAACTGTACAGTCATTCCAAGAAAAACAGAAAAACAGATAAGACCTAGATAGGCTTTATCTCTGTCTTCAGGGAAACATTAGGAAACAGAGTATAGATTCTCTTGTGCTCTTTCCTGATTTGAAAAGGGGGAAAGCTGTAATGTAACCTGAATAATTTAGAGAAGGAAAATGAGATTTGTCTCATGGAATAGATTTCTTCAAGCCAAGAAAATATGTGCAAGATGTTGGAGAATAACAGAAGTCAGAATTAAGATGCTTTTTTTAACTTCTGAAAATGACAAGGCTGGGTCATTGAACCTTGATCTGCGAGTGTTATTTGCTTCATCTTCAGAAGCAAATATACCACTTGACAGGCAGAACACAGAACAATAATACTGGATTTGTGAACAGTTGTCAGCTTTTTAAGTTGTTTTTATTTCTTTTGTTTCATTGCAGCTCAGCCTTTCATTTTACCTCAGTTCATTTTACCAAAGAGTCCCTGAACATTTGGGTTGATTCTGGACATGCTTTAGATAGAAACTGAATTGGAGTGAGGAAAAGCAAGCTGATGCCGTGGCCAAAAAACTACATGTCCTATACTGGTAAAACCAATGTATTAAATTCTTATACCACCATAGGTGGATCATTATTCTTTTATGGCCTCAGTTTTATCTCAAAATATGAGAGATATTATTATTCAGGGCATAGTTAAATCTGAGCAAGTGAGAGCACCTCCTAAGATGGCTTTACCAGAGATAAAGGAATAATTCATTCCTGTGGCATCTTTTTCCTATCTTCAGTGCCTGTTTGTAAAGTTAGGGATGCAGGGAGTGCTATCAGATGAGCCATATGCAACTGTCCAAATTAGCTACATGAAGGCTCGGTGGGGCAGTTTTAATCTCCAATTTCATGCAACAAGATCTTGTTCTCTGATGGTGCCGATCATCAGGGCATGAGACAAAAAACAAATTCCAGTTCTTTGAAAAAATCCTTTGTGTGTTGGAAGAGTGGGATGAAGAACAGGTCCAAGTTTTTCAGTCTCTTTTCCTATGCTAGGCAGTGCATAACACTGCAGAATATTGGTTTAAATGACAGGTGTATCAGAAGGCAGCACTTGCATTAAATTGATGTGGCTCAATGTCCACAATGCGCTCCTCATCTTGAGCATTTGTTGACATGTCATTGTCATAATTGGAATAATAAACTCAGGCTCATTTCTGTTGCTAACAAAGGAATGTGATAAAACCATCATGAATGATGCATTTGAATTGGATGTTATTTGATATTTTTCTTCTTTTTTGCACATAGTGCAGGAGGATTAATTTGATTCTATTTGCAATATGGAGTACAGTGGTGCCCCACAAGACGAATGCCTCGCAAAACGAAAAACGCGCAAGACGAAAGGGTTTTTCGGTTTTTGCGTCGCTTCGCTAGACAATTTTCCCTATGGGCTTGCGAGTTCTTGCGAGTTTGTTTCCTTTGTTCCTTTGTTTCCTTGTTTTCTTAAAGCCGCTAAGCCGTTAATAGCCGCTAAGCCGCTAATAGCCGCTAAGCCGCTAATAGCCGTGCTTCGCAAGACGAAAAAACCGCAAGACAAAGAGACTCGCGGAACGGATTAATTTCATCTTGCGAGGCACCACTGTAATAAAGTTTCATGGAAAGCAGAGACTCAATAACTGTCAAATGAAAAGGAAGGTTATTCTGGCTAATTACTGTTGAATTCAACCTATAATTAATAATGACAAAGGCTTTTGAGGAGAGGGGCAGAAATCCAGACAATCCTCAGGTCAAGAGCTCACGTGGTAATTGGCAAAATAGCCAAGATATCCTGCAAAATGAAAATAGAAACAGTGCATGCCTACGTATGCTTACTCAGAAGTAAGACCCATTGTGTTTAGTAGGGCTTGCAACGTAGAAAGTACTTTTAGGATTGCAGCCTTCAAAAGGTGTTTTTAAAGTGGGTAGTGATGTATGGAAGTGAGAGCTGGACCATAAAGAAGGCTGATCGCCGAAGAATTGATGCTTTTGAATTATGGTGTTGGAGGAGACTCTTGAGAGTCCCATAGACTGCAAGAACCTCTCCATTCTTAAGGAAATCAGCCCTGAGTGCTCACTGGAAGGACAGATCATGAAGCTGAGGCTCCAATACTTTGGCCACCTCATGAGAAGAGAAGAATCCCTGGAAAAGACCCTGATGTTGGGAGAGATGGAGGGCACAAGGAGAAGGAGACGACAGAGGACGAGATGGTTGGACAGTGTTCTCGAAGCTACAAGCATGAATCTGACCAAAATGCGGGAGGCAGTGTAAGACAGGAGTGCCTGGCGTGCTCTGGTCCATGGGGTCACGAAGAGTCGGACACGACTAAACAACTAAACAACAACAACAAGCATACACACAGCGCATCTCCTTTATGTATATATATAGATTCAGGCATTGAGTGACTCATTTTATGAAAATTGTTCAAGTACTTGTACAGCAGGTAGAAAGTTGAAATTTACTACACACAGTTGATCTTGTAACAGAGACCAGTCTTCCACTCAAGCCAAGCATAGAAGGGAATGCATACATGTAGGAGGGGCCCTCAACCCATTATTGAAGGGGTGGCTATGCAGTGGCAGCCAAAAACACCTTCTGAGATAGAATACAGAAGTGGAGGGATTCATATAGTTCAGCAATCCCTGGGCTGTGAGAGGGAGTATGCCAATGTCAGTAGGAAGGAACATGCATAGCATGTAATATATGTGCAACTTTGAATGTGTGCGGGCACCAACATACACACAGAAACAAATGCCACATCTGGAGGACCAATTTGTTCACAATAAATAGATTTTAAAACAAACAAACAAACAAACAAACAAACAGACAGACAGACACACACATGAGTGTTAAAAATACAACAGTGTCATGCCTATTGTTATTGTCTTGGCCTCTGCGCTTCTCTCCTCTAATGCCTGGTTGCATTCATGACAAAAGACAGCAAAAAGCTGTAACTGTTATAAAGCAGCTCAGCTTGCAAAGGCCATTGTCAAATGCCTGGAGCTATTAATGTTCTCTTGGCAGAAAATGTATAAGGTATGGATCTGACACAATATTAGTAGTTATTCTAGGACTACCTTTGGGTTTGAAAACATGAAACATCTTCCGCTGACATTGTGATGCCTTATCTTGACACTACTTTGTCTAGAGCAGATCACTACTGAAACTACTCTTGAGCAGGTGAATTTTCAGTCTACATTCATAAATTGAGTGAAAAAACTTACTAATTTTGAATAAAGAGCAATGATCCTGCCAACGTAAGGCATCTGGAGCGTCTAAACTATAAGACACTCTCAACATTGGAGTGACATTTTAACTTGGGTATCTTAAAGTATATTTGTTTTTTCTGCTTCTCTACTGAGAAAGTGGCTAACAGCACTCATTTTTAAAAATCCAGAAATCATAAAAAATGATGCAACAAGTTACTAAAAATAGCAATAGATGATAGCATTAATTCTTCTGACCCTCTGGCCTACCTGGCAGCAAGTCAGTATGCCAAGTCCAAAGTCTAGGGGTCAATCCACACAGGTCCAGCCAGTCAGTGTGTCAAGTCCAAAGTCCAACAGTCAGGAAATGCAATCCAGGGTCAATCCAAGTAGTCAAGTCCAGCAATCAGGATATGATCCAGGAGCAGCCAAGCCAAGGTCTATCAACATGGGTAGTTGAACAGACACAACATCTCAGGTCTGCTTTACCTGCTGATTGCAGCATCAGTGCTTGATGAGCCATGTGACCCTCACCTGTTCAGAGCCTACTCCAGATGAGGAATCAAACATCCTCGCAGAGCTAGTGTGCCTCACCTGTCCAGCTACTAGGGAGCTGGGCTCTGGGCCCTTGCCGGCCTCAGCCTCCTAGAGAACCCCTCCCGCTGCTCCCTACACCTCAGAGCCCACCATGTTCTTGGGACAGGGACTCCTCTGGCTCTGGTAATGGGTCCTGCTGCTCTGGTTCCTGCGCACAGACCCCCATCCACTTGCCATCCTCCATCACCCTGTATTTTCATCCCTATCCCCTGCTTGCTGTGGTGTGTCCCAGTTACACCCCTGGCCAGGATCCTCTTGCTCCTCCCCATTAGTCCCTCCAGTTCATGACATTAACACAGTAAGAATCCCAAATTGTAGCTCAAAAACTATGCACTAATTGCCTACTGAAATGAAAAAATAATAATCTTACTTTACAAAAAGCTTTAGCAGGGACCTGTCTTGTTTTAATCTGTTCTTAGCTTACTGTTTATTTCAATAAGCTTTGGAAAAATCAGCAGCAAAATTTCCTTAGCACCTCAAGCAAGATCTTCAATCCCCCCCCCCCCCATCCTGTAAGTGCATGACTGTGTGGATGACAATAGCAAAAAAGAGGAGAGATGCTTCCAGCTAAGATGTAGTGATGGGTTTTTGGTGTTTCTGGTGGAGACTGGTCAGTGGTGACGCTCCTGGGGCTGAATGCCAAGTTCTATGAAATTGCGGCTTACTTTGGGTTTACATTTTCACAGAAAACTCAGCAGCATTCGCTGATACGTTCTGCATGCAATTTAACTTCATCAATGACTGCTCCACTCAGATGACTGCATCCTGATTTCTTTCCATAGCTGACTGAGAGAGTTAATAAATGGTGAAGGTATAAAATATTTAAAGCCCTGTGAATTGCCGACATGCTCCCTTCTGTACATGCATCACCACCCCATTGCATTGAATGACAGTGCGCAGTAGCAGGAACCACTGTTTTCTTCTCAGTGAACTGCATCATAAAACTGAAAAAAAACTTATTTCTTTTAAAAAAGGAATTGCTTATCGCAGTTGGAGCACATTCATAATTTTGAAATGGAAATTAACTTGGGCTAGATGAGCCGACCGTTTGTGTGGTTTGTTTTTAAAAGTAAATCTACAGCTTACATTTTACCTTGCCAATTTGACAGCATGAACTGATCTTGACAGTATTGAAGTTTAGAGCAGAATAATTTATGTGATTTGTTATGAAACTTCTCTTTGGGCTCAAGAAAACCCATTAGTACTCTTTGTATGTGGGCCTTCCATGCTATGCTTTGCCACCTGAGCAAAATGATCGGAGAGAATTGGGAGAAGATGAGAGTGCATGTGCAATAATGTTTTTAAACACATAATGATAACTTATTATGAAATAATATCAACTAGAGACATGGTAGAAAGTATCCTTCATATAAGGTTGTTTTCCCCCTGCAATTAAAGCACCCTTTTCTCTTTTTAAAAAAGTCTCTTTTTCTTGCTTATCCAGTTCAATGTAATCACTTGTGGGTCAAATCTAGACAAGGGATTTTATCACACTGTATGTATGCCAGTTTTCCACTGCCAGGTTATTTGTGCTGTATTTCCTGTGAATGGTTTCCTTCCGCACTCGAAAGGCACGCCACGCCCCCGGGACACGCGCCAGAAATACTAATAGTGGCAATGCTGAGTAAATTTAAAAAATTTAAATTAATTTTTTAAAAAGCATTCTAGTATTATTCTAAATAATTAAGAAGAGAAGGTGACATAACAAAACCCTATGCATGTATTTCAGAAATACATTCAGAGTGTAATCGATAAGGCAGCTGAGTGAAGAATTTATCACTGATTCTAATTTACACTTGAAGTGGGATCCTGTCAGAGAGACAGTTATTGTTCATAACCTGCAGTATCTAGCAAATCATTTTGTCACAGCATAATCATTAGGAGTTGCTTAATGTTCAATTAATTTCTATTTAGGTGGCATTTAGATGATTTCTATTTTTCTCACATATTAAACTTGTGGTCGGAATTGCCAAAGTGGCTGTAACAATTTAATCATTGATTACCAAAAAGTTTTTGTTTTGTTTTTCAATTAGGGCGTCTCTTTAGGAAATGATCAGAGATTAACAGCAAATGGGATTACTTCTCCTGTTACCAGATACCTTGAAAATAAGAGTCTGTATAATTCTTGCTCTCTGTATGCTTGTCTCACTGTCATCTGTGATCATTTCTTCTTGCATACCTGCATATTGCAGCCTAGCCATGTCCATCTCTGGGAAACTTGGGAGGAAATGGTCATGTCCTCCTGGGTTTCATGGTACAAAAGCAAGGGAAAACTGAGTGTAGTAAGATGTGTGCTCTGAACTTTACCAAGGCCAATTTCAAAAAGCTTAAGGAACTGCTGGTGAGATCCCATGGTCAGAAGACAGTCCAAGGCAGATGGGAATTTCTTAAAGGTGAACTATTGAAGGTACAAATGCATACAATTCCAACAAGAAAGAAAAGTGGGAGATATCTAAAGAAACTAGTGTGGCTGCATATAAACGCTTACAGATGAGTGGAGATTTAAGAAGAGCATGTATAAGAAATGGAAGAAAGCAGAGCTCATGAAGGAGGAATATGTACCAAACAGTTGCAGGATGAATGTCAGATGGGCCAAAGCTCCGAATGAGCTCAGGCTTGCAAGAGAGGTTAAAAATAATAAAAAAAGGTTTCTGAAGTAAGAGGAAGAACAAGAAAATGTAGAAGACAGAGAAATGCTACTGGGTGACAGAGAGTCATATAGAGACTTTTTTGTAATAAGTGACTAATAAGTCTATTATTACTATTATTATTATTTACCCCATTACAAGCTTTTTCTAAACAATTGTATCAATATGTGAATAGCTTCCTTTTCTTTCCTATGCCTTACTATGAATAGGTTTCTATTCTTATCTGTGTTGGTTTTAACTAGCTTTCCTCTGATTGCGATGTGCATTGCGAAATCAAAGTGTGATGCTGGAATACAAAAAGCTGAAAATAACTCTTGACACAGACAGCATCTTAACAATCCCATTTTCATCACACATAAATGTAAAAGATAACTAAAAGTAGCCTTTTCATTTCATTTTTTTTTGAGATGCTGTTTAAATGTACTGTACTCCTACTGTTGGCGTTAGAGCCATAAGATGCTAATACTGAATAGGTAAAAGGCCATGGTGTCTGAAAATCTTTTGATTTCCTCAAATGAAACAATTTTAATTTTAGAATGTACTTGTGCTACAAATTAATATAATAAAAACAACAATTTCTCCTGTAATAAATATGGCAGCTAAAACACAGTAATATGTGGAACCATTACCATGACTCTATGACCCCAGATCTGCTCATGCTCATTGGTACATGTAATTTAGCTCATTCTGCCAACCCAGCAGGTGGGGGCTAACTAAGGACTCACAACACCAGCAGGGTTTGGATGTAGCACTGAACGATAGCTTAGCATCCTGGAAATGAGCTGCTGAAACCTTGGGCATGCATGCTGTCTTGTCTCCTCTCTTTCTTTAGTATGGCCATGAAGAGGAAATCTTAATTATTTTTATGTCTAAATTGGAAAGAAGCAGTGTGGTGTAATTGTTAGTGCGTTGGTCTAGGACCTGGGAGAGTAGGGTTTGAATTCCTGCACAGCCATGAAGCTGGGTGATCTTGGGCCAGTCACCAGACTAACCAAACTCACAAGGTTGTTGTGAAGAAGAGAACCATGTACGCCACCCTGATATTCTTGGAAGATAGAGGTGGTATATAAATCATAAACTAACTAACTGCTGTTAATTTTAACAATGTTTTATTAAAACAAACCTTGTTTCACAAAATACTTGCCCCAAAATTGACAATATTGAATGTATGAAGCCTGTTGTGTAGAACCAAATGATGGAAGTGTTTCAGAAAGCCTGTAAATGTCATCTTGGTATTCAAGCCTGGGACTACTGCAAGAATATGTTTACTAACTTGCTTTGATATATGCTAATTGGCTTGCTTTGATGCTATGTTTATCTGTGGGCTAGGGACACGTAGGTAGTCAGGAGAGGGGAGGCTTCTCACATTGGCTACCAGCCAGCTACTCCCTTATCTGGGAGATGGATAAGAGTTGGGAAGGGGCCTCCAAGCCAGGGAGTGAGTTAATGGGGCTGTTGGTGCCAGCTTACGTAGCTTGCTTTTGTATTATAAGTAATGCCTAAATGCTTCCCCGGGTGCATACAAGTCATGATGACTACTTGCTGCTTCGGAGTCCACCCCAAATCTGTAAAGGGAGCAGGATTTCACGGGTTGTGTTGCAAGTTTACATCTTTCTTTGATAAAGTAGTAGAACTGGCTATTCAGGCATTTTTGACACCCTTCTTTGGTATCCCTGCACCAAACCAGGCCCTCCTCTGGGTCTGAGGATCAGGGCACCTGTTGTACTTGACTTAATCAAGTAGTTCTTTATACATGGCTGAGCTTGGTAATAAAATGCCACACTCTAGGGTATGTGAAAATGCCTTTTATAACTGCTCCCGCCAATTAAATCTAATTTCCAGTTTCAATCTACTGCCTGCACTTTCAGACTGCCTGCACTTTCTGTAAAAAACAACAACACCCCTTTTCAGATATAGGCATGCTACCTGCTGCTATCATTTCTAACTACTGATGCTTAATTCTTCTTTTATTCAAATTAAACACCATGCAGTTATTCAAAAAAACCTTGTGAATTATGTTTCCACTTCTTGCAGTTGTCATCTAGTTAATTAGCTCTTGGCATGCCTGGGTGTCTGAAGAGATTGCAGAAATGATGTGTTCACTGAAGTAGCAGCACTTTAAAAAAACCACCCGACAATCACAGTGGTACTCATTTGCTGGAGAAGTGTATTTCTATTCAACTTATTATTCATTTTATCTACAAGAAATTGAAATATTTGTTTGGTTATCTTAATGGAAAAATAATTATGGACCCTGTATCTATACCTTTACCTCAGCATAGCCAAATCATAAAACACAAGGTTGTAAAAATAAAGAAACGGGAATTTTGTAGTGCAAATTGGCAAATGGATCATCTTATTTACAGCTTAACTATTCATTAAAATATTTCTGTACTACTTTTCATTCACGAAAAGAAATACTGAAGCAGCTCACACAATAATAAAACATAGCAGCAACGAATAAAAATAATCATCAATAGAATTAGTCAAATCAGCACAATGAGTGAGGGCATCGGGAACCAGAACTAATAATGTTAAGGATCACTGAAAGCCTGGGGGAACAGGTAGGTCCTCGACTGATGGTGGAAACATCAGTTGAAGACCTACCTGTTGGTGCTTGCCTGATCTCAGAAGGGAGAACATTCCACATGGTAGGTACCACCACAACAGAGAAAACCACCCACCACCACTACACTAAGCAGAGACTGTGTAATTCAGAATCACAGACTGCAGTGACTTGGGCAGCTCTATACAGAAGAAGGTGGTGTCAGATACTCGTGTCTCAAGCTGGTTGGGACTTTATACACCAGAACTAATACCTCTTGGAAGATCTCTGGCATAAAATGTTTCTCACCAATACCATTGTATTGCAAAGGAGCTAGCGGAGCAAAAGACAGGTTTAAACTCCCTGATGGAACTCAGAAGGCCAGATAAAGCCTGAAGTGGTGCTCCACTACAGACGGCAGAGACTCATTGGGAGAATATGGCTTCCCACCCTTTGCCTGCCGCAGTGTTGCCCACCTGGTGGGAGGCTCTTGGTTGGTCTGCTTTTTTGATAAAGAGGCAGCTGTGTCTGGCTAGTGCTGCACCCAGAAAACCATTGGGAGGGTCGGGCTTAAACCGCTTGCATTTTCATTTCAGGGAGTAAGTGGTTGCTAGAATGTTCCTCAGCCAAGGGGAGAGGAAAGAGAGGGATGTCCTCTTATCACAGCCCACTGTTAGAGAAATGAGAGTCAGAAGACTGGGCAGAATGCAATTCACCACAATTCCCCAGATTGGAGAAGGGGTTAGCACAGTCACTAACTGCTTGTGCTGTGTGCCCCTTACCCAGGCTGCCCCACCTCCCATGCCATACCTCCGCCCCTACCCTGAACCACTGTGATTGGGCCCCCCTGCTCTCCCCAGCTCCTCTCCTCTCAGGCATATCTCCCCTCCCTCCATAAAAACAATCAACAACAACCCCACACAAATTAAAAACAGTTAAAACAATTGTAGCAGCAAAACTGCCAGATGCACCAATACAACTTGTGTAGTCAGGAACAAGCTTTTTTGGGCCTTTCCCCCCTCCCCTTCAGAGGGGGATGGCTGGGCTGAGCATCTCTTTCTCCTGTTTGCCCCCAAATAGCAGTTTCTTGGTCCCTGGACCCATGCTGCATTGGCCCTGTCTCTGCTTTGTAGCTGGTGTTGCAGCCAGGAAATGTAGGTTGCAGTGCAGTACTCCCAAGAGAAGCACTAGATTTTCCTCTCCAGCAATGGATAGAGAGACAGTTCTGCCCTTGGACAAGGAGATCTGACATCAGATGCATTTTCCATGAGGCTGTAAAAAGTTCCATGGCCTATTCCTCTCCAATGTTCAACCGCTATCAGAGAGGACAAAAAGGAGACAATCTGAGGGCATGTCAGAAGAAGCTGTGGATTTGCAGGAACTACAGCCCCATGATTTGTCTGACACACCTTTGGAACTGGATTATTTCCCTTCCATTAAAATCTACGGCAGAGAAACTTCCTTGTGCCAAACAAACAAAAAAACCACACACAAAAGGAGAAAGGGGAACACACATCCCTCCTGCCCTGTTGGCAAGAACAGTGTATTCCCCTTCATTTCTCCTCACCCCCATCCTACACCTTCTGGATTGCACTGCCCATCATCCAAGTCCCCAAGTTTTACATTCTTAGATGTAAGAATACAATTACAAGTAACATTTGTCCTAAAGCTCAGCTTTTTGTTGTTTACCAAATGCTCAGTCTTCTGGATCCATTATGTATCTACAACAGAGGTTGCCAAGTGCCTTGTTAATGCAAAATTTTATTGTACTGCAACAATTGTGACATATAATTAGGCTAACATCACAAAAGGCTCTCCAACAACACTGATAGCGTAAACATTTTTTTAAAAAAATTATTGCTCATTCTAGACCTAGCTGAAATGAAAAACAGATTGGAAATAAAACATTGAAATCTACTAGCCAGTTTGTTGTTTTGCTCACTGTCTCTTATAGAATTGTTTCTGGCTCCCTTCATTTGACTGCTCCTCCCTTGGCTGCGAGAAAAGCAAGCTGCCAGTGAACTGTTAATACTTATAATTATATAAGAAATGCACAATCGCCACTTCCAATAATGTTGTAATGTTTACCTCTTTATCAACTCACACTGACAAACTTTTTATGAAAGGGGGTATTCTTTTCAGTATCTACTTGTCAGTGACTGTGGTCTGTTTCGTAAAGTTGGTATTCAGCTTGGGAGCTTTTTAAATAAAGAAGTGAAATCTGTCTCCCACACTTTAAATTGTTTACTGGGTATATTGAAAGAAAGACTGGAATATGTTTGTTTTCTGTCACCATGTTTTTCCAACCCTGGGAGCCATCTAGTAACAGGGAATAAAAGTAATAGGTAGAAAAGATGACTCCTCAAAACTTGTGTGAAGTCCCAGGGAGCCCCTGGCAATGGTGAACCTTCAACGGAGCTCATAAATACTGAAATACAGTTCTGTTGAATGTTGAAAATGGTTCCCTTTCATGGGGAGCTTGCAGGAATCTATGGCTGTATAATCCAGCCTTACACAGCCACCTTGTATCAGGTTTTACAACAGAGCACTTTTCCTGGACTTGGGCAAAGTCTGAGTCTAGACTTAAGAGGGAGGACAGCTACTTGCCCCTTAACCCATTGGAAGCAGGAAAAATGTTCTCCAAGGAAGCACTTATAGTTCCCAGTGAGGTCCAGATGCCAGGCATTGCTGGGCAACATATGAACTCCTACCCTCCCCAAATACAACACTAGTCCCCTAAAGTTACCCTTTTGCTTCCAGGGCACTGCCTCCTACAGGCCACAAGAAGAGTGGCTCAGAAACTGTCCAGTACTTTGACTATGTGTTTTTCAAGTTACCTGGCATTCAGTATTCAAAACTCCCATTGTTCTAGACGCATTTTGCGACAGGAAATTTCATTAGGGCGAGCAATTTCTGAGCTCTGGGCGCAGCAGTGTGATTAATATTTTAGATTAAAACTGCAGAGTGGAAAGGAAGGAGGACCTTTCTCTGTGTCCCCATTTCCAGCTACTCTCTGAAGAATGGAGAAGAGACCCTCTTAAGAATATTAGGGGGGTGGGCAGGGGAAGGACTAGGCCATGGGGAAAATGAACATAATAGTTTAGCTGCAGTTCATTCATTTTCAGCTTTGTAATCTTGTTATGGGTGGTGCTGTGGGTTAAACCACAGAGCCTAGGACTTGCCGATCAGAAGGTCGGCGGTTCAAAACCCCGCGACAGGGTGAGCTCCTGTTGCTCGGTCCCTGCTCCTGCCAACCTTGCAATTCAAAAGCACACCAAAGTGTAAGTAGATAAATAGGTACTGCTCTGGCGGGAAGGTAAATGGTGTTTCTGTGCACTGCTCTGGTTCGCCAGAAGCGGCTTAGTCATGCTGGCCACATGACCCGGAAGCTGTACACCGGCTCCCTCGGCCAATAAAGCAAGATGAGTGCCGCAACCCCAGAGTCGGTCACAACTGGACCTAATGGTCAGAGGTCCCTTTACCTTTTTAATCTTGTTATAAAAAAGCATGCCTAGGCATTCCGTTGTTACTCCCCTAACCTAGGTTTAAGGTGTCATTTTGCTCCTAGCTTTCATATCTCAGTTTCTAACACTGCTGGCATCGGCCACTATTCCTGGAAGTTTGGACTTTTCATTGCCAGAATTGAGGCCTTACTGACCCATCATCAAGTCTGGTTGGAGGAGGGATTCTGGCAGTATTTTAACCCTTGATAGGAAGCGATTAAGTGCTAGTCCTAGACCAGGCATAGGCAAACTTGGCCCTCCAGATGTTTTGGGACTATAACTCCCATCATCCCTAGCTAACAGGACCAGTGGTCAGGGATGATGGGAGTTGTAGTCCCAAAACATCTGGAGGGCTGAGTTTGCCTCTGCCTATCCTAGACTGTCCATAAAGCTCATTGTTTGGCTTGTTTCCTGGAATGTTTTGAGCTAGGACAACCTGTGGGTGAAGACAAGGTGTACTCAAGATTTTACCAGCTCACATCAGATTAGCTTGAAATGAGCTAATTCCCCCCCCCCAAAAAAAACCCTGAGAAGCAGCTCAGCTCAGCTCTGAATCAATCTGAATTTGCTCAGTTTCCCCTGACTGCAGCTGTAAGGTTCACCCATACAGACACTCCTTGGTGCAAGAGAGTCTCCTGCACAGGGTCAGACAATTCCCATGAATTTTCCTAGGTGTATCTCATCAAAGTAGAGGCTAAATGGATGAGTCTTTCTAGTGCAGATTTTAATGCAAACCAGGTAAGAATCTGGAGGCTTCTAATGTTTACCTTCTACTTGAGGCAAGCGTTACTGAGTCTCTAAATCCTGTTCTCAGGCCTTAGTATCTTTAGTGAAGCCAGATGTTGCATTTTATTTGTGGTGAAAGTGGTTCCTGAATGCACACTTTACTGCTTTCTAAAACTGCTTTTCCCCCAAGGCGGCAAATGTGTGCTGACGCTACTTCTAGACTTAAAATGTTATATGTGACTTCACCCAACTGCTCAGTTCCAGACTTCAGTTCACTGCTTTAGTTTTCTTACATTGTGTTGACATGTATAGGATATGCACTGCACATCTGTCAACAGAGTACAGTGGTGCCCCGCAAGACGAATGCCTCGCAAGACGGAAAACCCGCTAGACGAAAGGGTTTTCCGTTTTGGAGGTGCTTCGCAAAACGAATTTCCTATGGGCTTGCTTCGCAAGACGAAAATGTCTTGCGAGTTCCTGTGGGGTTTTTTTCCCTTCCCCCCCTTTTTCCCAAGCCGCTAAGCCGCTTATCAGCTGATCCGCTAAGCCGCTTAACAGCTGATCCGCTAAGCCGCTAAGCCGCTAAGCCGCTAAGCCGCTTATCAGCTGATCCGCTAAGCTGCTAAGCCGCCAAGCTGCTGATCCGCTAAGCCCGCTAAACCGCTAATAGCGCTAATCCGCTAAGCCGCTAATGGGCTTGCTTCACAAGACGAAAAAACCGCAAGACGAAGAGACTCGCGGAACGGATTCTTTTCGTCTTGCGAGGCACCACTGTATATATATGTAGAACGTGTGGTGTTTGGCATCAAATATGTGTACTGAAGCTTGCATTGTCATGTGGTCTGACTACAATCAGTTGAACTTAATCCAGCATTGCATTCTTAAATTTAACTTTATTTAAATGCAATTAGTTTCTTAGCAGGGAATATTTCAATTTTCCAACCTTATCCACAGCAGTGTAATGATTCTTTGCCATCATAATATGAATAATGAATCTGCTTCATTAATGGACAGGAGCATTAGAGAATCATGTCATTTCTGAAAATGCTCTATACATTTCATAATTAAGAAGGCACCAATTCAAGGTCTTTTTCAAAGATGAAAAAGGAAATACATTCTCTCCCTCTTTACTTTAGAATAAGCATTTGTGTTGACATGAAAAGAATGGAATTGTAGAGTTGGAAGGGATCCTGAGGGTCATCTAGTCCAACCCGCTGCAATGTAAGAATCCATGAGAAATGGCCATCCAACATCTGCTTAAAAGCCTCCAGTGAAGGAGAGTCCACCACCTCCCTAGGGAATCTGTTCCACTGTTGAACAGCTCTTACCATCAGAAAGTTCTTCCAGATGTTGTAACTTGAATCCATTTGTTTGGGCCCTACCCTCCAGTGTAGGAGAAGACAAGCTTGTTTCATGTGACAGCCCTTTAGATATTTGAAGATGGCTATCATATCTCCTCTCAGTCTCCTCTTATCCAGTCTAAGCATACCCAATTCCCTCAAGCATTACTGAAACTCACAACTTGTCTGAACTACAGATATTTGATTCCAGTGTGTCTTTTTTATCTATAGGTGCAAATATATATATTAACAACATGGTTAAAAAAAAGCTACGGTACTTTAATATTTGACCAAAACCTAATGTGCTATTTTATAAATTATTACAGGAAAGATGCATATGGAAGAAGGGAGGTTAAGTGTTCAGATTTTCAACTGACTTAGCCAAAGGGTGTTGTACAGTGTTAAAACTCATGCATCAGGCACACGGGATCATATGCATAGTATACTTAACTGGAACTAGTCTTCTTAAAAAATTGCCAGTGCTTTGAATGAGATCTGTGACACTCTATCTCAAGTATGAAATCAGCACTCTCATAGCTAAAAACACTGATGATGTGTTCAGTTAGGGTTGCCATATTTCAAAAACGCCAAAAATGGGATTTTTCAATTGACTTGCCTGAGATCCAGGACAAAGTGCTGCTTTTCGCAAATTCCCCCAAATCATCAATTCCACCTTTGAAATCCCGGTAATGTCCAGGAAAATCCAGACGTATGGCATCCCTATGTTCAGTGGATGTATGAATAATGGATATACATGTTCAGTGCATGTGCACACAAGAATCTATTGTTTAGAATCAAAACATAAAACCTTAGCCCATTGATCATCTTTGGGTCCATAGAAGCTCTTGTGTATTCCTTATTTACTGGCTTAAAGCAGAATTTGCAGGAAAAGATATTACAAAGTGGTGAGGAAGGCCTGCTGAACATATACTAAACTGGCTGCATGCTTCTCAGAATAGTAGTGGGTGGCAAATTCCAGGTAATGAGAATGTTTTCATTGCTGGCTGTGGAATGGCAAGATCTTGTTCCTTTGCTTGCTTTCAGCTCCATGTAAAAGTAGGCTCAGGTAATGAGTTGGAATTGCAGGACAGCAGACCTTTGGCAAACATGACATCTGGGCTTTCCATACACATTCAATTTATTCCACAGGTAGTTGCATTTGCTTCTATAACATAATGTGAAGGCAAAATTGGTAGAAAGGAAAACGTCATAAATTCACCTGAAGACTTATTCTGAGTTAGGTGCATTATAGTGAATATTTGTGGCTGGATGAATATCAGCATTTAAATGTAAACACTGGCAATCCCAAGTCTTCAAAAAAACCATAGGATGGAATCCAACAATGCATGAATGGGTTTTCATTCATGCAATAGTATTTCACCTTCCTTTCATTCCCCATGCATCCCATTCTATCTACACATGGACACCATTAATGCCATACAGGTACCACAAAAAGCTGGCACTTACTAAATGTGGTGCTCTGTATATGTTGCTGTGTCTTCAAAAAGTGGGTAAACAGTCTTTATTCTCACCTTAAACACTGACCTAAAATCATTAAACATATCTATCTGATCTCTTTTTTTGAAAAGGTAATACGCTCTCCTGAACTGAGACTAACTAAAATTGTTCCTGTTTAGAAATGAGCAGTTCTGTTTGCAGGATTAAACCAACAAGGCTTCAATGCCATAGCAAGAAATAGATATTACTAACATGCCTTCTCTCTCTTTTTTAAAAAAAGTTTTTGTTTATGTCAGAGTTGCTTATCTTCACCAGCCAGGGACCCATCCAAGGAGAACAGAAGCCAGCATTGTAGAGATGGCAGATGGGGAAAGGGCAGGCTGGGGTCAAATGCAGCAGGAGGAAAGGAAGACAGTCAGGTCAGGCCAAGTAAAGAGAAGGCCCAGGCTTGATCTGGAAGCTGTTATAACCAAACCAGACCAGAAGGATCAATAAATTGCTTGGAGATGGGTCAGTGTTTCAGACTTTTTTGGGGTTGGGGTGTGTCTGCCTTTATGCCCTCTGTTCTGCTGAAGAATGTGACTCACTGGCAGGCTGATAAGTGTCCCCAATCCAGGATTTACTAATTCTGTGGTCAAACACCCAGTGGTTTTTAATGGAGTTTTTAATGGTTTTAAATCCTTGGTGTCATGAGAGCATGGTCCACCAAGCAATCATTCTCAATCTTAGGGTGAGGGCAACCACACTGAGCAAGAAGAGGGGCATCTCTGGTCCCTAAACATCCCCATGTTCATGGATGTTTTTCAAATGCCTCCGTATTCTTTTTAGTGCCCACCCTGCTTTTGTGACTGAGTTGTTTTACATGGTATTTAATGTTGTTTTTAAAATTGTTGCAATCTGCCTGGGACCTTAGGTTAAAAGGCAGGATGATGAAGATGATGTTCTGCATTGGTTTAAATGTGTAATTGTGGAAACAATAAGATGGGCTCTGGCAGAGCTCTTCCTCTTCTTTTTCAAAGGTAATTTTGAATTTAATTTCTTGAATTTAATCTTGTAATGCTCTTACAAGTATTAAATTCATAATTCATTACTCACAAAATGGGGATTGCTGTGCCAGAAGCAAATGATAATAATTGTTTTTTTCTTAGGCATGACAGAGCTGATGATGATTCCAAGCACTAAAAGCAACGTCTTATGGTGGTAGAATAAAATATTTAAATGAAAAGGTATTGTTTTATGTGGGCAATGAACCTAGAGTATCGGGAATGGTAATTGCAGGGTGGGGTGCAGGGAAATACAGATACATGGAATTTGGCTTCAGGCTTTTTAGGTAAAGCCCATTACTGCTTCATGAAAATGGATGAAATAAGCCACACTAGGAACAGGATATTTTATAGGTAGGAAACTGAGAACTCAGTTGCATAACCAGCCTGCTGTGAAAATGAGCTATGAATATGGAATATATCTTTGAATCCCTCTTTAATGCTTAATCTCAGTCTTGAGAGTCACTGTGGTATTTTGGATAGAGCAGAGGGCTAGGATTGAGGGGTTCAAATCTCTATTTAGCCATGAAGCCAGTCACTATCTTTCAGCCTAACCTACTGCTACACTGTTTTTACCAGGATAAAAAGAGTGGGGGCTGGGGAGATATGTCCATCTCCTTGAGCTCCTTGGAGGAGAGAAAGGTTTAATGGAAGAATACATCTATATCACCACCACCTGAATGCTGTATGTTTTCAGATGCACATTTACTAGCCACCCTTTTTCCTGTATATGTGCAGACAAATTCTGCCCTGGTTGTACAGTACATAGAAATGTATATGCAAGCATGTGGTGTCTAATAATATACAAACAGTAGTTTAAAAGGAGGCAAGTGGGAACAATAAGAAAAATAAAAAAGGACAGTGATACCTTGGTTCTCAAACTTAATCTGTTCTGGAAGTCCATTCCAAAACCAAAGCGTTCCGAAACCAAGGCACGCTTTCCCATAGAAAGTAATGCAAAATGGATTAATCCATTCCAGACTTTTAAAAACAACCCCTAAAACAGCAGTTTAACATGGTTTTTACCAACAAGACCATTGAGCCATAAAATGAAAGCAATAAACAATGTACTGCTGTCACACAATCAATCAGTCAATCAATCAATCAATCAATCAATCAGTAAATCAGTAGTTGAACTGGGTTCCACACAGTCACAAAAACACACACATAAAAAATAGCAAAAATAGACAGACCTCAGCGTAACACTCAAAATGGGAGTGTGGCACTCAAAACGGAAGTGTGGCACTCAAATTGACAGCGTAACACTCAAAACGGAGAATGTTCGGCTTCTGAAAAAAGTTTGCAAACCAGAAAACTTACTTCTGGGTTTGCAGTGTTTGGGTTCCAAGTTGTTTGAGTTCCAAGGCGTTTGAGAACCAAGGTACCACTGTAATTTCCAGATCTTAAGGGTTGTATTCAACTAAGCCCAACTCAAACTAGATCCATTGAAAGTAATGACACTTAAGTTACTCATGGTTAGTACAACATGACATCTTACTGTATGTGTCTTTCTCACTTCTCTCTGATGGAGAAGAGATCCCTTTAGCAAGAACAAAAGAGTTTAGCTCTCTCTGTCATACATGCTGTCTATGGCTTGCACAACAATCTCCTTCCTATTTCAGGCCCTCGAACCTGATTGAAAGTTGTTTGTGAGCATTACCTGGAATGGCACGTAATGTGGTGATGGTGGGGAGGCCTGCACTGGGGTGGAATTGGCAGAAACAGAAGATACTTGCACAATATCTTTCTCTTGTATGGTGTTTCCTTCCATGTTCTGATTCCACAAAAAACTCTACAAATCCCACTTGGAGGTCATGAATATGGAAATTGCAGCTGCCAAATTAAAAGGTAGTCATTGGAAATCTTAACATGTTTCCAGGACTATGGAATATCTTTGATAATGTTCTGGTAGGGCTGCTGTTGACTGTAATAAGAGCTGAAGATCTTTAACATCCCTAAACATCTGTAGTGAAAGGGAGCTAAGGGTACCACAAACTTCCACTGTACAAACCTCACTCACATACACAACAGAAGGGGAAAGTCCAGCTCATGCTAAACTGCAAATATGTATTCTAGTCACAGTATCAGGATTGATTATTCCTCTCACCATGCAACAGGAGTATAACACACTGGCATTTTCGTGAGGTGATTACTTGTTGATCATACAGAAAAGACAAAGCATTTCAGTGCCTCAGGGCAAATCCAGTGGTTTCACTGGGGGAAAGGTATAGTTACTCTCCCAAGCAGTGATGGCAAGTAAACATATATTTTTCCCTGTGATACCATAGGATTTGTCCTATTTGTTTCAAGACCCCGCCCCCATCCACCCAGAAAAAGAAAGAAAAAGATTTGCTTGAAGTGATGCTTTTATTTCCTTTTCTGGCTTTAAATATGATCATTGTAAATGAAGATGCATCTTGCTGTATTATACTTTAGTCTCTTTAAATAAGGTTTGGTATTATTAGATGTTGTTATTTTTTGTAAATTTCCATTGTTCATTTTTCAAGATTGAATATCCCATGTCTGCAGTACAGATGTAAAAATAAATAAATTCAATGTACTTCAAGATTATTATTATTATTATTATTATTATTATTATTATTATTATTATTATTAACTTGCACCCTCAAATTTGCAGTCAATAATAATTTTAATATTATATTTACTGAGCACTACCCAGTCCAGTATTCTGAAGCTCCAAAGGATTAGGATCTACAAAGAATCACTCACTTTTATGCTTTTTTCAAAAACCTGCCATAACCATGGTTGTATCACTTTAGAGAAGTGAAACCACTTTTTCCCATTGTCTGAGAAACGAAGCCTAGAATCCCATCCCCTTGTAAGCTATGGCAGGACTTAATAGTCACTGTTACATCCACAGCCATGCTGCTCACACCACACAAGGTAGAGGGAGGGCAGGGTAAAAGTCTCTTCACTGTGCCAGCTCCTGGAATGGTATAATGAAAAGGCCTGGATTGGGCCTATTGCCATCAAGTGATGTTAGGTAGCAGGGTGAGCTCAGGATCCTATGGTTTCAGGCACTTCTATTGGCTATGCTCAGACACTCCAAATGTCCCTATTTTCCAGGGACAGTCCCAGATTTACATCCTGGTTTCTGATTTGATGCTGTAATGTCCCGCTTTCCTTAGGACACCCCTATTTTCATTGGAGAAATGTTGAAGGGTATGGTAGGATATCTCTATTTTCACCAGAGAAATGTTAGAGGGCATGTACTCTCTGCAGGGATACTACCACAGGTAGTTTCTGTCTGCTACTTGTAGGACATATCTTCTGGTAGCATAGCTCCCCTGATGGAAGATGGACAAGACTGGGTACAGGAACAGATTTGCCTCATCCAAACTCCCTCTAGTATGGAAGATCAGGGCTTTGGATTATCTGCCCAGATTTATTAACTTTCCTCACTTACCATATCAGAGTAAGTTTTTGGTGCTTATTTCAGGAGTCCTGCAGAATAGTAATAAACAAGGTTGTTGGTTGTTTTCTGTCCTTGGGATGTTGGGTAATAGAATAAAATTCTGGAGCCTTCCCAGTCCCCAAATATCTATTTTCTTCCATGGGGAAGCTTATTTTTCTGCAAGCCATCGACACTTGTGGTTTGATTCAAGCTGGGAATGACCAACCTTCAGTCCAGATGAGGAACCTGTGGCCCTCCAGTTGCTGCTTGACTCAACTTCCCTTAGCCCCAGCCAGCATGGCCAATAGTCAGAGATGATGAGAGTTGTTGTCCGACAATAATAGTGGTGGGGTGGGCACAAGTTCTGTGCTCTTGCTTTAGCCTGTGGAAATTTGTCTCCTGTTCTCATTTTAAAGAGAGAGAGAAAATTGGCAATTTAAGGTAATTGCTATTTGTATAATAAAATGGAACTTGGAAGAAACAGTATCGCTTTGAGAAATTGTTCTAAATGAATTACCAATTTCAGAGTATCTAAGAAGCGGAAGGGTTCAGAAGTACATTTTAAAAGCCACAAAAAAACCAAACTTCCGCTATGAACTTAAGAAGCACCATAACATCTTTACTGAGCACTACCCAGCAGTTATGAATTAGCATGCTAATAAAGGCTCACAGTTGCTTCTGACTCGCTGTACAGATTTTATCATTGTATTATTTCAAGGCAAAGAAGAACAAAATCCCAAAAACAAACACAGTGAATTAATGACGGGTTTCTTAATTGCTTGCCATTTTTTGACACAGCCCCTTTGGAAAGTGCTTTGTGTTGTAGGTGCCTCCATTCCGTCAGTCTTCTGGTTAATTATTGATTGAGTGGCAAATAACTGTGCTGAAAGAAAACAGTTTCAAAGGAGATGGGCATTCCTCTCTTCAGTGTTAGCTGAAGGAATGGGGGAGTGATGGTTTCAAGTAGGAAATGGGGCCAATATGAACAAATTAACCTCCAGTCTATGTTGCCTTTCACTCTATAAGCATTCATTAACCTCTACTGTTTCAAGCAGTTGTGACTGTGTAATATTGTGTAGAGGAAATGCTGTATTTCTCCAGCATGCCACCGTTAAGTCTTCAGGATTCTCATGTTATTTGGCTTTCCTTTAAAACATAACAAGTGTGATATTTAATGTCTTTTATTTAAAGAGCATTCTTTCCGCTCTGTATGAAGTACAGCCTGGTGCATGCTTGCTACCAGGCACATCTTGACATTTTGAAAATGAACACGGGTCTCCAGAGGGTGGGTGTTATGCTCACATCCAGCAGGTGCATAATCTAGCTACGCATACAGTTGTATTAAAAATGTATTAACTGCGCTTCGTGATTAACACTGACTGAAGGGCCTTGGAAAACAGAGCTCACTCAATAGCAATCCATTAATATCACCTTGGTTTACACTGAGACAAGTGATATAGAGAGGGAAGGCAGGAGGGTGGAGTGGTGAGCAAATGCATGTAAACTTCTTCAATCAACATTGGCATAATCGTTTTGGCTGTGGGCCATCAAGTCATCAATCCTAGCTTTAATAGAGAGTGTTGTAAGGAGATTTCTACCAGAAGGCCTCCTAATGAGAGCTGATTGCACTAAAAAGTGCTTCTTAGAGAATTTGTAGCAACGTGTGGATGGTAGACATTATAACTTACATTTTGAAAGAAGCACACCTTATGGGGAAAGAAAACAACACTGGAATAAATTATCCTATTATAATTTTTGAGGGTATTTTATATTAAAGGTGAAAAGGTTAAGGACCCCTGGATGATTAAGTCCGGTCAAAGGTGACTATGAGGTGCAGTGCTCATCTCACATCAGGCTAAGGGAGCTGGCGTTTGTCCACAGACTGCTTTCTGGGTCATATGGCCAGCATGACTAAACCATGATGCAATGGGATACTGTGACGAGTGCCAGAGTGCATGGAAACCTTTTTTTCCCCTTTCCACCACAGTGGAACCTATTTATCTGCTTGCACTGGTATGCTTTCAAACTGCTAGATTGGCAGAATCTGGGATAGAGCAATGGGATCTCTCGCAGATGCATAAATTCGGACTGTTGACCTTCTGCTTAGCAAGCTCAATTACTATTTTATATTAGAACTGTGTCTCTGTGTATGTATGTGTGTGTATGTGTGTGTTTAGATACCTAGAGTAGTGATGGGGAACCTGTGACCCCAAGTCTAATTTCATGCTTCCCTCTGGATGTTGTATACATATGTATGCACACATAGTGTTTCACACACATACTGATTGATGCAGTGTCTCAGTGCTACAGTATACATCGTTTTTTTAGAAACAGCAGTTGACAAAAATTGATATGTTTGTCAGCTAGAGTCATAAACAGGCAAAAGAACAGCAGGAGCATTATATGACTGTAGGAATACTGCTGGGATTCATCATGGAGAATTCTGCTGAAGCATTATTCTGCTAAATAGCACCACCTACCCTCTCCAAACAATGAATGGTAAAGTGCAATGGAAGGCTAATTGAGTGTGGATGGTAATAGCAAGGAAATTTCTGATAATTGCTAGATCTGTGTTGAACAGAGTAGGATCTAGGGGAGGTTCATAATAACAAAGGAAAACCCCTAAACCAATACAGCTCAGATTGTTGTAAAGATTGGGGAGGGGTGCTAAGTATTTGAAAAAAGAACTGTGAACATTAATAGAAATAATAATGAGAGTCCTAAAACTGTACTGACATGTTCTGTATTTTGTATACAGTGGTACCTCGGGTTAAGTACTTAATTCGTTCTGGAGGTCCGTTCTTAACCTGAAACTGTTCTTAACCTGAAGCACCACTTTAGCTAATGGGGCCTCCCACTGCTTCCGAGCTGCCGGAACACAATTTCTGTTCTCATCCTGAAGCAAAGTTCTTAACCCGAGGTACTATTTCTGGGTTAGCGGAGTCTGTAACCTGAAGCATATGTAACCTGAAGTGTATGTAACCCGAGGTACCACTGTATTTGTATTTCAAATGTTTTCTATTTTGATGTTTCAAATGTTTGCTGTAAGTTGTTTTGGGCACAACTTGTTGTGGAAAAGTGGAATAAGAGCACCTGCTTCATGCAGAAGGTTCTAGGTTCAATCTCTGGGTAGGGCTGGGAATGCCTCTTGGCTGAGACCCTGGTGAGCTGCTGCCAGAGCAGACAATATTGGACTAGATGGAGCAAATGCTCTGACAGTTTTCTGTGTTTCTTAACTACCCCTCTCTGACTGTGACTTTTGCCCTTTATTAGTGTTTTCTCTAGAGTGCTTCTAAATATTTTAATGAGATATTGCTGTATTTTAAATTCAAAGAGGCAGCTGTAAGTTTGCTTGAAACAGTCATGTGCCATTCACTGGGAGAATTAAGGTTTATTAATGATTATGTTTGCCCTTTGTCTTTAACATGTGCTATAGAAAAGTGTGAATGCACCATTCTATTCTGAGGCATGGTAAACTCTTTCTTAATACCTCTGCTGTTGAAATCCTCTTTATGCTTAATGTTTCTAAAATAATGAAATAACCAGATTATGGTGCTTGATCATTGACCTTAGAAAATTATTAACATGTGCGTTTCTCTTCTTAATTGGCTAATGAGCCTACAATGCATCAGTATCGTTTTGCTTCATATCTTTATATATAATTTCTGCAGAAGGTATTTGCTCATCTATGGATATCTATGTACTTGCTGGATTAGGAACCATATGTATAAATCAGATGCCCACCTGAATGCACAATGAAGTAAAAATACAGTGGTACCTTGGTTTACGAACTTAATCCGTTTGGAAGTCTGTTCTTAAACCAAAGCATTCTTAAACCAAGGCGTGTTTTCCCATAGCAGCAGGGGACTCAGTTTACAAATGGAACACACTCAACAGAAAGAAAAACATGTTCTACTTCCAAGGTGAAGTTCACAAACCAAAACATCTACTTCCAGGTTTGCAGTGTTCTTAGTCCAAGTTGTTCATAAACTAAGCTGTTCCTAAACCAAAGTACCACTGTACACTATTTGCTTTGATTGGATGCTTATTCTAATACATGCTGGGATGCACATATCCATCAATGTTCTTTTACAACTAGATATGTGCTAGTAAGGCTTATGTTATGTGCCCCCCATCCCCCAAATTTCATGTTATCATCTGCTGTTTAAATTACTTTGACAAACATTTGCCAAAGTAGTTTTTTTAAAAGTTATAAGAATATAAGAGGAGCCCTAATGATGTGGGATGTAATCTACTGGGAGCAGTCAAGTACAACATTCCTTGTTTTGCTAGAGTGGACATGCAAGGGAGTGCTTGGTCCAGTCAGTTGAACTTCCTATTTCTCCTGGCCTGGAGCATCCTTCCTTGCATGTGACTAGTAGGTGGGTGTGACCTTACCTGACCTGGTAAAAGGTCCACTCACACTGCCACCTCTCTCTTTTCCATCTTCTCTTTCATCCTGCGAACTTCCTGGACTGAACTGCTGGCTGCCAACCAAGCAGTCTCCCCAGGTTATCCCCATATGAGGTAAACCTATTTGTACATGTTTGTAACTTTAAGCCTAAAGCCTGCCTTAAGGGGTCACACTGTGCTCTGCCTGATCGTGAGTGAAACTACTTTTTGTTACTATGAATAAGACTGTGGTGTCTTTATTCTTTTAGGAGGGATTCAAAAGGGGTCTTACCAGGAATCTTAGAATATTAGAACATATCTCAGGCTGGACAAACTAGATTGAATTGCTTGTTGTCTTAAGAAACTCACACGAGTTTGCAACCAGCTTTCTGCTGCGTAAGAAGGGGAATGCACTCTGCTAAGTAAAGGAACTTGCTAGTGCAGGCTAGGAAGGATATTAATAAACAATGTATCATCTCCTGCCACCCTCAACATTCCCACAAATGGATCAGATAAAAGACTCACCTAGTGCAGTATTCTTTCCCCACAGTGGTCAGCCAAAGGCAAATGGGAAACCCATAAACTTGACGGGAGCACAAATAAGCCTCCCTTCACTTGCATTCCCCAGCCACTGGTTTTCAGAGATAGTACACAACCATTGTTACTAGTAGCTATTGACTTAGTGTAGTATTCAATTGTCTTTTACTCAGGGTAGACTGAATGAAACTATTGGACTGGGTTAGGTCCATTAATTTCAATAGGGCTTCACTAAGTAAAACTTAGCTGAATGCCATCCTTAATTTTATTTTATTTTCTCTCTCCCCCCCTCCTTTCTGCAAGAAGGAAACAGTATTAATTGACACAGTGGAGAGCAGTTGGCCACAGAAAGGTTCATGGAGGGTTCTGGGTTTCTGTCAAAATTGGAAGAGCAGGGGGTTTTTTAACCAAAGTTGTCTAAATGAAAAATATTGCTGTACAAAGGACACATTGCACAGATCACTGCACCGCACAAAGCTTTGTGCCTGAACCCATAAAATGAAAGGTCACCACATATTTTTTTCCTTTCTTTTCTTTTCTTCAAAGCTTGTGGGACTTCAGCAGTAATTCAATGAGTTTCAAAAAGACTGAGGTGAAAAAAGGAGAAAATTTTTGGGGTCACTTTGCTGCTCCTTTTTCTTGACTCTAGAAATACTCAGTCAAGCTGGTTTTGAGGTATGCATGCCTCTTAAGAAAAGTCTTGCTATCGCTGTTTCATGTTTGAATGAGGAACACAGACAGCAAATTCAGAGAGATCCCACAGAAAGGGAAATTCAATATTGCAATGTGTTATATGTACTTTTCTCCCTGGAAGAGTGGTGGGGTGAGGTTATGTGCAAACCTGAGATTATGAGTGCCTTTCAAACAAGGAATAATAATAATAATGATAATAATATATTATTATTATTTATACCCTGCCCATCTGGCTGGGTTTCCCCAGCCACTCTAGGCAGCTTCCAACAAAATATTAAAAATACAATAAAACATCAAACATTAAAAACTTCCCTTAACAGAACTGTCTTCAGATGTCTTCTAAAAGTCAGATAGTTGGTTATTTCCTTGACATCTGATGGGAGGACATTCCACAGGATGGGTGCCTCTGCTGAGAAGGCCTTCTTTCTGGTTCCCTGTAACTTTGCTTCTCACAGTGAGGGAACCACCAGAAGGCCCTCAGAGCTGGACCTCAGCTGAATAACGGGGGTGGAGATGCTCCTTCAGGTATACTGAGCCGAGGCCGTTCTTTCATACACTTGGCTTCAGTATATACATACTGGACAAAATTCCATAGCATGAAGATGTGTTCACTTACCCTCTTACTGTTGTTAGCCGCTCTGAGCCCGGCTTCAGCTGGGGAGGGCGGGATATAAATAAAATATTATTATTATTGCTGACCTGATTGCTATCTGCCATTGAGTGGAACAGGAGGGGAGGCAGAAAAATCTGACCCACAATTCACTAGCAGCAAAAGCCCCAGAGGGAAGCTTGGCTTCAATTAGTGCTCTGGGGAGCTGGATAAGTCCTGCTGCTGTCCATTTGCAAGCCACTGCTGAAGATTTGGCTCCAAAGGGTGTCATTCTGAAGGTGAAGAGTCTACCTGTATTTGCTTTTATCCTGGAATGTTTGTTGGCTCTCTGTAGCCTCTGTAGCCATTGAAATGAGTTTTGCTGGGGTGAGAGACCGGTTGTGTGTAGAGCATGGACTGCAGGACACAGCCACTTGACCAGCTCAGGGTGAGAGCCTATAGTGGGCAGTGGAAAAGAATCTCCTTGGGTGAGAAACTCTATGCCCTGTGCTAACCCAGATTAGGTTATTTCACTAGAGCTCCTTTGGCTCCTGTCATCCAGTGCTGAGATTCCACAGAGGATGTGCAGAATGCCTCTCTGGTTTTCTTCACCATTTCATCACATGAAGCTTTGTTTTTATTACCTGAGTAGCAGAAGACTTCCTATTGACTCAAAAGGTTTACTTTCCTTGTCAGCTGAGCACAATAGCCATCTCTGGATATTTGCCTGTTCTGATAGGAGTGGTCCATTAGGATAGAAAAATGCATTGATAGAAAAATGCATTGATTTGATATTTCTATGAATTGTATCTAGTGCTTTATAATGTGTAGACCATGACAAACAGAGAATTAGAGTTGGGTTTTGGATCAGTGATCTACACTTTTGTATGGCTAGCAATTCTTTCAGGGATGGAAAAGCTGTAAATTTCATGGTCCTTTGCTTAGGGTGCGCTGGCATTTAAATAGTATTATGTTCTTTGTCTGAAATTCCATTATATGTGCATTATTCCAAGTGTTTGTGGGATTCAGCCCAAAGTCTCAATGCTAGTGTTTTTTGGTCAGTTGCAGCTGCATCTTAAACCCTTTTTCCACAGTATGTTGGTCCTGTGGGTCTTCATTACAGTAGCTAGACTACTACTAGACCAGAGTATCTCTTTCACAGAGTGCAGCTTTAGTTTTAAAATACTTGCTTAGTAAAAATGCAGCAGTCAATCTGTAAAGTAATGCAATAGAAAACATAAATAGTATTTGACAGATGTGTTAGGAAATAATTTTGATAAATGTTTCCTTTTGCTGACAAAGAGTTTTAAGCAATGATGTCTTTGAACGCGATAGCTAAAGTTCCAGTTGGATACCCATTTTTCATCTGGCCTGGTCATTAGATTTGCTTTCACTTTTTCAGCCATGATTTGAACCAGGTTTCCCTGGTCCAAGACAATTACACCACAATAGTCCGCTGAGCATCCATTTTCCTCAAAGATCTCTCTACAGAAGGGTTTAGCCAAAACAAACCATGCAGTTTCACTTTTTAAATGTTTATGTACCTTTCCCCCCAGCAACAACTGGTGCTCAATCTTTTAAAAATACAATTATTAAAACCAGCTAAAGGCAGACAATAAAGCAATTCAGATGCAGCAGATTATATACACCCCCTCAATCCCATCAGCACCATGAATTCATTTAAGAAAATGTGCATATGTTTGCTTAATTTTAATTTTTATTCTCATTACAACAGCACACACACACATAGTAGAAGAGGGGAATTAGGAAGTGTGAGGATTCAGCAGGAATGTGTGAACATGTGAGCATTGCCATTTGATGATTATAATTCTTAGGCTGCCTCTGATACTTGGATCCTTAGCAGCCTTTTAATGGTTTCAACTTGAATTGCAATTTTGCATTCGTTGACAGGTGAGGTAATGGCATTCTTCATTTGATTCATGAATTGACTTTGATTTCTCTCATTTTTTGGTGTCATGTGATTACCGAGCAATTCTTGATCTATGTAATATCCCAAGATGTGCATGATAAGATGAGTTTGGCTGCAGCCCCTACCCAGCCTGCCTGCCAGCCACAGCACTATCATAGTCTGTATCAAGGAAATTCAAATTTTACATCCAACCCCCCCCCCAACACAAAGGCTGTGTCCAAAATTAAGCAAAAATTGTATAGTTTTGCATATATAGTGCCAACTCACAAATTTTATTTTCGACTGTAGCAGAATGAGAGTTGAGGACTGGGGACAGGTGAAGTCTGTGGTGCAAACTTAAAGGCCTTTCAGTAATAAATTTCCCAGAAGTATCTGTGTTAGTTTTTTAAGATTTTCAGGACACCAAATTCTGTCAGCTGTCAGATTCTAGAATTTTTTTACCAATGGGCATAAAGATGACTTGTAAATGTTATCTTGGCAAACAATGTATCTATTTTTGACACGTCCCTCCTCCAGAAAAAGCATATATTTTCACTTGATTTTTTTTCTTTTTTGTCTGTAAAGACTTTGCCCAATCATTCACTGAGCACACACATTTTTGAGGATTTTATATTCACATGAGTATTTTAAAAAGAGAGCTGTATCAATAATTATTAGGAATGTAAGTTACAAGTCCATTTCAACATGTAGCTCTTTACCAATAAGAGATTCTATAAAATTCACTGACAAATCAACTGCAGGACAGATGACACTCCTGGGGTTTGCTTCCTTCCAGCATTTAACCATTACAGCTCTCTTTCTACACTAGCACTGTGGGCTGTTTTTATATACATAGTTGTGAAAATTCAAGCTATGGCATATGCCTTGAAGCAGTGTGGTGGTGATGATAAGAGCCCAAGGCAAGAGAACATGTCTCATTCCCAAGAAAAGCCATACTTTGGCCTCCAGTTGACTCTGTGAATGACAGATATGATGGCAGAAATTGAAATAATAGTTGTATTTTCACCATCTTTACTTGTCCCATGATGGCTGCTGAGTATGTTGAATAGTGAAGGACTTAGGTGAAACTGAGTATCTGAGGCAATCTGACATTTGATGCTACCTCTATGGTTTCAGTAAGCTTGTCTAAAATGTCAGTTTCCCATCACACATTGGACATGTTTATACAACAATTTGGAAAATATGGAGAATGAAAGGGGGAATGTGAAAATAAAAACAGAAGCAGGTGAACAGGTACATGGAGAACACATGATGCAACTACTATATGAAGGATTTCCATTTGGGAACATTAAACCAGTGTGATTCTTTTATTTCTGGGTATGCTTTTGTACATGTAATAGGATGTGAGAGTTCCCAGTTTTTGTTGCAAAAGTTATCAGTCTGGTGCCAACACAGTTTGAGATGTGAAAACTTTTCTAGCCTTGATTTTCTGCACGGCCAGTTAACAAGATAAATTCCTTATGCAACAAAAGTAATGGGATAATTACCAGTCTTATTCACTAGGTCTTAAGAGTGATACTTACACTGTGAATGACTGATTTAATCCTAACTGAGGTGTTTTTATGTTCTGTTTCTTTACAGTTAGCTGCCCTGGAGAGACAAATCTTTGACTTTCTTGGCTTCCAGTGGGCTCCTATCCTTGGTAATTTCCTGCACATAATAGTTGTCATTTTGGGTTTGTTTGGAACCATACAATACAGACCTCGGTATATAGTTGTGGTAAGTTTTGAGTTCATTGATTTTTATTAAAATGGATAATATAATATTTCAGCTCAGTTATAATTTAAAACATCTGAATAATGTGGGTGGTTGTTTTTTTTAAAAAAGCAATATTATATTTTTGTTCAGTTCTCCAGTATGCTTCATCTATTTGTACCATGAATATTGTCAATCTCCTTTGGAGCAGGAAAATGAGTACTAAAACCTGAGCAGAATATTAGAATTAAATCATATGTCCGCAAAAATGTGAAACAGATACAAATATGTTCTACAAGCAGTATCCTCTGAAAATGTCACACCTTAGTTGGAGTAATTGACCTTGTAGGACATCTCAAGCAGTTCTGCATTCAGGTCTCCCTAATAGCTGGCTGGGCATTGGTAAGAGAAGCAGTCCCAGAGTATATGACACTCCCTGCCCCCAGCCAGTATTGATGAATGGAGGCAGCTAGTATGTAGCGCTGATACCTTCCTACCACCAGAGAGGAGTTCCATGGATGGAGAAGCTCCACCACTGTTGTGTCCAAGCAGGCAGAAAGCTAACAGGAAGGCCCAATACATGACATTTGACAGCTAAGGGTGGGACACCAGCAGCTTTAGACCCATTTTAAAGTAATTTTTGCAGTCATGAACTAAAACAAGATAAATTCCTTATTATGTAACAAGGATTCCTTATGGATGTAAAGCCCCACAGATCCTTGGGCTAGCCAGCTACACTAGCCTGGAGCTGATGGAATGAAAAAGGGTGGGGCAAGAAAAACTTAACCCACGTTCGTAGCTGGCATGAACCTCTAGGTTTTGGGAAATAGCTGTATATCCACCTTTTTCTCTTCCCCCGCCCCAGCCGCCAACCAATTTGGATTGGTCTGCCCTTCACTTGTTTACCATTTCTGATTTTTATCATGACCTTTTTAATACACTCAGGAGAGAACCTCCTCCACAGTGAATTCACTCTTTCTGCAATTCACACTCCCTTCCCCAACCTCTCACGTGGAGGTCACGTGAGACTGCTTTGAATTCCTGCAGACTTTAGTGACTGAGCCTGAAGGCAATGAAAAATAGGAATTAAAAAAAATAAATAACACTGGAGTGCCCATAGGCTTTTACATCAATTATGTAAACTTCCACAATTCTAAGCACAGGCCATGTATAACTTTCAGCTGCATAGTTTTCCACTGGAACAAAGAGGAAAGAACAGGGGATCTCTACAGCTTAACCTATCCAGAAATCAAGCATTCTGAAGCCATCTGAAAAACTAGCTTCCTTCACATACCGTTGACCCCTCGCTGGCTGGAAAGGTTGAATGCTTATTGCTTTCCCCCTGAAAATGTCAGCGTTTGGGATCTCTCTGTAATTTTATCAGTAATGGCTTTTGAGGTATAAAGATCACTACTTCTTTTTTAAAGGATATCTATTGGAGAATTTTTATAAAACATGCTTTTAAAGTTTATTTCTGTATTGATGATTTGAGTCCTGTACTTCTTTCAGTATGGTGACACCGCAGAGACCTTCAGAATGAAAGTCTTGATGAAGACTAGCCCTTTGTCTGAGGACCTTAAGGGGTTTTTTGGGGGAAGCATAATTTTCATGTGGTTGAGTGTGCTTTTGAAAAATCAACTTTACCTTCTCAGCTGGAAAACATTTGAAATGGTCCTAATTGCCTTCTGTGCATTGCCATCAAATTCAACATTCTTTCTCCTCCCCCCACCCCATTGACCCCTGTCCCACCACTGCCCAGTCCTCCCCAGAGTGGGTAGAAATGGGTGCAAATAAGACTGGAAAGGCTTTACCCTTGGACTTCCTAATTACTGTAAGTCATTATACAGAGACATCTTGTAGTAAGTACAGTCTTGGTGAATAGTGTGTTAAGTAGCTGACATAATACTTGCGCAGGTACAGAATTCCACAAATTAATTCACTCAGCTTCAGAATGGGGCCAGTCAACCTGGATTTCTGGTTCCTATTTCTTATACCAAGGCTATAGAAAACTTAAGGATGCTTCATGTACCGTATATACTCGAGTACAAGCCGACCGGAATATAAGCTGAGGCACCTAATTTTAGGGGGGGAAACTGGGAAAACTTATTGACTTGAGTATAAGCTGGTGCACCACACCACAAACCTGGTGGTGGCGGCAGCGGAGGAGAAGAACAAGCAGCCTGAAAGGGCTGCTTTCAGGCTGCTTGCTCATCCTCCACCACCCACCGGCAGAGGCAGAGGAGGGGGAAGGAGCCGGTAAGGGCTTCTTTTGGGCTGCTGCTTCCCCCTCCACTGCCCCCGACAGTGGAAAAGGCGGAGGAGGAGGAAGGAGCAGCCACTCGTCTCTCTGCCGCTGCCTCTGCCGCTCGCAAGAGCAGGCATAGGAGCCCGGTTGGGAGAGGCACAGCGCAGCACAGCGCCTCTCCCAGCCACGGCTCCTGTGCCTGCCCTTGCGAGAGGCGGGCAGCCACGGAGGGACAAGCAGTGAGAAAGGGCTCCTTTCTCGCCGCTCGTCCCTCCGCAGCTGCTCGCCTCACTTGAGTATACGCCGAGGCAGGCTTTTTCAGCATAAAAAATATGCTGAAAAAGTTGGCTTATATTCGAGTATATACGGTATTTTGGGAGCCATATGTGTGTTATTTAAAGACATGAACACTTCATGGGGAACGCTGGCCAGTCATGGCTCCTTGGCATGTGAGTATACCACTAGTGCTTAACATGAGTCCCTCCAGATGTTATTGGACTCCAGCTTCCATCAGCTCCTGCCAGTATGGCCAATGATCAGGGATGATGGGAGGCATAGCCCAGCTCTGGGGTACATGGTGTATGTGAATGAAAAATGTAAAGCACACACCATATACAGGTGAAACTCGGAAAATTAGAATATCGTGGAAAAGTTCATTTATTTCAGTAATTCAACTTAAAAGGTGAAACTGATATATGAGATAGACTCATGACATGCAAAGCGAGATATGTCAAGCCTTTATTTGTTATAATTGTGATGATCATGGTGCACAGCTGATGAAAACCCCAAATTAACAATCTCAGGAAATTAGAATATAAAATGGAATCAGCTAAACAATGATTGCAATAGCAGTATTGGACCTCTGAGAAGTAGAAGCATGCATATGTACTCAGTTCTTGGTTTGGGCCCTTTTTGCATCAATTACTGCCTCAATGCTGCGTGGCATGGATGCTATCAGCCTGTGGCACTGCTGAGGTGTTATGGAAGACCAGGAAGCTTCAATAGCAGCATTCAGCTCTTCTGCATTGCTCGGTCTCATGTCTCTCATCTTTCTCTTGGCAATGCCCCATAGATTCTCTATGGGGTTCAGGTCAGGCGGACCAGCAGTGGACCAACACCAGCTGATGACATGGCTCCCCAAATCAACACAGACTGTGGAAACTTCACACTGGGCTTCAAGCATCTGGCATTGTGTGCTTCCTCATTCTTCCTCCAGACTCTGGGGCCTTGATTTCCAAATGAGATGCAAAAGCTGCTCTCATCAGAAAAGAGATTTGGGGAGCCATGTCATCAGCTGGTGTTGGTTCACTGTGCTTCATCAAGTCCAGGGTCAAGGCATCCTTCTACCAGGAGATTTTGGAGCATTTCATGCTTCCTTCCGCAGATGAGCTTTATGGGGATGCTGACTTCATTTTCCAGCAGGACTTTGGCACCTGCCCACACTGCCAAAAGTACCAAAACCTGGTTCAGTGCCCAAGGGATTACTGTGCTTGATTGGCCAGCAAACTCGCCTAACCTGAACCCCATTGAAGCTTCCTGGTTTTCCATAACACCTCAGCAGTGCCACAGGCTGATAGCATCCATGCCATGCCTATCTCATATATTAGTTTCACCTTTTAAGTTGAATTACTGAAATAAATGAACTTTTCCACAATATTCTAATTTTCCAAGTTTCACTAGTAATTATCCCTACAAGCACACTTTTGCAAAACTACCTCCCCCCACCCAATTTCTTTGTTTGATATATGGCAAAGCTTCAGCTGTTTCAAGAAAGTGCTTTTCAGTTCAATTTTTTTTATATATTCCTTCCACATTTTCTCATAGCATGGGAGATTCCCAAGCTGTTACTGATTAAGGATGATAAGAGTGTATTTGCTCAGTTTTCTCTTAGTACCGCTGGTGTTTTACATCTGTGAAGTGATGCTTCACATAGCTAAAATTGGCCAAATATAGTCCGGGGGGTGGGGGAAATGAAATAAAATCAATTTACACGTTTCTCCAAGAAATGAAAATAGGACATGTTTTCCCTCCAGGGGAGCACAGAGGGATTTAATATTTGCATAGATAATTTTATGCTACCTAGTGTGCTCTTGCAAAGTCGGAATGTATGTAATATAAATGCCTACAGAGAAAGCGTTAGATTAGGGCGGGAAAGAAACCAAATCTTTTGAGAGTAATAAATGCAATACGTACAAGGAGTGAAACCAGATTACTTGGATTTAAGCCAGCTTGGACAGCGGAGAGCAACAAGAAAGGCAATTCCACACTGACTTCAAAAATATGTTTGATAAGGCAGGGCTTTTCTGTGGAAAAAGTGATTTTGAGGAATTTTCTGTCCTATTGTCTTGTCCTGTAATTTCCCTGGTCAATCACAAGCCGAGCTGGACTGGGTCAGGGATTATTGTAAAAGGCATTTTGAAGACACAAGAGCCTGGAGCTGGCATTCTTGGTGCTTTGCTGAAGGGAACGACTGATTGAACAGCTACAAAGACAGTGTGACTGATAGATTTCTTATCAGCCGCTCCACAGAATTCCACACACTCTGATGCTCCCTGCATAGTCTACAATTGGCATAGTCCCACTATATGAGTTCTTGATTTCCTATCAGATATTTATTGAACTTCAGGGTGCTTACATTGTTTCATTGCCTTATCTCAGAGGTGACTTCGCTACAGCAACAGGTGAAATTATGTGTAGAACTGGATTTTGATGGGTCTAACAAGGCTATTGGGACACAGGTGGGGCTGTGGGTTAAACCAAAAGCCTAGGGCTTGCCGATCAGAAGGTCGGCAGTTCTAATCCCCGTGATGGGGTGAGCTCCCATTGCTCAGTCCCAGCTCCTGCCAATCTAGCCGTTCAAAAGCATGAAGTGCAAGTAGATAAATAGGTACCGCTCCAGCGGGAAGTTAAATGGTGTTTCCGTGCGCTGCTCTGGTTCGCCAGAAGCAAATTAGTCATGCTGGCCACATGACCCGGAAACTGTACGCTGGCTCCCTCGGCCACTAAAGCGAGCTGAGTGCCGCAACCCCAGAGTCATCCGTGACTGGACCCAATGCTCAGGGGTCCCTTTACCTTTTAACAAGGCTAAATCCACCTGCTACTTTTTAAATGTCTATCATCACATGTGGAGGGTGGAGTGGGATTGCACCTCTTGGCTGCAAGCTCAAGCCATTGTGCTTTCATCTGGCTTGTGAACAGATTCCTAAATGCTCACAGAGTCACTATGGGGGGGGGGTAAAGTCCCCAACTATATGTTGATTTGGTTCACAGCTTCACTTGAATGTGCAGAGGATGTGATCAGTGAGCACCATGAAGCTATCATTTCATTACATTATGCATTTGGGTGTTTTTTCGACCTTGCTTCACTGCTTCTGAACTAGTACATTTGGATTGTTTGCTCCAAACCATTCCTATTATACAACAAAGATTTTCCATTGACAGTGCTTTCTGTCCTGCAAATTAACTTTGAATTTTGCAAACCAGCACAAAATAAGATCAAAAGCACATTTCGATATCTAAGTGCAGCCTGTGTTTTCCAAGGATAGTTTCTGTGCTTCCAAGTGTAGCATCCCTCACTTCTACCATGCATTGTTTCCCACCTTTAACTTCCTCCCTCCAGCCTTCAGGCATATATGTAGGGATGCATGTGTATGTGCCTTGATATAATAAACACTCATGATATGGTAGGATATAAAAGATACAATCAACCAAAATTCAGGCTCCCCCCCTTTTTTATTTGCACTTTTATATCTGCACATATGTTCTACATGTGATTTGAAGTTAGTGTAATATAATGCTGGCAATTCTTTAGCAAAATTTATCCCAGCATCTGATTCCCAACTTTTCAGGCCATTTAGCATAATAAGGCTATACAGTCAAACCTCGGTTGTTGAACGTAATCCTTTCCAGAAGCCCGTTCGGCTTCCGAAATGTTTGACAATTGAGGTGTGGCTTCTGATTGGTTACAGGAGCTTCCTGCACTCAAGCAGAAGCCATGTCGGATGTTCAGCTTCTGAAAAACTTTCAAAAACCAGAGCATCTACTTTCGGGTTTTCAGCTTTTGGGAGCGGAAACATTCTAAAACAGAGGCATTCGGGATCTGAGGTTTGACTGTATTGCGATTATTTCAGTGCATTTCTATGTATAGATACATTGTGAAGAGGAAAAGGTAGAATACAAAAACTGTAAATCACTCAACGTTTTGGAATTTACTGGTGTCAATAGGTTAATCTAGCACCATAAATAATAAATTTAGCTTTTCCTTGTGTTTCGTTACAGAAGGAAAGAATATTGGATTTGCAATTGGCTACAGTTCTAGGGGCTTTCTGGCAAGAGAAATCTCCTGCTCATGGTTCCCAGAAGTGCTGTACCTATTGATCTTTTTATATTATTGATCTACACCTTGTGTACAGTGTTTTCATCTTCTCTTTTTCTCTTTTTCTCCACCCTAGTACTCGGTATGGACTGCTATCTGGGTCACATGGAATGTTTTCATTATCTGCTTCTATTTGGAAGTAGGTGGGCTTTCTAAGGTAGGTTCCATGTAAATACTGGTTTGGGTGAGGATAGGACAATGATGTTTTGATAATAACATTACAAAAGGAATATTCTTTTTAAAAAAACAAAACAAAACCATCAGACATCATTGGGTTGCTTTGTTGATCATTTGCCAGTCTGTCTGTTATAGTAAATGTTTGGGCTGCCTCACCTATTTTTTATTGTAGAGGGTGATCACTGAGTGCAGCTGGACATGGGAAACATATTAGTTACTATCAGGGCTTTCTTTTCAGCTGGAACTCAAGGGAACTCAGTTCTGGCACCTCTCAGGTGGGTGCCATTGCATTATGAGAGAGGTGTTCATTGTGAGTTCCGGCACCTTTTTTTCCTAGAAAAATAGCACTGGTTATTGGTCGCTCTGGAATTGCATTTTGCAAATAAGAGTGGGCTAAAAATGTTTTAAATATATAAGTAACATTTTAAATAGTGTGGCATTTTAACACATAACAGCATGAAAACAAGTACCAACAGCTGTTTGGAGCACCATTATGCAAAAACAGCCTAATGCTATTTCATGACTATAATTCTATTTCTATTTCACGATATTAAATAAAAATCACAGATGAGAGCCTACATGTTATTTTGGTTTCCTGGAGAGTTAACAGCAGTATCTTTTACTTTCAGAATGTGTAACTGCTCGGGGTACAGGGACCCCACCCCCAAAGCTTTTTTTACAAAATCCAAACCATCTCCCATCAGCTCAGTGGTTTGAATAGGCCTCTGAGAATGCCCAATAAAGGAAATACAGTAGCATTTTTAAGTTAATAATAAACAAACTCAAAAGGAAATATTAATATAAATCCCAAGAATTATTCTGTCACCTATTCGGTAGCATGGGAGTGGGTGGGCAGGGTGGGTTGGCACAGAAGAATTATAATAAAAAAGTAAATGTGTATATATTTAATGAAATCAGCAAGTACATGGCATAGTAACAGCGAAGAACTTGTTCTAAGCGGTGTCTAAAGCATTAAAATATCTATGCAAGTTTCTTACACACACGATGTCAGCTGACCTGGTGGGTCCTCTGTTTCTTTTCTTCTGCTCATGTGGTTTCTCCTAATCTTTCTGCTACATCATAGACCCCACAAGCCCTATAGTATTTCATGTTAATAAAGTTCATTCTGGGTTTTCTGACTATTTTAATCATCATACCTAAATAACATCCAGATGTTGTTTTGGTGTATTTGTATTTCTGGTCCTGAAGGTTTATTGTTAGTCTGATCATTTTTTCTACAGCATTGTGTGTTTTTTAAGTCTGTTTTTTTCAAGGTAGACTTTCAAAGTGAAACTTCATTTTCTTTTATTACACCATAGTTTTGATTATTAATTTTATTTTGGAGCAAAAGTCTCCAAGATATCTGAGTTAGCTTTTCTTTCAGATGTTCTTTATTATATTCACTCTTTTCCATTTCAGACAATTTTGCATGATTTTTGTTTTGTATTGAAAATATAAACTTTTTTGGCAAGATCCAATGTTGAGGGGAGATTTTATACTTGTTTCCAGAAGTTGTCAAGAGTTCAGTCAGTAGTTTGGCAATAAGGTATGAAAACTTCAAAGTGGGAAAGGTGTTAATATGTGTATGTCTCAAAAGGCCTCTACAATTCTGATCTAGTCAGAGCAAGTGGCTCACTAGGAACTGTCCATGGTGCTGCAGTAGCCGACGTCCCTTGCTGCCTTGCCCTGTAGGCTCCTCAGTGGAACAGAACAGACCAGCATGCTAGGTTTTATTTAAACAAAGCTTTGTAATGCTCTGCTATTCAGTGATAGTTAATAAGTTTTGGATGAGGTGAGGTTATGTTTTTACTATTATTTCAAACAAAACAGACTGGTGAGGCTAAACCAGTGGCTGAGCTAGAAATATATACTGTATAACCAGACAATGCAGGACCAAGAGCGGTGATGGAAAGAGATGGTTGAGTTTCAGAAGCCGAAAGTCACCTTATTTCCTCCAATCTCAATCATTGCCTCCATTCTCAACCAGGCTCACTATCAGAGATGCTGGCTTGCATCTGTTTCAGTGTTGCAGACCATGATGCTCCTGGGCTTGTGGTGAGTAAGGTCAAAGCAAGAATGGGCGTGCTACACCACACGCAAACCTACACACATTGCACCCCCACCCCCAGCATATCTCCCCTCCCCGCATGCAGTTACTGCACACAGGATGTGGATGCTTAACCCTTCCTGTCCCAGCAGTGACCCCACCCTCCAAAAACATCCCCACACTGCAGTTAGGCATTAGAAAATATCAACTAGTGGAGAGGCTAACTCAGGAGGGGCTACTGTGAGCGAGATGGCGAGGCCACATGAGGTGCATCCAGCCCATGGCTCAACTGATTCCGTATGGTATGGAACAAGAGTCCCTCAAAGTCTTTCTCCACTCCCTGCAAGCTTCAAAATAACTTTTTGTAGGTATGCTTCACTTATACAACTGCATTCCTGAGGACTTAATTAGAAAGCCTTTCCAGATGGTGCCAAAAATAGTTTTGTATTTTCCCAGGTGACATTTACAGTGGTTTCATAGAATTGCATAAAAACAGGATCATAAAACAGCAATATTGTTTTAAGTAGGAAATTCATTTTCTTTTATTATACCACAATATCCCATTCTGCAACTGCAAGGGAAAGAACTGAGGGTTTCGATGGTGGATAGAAAAACATTACCTGGGTTCAGGATCTATCTGTAGTTGGATAGCAGCAGGGGTGGACTTCAGAAGGCCAAAATTTAGCATGGGTTGCCAGTGCCCAGGGCTGTGTGGAGGTGAGGGAGGGTGGGAGGGAAATATGCATGCACATTCAACTGCCTAACAGCATCTGTGTCACCCAGGAGATTGCAGCCACAGAGATAAGAAAAGAGTAGTTATTCTATTGTCTGTAGAGGTCATTTCCTGGTTCTCATGGAGAAGCCATTTTCAATGAAACCCATCAATGGAAGTGTACAGCTGTATTGAGGCAGCACCAAGTGTTGACATTTTGTGCCCCAAACAATTTTGCACCCTGGGCAACCACCCTTGTACCCCCCCCCACTCCACCACTGGTGCCACCCCACCTGTCACCTTCCATTCTGCTCAATTCACTTACATCATAGTTGTGGCACCTTGCAGCGCTCCCTAGGCTTGACACGCAGTATGGTGGAACCAGTCACACTACCCTAAATCTGCCTCTCTTAGCAGTTCTACCTATTGAGAATCAACTGAGAAGTAGACCTGGGATGAAAGTTTCCCAGAGGCCAGGTATGTTCATGCCCCATCACCAGTCTTTTACCAGGTTGACCAGAAAGGATAGACCTGTTCTCTTGTGCTAGTTACCCTTTCACAGTTTTTACCACCCCACCTCCTGGGAAAAATCTCTGTGGGTACCTATGCCAGCAGAGGGAGAACTCAAAGCAGGGATGTTGCTTTTGAATGCAGTTCTGCCTTACTTCCTTTCTGTCTAGTGTTGTCTGAAACATACTTCAGCCAATCCTAAATACTTTTGTACTATAGAATCATAGAATTGTAGATTTGGAAGGGACCCCAAGGGTCATCTGGTATAACCCCCGGCAATGCAGGAATCTCAGCTAAAGCATACATGCCAGATTCAACCTCTGCTCAAAAACCTCCGAGGAAGGAGAGTGCACATTTTGCAGATATATCTTACAGTTAAGATAAAGAAAGTGTGTGTGATACAATTATCTGCAGCTCCTATTCAAACCCTATTTAAAATGAGATGAATAGCCTTTGTTGGATACTACAATAGATGCCTTTGGTTTTTGTATTCTTTAAAATTCAGGTGGAAACCCACTTGTAAAATGCTTGCTTCTTGAGACTCTTCTCCCATTTGAGGTTGGCACTTAAACAAAACCTCCCTTATTGTGCTCTCTTATAATTGTTAGGGTTGCTGTAAAATTGACCACATAAATATGATTAGTGAGCCCTGAAATGTTTTGAATTTCTTTTATTTATTGAGTACAGAAGGAGAAGAGAGTCTAGTATAAAAGGAAGGCTCAAGGTTTCTGAAATCAATGATTCTGAGAATTGCCTAAGTGTTGAATGATATGCATGAATAATTTAAGACTGTTTTGTTTAAATGTGCAAAAGTCAAGTTATCCTTGCAGTGCGACACATTGTCAATTGCCAGCACTTTCCTATGTTTTTGAAAACCACAAGCAGCAATTTACAGGAAAGATTAGGGCTGTTACTATACAATGTGTGACATTTTCTTGATTTAAACTGTCATTCTGAAAAGCTGTTAAGAGAGATCTGGAGTTGGAGAGAGCATATAAAGTTTAGTGGATTTTTTATTTTTTTAAAGCTGAGCTTCAGTTTTATTTTTTTGCTTGTTAAAAGCCAAGCACAGAAGTTGAAGTATGTGTGTATGCAGATTTGCATTTTCAAAGGAAATTGCATGTGGTCTCTTTTGGCATTCATGTGATGTGGTGGTATATGCTACAGCACTGACATTTTACATCTCCTAAGTACAATAACATATTTCTTAAATATCAACACTGTTCTAAGGATATGCCAGAAGTTTGATAGTAAGTGTTTCAGACAGCTGGCACCACAACAATATATACTGCTTTTATCTCAACCTGTCTTTCTAGAAATAATGCTCAGGATTAATTTATTTTTAGGTTATCAAAAATCAACTCCACTTAAACTCATGCAGCACCTTTCTAGTTGCTTTATATGTAAAGACACTAGTCTCGATAATGATTCTTTAAATGGGATCATATACAACAAGCTTTACAATGATTTCTGTAGCCAGATTAGTTTCCAAACTAAATTCTGGGTTTGGTGTTGACTTGCTTCACATAGATCACTCCACATTCTGTCACCAGGCAATGTGTCTTTTGTTTGTTTGAAGGAACTGTTTATTACACAGCACAAAATACACATAGCAGTAACTTGAGGTTATGGCAAAATCAGGTCCACTTGGAATGCACAGAATTCATTCAACTTAAAATTAAAGTAAGTAAAAGTTGAATCATCCAATTTAATTTTAAGCTTGAGTCATGCAATTTCTAGGAAATCACAGTTCAGTGTCAACACGTTTATATACCTTTGGCTTTCCAGATGTTGCAAGACAACTCCCATCATGCCTGACTATTGGCCCTGCTTACTGGGACCAATGGTAGTTGAGTCCAACAAAATCTGGAATGGCACGGGCCAGCCACCTACTGCATTTCATTACTAAGTGTTGAAACTCTTTTTCTTAAATTTCATGGTAAATATTGTAGACATATAAGAGTAAAGTGGATAAAAATTATTGGTGGAATTCAATATAGTGTTAAGTGGGGTATATGCAAACAGAATGAAGTCTGCTGGTGTAAGGATGCTGGGAATTGCAGCCCTGTAAGAGATAAACTACAGCTCCCATGATTCTTTGGGGAACATCAAAGAATCATGGCAATGTATGGCATGTACATAGCCACTGAATACATGCTTCATTATCCCTATGTTATAGAACACAGTGGCTGCAGATACAGACCATGACCCTCTGAGACTGATGGTTCCTGCTAGGGGTGGGTCAACAGCAGAACCAGCCATCAAAAAGCTTCTGTACTCTGCTGGGGCAACAGCTCTCCTTGTGAGTGAGAGAAAAGCCAGCACCTGTCACTGTGTTGCATCCAGGATCCTAACAGACCCTGTTTTCCCAGATGTAACACTCTCTTGCCAATAAGTGCCTCTTATTCAGTTGGAAAAAGCAATAATACAGAAGTGGGCCCCCAAAAGGTGAACACACACACACACACGCACACACACGCACACACACACACACACCCTGCAGTTGACACTTTGCACATCAAAGTGAGCTCCAGCTTCTGGAGGATGAAAGATACTTGTTGGCAGGATCATGAGATTCTCACCTGATAAGAAGAGCATTTTTCTGAAATCTAAGAAACCAATACAGTAAAACGTGTCTCTGCTGTTATAAAGTTTACTTAGATAGCCAGCTGAATGCTCCTGCATCCCTAGAACCCTTTTTGAACTTGTGTCAAGTCCAACTAACTTCATTGATGCTATATAGAATACAAGCCCTTTCAGTGTATTTCTTTTTCCACTGCAGTATGTACAGCATCCTTGATTTATCAGGCCATCTTATGTAATGTCATGTTTTATTACCTCACTATGACTTCTGAATCAAGGATTTTTGATGACTGCAATTCAAACCAAAGTGGTGCTTTTAATGCTTGGATATGTAAGCCTAAAGATATTCACATTTTAGAGATTCAGAATTCTCACTGCGCGAAAGATGTGTTAAACTGCTATTGGCACTTGGTAAGCAACTGCTCATGAGTTTTGGGTTTGGATAAATTAACACTTAGCAGCTTTATGCAAGCTAGAGAGCCATATAAATCACATTTGCCTCCATGTCTGTCTTGGAGCCAGGTTTCTGGCCCAAAAGTTGCTTTTAGTGTCCCGAAAGTTTTAAAGTAATAGCTGCTGAGAGTGCTGTCTAACACATGCAGAATGCATGTCCCTAAAACCTGAAAAAGTACCTGCCCCACTGTTGGAATTTCAAGACAGAGTTTCCATGTGACCTTCAGAGAAGGTTGAGCTATGGTATCTCTTTTTTCTTTTTCTGTTGGTGGTCCTCAGTTTTCAGTCTTTTTGTTCCCAGGGTCACATGTTCACTACAGTTCAGAAACAATAAAAAAAGCTGAAGAAAAGGGTGAGAAAACAAAACAAAAGAAACAGAAAAAGGCAAAATACATCATTTCTATACATGCAGCAACTTGCTTTCCTCTTAGTGTGACACTTGGTCATCGTTGAGCCATAGCGTCTTTTTTTAAAAAAGGAATCAATAGGAATTCATTTCTGCAGGATTTATATTCAACAAAAATGGGTGTGGATGTGTTCCATGTAGGGAAGTATAGATAGGCAGATGGTGGGAAATGTTGTCTGAGGGCTAGGCGGAATCTGCCTCCTCAATTGCCTCGGGACACCTAACTGCTTCATAATGGGAAGGGATGGCATATTGGAAGTGGAGCTTTCAGTGGGGATTTGTGGACACTGGAGACTCTGAGGTAGAAATCTCCTGGTTACAGAGGTGGATTCAGGGCAGCATGACTGTTCTGCCACACTGAGCAGCACACCTGCAGGGCATCACAGGGCATTGCAACTATGACATAGTGAATTAAGCAGAAGGCAAGAACTAAGGGGGTGCCAAATTTTGGCCTTGCACAGGGCACCTCTGAAATTTGAAAGACCAAAGTCTGCCCCTGCTGGTTAACCTCTAGTCTTTGCTTGTCCCTTGTCCACCCCATTTTGCTTGTCCACCGCACCCCACCATTTATACCGTATGTCTTAAAATTAAAAAGTCTTATAGGCTGTACATTGCTTTTTTTCAGGATTGAAAAATATGCACACTTTGTATTTTTGTCCCCTTGTAACATCTTCCTTCTGCAACCGTGCTGTTTGCACCCAAATCCAGAGTGAAAATGCCTGGAGTTCTGCTCCTATGCCTCATTGGATAAACATTGCTTTAACACTCCCTTTAATGATCCCAAATGTTTGTTGTTGACATTTCTCTTTTTATCTGGAAACCCCCAAAGGAAATTCCTTTATTGTACAATCCCTTTGAGCAATATTTTATTTCCCAGGAATAAGGGTGTGGACCAGAACCAGGGAGGGGTGTGGCCTGGGGAGAATCCCAGGAGCTGGGGGGGGCCAGGGGGCTGGGGGAGGCTGCATTTGACCCTCAAGTCTGAGTTTTCCCACCTCTGTTTTAATGCCTTCTTTAACATCTTTACTCTGTGTTTTATTGTTAAAATAGAACCATGGTAAAACTCAGCATATGGTGTGAAATAAATGTTACTTATGATATTTTATATGTTCACAAAAATGATAATAATATGACGTACAGGAATGTAATAGCACATTCCTTCCTGTCAGAAGCAAGGGGGAAAGCCATATATAAGTAACAGCAGAGAAATTGCCACTACTCTCGTCTGGAGTGATATGCTATTAGATGCTTATCGTGTGCCTTAAAAAGGATATATTTAAGTGACAATCATTCCTAACAGCTGAGTGCTCATTTCATTGGCTTGGCAGTTGCTATCCTATTTTATGAAATGTTAATACCCTCCTTTTTTAAAAGATTGTATTACCAAGCAGCCATACGTCAACTCATTCTGATAACTGCGGGGCTAAGGGCCTCTTATAACCAGCTCAGCATGTGGTAGTAAAGATGATAGATAGATTAGATAGATAGATAGATAGATAGATGATAGATAGATAGATGATAGATATACGGACAGATAGATGTAAAGGACAACAAGTCCATGCCAGGTTCTCCAGCATGTCAGATTGAAAGTGGCCAAGTACATGCACGGAACTCCTCCCAGATCAAGTTTCAGCACACACATTTGCAGTGATCTGCCCAAAGGAAATATAGACTACATAGCTCTTTCTTTAGAATGAAAACGACAAGCTCACAAGTTGCCACTGATTCTGCCCAGTGAATTTGCCACACCATTGATTTTTACTAAACTTGGAGAAAGTGCTGCAACTGCAAATAGGAATTACGGTAGCTGGCTTTTCCCTGCTACATGGCAAGGTTCCATCCTGTTTTCAGGTTTTTCTGTTATCACCATGTGCTGAACTAGGTGTGTATCAAATTACAGCTTTTTTTTTTTCATCTCACTGTCCACTATGCCAGAAAAAATGTGATTAATTATGCAATTATTCACGTAATCATTTAATAACTACTGTCCCTGATGGATATGCTCTACTTCCTCAGTCAGCAGCAGTATGCTTTCTAAATACTAGTTGCTGGAAATCACAAGATATATGAAAGTTTATATCCAATACAAAATATATTTTTATAATACACCTGAATAAAAGAAATACTTTCAAAATTGAGGAAAGAGGAGAAAAGTAAAAAAAGAAAAAGGAGCGAGGGAGAAAAGAAAGATGAAAAGACTTCTGATTCTCCATCTGTCAGCTAAATATAGTAACTTGTTCACTCCTTGACAGCCAACTATCCTATTTTCTATAAGCCAATATTTTTTCAATCTTTAGATCCACATATTACAAGTTCATTTTCTCTTTCACGCAAAAAGTCCATAAGAAGTTTCCAATCCTTAATAAATGTCAAAAAGATTTTTCTCTGATTAAGCATGTTAACTTTTCCATCTCAGCTAAGTCCAATAATTTTATCAAGCATTCCTCCATAGTAGGTAGGGCTGTATCTTTCCATCTTTATGCGTACGACAATGTCGCTGCCACTCCTGTTTCAAACAAAATTCTCCAACATCCCTAACTGCAAGCTACCTGGGAAGGGCTGGCCAAAGTTGTACGGGGTCTTTTACATGCTGGCCCAAAGGAGGTGGTAGAATCAATGGTACCTTGCTGTGACTTGTTTGCAAAGCATTTTGAGGATATAATTGTTTGCATCCACCAAGACCTTGACTCTGCTGTTATAGCAGATGAATCTCTTGGGGTGTCCAGAGCACAGTCTAGTCCTGTTGTGTTGGATGAGTTTCAGTTGGTAAGGCTCAAGGATGTGGACAAGGTGCTCGGATCAGTTTGGGCAACCACTTGCGCTCTAGACCCTTGCCCCTCTTGGCTGATGAAAACCAGCAGTGAGGGAACAGCTGACTGGACCAGGCAGGTGACCAGTGCCTCTTTATGAGAGGGAGTGGTCCCTGCCTGTTCGAAGGAGGCAGTGGTAAAACCACTCCTTAAGAATTCGGAAAACCTAACTAACTACCGGCCAGTTGCTAATCTCCCTTTCCTGAGCAAGGGTCTGGAGCGAATGATCGTAGACCAGATCCAGGCGCTGTTAAAATAAACTGATTTTCTGGATCCATTTCAATTGGGCTTTAGGCCCAGTTTTGGCACAGAAACTGCTTTGGTTTGCCCTGTATGATGACCTCTGTCAAGAGAGAGACAAGGGAAACTTCCCTGTAAATTCTCCTTGACCTCTCATTGGTTTTCAATACCATTAACCATGGTATCCTCCTGGAGCAAGTGTCAGAACTAGGGGTGGGTGGCACCACTTTGCGGTGTTTCCAGTCCTACTTGGATGGTCATTCCCAGATGGTGTTGCTTGGGGAATGCTTTTCAGCCCCATGGAACCTTCAATGTGGGGTTCTGCAGGGCTCAGTCCTATCCCCTACGTTGTTTAACATCTACATGAAACAGCTGGGTGGGGTTATCGGGAGGTTTGGAGTATGTTGTCAGCAGTATGCTGATGACACTCAGCTCTATTTCTCCTTTACATCTGCAGGTGAGGCAGTGGAAGTGCTGGACCAGTGTCTTGCCTCAGTAATGGACTGGATGAGACCCAACAAACTGGAATTCAATCCAGATAAGACTGAGGTGCTGTTAGTGGGTGGTTCCCTAGACAGGTGGGAGGTTGCCTGCTCTTGATGGGGTTACACTTCCTCTGAAGGAGCAGGTTTGTGGCTTGGAGGTACTCCTGTATCCTTTGCTGTCGCTTGAGGCTCAGGTGGCTTCAGTGGCCCAGAGGGCCTTCCATCAGCTTCGGCTGGTGGCCCAGCCATGCCCCTATCTGGACAGGGACAGCCTAACTACTGTTGCCTGTGCTCTGTTAACCTCAAGGTTAGATTACTGCAATGTGTTATACGTAGGGCTGCATCTGAAGACGGTTTGAAAACTTCAGCTAGTGCAGAATTCAGCAGCCAGGTTGCTCACCGGAGCAAGACGGTTTGAGCATATTACACTGATCCTGGTCCGACTGCACTGGCTACCAGTTAGCTTCTGGGCTCAATTCATAGTGCTGGTTTTGACCTATAAAGCCTTAAATGGCTCAGGACCACAATACCTGAAGGACTGCCTCTTTCCATATGAACCTACCCGGACCCTGAGATCATCTTCTGAGGCCCTTCTTTGTGTGCCTCCTCCTTGAGAGGTCGGAGGGTGGCAACGTGAGAACGGGTCTTTTCTGTAGTGGCTCCCCGTCTGTGGAATGCTTTCCCCAGGGATGTTCGTCTGGCGCCTTCATTATACACCTTTAGGCACCAGGGGGAAATGTTCCTTTTTAACCAGGCCTTTGGTTGATTTGATTGACATCCTATGCCCTTTTAAAATGTGGGGTTTTTGGGAGGGGGGTTGTTTTTATTTTGATTATGTATTTTGTGGTTTTATATTTTGATTTTATTCTTTCTGTGAACCGCCCTGACACCGCTGGGTATAGGGTGGTATATAAATTTTAACAACAACAACGACAGAGTAGGAGTCTACTTAAATAAATATTAAATTTATATACTGCCCTTCACCCGAAGATCACAGGGCGGTTTACAACATAAAAACACAAAATACAAAATGCAATAATAAAAAGCAATATCCCACACACCCACACAAGGAGAGGAGCTGGCAAGGAAGGGAAAAAATCTTTGCACAAGCAGAAAGAATATGAAAGGAAGGAAAACAGTTGAAATATGCTTAGAATTGCAACCTTGATGTCTTTTGACCCCACATGTCAACTGTAGACTAAAGGGGAAGACGCAGAAAGCATCTTAAGCCAGAAGACTGCTTTAGGAGGCTCTGAACCATACGTTGACACACCATAAATAAATAGCTCAGTAGAAAGTGATGGGGTCTCTTCTTGAAGATAACACAGGGTCTATTTGCCCATCGTTTTAGTGCATTTCTACGTGTTCACTTCTGACACCGTGTTCAGGGTATTCTATCCTTAATCCTATTTTGTTGTAGGATGACTCTTTTCCCCTGAAAGGTGTTTAAGCAGTCACTGATGGGAATTGTCAATTCAGTAGGAGTTACTTTCTAATCTAGTGTACTTTTAGGATTGTAATCTGTCACTTAAAAGGTCCAAATTAGAGCATGACCAAATTAGAGCATTTTGGAGAGTACTGAAGCAATAATGAGATTCCCTCAAACTACCGTATGTTCTGGCGTATTAGGCGACTGGGCTTATAAGACGACCCCCCCAACTTTTGCTGTTAAATTATAGAGTTTGGCCACCCACCAAACGCCACCAGGGGCAGAGCGCGCTCCCCTCCGCTGCCTCTGCTGTCACAGCAGTAGCAGCCCGAGGTGAGGCGTTTGGTGGGCGGAATGAAACTGAAACCCGCCACCCGGAAGGAGGGAGGCCCAGCCCAGCTCCCTCCGGGAAAAGGCCGTGAGCAGCCGCCTTGCCCTCCACCACCCTCACCTGTGGGGATGGCCAGCTCCTTGGAGCCCCAGCCGAAGCTGCGTACCACCTTGCCACGGCAGGCTCTGAGCGAAACCCTGCGTGGCCACAGCGGAGGCCGGATCCGGCTCTCACGACGGCAGCAGCATGCAGGCGGGTGGATGAGCGCTACGCTCGGAAGGACTTTCCACAGTGAGGAAAGAGCGGCAGCCAACAAACATGCACTGTGCTGGTACGGAAGAGGCGGGGCCATGCGCTGCGTCACAGGAGGCTGCGTCCTCTTCCGTGGGGAGGAAGGAGGAGCGACGGCAGAAGGGGCGCCTTTGCTCACCGGCTCCCTCTCTTCCTTCCCAACAGGTGGCTCCATGTATACCCAGCGTATAAGATGACCCCCGACTTTTGGGTTGATTTTCCTGGGTTAAAAAGTCATCTTATACGCCGGAACATACGGTATTTTTCTTGAAAATATCCGGGCAATTGATTGGCACTGATTATTTTCGCACATCCATATGAATTGTAATCTCTCTTGTTGGTTGCCAGATTTTACATCGTTTCTAATGACTAGCACACTTGTCTTATGAAGGGGGCATATTAATGTCCGGAAGCATTTACAGTGATATGTTTCTCTTTCCAAGCAGCTTTAAACATGATAACTCCATCTTTCTTGCCTTTGTGAATCAGTAATAGCAGGAGATTTCTAAAGAGAAGAACAATGTCTAACTGCTCCATTGCCTCCCCACAACTAGGTTTCCATGTCTATTTCTCAGGTTTTTTTCTTTTTAGAAATGCCATTGCAATTTTGAAAAATGAGGAGGCTTGCATCATTCTTCCTTGACTATAGGCAACATTTTATCATCTGGAGCTGATAAAGAACGACATTTTACAGACTTCTTGTCAGAAAATGGGAAGTGGCTGCTGGTGATAAAGTTAATTATTAATGGAATTGGAAACTAGGCCTTCCCAGCCACAGGCGCTATCCTCAGTCTATTTCTGGTACTGGAAAGAAAAAGTCATGTCCAGGCTTACTATTGCATCTCACAGTTGCATTTGTGCTGCACAGCTTTGGTTAAAATCCTAAAAGTAGCTCTTAACTTGTCCCATAGGATTTATTGAAGTGCTCCAACTTATTTAAACAGTAAACAGTGTTAGAACCATTATACTCATTGAAACCATTGGTCCATTTAGCTCAGTGTTGCCTACAGCAGGGACATTTTGAATGTACATAGTAAAGCCCATTTTGTCATGCAAGTCTAATCACTCAGACCTGGAGATCTTAATCCCCCTAATAATTTCCAATTCTAAAATAAGCAAACCATTGCAGTCTCAAACGAAACCTAAGTAGCAGTTCAGTGAAGCTAGGAATATCATGACCCACTTCATTATGAAGGTAGTTGGGAAATGATCCAGATAACCTTTAATTTTCATATTGTTGGGGGGATTTGGACATTGTTACCCTTATGTCAGTTCCAGATTTTGGGGAAAATATCCAAGGGAACTGACCTCCACAGAGAGCGTAAAGTAAATTTTTAAAAGCTTCAGTGATCTGTAGCACAACATTAAATTTAAAGCTAAAGCGAGACTTCATGTCATCTGAGAAAGCAGCCTGAAACTGTCTGTAAGAGACTCTTTTGTAAGTGCCAAAACTGATTACTGGAACTGTCTGCCCTGCCCTGCCATGCTAACATAGTGGAAAAGTTATTTCCATGTTAACAGATGAGAAATGTCATTGGATTTGTCAAAGCTATAAGAACTGAGTTTGTGGGGTGTAGTAATAAGAGAGAGAAGGGACCATTAACCTGAGCTGTGTGGACAGTTTAAAGGAAAAATCTCAGAGTTTAGAAGACTAACTGTCAGACATACTTCTTAAAAGCTTCAGTCTCCTGGTAAAAATCCCAGAAACCTTTTAAATTGTATCTGGCAGAAATAAGAAACCAATTTTTGATTCGGTTTGATCTCAAAGTAAAAATGAAAACAAGAGGAAATAATTAGAGAGCTGAGCTAGGAATAGATCTAGGCGTGCAGAACCTTCTCCTTTGTGATGTATAAATAAGTTGTCTCATGCCATCCAATATTTAATAGGTGAAAACAGGTAAATTTGCAGTTAGTGCAATGTTGTAGTGATGGACCAATTTCAGTTGATTTGGAAGTGAGCTCAGAAAATGAAACTGTTGTACAAGAAAGTTTTTTGATGACTTGCTTTTTCCAAGCCGTATGTCAAAATCAAAAATTCCACCGTGCTGTGTTCTGTGAGACCAGGGGTGGTGGGGCAGCAGCAAGGACACCCTATGGGATGCCTTCTTTGTCCTTTCCAGGTGCCTGTAGCACTGCAGTGTCCATGTCCCAGGGAGCCTGAGAAACTGGTTTCTCCAGAATGCCTGGATCAATACTGACATTCGGAACAACATTGGTTGTATCCAGCACTGCTGTTCCACTCATGCAACAAACTTCTGTTTGCGCAGCAGAACTCCACTATCTCTTCCTTTCCTTGCAGCCTCTGCACACTCTCAAAATCTGCTTCAGAAAGTTGGAGAAAATTCTGAAGCAGCTTTTTTTTTTTGCTTGGAGTAGGGCAGAGAGAGAAAAAGAAGGAGAAGTCAAAATGCATGAGTGGACTAATAGCCCAAATCCCCAAAACTCTGCATAAGATTTAACAGTTCTGGACAGATAACCATTAATACACTTGCCTCCTATATAACTATGGTGCTTTTTTAAAAGGCATTTTAAAAAAATACATTGAATTTTCCATAAGGCTCACCGTCACCATCTAGTGTCACATTGTGTATTGCACTTAAAACACACTTAAAACTTTTTATTTGCAGCTTTATAGCTGAGTCCTAAGACATGCCCCCCATGTGGGGATGTGTTGGGAGCCCAAATTGGAGTGGGAAACTTTGTTACCATGCTTGCTCATTACAGAGGTCTCTATACACATCAGAAATCTACTTCTCTGTGTTCAGAGATAAAGCCCTTCTGGAATCCCAAAACCTAGGGGGAATTCAGCTGAAGTGCTGGGTGGACTTTTGTCCAGCTAAAGGAAGCTGTGAAATAATGATTCAAAGAGATGTGCTATAGTAGCAGGACATGTTGTGTGTAGCAGAAATGGAAAATCTATGAAAATTTGGAGTGCTCCCTTTGCACAAATATGCGTGCTTGTTTTAGGCTCTCACAAATATACTTGCAAATCCAAGCCAAGAGCTACAGAGAAGTAAGTGTGCTTGTGTGCATACACTGTTGGTTCAGCTCTGGGAAATATACATAATAGATTCTGCTACATAGATGATGCCTGCCTGTCTAGGAAATAATAACTAGGTTACCAGTTATGTGTCAGTCAGATGACTTACTAAGAGTGTCAGGGAACTGCCATCGGAGCCAGAGGCGGAGGCAAGGCTCCCAAACGATGCTGGAGAAGGGCCCAGCAGGGAGAGAGGTAGCTCATCGGCTGGGGAAGGAAATCAGCGTAACACCAGGGATAAAGGGGGGCAGATGGGGGAATCGGCGAGGGGGCTCCAGGACTCCTCACCGGAGACCAGCGGGGAGAGCACGGGTCCTCCGCTACCCACACCCATCTTGCGCAGAAGACTTCCGCGCAGGGAGAGTAGGCGGAGACTTGGCGTCAAAGAACTTTTGTGCTGGAAGAGGTTCAAGAAACGCCCACTGACGGATTCTGCTAGCGACTGAAACAGCCACGAAGTGAAGGGCTGTCCAGACAGAAAAGGTTTAACCAGGCAACCTAGCCAGGAGTGGCGGCAACTTATGCACGAGCAACCCCTATAACCATTACAATGAGCAAATGTACGTCAGTCTTAGAGTCTCATATAGGAAACAGACAGATTTTTTTTCTAGTATAGTCCCCAGTCCTTTTAATAATTCTTCCTCCACAGCAGCAACGCCAGATTAGAATACTTAAATCAGTAGAAAAACGTCATAATCAGCCAGTATTTAGTAGGCAATAAAGCAGCAGATAGAATAATGAATGTGACCGAATGGAAAGAAGTGACAGCGCTTTTCAATTAATCTACTTTGGCAGCCAAACAAACACTGCATAAAAAATTTATGACTGCACAAACAAATAACAGGAATACACACACAGTAATAATTGCTGATGGAGAAGAAGTAAGAAGTAAATGTTCTCAGATAAGTAATGTGGGACATAAAAGGACCCCAGGACGGTTAAGTCCAGGCAAAGGCAACTATGGGGTTGTGGCGCTCATCTTGCTTTCAGGCCGAGGTAGCTGGTATTTGTCCACAGACAGGTTTCTGGGTCATGTGGCCAGCATGACTAAATTGCTGCTGGTGCAACAGGACACCATGACGGAAACCAAAGAGCAAAGAAAAGCCGTTTACCTTCCCACTGCAGCGGTACCTATTTATCTACTTGCGTTGGCATGCTTTCGAACTGCTAGGTTGGCAGGAGCTGGGTCAGAGCAACGGGAGTTCACTCCATTGCGGGGATTCTGATCGGCAAGCCCAAGAGGCTCAGTGGTTTAGACCACAGTGCCACTTGCGTCCCTTAATGTAGGACATAGTACTCTCATGAACATGGCTTAAAAAATAATAATACACAGATTGAAGTCAACTAACACGTAAATTGGTTACAAATACATGCAATGGTTCTGTGAGAGGCTTAGTGATAACTGTCACCACAACTTCCCAATACATATTGTTGCATTGGCATCTGTCAGTCTTGAAACATAATGGAGTGTGCCTCTGTGTTAGCAACACCGAAGTGACCTCCCTAGAGTGCAAGCCTGGGGAGTTTGTGAGGAGGTCCTGGGCTGCCCAGGAGACAAGATCCCCTTGTCGGCTTTACTGCTGTAGTCCTAAGGAAAGCAGAGCAATACTTTTGGCACCAGCTTGGCTGCAGGAATTGCTGGAAGGAGCCGCACTACCATCCAACCATTTTAGGGATTCCACTCTGGATTTGTGTAGAGTTTACTCCTTAGCCTTTTGTCCTCCCAAAGATATTCTTCAAGGCAATGGAGGTTTAGGATCTGCATTTTCCTTCTCCTAGATGAGCTACCTACCTTCCCAGGTGAACAAGCCCCATCTGTCCCTCACTTCCCTTTGCAGCACATGCAGAAACCGCCTTCTTTATATTGGACCCACTGCTGGCCTCATCTACTCAATCTGCCAGAGTCTGCATTCAGGGAAAGGCCCTAACTCACCAAAGGTTTGAGACCCATCGGCTACCCTCCCCTGGTTTAGCCAGCCAGTCAAAGCCATTCCCAGAGTGTGGCCACTGTTGCATGCTGACAGCTTCTAGTAGCCACCAGTGAGAGTTGAGTGCAGGATGGGGACCAAAGGTGGACAAACTACCCCAGAAGGAGCACAATGTGTCCTCCAGCAGAGGTACTACCCCTCCCTTAACACCCCCCCACACACACACCCAATACATGTACACAAGTGCTTAAGGAAGCAGGTCTGCTGTTCGTAGTGGGAATCTTGATTGTGAACCTAGTACAGATGCAGCAAGCACAACTACTTCATAAAACATAAAGCCTCAAAAAACATAAAGTCTTCCTGATAGTGTTTTAAAAGCCAGTTTGTTTGTTTTTGAAACCTCATTGATTTGTGGTTTTACTATAATTCAAAATAAATGGGCTGTATTCAGTTGGTGTCCTTCTACAAACACAAGGTGTCCCAAACCTCCCAAAATGTTTTTGGTGAGGGGAATGGGAACTGACAAAAATCCCCCCTCTTTGATTAGGGTAAACTGCTGTGGCTTTGGTGCTAGGAAGACCAATATGATTCTACCTAATCACCTTAGAATCTGATGATGGTTTAGAATGTGTTCCAGGGTTAATAACTTTGCCACATGAATTTACCGTATTTTTCGCTCTATAAGACGCACCAGACCACAAGACGCACCTAGTTTTTGGAGGAGGAAAACAAGAAAAAAAATATTCTGAATCTCAGAAGCCAGAACAGCAAGCGGGATCGCTGCGCAGTGAAAGCAGCAATCCCTCTTGCTGTTCTGGCTTCTGGGATCGCTGCGCAGCCTGCATTCGCTCCATAAGACGCACACACATTTCCCCTTACTTTTTAGGAGGGAAAAAGTGAGTCTTATAGAACAAAAAATACGGTATATACTAAGGGTGGCACAGAGCTAAAGAATAGTAACCAAACACTCTTGCACCCTGGGACTTAATGAATGACTGAACATCAGTGATTGTTAGAGAAAAAGAGTGTCAGTTAATGTTGTGCCACAATCAACTTTAGTTAATTACAATTTGCACACATGGCTCTAAGTAAAATGGGTTTCTTGCAGAGCAGCTCCTTTCAGGAAAAGAGGACTCATATATTCCAGGATATAGATAGATTTGCAGCCTTCCATTTGTTCTCTGAGGGACCTTGTCTCTAATAAACTCTCCAGTCCTTATGGATTTTGATCCTATGCTTGCAGGGTCCTTGCCTCTGCTTTGTCTATGTCAATGAAGATTCAACACTAGAGGCTTTGGCTGCAATAATTCCCCCCTACACACACCCTTTATAAGGATATCCAACAGTAGGGATGGATTCCCCCCTTTTCAGGTGCTTTTATTTAAATGTTTTAGCACTGTATGTTATTCTCATTCTGGTGTCTCTGAGCAAAAGGCTTCTAATTGAGTGTGTGTGGAAGCTGTAACAGGCTGCTACTGAACGATTGATTTTTCTTTGTTGATCATCAATAAACTTTGGTACATGTCATTGCTGTGCTCCATTACAGTACAGTGGTACCTCGGGTTAAGAACTTAATTCGTTCTGGAGGTCCGTTCTTAACCTGAAACTGTTCTTAACCTGAGGTACCACTTTAGCTAATGGGGCCTCCCGCTGCCACCACGCGATTTCTCTTCTCATCCTGAAGCAAAGTTCTTAACCTGAGGTACTATTTCTGGGTTATCGGAGTCTGTAACCTGAAGTGTCTGTAACCTGAGGTACCACTGTATTGATTTGAGGAGAAGGGATATGTCAGCAGGAAGACAGGCAAGGTGTTTGGCATGTTGTTAGGTGAGTGGGTGGGTGTTTAAAAAAATGCTGATAGCTGAATGTCACACACATGTTTAGCAATTGCTTTCTGCATTCTCATCACTCACACAGGGGTGTTTCAAAATAAAGACTTTGATGGTTCTTTTAGGTTGTACATTGCCTTACCTTTTTAGATGGACCATCTATATTTTGTTCTCTGCAGGAGCAGCTTCTATTAAAAGAGCTGTTCCTTTGTTTCCTTGCACTGTCTTAATTGAGCCTTTGAACTGCATTAAAGGCATGCAGTGCATATAGTCTCCAATAAGATGTATATTTTTGAACTGAATCTGCATTTGAATACCTTTAGTTACTTCCCACCACCACCTGCACACATAGGAAAAAGTCTGTTTAAAAAGAAAAGGGAATATATTTGCAAGTTTAATTTCCCTGGGGAGAAGTGGGCTTTTCAGAGCAACTTTGATATGTTTTCCCTTTATTTTCTGTGTAACCTGTGGTTTAATTCCTATTCACATTTTGCATTCATATTTGCATGATAAAAGAGTGCCACATCTTTTTAAAAGTCCCCTCTTGAAAGTCTGAATTGTTCATGAAGAATCCAAAGAGCAAAGCAGAAATAAAATAAATCTCTCTCGAAAAAATTACCATAATCTTCTAACGTTCACCATTTTAAGAGATCCTGCCATTGTCTTTTGTAAAGCAAATGAATAATAGGGCTTGGCTGTTTTCATGGCAGAGCATCAGTGTGATTCTGTAATTCCTTTCTTAATGGAATCACCTCAGTGCTGAAATTTTTGGCCTCTGTGTTAAAAACATCCCCCCGCAATGTTCCCCAAACTCAGTAATATAATTAGGACCTTAACATCTCAGATGTGGGGGGGGGGGAGACACACCCGTCCATATCCCTTACAGGTTACAGTTAGCAGGTAAGCTAGATGCAATGACAGCAAGCTGCAGGTAACTTTGTGCCTTGCTGCACTGCTAGATAACAGCAACATTACACTGAAGTGCTGTTTATTTCACCCCTTCATTGCTAGCAGCTAATAATGTGGAAGAAAATGCCCAGCAAAATGAATAGACCAAACTTCTCAGATAACTGATGACTACCAGATGTGCTTAGGGTAGGGCTCAGTAGGCTTCTCCAGTCCCTGCAATCCCTTCCAGGGATTACAACCTGAATAAAATATGGGGGGGCACAAGCAAGCCCTACCTCACATAATCACATGATGTTGTTCTGGGACAACATTTGAAAGGCAATGCCCATCAACTTTGGGGCGGCCCAGCCCCCTCAAATATTTTATTGGGAAAGGAGGGCAAAGACTCCTTTGGCCCCCAGGAGTTGGCTCCTTTGATCCCTTCAGAAAGTTGCTTGAACAATGCTTGCGTTTCTGGTTCTTGACTGTGTTGCCATGTTGTGAACTTGAATCCCCAGTATATATACACTTGGCCTGTGATTCAGCTTTGCTCCTCTCATTGTCCTCCCCGCAACTTGACCTTGGACCTTGTTCTCTGGATGTCAGGGCAGGACAATCCCATGACTGCAGCATGGGGAATGAATCCTAACAGTGTGGTTCCAGTGTGGTGGCTGGATACTGATGAGTGGGCACCTGGAAAAATGGGGTTGGAGAGTGACTTGTGGGAATGGATCAGTAATCTGGGGGAACCTGTAACAGCCAGGAAGGTAGAGGCAGAGGCAGAAGAAGCTGCAGGATTGCAGAGTAAAGAACAGGTGCAGAAGGAAGGAGAGATAGGTCAGGCTGGTGTTGAGTCAAGGGCTTCCACACTTCCTCATCCTGCCCCCACCTCTCCAGCTGTATTGTCTCCCAGGACCAGAAGAGGAGGAGCAGAAGCAGGCTGGATGGGGGAGATACATAAGCTGGGGTTGGGGTGTGTGGCCTCTCTTATTTAATTATAGATTTACTTACAGTCTTGTTGAGAAACTATTTTGACTACAAGTGGAAGTTGCTGCTATTTGTTTTGTGTCTTTGCAGTTTTGAAATTATTTATGAGCAGAAATCTTTCTTGTAATGAATACAGCAAATTGATTTCTCGGTAGATGTCCTTTTTTGTTGTTGTGATCATGTATCTTTATATGATGGCATCATTAAGAGAAAGGAACAGCGATAGTAATTTTAGATTTGGAAGTGGAAGCAGCTAGTCTTTTTGTTGGTGGTGGGGTTTCTTGTGCAGTGACATCAGATATAGTTCTGTATTTTGCATCACTGAAGCTTCACCAACAAAGGAACATCATTCACATTTCACACAGCAGTGGCCAAATAGCGTATTTATAGTTGTCGTGAGAAGAATCTTTATAGCAGTGTATTGTTAATGGATACAGTGTCATTCCAGTGGATAGTATTTAGTTTCAGTGACTTTTGATTTTAGGAAGGGACTGCGCAGCATAAAGAACAAGGCTTTGGAAGCATGAGTGGTAGATTGGTACTTCTGAGCAGCAGCAACACTGTTAATTTTACCCAAATGGGAAATTTGGGATAGGTTGAATGCCTTTAGTCCATAACAGAATGACAAGGATTATTGCATTAATGTGCAGCTATCATGTGGACGTACAATGGCAGTGACTGAATAGCCTAGTTTATTCCAAATCCTGTTAATCCAGGGTATAGCTTCAGATTCATGGCATCTTTGTTTAGTAATCTCTTTCTAAATTATCTAAAGGCCTTTTATGTAACTGTTATGGCAATAAACAGTTCAGTGTGACAAATCCCTGGCTGAAGCGGCTGGACGGAGGATGTGTTCTTTACTGCATCTGACTGCCTGTGAGTTATTCCTCGCTGGCTCTCACTCTGCAACCTGCTTCAGTCCCTGATTTAGATACTACTTTATGGCTTAATGTGGCTTCCTGATTTCTTGCTCTGGTAGTTTTAGAAACCTAATGTCTAGTTTCTGCTTAGTTATTGCACCTTGAGACCTAAACATAGTTCTAATTTCCCAGTTTGGAGATTATCCTGAAACACACTAGAAAAAAGGCTGTAGGTTGGCTTCACATATGGCTTTCTGAAAATGGCTTCTATTCATAGGAGAGTTTTTTTTTTTTTAAGTTAGAGCAGGAAAATGGGAAATACTGTTTTCATGGAGGGTCTTAACAGTTGCTATTTAATAAATTTGTCGTCATGATTGCAAGATTATCTTGCAAGCAAGGCAGTCAGTTTAACAGCTCTTTTTACACCAGGAAACCCAGGTGGAAAAGTCAAACATGCTAAACCAGACCTTAGAGTGCCTAGGGCAGGCATCCCCAAACTCAGCCATCCAGATGTTTTGGGACTACAATTCCCATCATCCCTGACCACTGGTCCTGTTAGCTAGGGATGATGGGAGTTGTAGTTTCAAAACATCTGGAGGGCCAAGTTTGGGGGTGCCTGGCCTAGGGCATTCAAAAGTGCTCCAGAACACCTATGTCACTGTACAGAATTACTACTCTCAGTTTGATTTCTGGGGAATAAAACCTTCACAAAGTGGATTTCAACATATTTCATCAAATAGATAATAAAATAATAGAAACAACAATCCATATTTAATACATAATTCATTAAAATAAATAATAAAGGAGTGGCAGATGAAACCTTAGTTAAAGGCACTAAAATTAACCAATTGCAGATTGGAAAATGTAGATCTTTAAAAGCCTTCTAAATGCTAGTCATACATATTACTTGGATAGTGCTTCTTTCAAAGATGTGCCACCGCAGAAAAGGTCCTGCCCCTAGTACACACTAATCTCACAGTTCTCACCAGTGGCCCAGGGAGCAGGGCCTCAGATGATTATCTTAAAGCTTAGGCAGGCTTGTATTGGTACAAGTGGTCCTTCAGATGATCTGTTCTGAAGCCATTTAAGGATTTAAAGGCTAATAACTAGTGCCTTAAAATGAATAGCTAGCCAATATAACTGGAGTAGAATAGGTATAATGTGATCCAAACACCAGTGTCCTGTGTTACAGTAGCAGCATCCTGCAGTGATTGTAGTAGACTGGAAATTCCTCATTCTTCTTTCCAGTGATCACACTGTATCACTAATCCACCAAAGGACTCGTTTGAGCACAGAAGCAAATGTGCAAACAGGAGTACTTTACTTTGCAGGAAATGTGATTGTTCTTGTTCATCTTTTCTGTGATTCTTCGCATGGCTGTGTGTATAAATATTGTTGCCGTCTTCCATCTGGGTGTTTATGTTGAAGGAGTCCTTCATTTGCTTACAAAGGTACTTTTTATATTCAGTGTCCTATAAAATATACCTCCCCCCCCCCTTAAGTTCTCAGAAGTATTCTTTTTTCGGAAAATGGAGAGATTTTCAAAGGACATGTTAGAGCTTTTGAGGATCTGCCTTATACCCTCACTGTCTCTTTCCACTTGGCTAGTTTAAAACAACTGACATTTTAGATCCATCTCCCTGGTACAACAGAATGGAGAGAATCTTCCTCCTAAAGGACAAGAATAGTGTGGAATCTTGCCAAGACTTTGAGATGTTGTACAAAAGCATTACAATTACGCAAGGCTGTAGTGTATTTAAGGACTTGGTTAGATTCATGGTAGTTACTTCCAGATTTGTGATAACGCAACTGTGAAAGAGCAATAGCAATTCTCACTGTAGATCTCTAGCACAGTAAGCTTTGGAAAATTGCCATTTTAGACTAACGTATGCATCAAATCCGTGTCATCAAAGGACAAGTAGAACTAGGAGCTTTTTTCTTTCTTTTTTGGGCAGAATGAAGTTGACTGACAGCACAAGGACACTTCCAATGCAATATGCAACAGTTTGGAAAAAATAATTTAAGATTGGAGCATGTGGGGAGTTACCATCAGTTATGTTATTTATAACCCTTTAGGCCCCTCTGTCTGTCAAATATGATAAAGGTGGTTGTCTTCTTCTATACTAGATCCATAATGAAACTGAAACAAAACTGGACCAATAATGAAATATTTTGTTACATCAGTCATGCCATGCAACCATAGTTGTTAGACCTTTTCTCTTATTCAGTTTGTTTCTTGGTATTTCTGTTTGATACAAATAAATAACTGTAGTTCTCAACAACACACCCACCCACACACCCGGCTATAGAATTTTTTAAAAAGTCTGCTTTCACTTCAGTCTGGAAACTGAAAACAACCCCCCCCCCAAAAAAAATTACCAATGGTTAGTTTTTTGTTTGTTTTTTTAGGCAGCCTTTGACACTCAGAGTTAAAAAAAATGGGTTGAGGCATTCTAATTTGTTCCAATTTAAGTTGCAGCAGATCTAAGAACACATATCTGGTGGACTGAATCTAGAGCCCCTAGTTTGAGATTTAAGCTTTTCCTGTTTTCCCCTGAAGCTTATCCTACAGAAACGTTAGCACAGCCTTTGCATGCTGGTTTGGGCTGATGGGAGTTGTATTCCAAAACATCTGGAGACCACCAGGATGGTGAAGGCTGCCTTAGCATATACCAGAGGCCCAAGTGGCATTTATCTTTTCTCTTCTCTCACAAACACCTAAGGAGAAATGGATTTGTGCCCATCCAGATAACTGAAATGCCTTTACATTGATGCCTAAAGGTGCTTAGCCTGCTTTGTTGTATAAGGAAGCTTATATCAGAGTTTAAAAAAACCTTATTTCAGAATCATATGAATTATATACATTAGTCAGTGTTTCAAAATTTGAGCATTTTTTGTTGCTGTGGCTGCAATGTTTTTCATGGTAAATTTTCATGGTAAATTGTCTTGCCTGAAGTCATACATACATATAAAATGGCAGTGCTTGATTTTACACCTGCCGACACCTTGTCATGTTACATACTCAGCATTAAACTCTATAGTTCCTGAGTGAAGCAGATTGCATAATGCTGAGCATGATATACTGAACAGTCTAATCCTATGGACCATTACTTCCTGTTTTCCCAGCTTCTGCGGATTCCAATTTATATCAGTCTGATTTTTAGAAGTGCACAAAATTCTTTTCAGTCACTCCAGTTGCTTTTGAATCAAGAAATAAGCCTCAAATATAGCCACAATGTGTGTGAATATTAACTTGGCAATATCCTTCCACCTTCCGATTTAATGAATGTGTTATGCTCAAATGCAAAACCACGTCTATTTAACTGGTCAGAAATGGGATATGTGCCAGCCAAAAATCTTGTCAGTTCTGTGTAGACTGCAAAGCCTTTTCAAAACTGATTTCCCCCCACAAAGTCTAAGTGCAGTCAAATGCACTTATTAGGAAAAAAACAAACATGGAAGTCAATAGAATTTCTACTTCTGTTTAAGTCTTAAACATGAGAGCTGATTCACATATCCAAATCATACTTACTTTCTCCACATGATCTTTTATAGCAGGGATGAAGAACATGTGACTCTCCAGATGTTGTTGGACTCCCAATTCCTATTAGCCCAAGCCAACCCGGTCCAGTGATCAGGGGTGATGGGAATCTAGGAACATCTGGAAGGACAAAGGTTCCCCATCCCTGTTTTATAATATGAATACACAGTCATGTAGTGGGGAGGAAGTGGAGCAAGGCAGTACCAGCTTAGAAAGGTGCTATGATTCCTGTGACCATGGTGGGTAGGAGTAGGAAAGGCACATATGTGGTTTGCTATGCAGCTTGTGGAACTGTGGTCTAAACCACTGAGCCTCTTGGGCTTCCTGCTCAGAAGGTTGGCTGTTTGAATCCCTGCAACGGAGTGAGCTCCCGTTGCTCTGTCCCAGCTCCTGCCAACATAGCAGTTCGAAAGCACACCAGTGCAAGTAGATAAATAGGTACCGCTGCGGCGGGAAGGTAAATGGCGTTTCCGTGTGCTCTGGTTTCTGTCACGGTGTCCCGTTGCACCAGAAGTGGTTCCGTTATGCTGGCCACATGACCCGGAAAGTTGTCTGTGGACATGTTCATTTTCCCTACTATCTGAAATTGGCCAATGTCTATTTTACACTGTGTGCATTATGCACTATTCTCTCTCTTTCTTCCCCCCCTTCCCCCCAGATGTGTTTAAGGTGGTGGTATAACATCGTCTTCACACCCTTTCACTAGCTTCTTCACACCTTTTCCAGTATTTTACCTTTCATCAGTTTTCACTGGATTCTTCCTTCTCCTCTCTTTGAAGCTTTCCCATTGTTTCTCTTTCATACTACCAAAAATTAAGGATTCCCTGACCTGGCATGATGATGCCAGCATTATATATGCACAAGCCTTTTCTCATACCACCTTGCCCAGCAGGAAAGTTTTTATTGGGGATGGGGAGCAGACAACCAGAGCCCCAACTCTGGAGACATACCTGAGGTATCCTACCTTTTGATCCCCCTCTTTTTTGCACTTCTTAAAAACATTGCTTGGAGAACATCTGTGTGTGCGCCACTGATGAGATCCACCCACCATCTTAACTTACTCAGAGGCACCCTGAACACTTACTCAGGGGCCTATGCCTTCATGGCCTGTAAATAAGTCTCATCACCCCTGATGCTTGCTCCCTATGATCAGAAGGAGGGGTGAAAGTATGGCTGCATTGGGCAGAGGAGATGGTTTATCAGCAGTAGCAGGGTTGCATCACTGCAGCTTATGGGGAGGCAGAAGGGCAAAGGAGTGACAATGCCAGCACAGTTGCAAACACACCAGGAGTGCCAGATTGGCTTCACTGGAGCCAGTGGCGTAGCATGGGTTGTCAGCACCCGGGGCAAGGCAAGTAATTTGCACCCCCTAACCCGTGGATTTTGCGCCCCCTAACCCGTGGAGCGCGCCCCCCCAGATGTTGCGCCCGGTGCGGCCGGCCCCCCCTGCACCCCCCACGCTACGCCACTGACTGGAGCCTTTGTAGCAATGCTGGTGACAGGAGGTCAGTTGAGCCCTATTCCCCCACCAACTCCTACTGCTTCACAGTGGACGACGTGTTTGCACAGTGCTGACCTCACACTGGATGTTGCTTTGCTTTGTACATTAGAAGGGCAAGGTATAATTGTTTTAATTAATGAATTTAAAGAAATCAAAATACTGGGAAGCTTGTACTAAAAACAGAACCAAAATCTGACTGACTCACTGAAACACCCGTTCAACCCCAGTGTCTAAGCTTACTGAGCTAATGCACTGTTATTTACAGATTTTTAAATCTTATAATCATCTGTAGACCTTGGGCATGCAAATCAAGATTTTAGCATTTCCTTCTACTCTCTTTAACATGCAAATACAATTTAATCATGTTAATATTGTATTTCCCTCCCTTTGTGCAAATCATGTAACCATAGAATTATCATAATTAAGAGGAGAGAAATACTAATAAAGCTAATTCAATTCCCTTCCCACTACACTGGTGTTCCCTGGTGTATATTTTCAAGAATTTTATTATTAGCCTTAAACTACAGCTTTGACCATATTCCCACAGAGAAAGTGTTTTGAAGCCTAATTGTTCACACTGTAAAGACTTGTGGGTTGTTGCTTTTCATAGGGTAATTTCATTTATTTGGATGACACAAAAAATGAGAAGTTTAGGATAATATGATTTACACAAGATTGCATTGGCAAGTTTTAACAAATTATAGCAACTTGTGGTTAATCTTACAAGACCAGTATATGAGAAAACTGCTAGACCAGGTGTTAGCAAATGCTGCCACTTGAAAACTTTCATTTATGAACTTCAGTTCACCTGATTCTGGAATGTAAAATTCACAGTTAACACTATTTGTCCCATCATATTACTTCAGTTTAACATTGTGGGGTCTTAGTAATTACAGTGTACAAATGGATGAAATGATACCTTCACAAAGAGATATTTTACCTCTTACTTTCAATCTTCTTCAAATCAGTTTTGTCATAATAATTGCAGATTAGGTGGCAATTAATCATTGCAGAAATAAGACTTATGGAAAGAGAGAGAAATGAGGAGGCAGACATCAAATCTGGAATTGAGCTAGGCTACAACTTTATGCCAAGGAGCATGGCGAAAGAACCCAAAAGGCTGTAATGTGAGAAGCTACTGTTGAAGGGAGTGTCAAAAACTCTTAATACACTACACAAGCAAATGCATGGTTTTTGTCTGCCAATAGTTCTACATACCTGGGGCAGAGCAGGAACTAGGTTGAACTCTAAAGTGAGGCTGATGCTAGGATTTGCTGGATATATAATAGTATCCAGGAAAGACTATCAGATTGTTCTCAGACAACGGCTCTCACATCCTGGTCATCATCTGGGATGGAATCTACACACATATAAAAAATTCTGTGAAAATGCTTTTTAAAAAAAACATTTTGAAAAGTACATTGAATTTGGCATAGCTCACTGTCATCTAGTGTCACATTTGTACATTGCACTTTACAACACATTTAAAACGTTATATTTGCAGCTGTATAGCTGAGTCCTGGTTCCCAGTGCACACTGGTCCTTCTCTATCTTCTTCCTTTTCCTAAGCAAACCTCTCTGGCTTCCAGACAAGCACTCCTCTTACTAGCACTAGATTTGCTGCTGGGTCCAAGAATATCTTATTGAGGACGGAAGATGGAAGGGGAGTCTACTGCCAAGCTGGGAGTCCATGTGCGTGAGGGACAGTCAGTGTGTCTATGAAATTGAGTAGATCAGTTTGCTTAACTGTGACAGTGGGCTGTTCATAGCCTCCACAGCACTGCAGAGTCCCACTTGTCCTTAGATAAGGTGTTCCAGGTTGGGCAGGATTCTCAAAAATTAGTCTTCTGCACTGTCCCTCTGGCACTGCAAGCTTGACTTTTGGAAGACTTGTCACCCAATGGGGAAATGCAAATGAGAATTTACTCAGCCTTTGCTGGCTGTTGCCTGCCTTTAGCATCCGAGTCAGCAGAATCACCCAGCCCTGTGGGTGATAGTCTATCCATAATCCTTCAGGGGTGAGCTGTCAGGGACTGGCAGGGCTCTGAGGAGTGTGTGGCAGAGGAAGGGGTCTGGAGGCTGGGGACCAGCAATTTATGAGGTTTTGTGCCACGCGTGAGGCAGGAGCCCGGCTGAAGGAAGGGGAGGAGACTGAGCAGTCAGAGATGGGGGAGAGGGCACAGCATGTGTTGGAAGCAGTCAAATCCCTGCTATCCTCTGCTACACTGTCTCCTAGAACTGGGAGGGGCTTGAAGAGACAAGTGCAGCCTCCCATGTAGAGGAAATCACTAGTTGCTTGTGCACACTCTGTCAGATGAAGGTACTTTAGCCCAGGATGCTGGTGGTCCCACTGTTGCTTCAACTTTTCAGCTGGGGCATAAGCCTGGCAAAGTTAATGCCAGCTTTTGTCAATAAAAACTTAAACTACTAGACATTTGTCCTTCTTAGTTGAGTGTGCTCAGGGCATGATCCTTCTAGGGTATCTTCACATGTTCCTTCACCTGGGAGCCATTCCCACATCAACACTGCTCCATCTGCCACAAGAAGAGATCAATCCACCTTACTTGCTTATTTTCTCCAAAAGAGTTTCAATAAGCATTGGAATCCATCTAGAAAGAGCTCACATCCCACAGGGAACAACACCCTTTTTAACTATTGGGGTGGCCTTGCATAATGCCTAGCTTAACCAATCACCAGCTCTCTAACGTGTAATGCTGGTGGTCTCACAACTGACGATTCTTATTAGCCACTTCATGGCAGCAGGATTCATAGCCCTCTGCCTGGGCAGCATCTGCACCCAAACAGTTTTCACTTCAAAAAGAGAGTTATTGGTGTTAATTGGTACAAGCCAAAGATCTGTCCCAAGTCATTTATATTTTTTTTGAAAATGATATTTATTGAAGTTTTACAGACAGAAAAGAGTTACAGAATTAAAAAATAAAAAAATAAAAAATAAAAATAAGAAAAAGAGAAAAAAAGTACAAAAATACAAAGAAAAAATACTAAATACATGAAAAGTAAAAAACAATTAAAAACAGATCAATATTTTCATGTCTTATATTTCATTTACTTGTTTCCTGACCTCCTCACACCTCCCTTTTTTGTATTCCAGTTCACATGGTTAATTCAGCAAATCCTTTCCCTCTTTGTTTTTATCTTAATTCTATATCTTAACATATTATAACTTCGTATTTTCATCCAATTATCAATCCATTTTTACATATTCCTTTTAACCTTGTTGCTAAAGCCATTTCATTTCAATCCAACATCATTTTAACATTCATTAATTTTACAATGTTTCTGCAAATAGTCTTTAAATTTCTTCCAATTTTCTTCCACCAACTCTTCTCCCTGGTCTCGGATTCTGCCAGTCATTTCCGCCAGTTCCATATAGTCTATCACTTTCATCTGCCATTCTTCCAGGGTGGGTAAATCTTGTGTCTTCCAATACTTTGCGATGAGTATTCTTGCTGCTGTTGTAGCGTACATAAAGAAAGTTCTATCCTTCTTTGGCACCAATTGGCCGACCATGCCCAGGAGAAAGGCCTCTGGTTTCTTCAGGAAGGTATATTTAAGTACCTTTTTCATTTCATTATATATCATCTCCCAGAAAGCCTTAATCCTTGGGCATGTCCACCAAAGGTGAAAGAATGTACCTTCATTTTCTTTACATTTCCAACACTTATTATCGGGCAAATGATATACTTTTGCAAGCTTGACTGGTGTCATGTACCACCTGTATATCATTTTCATAATATTCTCTCTTAAGGCATTACATGCCGTAAATTTCATACCTGTGGTCCACAACTGTTCCCAGTCAGCAAACATTATATTATGTCCAACATCTTGTGCCCATTTAATCATGGCAGATTTAACTGTTTCATCCGATCTGTCCCAAGTCAGTCTGGTGAGATGTACAACTCAAAACTTGAGTAACTCTTCCTACAGCAACTCATGATGATTGGCACATCTCACTGCATGCCCCTCCTTCCAAACCAGTGGACAATGATGCCCAACTGGTATCTGCAGACTGTCAGTACCCACTTCTAAGCCCAGAAGATAAGACTGCCCACAAATGACACCCAGTTGGCAATGAGTCTGCAAGCCTTGGTTTTTCATAGTTGTAGAGTCATTTTTTTCAGCAGAAAAAGTTAAAGCGATATCTCTGAAGATTTAGGTTGACCTTATATATAACAGCCTGGAATAATTTTATGTAGAAGTGAAAGACAGGGTTAGACCTACCTCATTATAATTCAAGCTAGAGCAAGAGTTATAGACCCCAAAGGATCTTTTCCGTCAGATGAATGTAGTGTGAGATATTGGTTAAAAGACACTAAGTCATCCCAAAAGTGCAGCTGCCCCTAAGCTACTGACTGCTTTATGAGAGCAAATTACTTTAAAGTCATTGCTTACAGTCTTTTGAACTATGGGAATGTTCTAATCAATCAGTCATCACATAGCAATTGATAAGTAATGAATGATCTTGAGTGATCTATTTCCCTATTACTTAAAGCTATTTTTCTAATGAACAAATGTTCATGATGTCACATCCTGCAGCTACCAGATACTCCCTTCTTTAGTAGTGAATTAACTTAATTAATGTGGCTGAGGAAGCAGATGATGTATTTGTATTGAATCCTTGGAGTTAAATCTCTTAGCACCATGCAAAAGCATTTCTTTTCCGTGTTATCTGTTGTCTTAATAAATCTCCATTTATATATAGACAATTATTTAAAAAGCAAAGCTACACATAATTCATCATCTTCTTAAATAAGGATGCAATAATACACTCATAATGTGCAGTTCATTAAACCAATATTAACAAATGGCATGGTTTCATAGCCTGCAGTTCTAACCCCAGGTAATTTGGATTGATATTTTGGCACATAGGTTGTATAGAATAAAAAATAATAATCCAATAGTAATAAGAATAACAATGTTAAAACAAATTCACCCAGCTCACCCACCCAGGTTTCTCCTAATGTATACCATCAGCTCATAGGCTTACTTTTCATCAAAATTGGGGTATGCTTTATCTTAAGTGAATGGAAACAAATTTTCCCTTAGTAAAATAGACTTGGCTTTATATGTGGCCACAGCAATATTCAAATAGTCTACCATTTGGTTTTAATTAAAGGTGAGAATAATCATTATATAAAAATATTAGATCATAGGTAACCAGAATATTATACATTTCTTTCACGTCTACTCTTACTTGCCTTTTCTCTAAACTAAAAAGTCCCAGAAACTGCAACCTTTCCTCATAGGAGAGTTGCCCGATATCATTTTGATTGGCCTTTTCTGAACTTTTTCTATCCCTGCAATATCCTTTTTGAGGTTAGGGGACCAGAACTATACCCAGAAGTCCAAATGCAGTCACACCGTAGATTTGTATAACAGCATTATGATACCTGCAGTTTTATTTTCAGTCCTTTTCTTAATGATCCATGGCATTTACGTTTTCACAGCTGATGCACACTGGGTCAATATCTTCATTGAGATGATTTTGTGTTTGGGGTGGGGCACAGAAATAAACAGATGCTCCCTTGCTGATTGTATTTCTGATGCTGAGGAATCACATTTTACAAGTACTCAAAACTGCCATTGTTAGATGTAAGTCTCCAACAGAATACACATCTTGGTTGAGATCACTGTGCATAAGGAGATGTGCAAGTGCCATGGGCAGTCGCTGGATAGTGGCGACGACATCACTCATTACAGGTAATTGACTAAGGAGAAAGTTACTTCCGTTGTTTAAAATAAAATGGTCATCTGTCATCTCCTTGGCGACAAGGATTTATTGAGACAAAATGCCTGCTTCAAAATGCTTGTTTTCAGAAATGTAAACTATTATACTAGGGCAGATGTAAACTCCGGGAAGCTTTCCAAGTACTCAGTTGGCTGTATCTGTGTTTTGAATTCTGAGAAAAAGTATTTTAAAAACCTAGAAAATGCTCACAGCCAATCCTCTTGTATGGTCTCCACCAGTGCTTTATTCTGGCGGTACGCATACCCCTAAACATTTTTTTAATCTAAGTTTGACCTCATTGAGGGGCAGTATTTCAATATGAATAGGAAAATGAGAGTACCCCTAAACGTTTTTTTAGAAAAAAAGCACTGGTCTCTGTTAGGATATTTCCGTTCCACCTTAAAAGGCAGCAGGATGTTTGTGTCACAGCCTGCGTATTTCCTGTTCACAGGATGTTTATGCTATCTGTTCCTTTCGTTTTCTGGCTGTCTTGCCTGAGCAGTCGGAGCAGACGGTCATGTCTTCTTTTGTTCTGACCTACGCAAAATAAACTGTAAATATGCTGTCCTGCTTGTGCAACTTTTGCTGTGTGAATTCTGCTGTTAAGAGTGTGCTCTAAGCCAGAGGCTTAGTGTCGCTAAATTGCTGATACTGCGTGACTACGGGAGGTCGATGGATCGTCCGGCACCGAGCTTGGGGCCTCAGATGACTCTATCTCCCTGGCAGTATCCCAACAACAGGTTTCGGGCCCAGATTCACGGCACTTGCAGGAGAGTAAGACTGCGACAGACTGCTGAGGTATGTGTGGGAAAAGCGAAAGTAAAGGCTTTTCGTTGCCGCGGCAAGAGTCTTTGATGTCCGGCTGGCCTAATTGGCCTGGGAGCCGAGCCAAGCAGGCTTCGTGATTTATGAGAGCCAAGATAAGGAGTCTCTGAAGTGAAGAAGACTCACGGCTGATGTTAAGAGCTGGAATGGAGTTTTTCCAAGCCTCTGAAGCTGCTGAGTGTCCAAAATTAAATCGGGACAATTATGAGACCTGGGCAAAATGGTGTGAGAGTTTGCTGCGTCAGTTTGGGTTGTGGCATACTGTATGTGAAGCCCCTCCAGTTCCTCTGACAGGGAGATGGGAGGCTCAGAATTCGAGAGCCATAGACGTAATAGTCTTGTCCGTCTCTCTGGAGGAAATTGCTACGCTAGCTGGCAACACGACTGCGCGTCAGATGTGGAATGCTTTGAAGATAGCCCATCTGCCAGTCATCCCAGCCCAGAGTTTGACTGCATCGGAGGTCCTGGCTGTTTCCCAGAATGCGAGTGAATGCAAGGATGCCGAGGGCACCGGTTGCAAGCTGCAGGGGGAGCTGACTGTGATGTCATCCCAGGCAGCATTCCAGCCTCCAGGGGGAGCCAAGGAGTCGGCAGCTGAGAGCTCTGTTTCCCATGGGAGCCAAGGTCAACTTTGCAGAGGCCGGAAGGCCAGAAGTAAACAAAGGAAAAAGCCTGCAGATGGCCCGAAGCAGAAGGGGGGTGAAAGGCCCACGCCAGTGGAAAACAAGGCTTTGTTTGCTGGCACAGCTTCACCAAAGGCTAAAGGCACGTCTGATGGCCAGGAGCAGGGGGGCAAGTTGCAAAAGCCCACGCCAGTGGAAAACAAGGTTATGTTTGCTGGCACAGCTCCACCAAAGGCTGAAGGCAAGTCTGATGGCCAGGAGCAGGGGGGCAAGCAGCAAAAGCCCACGCCAGTGGAAAACAAGGTTTTGTATGCTGGCACAGCTTCACCAAAGGCTAAAGGCAAGCTGCAAAAGCCCACGCCGGTGGGAAACAAGGCCAAAGCCAGGTTTGTTATTGACTCTGGGGCGACGCGCCATCTCACCAAAGACCGCCATCTGTTTATCTCCTTCACACCTCAAGATGGAGAGGTCCACCTGGCTGATGGAAGGACTTTGCAAGCTACAGGAGTTGGGACTGTGAAACTTGCAAGTTTGCATACTACCATCAGAGATGTACTTTTTGTTCCAGGAGCTGTGGACAATTTGATTAGTGTACCACAGCTGACTGGGCGTGGTTTTGAGGTTTCCTTCAAGAGGACTGTCTGTGTCATCAGAAAAGGCAAAGAGGACATGTGGCATGCAAAGTTGTTGGATGGTTTGTTCTGTCTAACTTATGATGACAATGCTGTTGTATCTAATGCTAATTCTTGTTGTGTTGCACAAACTAACAAGGTTCTTCATGCAGGATGCATTCACGATGCACATAGAAGATTTTGTCACCTCTCTTGGCAAACGCTAGCCAAGATGCCTGAGTTGGTTGAAGGTTTGGACATCAAACCTTGTAAATTTCACATGAAATGTGTATCTTGTGCAGAGAACAAGGTGAAGGTTGCTCCAAAAGGCAAGGAGTCTAGCAGGCAGGCTTCCAAACCCTACCAGCTAGTTCACGCAGACCTGGTTGGGCCTCTAGCGCCCTCTTTGGGAGGAGCAAGGTACTTCATGGTTCTAATTGATTCTTTTTCCAGGTACATTCATGTGTTTATGCTCGAGCAGAAATCGCAAGCATTTCCTAGGTTCAAGGCATTCTGTGCTTGGTTGGAGAATGCTCATGGTAAACGTATTGGCTGTCTGTTTACTGATCGGGGCGGGGAGTTCACTTCTCAGCAGTTTGAAGCTTTCCTGACTGAGAAGGGAATCCAGCATGACTTGTCAACGCCTAGATCGCCATGGATGAATGGGCTTGCGGAGAGAGCAAATCAAACGTTGCTGCAAGGAATAAAAACCTTGTTGCATGATGCCAACCTCCCTGAGAAGTTTTGGGGGGAGGCTCTCTCGAATTTTGTTTACACTTTTAATCGCAGACTGTCATCACCTATTGGCTGCACTCCCTATGAGAAAATGTTTGGTAAGAAACCTAACACCAAGCACTTGAGAATCTTTGGTTCTGACATGTGGGTACACACCCCACAAAGCAACAAGCTTGGGAAGCGTGGGGCACATGGTTTGTTCATGGGGTACGATAAAGGTGCATACAGAGTATGGATGACTAACTCAAAATCCATAAAGTTCACAAGGAGTGTTGAGTACAATCCTAAGTGGGGGGAAAATGTGGGAATTTTCCAGAGTTACCCAGAGGAGGATGAAGGTGATGTGAAGAAAGCAGATCATGCTGAGAAAGCTGAGGAAACTGAGGATGATGATGATGATCAGAGTTCGGATTCCAGTTCAGTGGGCGGCGCTGCTGCTGCTGTCAGTGACAGTGATGACACAGCAGACTACAAGAGCGCAAAGGCCTCAGTCAGACCATCTGATGCGTCTGACAATGAACTGGAAGAACCACTGTTCACCATTGGTCACTTTTCTCCTAAGAAGGAGGAGATGAGTCCAGAAGACTTGCGTCTAGTTCGCAGGTCTGAAAGGGCGACCAAAGGCAGACCTCCAAAGAGATTTGCTGATGAGTTTGCTAAGACGGCAACAGCTGTTCTTAGTAGCTCAGAGAAGGTGTGGGAACCTTCAAGCTTCAAAGAGGTTCAGGAGTTAACCTCTAAAGATGCTGAGCCTTGGCTTAATGCCATGAAGGCTGAAGTTGATTCCTTGAACAGGAACCAGACTTGGGAGCTGGTACCGGTAGTCCCAGGGATGAGACTGGTTGGCAGCAAATGGGTCTTCAAGGCCAAGACAGACCAGAATGGCAAGGTTGTCAGACACAAAGCCAGATTGGTTGCCAGAGGTTTTTCACAGGTACCTGGGCAGGATTACCACGAGACCTACTCACCCACGGTCAAATATGAGAGCATTCGGCTAATGCTCAAGATCGCTGCGGAGGAGAAACTGCATGTTTCCCATCATGACATAAATACAGCTTTTTTGTACGGGATTTTGGGGGAGGAGCTGTACATGCTTCCACCTGACGGGATGCAGATACAGAAGGGAATGGTCTGTAAACTGCGGAAATCCTTATATGGTCTCAAGCAGAGTGCCAGGTGTTGGAACACAAAACTCACTGAAACGTTGCTTTCTCTAGGTTTTCACCAGGGCAAAGCTGATCCGTGTGTGTTTGTCAAGGAGGAGGGGCAAAACAAACTGTATTGTTTATGTTTTGTTGATGATCTTCTGATGTTTTGGAAGAATCAGGCTTTCTACCAAAGCACCCTAGCTCAGCTGAAGGAGCACTTTGACATGAAGGATCTTGGTGAGGTATCCAACTATCTTTCTCTGCAGGTGGAGAGGGACCAAGCAGGTAATTTTCTGGTACACCAAACACAGAAAATTGCTGATGTATTAACCAGGTTGAATTTGGTTGATGCAAACCCAGCAGACACACCGATGGTGACAGGTTACCAGGTAGACAGTACTGCTGAAGCGTTTTCTGACACAACGCTGTACAGATGCATTCTAGGCAAGTTGAATTTCATTGCTAGGTGTTCAAGACCTGACATTGCTGTAAGCACTAACCTGCTTAGCAGACATGCTAACAATCCTACTGTTCAGGATTGGAAAGCTCTGAAGCGCATAGCCCGGTATTTGAAAGGGACTATGCGCTACAGGCTGAGGTTCACCAGTCAGAAGACTGGAGGTCTTGAAATCTTTGCAGATGCAAGTTTTGGAAGTGACACCACGGATGGTACAAGCACTTCTGGAGTATGCTACATGTACAACCACTGCCTGTTTGACTGGTTGTGCAAAAAGCAGACGACAGTTAGCCTAAGTTCCTGTGAAGCAGAACTCAATGCTCTGTCATTTTCACTCATGGATTGTGAATGGTTGATGCAACTGTTTAAGGACATTGGGGTTTCTGTGAAATGTCCTATACAAGTGTATCAAGACAATAGATCTTGTTTGGCTTTGCTGAACTCAGAGAGTTGCAAGCAAAGGACCAAGTACTTGCAGATTAAGCTACATCGTGCAAGGGAGTGTATTCAGAAAGGACTCATTCAGGTGTCCTACATGCCAGGAAATGAAATTCCTGCTGATCTGTTGTCTAAGGTTGTTAACAGAGAACAACTTAAGGTTTACGTACAAAGGTTGCAATTGGGTTGAACCACAGGTACTACAGGTTACACGGAAAGGGGGAGGATGTTAGGATATTTCCGTTCCACCTTAAAAGGCAGCAGGATGTTTGTGTCACAGCCTGCGTATTTCCTGTTCACAGGATGTTTATGCTATCTGTTCCTTTCGTTTTCTGGCTGTCTTGCCTGAGCAGTCGGAGCAGACGGTCATGTCTTCTTTTGTTCTGACCTACGCAAAATAAACTGTAAATATGCTGTCCTGCTTGTGCAACTTTTGCTGTGTGAATTCTGCTGTTAAGAGTGTGCTCTAAGCCAGAGGCTTAGTGTCGCTAAATTGCTGATACTGCGTGACTACGGGAGGTTGATGGATCGTCCGGCACCGAGCTTGGGGCCTCAGATGACTCTATCTCCCTGGCAGTATCCCAACAGTCTCCACTATATTTCATAATATTATTTGTCTCATTGGTCACTGGCTGTTCTTACCAATTATGTGCTATAGTTTAGAATAGACATCCTTCCTCTAAATTACTTAAATGGAAAGTGGCACAGAGACACAAGCTAATTTATCACAGTCTCAGGGAAGATCAGAATGAGTAAAGACGTAGAAAGCAAGAAAACGAAGTGGAACATGATGCCTTTTGTTGGACTAGGAATAGGGGCAGGATACAAAATCTCTTTGAAATGCAGCAAAAGTGTTTGAATAATTTCCCAGCATTTTGAACAGCATCTCATCTCATATTATGGTCATCTGCAAATGAGTTTACCCAGTGGGATAATAGTGTTAAAGTAAGAGGAGCTATGTGGTATAAGGGGAGGCTGTCACCGAATTCTGTGAGGTAGCTTTCTGCCATACGTATTCTGTCAAGTAGCCAACGAGTTTGTTCCACTAAAATAGGAAGCATTGTTTTCATAAACATAGGGCAGTCCACCCAATCTTAAAACTACAATTTACTTCAGTGGGATTAAGAATAAACAAAGAGGGAAAGAGAACTGCGGACTCAGAGTCGGATGGTATCTGCTCATAAGAATAAAAAAATACTGCTTCTGGATGAGACTGAGAGTCCATGTAGCCCAGAGACAAGGAACCTCAGGCCTAGGAAGCCAAATGCAGCCTTCCAGCAGGCCTTTCAATCTGGTCCTCAGCACCCTGCCCAGGCCACACCCCTCCACAGCTACACACCACTCCCATGCCACTAGCTGGCCTTGTCTTGCACCCTCCTTGAGTGTTCATGCCTGACCAAATTGTGTTGCTGAATTCTGAGGATGCTTGTAGCTTGCCCCAATGGGAGATAAGAGTGCATGCTTAGGGAAGTTTTTAATGGCTGATGTTTTGATGTATTTTTAATCTTTGTTGGAATCTGCCCAGAGTGGCTGGGGAAACCCAGCCAGATAGGTGGGGTACAAAGAAATTATCATCATCATCATCATGCAAGTGTGTGTAGAAACTAGCCTACTGTACAAAGGTAAGATTCACCATTGTTGCTTTGCCCATTTTTGCCTCAGAAGGGAGTGTGACCTCTGGATTGAAAAGCACCCCTGATGTAAGCCAAAATTCTGTTTCTTGCAGTGGCCGTCTAAGTCTTGGAGTTCACATTCTTTGATGAAAAGTTTAGCTACATCACACATTCAGGGTCCCTGGCAACTCTATCTTCACTTACCCTTCATGATGGCACTTTCAACACCAGTAGAGTTGATATTTCCAGAGATAGTTCTGGAATTGTGAAGATGAGGGTTTTGAGAACCCAAGATTCCTAGCTCTGGCCTCCTTTCTTTGCTAGTAGCCTTGGCTGTGGGGGCTTTTTGGTACAACATGCCCTTTCACCAAATTCACTGTCCATGTACCCATATTTCACCGGACATGGCAGTAATATGATTTAGCCTAATACTACACGTCTTGTTTGAATTAATACTCAGCTGGTTCTATGCAGTTGCTGAATATGATCAGTCACTATCCTGTCTTCTAATGTGATGGAGATGTGGAGGAGAAAAGTGTTGATGTTTCTAACTTTGGGGTCATCTTAAATTTGTTTAAAGGGCTTGTGTATAATATATGTGCCTGTCATTCACTAATGTTTATAATGTTAATGGTAGACAAGTGACATTGGGGGTTAGTAGTATCAGTGTTATGGACATGATATTCATCTTGTTGCAGACTGAAGTAATGATGGTGAGTTTTTCTAATGGATATCAGACTTCATTATATGCTTTAAAATGTTGTTCAGTTTTGTTTTCAGTTTTTGTGTATGTGTATGGTTGCACAATCTTGCTTAGAACAGTAGCCTTGATGCAAATGTTGAATGCTGCATTTTTTAAAACAATTTTTTAAAAGTGTGATTTTGACATCTCAGTCCTACATATATGTATTTTGAAATAAATAGCTATAAGTGTGTTTAGGAGTGTAGCCTGAATATGATTTTTCCCCTTGAGGGTTTTCAGTTTAATTTTTCATTAAAGGTAAGTTTAATGCTGACAAACGATTAGAATAACAATCTGACCATATGCATATTCAAACTAAGTACAAAGAATCCTATTCTATAACGATGGCACCCCATCTTTCCAATGACCAATATTTCTTTTTAATTGGTGTAATTTTCCCTTGATTACACATTGAGCAAAAAGAATGTAGTAAAAAGTCCTTGACCTAATTACTGTGATACTTTGAACATTATCGTAGGATATTATGATTTTCAGATTAGTCTTAACAAACTTTAAAGGTTTATTGAGTTGGGATTGATATATCACTCTATCTCTGGCCAATGCCAATTTTACATGTGTTCCTTCATAAGTCTGTCCCATCTCATTTCTGCATTAACCTGTGATGTTTAAAAAATCCAAAATGGACATTTTTATTTAAATATTGACTTAAATACAATTTTTTTAAATCTCTCTCTGCATTTTTGTAAATGTATATTGTTTTCAGTTCACATTTCTATGCACTTTGGTATGGGCTGAGCCAAGAATTGCATTTAAAACTTCAGACCAAACTAAATTCTCCTCCAACCCTATGAGTGAAGCACCAGAAGGAGGAGTATATCAAATTGAGCACACATGTGTGAGGTGTAGTCCACATGCACTCCAGGGGCCATTGTTTGTTATGGATGTGAATGTTTTGGATTTCAAATGTTTCCATTTTCCCATTTTCAGTAGTGTACTAGAGTGATCCCTACATCGTCAGCAATGCAATGGCAGCATATACATTTCTTATGGTGGTTGTTGCTCTCCATTGCTGTTTCTGCATTATTGTGGGAATAGTCAGCCACCAAAGGGAATAGTTAAGAGTAGTTTATATCCGGCTCCTCAATACTAATGACACTGTGCAAGGGAGGAGAAATATTCCATTGTTAATAGCACTACAATGCACTATTAAGTGATGAGAATCTAATGAGTCAATCTGTCATTCTAATGAGGCCATCTGATCTGAACACTTCGCTGTTGAAGGGTTCATTTTCTTCAATGGGCTTTATTCCAGCAGATCATTATCATCATTTTATATAATTTATTTAACACCTATGACACAATGGGCACTCTACAAAATGTAAAAATAACCCAGTTAGCCAGCTCATGAGGGGAAGAGGAGAGAATAGGAAGCAGTAATACAAGTGTGTGTGTGTGTGTGTGTGTGTGTGAGAGAGAGAGAGAGAGAGAGAGAGAGAGAGAGAGAGAGAGAGAGATGGATGCATGGATGGATGGATGCATGGATGCATGGAACAAGTAGCAAAGAAATAAAGGATAAAAGACCACAACTGAGGAGAAGGAAATGTCTTCAGCAACTTTCTAAAAGCAAAAGCAAAAAAGTGCTTGCCAAATATTCAAAAGAAGAACTTTAGAGAGCCATTTTGCAGGTCTGTAGTCAACAGCAGATGTGCTGCTTCAGAGGTTGCTGAATTACAGTTCCAATCAGCCCCAGCCAACATTACCAATGGCCCGGGATGGTGGACGTTGTCATTCAGCAATATCTGGAGGGCCAAAGGTTCCCCACACCTTAGTGAACACCTGAGTACAGCTTATGCAGATGCAGTGTTTCCTGTTCTTAAGAGACAGGGTACATATGTTTGTTGTTCTCTCCCTTTAGTTTTCTGTATTAACCATAGTACAGTATTAGGTCTATGCTGAGATTAATGCTAGCCATGGTTAATGCTACCCATGTGTGCTTTATGGTCTTAAAGTGTCAGAGAGCATGCAAACTTAGCATATGATCAGGAAATTTTACATCGGAACTGGGCCTATATGTCAGAAAAGCATGAGCTCCACTGTAACAGAAAGATTTCACCCTTCTTCTCTCTTTGTTTGTTAGGAAACTGATCTCATGACTTTTAACATCTCAATGCACCGATCCTGGTGGCGAGAACATGGACCAGGCTGCATACGAAGAGTGGTGCGTCCTTCAGCTCCTGGGATGTTAGATGATTTTTCCTATGTCTCTGTGACAGGCTGCATCATTGACTTCCAATACCTAGAGGTCATTCACAGCGCCATCCAAATATTACTCTCTGTAAGTCACTGTTTGCTGAGCAAATCAGATTGTTCCAGTCTTACGTTGCCACCTTATACAATTCACATATTGCCACAGTAATTTACTCTATTCAACAGCCTAGATATTGTCTTAACTTGAGTTAAAAAAGAGGATATGAAAGCATAGAAGATGTCGCCAGCTGGATAATCTTTCCCTTTAAAAAAAAACCTATTTTGGATTATGATATGAAATGCATTTAGAAGATTGTGCCAATTTTTAAATTAAAATCTAAGAACGTTTCTGCAAGTTAAGGTCATTTTTATGGCACCACAGTTTCAGATTGGATGGCTTGTGGCATATCAATGGAGAAGCTCCATACTTCTGGCATCCACATCCACCATGGCTATATGGCTAATAGCTGGGAGCAGCAGAGATACTTCTCTTGATTTTCAATTTCTCTTTCAGTGCCAAAGATTGCACCTGCCTCCTATAACATTTTAATGCTTGTTTATGCATATGCTTTATGTTTTGAGTTTGTCAGGAAACCTTCTTTTGCCTAGAGGCAAAATTGAAGGACTCACATATGAAAACATTTGCATCACCTCCTGCATAAGCATATCCGTAGAAAGATAGAAACACACTTTTAATCATTTATGCAAACTACATGGTCTCGTGCATTTGTGGGAGGGTATGCGCAATTATTTCTTTAGAATGCAGAAATAATCATTTATTTCATTGGTGCTGGCTTCCTTTGGGAAACATGCACATCTGGCCCAGGAATAAGCCTGCTTCTAGGAATGGAAGAGAAATATTTTTCACCACCTGCTGCAAATCGTCCTGAAGAAAGGATAGCTCAGTACAGCTGGTGATGTCAACGCAGGTGGATGGGGATTTTTTTAAAAAATCAGGTTTGATAAAAAATTAAAAGATTCCTAGAGTTGTTCTGCAAGGCTAAGAAGAAGTATGTAGAGGCCCTGGTTTGCCTCATAGACTGGAATTTTTATGTTTTTTCAGTAACCTGAGCATGTTGGTCTCTTGGCATGTCAGCAGTTTTCAACTATGTCAAGTAAATTTTATATGCAGAAACCCAGAGTAATCATGTCTAAATGTCTTCATACTGTGAGTTGAAGTTCTCATCCATATTTAGTCCAATTGATGCAATCATTTTTGTAGTGGGTCCTTGGTTCTTCTTTGTATTTACTTACCCGATACCATTTTTATTAGTTTTAAAAGCTAGGTCATTTGTGAGAAGGGGAAAAATAGATAAGGTAATAATGACTGCAATAATTAGCAGAGCATTGTAAGAAATGAAGCCATTTAGAATGGGTAGGCATTTTGTCCATATAATATGGCTGTCCATAGTGCCTTATTATCTAAATTAGTGTGAGTCATTGTACCAATTCACAAATGAAACCAGAGACCACGAGTGGGAAAGAAGACTCAGTAAGGTCCTTCAATTAGCCAGAAAGAGCCTATTTTCCTGGGGAAAGCTTCAAAATATCAAAGCAACTGAATTTACAAGTGTAAAAGTCATCTTTTCATTGTCAGTTACCTGTAATTGTCCATTAAGAAAGGAAAGTAGTTGATTATACTGGGGCAATTGTCTCTTTGCCCTTGTAGTGTATGTGCTGCTAGAAAGATAACTATCTAGGTTAACCTCTTCTTTTCTAATTCTGCCCAATGACTCGGAAAGTCAGTGCCATGTATTATACATGGAACCTTAGAGCAACCTCTACTGCAGAGCTTTCCAAACTGAAACTGAAGAATTTATTAGAACTAAGAACTGGTGAAGTGTCTACTTGCAACAAAGCAATAGTTGGAGGAAGTAGCTATTCTACTAGTGTATTTGTGGCTGCTGTACTCTTTCAGCTTTAGATGGTGTCAGCAGACTTTCAGATTTAGCCATGGAAATCTATGGCTGGAGATCTGCTGTGTGCAACTGTTGACACTTATTGGCTTGTTAACTTTGAATGGGTATGGTTTGGCTTTATACAAGATTAAAGCAGGAATAAAACCAACAATAATGATTTGGCTTATATTTTCATGTTTGCTAGACTAGCAGATTTCAATTTGGGGTTATTAAAGAGATCCATCACTAATTGTTTTAAACCATTGGTCAGAGCTAAAATCCAGAGTCATGCAAGGAATTAGGACAGGCAAAAGGAGGTACTTCTTATGTTCTGATATGATTGTTTTAAAATGGGAAATGGGTTTCTTATGTTGTTCTTATTGTTGTTTGTGATTTAAATATTACCAAGAACATCCAAGTTAAAATATCCATAATAAATCCAGTTTAATGCTTAACCTTCCCCACAAAAAGATCATTTTTAATAGGCTTTATAAACTTTATAACAATACCTTAGATATTCACAGCTTAATTGTTTGTAAAAGCCTGGTAATACAGAATCCTCATTTGTAAAATGAAAGCAACTTTGCTATTCCTTATTTCTCATAGATTCAGTTTATCAGGAGTTTAAATATAAATGGTTTGGCCCTTTAAAAATAATGAAATTATATTAAATAGCCATGCTATCTGTTTCTATTTTAGCCAGTAGATCATAACCACCACCGTGCAGTCTGCTTGATTTTTTTAAAAAAAGATTTCTTCCCAACTGTTTTCAAAGCATCTGCCAGGCATTGATTATTTAATGTGAGGATGAGCTATGACATTTTGTGATCTTAAATGCTATTTCATCAAAGGGAGAAAATAATTTAATTAGCAACCATTTAATTAGCAATCCTTAGCACAGCAGCCATTAAAATGAGGAGCATGTCAATTATTAATCAAATGCTGTTACTTGTGGGCTCAACAGAGATTTATGAGTCAGAACTATATGACTCAGAACCTTCAGTAAATGGACTTCATATCAATTTTGAAGGTGACCGAAAAAAGGGGGGGAATAGCCAATTGGGTAAGGAAAATCAGTAGCCTCTTTCTAATCTGTAAATTGAGCATGATAGGTAATTAATGTTGCCACTGCTTTCTTAAAAACAATACGCAGCAATTCAGTGTTTGGGGATTTGTACACAAAATATGTTCCTCGTTACCCTTTTAATTAAGTTTAATTACATCTGTTGTGTTTTTTGGCTACAAATAACAGGCCTAGGAAGAGCTCAGGAAAGCAAAACAGCACTGAACAAATAGATTGCCATGAAAAAGCAGAACAAAAGACCATCTAAAATGAAACCTTGTATTTATAATAGTTCTGGTGAAAAGACTTGACTGACAGTCGCAGGAATGACTATTTCATTTAGCCGATGGGTTTCTGAAAGATTCATTAGCAGCTTGGGAATGTGTAGATTGAAAACTGCTGATGTGTGTGTTTTAAAAGTCACAGTCTTTAGCAATAAAGCTCTAGCTCTACAGGTCCCTATTAAGTCTTTTACAAGCAAGAACTGGTTTATTTTTGCTTCAGCTTTACTACCTACCAAATAGAACTTTCTATTACATGCAACTAAGGCCACATTTAAAAAAAAGAATAATAGAGATGAAGATTGAGCTGGACTAGTTTTCTAGGGTGATCATTGTTATAATCTCCCCACCCGTAAGAGCTGTTCAACAGTGGAATGGTCTCCCTTGGGAGGTGCTGGACTTTCCTGCTTGGAGGTTTGCCAGCAGAGATAGGATGGTAATCTGTCAAGCAAGCTTTAGCTGTGATTCCTGCATTGCAGGGCCTGGACCAGATGGCCCCTAGGGTCCCTTCCAAATATCATAGAATTGTAGAGTTCCCTTTCAACTGAAGAGTTATCTAGTCCAACCCCCTGAAATGCAGGAACCTCAACTAAAGCATCCATGACACATGGCCACCCAACCTCTCCTTCAACCAACAATGAAGGAGAGTCTACAACCTCCGAAGGGAGACCATTCCAATAGAATTCTAAGATTCTATACCTGGCCTGCTGTACAAAAATCTACCCACTTCTGTCTCTTGTCCTGACCACCACTCTCATGTGACACCTGGAAGGTAGCCCAGAAGAGAATGTGGCCCTTGGCGTAAAAAGAGAGAGGAAAAGGTATCCTTCCTCCTTTAAGGCATGAGAAATGATGTAAAGTTCCCCAAGGAAGAGCCTCACTAGCTCAAAACATTTGAATCATTTTTATTAGAAGTGTTTTTCTGAACACCTTTGCTGTCTGTAAAACAGATGAAATGTGTGCTGGGATTGATACGCTAGGTGTGCTAGAGCTACAGTCCAATGCTCACTTGCTCCATAGTAGGACATACTCCTGAGTAAATATGCACATGATTGTCAGGACTGTGGCTTCTGTCAGAAAGTTCTTCCTAACATTAAGTCAGAATCTCCTTTCTTGTAATTTGAATCCATTGGTTCGGGTCCTATCCTCTGGAGCAGCATAAAACAAGTTCACACCATCTTCCACGTGACAGACCTTCAGCTATTTGAAGATGGCTGGCTAACATATCACCTCTCAGTCTTCTTTTCTTTCTATGCACAGTTGCATACATCCTCTGTCTCCATCCAGAAAGCATTATCAGAGTTCAAATGACTCATTGCAGCCAATCAAAAACACCCACGGAAGGTATAAAGCAGGACCAGTAAGCCGTGTGGCTGGGGAGGAGTTGTGACCCAGGGAGGGTCCTAAGAAAGACCAGATAAAGAGACTTCTAGAGCTGCATTTGTCTCCTGAGCCAGAAGTTCCTCATTCCCATCACCACTACTAGCTGTTGTTCTTTGTGTTAAATATTTAAGACAAAGCAGGTTTATTATCTAGAGAAAACGGGTCTTCTGGTTCAGATGTTACTTTCTGTGTACACTAGGGAAAAGGCGTAAGGAAGCATGCAAGTCAAATACTGTACAGAAGAATACATCTGATCTAGCGTAGAGGTGAAAATTGGGGGGCGGGGCAAGGCCAGTACCTGTATATGTGATAGAGGAAATTCACTGATGAAAAGCCACCTCCACGTGTGTCTGCACAGACAGGACATTTTCCTTTTCATCGTGAAGTGACTTTGTATCTTCCTAGCTCTTCTGCTAATGCCTCTGGAATGAAAGTAACCCTACACTACTGAAAGGAATCTTTGCTCTTGACTGCAAAATCTCAAGTGATTCAGTGGTGTTATTTTAATCTTGAAAGGACAGGAAAAAGTAGAGCTGGGACTGGCATTTCAAAATTCATGTTACTGAACATGTGCCTTGCTCTGGCTTCTCTTGGGTATTGCGCAGCTCTTGCCTGTGCTCCCGTTGAGGTCTACTGCTTGACTCTGCCTCCTGATCTGTCATAGAATCATACAGCTGGCTGCTGGTCATGAAGGTTATATTACCTCCAGTATTAGAGGTGATCGCTGAAAAATTGATGCTTTTGCATTATGGTGCTGGAGGAGACTCTCAAGAGTCCCATGGACTGCAAGAAGATCAAACCCATCCATTCTGAAGGAAATCAGCCCTGAGTGCTCACTGGAAGGACAGATCATGAAGCTGAGGCTCCAATACTTTGGCCACCTCATGAGAAGAGAAGACTCCCTGGAAAAGACCCTGATGTTGGGAAAGATGGAGGGCACAAGGAGAAGGGGACGACAAAGGATGAGATGGCTGGACAGTGTTCTCGAAGCTACCAGCTTTGACCAAACTGCGGGAGGCAGTGGAAGACAGGAGTGCCTGGCGTGCTCTGGTCCATGGGGGTCACGAAGAGTCGGACACGACTAAATGACTAAACAACAACAACATTAGAGGTGGTATATATCTGAATGCCAGTTTCTGGGGGTGAAAAGTGAGAGAGTTCTGCTTGTGAATTTCATGTTGGCATCTGGTTGGCCACTATGCTTGACCAGAGACGCCTTTGGCCTTTTCCGGTAGAGACCTTCTCATATTCTTATTAGGGTTCTTGTAGGCAGTCTAGTTGAGCCCCCTTGATGCAGGAAATCCAAAGTTCAAGCAAATGGCTACTCAGCCTCTGCTTTGAAAACTCCAGCAAGGGATACCCCACTGCCCCAATTCTAAATAATGGACAAAATTGTCAAACTTTGCGTGCCATCAAGACGTTTCTCATAATTTTCAGCCAAAATCTGCCTTCTTGCAGCTTAAGCCCATTAGATCTAGTCTTGCCTTCTGGAGTAATGGAGGACAGGACTGTCTGTACTGTAGAGTCCCCACCAGACCCCACCAGGTGCCTTTTTGTAGAATGTTCTCCCCAAGGAGCTTGCCTTGCACCTACATTACATATCTTTAGGCGAAAACATTTCTTTGGCTGATTAACATTCTATGTCCTTTTAAATGTGTTGGGGGGTGTTACTGGTGCTCTTCAGATGAAGTATGGTATACAACTTTTATGAAGAAGAAGACCTTTTTTAAAAAGAAAAACTCAGAGGTTGGCAACCTCATATGTAGGTGACCTGTTTCTTAGCACATTTTGGGAGGGTTATCTTACACTTTGAGGTCCATTCATCTAGTAAAAAAAGATAAAATGTATTTTGACTGTGGTATTCAGTTCTTCTTGTAAGAAAGATGTTAAATATTTCAAGTGGATTGAAAGGTAGACTGAGGCATAAGAAAATTAAGGAGGACGTTTGTATGATAAATACATGCTGAGTCTTTTATGGGAACTGAACGTTTTCAAAGGACGGACTGGGTGCTTTGATTCTCTCTTTCCTGTAACAAAATTAAAAATGCAAACTGAGCAAGCAGAAGAGCAAATTCTCCTTACATTTGCAAGGCAGCTTTGAAGCTCCTGTTGCAGTGCAGCCACTCTTATATCTTTGTTTTGAGCGATGCTTGATCATAACAGTAATACTTTAATGAAGCATTGCCTATACCTATAGCATATGCAAAGCACTTCCCTGCCAAAATGGTTCATGTCTCCTTGCAAAACTAAATCTTTTTAGTGGGGATTTCTTTCATTCTTGGAAAGAGAGCCTCTTGAGGAAGAGAATATCAATTCGGATTTGTGCTTCTTTCTGCCGTTCATCTCTCATATTTCTCTTCTTCCAAACTTTGGCTGAAATCTGCACTTCAGACATTTTTCTTAGTTGATTAATTTTCTAATGATTAGAATACCTTTGCCTTGTAATTGAACTACAGCTGTGTGGGGAGCAAGATCAAACACATTGGGAAGGTTTGCATCTCACATGCAGTCGGAACATTTACACCTGTCAGGAATAATAGAGTCTTCCAAGTGTTCTAACCATACCTGTGTTAAATTAAATTCATGAAGATATTAGGTCACTTCATCTCCATTTTCTTTTCCAATATTAGAAGAATAAAAATCCATAACAACCAATTCCATTCCCCATCCCGCTTTTGGGGATAGCCAGACCACTGCAGCAAGATTCACTTGTAGCAATTTTTCTACTGTTTGGAGTGTGTGTGTGTGTGTTATTTTTTCCATTGACAAAGTTTCATCTTCCATCATATAATTATAAAATTCTGTATATGTGATTGGTAGCATGCATTGCAGCCTTACACTTCAGTCCCTCCTTATGCACCAAGTCTTTTTCTCCCCCAACACTGTTATTTAACAGAAATTTACATTAATGCATTCACACATGTAACAAGTCATCTAGTTTGACTCTGAGGTGCGCACTTTTTCCAAGAGTGTCTCCTGTGCACATGGCAGCATTGGGGGGGGGGGTTGAGCAGGCAGAGGTGGATTAAGCTACTCTTTGACTATGAGGCAGGGATGATGTGATAATCATATATTAGTAGACATCTAATGAGCACTTCCAAATGTGTGATGATTCTTGGCAACACTGAGTGGGGATCTGGAGAATAGAAACAAATGACTTCTTTACACATGAGGCTTAAAGCAGCTCTTGCTTCAATTGATTGGTAATGTGAATGGTAAAAACAAAACAAAAGCGTTCATTGGTCTGAATGCTCCTTCCATTTAAGCGAATCCCTCTCTTGCGCATCCTACATTGATAATGATCAGATGTTAACATCAGCAGCACAAAGGAGGCGCAGAGATAATTTGCTCAAAGGAAAAGCTACTATGGTCCGGCCATTAGAACTCAATGTGGAAAACTCAGTTTGAAATCTCTCCCCAGCCATGAAGCTTGCTAAGTAGCCATGGGTAATCCACCGTCTCCACATGCAACTGTATTCTTCTAAGGATCAAATAACAACCTCTGTGTGTGTTGCCCTGTGTTCCATGGAAGGGCAAGATGCACATGTGCTAAGTAAATCAGTGTTTGAAAAATCATCAACATGAGCAGGTCTGTCTCAACTAAGGGTCTTTATACAAACAGCAAATAACATTGGTTTCTTTTATCTAACAACTGAAAGGCAAGACCACCCTAGATAACAAGGTGAACTTTAGGAAATACATATTTAATACACATTCTGTTGGTATAACTCAAGTTCTATCCACAATCTCAAGGCAGTTTTTGTTTCTTTTTATGCATTACCTTCATTATTATTCTTTCTGCAGGGACTGTCCATTCCCACCACAATATAGTTTTAATGAACTGTATCAGTTAAGGGACTGAACTGTTCATTTTTTTATGGAAGTGCACCTCTGTCCAAAGTATTAGCAAAAAAATGGGCAGTAGGAATTTCCGTGAACTCTAGGGTACATTTTGGAGCATCAGAGTTTCACTAGGTAGTATCACTGAACCACTGGTATGCAAGGCATGTTAATTGTAGCCCTCTTGAAGGGTTCAGCTTGAGCATGCAAGGAAAGAGCGGGTAGAATAGTGGGTGTCACCCTCCTGCAAACACACACAATGTTTCTGAGTGCAACCCTTCCACTCCTAACCTTTGCAGATTTAGTGCATGGGTCAGAAGGGAACTTGCAAACCCCTTTGCCTTCAGCACTCTTCTAGGCCTCCTTGCACTTCAGAAACTTGCCTTATCATGAGGATCCCCAGTCTCAAGAAGGCTTGCAAGCATGTTCTAAGGTACTTACAGACCACCTTCAGATCTTTGTGCTGCCCACATGAAGACTGGGGTATCTCCATGTGCCTCCTTGCCTCTACGTACTTTTGCCCTCACATATTCAGGCTGAATGCCTAAAGAGGGTTAGTGAGAGTTAGATACATAACTATATTGTAATTTTAAAGAAAGACCCCCACTTATCCACAGGACAAATGCAAATCCATTCCCAGTTTGGATATATGTTGTTCTGCTTCTGACACACAATAAAATATCATCAATGTTAGGAGCCTGTTCCCTGTTACAAAGCAATTCATATATATTTTTTAAAAAATGAAACATCCTTCCCAGTACTCAACATTGTCAACTCTCTAGTCTCATTCATCAACTGTGGCTCTCAGGTTTCAAGATAATGGCCCACTGTGCTCTTGATAGGATGCTTCAAAGGAATGCAGAAAAAACCCTAGTAATTTGCTCAGTAATCTGCCTAATGGTCCCATTATGCTTTGCTTTGTCCTAAATGTCTTTGCTGCTTTTAGAAAACACAGAGAACAGCAGTGAGTTCTAAAATGTTGTTAAAAGCATTGATAGATGGCTACAGTTTCAGCCCAATGGGTAAGTCAGTGGTCTCAAATCTATGCTAAGTAGCTTCTCACTGTCCATTTCTAATTAAGCCTGACATTTCTGAATTAAATAATATCAATACCTGCTGACATTTTTCACCACGAACCAAAGGATATAACTAATGAGGTGCTTTCAGAGAGACTGTGCAGGCTCCTTAACTTGATTGTCCTATGCCAGTGCGAAGAGAGCAATTGGCAGCAGATCCTTATGCACCTTCCTACTTTAGAGTCATTCTAATTTTGATTTATTTCTTTTTGAAAGATAAAAGCTGTTGTTGAATTGTTGACAGTTACTATGGTAATGCATAGCCAATGTGCATTTTACACCACCTTTCTTCATTTTTACTGTTTGGTAGTATTTTTAGCTTCCATTCCATGCCTCATCTGCATGTCATGCTAAGCCATAGTTAGCATTAACCATGGTTAACACTAAGGTGCCTCACAGATGGTCACTTACACTCAGCTGTGACATAACAAACTGTGGTTATCCCAAAGGCCTTTGAAGTACCATTGCACTCTTGGCTGGGTGGATATGCTGGGTAGGGGAAACTCCTTGCCAATTCTCATAGCACTTAGCTTGTTTGCTATTGGGTAGTTGGACAGATGTGAGGGCAGATTTATCCCATCAACTTCTGTCCTTCCTTCTCCCCCACTAAAGCAGACATAGGCATTCTTACCAGTAACAAACAGCATGAACTCCCTCAGTGTCTGCTTCTGTTTCAACAGTTGAAACCTTTCATTAATACATTTTATATCACAGAATTATCTGAAATATGAAGTTTGTTTGGACTTTCAATAGTGCGTGGCTGAACAGAATGCTACATTGTAGAAGCATCTGGTTCAACGATCTTTCAATTATTTGGGTGTGCATATTATAGGACTTGTGGTATAGTAGGAATACAGTTGGCTGGATTAGACACAGTCCTGCTATTTGCAGAAGAAGACTTTACTATGATGGCTCATTCACAGATGCTATAGCCATCAAGCTATGATTCTACATGTGTGAACCAGCCCTTTTGAAAGAATTTGCTCATAGATTACACATTGCCAAAGGGCAGCATGCACAGCTTAAGTGTACTGAACTTTATTGGTAATGATATATGCACATACAGAATTGCTGTTGGTTACGATGGAAAGCTGTATAATATTTCCTGGAAGGTTTTCAAGACAAAAGGAGGGGGATCAATAGATCCGTCAAAAATGCTTTAGATATAAAATAGCTTGTCTTAGGGGAAGTGTTTGATCTAGATGACTTATTGCTTCCCTTCCATCTCAGTGCACATTTTTCAGCAGTAAGCTCCCAAGATAAATTCCTTCAGAGCTCTGAAAGATCAGGCTACATTAAATGTTAAAGTTGCTTTAAAAAATTATAGAAGCACTGTGACAACTGCTTTTCTGTGGGTTATCCCACAACCCTGTTGTAATATTTAGAGTCCTGCAACCATTTGGGCAAAGCCGATCATGGGGGTCCTTGACACAAAATCATCACCCAGATTCCTGGCAAGGCAACAATATTATGATTGTGTGTATGTTCATACTGCAGTAATGCTGTAGCAATAACTTGTGAAAAATCATCTCCATCTATGCTACTGTAACAGGTCCCTTAGGAAATGTATTTCTGGAGCCAGACCAATCCAGTCAAATCAAGGAAAAAGTACGGTAGGCTTATTAGGAATTCAGCAGTTAACATTCGCCTTAGCTATAATTGGAATGTGGTCCCTGTACTTACGAAGTTTGAGATGTAGCTCCACATATAAGAGGTGAAAAACCCTCATTCAAAAATCTTATACTATGACTAACTCCTGAGATAATGAAAAATGAAAGTACAGTACACCTGGCAATGCCTTTGATGCTGTCAGCTGCAACAAGAGATTGCAACAATGTGACATTTAAAGTACTTGGCAATTAAAATCAGTTTCATTCAGAAAATGCTGAAGAGTTTCTTAGCTTCTACATTGGCAATCAAGCCAACTTGCCATTATAACACTGTACTAATGAATGACTTACGGGCACATACCACCTTGTTCAATTTAATAGACATTTCTAAAACATCTAATTGTACAACCATATTTCTCTAATGACTCCATGGGGACTAACATCTGAGGAAGACCTTGAGTCTCAAATGAGAATGGGAAATGATCCCAGTTTCAAGTAATCTCATTAGAGCAATGCACTCATAGACTTATCCATATACTTGGCAAACATACTCTTTGCACATCAGGAGATTTTGTACTCTGTTAATCTGCCTTCAGGATGTTTATTAGAATTTCAGGAAACTGAATGGATAACTCACGGATGGGAATAATCACAGTACTAAAGGCAGCATGAGCTTTCAAACAATAGTGTGAAAGTACACACCTGTCCTTAGCGGGTTGCCAAAAGGAAGACAGAGGAAGAATTCCAAGCCTGCTGCATAACTCACCTGGCAGAAGAATATTCCACAATATGTCTTACCCCATTCTGTCCATTCCCCCATTGCTGCTTATCCTGCCTTCTGCTCTGACTGGGGAAGGCTTACAAACTACTCTGCAAGGATGTGCCTATGACAGTTTCTAATCTCAGGGACCTGCCTGCAAGGTATTTTGTTAAGTTTCCCCGATCAGAGCAGGAGGAGGCAGCCATGAGGGAGTGGAAAGGGTAAGTTTCAACCAGCGTTCCGTTCACTTGATATGCCTGCCTGTCATTCAATTGCATAGAGGCAGGCTTGCAAACAACACTGCTGAAGGTCATGCGCTGAGCCCTTCTTATATCATCTGTCTTCTCTTTTAGAGAATCAGCAGCACACAGAACACTCACGCCTTGGTAATTTAAAACAGGCAGATGCAAGTTTGACACAGGCTTCTCTCCCCAGCCCCCACCTCCCCAGACAGGAAGAAAGAGCCTGGACCTAGCACTGTGACAAAACTGCCAGGAATCCGAAAAGTCTGCCATAAACAACTCCACACAAATATTAGTACAGACTTTCCTGTGGAGGCTGGGGCTGGTAGCAGATGTATTCCAAAGCATCCAGAGGGCACCAGGTTGGAGGATAGTGCCTTAGTATGGACTGTAATCTCAAATTACTTTGGGAGTCAGTATTTAAATATCTGCTACATAGTTTGGAAAGTTGGTTGTCTGCTATGCATTTGGATACCTTTTAAGAGATCGTAGCCAAATTTTGAATGATGATTCTGGAGATCAAGGAGCAGATTTTTTTTGTCAGCGTTTGGAAAAAGTTGGACGCTGTTTTGAATTGAAATGGTGGACTGGAGCTTTCAAAACTGCACTGTTGTTGTTGTTGTTGTTGTTGTTGTTGTTGTTTCTTAGAATCCCTGAGCAATGGTATGGGGAAGCCTAATAGAAAAAATATCTAAAACTAACATCAAGGAGTTATACATGCATAATGTATATAATAATTACACATGTACTGTATGGAATATTTTTCCCATGTCAAGGCCTGAAGTGCATCTGATTGCATGTGAAGTCTACAGTTCAAAGATCTGCACATACACTTAGAACTGCAAATGGTCAAGGGACTTCATTAGAAATGTGCCATGTAAATTGTGGTCTTTCCCCTCCTCCACCACCGTAACTGTTTATTGGCAGCTTCAAACACAGTGGCATAGCTAGCTGTTCGGGTGCCTGGTGTGCGGTGGTGTCCTGCAGCCGGGGGCAGGGCGAGCCACCCATGGGGGCAGGGCAAACCTCTCTGACACTTGGGCCTCTCTGTCGCCTCCTCCTGAACTGTAGGGTGGCTGAGGGAGAGGCAGTAGGCAGACGCAGGTCCCACGCTGCCATTTCAGGCAGCACGGAACCTGCAGGTGCCTAAGCCACCACGTCACTCCTAAAAAGTTTCATGAGCCCATTTTTTTATTTTTATTTTTAACTCATTTTGTCAGCCGCCCTCAGTGATGACACCTGGAGCGGGCCGCACCCCCTTCCTCCATCTCTGTTCAAACTGCAAACAATGCAGCGATTTTAATTTGAAGTACAAAGAGTATACACATCCTTTAATGATATAATAGCATTATAGCCTTTGTTAAAAGGATTTCAAGGGCAGCGCATAGAAAAGAGCCAGTTCTCATCCCATGCACCCCTGCCCAATTGAAGCATTAGTTGTGATTCCCACTGGAAACCAGAGAGCACAAGGCACCATTATCCCTCAGTGAGTGGTATTTTTAGCTGAAAGATCTTTTTCTCTCTTTCTCCGTTCCAGGCTGACCTGGCAAGTATTTGTTTCTTACGGAAAAAGCTGGCTAATCGTAGAAGGTTTTCTAAGTGTTAGACCTTGTAAGTAACATTACTTGTAATGAATTAACATGCATTTTTAATGACAAGGGTTCTTGTTTCATTTTCATGTAGGCCCAGTGACAGCTTGTTCTCTTGAGCCTTCCTTCTCTGTGCTCTGCATGGAATTGATAATGATCTGGCTTCTCAGACATTGGCTTCCATTCCTGCAGACGTGAGCAATTGTGGGCGCAGTTTCAAATCTAGGCTGCTGTAAAAATGAGGCTTTCACAATGGAAGGGAAAAGGCAGAAGAGCAGAGCAGTGATGACAAAAGATAAAGTATTATTATTTTTAAATGAGGAAAATAATAAGGATGGGGGAAATTGTTCCTCTCAGTTTCTGGTTTTTCTAATCTTCCGTTCCGTTTTCTACGTTTCCACAGCAGTTTGCATTTTTTAAAGAAGTCCTTCTGAAAATTCATCAGCATTTTTGTGTGAATTTCTCTTTAACATGCACATGATTGCATGCAGTTTTGTGTTATGTAGTCTTTCTGCAAAGCAGTTTTCTCAAATTCAATGCATTGTTGTGCGTTATTTTCTAACATGCACATTTTTATGTGTGCTTTACTCTAACGTGCATTTTCAAACACATTACTTTCATGGAGAACTGCACTGCAAATTTTGGAGAAGTGAAAATTTTGAAAGGTTTTGCAATATTGTTTTGGAAAGTGCAGATTAGGTTGGTTCACCTTTAAATGTGAACTGAATTGGGTTTGTCCCCCCCCCCCCCGTACCTTAAAAGTAAAGAGTGCTGTGATGCTTGGTCAGGAAACTTATCTTCCTGAAAATGGGCAGCAAAGGGCCTCAGAATGGGAACAAATTTACTGCACTGACATCTTCCTTCCTAACTTGACTGACAGCTTTACTTTGCAACCAGGGTTGGAATTCCTCACTTCCCCCTTGCATATCCCATTTCCATCCCTCTGCCCTCACATTACCCAAGGTCAAGATGATTCTGTAGGCCAGCTAACCAGCCTGTCTGAGTCATATGATCTTCCTATATGTCAGTCGCCCACATGACTGCATTACAAGCACACTTTTAGACAACTCTCTTTGGGGAGCCTGGCCATTAATCAGGAGGGGTTAATTGGATGAGAACTAATATATGGATTTGGCCTAAGCATTGCAGAGGTAAGCTGCCTTCCTCCTTACTCTGTGACAACTAATAATAACCCTTTCACTTAGAATTACTCTCCTTGAGATCTTGGTAATTTCTAATACATGGTATACTTCCTTATTTCACTTGACCCTTGGCTTCTCTCATTGTTTTTGCATTATCTCAGTAAAGCTGTAAAATATATTATTAGTTAGAAACATTTGATGATATATTGAATAGATTAATGGGTACATAACTACAGGTAGGGCTTGGGCACATTGCTCTCAGTGGGGTCTTCTATGTGTGTGTCTCTCTCCTTCAGTGGCCACCTTCTACTCACCACTGGCACTGTTGCCCATTGGCTTGTCATCTTTCTTGGGCCAAATCCACACATCTGCCCAGAGGAAGAGAACCAGGAACTGGCTGCCCCTGGCTGCTCCATCTCCTCCTTTGGCATAACTCCCTGATCCCATTTCACGCAGGACGAAGTTGTCTGAGCTAAGACTGGCAGAACTTAATACTAGTGTAAACCCTGAAAAATTGGTGTTCTAGTGGGGGTAGGACCAGGTAACTGGATCCTAACACCATTTAGCTTGGCCACATGACCTAGCAACCTGGCAGAACCTACTTCGGCAAAAAGGGTGTTGTTGTTGTTTAGTCGTTTAGTCTTGTCTGACTCTTCATGACCCCCATGGACCAGAGCTTGCCAGGCACTTCTGTCTTCTACTGCCTCCTGCAGTTTGGTCAAACTCATGCTGGTAGCTTCGAGAACACTGTCCAACCAACTCATCCTCTGTCGTCCCCTTCTCCTTGTGCCCTCCATCTTTCCCAACATCAGGGTCTTTTCCAGGGAATCTTCTCTTTTCATGAGGGGGCGAAAGTATTGGAGCCTCAGCTTCAGGATCTGTCCTTCCAGTGAGCACTCAGGGCTGATTTCCTTCAGAATTGATAGGTTTGATCTTCTTGCAGTCCATGGGACTCTCAAGAGTCTCCTCCAGCACCACAATTCAAAAGCATCAATTCTTTGGCGATCAGCCTTCTTTATGGTCCAGCTCTCACTTCCATACATCACTACTGGGAAAACCATAGCTTTAACTATACAGGCCTTTCTTGGCAAGGTGATGCTTTTTAAGATGCTGTCTAGGTTTGTCATCACTTTTCTCCCAAGAAGCAGGTGTCTTTTAATTTCACGACTGCTGTCACCATCTGCAGTGATCATGGAGCCCAAGAAAGTAAAATCTCTCAAAAAGGGTACTGTAAGCCAAACTCTATTTTAAAAGCTTGTTTTCCTTCTAAGCATGGGCTGGCTCAGCCGGCAGCAGCCGTTCTCCTGAATGGAGTATGGGCTTAATTTAAGTGACATAAATTAATCTGACATCCCATACTTAGGATTTCTCCCTAAATCAGCACTTCTCCTGGCAGAAGTGTGACTGAAGAGGTTCTTTGTTTGGCAGTACAGTTTTTACATATCTCCAGAGAAGTCTCTATATCCAGTGTCAACACCATTTTTTTGTCTTCAGCATTGACAAATTTACTGGGTAATGTGTCAAAAGAAGACAAGTGGTGGTTCCAAAATCTGGGTGGCGGTATTTCAGGATGGATACAAATATTCTAGTAATTTTAACTGCTGACATTTTTAACTGAATCTGCAAGCTATTAAATTGCTTTTAAAAAAATCATTATTCTCTAAAGACATTAAGACATATTTGTCTGAGATTACTGAAAGGTGCACCGAGTGGCAGGCTATGCACTTCATTAAGTTGTGTGTAATCTCTCCTAAAGTACCTATTGTGTGTTTCTTAAGGGAAAAAGTCTGCCCCATGAGACCTGAGAACAATGGCAATCCATATCCTTTGACACAAGTAATTAGTGCTCTCTGAAAGTTCTGGAATTGACAAGATAGACTTCTGATTAAATGATGAAATATAGATTCCAGAGCTAGACATGGATTTGAGCTGAGCTATAGAAAAAACATCCAGATTCAGAGAAGGCCAAGTGTTCACAGTGGGCTGCTTTTAGTAGATTTGGCTGGCTTGATCACTTTATTTATTTAAAGCATTGTAACTTCCTCCTTTCTGCCCCAAGGGCGAACAAGCTAAACTAAAATGATTCAGAGATCAATATAACAACAGAATCTAACATTGAATCATCAAATCTAGCTATAGCTTAGTGGTAGATTATATGCTTTCAATACTAAAGGCTCTAGGTTTAATCAACGGCATTTGCCAAACTAGATTGGGAAGGACTTCTGTCTGAAACAGAGAACAGATGCTAATCAATGTACACCGGAATGGAAACCTTCCAGTTCCTTTCCTGGCAGGGTTTAATTGTAAATCTGAAGAGGAACATATTAGCACATTGGTTTATTTGTATGTTGCAAACCGCCCTGAGATCTACAGATGGAGGGTTGTATACACAATTAATTAATTAGGTATATGTGCATCTTGGAGTGCAGATAGTTAACTATGTATATGATCTACATTTGGAGTGGCTCAAATCCAAGTCTTTTTAAAAGCCAACAAGGTAGCCACAACCTTCACAACAACTTCCATGCATGTCTGTAGGTTGGTGGGGTGTATCTGCATTGTTCACCTAAACCTTTGAAAGCCAGGAACCAGTAGTATATCTAAAATACTAGCTGCTACGTGTTCCTGTTTCATATTTGGGATACCCACCCCACCTGCCTGCTACACTTCCAGGAGTGCTAGAATCACAATTTATATTGCAAGATATTCATATATGCAGGCTTTCAGTGTTACATTTCGGAATGCTTTAATCTGAATTAGCTCTGGCTGTACGATTCCTGCAGTTGCTTCATGCTGTACTATATTTGACATAAATTAACAAAAGCAAATGTAAAGTAGCCTAAACCCCAACAGGTGTCTGTGCAGTGGAAACCCTTTTCATGCTGAGCAGTGTGAGTAATTGCCCAGCAGGCAAGCCTGAAGCACTATGAGCACTTGAGTTATTCAGACAAGGATTCAGTGGCATTTTGAGGAATAGTAAATTCAACTATATAGCAAAGGAAACAGCCGTTGTGCAGACCAATTATTTCTGCTCAGTGTGCCTTCCTTCCTGTCCGGTGCTAATCTTATTATAAATCATTTCAATAGACAGTGAAGGAATGTAGGACTCAGTTCTGCAAGGTCTTCCCTGGAGCATAGTTTTCCTAATTCAAACTGTGCCTATCAGTCTGTCCTAGAGTTAAGCTTTGAATACAGTATTTGTGTTGTAATTGAGTACTTTGAAGATGCTCAGCTTCTCTCTCTCATGATCTTTTACTTTGTTCTGCTGCATTGTGGGCACAATTTAGAGCCTCCATATACTCAGGGGCATCCCATTCTCATAAGTAAGAGGTAATGTCTTATTTGTGTACTAGGAAATGACCTGCCATCACAGATCATTTATTTCCTACATGAGAATATGAAGTGCCTGGGTGCAAGACTGTGGTATTATATAAGCATGCCAATGTGGTACTATTTTGCTTTCTGTCCTCCCCTTTCCCCTCACTTTTTTGAGTTGCAGATGGGTCAGAATCACTTTTGTCAGGACAGTTTCCTAGGGGGGAAGTGTGCTGTAGATTGAGGTTGGTGTAAAAGAAGTGATATATTTGCACTGACGACAACAACAACAACAACAAACAACAATACACACCAGGAACAGCCATCATAGATAATTATTCGAAAGCTATTGTTTGTGTGGGAGGCTAGTGTCTCAAACATCTCTTTTTACCAATGCCTGCAAGAACCAAAGGTACTTCTCCTGCAAATGTGTGTTACTTACTGGACACCCTGCATCCCACCTGGCGGCACAGTCAATGCACCTTTCTTCCATTTATGACCATTTTAATAAACTGGAATAGTTTGTTATGGTCAGTGCTTGAGGGGGAAGGCAACATTTCTTGTTGACTGGTTGACTTCTGTGACTTTGTATTTCCTGTTGTCTTTTGTGACTATTAGATCAGGCTCCTAGTTTGAAATGACAATAATGCACAATTAGAATACCTGCATGAATCCGTCCTAGAGAGCAGTTGAGTGGGATTTACTTCTGCGGATGGCATGGAAAGCTCCTAGTGACTCACATCTTGGTAATGCAACACACAAAACAAGTGAAACCATTCTAGCCCATGTGCTGCTGTCAGAAGAACATTTAAGCCCCATTAGCACCCAGAAGTGATAACAAAATTATAATGAACATGGCCAGGAAATGTCGGAAGCTGTACAGCAGGTATTGATGTTGATGGGAATTTAAAATCAAAATAAGTTGTCACAATAGTTTAATGATTACTGAAGCATTGTAGCTGAATGGTAATTGAGTGTGGAAGGGAATAGCACAGGGAGCGTGTGCGGGAGGTGAAATGTGTAGTCAGGAAACATGAATAGAATTTGGAGAGGTTCCCTGAAGCCGAACAAATAATCATTTCTTTCTCCCATTAGTATTTTAGAAACCTGGATGAGACTTGTGAAATGGTCAGTGGGGATTCTTCACAGTTTTTATTTTTCTAATTAGAAGAGAAAAATGTTTTTCCTGATGATTAATATTCAGAAAGATGGGCGTTCTGCTAATTACTGAAGATTGATATTTATAAAGCACAGCACATATGGGGATATTGAACTGCAGAATCTTTTGCTTTAGCTTATAATGAACCACAGTGGCATTTGTTGGAGTAAAGAACATCAGGCGTATTACCTTGAGTTTTATCCTTTGACAATACAAAACATTTCAACATTCAGCTCTCTTACACATTGTTTAAAAGCAGGTGAAATATAATGAATTCACCAACATGTCCTGTTTTAGAAGATTGGGATACAGAATGATTTACAAAAAGGCAAACACAGTTATTTAGTGTTACACTTGTACTGTGTTTGCAGAACTCTTACTTATATATGGCATTCTTTGGGTTTCTGCTATTGCCATGGCACGCCAAGTTGCTGATCTTACTAAACAAATTTCTCCTCTCACTTTGTCCTGTTTCATTACTTTCAGTTTATATTTTCATTAGGTCAGTATCACTGATTGATTGGAGAGGCAAATCATGCCTGTGAGATTCAAAGTGAATAGGAGCAGTTCTAGTAAACATGTTACAGAGCAGAGATGGGGAATCTGTGGCACTTCAGAGGCTATTTGGGCTTTTTTATTCTCAGAATCTCTCTATCTCTTCTTTACTCAAAGCTTTGCTATTTTAAAACCACTGTTTTCCCCTCAGTGATACTTCATCCCTGCCTTCCTCAGACTTCTGCCATTTTCCCTTTTCAGTATCTCTCTTTTCACTGTACTCAAACTTCTTGCATTCCTCAGCTTCCTCATATGAGAGGGATAAAGCATGCAGAGCCCTCAGATATTACATAGTACTTTAATCAAACCCCTGTCATTGTTTCATTCTGCCATTTTCCTCTCAGTTTTCTCCATCCTTGCATTACTCAAACTTCTGCCATTGTTTTAAACCAGGCATGGCCAAACTTGGCCCTCAAGCTGTTTTGGGACTACAACTCCCATCATCCCTAGCTAACAGGACCAGTGGTCAGGGATGATGGGAACTGTAGTCCCAAAACAGCTGGAGGGCCAAGTTTGGCCATGCCTATTTTAAACCATCACTTTCCCCCTCTCAATGTCCTCACTTCTCACGCAGATGCCAGTTGTGCCTTCACTCTTGTTCCTCTACCCCACCCTGACTTCATGCAAATCCAGGATTGTGGTGTGACACTACAAATCCTACACAAATCCTACAGAATTCCAGTCTAACTTTTTTATTATATATAGAGGGATCAAACTACAAAAAATCCAGAAATGCAGCTAAGTGTGCGGTATGCTAACGTCACCTAGCTCTGATAGAAAGCAAAATAAAAGCATTTTGCCATATTTACATATTACCATGCACAGGATTGCACTGTAAATTGGTTGTGGTTTATCTGGTGATCTTATATCTTGTGAGCTATTTTAGGCACCAATAGTGAACAGGTGGGATTTTATCCAGTACAATAATATCACATAGTATGGAGTGGGAGGGGAGAATTTCATTATTGAACTGCCATACAATCCATGAATGTTGATTCTTGTAACTCATTATGTATGAATTATGGCACAAATGTCTTTTCCTCCCCCAGCTAGGATGCTGCTTCATTTTCTATTTGATTTCTTACCACTTACAGATGGAAATCCCATTTAAAGTAGTCTCACTGGTTATGGAGGCAATAGTGGTCTTGTCCTGCTGTTCTCTTAACCTTTAGTTTGACTTTTGAAAATAGACTCTAATAACTTCCCTCCCATAAATATAATTATGAATATAAAATTTCCAAAAGCTAAAATGCAATAGAAAAGGGTTGTATTACCTGCAGCATACTAATAATGTTACTAATTGAGATAATAGTCGTCATGAAACTGGATTCATAATTTAGACTAAATTAGGAAGAACAGTTTTTGCCTTGAGGACATACAGCTGGACTGGAAATGGACTTGGGTATATTTTAATTAGAAAATTTTCAAAATTTTAAATAATTAATTCTGATTTAAATTCATTTTATCTGAAGTTCTGGGAAAAAACGAAGATCATGGCCACTGGGCCCATCACCTCCTGGCAAATAGAAGGGGAAGAAATGGAGGCAGTGAGAGATTTTACTTTCTTGGGCTCCACGATCACTGCAGATGGTGACAGCAGTCACAAAATTAAAAGACGCTTGCTCCTTGGGAGAAAGGCGATGGCAAACCTAGACAGCATCTTAAAAAGCAGAGACATCACCTTGCCAACAAAGGTCCATATAGTTAAAGCCATGGTTTTCCCAGTAGTGATGTATGGAAGTGAGAGCTGGACCATAAAGAAGGCTGATCACCGAAGAATTGATGCTTTTGAATTGCAGTCCCATGGACTGCAAGAAGATCAAACGCATCCATTCTGAAGGAAATCAGCCCTGAGTGCTCACTGGAAGGACAGATCGTGAAGCTGAGGCTCCAATACTTTGGCCACCTCATGAGAAGAGAAGACTCCCTGGAAAAGACCCTGATGTTGGGAAAGATGGAGGGCACAAGGAGAAGGGGACGACAGAGGACGAGATGGTTGGATAGTGTTCTCGAAGTTACCAGCATGAGTTTGACCAAACTGCAGGAGGCAGTGGAAGACAGAAGTGCCTGGCGTGCTCTGGTCCATGGGGTCACGAAGAGTCGGACATGACTAAACGACTAAACAACAACAACATCTGAAGTTCAACAACTAGAGAACATAACATCAGAGTTAATGCATCATCCCTGCCCTTATTGGAAAGGGAAATTCAAAATATTACGCAAGTGGGCTTCTTGGGGGAAAATGAATTTCAGAAACTTGCATCTGTAAAATTTGGGTGCAATGCATTTTATCAGTGCTTGAGCATTGAAACACCATGATGTCAGTGAAAATTGTCCTCCCCCAAGCACAAGCTTATTCAGAGCATAAAATTCAAATACTCAGTTTTGACAAATTATTTTGCTTTTAAAAAATTGATTTTTAACTAAATGCTCATCTCTACAGAGACTCACCTCATATTTGAAGAACATTTATTTAATCAGTTATCTGTGACTTAGGAGTGGACTACAGGTAAGGGACTGGTTTATTGGTGGCCTCAAAGATTTTATTTTAAAATGGACACCTTTGGAGAAACAATATACCAGGCTGCATGGGTCATTGAAATGTCTAATTAGGACTAATTATATCTATATATTATTAAGCAGCTGGCACCAGTGTACTTACCTGCTACAGATACTGAATGAATCAAGGCTACCCTTGCAAAGTAAGTTTTAAATTTGAACTGCTTCCCTGGCACAAGCCCTATTTATTTCAACAGAATTTATGTCTGAGCCAGCATGTTAAGTAGGATGCATCCTTTGCATGCTGAAATTGCATGTTCAAACCCTTCTTAAAATAAAAGCCTTGAGTAATAGGACCACTGAAGATCTCCACCTGAAATACATTAGACTAGATGTCTCAGTGTTCTGATCCAAGGCAGCTTCTTATATCCATATATTAGCCTGTAATGGGAAATCCTAATGCATATGGGTTCTGGCTTCAGGGACTCAGGCTGCAGTCTTTAGTGGATTGTACCCACTGGAAGCTTCTGTTAGTGAAAATGCATAACCAGATTCATTTTCTTTATCTATTTACTTATGCCTTCTTTGAGTTCTGAGGAGGAGCCTACAGAGCACAGCAAGGCAGTTAAGGTTGTTGCAGCACCATGGAGAGCTCCAAGTGAGCAGCTTACTCTGAAGAAGGCCTCTTGAGCCTTGTGTGGTCTGCTGCCCTTATGGTCTGCTGCCCTTGTGGGACAACTGCAAACTCTTAAAATACCCATGCTCTGGTCTGAGGACATGTGCCTTTGTTGCTCCATGACTTCCTGTCTGTTGTGCTCCCTGCACTGTTGGATTGGCAAAGCACTGTGACTGGCACCTCAGGCCCAGGGGAAGGTTCCCATCATGCGTAGCATCCAGTTGAACAGCTTCCTGCCTGCCAGCCTTTGTTTCAGTTGGACCTTGATCACCAGTATCAGGTCCAAGCCATGTTCAGCTATTTAGTCAGTGACCCTATAGCCTGTGATCTGGTGTCCTGGTCATTGCTGGACTCTTGGATCATGACAATTCATTTTATTTTTATTCCATCCTTTTTCCTGGGGTATCAAGACAACATATCTACCTCCATTTTATCTTCACAACAGACCTGTGAGGTAGGTTAACTTGGTTGTGTGTAACTGGCTCATGGTCATGTTGTGAATTACATAGCTCATCAGGAATTTGAGCCCAGCTCTCCCTGGTTAAACTGTAGCACTAGCCACTACACCACACTGTCAATCTTGTATCCAGAAATTGCATTGGAGTTAGTAGGATTTAGTCTTAGAGAGCTGATGACAGGATTGCACCTTATTGGGAACTTGACAGCAGCAATTAATCAGGCAGATAGTTTTATCAATCATTTGTCGCAAGTACTTTTTCTTTAGAAGATCCCATTTAGTTAGAGTGCATCCTTATCTAGAAAAGTTTAATTAGACTTTTAAGGAATCTGACGTGCCAGACTGTGTGGATTTTAGATTAACCATCTGCAATTGGTTTTATCTCACAAAAATATTAAAATGTGAAATATTGCCTGTCATTAACAGATTGTAACTACTGGCATGTTTGCAATCCTGTAAATGTCAATCTCAAAACCAGTCATTTGTCAGTGAGAAAATAAACACTTGATCCTGCAAACACTTCCTGTGTAATTTGTTTCCCTCCACCAGGATTGATAGTTTCTGAAAGGTTTCTGAAGACTCATCCCACTATATGCCCACTTGTTAAAAATTCTCTTAGGACAATGTATGCATATAAGTTGCTGGAACTTTTGATCTGTGTGTCTCTGCTACTCCTGTGTTTGGTTGTTGCAGAAATACAACTCAAGACAGCCTTTGCCACCTGGGTGACTTATAAATATTTTGTGCAGTCCTAATGCCCTCTGGATGTTGCCCTCTAGATATTTTGGACTGCAGCTCCTGTCAGCTCCAGCCAACACATACTGACTGGAGTTGGTGGGAGTTATAGTCAAAAAACACCTGCAAGGCACCAGGTTGACAAGGGCTCATTTAGGATCAGGTTATTTTCCTGCCCATGAATTAAGATCTGTGGGGAAGGCTCTACTGTAGGTCCTACTACATTTGGCCAGGATGATGGAGAAAACTTTCTCACTGGTTACACCCAGATTATGGAACTCCCTGGGCAGCACCAGCAGGTAGGTGCCAAAGCACCTTTCCAAGGTCTCCCCAAAACCTGGATCTGCTACTACAGGAGACTGGAGGTGAAGGGGCAGAGTTTGACAAGATTGTGGGGGGAGAGAGACATAAAGGAGTCATGTCTGCCTTGCCTCTTACTTCACCAAAAATGTTTTATTAAAAATTACAGCAGCTCTCTTGGCTCCTAAGAAAATTCAGAAATCCATATTAGGACAATCCCTTTAATTAGGCCAACCAAAATATCACCAAATAGTGTGCAAGCTTTCAAGTTCCCCACAGCTCTTCATCAGCCTAGATTACACTGTTTACACTTTAGCGTGATAAAGAATTTTGGAGTACTCAAAAGCTTGCATACTATTTGGTGATATTTTGGTTGGCCTAATAAAGGCGTTGCCCTAATACAATTTTTAAAGTTATATTGTTTGTCTCACAGTGGCACCCTGCCCTTTCCTCCCATTATAAAATACCATGTTGTTCTTCAAAAGAAAATAGAAGTCAACACAGTGTCAGCTATCTCCCTATAACACACCAGTTTCCAGAGCATAAGCAGCCAAGGATGGGTAAGTACAAGCTCGGCAGTAGAACAAGACTGAGCTTTTTGCCATCAATTTTGGTATTATAAACATTGTGCTTTTAACTAACAATCTGTGGGCCAATGGGGTTACTTGTGGAGCATTAATTCCGAACTATGCTTTCATGCTTAAGTTTTAATCGCTGCCAGCTGGTGGCATATAAATGAATAATGGAAGTGCTGGTTAAAAAACACCACACCAAACACTGGTGCACTTGTTATAATGCATTAGATGTACGGCTTAAAAGTGCTAGTAATGGAATGGGCTCCCACAGTAAGAAGCAATAATTAAACTATCAATAAGAGGATTCGTACCACTTTGTGCCCCAAACACAAACAAAACAAAAAACCCCTCACAACCCATGTGGCACAATGAATAATTGGCATAGATGAGGTCTTGGGGGGGAATGCTTTCCACAAGCCATGTTTTGTGTGTGTGTGTGTGTGTGTGTGTGTGTGTGTATACACACACACACACACACACACACACACACAGCCTGAGCCATTGGGATGTGTTTTTCTGAAGGCAGTTTTCACCTTGCCCATTTCAGTTGCTCTTGATGAAAACGTAAGAACAGCCCTGCTGGATCAGGCCAAAGACCTATCTAGTCCAGCATCCTGTTCTCACAATGGCCAACCAGATGCCTGTGGGAAACCTGAACACAGGGCCTCAATACAACAGCACTTTCTGCACATGCTGCCTCCGACACTATAATCTGGATGGCAATGAGGCAACTGTTAAGAGCAATGAGAATGGAGAATCCTGCACCATTCTGGGGAACTGGATGTGTCTGATATTCTTTCAATCCTCTTGGTATGTTTTGATAAAACTAAATGTCCCCAGAGTTGTCTTAAAAGAAAATGCAAGTTTTACCTAGCTTGAAACAGGTGTTTATTTTATTTAACTATTGCTATTAAGAATAGGTCTAGACTTCACTTCCTTCCACAAGCAATTATTCCTTTGCTACCTGTTGGATCTTTTCCAAACATTGTTTTTGGCGTCTCTGTTGGGAATGAGCAATGGTCTACTTTTCTGTTCTATAAAACAGTCCATCCAAAGGCATACTTCCCTGTAACAATCCCATCTTTACATTGTCTTCAAATGACTTGTTGTTATTATCATATGTGAACTGTCACTCTTCCAACAAAATTGTGTTTGGTAGTGGTTTTTCTCCTTTAAGAAAATCCTGCCTGGTTGTGGTGATGTAAAAAAATTTAATAATGTTTATTTAAAAAAAAAACCTGACAAAATGATAGTTGTGTTTACCAAACCAAAATTCTCCCCACCTCACCCCCCCCCCCGAACAGCTTGAAGTCTGTTTAACAACGAAATATAACTTCTGTCACACAGTAACCTCAGTAGTCAATTAAGGTTGTGAGCATTATAAATAGAAAGAGCAAGAAAAGAAATTGGCTTGGATCCTAAGAATGGCAAACCATGTTCTGCTCAAAAAATGAGCATTTGTCTCTTTTACATTCCCTTCTTCCTTTCCGGACTGATCAACAGTTCATTGGAACAGTGAGAATTAGTGAGATTCCTAAGCCTCACCTTGTAAAAGCTGAAGTGTTTTCACTTTACCCAAGTGTGTCTTTCAGTCCACACCTTCATTCCATCTTTGCTGACAGAGACCAATTATAGTCCTCCTGATGTTGTTGGACTATAGTTCCCATCATCCCTCACCAGTGCTCCTGCCAGCTGGGGCTCATGGGAACTGTAGTCCAACAACATCACTACATTGGCAACCCACTATATAAAATCTAACCATTTCTATATCATATAGATCATCTATTTATTTTATTTATTTGGCAATATTAAATACCGCCTAATCAACAAAACCTCTTAAGTGGTGTGCATAAAACAATATCAAATACCAATAAAATAAAATATTAAAAACAAAATGCAAATAAGATCAGTAAAGGTAATGGTAAAGGGACCCCTGACCATTAGGTCCAATCGTGACCAACTCTGGGGTTGCGGCGCTCATCTCGCTTTATTGGCCAAGGGAGCCGGCGTACAGCTTCCGGGTCATATGGCCAGCATGACTAAGCTGCTTCTGGCGAACCAGAGCAGCGCACGGAAATGCCGTTTACCTTCCCGCCAGAGTGGTACCTATTTATCTACCTGCACTTAGACGTGCTTTCGAACTGCTAGGTAGGCAGGAGCAGGGACCAAGCAATGGGAGCTCACCCCGTTGTGGGGATTCGAACTGCGACCTTCTGATCGGCAAGTCCTAGGCTCTGTGATTTAACCCACAGCGCCACCCGCGTCCCCCCATTAAGTCTGGTAAGACTTGCTAAAACAAAAAGGTTTTAGCAGGTGCCAAAAGCAATACAGTGAAAGCACCTGCTTAATATCAATGGACAGGGAGTTCCAAAGTGGATGCCATGAGCCCCACAGCATTGTCAGGATTGGGAAGAAACAGAGGGGCTCCTGCTTGGTTGAAACTGGAACCTGAGGAGGGAGGCTCTTCCCAATGTGCTTCAGCTTCACCCAATTTGAAAGGGGAAGCAGGGGTGCCAGTTCTTCCTCCTGGCAGAGCAGAGAGTTTCAGTGGAGACTGGGGAGGGCCATGGGCAGCTGAGAGAGGATACAACTCAGGAGGCTGTGACATGCAATCAGGATCCTGAACAGAAGGATGTACCATTATTGCCTAGAACTAAGTGCCATCCAGAGAGGAGCACACAGTTGCAATCCTGACAGCCTCACAAAGCAAATGAGTCCCCCAAGTTGGCGTACAATGCCTCTTTAAAAGTTTAGCTAGTGGGGCATGCCCCAGTCTTGCTCCTATCTGTTCTGAACACCTTGCCTGATTCCTGAACTCCTGAATTGGGTTAGACTTCGGTCTTTCAAATTTCAGTGACACCCTGTGCAAGGCCAAAATTCTGCGCCCCCAACTCTTGCCTTCCATTCTGCTCAATTCACTACATCATAGTTGTGATGTCATGCAGCACCTTCTAGGCTCAGCACCCAGTTCAGCAGAACTGGTTGCAGTTCCCTAAATCTGCCTCTGTCCTGAATCATAACTCCTGAGCTCTGTGTCTGCTGCCAAGCCTTACCATTACTTGCCAGTGTAAATAGTTTTTTTCTTAGTCACACTTAAACGCTTCTGTCTGCATATGTTGGGTGGGCAGCAGGCCGTTGTAGGTGATGCCACACTGAAGGACTAAGTCCTTCAAATGCAGAGTGAACATTTTGTGGTAGGCTGTGCAGAATGAAGCCACTGAGTAAGTGCAAATAGAGGAAAGGCAATCCCTTCAAGTAAAATCTTTAGAAAAGCCAACCCAGACTAATAACAGTAGATTTTGTTTGTCTGTGTAAGATTTTATTCAAAGATCTTTGCCATTGTGTGTCACTCTTAATATTTCTAATCATATCTATGTAACCATGCTATTATTTCATAGCACAGATCTTTTTCTGTTCCAATTCTTCTCATTAAAGCTCCTGCAATGCCACAGAAATATAACCTGTCAGAGACGGCTCCAAACAGAAGCTGCTTCCGGCATTCACTGCAAGGGGTTGCTGTAGCTCAAAACTGTTGAATACAGGAAATCAATTGAAGTGGAAATCAAAGCCAGTTAATTTTCTAAGATGGAATTAAGTCAAAAAATTAGTCAGAGTACCCTTCTATAAGGACCACAAGAGTTAGGCATGAGCATCTTAATGCCTTTGGATGGGAGTCACCCAATGATCCCCATTTACAGAAGCCCTGCACTAGGGTTTCTTGCTTGTGCAATGAGGCTTCCCCCCCCCCCGCTCCCCTTGCACCCCCCAAATTGGCCCTGGGGGAGTCAGAAGAACCAGCACCATGCAGGGGGAGGAGAGGATGGATCATTCTGTCTGGCAAGCTGCAATGCTTTCACAGACGGAACATTCATCACAGCGCGACATTGAAGTCCACCCTTTAATTTTCTACAAGAGTTGTGTTAATTACTGGTGTTAGAGAGCCAGTGGGTAATGCAGGGAAAAGAGCAACAGCTATTGAATAAGTGAAACCACTTTAGATTTTCTTTGGCAGTCTCCCATATATGTAATGGCCAGACTCATTAATGTCTGAAATCCAACCCAGATAGGAATTGAGCAGACTTTATTAAAGGACAAATGAATAGCTTGGAATGGTTGAAATTAAAAAGCACCTTCCCTCAAATTCTTTCAGTGCAATTCTTGAGTAGGTTTATACATCCCCCCAACTCACTCCAATTTCTGATTTGCTGTATTGTTCAAAAATTTGAAGTGAAAGAATATGTGAGCACTTGCAAAATCAGAGGTTTCCTGTCTCACCTTTCATTCATCATGGTAAGAGCTTCTGTAAACCATCTGCATCCAGCTAAATACAGTGGAACGTATAAAAGCCAGGATCACTGCATGCACAAATACCTCCCAATTCCTTGTTTGTGAAAGGAGGCTGATGCTGCTTTCTTAGGATATTGATTTCATAATGTTCTATTCTCCAAACAGGCCCCAAAGGCAGCCTTTGCGATAAGGTGAGGACTGAAAATTCAAGAAGAAAGATAACACCATAAGCATTGTATATAGCTGGAGTAGGGAACCTCCGGTCCTCCAGATGCTTTTAGACTACAAAACCCATCACCCTTGATCATTGGGGCTGATGGAAGCTGGAGTCTAACAACATCTGGAGGGCCACAGCTTCTCCATCCCTATCTAGCACATTTAAACAAAAGCTATAGGTTATTTGCATGTGTGATTAATTAAAAGGGGGAAAGCCCGAAGGCATAGCTACCCACTATGCATTTGGTGTAAGTCAATCCCATTCATTCTCTCCCATCACTTGGAGACCATCATAATGGGCAACAGCATTCTTTCTCTCTCTTTTTCCTATTTATCTTTCAATTCCTGTCATAGCTTATACACTGATACACTCTCTGTCAGACCAGACAGCCACTCGCTCACTCTTTGTGTCCAAAATCCTTGTTCTGATACTCCTTTTGTGGTTCCCTTGATCTTGAAGCTGCTTATTAGCACATCATAGTGATGTTGTATTAACATTTCAGTGATGCAATGTTTGATCAAAAGTTCCTTGAGAGTTCCTTTGAGAGAAACAGGGTAACCTTTTCTCTATGCAATTACTTTTTGGTGTCCTTTTATGCTATCATCCTTACCTCTACACAATGATATTCTCTGGTTTAATTCACAAATATTGAATATTTCAAAGGCCACTTTGATCTTTCTCTAGCCTAGTGAACTGAGGTGTTCCAAATTCTATCTCCCCCCCCCCCGCCATTTCCACTCATCAGTGCTTGGTTGTGCTAAACTCCCTCTCCTAGGCTATCCAGTTTGACAAGCCCCATCTGCCCCTCACTTTCTTCTGCAGCATGTTCAGAAACCACCTTTCTTGACCATTGGAACCACTATTGGTCTCGTCTGCTTAATCTGCTGGAGCCTGTCTTTGCATGCAGGGGGAGGTCCCTAACTCACCAAGGGTTTGAGACCCATCAACTACCCTCACCTGGTTTTGCTGGCCATTTGAAGTTGTCACCGGGGTGTGGCCACTGTCACATGCTGACAGCTTCTAGAAGCCACAGGTGAGTGCTGAATGTAGGATGGGAACCAAAGGTGGACAAACTACCCCAGAAGAAACACAGCGTGCCCCCCACCAGAGGTATTACCCCTCCCCTAACACCCCTTACACCTGGCAAATAGCATACTTAGAATTTGCTATTAAGAAAAAGCCAAAATCCCCTTCAGGCCTCTCTAGCAGCTTGTTTCCTGTACAAGGGAACTGAATATATTTCTATAAACTAAGGTGCAAGGTGCAACAATCCATAATATTTTGTCATTGGGAAAATATTACTCCTGTTCTCCCTGCACTAGGGCAGCTATTGAAATTTGTGTAAACTTGTATGATGGTTGCCACAGTCATTTGGCTTTCTGTATGTTTGTTTTCTTTCCCTACCTCTTTTGTATTTTTATTTTAGTTCTAGGCCTATTTCCCCTTTTCAGAGCTTGAGTGCAGAGCATCTGTATTTAGAAAGAGCAACAGGTAAACGAATGAGCAATCTCAGTCTCAGCCATGGTGATCTCCCCTGGATCAAGATTACCCTCATTTCCAATGTCCATTGCACACAGGGACTGAATTCCAGCACTGCATCCAGGCTAAAGCCTGGAAGCTCTTTTGTTAACTGTATCCATTTTCCCTGTGAAGTATTAATTATTATTTGCATAGATAAAATACTGCTTTGAATATGAAACACAAAAGCCAGAAGATGTTTAAGAGCTGTAGTTATTTCAGGTCATCATTGAATCTGAAAGGGCCTTTTAAGATTTACATCCTCTGAAAGCAATTTGTTTCTCTCCTTTGAAGTATATGTTAGTTATGTTTGAGTTGCAAAAGAATATGGGGAAAGAACTTTGGGAGCGATCCATCTGAAATCCAGCATACCACAAACAGGCATCTGCTTGAGGCCTGGGGTTCCTCCTTCCTCTCCTCCCCCTGCAGCCCCCCACCCCCCATGCATAACCCAAATCCACTGTAGAGGTGGGAGAAAGGGCAGAAGAGAAAACCAGATGTCCCATTGGCCAAGCAGGCAGATTCATTGGATGCTGCCCTTTGGCTATGGGAACAACAAAGTATTTACTTCAGGCATTTCATTCAGTTAGTCTCCTGGCTCTGGGTAGATAGAAAACTCAGACTCAGATTTTGGTTTCTGCCAAAATCTGTAACACTCAAATCAGTATGGTACAAAAACAAGGCACAGCTTATCTCTATAAGCCTATGAGGACCTGTTAGTGTCTTTTGACAGACAGCCCAATCAGGTTAGAGAAAAGACAGATAGGAAGCAGTTATTAAGTGATGTTTTTAATGTTTGGGGCTATATATGGAAATGGAAATAGCTTTTCATTATGTATCAGCTTGAAGAGAAAATGGATTTGAATATGTGATACCGGTATGTTGTACAGCCCAAATAGCTTTATAAAATAACTGTTGTGCATAAGGCCACAGCTAGAAATGCCACAGTGAAGCTTATTCATGCATCATGGACAAGTCCAACAAAGAGGGGGGAAATAGATGACTATGAATAACTCTATTGAGAAGATCTAAGTCCTGCTTAGCTTACGTATGCACTCAAAGTACTGTGTAAATACTTGTAGAATCCTTCTGCAGTCTTGCACTGTCCAAAAAAAAAAAGTGATCTTAGGGGGAAATAACCAGAGATATATTTTCTTCTTTAAAATATTCCATAGTGTATCTTAACAGAGGGTTTCATCTCTTTGATTTATCTGCAAAACAGAAGGACTAATATACCCTATAGAGTTTGGCAAGAATGAAAACAGAAAATATGTTGTTTTATCTCAACCCAAAATTCTACCTTTTAGTGAGTCCATAGATCATTCATGACGTAGCTGTTCTGGCAGTTTTATTTGCAACTCTGGTGAGATACCCAGAGGAATGTTTTTAAAGTCAAGATGTAAGCCTCTGGGTGTTCACTTTTGTGCTTCACAGGAATCAAGGATATCAATATTTAGGAAAATGCAATAAACTCATATAATTAAACATTCTGCTAAATAAATTAAATGGCTTATATGAAAAGCATGGTAAGAAACAGGACAATTGCCTAGACTTTGTAGATATATTTCATCTGCAATTAGCCAGTGTTAGTATCGCATAGACCAGCTTTGCAACCTGATGCTCTGTAGATGTTTTGCACTACAATTCCCATCAGCCCCGGGGCACCAGGGTGGCAAAGTCTAACACCATTATTATTTGACTCCATAAACATCTATCATCTATCTATCTATCTATCTATCTATCATCATCTCTAGGCAAGGGGGAGGAAGCAAACATTCTGCCTTTGTAATGTTAACTTTCACATTCACCTTCCCCGAAATAAATTTAAACGAAGATAAATACGGGCCAGAGAATAATGTAAATGTTGTGACAACTCCAATCCCTTCTGGTAAACCTCGCTGTAGAACTTATTGCCCGCAAAATTACTTTGAATTCCAGGAGAGCCTGTTGGCCGTGTTGATTCATGGTAATAGCCTCTGTTAGAGAACTGGATCACCTCTGGTGTTTGTCCGCGACTAACAGCATTTCTTTGAATTATAGGACTGCGGTAGTATAGTGGAGTCCAGCTCCAGTTGGGAGAACAACAGTGGGGCTTGAAATCACTGCTGTAAACCCAGCATGGGGGAATGACATCTTCTAAGTTTATAAGTTGTGACATTCTAAAGTAGTGTAAAGGATCACACCGGGTTACATATGACCTACAAAGGCAGGCTCTGAAACTCATTAGGCACTGCAGCCTGACAGAAAGTGTTGCTTCATTGCTGTTCTTGATAGTTTTTCTGCCCACTGGGAATGCAACACGAAAGCCTTCTAGCACAAATTTGAACTGGGAATACCTGTGTAGACGGCTAACCCTGCGATTTCCCCCCTTTGTGTGTGTGTGTGTGTGTGTGTGTGTGTTGAAAAGGCAACTTTATTTTTATCACACTGAAATACAATGATCAATATGGAAAATACTATTCAGTCTTAGAATTCAGGGCAGATGCTACTATATGTCTTGAAAATTATTGGCAACCCTTTTTTATAAAAAAAAACTTTGGAATTTGAAAGGTGTGTCTGTTTCTTGAATAATGTATTGCTTTTATCCCTGCACATACATATATGCAAATGAGTATTTGATTTTAAATTACATTTATGTAATTAAAGTGATTAATTGAAGAGGCCTCCTGTACACACCTGCATAAGCAGGTATTATACATTCAAAATATTATATGCATGCTGCAAAATGCAAATTAAAGTAAATTAAACTGTAAATAAAATAGAACTGTTTATAGGCAGTGGTGCAATGGAGGGGAAATGCAGGGAAGTGCTGCTCCACAATTTTTTTCCATAGTAGGAGATAAGATGCCATCTGTTGAAGCACCAAAGAGGTAATTGCCTCTTTGCTCTGGCAAGTGAATGAGGTGATAAGAAGGCTGTCAAGTTTTACTATTGCTTGTGTCAGAATTGCATAGAGAAAGTCAGAAAATGACAAAAATAACCAAGCAGAAGCTAGACCTGTGAGACTGTGAGCTAGGGGCTGGCCCAGGGACATGTAGTGAGCTTCACAGAGATTTGAGTCCAAATCTTCACATTCTTGCTGATACACACTGACCACTGTGACCTATTCCTACTCTACTAACCAGAGGAAAAACTGGAAAGCAGAGGAGGATCAAGAGTCCTGGTTATTACCCTCACCTTCCTATGTTCAGCTGATAATGTAAACGAGCCAGCAGACATTGCTCTCTCTGTGTGATCAGGAACGCTGCAAAAGAGAGAGTCCCCGGTTGTGAATACTCTAGGTCAGTGGTTCAAAACATAATTAGGGACACAATTGCTTTTTATTTATTCAGCTGCAGTGGAGCAATGGAGACAAGTTTTTCCTACTGTCTGGGGAAAGGCAATTTGTGGAAATATCACAAATTTCATGGCCTGCTTTTTAGTATGCTTATTAGGGGCCACCCCACATTTTCTTCAAAACATTGCTTTGCACAGGTGACTACCATAGAATTATCAAAATTTTCAAAAGTAGGGAGTCCGTGGCTTGGCTTTTGAGAAATAGGGGGTCCTCAGTAATTAGCTAATTGGGAACCACTGCTCTAGGTTGCAAAAGAGAAGCAATGACTATCCTAGAAAATGCTGGCAATCCAAAGTGTGGCCTGTGCTATGCCATGATTCTCAACTAATTGTCCTAATTCAGGGGTCGGTAAGGTTTGCCTTGCCTGGGCCAGTTCACTCCAGCAGAGATCCTTCCATGGGCCAGATTGCGTTTTCCGGCGTCTGCAATTGCACAGATGCAATTTCTGGTGCCGCAGAAGCGAGTCCCCACGCCACGCTGTGCCACGGGTGGCTCAGTTTGGGAGCGGCTTGGGGGCCGGTTAAATGACCCCTGCGGGCTGCTTGTGGCCCATGGGCCTTAGGTTGCCTACCCCTGTCTTAATTCATGGTCCTTAGTAAGCTTAACACTCTGGTGCTGATTCTGTGCTGCTTCCTTAGTTTCAGTTTTGATAACTCCGAGTAAGAATGACTCATTGGATGACCTTACAGCTATGGTCTGTAGGAGGCAGTAGAAGGGGACATTCGTAAGCCTTCTATTCTGCCCAAAGCCACTTCAGTGGCACAATTTATTTATGCAGGTGCTCTAACCAAGTTCTGGCATTCATATAGTGTCTATGTCTATGGTAATAGACAGTTTTACAGGTGCAATCTTGCTTTGAAGTTCCTTTGCTTCAATATGGCTACTTCAGTGTTATTTACAGTGTATCCTGGAGAGTTAAAATGTTCCCCTCTGCCTTTTTTAAGGTTGCCATTTCTGATGTCAGAATTGTGTCCATTCATTCTTTTGTATAAATCCCAGCTTGTTTGTCCTATATAGAATACAGAAGTGCATTGCTGGCAGATGATGGCACATATAATATTAGAAGATGAATGAACCCCTGATGTTGCAAATGAACACCCAATGATGTGGGTGACATTTGATGGTCCTGCAACAGTGTTGCTAGAGTAGATATGTGAAGAAAGGTAGCATCCAGATCTGCCACAAGGCTTTACCGGATGTGCCTAATTTTCAACAACAGAATTATGATTGTGCAATTGGTACAGAAAGCATGCAGGTCTGAGTTGTGAGTCCATATATTCATATTTAGTTATTATCAGGTAGATTTTGCATGCATACCTTTGAAAGTGCAACTTGTTTGTGGCAGTGTACTGATCAGAGTAAAACCTAGTGATTCACTGGAGCCTTGGATCAATTATCGGACAGTCCTATACGTAGCAGTGTGGTTTGTGAACTAACAGAATCTCTTGGGCTGACCATCTGCATGTGAACTACAGCACTTCATAAGGAAAGGAAACTGAGTGGACATCTAGCTGGTGGGATGTTTGAAACAAGGGCTCAACTTGGGGGCTTCTGAGCTTGTTAGGTTGTGACCCCTATTGATCCAGGAATGGGGTTATAGTCATGTCTGTACTCACTGCTTGTTCACAATTATTATTTTTCTACCTGTAAATGCACAGGGGCCATGTAAGGCTGACTCTTAACATCCCACTGCTCTGAGCGCACACAAAACAATACTTTCCAAATGAGAATGTCTGTCATCTCTGTTTGAACTTGAATGTTAAAAGGTACTTTATTAAAGTGGTTTATCAGACTCAACATCCACCATACCTAAAAATCTGGGAGTTAGATTAAATCGTACTTTATCCTATTGATGAGGCGCTGGACTGAAACATTCTGTACGGTTATAAACTTTAATCATCCTCTAAGAATTGTCTGGACGCATTGTTGTGTGATTTCAATTATTGCCAGGGCTAAGTGAATGTCTTTCAGGTTCTGGAGCTTGCTTTTGAAGTGCATTCCTCTGCCCACATCTCCTGCAACTCCTGTTTGAAGGTTTCACTAGGGGGGCTAATAAAGTCAGCCTGGCAAAGGCAGAGGGAAATGCTACCACACAGTCCATTAGATCTTCAAACATTTCCTGAGATAAGCTGATTTGATGGTGCCTTAGGTTTTCTGGCGAATGCCCATCCTTGGCATGTAGCGAGCTTCAGAGAAGAATTCAGTAACTGTCATTAATAGAGCAAGTAGAACATTTATTTTCTACAGTCTTTATCTCATGCTTGTAAATTAATGTACATTGAAATAGTTTTGTGTTCCTTCAGGTCTTAAATGTTAATGTGCTTTTAAAAAAACAAAAAACCCTAAAGCAATATAATCTGGATGTTCTTTTTTTTAAAAAAAAGTGGAAGTGTTATTGAAAAGGATCTCTGTAATCAATGAATTCAAAAGACACTATAGGCATACCTTTCTCTCTTGTAGAAGTTTGCGTGTGTGTTTTCCCCCCCAATCACAGAACATGTGTACTGTTTTGATCTGTGGGTGAAATGTGACAGAGCTTGAATCTACGAAGGACTGCTTTAGGTAACCAATGATGGAGGACTCTCCATGTGGTGGCCTGAAAGTGTGAAATGATTCACCATGCAGATCTATGCCGCCACAACTGTAATTCACAACAGTGTCCATGTGGTGGCTGTTTGCTTTCCTGACTTTTAGTCATACTACTAGGGGATTCTGGAATGAACTGCAACTGGATGTGCTGGGGCCTGCCTCTTCATCCCTGAGCTCAGGCCAAGCACAAACTCTTGAGGATTAGGTCATAAGAACATAAGAAAAGGCTGATGGATTAGGCAAATGGTCCAACCAGTCCAACATCCTGTTCTCACAGTCTTCAATCAGATGCTCATGGGAAACCTGCAACCAGGACATGCGGGCAAAGCAAACTGGTTACTGCTAAGACCAGGGAGCAGGTTGGGAAGACAGAAGATCAAGCAGGTTCACACTTAGTTTTGAAAGATTCATAATTTGTTGTTGTTCTTAAAATTCATACATGGGGGCTGCTCATTTGATTTGAGGGTGTTTAACCCTTCCCTGCCCCATAATTTACTTGATTGAGATTGCCCCATCCCTGAGCTGCCATTCACTCTATGGGGGAAAATACAGAAGTGAACTGGACATCTGCATTTCTCTCTTACCCCATCCCACCCCCAAACTTTGATTTAGAAAATTGTGCTGGAGAGGAAAGTCCCTGCACCACTTCCCTGGTTAAAGTACCGGATCCTCTCCCCCAGTGGATGCATTTTGTAAACAAACAAACAACATACTTCAGAACATCAGACATGAGTCACCTGAAAGTGTGTGTTCTTTGGCGCTGATTGAAATGGCTGTTCCACTTCAGACTGCAGGTTGGCCAATGTCAGAAACAGGCTGCTGAAAGGGTCTTAGCTCAGCCACAGCACATCTAATTTGCATGTGGGGAAATGACCTCTTTATCAAATACTGGAGAGCCACAGCCAATCACTGGGTACTGATCTAGATGGACAAAAGATCTGATTCAGAATAGAGCAGCTTTATATGTTCTGTGTGCTGTTATATAAGACTTTGTTCGGATCCAGTATGGTCATTCTTAGGAGATCTCAGGAGTGATTGCTCCTCCATACAGAATATTTCTTTCACATAGAAAATAAGTTTTTCGGGGACAAGGCTTTGGTCAGCATATGAGATCAGGCAATGAGGCAATAAGCAAGATGAAGGATATATTGTAAAAGAGTGAATATAATAAAACTCATTTGGTGTGCGTGAGTCAGCTGTCTGTCAGTCAGCCAAGGGAATACGGGGTTGCTAATCTTGATTCTGGAGCCATGTAATACTATTGTACCTTTAAAATATGCCTAGAGAGAGACTTCCACCAGCTGTGGCATCAGTTGCTACTGCAGCAAATGTTAAGGAGGCACAGAGGGCCTAGAAACTTTGCAGTTGTTTAGGGTTTGTGTACAGATTTTGGATTCATTCTTTGGCTTCTATTCCATCTAAATATGGCAAACATGAAAGTATAAGTTAGGAAATTATAGCATAAACTCAGAGCATTCACACCCTGCCTTTTTTACCAGTAAGAGGCAGCTATCTGCCTCCCCCACTAGAGAAAGTTCATTAAGTTAATTGGGTCAACATGGCATCCCTAGACAGAGTAGCAAACCCATCGTATTAAGAATCAATGTGTCTGTTAAAGAGCTGGAGGCAATGATGGGTTGTATCAACTAGACCATGAAATATGGCTCACCGTCTTCTAATCTCAAATTCCAGTTATCTTGTTAGAAGCCTTTAAGTTCTTTCTAACTTGAGTCTTTTAGCTTAGCATACTTTCAGGCACTAACTAAATGATAAGTTCAGAGGACAATGTGCTACAGAAGAAAGACAGATATTAGGAATGAATATAAAAAGATCTTCTACATAATATGTAAAAAATAAACCATGTTCCAAAATTATGTTAATCAGTACTACATTATTGGTGCTTCTCCACTGGTATGTACAGCAGAATTCTGAACAGTGCTCAACATTATATATAGAGAGAGAAAAATTAGAAACTCACACAGGATCTGCAGGATTCTGAATAGTTATTATTGTGTTTCAAAAGATATAATAAAATTATTTGGAGAGCGACTGTTGCAGATGTTGCTTATACCCAATTATAGGGCATCTCCCTCATTCAGCAAAGGTCTCTGAGCCCCCAGAGAGGCTGTTAATGATGGTTATTAGGAGAGGAGGGGGAGGTAAGTCATCTTCTACCAGCTCCTAGCTATGCACTTTTCTCTAGATCTAACCCACTGTATTTTTATTATCAATATTTATTAATTAATTTGTTTAACAAAATTTGTACACTGCTTGATTGTAAAAAACAAAGAAACAAAGAAACAAAACCCTCAGAGGTTACAGCCCTCCCCTTCCCTGTGTTGTTGTAAGCTGCCCTGGTAATGTTGATTGATACTAAAGGCCTGGTTATAGATTTCAGAAAATGATAAGTATGCTTGGAAGCACATGCAGAGTTAACATTTTACTCTTATTAAACAGTGCAAAATAGGTGGTGGAACTTAACATAGTTTGCAAATGTTAGCACATCACACCTCAAGCAAGATGCCACTACAAAAGTATTCATATTTTAAAGATGTGTGAAATCCCATGCTTAAAAATTTCTGCAGAAAGAACATGGGGACCATAGAAACCAACTCCTAGGGGCCGAGGGCCCTTCAGGGGCCCCAATAAAATATTTGAGGGGGTCAGCCTCCCCCCAAGTTGATGGGCATTGGCATTCAAATGGTTTTTGTGTGCTGCATCATGTGATTGATTATGTGGGGTGGAGCTTACTTGTCTCCCCCATTTTTTTTCAAGTTGTCACCCTTGATGGGTAGAATGGCAGATCTGTTTATATTCTAGAAAAGGTGTACATTTTCAGGGGAAGAATTTGGTCTTTCAAATTTCAGTGGGTCCCTATGTAAGGTCAACATTTAGTACACACACCCCAGCCTCTCACCTTCCATTCTGCTCAATTCACTACGTCATAGTTGTGACGCCCTGCAGTGCCCCTAGTTTTGGTGTCCAGTGCAGCAGAACTGGTTGCACTGTCCTAAATCCACCTCTGACATTTGGAGGGGGAGTAATCTGAAAACTGTTCACAGAGCACTTCGACTGCAGTCCTGTGGTCCACGATAGGGCATCCCAAGGAACATCCGACAGATTGGATTCCCTCTCCAGCATCAAGGACAGAACTCCAGTACTGTCAAGGAAAGTTGAGTGTTGGTTCCATCATCCACCCCTCTCTGCTGATCCTGAATCCTGATTCCCTGTCCCAGCCAACACTGGGACTCTAACATCAGTTGGGCCACAAAGATGGCTTATCAGGGGCATGCTAGCAGAGGACCAAGAACCTGCTTGGATCCACAGTCATCCCAGTACCTTGATCAACTCCCACATTGGGAAGAAATTTAGACACACTCAGGAATGTCCAGATTTCTCCTTCTCATTGCCTCTAGTGGAATGTATACCGATACATTTTAAAAAAGAATAACCCAGAAGTTGATGGAGGACCATAGAGAGTTCCTCTGCCCTCACTGCTGCCCTGTCAATTTCAGCCCTGCAGGGTGTAGGGTGAGATGGTTAAATCACGTTTAGATTTTGCCCACCCACCTTTGGAATGCAGCCTTGGTGCCTAAGTAGAGAAAAAAAGCACACATGCTCTCCTTTCCAAAGTCTCTTTGCACCTTAAAACATCTCTGTCCATCTCTGTGCCTTCAAAAAGTATCATGTAAGGCAGTTCTCAGCTGCATAAGTTCTGCATCAAATTATTTTACAGTGTGATATATAAAATCCAGGGTCTTACTGAAGCCTGGTGAGTGCTTCTGAGCTGCAGAATGAAGAAACACCAGCACTAATGAACACATTTATATGGGTACTTTGAGAGAGAGAGAGATTTTCTCAAGAGGATTGAGCTTTGCCCTATACATCCCAATAAACTTCGTGTGAGAGGAGACTGAATTAGGAGTCATTCACCTGGAAGAGGCAAGTGTGTGTGCATGTGTGGAGGAGGGGGGAGGATCAGCTTCCAGAAACAGAATTAGAGGAGCACAGAGTATGTGTCTGCTTCTTCTTAGATGTGGTGCTGCAAGAGTGTGTCATAGAGATTGTGGCCCACGATAGGAAACAATGGGCATTTTATGTGGGTAAATGGTGTCGAGGGGTAGCCAATATGGTTCCCTCCCAATGTTGGACTACAACTTTTATCATCCCATACTGTTGTCTGTGCTGGCTAGGGCTGATGAGAGTTGCAGTTCGATAGCATCTGAAGGGCTACCCCCAAGAAATGGATATTGCTGAGCCACAAGATATTGTTTGTGTTAATTCACCATAGTTCTAAATCAAGCAAATGGTGGGTTGGGGTCTATCATCAGGAGTGTGTGGAATAGAAGATAATGTTCAGGAAGAGGCGGGAGCCTATTTTTAATGGTTAAGACTCAATCACATTTCTTAAAACTTTACTATTTTAGTCATTGCAGTTAAACTTTATTCCACCCCAAGATGATCTCAAACTTATCTGTGAATAATTGGGTGCATCACATTCTCTTTTGTTATCAGTGAATACAAGTTACATTCTTCCAATTGAGGCTGGGCAAATTGCCAAGGAAGGCTATTTTCATTAAGACATCGATAAACCAAGCAGTGCACACCAATTGGCCCACTGCAAATTGGTGATTAACCTAACAGTTAGATGGGCTTTTGTGAGTGCAGCCTTATTAATCAAGCATCAGTTGGGTTAATCAAGATACCAAAAGTAATTTGTAGGAATAAATATTTTATTGCCATTAATAAAGCAAAAGGGAATATCTTAATGAATTTCCTTCTAATAACATTCAAGCTGTGGACTCCCCCACCCCCTTTAATATCTACATTTGCAGGATTTAACATTTGCCATTGGGTAGGGAAGTCATTCAGTGTGCACAACTTGCTCAAATATCAGTCACCCATCTAATTACTGGTGTGTCTGATTTCTTCAACTAAGTATTAGTGGACATAAACTCTGTTTATAAGGAAAGTGTTCAGGGTTTCTCTCTCTTTCCGTTTCTGGTAAGTTGGGAATTGGAGTCCATGGTGGCAGTAGGGAAAGGACAGCACTTAAATGGCCAATTCAGAAGATGAAATCTATGTATAGAACTTTTGCAAGGTTCATGTTCCATGTCACGTCAATAACATCTGCAACTGGCAGCTACAACTACAAATGTTGAATCACTTTTGTTTAGGAATTTTTGTAGGCCAAGATCAACATGCAAAGAGAAAACACAGTTCAAACAATGATCCCTTTATCAAACAGGTCTAAGTACTTATTTAGTAGCATAAAGCATACCAAACCTTCATGTCCCCTGCTATGAGTATATGAAATTACTCAGGGCACTAAGTGCTTAATGCTTTCTTGAACTGACTCATTGTCCTTCAAGCTGAGAACAGTATTATTTTAGGGAAAATATATTTGTTCGGACAAATCTTGGCATTGCTATGTAGAAAGAGATTTGTATAATATGTTTGAATCCTCAGATTGTCTGTTATATTTGCCTTCATATGATTTTATCCTGTGTAGTGCCCTGAAATCTGTGAGTATAGAGCAGTATACAATTTTACTACTACTACTACAACTACTACTACTGTTTTTCTTTTACTTTTTGTTATAGGTTGTCGTTTTGTTCTTGTTTAAATGATTTATTGTTTGTTTGCTTTTTAGACCGTACACTACATAGAGATTTTTGAAATATTATAAATAAAAACAAGTCAAACTCTTGAGTAGATCCATTGAGGTCAATGAATTTAAATTCACACTTAAGTCCATTGGTTTCAGTGGGCCCTCCCTGAATATGACTTAGGCTACAATCCCCACCCTTACATGCCTAGGTATAAGCCCCACTGAATTCAGTAGGACTTCCTTCTGATTAGAAATTGTTAGGATTGCGCTATTAGTCTTCTACAACCCAAGATTAGCACTCCGTGAGAACACTCTGAGAGCTGTTCTGCCTTTGGATTTTTTTTATCACATATCTGGGGCACTCTCTTCTAACAAGTATTGTTTGCCCAGAGACAAGGCTTCTTTTCTTGGCTGCAGCTAAGGAAACATTTTGTCATTGTTGGAAGACAAACAACTAGATTCCCTAAGCTCTTGTCCTGAAGCACATATGACAGTGGTATAAGGTTAAGTGAGTTTTTAGAATACCACCTTATTCAAAATATTGTCACAATGTTTCTGGTTCATCCCTTAGGATTCTGAAAGTATTTGAGATAGTTTCCAAAATCCATCAGTAAGAATTTTCTGGAGCTTATGAATCACATCAGAACATGGCATTTGCAACTAAGTTAAATGCCTGAAACAATGAGTGTTTGAAATCTGTTATATAATACCTGCATGTAGCAGACAGTTTTGAAACAATGCTAAACACTTATTGAGGTCAAGTACCTCTCAAGTTGGTTTTGCTTTCCATTCCTTTCTGAAGATACTGGCTGCAGATGTTTGAATCCACCCACCCACTGCAGCCATGAGGACTAGAAAAAGAAAAGTTATAGTTCACAGAAAGTTTTGCCCTAGATTCCAAATCAAACACCAGTCAAAAACAGTGCTGGCAAACTTGAGAATTCACTGTGCCTGCATCCCATGAAAACAAATGAGGCTTAATCACCAATGCTCTTAAATGCCACTAATTTCAATGGGCTTTTAGTGTGTACGGCATTCTCAGGCCAAAACATTTATTTTTAAAAACTGGTGTTGTTCTTGAAAGTGCCTGCATGTTTGAATTCGGGACTGTTCTAGCAATGCATTTTTTAAAAGTAAATAATAATAATAAATTAAGAAAATGAAAGTAAATGATATTGTACTGCAGCCTTAGCACTGCTGCATAAGTTACAACTAATGGGTTTTCTCCTTTTGTTTTCCCACAGTTGATTGGCTTTGTTTATGCCTGTTACGTGATCAGCATTTTCATGGAGGAAGAGGACAGCTGTAAGTACTGAATACACACCTACCCATCACTGGAGCCACAATGCTGGGGTGAGATTTAGTATTACGCTACAGCCAACTGCTCAGAACTGGTGGCTTATATTTGCAAAAGGCATCCTTTCATTGATCACCGGTAGCTTTGTCCTAAATCAGTCCTTTTTCTGCAGGAAGTGTGCATGTGCTTTGCAAAGGCTTACACAACCAACGTTTTCCTGAAATGTGCCTACAGTTTCATTGATACTTGGCATGCCAACTTGGTTAACGGTGATTATCAGTTATATTGGGAAAGCTATGTTTTCCATTGCAGTGACAATTTCTTGTAATGCAATGTGATTCTGGCATGTGCGGGATTCAGAGAGCACCCCCACACATTGAAAGAATATGTGAGGGGCTTTCATGCACCAGCTCACCCCACCACTGTGTACTGTGGCTGCAGCCCCACTGCCCACACATTCAGCCAGCATCCGGTGCATAGAAGCTCTTGACTCTTGGTGATTGCACAGATGTCAGGATATGTGGCTGCACTGTGCATTGCAGGGGGCAGGCAAGAACTAGCCAATGTGACCCTGCAATTACCATTATGTGTCCTTTCTATGTGTTTATATGGATGTCTGAATCCCCACCTCCCAGCCATCCACTTATCCCCCTCTATCTTCCTTCCCACTTTGACTTGCAGTTTTTGAGGCACATTTTTCTCGTTCCTGAAAAGTTGGAGCGTATGACAGATGATTCCACAGTGAGCATAATATGAAGGAATGGAAAACAATTCTAGCATCCCTAAAGATCCAATTTCCTCATGACTGTACCAATTCTTTGAAATGAATGCTCTGACATCCTTACCACGTTTATCACTGTTCTGACTGTCTTCTGGGTCAGCCTGATCCTTGGGAATGGATGATTTTTGGCTCATAGTCTGTCTTTTGTCTCTGTGCTGCATAAGGATCTATAACAGCTGGATTTTACTCTAAATATAAGAGATACAATTGTATAATTATACAGCTTAATTTCAGCATTGTCAGCCAAGACCCCATCTTCGCTAAATGTTGAAAACACTATTATACCACTTGAAACAGTCATGACTTGCCCCAAAGGATCCTGAGGATTGTTGTTTGTAAAGGGTGCCCTGGCAGAGCTCCAGTTTCCAGAGATCCCAGGGAAGAGGGGTTGATTTTTATTTGTTGTTGTTGTTTAGTCATTTAGTCGTATCCGACTCTTCGTGACCCCATGGACCAGAGCACGCCAGGCACTCCTGTCTTACACTGCCTCCCACAGTTTGGTCAAACTCATGTTGGTAGCTTCGAGAACACTGTCCGACCATCTTGTCCTCTGTCGTCCCCTTCTCCTTGTGCCCTCAATCTTTCCCAACATCAGGGTCTTTTCCAGGGAGTCTTCTCTTCTCATGAGGTGGCCAAAGTATTGGAGCCTCAGCTTCACGATCTGTCCTTCCAGTGAGCACTCAGGGCTGATTTCCTTCAGAATGGATAGGTTTGATCTTCTTGCAGTCCATGGGACTCTCAAGAGTCTCCTCCAGCACCATAATTCCACTCTGCAAATGGTAGCTCTGTGAGGGGAATGAGGGTCTCCTACCATCTCTCAGTACCCTTAACAAACTACATCTGCCATGATTCTTCGGGGGAAGCCATGATGTGTGATGATACTTTAAATGTCTAGTGAAGAAGGGGCCCCATGGGCACTGACCTTTAAGACTTTCCTTAATGAAATATCCTTGCCTTATTCAGTTCACGGAAGTTATTGGTCTGAAACCTGGCAGGAAGGCTTAAAAATTAATAACAGCCACCTCTTTCATTGCCGTGCAGGGCTTAAAGGGATATGGTTGAGGATCAGCCAATGAATGCATTCCAAAAGGCAATAAAGGAATGTTGTTTAAAGTGATTGCTCTTCTAGTTTTTGTCTCATATGAGGACACCTTTCATTATTTATTTCAAATGGCTTGTAATTCAGTGGTCACAACATATGTATGCAGTCCCAGGTTCATTTCCCATTAATGAATCTCAGGTAGTAAGTAACACTCAGAAAAATGGCTCTCTGAAATATTGTAGAACTGTGTACACATCCATTTTCCTCAATGGAGCAATAGTAGGCTCCTTGTTTCACTTGGCAAAATAACACTGAACAAAAATATTAATTCATTGCCTCTCAGCACTATGGTTCTGAGCTGAAGTACTGTATGTCTTTACTACAGCTGTTGCTTGCTTAAATGTATAGATCTCTTGGCTCTCCAGTGTTTTGTGTAGTTTGTCTCCCTGCACATACTTCAAAAAAGCAGCCATCGGAGAAGAGATAGATCCTGGTCAGGAACATGACTCAGGGGTATGGAGGTTAATCCTTTCCCCACACTATTTTCCCTGCTGGAAATTGCTCCCCTTTCCTGTCCAAGCTCCTCTTTGTTAAATGTGCTAATGCCCAATGTGAGAGGTCTAAGTGTTTGTCAAGCATTCTGTTTGCCAGACACACTGTTTGATGAAATGCCATGGCTTGAGTGGTTTCTTAGTAGTCGCGCCAACAAGCTCCATGGAGTAACTGGGGTGGTGTGCTACCAGGGGTGGCTCATGTAGGTTGAAGGGAAGGTGGAGTAAAAGTTTGGAGAGCATATATTTCCTCTCACTTCCCACTATCCTCAGAAATATATGTGTGCACATGTTCATGAGAAAGAGAAAGGGATAATGTGTTTGGTTAGAAAAGAGATGAAATGCAGATTCTTGCCCTTTTAGTGACTCTTCTATCAGATCCAGTTCCCATAGGTTATTGTTCTCCCATTACCTTCGCTCATATATTTGGAAGGATGCATCAGTCCAGTATAAAGATTATTGTAGCTCAAAAGGATTATAATGGGTGGGGGACATGTTAAATAAGCATTTCAGCAACACACTTGTATTCTCCCACTAACAAAGTCTGTTTATATTAATTACTTCCTTTAATTTGTCAGCCTTTCATTTGTATCTGTATTAATCTTAACCTGTGCTATATATAGAATTAAAATTACACTCAGAGCAGACAGAAAACAAACTCAGAAACTTATTATCTTGCCAAATGGTAGGCTGAGAGCAGTCTGGAATGGAATGGGAGAATGGAATATGATTTAGCTTTACATATACATGTCATAGGCAACTGGAGAAAAAAGTTTACATGTTCTTTACTTGGGGCCACTGATACATTTTAATGTCCCATTGTTTCAATAAAAGTTAACTGCATTTTCATATGTGCATCCTGAGGTACATACGGTGTTGTTGTTGCGTTTGAGTTCAAAGGCATGGACAAAATAATCTGCAAACATAATTGGCTCCTCAATGTAGAGGTACCTTTTAAGCCCCTAAAAGCAGTTGAAATCAAAAAGATTCTTCTAACGTCCAGGAACAGAAGTCACAATTCCTAAATTCGTTACACAGTGTAATTTATATCAAGCTATTATTTAAAGTTAATATATTCTAGGAGCCCCCATATCATTCTTTGCCAATTCTCGAAGGAGAATGTTGCATAATAGCAGAATCTTCTGACACCCATAGAGAAATAGCCAGCTGTTATAGTATTAATTAACACATAATACATTATTGCCCTTCCTCTCAAGCTGTAATATTTGACTGCACTAAATGAAATATAATGCAGAATTTACACATGAATACCAGCCATCTGTTGTTAACATTCTAAATAAAGTGAGGTTTGTTTTTAGTTGTTCCATTCAATATTTATACAGCTAGGTATTATGCACCCTTCCTCTCAATAACTTTTAATTAAAAAAAAGCATTTTCATGAATATATTCACGTTAACAAGAACAAGTTGGATCCAGACTAAGTTAGGCACACTTTAGCCCCAGTGAAAGCAACAGGACTTAAGTTTATGATGATTAACTTATCCTGTTGATTTCAGTGAGACTAACCTAATCTAGATCAAACCTGCTGTTCTCATTAACAGTGTTGCTAGATTTGGTTGGATTTTGAAGTAAACAGCATAGTAGTATTTTGAAAAGAGCTTCTACACTAACAGACATTGGGCACTTCCACGCCAGCTGTATCCTTCATATTCCGTGTCCGAGATACTACTTTTTAAGTCCATATTCCTAGGGAGCAGAACATGTCCCAATTTTCCCACTCACCTCATATTATGTGGGTGTTCCATAAACTGGACAAATCTGATAGGTACAGTGGAAGGCAGGTATGGTCACAAATAACTGGCTTTTGTGAACCTGATTCAAAACAAAACTAAAAGTTCTGGCATGTGTGACATTTATTGTGGGGGCCTGGGGGGCATTACAATATTTCCTTCCACTTATTTTCTGGGAGCAGCCATAGTAAGTTGCCTTAAACAATATATGAATTAGCTTCAAAACTTAAGTTTAGTATATATTGCAGTTGACTGACTTATTCATAAGAGCAAAAGGTTTCTGGTGAACAATATCTAGAAAACTGTGCAGCACGTACAGTTGCAAAATGTTTATTCACATCAGTGTGTGTTCATGACTACATAGTTCTCAAGACACTGCTCAAGAGTGCATCTCAGGTTGCAATTCTCATTCAGTTGGGGATAATTGATTAGTGCCCTAATGTGAGGATGATTTATATTCAGCTTAATCCAGACCTTGCCTTGGCAATGCTCCTTTCAAGCCAGCAAAAGGAGACATTTGGTCCAGCAAAAGGAGACATTTGGAGATCCTGCTGATGGGGGGAGTTGACTTTGCTGATTTCCTCTCAGTCCTCATTGTCACCTCACACACTATTCCAGAGGGTCCCTGTCCCTCCAGAACAATGGGAAAGTGTCACGGGAGGTTGCAGGGGGGAGTGAATTGACCCTGGTCACTTCTGTTGCCACCTTAGACTGCAGGAATATCACCCGAATGGAACTCTGCAGAGGGAATATTTTGACTTAGAAGCCATCTTTTCCTAAGCTTCCTAGCTGCACAGCAAAGGGGGTGATTTTCATTCCAATTACAGCTGGATAGGAAAGGATAAACCAACATGTGTGCTGCTCTATGGATAATAATCACCCCCCCCAATTAATTAAATAAAATCAGGAGATGGAGCTGCATGCTGCGCCTTAAGCATAACATACTGTTTCGCCAAATAATATTGTGGCGCCTTTAAGGTTAACAAGTTGTCACAAACCCCTCTGCTGCTTTTTGCTTCAACTGACTTAGCTGTGCATCTGTAAAATTCCAATAAATAAAAATGATCTAATTGGCCAGAGTCAAGTAGTTTCCCACCATCTTGGAGAAAGAAAGGGAAGGGGCAGGAGCAAGGATGAAGACAAAATTAAAATATAGGCATCACTTCAAAATGATGCTCAGGGGGGATTAGTTTATTAAAGGATTCAGTAAGTCCACTGTGTTCTAGTATATATCATTTTCTTCTATGCCACTTAGGGTTGGATAGATTGTATTGTTTAATAAATTTCTTCATGTCAAGCATCATTTTGAGGCTTTGCCTCTCTTTTTCCCACCACACAAGAGTCGTTCCTTAGCAGCAGCATTGCTTTTATTACAGCATCCTTGGTGGAGAGGTAATTACATATTATGATGCTGTGTGTAGAGTAGAATAGATGATAGAGTAAATTAATCAGGCCCTACACCTGACGTGCCCTGACCATAAATTAACTTAATTATATACCAGTGAATGATCTTGGGATTCAGTTTAGATAAATTTCCTCCCTGATATTTTATATGTCTGTTTTGTTTTGTTTAAGAGTGAATTAGTTTGCCATTCTCAGCATATTAGCATGCAGCGCTTGGCTTTTCTCTTGGGCCTTTTGCTGTTTAGGACACAGAACTGCGACAGAGAATATCAGCTTTCATCTGAGGCCTGAGGGAGGGAGTGAAAGAAGGTACCTGAATATTTGTCTGGGGTGGCAGTAGTGGGCTGCTGATTCATGCAGAATTGGGCTGACAACTTGTCATGATTATATCTGAGCATCTTTTATATAGATATATAGATGTGGACATAGAAAGACACAGATAGAGAAGCAGCTGGTTATTTGAGCTTACTGCACAGCCACCCAGGACGATTCTTCGTCAGATTTGATAGCTTGATGTGGTGTCTTTGGGGCCTAAGGACTTTTAAAGGCAACAGGCCCTTGTGCTGTCTCAAATCTCAGCCTAAATGCCACTGGAAGTGAGAAAAGGCACTATTATATTCCACTGAGAACACAATACAGTACAGTTCTTGCTGGGAAAGTGTGTGCGTGTTTCAAAAAAAGGGGGGGAGGGGGAGCAAAATTTAAAAGACTTTTAAACATTCTTTTTTAAAAAAATTAGATGCATGGAAACACTCAGTGGGTGCATTTTCTGAAAAGCCTGTAAATTTAGAACAGCAAACAGTTTCTTCAGAAAGGATAACTATCAGAAAAGTAATTTTCTTTTAATCATTAGACTGTTTCTGCCTTCAACTAGTTCAGTTTTCAGTATAGTGCTATCCCATTCTATACCTCAGATGATCTAACCCACAGCAACTATGACGATTCAGTTCGGTGTTCATGCATGCATGCTACCTTATCACAGGCTAAGTTTATCCAAAGAAGTAGTAGTTGCTCTAGACAGCATCTTAAAAAGTAGAGACATCACCTTGCCAACAAAGGTCCGTATAGTAAAAGCTATGGTTTTCCCAGTAGTGATGTATGGAAGTGAGAGCTGGACCATAAAGAAGGCTGATCGCCGAAGAATTGAAGCTTTTGAATTATGGTGCTGGAGGAGACTCTTGAGAGTCCCATGGACTGCAAGAAGATCAAACCTATCCATTCTTAAGGAAATCAGCCCTGAGTGCTCACTGGAAGGACAGATCATGAAGCTGAGGCTCCAATACTTGGGCCACCTCATGAGAAGAGAAGACTCCCTGGAAAAGACCCTGATGTTGGGAAAGATGGAGGGCACAAGGAGAAGGGGACGACAGAGGACGAGATGGTTGGATAGTGTCTTCGAAACTGCAAACATGAGTCTGACCAAACTGCGGGAGGCAGTGGAAGACAGAAGTGCCTGGCGTGCTCTAGTCCATGGGGTCACGAAGAGTCGGACACGACTAAACGACTAAACAACAACAACAGTAGTTGCTCTATTAGCATGGTTGTTATCCTATATTCTCACCATGAACAAATCCTATCAAATTCATTTGGGCTTACCTTTGAGTAGACATTATATGATTGTACTGTTAGTATTAGTTGTTTCAAGAGGAGGAGGATGATCTGTGGTTAGTCTGGGAAAGACAATGAGACAGCTTGGCTCCCAGCTGGCTGGAATGAAGCCCAGGTGGACTTTTGAGGAGTGGGGTTCAGAAAGCAGAGGCACAAAGCAAGCAGGAAAGCTACTTCCTCTTTATAAGCTGCAGAGACCACCGAAGAGGCAAGTGATGAGGAGGATGACTTACAATACAGAGGACAACTATGTTGGAGATGAAAGGGCAGCCAAAATACTGAAAGAGGGAGGTTCTGGGAGCTGATAATTGGTGTGTGAGAGGGATAGGCTGTTCTCAGTCATTGATACCACATAATGTACTATGGTTTTTAGGACCAAGAGCCAAAACTAAGAGCTGCCTGAAGCTCTGTCTTCTGTGAAGAAGCAAGCTAAGAACATGTTGTTTTGTTGAATGACTTGTGTCACATCTCTCTGTTGTAAACCTGGCTAGCTAACCCCGGTTAATACAACACAGGCCACAGCAAATAAAACAGATACAAATAAAATAGCTTCATAGCAAACAGCTGCTTCCACGCCAGTGTCCCTCCTCTTCCCACATTTAATGGTGGGGTCCGCCTGACACAGTCATCCTCCTTTAACTCTCCCAAGCCAGTTGACCCATTGCACCACTCATCTGTATCTGTAATACTCATCTATATTTTTTTCAGCAAATGAAAGGAGACCTTTAGCCCTAGCTATCAACCGTACAGATATTTTCAAGAGGGATAGGAAATAGCAGAAAACTGCAGGTTGTACCAACCACTCTTGTGGTCTTCCTTTCTCCTGCACAAAAAGTTGCTGGTTCAGAGCATTAGCTTGCTGATGGCACCAAGGGGGAAGAAGCAAAAGGCCAATCTTAGACTCCTTGCCAACTGCTGTTTATTCCTACATTGTTTTATTGCTTCCTTCTGGCACCAGCTCCTTCCAGCGTTACCTTCATTATTTAAGGTGACTTAGATATCAGCTATTATGATTCCTGCAGAGCTACAAAGCAGCTGCCCTTGGAAAATAAATCGTATTTTGCAGCCAGTAGCAGCTAAAACAACTAGTTTCTCCTGCAACCAGCAGTGATCCACAGGTTGTGGAAAACTCCTCTCTTCAACTCTGCAAGACATTGCTTAATAGCTGGGCTCCACACAGGGCTCTTTGTAGTAAGAAAGTACAGGTCCCGCTAAACTATTTCTCAATGCATAGGCTGTTTGAACTGCTATAGACTATATAGAAGAGGAGATTGTGTCTTCGTCTGATTATATCCCCAGAATTTGTGACTTTCAAAGCTTTTTTTTAAACGTATTGAGAAACCGTAATAGCTTTCACCTATAGAGATCAACCTAGCACAAGACAAAGTAGGTTTTCCCATGCCATATTTGGAATAAATGATGCCATTTTCACTGGATAGTTTATGAAGGTTTGTGTTGTTTATACATCTTTAAATGTAAAAAAACAAAGCAAACACATGTCTTTTTAAAGCTTGCTTTGATGGCTATAACACATAATAGTTGTATTTGATTTAGATATTCTCAGTGTCCTGTTCCACAGTCCCTCCCTGCCCACGTTGTGCCCACTAGCTGTGCCAACAATAATTTACGGTATGCAAACAATCACATTAGCAAGCTGATATGCTTCCCAGACAGAACAGTGTAAAGTAGGCAAAAAAGGGGGTGCCTCAACTGGCTAATTGTAAGGACACCCTCCCCACAACATCTCTCAAAATGGAACTCAACTTGTATATATATAAAAAGAACAATATCTGCATATCATGTTAAAGCTGAATGGGGAGACTGACAGACTATCTTGAATACTTCAGATATAGGTGTGCAGGCACAGCCATTATTTAATTTATTCTTATTTTACACTGTTATCCATTTACTTAAATTTTAAGACAGTGTGTACACAATTGATTTCCACAAATTCATGTTGAACGACACTGTATTTTCAGTTGATTTCATAGGTGGACTTGTTGACACTTATTCTACCAACAACCCCACCCCCTGGAACATTTTGAGTAAGCCTGCAAAGCTTGTAAATTAAGAGATTGGTCAAAAGGATCACATTAATCCTCCTAACTACACTGAAATTTTAATCTGCTGCTCAGATAGGTTTGGCATGAGATTACTAACATTATCTCTAACTCCCTCAAGGTGCAATAACTATTTAAAATGTGCTGGCAGAGTCACTTTACATTATGTGACTGCTATCCGATCTACTAATGAACGCTCCATAGGTTTTATGTAGCAGTGGGTTTTTTTCCTGCTTTGTGTAAGAACATCCCAAGATACACTGGCCCCAGGCATCAGCCATTTCAGTGATCAATCCTCATTGGCTTGGTTCAGATGCAAGAGGCTCTGCAGTCCACATTGGTAGCTTCCATTGGCCGAAAAGCAGCATCCACCTGTGGGTATGAGGGAAGGCATGAGTCTTATGGGCTGGGCAGAAGGTAGATAAAGATCTCTGGGTGATTTTCAGGGGGTTTGCTGTAGATTGACAAGAGTTTCTCACTCCTGGTTATTCCCAATAGCGACAGAAGCAAGATCTCCCTCTGTCTGTAAGGGCTCATCCAGAGTTGTTTCCTCTGATTCAGCAATAATGAGCAGGTTAAAAGATGTTAAAAGAATGAATGACAGTAGCTTCAACATTTATTCTTTAGTATATGCAGTTTAAAGGGACTTGGGTGGTGCTGTGGGTTAAACCACAGAGCCTAGTACTTGCCGATCAGAAGGTCTGTGGTTCGAATCCCCGCGACGAGGTGAGCTCCCGTTGCTCGGTCCCTGCTCCTGCCAACCTAGCAGTTTGAAAGCACACAGTGCAAGTAGATAAATAGGTACCACTCTGGCGGGAAGCTAAACGGCGTTTCCATGCACTGCTCTGGTTCGCCAGAAGCGGCTTAGTCATGCTGGCCACATGACCCGGAAGCTGTACGCCCACTCCCTCTGCCAATAAAGCGAGATGAGCGCCGCAACCCCAGAGTTGGCCACGACTGGACCTAATGGTCAGGGGTCCCTTTACCTTTTTATATCCAGTTTAAAACATGTTAAAAAATTATCTGAATCTCCACCTGAGACCCCAATGCCAGGCTGGGTACAATAGGAGACCCTCCAAGTGTCCCTATTTTCCAAGGACAGTCCCAGATTTGCAGAAGCCATCCTGGTTTCTGATTTGATCCCAGAATGTTCCACTTTTTCTTAAGGTGTCCCTATTTTCATCAGAAAAATGTTGGCGGGTATGGAGTTATGCAACCCCTGAGCCAAGGAGATAAATATAACTCCACAACCTTGAGAAGACATCTGAAGGCAGCCATATATAGGGAAGTTTTTTAACATTTAATGTTTTATTATGTTTTAATATATGTTGGAAGCCAACATATATTAAAAAGGTGGGGAATTATTATTATTATTATTATTATATAGAACAGCCATATTTTCATTGGAGAAATGTTGGAGGGTATGGAGTAGTACTGGGGCTTGATGGACAAATAGCTTGACCTGGTTCCCTTCACTACTGGTTTTCTCTGGGGGGAGAGAATACAAAAGCAAATTTTCCTAGGGACCTTGTGTGCCTGTGCAGTCACAGACTGCAAATAGGCTCTAAAGAATGAAGAATTTCAATGACCAAGGTGAATTTCCATTAAAAGCCAAGCTGCAGAAAACAATTTGGGTAGGCAGTGAACTGTGCCATCCCCTAGTTTCTCGATTCTGATCTGTCGGCGGTGTGGCAGGCTGCCCACTTGGATTCACAATAAGATAATTGGTATCAGTATCTGTTGCAAATGGGCCAGGAAAGCTGCTGCGTTCAGAGCTAATGGGCCTTTCACTATCCAAATTGTGAAAAACTCCACTCTCTTTCATGCTCAGAGCTGGAGGAAAAGAACGGCATTTTCTAACTTTCATTCAAACCTGAAAGCACTTGTGCGCCTTTAGATTTTATTTTATTTCTCGGCATTCTTGCTGCCGAGTTATTCATATAGGTTTCTGCTGCTCCCTATCCCAAAGCCTCAGAGCAGATAACAATCCATTAAGAACAAATAAACTATTCAGTTAAAAATGAATAAAGGTTATGCAACAGACAGGCTGAAACATGATGTTAAAAGGTGAATCCATTCCTGCACCCTCCCACAGAATATTATGTATTATTTATGTCCCTTAGGCAATTGGCATGCCAAAGCACAGCTTTTTCGGAATCACATTGACTGTTGCTGAATGCTGTGTTAAAACTGCCATCTAGCTCTGCATTCTCCACAAGAGTTACCCACTGTGTACCTCCAGTAGGGATCAATGGGGCTGTCGCTGTTGGTTTCTCTCAGTTTCTCATTTTTGCCAACCAGAAGTATGGTTTTCCCTATTTTTGCATCATTTCTATGGCTTGGCCAAAATAGGCAGGAAGGCCAAATGGGGAGACTTGGTGGGCCGAATGTTCCCCACCCCTGTTCAAAAATAGCAGCTAAAAATCTCCAGAACTATTGCTTTTCTAGTATAGTAATGCCCAGTGATTTTATTCTGGAAAAATAGGTGCCGATACTCACCATGAAGCTGTTACATTAAGCGCCAAACTTTTTAACAACAAAAAAAAGAGGTGCCAGTACTGTGTACCCTTGAATACCCCCTGAAAAAAGCACTGGTGATGCTTAACTATAGGTGTTTACAAGTGATCAAAACATTTCACATGCCTTATCTACCTGTAATACTTACAGCTGTAGGGAAAGCTAATATTGGTATCTTATATTTTACAGATGGGGGCGGGGCGCTGAGGGTGAATGACTGTGCCGAAGCCTGCTTGGTGGTGACATTCAGATTGGGGCTTTCTGATTCATAACTCAGTCTCTTAGCCACCTATGTGCACATTTCTTCAGTGTTAACTAATTAAATGGTCAGTCAACTAATTGATCAAACCAACCCATACAATTAACAAATCTTTGACTGAGCAACAGCTTTATTTTTAATGACCCAAAATAAAAAATTTAACCAAAAAACTAAAAGTTTACAAAACAAAAGAACTAAAGTTTTACATCTGCAAGGGCACCCAAAGCAGCAATTTGAAGTTCTAATAAATCCTCTTTTTCACCCATTTAAGTTTGGTGAAACAAATACTATGGTTGGTTATTTATACCTCATATTAACAGAAAAGCACTCTCAACGTTGTTATTTCATTTATTACATTTGTCTCTCACTTAACTGTGGAAACTGCTATGTGTCTTCTCAGAAATAAGTCCTGTTGAGTTTAGAGGGGCTTTTTCCAAGGCAAATGGGTATAGAATTGCTCCCTTAATTGTAAAAACGCCTGTACTGCTTTCAGAAATTGATTAAAACAGAACAGTACTCAAATACAATAATAACATGGTTAACAGCAACATAACCTAGTCTTAACAGGTAAACACAATCTGAATTTGAAAAGCGTAAGTGGTAAAACGATCCTGCGGAGATTAGCCTGAATAAAATGTTTGCCATTGTTTGTTGACACACCGACAACAACACAGAGCTCATGGAATATAGAAAACAGCCTCCTTTCTCTCCTCCCCTCAGTAACTTGTATATTCTCATTTCAGGTCGAAATAAGTAATGAGCACTGATGGAGCTGTCCATTACTTTTAGCAACATTTTGCTGAGGAATCAACCTGTTCAAAGGGAGCACCAGCCTTGCAAGACCGTCTTACAGAAGAGACGCAACATGCATTTAACCTGGACTGTGGATTCCTCTACCAACGTGGGACTGAATAGATCAGCCACAGACTCATTTTTCTTATCATTGTTGTTAGGTGGATTCCTGTTAGATTATCTTGAATTTTCTTTTAATTATTCACTTTTATGGACACTTGTAAATTGTAACTTTTTTTCTTTTTAAATAATTTTTTTAAAACAAATATCTAATGTTTAAGGCATGAAATAATTGAATGTGTGTGAGGTGAGGGGAGTCCCCCCCCCCAGAATTCAGCCAGTATTTTTGGACTAATGCGACCATACTGTACCTGCATGTGCTAGTCGTTATTTCACACACAGAGACAGACAGACACACACACACACACAGACACACACTTTCCTCAAAAAGCACCAGGTTGTGGGGCAGTAGCGGTGGGGAGCTACAACTGGGACACAACATTGCGCTCTGCACTTACAGTGGGACACTTTGCCATGGGAAGCCACGGTTAATAGTTTGCCATGAACGAGGAGATCACTCCTGCTTTGCTCCACCCCCAGCACAAGCAAAAGCAACAAACCACAATCCTACACTTAGGCACTTCCAGACCACCTGTTTATTGACCATTCATCCTGACTTGTTTGCGGGGAGTGCTGACAACTGTTTAATGAGCATTCTCTCTTATTTGCTTGCAGGGAGGTTAGATGGTATTGACTCAAATAAAGTATTATCCCACACTTTCCAGTGCGTTTCTCTGCCACTTTTCTTATCACAAAAAGTCCAAGGGGGGGGGGGTGAATATGTTGCACAAGATCTACAGATAAGCTATAATTGCCCAACCTGAATTTGCTGGTTGAATCCATCTGAAAATAGTGGCCATGCGGAAGCCCAAAACACGGGGGGTGGTCAGTTTCTCTCTGAGTAGAAAGTGTTCTGAAACCAATGTTTGTTCTTGGCTTCCTGTTAGTGGCTTGCTTCTTTGAAAGAAACCATGTTCATATGTTAAGGATTGTGGTTTGTTGCTCCCACTTGCAAAGGAGCAATCTTCATGTTCATGGTAAGCCATAAGCCATGAGCCATAAGCTTACCATGACAGGCCAATGAGGACGCTTCAAATCCCATGATCAACCTACTGTGTATGTAGGAATTCTATGCTGCAATTATTTCCCATTGATTGTAATGATCACCATTGTTATCTTAATATCGTAAGAGCCCAGGTCTGTGTGTGCTTACTCAGATGGAAGCCCCACTGAGTTCAATGGTGCTTTCTCCCAAGTAAGTAAGAAAGTATGCATAAGCATTTATAACCTAATTTGCATATGGCTTCTTTGCCCAGGTTGCCCCCTTCCATACATGCATTAACTGTTGTTCTTGATGATCAGTAGAGAAATGAATGGAAACACTGTTTCATTCTCCAGAAATTCAGGGCAGATGACTGTAATTTGCACACATGGTCTTTTCATTTTTCTCCTAAGAAGGAGCCAAATATGAATTTATACTACACTGGGGTAAAGAGCCAAGGGGTGGCACCAACTACAGCCTTATGATCCTCTGAGGGTCCATGATGCCCTTAACTTAAAAGCTGACCAGAAGGCATTAATTATGAAAATATGTATAAAAATTTGTAAAGTTACCTGTAAATACCGTTAGAATATGAATATGCATCAATGTGGCATTTTTTGTTTTTTAATTTAGTTTCCAATGGTATAAAAAGTGACGCACACAAGTGATTCTTTTGTCTGTATATTTGGCACTATCTGAATTAGTTACTTGCCTCTGTTTCTCTTCTGTGTACTGTAGGAAAGTATTTAGCTTGTTTCCCATGGTGCAGATTCCTGGGGACTCTTGCCAGCTGTCTACAAAATCAGTTCTTCACAGGGTGCAGAATTATATGTTTTCCCAGGGGCACAATCACTGCTCTTTTAGTAGGGAACACGGAACTGTTCAGAACCTATTTGTGATGTTCATCCACTTCTCTCTTCATTTGTGTTTGCTTTATTTACAACAAATATGATTTCTGTAACCCACTCCATCTAGTGCTCTAGCATTCAATGTCTGTTTTCTCTGTCTTCATGAATGGGGAGTAAGTGGGTTATTGTTCAAAAAATACAGAGAGAGTTTGATTATATCCTTTCTCAATTGGTGGTTATGACTAATATTTTGTAATTTTGCTGTTATGTATTAAAATATTTCAGGGTGGGTTGATGCTAATGGCAAGTAGGTCAAGAACCTTTCTGTGCTGCAGATTAAGGCAGGTACCCATGAATGAGCAAGAGAAAGATTGCTGCAAATCCTTTAATGTGGTTGGAGATGGGAAACATCCTCTTTAGCTGCCATTGTACTCCCCACACTGAGTCAGGAGAATAGCTCTGGGAAACTGCTGCTCTGTTCCCTGGCAAATATGCTATGGGGTAGCACAGGGCACAACTGTATTTTATCCCCCAAAGTTATTTAACATCTACATGAAGCCATTAAGAGTAGTCATTTGAGTGATTTGGGGCAAGGTGCCATCATCATTCTGATGACACTCAGTTCTATTTTTCTGTAATATCTGTATCAGAAGGGGCTATGCCGGCTCCTGAATGTGGGAAAATAAACTGAGCTTGAAGCCTGGCAAGACAGAGGCTCTGGGGCTGAGTGGTTCTCATGTCCAAGAAATTGGCTAATTGCCTACCCTACATGGGATTGCACTTCTTCTGAAGGAGCAGGTACACAGCCTGGGGTGCTGCTGGATCCATTTGTAGACTGGAATAGCTTGGCCTCAGTTGCTCAGATATTGGTCGCTTCAAGACTGGACTATTGTGACACACTCTGTTTAGTTATTAAAATATTTCTGTGCCACTATATCATTTTTTTAAAAAAAAAATATCAACATGGTTTACAACAACACTCGGTGAGGGGCTTCCCTTTCCAGAAGCTGCAGTATGAGATGCTGCAGTACAATTGTGACAGCAGCGAGATCATTTATTGCACTTCTGCTCATAGATCTGCCCTGGCCGCCAACTTGTTACTGGACCAAGTTCAAGATTTTACTATTGGTATCTAAAGTCCTCAACATTTTGGAACCAGTTTATACAAGGGAATACCTTGGCCTGCGTTTGCCTTTTCAACCACTTCAGTCAGCAGAACTTGCACTTTTACAAGAATCATATAATTTCCATTCTGTGTTTGCAAGGAGTTAATATTTTTGTGCAGCTGCAACACCTATACTTTGAAACTCCCTGCCCATTGACCTTAGGCAGGTATTCTGGCTTTATATATATTAAGATTTACTGGTTTTATATGTGCTTTATTGACGATCACTTTACTTAGATTAGTTTTGTTAACAGTTTTGTGGATTTTAGCTGTATTCTACAATCTGAGAGTTATGTGATTAAGCAGTCTACAAATCTTTCTACATAAAAAAATAATTGAATAAAAGTCCCATCATCCCTGACCATCAGCTGTACTGGTGGAGGCTGATGGGAACTGAAGTCCCAACTCTGTCTGGACGGTCACAGGTTTCCAGGTGTAAGAAATAAGCTCACTTCAGACAGTGTATGCGAGAGAGAGAGAGAAATAAAGGCAACAAAAGGCACACAAAAAGGACACAACCAGCTTCCCCTGCTTTCCTCAGACACCAGGATGAATCCCGTAGCTGGCAGTCAGATTGTCATCATCACACATTTTGTTGCATACAGGAATATCTAGTAACAAAATATATCCTTCATTTATTGAAGGCATTTTCCATACGATAAATGAATGGCTACACCAGTTCTCAACATTGCACAGTGCAGATACCACAGGTAAGTTTCTCATTGTATGCAAAATAAGTTATGCAATAAGGTAAAGGTAAAGGGGTAAAGGGACCCCTGACCATTAGGTCCAGTTGTGGCCGATTCTGGGGTTGCGGCGCTCATCTCGCTTTATTGGCCGAGGGAGCCGGCGTACAGCTTCCGGGTCATGTGGCCAGCATGACTAAGCCACTTCTGGTGAACCAGAGCAGCGCACGGAAACGCCGTTTACCTTCCCGCCAGAGTGGTACCTATTTATCTACTTGCACTTTGATGTGCTTTTGAACTGCTAGGTTGGCAGGAGCAGGGACCGAGCAACGGGAGCTCACCCCATCTCGGGGATTCGAACCACCAACCTTCTGATCGGCAAGCCCTAGGCTCTGTGGTTTAACCCACAGCGCCACCCGTGTCCCTAAGTTATGCAATAATATCTATCAAATATAATACTTTTGACCTCTCCTGCTTTGGAATTCCAAAGTTCAGGGGCAGGAGGGGCAGGCTTTGAAAGAGCAGGTCTGAGGCAACAGCCAATCATGATAAAAGCTGTGTGCAACATCTGTGTAAGGGACTCTGTATGGACACCTGAACTTGGCCCTAGGAAACAAGAGACATTGCATTCTTTCAATCTGCGAAAACACCCACAAACTGCCTGACATCTATGATACGATATGTTCCTCTGTCAAGTTCTCTCTCCTCCTTTTTGCTTTAGAAACACCTGATTAGAAAATCCAAGTCTGCAATCTATCAAGTTCCTGTTACAGTATTTGACAGCAGCAAACAAAAATTGATGTGCCAAATTAATTGGCCTTCCTCCTCCTAAATTCAGCCTCGTTTAGTTTCATTATAATAAATTACAGGCCCGGAGCTGTTTTATGCAGTGAAAAAAATATATTGCCTCCTAGCCCTGTAAAGCATTCGTCATGTATAAACATTATTTCTGCATCTTCCCTTTGAGAACCCATTGTAGCCCATTCCCAGCATAAAAAGCCTTTGAGCAGAAAGAAACGGGGTGATGTTTCCTCCATCTATCTGGCACTCTGACCCTAAGCATTTGCATCAGCTTGTCCGTCTACAACGCAAGTGTAAATATCCTTTCTTTTATTACATGCTGGTGTAGCCATCAGGAGCTTTTATCCTAGGAATTCATTTGCTGAAAAAATCAGTATTATGACTGAACCACTAGAGTAGGGTTGCTTGAGCTTTTGGGGGGAAATCACACAAAAATCAACATTTTTGAGCTGCCAACATCAGTTGCCATACATTGAGATTTTCCCAGACATTTTGCCGATTTCCACCCAGACACTGCTTCCAACTGCAGTTTTCCGGGTATGTCCAGGAAATTCCAGATGTATAGCAACCCTGCACTAGAGGCTTGCAGCTTCTTCCTATATGATGGGTGGACTGTTTTGCACCACTGTGGTAAAGTAGCATCCTTTTAGGTCCTTCAAACAACATCTAACAACATCTAACATCTAGTTGGGCAGAGTAAACAGTACCCACAACAGAATCCAAATCCTGCTTTGGGTTCCCAGCACTAAGTACCTTCCTTCTTCCCCTCAAGTCTAGTTTTGTGCTGTACAGGAATCCCAGAAAACACATTTGGGAGGCACACACACGCTTTCAAACCAGATGACACAAGACAGGTCGCCACATAGAAAACCAGCTGAAGAAAAGCAGTGCATCCCTCAATAAGAGCATTATTCTGAAACCAAATTCCATCTTTGTCATAAAACAGGCAATGATGTCCCACAGGGGTGTAAGTCTGAGCTTGTTGCTGGCTCAGAACACCAGTACCTACTCAGAAGTAAGTTCCATTGAATTCAGTGGGACTTATTCCCAAGTAAATGGGTTTAGGATTGCAGCCAACTGTGCCTGAGTAACTTTCACTTAGAAGTTGGTGGCTGCATTCAAACAGTGCTTCGTTCTGTTTTCCTGATGTTTCCTTACCTGTTAATGTTCTTCTTCATGTAGGCTTTCACATGGCATAAAACCCATTTCTGGAAATCTATTGGATGTTTAGTGCTCATTTCTGCATTAATTGCTTCCAGTAAAAAAGTCTTTTGCAACCCCATTAACTCGGGGGAGTTTTGTGCTGTAATTTGCCCACCATTTCCATGAATCATACCATGTGATGAAATTTGGGGTGGTATCTCAACATATAGTTCTCCCTGCCCACCATTCCCATGGGTGAATCACAGGGAACTGAAGCACATATGTGCATAAAGACTACATGTCTGATGACACTCGCTGTCATGTCGCACCACACCCTTTGGTGCGAATGGGGGTATATTAATCAAAATGTCACCATTCCATAACTCAACAGGTAATGCAGTGTAAAAGGAATGCAGGGAACTGGAACAGAAGCTCTAGCATTATAATCAGAAAATGTACACAATAATCCCCGTGTCTGAATGCACCTGGTATTTAGGGAAGCAACTGTAGCATAGCCATAGAGCAAAGACTAATAAAGGGTTAGAAGTCCTAAATAGTGTTAAAAACTTCTGGGCAGGTTAGCCATGTCCTCACCTGGAAAAGATGTCTGTTCTGCTTACTCTTTTTCTTTTTCTTTTAAAGGAAAGCTGAAAATGCAGCAAGTGACCTGGAATATCTTTAAGGGAGCCGCAGCTCCACCCAGTGGCTACAGCCCTGCTCTCAGTACTGAAGAAATCCTCTTCTGAACATGAGTGTAGTGATGCAAATGAAGTAGATGGCACAGGATCCAGAATGCTAGACTCCAAAGAATATCTTCAAGTGTAAGTTTAGCACAGCAGAAGCTCCATACTATTCCATACAGAAACGCAACCCAGAGTGTGCAGTTCAAATGATTGTTGTTGTTTAGTCGTTTAGTCGTGTCCAACTCTTCATGACTCCATGGACCAGAGCACGCCAGGCACTCCTGTCTTCCACTGCCTCCCGCAGTTTGGTCAAACTCATGTTTGTAGCTTCGAGAACACCGTCCAACCATCTCGTCCTCTGTTGTCCCCTTCTCCTTGTGCCCTCAATCTTTCCCAACCTCAGGGTCTTTTCCAGGGTGTCTTCTCTTCTCATGAGGTGGCCAAAGTATTGGAGTCTCAGCTTCAGGATCTGTCCTTCCAGTGAGCACTCAGGGCTGATTTCCTTCAGAATGGATAGGTTTGATCTTCTAAAAAGCAATTAAAAGCCATTCATCTGTCTGACACCTAATGCAAGAAGCATATGTGTAAATCAATTAAGTTAAAACACACAAATCATTGACTGTATTTCATGTTGGGAGATGCTTGTTTGTAAACACTGAAACTGGAATTAATTTGTGCTTTTTCTAAGGAAAATGTGATTTCGCATCCACAACTGCTATGAGGGTTTGTTCTCAAGATGGTTTTCAGTTAAGTTTCTACGGGAGATTATTTTAACACAATGATTTTGGTGGACAAAAAGAAAGAAGATGTAAATGTAAAAAGCATTTTCACTCCCAATACTTGAGCATTGCCTTGTATTTCTAGACAGAAATGCAGCTTAATTACAGCTTACTCTTGGGCCTCGCCAAGTCTGTATATTAGGATGCAGGCATTCATACAGTGGAATCATTGTACATGCCCCACTGTGCCGTGTGATATATAAATTTATGAACAAGATTAATCCCAGTAGGTTCCAGTCAGGTTTGAGGTGCCACTGACAGCAGACCCACAACATATATTTAAAAGACATCTGTAACACATTTAAAGCGCATTACTTTCCCAAAAGAACCCTGGGAATGGTAGTTCTCCCCTCACAGAATCACAGTTCCCAGCTGCTTCGGCTGCACTGGACACCAGTGCCACAGGGGGCGCTGCAACAATGATGTAAAATGGAGTGCGAGAAGAGAGAAGCGTCAAATTTTAGTGTTGCATGGGGTGCTGCTGAAATTGAGAGCCCAAAGTCCACTGGTTGGGATTTTTTCCAAACTGTATTGTTGTGTTAATGCTTAACCTATCTCAGCAAGGTATATGAGGCCTGGCCATGTTCTTTATACATCCTTGAGAATCCTTTATGTCAGGCGTGGTGGACCTGATGTCATCTAGGTACTGTTGGACTTCAACTCTCATCAGCCCTAGCCAGCATGGTCAGCTGGTGTGAGCTGGAACCCACTAATGTCTGGCAGATGACTTAAAGGAGAAAGAGGCTCCCTGATACTGTAGTGGGAAAACCAGGGCCTAAGAGGCCTAATCATAAAGCATATTAAGGCAATCTCTGCTAGTTTGTGTCTGTTAGCTAGCTGAGTTAGTGAGAGCATGGTGCTACGAACACCAAGACTATGAGTTCAAGGTCCACACTGAGCTGACAGAAGCCAGAGGGTCCCAGGTTTAATATCTGGCATCTCTAGTTAAAAGAGCCCATTCACAGACGTTGGGAAAGATCTGCACCAAGCTGCCAGTCAGTGTTGACAATAAGTGGACAAATACCGTAGCCTGATTTAACATAAGGCAACTTCCTGTATTCCTTGTGCAATGTCTTTCTAAGATTATAATGGTATGTGCTGGGCTATTATATTATAATTCAAGATGTCGCTCGGAAATAATCAGCTGTGGAGGCTGCATAGCTGGAAAGAATGATGCAAAGGCACAGTTGCAGAATACCTGGAGAACTGGTGGAGTTAAGGATGAGATATGATCAAGTGCTTTCTGTGACCCACTTTAAGGTCAACCCTGAGGAACATAGAACAGCCCTCTCTCTCTTTCAATAGGCTCATCGTAAGTCACACAGCAGGAACAGGCACAATCCTAGCCCCCGGTCCCCTCTCAAGCCATGAATGTACCGTATTTTTCGCTCTATAACACGCACCTGACCATAACACGCACGTAGTTTTTAGAGGAGGAAAATCTGTAGGCATGCCACCCGTAGGCATTCCCTCCATAACACGCACAGACATTTCCCCTTACTTTTTAGGAGGAAAAAAGTGAGTGTTATGGTGCAAAAAATACGGTAGGTTGTACGAAAATGCTCCATGCATTCAACCCAAGCCATTGAAGCAAAAGTAAGAATCATGTGTGCAGCACACCCAGTTCCCCTTTCAGCTCATCAACTGGCAAGACAACAGAGAGGAGTAAGAGGATCCCAGTGAGGGGTGTAGCTGGGACTGGGACACCCCCAGCAAGAAGGGGATGAGGAAGCAGAGGTTGGTGTAGGAATACTCACAGGGTAACAGAGGATGGCGAGGGGGTCAGTGCACAGGAACCAAAGCAGCAGGACCCTTCACCAGAGCCAGAGGGGCCCCTGTCACCACAAACATGGCAGGCTCTGAGGCAGGGCACTCCAGGAGGCTGAGACAGGCAAGGGCCCACAGCCCAGCTCCCTAGCTGACCAGGTGGGTTCACTAGCTCTGGGAGGTGGTGTGTACTTCCTCAGCAGGTGTAGGCTTGGAGCAATTGAGTGCTACCTGCCTCATCAAGCCCAGATGTTGCAATCAGCTTGCAAAGCACAAAAAGGAAGCAGAACTGAGGGGCTGTGTCTGCTCAGATGCCCATGTTGATGGATCTCAGCTTGGATACTCCAGGATCTCTGTGGGACTGTGCTTCAGTCTGGACTTTGGACATGTGGATTGAACCTGGACTGGGGGCTTGACATACTGACTTGCTGCCAGGTAGGCCAGGGGTTCAGGAACACCAGGAAGCAGAAATTTTCCATGATTGTTCTTACTGCCTAGAACACCCTCTACTCTGAGGTTCACAATACATAATCAAGTTATCTGTTTTAGGTGCTTTGTTGCTGGTTTGGGTGTGTGTGAGTTCATCACAGAGAATTCTCTTGTGCACTCAATCTTGGAGAAAGTAGGATTGAAACCTCCCACACTCACCCACCATCTGGGTGGGGATTTTTGCCTCAGTCCTGTTTGGTGAGTATCCTCCCTCTGCAGGCTAACTTAGGCCAGGGGTGAGTGTCAAAGTTGCCCCGCAGGCTGGCGGGAAATAAAGATCTGGCCCACCAGGCCAGAAAGGTTTCCCACCCCATCTAAAGAAGAGCCCAAATGCATAGTGAACAGCTTTCCAAAATATATAATAGGTAAAGGAACTGTGATTAGCTGCTATTCTGTGTTGAATGCACACCTGGTGATTAATGCAGACCAGCCTGTGCCTTCATTTGTGAAATGCCCTTTCAACAGAAAGGCTCTGATAGATTCAGCTTCTTGTAGAGAGCAAATGTCTATGTTTGATACATTGAAATGAGAATGCTTTGCAGACTCATAACACAGCCTCCCTCAAATGAGTCAGCAGCAACAACAGATGGCTTACGACATACACATGAGGTGTTCATACAGAAGAAAATTAAACAAATAAAATGAAGATTGGAGAGGAGTGGCACTAGGCTCATCTTGTCAGATGTTTAATTAGGCAGAAGAAACATCCTAAATTTTAATTGCTTCCCTTTTGGATGTGCTGTGCAATCCAATTTAAATTGTTTCAGTAAGGGCCTTTGAGGTTTCATTTGGATAGAGCAATCCAAAGCGGGGGGGGGGGGGGTGGAGGTTAGGGATGCAAGACACCCTGTAGCCTTCTTCTAAGGGACTCTAGGACTGTAACCTTAGAAAGGATTGGCCCATACAGCACCATCATTTACAGGAAAGGTCATAGAAGTTAAATGAGAAGACTGTATGTGTATTTGTTCACATAACTACCCATTCACTCAGGTTGTTTCCATCTGTTCTGATATTCACAGGGGATTTAATACATTGTGGCAGAGAGGGCAGCATTTGTGACTCTCTCCCTTCTGCAAATATCACAACTCATGTTCACATAGTTATATGATTGCCCTTTAACTAATGTAGTTATGGAAATCGCAACATCTCTTTTTCTTTGTCTTCCTAGTCCTCTAAAACTAGCAATGGACTAAAATGTTCCAAAATGGAGCCCACTATCGGCACGATATTAGGTGTATGTGCTTTGAAGATGCTAAACTGGCAGTTTCAGATGTCTTAAAGACTGGCACTCTAATAACACTCACAAACTCTAAATTCAGGACAAGGTTAACTGTGTCAGCTTAAGGCAGGGCTTGATTTTATTCTCATTTATTAGTCGCTTTATCAGTTCCTTTCTGCTTTTGATTGCAATATTCTTTTAATCATACTGCAACATGTTTGTAAGTTTTCCCCGCTTATACCTTGATGGGTTTTCATCTTGCATATAATCATCTGAACTCTCACTATTATTTCTCTCCTGCCCCTGTATTTAGAACTGTATTTCACTAAACCTTTGGCACAGTGACATGACAGTTTTGCCTAGTCTTAGTAAGCTTAGCCGAAGTCCAATTTCCTCATATCATCTTAGGGTGGTGGCCAACTGGGTGAAACAGGATTAGTGTTATAAAAGGAACAATGATAATTAAGTAAATACAATTGACAATTGTAAAGGTTATCGTCCTCAAGCTGCACATCCTCAGCAACACACACAGATGCAGAGTAAACTGCAGTATCTAAACAGACTTTGGGGTACAGCTGGGAAAGGCACCTCTGCTTGCATTCTACCTACAAGGCTGCATTTCTGGTTCTTTGTATAATTTTTGAAATCCAGCCAAACCTCAGAACCTCAGAATCCCATCAGCTTCAACTCAAATAATGTCTGCAATCCTATGCACATTTATTTGGGAACAAATCCCAAATAAATGTACACAACACACAGATGCTTTGAATAAATCCCTCCTCACTTTGGAAATTAAGGAGAACTTAGAAGATAATGTAGCCAAATCTAAAGTTCTTAAGTTAAAAGATGCTTACCTGTAGCAGTGTAATGCTTTCCACTATTATTTTTTAACACATTACTCTTCCATTGAATTATTCCAGCATGGAGAAGTGTGCTTGCCAATATCGACAAAAATGAAAATAGTATTATATAATAAACTTTTTCTGAAGGTTTTAGATTCGAGAGAGAGGGGGGGGAGAGGGAGAGGGAGAGAGGGAGAGGCAGTTTTGGTTGTTTATCAAAATGAGAATTTAGTAAGATGGTTCATGTGAGCCATCTAGTGCCAAACATAAAATAGTACAAGGGTGTTTTGTTGTTTTTTTTCTCATTCCAAAGGGTGCATGGGCTCACTGAAACATATCAGGCCAGAAAAGTAGGAAATCATTGTCATAGTCGTCACATTGTTCTGAACTAGTAATGACCTAGTTCTGCACCAATCTGTTATGCATGTGAACTGAAGTCATACTTTATCTCTGGCCTGAAGAAATGCATAGCATTTCAAGCTCCAAATCTTTGATAGGAAATTTGCACAATTAAGGAAGGAAATGCAATATTGGCTTACAAGAACATGGGCAAGATGTGTTTTGCTTGTTCTTAAAATAAAGCAAGAGACTAGTTTCTGTCTCCCTTCTTCATCTTCCTCCTCCCCATTAAAAATCCCCCCCATAAAGCCTGGGTTGTGAGGAGGTGTGTGCATCAGCTTTGGATGAATATGGAACCAAAGGGTAGGGGCGCTTTCTTGGAGGTAGTCAGTCCTCAGTCCACGGAAAAGCACACATTTCCCAAAAGAGCCTAGAGCAGATACACACACAACTCTTCAAAGCCTTTCTCTCTGCTGGTGTCAAAGTGCTGTCTCCTCTGACTTCCATGGAGGGGGTGGGGTGGGAATCTGCCCCTCCAAAACTGCCTGCTAGATAAGTTCACAACCTTGCCAAGGAGTGTGTTTTCCCCAATACTTCTCCCCACCATTTTCAGGGATACCTTCTATATTCTGCCCCAAGGAACTTGATGGAGGCAGTGCTATCTCCATTGACATACATGGGGAAAGAAAGCTAAAGTGAGACTCTGCCTCTGTCTTGAGTCAAAGCGGTCCTTGACTAAAGGGGACTCGCATGAAGCAACTTCCTGTCTGAAACAGTCATAGTCACAACCAGCCTCTACTCCACTCACCCATGTTATAGCTCTGGAAGCAGTGTAAAAAAGGTAAAGGGACCCCTGACCATTAGGTCCAGTCGTGACCGACTCTGGGGTTGCAGCACTCATCTCACTTTATTGGCCGAGGGATACAGCTTCCGGGTCATGTGGCCAGCATGACTAAGCCGCTACTGGCGAACCAGAGCAGTGCACGGAAACGCCGTTTACCTTCCCGCTGGAGCGGTACCTATTTATCTACTTGCACTTTGACGTGCTTTCGAACTGCTAGGTTGGCAGAAGGAGGGACCGAGCAACGAGAGCTCACCCCGGCTCACCCCGTCACGGGGATTCGAACTGCTGGCCTTCTGATTAGCAAGCCCTAGGCTCTGTGGTTTAACCCACAGCGCCACCCGCGTCCCCTGGAAGCAGTGTAGCTCCCCACTAATATAGACCTAGTTAGAGGAGCTGTTGCTACCCAAGAAAAGATACTCTAATATATATTTTTAAAGATAAGTAGCTCTCAGTGCAGTGATAAATGCCATTCTTGAAGGTTTGAGAGGAAGCTGGCAACCCCTGCCCTCCCCATCTTCCATCCCTTTCATAGTGAAAATTGTCTATATGGTAAAAATGCTTGACATGAATTACTACCAGCAAGCACTATTGAGTCTGTGGTATTTTCCTTTATTCAACAGCAGGAAGGGTTTGAATAGCAAGTAAGAAGGGCACCTGCTTGGTTTCAAGTGGATAGTTTAATCTCACTACAGTGGTACCTCGGGTTACATACGCTTCAGGTTACAGATTCCGCTAACCCAGAAATAGTACCTCGGGTTAAGAACTTTGCTTCAGGATGTGAACAGAAATTGTGCTCCGGCAGCACGGCAGCAGCAGGAGGCCCCATTAGCTAAAGTGGTGCTTCAGGTTAAGAACAGTTTCAGGTTAAGAATGGACCTCCGGAACGAATTAAGTACTTAACCCGAGGTACCACTGTATTTAACAGGGTTTTTTAAAAAGACAAATATATCCACATTCATTTTTTATTTTACATTAGGTTCAATTTTGAGCCCAGCCTATGTGTATATTATCATTTAAGCATTCTAAAGGCAAACAGGTATAGGAAAAGTGCAATGATAAAACATGATCAAAGAGAGAAATAAATAGTCCTATGACTGGTAAAGGCTCATCTGGAATTCACTTCTGGTTGAACATCCCAAAGCCCAAAGGTTGTAAGTATGTGCATATGTCTGCCACATTGTTACGGAGAAGGCTAAAAAATGGGCCTCATTAAAGCACAGAGCTTCCCCTTCACACAGGCTATGAAGGGAAACACATGCTCTTGTGGCCATTTGGATCTAGTGCAGAGGCCCAACAATCACCAAGAACAAAATGGCTTGCATCAGACTTTTCAGCAAAATGGGGCTCAAGACGATGCAGGGAGCAGAATGTCTATGCGCGTTTCAGGCAAGAATTCAGGCTTTCAAACTGGCAAATTGCTTCTGGTATATGAAAATCCTATCTCTGATATTACTTCATCTTGGAATGTTTAATCACAATGCTTAATATAAATATACAGTCGACTGAAGTGTACAAATTACAGCTAATAGCACCTGAGCTGCCATCCAAGCAAGAGACACCTGTCATTCAGTCAAATCTGCATGCATTTCTATGTGAACAAACCCAACTGCTCTGCAGAAGACTCTTAGGTCTCAATGTCACACATCACCATCTTAGATGAGGTATTCCCTGTGTGACTTCAAAACTGTTACCAACCACCTGCAGGCTTTTGTAACAAAAACAATGTTTGTAACAAAAAGAAATCTTATAGGGCAGGTGCCACCTTTTATCCGATCAAGTATTAATATAACTAATCCCATTGTATTAAAGGCTGTTCTCAGTTAGCTGAAAGTAGGCCTCAGTGAACTCAACAGTGCTAACTTTTGAGTAGACGTATGGAGGATTACATCAACTTAGGCAGTTTTACTTAGCACCAGTGCCTAGACTACGCAGAACTGACATAGATCCCATCACATTCAGGTTGGAGAGGCAGCACAGGACCCACTTTGTAAGGAAGCAGTTGGGTAGAAGTGGCACATAGAAGGGCGGCCACAATAATACAAACAAGGCTGGGCGTTAAGGGCCTCTACAGCAGTGGTGAAGCTATGTCCCAGTGTGCAGAGGAATTGTGAGGTATTTTAAATTTAAACTTTTACTGGTGTTTAATCCCAGAGGATGGAGTTCTGGTTTCAATTTGCTCTGAATTGCTGCTGTATTTTTATTGTCCTGTAGTTTTTCTTATTGCTGTTTTAATGTATTAAGTTGTTGTTACTTTTTTGTCATACACTGGCTTGGAATGCTACATCAAAGGTTGTATAAAAATCCTTTAAATGAATGTGGCAGGGACCTGTTCAGTGGGAACCCCAAGGCTCAAGTTCTCTGAAGAGCAGGAAATAAAACATGTGTTTTTTAAAAAAGGATAACTTTTTTTCAGCGAACATTCGGATTGTTTCCTCAAGTAGACCTTAAGAAGGGAAACAGGAGAGAAGGAGGAATCTTGATCAGTGGCGTGGGTGAGAGTGTCTGATCCAGACCTGGAAAAGCAGCATGATTTAAAGCACAAAGAGAAAGTAAAGGAAGAAACCGCAGGAGATTAGTCTATGCTGAATTTGGGGAGCCGGGGGAAAAGGAAAGACAAACAGGAATCCTTTATGTACTTTCAAGGGGAATCCTGTCCTTTATCAAAAGTTTGATTATCTGCACATGTTTATATCAAACCAGTAATAATACAGTTTAATATGAACAGAAATAGATTCTCTGATCATAGATGAACATTCATTTGCTTCAAGTCACATGAAGACTGGCATCTTCAATATTTTCAAATAAGTAAGGTTTTAAAATTCACACTGGTGCACAAAAAGAGGACTTAACATTTCTCTGTCATGTGGATTAAAAAGTGCTAGCAGTTACAATTACAAGACCTGTCTGCAAACAAGCTTAGAGCATTTACCGCGCAGCAATGCCGTACATAAGGTGAGGAAAAGCGTCTTGAGTTTCATGGTGTCTGAAAGGTGGGATAGAGTCCTAACAAGTTTCACAAAACTTGTGTAAGGGTTGCAACTGTTGTCCTCACACTGAATTACTAATTTGAGACACATGGACTTCAATGGGGTTTTCAAAGGGGTTCTTGTCGGCTGATTGTGCCACAGCAGAACAAAAAAAGTGCAATTCAACAGAGGACTGGAAAAATTAATTCAGAAGGAGCTTGTAAGCAGTCTTGTCATCTTGGCTCTTCGTAATTCACTGTGTGTGTTTAATTCCGAAAGATGCCACAGCTACATCATTTCTAAGACCGCCTCTCCCCTATTTCTGGCTGGAAATTTAATCAAAGAAATAAGCTTGATCAAAGGAGGAAAATGGCCCTGTGAAAACGGGGTTAAAATTATAGATCAGTGCGTTGGTCTCCTCACTTTTGTTGGCAAAACGGTGGTTGCTCTTCCGGGCTGCAAAACATTGGAGAAATAAGGATTACGTCTATGTTATCAATTGTGAAAGAACAAATTTTGTAAAATGCACTTTAGCAATCCTAGACTAAATGTAAGACTTGGGTCACACAGGGAATTAATGGTCTCCTCAGAGGCACTTGCGGGAAGTACCAGCCACACACAGGGCTCCCTCTCTATTAGAAGACAACAAAAAATCCCCCCTCCCACTTTTAGGCACTAATACTTTTTTTTTTTAAAAGAACATTCTGCTACACAAATGCACATAGGATGTATGTTCTGCTGAAATCAACCTTAAGAAACTAGAGCAAGATGTTAGGAAGCCACAAGACAATAGTTGAATTTTGCAAAAAATAAATAAATCCCAATATCATTTGTGTCAAGAGGACATACTACTGCCATATGTCCAGTTTTTCCCAGACATTTTTACCAATTTTCAGAAATTCCGCCCTGACGCTCTTTTCAAATGGACGAATCTCGGATATGTCTGGAAATCCTGGATCTATGGCAACCCTACGCTAGTGTAGTCCTCTTGACACCAATGATATTGGGATGGAACAAGCAGTCTGAGTACTGCAGCTTCCAATAACCAGCCATCCAGACCAATTTTTTTGGTATTTATTAACTTGAACGGTCACCCTATAACTTATGTTCTGTGGGTAGCTCTCAAAAGTTGGAAAAGTAAAACATAATTCAAAGCAATGAAAGCGGCATTAATTTTTTGTTCTTTTTCTGGCCTATATATAGTAAAACACAAATCGTAAATGCTAAGAGGCACTGTAAACACTCAAGTTGTATAAAAAGGCCTGGGTAATTAAAAGAAAGAGATGGTAAGGATGGCACCAAGCAAGCTTGACTGGGGATGGTGTAAAACCAGCATGTCAAGAACAAGACAACCCTAGAAGATGCCTGCCTTACTTTACTACTAATCTCAAAAATTCTACAGCTCCTTTGACTAGGTCTCTCTGCTCAATGGTTAAGATCAAAACATTAAGGACTGCATTCAGTGAAGTTCTGTTGCTGCAAGGACACCAACTTACCTGCTCACTCTCTCAACCCTCCCCACTCTGCCTAAGCTGATCTGGGGTTCCCCTGACCAGGTAGAGGGAGGAGAAAGTCCAGCAAGCAAGTGGAGAACAGGACTTCGTGGGATACGACTCTAATATTGTCCTCCGCATTGCGTGGATAAAAGCTGGCACTTTCGTCTAATTTTTCTTTAATCAGAATATGTGGTTGCACTGCCACCAACTATTCCAATTTATATTTTCACAGTTTAGCTGCAAGAAAAAGCTGCCTCTCAACATACAAGCGTTTCTCCTTTCAGGTGAAATTTCACAACTGCCATCTACAAACTTTTAATACCTTCACTGACTAAGAAGTCAGCAATGTAGTATGTGACTTTTACAGCTGCCTGGGAATGTGGAATGCCTGTTGAGTTCTTCCATTCATATGGGTTTTTTTCTGGATGCCACTGGACGCCATACACAGGGTATCTGTGAGCTAGAAAATAACCAATTGGTTTCCATCAACTCATGCACATAAGACAAGAAGTTTCTCTTAAAAGTTTGAATGCAGGATTTATAGTTCTAACCAAGATTATAAAGGAATTTCACACAAAATATTACCATTAACAACAAGCATTTAAATAGAGCTTGGGTTGCGTCCAAAACACTTCATGGACATTATCCTTACATGCTTCCCAAGACAGATGGATGCCGACCAACAACCTTACAAACTCCAAGGTAGGTCAGGGCTATTACCTCCATTTTGCAGGTGGGGGCCCTGAGACAGAATGGCTAGCCACTCAGTGAGTTTGGCAGAGGCAATATTCAGGCCCAGAGGGAGAGAAGAGGGGTGGAAGGGTAGAACTGATGGAGCAATGAAAGGAGGAGAAGGAGAAGGAAAGTCCTTTGTAACCCACTGGTTCAGATCTCTGGCAAGAGTAACATGTCACACACATAGACACACCCCAGCAACTCACTGGGCTAGGAGGGAGGAGCATGCAGCCCCCCGCCCCCAGGAATGCTGCCCTCAGCAGAAAAGGCTTCTGCACTTCTGATTTACATTACCTTCCATGGTAGATATGAAGTCCACGTTGTTATGAACATTAGTTGTTAAGATCTTATAGAAGTTGCGCAACTTCTCATTATTTGTAAAATTCTGTAAGAGAAAGGTTTTTTATTTATATTACAAAATATTCTTTTAGATGGGGCACTTTTATCCTTCTACTAATCCCTCTCCTATTAACATGTGCATCTGTCCTGCTGTTACTATTTACACCTTATCTCTCACACCTTAGCATGTTGCTTTGTGAGGTCATAGCTGTAGAAGGCAGTTTGGTATATTTTAAATTAATGTTTTACATGCAAACTTTAGAAGTACCTGCAGAGAAAGGCTCCAGAAGTGGAAGTTTGATGTCAAGGGTTCAGAAGCCATCAGTTGCAACAAATCAGCAGGAAAATCCTGGAATATTCCGCTGTTTTTGGCATCTTATACCAAAAAAAAAAAGGCAAGAAGAGTTAATATTACTATCTGCAGCCTGCCCACTTGTTTAAGGCATGCCTGATCTGCAAGAGCTCAGGTAGCGCTTAGAAAAACTGAATTGATGTCAAATGACACACACACACACAGATACACACAACAGTCAACAGCAGGTACCACATTGGTATCCTTAGGGGGTACCTTCCAACTCTACAATTCTATGGTTCTATGATAGTGGTGTTTATTTTGTCAGTCTGCATTTCTTAGTGCAGAAAGTATTGATGTGATTTTCCTATTCTACTTAATTCAAGAGGGTCCTGGAAGCTTCTGTGTGAAAGAAACAAACAGAAGGTTCATGACGTTCCTTCAGAGACGCTGAGTACAGCTGGCTTAAACTGCTTCTGTTATCTCTTCCATCAAGGTCAAGCTGACTATAAAAATAGGCCAGAGGGAAGCATGGGTTTTGCTTTTCTCTTTCTTTCTCTTTTCCTGGTGTGGTGTTCTGTATAGAGTTATTGTAAGTTTAAGTTAAGTCTGCCGCAACTGGATTTCTTATGGACAGTGCCAATCCTGAATGTATTGGATTTGTGACCATTATGCTCATTTGCCTTCAGTAGCAGGAAAGTTCTGTTGGATGAAATATTAATTGCCTCTGGTCTATTTTTTAGGAATCCTGCAACATGTTTAAGTTTTTACTCTGCTGACTATAAACTGGAATCTACTCTGGATCAATATTGAGAAAAAATTCCACAACATATTTTGCTCTAGGAGGCTTAGTTTGGACAGTATCAAGTAAACATCCAGAGTTAATGCAAAATACATTGCTTTTGTTAAATGAGCCACCATAGCCGCTAGCTAGAGGGCCATGAAAATTTGTGTCCTGGGCTTTTTATACTTGTCTACCCATGTACTGTCTGGAACCAAAGTGGTACATTGGTTCCCAGATGTGAAATATTTTGATATTATTTTCAACTCTCCCTCCCCATTACATAGAATCCTTTATCTAAGTGTAAAACATAAAACAAACTTCATGAAAAAACTCTGTAAGCATTGTGTTGAACCAAAGGTGAATTGTTCCAGAAACTTTGCTAACTCCATCTTGATAGTCAAGATAACACCACAATTAATTGGCTGTTGTTGCGGCAACAAGTTCATATAGTCAAACCTCGGATCCCAAACACCTCTGTTTTGGAATGTTACAGCTCCCGAATGCCGAAAACCCGGAAGTAAATGCTCCGGTTTTTGAACAATTTCAGAAACCGAACATCTGACGCAGCTTCTGCTTGAGTTCAGGAAGCTCCTGCAACCAAATGGAAGCCGCACCTCGGTTGTCAAACATTTCAGAAGCTGAACGTGCTTCCGGAACGGATTACATTTGACAACGGAGGTTTGACTCTATATGTTTATATTCATTTGCTTTGATATAAGCTAGATGTTATCCTCATCTGTAGGCCTGGGGTGCTGGGCTCTGAGCCCAGAACGGGGAGCTGTCTGTAAGGTTTGGGCATTTGCCATTTTTGCCCTCACCTGGGCAGGTGAAGCAGTGGAAGTCGTAGGAAAAGGGACGTATGCTGCTTTGTTTATAAATTATGAATGTTTGCTTGGGCACAGACAAGTCATCTCCTTGCTGCAGAATCCGTCCTGCATCTGGCAAAGGCTAGGAGAACTGGCAGGCTGATTTGCTGTAAGTCTACACCTTCTCTAATAAAGCACTAGAAAACTGATCACTCCAGCATTTTTGGCATCGTCCTTTGGTACACCTGCACCCAGCCACTCCCATGAGTCCTCCTTTGTGCCAGTGGTTCAGGGCAAGCATCCCTTGTTTTGGGTTTAATACAAAGCAAATGCTACCCAATCTGCTAAATAATGTATTCAGAGTCATATTCTGGGTCGTATTCACTTTAATGGAATGCATTATGACGCATAGATTCAGGATTAACTCAACAAGATGACAAGCCACCTATTAATTGCTGGAAGAAGAGCCACACCAGGATTTGGCTTAGGACCTTTCAATGACACAGACTCTTATCTAAGAACATCAGCCCAGCTTGTTTTCCTGCATTGGCCAATCAGATGCCTCTGGGAATCCCACAAGCAGGGCATTGAGGGCAGCAGCTCTCCCGCTATTGTTCCCCAGGAACAGGAATTCAGAGGAATTCAGAACCTGGAGGTGGCACAGCATATAGCCATCAGGGCCAGTAGCCATTTCCTTATTAACACATTAGTGCAATCCAGCATCAGCCACACTGTATCCCATTTGCAATTAATGGAGGTGGGTTAACCATGGTGCAGTGCTGCAAGGAAAGAGCTGTGTTTATTTTAGTAGCAGGGGCAGGAAGGGGTATCCTACTTGGCTCCAGGACAGAGGAGAACCACCACTCAGGCTTCAAATAAACACAGGCTGAAAAAATGGTGGGGAATGCTCAGCATCTAAATGTAGTTGTTTAAGGCAATTAAAAACAGTAAGGCTTTTCAGAAATTCATAATCATTCCTCTAATCACTGACAGCATTACAGGCACTGTCCACAACACTTGCGCCCGCGTGTTCCCTTGCGCTTTGCAATGCTCAGAACTGTAATAGAAGCACCACTTTTCAGTGGGGGGGGGAGGGGAGTTGCAATGTGAAGGTTAGAAAAAAGCAATATTCCTTCCTTAAAATGCAAGAGCTTAAGGGCGTTCCTTTTGTGGTCAGCATGTAGGAACCATGGGTTTAACCATACCAAAAATGTTCTGGAAAAACCCTCACTGACTGCTGATTTCCTGCTTTGCACAATGATTGCTGACTTCCTGCTTTGAAGGAAGACGATCCACCTGCTATGTAACATCATAGGTCAGTGCTAACAAAAGTGGTGCTGCCATGTGAAAAATTAAATATTTGGACATTTTGCTTATAACCAGATACAGGTCTGATCTGTAGCATTCCAGATAAAGAGTCCTCCCCTCCCAGTTCACTGTAATTTTCAAACAGAGGCTCAAGAAGTAACAGCATCCCACACATTATGAAACTCTTAATTTCCACTGCTGCTCTAAACAGCTAGCAAGTGTCATCATTAGCTCTAAGGAGACAGAGCCATTACTCTGGCGTTGGGACCATCAGTGGCTCCATCCCAGCAGTGGAGAACTTGTGGCCTTTCAAGTGCTGTCAAACTCCCACCAGCCCCAGACAGCATGTCTAACAGCCACATATTATGGGAGCTGTAGTTCAGCAACATCCAGAAGGCCACAAGTTCTCGACCCTTTTCCTATCCTTTTCTTACAGTCCCCTAAAACTCATTATACAGCACAGCTGAACCAACAGCAACAGTCTGTTCCAGCAGAGTTCATGGAGCCAGACTACAATACCAAAGAAGGGACTCTTTCACCAGACCCTGTATTCTACTATTGATCTCCAGCGCAGCACAGTATCAGGCCTCTCAAACTTATGAGATAGAAGACTAAACATCTCCAGGACCTCAAAGCTCAATGCATTCTCAAAATCATTATTTCACTTTGACTTGCAGAATTTATTATCACCGCCCCCCACCCCCGTCATAAGTCTTCTGTGAACTGAAACTCTCGAGTTTTTACCTGGAGTAAAGTTCAGCGGCAATGCAAAGCCATCCGTATTAGTCCAGGTGAGCAGGTCTTCCCCGCAAGTGAGGACGCTAAGCAGCTGGTGTCCCAGGCATGTCCCCCATACAGGAAAATAGTCCCCTCTATCATTAGCCTGGAAACAACAATAAGGGGGAGAAATCAATAGCTACAGATCCTAGACATTTATATTCCCCATTATTTAACTACCTAGGAAGATAGGAGGATAGTTCCTTAGATTTCCTAATGTGCCCCCCAGGTCTCAAAGAGGTTGGGGACTCCCCATACATCACCAGGATAGAAACTGGGGCAGCTCAGTTGGTAGAGCATGAGGCTCTTAATCTCAAGGTTGTGGGTTCAAGCCCACGTTGGGCAAAAGATTCCTGCATTGCAGGGGGTTGGACTAGATGACCCTAGATGAGTCTATTTACATCTTACAGCCTAGTCCCAAAATCATGCACATAAAGATAAGGCAGAGTTGTATGACTGCCCACATGCCAGCTAGAAAGGTGTGAAAATAAGAGGCACCAACAACTGTCATTCCTCAACATTGCCAACACCCCAATGCAGAAACACTGGCATGCTCCAATATTTACCTCTAGTGCTTTATTGTAGAATATCTTTGCAACTTTGGCAAATTCAGAAGTCTCAAGGCTAACACCACCTCCGGGATAGAGAATCCTAAGCAAACAAAATGACAACACTTTCATCAGCAGCAATGAACTGCCAATTGGTCACACAAAGGTAACATGGATAAACCTGGATTGTAATCACAGAAGGATCTGCAATACAATCTTTAAAGAAAAAGTGACATACTCAAGTACTATAAGGAAGGGTTGTTCAGACAGTCATCATGGAACACGGTGGGAGGAGCAGGAAGATAGTAGTTGGAAATAAAAACCTCAATTTCCAAGTAGTAAAGGTAAAGGACCCCTGACAGTTAAGTCCAGTCGCGAACGACTCTGGGGTTGCGGCGCTCATCTTGCTTTACTGGCAGAGGGAGTCAACGTTTGTCCACAGACAGTTTTTCCTGGCCAAGTGGCCAGCATGACTAAGCTGCTTCTGCCGAAACCAGAGCAGCGCACGGAAACACCGTTTACCTTTCTGCCAGAGCGGTACCTATTTATCTACTTGCACTTTGATGTGCTTTCGAAATGCTAGGTTGGCAGGAGCTGGGACCGAGCAAGGGGAGCTCACCCCACTGTGGGGATTTGCACCGCCAACCTTCTGACCAGCAAGCCCTAGGCTCAGTGGTTTACACCACGGTGATGCGAACTCCAATATTGCATGAGCATTTTTCCATAACCACATTTGTTTTTCAAATGGTTGTTACCTGTCATGAGATCACCGATGATGAAAGGTGGGTTGGAAATTGTGTAAATAAAAAATAAAAATCAAGTGGCTAGCAGCTGTGAATGCCAAATCAGCTCAAATAAATTTGTGTGGAATATGTAGGCAAATATGCACTTTTCACTAGAGGAAATATCACCCAGGATTCTGTTTAATACGCCTTTTGACAAGAAACCAATGTTAAATGTATATGCTATGCCTGCCACAATAAAGATTTGTTCTGTTTGTTTTCATTTCAGCTGGTCTCTTATTCTGGTACTGACAGCCCCACATTTCTGCTAGGAAATGCTAGGAACTGCATACTCAGGTTATAGAATACACAGAATTATCACCAAGTAGAGCACAAAAAAGCCGCCATTACAGACACTATTATCTGTACACTATTACTGTGACATCTTTTTCATTATCTATTAACTTCTGTAACACTTTGCATATGGCAATGTACTTTACAAACCTTATCATCTTCCCAACGGCCTTTCAAGGTAAACTGTTGAGCAACAGACACCCAATGAGATTCAAGGCCTGATAGAAATTGGAACCTGAGTCTCTGATATTGTCTCAGTTGCCTTCCTTCCACTTTGCTGCTCTTCACTTTTACTACCAGTAGCAACAAAACAGATGTTCATTAGGACGCTTACCCATTGATAGAATTGAAAATCTTATCATATTCTTCATCTGAACGATTCAGTCTGGAGGAATTAAAATGAAATGAAAAGTTGCATTAGAAATGTATAGCTTCCCTGCATCAGTTTAGAATAGTTTTTAGTACAGTAACTAAAAGGTTAACGCCAATTTCCTGTGCTACAATTAAAATTCATGTTAAGTCAGTCCCTAGTGCAGACTTCCTGGAAAGTGTCATTAATGAGTCACATCTATGTCCTCTAAGCACCTCAAGACAGCTTACACATTTCCCCTAATCTTCACAACAACTTTGCAAAGTAGGTTAAGGTGACAGGTTGTGACTGGTCACCAGGTGAACTTCATGGCTAAGTAGAATTTTGAACCTGGATCTTTCCAGTCCTAGTCTAACTCTTGAACCGCTACAATGCAATTGCTTCACAAATGCACCCATACTGAAGAGTGCTAATCTGCTTCTACCCTAAAGACTGGCAAATATTGTCCTGAGAAAATTTCTACTTTGCACTGCAGCATGTGAGCACATTATTCACACAAGCTTACCTGATTGGTACTACCCGGGCTCCAGCAGATTCAATAAACTTCACATATGAAGCCCCAATGTAAGAACTTCCATATTTTTGGAAGCTTTTAAAGTCAGTTTCCTGTGCTAATATTCCTAGAAAGATCCAGAGGAAAAAAGTTAGGCATCAGCAAGGTCACAGGAAAAACTGAGATGCCGCTGATAAACTAGCAGTAGGTGGGGTATGATGATTAATTTAATATTATCTATATTTGAATGCAAGAAAGAACATGGTGTCCAATATAACATCACAATGACAATCCAGCAGCAGCAGCAGCAGCAGCGGGGCAATCACTTGTTCAGATGGTGTTAAACACAACTATATTTAAGATTGGTTTGCATGTTACTCATTTTATACTCAGAAAGCATTTATGTGAAAGCAAAGTGAAAGCAGGAGTAGATTCCTTTTGTAAACTCCTTTGGGGGGGTTGTTTTTGTTTTTTACAAGCAAACAGTATAGAAACAATATAAATAAATTACATACATGAAAAATGCATGTATGTCTCACTACGTGTTTGAGGAAGTACACCCTGAAAATCTGTGATAATCAGACATGACTGTCTACAAATGGATTTCATGCTACACTTAAATACTTTCTATATGAAATATGGAATAGCCTGTAAGTCAAAGGTCTGCTATATTATCATGAAAGCAAATTGTTCACACCATATTTTAAAGTACCTGCATTATCCTTTTTAAACTGACTTGTTGAAATACAATACACTTTTGAGCCTTGAGTGCTTCACAATTTGACGGACGCAGCTGAATGCTTAGATCCAGAAAACAGACAAGCTCCAGCAAGTATCCTATCTCACACTCTATATCAGAAATATGGTTTTTCAAAAAGGAATTTCGAACCAGCTTTCCGAAAGTTCACAACCCAGGCACAGCAGAACATGATATCAGTAAGTTATGTCACAAGACCCATTGCACCACAACTGGGGGGAGGGGAGGTTGAAGCATTCCAGGTTGCCAGCTCATCAACTTGGTGGTGAACAAGCACTTCTTCCTTCTGGAATCGAACAACAAAATGAGGAGGAGGAGGTGGTGGTGGTGGTGGTGGTGGTGGTGTGTGTGTGTTTTACAGAAACCTTAGAACGAGGAACTTTATAAATTTATGGGTAGTCACACTCTCTCCAAAAATCACTGTTACTGACATAGTTTCCATCAGGGAGTATAGAACAGGGATGAGCAGACTTTAAGTTTGTTAGATCTACTTTGCTTTTTGCTAGAATCCCTATATATACCACAGAGAAGATCTGCCCCTAAAGTCAGACACAGAAGACTCTGAATGAGTGTTCAGGGTGCCTCCAGTAACATTTTAAGCCCAGGAATTTGTTCTAAGTACCAGAACTGAACTGAGTTCACAGTCCTTTTGCGCAGTCCTTTTACACCCGATTAGCTTCCTACTTTTCAGCAAAAGTCAATCTGTTGCTCTTGTAAAACAACTGAGGAGTCAGAATCCTTACCAATCTACTTACTGCAAATCTTCTGGATATCTGCTACATACCCTCTGCCAACAATCCATCACAAATCAAAATAAATAAAAGTCACTAAAAGGTGGATTTTCAACACACAGACTTTGCTTAGTCCAAAACATCTGGAGGACAGCCAATTGATAAAGGTCTCATTAAAGACAGTGAGCCTCTTTCATAAATGGCATTTTTAGTGTTGTTTCAAGATTTCTACAGAGGTACATTTCCCCCAGTAACAGGTGATGTCTGGGTGAATGTGTTGTCTTTCGCTACTTGCACAGATAGGCTAAAATCATTATTACATCAATCGAAATATTTTGAAGACTAGGACCATAACCCTGTGCAATTTCTCTAAGAGCTGCTGCTAATGAATTCACTGGGGTTGCTTACTTCCAAGTAAACATACCTATAGGAACAGGCTGTCAACCACGGGTACACATGAATTCTTGTACCCCCTGAAATGAAGACGCTGGAAATGGCAGGAAAAATCAAAAAAGTATTCTAGAAGCTACAGTTGCCCCAGACACCTGAAAGATGCCATGTTTGCTTGCTTGTTTTAATCTACCAGAAGCACCGTCTCGCCAGTGACAGGTGAATACTGATTGATCTCGAACCAACTGCGACAAGGCTGCACCTTGCGGATCTTCCTACTCAAACCTAGGTCATTTGCTTGGAAAGTAGCACTGCATTTTAAAAGCCGGGATTCATCTGAAACAACTGGGGTGATAAGAATCAAGTGCGAAAGAGCCACCTGGTCTCACAAATAATCCCCTTCGGTGATCCCAGTGCAAGCATAACATTATTATTTTTTAAAAGTAGAAGTTGGATGCTCTGTTATTCATGCTTTAGTTGGTCCCTTCCAACTCTACAATTCTACGATTTATAGGTGCCCGACCCACCGAGCTAAAGGAGGGAGGGGAGACTTTTTGCATTTCTTTTATTTCCTCTCTCTCTCTCTCTCTCTCCTTCCCCTCGTCCACGTTCCCTGGCAACAGGACTCTTTCTCTGGCTCTTTGGAGAATCCCGGGGATCCCCGCCTTACAAACGCAGAGCGCGACGACTCACCGATGATGGGTCTCTCGTTGATGATGGCTTTCTCGTTCGCGCGGTGCAGCGAGAAGGGCAGCGCGGCGCCGCAGAAGAGGCCCAGGAGGCAGCAGGCGCCCAGCGCGCGCCCGAGTCCCGCCCAGCTCGCCATGTCCGCCCGCAGCATTCGGCGACCCGAGCCAGGCTCCGCGCGCGACGCCCGTCTTATGGCGCGCGCCTCTGCCGAACGCTCAGCCCCGGCGCCGAGCGGCTTTGCAACGCCGTCCAATCAGGACCCATCTCGGCTGGGCGGCCGCGGCATTCTGGGAAATGTAGTCCTCAGCAGCCGTGGCATTCTGAGAAGGCGCGCTTCTTCGCCGCTGCGCCTTTTCTTCCTCGTTCCTTCTTTGCCGGCAACGCAAAAAGAGGCGGAGGAGGAAGAGCTGCTGGAAATGCCTGCGTGGGCATCGGTGCGCGCGGGAGATTTAGGCCGGGTGGGGTTGTTGGAGTCAATATTTTATTTTGTTTATGTCCATCTTGCTGTTCGTGATATTATACTACTCTTTATAGATCTCGTTATAACTTGTGTGGGATTTCGTTGTGGGCGCTTTGATACGGTTTCTTATGAGTGCATTTGGGTAATTATGTAAATATTGCCATGTCGTAAGCCGCCTCGAGCATGGTTTTTAACTATTGAAAGGCAGCATGCAAATAACGATGATATCTAGGGAGGTTTCTAGGGAGCCAGTAAGAAAATCGCGTAGGAATAAAGGGCAGTTCTGCCCAACAAACTTCCTTGACATTTATTTGGCTTAGTACTACAGCCTAGCAAACTGGCCTTTGTGTCATAAATGGTGTAGCACACCTATAACGAATGATGAATTTTAATAATCACCATTTGGGTGTGTCAACGTTTATTCATATTTAGAAATAGTTCCTTGAGGACATAGTAGCGCTGCTGTTTTCCGTGGAAGCAGTGTGTTTGATTTGTGTTTCTACTGTATAATGTACAGAGAGAAGCCATACATGGACTGTTCCTCCAATAGAAGGACATAAGGAGTAATATCCACCTAGACCTGTATTGGAGCTGATGCTTCTTCACTTGTTCATAAATGATATGGGATCAAGGGAAGCGGTGTGGGAACCAAGTTTGCTTAACTCAGCACTGTAAAAAATGGGGACTGTAAAGAGCTCCGAAAGGGTAACTCCAAACTGAGTGAATGAGCAATAAAATGCCAAGTGAAGCTCAGTGTAAGTGTAAAATGACACAATGGGGCAAAAAGTCACATGTATCCTTATAGGGTCTGAGCTGGTGGAGACTGACCAGGAAAAAGACCTTGGGGTTGTGTTGCATAGCTGATCAAAACTTTTAAGTCACTGTATGGTAGGTGTGAAAAATGTACATTCCATGTTAGGCATCATTATGAAAGAAATTTAAAATAAGGCTGGCAATATTATATTGCCTTTATACAAATCCATGGGGTGAACACACTTGGGAGTACTATGCAGAATTCCAGTTGTTGCATCTCAAAAAAAATACACTGTAGAGTCAGAAAGTTCAGAAAATGGCAACCAAATCTAGCAGGGGTTCATAATGCTAGAAACCAGGCTCATCTGGTGCAACCGAATCAGGAAGGAAGCCATCCTTCACACAGTGTATTCTTCATTACAAGGCATGTTGCCGCCTATGAACTTAAATGATTTTAAAGGGGAATTCGACAAATCCATGGAGGAAAAGGTTATTGCTGACTACAAGTCATAATGGATATATGTTGTTTGTGTTGTAATCTCAAGCCCTAATCAGTTAGAGGAATTGGCCACTCTCCAGGTGCCCGGCTTGATTCCTTGTTGATCTCCCCCGTCAGCGACTCCCGGCAAGACAAGGCGAGATCTCTATCGGCCGATCCTTCCCAACGTGAGAAGAACACAACCATTCCTCCCCCATCCCCAGGGAGGGGAGAGAGACAGACAGAAATGTATTTACATGCCTTTATTTCTGTCTTTCCAGCAGTGCAGAGGAAACATGTCTGCACCCTCTTTACAGCAATAGCAGAGAGGGAATAACTCCACCCATGTACTTCTGGTACAGGGTCATGTGACACTCTGAGCTAACATCCGGTGCTCAGTGCACATAATAGACTGTTCCTTGTTCCCACGGTACAGTCCCATAACATCAACATCCTGTTCGGCTTTCCAGCCACCTGGAGCACACAGCAGCATTGCTCCTTTTTCGTAACAACCTCCCCCAAAAGAATCAATGCGTGTTGCGGCAAGCAAAGCGTGATCCAGAGAAGAAAACAAACAGTTGTTATACACATAACACTCCCCTGTTGTTTCAGTTCCACCCTTGGAACTACCCGCCACTGGTTTCCCCAGTGTACCTCTCTGGTTGTCTGGCTTCCAAGGAATGAGTGCATCTGCATTACCTTGGCTAGCAACTCTCTGTTGTGTCTTTGTCTCTGACTTAGACACAGCTCCAACCTGTCCTCGGTTGTGTACAACAGCAACACATGCAACAGCTAAGTTAGCAAACTCTTCTGAGTACCTTTTGGGTGGTTCACCCTTTGTAACTCTCTCAGACCTGCGTAAAAGGTGCTGATCCTCTCTGCTCACTGGTTCAGCCTCAGGACTCTTAGGAGAACCAGTTCCACTAGCAACAGTGGTTCATCCTTCACCTGTGAAGGTCTATCCATTGAGTGAGATTTCCTCTCAATGACTGTGACAACTGAGCTCTCTGAGCTATCACTGTCACTCTCAGTACCACTGTACTCTGTGAAATCATCATCATCATCTGAATCGTCCTCTGTGGGAAACGTGTGTACTATCACTCTCTCCTGTTCAGGAGCACTCTCTAGAAATTTTGTGAGAATCACCTGACCAGATTCAGACAAAATTACTCTGTAGAGACCCTTTTCATACCCCACAAAAATGCCTCTGGCATTCTTTACTCCACCTGGAGCTTCTGTCCTCACATGAGACCCAAAAACCTTGAAATGGGCAACAGAAGGTTTTTTCTGGAACAGTTTCTCAAAAGGAGAACTTCCCAACTCTCTTGAAACCTTTCTCACCCACGCATGACAATACGACATGAGTGACTCCGCCCAGAACTCATGTGGCAGATGTGAACTAAGCAATTGCGCATTCATCCCCTTTTGCAATTCTTTGTTCACCCGTACACAGACACCCCTGTTCCACGCTTCCGCTGAAACAGCAACCTTGTGTCTTATCCCTTCCTTCTGCAGGAACCTCTGGAAATCCTGTAAAAGAAAAATCTGCTTCTCATCTGTGAAAAGACAATCAATATTAGCATCATGCATATCTTTAACCTTGTCACAAAACTCCTGAAACCTTTCCAAGGCTTCCTGTGGCCTCTTTAACACATAAATCCAGACAAAGTTAGAGAAATGATCCACACACACAAGATAAAATCTTGCATTGCCTCTAGATGGTTCTAGAGGACCAATCACATCAGCATACACCCGCTGAAATGCTCTGTCGACCCTGGCCACCTTCTTGGCGCTCGTTTTGGTCACACCTGCAAGAGAAATCATGTTAGACTCAGAATTACATTCCATGTAATCACTTTGCTCAAAGGCCAACAAATACAGTCCATCTTTCTCTCTGGCAGAAAGATACAACTCTCCATCTTTGAATATCTTGCAGCTCTCAGCATCATAGGACAGTTTCAGTCCTTTCTTTGCAATCTGCGAAACACTCAGCAGATTGAACTTCAATTCAGGAACCAAGTAAACATTGTGTATAGTCAAGTTCAGACTCTTCAGATACACAGTTCCAATCCCGGTCGCTTCCAGCTTCTGACCGTTGGCTTGTTCCACAGTGAAGCTTTGCTTCTTAAACGTTGAAAAGAGCGCCTTGTGTGGGGACATATGAAAATTACAGCCCGTATCGATTATAAACGAGTGTCCAACATCTGGCGTGGTTCCTTTCGCCATCAGGGCCTTTGCAGGTTTCACCGAAGACTTGGTATGACCTTTGCCTGCTGCCTCAGGCTTTGCTGAGCGGCCCTCAGCTCCTTTCGGCTGGCGTGGCTTCTTGCAGTTCCGCTGAAGATGCCCAGCCTGTCCACAATTGTAACATCGGACAACGTTCAAAGCTACAGCATTCTCTCCAGTAGCAATATCAGTGGGGGAATTAGAACTCCGTTCTTCCCTCCCCCTGTCCTTCACCTCCAGTGCAGCAAGCCTGTCGTGTTCATTCAAAACAACGGCAGACACCCTCTCCGCGGTCAATTCGTTCGCCGGAAGGGAACCAAGCTGACTGGCAACCGTTTTGTAAGTCCGATTTAAGCTGTTAATCATCATGAAGCAAAACACTTCCTCCTGTAGACGGAAATTGCGTTCCACCATCTGTTGGCGCAGATATTTCATTTCCGTCAGCTGCGCTTGAACATCTCCATCAGGCGCAAGCCTCAGATTGGTCAGCTTCTCAAAATACAGCAACGCTGAAGAACCAGCGTCCCTCTGATGTGTTCTACGCAGCGTTTCCCAAATCTCTTGCGCGTATTCCAAATCCTGAATATGCACAAGTTGATCATCCGAGACACACAGAATTATAGCCGTCCTGGCCTTCACATTCTGTGATTCCCAACCTCTGGTTGGTGCTTGAGGGATGGGGTTCTCAATCACCCCAAAAATCCTCTGATTCTGCAGCAGGGCCTTCATCTTTACAGACCAAGATGAATAATTGTCATTAGTCAGGGGAGGCGGGTAAGGCAAGGCTCCCCCCTTCTTGGCATCCATTTTGAATCCAAGTCTCAGCTCTTCACCCTCGAGCTAGTAAAATCCAAAAGCTCTTTTGAGCTGTTTTTCTGCCTCTCTCAGGCAGGCAATCTGCAAGCTGTCTCACTGTCCTTGCAAAGAAGCGAATTCAAAACAACTTTCGCTTTTCCATTGCTCTGACTGAGCCAGCCCCAGGTGTCAGTAACTTTCCAAGCCGACTGACCGTCGTTGCTTAGCAACTGTGCATACTTCTCTCTTCTTTATCTACCACAGGAATTTGTGGTATGCAAGCCTTTCTCTCAGAGCTGTTTTTCCAAACGCAGCTCTCCTGTGAACCAGAGAATCACTCAATCTGCATTCACACTTTTAGCCCGATATTCAGCATACCTCTTTGGGGCTCCGATGCTTGGAAAACACCCCCTCTTGGTGTCCAGCCGTCCGTTCAGCTTCTGGCTGCAATGCAGACGTTATCTTCTTTCCTTGGTGCAGAGGATGGCACACGATCCATCAACCTCTCACCTCTCATGCTGATTCCCATGGATCAGATAACCAGCAGCTTCTGCTACCATATGTTGTAATCTCAAGCCCTAATCAGTCAGAGGAATTGGCCACTCTCCAGGTGCCCGGCTTGATTCCTTGTTGATCTCCCCCGTCAGCGACTCCCGGCAAGACAAGGCGAGATCTCTATCGGCCGATCCTTCCCAACGTGAGAAGAACACAACCATTCCTCCCCCATCCCCAGGGAGGGGAGAGAGACAGACAGAAATGTATTTACATGCCTTTATTTCTGTCTTTCCAGCAGTGCAGAGGAAACATGTCTGCACCCTCTTTACAGCAATAGCAGAGAGGGAATAACTCCACCCATGTACTTCTGGTACAGGGTCATGTGACACTCTGAGCTAACATCCGGTGCTCAGTGCACATAATAGACTGTTCCTTGTTCCCACGGTACCGTCCCATAACATCAACATCCTGTTCGGCTTTCCAGCCACCTGGAGCACACAGCAGCATTGCTCCTTTTTCGTAACAGTTTGCAGTATCAGAGACAGTATATCTCTGAATACTAGTTGCTGGGGAATAACAGCAGAAGAGGGCTATTGCTTTTGGGCACTGCTGATGGGCTGAGGGTGGGTGGGAATCGGACAATACCAGTAGGCCACATCCCTAATTCACCCAACCCCTGCAGGCCAACTTTGATAAATGGGCTGGCTAACCACCTGTCAGTCAGCAGCTGTGATAATAACATCAGATTATCGACTCTCATAAAAGTTTTAGAGTGGCAGCTACAGCAACCTCCTCTGAAGATGCACATTCAGCAACCATCAGCTGACTGGCGCTGGGAGCTTGCCTTGTAATGGGCTTGCTGCCACTGCTGATCAGCTAATAGGCAGTTACAGAGAGTTCCTTTGAAATGTTTCTGGAGGAAGCATTTTGAGGGTAAATAGCTTCCTATGCATGGGATGCGAGTGGCACTGTGGGTTAAACCACAGAGCCTAGGGCTTGCTGATCAGAAGGTCAGTGGTTCGAATCCCCGCGACGGGGTGAGCTCCTGTTGCTCGGTCCCTGCTCCTACCAACCTAGCAGTTTGAAAGCACGAAGTGCAAGTAGATAAATAGGTACCGCTCCAGTGGGAAGGTAAACAGCATTTCCGTGTGCTGCTCTGATTCACCAGAAGTGGCTTAGTCATGCTAGCCACATGACCCAGAAGCTGTACGCCGGCTCCCTCGGCCAGTAAAGTGAGATGAGCGCCGCAACCCCAGAGTCGTCCACGACTGGACCTAACGGTCAGGGGTCCCTTTACCTTTACCTTCCTATGCAGTAGAAAAACTGCTCCGTTTAAATGGAGCATCCCCCATACAGACAAAAACATGCTGCTTGGTGGAAGTACTTTGAATGCAAAGCACTTCCTCCAGCCCTATTAACATGGTTTGACTGCTTAATAAACTACTCTTAGTGTAGAATGAACAGAAATAGACTGTCGTGAAATAATATTTAGTATTGCAATAAAAGCAAGTGGTGTTGAGAAAAAAATACACACACACAAATGATGGGACAGCTTGGCTCATTTATAATGTTTAATTTTATATGTACAAAATTAGAAAAAAAATACAGCATATAACAAATTGTATCTGCTAACATGTTGCTGGTTGGGTTGTTTTTTTTAGGCACACTTGGTACAATTAGAGTTCCTTTATCATTTCTAAATTACATGATTTCTTCCTTTCTGTTCTGCTGATGTCATGCTACCCTATAGGATTCTAAAATTGCTGGATAAAATATAAATTAGACATCTGAAAATTAAATATATTTCCCATTAATAAATAATTTGCTCAGAACAATGTTGGCAAATGCTTAAGTATTTATCACATGCAACAGAGTATTGTGACACTTTAATTAAAGACTAATTTTTTAGACTGCAATCCAGTGCACTTAACTCGTTGGGGGTGACTTTTAAGCAGAGAAGCATGTGATTGTCCTGTTACTGCAGAATAAGCTTTCTGAGCCCAAAGCCCATTTTGTCAGATGCATGACAATAAGAAAAGTTTATACACCCTGAGGACCTAAAGCTATTGTAACTGCCACAGAACCATCAGAATAGGCTCATTGCCTTGTGCTGGGAAGTGACAAGGCACCGCAGCGTGATAGAGCTTTCCTTTTTGCTTTGCAGAAAATACTGTTGTAGCAAAACTGTTTCATATTAGCAGGTATTCACATCTTTTCAGGGTGCTGGTCCAAGAGGATAAGCAATCAGGGCTTACCCAACTAGGGAATTAATAAATACGTAACAGCTAAAATGTGACTTTTCCCATTAGTGCACTATGCTACCAACCCCTCTCCAGCAGCGGTAGCTAAGTATTTCACAGATAATCCACCTCTCCCCATAAAATAATTTCAAGGAATGATAATCTTCTGAAAGCAAACAGTAAGGCTAAAAAGTGTGTCTAAGCACAATCACTATTCTAAGGACTATGCTAGAGTTGGTACATATTATTTTATGTATTTAATTGTTAGCCCCTTGCCAGCTTGTACAATGAAAGAATAAGTAAAACCTGCAATCGTATATTCACTTACTTGAGAGTAAATTCCAGTAAACCCAGTTGCAATTACTTCGGAGTAGACAGAAGGCTCAGAAAAAAACTTCACTGAATATAACAAAGATTAATTTTATGTAAACATAAGCTTAGCCTGCAAATATATCTAAATTACTAGCTATTGTTGTATAAAAAGTTTGATCCCTCCCTCTCCAGTATCCAAAAGGCACCATAATTGAAAGTAGGTTCATGACTGATAATAAGACAACTTTGTGTATTATGGATTATTTTATGGCTATTAGTCATAACAGCTGAAGTCAGCTTCCGTATTTAGAGGCACCATATTTCTGAATACCAGATATTAAGGCAAGAAACTGAAAATGGCTACTTCCACTTTGCCACACATGCCAGCTTCTAAAGGGCATCTAGTTGGCCACTAGGAAGAACAGTGGGGTAGATGAGCCTTTGATCTGATCTTAGGCTGTTCTTATGTTTGTTTTAATCGTACATCCAGCCGGCAATTCAATTAACATATAAGAAGCTGCAAAGTGCCTTCTAGTGGAAATATTCCCCTTCCTGTAAAATGGATGGGGAGCCTGTGCCCTTCAGACATTACTGGACTATAACTCCCATCATCCCTGGCCAGTGGCCAGGCTTGCTGGGGCAAACAGAAGCTAGAGTCCAGCAACATCTAGAGGACCCACACATTCACCACCCTTTTTGTAAAATTTCCATTTTGCTTGTTCTCTTACTTGCCTTAAGAAAGAATGCAGCAGACAAGGCGTGTATTCTCCAGAAATATTATTCAGATATCAAAACATTTGACATTCGTCTAAAAGCAATTTCACATTTATCTAAGGCAAGTCTGCATATGTAGTTGTTTGTTTCACTAACTTCTGTAGTCTGAGCCAACCTCAACCCCCATTTAAATCTTCTGTAAATCACACTGAAGCTATCATTGTCGTCGTCACCATCATCTCTCTCTCATAGTTTGGTTAATAATCAAATAACTCTGCTTCTCCCAGAACATACTACTTAAACAGAGTAATACTCTGAAGATAACTTTCAGAATCCATCACAAAGTTAGTCCATTCTTGGGAAAGGGTTTCAATGGAGACAGCTTCACCGCCATATTCTTTTGGGAGAATGCTGGCTGGAAAGTGTTGTTGGAGAGTAGGAACATAGTTACTCCCATGCATGTGGATCTGCAATAAGAGGAATTGTTTCTCCTTTTACATAATATTCCAGAAGACAAAATTCACTCTCAGAGTATTGTACAGTTTAAGTACTGTTAAGGCAAGTGGTTTAGTTAATAGGGAAACTGATGTGTACAGTTGTTCATAATGAGACCACTGACTGCCTGTTTCCTACTAAGCCCAATTCAAGGTTTTGAAAGTGCTGTTCTCTACCTATATGCAATGCTATTTTTCTAGAAAAAGGGGTGCCAGAGCTCACCATGAACTTCTCCCTTGTTCTCTTAGAATGGCAATGGCACCCACCTAAGAGGTGCTGGAACTGAGCTCTGGTGAGCTCTGGCTGAAACAAAAGACCTGCCTATATGACTTATGATTGCATATTAATTTTTATCTGATGTTTTCAAGTTTTATTATTTGCTTTGTGATACATATATTTTTATTTAATTATTTTGTAAACCATCCTAGGATCTGAACAGATGAAGTACAAGTCTGTGAGCACTTTGAAAATGATGCTGTGATTACAAAGACCCAGCATAAGTTTCTCAAAAACAAGTAATGCCAAATTAATCTCATTTCTTTTTTCAATAGAGTTACAAGCTTGGTGGATCATGGAAATGCTGTGGACATAGTGTATCTTGATTTCAGGAAGGGTTTTCACAAAGTCCCCCATTATATTCTTGCAGAGAAGCTAGTAAAATGTGGCCTGGATGAGGTAACTGTTAAGTGGATTTGTAGCTGATTGCTGCTAAAAACTAAAGAATGCTCACTAACAGTTCCTTGTCATTCTGGGGAAAAGTGCTAAGTGGGGTGCTGCAGGGTTCTGTCCTGGGCCGTTGTTGTTCAATGTCCTTATAAGTGAATTGGATGAAGGTATTGGGGTGATGCTCATCAAATTTGCAGATGACACCAAACAGGGAGGTGTAGCCAATGCTACTGAAGACAAAATTGGAATTCAAAATATCCTGACCAGATTGGAGAACTGTGCCCAAACTAACAAATGAATTTCAATAGGGACAAAGATAAAGTTCTACACTTAGGCAGGAAGAACCAGCTGCACAAATATAAGATGGGATTGTGAGTACTACATGTGAAAAGGATCTATGGGTCTTAGACCACCAGCTTAACATGAGTCAACAGTGTGATGAAGCAGCAAAAAAAGTCAATGGTCTTCTAAGCTGCATCAACAGAAGTATACTGATCAAGGGAAATAATAGTCCTGCTCTATTCTGCCTTGGTCAGAGCACACCTAGAGTCCTGTGTCCAGTTCTGGCCACCACAATTTAAGAAGATTATTGACAAGCTGGAACATGTGCAGAGAAGGGCGACCAAGATGATCAAGGGTCTGGAAATCAAGCCTTATGCGGAACGGTTGAGGAAATAGTCTATGTTTAGCCTGGTAAAGAGGACACTGAGAGGAGATATTATAACCATCTTCAAATATCTAAATGGGTGTCACATGGAGGATGGAGCAAGCTTGTTTTCTCCTGCTTCAGAAGCTAGGACCTGAACCAATGGATTCAAGTTACAAGAAAGGAGATTTTGACTGAACATCAGGAAGAATTTTGTGACAGTAGGAGCTGGTTTGACTGTGGAACAGACTCCATCGGGAGGTGTTGGACTCTCCTCGAAGTTTTTAAGCAGAGGTTGGATGGTCATCTGCCATAGATACTTTAGTTAAGATTCTTGCATTGCAGGGTGTTGGACTAGATGACCCTCAGGGTCCCTTCCAACTCTACAATTCTAGGGTTCAATGTGGAGCATCTCTACAAGGGCTGTTGTTCTTGTGTAGGCAACCCTTTGGAGACAGTGGGGAATACAGTGTGGTCTACATGGGAAACATGCATGAAAATAGCTTGAATGACACCATCTTGTGGCATTTTGAACTATTGTATGAACCCACATTAATGAAATATAAAACTTATAGAACCCTATTGGAATAAAAGAGGTGTAGTCTCTTTTTATTTAAAAAGAAAATGTGTTGGGATAATGTGTGAATTTCATAGAAAAAGAATTAGCATTTACTCACCCGTGCTTTAATCTTTTCTGAGAGGAATGTCTTTATTAGAGCAAAGACCGGGTGAAAGAGCAAAGGCTCATTAACCAAGTGGATTCCACGCACTTTCAGTGGAAAGGCATCCTGCGAAGAGAGTGGAGAGAAGCATGATAGAAGACTAGGATCTTCATATTCTAATGCTTACATTCACATGAGCAGGCCTGCCAAAATGTCAGACTACATTTGATTTTAAGCAGAGGTTTTCTGACCATAACCACCCCTGGGTTTTCAAGTACTTAGGACTGCACTTATAAAACAGTCACAATATACCTATCTCAAAAGAAAGAAAATAAATGTGGGGTTGAGAAAATTCAGGAGAATATGGCCCAGTTCAGACAGATATATCTTGCCTTATTAAGCTGAGATATGCCTGTGCCTTCTGCTTAAGCACTCCATTCTCACGCTGCCCTTCCCTCCTCCCTTCTTGGCATTCCTGGGTTAATTAATAATAGTTTCCTCATTACACCTGAACCACCACCAACACTTTCCACCCTGAGCAGCAGGACTTAAGAGGCAGCAGTGGATCCACATCTCTGCTCAGCCCCACAGCTCCCGGTCAGGAGTTATATTGGTTCCCTAAGAAGGACGTGACACACTCTGCCCACTTGACCAAGTGCTAATAATACTAAATATTGGTAGTGGTGTTGTTAGAATACCTCAAGCCATCTAGAACAGCAGAATTAGACTGTATTAAAAACACAGGAGCTATCTAATGCTCTTGTTCTCCAAAAACATTGGTACGTGAAAGCCACTATCTGCTTACAGCATAACTAAAATTTAGAACCAAAGCTCACTGTGATCGCGGCAGCTATTATCTTGGCAACTGTAGGCGTGATCTGAAATGCATGAGCGAATCTCCATCCTTGAAGATCAAAGATACCCTTGACTCCATTCCGCTGTGTTTCTAGCTCTCTCACAATGAGCTCAGATGTGATAAGACTTAAACGAAACAAATCAAATGCTGTGAATGTCTTTGGGTCCCATTTTCCTAATGACAAAAGAGAGGAGAGAGGGAGATGAATAAAGTAAGCACTTTCCCCCAAAAAAGGCCAATGGAACTAAAATGGCTTAAACGTGGTACTTTGGCTTAAACTGGACAGTGGACTAGGCTGCAAGAATAATGGGCAAAATACACCCGTTTGCTGATTTCTCACCTGCTTTGAAATGATGTCACTTAAATAAATGCCTAACCCTTCATGGGCTACAAAAATGCTAAGCTGATTTTAACCTTCAGCCCCTTTTCCCTTCTCTCAATTCCTGCTTGCACACGGACCATCCCCACTTCCATGTCTCCTCCAGTGTCCTAATTCAAAGCCCACTTTGTCCATACAACCCATTATTTTTACCTTCATCTCCTTTATTCCTACCTCCTCCTTCCTACAATTCTCCCTTGCACACAGATCCCCCTCCATTTCCGGGCTTCCTCCTGCCTCAGATTCCACAGCCCCCTTTGCACTCACATACCCTGACGCTATATGTTACTGTACCTTAAAGATGAACAGAATCTTAAGAGCAAGTCTGTCAGTTAGCTCGTTCAGTTAGAGAAGGTTCGACTGAGTTGATGGATGTTGTCACCGTATGAGTGTTTGATAATAAAATATTTGTTCTAAATTTCTACATTGAATCTGGAATGTCATGTTGAAGTCAACACATAGCACCAGGAACTAAATACACTGTGTGAAAGTACTGTGAAATATTTGAGGGCTCCACATCCTCTATGTCTCTCACACAAGGCAGCTGAGGAAAAGAAAAGGGGAAAGAGAAAAGGGAGAGATATTGAGAGGAAAATGCAGGTTTTAAACAAGTGGCAGAGGTTTGAATAAAGAAAGTGGAAGTGGGAGACACTGAGAGAAAAAGTGACAGTTTAAAAGAAGGTTTCAACGCTGCAAGAAGGGAGCTGGGAGCAGCACTTTTTGTGTTTGCTTTTTGGTGTTATTTTCTGTGTACAATTTCTGTGTTGTACCCACCTGTGCTACTTTTGTAAACAACCACGACCACAACAACCCTCCCTTTCCAATCTATTCAGACCCCTCCCACCACTTTCCATTCTCGGAGTCCTTCCTAGCTTCCTGCCATGGCCATTGCTGTTGTGAAACCTGCCTTCTCTTCTGCCTCCTCCACCCTCACTTCATGCAAATCCAGGATTCTGATGAAGTACTACAAATCCACCAGTGGGGGCTGCGAGACGACAGCCTTACATTACAAGAAGTCAGAGGCAGAACATGCTACTTGCCAGTGTTGCAAAAAGAAAAGCTACTTGCCAATTCTGTAAATGAGAACTTTGCTACCAGCTGGGTCCCTCTCCTTCAGAACTCCAAGGTAACCAGATTTCATCAGACCAAGGACAGAGAAAGGCCGTACATCTCCAACTATTTCTGGGAATTCAGCTCTCCACTTGTGATAGTTTTTCAATAGCTGGGAAAGAAATAGCAGAAAGAGGGGGAGATAGTACCGCAAAGCAGTCAGTTGTAGAGTATTCTGTTACATGATTCTTATGTTGTAAAATATTACTGCCCTTCCCACTAAGTATATGCATACTTTTATCTCAGTTAATTTCACAAACTGTGTGCAAATATATTTTAACATTTAGGCTGGTTTCCTTTTGTTGAAATTAATCTCCTGTAACACTAGACTTGACTATAGATAGCTTAGTCGATAAGAGTGTGATGCTGATAATGACAAGGTTGCAGGTTTAATCCCTGTGGTGCAATTAGGTAGCAAGGAGTCTGGATTTTAATCCCTACTCAGAGATGAGGCTCACAGGTTAATCCTGTACCATTCAATATACAGCATCTCAAGCTAACCTGCCTCACATGATTGCTGTGAGGGGGGGTGGGGAAGCAGGCCCTCGTGTTCATTGTCTTGAACTTGATGGAAGAACAGTGCACGATTGTGACAGAAAGTATAAGCTTCCAAAACAGGACCAGTATAAGGTTTCCAACCCAGCCTTCACCATAAAGGGTATATAATCATACAACTGAAAACAAGTAAAACTTGCTTACAAGTATACAATATTAAGAAGCAAAGCAATTTCAAATAAAAGCAGCTTGGTGTGGGTCAAACAAAGCAGCAGAGGCATGGGTCCCACAATTATTAACATGGACACTTAGGCTGAATCCTGTGCTCACTTACCTTGGAGTAAACCCCACTGGATCCTATTTGCATCTGAGTAAGCATGTAAAGAAATCACTGAAACCAAGCAAGTGGGTTGTATCCAAAGAAGACATCCCATGAGTGCAAAGACTTCTGCCTGCACAACATGACTTCCCTTCCCCTAAATCTCCTCTGGAAGGTTGGGGGAACCCTCAGAATCAGACTGGGAGGTGCAGAAGACAAGGGAGGAAAAGTCCTGTTGTGCAGGTGAAAGTATTCGTGCTGATGGGATGACTTCATTGGATTCAACCCTACATTTTCCCACACACCACCAGTAAACAATGCAGATAGCAACACCTTTTTACAGCAAGACTGTCAAGCACTATAGAGATTTTTCAGGTTGCTAGCCTGGTTCAGAGACAATGTTGGTCTTTCTTTTTGGAGGAAAAGAAAACAGATCCTTTCCCCATTGGTACTGTATTCAGAACAAGGTAGAATTCAGGAGCACTACATAACTATTATCCAACCAGAACATGATTTTTACATAAGTCTTGTCTAACAGGAATTTTACTTGGAACAATATTTGCTACTTATAGGTTACACTCGGTAGGTAAACAGGGAAATATCCATAGTTTATTTTAAGACTTATCCTGGTAGATGAAGCTACCTTTCAATTACTATTCTTCTGTCAACAATTCATTTCTTTTTCTTTCTCGTAAATGCAAAATAATAATACAAGTTTTCTCCTTCATTTTTTGGTCCCATTATCAAATCTGTATAAATTGTCTCACTTTCATTAAGAACAAAGCTTCCAAGGAGTAATTTGTTGATATCTGAATGCACTTGCCCCATGATCAACATGAAGTAAGTCCCTTTGGGCAATCATTCTGGAATATGGAGCAGTTTTTGATACCTTCAGAACTATGTTAAGTAGCTAAATGTGCTAAACAAAGAAGCTAAATGTACAACTGTGAAGAAGTGCCTGGAAAGAATGAAGAAATAAGCCAAGCTTCTCTTTTAATAGAGAAATCCAGCATCTTCTTTCTGCACTCTCACCTAATGAATACATTTGGGCAGATGATCTTATCTTGAATTCATATCAGTGTACGTACAACCTATAATTTCATTCGAGTTTTGTCTTTCATTGTTCTGATCAGTATCTGCATGTTTCCTGAACATGCATACTTCTTATATTGGGACAGAGGACTTTGCTTATGGATTTTCACATTTGTACCAATGCACCCACTAACAAATCTGATTCAGTTTACTCAGGTCATCTGTAGAGTGATCTCATGATCTTAGCCTTCAACACAGTTATTCTAAGGCATTTTCATTTACCAATTAAAGCAGGAATGACAAGTACCCAGGGCTCAAAAGATAAATTAATGTATAGCTTTAAAGGTTTATGTGCTTCTCATATGAGAAATGATTTATCCACATTAATCATCCTTAGGCTTTCAACCGGAGATATTTGGGTTCGAAAAAGTCTAGCCTCACAGTTTGTTCCCAAATGTTGGAGAAATTCTTATGAACTTTGAATGGATATTTCCCAATGCTTAATTCTTAGCCTTTCCCCCATTTTCAACAGGATGCTTGTTTTTCCAATAACACTTTATGTTGTGACATAATCCTCCTTATTTTGAATAACACTTATGGCAAAGGAAACAGATTTGTTAAGTTTAATACACAAGTGTTCACAGTTTGGGACTGTATTAAACAAACACCATGATTCCTTATCTCTGGATTGTGCCGAGCTCCTAAATCAGGAATACTGTATCACACTGAACTAAGATTGTGTATACATTGCAGGGGTACCATGACCTAAGCCAGTGATGGCCAAACTTGGCCCTCCAGCTGTTTTGGGACTACAACTCCCATCATCTCTAGCTAACAGGACCAGTGGTCAGGGATGATGGAAATTGTAGTCCCAAAACAGCTGGAGGGCCAAGTTTGGCCACCACTGACCTAAGCCATATCTTCCCAAGTGCTTCCACTGATGTGAAGTACCTTGAATGAAGCAGTGTGGGAAGGAGACTGATCAGTCAGATCAGGAGGAACCCTTGTGTACTATTAATGGCAAGAGGAAGGCATAAAAAGAAGGGTCAAAAGGTAGAAAATGTGCACAACAGGAGAAAAGGCTGACAACTGGTATTGTCAGCAGAGTTGTACCAAGGCTTAAGTCAGCCAAACCCACACAAGCAGCTGTTGTGAGAAGCCCAGACCCTACCTGGAAGTATATACTTGGAGCAGAAATCTAGAAATAGATTGCCCTGGGAGATTAAGAGAGCACAGAAGTTCTTACGTCTATTTCACCAGGCATATTCATGGAGCGCTTATTCATTCATTTATACAGATGTTTTGCGCAAAACTGCTTTTGTACAAAACTGCTACATTAAAAATAAATTTGGCCTATTTACAATTACCCTATTTACAATGGTTACTGTCATCTATCTATAGGGCCAATTGGTATTTCAAGATTCCTTACTAGCCACAGTTCTGAAGGAAATCCTTTCTTGAAGGCAGTATTTCTTCTTTTCCACCTTTGACACTGAGGGTTGTCTCTGAGTAATTTCACTCACTTGAAGTTGTTTTCTAATGTTGCTAATATCTATCTATCTATCTATCTATCTATATCTATGCAAACCATGGGTACTATGAATGTTGCCTTCCTCAATTACAAACCGTTTCTATCTTTGCCATTTCTCAACTACTCAGAGGAAAGCTCCTAGATACAATAGTGATAATAGATTTTCTGTCACAGCCACAGCAGTAAAGAATGCTGGCACACTTGCGTGCATTATTGATCCAGTGAGGAGTTAGGCTGGAGACCAAATGTATCACTTTGCTAGGCTCCCCATAACAGTATGAATAAATGTTGCCATTTGTAGCAAAGTATTAGTTGTAGCACTTGTTCTATTCTGACTGTGAATCAATAACTGCACAAAAGGAGTGCAAGGCAAGCAACTAGCATTAACTGACTCAGGAGTGAGTATAATTACCTTGATATAATTCAAGTGGTGCAACCGTGTGGTTTTTCCTCCTCTATCATATAACCAAAGCCACACCCCAAATGAGTAGATAATTGTGGATGCTGGAGACTCCCAAGGCTTTAAAAACAACAACAACACTGTTGGGATGATGCCAACAGTTCTATGCTCCCCATCAGGCCAGCTTCATATAACTCAAAAATTGTGCTTGCTTGCAAGGTTTTAGGTTACCAGAGATCCTTAAGTTGCCAAGGATCTGAGACTAGTGCACAGGAGATGTTCTTTCTGATAGGCCACTGGAAGTAAAGGTGGTCAGTAGATGGCCTTCCAGCTGCTTCTCTAGCCCACAATGCATCAACAAACACCCTCATCCTGGACCACTTCCATCAAAGACTTATGGGAGATAAGTTGACAGCAAGTTTCTTCCTGCAAGCACCAGTAAGGGTCTGGATGATGAAGAAGAATAAATGAGAGGTGGTGGGATGAAAGAGAGGTCACATGGGTTTGAGGGGCAGGAGAACAGAGAGGAAAAGCTATGTGAGTACTCATTTCCCTTCTGTACTCCTCTTGTGAGTATATGCATGCATACACGTGAGGAGAAATGCATTTGTGTTTGTGTGCGTGTGAAAGGAAGTGTAAAGGTGGGGTTCCATACCTATTAAATGAAAGTGTTATATGCATGTTAAAATGTGGGAGAAATGTTTGCATGTGTGCTATGAGGTTTTCTGAAATCAAGCCGTATATAAATTTTATGAAATAAAATAAATCAACACACAGGCATCTGTGAATCAGCAAGAGCCCTCTTCCTTCCTGTGTCCTAATTTCCTGTACATTTTTCCTAGGATGAAAGAGAATCAGGTAGCCTTGTATTATTGATGTATGAATGGCACTGCAAACAGACATCAAATAAACTTTGTGATTTTATATTATTGGAAATGCAGGTATAAGCATTTACATTATCATCAGAAGCTTAAAAGACAATACAGTGGTACCTCGGGTTAAGTACTTAATTCATTCCAGAGGTCCGTTCTTAACCTGAAACTGTTCTTAAGCTGAAGCACCACTTTAGCTAATGGGGCCTCCTGCTGCCGCCGGAGCACGATTTCTTTTCTCATCCTGAAGCAAAGTTCTTAACCCGAGGTAATATTTCTGGGTTAGCGGAGTCTGTAACCTGAAGTGTATGTAACCTGAAGCGTATGTAACCCGAGGTACCACTGTATGGGTTTTCAGCTGAGCCATTCAGATCCTATATCCTTCTTCTGAGGATATGTTCACCTAGCCACTTCATGGTCTGAAGATCACTGTTTCCTTTCTTTTTGCTTTCCCTCTGTGCCTTACCCACTGGCAGCATGACATACAAAACTTAAAAAGATACACAAACATATTTATTCCTCCTTCAGTCGTCCGTTAGCATACATGGCATTAACATGAGTCCATGTTTTATTCATGACAAAGGGAGGTGCTTAATCTCCTAAATAATCCCTGAAAATATGTCTTTCTTTTAACAGCAGAGAAAGGGCTGTAATTCAGTGGTAGAGTATCAGTGCTGCACACCCCAAGGTCCAAGGTCCAATCCTCAGCATATCCAGGTAGGTCTGGCATAGATCCCAATCTGAAACCTGAAAAACTGCTGCTAATCAGTGAAAACAATACTGAGCTAGGCACTGTAGTAGATAATGGTCTGACTCAATAGAAGACCATCCTATGTTACTATTCTCTGCACCAACCAAGAACCTGCAACTGCACAAACCAGCATGCAACGTGTGTGTGTGTGTAATTAGTTTTCCAATATACCCCCAATAATAGCCAAATTATAACAATAACAATTAATCCCCAAATTATACAATTATCAAAATGGCAGTCAACTTCCAATTAATACATTTTAGTTAAAGTGGCTCCCTGCATGGGGGTTTGGGTGCATTTCCAATCTTAAATCACTGCATTCCATAATCTTAATGAATGTCAGTTACTTTTCAGCTATAATAATAATCCCTTAGTCAACAGCTACATAATCTATCATTTCTGTTCATGATGTTACAATATATAAGTTTATAAAGCTTCAAGTGACAAACTCAGACTATTATCTTTATTCTGTCCTGTGTGTGAAAACTGTTATGTCCCTGGAGATTCCTTCTGTCCATATATGGTGTTGTCTCTTTCACTTCTCAGCTGTTGTTTAACACCAAACATTAAAAACTTCCCTAAACAGGGCTGCCTTCAGATGTCTTCTAAAAGTCAGATAGTTGTTTATTTCCTTGACATCTGAAGAGAGGGTGTACCACAGGGAGGGCGCCACTACCGAGAAGGCCCTCTGCCTGGTTCCCTGTAACTTCGCTTCTTGCAGTGAGCGAACCAGCAGAAGACCCTTGGAGGAGGACCTCAGTGTCCCGGCTGAGCAATGGGAATGAAGATGCTCCTTCAGGTATACTGGTGCTTCAACTGCTCTGTCACTTCCCTCTCTTTTCTTTGCAATATGTGACATTGGGCTGCCCCATCACCAACATCTAATGATATATGGCTGTTGGTAGGGCAATGTGCAAGAGCAATGATATTGCATCACACACTGTGTTATAATGGCAAACAAAGAGGGATGAAGAGTGACAGCAGCTCCATATTTGTTTACAAGACATGTTACATGGAGTTCTGTGATTGTAACACTGCACATGCTTTCCCACCCCTCTCAGAAAGCAGCCACAGGGTTGTGTGGGTGTGTGAGAGAGAAATCTGAAAACAAGATTCGGCCAAGTACCCAGCAGTTTAACATCCTGTTCTCACAGTGGCTGGCTATATACCCGTGGGAAACCCATAAGTAGGATGGGAGAACACAGTGTTCTCTCCCAGTGGCGGAGGAAGGGGGTGCGAGGGGGGGTGCGGCTCGCCCTGGGTGCCATTACTGTGGCAGGGGTGACAAACTAAGTTTTTTTTTTTTAATTGGGCTCACAAAACTTTTTAGGAGTGACGTGGCGGCTTAGGTGGCTGCAGGTTCCACTCTGCCTGAAACGGCAGCGTGGGACTTGCGTCTGCCTACTGCCTCTCCCTCAGCTGCCCTACAGCTGAGGGAGAGGCAGCGGAGAGGCTCAAGGCGCTGGAGAAGCTCGCCCCAACCCATGGGCAGTTCGCCCTGCCCCTGGCTGCAGGACACGCACCTGCACCAGATACCCAAGCGGCTAGCTATGCCACTGTTCTCTCTACTTGGGATTCCCAGCAACTGGTACTTAGAGGCATACTGCCTCCAACAGCAGAGGCAGAACATCTCAACAGCTTCTAGCCATAATGGCTACCATTATCCTCCATGCATTTATCTAATTTATCTAATGAGAGCCAGTGTGGTGTAGTGCTTAAGAGCAGTAGACTCGTAATCCGGTGAACCGGGTTCGCGTCTCCACTCCTCCACATGCAGCTGCTGGGTGACCTTGGGCTAGTCACACTTCTCTGAAGTCTCTCAGCCCCACTCACCTCACAGAGTTTTTGTTGTGGGGGAGGAAGGGAAAGGAGAATGTTAGCTGCTTTGAGACTCCTTCGGGTAGCGATAAAGTGGGATATCAAATCCAAACTCCTCCTCTTCTTCTAATTATCTTTTAAAGGTGGTAATTATAACTACATCTTTGATCAGGAACAGTGTGCGCGTGGATTAGCCCTCTGCAGTGCTTTTTTCTTGGGGAGACACAGGGGTACACATACCCCTAAACGTGTTGTGAATCTTTGTACTTTTGTCCATTTACTGTATTTATTTCCCCTGATTTGAACTATAAAATGGTGATTTTCTTGAGTCAAATCGAGAGTACTACTCCTAAATATTTTTTAAGAAAAAAAGCACTGGCCCTTTGTCCCCATATAAAATCCCTGAATTAAAGTGCCTACCCAGATGCTACTGGTCTTCTTAGATGTCTGCCACACACCAGAGGAACAGCTAGCATATTAGTATCCTACCTACTGCTTGCTTCAGATAACTTGTGGGTTTGTTTGTTTTTTACTGCTTCTTGCCATACTGAGAAGCACAAGCATTATCACAGATGTTTTTACAAACACAAAAAGGTACAAAAAGGGTAAGAAAAATAGACAATTCTAAACAGTATCCTGAAATAAAAAGTTCCTTAAAAACAAGTGCACCTGGGGGGAGGAATTACATTAACTGGAAAAGTACATAAAGTTGAAAGGTTCTAGCCAATACTGTAATTAGGGTCCAATGACAGATGCAGTAATCTATGAATGAGGAACTATGTTTTACAAGACCATGTCTCTGGAGTTTTATATGCAAACATAGATGTGTGAGCTTCAGGACAAATGAACAATCCAAAAGATTGTTGGTGGACTTGCCTCTCACTGGGCTTTATAGGACAAACTTTGGACTATTTGCTGCACACAACATGGTATTCTTTATGTGATGCTGTGCATCTAATGCGATATATTTTGTTTTTTTGTGATGTAAAGAAACTTTGGGAACTATTTTTTCACGACAACTTTTTTTTAAGGACTTGTCTTTTTAAAACAAGTATTTTACTGCCCCTCAAGAATAATAACATTAATCAGAAACTGTGCAAAGCAAAAATATACCATCAATTTATTTCATTCTAATATTTAGCAGGCGTGGTGTGTTTCCAGAGCAAGTCCACCCACGAGGGCAGGTGAGGCGACCAACTCAGGCCACAGGGCTCACAGGGGCAGCAGATCTCAATGTTAGTCTTTCTCTCCCTTCCCCTTAGTCCTGATGTGGAGTTCATTCACCCCTTCTTCCCTGGCCAGGGAAGGTTGGCCTCAGTTGCCAAAATGTCCTGTGTGTTTGTAACAAGGTGCCTAGGAATACGAAGTCAATGCTGTTAAATAACTGTAGTGTCCATCCTTAAGCTTGTAGAGTAGGAAGCCCCAGAGTGGGGTGGGGCCCAAAGCTGCCATGTAAAGCTGCTTTAACTCAAGGTGCTCCTAAACATCCTGAAGTATTATTGCATGTGCATACACGGCCGTTTCCAAGAGCTGTTCTAAGAGCTACTTTAAATTGCAATGTGATGCTTGCTTCTGATGTGGCTAAAGCCCTCTCCCTAGCCTGGCTATAATAATAAATAATACATTTTTATTTATACACCGCCCTTCCCGGTTCAGAAAACCGGGCTCAGGGCAGCTAACAACAAATTTAAAACACTTAATTGATGCAACAACAAAAAAAGCATAAAATACAGTATAAAACGTGAATAACAATAAATTCAGAATTCAAAAATCAATTACTCATTACACAGAAGTGCAACCGACCCATGTCCTCCTCTTATGCTTTGCAGTGTGCAAACTGATTCTCTGCCTGCATCTCGCTTGTAGTGAGATGCGTGCTGTAGTCACAACCTGAAGCTTAGGCATCTCAAGAAAGCGTGGTAGTGCTGCAATCTTAGGCAAGGTGGGACTGAGTCCCTGATGTGTGTGCATTGAAAAACAGAGTGAGCCAGGTAGGTTTCCCCGCGCGCGCTCAGCCTTGAGCAGCCGGCGTCCCCCGCAGCCCGGGTGGGCTAGACGCGCCTATCGTGCCCGCGCCCGCGCGCTCCCTTTACCTTCCATGCCAGCTCGGCGTCGAAATCCCGAGCTCGCAAGAAGCGGACCAGGAAGGCGTCGGACAGGGACCAGGGCGAAGGATGTACATTCTCCTCCTGGGCTCGGCGCCTCAGCGCGGCCACGGCGGCCCTCACGACCGGGGAGCCGTCGGGCAGCTCGTTGAGGTTCCCTTTCAGGGCGCACGGCTCGTCTTGGCTCATGGCGCCACCTCCCCGCCGACTCCCTCGCCTCGGCCTGGCGCGGCTGCAACTGAGGGACGAGCAAGGGCTTCCCGTGGCCCCGCTCCTCCGGCCCCATTACATAATAACGAGGGCGAGGAGTGCCTGGCGCGGCTGCCAAATTGGCGGCCGAGCCCGCTGTCAAGCAAACCGTCGAGTCTGCGCCGCGCCTCCCCATGGCAAACAGGAGCCGCCGCTTTCCTTGGCGGCCTTCGCCCACTCGGCTCCGAGCCGGGCTGCCTCGACTCCTGCGCCTCCCCAGGCGCAACGGACGATGGTCCCCCGGGCCTGGCGTAACGCGCTGTGAAGCACTAGGGGCGGAGAAGGGACAAGGAGAACCCAAGCCTGGCTCCCCCCGTGAGAACCTCGTGGGCCACCAAGCGCAGCCTTGGTTCCTTGTCAACCTTCTTAGCACGTACATGGCTAATATAGGACCAAACCACTGGGGTCCTGGATTGGAGGGGTGTGCGCATGGCTTCTAGCTTATCTTCAAGACGGTGAAGGGAAGAGTTCAAAATGAAATGCGAGTTGGGGTCGGGGTCACCGGGATTTCATTTCCCTTTCCTGAAGAAACAAGCCTCACGCTCCCCAGCTCTGTCGCAAATGAGTGCCTCTCATCATGTGTAGAGGGGCTTTCCCTTACCCGCTAAAGCCCTCTCCCAGCTGGGAAGTTCATTGAAAGGGCTCGCCCGGTACATCTCCCAGGAAACAATAAGCATGGGATGAGGAAAAACAACTCCCTAGTACAATAATATTAGTCTTGTGAGGGGGCTATTATTCTCTGCAACAACGTTTATATCCAGCATGGAATTCAAAGTACTTCCATGGGGTTCCCGGGTCTTCCATCCAAACACCTGCTCAGCTGTAATAAAGACTAAAAGCGCAACATCAGTCATCCTGAATGTCTTACTTATGAGCAAGGTCATTAAAGAGTGGAATGCCGCAGCACAACTTTTCAAGGCTAAAGGTGGGTATTAATTAGGCCAGTTCGGTAGTCAGCGCTTCCTTAAACCATTTAAAGTAGCCTTGTGCTGATTTCAACACTAGTTGAGTTAGAATACAGATACAGAACAAAGCAAAACAAGAGATCTAATTATGTTTGTCACTAAAGCCACTGCAGAATGTCACTTGGCCCTGAAAACCTATGTTACTCCCCATCAGGGACATGGGTTTCTGGGAAATTTTCAAGTGGAAATTTTTCAGTTTGCAATGGGAAATTCTCTTATGCCCTAGAACAGGCATGGGGGAAAGTGTCTCATGCTATATTCATTTTATTTACTACATGTATATCCTACCTATCCTCCAAGGAGTTCAAAAGGAAGCAGGATAGTTCCCCACCTCTGTGTGCTAGGTTTTTCAGAGTCAAGTGACAATATATTCTAGCAGGGCCTCTGTAGTGGCTTTATTAGTTTAACCAGGTTCTGAGTGCTCTGCTTCTGTTAGAATATTTACTCCATTTAACTGTGTGATGTGTCCTTTAAATGTTTTGTTTTGACCATATCCTGCCCTTAAGTAATGTCTTATGTATGTAGACCCTGGCCTTTAGATTTAGATTTATAATTATAATTTGCCAGCTTTTTAGGCTCTGAGATTCGTATTGTTAATCTAAAGCTGCAAGCCTGTGCATTGTTATTTAGGAGTAAGCCCTACTGAACTCTGATATTTACTTCTAGTCAACACAAATAGGATTGAGCTGCATCTTGGTTACATCCAAACTGTTGAACTGAAATCGCCTGAGAAAATGGTTTCAATTCTAGTACTTCCATCTGACTGATTTATGGCTAAGATTTACCAGAAACTAATTAAATGGAAGCATGAGAATTCCCTAAGGGTGAATATGGAGAAATAAGATCAGGGCTTTCCTTTTTCTTTTGGTGTGTGTGTGAGAGACAGTAATCACTGTTATGGAGTACTGGCACCCTTTTTTTTTTTACCCCCCCCCCAAAAAAAACTGGACATGATTAAGTTGTAGTGGATAAATTGCTTATACCAAAAGCTTGAAATACTTACTAAGTATTGCTATTGAAGTTTATTTTAAATGTTTGTATATTGTTTTACTGAATAAACTGATGAAATAAAAAAGGAGTTAATTGGAATCCTAATCTCATGAACTCTCCAATACCTTCCAATGTAACTACGTCTATGTAGAACTGATTCTGTAAGGCAACGGACGGTCACTACAATTTTTCAAAAGTGAAGAGCCTACTTCAAACAGCCTGCCTTGAAATCCAACATTAATGGCTTTGCTATAACCTTTTGGTTTTAGAGCTGTTATTTGTTTATAAGTCTCAATAGCCTTTTTGGTATCACAGCTTCCAAAAATGGTTAAACTAAATTTTCTTCATAAACAAGCCAAATCTGAAAAACAAGCTGATCATTAACTAAGATTGCAACATTCCACCCCACAATCTCTAGAATTTTTAGGTAGATCTTGCTTACTTGTCCTTTTGATCGGACACCAGCCTTGTGAAAAAAAATGGCTCTATAAATATTTGAGTATCTTTTAATTATTGACTTTGGTGATGTCATTAGAAGTCAAGGAAGCAATACCTATGAGTTACTGATGTGCAAGATTGCTGCCAGACCAAGGGCTGGATGTGGCTCTCCAAACAATTTTTTATGCCCCCCACCCTCAATTTTTTGTGGTTGCACCAAAAACAAAACTAAACTAGAAACAGAGCAGGAAATGTAAGTTTAAACTACTCCTCAACCCAACCCAGTAACGGAGATGCAGATTGTCTCTTATCAGATTGATAATCTTTTGAACAGGGAGATGACAGCTCCCATTCTCAGCTGAACTACACATGTGCCCGTATTTGTGTATGCATGTACATGCAAGTGTGTTCTTGTTGGGAGTATAGGGTGACCACACCCACTAGAGTGGGCCTTGCCTACTCTAGATGAGTGAATGATTGAAGCCGACTGAGAGACAATCATCGCAATTCTCAGATGCCAGTTTCTCCATGCTTTTATTTCAAAATGCAGAAGCCAAACAATGCTAATAGTTAACAAAAAGAAAACAGACACACACCCTTTCTGGAGGCATGCTGCATGTCCTCTAGTAGTTCTGCCATTTGCCAAAACATTCCGGGAACCAGCAGAGTTATCTGTGCTTGTGAATCTGGGGAGGAGGAGCTGCACTAAATGCTTTGAGTGACCTTGTTATGAGAGAGATAAACTGTTCCTGAACAATGATATAAAGCATTCTTTCAGAGAGAGCTGTGGACCTGTGCACATGACAGAAACATTAAAGAGAGCTTGGATCTGGCATGAATTATTCTGTCAATTTATGCTTTCTCAAACACATCATTCTTAAAGGAAGAGATGCAATGCAGCGGACAGATCCAGATTACATAAAACTGGCCATAGTGAAGTTTATTGACCATAATAAAACTTGTTAACAAAGGAGAGCAGATCTGAAGCAGCTTACACTTCAAATGAAATCCTCCTTTCTAAGGCAGCACTTAAATGAGTAGTTTTTTATGCTTCATCCTCAGACAGCAGTTGAGGTACTTCCATGGAATGTAAGTTCACTCTCTTCTCCGTATTAAGTGTAAATGTGTAACTCAGGCATTGAATAAGCAACACTTTGAATTCTTTTTACTTCAGAAAATTCCGAAGTTTGATCTCATTCATAAACTATTAAATTCATCCTGGTTTGGAGAACTCTTTATAGAGATAAAAGTGGAGCATAATTAAAGCTATCAATTAGCTGCTGGTTTTCAAGTCCAATACCTTTTACTAGATCCAAGGAAGACCCCCTCAGTTTAAATAAACATTTCGAAGAGGATCAGTACATGCCCCTAATAAAAAACCAAGCATAGCTTTTTACAACTTTGTTCTATTACTGATTTTTCCCCCCTTCCAAAGCTGCAGCTCCACAGGCACAATGGATTTGTGTGCACAAGAGAGCTTTCTTTCCCTGCCAATCCCCACCATGTACACCCTGAGTCAGCTCCAGAGGGTTGGGAAAACCTGTGCAGCATACTTGGCAGCCCGTGTGTGCATGTGTGTGCATGCACAGAAGAAATAGAAGTCTTGTTGAGTCAGCATAACCCCACTGGCACAGCATTAGATGTAACCCATTTTATGTGTATTCCTCCTTCCACCAAGCTGCTCAATATTAAGCCACCGATAAACCCACTATCCAACCTGACATAGTTTTTGTTGTTTTTCGTGTGGAAAATTGCAGTCACACAGAACTATGTCCAAGTGCTAGTTAGTGTATGAAGGGGCGAAGACAACAGGGTTGATTCCTAGGCTCAGCTAGGTCGCACACCCTCTTCTCTGATGAGAAAGGAAGCGAAGCCTACTCTTCTTGTTCTCTCTCTACACCACGTAACTGGCAAGCTCCGATCTTAAAGCATGTTTGAAACTATCTTTCTGTATTTTCTACCCAAGAGTATTCTGCCTGTGCTCTCTCTGCAGCTGCTTGGACAAATACATGAATGTGATCTTTGGAACATTTTGTAAGTAAAGTATTTTTAAACTTACTTAACTGTGTGTGGTCTATTTATTGCAAGAGGGGTGCAGAGGGTCTAACAACTTATATTCGTAATGCTATACTGCTGCTTGACTTTTGTGAATTTAAACTCTGTTCTTGGGGGGCTCTCTCCTGCTGGACAGCAAGTTTAACCCCATGTTTTAAATCCAGGCACCCAACTAATTCTTTTATTTATCTCACCTGCATGGGTCACAGGGATTCTTATTTTCCTCTTACATTTTAAATAAGCATTTGCAATTGAGTATGGAAGCCAACATGTAACAAAGAGTCTTGTGGCACCTTAAAGGTGAACAGATTTATCACAACATAAGCTTTTATAGATCACAGCCCACTTCATCAGGTGCATGAAAGATTATTCTCAGTTGGTAGATTTTCAGTTTTTTTTATTTATCACATTTGTTATATACTACCACCTTTCATCTAAAACACCATCCATGGTTCCTTTTCTCTTCAGAACAGCCCTGTAAGGTAGGCAAGGCTGAGATATGGGGACTGCTTCAAGTTCATGCAGTTAGTTCCATGGCTAAGCAGAAATGTGAACCAAGCTTCTTAGACCTAGTCAAACTTTAACCACTATACAGTCAAACCTCAGTTGTGGAACGTAATCCGTTCTGGAAGCCCGTTCAGCTTCCGAAATGTTCGCCAACTGAGGCGCATCCTCCAATTGGTTGCAAGAGCCTCTTGCACTCAAGTGGAAGCTGTGTTGGATGTTCGGCTTCCAAAAAATGTTTAAAAACCAGAACATTTACTTCCAGGCTGAAACGTTCCAAAACAGAGGCATTCGGGAGCCGAGGTTTGACTCTTCCACACTGGCACTCATATTTTATGGATGTGAATTCAGTTTATAAGGGGCTTATGTGCTAGATGGCTTTCCAGCTACAGCTTTCTGCAACTTCTAATTTGGGAATGGTCAGAGATGTAGGATATTGATTGCTCAAAGTTTATTTTGGATTTCAGTGGCATACAAATTTCAGTTCTTTATTCAAGCCTTTGCAGGTCTTGTGTCATAAGGAGTCAGAACTAGGACTCAACATCAGCTTCATGGTTAATTCTGCATTCCACTCACTTTTTTTGTACCCCAAATAATTGGTGTATTACTTGTAGCTGTGGCTTATTTACAACCCACTTTTTTATGTTCCAGCCATTCCCTTCAGGATGCAGCAGACCGATCCAATTAGGGATGAAAAGGAGCAATTCCACTAGATAGTTTCATACCTCCACAGGTTGGCTCATATACTTTTGCTGTTGCAAAGAGGTAAAAGCTAGAGCAAGGACGAGGAACCTGTGGCACACCAAGTATTGATTGGATTACAACTTCCATCCCAAACCACAGGCTATGCTGGCTGAGGAAAACAACTTATGGGGAGTCACAGGTTCCCCATCCCTGAGCTACAGGTAAATGTAATAACAGAAATACACCTTTACCTGCAGCCTACAATGGCACAATCCAAGAAAATATTAGCTACTTAATTCTACTGACTGCGAAACAGGCAAAAGATCCAGTAACTTAACTGCCACCTCCCATAGTCCAAGGAACAGTACTCCAGGTTTTTCCATGGCCAATTCCAGATACCAGGTTGTATCCAATTCAGGACAAATCTTTCCTGAGACAGAATACACTCTGGCAAAGCCTAAAATGTGGGGCTAGGAACTTTTGCCCAATATTTCCAACTCCTGCCCATTTGCCTTGCACAACATTGCACTGGATATAACCCAGCATGTATTGTGCAAAGTAAGAGGCAAGTTGTGCTTGTGTTGACTTCAACAGCTATACCTTTAAACATCCAAGTTTCTCCCCCTGCCAATTTAGAGGAAGAAAAAAACCTTTATTTTCATCTGCAGTTAAAATTTATTTGCCTAGATTTTATTTGCCAAATTGAGATTCCAAAAAGCAAAGCTGATATACACACAGGAATACATTTAAATAAGAAAAAAAATATACAAATTTACAAATGGAAAAAGAGAAGCAACAGAGAATTAACTATTTGTTCTTAAATCCATGCATCTTAAGCCAGTATCACTTGCCCTGAAACCAAAATTGCTTTTGACAATGCAAACAGAATGGCCTTGTTCAGACACAACACTGAACTATGATTCAGTGTTACATGCACATGCCTCAGGCTTGTGTGCTCCCTTCCCCACTCTTTCAGTGAAGAGGGTAATGTCAGTTGTTATAAATCAACCACAGTGCTAGCATTATGTCCAAACACTAAACTCTGGGTAATCTCAACTATGAATTAATGAAGCAATTCAACTTTGTGGTGGAACTTGGGTTGTTTTAGTATAGTACAATGGAACCTCGGTTGTCAAACACTTGGGAAGTTGAACGTTTCGGCTTTCAAACGCTGACAACCCAGAAGTAAATGCTTCTGCTTTCGAACGTGCCTCGGAAGCTGAACAGCTTCCAAGGCAAGTTTCTCCATTTTTTTCAATGGATTTTGCCAACCGGCAATTGCACCTTGGTCGTTGAATGTTTTGGAAGTCAAACCGTCTTCCAGAACAAATTACTTTCTACAACCGAGGTTCCACCATACGGTGAAAACTAAACATTTTCCTATGTTTGGACATAATTCTGAACTGTTGCTAATAAAAAATGAAAGTGAAAGCATCCTCACTGTCACACAGACAAGGGGAAGGAGCAATTGATGAGCCCAAGGCTTATTCAGGTAATATTAAACTATAGTTTAAAGCCACAAGAAGGTGCAGCTACAGTGTGCTAAATCTGAAGTCAGTGCTACGAACTGTGTGTTCTGTAGATAGAACATTCAAACTTAGCACCCTTTTTTGTTAATCAAATATTCAGGTAGAGGTATACCATATGAAACAATATACTACTAAAGCATGAATAGAACTGCACATCCTCTTAAGACTAGGGAAATAGGTTTATTAAATCATTTATAACTCCTGATGTACAGCCCAATCCAACACATTAGATGAAAAGCCTCATTCAGTTCAATGGAACTTACAAGTAACTCTCTGTAGAACTGCATCCTTACTTCCTTAAAATTCCCAAGTCTTGCCTTTGACAAGATGGATAGCTATTTTGCCATGGATTTTAAAGTGTACAGTATTAAGATTTAATGGCTGATGTTTGAATTGATACATTTCTAGATGCCTACTGAAATGGCTTTTACCGGTTACTAACTTGAACTTTTAAGAAATTATTCAGTTTTGAATTATGAAGAACCAATATGTGAGATATATTTTGCTAAGCTGGTGAACGATATTACATGAAACATTTCTCAAACTCCATTATACAATTATTGTGGCCCTTAAAAATTATCAGTGGTGCAGGAGCTGCAAATCTGAAAGCTCCACATGCTGCATCTAAAGTGCTCAGCTACACTGGTAGCAGAATCACATGGTTTGGTCATTTAGATGCAGCCCTGAGCCATATGCCTAAAGCACCTATGATGAGGCCAGAACCTCTGAAGGATACCTATATCAGTGAAAGCTAAAAATCATGACCCTTTAACTGTACAATTTTCTGCATATTTAAACTTCTGAACATGAACTTAGTTTTTCTATCATAACCCAGGAGGTTAGAAGGCATCTAAAATTTTCTCTACAGCACCAACAATGAGCAGATATTCTATTTTAAATGCTTGCTAATATTTGTATACTTCTGATTTTATACTATTACATTTTGTATACTTTAATGGACTTATTGCATATTAGTGTAGGTAAGGACCCATCTTTCTTGTTTTTCTGTATATTCCTGACAGAGCCTGTGTTTGTGCAGCTTGCACAGCTCTTTTCTCCCTGCTGATGGAGGTACTGGGTTTTTGTTGTTTTTTGGGGTGGGGGCAATTTCCAGTGCTTCCCTTACAGAAGAAATAATCTGAGGCTCAGAAAATGGACTTGCGGACAGACTTCAAGCTGCACTGTAATGAATATGAGAAACTTATCTATCAGCAATATAGAAATCCCATGAACCTAATATGCCACGGCTTTACACATGAAAATAGAAAGTCATCAGAAAATGCTTAGTTCTGAACTTAGTAAAGTAACTAAACTCCATATAACATCAGCTGTCCCCTACCTAGTGCCCTTCAGATGCTTCAGACTACTATTTCCATCAGTCCCAGCCAGAACAACTGTGCTAACCGGAGATGATGGGAGTTGCAGTCCAAAACATCTGGTGGGTACCAGATCTGAGAAAGCTGCACAGCATTCTGAATACTGTCAAATGGCAAGCAGGCCACGATGTGAGAGTTTTCAAAATACTGAAGATTGAATCACTTATGATTAAGCATGTCCGCAACAGAATATTCTTAAAATGTTAGCTAATTAGTACATTAAGGTTTTTTGTGTTTTGTTTGATATAAAGCTGTTTAGCATTATATCATGAGTATCTAACAGGGCCAAGGTAAGTAACCACACCTCCCCCCCTCCAGGTATAAGGTGTGCACATACAAGATTTGCTTATAGGTATGGCTGTAACAGCCAAGTATTTCTTACAGATAGTCTTTGTCTTCTGCGTTGATTAAAAAAGGCATCCAAATACAGTATTTACACATCTGATATTGCAAGTGTGTTGCAGTATGATTATAAAGTCAGGTCCCATATGAAATTCTGAAGTTTCCACAAAAGGAGGCTCATCATGGGTAAACAGATAACATTTGGTATCAATTCTTAAAGAGTGAACAGCACAACAGTTGCAGGTTTGGTAGTCGTTTGCCACTTTTACTTATACTATCATGATCATAATGACTCCAAAGTCCTGAACAAAATGCATTCACACTGTCCCCCAAAGCGGTCAATACATTTTGCAAAGGTTTCATTCAAGTTCTTTGAAAGTAACACAGCAACACTAGCTGCTTCTCACACACTGTCCTTCAGCAAATGTGTTGGTACGCATAACAAAACAAAACAAAACCCATGTGTAGGACTGGCCAATAAAAAGGCCAACTAGAAAAGGTCACAAATCAACTTCACAACTGGGCACATATGTGATCTATAACCCTTTGTTTGCAGAGGTATAAGTTTATGCAGGATCCATAGAAGTTCAAGTTAGATTCTTCAGAGAAGAATTTAAAGCTTCATATATAAATTGGATGATATTGTTTGTAACCAAGCTTCTTCCTACAAGTTGGGCAAGAATTAGCATTTCTTAGCGAATCACGGAGGCACTGACTACAAAAGACATGACCACACTTTGTTGATACAATGAGCCGCCCACTCTGCACAATTTCAGAGTAGCCATCCATGCAAATTGGACAACTCACGGTACCTGAACGCCGTGAATTTGAAATTCCATCATCAAGCAATTCCAATTCTCTGGGCAATGTACCGGTCAGCACCACATCATTATCTCTTGCGTCGTCATCATCACTACTTAGTACACAGCTGTCAGGCAGCTGTTGCCTTCTTAACTCTTGATTTCTTCGTCGAACATTTTCTTCAACTATCACAACAGAATCATTGTGTGTCAGATCAACGACTACTGGTTCTGAAGATTCACAAGTAAGGTCTACGACTTCTTCACAAGCACCTTCTTCGAGGTCAATTGGCTCTGCCTGTGAAGCGGCCTGTGAAGCTGCTTCAGCAGCTGAAGCAGCCATTCTACTTTGCTTGCGTGTTTGTCTAGAATTAATTGTCCCTCCACAACGCTTTTTGGGCACCTCGGTCTTCCCCATCCTTTCACTGGAAATCACAGGAGTGGCTGCTACATCATTTCCGGTGCTAGAAACTGTTGCTGCAGCAGCAGCCATTTGCAAGGAGGCCACAAAGGAAGTTGATGGGGATGAAGAGGGAGAAGCAGGGGTTGAAGCAGCAGGCCCTGCAGGCTTGATCTCCAGGGCACCAGAGAGACTTGCTAAGCCAAGGCCACTGCCCTTCTTATTCTTCTTGCGCTTGGCACAACGCTTGGCATCAGTTGGGCTCATGGTACATGAGGCAGAAGAGGCCAAACTCCCAATTAAACTAGTATTCTAGGAACAAAAGAAATGCATGATAAATCCTGACACATGACATAGATTGCCCATATACATATTTCCAAGTGACTAGTCACAAAACACAAGACCGTACCCACCCACACTGTGGTATGTGAATGTATTTTAAACAAGAAAAAAACAACAACAAATGCTCTATTCCTCCTAAGTATGGTTTTCTCATTGTTCAACTGCCCCTTAGTTAACTGGGCTGTGCTGCAGCTGGAAATGGAGGTTGGTAGTTCTTGGTGTCTCTGCCCCAATTCCTGGCTCAGAGAACAGATTTGGAACTGAACTAAGTCAGTATGCATCCCCTTTCAATGCACAAATATGCATCAAGTCTACCTAAGCATCACCAAGGCCTCAGCATGAAATAATTAAAATTGCCTACAATCTATTATTAGCAATAGGTCACTGGAAAATAAATATCTATGCAGATACTGCAAATAAAACCGTTGCAAATGCTTTAAAAGCACTGAAATAGTGCATCAAGAAAACATTCAGATTTTGAGAGGTATCAATCTTAGCAGCTCAGGCTTGATGAGGGATGAGGAATATTTTAAAAGAGTTAAGACAAGCAGCAAGAGACTGCATTTTGAACTGCCCAAGAACTCATCCTTAGAGACAATATTGTGTTTAGCTTGTCAGAGGGCAAGTTTAAAGGAAAGATTCCCTGAAAATTCCCAACTAACAAATGTCTAGGCTGCTGATATTAATAGGGCTAGAGCACTTGCAATATCCCAGGCACAAGCAACGGCTACTGATCCATATGAAGAAGAAATGTATGTCAATTTTTGAACAGAAAATGTACAAAGAGTTAAAACATAAAGCCAAAAGATGGCAATGCAGCACAGAAATTAGTTGCACAAGTTGTTGACATGTTCCAAGCTCAAATCAGGCCCAGCATAAAGGTCTACATGCTATAATCTTTTTGGAACCAACCATTTTGCCCAGCCTGGCCAGATGCTTTCTGCTACTCAGGAGCGCCCCCTTGTGACAAAGTTGAGATTTCCAGTCACATGGTTTGCAACTGAAATCTCTGGCTGGGCAGGAGAGCTTAGGTAAACAAACTGAGAAGAAGCTCTTTCATACCATTACATGGATTGCGGGCACGGGACATGTTGTGGTTTGCAAACAAACCCAAGCTGTGATGGGTTTTTCCTGTGCTGTCTGATTATTTAAGAGGCTTCTAATGGTGATCTTGCTTCTCAAAAGTAAAATGGCTCTAGTACTTATGCAGTGCCCCTTTTCTTGCTTTGCGTTTCATGTCTTCTCATAATATTTTTGCTGGCTGGCTTGGAAGAATAAAGGTTTGCCCCTTTATTTGGCTTCTGCTGCATCGTTGCTGTTTTCCCCCTAGGAATGCAGGTTGAGCCTGGGGTTGGAGAGAACAGACTGGAAATTAGGGGGGTGGGATTTTTGTTGGGGGTGTTCCCTTTATGTGTATCTGCCCATTCTGAAGTTTTATTTTGCGTATCTGATGGCATATTTAGTATGGAGAGAGGAGTGCAAGTAGAATAAATATTCTTATATTTGAAATAGATAAGAAAACCATTCCTGCTTATTTGTGACAGTGAGATTTACTGGATGTGTGCTGTCTGCTTTTTGAACCCAAGTCTGAAGCGTGAGACAGAGCATCTTTCTAGCCCTTCCTGGGGATGAGTTAGCAAAGTTTGCTGAGGACATCAAGTTGTTCTGGGTAATTTTTAACTAAAAGAGGCTGTGATGCGCTCCAAAACGACCTCTCCAAACTGGGGGAATGAGCAGTAAAATGGTAAATCTGATTCAGTGTTAACAAGGGTAAAGTGATGCATGTTGAGGCAAAACACCCTAACATTGTATATATGCTATTGAGGTTCGAGTTGACAGTGGCTGACCAAGAACAGAGATATTAGGGTCATAGTGGATAGCTCAACTAAGATGTCAATCCAAGTTGTGCCAGCAGTAAAAAAACAGGAATTATATTTTAGGGGGAAATAGGAAATGGACTTAAAACATAATGCTGCATTGGCAACTGACATCTCCATCTGGCTGGCCTCTCCGGCTTTCTTAAGCAGCTAAGCAGAAGTCCTTATTCACTACATTTATATCCCAGCTTTTTCTCCAAAGAGTTCACACTTCACCCCCTCACCAGTTAATCCTTACAATAACCCTGTGAGGTAGGTTAAGAGGCTGTGACTGACTCCAATGTCACTCAGTGAGCTTCATGACTGAGTGGGGGTTTAAACCCTGATCTCTAATCACTACACCTCACTGGCTTGCTAGAGTACTTCTGCTACTGGGCAGCTATAAAATAAGTAGATTAACAAACATGGGGAAAGCCAAATGTAACTTAGAGAAGGATCTGAAATATTTCCCTTGAAGCTTGAATTTGTTTATTCTGGATTTTTATTTGAGGTTTTAAAGTGTTGTAAACAGCTTTGAGATTTTTCTTCAAAATATAAAGCTGTATATAAATGAAATTAATAATAATAGTAAACCCCACTAGGGCAAAATGGCACCTAGACATTCTGTTGTGGTGACCATAACCCAAGTTTACAGTGCCATTTGGTGATTAGCTTATACCCCTTAGTTTCTAACACTGGATAGAGCTCATCAGAAAGACGGGAAGTTCAACAACTGTCTATTAAATATATTAGCCACGTCACCTCCAGGAATTCAGTAAAACCAGATTATCTGCAAGGAAACTCCACCCGAGGATTTTTGGTACCATTTGGTCCACAACACAGTGTACACCTCTCCCGGTATGCCCCACGGAGAGCCTCAAGATCCATAAATAGCAACACCCTAGTGGTCCCGGGCCCTAAGGAAGTTAGATTAGCTTCAACCAGAGCCAGGGCCTTTTCAACACTGGCTCCGGCCTGGTGGAACGCTCTGCCTCATGAGACCAGGGCCCTGCAGGATCTGATTTCTTTCCGCAGGCCCTGTAAGACAGAGTTGTTCCGCCTGGCCTTTGGCTTGGAGCCAATTTGATTCCCTCCCCCTCTTTCTTTTTCCTTTCTCCTCCTGTGAAGAGGCTGCATTTTAATATTTTAATGTTTCAATATTTTAATGCTGTATTTTAATCTTGTTTTTAAGTTGTATTCATTAAACTTGTTTTTATTATTGCTTGTTAGCCGCCCTGAGCCCGGCCTTGGCTGGGGAGAGTGGAGTATAAATAAAAATTATTATTATTATTATCTACTGAGTAAAGCCTGTTGTGGGCTATACTGAAAAGGGTTACATACAATCTCATAATCAAGCTAATAAATGCCTTATCTCAATTATAGGGACTAGAACATCAGGCACTCACTGCCACTTCCCCAGCTCCAAAGCTAGGAGAAAGGCTAGAGGCTGGTTTGGCAGCTGAACCCAGGGGAAGCCGGGTGGTGGTGGGGGGAGCACCACACTTCTTTGTCGGGAAGAGGTCCTGACAGAGAGGCTGGCAACTCCGATGTTTGGCTTGGTCAGCAACTAGCCAGAGGCCTGCTTCCAACCTTTGAGCTGGGGGGGGGGGAGAGAGATGTGAATCGTTGGTACAACCCTTCCAGGCCCGTCTCCGTTCACAGTTCGAAGGTCGCGGGGAGGGGAAAGGCTGAGGCTCCTCGGACCGGCGAGAATAGGCCAAGAGCAGCCCTTAGGCGCGCCAAGGAACGAGATAGTGCGCACTTCCTGTTCCCTGCCTAGACCACCACGATTCCAAAAAGCCTCCCATCGCTGTCCCCTTGCGCAGAGCTCGAACCACACCCAAATATATTCGTTACGGTTTCGATTCTGAGGGGTTGCCTCCTTCCCGCCCCAGCCCCACGGAACCCTCAGCCTTCAAAGCAGCCCCACTGAAGGGAAAGGCCCTGCCGAGGAGCGGCCTTTCTGAAGACGACAGCCAGGGCCTACCTGTCACGAACATCCGGCGTATAATGGCAGTCTTTCGAGAAACGCCTCCCCGACCCTCCTCTGTACGGGACGAAACTACCTCAGAACAACCTCTAGCGGCCGCTCCCGCTACCCAGAGGCCCAAAAATGGGGAACAAATCCTTTCTTAAACCCACCAGAGAAACGGACGACGCTGCAGAAATCCACACGGCCGCACTTTGCCGAGCACCCTCCCTCCGAAGACTCGCGCGCACCTTCCTCTCCGAGGCTCCCACACAGCTCTACGCCCGACCGCGGAGAACGTTAAAACGTCACTTCCTCCTCCTCCTCCACTTCACCCCCCCACCTCCGCAATTCGACAAATGCCGCGCAAGCGCGCCGTCGCTATTTGCTCGGGCTGTTTAACATACGGGACATTTAAGAGGCGAGCGCGCGCGCCGACGGACGGCCGTTTCCCCCGCCCTCGTCTTCGGAACCACGTGATAGGAGTCGGGGACGGAAAGGGAAAAGTCGGCTGCAATGTCGTCAGTGGTAGAGGGAGGGGGGAGAGCGGAAGGTCAGGGCGCCGCGGAGCGGAAGTAGGATCCGGAGCGCGTCCGCCATTGTGGGAAAGCGGAGCCCGGAGCAGGGGAGGGAAGCCGAGCTGTGTCCAGCTGGTTGCTTTCGGAGGCGCCGAGCAGACTAGAAGTGCCCGGGCTGCGGAGACAGTCAGGCGGCGGCGGGGAGAGCGGCGGAAAAGGCGGCGGCGGCGGCGGGGAATTGAGGAAGAGCGGGAGGAGGAGGAGGAGGCCCAAGCGGAGCGGGGTGAGGGGATTGCGGCTCCCCGTGAAGAATGTCAGCCACCAGCGTCGACCAGGTACGGTCTCCGGGAGGATGGCTCGGCCTCCCCTTCCTCACCCCGTCCCGCCCTCCTTCCTCTGGGCATAGCGGGGATCCGCGCCCGCTACATCCGAGGCCGTGCGGCTCCTCCCCTGTTCCCAGGCCCGCCCCCTCCGCAGGCCTGGAGGCCGCTCGGCCTGGGGCCTCCCCGCGGGGGCCGTGAGGCGAACCCGTTGCTTCTCTTCACGAGCAGGCCTTTGCCTCTCCGGGGGCGCCTTCGCTTTCCGCGCCAGCTTCGCCCTCTGCCCGCTTTCCTGTGCCGCCTTCGGTTTTCCCTCGCAAGTGGACTTGGAGGGATCCTTACGGCCACCGTTAAACCTCCTTCGTAGTGCAGCTGCCTCTCGTATCTCGTTCTTGCGGTTATATGTTTCTTTGCGTTTCATTTATTGATGGCATGTTTTCATGCGTGTTTCCGTATCTGCTTATTTTGTTTCCATGCAGCTATTACACTTCTTTCTTTCACCCTTTTCTGATCTCCTTATCCCCCCTCCCAATTCCTTCACCAATTCTCCCCATGGTTGTTTTTCTAGTCTTGATCCTCTCAGTCTCACCCTTCTGCCCCCCCCCCCCCCGTGTAAACATTATTTTTGCAGCTGAGAGCAGATAATGGAGGTCTCTGGTGAACGTTAACTTGGGAGAGAAATCTTGCAAACCAGAATCCATGTCTGCACAAGTTTCATTTTTAAACCTGGAATGTCACTTTTGAAAATACTTGCTTTTAGTATTGGCTCTTCAGCTAGTACAGGTTTTTCTTCATTCTGTCAGGATTGAGTAATTTTCAAAAGTCATTGCAGGGTCAGAGTCATAAAGTCTATGTGAAAACAGAGGGAAACAGGAATTGTTTGTAATGGGAGGTTTATTTGGGGGCAGGGAAATGCACTTAACGAAGTAAAAATATTTTAACATGGTATGTAATAAATAGTATAGTCCGCAATATGGCTAGCTGATGTAACAGTTCTGATTTTATTCAGCATTGAAGTGTAGCATTCTTAAGGTACAGGACTAGGGGCATGCAACAGTACAGGCAACACCCCATTTGTGTGGGGGTTGCGTTCCAGGTCATTACGCATTTGTGTGAAATCGGAAACTAATTGAAAAAGTCTACAAACACCCATTCTACCCATTTAGTGACATTTCAATGACATCTTTCTAACGTTTCCAGGTTCGGCACGTGTGCACGATCATGCACATATCGGTTGCGCCTAAAATGGGAGTGGCCTATACCTCACCAGAACATGCTATTCGGTCCTTGTTGCATATTTTTTGCATTTTACAGGCACCTTTTTATAACTGATTTGATAATAGCAATACATGCATAGGTTTAAGAAATAAAAGCGGGCATAGTACAGTGAAGAGTTTAGCTTCTACAAAATCATCTGATTATACTTTTTATAGTGCCACACATAAATATCGGATGACTGTTCCATTTTGTTTCTGAATGGTAAACTGTAGTTAGGTTTCTTAATGTGTACAGTAATATTGGGAGTCTACCAGTAATCCCAATAAACAGAATTTAGAATGCATCAGCTTGCAGCACTTAAGTCATAGTTCTTTCTTTTTAATAAAATGGCTTGTATTTTACCATCTTGGGGTATCTTAAAATCATCAAAATTATTTGAGCTTTGTGATAACTTTAATGTTTGGTTCCTCTAATTTTTGTTTGTTTGTTTTTCTTGTTTTATCACTAACAGAGACCTAAAGGACAGGGAAATAAAGGTAAGTTGATTCTTCTGTGTTAGGTTCACTGACATGAATAGAGTTATTCAATGATTTCTCTGTAGTAGACAGTTAAGTGTAGCAGATGCATTCAGCTGACAGTTTATACTGGAGTAGTAGTAGTAGTCATGAGACTGCACCAGACAGTGAATCATTTTTTTCACTTATAAAGTGGATTTTCCCAACATTTTTTTGTGTTACATCATTTTTAATATATTGATTCTGCAACAGCTTCTATTTGCATATCAGGACTTCTCCTGTGTTGTCCCCATATTTCTGAGGAACCCTCAGAACAGATTGGTGGGGGGGGGGGCAGGGGAATTCCTCTTCTGCTCATGCAATTATTTAGCTGAATACCTCCCATTATATAGAGTAATTCAGGCACCAGTCTATTCCCACGTATGTTGAACTCAGTGGGACATCTGAGTAGTCATGTGTAGATAGAATTGTGCTGTCAGAATGCTTTATACTCAGCCAAGAGTATAGAGTCATATATGAATCAGACTCTGAGTAGTACAACCTATTAAAATCAGCTAAAAATTAAACCGGAAAGCAAAACGTAAAGCTATTAAAATTCCAATAAAAGTAGATAAGCAACAGTGCACTTTATGAGATTATAAGAAGACCATAAAACAAGAAGACAGTTAAATACCTGCCAGAACAAAAAGGTAGTGAAAAACCATCAAAAATGTTTCTGTATATGAAGGGTTAATAATTGTGCTTATGTGCATGGTATTGTAGGAATGGTTCTTCATTTAGCCTAGTAGCAAGTGTGCTAAACTGATGATGAGTGGAGCATATGTGCATGAGAATTTTGAGTCCTCCTTAAACTGAGACATACTGGCAAATGAAACAAAAAGTGAATGTAGCATGTCATTTATCTCTGCATACAGGATAGCATCATGGTATACTTTAATCTTTAGTGTATTCTTTATCCCAAGCTTTTGGCAGCTCATTAAAAAATTGAACATCTGCATATAGCTATACTGCTAAAATATATATATGGGAGAGTTAAGGACTCCATTTTGTTAGAAGTGAGAGATAAAGCTTGCTAAACATTATATGGTCATAGGCAGTTACCTAGTCATAGCTTAACAAAGGGTGAAATTGTTTGGGTCCATAGGATCAATCTTTCTCAAATATTGAGAACTGTTCAGTTATTGAACTAAAATTTTAGCTGTTTCACATGTGCACTTTACATCACATCTTCATTGGGATACTTTAGTGTACTTACTGTATTTTTCACTCTATAAGACATACCAGACCATAAGACGCACCTAGTTTTTGGAGGAGGAAAACAAGAAAAAAATATATTCTGAATCTCAGAAGCCAGAACAGCAAGAGGGATCGCTCTTGCTGTTCTGGCTTCTGGGATAGCTGTGCAGCCTGCATTTGCTCCATGAGATGCACACACATTTCCCCTTACTTTTTAGGAGGGAAAAAGTAAGTCTTATAGAGCAAAAAATACGGTAATTTTCCGTAGATTAAAGACAAGCAAAGAAGTGAACTTCCCAGTGGATAGGTTCACTTGCCAACATTGTATGAATGAATTTCCAATTGCAAAAGGGAATTCCCCTTTAAATCCCCCAGATGTGATCCAAATCTGCTTTGTCAATCAATGTAAAGTTTTTTTGTTTCCATTATATCACGTTAATATCAACAAGAGAAGCTAGATTGAATCTTGTCTCGGCAGGAAAGATCTCTAACCAGCAGTTCAGCTACTCCCCTACTCTGGTTCTCCTCTCCCCCCATCCTGTGCTTGAAGGCTTGTATTTTAGGTATGCATATTTACTTAGAATCAACTCCTGTTTGGTTTAGTGGTCTTTAATATTAATGACTTTTGTATGCTGATCCATAAGAGTTCTCGACTTAATCTGAAGATAAAAACAACTTAAATACAGAATTAGGCATAACATCAAAAGCATAATAAATACAAGAAAACAAAACTCACCACAATACCAAAGTTAAAAGCATTGATTTTAAAAAAGGCCCAGATTACACAAGTTATTTAAAAGGCCTGATCTTTACCCTGGGACTTAAGTAGCCTTAGTAGGCTATTCTATAACTGGAGTGCCCATAATTGAGATGCCTGTCCTGATTGTTATTCACCTTATTTCTTTTGTTGGGGTTTCTCAGGACAACATGTCAGCCGCCAGCATCCAAAAGAAAAGATCCCATGGTTTAGGCACATATAGATGAGAAGAGTCTTGTGCTAAAGATTAAGCACTTTCACTTGTGCCTTGTCATAGCCATACTATGCCTAAGGTATCTCCAGTAGCTGTTTCCCCCTGCTTTTTTTTATCTCTTCAGTGAATGAGAATTCATAATCTTACTAAGGAACATATTGAAAGTCTGTGTAGTACAGCAGCTAGAGCATTGGACTTAAATGTCTGAAACTGTGGTTGAAATCCCTTCTGATCTATGAAGCTCACTGGCACTGTTTATCAGCCTAACTTACCTCCAAGGGTTGTGGTAACGGCAAAATATCACTAAGCTTCATACAGCAAAATAAGGTGCAAATATTTTTTATAAACTGACAAATTTATTATTCCCATTTGAGTGTGCATAGAATTGCAGTCTTAGCTGTACATATGTCACTGAATAAGACATTGATTTGCTGGTAGTGATGCCTTGGTTTTAGTGGTGTATTCCCCGTTCCAAAGAAGAGAGACATGAAACATAAAACTGTACTTGAAATACACCTTTAGTAACTGTGGAGATAGCATGTGTTTTCCTGTAAATCAAATGATTTGATTATTAAGATTCAACTTGCAATTCAATAATTCATTTAGAGGAGGACACAAATTTATTTTGCAGCATAAATACATACAGAACTTCACTATACTGGCTGATAACTATTTCTGAGTTCATAATTCCTTTTAAAGTACATTTTACTATTTGAGGAAAATTGCTAGTATGTAACTCCCTCTTTTCCAATACAGGGTTGGTCTCTTTCAAACATGCTATCACTTTAGTCACAGGAGAAATGGCTGTCTTTTCTCTGATGAGATACTGGAGAAGGTTTTGAGTTTTTCTGCATCTGTTTATTTTGATATTTAAATACCACCTGTTAGGCGGGCAACTCAATGCACCAATACCATAAAATTTAATACAAAGAAAATGAAAATAATCAGACAATAAACATTCTTAAAATTCCATAGCTGTTGGAATCCGTATCCACCAAAAGCTATATAAAACAAACAAAAAAGGGGGGAATTGCACCACTATTGGCACATTTCTTATTTGGGGGGGGGGTTTATTCCAGAGTGTGGACTCTGTCACAGAAAAGGCCCTTGTCCTGGTTAATGCTATCTGCATGCTGTGGCACAATCAGAAGGGCCTCTGCAGATGTTCTTACTGGCAGGGCATGCTTGTCTAGAGGAAAGTGTTCTCTCAGATAACCTGGTTCCAAATTGTTTAATAACAAATCCCAAAACACGGCTTGATAGCAAATTGGCAGTCAGTGCAGTTCCTTTAACGGTGGAGTTGCAGTCTCATGGCCAGTAACTTAGCAACTACATTTTGTGCTAACTGCAGCTTCCAGACCAGTTTTGAGGGTAGACCCACAGAAAGCACATTACCGTAATTGACTCTCTATTCCAATGCACGGGTCACTGTAGCCAGGCTGTCCCTGGCCAGGATTAGCTACAACTGGAGTAATGACTGAAGCTGGTAAAAGGTGGTCCCTGAGGCTGTAGTCACCTGGGACTCCAGTGACAACTATAGGTACAGGAGCACCCAATACAGATCAGATAAACTGCCTACATTCTGGATTTGGAAAGTAGTCACCTACAGGATCTCCATCTTGATACAATTCAGCTTCATTGACTCTTATCCAGCCCATTGCTGTGCCCAGGGCTGCAGAGCCCCAATTTAACAAAAGTAAGGGCCCTTCTTTCTCCCTCACCACATTTCTCTTGCTTCTGCAGTCAGATTTGGAATGTATTGTACTAATGAACTAAAATGCCACATTTCCTTATTTTGCATATATTTGGGGATATAATCAGTGTTTTCGAAATGTTTAAATCATTGCAACAGGAATTGTGGGGGTGGGGCACATCATCTGCTGTGAATGTGGATTTCTGGCTTGCTGGCTTACTGTCTTCTCTGTTCACTTCCTTCTTGAGGTATTCTATAACTTTGTCTGCTTCATGTGAAAGTGCCACTTTCAAAAACACAAACAAAAAGACCAATGCTCAGAGAATCTAGTAGCATTAAGGGAATGTTTTGGGCATGGACAAAAGTTTCACCTTTTCTAATGAACACAGAAGTGAATGAGGAAAGAACGTGGAGTTTAGATTAGACCACAACCTACTCCTAGTATAAAATAACTGGCAGTGATCTACCCGTTGTCATTGGAGGGGGGGAGGCCAAAGTTTCCCCCAAAAAATGTTTAAATCATTGCAACAGGAAATGTGGGGGTGGGGCACATCATCTGCTGTGAATGTGGATTGCTGGCTTGCTGGCTTACTGTCTTCTTCTTCTTCTTCTTCTTCTTCTTTTTTTTTGTAACATTGAATAGGGTTTCAAAAGTGGTAGACTTTTGGCACTGTTTTTTTCAGAGGATCTGATGAAGCTACTTCATCTTTCCTTATTGGAGAAGAATGACGGAGATGCAGGAAAGAATGGACTCTTAAAAGATAAATTGATGGAAATTTGTTTGTGGCAGGAAAGGTTTTAGATGTGGAATAGCTCCTGTTGCTTTTAGATGAGACTATCTCATCCACAGGAAGTGATGTTTTGCTGTTGTCTAGTTTGGGTCTTTTATGGTTCTCCAGAGTTTTCTCTACAGTTAAGTGAAATAGCTGTCTAAAAAGTGCAAACAGGAATTCTTGCACCAAGAAGAACACTTGGGCAGCTCGGTTAGAAGTATGGCTGAACATATTAGCTATCTGGGTGTAGATGCTGCAGAAATGGTATGCAGCTTCATAGCTTTGTGGGTGGTTTTTAATTGAGTTAGTGATCCAAAGTTTTGGACACTAGTTTTCAACTGCAGTCTTCAGTTTCAGACCACCTATGTTCTTCATACACAAATATGAATAACAACGTAACTAGCCAAAGTATAAATTTTATTAGGTGCATTGACTCCTTGAAAAATCTGTGTGAAATGCATGGGGCAGATGGTTGTTTTTCTTCTAAGCAAAATTAAAAACGCCACAAAGCTCTGAAAACACAGTGAATACAAATTACATTTCGCAAGTTACTTTGCATATGATGTGAAGGACCTGAAGGTAAGGGGTTTTTTTAATGCTAGGAAATCCTGATGATCTTTAAGTGTCCTTGTTGTGCCCCACCCCCAAAAATTATTGCACAGTTTTCCACCCTGTGTGTGTGCAGGGCATAATCCCCCCCCAAAAAAACTTTAAGCTTTAAGCTGCCATATTCTTACTAATATATATGCATATGTAGTACTTTGGACCTTATGATTGGTTGGATGAGCTACACAATACAGCTGGACTTTGTGTCTGCAATGTGAAATTGGAAACCTAAGTTCTCATGAGTCCATCTTAGTTACTTAGAGGGCAGAGTTTATGTTGTAAATGCTCAGAACATCTCTGGGTCTTGTTTACTGTCAAGAAGCACAAAACCTGCTTTTATTGTGACTGGTTATGTGGCAGGTTTACTGCAGTGCACCTGTAGAAGTCCTGGGTTTTCAGCTCACATGTAAAAAAAGTGTTACCATTGCTCTTTGCAAATACATTCTTTGTATTTGGTATTAGGAATTGCTCTGTGGGGTGGGGTGAGAACCCTATTGCTGACAAGGTAAACAAAACTAGATTCATGTTACATTATTGGAAAAGTAGGTCATGCCAAGGCAAAGTTCTAGCTTGTGTGTGCATGTCTGCCTTGAAAGCTGTGCTTGTGCTCTAATTCTGTTGCAGAGAATAGTAGGAACATACAAACAGGAGGATATATGTGTGTGTGTGTGTGTGTGTGTGTGTGTGTGTGTGTGTTTGTTTGTGAATGATTAATCTGTAGAGCTAGTTTGTATTGCTTTTCCACTTTATTTGCTTGAATTTAACTAGAACTGGCTTACTAAAAATGTTTGACTGCATTTTTGCTATTTTCAGGTAGAAAACCTTTGTATCGCGTACTCTGCATAGAGCTCTATTAATAAAGGTGTCTGCAAATTTCATTTTTGAAGTCAACAATTGCTGCAAATATACTATATTGTTTCTAGCTATGTTAGAAGTGATATTTCAACAGTCAAGCACTTTTTAGACTATTCCATTCTTAACTATGGAGAGTTGGTTTCCCTGCTTTCTGTAGGTTTCCCATCTGAGGTGTTGAATTTACAATGTTCCCTTAGGATGACAGGAAAAATGGTTCACTGTCCAAATATTTTATATTGGAAAATTATGCCAGTTAAGTATACCTGCAGACGATGGTATGTGAAAGTGCTTAGTTGAAGTTATTTGAACAGAGCAGTTAAATCTAATATTTATGCTTGCATATGAATCCATAAAACTTCAACTTCAGTTTTAATACATATAACTAGACAAAAAGTCCACTCCTATGAATTACCTTCTTTCTGTTGAGAGTAGGACTGGGTTATCAATATTGCAGTATATCACCAGCTAAACATCTCGATATATTGCAACATCTGAAATAAGGATGGAACTACACAGAGGCAAACAGGACAATGTCCTGGCATCTGCTACTACTTAAGGGTCTAAAACTAATAAATGAGGATATTATCAATCGCTTCATGGTCACTTTCAGCAGCAGGCAAGCCAAAATCCACCCAAACAAGACTCTTGGTTTTGGGATTGGCTACCAAATCGTGGCATTCAGGACAATCCAAAGTATGGTGATGAGTCACAGTGATAACAAATAATCTGGGACTATCCGTTTTAGTCCCTTAAGTACTAGCAGTTGCCAGGACATTGTCCTGTTCGCCTCTGTATAGTTCCTTCCTTATTTCAGAAATTGTGGTAGATTGCAATGCTTCGCTGGTGATATTGTGAGGCTTAGCTGCTGATAACATTACAGTGTTAAGCTGGTGAGTTATCACAATGTTTAGCTGTTGAGTTACCACGATGTTGAAAACCAGATATCGCCTAGTCCTTACACACATTGTAATTTGTGATATATTGCCAGCTCAAATATTATGAAACAATTATCATGATGCGAACTTCAAACCAGTTTTGGACGATCACCCAACCCTACTTGAGAGGCTTCATATAGTGGTAATCTAATCTTAATATTTTCTTTCACTACACTCAAGATCATCTAGCCAGCAGGTACATTTTTTAACATTTTATTTTATGCCATATTTTCAAAGTCACCCGTTTGATGTTCTTCTAATTCAATAGGGCTGAATAAGTCCTACTACAAGTTGGTCTTGGGTTAACTTCATTGATAACTTAAATAATAATATTCAATTAGTTTGACACATCAAAGGTTTCCAGGTGACTTACAGAATGTAAAAGTACAAAGCACACCATAAAATCAGAAAGGAGCAATGCATTACCAAAAGTTATACAGCAACCCAATAACAGAGCAACAAAAATTCAAGCACCAAAAACACCTTCAACAGACAGCAAAGTCGGATGGCATCCATAGGCTGCTATTGGTTTTTTGAATTCTAGGATGCTTGTAGTGTGTTGTTGCCTCCTAAAGAAATATTCTGGTTTTTGAAACATTTTTTTCCATCATGTGTTTTTAACAACTAAAAAGTTAGGTATAGGATTTCTAGAAGATGTCTAATTTCAGTTATGTTTCAGTTTCAGTGCAAAACGGTTCGATTCATCAAAAGGATGCAGTAAATGATGATGATTTTGAGCCATATCTAAGTAGCCAGACAAATCAGGTGAGTATTTACAAGAATGCACCTTTTCTTGTAAGCTAGTGAGTATAGTTTTTAGTTGGTTATTCCTTTATAATAAGCAAGTAACACAAAACAGTTTTAATGGTTTTATAACAGACCATTGTAAGTTTTCATAGTATTTGTAAATCTCTTAAACAGTGCTAAATGGATTTGTACAAGTTAGGTTCCAAGTGAGCGAAGTTACTTTAAGCAGAGGGATCCACTTAAGCTTAATTAAATCTATCTTAAATTAAGCATACCTGTTGTGTGTGCACAGAACTGGTTGCAAAATCATTGTTCAGCAGATGGCACAATTCTGAGTTTTAATGTCCCAAGCAAGAGACACAACATGTTTTAGAGCTGTAAATTCCACATTTTGTATTCAACCCAAATTAAAGAATGAGAACCATACTGGATCAGGCACAAGACACACTTTGTCTAATGGCCTGTTCTCACAGTGATCAGCCAGATGCCTGTGGGAAGTCCACAAGCCACACATGAGCATGACACCACTTGCCCACCTATGATTACCAGCAAATGGTATTTCAGACACTTGCTATCTCAAACAGTGAGGTAGAATGTTGCTCTCATGGCTAGTAACCTGATCCTCCATGAGTTTGTCTAATTCAGGCACCCCCAACCTTCGGCCCTCCAGATGTTTTGGACTACAATTCCCATCATCCCTGACCACTGGTCCTGTTAGCTTGGGAATTTTGGGAGTTGTAGGCCAAAACATCTGGAGGGCCGCAGGTTGGGGATGCCTGGTCTAATCCTCTTTTAAAACAATCCAGTTTGACGGACATAGTTACATATTGTGGAAATAAATTCCTTATTTTAACTACGTGCTGTGAGAAGTACTTTCTTTTGTGTATCCTGAAACTTTAAATAGTAAGCTTCATTGGATATGAGAGAGAAGGCCTTCTCTTTACTCAACTTTCTCCATTGAGTGCATAATCTTGCACACATCTGTTATGTCCGCCAACTCTCCCTTTTTGTCAGGTATCTTAAGAGTTACTGTTTTCCTCCTAACTGAACTTTGTGCAAACTATAACTGAAAAGGGTTAATGCTGAAATGAAGTGATTTTTCAAGACCCAGGGTGGTGGGGGGTAGGCCCTAAATGACTGCATCTGTTTGCATAGGACTTTTCTGCATAGAAAAGGCTGATTTATTTAAAATATTTGAAAATTGACCTTCAACAGCATTTCCAGGATGACAAGATAGAATACAATACACAAATCTCATGCCCTACTCCTGTAGCAGCCTACAGTGCTACATCCCATACCATTTCCTTCAGCAGTTGGGAATGGATGGAGAAGGAGTTAATAGTCCAGTCATTTTTCTTATGATTCAGCCTTTGGTTAGCTTTTGATTTTCTGCTCCCTTTCTGAATTCTTACATGAGTTTCAAGTCCAACAAGGATTCTTCCATTTCAGGGAATTTTTGCTTACAGAAGATGCATGTTGAGAGGCTTTGGGGCAAGGTATTTGGAAAGAAAGTGGTATTTCTATCATTTTGTATGTGTGTACTGTGATGGGAGAAACAGTTTATATCCTTATGCCCAACCTTCTATACAGTTGATAGTGGTTTTGTATGCCTAAATTTGCATGGTGAGTAAGAAATGCAAAGAATATGTGGTGCTTTTTATTGGGCCAGTTCCTTTTGGTGTCAAATGGCCTTGCAGCCAGTCAGTTGCTAGGCAAGAACATACATTAATTACTTGAGCCAGCACTCAAACAACCTTTTGAAAAACAGACACTTGTAGATGAGTGAGCTGATAAAACCTTTTGGGTTTGATCCATTCTTGAATTCGAGTTCTGCTCTGTAGTGGGAAGTGACTTTGCTGATTTCTCCTTCCCTCTGCCTTTCCCTGAAAAGCTGTTTTGGAGGTTTGGCTGATTCTCTAGAAAAGTGTGGCAGTTCCAGGGGCAAAAATCACGTCTCTCCCTCCACTGGAAAGCTTCTGCTGGGTACTGGTTGCTTTTGCAAATGGAAGGATCCAGCTACGCCAAGGGTGGCATAGTTTATGCAAACTTTGGAGTTTAATATTCTTTATGTATACATAGAGCAGATAATTGCATTTTCTATTTTTTGTTATTGGGAAAATAATAGTGGCAAGACTCAAAATGCCAAACACAGAACATTCAAATATTAATTCAAGATTGAACAATCAGAGCAAGCTAAGTGAATTAGGAATTGGATCTGGACCAAATAAATCAGCAATTTTTTTTTACCTTTCTTGCAAATGCTAGTCATGGGTGGCACATGGGCAGCCCAAAAGGAACCCTCACACTTATAAGAACTTCCTTGTTTGCTCATATAGAGGTGTTCTTTTATTTTTTACAACAAATGTAGCTAACCATTACCTTTCAGATGTTATTGGACTATCATCTCTGACCATTGGTCATGCTGTCTTTGACTGGTGGGAACTGGGAGTCCAAAATCATATTGAGGGCCTCAGGTTAGCTACCCCTGGTTTCAAGTGAGCTAGGTGACAGGGTTTATCAGTACTTGAAGTTCCTTTTCACTGTGCAGGGTGAACTTATTTACAGCTTGGCAAGGAACATGATGAGTTGTTAAATATATACACTGAACCTTATCTGTATACCAGAGGCAGGTTTCTCAGGGGAATGTTGGTACACATACATGTTGGGGTAATGGTCATGGTCAGTGCTGAATCTTTGATCAGCTGTTCAGCATAGGAGAGAGGCCTAGAAATAGGACAGGAATTTGCTTATAGGAATAAAAGAAATAAAATGACATCCTGATAAAAAACAGGAAAAGCACTCCTGATTGGGGATGGAAGAGAAATTTTTAATTGCTCTAAGCACTTTTAATTGTGTTATATTAATTAAAACGGTGTAGGCTGTAATTACTTTGGTTTTGTATGTGAGATTAAAGATAACGAAGGTATCTCTTTTAGATCTTTTTGCTTGAATTTTTTTCTGTTTAAAATTCTAACTGTGTTGGAAATTTGCTTCAGATGTCCATAAATGCATATTTATAGGCAAAGAATGTAGATATAGCAATAGAATGATTCTTACACTGATATGTTTTCCTGCAGAATAATAGCTATCCACCAATGTCAGACCCATACATGCCTAGTTATTATGCTCCATCCATTGGATTTCCGTACTCTCTGGGTGAAGCGGCATGGTCCACAGCAGGAGATCCTCCAATGCCATACTTGACAACTTACGGACAGATGAGCAATGGTGAACACCACTACATCCCTGATGGTGTCTTTAGTCAACCTGGGGCTTTAGGAAACACCCCTCCATTCCTTGGTCAGCATGGATTTAATTTTTTCCCTGGGAATGCAGATTTCTCCACATGGGGGACAAGTGGATCTCAGGGACAATCGACTCAAAGCTCTGCTTACAGCAGCAGCTATGGCTACCCACCTAGCTCTCTTGGTAGAGCAATAGCCGATGGACAGGCTGGATTTGGCAACGATACATTGAACAAGGTGCCTGGTATTAGCAGCATTGAGCAAGGCATGACTGGACTGAAAATTGGTGGTGATATGACAGTCGCTGTGACGAAAACAGTTGGTTCCGCTCTGAGTAGTACAGGTATGACAAGCATTGCAGCAAATAGTGTGCCTGCGGTTAGCAGTTCAGCACCTAAACCAACCTCATGGGCTGCCATTGCTAGGAAGCCTGCTAAGCCTCAGCCAAAACTTAAGCCTAAAGGTAATGTGGGAATTGGGGGCCCTGCGGTACCACCTCCCCCTATAAAACACAACATGAATATTGGAACTTGGGATGACAAAGGGTCTGTGGTAAAAGCTCCCCCAACCCAACCAGTACTGCCTCCTCAGACTATAATGCAGCAGCCTCAGCCATTAATTCAGCCTCCTCCAATGGTGCAAAGCCAACTGCCTCAGCAGCAGCCTCCGCCTCAGCCGCCACAAGGACCTCAGCAACAGGCTCCGCCTCATCAGCTGCAGCAGCAGCAGCTGCAAAATCGCTGGGTGGCTCCTCGCAATAGGGGTGTAGGCTTCAATCAGAGCAATGGAGCTGGCAATGAAAACTATGGTATAGGTGTTATACCAGTTAGCTCTTCACCTTCTGGTGTAGAAGTGCACCCAGTATTGGAGAAACTAAAGGCCATAAATAACTATAATCCCAAAGACTTTGATTGGAATCTGAAGAACGGTCGTGTGTTTATAATCAAAAGCTATTCGGAGGATGATATACACCGCTCCATTAAGTATTCTATCTGGTGTAGTACTGAGCATGGTAATAAGCGCTTGGATGCTGCCTACCGTTCACTGAATGGAAAAGGCCCACTCTATTTACTTTTCAGTGTGAATGGCAGTGGACACTTCTGCGGAGTAGCTGAGATGAAGTCTGTGGTGGACTACAATGCATATGCTGGAGTCTGGTCTCAGGATAAATGGAAGGGGAAGTTTGATGTTAAGTGGATCTTTGTTAAAGACGTTCCTAACAACCAGCTGCGGCACATTCGCTTGGAAAATAATGACAACAAACCCGTTACCAACTCGAGGGACACTCAAGAAGTACCCCTAGAAAAAGCCAAGCAAGTGCTTAAAATAATTGCTACTTTCAAGCATACCACCTCAATCTTTGATGACTTTGCACATTATGAAAAGCGTCAAGAGGAGGAGGAAGCCATGCGTAGGGTAAGAATCTAATGTTATAAACTTTGTTCATGCTTTTTGGAGTTTGGGGTTTTTTTAAAGACAGAGCAGCTTGGTTTTTTAATATGTAAAACAAAAGGTAATTAGAAATGGGTTTAGATGGTAAAGGCCAAGGCATGTAACGTACTCAACAACACTTCCTTGCAAGCACATTTGCAAATACAATTTTCTGTTCTTCATAGCATTTTACTTCTGCATTAAAACCTTCAGCTAAGTAACTAAACTTCGTTGACAGTAGATGGAAAAAATATGTATTTTAATAGTTTCAGTAGCAAATGGTACTTGTTCCTTAAATCATTTCATTGCCATTTTTGTTTTGTGACATTTAAACAAAAAATATGTATATGGAAGTTGTGATGTCCACATGCTTCAGCTGTTGTAATAGTACAATTTTTTTAGATGCATAGAAAAAGCCACATAACACAGAAATTGAGAGCTTGTTTTCTGTTAGGAATTTAGACTGCTGACTTACGCCCATTTACTTGGTGGTAAGCCCCATTGAACTCAGTAGGACTTGCTTCTCATAGAGATGCATAGGAAAGAAAAAGAAAATGTCAACATGAGTTTAAATGTGTTTTGACCCTTTGTAGTTACTTTTTTGTGAAACATTTCTTATCAAATGTGCCTGGCAGGACAAATAGAAAGGGCTGTATTCAGGCAATGTGTTTCTCCTGATGGAAGGCACTTTGATGCAGTGGAACCTTCCAGGGGTCAAGGCAAAATTGTGTTTTTCCTGGCCCCTCTGCAGCCCTCCAGCCTGCTTTGCAAGGTTGAAGAACCCTTTAGAACAGCTTCAGTCCTTGAAGGCTCTGCTGGATCAAAGAGCCTTTCATATGTAAAGGGGCATCATTTGGCTATAACCCAAACAACATTTACGCAGAATTAAATTAACCCAACCCAGGGCTGATTCTTATGATGACCTAGTTATCTTAGGGGAGAATAAAGAGTTGGGAAGAGACTTGAAATTTCTCCCTTCTTATGTGGGATATGCCAGGCGTTGATCGTGGATTGTTCTATATGCAAAACAGGCACTTGCTGTCAACCTGTGGACCCCACTTTATTCCATAGGTACTTACTGCTGTAAGCACATGCCAATCCAAGGTATCTTGTCCCATACCAAATGTTATTTATGAAGACCTGAGTGTTTTTGTGATTTACAATAAAAATTAAACACACAGACTCTTAGGAGCAGTACAAAAGGAAAAATGGATGAAGAAGGAAGATGAAAATAAACAAATTCAGGTATCACTCCTTACACAAGAGCTTTCCAAACTTTTCATGTTGGCGACACACTTTTTAGACATGCATCATTTCACAACACAGTAATTCAGTTTTACTCTTGTTAGCTACATACCCTGCTAGCTGCTGATGGAGTCAACTTGCTGGAAAAGGCTGTGTACAGTGTATGAACTTGTAAGCTCCTGTACTGTTCAAATGGAAGGAGGAATTATTGTAAATAAATAGTAGATGGATTCTCCTTTAAGAGCAGGAGAAATACCCTGTGTCCCCATTCCAGGTCTCCTCTGTGCACCACAAAAAGCTTCCATAGGAAGCTGGTGAGAAGGATTCTATGTCATTGTTTATAGGATCGGAGCAGAAGAAGAAAAAATAGTGTTACAAGTAGTTAACTAGGGATTAACTAGGAGTTCTGTAGAAGGCTTAAAATAAACTTGCTTGTAATCAAGGAATTCAGTGGCAGAGGAGATGTTGGGCAGAATCTGTTCAGTTCATAATCAAAAGTGGGTTTGAGAATTCTGATTCAGGTGTGGCTACATAGTAGCCAGCCATTGCTAAATTCACATTGAATGGCATTGGTTAACAAAGCAAATGGGACACTAAGTCTGGTCCTCAGCTGAAGTTGTGACAGAACCTTGAACAGAAGAAAAGGCTGAAGAATAAAAAGTCTCTGACCCAAGTTGTCATTTCTTTTGTGCTTCTCATGGTTGATTTTTCTTTTTGGGATCTACAGAGTGGAACTGAATAAACAGTTTTGTTTTAAGCCCAGGTAGTTTTGCAGTGTTTGAAGAGAAGAAAAAATTATACCTACATATGAAGAGTCCAGCTACGCTCCATAAATAAGCAGGATTCCTTGGGTAGTCTAGTAATGATGCTGCATACAAAATGGCAACTTAAATGTTTATACTAATTGGTTCTTCTGTTTACAAATTTTCTGTAATGGTTCTTTACTTCGACTTTCATTTCAGGTGGTTGTGTTTGCTTTGTTTTTCATACAGTCCTTGTTATTAAGATAATTACACTTGCTATTAGAGATGCATATACAGGCTAGTTCCAGTGTTCTATTTACAAGATGGCTTTTGGAATTATTCTTGTGGTTGTAGACACCTGAAATCAGATGGGGTACATCATCAACCAAGTTGCTAAGATTATTGCCTATTGTCCTCATGTAAATAACACATTTTACAAATAGGTTGATCTGCTGGGTTTCTATTCATTTTAAAGGGTGTAACTGGATTGTTGGAACAGTACAGAAATTCTAGTGCTACTAATTGTGTTTCTATCAAACCTGTGCCTATCTTTATATTGCACTGGGTTACAGTGGTGCCTAATATGTTGGGTTCCATGGGCATGTTGGGAATTTTGAATATATTATAGTGCTGTCATAAAATGGCTGTCATGGGATTGTTCCCCTTCACAAAATGACTTGCATGCTGGGAGGAGCCAGACACAAAGTACTCATTTCACATTAAACCAATCGAGATACCAAAGCTTGCATATGCAGCCCCAGAAAGAGAGAGGGAGATCAACAGGCAGCCTCAACAGAAGAGTGCACAGATCCAGAGAAGGAAGAAAAACAACTACACATTGCCCCAGAGAGAGAGAGAGAGAGAGAGAGAGAGAGAGAGAGAGAAACAGAGTCCCAGAGGGTGAGGTAGGAAAGCACACGGTTCAGGAACCAATAGAGGAGGGGAGAGGATCATGTGCATAGTCTGAGAGAGGCAGAAACACAAATTTGCTTTGTTATATCTTCCTTCTTGTCCCCTCAGTCATCTTTTTCTTTGTTTCTAAACATTTGTACAGGATTTTTTCCACTCACGTCTCTCAACTTAATGTTTTGGTGCTGGTCAGCCTGGAAAAGTTCATAGACTTAAGACAGGCCATAGAAAGTGGTAATACTTTTACTACTACTACTTTTTTCAAGACTGATCACACTCTTTACAGCTTGGAAGGGCAGGCACTTTGTGTCACAGAGACATTTTAAGCACCAAGTGGCTCAGTGGGTGCAATCGGAACCAAAACTGTTCTAAAAACCCATTAACTGTTATTGCCAACCTAGCAGTTTGAAGGCACATCAAAAAGTGCAAGTAGATAAATAGGTACTGCTCCGGCGGGAAGGTAAATGGCATTTCCGTGCGCTGCTCTGGTTCGCCAGAAGCGGCTTAGTCATGCTGACCACATGACCCGGAAGCTATACGCCGGCTCCCTGAGTCAGTAAAGCAAGATGAGCGCCGCAAACCCAGAGTCGGTCACGACTGGACCTAATGGTCAGGGGTCCCTTTACCTTTACCTTTTTATCCATTATGTATGCAGCACATTGTTTTAGTCCTTTGTGTTCTAGGCAGGGCATCAAACTATTTAAATTTTCTGAATTGATTTAATTTTGGTTCTGCCTGTTAACTCTTGGTTTGATTTCACAAGGAAAAGGCTCAATATTTACAAAATGACACTGATTGGTATCTGCAGTAATCTGATTAAATAGTGAGTTAATCTTAATTTCTAGGTGACTACGCCGAAGAAACACCTGTTGTATGTACAGAAAACTTTGAGCAAGGATGAGAAGAAAATTTACTAGATTTTGAAAGAAATATTTGGGAACTTGGAAGTGATGACAGTTGTGAAAGCAGAGCTTAGAAAGATGTCTGCTTAATACACAGATTCAAAAGTCCAATGTTCTTTTGTTTCCAGGTTGATTCCCTATTTTTGTTACAAGTACAATAATATTCTCGCAGGCACTAAATATGTTTACCATGTGATCCATAGTTGTAAGCTAATTTTAAAACTAGCTGCTTGTCTGCTACCCATATTGTTTACCTCAGAGTTAAGTGTTTGATGATTTCTCAAGAAAGACTGCTCATAATAAATTCACACATGTTAGTAAAAGTCCTGAATGTTCCAAACGTTTGTAAGGAAAGAGTTTTGAATGAGAAACATTTTGTGCTGAATTAAACTTCTGTCTGATAGGATTATATGGTATATGAATTTAAATTTCAGAAGCGAAAAGGCGCAGTACTGGGAACAGTGGGAGAACGAAGGCCTTTACTAGTATGGTTCCAAGAAAAAGTGTATTGATTAGCTTTTGTGAAATTCCGAAAAAAAGAGCCCAGTCCACCTTTTATCTTCATTCCTAATTGTTTTTCATCATTTTGCATGGGATTTGAAAACTGGGTTGAAGCATCTGGGCTGAGGAACAGATGAGAGCATAGCACTTGTAGTTATTTGAAGCATGCACTTCTTTAGAACAGGATTGAGGATTCTCTTTCAGTCCCAGGGCCAGATAAGAACTTGCCCAACCTTCTGGGGGCTTCTTAAGAATGGTGGCATGTTAAAACAAAAAACAAACACCCACCCAAAGAAAAATTGCACATATCTCTTTCCCCTCTCCCTGCATCACAACGCACCTCCAACAGGCACACAGTGAACACACACGCCTTTTCTTACACATCCATAAATTCAGTCACACACTCATACATGCAGCCACATGTACACATGTGGCAGGAACATACACACACAATATGCATTTTGAGCCCGCTCTAGTACTAGGGTCGGGGTGGCTAGAAAATTATATCTGCCTCTTCATTCAAAGGGATTTTGTTTCCCCATCTTAGCACTAAGCACTACAGTATTAATTTCAAAAAATAAATCTTCTGACTGCTCTTTAAGAATAGTAGGTAGCGTTCTGCCCATCCAGTGCTGGAATGGGAGGTGGGGTTAGGAGAAGGCAAAGAGCTTGTCTCCCATCTAAGTTGAGAGATCCCTCTGCTGCCCTTTCCTCTCAAAGAGGTCTTATCTTCAATCTTAACACTGTGGTACTTGGGTGGCGCTGTGGGTTAAACCACAGAGCCTAGGACTTGCTGATCAAAAGGTCGGCGGTTCGAATCCCCGCGATGGGTGAGCTCCCATTGCTCAGTCCCTGCTCCTGCCAACCTAGCAGTTTGAAAGCATGTCAAAGTGCAAGTAGATAAATAGGTACCGCTCCGGCGGGAAGGTAAATGGCGTTTCCATGTGCTGTTCTGGTTCGCCAGAAGTGGATTAGTCATGCTGGCCACATGACCCGGAAGCTGTACACCGGCTCCCTCGGCCAATAAAGCGAGATGAGCACCACAACCCCAGAGTCAGCCACGACTGGACCTAATCGCCAGGGGTCCCTTTACCTTTACCTTACTTAGATCAAATAAAAGAGTTGTCTTTAACTCTTCCATGTCTGACATGATATTAGATTTGCCCCCAAATGACCTCATGGATCAAATAGAAAGCCTAAATGTTCTCCATTAAAAATGTGCATACTTTCCTGAACTACAAAGTATTTTTAAAATGTTAAGTAAAATGTCACTAGTGACATGTTGGCTAATATCAGCAACTTTAGGTAGTAGGAGCCTAAAGTTTGCATAATTTTCTAGGGAAACCCTACTTCCAAACAGTTCATGAATTCATATTCTGTAACCATGTTTCATAAAGGGTACATGTTTTCCATCGGTAGCTTTGTCATAACATCACACATACTACCTGGACTCCTTTGGTAGTAAAAGGATGTCAGTTGAATTAATAAGGCAATAGTATATTTGAAACATACTGCTCAGCTTACCTTTGGACCAAAGCTAAGAGGGGGATCTTGCCATCTGGGCTGTGCAGGACCTCCATGCCACTGCCTAGGCTTGCACCCTGGGGAAGTGATTTTGGTGCTGCTAACACAATGGTTTGACTTATCCCATGGAGGCACACTTTGTTGTCTCTTGAGACAGATGCCAACAATATATAACCCTTCATATCAGGAATTGCTATTCAAGTCTTCGTGACTTTAGGTAAAATGTCGGTACTAGATATTTACCATTTGTAAATTATCCCTTGCATAGCTAGTATCTACATGTTTCTAAGCTACAAGGGTTCTGAAGTGTCACCGATATCACCAGACACAATGAAACTTAATAAGAGATTATCAATTTATAAGAGGTTTTTTCCTGCCCTATAAAGCACTTTGGCATCATCTTGTAGCTTTCATTTAAGTTTCTGTGATGAAGTAGAATTGTAAAGATTTGTTGTGTATGACTTGTGTCAAAAAGTGGGATTATGCTAGTGGAAGTGTTCCTTATATTAATTGATCCATCTTACCTAATGACACCCCCTCCCAAGAAAAAATTCCTCTGGGCTTGGAGACCCTTGGAAACATTTTGGAATATAACGCAGAGGGCTGCAGTTAGTGAAAACTAGATGCCTCACCTTGCAGTAGCAGCAAGTGTTTCTGTGGGAATGGGAAGCCACCATTGGATGCATCCCTTAGGTTGGATTATAGAATTGCACATTTAATTCAGCTGATTGCTGTAATGTTTCTGTAAAGCTAATGCCATGCTTTTATGAAATATTTATAGTCGCATAGCACTTGTACCGAATAAAAGTCTTCTATGACAGAGCTATACTAATTTTCCTTTCTTCTGTTCTGCAGGAGAGGAATAGAAACAAACAATAACTATATGGCGATGGTCCTGCTAGAATTACAACACTAATGATGTGGACTCTGGAAATGCCTAATATGTCTAAGAAGAAGTTATTAAAGCTTTGTTCCTGCTTAAGGTGACATCTTTGAACACTTTAACACAAAATTGACTCTTCTTGTAATGGTTCTCATCAGTGCATCTGCCCTTATACTCTCTCACCAAACACACTTGAGAACTGTAACTTCGTCAAGCACTTTCTGTCCTGAAGCTTTTACCAGTATCTGCTGTCTTTTGTAATTATGCATCCTAGCTAAGGCACAGGAGATGGAACGAATGCAAGGATTCATTAACTCTTTGAATTTGTTAAATACTAACAATTAACCATCATAAGTGGTTCAATGATGTGAGATTCACATTGCTTCAACTTATTTTTCTTTGATGTAGTTTTTTAATTGTCAGTTTTTAGCTATTCAACAGAATTTAAAGCAAAATCATGCCATATTTAGTCCTGGAGTAAAACTCAAGTCTAAATGTTCATGTGAAAATTATTGTAGTAAACTTTTAATATGGCAAAGCAACTTTGAGCTGCAGTTTAGCCAAATGAATTATAACATGAAATTATATTAGAATGACATTTCCCTTGTTTCAAACTGTTTGGTGTAGAGAATATTAATATATGCAGCTTGGTGGGCCGCACCAATTAATGCACATTTCCTTTTTTTTCCTGTAACATGTATACCGAAAAAAGTGCATTTGTCTGAGGAACTGTTTGTTTGCTACCACTCAATCTCAGTTTTGAGTACATGTACCTCAGTCTAAATCAGACTTTTTATGACCTTTATAACTATACTTAAAATCTTTAATTCCTATTTCTGGGTGTTTGCAAGCCTGAAAAGATTGCTATCATGGAAGTGAAAATTTACTCCTCTAGGTGATTCACTAGCTAAATAAACATAATTCTTGTTTTAGCAAGCATATACTCTGTTTCTCAAATTTTGTTTGTTCCCAGCTCTGAATATTATAGTCTGATATTCTTTCAATTCAAAATACTTTGGGAAATAAACGTTTATCCATGGTTTCAGTTTGTATGCTCATGGATGTGTTTACATGTTATCTGTTAGAGCTATATAATAAAAGCCTAGGTACCATATTCACCTGAATATTTTCTATGCTACTTTTTAAACTTTTATTTTAAAATTTCCACTTGCACACCAACATGAATGCTGCCTTGAAAGTGAAGCAACTGTATTGGTTTCATGAAATACTGAAGAGTCTGAAAGCTTTCTTTAAGATCAGTACGAAATCCAGATATGGGGAAGTTGAAAAATAGCTGTTGTATGAATGCTTGATGTATCCGTCAAACCCAAATATTTACATCATGTCTGGATTCTTTCACTGGCAGTCTGTTTCTGAAGTTTATTGGGGAGATCAAATCTCTGCTTGATCCCATTATTTTTGGCTGCTATGTTCTTATACATAAATTGGTTGAATATATGGCTGTTTTGGCACAGTGTGACAGTCATTTTGCCATTAATTTTGGAAGCATCATTGGGTGATGACCATTCAAGCCATACTCAAGAGTAGACCCCTTGAAATTAGTGGACTTCAGGTACTGAAGTCATGAATTTCAGTGGCTCTGCTCTGAGTATATAACATTGGTCATCACCCCCTTGTGTTACTTGACTAAAGGTTCCTCTATATACTTGGATGGAATTCCTTTGAATTCTGTGCAACTTCCTTCCAAATAAGTAACATTTGGTTATTAAAACACCTACAAAAAATTGCTTCCTTGTGATTAGTATGAGGATGAAAGGCTAGCCTACTTCAAAAGAAAGCCATAATTGTTCATATCCTCATATTTCAAAAGATGCTGTGTTATTAGAATTTGTGTGTGATCACTATGGAGAACATGATTAATTCAAACATATAGTGCCAAGTGCAGTGCTGTCATGTGGACCATGTGTTAACTAAGGTAAGTGGTTTGAAGAGTGGTTCTCTTTGTGGTAATTAACAACACCAGCCCCAAATTCCAAAGAAGAGGATCGTCCTGGCAGTGTCAAAATCTTTCTGAATCCAGTGGCAAACTCCATTCACAAAGAACTACCAAATGGCTGTGTTGCAAAGTGACTATGTGTATGAATTGTAGCATATATAAAACACACCTTTCTTGGAGCATACATTCAGTGCTGATCATGGCTAACAAAACTGTGGCACAATACCAAGATATTTCTATTTGTTAGTAACTTGTCTACATTGTACACAGAGGGGTGTGTTGTTGTTTTTTGCAGTCATAGTTAACAGCATTTTCAATATCTTCTATACAGTCGTACCTTGGAAGTTGAACGGAATCCGTTCCAGAAGTCTGTTTGACTTCCAAAATGTTTGAAAACCAAATCGTGGAAGCCCCATTGGACATTTGGGTTTCAAAAGAACGTTAGCAAACCGGAACAATCACTTCCGGGTTTGCAGCATTCAGGAGCCAAAACATCCAATCCCAGGGCGTTCAGGATTCAAGGTATATCTTTTTATTTAGCTCATAAGGAGAGAAAAAAAAAAGCTGATCATAGAAGCAGAACATCGATCCCCATTCATGTATGTTAGAGGCACACAGGGTCTACTACTTTAATTTGAAGATGGGGTTGTGTTTCTGGCATATATGATGTGGAACAGATGTTTGTAAATCCTCTAGACAAAGAGCAATTTGTTTATCCCACTTGAATTGCCTTGCAAGATGTATGAATAAGACCATGATGGTGGCTTCTCAAAAATAAAGCATGAATAAAATGCATTGATGTGCATTCAATGCTTCTGCTTCTCTGTGATTAATTTGGAGAAAATGAATGTTCTTCTGTTTTTGCAGTGGAAAAGCTGATTTCCAAAACCTGAAAATTAAGCAGATGCTCTTAGTTGCTGAATAATTTTATTCTGCTGTTCAGTCATTAGAAGGGGAAAGGATGCCTGGTTCTTGGAAGCTCTTCCACTGACCACTGAAATGCTTTTCAACTGCTTTTCTGGTTTCTGAAACTTAACTGGAATTGCTCCCATATTTTCAACCCATGTTTTGGAGGATTAGAAATATTTTAATTAAGATTCTCATGATGCTGAATTCTGCACCCAGTACCAAATTGGCACTTTTTAAATTTTGCAAAAGCTCAAAGAAGTGGGTGTAATTTCATCACATGACAATTTCTGTGATTAGGGAATTTCCTAGAGTGAGATTTATCCCTGAATGTGAACCTTGGGATGCTTTAAATTTCTGTTCCAATTCTTTTTAGTTGTGTGTTGAATTGCTTTGTTTTGTTGTACACTAGTTATGTAGCTTTGTTAAACTTAATTTAATTTGTTAAACTTAATTGTGTACCATCCATTTAAGTAAACTTGAAGCACAACATTGGCTTTTTAAATTGAATTTAACTTTTAAGACTTAATTGCTGAATAAATTATTTTGCCATTAGACTGGGATGCAAATGTATAGTGAAACCATCCCAATTCATTCTGCCTTGTGCTATGTAACTATAGCCATGCCATGGAGTTCATATTCCTACTCCATCATTGAGGCAATTGGAAGAGAAAGCTGTCTATGGACCTCAACCCCATAGTCACCTTTGACTGGACTTAACTTTCCAGGGGTCCTTTACCTTTTTACCTTACTTAATGTGATGTGAATGTTTGCAAAGCCTTGCAATTTAAGGGGCATTGTAATTTAATACAATCAGATGCTTATGTCTGTTTCCTGATGTGCTTATTATACTGAAATGTGCCGTAGATCTTTCTAGCAAAATGATATATTCTCCCATTACTTCAAAGTCTAGATACTGCACTTGGCTTCTAAAATCAGACAATTGGTGCAGGAGATTCTGCAGAAAGTACATTTACTTTTTTTTACTCACCCTCTATATGTAAAATTCCTGGTTGCCTTTTCATGCTCTTTTCTCCTTGCCCTCACCACACGAAACAGAAGGGAAACCAATTGTGGACAAGAAAGGGGAGGCAGCAGAGACAAGGGTATGGCTTCCACATGGGGCTTCTCTCTTCCCTTTGCCAAGGCAGCAGCCAGGTATTGTGACTACATACAATTTTGCATATACACACTGCATCTGAAACAGAGCCCAATATTTCCACAGCTGTCTCAACAGACATATCAAGTGTTTTCCCCCAGCCCAGTCCAGAAACACATCACTTCTCAATGTTGTTTAGAGAATAAAAAGAACTACTGAGTTTTAGATAGTACAGTGGTACCTCCGGTTAAGTACTTAATTCGTTCCGGAGGTCCGTACTTAACCTGAAACTGTTCTTAACCTGAAGCACCACTCTAGCTAATGGGGCCTCCTGCTGCTGCTGCACCGCCGGAGCACGATTTCTGTTCTCATTCTGAAGCAAAGTTCTTAACCTGAAGCACTATTTCTGGGTTAGTGGAGTCTGTAACCTGAAGCATATGTAACCCGAGGTACCACTATATTGAGGGCACATTAGAATTTTCTGGATTTTTGTTTTATCTATAAGAGATGCAAAAACATATTAAGGGCAATCTTGGATTCTACAATGGTTTTTAGAGATAAATACACAGGGATGTTCCCAGAGCCATTTCTATCATCTGCCTGTTGCAAGCATAAAACACTTTACTGAAGTTGGCTTTCTTTTCCCCTTCACATGTTTTTGAGTGTCTAGTCCTATTTAATGACCTGAATAATGCACAAATCTTAACAGCTTCCATCATATATTTGATTTGATTTTTGTTTTTTTAAAAGATGCTTTTTTTCTCATGTTTTTTCTTCACACTCAAAAAATGTATCTTCAACTTATTCACAGCAAAGTCTCAGAATGTGGCTTCCATAAGAGTAAAATCGGATTCCTAATTACTGTGAGAGAAAGAATTACATCAAGAGGAATAGTCTTATCTTCAACATAAAGTCAATGAAAAGTTATTGGCTGGCATCTAAAGAACCACAAAGTGACTTGTGTGTGTACACAGTGGGCCACACGTTCTTTCACATACACCACCACTCATGAAGGTTGGGACCTCATGAAGGTTGGGATCTGATTTTATAAGGCCTCTACAGTCAGAAATAAAAAGCCAGCACATAAATGAAATCCTTATGTGCTAGCATATCAAGGATAAGGAACCTCAGACCTGGGGGCAATGCAGCCTTCCAGGCCTCATAGCGGCTTTTCCCGAGGCCCCACACCCTCCCAAACTGCACCTTACTTTGCATCCTCCTCAAATGCTGTTCAATACTGCTTGTTTGCTAAACGGAGAACAAAGAAGTGGGAGAGTGTGAAGAAACCACAGAGGTAAAAATTGCATTTGCTCCGCCCCCTTTTGCATCTGACCAATGGCATGTGGCCCCTGGCATGTGGCATGTCCAGAAGGAAACGTAGCCCTTAAACTGGGAAAAATCTGCTCCTGGTGGATATGAGGATCCCTGAACTCTTGCAATAAAATTCTTGATGTTTATTTTCTCCACCTTGAGCTGCTTTGCATGAAGGAACTACGTGCTGCACTAGATAACGTACACTAGAAAATATTCTCAAAAATAATGATTTAGTGCTACAAGAAACTGGCTGATCTGCTGAGGAGCATGTAGTCTATTTACCCAAATGAAACCATGCACTGATGTTAATCTAAATCAAGTGTTAATAGGCTCCAACTGCGACTGAATGCTGAAGAAGGAATTCTTCTGACAGAGTTGTTTGTGTTTGATACCATGCAGCTTGTTTCTATTCCAGTGTGGAAAATACACACACACACACACACAATTTCCCTGTAATAGTTGGGATGACTGCTCTTCCAATGAGTGGCATTTGCCAGAGCGTAATAAATACAGAGGAAATTCCAGTTGACACAGAGTATTTATAGCTCAGGACATGATGGAATTTAAAAGCATGAGAATTTTAAGGAACATTACTCATGGAGTAAATATAGTTCCAGTGATAGACACTGCATAAAAGGAAGGCAAGAAGTAACTTTGTCATTTTGTCATCTCTCTGGAATAGAACAGAAATTACTAATCACTTTAGCCTCACTATGTTGTGGTGGGTTTCAAAGCACATGTGAAAGCGATGTAAGCGCTATCGGATTTAGTAATTACACTTGTGGGCTCCCAATGGAATTTATGTAGGACAGCTGTTCTAACATAGCTTTAAAACCTTTCTATGGGAACTTATCAGGGATTCCTCTGTTGGAAGACAGGTAACAACGGACAAGCTACTGAAAGCCAGGTCTGTGACCGACACCTAAGGTTGCAAGCATTGTGCTGATCGTTTACTCAATGATCTCTCTAAATCTGCCACAATACATTGAATCTCCCGAACAGCAAATCCTTGCTGATCTAATTGACAGTGGGTGTCTTACATAGTTTCATGTGAGCATAAATACTGTTCACAAGTAAACAAAAAAAATCTTAGTGCTTGAATGTCACTCACAACTTCTGAATGTTTAAGGTTGCACTTCAGTAGTCTGTCCCATAGCATATATTTGAATACCTGACTGATGTTAGTTCAGCGCTGATATGTTTGTTCTCTTAGTATGTATTAAAACATCAAATGAATAATCAAATTAACAGATCACTGCAGCAAGCTAACCTAAAAGTAGACTGCTGGTACCCATGCTGTGTTGTCTGGTATTGAACACCAGGATAGAGTATGCAAGAGAATAGAAGGGAGACTTAGGGATATGGCTGAAGATTGGTGGGCAAAGTTGTGGAATAGGATTCCTTTATTCCTTTATTCAGTTAGAGCCCTATGTTGTGAGTTCTTCCAATTTAGATTCTATTGAGCATCTAACTCATGGGTAGGCAAACTAAAGCCCAGGGACCGGATCTGGCCCAATTGCCTTTAAGTCTGGCCCCATGAATGGGGAACCAGTGGCAATCTGGTAAGTTGCTGGATTGCAGCTTCCATAATCCCCCGTCATTGGTCATGCTCTCTTGGGGCTAATGGGAGTGGAATTGAGCAAGAACTGGAGGGCCAGAGGTTTCCCATCCTTGGACAACATAGATCCTCAGTAGACCAGATCTTTATCCAGTGAGATGCATCAAGTTGTTCCTTGAGATCTGACTCCCATACAAACCTAAGTGAATCCTGGGGCGAAAACTGCATTTATAAAAGTAGGGAGCATGTGACCCATACCATTTCGCTCTGAGTGTCCTGCATAGGAAGTCACTCAAAAGGCCTTAGAAGTTGAATCTGTTGTATCTCCAGTTCCTTTGTTACTTCCACAATCTGTCAAACTCTTAATCAGTTCAAGCCAGTTAAAATGGTTCAGAGTGATAGTATGTCCCTTTTCTATTGATTGTACAATTCTTCAGTATTTCAAGAATGAACATCGTAAGAGGGGAAATTCAGAATGGTTCTTCTCCTATACAAACAAAGCAAACACCAACAGGAACTAAGGGCATTCATGTTCTGAAAGGGTGAAAATAGCTTTGCAAAAAGCTTTAGTTAACCGGCAGATGGCAGTAGAGCAGGATTTTCCAGCTATTTCAGAGCAAGCCACATTTTGTTTGTCTAGATAAGGTGTTTTGACACACAAGCATTTTTTCAGCTATAATAGCAGCTGTGGAAAATGGAAGAAAAGCAGTAAATTTTAAAGACACCCACCCCATTTTTAAAGGCATTATCGACTCTTGTCATATGCCACAATGAGTTAATATGACAATAGGAGACAACATACTTAAGTTGTGTCAAAGTAGAATCCTATGACTCCTTCAGTTCAATGGGACTTACGTATAGGATTTCACTGTTAGGTAACAAAGTACTGATTTCATTTATATCCCTTTTTTCCAAGGAGTTCACAGGGGCACACCTGGTCTCCACCCTCTTTATTCTTACAACAACCTTGCAAAGTAGATTAGGCTGAAAGTGACTGGCTCAAGGAGTCCAAATGGTTTTCTACTTTTAAATAAAGGCACTATTTTTAATAGTGATATTTCGAAGGAAGAAAAAGACCACCCCACAACTCATGTTCCTTTTTACACAGAATTCTGCAGTCTGTCATTTTGGACGATTTCCCACTGTGTTCTTGAAGACAATGAGCACAGGCTACACATATAACAAAATTATTATTTTCACTTTGGTCATTGGAGGAGATTAATATCAGGCTACCCAGTGGCAAAAATGTTAAGGGTGCTTCTAAAGTTTTACACAGTCTTGACACAACATCCTCATCGACATGCCATCCCATATTTTCACACCCTCTTCCCTCAATTTAATCCAAGCATACATTTCTGCATTTATTGTCGGTGTTGTTTTACTGGATTTGCCCCAGAAACAACAAATCCAGATTAAATGGAAAAATAGAACAGCATTTGGATGAGAGGATGTGTGGAAGCTGTGCAAAACCTGTATGCAGAAGCAACACCAAACCCACAATAACTGCCACATGAAACCCTAAGTGTTTCATATTTTACTATTGATTTAAGGAATGTATACTACCACTTCATAAAAATATATCAGTGGTATATAAGTATAAGACGAGTCATACCAGGCTCCCAATCCTCCATCCAGGCAAACAAGGCACCATCATGTCAGAGGTGGAAAGAAGATAAAAGTCCCTACCAGAGAAGAATGGCAGATCAAGTTGGTGAATTATGTCGAAATGGCTAAAATGACTGGAAGAATCAGAAACTAGAAAGCAGGAAGACCAAAATTTTAATAAGTAATTTATCTTAAAGACCATTGTAAACAGTTAAAATCGTTAGTAGGATTGGAATATCACTTGTAGTGACACAATTTTGGACACAATGGAGAGGTGAAAGATATGGATTATCATAAAAGATGCAGGAGGAAATGATTAACAATGGGACCCACAAAGGAGAGGAGGGAAGTCCAGGAGATTCCTTGGAATCTTATTTTTTATGTTGTATGAAGGATATGTGACCGTAAAATTTTAATCTGAAAAATCAAGTAAATACATTTTATAAAACAAACAGAAGGAATTGTCATAGTCTAAGAATGCAGTCCATCAAAAGCACTTGAGGAGGGTGTGGAGCAGGGCCAGAGAGATGTGCAGTCTGCAAGGGGGTGTGTGGGGGGGTGGAGAGTCTTCCTGGAGAGCTGAATTTGGCACCTGGACCTGAAGTTCCCCATCCCTGTCTTGGTGGAAATCATTCTGTCCACTAGTGTACCATCAGATCAGGAATTACTCCAATATACTGATCCCTGCTCTGTATGACAAAGCCTTGGCCCAGATTGTTTTTCAGACATGCATCCTGCTCTTACTCTACTTTGGTCTCCATTTTGAAGTATTGTACTGCAACAACAAGTGGGACCATCTCACAGAGAAGACACAAGAAACCCAGGAAGCACACCTAGTCGCCTTAACAAAGATCTATACTATTATAGCAATGTCACCTATGCTTGCCAAGGGGATACAAACTGCAGATTTATGCAAGTATTTAATAGTAGCTTGCCAAGAATGTCAGCACCCTTTTCAAAAGGAATCTTCTTTTGTGTCTTTTGATATTTAAAGAGCTGTAATTACAATGGCAAAGCTTTGAATTCTTCTCCCCCCCACCCCCCTTTCCCTTTCCCCCTTATACACATTAATTTATGGGGACCAATCCAACATTACAGACAAGCTAATGAAAGAAGCACACATTCCTTTTATATTTTGTTTCTTTTATAGTTTCATTTGTGTGGATAAATGCAAAAGAGTTAATGCTATAAATAAGTATAATGGTGTATCTCTCTCCTCAATTGCTGGTTGTTGATGCTGAAGTCCTGCATAATAGGGGAAAAAATTGAACTGAATTTAAATCTTCATCTCTGCTCTATTTTTCTCTTATTTCAAAAGATTCATCTACTCTGTTTAAGCGTTACTCCTGGTTCTTTCATTTATACTAGTGGCTCATGATACTATTTCCTTCTTTTTGTTTGTGTATTTTTAGCAGTGTAATAAAAACCGAACTTGCAAGACAGAGTAACCACATTTCCCCCTATTACATGTATCGAAAGTAGGTTAGTGTATCCAAAATTACATTACTGTGTTTCTTAAAACTGGTCAGGGCTGGCAAAAGAGGATCAGTCACATTTCAGGGAAGAAGGAAATTTCTGCTCTGAGATCCTCACTTCAGAGAGTGCAGTCATTGCAGGAGGTACTACGGCCAATCAAATTCCACACTGTGAACTGCTGTTCTGTGAGGTGAAGATCTTGGGTGCCAAACTACACACAACTGGATCTCCTAACACAATTTAACCCTTTTAAAATAACTGCAAATGGTCCCAGATTTGCCAGGTTGTACTGTTAACACTTTCCCCTCTTTGTCATTATCCAACTTTAAATCATCCCCTCAGAAAATTGCTATTAACTCTGGTGGGTAGAAACATCACCTTTTAATGTGCCTTTTTTCCAGGAAAGGTTTAAACACACGCTCAATAGCAGGCATAGGCAAACTCTGGCCCTCCAGATGTTTGGGACTACAATTCCCATAATCCCCAGCTAACAGGACCAGTGGTCAGGGATGATGGGAATTGTAGTCCCAAACATCTGGAGGGCCGGAGTTTGCCTATGCCTGCTCAATAGGGTTGCTGCAGGAAGCCAGTTATGTTTCTCTCACACATATACACCAGGGCTGCTTGAACTTTGGAAACAAGTTTAAATTTAGATGCAACCTACACCTGGCTGTAGGGACATTTCCAAACAACCTCTTTTCTGAGCATTTATTCTAATTTGTTTTCAAGGAAGGTTAGATGTCATTGAGTCAAAAAAAGTATTATTCCACACTTCTCAGGGCATTTCCCATTCACTTTCCTTCTTGCAAGAAGTCTGATCTTTTGGAGAAGTGAGTTTGTTGGGCAAAACCACTCAATCAGCTATAACTGCACAACCAGAATTTGTTGACATGTGATTGCATCCCTCCTGAAAATAGCAAATATAGTCTAGAACTGAAATAGGTTGTAGAAGTTCTACTTGTGGGATTTCTGCACTGCATGTAGTCTGACTTTTAATTCATTTTAACTGCTTTTCAAACACAAAATCAATATGAATCAAGGAGTTGAATGCTCGTTTAACGAAATGCAAAGAATCATCTGTGCCCATGTGTGAGTCTACTCCTATACACAGAGACAGAAAGGAAGATCTTGTTTAACTTGTATATGGGGGTGGGTACCTCGGGTTACATACGCTTCAGGTTACAGACTCTGCTAACCAAGAAATAGTGCTTCAGGTTAAGAACTTTACTTCAGGATGAGAACAGAAATCATGCTCCGGCCGCATGGCAGCAGCAGGAGGCCCCATTAGCTAAAGTGGTGCTTCAGGTTAAGAACAGTTTCAGGTTAAGTATGGACCTCCGGAACAAATTAAGTACTTAAACCGAGGTACCACTGTAATGCTCTTTAGTGTGCACAATCCAAAATAGGCATCATTAAATGGTTTGATAATTTTTTTAATGTTCACACATGTGAACAGTTGTACATTGGTCATTATACTATTATGCGTATGATTTTTCCATTTCCCATCATGTGAATAAGAGGCAAAACTGATGCAGGTGCAATTGGCACATGTGGTGATTGACACACAATGCTCCCAGTTTTATCTTTGTGGGCTCATCAGGGGAGAGATGGCTTTACACAGCCTGGAATTACTTTTTCAGGTTCCTCTATATATTAGGTCAGTCCACTAGTATTTTAAGTAAGTTTTTTTGATGTTATGGCTAATTTTGACTGATTTCATGCTTCACCCCTATTCTATTCCTCCTGCGTCCCTATTGTGCATTGCTTTATAGCAACTGCATTTAATGGTACATGAATGATGAAAATGAATAATAAATAAATAAATAAAAATGCTCAGGATCAAACCAAGGAAAAATGCAAGTCCTTTCCTTCTTACCGCTTTGTTTCCGTGTTGCTTTCAGAATACATTGATAAATGCCATCTGTGTTTTAGGATGCTGTGCTGGCTGGAGCCAATGGGGTTTTTTAGCACAAAACATCTGGAGGGCAGCAGGTTGGCAAAACCTGATGCCAAGAGATGAACACTAGACTAGAGCTAGAAGCCTCAGCAAGTTCTTTCCTGCTCCCCTCTTCTCTTTTTCTTTCTTCAGACCAAGGCAAGTCTTTCTTAGGCGTGCTCCAGCTCCTCCCAACCCAGACCCTGATGGTTTACTTTATTTTGTTTGCTTGTTGAATTTCTAGACTTTCCTACATTGACTGATGGTCCCAGAGCAGGTGACATCGTAGCAACCTAAAGCGTAAAGCCATATCATCAAATTCATAGAAAGAACAGGAGCAACTAAAATGGGCTCAGGTGATAAGGAAGAGTATTGTGATAAACAGTAGGAAGAACTTCCTGATGGTCCATGCTGCTTGGCAGGAGAAGAGGCTTGCACTGATAGGTGGTGGCCTCTTCCTCATCAGAGGTCTTTAAGCAGAGGCTGGATGGCTACCTCTTAGGGATGCTGCAGCAGCTAATTCCCTGCACCATCAGGGGGTTGGACTGCATGACCTTTGCAGTTTAACATAAATGTGATTCCTGCAAATATTTCCTAATAAACATATATACTGTTGCATCTTTTAACCCCACCATTGGTAGGTGTTTAATTATCTCCTTCTCAGTGTCGAGGGGGAAAACCATAGAGAAGTAACAAGGCTGACAAAAAAAAAGTGATATTGCTTTTTGGGAAGCTGGTGTGATCCCCTCCCCACCCTTCCCACCTTTGTCATCTGTTTTATGCAGATGCCATCCATTGTCTTTGACAGTCAATTCACTTGTGAAACGAAACAGTTCTCCGTCTAGACATTGCTGTATTATTTGTAGTCACCTAGGTGAGAATCAGGCCATTTTCATTAATGTTAATTAGTATTTAATAGGTCTCATTTTTATAGTCTAAGGGTTTTGGCTATTAAAAGATTAGAAAGAAGTACCTTTTGTTCTGCAGTTCAGAAGCTCAATTTTTTAATATACAAGAACTGAAGGGTAGACTTGAAGCAAAAGGTTAGCTCCTTCTTTGAAGTAAACAACAAATGATACAATGCAGAGAAACTGTCCCGCATGATGGATCTTGCATTCACACATGGCAACCCTGTTCCACCCCACCCACCTGTCTACTATTTTGCACAAGAATCTTGCACAAAGAGAAGTGCACTAAAGCCAGAGAATATGGTTTGTATGTGTAAGCTCTTTTCACAGTTAATTGTTCTCCTACATAAATTTCACATAGCACTGTGAATTGTGTGTGTATCACTGTTCAGAGAAGCACAGGCTTGTTTATTATCTTGGACTCACAGCCTTGTGGAGCAGTCTCTACGGGAGTGAAACAAGGTGATCCTGAAAGCACTATTCATATTGTCGTTTCATGCTTTTTTTCTATATCTAATGGCAATTCCTTTCAGTCTAGCTGGGTGATGGATGTGATGGGCACTTGTGGCTTTTCTAAGGTGGTGAAGTCCATTGATACCACAGGACTTGAAAGCAGAAAGAGAAAACCAGCAGGTCTGGGTTTCAGGAGAACTGATCAGTTACTCTGGTGTGGAAATCTGGGACTGCCTTCATGCCTGTGTCTGCCTCCTTACGATACCTGCTTAATGTGCTGTTGTTGCTGGCATTCATCTGTCTCCAGAGACAACGGTGTGAGCCTCAGGGGATGAAGTCAAAGTGTTCCATTAGCAGCACTAAAGTGATCTCCTCTGGGGCACAGGCCTGGGCACTATGTATGGAGGTCCTGGGCTGCCCAGACAACAAGACCCCTCTCTCAACCTCGCTGATCTGGTCCAAAGGAAAGCAGAGCAATACATTTGGCACCAGCTTGGCTGCAGGAGTTGACAGAAGGAGGCGCACAAGGTGCCAACCATCTTAGGGACTCCACTTTGGATTTGTGTAGGGGAGGGGTCAGCAAACTTTTTCAGCAGGGGGCCGGCCCACTGTCCCTCAGACCTTGTGGGGGGCCAGACTATAATTTTTTTGGGGGGGGGGCAGAATTGAATGAATTCCTATGTCCCACAAATAACCAAGAGATGCATTTAAAATAAAAGGACACATTCTTCTCATGTAAAAACACCAGGCAGGCCCCACAAATAACCCAGAGATGCATTTTAAATAAAAGGACACATTCTTCTCATGTAAAAACACCAGACAGGCCCCACAAATAACCCAGAGATGCATTGTAAATAAAAGGACACATTCTTCTCATGTAAAAACACCAGACAGGCCCCACAAATAACCCAGAGATGCATTGTAAATAAAAGGACACATTCTACTGATGTAAAAACACGCTGGTTCCCGGACCAGATTTAGAAGGCGATTGAGCTGGAGCCAGCTCCTGGGCTTTTGTTTGCCTACCCATGGTGTAGGGTTTACCCCTTAGCCTTTTCTTCTCCTGAAGATATCCCACAAGGCAGTGGAGGTTTAGTATCAGAGATATACTTATCCTTTCCAGGTGGATGAGCCCCATCTGCCCCTCACCACAGCATGTGAAGAAACCACCTTCTTGACTGTTGGACTCAGTATTGGTCTTGTCTGCTCAATCCTCCAGAGCCTATCTTCACATGCTGGGGAAGTCCCTAACTCACTGAGGGTTTGAGACCCATCAGCTACCCTCACCTGGTTTAGCTAGCCAGTCCAAGCTGTTTCCCAGAGTGTGCCTCCTGTCACTACCCCTCCCCTAACTTCCCATACACTCCACTTAAGGTGTACATTGTAAATACATAGGTTTTTGCAAATATAATATAAGGGTTCAAACTCTGTCAGAGTTAGGCTGGCTAAAAGGGCTTTGGGATTGAACAGAAGTCCTTCTGTGATAGCTGTTTTGCTGTCACAACAGTTACATTAGTCCCATAGTAGTAGAACCTAATCAATAAGTTTCATCGATACATTTCTGATATGCTGATTGGATACTTTACTGCCAGAGCTGTTCTGATGGCAAAGACAGCAAAGCAACTGAAATAGCGTGGGAAGGCATGGGTGGGGGCATTGGGAAAGGGGAGGAAGAGTAAGTTCCATTGTGCAGGCAGAAGTCCTTGCACTAATAGGATGTTTTCACTGGATACAACCTACAAAGCTGTCTATAGACACATTAAAAATCTGAGAATTAAATTCCTCTTCCTGCCCCCAAATTTATTTAACATCCATCATTAATTAAGTCCATCTCACATATTAACAATTTCCATCTAGGTTAGGATTTGGCAGGTTACTCATTGGTTGCAATGTTGGGTCCCTGTCCTTGGAGACCTCAGGCAGTGGCTCTCAGGCAGAAGGAATATGTACAAATAAATTAACAGCAGAAGTTGGTCTCTGTTTGTGACTGCTATAGCTACTGATTCCTCAGAATACACCATCCTATTGCCACCTCTTCCCCTTCTGCTAAGACATGGGTAGGCAAACTAAGGCCCGGGGGCCAGATCCGGCCCAATTGCCTTCTAAATCTGGCCTGTGGATGGTCCAGGAATCAGCGTGTTTTTACATGAGTAGAATGTGTCATTTTATTTAAAATGCATCTCTGGGTTATTTGTGGGGCACAGGAATTCGTTCATTCCCCCCTTCCCAATATAGTCCAGCCCTCCACTGAGGGACAGTGGACTGGCCCCCTGCTGAAAAAGTTTGCTGACCCTTGTGCTAAGAGAAAGGAAAAGGGAGCAGGAAAACCTAGGGCAGATAGAATGAAGTTCTTACACCACTTTTCTATAGAGGTGTCCCATAGTAGTAGAACCTAATCAATAAGTTTCATCGATACATTTCCTCTTCTTCTCTTGCTTCCCCCTCCCCCTCTTCACCTCTTTTAAGTGAACTATAAGTAATTTTCAGCCTTTCCTCATAAGACATTTCTCATTTCTGGATATTTGTACTCTGCCAACATGGCAGCTTTTATAATCTCTCCCCTGAATCCTTTCCAACTTAGCAATATCCTTCTTGAACTGTGGTCCCCATCCAAAGTGCTCCACATCTGGCCTCAACAGTGCTGAGTTAAAGATTTCTGAGTCCAGCAAATGCTGTTGCAAATGGCCTATTGAGTTACTATCAGGGTCTATGGCTTTGTCATAAATCTATTAAAAACTGCAACCAATCCATCTAATTTATATTCTAAATAGGTCACTTGGGTTTCTTAACTGGGACTTGTTCCTGTTTTCCTATAATAGAGATGTGTCGATTCCTGATGTAGTAGGTATAACTCCTATGTCACTCCTATCTAATTTAAGTCTCTCACTTGAAATTCTGGATTCTGCTATTAATAATTCCTGGTCCTCCCATTTACCGAAGATACATGCAAATATCTGCTGTGCTTGCAGGCTCAGGGACTTTGAATGCCAGCTCATTGTTTTGTCTTTGTGTGGTCTCACACACACTCTATACATTTAAAGCACATAACACACATTTAAAGCAAATGTGTGTCTCTCCCTCCCCCATCTTGGGAACTGTAGTTTACCCTTAACTGAACCATAATTCTTAGCACCCTTAGCAAACTAGGAGTCTTCAAGGGAAACATGTACTTGCTTAAAATGAATAGTGGAGTCTCCCTTTGCTCTCCAAAAGCTATTCACCACAATACAGGACAATCAAGATAAAACTCTTTATCTTGCACACACATATATATTCATAGGCTGACTTTTGGGACAAAGTTTTGTTCCTCTATGAAAGAGTGTGAATCCAGCAGGCATGGGATGAAGGGGCATGTTTGGTCAACACTTTTGTCTTAGAAATAATCAGGGAACTGTATTTGACCCAAGCAACTTCAATGAGTTCTTTTGACAGTTTCCAAAGGCTGTTGAATGCTTGTACACAGACTACTGGCTTAGAATATTGAAGGCTTGTTTTCCCCCCTAAGGAGTAGGTAGAACACTTCTCTCTAAATTCATGCTCATCATACTAGCATTAGTGACACTTGCTGGACTGCTGATGTACCAGTCTGGGCATATTAGAGTTTAAAGGTCTGACTTTAGCTACTAGGGTTGGCATGCTATAAGCTGTTACTTTACAGATAGTTTCTTTTGATTGAGTTTTTAATGTATCATATATTTGGTGTTAGCCACCCTGAGCCCGGTCCTGGCTGGGGAGGGCAGGCAATCAATCAATCAATCAATCAATCAATAAAACTATTATTATTATTATTATTATTATTATTATTATTATTATTATTATTCCTTTGTACCTTGGAAATTCCTAGCCCATGCTTGCTCAGCAACAGAACTCAGACGGGGCTATGACAGTTGGGGAACCAGATTCTCACTTTCCATGGGCCAATTTTTACAGGTGGGCAGGGCCATCCACCTGGCTATCACCTGACAGCTAAGTCAAACTGTCTGGGCAAAAGCTTTTGGCACACGGAGGCAGGTGGGTGTGACTTAGCTGAAATGGCCTTGTGGGCCAAAGTGGGAGGCTTGGCAGGTCTAGCTAAGCTTGCAATTCAGAGGTTCCCCACTACTGCTTTGAAGTAACTATTGGGCCCAGTGTCGGATTTACATATAAGCTAAACAAGCTATAGCTTAGGGCCCCACTCTCTTGGGGCCCCCAAAAATTTAAAGGAAAAAAGCCTGGGTGTACATTTCCAAAATATAAGATAAAAAACAAATAAAATAAAACCTACATACAGCAACAGTGTTTTGTGTTGTGTAGGCTCCTATGATGTAAGTAATGGGCCCCGCCTGCTAGCCTGCTCCCTAAAATATCACTGGTTTGCTCATTTCTGTATATAGGGTGCCTACATTCTGCATGGACTGGTTGCATGGCAACATGGGCAAATGGCTTTAGATACTTATTAGGGCCATAAATTACATATAGCATATATTCAACATGAAAAACAGAGACATTTTTTTGTTGATGAAGGACAGCTGGACATATAAAGGGCCCCATTACCTTCAGTAGCTTAGGGCCTCATCAACCCTAAATTCGGCCCTGCTTGGACTTGTTCATAAACCAAGTGAGATGCGTCTGTTTCTTATCTCCCAAGCTCCCACATGTCAAAAGGATTTGGTGAAGAAAGAGTGACTGTAAATGATGCAAACTCCGGATTGATACTGTGTACTGGTGTGAGTTGTGTGCTCCACAGACATTATGGGAAGCCTCATTTTTTGCAAAGCCTGTGGATCTAGAGAAATATGAAAATACAGGGAAACATAGAACTATAAGGTACTGAGAAGGTCAGAAACACGAGGTTTTCTGCGGGTACTGATCTGACTCAGGGAGGCTATTTACATCACATTTTGACTCGGGAGTGGGAGGAAAGATTCCTGAATCACCCCAGTTCTTTGTTTGACCAATGCACACCCCATATATAACATAGTGTCTTTCCTTTAACCTGTCAACTTTTTTTAGTGGCCATGCGAATCGTTCTGAGATAGTTGACTACTTCATCAAGTGAAACTACTTTCTTAAAGTATGCAGCTAGACTTCATTCCTACATATTAGATGATATCTTGATTAAGTTAGCTTTTATGTCTCTCTCTTGACAGTCTTTTCTGTGAGGAAAATAAAGGGCTCTGTAAACCAGCATCATTTTTGGTCAGTCGGGACATGCAGCTTTCTCTTCCCCTTGATGTTTGACGAGCATCTCGGCTGCTTAATCGGGAGCAATCAGAATGCCAGCCAAAATCTAAATCAGATTGTCAATGCAATTACTTAAAAGTGGGGATTTCTATCCATACAAGGGACAAAAAAGTGTATTTTTATTGTCATTTATGACTTGGATGGAAGTAATTACCACTCCAGAGTAATTTAATACTCTTGCATTAATTCTGACATGTTTTAGAGCGGTGTTCAGGGATGCTTGAGGATGTCTGTTTTCTATGAAATACCATCCTGCCAGATGATTTTAAACAGCAATCTAAGGTTTATTACACACACGTGATATAATAAAGATGGATCAAAATGTTTATGTGGAATAAGATGTGAATGTGTAATAAAATGTCTGCATTTTAGTGTGCATTTTACTTTGTTCTAATTTGGTGATCTATTTGATTTAATTATTGCTTGCCTAGCATATTTGCTTTTCCTGGTGCCATCTAAGGACATATCTGCAGAGAAATTCCAAAAATATTTGTTTTGTGCTAGAACTGCAGGAAGCAGGCAAAAAAAGGGGCCTGATAATCCTCATACTGAAAATATAGACCTTGCTGTATAAACTCAACAGCCTGCACCAGCTCCTCTCTACAAACTGTCGGCCAGAGTGAGGCAAAGTAAAATCGCAATCATACAAGCTGACAAAACTTTGTGGACAGTGGGTTCATGGGAGGGAAGCTGGGATCATGTCCACAGGCCCTGGCCTTTGCACAGTGCATGAACAAGAAATGATGGATGTGCTGGGGTAGCCAATGTAGTGCTGGGCAGATTTTGTTGGACTGAAACTCCAATCTTTGCCATCTAAGTCTAGCGGCAAATGGAGGGTGCCAAATAGACTATCACTGGTGGTGTGGGCTCCCTCTGCATGATCTGTTTTCTGCAAAAAAATTACAAGGTTCACATCCTGCACACAGAGCCATTGCATGTACAGAAAGCTGTATTAATATGGAGGTTGGGAGCAGGGCTAATGGACACAGTCCTGATCCCCTTCCCTTTATTCATTATCCACAGAAACGGGAAGTGAATGTTATATGCCCTGCCCTTTTCCCTGACAGGGATTCAAGGCAGCCTATGGATAAAACATAACTGCTAAGAACAAGGGGGGGAAATCATTAACAAACAATTAAACATTGATAGAATATATGCTACTAAAACTATACAAACAGTTACAATAAAAACAGCATGGCACCAGACCTCCCATTAAAAGCAGTCAGTTCCCAAAAGCCTGGTGGTGGAAGGAGAAAAAGGAGGGAGTCAGTCTAACTCCTTTAGGAAGGGAATTCCAAAGTCTGGGAGCAGCCACCGAAAAGGCCGTCTCCCACATCCCTACTACATGTGCCACATTTAGGGTGGCGGAACTGAGAGAAGGACCTCCCCTGAAGATTTCAAAACCCAGGCAGATTTGTACAAGGGAATATGGCCTTTCAGATAGCTTGGACCTAAGCAACAGCAGTAGATTCATATTAGATTCATGCTTTACTTCTTCAAACACCACTAGGCACACATATCGGGGGTAGTTCCCTAGTCCCAGTCTGCCTTGGAACGTGTGCTCTACATGGATGGTAGAAAGGAATTGGATGCAATGTTGCGGGGGGGGGGGTGGGCTTGAAGTGAGCCTCCATGGCCCTGCAACACCCCCTCCTCAATATTCCTTGAACCACTATCCCTTTTATCAGTTGATAGAAAGGAGTATTTCCTGGTACCAATGAAATTTTAAACTATGATTTAAAAAAATGTGAGATTAATTTGGATGACCTTAAGGTCCCTTCCAGGCATCATTGGAATTACAGATGTGAGTCCTGCCAAACTGGTGAAGTCAGTAGAACTGCCAGAGATGATCTTAGGGCATTTCTAGATTGTCACTGTTTTGGGTTGGAATTCAATCACATCCCAGCAAATCCAGGTTGCACAATTGTAGCCAGCTGAGACATCTTGTGCAACAAACCCACTTTCCCAAAAGATCAGCGCACTTGAGATAAGGAAAGTGGTGGACAGGTACCGAAAAGTGTGGAAGAACACTTGTTGTGATGCAATGTCATCTAACCTCGACACAAACAAATATAAATAGCCAATGCTGTCTAGTCTTCTTGCACACAGATCAATCAAGGATAAGCTTTTCTGCAGCAGCTTCTTTGAGAGTGGCCAAGTGCTTTATTGAGTTGTCAAGTTGTTTTGCTGCACAGGTTCCTTTGGGTGGTTCATCTGTACTCTTGACTATGGCTACATATGCACAACACATTTAAATACTCCAAAGTGTCCTGTGACTTGTAGTTTGTTAAGGGTGCTGGGAATGGTAGGGGTACTGGGAACTGTGAGGGATAAACTATATTTCCCAGGATTCTTTGAGGAAAGCAAGGTCTTTTAATTGGATAGTTTGTATACATCTTTAGACACAGTATGGGCTTGGTGGTGTAGGTCGATGTTTTGAGTTGCATCTCACATCAATCCTACTCTGAAGGGGTCTTCAGGCTAGGGCTGATTGGAGTTGTAGTTCAACCCACAGGCTGTGGAAGGCTGATCTACTGTAGGTTGTTGGTAGTTGGTTGTACCTTATGGTGGAAGATTGAAGATTGAATACAGAGCATTTCTGCTTCATCTTTTAACATGTGCAACATCTCCACAATTTCTCCCAAGGGTTCTGATTTTCCAGTATTCCAATTGAGCCCCTTACAAATTTGTTTACCCAACCATTTCTAAATAGCCAAGCGTTCAGGCTTCGTAATTCCTCTTGCAGGCAGTCCCATTAAAATCATATGGGAATATTAATTGTGCAGGCGAAGCATGAGGCAATTTGGAGTCATTTAGGGAAGCGCATTAGCTGGAAGATGAATGGGCAGCGAAGGACCAGCAAGACTCCTTTAAACGGCTGCTGTTGAACTGGGACACACTGTAAACAGAGACTTTGCAGTGAGCCTGAAACTGGAGTGCGGCTGCAGAGCAAAGTTTCAGAGGAAAATGCTGCATTGCAGCTCTCCGTCTGCTTTGTAGCAGATCTCTGCTGGCATCGACCACATAGAGGAGTGGCTTCTCACAAGCAAGCTGTTTTCAGCTTCATTATGCAGCTCTGCTGCCTGTGCTATCATCACCCTTAAAAAGTGTGTGTGTTTGTGTGTAGAAATCACTTTTGGAAATGAAAGCAGTCAGGTGCCTCATGTGCTGAGTTCCTTTGGTGCTATAGAACTGAGATCTCCCTATTGGATAATATTTCTTCTTTAAATACAGATGTAACACTTTTTGACATCTATATTGCTTAATTTGAAGAGCTGTCTACCCTTGGCATTAAAACCCTCAGCTGAGGCTTTATAGAAGTCTGGACAGCTGAAGGGGGGTGGGGGTGGAGCAGAGACTATTTGGGACTAATTTGGCCAAAGGGCAGGACACCCAACAGTGTGGCCACTAAAAGATGTGGAGAAGAATGGCTGGAAGAAAATCCAGGCTTTCCCAACACAAAACTTTGACCACACCTTGGGATTTGGGACCTGAGGCAGTGGAGTGCTCTGGTTCAGTGTGCCAGTGTTCCAGCCAGCCATCTCTCCCCCCACCCCCCAGGGTAGCAGAAGCTGTTTAGCTTATAGGGGTGAGGAGCTGCAATTCTAGCTTTCTACCAGGGGTGTCTCTGTTGCTTAGCAGGTGGCAGGGAGGTTGGTGCAGCACTGCTAGAGGCAGTATGCTTCTGAATAGCAATTGCTGGAGGTTACAAGTGGAGAGAGTGCTACTGTGCTCAGGACGTGGTTGCAGGATTCCCATGGGCATCTGGCTGACTGTTGTGAGAACAGAGGGGCCTTTGGTGTGATCCAGCAGGGCCCTTCTTACAGAAACTAGACTCATATTGGGGTTATATACTATGTGCTTTATATTTTGCTCATCTCTCACTTGGAATGGTGGCAGGTGATGTGCAGAATCCATAACAGTCCTTGCCACTCTTTCCTGAATCAGATTATATAAGGATTCAGCAACCTTGGGCTTGGTGAAACATTTGGAAATCTAAGAAAAAATATACACGTCCCTGAAAAAAATTGGGTGCTCCCCACAAACCAAAACCAGAAAACACTTGCATGCACCTGAAAACAAACAAAACATGGACAAAAAAAGAAAGAGCAGTAATACCCCAAGCCAAACATCTCAATTTTTTAAAATGGGAGAGGCTGTGAAGCCTTGCCAGTTGCCAGGTGTCTGAGGGTGCTATGGTGCCTATGTTGTGGGGTACCTGGTTGTTGTAAAGAGAGGAACAATGTTTAGATCAAACTTCTTTTCTCACGTACAGTAATATTTTGTATATATTTGCACACACTTTGCAGCTGTATGCTGAATCAGGCTTCCAGTGTCAAAATGGAAAGGGCTTTATCACGGAGGGTCAGAAAGGATGACAGGCGCTCTTGGCTGATTAGGAGCCCTTAAGAGGCCCATGTGAGTTCGACTTCTCATTTGAAGCCTAATGCTGAATCCATTAAAAAGACTCCAGCGAGTCTGTTGTGAATATCAGGCATTCCTGGGAGATGTCTGCAGCTCCGTTAACAAGGTTGAAGTTACATGGCCTCAGGCTAGATCATCAGTTGGGCTGGTGGTGCTGGAGTTGGACAGAATCTAACCGTTGAAAACACTTTTCTCCCCTGCTTCTAAACTTCCCTTTAGAAGTGTGTCGTTGTCACTATCCAATGACAATATTTACAGAACTGTTGAGAAACACATCCAAAATATCCCAAACCCCTTTCAGAGGTGCTATACAGCTTTAATTGTCATTTTAATTAAGCAAATTATCTGCTAGGCTTGACAGATAACAATTTCAGTGTTGATGTCTTAACACAGCAAAGGTAAGAAACGGTTTGCTATTCCCAGGATAGAAGGACTGCAGAAAAACTTGCTCCAGTCCTGAAAATATTGGCAAGTTGAACACTCCCACTCCACCCCCTTCTAAACTCAGTGATATCTCACGTGAGTTATAGTGCAATATCAGGATCCTCTTTAGGCCTGTGTAGGACATTCAGTTGTCTAGGGATATAGGATAATGATCAGGGGTACCTTTACCTTTTATACCTTTGGAACAAGGGCTGTAATTCAGTGGTGGAACATCTGCTTTGCATTCAGAGGGTCCCAGATCATGCAATCTCTATCCTCTCCCGGTAGGACTGGGAATGTCTCCTGTCTGAAACCCTCACTGCCAGTCAGTGTAGGCCAGGGGTGGGGATCCATCAGCCCACATACCTAATTAGGCCCACCAGGCCTCCCCATTTGGCCCACCAGGCCATCAGCTATTGTTGAGTCATGAGAAAGCATTGTCTTGTGGAGTTCTATGCACAAGCACTCTGCAAGACCCCTGAAGAGGGAAAAAGGTCACCTGATGCCATTGTGATATCAGGTGATTGACAGGTGGACAGCTCCACATACCTTTCAAACTTGGCCCATAAGGGGTAGGTGAGATTTAGTTCCCTGCCTTTGGTGTAGATAGTACTGAGCTACATGGACCATTGGTCTAAGGCAGCTGCCAATGTTATACCAGGTCAGTTCTTGCCAATTAAATGCAGGATTGTCTGCTTCAAGTGTGGATAACCTTTGGCCCTTCAGATGAACTGCAACTCTCACCATGCTTGCTGGGGCTGATGGCAGTTGTAGTTCAGCGAAATCTGGCAGGCTAAAGGTTCCCTAAACCTAGTCTACTTCAGTTGACTATGACTCATCTGGGATTCAGGCAAGAGCCTCTTTCAGTCCTACCAGAGATTCCAAACTGGACCTTCTTGCATGCAACACATGCAATCTGCCACATCTGAGCTGTATGGACCTTCCTTTTCATCATTGTGTGCCCATGGGAAAGAGAAGTCTTGCTCTCTAGAGCTTTCAGTATACAGTGGTACCTCGGGTTAAGTACTTAATTCGTTCTGGAGGTCCGTACTTAACCTGATATTGTTCTTAACCTGAAGCACCACTTTAGCTAATGGGGCCTCCCGCTGCCGCCACGCCTCCGGAGCACGATTTCTGTTCTCATCCTGAAGCAAAGTTCTTAACCTGAAGCACTATTTCTGGGTTAGCGGAGTCTGTAACCTGAAGCATGTGTAACCTGAAGCGTATGTAACCCGAGGTACCACTGTATCATCATTGCCAGGGCAGGAACCCAAAAGTGTGGTGTTTGGTTAGATTGGTCCCCCAACCTCCACAACCAATTTGGTATCGCTTAGCAAGCAGCCAAAGAAAGGAAAAAAGGGCAATCTGACAGAACTATTTTCCATTTCATCAGAAAGGATTCACGGCTTAGAGATTTAAATAATAAAAGTTAATTACAAAACCAGGTGATTAATTTAAATGGGAAGCTTTAACAATTCTTATCAGTTTAGCTTAGAAATCTCTTGATATTGTAAATGCTCTGCAACAAGAAGTCTTAACTGTTGAATGTGCCTGGATGAATAGAAAATTCCAACTTTGTTTTCATTTTCTCTGTGGAACTCCCTTATGTTATCCCTGCAAAATCAACCCAACCTCCGCTAGCTTTTATTCGGATTTGCATTATTTAAAAAGAGGAGGTTAAGAGAGAAGGTATCAGATACAGTTATGCATTCTTTCCTCTCCCATTTTCCCCATTCTACTTTTGCCTTTGGGACGCGGGTGGCGCTGTGGGTTAAACCACAGAGCCTAGGGCTTGCCGATCAGAAGGTCTGCGGTTTGAATCCCCATGACGGGGTGAGCTCCTGTTGCTTGGTCCCTGCTCCTGCCAACCTAGCAGTTCAAAAGCACGTCAAAGTGCAAGTAGATAAATAGGTACCACTCTGGCGGGAAGGTAAATGGCGCTTCCATGCGCTGCTCTGGTTCGCCAGAAGTGGCTTAGTCATGCTGGCCACATGACCTGGAAGCTGTGCGCTGGCTCCCTCGGCCAATAAAGTGAGATGAGTGCCACAACCCCAGAGTCGGTCATGACTGGACCTAATGGTCAGAGGTCCCTTTACCTTTTAACTCTTGCCTTTTGGCTTGAGGTGCTTTTGTTGCCTTCTTGCCCTCTTATTTTTAAAACAGAAGTACATAAGGATAAAGCATCTCCCAGTGCTTTGGGGAGATGTTATTCTTTCCAAGGAGTAGGGAACCTCAGGCCCGGGAACTGAATTTGACCCTCCAGGCCTCTATGTGTGGTTCACAGCCAACACCCTTCATGAGACTCCCCGAGTGTTTGTGCTGGGCTGGAATGTGTCCTTGAACTGCGATAATTCCTCTTGCTTTCTATGATGGAGAGGGGATGTCCATTTGAGGGTGTGTTTAGAAACCTCTGGCCTTTGTGTGGCCTACTGTTCATAGTAAACTTCATACCTTGTGCTGCCCACTTTTGCATCTACTCTCACTTGCCACTGGCATACGGCCCATGGAAGGCTATCCATGAGGAAACGTGGCCATCAGACTGAAAAAGGCTATCCACTCCTGAACCATGCGCTCCCCAATCTTGTCACACCTCCAAACTCCAAAGGATGTTGTTGCCTTCTACCTTGCTCCCATGATGATATGCCTTAGCAGAATAAATTCTTACTGTGAAGAAGAAAGGGAAATGTTTTTCAGGAACACTATATGGATCGCTAATCGAGAGCTGAAGCTTGCTATGGATGCAGGGAATTCACGGAGGAGGTAAACTACAGTTCCCAGGATTCCATGGGGGAAAGCCATGTGCTTTAAATGTATGTTGCAGATGTGACTCAACACTGCTAATGATTCCAGGATGTCTCTGCTGACTTGGGCCTTGTATCAGCTGAAGAAATTTATTGGGTAAAAATATGCCTCTTAATAGTTCTTCATCAAATGAACACAAATCATCACCCAACATGCCTGCTAATGCTGTGAATGCGTCACCATATAAGGCCTTATACTTGCATTTCCATTAATGCAGCTAACTTGATGGTCACTATGGAACATTAATTATTGGAAATCCATAGCCCTATTGCACTTTTACAGTCTGGCTTAAGAGCATTCACTAATAACCACGCTGCTCAGCATATCAAGATCTACATCAGCAGAAACGGGCCTTTCTAGTGTTGACAAATTAGTAATATGAACAGATGACTTAATTAAAGCCATTGGAATGCAAAGCTCAGTGCTGAACAAGTAATTGGAAAAGTTGTATGGGAGGGTGGGTGAAGCATTCAGCTGGGTCAGTTGAATACATTCCAGCAGTCAGAACAAGGAGGACATTAGCATTCTGAGGGCTTCTCATCCCATGAAAGCTTATACGTAGTGTAAGGGCAACCCTCCAATGTTCTCATTTGTGGACCCAAAATAGCCATTCTCTAATTTCAATTCTGGCCTTTCCTTCAAACATTGACTGAAACCATGTGGAGGCTTCTCACAACCAAATCCACGTTGTCTGAGGCACCAGCTTCATTCATCCAGTTCTCAGATAGGGGTATAAGATGGAACATCAGACAGTGAAAGCCTTAGAAAAATGTGATTTGTGGCTAGTGGTGTTTGGGTACCAACTTTTGCTCTTTTCCTTATCTGTTGAATGCGATGGGTGTTTTCAGCAGAACTCAAAAGGCCAGTTTAGTGTGGACATGTTAACTTTCGGCTAGCAAAAGATACCTCCTGCAGATTAAAAAAATATGCTCAATGGATGATTATGTGAAATGGCTTTTGGGTGTAGTTAGGAGATAGTTTTATTTCCCACCAGCCCTGCTACCCAAGATCCCTTTGAATGGAAGTGCTAGACACTGAACCTACTAGAGACAGAGCTTCTAAAATAAATGGAGCTATACTTTATGTGGGACTCTCCTGTGGAAAGGACACACTAAAGGCTTTGGGATCCACGATCTCAAAAGGGGAACAAGTTCAAACCAAGCCCCAAATGAGGATCAGAAAAGCAAAGGGCAGTGACTCGTGATTCTTTTTATGTGGCTCTTTTTCTAGTTTCTTGGCAACTCTTCTTAATTTATTGAGTGCTTGCTGTCTTTTTGATGACATAAAGTATGACATTTGCATGGTGTTTTCTAGGGCACTGATAGGTTCTTGAGCTTGTTAATCCAGGACAACCATTCCTAACCTCTTCAGATGTTTTGGACTACAATTCCCATCAGTTCCAGATCTCATGGCCATGCTGGCTGGGGTTAGAAAATCGGGAAGATGATGGGGAATCAGCATTGTAAAAGTGGCATGACTAAAAGACACGGGATGGGGGATATGGTTCTGATATCCTCAGTGTCAATTCCAATTTCATACCACATCCAATCTGATACTTCTTCATACTGCTATGAAAAAGTATGTGATGAGAAAGGGCCTGATTTGTTTCAGAAGCATGCTTGTGAGTTTAGCAATCATGGATTATGGAAGTATTAAGAACATAAGATGAACTCTACTAGACCAACCAAAGACCCTTCTAGTCCAGCATCCCATTCTCACAGTGGGCAATCATTGTCAAAGGAATGGAAAAAGTTATATATGCAGGTATATAGGGGGAGAAGAAACCATAAAGAAGGCTGATCGCTGAAGAATTGATGCTTTTGAATTATGGTGCTGGAGGAGACTTTTGAGAGTCCCATGGACTGCAAGAAGATCAAACCTATCCATTCTTAAGGAAATCAGCCCTGAGTGCTCACTGGAAGGACAGATCGTGAAGCTGAGGCTCCAATACTTTGGCCACCTGATGAGAAGAGAAGACTCCCTGGAAAAGACCCTGATGTTGGGAAAGATGGAGGGCACAAGGAGAAGGGGACGACAGAGGACGAGATGGTTGGATGGTGTTCTCGAAGCTACCAGCATGAGTTTGACCAAACTGTGGGAGGCAGTGGAAGACAGAAGTGCCTGGTGTTCTCTGGTCCATGGGGTCACGAAGAATCGCACATGACTAAACGACTAAACAACAACAACAACAAGGGGGAGAAGAGTTAATTTAAAACAACATAGAGAATCACCTTGTCTTCTAATCATCCTTCTCTGTCTGCAGTTACAGGCATTTTAGTCCCACAACATAACTGGTGGTGCAAAGTGGAGAGGGACTTCTACCGCAAAGGATGGAGCTACCTTAAGAGGGTTCAGGAGAGCCCTCATGATGTGGGTATAGGCATGCTCATATCCCGATGTGCACCTACATCCACATCAGTTAAACACAAGGGGGGAAGATCACTTAGTCATATAGATCACCTTTGCTGTCCTTGGATACCTGTACTTTATGTACACTTTATCTTAAAACACCTGGCCCACCTATTATTTATAAACATTTCAGCTCCTTAAGAAAACCAGAACTTAGTGAAATATTTTATGAAGCAGAGTGTTTTTAAAAAACCAAAAAATAAAAACGGATTCACTCTACTGCCCCCATCATGGGAAAGAGCTGAAACTAAGACCCTGTATTTGAACATTCATTTCTTAGGCAATCAAGTATAAAACTCGGAATCTAACTGCATTATCCAGAGTCAGACACAAGAGGGGGCCTGAAGAACACATTCAATTTGGGAATTTTGTCTGGAAGCCTCTGTGTCTATGCCTTTATATACAACTCAATAGAGTCATACATTACAGCTCTGGTAACATGTATCCTTCACAAGAAGACACATACTGTGGAAATATTATTCAAGCCTTCGTATTTTATGTCCAGCCTGCTGGGGTAGGTGAAAGAAAAAGGGGAATGAAGAGGGGAGGGATGTGTGCTAAACCCATCAAGATATTATGTGCTACAGGAACCTGAAATAACTCTGTAAAGATACAGTATAACATCTCCCAAATTGAAATACATCACACAGTCCCATATGTGGTAAATATTTAGTGGTAATTTTTTTTGCTGCAGGCCTTCATTGCAGTCCTGCAGACTTTGAATAATATAAATCACCCAAGTTTTGTGCGATATTTCACTGTGCGCCTATGGTTTTGGAAATATGGTCTCTGACAGCCTTCTTTGCCACTGACTTCCTGAAATAATAAATATTTATTTTGTTTCATCCATTGCAGCTCATTCCCGTCATCACAAAACATTTGATCAGGTCATGTGAAGCCCCTCTTATAACTACGTCCGTGCAGAGCACTTCATCAATATCCCAGTTAAGATATATTGTTCTCCACCCAGAGTATTTTACTCAACCCTTCTGATAATGCGTTAAGCAACAAACTTGTAATTTATAATGATATCTACTTGCATGACCTTGACTTCCTTCTTTATTTAAGAGATCTGAATACTGGCATAACCACAGTTTAAGGATTCTGTCCAGAACTATAATCTGCTGGCATATATGTTTGGAGAGCAGATACTGTCATAAACTTGTATAAACTGATGACTGAATTTTCATTTTATTTGAACAGTTGTAATACAATAGCCAAAATAAATTATGCTGCTTGATGGAGAACTGCAAATGTGTTTCCTGACCCAGCACAGTAGCTGGGTCTGAGTCTGATCTTGAAGGATCCAGCTGATCGTAAGATTTGCAGAGTCATACTGGAACAAGGAAAAGAGTTGAAAACTCTATCTCTTCAGCTACCCTAGGCAGATAAACGAAAATATTACCTGTGTTTGAATCTGACCTGTGCCACAAGCATGTGTGTAAAATTAGAGCAAGACTATTGTCTTTTGATTGCACAATAGATTTCAGGATGAACAGAGCATCTCTGGGACCAATCTTCATTTCACACATCTATTAACATTCACCATGAAGAACAATATCCAAGTCCAAAAATAGATTACTCACTGGATTAATGGAATAGCATCTGATTAATGGGCACTATTGTTTATTCCTGCAGTCCCTGGTCATCTTATCATGTGCTTCAGCTGTTTGTCATCCCTGGTTGACCATTATGGGGTTTGTTTGGGGATTTATTTATTTATTTTGCATCTGGGGTGGAGCTGAGAGGTTGCAACTGCAAAGGCTGTCACCAAAACAATGGCAAGATGGTGAATTATTACTATTACTATTACTATTAAATTTTCTGTTTTAGAATTTAGAATATTCATTTAAACAACCTTAAAATATCAAAGATTTCCCTTCTTCTCTTGCCATGGTTCATTTTGCATAACATAAATCCCTGCATATTTTATATAAGCTAAACCATTCAGTATTCCATTATTACATCCATCAAAACTCATTTACACTGTTGAATTTATCTTAATGCTGCCAGCATTTTTAGCTGTACACTATTATTTCCCATATATTCAATAAACATTTTCCAATCTTCTTTAAACGTATGTTCTTCTTGTTCTCTTATTCTGTATGTTAGGTCCACAAGCTACGCATATTTCATCAGTTTAAGTTGCCATTCTTCTTTATTTGGGACCTCGCTCGTTTTCCATTTTGTTTTCCATTTTTGGGTTCACAAAACACAGGCCGCAGTAGTGGCATACATAAATAACCTTTTTTGACACCTGGGAATTTCCCTCTGAATGACCCTCAACAAAAAAGACTTGGGGTTTTTTTTTGGAAAAGTGCTTTTAAACATTTTTTTCAATTCATTATAAGTTACTTCCCAATACTTTTTTACCCTATTACAGATCCACCACATGTGAAAGAATGTACCCTCAACCTCATTGCATCTTCAGTCAAGATGGTGAATTAAAAGAGGAAATCAGATGCTGCAGATGGAAGAGAGAAGAGAATTGTGTTAGTAAATATGGTGGCATAACCTAGAGGAAGAGAAAGACCCAAAGAAAGGTGTGGAAGGGACAAGAATGGAAGAGGGTACTGGAAATATTTGTTGGTCTTCCTAGTCTTTAGAGACTGTAGAACTGAGGACGAGAAACATTCAAAGCTTCCAAAAGTTAAGGATTGAGAACAGGGTTACCAACCTTGTAGGGCCTGTGGACATATTTGCAAACTGGAGAAACTGCCATAGGCACCACAATTCCACACCACCAAGCACACACCACAACCTATTCTATTGGCTACAATAAAACGCTTCTTTCAAGCCAAATTTCAATGAGGTGGTGGTGGCGGCGGCAGGGAATCCTACTGGTACCAGAGAAGACTTCTCTGGGTGAATTTGTGCCAGTGGGGCTGAAGTGGTGATCTGCTGTAGGTTCTTCCTTGAATGGGAGCAAACACAGAACTAAAGAGCTGTATCATTGCAGTAGCTCTCAGCACTGCATTAGACATGTAAGTGAGCACAAGGCACGAGAATGAAGTTGTTTAATTGCTAACTGCATAACTTTTAACATTCAATGTGTAGGGAAAAGGTGTGTGTGTGTGGAAACACATTTTTTCCTTTCAACATTTCTGGAGGAGAACATGAAGATTTACTTTTGAGACAAATGGGGATTTTTAAAAAAGAATCTTTCTATAGCAAAGAATCAATGCATGTGTACAGCAGGAAAGGTCAGAACACCATTTATTTCTTAGCACATAGTCAAGGAAAATGGTCTTAGCATTTTCAAGATAATGTATAGCTCATAAAGGCAATCATTTCCTCGTTAGCACATGCTGGCTTTTCTGCCTAAACATGGAGCATCAGCTCATTTGTATAAGAATTCCAGCCTTACACTCCAGTCATAGAAGCACCAAGATAAATGCATCCATTTCAAAGGAAGGAGGAGTATCCAGTGCAACATTTGCATACAGAAGTGCTTTCTAGATTCAGTCTCCAGGTAGTAGTTGAAGGGCCCTTGCAGAATAGCTACCAGTCAAAAGGAGACAATGCTGAACAACAGCGTGATCTGATATATGGCAGCTTCATATGTCTCCTACAGTCTTCGTGTCATTCCAACTATACATGCAGCCTCAACACGTGCTATTTATTCTCTTGATCATGAAAGTGGAGAAGTGACTGGACAAGCCTTTCTCTCATTTCCTCACTGTGCTACTTCTTCACTTCCCCCCACAAAGTCTGATGTGTCAAGGTCATAGGGTTGAATTCAATGAAGTCATTGTATGAGTGGAATGACTTATGCTCATGTGACAGAACTCACAGCCCTACAAGCCCAGATCTGGTCCAGAGAGTTAAGGAAGCCCCAGAAAAGATTTGGGAAGATGAGAAGGTCATTCAGTGTAGAATGAGTCTAGGGAAAGGAAATTATTCTGTGAGAACAGAAGTCATTCTACTCATACAATGAGTTCATTGGCTGCAACCCATGGTTTGAAGCATTGCTCTCTACATTTTAGACAGTGAAATTGAGGTGTGTTCTCCAATTCAGTTATTCATAAAACTGCACACCTCATACCAAGGTGCTTCTTAAGCTGCCCAATGTGCATTGTGATCTGTTCAATTCTGCTTTGTTTCCTCCCATTCATATTTTGTGGGGAAAATTTTTAATGGCTATAACCATTAAATTTTAACAGAAGTAGATAAAACTTGCAGGTACAGCAGCCCTTCCACAGTAAATAATGCCGGGCAAATTACAGGCAAGCAGGTCAATGGATTTTCTCTAGGGCACATTCAAAGGTCTTTTGCTTGAAATTTTTAAATTTCAAATCAAGCTTTTTTGGGGCAGAATTGGATATTTTTGAAGCATGGGTACCACTTCTGAGGGTGTGAATCCTGCCAAATTTCATAAAGATTGCTGACTGGGTTGCTCCAGCTATAGTAAACTTAGAGACAGTTTTACTTTTACTTGCCTACACAAACTGATGTCTGAATCACTAAGGTACCACAATGCAGTTCAAGAGTCAACACTTTGACTTGTGTTACCTCATACAGATCCTCTGATAAGCCCCAGATCTCACTGATGTGCTCTGATTTGGACTGAGTTTCAGTCCTAGGCAAACCATATTACATCTTCAAGGAATGTTGTTAACAAATCAGATGAGTCAAGCTCATGGTTTTAAATATTGCTTCCTACTTTGCAGATTTGTCAGATTTTCTACAATGACCTGGTTGCCATACCTTGTAAAAGCATATTTTGTAGGAGATCATCTTTAGCTTTGCTTGTTTAGACAGTTGAAAACAAACAAAATTAGTGTTTACTCCTTTTCTCCTTTCTTGACACATAGGGACAATATGATGGTGCATTTCAGGATATTTGTACCAATAAACTCTCACACCTGTCATGTTTTTGTCTTTCCTCATGGCAAAGCAGACACGGTGAGGAAATGCTAGAGATCCATTATTTGTATTATAATAGAAAATCCAATTCAGTTTCTTAGATGGGAAATTTCATACCAGTTGTTCAGTGAAGCATTAATTGTCAATGAGCTGTAACAGCACTGGAATTTCTCAAAGATTCTCTTTCCCTCCCCAGTTTAAACATTCATTCATTCAAATAAAAAAGGGGGTCACACCCACTGACCCCATCTACGACCTTCATGTGTTCAAAGGTCCCCATGCATACAGAACCTACCTATAAACACTCAAATGTACATAGATCCCTGCATGAATAACCCATTTCCCGAACAAGCTTTGTGGTGGAGTAAGGATTTGACCAAACTGCGGGAGGCAGTGGAAGACAGAAGTGCCTGGCGTGCTCTGGTCCATGGGATCACGAAGAGTCGGACATGACTAAACGACTAAACAACACCAACAAAAAGGATTTGAAACTGGGGTCTCTATAGTTTTGGTCTGAAACTCTAACCATTACACCACACTGACTCTCATATACCTAATGGACGAGACATTTGGTATGTTTTGCAAGTCAAGAGCTAGCGTTTAATATATTTCAAATTACTAATGCATTGGAATGGCCTCCTAAGTGGGGGATCCATCTAGCCCCTTTACTCTGCTTTTAGATTGGCAGTTGACATCCATCTGTCTTGGGAGGCAATGGAGGACTGCGTCTTTGGAGGTGAGGTCAAGCTGTTGGGCGGTTGCAGTGCCTGCTGTGGCTGTAGAGACCAATGCGGGAGAGACATGTTTTGTTGCAGCTGGGGCAGATGAAGGCATCCGGTTGTGCTCCTGCAGATGCACCATAGCGTTTCTTCTTTTCACTCCTCCCAGCAGTCATCCCACCTCTGGTCAGTGCTATGGATACATGACTTGACTGCCTGTTGCCAGGTAGTTTTCAAGGGATTCCCACATGGCAAGGCTGATGTTGCCAGCCTTCATGCAGACATCTTTGTAATGCAGAGATGCTCTGCCAATTGACCAGCTGCCGGAAGCCAGCTCCCCACAGAGCACGTCCTTGGAGATTCTGCTATCTTCCGTTCTATGGATATGACTAAGCCAGCATAGACGTCACTGAGACAGGAGTGTGAACATGCTGGGAACGTGGGTTTGGAAGAGCACATCTTTGTTTGGAATTCTGTCCTGCCATGTTATACCCCAAATCCTCCTTGGATAACCTGGTGCCCTCCATAGATTGTCCATAGCTGCTTTGGTTTATTTTCATCCTTAGATGATTGTTCACTGCTACTGCCTTTTTACTCTTAGTACTGCTAAAGATTACACTTGGATTTATTTATATTTCTCATTTTGATCATTGAAAATGGTTTTATGTTGACTGCAAAACTGCAAGCCATGTTGCATATTTGTTAGGTGGAGTATAAATGCTGAAAAGAATAAGTAAAGAGTTAATCATCACACACACACACACACACAATGTAAAATTCATCTATCATACATAACCACAAATGTTCAAAAACTGACTCCCAGCCAGGGCAGATCACAGCTACCAATTTTAATACAGATTTAACCCTAGAATAATTTTGTGAAGCACCTAATATAATTAGACAAGGAGAATTTAAACACACAAGTGGAGAGCAGGGAAGACTTTGTAAATATGATTTTAAAGAAGGACAAGGAAAACCAATATTGTAATTGGGTTTAGCATTTAGCTAGTTGGAGCCCTGGAGCCTCATGAGAAAATTGCTGATTATTGATAAAACTGAGAAGATACACTGCAATTTAAGAGGACTACTGAAATTTCTTTAAAATGCCTGGTCTTCATTATCCAGGAGGGTAAAAGTACCCCAAATGAAATCTGCTTTGGTTTTAAAACATTTTTGGAGGGCTATTTTAATTGAGTTAATGAAAAATCATAGGTTAATTGCCTCATGCTTTAATGTGAGGGTATTATGCATGCAGGCATATTTTACTTATATCTCAACTGTTTGATGTACACAATCAATTCAAAAAGGGATAATGAAGGAATGTTCCACCCTGTGTAGAATAGTAATTAGGGACTCCAGCATGGCCTTTTCTATTAATTGCACAGTTCTGTAAACATGTTTGACATAATGCCAGAAAAAAGCATTTGTCAAATTTCCATGGCTTTCTGATGTCTGTCTTGTTCTCCTGTTTGTTTTTGGCTTCTGTTTGGTCTAAAAAAATTGTTGAGCATTAATCCTCTGTGCCTCAAAAACAGATTCCAGACAATTCTGACGACATCAGGTAACGGTAAAACACAATTGACATGTAGCAAAAGCTTCGACTTTCGTATCAGTAGATGGTGTTTTTAACCTATCAAATCCAAACGCTTAAACCCAATGGAGTGCTAAGTAAGGGTCTCTTCAACGCAAGGATTCCTGCTTGTGCAGTGGATCTTCTCCCTCTCCTCCTTCTATGTGAACCCCATACGCTCCTCAAATCTGGTCTGGAGGGTTGTGGGAATCCCCAGAACAGATTTGGGGCCAGCGTCCGGGAAGGAGAGGAGAAGAATGTCCTGTTGTGCAAGCAGGAAAACCCACACAAATGGGTCATTTACTTAGTACAGAACTGGATACAAGACAAAGCACTTATTTTAATATGTTAAAGACCATCTCTTTTTTTAAAAAAGCACCCCTTTATTTGGGCTAGCTCCAACCTTGATGGAAATGTTAGCAAAGTGCCTTTGTTGGGTTATTTCTTACATCAGTCACCCCTCTCATATGTCTGGGTGCCCCCATCTATATGGGCAAGCTTTGGCTAACGTCTTGGTTGGCCTTGACTAACCAGGACTGAACAGTACTCAGCACTCTGATCATCACTTGGTGACAATATTTAAATATCCCACAATGCCCCCGACACAGCCCAAGGGGCTTGAAATCTAAAATAGATACCAGATTTTAGAAGGTGGCGATGACAATTATTCTACTCAATAATTCCACTATATACTGCATTTTTTGTTCTATAAGACACACCAGACCACAAGACGCACCTAGTTTTTGGAGGAGGAAAACAAGAAAAAAAAATATTCTGAATCTCAGAAGCCAGAACAGCAAGAGGGATCGCTACGCAGTGAAAGCAGCAATCCCTCCTGCTGTTCTGGCTTCTGGGATAGCTGCGGAGCCTGCATTTGCTACATAAGACGCACACACATTTCCCCTTACTTTTTAGGAGGGAAAAAGTGAGTCTTATAGAGCAAAAAATACGGTAATAGTATTTTTTTTTACTGTAAATCACCCTGTGATCCTCAGCAGAAGGGTCGCATATAAATTTAATGAATAATACTAATACTAATACAATATAATGCAGTTAACATACTGACTAACTTTTTCCAATGCAAAACTGTGACGTACATCTTCTGGAACGCTCTCCCAGGCAAGTCACATGACCTGTGCCTTGCCCTCGCCCTCGCCCTCGAAGAGCACTTTTTGTCAGGGTGAGATCTTGCACAGCGCCCAAAATCATGTGGTTTTGAGTGCCATGCAAGATCACAGCCCTGAAAAAGCACTTTTCTTGGGGTGTGAGAGCATGCAAGATCACGACACTCAAAATGGCCACCAAGATCTTGTGCAAACAAATGTGATGTCCCTTTTTTCCAGAGCACTTGGAAGGTATGAGTTAATAATACACATTGTTTTCTTTGCCAAAAAAAAAAAAAAAAGTTGTATACCACCAAAAGTAAGAAAAATATAATGGTAGTCAAATACATTCAATATGAGAGGCTCAGACATGCCCAGCCAATTTATTTTGTCCATACCATTAAAATAAATATCTTGGCAATGCCATCAACATTTTTGCATTTTCATGAATGGCTTTGGTTCTCAAGCCCAGGATTTTTCCTAATGCTGAACGTAAGGAGGAATAGGTAGCATCACAGGAAGATTGTAAAATAAATATAGAGGTATTATATGCTGTGTTTCTCTCTCCAGAATGAATAGACCATATCAAATAAAAGGAGCTAGTGTGTGTGGAAGGGAGGGTTAGCAAAGAGTCCTGCAGGACTATAAAGACTGACCAGTTCATTCTGGCATAAATTCCTTGGCTAGTGCCTAGACTTCTTTCTTTTATGTATAGGATGAATAAGACATTCTCTCTCTGCTCCTGGGTGAGTTTCTCCATGAGGTTGTTTGATTTCCACTTCATAGGTTTCAATCCAGTGCTTCCCATGAGGGCACAGTCCAAAAAGAGTAACCAAGTTAGTTTGCTGAAGTGAAAGCAACAGAGTCCTGGCAGCACCTTTAAACTTATTATAGCAACAGGAGCTTTTGGTAAACAAAAACAATCCCTCAGATGCATAGCAACATACTGCCTACACCTGATAATGTAGGCTGCTGTTTCCAAAGTTTCATGCTAATGTCTCAAGAATCATTCCCTGCCATTTCGGGGGTGGGGGTGGGGGTGGGGCGGAATTCTCTCTTGCTTGGCTATCTGTGTGAAATGGTAGTGATGTAACGTGGGGGTGGGGCACAGGGACGGTCGTCCCAGGCACAAAATTGTTAGGGGGTGCAAAATTTCAGCAGCTAGTGCTGCCTCAATACAGCTGTGTGTTTCTTTCACTGGGTTCCACTGCTTCTCCATGCAAACCAGGAAGTGACCTTTCCAGACAATGGGACAACTCTTCTTTTCTTATCTCTGTGGTTGTGATGTCCTGGGTGACGTGGCTGCCATTAGGCAGTTGAATGAGCAGGCATACCCCACCCATTTCCCTCCCACCTACCCTCACCCTCTGTGTGGCCCGGAAACTGGCAACCCATGCTAAGCCACTGGCTGGCTGGGCCTGATGGCAGTTGCAGCCCAAAACATTTGGAGAGCACCAGGTTGCAGAAAGCTCTTCTATGCTGCAATTCTTACTGTCAGTAGAAACCTTCTAAGGTCAAATAAAATACCCATTAACCGCTGACACCCAGTCTTTCTGCATTGTCTCCACTTTCAGATGCATGCCTGCTACCCAAATCAGCAATCAAGTCTGCATGCACCAGAGGTGTGTTGTCTGAGGAGGTATGTTAGGGTAGGGCTTGTATATAATGCTTCCACCATCTACCATGCTTCGGCCTAAGATGCTTCCCTTATGGCTCTGACTAATTTCTGCTTGCAAGGGTGTAGGCACAGGAAACCAGTGGGAGCACTTCCTGTCCATCGCATCTCATCCCACCCCTCACCTTGCCATATTTCTTCCACTGGAGCAAGAAACTGGGTTAGCGGCGATAAACCCTAACATCAGTTTCAGGGTTGCAGCTTGTTATCAACAGAGCAGTAAGTAAGTAGTATGTGAAGTTGAAAACTATTCATTATTTAAACCCATTAAATTATAAATATTTAACTTGCAAGGGGGCAGAAGGCTTTGATCCAGTCTGCAGAGGTGGTGGTGGGGAAAAACTGCAAGGGTGAAACAGAAATGTTGAAGTGTCCACTTCAGAAGAGCAGGTTAAAACTCTTGTGCTTGAGGTTCAGCTATATGAGATGGAATGACTGGAGATTCTGCCATTTTCCTCCATAAAAACAGCTGCAGTTTGTCTCGCCCCACAACCACATTTAGAAAACAATTCTAGGACCTCTAGGTGCTTTTAAAAAACCTTTTCCTCTGTGCTTTTATCCAGATAAAAACTCCTCTCCTTTAAGCTGTTTGTGCCATTAACGAAAATTTACATGTATCTCTAAGTTTTCTCTAATGGCCCAGGGTCAAATTTCATTAATGGTGGGATTTTCATTGAGAAAACAACTGGAAGGAGAAATGTTCAATAATCCTCTCCCAGTGCGGTGGTCTTGATCCAAATCCTGCCATCTCCTCTAGTTCATCCCTAATGGGAAAAAACGATTCCATGAGAGCAAAGAAATATTATTAATATTACTATTATTATTTAAAATTCATTACCTGCCCTTCACCCTAAAGTCCCAGGGTGGGTTACAACAATTTAAAATACAGCATTAAGAACAGTTTTAAAAATATATATATTACAAAATTTATATATTACAAATATATATATAGAATCATAGAATCATAGAATCATAGAGTTGGAAGAGACTACAAGGGTCATCGAGTCCAACCCCCTGCCAAGCAGGAAACACCATCAGAGCACTCCTGACATATGGTTGTCAAGCCTCTGCTTAAAGACCTCCAAAGAAGGAGACTCCACCACACTCCTTGTCAGCGAATTCCACTGTCGAACAGCTCTTACTGTCAGGAAGTTCTTCCTAATGTTTAGGTGGAATCTTCTTTCTTGTAGTTTGGAACCATTGCTCCGTGTCCGCTTCTCTGGAGCAGCAGAAAACAACCTTTCTCCCTCCTCTGTGTGACATCCTTTTATATATTTGAACATGGCTATCATATCACCCCTTAATCTCCTCTTCTCCAGGCTAAACATGCCCAGCTCCCTTAGCCGTTCCTCATAAGGCATCGTTTCCAGGCCTTTGACCATTTTGGTTGCCCTCCTCTGGACACGTTCCAGTTTGTCAGTGTCCTTCTTGAACTGTGGTGCCCAGAACTGGACACAGTACTCCAGGTGAGGTCTGACTGGAGCAGAATACAGTGACACTATTACTTCCCTTGATCTAGATGCTATACTCCTATTGATGCAGCCCAGAATTGCATTGGCTTTTTTAGCTGCCGCGTCACACTGTTGGCTCATGTCAAGTTTGTGGTCAACCAAGACTCCTAGATCCTTTTCACATGTACTGCTCTCAAGCCAGGTGTCACCCATCTTGTATTTGTGCCTCTCATTTTTTTTGCCCAAGTGCAATACTTTACATTTCTCCCTGTTAAAATTCATCTTGTTTGTTTTGGCCCAGTTCTCTAATCTGTCAAGGTCGTTTTGAAGTGTGATCCTGTCCTCTGGGGTGTTAGCCACCCCTCCCAGTTTGGTGTCATCTGCAAATTTGATCAGGATGCCCTTGAGTCCATCATCCAAGTCGTTGATAAAGATGTTGAATAAGACCGGGCCCAAGACAGAACCCTGTGGCACCCCACTAGTCACTCTTCTCCAGGATGAAGAGGAACCATTGATGAGCACCCTTTGGGTTCGGTCAGTCAGCCAGTTACAAATCCACTGAGTGGTAGCATAGTCAAGACCGCATTTTACCAGCTTCTTTACAAGAATATCATGGGGCACCTTGTCAAATGCCTTGCTGAAATCAAGGTAGGCTACATCCACTGTGTTCCCTTCATCTACCAGGCCTGTAATTCTGTCAAAAAACGAGATCAGGTTAGTCTGACATGACTTATTTTTCAGAAATCCATGCTGACTATTGGTGATCACAGCATTCCTTTCTAGGTGCTCACAGACTGTTTGCTTAATGATCTGCTCCAGAATCTTCCCTGGTATTGATGTCAGACTGACTGGGCGATAATTATTTGGGTCCTCTCTTTTCCCCTTTTTGAAAATGGGGACAACATTTGCCCTCCTCCAGTCTGCCGGGACTTCGCCTGTTCTCCAGGAATTCTCAAAGATGACTGCCAGTGGTTCTGAGATCACACCTGCCAGTTCTTTTAATACTCTTGGATGCAGATCTGGCCCTGGAGACTTGAATACATCTAAACTAGCCAAGTATTCTTGTACTATCTCCTTAGTTATTCTGGGCTGTGTTTCCTCTGCTGAATCATTTGCTCCAAATTCTTCAGGTCGGGCATTGTTTTCTTTATCGGAGAAGACTGAGGCAAAGAAGGCATTGAGGAGTTCAGCCCTTTCTGTGTCCCCTGTTTGCATTTCACCATCTTCTCCTCTGAGTGACCCCACTGTTTCTTTGTTCTTCCTTTTGCTACAAACATACCCATAAAAGCCTTTTTTGTTGCTTTTAACCTCTCTAGCAAGCCTGAGTTCATTCTGTGCTTTAGCTTTTCTGACTTTGTGTCTACACGTGCTGGCTATTTGTTTGAATTCCTCTTTGGTGGTTTCCCCCCTTTTCCATTTTTTGTACACATCCTTTTTTAATCTTAACTCAGTTAAAAGTTCTTTAGATAGCCACCCTGGCTTCTTTAGGCACCTTCCATGTTTCCGTCTCATTGGTATTGCCTGAAGTTGTGCTTTTACTATCTCCCTCTTAACAAACTCCCAGCCATCATGAACTCCCTTTCCTTTTAGTATTACTGTCCATGGGATCTCACCCAGCACTTCCCTAAGTTTTATGAAGTGGGCTTTCTTAAAGTCAAGAAATTGAGTCCTAGTATGCTTGGCTGCTCCCTTCCGCTGTATAGTAAACTTCAGAAGAGCATGATCACTCGCGCCTAATTATCCTTCCACTTCTACCCCACTAACCAGGTCATCAACAATGGTTAGGACCAGATCTAAAATGGCTGTTCCTCTTGTTGCTTCTCCCACTTTCTGGACAATGAAGTTGTCTGCAAGGCCAGTGAGGAATCTGTTTGACCTTATGCTCTTGGCTGAGTTTGACATCCAACAAATATCCGTGTAATTGAAGTCCCCCATTACTACTATCTCCCTTCCTTTTGCATGCTTGGCCATCTGTTCAAGGAAGGCATCATCTATGGATGTTCACTTCCACTATTTTTCCCTCTCTCCCTGGGCCAGTCAACATAAAACCATTTTCAATGATCAAAATGAGAAATATAAATAAATCCAAGTGTAATCTTTAGCAGTACTAAGAGTAAAAAGGCAGTAGCAGTGAACAATCATCTAAGGATGAAAATAAACCAAAGCAGCTATGGACAATCTATGGAGGGCACCAGGTTATCCAAGGAGGATTTGGGGTATAACATGGCAGGACAGAATTCCAAGCAAAGATGTGCTCTTCCAAACCCACGTTCCCAGCATGTTCACACTCCTGTCTCAGTGACGTCTATGCTGGCTTAGTCATATCCATAGAATGGAAGATAGCAGAATCTCCAAGGACGTGCTCTGTGGGGAGCTGGCTTCCGGCAGCTGGTCAATTGGCAGAGCATCTCTGCATTACAAAGATGTCTGCATGAAGGCTGGCAACATCAGCCTTGCCATGTGGGAATCCCTTGAAAACTACCTGGCAACAGGCAGTCAAGTCATGTATCCATAGCACTGACCAGAGGTGGGATGACTGCTGGGAGGAGTGAAAAGAAGAAACGCTATGGTGCATCTGCAGGAGCACAACCGGATGCCTTCATCTGCCCCAGCTGCAACAAAACATGTCTCTCCCGCATTGGTCTCTACAGCCACAGCAGGCACTGCAACCGCCCAACAGCTTGACCTCACCTCCAAAGACGCAGTCCTCCATTGCCTCCCAAGACAGATGGATGTCAACTGCCAGTCTAAAAGCAGAGTAAAGGGGCTAGATGGATCCCCCACTTAGGAGGCCATTCCAATGCATTAGTAATATGAAATATATTAAACGCTAGCTCTTGACTTGCAAAACATACCAAATGTCTCGTCCATTAGGTATATGAGAGTCAGTGTGGTGTAATGGTTAGAGTTTCAGACCAAAACTATAGAGACCCCAGTTTCAAATCCTTTTTGTTGGTGTTGTTTAGTCATTTAGTCGTGTCCGACTCTTCGTGATCCCATGGACCAGAGCACGCCAGGCACTTCTGTCTTCCACTGCCTCCCGCAGTTTGGTCAAATCCTTACTCCACCACAAAGCTTGTTCAGGAAATGGGTTATTCATGCAGGGATCTATGTACATTTGAGTGTTTATAGGTAGGTTCTGTATGCATGGGGACCTTTGAACACATGAAGGTCGTAGATGGGGTCAGTGGGTGTGACCCCCTTTTTTACTTGAATGAATGTTTAAACTGGTGAGGGAAAGAGAATCTTTGAGAAATTCCAGTGCTGTTACAGCTCATTGACAATTAATGCTTCACTGAACAACTGGTATGAAATTTCCCATCTAAGAAACTGAATTGGATTTTCTATTATAATACAAATAATGGATCTCTAGCATTTCTTCACCGTGTCTGCTTTGCCATGAGGAAAGACAAAAACATGACAGGTGTGAGAGTTTATTGGTACAAATATCCTGAAATGCACCATCATATTGTCCCTATGTGTCAAGAAAGGAGAAAAGGAGTAAACACTAATTTTGTTTGTTTTCAACTGTCTAAACAAGCAAAGCTAAAGATGATCTCCTACAAAATATGCTTTTACAAGGTATGGCAACCAGGTCATTGTAGAAAATCTGACAAATCTGCAAAGTAGGAAGCAATATTTAAAACCATGAGCTTGACTCATCTGATTTGTTAACAACATTCCTTGAAGATGTAATATGGTTTGCCTAGGACTGAAACTCAGTCCAAATCAGAGCACATCAGTGAGATCTGGGGCTGTTGATGGTATTGATGTCAGACTGACTGGGCGGTAATTATTTGGGTCCTCTCTTTTCCCCTTTTTGAAAATAGGGACAACATTTGCCCTCCTCCAGTCTGCCGGGACTTGAAGGAAATGGTGTTGGTTGCTAGATATAAGGAGGTAAAAATCACTCAGCAAAAAGCTGTAAACAATGGATGGTGAACCTGTGTTGTTGGACTCCCAACTCCCCTCAGCTCTAATCAGCATGGCTGATGGTTAGCAACAATAGGAGCTGCAGTGCTATCTAGAACATCTGAAGGGCATCATGTTGGCTGTCCAAGATCTGGAAGGACCCAGGTTTCCTGCTCCAGCTGTAAACAACCCCTTGATTTCCAACGTCCCATATATTGCATGGTAGCAGAATTATTTCCCATTTTTGAATCTCTGGGAAGTAATAGCATAAATCCCTTTATTATAAAGTGCTTTATGCTATGTGCCGCTATTAGTATTATGGAGGTATTCAAAAAGGTGTTTTTTTTAATACTTAGAGTAGATCCATTTAAACCAATAAACATGACTAAGTTTGATCATTTCAAAATATCTGCTCTCAGTATATGCCAACTATATCTTAGTTGAAGCTCCCACAGCATGAAGGAGGTGGAAGTATTAATTCATTCCTTGTTAGAAACACAGAGTGGAATTCTTCACGCTATGATGAATGTTCCGTCTGTGAAGGCATCTGAGCTTGCCATTCGGAGCAATTATTCCTCTCCTCCCCTCATGTGCTATTCTGGCCATTCTCCTGACACCACCACCCCAGTCAATTTGTGGGATGTGGAGGGCATGTTAGGAGAGTAGGTGCGGGAGGCAAAGCCCTGTTGCACAGGCAGAAGTCGTTAAGCAGGGCCTCCACTGCCAGGACTATTTTGGTATATTCCAACCCTAGCCCCTAGCTAATTTGCCATTCCATTGGAACATAAAACAGAAAAACCAGCTTGGACTGATGAGTTCTCACCATTGCCAGGTGTTCTAATTGTGCCACCTTAATGGTAAAATTCCATCTGGCTAAATTTCTATATCATGATTCAGAGGCATAAGAAAGGTCATCAAAGCCAGTCTGACAACCACCTGAATAGCCATACTAGCCAAATCATATGCCATTGTACCCAGTGGAACATGAGTAGTGTTCTGTTTGCACAAAGGGATCTCCCTCTCTCTCTTCTTCCCACACCTTCCCAAAATCTGCTCCTGGGGGGGTCTCCCAATTCCCTGGAGCACATTTTTGAGGGTACTATAATGAAACAGTGCATTTTAGGGGCTGGGGTGGTGGAGGACATTATCCAGCTATTTCAGGGGTAAACAACATAGTGCCCTCCAGATATTTTGGATTACAACTATCATCCCTGACTATTGGCTGTTGCTGATGAAAGCTGTAGTCCACAGGACCTCAGGGCACAGTGTCGGCTATACTTGATCACTTTTATTGTCTCCTTTATAAAGAGGCCAGATACACCCCCCCTTCAACTCCCACTTTACTTTGAATTTTGAGCTAGTCATCAGTAAACCCAGTTTGTGTGTGCGTAGTTTAAAAATATTGTTATTGACAAAGACAGACAGGTTGTGGGGAAAGTTGCTTCATTTGCACTGTCAGCAAAGAAATAAAGGCAACATATGAATATTCAAGTTGTTTATGCAGTTATTTGTTTTTATTCATTTTTATACAGATTTGTACATTTTGTGCAGTCTTGTTTATCTTTTCTCCTACATATTCATTTTTTGTATCCTTGATTTTGTCATGACATGGTCAAAACAATAAACTTAAATGAAAAAGATATTTAGATCTGTCAGGTGTCATACATCAAGCTTAGATTTCTAGCTTCTTTTTATATGGAAATTCCTAAATCTCCATTCGAACTGAGCAAGGAGTTGGATTTAGCCACGTATTGGCCATTCTCTACTCTGAGATATTTATTAATGAGTAAGTGATATTTTTGCAACCTCAGAAATGGAAGAAAACATTCCCTTTTCAATCAAGTTTGGCCTCAACACATTTCTGAGATGGTTAAAATATTGCTAACTAATTAATAAATACCCTAGACTGGAGAATGGACATTATCCCAGAGTAAGATGTGGAAATATATGGTGACACCGTTCAGAGAAAAGTTTACAATTAGACTACAAAATAATACAGTGGAACCTCGGTTTTCGAGCATCTCCGAAGCTGAATGATTCGGAACTCGAACGCTGAAAACCTGGAAATGTAATTTTCTTCTTTTTGTAAAACTTCAATAAATATCTTTAAAAAAAAAAGAAAACCTGGAAATGAATGTGTCAGGGAACTGTCATCGGAAGAACAGGTGGTGGAGGGGCTCCCAGAGGTTGAGAGAGACTTATCAGCGGAGGAGGGAACCAGCAGGGGGCGAGAAAGAGCTCCAAGGGAAGGCGAGTCAGAAGATTGGCTCAGAGACAATTCCAGCGAGAACAGCGAGGAGGTTTCAGGACCTCCATTAGGGACACCCACTCCTCGCCGGAAATTGTCACGTAGAGAGTCCAGAAGACGTGTTTCCGTTAAGGAGCTGTTATGCTGGAAGAAATTCCGTAAACGCCCACTGTCGGATTCTGCCAGCGACTGACGGAGCCATGCTTATGGCGCTCCGTTACAGACAGTGGTTTGTGGACTTAGCCAAACACTGAGGGATTAGGAACTTTACGCACAAGCAGCTCAACATCCCATCACAGAATGCTTCCATTTTCGAATGCGCCTCAGAAGTAAAACAGCTTCTGGGGTGTGTTTCTCTATTTTCGCAATGGAATTTGCAGACCGCCCATTGCTTCTCGGTTGTCTAACGTTTTGGAAGTCGAATGGTCTTCCGGAATGGATCATGTTCAACAGCCAAGGTTCCACTGTACATCTTTTCCAAGCAAGGCTTGCGTTGATGACATGCTAGTGAGGGCCTTTGATTCTTACATCAGTCCTGGTGTTTCTTTTTGGACCAATATGGCACTGGATAGTTTGGAACCCTACGCCACATCTCCATGCATGGATTTGACCTTCTGAACCAAATCCATATACTTATAGCTTGTGCATGTGTAGACTCTTCAGAAAATCAGATGCGGTAGGGGTCAGGGGGCAAGATCCCAACTGCACCTCCTTCTATGCATTCATTGTACCTACTTGAGTCGCATTTGTTAAGCTCCTCAATGTTATCTCTTGATGTATTTTGATTTGTATACAACTGGCTTTTGTGGTTTTTAGTTGTTTTACTTGCGTACAATGCTTAAAGGTACTTACTGTCTAATTATCTTCTTAAAATGTAGAATTATTATTATGGTTATTATTATTATTATTATTGATTTTTTAAAGCGCCTTCTAAACAACCATCTGAAGGCAATGTATACCAAAGATAATTAAAAACTGTTCAAAGCAGCAAATATATTTAAAATTAAACGAAAGCCATATAAAGTATACACTCCTGGTAAAGACCCACTTATTCAGCTGAGAAAGCCTGCTGGAACATACAGTAACAGTCTCCAGTTGTTTCAGGAAAGTGCAGGTAGTGGGAGGGGGGGCAGTCTGTCGTATCGCAACAGCATTTCTGCAGCCACACTAAAGGCCCTGCTCCGAGTTATTGCAGAGCAGCCTTCTGAGATCTTTTGATCTTTCAGGGGAAACTCTTCCTCAGCCTGCAGCAATCTATGGGGTGTAGAACAGATAAAGCAGTCTCTCAAGCAGACTGGCCATAGAATTGCAGAGTAGGAAGGGATCCTGAGGATCATTGAGTCCAACCCCCTGCAATACAGAAATATGCAGCTGTCCTGCACAGGGATCGAACCTGCAACCTTGGCGTTATCAAACCACGCTCCTGAGCTGTTTAAGGCCTTATATGTTATGTTATGTATGTTATATATTAGTATTAGTGGTATTGTTTTCACCCATATATATATTTAAATATATATTTTTTATATATAAAATATTTATATATAAAATATATATAATAATATATAAAACCCATTTTATATATATAAAATAGTTTGTTTCTGAATGTAGAAATTGCATTGCATTCTTATATGCAAGCCTGTTGAAATATGAAGCAGTATATTAGTTAAACAAACAAAGAAAGAAAAACAAACAAACAAACAAACAAACAGTTTAATACTTTCCCCTTGAAATAAATGCATCTCACAAGTGCTTAATGTTGGGTGGATTCTGCCCGGTGTACATCAAGTGTCTTGGTTATTCTAAGAGGCTATATAAATAGGAAGTCCCAATGGTGCCACTGGAAGCAGCCGGGGTGTATGGGTGGGATTTTCATCACCGCCATATTGTAGGAGAAAAGAGTGAACTCTTCCTATCTGTGCACCCTGATGAGCATCTTTGGCAATGCTATTGATCCTGCACAGAATGCACTTGGCCATCCCAACAAGAGCAAAAAAAGGTAGAAATTGGTTCCAGGAAAATGGGGAACGGTGTGAGCTCAGAGGGTTGTCTTAATTGTTTTGGGGGAAGGAGAAAAGAATCCATGGGGCGATGGGTAGAATGTGAAAGCTCTGGTGGTAATTAGATAGGTTCGGCCGTCTTTATGAGTGGCTTACGTTTCCTGATTAATGTCCCACTTGTGCACAGATGTGATTTAGCTTGCTGCTGAATAAACACAACATGAGGATGGCAAGGTGATAACTACCATGCTCAGCAAAAAGCGGGAGCCTATAAATATGCCACTGGGTCAATAGAAGTGATTTCATTCTTCCTTCACGGGACTGCTGATGAAGTCTGACAGGGCAGCTCTACTTCATTAATGCATCACAATGGCGAAGAAAGCCTGAAGGGCAAAGGAGGGGGGCAGAGAAAAGAAGGGAAAAAAGAGAGAGCCACTGGCAGCAGATTGCAGCTTGGCTTGCAGCTGTCGGAGAATAGCCAGGGAGAAAATGAAAAGAGCTGCAACAATGGAATAAGGGAGATGTTATTGTACGATAGACTAAGCACACACCACCGCCCTGCTACAATGTAAGTTGCAAACTTTCACTGCATCCTTTTGAGATGAGAAATGTGAAAGGAAATGTTCACTTGGATTGGACCAAAATATTTTTTTAAAGAGGGTGACAAAAATATCAAGATAGATGAACAGCTTTTGATACAGGATGGGTAACTGGCACTTGTTACATCAGCAGAGACCCACGCTGTATACATTTGCAAGAGCAAATATTCAGATTTAGCATTTAGTATTGCCAACCTAGCAGTTTGAAAGCACACCTGTGCAAGTAGATAAATAGGCACTGCTCCGGCGGGCAGGTAAACAGCATTTCCGTGCGCTGCTCTGGTTTGGCCAGAAGCGGCTTAGTCATGCTGGCCACATGACCTGGAAAAACTGTGTGCGGACAAATGCCGGCTCCCTCGGCCTGTAAAGCGAGATGAGCACCACAATCCCAGAGTCATTCGCAACTGGACTTAACTGTCAGGGGTCCCTTTATTGTACTTCTGCTACTTATTTAGGGTATGGTCTGAAGGCATGCGATGGTACCACTTTGCTTTACCTGAGGAGGTTCTGTGTTTGGTCAGAGCCTGGATGTGAAATCCCCTGAAACTGCAGGCATTTTACCTTTGGTACCATAATGGAAGAAATGTGGGACATAAATGGATTTAAAAAAATGAATATTTTTTATTTAAAAACCCAGTCAAAAATTAGTCTCTCCTTAGATCCCTGCCTTTGAAATAGTATGTACCAAGCTGCCCCCAGTTCTTAATGTCTCCTCTTTCCACTTCTGGAAAAATCAACTTGCAAAAGGAAATATTTAAATTGCTTTGAAAATTTCCTGTGTGCCTATGTCATCTAGGATGGCCACTTATACATTAAAAAAAAAGAGGTGAAAAGGGGCACCATTTGGCATAAAATGTATATATGCTAATTGATATAATTCCCCAGTGAGGAAAGGTTATGGCATGTAGGGCTTTGTAGTTTGAAGATAAAGCAAGTAAGGGATGATATGCTAGAAGGTTAGAGCATTGTGCATGGCATGGCAAAAGTGGATAAAGCTTTTCTTCCTCTCTCATAATTCCACTACTTGTGGACATCCAATGTTGCTGGATGTTAGAAGATTCAGGACAGACAAAAGAAAGTACTTCTTCACACAGTGCAATTAAATTATGGAATTTGCTCCCACAAGAGGCAGTGATGGCTATAAACTCAGATGGTTTAAAAAGAAGAACCCCCCAGAGCTGATTTTGAAGGTGTGATTGTTGGAGGGAACAGGAGGAGAAGAGGGAGCTCCATTGCACCAGTTGAGCAGCAGTGTTGAATATAGCCCTTGGATTTTGCAGTGTCTAAACACTAGGTTATGAATGGAACAAAAAGTGACAACAAAGCACGTACAACTGACTCATGCTTCCTCTTTTTACACTTTATGCGTTGTATACAATGTGCATTTCGAGCTCTCCCCAGCAGAAATGTGCATGAGCTAGAATTCATCTCATATTGATCTAGAACTCATTTATCTCATCAGGGGGAACACATGTAACACACTTAGGACACTCATAAGAACCACACAGATTTGTATCCTTTTAATGACTGAAGCCAGTCTCAATAAGCAACTCAGCTAGATTACGGCAACATGCTCTCTGTGAGGCTGCCCTTGAAGAGTTTTCAAAACTGAAGCTGCTGCAAAATGCCACAGCTTTCTTGTGTACATTTTCTAGACAATATTATACCAGTTTTGTATCAATTACGATGGCTCCCAAGTTGTTTCGAACCCCAGTTCAATATGCTACTGCTTAGACTGCTCAGATTTTGTATCATTAAGGACTGGTGCCTTACTTTGCTTGCAAGGGAGTCTTGTTTCTGTACAACCCTTGAAAACTTGAACTGCTTTATATCATCATCATCATCATCATCTTCTAATACTTCCACTCCTATAGCTGTGACTGCTTAGCGGTAACAGGATGCGCTTTTGTCCTATTACCATATAATTTCACATTTTCTTCCCTATTCTCCTCAGTATGGCAAAGTGATTACAGGAGAGAAAGAGTCAGGCTGAATTGCTAAATATGATTTTATTAACAAATGTTGTATCACGTGTGAACTATCTTGGAAAAATGTGAACCCTGACAGGCCAGATATAAATAACTGTAATCACTAACAAACACATATCTGGTACAGAGCTTGTATGAATGAAGACAGAGTCAACTGTTGTTGTGGCATTTACTGAACTCGTATTATCTGGACAGATAGTTAAGGCCTTCTTAGAAGTTCATGGAGGAGGCAGTGAGAAAGTGGAATTAGACATGTTGCTTCCACTCATTTATTGAAAGGTCAGAACAGTTAAAATAAATGTATCTGCATTGATTTATCTCAAATTTTCCCAATGGTCCTGGACTACAACTCCTATGAGACCTATTGGCCATGCTGGCTGCAGCTGATGGGAATCACCAGTGCTATTTTTCTAAAAAAGGAGGTGCCAGAACTCACCATGAACACCTCTCTCATTCTCTTATAATGACAGTGGTGCCCACCTGAGAGGTGATGGAACTGAGTTCCGGTGAGTTCCAGATGAAAAAATAAAAGCCATAGGAAGCATAGTCCGAAACATCTGGAGGGCACCAGGTTGAGGAAGGTTTGTCAACGTACACATGTTTGCATCCATATCATGTAACAGCATAAGCTTCCTTTATAGTTTAAGCAATGTGAACTTGTGCTACTGGTGGCAACTATCTATGGATCACTTCTTGCTAAAAATCTGTTCTTTCAATACAATTTGTGACCAGCACTTTGGCACACAAGTATTTTAATCAATCTTGCCTTTGTTACGGCTAGGCAATTTCCTCCCATGTCTTGATAATTGTACTAGATATTATGAAGGCTGAGATATTTATCTCAGTGTAATTGGTAATACATGGCATAGTTTTCGCTTATAAGAGTTGCTCATTTAAAGTTCACGTAAAGTCTCTAAATAATCAGGTCTCCTTTACAAAGTGATAGAAAAGTTTACGGTTAGTAGAATGAAAATCCCGGGACTGTGAAAATCACTCCATAACGCCGTGGCATTCGAAAATTAAATTTCTGCAATAACGAATTACGATATAATGAGGTCACATTAGAGGAATAAGAGGCCCAGATGCCTCAATGATTTAATCTATCTCTTCCTGTAGGCCTGCACCTAATTTTAATGAGTATTTTGATAGATAACATATTTAGTTCAAAATAGGTCTTTGAAGACAGTTGTGAGTGTATTACATTTTAAAGATGCTGTGATAGAAATTCATTTCATTAACTAGCTGATAAGAAAAAATGACTCTACAAATGTATTGGTATCTGACATACTATTATGACCCATCTGCTCTAGTAGAGTAAAGTGACAGTAATATATCTTTATTGGGCTGTTGCCTTGAATGCTGCAGAGGCTCATTTTCCTTGGCTAATGAAAAAGCAAGTGACGTTAATGAAACAGGTATCATCTGAGCCTTAACTTCAGGAAAGAAGATGCAGGACAACAAGGAGAATAAAATGTTCCAAACGAGAATAACCAACAGGAGCTATTTGAGGAAATGCTTAGAAAATAACAAAACAGAACTAAAAATGGCTTTCTTCATTTTTTGGAGTCACACAATTATGACTTCCTGTCTATACCTAGTCATGTTTTATATTGAGTTGATCCATCAACATTTGGTAAGCACTCTTTTAAAAAGCACTCTTCTACTTTTTTGCAATTTGAGCTGCAATCCTTATTTATTTGTTTTTTGTTTGTTTCATAAAATTTATACACCACTTGACTGTGGTGCTTTCCCCCCCTAGAACAATAGGTGCTGGTACTCACCATGAAGTTGCTGCAGTAAGTGCCACAATTTTAACCACAAAAAAGAGGTACCACATAGCCTTGACTGCTTCCTGAAACAAAGCACGCCTTGATTGTAAAAAACAAACACAAAAAACTGTTTACAAAAGGATAAAATGACAATTCTACCTATATTCAGGTCCTAAGAAAATTGGGGGCTTAAAAGATAAACACCAACATCTTGAATGGGGCCAAGAGCCAGTCCAAATGAAAAGTTCATGTAACTTTCAGAAAATGTTAAAACCTATTGCAACTTCTACATGTCTTTAGGGTTTCAGTTGGATCTTTCCAATGGGCATTTTCTGGACCCTGGTTGCTGCTCAGAATATATTATTGTATAACGCTTGCGATGTTTGCAGGCAGTCTTGAGGTGCAGTGCCAACTTGGTTTGCAGAAGCATTAGCTGAGACACAAATAGAATTTCCTGAGAGTCACTCAGCCTCCAGGGGAAGGAAATGAAAATTTAGAAAACATGATCTTAGGTGTCAGAATACTATTGAAATTCGTAGCAATAGGTTCCATGACTTTTAATGGACCAGGACTTGCAAGGGTACACAAATAACATATTAATACGACATATATAGATGTGTTTCCCAGTATAGGCCTATTTGACTTTACCAGCCAAGCTGAAAATGTTTACAGCTGAACATTCAGATGAAAACAGCATTGAAAGTGCTTCCTACCAGCATCTGTTTAATGGTAGTGCTATAATGTCATTTCTAATTAAGATTGGGAGGGACAGTAGTTAGTCAGTGGTGGTAAATTAAAAATCCAAGGGAAAAGACTGTGCAAACTTTTGGAACAATTCCCAAAGCAATATGGGGGCATTTCCCCCTCCCCAAAAAGCTGCTGTTGTGGAGATCTCCTGTATGTTGTTGATAGCAATGTGTGTACATATGTGATAGAGTAAACTCTGTTCTAGTAGTTATCATTACTGATAGTAATCCTGCCTTCATATTTCATTGTGCTCCATATTATAAACCTAATTTACTTTGCGCCTATCTGCAGTAATGCTTCTGAGACTTGCCATTCACATGGTAATGCTGTAAGATCAAGTTGACAGAAGAATTATGCTCATGCTTGAGTATTTGTGTATGAGTGATGTTTGTTTGCTGAAATGGTATGTGCTTGTTTAGGCAAAGAATCTGCATTATCTAGCTAACTGTCTGGTAGAGTGCTAAAAGCCCTTTGCATTTTAGTATGTCATAAAAGTGACAATGTTTCGAATCCTAGATTATATCGATAAACAGATTACTGTATATGCTTGCTTTCTTTCTTTCTTTCTTTCTTTCTTTTTCTTTCTTTCTTTCTTTCTTTCTTTCTTTCTTTCTTTCTTTCTTTCTTTCTTCCCTTCGAATTTGAGAGAGCTTCAGTACTGAACTTGAATGAACTGAACTCAGCACTGACCATTTTCTATTGCATCTTCTCAATTTTGTGACATTTGGTGCTTGTCTTCTGAAAGCAATTATTAAATAAGCCTTCTTTTCCTTTTCTTTTAAGCATTTCTATCAATGCTTAATATTAAGGCTGCAATCGTATACACATTTAGGGTGCTTCCAAACTGGTGTTCATTATTTAAATAGATGCTCCTCATGCATGCCATTCAAGAACCGAGGTTTGACTGTATCTGGTTGGCCCTTTATAATATTAAGCCCCTGTCTGTAAGAACCATTATTTCAGAGTAAGTCCCACTGAAGTCAGGGAATCAGAAGTCAGCCCCACTGAATTCCATGGGAATCACTTCTAAGTAAAGTTATAATAGGGTTATCCTGCATGTATTGTTAATACTAACCAGGCTGACATGCTGTTGAAACCAAGTGCTTCTAACAGCAGAATGGTCAGCACAAAGCATCAGAATGATATAGTGAGGAATATCAGCCAGTGATGGCTTCCTATCGCAGTGCCAGGAGCCTTACAGTAGAGCACATCTTTGCTCCATGGATATACCCGTACATGGTTGTAAAAAGAACATTCCTTACTTACATGTTTGCACATCATTATTATATATGGGGAAGAAAGCTGATTAAGTCCCATAAAGTGTTTGCTAAGGATCTCCAGTTGCCAGAAGGGTACCTGCTGGTTTCCTAGTTCTGAAAAAAAAAGAATCTAGTTTGATGACCTCTTTTTCTTTTCTTCTTTAAAGCCTCTAATGGTAAAGCAGTTCGAGACAGATTGATTTATTATTAATTTACTATTTCTGTCAATTCACTCAAGGCACTTCACAGTTTAAAACAACGGCTTACAATTTAATACATGTGAATAGATGGTTAAATTTTCAATAGACAAAGGGAGGGAGGAGAAAAATAAGCAAATCCAGGCCGTTGAACATGCCAATTCAAGACAAGGAAGAGTCCAATGGTCATTGACCTGAGCCAGGCCAATGGAGGGAGCCTTTTGGTTGCACTTCTACCTGTGAGGAAGCCAGCTGGGATGGGTACTGATGTAAAGGGGAGGAGACGGTTGTTCTCAGCTGAGCTAGTATTGAGGGGTCATTGTCTCACTGGGCACTTGTGGTTCACTAAGGAAGTCTGAGGGCCAACCATGGAGTGCAGAAATATACTCCAGTCTTTAGGAAATATACTCCAGCCTTGCAACTTCTCCTCCTTCTCCTCCTTTTGTTTTTATTGATGTTTAACACATGGGAAGTAACATGAAACCTTCTGATGATTCTGTATAATAACTTCCAGTTAGCCAATGCAGTTTATCTGTGCTGTGTATTTTGCTAGCCTGAATTCCTTTCAAGTCAAGCAGGGATTGTATTTGTCTTTGGTTAAATACATGCATGTAACAATACACTTTATTAAAATGTTTTAAAGATGCAAACACAAATATTCAAAATAGTTGCTGTCTTGTAGTGCTGCTAAATTTAAAAAAAAAGTGTCAAGAACAAGTCTGAGTTGAATATTTTTCTGCATTGTACCCATTTTCAGGGTTCACAACCTTTAAAATCTTCCTTTATAGAAACCCAGAGACATAATTGTATTCCCTTTTACAAATCTCCCTCCATATTTTGAGCCTCAGACAAAGAAGATGTCATTTTGAAAATGCAGATTTGCAAAATACTTAAAACCAGCCTTCTTCCAGAGTGCTGCTATGCTCTAGTTTCAAGTTGCTGGTAGAAAACATGTGCCAGGAATATCAATTATTATTTTTAACATAGTATTTTAAAAAGAAACAAAAAATGGCTTTAGATCAAAACAAAAACAATGTCCAATTTAATCAATCTGTGATGGAGTAGAATGAGAATGAACCTTGTTTCCATCCTTGTCTCCTTCCATTAATTAGAGGGATGACTCATGAGTTTCCAGAGTCTACATGAATACAAAAGGCTCTGGAAGAGTCTAGAAGTTACCTCTTTACCTCATAGACAGTGATGGGTGATTAGAGCTCGCATATGCAGCCTCAATCTTCCTCTTTGTGGGTTGATTAAACATAAAGGTTGAATGTCTGCATAGGGCATCTATCTGTCCTTGGACTCTGGGATGACAAGGGAGTCAAAGGTGCCCAAAATGGAGGGTAAGAAGACTGCAGAAAAGCTGAATGAATTATTTGCACATGTCTTTACAGTGGAAACTATAGGGCAGATCCCAGTGCCTGAGTTAACTTTTGCAAGAGGGAAGTCTGAAAAACTTAGCCCAACAGTGGGGGTGAGAAATGAAATTCTTGGCCTAACCGACAAAACGAAAACAAACAAATCACTGAGTCCAGATGGCATCTACCTGAAAGTTCTCCAAGAACTCAAATGTGAAAATATTGATATTTTAACTAAGAGATTTAACTTGTCCCACAGATCAGCCTCCATACCTGAGGATTATTAATGCAGTAAATGTCACACCAATTTCTAAAAAGGGATCTAGAGGGAAACCTGGAAATTACAGGCCAGTTAGCTTAATGCCTGTCCCATTTTCACTCCCACCCTGCCAGCAGGGTGTGACATCCCTGGTTGCCCATTAATTAGCATTTGCTGTTAGTGGTCGACCCATTCCAAAGCAAAAAGAAGGCTCTGAACAGCAGGACAGAATGGCTCACATTTAATTAACAGATGTCAGGAAAACTTTATGCTTCAAAGCTCTTTTGGGTGACCCTCCCGCTAAAATCCTGCTAAAATATGTATAAACCATGGAGACTAAACCCCGGGGGGAATCCCAGGAGCATTTCCTGGATCATAATGATGCAATAGTTTCCTGTCCTAGTAATGGCTCTTGTCCCAGAGCACCTCAGCATCCGAACTAATGCTTGCATTCCGTGAAAGCTGCTGAAGTACCAGGATGCTGCTATAAATGGCTGGAGTGTGGTGCAGGCCCTTTTCCCACCCCCCTTAATTTCTTCCAACACAGCCTAATGGAGATTAAGAGCCATTAAGAGCTCTTTGCCTATGTACAGTTGCTATTGATCAGGCTAACTCACTTGCTCTAGCCAATGAGCTCTTTACAAGCGTTGTCCCTTTCCCATGTTTTACTGGCAGAAGGAAACCTATAAATGTACAACATCCTTATTGGACCTTCTGCATGCTTTCCAGTTGTGCTCAACAACTTTTAGCTCCTGCCACTCTCCATAAACAATTGTTCCTATGCAGGATTCCAACCATGTGCACATTGTTCTTCAATCTACATCTGAAGCGAGAGATGCAGCCTCATGAAAACACAGCAGACTCCTCCTTTTCTATCCTACACCTGGTCTTCCTCTCCTTCTCACCACAATTCAACACTGTTTGGTCAATCCGCTCTACATTGGCTGCTTAGCTTTCTGTGGAGGGAATGGTGGATTCATTATTTGTCATTTATAGAATGTCATCATGCAGGGCTGGTCCTTAGAAGCAACCCAAGCAGTCAATTGGGGCAAAGCTATTTTTCAGAGGTGCCAATGAAGATAAGAGAAATGAGCTTCAGATATCTGGCTGTCAAGAAAACGGTCTGTTCAGTGGCATTGTTCAGATTATGCAATGTTTTTGCGAGGGTTGCTCATCCAGTGTCCACTTTGATGTGATTTTAAAGCCACCATTAACTGTTTAATTTTATCGGCTTTGTCTTGCTGATAGTTTTCATAATGCTCTTTTAGGTCATGTTGTTTTTAGTATGTCATTAGTATGCTTCCCCCGCCTTCACCTCAATCTGGAGAAAGTTAGTCATGCCAAAAGTCCCTCTGTACTCAATGGGACACCTTAGAGATGACTAACCTATGACTCATTGATTTCAATGGGAATTCAAAGGGGCTGACTATGGATTTGGGACATTGCATTTTGATTCTTTGTAAGCTGATTTAGGAACTGGTCTGAATACATCTCTCCAATAACAATATAATAGACAATAAATGGCTAAGGAAAGGCACACAATTGCCTCACATCCTTCTATTTCTTCAGAAGATCAGACATCATATACAGCCTTGCATGATGTTGGAGTATTTAAGTTTGAACCAGAAAAGTTGAACCACAGTGAATGTATTTGCTAAACTAGATTCTTCAAGTTTCTGTTACCTACTGCTGGCCTGACCAAACAGTGACACACACCATCAGTTCCTGTGAGGTGGTAGTTCTAAATCACGCAACACTGAGGTAACATAAGCTGTTGCAAGACTATATCTAGAGAGAGAGAGACTATATATATACACATACCCATATGCTCATGGTATAGCCACCTTGGGAAAACTATGTTTTGAAAAGTTGCATAGAAATTATTGAATAAATAAAACAACATACCCTCCCAAAGCAACGAGGAGCTTCAGAGGAGGGTTTTCCTCAGGAATGCAGCAGGGGCAGAATTCCTCTTCCTGCTGCAATCCCAATTATTGTAATCTCCCACCGCACCCATTATTTACATTTTTTTTAAAAAAGCAACATGCATTTAATATTACATTACATGCAATTGGGCCCCTTCATTCACATTTATACCAGTTTCCATTCAAAACAGAACTTTTGTAGAATTGTGTCCTACTTGTCAGTCCCCACAGAGGGGTAAGCCGCTAAAAAGCAAAGGCCCAGGATTAGAAAATGCAGTTTTGTACAGATGTGTGGCAGTTCCCGTTCTCTCTTAACAGATGGGTGGCTCCCAGGAGTGCTCTGTTGCCTTCATTGAAGGACGACTTCTCCAGCAGGGAATAAACAAACACACAAGTACATGGCTCTCTTTGGGGAGTGACTGTGGCACAAATCTCAGGCCTGACAGCTAGAAGAGAGTCTCTTTGCTGTTACATATTTATTACTCACATATTTGAAACCAATGCTTCGAGGAACAATCCACTGCTTCATTTGTGTTAGCTTATATCAAATATTTTGCCCTCATAACTTTTTTTGAAAAACCCTCTAATAAAGAGGTGTCCTTTCCCTCATAGGACCACCCCCACCCCAATACAACCTTCTTTATCCTCATATGACACCCCTCTCCAGTTACTTCACGAGGCAAATCAAAATGGATTAGATATAGTTTTAACTTTTTATTCTGCTTGAAAAATGGCAGTACTTGATCCCTAGATGTAAGGCCTTAAAAATGTGGGATGTGAAACCCAAGAGCAGTCAAGTACAACATCCCTAGAGTGGACATAAAAGGGGATGTCTGGACCAGCCAGTCGGAACTTCCTGTTTCTCCTAGGCTGGGACAGGCTTCCTCTGCATGTGACTAGAGGTGGGCATGACCTCACCTGCCCAGGTAACAAAAGAGCAGGACTGGTCAGCCATCTCTCTCTCTCTCTGACAACATTCATCAAAGAAGCGACATTTGCTTAGCCTAAGATGCTCTCTTGGCTTCCAGCCAAGCGAGGACAAAGGGACTGTCTCTTTATGGGATAGATTCCAGGTATATTAATTTTGTAACTTAAGTCTGCCTTCTGGGATCCATCTGTGAACAGAATGTGAGTGAGTAAACTCTTTTTATACTTTTATAGAAGACTGTGTTGTGTCTATCTTTTTATGAGGGACTAAAGGGGAAATTACCAATGAAATGTATTTTTGAAGCTTTAGCGTGCCTGAACAAATGCATCCACTGTGCAAGTTTAAAAAGGGGAATGTTGCTCTGCTAAATTGTAGAACTTGTTACCACAAGTTGTAAAGGATATAATCAAACAATATATCCTCTCCTGTATCCCTGAACATTCCCACAAAAAAGGTAAAAGTAAAGGACTCCTGATAGTTAAGTCCAGTCACACTAAAAACACCATCCTCTGATTCGGAAACCCTTTTGTCTGGTGTAGTTTCACAGTGGCAAGGTAAAAGAACTTCGCAACAGCCCTGGGGTGGGAGCCACTACCGAGAAAGCCCCCTGCCTGGCTTCCTGTAGCTTTGCTTCTTACAGTGAGGGAACTGCCAGAAGGCCCTTGGTGCTGGATCTCAGTGTCCAGGCTGAATGATGGGCGTGGAGACACTCCTTCAGGTATAAAGGGCTGAGGTCATTTAGGGCTTTAAAGGTCAGCACCAATACTTTGAATTGTGCTCGGATGCATACTGGGAGCCAAAGCAGGTCTTTCAGGATCGGTGTAATATGGTCCCAGCGGCTGTTCTCAGTCACCAGTCTAGCTGTAGCATTCTGGCAAGATGTTGCAGGATAGAGCTTTGCATGCTGCACAACCTGCCCTGTGCCTTCTAAGCTAGTCTGTTGCACTCAGGTATGCTGGAGGTTGCTGTCTTTTCACTAGTGCTGATGTGAAGATTCAACTGATACTCCGTTCAGCTTCTGTACCACCTTGTCCCTTGCCTCAGGCAGCAAAATGTCTTGGGCCTCCCCTGAATGCCCAATGTCTTTAGCTGTCTTTAGGTCACTGCATATTTCCAGAGAAATGTGAATGCCACTTTGCATCATGGTGGTCCATTCATAATTCAAGAGGAATCTCATTAAATATCGTTTAAACTGACTTGTGATAGTGTTTGAAGCAAATGAGAAGGAGGGCATTTGCTACTGCAACTTGCCAAGATATGCTAAGCACATAAAATGAGCCAAGTCCTTTTGATCAAAATATATAAAATTATTATTCCTTTATAGCATGTCACCATGAGCATGACACTTCTATTTGAACTGATAAATGTTTCCTATTTGAGTCCCTTTTTTGAAGGCAGATTTATGCCATACTCTTTCCACCACATGCACAGAAAACTCAAACACTTAAGCAATTTTAAAATATTTAATTAGCCACATCTGAGTGTCCAATTTTCAAACGAAAGGGGAAAGTAAGGCCCACATTCACTCTGATTTTCTTTAAGCACCAGAAATGTATGAAATGAACCTGAAATTTAAGAGAGCATATATGGCTACATTTCTATTTTAATAGTGAAACATTTTAACATTTATCTGTCACCAGCAGGACTCATATATATTTCAAAACAAAAGGAAAGAATGCTGAAATATAAAGCATAACGTTCCTAAAAAAGTCAGAATATACATGTGAAGATTCATGCAATTCTGAAATGTGTGTGTGGTCAGCAACTAAAAACTTTTTATTTCATTAAAAAAATTCTAAAAACAAATAAGAAGCATAAATAAATAGGAACATGGGAGAAACTGTCTTCTGTTGAGCTAAATACTGTAGACCAGGGATGTCCAACAGGTTGACCGCGATCAACAGGTCGACCCCCGGTTGTTGGAAGTCGCTGCCGGTTTTATTCTGTGAGTAGATCACAGTCTCTTGGGAGTTGGATATCCCTGCTGTAGACAATAGTCAATGTAGACTGGCAGTGGCTTTCCAGGATTTCAGACAGTGGTCTCTCCCAGAATTGGGAGCCTCTGCCTCCCAGAATTGAGAGTGGATGCTCTGCCTCTGATCTATGGTTCCTAATTCCTCTAATATTTAATCTCAGCAGTAAAGTAATCAAACATATTATATCTATATCCCATCTCACTGTCATGCCTTATGAGAGAGGAAGAGCGCTTCTTCCTTCTATTCCTGCCCTCACCTTGATTCCCCATTTAGGAATATAACTTTCCCAGTTCCCCTTCTTTCTTAATCAGTCTGTATCTTACCTACTGAAGTAGCATTCATAGAACCTTAGAACTGTAGAGTTGGAAGGAGCCACGACTCTTGAGTTGCATCTCTAAAACCAAGCTTAAAACAGAGAGAACATGAAAACAGGGATAAAAGAAAGATGTGATACACCACTGACAAACAGTGTCCCCATTAGCGCCCCCACTCAGCAAAATGAGCAGGAGGGCTCCTAAACGCCACAGGACTGACTTACCACAGTTTGAAGTAAGTTGAGGAATACATATCATAAGGAGGAAGGGGTCCCATAAGACCATTAATTCTGGAGTCTAAAATTACCTAACAGCATCTTTGTTCACAAAAGACCGGTCTGTTCTGGAAATAAACCAGAGTTCATTTTGAAGCTATTGTCCATGTACAACACACTCTGGCTAAGAGTGTTCCTGAAACGTGGCTCCAGTTTGCTAGTTTATTTATTTATTATTTAACAATACTTGTACATATAGCCTACTGTGGGGGGGGGGGAAGAAAACTTTAAGCAATTTACATAAAACAATATGTAAATAATTCTTATGGGAGATCATGTCTACATATGGCAGGTACCTCAACCCACAGCAACCTTTTTTGCCTGCTCCTTCCTATCAATGTCACAGGTTGGAGTGACTGGTAAAAGCAAAGCCCATTCATTGAATGGTGAGAGAATCACATTTGCATTACGCTCATCTAGTTCAGCCACCTCCTGTACCAAACACATAGTGCAAGGACCACTTAGTGTAAGGCCATGAGCCACTGAAGTGAGGAATCGAACCCTTTATAAGAATGTTTCAAAGTAGGCACTGTAGGGCTACAAACACATACCTAAGTCACAGGTGGGGAACCCTTTGCAGCCCAAGGGCTACATTCCATAGTGGTCAGCCTTCTGGGAGCCACAGGTGTGTGGTGAACATGGCCAGAGACAAAGGTAGCTGGGACCAGAGGCAAAAGTGGCTGGAACAAAGCATATGATGTCTATCCTTTTATGAGAAGTCAACAATCCTCGGTGCAAAAGCCAGCCATTTCAAAGTAAACACTGCTCTATTGGCAGTGCTGCAGTGCAAATTGCCTCTTAGCTTCCTTAATAGAGTACACATGCACATTCACCAGGATGCTCCAGTTAATGACATCCTGAAACTTTTCACATGTAAGCTCCTTTGGGACAGCTCAGCTCTCACAAGTCTATCGATTCAGAGGTAGGGTATCTGGACAATGTACCCATCCGCTGGGATGCAGTTATTCCAGAGACAGGACAAGGGCAATAAATAATAATGATATTATTAGCACAGTGTGGACTACCATGTAAGAGGAAGACTTTTTTTTTAGCCATCTTCCACTTTGGGATGTGGGAATGGAAGTAGCATAGACAGGAAAGGCTATCTAATTTAACTGGAGAGCAAAAATGCTCATGGAGTAGAAACATTAGGAATACCCAGTAGGTTTAGCATCTTCTAATGGCTGAATTTTGTTTGTCAAAGGCATGCTTTCCTTTTCAGCAGTGAATAAATAGTTCTGTCATTCTGGAGAATGATACACGTTCTTGTTATAAATATCTGTCAAACACAGTTTATGCGTGGTCTGACTGAGAGCACATGGTGCATTCCCTTTGCTGAAGGTAAACATGTCTAGGTCCTGCCTGATAGCTCTACCTGAGAAGACCTAGTATGCCACTATAAGTTCTGTGATGGAAGAAAGAGAGAAGAGCAGACCTGGGATAGTTGTTAGGCTGCTGGATTTACATTGGGGAGAGCTGGATTCGAATCCCCAACCAGTCACAAAACTTCCTCACTATCTCTCCACCTGGCCTACCTCACAAGGTTGTTGTGAACATAAAATACTCCACTCTGAGTAAATATGCTAAATAAAAGAGAGAATTGGACACCATTGTTCTGTTTGTTCAGCAAACATTTATCTCTGTACTTTGGCATTTCTACTCTAGTTTGGAAATAAGTAAATAATAATAATAATAATATGTTCAGAAAGCTGAACATTGTGGACATCAGTATCCTTCTCTCCTCTGTATTTTGTACAGAAATACATGGCTTTGCTTTTGTATGCTATTTATATACAGCTTCTCTACAGAGATCCTTCCCCCTCCCCTCTCCCACAGAGGCTCCTTGTATCCTCATACTACAGTGAGCCACCATCTGATGTCCTATTTTTTCATTGGCTCTTGCTGTTGCTGAACCTTGTGGGCTCAACTAGCTCCAGTACTGGCTACAAATTTCCTGTAGTGAGACAGAATGTTCTCCCTCCCACTTCCCTTGATGCTTTCCTAAGGAATGGATGCATCGCGATGAGGTCGCATGTTCGCTGGCACAACCTTGCAACTTCCTGTACAGCTGGGAGGTGATTCTGGAAGCAAGGAGATCACTGATTATGCTCAGCTGTTCTGCAAAAGCAACTGTATCTCAGCAAAACAGCAATGTGCAGCTGCCCCAAGATATTGATTTAGGGTCAGTGCATTTGTATTCTCTCTAAAGAGACCGAGATATCCTTTCAACCAGACAGTAGCTATTATTTAGCAGGAAGTTAGGAAGAACAATTCACTTCTGTGGCTGGGCTTTTCGTGCTTATACCGAGAGGCAAGGTCACACGCTGAGCAGATTGTCATGTGGCTTTAAAGTGGCTGGGGAGTCTGATAGGAAATACATCGCAGGATGAGTCAAATGTCACACTTATGCAACGGTAACATTAAATATCAGTGCCTGAGTTAAGCGATGTTATTTCACACTATCAGAGGGTTTCGTGAAATATGTCTTGTTTGGTTCCTTCCTCCAGGAAGCCTTTCTCTGTTCTTACATCTCAGTGTGTAATGATAAATAATGCATTGTCTTCCCAACTGCCTCGATAATACTGCTTTCCTTAATGGTATAAAGGGATACATTTCAAAAAGAGAATGAAGGGAGCATAGAAATGGAAATTAACCCCATTACCACCAGCTTTCTATTTAGCAATAATGATGACTGACAATTCCTGGGTTAAAGCGAAAAGTAGGCTAGATTTTGTTTCCTTTCTCTCCCTCTCTTTTTAAAAGCAAGTTCCGTTCTTTGTTCTTTGTGGGTTTTTTTGCATGTGTCATTGTAACAACTGTCATGTAAGGTTAACGACAGCCTCTCATTACCCTTGTCAAATATGTAATAATGTGGCCCAACAACAGGGCTGAATGGCTCCTGTTTGTCAGATCCCTATGTTTTGGGTAGCAGATGGTCACTGTATTTGGAGAGGCCCTGCTCAGATCCACCAGCCCTATCCCGGACACGTGTGTACAGAAAGCATTTTGCTCTGATGGTGCAGCTCATGGATGGAATACTAATTGGGTGCAGCAGTACAATTAAGGTTTTTTAAAAAATATCTCTTAGTCTGTTTTGGTCAACAGAAGGAGAAAGATATAAGGGACTTTCCTCTTGTCTTTCTTCTAATAGTGTGATCTTAAATATATCAAGTAGAATCAATGGGACCTCTTACATATGCTTAGGATGGGAACAGAAAGGTGGCAAAGTAGCCTTCAGCTATTTCTGGCACCCATCTCTCTATCTGTCTGAAAATTCCATAACCTTCATGTATTCTTGCGTAGCTTCATTTTCCTTTCTAATGTTTTTAATAAGACGGGAGCAGGAGGAGGAAAACAGATTTGGCTGTAAGCAAATCCAATGCAATTTATAGATGAAATTGTTACCCACCTATTAGCGCAAATACGCTTAATTTGCATCGCTTAGTAACCTTAGTTGGATTATGGTATTTGTTTATTGCAGAATTCAGAGTGTTTTAATGAACTTTAAAAGAAGATAATAATGGGAGAGGGAGCAATAAGGATGGTTAAATCTGACAAGTATCCAAAAACATGGTAGTTTTTGTGATTGCTGGAAGTCAAAGTTGCCCATGATTCAATATTAGTTTTGAGTGTTAAGCAGACATAGCTCCTACATTTGCTACCTGTCTTCATGAGGTCTAGAAACATGCTCTCTCCCCCCTCTCTGTGTGTATGTTTGTGTGTGTGTGTGTGTGTGTGTGTGTGTGAATATTCTATGTCAGCTTATTTCTAGCTGGGCAACCTTTTTTCCATTGGTGGCTGCAGTCCCTTGAGGGTAATCTGCTAGGAACTGCATGCTGGCAGTGGCCAGAGCCAACGATGAGTAAAACCAGAAACTCTACCCATCCTTATTCGGTTTTCACCATGACAACCTGAGATCATAATTTCCAACAGAGGATTTCCGCCCTCCACCACTATAACAGACAAATGCAGGTAGTGCGCGAAAAGTGGAAGTATTTTCTTTCTGATATAAGTGTGCTATAGGTAAAAGATAAAGGACCCCTGGACAGTTAAGTCCAGTCAAAGACGACTCTGGGGTTGCAGCGCTCATCTAGGTTTCAGGCCAAGGGAGCGGGCATTTGTCCACAGACAGTTTCCGGGTCATGTGGCCAGCATGACTAAACTGCTACTGGCACATGGAGGACCGTGACAAGTGCCAGAGGGCACAGAAATGCCATTTACCTTCCTGCTGCAACGGTTCCTATTTATCTACTTGCACTGGCATGCTTTGAACTGCTAGGTTGGCAGGAGGTAAGATGGGAGCTCACCCCGTCGTGCAGATTTGAACTGCCAACCTTTTGATCAGCAAGTCCAAGAGGCTCAGTGGTTTAGACCACAGTGCCACCCGCGTCCCTAGTTAGTGTGCTATATATATATGCACACAAATATATACAGCAGAAGCCTACCAAATTATTCTCAGAAAGGTCAGGAAACATCCTTTCCCTTAAGTCATACAATGATAAAAATAAAAACAAAAAACACAACAAAGACATACACCCCTCAAGTTGCCTGGGGACTGGAGAGCAGAAGGGAAGCACACTCTGGTTTTTGCCATCGGTCAGAGGACATAGGGCCTCTGGAAGACTGCACCTTCTGTTTCCCAGAAGGAACATCTAGCCTAGAGAGGGGCAAATCTGTCAATTTCAGTTCCTCATATTTCTAGCCATAAATTCACTTCACCGCATTTGTACATCAGCATGCTTTTTTAAAAGTCCTTGTGAAAATTCGCAAGCATTTTAATGAAAATTTCACCCAGCATATACATGTTTTACCTAATATGCACATTTTTGCAAGACAATTTCCTCTAATAGAACTCATTTTAGCATGCTATTTTCACTAATCAGTGCTTTTTTTCTACACGCCAATTGGTTAGAGAACTGCAAAACTCAGAGAAGTGCGAATTTTGAAGGCTGGCTGTGTTTCAGTTCACACAATGTTTGTGAAAGTGCAAATTAGGTAGATTTGCCTTTAGAAGTAAGCTGAATCTAATTTGTGCATATTCTAGCTCCAACTAAAGGGACCAAAGGAACAAGAGGCATCTAGCATATAAATGCCCTCTAATAGGTCATCACTTCATTCTTTCTTGAAGAATTGATCTACCTCTTCCATCTTTCCCCTACTATCCCATTTCTTATCACTGTAGTTTGCAAGCTTAAAGGCAGGCCCTCTAATTCTCTTTCTTTATTGATGCAAGCTACTTTGGGAGACAATAATTGTCTGAAAAGGAAGATAAAAATGCAACAAACAAACATCTATACTTAGCTTTGTGTGCCAAGATTTCATGCTCCCATTCTCAACTTCTTCTCTTCCTGCATCTTGAAGCTTTCCACACCATCATTACTCATGATATAAGAACCATGTTGCCAATGTGTTATGAACTCACTGTTAAGACCGTTTTCATGGAAGACAATCTTACTCGACTACGAATGACCACCAAAGAAGAAGAAGAAGGCACCCAGTACATTGAAAACAATTGAATAATGTTTCTTGTAGCCTTTTCTGAGATTTTTTTTTTGGGGGGGGAGGGAATCCAGAGGGAAATATCTGGGTGAACTGATTGAATACACTTAAACATTTGCCAGTCAACATGACCATTTCAGGTGCAAATAATCACTGAGCATCAGAACGGTTCAGGTTGATCATCATTGCATAGGCCATTGAATTTCAACCAGTCTCCCTTGCATTAAAACCCATCATTTATGGTTGGGTGGCGAGGCATTTCCGTTCTTTTCCGGAGCAACATATGAATCAACCTTTGGAGACATTAGTCATAAATCTTTTATCAGCAGAGAAGAGCCTTTGCCAAACATTTTCAGAAAGTTTGCGGTGAACAGTACGCATGGTGGCATCATGTTTTCTTCTTGGTCTCCAATGGGAGCTGTCAGGAAATGAGGGCAGTTATCAAAAAGGCTGGCTCAGCAGAAGTCTGCCTCCCTTCAGAGCTCTTCTCTAGCACTGTGCTTCCTCCCCCCACCCCAATAACACATTTGACAAACAGCTTCAGGACACCAAGGGGTGATTTCATAGAAGGAGGGAAATAAAATGAGTTTTATTTTTATTTTTTATTTAAAAAAAAGCCTTAGAATCAAGCATCCTCTCATGCATAAATGATGCCAAAGTACTGCAAATGTGTTCCCACTTAGCACATTACGTTTATCTTGAAGACGAGGGAAACTCAGCAGTGTAACTTTCAGTCACAGCTACTGCTGTTAATAAATACTAAGATGCTAAAGATGCAGGGACAAAGTGTATGAATTGGTGTAAAAAAATCAGGCAAGATTGGGGACCTCTACAAGGGTATTGCTCCAGTGGAAGTAGATAATCCCTTTAGGAAGAGCAAGACCTCACCATCTTCAGGAAAAGTGGACATAAGACAACATTTTCAGACATACACAGGTGGCGTCAAGCAGAAACAAGTGAATGCGCCAGTAGGCTTTCTTATGCTAACTCACAGCTTGTTTGCTGTTGGAAATGCAGGGAAACTCTGGGGGAAAGCAGCGAGTGCAAAAGTTCACTAAACAAAAGAGCAAGGTTGCCATATGCCAGAGTGGTTTTTTGGGAGGTTGGTGGGGGTGGAATGAATTATATTTTTGGCCACATGGCAGTTCTCTCTCTTTTATTTATTATTTTAAACAGACACACACACACAGGGACAATGCTAGTCAACGTGTGTTTTAAAATTATATCCATTTAAAAATTATATCCCAGCTGGTTCTTCCCACCACTCCTCTGTGTCCAACGAGTCCATGACAAGTCCCCTCTGTCAAAGCCTTACTTTACAATACAATAGACAACAAAATGTCGTACACAATGGGTGGAATTCACCTAACTAGTCCTGTCAGCAGAAGCCCTGTGCGTGATCTTCCACTTGCGCAATGGGACTTTCCCCATTTTGTCCCTCCATGTCCTTGAAATTGGCTGGGGGGGGCAGTGCACAGGGGATGGGAGAGCAGGATCATTCTGTCTAGCAAGCTGAAATGCTGGCTCTGATAGAACATTCAGCATAGCATGATGCTGAATTCCTCCCAATAACCAATTAGAGTTCTAAGAGTACTATTATGAATTTCAGTAACAAAAGTGGTATCATTAACTATCAGGACACCTTGAAGCTTGTCTTTAACACCCCTTCCCAAGAGTTCTTGAAACTGTGACCAAAAGCTATCGAGTGTATCTGTGTTAAAGGTCTGGTTTCTGCCTATCATAATTATATGTAACATTTCTGCCTTTACACTGATTTATTTTTACTCTGGCTCCCCCCCCCGGCAATAACTTTGAAACTGTTTCACAACTGTATTGTAACCTGTATTTTTATCTTGTGAATGCCCTGAGATCTTTGGATGAAGGGTGTTATATAGATTAAGTAAGTAAGTAAGTAAGTGGGGACGCGGGTGGCGCTGTGGGTTAAACCACAGAACCTAGGACTTGCCAATCAGAAGGTTGGCGGTTCGAATCCCCGCGATGGGGTGAGCTCCTGTTGCTCGGTCCCTGCTCCTGCCAACCTAGCAGTTAAAAAGCACATCAAAGTGCAAGTAGATAAATAGGTACCGCTCCGGCGGGAAGGTAAACAGTGTTTCCGTGTGCTGCTCTGGTTCGCCAGAAGCGGCTTAGTCATGCTGGCCACATGACCTGGAAGCTGTATGCCGGCTCCTTCGGCCAATAAAGCAAGATGAGCGCCGCAACCCCAGAGTCGGCCACCTGGACCTAATGGTCAGGGGTCCCTTTACCTTTTTTTTAAAGTAAGTAAGTAATAACAACAACAACAACTGTTTCCTTTATATGTTTCTGTTGTTGACTATTCTTTTAAACCACCTTGAACTAAGTGGGGCAAGGAGTGGTACAAATAATTTAAATAAAATAAATAACAAATAACAGCCAGTCATTTAGAACTTTTCCCCGGCCCAGCAAATCGAGCTGTTTTGGCCACTTCCTGAGTGATGGAAAAGTGCTGCTTAAGAAGGGAGTTTGATAGGACTAGTACCTAATAAGCACCCTTTTTTCACAGCGGAGCAAACCAGAGTTCAACACTCCCCAATTTGCTTGCTTCCAGCTGGATTATTTTGCTCTCTTGTAGATTTGCAGTGCATTTTCAGTGCACAAAGCAGGCATTTTTTTAAATGCAAGATGCATACAAAATGTGTATGTTCCTGGTGAAGGCATTCAAAAGGAATGTATTTAGATAAGAAGTAAGCACAAAATGCATTCAGATTGCATAAATGGGATGGGACAGACCTATGATTGAATGCCAGCAAGGCTGAAATGGGATGGAATTATCTGCTCGGCCCATCTCTCATACTCACTGCAACTGACATTACCCTGATTTGGTGCACACCCACTGAGCTTCAGAAATTGAGGGTGCATTTGAAACAAGGCCTCCTTGAATGATCTGAAGGCCTACTGAAGAACATAATGTATGCGCTGAATATGAGGATAAAGTAAAGGTAAAGGTACCCCTGCCTGTACAGGCCAGTCTTGACAGACTCTAGGGTTGTGCGCTCATCTCACTCTAGAGGCCGGGAGCCAGCACTGTCCGCAGACACTTCCGGGTCACGTGGCCAGCGTGACGAAGCTGCTCTGGTGAACCAGCACCAGAGCAGCACACGGAACGCCGTTTACCTTCCCGCTAGAAAGCGGTACCTATTTATCTACTTGCACTTAATTGTGCTTTCAAACTGCTAGGTGGGCAGGAGCTGGGACCGAAGCTGGAGCTGGAGACGGGGGCTCACCCCGCCGCGGGGATTCGAACCACCGACCATGCGATCGGCAAGTCCTAGGCGCTGAGGTTTTACCCACAGCGCCACCCGCGTCCCTGAATATGAGGATATTCTCCCTCAAATAACCTGTATCCAAGCCATTTAGGTATACAGACTGTGGTTTAACAGGTCTGTGAACATTATCTGTGTGAGGGATAAACTGCATGTGTGCAGATGTGACTGAAAGAACATTTGAACTGGGCTCAGTGCTGAATTTATTTCATAAGGGAAAGCTGGGGTGGCCTTAATTAAATCTGCAAGCCCTGTCGCCTGATACTCCCCTATTTAAGCCAAATCATATCCCCAGCTGCAGGCTTCAAAGAACAATAGCGAAGGGGCCATCACAAAGGTTAGGAGGTCAGTCTCCTTCTGGCCCTCCAGCAATTCAAGAAATTATTGGGCCTAGAAAGCAGCTGTTAACTAGTGTGGATTTATAAGGGTAGGTTAACACCATCTCTATAACCAGCCCCATTCCAGAGTTGGGACACTGTGTTCTTCGGCCAAAGTTTCCTGAACACTTTTCAAAGGCAGCCCCAGGAGAGTGCAAAGAAGCCTCCTGTAAGAAGCTTGCTGAAGCTAGACAAATCTCTTCCTGACTTTCTGGGCAGGGGGCTGGAAAAGAAATGACATGTAGTTGAGCACAAATGTGCATTGAATTTCTTTTTTTAAAAAAAATCACAATGTGCATCGACCTTTAAGGAACATATACACTCCTTCAGAACTATCTCAGCCACAGGCAACTATAAAAATGGCCTGGGAATTCAGTGGTGTTTTGCTGCCATTGTTCTCCTAAAGACATTGGCAGAGACAAGAAGGCAAGGGATTGAGAATTGCACTATCTGGGATCATTCAGTGCATGTAACCACACCGTTATTGCAAAGTGGAGAGTCTATTGCCCCACAGCATCTAAGGACCAACCTACATGTGACTTGGGGTTTCTGTGACTTTTTCTTCAAAAAACAACCTCAGAATCCTCAGTTTGGATCGGGGCCATGATATGGAGAGGAGGCTACATTTTTGACACTGTGCAGATTCCCTTAGCAAATCATGCCCCCCCCCCAATCTGGTATTAGTAACTGTGGAAGGAAACACATACAGACAAAATACCCACCCTTAGTAAGCAGCAACTGCCTGATGAATAGCAACTGTGGGAGCAATTTATTTATTGACCAATCAAAAATTATTTCCTTACTATAATGCATTTTTATATGTCATTTCCATTAACATTTTCATCTCTATGCATACTTTTACCTAATATGTGCAATTTTTGTTAACCTTGGTTGGTTGGAAAACTGCATTGCAAAATTCAGATAAATGTGAATTTCAAAGACTGGCTGTGTTTCTCACTCCCACATTGTTTCAGAAATGATGAATTTGATAAAATTGGCTTTAAATGTGAACTGAATTGAATTTCTCCCCCATCCCTAGTTGTGGACTTGGCCATCCAAGCAACATATAGGGGGCAGTGAGTATGGTGCATGGGGTTTGCACATCAGCCTGACTCCAGTGTTACCTATCCCATTTGCACATTCCTAATCTTCCTGCATTGAGAGGGAAGGTCTAAGCAGGACTTCTAAATATGCTCAGATGAAAATGCTTAGAAACCTCCATGTGATCAGGAACCCGAATAACAGAGGGCTCCCAATTTCACAGAGCCTTCTATCCATATTCAACTGAACACAGTTGAGCCCACTTAAGCCCTTTATACTCAACATGGGATGATTAGGAATGCACATGTAGACTGGGGACATTGGAGCTGCATGCCCTGTGCCTCTGACTCCCTTCCTCTTCAAATAGGTATTTTATGCCCAGCATAACTGTGAACTATCCACCACATTGGGCTACAAGGCTAACATGGGTCACTAACAGATTAGCTTGTTGTGTTGTTCACATGGCTATACCTAAAAATACTTGGGGACGTAACAGAGAACACCACTGCCATGTTGGATTCAACCGAACATTCCATTATTTCAGCTGTTTGTTCACAGCAGACGCCAACCAACCAGATTCCTCTAGACAGACAGAGGACTATATGTAGGCAAATTCTGGAGCATTTCTGATGCTCCTGGCTCTGTTCCACAATATCCAACCAGTGCGCTTGAAACTGGCATTTGGTTGAGTCGCAGCTGATGTCCAGTGCACATCCTTCCAGCAGCGCATAGGTCAACTATGGAACTCACTCTCACAGGAGGCTTTAAAAGACAAATTCATGGAGGACAAGGTTAGCAAAAGCTGCTCAACATGATGGCTATGTTCTACGTCCACAGAGGCAGTTTGCTTCTGAATACCAGTTGCTGGGAATTGCAGGTGGGCAGTGATGTTTTACTCATGTCCAGCTTGCAAGCTTCCCACAAACTTCTGGTTGGTCACTGTCAGAACAGGATGCTGGACTAGATGGGCCATTGGCCTGTTCCAGCAGACTTTTCTTATGTTCTAATGGTCTTAGTATACGTACATTTTCTTGGTATTTGACATGTCTGCTTACTTTGCATTAAGTGGAAGGTGAGTTCATAACGTGGTAGTAAAATAACCAAATGAGCACATCCCTTTTGCAGCCTAGTGTCAATGCGTGACATAAATTGAAGTATTCATTAAAGAGCAAGATGCATGATGCAGCAGTCTCTTTGATCGCTGGTAACCCATTCATTAGGTCCGTAACCACTAAAATCAATAGAAAATTTGCTATTGATGCCAATGGAATGTGGATGATACCATATTGAGTCGTCACAATGCATTTGCCCTAGTGAAGCACTACAAATTTGCAAAGCCCCAAGTATGAAGGCAATATTTTGGGACTCTGCAAAGTTCCAAGTATGAAACCCACTGCTTCCTTCATACTAAATTGTAACTATATCCTTTCAAGCAAGGTGCTTTGTCATTGCTAAATATCATTGCTAGACCTTTTCTTTTGATTTTTTTTGGGATGAAGACCTTCCCAGTTCACTGTCTTTTTGTTCTTCCTCCTGCCAAATATAGTTTCAATAGTTGAAATGTGAGTTAACATCTACTGAATAAAGCTAGTGTTTTTCTTCCTCTTTGTCAAGCACAGAAAAAATATAGACGTACTTTAAAAATGTTGTTTTGTGGAACATATTTTCCAACATACAATTTGCATTCATGAAGTTGTGTATATTCTATTCCGTAGAAACTCAGAACACACCTTTGAATTAATGGACTGGGCACTGAGAGTGGGGCTAGTGCCAGATATCAGCCCTTGGTGCTGGACCTCAGTGTCCGGGCAGAACAGTGGGGGTGGAGACGCTCCTTCAGGTATACTGGGCCGAGGCAGTTTAGGGCTTTAAATGTCAGCCCCAACACTTTGAATTGTGTTCGGAAACGTACTGGGAGCCAATGTAGGTCTTTCAAGACTGGTGTTATGTGGTCTCAGCGGTCACTCCCAGTCACCAGTCTAGCTTTGTGTCTAGATGGCTTTGTTCACTTTTTTCAAAAATGGCGTAATGAATTATATTCATTATGTACATTCTTAATGTATTTTTGATCTTTATTATTTCTTCTCTCCAAAATATGGCGAGTGTAAATTTCCTTCTCTGATTTCCCTTTAAGACTATTTTTATTGCATTTCTCATTGCACTCATATTGTGCCCCTACAAACCTTTGACTGTGAGCATGCTGCACAAATGGGAAAAAGAGAAAGAACTCCTTTCAACAGGCCAATGGGAAGCCATTTCTCAAGAGCTCACATTTAAGGACACTTCGAAGGTGGCTTTCCAGGTGAGCCTGGCAATCCAGTTCTGGCTACAGCTATGCATTGTAGAGCCTCTGAGCTGTTGAAGGGGATGTGCTGTAGACAGCTGCCAAATCCATCTATTTATAGTACCAAACACTTTAGGGAGCAAGACAAGCTGTTTGCAGCACACTGACTTTTCTCAAGTTAAATCGGATTGTATTGTTTCAGCTTTGCAAAGTTGAACACATCATGATTCCCTATCCTCCTAAGAAGAGACCTCTTTTCATGGAATGAAACAGTGCAATCTCTGAGGCACAAAGGCTGCAACCTTAGCACAGTCATTTTATTACCCTATTTATATCCCACCCTTCCTCCTAGGAGCTCCAGGTGGTGAAGATGGTTCTGATGGTTCCCCTCCCCATTTTACACACGCACAGAAACCTTGTGAAGTAGGTTAGGCTGAGAAACAGTGACTGACCCCAAGGTCATCTGCTGAACTTCATGGCCAAGTGGGCATTTGGATCCCGGCTGCCCAGGTTTTCATCCAGTATGCTAACCACTACACCACACTGGTTTCTGACAAAATGTGCTCAGGACTGTAAAAGACAGAAGTCCCCTTCAAATCAACTTTTATAAGTCAAATAAATATGGAGCACAAAAGCAACGAAAGCATGTAAAAGAGGAGAGGGAGCCATTTCCCCAGCAAGGTAGGGAGAAAATGCAGTGAAGCACATCAATCAAACTCCTCTTATCTTCTCCTTACTTATTTCCACCTGTACTTTGAGTTGAATGGAAATATTCATTGATTGGGAAATACACTTGTCAGAGCTGCCCGAGGTCCCAGCTCACAAAGGACCAACGCCACTTCGTTGTTAAATACGAAAGTCTTTATTGAAGTTCAGTTTCACTTCCAGAGCCGCAGTGTGCAGCTCTACGTCTCAACTTTTAGACCGCTGATGCTCCGTCTGAGTCTCCTCCCCCCATACACCAGTTTAAGACTCTAGCCTTACTCCACCTCTTCCTCTGTTCTTTCCGCCTCTGGTTCCGCCTGTCCGTTGGGGTCTCGCCCTTTCTAGACTCTTCTGACGCTGAATCCCCTGAGCCTTCCCCCTCCCTCCGGCGGGCTTTAGGAGCTGGTTCCCCATCCGGGTCTCCTGCTGTCCCCCGCGCCTGTACATTTGAACTTGGCGCGCGCGCCCAGCCAGCAACTTTCCTCCTGACCGTTTCACTGCTGCTGTCACTGCTTCCCCCTTCGGGGAGGCTAGCTGCAACTGACCTCCCCTCCGTTGGAGGCGTGGTCAGCCCTGACTCACCTTCTCTCCCCGCTGGAGGAGACACTGGCCCTGACACATGTGACTCTTCCCCCCCCACTACGCTCTGGTGGGGAAACTGGTCCTGATCCCCCGCTGCTGCTTCGGGGTTCCCCGCTGGCCCCTTGTTTCTGGTGCGTTCCCCCTGGGACCCCCCCTTGCCCTGACCATCGGCGCCCCCTTCTGGGAATCTTCTGATTCGCTGGAGAAGCTCATGGAATCTCTCGGGCCACTGTCATACTCCCCTACGCTGCCCTCGGATTCTTCCCCTTCGCTCTCCATTTCCTCTCTCCCCTGTGCTCCTGCTCCTGAGCCCCTGACAACACTGAAATGCCCTTTAAATGAAACTTGGCTTGAAAGTCTGAGTGAGACCTAAATAGCTGTCAGACACTTTACTGCAGAGGTGGGGAAAATTTTGCAGCCCAACCTCTTGGCAAGCTTCTGGGGCCATATATCTGTGGTGGGCAGGGACAGAGACAAAAGTGGGTACAGCAACAAGTGTAAATTATACTTTTGTACAGTACTCTCGTGTCTTCTAAAACTCAAGGATACATTACAGCCAGGCAAAAACAATGAAGATGCAATGTAGGGCCAGTGGGGGGGTGGTGGCCTGAGGAGAGCTCCAGGAAACAGGCAGAGGTGCCTGAAGTTCCCCACCCTGCTTTACTTTCTTCAGTTACCAGCTTGTAGTTCAACCATAGAGGCTGCCTCTATCCTGTGCTTCTGCAGTGTGGTGTAGTGGTTAAGAGCGGTAGACTTGTAATCTGGGGAACCGGGTTCGCATCTCCGCTCCTCCACATGCAGCTGCTGGGTGACCTTGGGCTAGTCACACCTCTCTGAAGTCTCTCAGCCTCACTCACCTCATAGAGTGTTTGTTGTGGGGGAGGAAGGGAAAGGAGAATGTTAGCCGCTTTGAGACTCCTTTGGGTAGTGATAAAGCGGGACATCAAATCCAACCCCCCCCTTCTTCTTCTTCTTCTTCTTCTTCTTCTTCTTCTTCTTCTTCTTCTCCTCCTCCTCCTCCTCCTCCTCCTCCTCCTCCTCCTCCTCCTCCTCTATATTTCCAGGCAGCAAGTAAGCAGCACAAAGTCATGGCAGTATCGCTAGGCCCCATCACAAGCTCATGGCCTAATGTGGTGCTGTTGTATCACAGCCCTGCTCCACCATGCTAGCCCACCCCTCAATTGTACCAATAAAATTGGGACATCCTGTTTATTCATGTGAGAGTACGGAACCCAAAGTGTGCTTTCTGTGGAGCTGTGCTCTCACTCCGAAGAAAGCGTGTCTTTTGGGGCTGCAAGCTCACACACTCAACATGTTGAAAGGAGAGTATGTTAATCTGATGCTCCCACATAGGGGTATTTGTAGGGCCCTGAAGTGGAGAGGTCTCCCACTGGACAACAAGACTTCAGTCATTGGTCCAATGCTTTGTCTGTCTTCCTCCCACCCTAAACCCACAGTGGTGTTACCACAAAATATTGGTATTACAAGACTGCATTGAGGGGGATCATTCCTGTCCAGCAAGCTGAAATGCTTAGGCAGATGGAACATTTGTAATAGTGTGATGTTGAATTCCACCCAAGTACTTTTTCAAACTGTCTTATGGAGAAATCTGGACCCTTAGAAAGCTGATCAGGGGTTCTCAAAGAGAAGAATGGCTATAACGATGCTTTCTCAAAGACCACGTTACTGATTATCTTCTGCAATATGCAGCCACAGGAGAACCTCTTTGCTCTGGGCACCATATTTTAAGAAAGACATTGGCACACTGGATTGTCTCCAGAGGTGGTCAACCAGGATTGGGAGCAGTAGTGACTGGCAAGGTGGCATTGCTTATCTGGCTCTGCTGCTGTACCTGCACCACCCTGCTTTGCTGCTTCTCCCCTTGGTAACCACCAGCACCGTGTGGTGTGGGGAAGCCAGGTGAGCAGTTGTGCCACCTCACTGGCTGCTACTGATGGTGAGCAGTTTGGAAAACAAGCCCTATGCAGAACTGTTGAAAGAACTGGGTACTTCTACCCTGGAGAATAGAAGTTGAAGAGGATATATGATAGCTGCCTTCAAATGTCTGGAGGGTTTTCAGGCAGAGAGATGCTCTCTGTTGCTCCAAAGGAAAGGAACTAGAGCCAATGGATGGAAATTGCAGAGAAGCAGAAACTGGGAACCCACCTGCCAGGGATGTTGTCATTTCATCTTTCATTACAGATCTTGCATTGAGCAAGGGTTGAACTAGATGACCTCCAGTTCCCTTCTAATTCTGCAGTTCTATGATTCTATGAATACTGGGTATGTTTGGGGTCTCACTCTTAGTTGACAATACATGTGCCATGTGAACAGAGAGCACCTTGTGCAAACTCGCCAACATGCAGCAGTTCCATTGCAATCACATGGGGTTTCATGGGCCAGCAGGATGACATAGAAAGTTTTCCCTTGGAAGGAAAGAGCTTATAAACCACTGTCATCATTGCAAATTTCAGGAGGGAACTTGGAGGAGAATTGTTGGAAATGTCACTGCAACATTATGAAGAAACCACATTAGCTCACGTCAAAGTTACCGGGGCTATAGCCTGATGCTCTGGGGTGTGTGGAGCAATTGTGTGGCATGCTTTCAGAGAAGTGGTTTTATTGCTGCTTGAATGGCGCTGGCAACAGGTTGAATCATCTTCAGGATGATATAGGAAAAGCCTGAGCTATGACAGCAGGTAAGTTGGCAACAGAATCAGGCAGCTGATCAGCATTGCATGACTCCATTCCTTTGTTCTCCTTGTGGTCTCATGCAAGGTGGAGTAGTTTAGCACTCCTAGTTTAGTGGACTAGGATCAAGGAGACCCAGGTTCAAATCTTCACTCAGTTGCGGATGGAGCTCATAATGTGACCTTGGGCCAGGTACTCTCTCTCTCAACCTAACCTACCTAACAGGGTTGTGGTGTGAGGACAAAACACGAGAACCAGTTCCCACCACCTCAGAAGAAAGGTGAAATGCAAATGTAAGCCAATAAAATACATGAACAAATTTATTTAGATTGTTTTGCATCTTTTGGTCTGAATCCTATATGCCGAGATGTACAACTGCTGCACCCATCATACATATATTTAATACATTTGTTTAATTGTAATGTCTATGTGAATTTCACAGTGCTTACTACACTGAAATGCTTTCTAGATCAGAAAGGAGTAACACACGAAGTGGTCCCAGGTTTTCACTGATGCCTTTCAGTTTCACCGTAACTGAGTGTTTTCCTGAACAAGTGAGGGTTATAACTGCATATAGAGGAGGGGTCAACTTTTGAAAGTCTGAAGGGGGCTTCTGAGCATGTTCAGCATAAAAGCTTCATTTCATAAGCGGCTTCTACCCACTTTCAGGTGAACGCGGTAAGAAGACATTTTAGACCTTTGAAATCAATACATGAAGGTTCCAAACTTGGAGTGAGTGGATCTGGTGCCCAGAGGATGTTGAGGGTGGGACTGGCACACACACATTCATGTTTAGCCCTCCCATGATGAGGCTGAATGCCTGAATGCAGCATAAGATGTGAATGAATTGTTTAGGCTAGTGTGGTTGCATGTCTCCCCGCCTCTCACCCCCCCCCCCGTGTGTGTGTGTTGTAGCCATAAAATCTGGATACCTTGGTTCCTAGGGTGTCTGCTGAAGCACTGAACAATTTTCTGCAAATGTTTTGCATCATTTCCAGAAACACTATTGCATGAATTGACGTTTCTGGAAAGAAGTCTATTGTGTGTAACAGCAGGGGTGGGTGGGTTACACTTAATTTCAAAGCCAGTGGTGCAGAGATCTGTCTTATAAATGGAAAAATAATCCCTTTAGAAACAAGGGCTGGCACTATAAAAAGCCTTTTACAGCTGCTGCTGAAGTGAGAAAGAGAATGAATTGTGATTGATTTCAATGGGAGTAGGTTTGGGGGAAAGTAACATTTTATGTCCTTGTAGCAACCCAGCCAACAGTGTCAATTTCCAATTTGACCAAAAGAGGGCTCCAGTGCTTTGATTTAAGCTGCAAGCAAAGGGGTCCTGGACTAGTTGTTTAATTGTGAAAGTAAATCTCCTGATTTGACTCTCCCAGATTTTGTGGGATGTGAATGAGCTGTTTAAAGCCGTACTATAAGTATGATGCTTCCTTGACTGGTCGATGGTAACGGTGGTTCACTCCTGAAAAGGAATGCTTTTGCCTAATTGTTCATTATAAGATGAAGCCACCATATTGTACATAGCTTTTCTAAATGGGGTTTTGAACAAAAGTCAGCAGTGCAGTGGGTGCTTTGTGCTTGGGGAAAACAGTTCAAAAGATGGGTTCTTTTTAGCTATTACGAATATCAGTGTGTGCAACAAGCCTAATGGAATCCTGTCCACATGTGTCTCTCTCACACAAAGGGGAAACATACCTGAGCAAAGGGGCTGTAGGGCCACACATTTTAGCCCTGTCCTTGAGGTCACGTGACTCCCCCTCCTGAATGAGGGATAATTTCTGACCCTGGGAGGGTTTATTTTTATATGACCAAGGTCCTCCTCATCAAAAGCTATCTCCCAATGTGTGAGGGGCCAGGAGGGGGAAAACATCATGGGCATAGCCAGGATTGCCTTTAGGGGGGCAGGCTTTATGTTGGGGGGGGGCAGAACTGAGTTATTTGTGACACAATTGGTCAGTTAGTTAAATATTTTTATTTATTTAATTGCCCATGGGAAACATGTGATCTCAAGGACGAGGCTAAAATAGCATAACCCTGCAATTTTTATGCAAGTAACGTGTGAAGAGGGATGTTGCATGTTTACCATTGGGTGCTCTAAATGTCTTCCATGCACAGAAGAATATTGCACATGTAGAAGAACTACCTCGCTTATGTAATCCACTATGAGATCTTGATATTGGTGAAGGTCCACAGTGCTTTCCTGTTTGTAGATTAAAAACCCATAGGGCAATCCGCTATGTGTTTGTGCAGCAGTAACCCTTTGTGGATTAGTATTGAAAAATCTGCAGATCTCTTTTCCTGTGCCCAAGGTACAACAGATGCAAATGTGGATGCATTGGTGATGCATTGTGCCCAGTACATTAGTGATCTGACACCTAGAAACTGAAGGTGCTAGAATCCCTGTGTAAACATAGGCACACAGTAAGTTTCCTTACACTAGACCAGACCATTTGGTCCATCTAGATCAGAGTGGTCCAGATGTGGCCCAACATGATGCCCCCTCCAAGCCCTCACACTGCCTTCCCAAAGCTGGGTAGGTGAGGTGCTAGGCTTTGCAAAGGAGGCTTGAAGGCTCTGACAGGAGTCCTCCCACCTCCTTCCCAAAGCCCAGTGCCTTGCTTAGCTGGCTTGACTGGGGTGGGGGTGTCCAATTTTGGCCTCATTCCCCCCCCCCATGTGACAAGGCTGTGTGCGGCCTGTGGGTTTCATGTCAAAGTCCTCTTATGGCCCACTTGATATGAAAAGATTGAGCACCTTGTTCTACCTCACGATTGTCTACACTGACTAACAGTCTCTCCAGGGTTTCAGAAAGGGCGAATTCACAGCCTACATGGAGATGTTGGGAATTGGACCTGGGACCTGGGCAAAGCAGATGCTCTACCATCACCGAGCGATGACTCTTCCCCAAAGGGAACTGTTGTCTACTAAGGGTCAAATTAAGCATTATTTGGGTGCACTTTTATTTCCTCTCAGGGAGCTGGAGGTAGCAAGGGTTAGATCTGGGAGAGGGTGAGAAGAAAACATCTTTTTCTAGAGCACTGTTTCCCTGATTTTCAAAGCATACAAGCCAGTGTGGTGTAGTGGTTAATGTGTTGGACTGGGAAGACAGGATTTGAAGCTCCACCTAGCCGTGAAGCTTGCTGAGTGACCTTGGGCCAGTCACAGTCTCTCAACCTAACACACCTCACAGGGTTGTTGAGAGGATAATATGAAGAGGAAGGAAATATATGATATGAATAATAAAAAAATAAAGCAACCACATGGGACTGAAAATTAGTATAACCCAACATCCAACCATGGAAAGTCTAATCGCAGATCTCCTAGCTATGTGTCTAGTTGGCCCTGAACAGCATGAGGTACATATCAGAATAAATGCTACATGAAGGATGATTTCTGATCTATACAACATATTTCAAATTATGCACACACATATGTATAGACAGGCTTAAATGTGTGTGTGCGCGCTTTTAAGCATATGCAACGTTTGTTTCTATTTCCTTCCTCTAGCTAGGATGGTCAGATTAATGCAAAAGAAGTATAAAGCAGATGAATATTGTTATTGAGGGAAGATGAGAAAACATGTCATTTGTTGTGCTATAAAACTGATTACAGTAACAGTGAATTATATTCTACTTTCAGTTGTAGGCTTCTCAGCTGAATATGGCCTCTTTTACCACCTCTGAGTCACTTTTCTGCATGCTAATTTCTTACAGTTTTCATCTAATGGGTGAATGCCATCATGCTGGCAAAGTGAACCCAATGAAAATGGTTGAGGAGAGAAGATGTGGACTGCATTGTGATGCACAGGTGCCTAGTGACGTACTGGAATTTAGCAATTGATATCACTGATATTATTTTTTTTGTTAAGAACAACCATGCTAACATATTTGTCCAGAATTCAAGTTTTCCATCTTGCCCGGACCCGTAAGAAGATTTTCTTTTACTGTCACTTCCCATATCATTTGCTGATCCACTTGCTTAAATATTGCATGCTGTGGTTCTATCCTGTGCACAGTTAGGCTGCTTAACTCAGATTAACTTCATTGAGATTAAAAGAGCCTCAATGCGCATAGGATTGCAACCTACAAGCACACATTTTATTTTGTGTCATTCTTTGAAGACAAACAGTGTAGCAAGGGAGTAGAGAAATCCCAAGGAACAAATTAGTATGTGCCTAATGATATAAAAATAATTTGTGCCAGATTTGTTTAAAGCAGAATACATATATATTTGCATATGTGCAACTACGAAACCCTAGCATTCATACGCCAGTCACCTTATAAGGGAAGAATATATCAAATTCCATTGGCGATGGAAAACGTCCTGTGAAATAAAAATGGCCATTGTATGACAATCCTTTAGCCCCTCTGCACTTTTTATGCTTCGGAATGAATGAGGATTTCACCTTGGGAAAAATATAAAATGATCCTCCTTTCAATATAAATGTCTCCCCCAAAAATCAATTTCAATTTCATCTTTGTTTCATCAAAAAGAACAACAAGAAAAAGGATCTACAGGGCTATAAGTAATGGCTACCTGCAGCTTTCTTAATAAATATTTCTGGAGCAGCAAAAAGCTGCAAAATAAAATAAAATAAAATAAAATGCATGGAGATGAGTTCCACCCCTCCCCCCAGAATTTGACATACCACATGAAGAACATATATAAATAGATTGTCTGGGTTCGGATCCAACCATTTCTTATTCATTTTAATAGTCGCTCCCCAGTCATCGTTCTTTATTTTTTCAGAGCTGCTGCTTTTTGGAATGTGCCAGGGATTGTGTGACATTTCAGGAAATGCTATAAATATGCACCCACAGGTACAGTTATACCCTATGCTATAAATTATCCATCATTTGTGTTCAAATAAACATTACAGCGCCCTTTAGTAGAACCTCCTTATCTCATCTAGGTAGGATCAGAAGGCTCATCAAAGCCCAACTGGATATTTTGCTTCCAATCTTGCTTGAATTATCCATGTTGGAGGCAGGTATTTTTCCTTTCCCTATAATTTCACAAAGTGGAAATGATTTCTTTGTTTCAAGCTCCCTAACTCAGGGCCATCCCTTTCCTTCCCATACCAGGTTATCACTGCGACTTAAACACCGTCTTACTTTTAAGTTCATCAGGAGAAAAGAAAAAAAATAAAGCAGCGTCCATGATGCCGGAAAGATTCATAATTGAAAACCGCAGCAAGGAGAAATGTATGCAGACCTGTTTTCGTCCTCAGTGATGCAAGCCTTCTCCTTGCAGAGTCAATGTGATGTTAATGTAGGTAAGATAAGTCCATGAGCCATATCATTGTTTGTGATGTGCTGTTGCATTATTTGCATCTTTTCACATAATAGTATATAGAAAGTGATCTGGGTGGGGTGGGGGCACCAGCTAAACTGATGGTGTTATATAAAGCTGGCTTTTAATGAAACCGCACACTGGAAATTCTAGTCTCCTGCAGTGGTTTCTGCTTCTCTTTTCTCCGGGGCAGATTGGCTCAGGCTGCACTTTCTTCCCAATCCTATATTCAGGCTAAATGGATTGCAGTTTTAAATGCACTACCCAGTGCTGCTGACTAATACAATTCCAGCCCGATCCCCCCAGCTTCCTCCAGCCCCCTCCCACCACCTTGCATCTTCCGTCAACAACACACGGACAAGATATCAGGCAGTAATATTGGCGGCGCTTTGCATTTGCTTGATTAAGAAGAATATTCAAGGAGGGAGAATGGAGCAAGCCCCCTGAAACTCACCCACTCCCTGATGTTTGCAGGGGGATGGTTTTCCTACAAGATAAAAAGTGTCAGAAAAGGCAGTAAATTGGAAGGCTTTCAGGGAACGGTGTTTGTGGCTCACTGGCTTCCTTTCCTCCCTTTCTTCTCTCTCCCCCCCATTCCACCGTAATATTAGCGCTGTATAGATTTAATAATTAGGTGATTGGAGACATTTTGATGATGGGGCAGTTTCTATGATCTGCAAAAGACAGCATCTGTTTTTCTCATGTACCAATTAATTATTGATGCAACTGAAAATGCAATAGACCTTTCTTTTTTTCCTTCCATATGGAAGGAGAAAGGTTGGGTGTTTTAGCAAGATGGAGAGGAAATTATACCATCCTGACCTTGAAAGGTGCTGAAAGATGTTGTTGTTGTTGTTTTTTAATATATATATATATATGATAAAAATCAAAGAAGCAAGTAAATACCTTGTTTCTTTCTTGCCTTTGCTGCTTCTGCCAAGAAGGGCCTTGCAACAAAATAATCATATTTGTCATTGTTTTTTTACTTCCAACCTTTATTTTTATTAGCTTTTTTTAAAAAAAAAATTAAAAATGGTATGGTCCTACTCACTGTTTCATGCACCAGCTTCATCCCAGTGACTCTTCAAGTGAACAGCCTTCTCCTTCGTGAAAACTATTCAAAATATATGGGTTTCTGTTTTGGGGTTTAATTGTGATCCAATTCATGAGCCCAGGCAAAATGACCCAAATCAGAGGGGCTTTCTAAAGTTACCTGAAGAGGAATGTCATTTGCTGGGAATCACACAGTGTGATTCCTCACTATTGTGTCAACCATTTTCATGTGTCTGACATCCTCCAAAGATTTTAAATTTCTTTAACAAACTAAACAACCCTTCCCCCTCTCAGAGCCCATGTATACATGCTATGCATTTATATAAGGGTCACAGCTTGTAATCACCTACTTTGCCATTGGCGATTAATCTGAAAAAGATCGAATAATTCACTGCCCCATGCCATTCACATATCGCTTGCTACCATCTGTTCTTCTCAGCAGCAGTAAATGATGGGTAATTAACTCAGTGCCTTTGTCTTTCCCTCGCTGAATGTCTGACACATATATATTTGGTTTTCTCCCTCTCTCCCTCTCTCTCCCTGTTTGGGATGGGAAGAAGAAAAGGAAGATGTGAGGGAAAGAAATGAACGATGCTCACTGTACCTGACCTGAGCAAAATAAAAACTCAAAGCAAATATATGTTGCAAAGGAATAAGCAGAACCCCCGCCACCCTCCCCCCCCACCAATGCTAAACCTAAGAAGGGGAACATATTGCATGACCTTTCACTCTCCTTAATATCAAAAGAAAAGAGGAGTTACGGTGGAGAATGGCTGCTTCGAATGCAAGCCACCTTCTCTAAAGCTCCGAGGTCAAGGTCAAGATGGAGCCACGAAGAAAAGGCTTCACAAGCCCCTCTTGTCAGTCTGAGTGTGAAGCGGGGACATAAAAGGGAGGCCATATGCAGGGGACGTCACACCGCTTGCCTTCTGAGGTAGAAATCTCTCAAATTGTTTTTGCTAAGGTGGCGTGGGCATTATATCAAGGGACCCAGTGTCGAGGAAAGATGGATGTGCATATACTGAAGGTGTGCATGGGCCCCCAGATTCACCTTATATCTTTGTACTTGCCCTTTTTAAAAAAATAAAAATAGAAATCTGACCTGTTTTGAAGTCTCTCTGTGCTCTCTCCTCTTCAATATGTGTTTTAGCTTCCAAGCTGCTCTGTATAAAATGAAGCTCTGTCCTCATTTACTATAATAGGGAATCTAAACACAGGGATGACTTTTGTCTCATTTGGCCAAAGTGGATAAAATTTACAGGCACAAGAACCTATCCAGAGTTAATTAATCCTACCAAACTTCAGACAAATAGGCCCAGGGCTTTATTTGGGGGGAATTAAAACAGATTTATTTTCCTCCTTAATTCTGTATTGGAAGGGTGAGTGAGGGGTTGTCCCATCTGGGAAGTGGATGAATGGTGTTTATTCTTGCTTTTTCATTTTTTAAAACCATTGCAGCTTCACACCAGCCTTTTCTTTCTGCTTGTGTCTGCTGGTAGGTCTTAAAGGCCTCTGATATACCTCACAACATGAAGAGCTCTGTATATATACATATTTATTCAGAACAACAGAGTGACCCAAGGCTTTTTGGAGGCTCTGGTCTGACTGGAGAGGAAGTTGTTGACAGCACACTTCTACTCAGGAATGTGGAAATACACCCTCCCCTTAATTCACCTCATTATTCACACCACACATGAAGCCACTGTACATCCCTAGTATTTACAGTGCTTTGTTTCTATTGTTGTTGTTGCTGTTATTCGTCTTTCATCATAAGGTTCCTGAGTGAGTTACAACAATTACAATGCAACATTAAAAACAGTTTTAAACAACTTACAATAATAGAAACAAGGTAGATCCTAAAAAGCAAGGGTAAATATTTACATAGCACTTATATTGCACATTAGACTGCAAATCACCCTTCAAATGTGTGTGTGTGAGAGAGAGCGCTCTTTGGGTTTCTTTGATGAAGAGTGGGCTAAAATTATAAGGAAGGAAGGGAGGAAAATGATAACTTTCTAAGCAGGTGTGTATAACTTCTTTACTGTACTTATTTGTGGAAAAAGAGCAGTGGGATCTCCTTTCCCTGAGGTGTGTGCTACATTTCACAGGGATGAAAATAAAATCCACTGCAATAGCAATGAGAGGCCCACCAGGAAGAGCTAACACCTTGACTTAGCTGACATCTGTGGCCAATTTACCATTGACCAAAATAGCACAAAGAGCTCAGCCAGGTGTCCACAAACACAGCACGAAAGAAATAGGCCATCTGCACCTGTTTGTCTCCTAGCATCAGCCTGTGAACATGAAGGTTCTATTGTGGCTCATAAAATCTATTCTCCATGAAAGCATGAGATGGTCCAGCAAAGCTTTGTGAAGCAGTTTGCCCCATGATGCAAAACATGGATCAAGTTGCACACCATTTCTTAATTTGCTGGAGAATGTGAGGCTGTGGGAAGCTGTCATCTTGGTGGGAATTAAGTGGCAAGTGCCAATTGTATGGAACATACAAAGTTGTCTTAAACCAAGTCAGTCCATTGGACTATCTAGCTGAGTATTGGCTGTACCAACAATGAGGAACCTGTGGTCCTCTACAAGCTTCTGGAATATAACATCATCCCTGACTGCTGGCCATGTTGGCTGGAGCTGATGGGAGCTGGAATCTGACAACATCTGGAGGGCTACAGGTTCCCCACCAGTTAGTCTACACTGACTGGCAGTGGCCCTCCAGGGGTTTCAGAAAACAGTGTTTCCCAGTTATCTGTGGAGTCGCCAGGGAATGAACCTCAAATCTTCTGGATGCAAAGCATGTGTTCTGCCATTGAGTTATGCTTCTTCCATTTATTCTGCCATCGCTTGGCTGAGGCTATGCATAGGGAGAGGCTGTAAATGTTTGTGCAATTGCACTTTCTTGAAAAAGATTAAGCTAAAAATCTCAACATATAAAGCTAGCAGCAACTTAGGATGTGATAATCCTCCACTGACAACTGAATGCTAAAACGATTAAACATAGCATGCACGTAGATGTCAGTGTTGGACTGGGGTGCATAAATTATGCTGCAATCATGTATAAAATGTATTGCAGAGGAGGCCAAACCAGAGAGGGTCTAGAGCCATCATTCCCAATGTTGGGCACATGCCCCACAGGGGGGCAATTTGATTTTTAAGGGGGGCAATTCGAGAATAAGTTATTAACACTGAGTGGCCTTTTAGGATTCCTTCATGTGATTAGGAGATCACTTTTTGAATAATAAGAATTATATGTCATGGGGGCGGGGAAATGAGGATTTTAGAGATGCTTAGGTGGGGCATGGCCCAAAAAAGGTTGGGAACCACTGTTTTAGAGATACACAGTGGCTTCGTTTTGAAAGGAGAACAGCAGAAGGGAACAGATAAGAGTAAGCAAACCACTTGCGTTGGCTATCACAGTGGCTTGTGATTCTATTACACATTCCCAGGGGGGGGCACCCTGTTTTTCTGCCTGAATCAAAATGGGAAGGTCCCCCACCCCACCCAGATGAAGCTTCACTTACTGGGGTCACATGGTGGCAGTGGCTTCCGGTGAGATCTCATGGAATTCTTACTTCTCCAGCCGTGTTGGCAGGGACAGGCCAGCCCTGCACGGTTTGCTACTGGATTTTCCTCACTGGATCACGACCAATTGTCATTTAAGGGAGTAGCTGTACCCATTTCCAGCACCCAGCCTTCTAAATGCAAACCATTACAGCAAAGCCATGTTTGCAATGCTGAAAGGTCTATATAAATGCATGTTGGCTCTGCAGAGGAAAACAGAGCATGACAATTTGCACCAGACATTTCAAGTTATGGGCTGTGCATACCTTGCTTCTGTATTGACGAAACATGTGCTTTGACGATAAGCATGACAAAGGCTTCTGAAACATATTTACTGTTCTGTAATCCGACCGTTGCATTGTTTCCACTCTGCCTGTTAGCTGCACTTTTCCCAAGCACACTATCATGCATAAGGAGACTGGACAGAAGTTCCCATAGCCAACATCCCAGTATTTGCCTCCCCACCCGCAAGAAGCATAGTAATTATCAGAGAAAAGGAAGGGATAATTTCCTCTCCTAAGCCACGTGCCACATCTCTAGCTGCAGTGCAGACTTCTCTACTGCATAGGCATCCTGTGCCAGATTTGCATGCGCTTGGAGCTGTGTGAAATGGCTCAGATTGAGGCAAGAATTTTCCCTGCCATCTTGTCCTCAAAGAGGTTCTTATCCTTAGAACACATGGACCCAAGTAAGAAAAATGAATATGCTATATGGCCCTGCAGGAAACTAATAGACTTTTCTGTGATCAAACAACATAACAGATTTGATTAGCCTGTCTACATCTGTATTCCTTTTCCAATGAAATAAAGCCCTTAATATGGGTTGCCAAACAAAATTGTCCTATTTTGCCATTCATTAAATCCAGGACCATCCTGGATTATATCCCTTACACCCTGGAACCTTGCTGGGATTTTTCTTCTGCAGTGGATTTTTCTACCAAGCTCTGCAGTTTTTTTGTGTTCTGTTTTTGTTTTTGCTGGTGAAACAATTGATAAGTAATAAAAGGATGTTTGTACAAATTGCACTTTTAATGGAAAAGAGATGTATTGCACTGAAATGGAAACCTAATGCAGCTCCTCACAGCCAGGAGACAGGCTGCAGGAGTGAGAACAATAATTCCCTCGGAGAAAGCAATGCACTGTACTTTTCACTGAGTCAGTTCAGAGAATTTCTGATGACCTGGCATCTTTTCAATGAAAGAAAGAAATGGTAGCACAGAAGATTAATGGACTGCAGAGAGACGCTACAATCGGTGATGTGGAGTAGCTCAGGATTTTTTTTATTTTACTCATTGGCTATACTGTGCAAGGCTGGTATCATCATCAGTATTACTGAAGAGAGGGAGGGGTTGAAAGATTTCACAAATATTTTTGAATTTTTTAAAAAAAGAATAACTGGAATTTAGTGGTAGACTTGGGCAAATCTATGAGTTTTGGGTTCTCTCATTTCTCATTTTTTCTACCTTAAATTCATTTCTACATCAGTTTGCAATCCCCCCCTTCCTTATGTGCACCTTTGCCTAATGTACACATTTTTGTGGGAGGGGGGTTATTGGTTTGTTTTTGTTTTATTATGTTCTCATTTTGTATTTTTGTGTTGTGAACTGCCCTATGATCTTCGGATGAAGGGCAATATACACATTTGATAAATAATAATAATTCTTGCAAAGCAATTTTGAAAAAAATATAATGCATTTTGTATATGATTTTACTGATATATGCATTTACAGTATATGCACTCTTTAGTATATGCATTTTCGTACATATTACTTGGCTGAAGAACAGCATCTCAAAATTCAGACAAGTGCAGATTTCAAAAGATGGCTGTGTTTCAGTTCATGTATTGTTTTGGAAATACATGTAAAAGGTAAAGGTAAAGGACCCCTGGACAGTTAAGTCCAGTCAAAGGTGACTATGGGGTGCAGCGCTCATCTTGCTTTCAGGCCAAGGGAGCTGGTGTTTGTCCACAGAGAGCTTTCCGGGTCTTGTGGCCAGCATGACTAAACCGCTTCTGGTGCAATGGAACACTGTGACAAAAACCAAAGCGCATGGAAATCCCATTTACATTCCCGCCACAGTGGTAGCTATTTATCTACTAGCACTGACATGCTTTTGAACTGCTAGGTTGGCAGAAGCTGGGGCAGAGCAACAGGAGCTCACCCCATCACATGGATTCAAACTGCTGACCAGCAAGCCCAAGAGGTTCAGTGATGTAGACCACAGCACCACCTGCATCCCCATGTCTTCTTATTTGGTGATTAATGTGTAGATATCAGGAACCATGGGCATAATCCCAGTTCCTCCCCTCCGTGTTCATGCTTAAATATCTGAAAATGACTTGTCAAGTGAGTAAGGTAATTTTAACCCAGTAAACAGCAGAATGAATTAAAAACACCACCAGTCCTCATGAATTGGAGACAAAAGTTTAAAAAGATATGGGAAGCCCAGAAACAAGTAAACAGAAGGAGATATTGGACAGCATATTTCAGGGCTAGGTCCACAATCCTCATTGTGTTTGTGGAACATCTAAAAAAGGGCTATGGAGAATGGGATTACAATATGTTTCCTGCACCCCATGATAAATCTGAATCAACTCATTGTGTTGTTGCTACCAAAGGGCATTGTACAAATGACCAAATAAGTGACATCTTTTAGTAAAAAATGGTTGTTGTAAATGGATAGTTGAGTAACCAAGGGAGGAAGCCAGAGAAGTAGGAAGACTTGGGCTGTACTCATGTGTAATCAAGGCAGGATTCAGAGAAGGGATATGAGGCATCTTCTACCTGATTGAAAATAAGTAGAATGGGACGAGATGCTGCAACAGCGTCATCCTCCCCCACCTCACCCTTGTGCAGATGGTGACCACAGAATCCAATCAGGGATCATGTTAGGCCGCCATCTGGCTCCTCGGCTGTGACACTAGTTCCATGCATGGATTCTCTGGGGTGGTTGAAAATAGGGATAAACAACTGGTCTGCTCCAAAGGAACAGATCTATAGGGAAGGGGTCTGAACAGTTCTACCATGGTATCGTTTCAGTGAGATGAATTGGCCAGGGTTACCAATCACAGGTAAGAGATTGGTACACATGTACAATCAGCTGCATGGGTATAGGGCTCTTTCACAGTAATCCTGAACATGTGTCTGCTGGGGGCATTTGTGTTGAGTGCACTGATGTTGGGAGGCGTGGACTCAGGAATTGACTTAACACATTATGGAATTTGGGTAATGAACAGAGAAAAGAGGCGTCACTGTGAAAGTGTGCTCACAGAGAGGACTATAGCCACCTGCTTACCTGGGAGTAAGCCCCACTGAACTTACCAAGGGTTACTTCTGAATACACATCTATAGGGTTACACTGTAAAGCATTTGTATTTGAAACATATATGATAGTTCTTTGTAATGCAAATGTGTGTTTAAACGTTTTACTGGATACTTTGATGCACAGTAGAATGATCTTACGTCTTCCACATCTATGGAAATTTAATTGGGGTGGTAGAATGTAAGAGGTGTGCCCAAAGACATGCTCATATCCAGTGAGGGCACAATCTATGTACCCGTGTACGTAAATAGTTGAGATGTACAAATACAATAAGTATTACTTCACCCCCGAAGGCACACTCTGCCATTTGTCTCTTTAGACAGTTTCTCAAACAAACACTCATTTACACAAGCTTTTGTATGTACAGGAAACACCTTGTACTCAGTGTAATATGTGAGCTTGAGTTTGAATTCATTGGGCTGGATCAGGAAAAGAGCAAGAGGAATTCTGCCTGAGCAATAGGGTTTCCCTACCTGCCTACACAATAGCCCTCTCTGTCCCTAGAGGTCACTCCTGAAGGTTAAGGGATGGAGAAATCAGAATAATTTAGTAGAGCTTCCTTTTGTGAGTACAAGACTCTTTGTGTATAGAAGGAGAATAAAAAGCAATCATGCAAAATTATTTAATCTACTGTAGTTCCCACAAAACAATTATATTAATATATAGTCATATATGTATCTGTGTCTATTGATCGATACATCTATCTATAGTGGCATACATAAACAGGAGTACACATTTAAGCATATATGGCAAAAGGAATATTGCACTGGCTGATGAAATCTTTTACAAGGTAATATAAAAATTCAATTTAGCAACTGTCTTTTGAAAGTACTTCAATAACACTACTTTCTTGCTGCTAGTGAATGAGGGAATGGGTGAAATATAAGATATTTTTGTGTAATATTTTCAGTGTTATCACTTGATCACGTCCTCTGCAATAACACATTTTTAACAAGGAAAATATGTCTTTGGAATATAAATGTTGTTATTGCCATTTTAGGTGGAGGTCTTTTGTGAAACAAAAATATTTTCTGCTTGCATCAGGATTCCAGGTTGGCCTTCAGCAAGTGTGATACAGTGAATCGGTAAAAGCATCCTTTGGTGAGAAAGCTTATCCCTGTACAGTTTCACGCTGCATAGGAAAGAGGGTGAGAGTGTTATAAATAGGGTGCTTCTCATGCATAGTGATTTCTCTCCATGCTTCTGCAGATGTGCAAAATCAAGATTTAGAGGGCTCAGCTGATGCTTGGCAGGTTTTTTTTTTTTAAATTGCCACCCCCTTTTCTTCACTGCTCTTGATGTACTGACGCCTCTGCTTGTTCTGATGGCTGATTCAGATCACTTATTCCATCAGCCTCACACATGTGATGTTGATGTAGGTGCAGGGAGGCAGGATTCTGTGATGCCAGCAAACAGGAGATGGAAACAACCAATGAAAGGTGTCTCTCAGGGAGTTCTGGCTGCTGGGGAGAGAATAAAAGAAAGCAAATTCTCGATTAGCTTCTACCTCTCTCTGAGCAGTTTGATAGACAAATTCAAAAGCACGCTTCTTTAAAAAAGAAAAGGGTTTTTGTTTTGTTTTAAAAACGAGAGATTCAAGCCATCTGAGGATTAGTCCACCTGCAAAGGAGTAGCAGGGCTAAGCAATGGAGGACTGTAATGCCCCTGATTTTTCAGCTTATATGCTTTAATTGTGTCTTGTGTTAAGACTATGAGGAAATTAAAGACCATTTTCAGAGCTTGCTGCATTATAGACAATTATATGAGATGTATAAGGAAGACAATAAAAAAGGGTTTAGCTACACGATCTCTAGATTTCAGAAGGAGGTTATAGAAGAAGAAGCAAAGCTGCTGAAGAAAGCGTATAGTATTCTGCTAGAATGGGAAACAAAAGATGAGGAGGTCAAATCGGTTATGATCAAATGGGCACAAGATATAGGACATAATATACAATGTGAGGACTGGGAAAAATTGTGGAAGGTGGATTTGAAATTTACAGATTGTTTTCTCTTGAAAGAAAATTATATGAAAGTGATGTATAGATGGTATATTACACCAGTACAAATGGCAAAAATGTACAAAACCAGGTCAAATACATGTTGGAAATGTAAAGAAAAAGAAGGTACTTTGTACCATATGTGTTGGGAATGTAGAGAAGTTAATTTTGGGGGGAGATGATATATAATGAATTGAAAATAATGTTTAAAATGACATTTGTAAAGAAGCCAGAAGCATTTTTGTTAGGGATTTTAGGACGAGACCTGCCAAGAAAAAACAAAGAACTTATGTATGTACGCAACAACAGTGGCAAGAGTCTTGTTAGCACAAGGATGGAAGAATGAGGAAATCCCAGCGAAAGAACAATGGCAAGAAAAACTGACGAGTTATGCGGAGTTGGCAAAGTTGACACATACATTATGTGAGAAGGACAATTGTGACTTTAAGGAAGAATGGGAACTTTTTACAAACTATCTAAAAAAACAACAAAATGATTTAGACTCCTTTCCAGGTTTTGAACAAACATCCACAAATTTATTAGTAGAATAGATGACATCTAAGGCAATGATATGTACCATTTTTAACATGTAGAGAATGATATGTACAAACAAATCAGAGAGGGGAGCTGAGGGAAGTCCTTAGGGGGTGGGAGAGGGAGGGAAGGGGTAGAATAAAAAAGGGGGGGAAATGTAATTGGTTATTTTGATTGATAATTTGTTTTGCTAAAATTGTTTAATATAAAATATATTTAATAACAATAGCAATAACAATAACAGTGTATTGCGTTCTTCCTGAACTATTGACAAAATGATTAAAGGGGAATGTTATCTCCCCACCTCATCTCTCTGACTTGGAAGTATGAGAAACAAGTAATACAAATTTTGCAGGCATCTTTTCCCTCTTCTCCCACATCCAGGCTACCTGGGTTTATTTCATTTGCTCTCATTGTTAATATATTTAAACTGCAGACTACGAGGGAGGTACGGATGCTGACTGAGGAGAGGTGTGGGTCGATTTGCTAGCAGTGTATTTTAAGCGCCAGTGAAAACAAGATACTTGCAAACACCACCAATTAACCTGTAACATTAAGCACATAATTTAAAAAAAGATGCAGTGGAAGGTGTTTGTGTATGATAGGTTATCACTATTATCTCCTAGGAAAAATACGTATAATAGCAAAATATTCCATGTGTACTTAAAATCCCAGTTTTACATAATCCTTAATTACAGGAGATTTGCATTGCTTGCCAAAACTGGTAATGTTAATTATTTTCAAAAAGCTTTTCCCTTCAGCTCATGTTTGACTATAACTTTGAATGTGGCATCTGTGTGAAAATATACACAACATGGAGTTGGTTTTATCATTAATTGATCAATAGAACAGTTTGGACTATGCAGAAGCATCAAACACATTGGCAAAAGCTGGCTGGTGAAGCATCTCAGATTTGAAAGGCCTGCCTGAAGGATACGGTTTTTCAAAGACACTTGGAAGGCAGAATGGATGACTCATGCTGAGCCTCTCTTGGAAAGCCATTCCACAGGGCAGGGTCTACTAAAGGGGGGAAACTTGGGTGTAGAACATCTATCTTACATGCAGAAGGTCCCAGGTTCAACCCTTGACATCTCTAGGTAGGGCTGGGAATGTTCTGACACCTCTGCACCTGAAACCTTGGAGAGTCCTACCAGTCAGCGTAGACAATAATGAGTTGTGGTTCGAGGACCCGACCCCCGCTTGGAGGAATAAAGATACGAGGACACAGTATATAAGGTTAATGGGCAAGAAAAGGCCACAACTTTATTGATTACAGCAAGTGAGAAGGTATTGGCTTAGGCATTGGACCACGAAAGATTTTGACTCCACCCACTCGAAGAGGGGTGAGTCTGAAGAGGGGTTAACCACCAGTAGGGGGAGCCTGTTGATGCTAATACAACTATAAGCTCTCCCCTGATGTCACTGAGGGTCGTGCCATGGCCCCCCACCACACAGGCATCGGACAGGATTCACGACCGCCGGATTCCTTTAATGGAATACTCAAATTTGAAGGGGTAGGTGATGGCCACACCTTGCCCTTCCCACCAAGCCGCCTGATTGGGTGCTCAGCTGGGGGCGTGGCACGCCAGCCATGTGAATGGGGCAGGGGGCGTAACGCCCCCAGCGTGACGTGGGAATTGTCTCCCGCCCACAACACCTCCCCTCCGGAAGGAGGAGAGGGCCTAGATGTCGCAATGGCCTGACATGGTATATAAGGCAGCTATCCATGTTCCTAAAGGCTTGGTCCTTGGTAAAGGGCAGCTGGACCTCAGAAGCTGACATTTTGGTGGGATATTTGGAGTGCTGTCCAGTTCCAGTCCAGTTTAAAGACAAAGAAGACTAAGACAGGAGAGCAAGGGATCTTGAAACTGCACTTCAGTTGCACTCAGATAGCAGACTGAGTATGCACACAGCTCGTTTGGTCACTGTGAGATGTATTATATTTCTGATTAAATTATAACAAACATTTCTAAGTTTCTGTTTGTTTGTTTGTTTGATATCCTGCCTTTCTCGCAGTGCAGGACCCCAGGCAGTTCACAACACGAATTATAAGTATATGCAGCTAAAAAACACACCAATCAGTTATAAATATTAAAATAAACACAGGCAGATAAGTTACAATAATAAAAAAGAGCCTTGAATCAAACCAATTTAAAACCGCAACAGGAGAAGAAAATAGGAAACAAGCATCAATAAAAGACCCTGGCTGCAACAGAAAGTTAGTGGTCAAAGGTTTATCTTTGGCTGTCAGTGAGAGGGGACCAGGCTAGAAGGGACTTCTACAATCTGGGAGCAACCGCTGAGAAGGCTCTCTCATCTTCTTACCAAATGTGCCTGTGAGGGTGGGTGGGTGGGGAAACAAGGGAAAGGCCCCACTGAAGATCTCAAAACTAGGGCAGACTCATAAAGTGGTATATGTTCACAAACCTTTAGTCTTCTTGTTTGGTGATTAATTTCCTGCTTTTGGGAGGTGCAGAAGTGGTGACCCTAGGAATGCGAGAAGTAAGAGCAACCATATATTAGAAATGTTGGAATCGTCATCCTGTTTCTCTGAGGTTAAAGGCCACCTCATAAATTGTCCTCCCCACCCCCTCAACTAATGTGGATATTAATCTTCATCTAGGGGAAAAATGTGACAATAGGATCCTGAATGCTCATCATTGTCTGAAAATCTAAAGCTTTCTTAGGATCATAGGAAGCTGCCTCACACTCTGTCAGACCACTGACACCTTGGCTAAGTGCTGTCTACACTGGCAGGTAGCAGCTTAACAGGGTTTCAGACAGGGGATTCTCTCAGTCCTATCTGAAGATGCATATTTACAACTGTGACAGTAAAACACAGCTGCAGAATATTGCAGTTGGTACAGTTTTCTCACTGTGACAATTGCACAAGAAAGGAAGACCCGGAAGCAAGGGGGTGCCATTGTTTTCTTTAACCCATGCGTAAGACGGGCAAACACTTGCCTTTGTCAAATGATTAAAGAAAGAGTCTGCAACTTGCATGTTTGTCAACATAAACAAAATCAAATGATTGCTCAGCGGGAAGGAGCCCCAGGAAATCCAAAGATTTTTTTTTATTTTTTTACTAATTAGGAAAATAATACTGTCTGCTTAATGATTACTTTGCACTGGCTGCTATCAAGCAATGGCAGAATGGCACTTTCAATCCGGTGTCATGGAACATCGGACAAACTTTGACAAATCTTCTGGTATCATTTTTACAACAAGGAAGAGAAATTTAGTCTAGAAGGTTAAAGCAAAGTTGACTTTTCTATCCCATTTCCACCTGTAAAGTTTAGTTTAAAAATTACTATACTAATAAGCATCACTCATGAATTTCCATTAGCTTCTTGTCCACTCTTAGGAATTTAAAATCATTTGCAAGAATGTAGGTAGATCACCTTCCATACTCCCTCCTCTTCTGGAGTATGCTATTACTCACTTTATTTTATTTTATTTATAAGATTTCTTATGTGAGTCAAGAAACAAAAAGGTAGACCAGCAGGAGTTGGCCGTAACTCTAACTCTGACACTGATTGCTAGAGCTGTATCTTCTTGTCCGTTCATGTTTAAATATAACTTCTGTTTTAATTTTCTGTGGTGGCGTTGTGTCGTGCACTTAAGCCACAAATAAAGTCAAAACAAATATTATTTATGTAAGCAAAGCATGCCCAACAACTATGGCATCATTCAGTAATTTGTTCCAGGCCAAGTCTAATCCGCTTGCCTTATTTTCTGACTGAGCCAACCCTGTCACTAGGCAGAGTGAGATGACCACCTCAGGAGACAGATGCTAGGATGGGAATGTGGACTATGCCCCTTCCCCAGTAATCTCGTGTGGAAGTGAGGTGCTCAGGTTCGCTCTGTGTACTTAGACCTCTCATGTTATCTAGGGGTAAAAAGAATCTTTGTCAAGATATTGTGAATCTAAGTATAACAGGTTTCTGTGGGTTGAAGAAAACTGAAAGGGTAAACAAATTAAGATCATTTAAAGTTATCCTCACCTCTTTTCTGCAACCAGCTATATTTAACAATCATTGTAGCTAAAAGAGGGATTTTGAAAAGGCTGCTTAAGCATGAAAAGTGTGTGATTGATAAAGGCACAGATCACTATCACCTTTGAACAAGCATGTGAGCTTTGCCCAGTACATAATGGGATTTGCTAGTGCTTCATTCTATAGCACTGATGTTGAAAGGGAGGGGGAAATTAAGAACCATTAAAAAGATATGGCATTTTGAATTTTCTAGTTGTCCTGCTTTCTGGTAGATACTGCTTTTTAAATAAACTGACTTATGTATGTTAAGTCTCAGAAACCTTAAAATTATTGGGGGCAGGCAGGCAATCTCTTCAGATTATTCTCTTCTTTTGCTCTTCTCTAAACCTCCTGACAAATTTGCTATCATAAATAAATGGGACCCCTCCCCACAATAACTTTAGCATGGTAAGGGGAAGGACTTGGTTTACTCAGTCTAATGATCTCTGGCAGGCAAGCAGCCTGATAAGCAGCAATGACTCTCTGTCAGTTTTATGTATGTTTATTTACAAGAAAAACACATCCAGAGAACGTCTTTCTGCCTGCTCACATTAACAGTAGTTGATCAGTCCCTCCCCTCAACAGGAAGGATGCCAAAATCCCGCCTTTCTTCTCCTTCCCTTTCGTTGTTCTCTGAGCTTCACCAGTCTCCTAGTACAGGGACTGAATGCCTGGCCTGCCTCCTCAGAAGACACAGCCTCAGACTCTGGCTTATCTGCTGGTTGCCTGGCAATGCTCTGGCCACCTTCCATCTCTCCCTCTCCTTGGGAGCTAACAGTGTCTTCCTTTTCTAGACTCTGACAGCCAGCTCTCATCTGCAGAGTCAGCCCCTTGCTTGCTTATCTCAATTTTTGAGGCCGACTCTTCCACTGCACCCGGGGGGGGGGGGCAACATTCCTGACACCCAGCATGGTAAGCCAAACGATGGTTTAGTGGGCCACCTCAATGTGTGGGCTCTCATAGAAGAGCTTGCAGCTGCTTTGCGCCTCTCCACTCCTTGGCTTCAGAACAAAACTTGGCTACAGCTCACAGTTAGGGAGCTTTTCAGATTCTAATTCCATTGGAGCAGAGCAAGATGGAAAAGTAAACTACAACATTTCATTAAATTCCAACACAAATAAACAGCAACATTGACCATTGCCTATTCATTAGATTTAATTAGAAATAAATTAGGTCATGTTGTACGAATTAAAATTCTGTAGAATAGTTTCAGAATAAACCTTTTAAAAATAATAATAATGATGAATGAATTAACTTCCCCTAGTGTAGGATTACTTTTTATATACTCAGTTTTTGAGGTTGTTTCCGGTTTGGCATTGTCAGGAATGTATGTATCATTAGATGCTTATAGACATTTGCAGCAGCTGAGTTTATCAAGTAATTTGCAGTCCTGTTTCAACATTAAACTGTTATTTTTTTAAAAGACACACACCACACAGTCATGTTTAACTATATATGGATGTACTTTCTCACAAACTATATATGGATGTACTTTCTGAACTATGTTCCATCAAAGTATGCATTTCTAAAAGTATTCTATCATAAAATAAATATATTTAAAGTATATGCATTTTTTATGCTTTTGAGCTCAGAATGGCACCACAAGATTCAGAGAAGTGAGAAATCAACAAAATGAAGGCATTTTTATTTACTCAGTGATATGGAAGGTGCAGATTAGGTCAGTTCATATGGATTTGCAAAAAAAATGAATTTTTCAAGCAACCCTACTTATATTTCATCATTACAGTAAAAGTGTTTCCAAATACTCTATGCTATAACATCAAAATATTCATCAAAATGGCTGTGATTCTACATTGCAGGAAGTTGGACTAGATGATCCTTTGTGTCACTTATAACTCCACAATTCTATGATTCTATGATATTCCAAAAAACAGTTCAAACGTATTGCTTGAAACCATAGGTCATTGCAATGTTAAAAAACACAATAAAACAGATGGAACAGATAAAATGCAAGAAATGTGTTGAGAAATAAAGCAGAAATAATCATAGATCAATGAAAAAAATAATCAAAACCTGGGAGTTGAACCTTCAGATGGTACAGTTGCCAACTCTAGCTAAGGCAGCTGTTTACCTTGATTTAAATCTCCATCAGACCATTTTCTGATTTCACTATTGAACATAGCTAAACATACAAAACCAAAATTGAAATAATGGAGACAATCAGGCTTCTCCAGTAGTATATTTTACATTTGCCTTGTAAAATTTGGCTTGTGTGTTGGCTTTCAATATGTTCTGGGAGCTGAGTTGCTAATGTAGGTCATCATAATTTGGCATAGAAGCCACTGTCATTGTGAAATGTTGCAATGAAAAACATGTAGACAGAGCCTTCAATGCATACAGATATCTTTTCTCCACCCATAGTAACTGATGGATGCTTCTGAAGTTTTTGTATGCATACATATCCTTCCGTAGAAATTGTATAAATAGTACTACTGAAGAAAATCTCTTCAAAAAGAGAAAAAGATTCTGTTTTAGCCTTGCTTAAATATGTTAGAATGTATTGACAAGGTCTCTGTATTTCATTCAGAGCATCATTGCTCCTGCAGGCATCTTGGGATGTTTGCAGTTGTTTGCGTGAAAATTACAGAACAGATGCCATTTTCTAGAGGGTGAAAAGCACTTCTTTGATATTCTAGTTACACAAGAGTGTTTGTATTTAAATGCAAGCTAAACACAATGAAGAGTGTTAGTGCAATAAATGTTTTAAATACAATAGAAGAAGTTGTGCAAGTGTAAGTCCAAATGATTTAAGATGAGAATGTACTCTTCAGAAAGGACTGCAGCTTTCACATTTTGGTGTTTCATCCAAGGCCACATCTGCACTACACATTTAATGCTGCATAATGACACTATAAACAATCATGGCTTCCCCCAAAGAGGCCTGGGAATTACAGTTCACTGAAGGTACTGTGAGTTGTTAGGAGACCCCTATTTCCCTCACAGAACTACAATTCCCAGAGCTCCTGGGAAGAGGGATTTATTGTAAAGCCAGTCTGAGAAGTAAAGCAGTATGGTACTGCTTTAAATGGACTTTGGGCTCATTCATACTTCTGTTTGTGGCATAATTTCTAGGCAAAGATCCATGATTTCCAGACACAGACCAGAGATGTTTTTTTAAAAAAACAGAAAACAAACAAACAAACAAACAAAAATCCTGCCACTTCCCCTGAATCAAAACAAACATTTGGGTTTTCAGTGGATTGACATTTGTTCCAATTCAGCAATAGAGAGCAGGGAATATGGCAAGCAGGGAAAAAACAATCTGCTCAGATCTGCATCTGCAAGTCACAGACCTAGAAATCATGTCATAAACAGAAGTGTGGATGAGCTCTTAGAGGGGGGAGGGATTAAAATGACATGTAGTTTAACTCAGTGGTCCATGACCACGCCATCTATCCATCACACTTCCGCTGCTCTAGATTTCATTGCACCACAAAATGAGAATGTGTAGACCAGAAACGTTGCCTTCACAGCACCTTCGAATGTTCTGTAGAAATTAATGAATCTTCCACATTAAGTGTTCAGAATCAAGGTGACTGTATCAAGTGACAGTATATGGAGCATTATAGCTTCCTCACGGAAAGTTGGGCTTGAGAAATAATGTGTGTAATGGAAATTGGTAACTGAATTTTAATAAACATTCATTCCCAGGAGGACTTGTGTGTACTGTAAATATACAACGCTACTTATCAAAGCAACATTCCTTTTCAACTGAAGAAATGTTAATTAGTATTATTTTTGTTTCCCCATCATTTTCTCTTTTTAATCCAAATAATTCATTACGTTCAAAGCAAAGCTGAATGTGTATTGTCCTTGTTTTCTTTCTGAAAAGTCATTTTTCAGATTGCCAAATCCCTAGCTGTCAGTGTTTTCACGTTGTACGGAACATATTTTCATTTTTTTAAAAAAATGTGTTAAGGAGGCATAGCACACTGTATTAGAATTATAACATTTTTGTGACCTGACTGATATTTTCAGCAGCCCTAAGGCTGGATCCTTCTTTCAAATGAAAACTCTAGCCCCCTTACATGTGCAGCACAGACAGGACAGTGGGGGTGCACCTCTGACCCTACATGTGAGGTCATGTGGTAGCTACATGCAGGCTTTCTCCATCTTCTGGGACCTTGATCATGCAACAGTCCAGAATGCCAGGAAAGCTTATGTGCATAAAGGTCTATATGTGTAGGCTTTCTCTATGCATAAAATGGGGTCATCAAGGATGAGGCCAGCAGTATCATGCAACCTCAGGAAGGGGCCAGAGCTGTGTCCCTGCAGCTTCTGTGTCTTGTTATGGAATCTTCTATGAGGGCCACACTGAGTTAAGTACTGAGAACTTTTGTAAAACATTTCCCTTGATGTGTTTGTCTTGATGCTTAAATGGCACTCTGAGAGACACTGTGGAACTTGTGTCTCATAGAGATAATGGTTGTTCATGCTGAAATCCCTAATAATTTTTTATTGATGTCCATCAGAGCAGTAACATATAAGGTCAGATCTCATTGACTCATAAATAGCCCTACATCTGCACACTGTATTTGTAATAATTTCTATAGCACTTTTTGGTGTATAAAAGTACCTTCATATTCTCTTGTCTCATTGATCTTTTCAGCAGCTCTGTGATGAATCAAGCTGCTGAGAAATGCTTTTCGCAAAACAACTCCACGACTTCCATTACTGAGCAGGTATTTAATGCTAGATCTCCAACATCGAAACTCACCACCAAACCAAAGTGGTGTTTAATATGTTTTCTGGGGTCCTTACAACATCTCTACTCAGTCCATCTGTCAAACTTCAGTATTTCCACTGAAGGAAGAAGGTGCTTATTGCTATGAATGCTGATACATTTACCTTATATTTGAGTTAAGTTATGGAAACCTGGTTTTTAAACATTGTTTATTGAATCCTATGCCTATAAGGCACTGTGCCCCCAAAATTATTTTTTATTGTGGGGAGGGGGCATTGTGTGAGATCACGGCAACCCAAATGACCTTCATGCTCGCTAGTTAAAAATGAGAAGATGGCATCCCAGATTTTGGCTTCAAAGTGTTAGAGGGTATGTTAAACCTTTATATTGTGTTTGGAGTGTGGTGACCAAATCAGTTTGTATTCTTCATGATCAGTGGATAAAAATGGTTTGATAATAAAACATCCTGTTCTCATCATCACCACCATAAGAGACACCTTAAAGTAATTGTTCTGTTCGAAGCAAGGCAGCACAACCTTTCCCCTTTGATTCCCCATGGATGTGTGAAGTATCCTAGCGCCAATTGACATGGCTTGGCCTTGGTCATCCTTCTGACAGAGCAGCTCTCCAGTTCTCACCAATGAGGTCTCCTTTCCCAGTTTTGCCTCATACAGGGGGGCAAGCAGGCAACAACACCATTACCTGCCTTACTACTTCACAGCAAACAAAGAGGAGATAAAAACTTTAGGGCGCGATTGCTTTCAAAATGTTACTTCTCAGACAGACTCCCCTACCACTGTCAAATGTGAAAACAAGTTAAAAGCTTGTGTTAAATGGTTTGTGACTAATACACTGCCCCTTTAAATAACTGAGCTTAAAACCATTCGAATGAGCAATATTACCTGTCAGATGGAACTACAGTTTTCAATTTCATTGCACCTGGAGTAAAACCCATTACTTTTTTGCGAAATGCCATTTCATTTGTCCTCTCAGCATCACCACCAGCAACAGCAGCAAACAAAAACTATGAAGTTTGCATTTAATTAGCCAGGCCTGTATCCTTCCAGCGCATCTACGGATGTAAAACATCTCAACCAAACTGGGAAGCGCAGGAGATAAGCAGCAATATGGCCTCTCCCCAACTTTCTTCCTTTCCTCTTCATAGCTGCCCCTGCAGTCTGTGGAGGGGTTCAGGCCAGATTGCTTTGGCTCATGTCCTGTGGATTACTTCAGTGGTGAGCACTCTTTGGGGAAAGAATGGTGCCTGCCAATATCTGTAAACACTACCAGACAACTTCTGTTAAATCAGAAGTAGCTGCTGCCTCTGTGTGCCTGTGTCTCTCTGCCTTTGTCTCCTACGTGTTTTGGTTTGCAGCCATTAATAGCTTGGCCTCCACAAAGCGGTAGCAAAGGGGAGTGTGTCAGAGCAGCGGGCCAAAATTAAATTACCGCAACCTCGCGCTTTGCATTAAAGCCTCCACTAAGTGATGGAAGCTGGTAATCGTCCCAATTTTCGTTAAAGACAATGGCCCTCCATGCAACTGGCTACATTCAGTTAATTCATGCTGTCAGCTTTCCTTTATTGGCTGTGGGGAATGCAGTATTGATTCCTGAACTTAGCGGCAGCACAAAGAACCACTAGTGCATGGTCAAAATGCAGCAATAAAAAGAGCCTGGCAGCTTGAGGAAAAGCCGCCATTCCGCTGCAGAAACAAGGTCAATTAAAGGACAGTGCAGCACAATATAAATAGCATCGCCATTCCTCTTCAGCCAGGATGATATCACGCTGGCAAGATGACAGTAAATAAAAGAGAAGCTAATGCAGAATAATATAAAGGAATCTGATGTAATTTAATTTCAAGTCTTCCACCATTTTGAAAATGCTAGCAATAGCAAAATACATTTTCCTCTTTAAGTAAGAGTTAGCGATTTCTTCCTAAAGTAATCCTTCTGTAATAAAAACTGAGTGTAAATTAGCTCACGCGCATTAGTCACATGTCAAGTGGTAGATGTTCTGAATGGAAAGGAAGAAGCTGCAGCTGTGATGCCTCATGACTGCTAGATGCTTGGTTTTTATTACCTGTTTTGAGTTCCTTTTCAGTATCAGATTATTTTAATAATGAAACAATAATAAGTAATTTTAGCTAATGGGGTTCACATGATGTAACACGGCACTGTGGTCATTTGCATTAGTATAAAATATATTGCTTGTTGCCAGCTGACAATTACATTTTAAAATATATCATATGCTGGTAAAGAGTCTCTCTCTCTCCCTCCCCCTCTCTCTCTGTGTGTAAAAGTGTGTAAGTGTAAGCAAGCGTGTTTAAGTATAAAATAACTTGCTATTGGATCCTTTGCATCCAAGTGACCTCCATCATTATGAAAAAGGACATACACCTCACCTTTCCTCTGTTCAGAACCAATAGGAGGGTGGGTATCCAATCTTAGCATCCAATGAAATGTGAGGATGTTTGAGGTTGTTCATTGTAGGAGAGACTGAACCAGGGCAAACAGGGTCTAAACAGGAAGAGCAAACACTTTCTGGTACATTGTGGATTTTTGAGACAGTATTTACTGAGACATTTTGTGCACACCATAGCAGGTACTAGAGGGGAGTGGGCTCGCGGATATGAGGGTGTGAGTTGGGATGGCAGTCCAGGAGGTGTATATTTTAATAACAACATGCAAGGCTGTGCTTGCATCTGGAAGAAGATGAAAGCAACCTGGACTTCGGAAAGAAAAAGGGAAAGAATGTTATTTTCTGAAAATTCAAGAGAAGCACAGATTCAGTGTAGTGCTAAGGAGATAATTGTATCAGCACAAGCATTTCTGCTTGCCTGACAAAATGATCTTTCCTCTGCTCTAGGGGTTCTCCTAAGCCTCCAGAACAGATTTGGAGAGGGTACCAAGTGTATGTAGGGGGAAGAGAGAGGGGGGAAATTCCTCTTCTGCTATCAGGAATCCTTGCATGGGCTTGTCCTAATCAAGGGAAGTAATAGTACCACTCCATTCTGCCTTGGTCAGACCATACCTGGAGTACTGTGTCCAGTTCTGGGTGCCACAACTTAAGAAGGATATTAACAAGTGTGCAGAGGATGATCTAGGGTTTACAAACCAAGCCTCATGAGCAATGATTGTGGGAGTAGGGTGTGTCTAAAGGGCAAATATCTAAAGGGCTGTCACGTGGAAGATGGAGCAAGTTTGTTTTCTGCTGTTCCAGAGGCTAGTGCCTGAACCAATAGATTCCAGTTACAAGCAAGGAACTTCCGACTAAACATTAGGAAGAACTTTCTGACAGTAAGAGCTGTTCGGCGATGGAATGGACTCCCTCAGAAGGTGGCAGACCCTCGTTCCTTGGAGTTTATAAAGGTCATCTGTCAGGCATGCTTTCATTTAAATTCTTGTATTGCAGGGGTTGGACTAATGACTCTCAGGACCCCTTCCAACTCTACATATCTATGATTCTATTAATATGGTATGGCCCAGAATAAAGATAGGAGCAAAATCTTGCTCCAGAACAGAAGGAAGGGAATCTTAAAGGATCAGTCCTCCTACAAAGAAATCTTAAATTATTTGGATCCCAGCTGTAAAGCAATCTTTTGGGTTTCTCACCCTCCACTGTTTATTTTCCAGAACAATGCTAATTTATTTGGGGTTCTGGGTTGTTGTTTTTAACATGATTTTTTTTTTAACCTTCCTAATTGCTTCTGTTCTTGAAGCCTTCCCTTCCACCCAGACAGTAATCTTCAAGCCACTTATGAGATGGTACTGGAGGGATGAATGGCTAACATCACAATTAAAACCATTACTTCAGAAAAAAAATGAATGAAATGAAGTCTTCAGATGTAATACCAGGGGCAAGAAAATATACAAGCTAAAATTACTAACCCAGATGGAAACAATGAAAGCAAGGCATTTACTTGTTTCAGTCAGAGGTTTGAAAAGCAATGGGATATGCCAGATTTTTCCTGTAAAGTGAAGACCCCAGGTGCTGTTTGATTCCTCCAAGATACCCTTGGGATGAAACCAAAGGGTGAAGATATGCTTAGATACTTCAGAGCAATGAGGCTGATCTGAATGTGCATTCATTGTTCTCAGTGCAAATGTGTCTATCTTTAAGTTTGTATGCTCACAAAAATGGGAGATTAGTGGCTTACTAGTAGAGATTTTGCATGTAAGAGGTTCCAGGTTTAAACCCAGCACCTCTGGCACAGTTGAAGTTCAGCAAATGTGAAGCAGAAGACAGCTGTGCACCTTGCTGACTGAATTGCCACAACTCAACTAGAAGCCATCAGAAAACAATCGTGCAAATGATATGATACAGGCATGCACAATCATGTAGTGTTTTTAATGTTTTTCTCTTATTTAGGCCAGGCCAGGGGTGGAGAATCTGTAGCTTTCCAGGTGCTGTTAAACTATTATTCATTGATCGAGAAAAATATTTGTATACTACTGTATCTTATATCACAACGGTATGCAACAATATAAAAACATAAAGCCAAATAATAAAATAATAAAAAGTTAAAAGCAAGTTAAAAGCAAAAAGAAATTTAAAACAAACACCAAGAGACCATTTTGGGGGATGTACTCTTATTTATTTATTTATCTATCTATCCATCCCTGACTTGCCAATGTATGGTCCTCATCATCATTTGGACTACAACTCCCATCATCCCTGAGCATTGGCCATGCTGGCTCTGACTCAGCGATATGCTCTGAGTTCTTCTTATACATTACCTCCCTCTTCCCCACTCTCCTCTCTCACGCCCTGCCCTATACTTCACCCACTTCACCTTATTTGAAAACTGCAGTCAGCAAGGCAAAGGAAACTAGGACATGTTCCTCTTCACATACATATGTGGTGGAGCATGGGCAGGCAGCCAGGATTTTGGAGAGACTCTTCCTCAGAGTGTATAGCAATGGCAGCACCATCTGCTACATGTGAAAGTGTTGCCCTCCCTACCCAGCTCCCCACTTGTAGGTAGATCAATTTCTAATACTCGGTCAAAAAAGACGAAGGAATCTGCTGATAATGAGAATAGGGTGGTGTATTTGATCTTGTGGCCACATCACCCTTGTGAAATATGTCAGATAAGTGGCACATTTATTTATTCACTTATTCTTTAGGTCATTTCCAATCTGCAGCACAGGGCAGCTTCACGTAGTAAATCATTAAAATGATAAAATCATGGCATGACACTAAAAATACAGCAGGGCAGCAACAATAAATACCTAAGCAGATGGGAGGCCCTCCTGATGTAAAACTAACCACAGATTAAATGCCTCGATAAACAAAAACATTTCCAACTGGTGTTTAAATATCAAATACCGCCTGGAAAGGAGTTTGAAAAGCAGGGCGACACTACCAAAAACACCCTGCCTTTTGCAGGAATAGACTGAAGCATCAGTTTTAGTTTCTTTCGGTTTCTCATTTTTCCATATCTTAAATTCCATTCTCCATATTTCCACAGCAATTTTCTAAAAAAAAGAGAAATCCGCATGAAAATTCACCAGCTTCTTAATACACATTTTTTTGAATGCAGTTTTGGAAGCAATTTCTCATTCAGTTGATTGGAGGTACTGAAAAGTCCCTTGTGCAGCATGTCCCAAGAGCCAACTGCCATCTGATTGCCAGCACTTGTGAACAAGGTTTCCCAAGCAAAGACAATCAACTGATTTTTCAAGACTTTCAAGGAGCGCTGCATGCAGGGCTTCACCAGTGCCAACAATCAGCCGATTGCTGGCACTGGTGAAGCCCTCATTGTGAGATTAGAGGACTGAGAAATGGCCCCATTCATGTGCCAAACATGACTCAAGGGTGTGTGGAGATAAGGATCTGGCCCCCGGGCCAAATCCAGTTCCCCACACCTACTATGTGGCAACAGTACACTGAAGGTATAATGTTTCTCATTTAAGTAAGTATGTAATATTCTAAAGTTTGTTCTGGAAGTTACTTGTAAAAATGGGTTTACTGAGATTATATATGTGAGAAGTCAGGATTTGAGACTAAAATATGACTCATTGAATAGATTTAGACAGGTTGACTAGTTTCTCCCAAGGCATTCTTCTATTAATATCCCGTGATTCACTCTTTGAATACTGTCTGGAACTCACTGAATTTAAACAAGTATTTTGCCTTAATTTGAAAATTATCACCATAATCAACCACTGAGATGATGTAAAGTGAACTATCGTACCACAGATCCTTAATGTTAAAAATGTTTTATCTCAGATTCAGTGGTTATACATAACCAAGTTATCTAAATGGTGCCAACTAAGACCCATAATGTGTCTGTGATGTGACATAGCTATGGATTCCAGCTCTGCTACTGGGTGCAATCCATGAAATTAATGAGTCCTTTCACAGGGATTTTTGTCCCCTGTGGATTGTGCCAATTTCAATGCCATACCTACAGAAAAGCTAAGAAGCTTTTGACAAGGAGCATTTATTGGACCACATACAGAAAGTGCATCAAATTTCTTCACTTTGACTAAGTTCATATTTTTTGAGAAAAGCACAATGGGACTCAGAGGTAGATGAGAACACTACTCATGAGCTTTGCTGGCTCCCCAGCCTCCTGCAACCTCTCAAAACTGGCTCCTGAGCATTGAGGAACCCTCTGGAATGGTGTATGATGATGTATCTTAAAGGGCAACAGGACAGGGAAATTAGGAGAATTAGTGCCTTGCACTGGTGGAACTGTGTTTGTGGTCATGGATCTAAGTCACAGGCATGAGGAACCTGTGGCCCTACAGATGTTGTTGGACTCCAACTCCTTTCCCCCCTGATCATTGGCCATGCTGGCTAGGGCTGATGGGAGCTGGAACCCAACAACATCTGGAAGGCCACAGGTTCCTCACCCCTTCTGCAGAAAGTGATGATCTGTTTATTTTTTTAAAAAAAAACACATTCATGTTAGTACAAGCAATGTAACTGCAAAAGTCAAGAATTCAGAGGAACATACAAGTTTGGTGATTACTGATGTGGACACATAATAAACTGTGTCATTAACCCCACTCCCACCCTACAAGCCCATGACTGATGCCACCAATATCTGAGATCATGAACAGCTTTGAAAGCTAAGGACCACCCACAATCATCTTGCTTTACTTAGTAAATAAGGACTGTACTTTGTAATATCTTTTGAGTAGGACAAGAAATTATCCCTACTTAGGTGGGTGGGCTGAGACTTTTTGGTATCTGAGTCGAACCACAAAATTTCCCTCCAATGAGGAAAGAAAGGGTGAGTGAAGATGTACATCAGGAACAAGGGATCTATGTTGGAATCTGCTGTCCCCGTGGATCCTGCTGCCTGAGGCGGTTGCTGTCCCCACCTCAGGCAGTGGTGGACACTCAAGTGTGAAAAGACAAATTTTGTCCCCTCCATGCAATTCCACGCTTCTCTTTTCAGAGCCATTCCTTTTGATGCCATGTTTGTCATTGCGCCACAACACCATTTAACAATAAGCAATCTAGAATTCTGAGTAGTAGTAACATGCCCATTAAACTGAGGAGAAGGCAACTGTGCGTCATATTACCTGCTAAGATGCTAGCCAAAATGAAGTCTTCCTCAACTTATCCAAATCCTCAAAATCAATTTCTCTTCAATTAAGCCAGCTGTTCTCCCTATTCCACAAAGAATAAAAACTTTAATTTCCCTTCCTATCCAATGCATTTGGATCAGGGCCTGTCCACTCACGAGACAGACTGAAGCAGCCGCCTTTGGCATAGGTGGCCCACTCGCCTCTGCCAGCACTGCCAGGGTTGCACAGCAGCAGCTTCCTGTGACCCCAGTAAATGAGACTTCAGCATAGGCAGGCATCGGGGAGACAAGGGAGGCACCTTCCCATTTTACCTCAGGTGGTGAAACATGATTGGACACCCCTGATCTGGATCTTCTCTGGCCTGTTTCTTAAGGAAGAGGGACTTGGACAATACAGTGTGGCTTCACAGGAACAGCCAGCCACCATCAGACTGCTCCTACCATCTCTCCTTTTCTTTGTTAAAGAGAAAGAGATGTTTTCAGGGTTCTGTTACATGTGCTTCATGTAATGGGAAGTTAGGCCTTGAAATACATGACCACTAATAAGCAGAACAAATCCATTAAATTAATTTTCACGGAGAACTCGCAACAGCCATCAGATAGCAATGACCTTACTAAATCTCCTCTGGATCAATTTTAACTGCATCAAGAACTTCCATGTCTACATGCTCACTTTTCCTTTTTTCCATATCAGAGTCTTCTTCCTTCTGCCTTCTATCAGGCTGGTAAGAGCGATTAGTCAGATTTTCTCATAATGTGATAAATAAGCAGGGCTCACAAAGAGATGAAGTGATAGGATTGATCTGTACAGCAAAATAAGAAAATTTCAAAAAAGAAGCAAGCAGCTCACCTTCTTCATTAGATTTTGCAAATAGGATGTCTCTGTGCCAAAGATTTCCCAGGGCCACACTTCTGTATTTACATTTTTGTGTCATATCTACTGATTTGTTTTACCTTGTGTCTTGTACTGCAATACTATTTCTGATTAATTATTTTACTGAATTTCAATATAAGAACATGCAAACATACCAGAATAAGTGTGATAATCTTTCATCAAATAGCCCCTCCTGCCCCCTAACAATCCCTCGGTTGATATAAAATCTGTTTATTACAGTGGTACCTCGGGTTAAGAACTTAATTCGTTCCAGAGGTCCGTTCTTAACCTGAAATGGATCTTAACCTGAGGCACGCTTTCGCTAATGGGGCCTCCTGCTGCCGCTGCGCTGCTGGTGCACAATTTGCATTCTTATCCTGGGGCAAAGTTCTTAACCTGGAACAACCACTTCCTGGTTAGCAGAGTTTGTAACCCGAAGCGTCTGTAACCTGAAGCGTCTGTAACCTGAGGTACCACTGTACCTTTATATGTCCAACTGCAACTACCTCTTCTCCATCTGGTAAGATTGTAGTGACAGCAGCCTTAATTCTTGTAGTTTGGGTAAGCATTTTTAATTTTACTTCGTTTTTACTATTTTTCACTGTCTCCTCAGGTTTTTAGAATGAAAGGGTGGGGGAATGTGGAATTCATGAGAGCATATTTTAAATCTCTAGCCTGGCATCCTGGCTCATCTGTGTTGGATTTTATTTTGTTTTTATAATTCTATGGTAAACCATGGATGGTGCATCTGTGGCATGTGAGTAATCTTGGAGGTCCAATCTGGACCACGAGGCCATTTCCCTTGATCCATACCAACCTCTCAATCAGCTTGAGCCACTTGTGGCACCAGCCAATGGATGGAAGAGTGGAGTTCAGTTCTGCCTCAGCTACAAGGGTCTGTTCTCAGCAGTGAACAGGTACTCACAGCCAAAGCAAAAGGACTTAACCTACCTGCCTGTCAGCTGACAAGTGGGAGGTTAAGTACTGCTCACTTTGGCTGTGTGTGCCTCTTCCCTACTGGGAACAGGTGCACAAAACCAAAGGAAGCACCCTTTTTATTTATTTATTTGCAAGCATTGTCTGCAAGTGGGAAGAGTCTTGCTTGAGGCCAAAGCTTGCAAAAGGCAAACTTCTTTCTCCAATTTGACATGATGGAGAGAGAAGAAAGAAGCCCTTTGCCAGTTCTGTGCTCAGGGCTTCCCAAAGTGCTGAGCACAGGACTGATAATGCCCTTTGCACTGTGGTTAGAGACTGCCTTGTTATGGAGTGGTATTTAAATGTACATAATAAAATAAATGAATGGATCAAATTGCAATTCTTTGCCCAATTTCTTCCACATAGCTTTTGCAGAATTAACAGCAAGCAAGCCATCGTTTCTCTGTTTTTGTTGCATATAGTAATGCAATGATGGTAGTTTTCACTTGCTTAAAAGAGGTGTTGGGCTGCCACCTAATAGCCTGTGAAACTAAGAGGACTGCATGATAAATGGAAAGGTTAGGAAAGTGGAAAGCTCCCTCTTCAACTGGCAACAGTAGTTTTGAAAATGAGCTAAGCTGTCATTTCCTGTCCAATAGAAAATTGCAGAATATAACACTTGTTTTACAAAAAAAAAAAAGTTGGGCAAATGTCCATTTACATGGAGGCCTCTAATTGAATAAATCAAATGAGTTGAAATTTTCATTTCCATTATGTTAACTTAACCCCAAAGAGAAACACCTAATGCCTGCCAATACTTCAGACCTAAGGTCCTCTTTGGTGATGGCATGTTCATGTTAACCTCTACAATTTTATCTTCCACCCATGTAAAAACTCACAACTTGCATAAAAGAACATCAAACTGAGTTTCCAAACCAAGTAATACCCCAATCGATCAAGTAGCTACTGCCATACTTAAACTGTGCATCTAGAAGAAATGAATGAATGTTCAAGTTATATTTATGAAATGCCAATTCTGCATAATTAGATAAAACAAATACCTATAGACCTATTCATTAAACTGTGAATGTAAGTAAATAAAATGTTATTTACTCATTAATTCCAAGAAACAGCCAGAAATAGCTACCAGTTATTATGCTTTTGATGATTCTAATCTCATGTACATTGCAAATGGATAGTAGGAATAATGACAGTGATAGAGACATTGGAATATAGGTTGGATTCTTTGTTGTATATATTTATCTTGATGGAAGCAACAAACTGTACTCAACCCATTATTATTATTATTATTATTATTATTATTATTATTATTATTACTATTATTACAGTGCAAGTGTTAATTACTTAATAGCAGTAACATATCCCTCAATAGTCCTGATTTGACTGGGACACCCCAGAATTACAGTAGCCACCCTGACTTCTGACTGGATGTCCCATTTTTGGTGCTGAGCTCTCATGCGAGTCAGCTGGCTCCCGTGAGAGGAAGTGGGGGGGGGGGGATAGCTGAAGGCTTGTTTTCAACTATATTTTTGTCTTAGCAGGTGTCTGTGTCCAGCTGGAGCAGTTTCACATTGTCATCTGCAGCTACAGCCACTGAGAAGCACATACATGTTTGAGCAGCTAGGTGGGCCCGAGACAGGGTGCTACAGTACAGGGGCTGGGTAGCAGGATCATGAACCAGGGCATGCTGCTGCCCATGTTGTTATTTGTTCACTGGCCAGCAACGACACTGGCTTGCTCAAGGGGAAAGTGTTCAGTCTCCTGGCTGCCTGGAATTTTCAGCTGATTACCTATGTTGGTCTGCTGATAAGTTGGTGCAGTCACACGTTGCTTGTTTGGAAAGGGGACCCGAAGGGGATTAATAGGACACGTAAAAGGTTGGTAGAGAGGTGAGGCTGGCTGCGCATGGACTGGCGAGAGACTAGTGGATCCAGTGATGACTTCTGTCTGTGGAATGGGAAGGAAGGAGATTCTCATTCATTGCCTCTCCCTGCCTTCTGTCAGTAGATGAACACCATTTTATACAACACAATGAATGTAAGTGGCTAGAAAGAACAGCAAGACTGTGCCAAAACTTTTCCAGCACTCTCTTGTTTTTGATGTGCAAGCTGGCAGATCCAAAGAGACGCTTCCTCCCTTTCCTGCTATGAACACATGCCGAAACAGTTCCAAGTATAATCATGCAGCTAGAGAAGATGCTTTAAAATAGGTATAATGTCCAGGAGCAGCATTTCACATCAGTATGAGATGCGTATTAGCTACACCATTTGGCCACTATGGCATAAGTGTTTGCTTCATTCAGGAAAGGCAGGCTACAAGAACAATGGCATCTCTAAACTAAGAGATATCCTTTAATTAGCACCATCTTGCAATTGATTAATTAATTAATTAGTTAAAAGGTATACCCCACCTGATTATTTTTAAAAAACTCCAAGCAGTTTACAAAGAGAATAAAACAATTACTGGTAAAAGAAAACAACAACCCCATTTAAACTATTTAAAACATTAAAAAAATTAAAATCACCAATAAGCTAAAAACAGAATAAAATAGACCTCACTATTCTACATACCTCTTTTCAGTTCATTGCATAAAACACTTCCGTACTTCTCTAATTTAAATGGATATAAAATATTATGTATACAGTAGGCCTGCTATATTTATCCTTTTGTGATTTGAATCTCCTGATTATCCACATTCAGTGTTTCCCCTACGTAGCCACATTTGAATGAAACCTTTCATAGAGGTCACCTTTTTTAGTCTAAATTTTCTATTTTGAAATAATAACTCCTTTCTTCCCCCCACTTCCACACAAGATTGTAGGATCTCTCTCTCTCTCCCACCACTTCCCCATATATATTATATTTTCTGCCAGGGCAATATTACAAGAGGAGATCTAAATATAAGCTCCTACAACATATTCATCACACCCATGTGCTTAAGTGAGGTTGCTGAAGAAAGCTCTTCTTTGGTGATCCCTTTTAGGAATGTTTCAAAGCATAAACATACACTGCATTAACAAAACAATATTAGTTAGAGCTCAAACTAGTTTATTGTATTCTGCCATGCAAAAATAATAAGGGCCATCAATGTCTACAAGCAGTGATGAAGAGAACATACTCCACTGTTATTTGTCTGTAATTGGGGCCAAGCATCACAATGCTTGCGTAATTGGGACTGCGATCGTAACACTTCAAGGCCTCCACCTGATTCCTGCTTGAACCCATTCTTCTTCTCCCGATATGGCTCGGCTCAGCAGTGCCAGCTCCCTCTTGTTACGCAGTTGAAAAACTGCGCCCATTAAAAACAGGATATGGTGTGATTTTTTTTTGTTTTGCAGCACTGCATGGGAAATCAGTTGCTGTTCATAACAGCTCTGTGGTTGGTTGATTTAAAGCAGGAGGGTGACTCTGAATTGACAAGCAGACAGTTCGCGAGAGAGGATATTGTATCTTTAAGGCTCTCTGACTGACTGTGTTTAACCGTGCTACTCAGCAGGCAGTAATTAGGTGGTAGCTTTGCAGAGATGGGTGGTTTTTCTCCCCCTTCCCCATATCCCCCCATAGACACACGGATTTCCTTAAATAAAGCACAAAAATGTTCTGGATTTGAACAAATGGATTTCCCCCCCCCCTCACTGCTTTTTCCTCCTTTTTTTGTAAAAAAAAAGGCAGTGTGGGAGCCAACAGAAAGCAGATCCCCAGAGGCTCCTAAAGTTATCTTCCCATGCAGATAATCTCTAGGGAGCAATGGCTGCTGGAGGAAGAAAGCGGCGAGAGCCATTAGAGAAGCACATGACACTATAGCTGAAGGTCAAAGTGGTCCCGGAATAAATAAGAGGCAGCTGATACAAAGTGACATGGCTGCCACATCTTCTGGCCCAGTTCACAATTTTGATGAGAGAGAGGGGAGTTCAAATGCATAGCAGATGCGATTAATAAATAAAAATGCATAATTATTGTGATGGGGGCAAACCGGTGCTTTCATAGGATGTTTGTCGTGGCAGGGGGTCGTGGCCGGGTGGGGTGGGAGGGAGAGATGGAGAAGGAGCACAGCCACCTGGGATAAAGGGGAAGGAAGCTAGAATATGTCCTTGGCAGATCAGCCCCAAAGAAATGTTTGTTTTGGGCATTTTATAGCACAGTTGCAAAAGGGGTCAGCAGGTAAGCTGGATAGTCTACCTTCGGATTCCATGTGTATCTAAAATAGCACACTGTGGGACAGAGAACACTATTTGCATAATGTAGTACTGAAACAGCAAATGGTGATCACATTCTTGAGAGCAATGCTGCTTTCATCCTCATATTTTTGGACTAGGTGACATTTGACTTTTGGAACCTGAATGACCTTTCATGCAAGTTTGTGTTTCATAATAGAGCCATATTCAGATGTACATTTTGACTTTTAAAATGCAGTGAAGTGGTTAGAATGTCACACTAAAAAAAGGTAAAGGACTCCTGACCATTAAGTCCAGTCGCGAATGACTCTGGGGTTGTGGCACTCATCTCGCTTTACTGGCCGAGGGAGCTGACATTTGTCTGCAGACAGTTTTTCTTAGTCATGTGGTCAGCAAGCCTGAGCTGATTCTGGCGAAACCAGAGCAGTGCACGGAAATGCCATTTAACTTCCTGCTGGAGCGGTACCTATTTATCTACTTGCACTTTGATGCGTTTTCAAACTGCTAGGTGGGCAGGAGCTGGGACCAAACAACGGGAGCTCACCCCGTCACAGGGATTCGAACCGCTGACCTTCCAATCGGCAAGCCCAAGGCTCAGTGGTTTAGACCACAGCGCCCCCCCGCGTCCCTTGAATGTCACACTAGGACCTGAGAAACCAGAGTTCATCTCCCCACTTGGCCATTGGTTGACTTTGGGCCAGTCACTACCTCTCAGCCTAACTCAGCCTCTCAGGGTTATTGTAGGGGAATCAACGAGGAGGGGGAGAACTTTAGCTCCATGGAGACAAAGGTGAGATATAAACACAACAAATAAATATCCTTCATGATGCACTTGGTAAACAATAGTAGAGATATTAACTCCTGCCATTTTAATCTGTGGTATCTTGACCATTGCTTTCATTGTTTTTTGTGATACAATTTATTGTGCTGTATTTTTCTGTGTTGGTAGCTGTTCTACAGGCCTGGCCCAGCTATGAGGTAAGCTGAGGCCACCACCTCAGGGGACAGATCTGGGCTTGAGGGGCACACCGTTCACAGCCTCCTTGACTTTCTCTGCTCTTGGGCTGCCACTGTACTCCATCTGCCACAGGCACACCACAGGGTGTGTGGGCCTGGATCTGCAGGAGGGTAGGAACGACGAGGGATAGCACATTTTGCCCCAAGCAACAAAATATCCTGGGCTGGCCCTGCTACACTGGGCTCCCTTTGGGAGGATGGGTGGGGTAGAACAAATAAATAACTACATATCCAAAACATCAATTCTTGTGAGTTTTGCTAGCCGAAATATCACAGGTACAAATCTTTTAAAACCGAAACCAGTGTCCTTTACTAAGCTTTAAAGGTAAAGGTAAAGGGACCCCTGACAATTAAGTCTAGTCGAGAATGACTTAGAGCAGATTAAATTATTGTTTCTGCTAAAAGGGTGAATTTGCACAAAATTGGTGCAATTAGCAAGTCCTCCCCCCTTTCCTAACTTGATTCTTCCAAAGAAAGGAAGAAAGAAAGAAAGAAAGAAAGAAAGAAAGAAAGAAAGAAAGAAAGAAAGAAAAGGCTAATGAACGTTCAAAGTAATTCCTGGTGCTGAATGATCATAGGACCAAATACTGTTCTGCAGTTGAGTGTTTGCACCATCCTCAGTGCATTCCATAACTCTGTCTAACTTTCATTTACCTATGTCTTCTGTTGTTTTCAATGTCAACTCGCCCCTGACATGCACACACCATGAGACATCCTTTGGAATCAGGATATACATATCATTAAGTATTAAATTATGAAGTTTGTGTCCCCACCCACCCAAACTGACACTAAGCCTAATTCACTGTCAGTTAATGCCAGTTGCTTCCCCTCACTAGTACTGTCTATAAAGTTCCTTTAAACTGTAGCTGCATAGGAGACCATTCACAGAAACTTAATACAGGAAAGAAAGTGATTACATTAAATCAAATAATATGAATAATTCATGGCATCAAGAAGGATAAAACAACCCACAATGGTTTACTTTCCGGCACGATGTTTTAAATATTGTTTTTGACAGAGCAGAAGGCAAAACAATAGATGCATATTGAATACAGGGTGGGTGGGGCTGTGGGGGACATAAACTGTTTCCAAACAGTTTTCTGCCCTTTCAGGGTTTCTGAGACCTTAACACAGACTTTAAGGCAATGCCTTTGTTAGTAGTTACGTTGAACCTTCTCTCAGCAGAAGGCTGACCTATTTATTTGTGTTAGAACGGATGCTCTCAAATCTTTGCAATGAATTAGAAAAGCAATTATTGCTATGAAAACATAGTCAGTCTTTACCTTCTCACCAAGAGAACCGATGTCTTTATGCTGACTTATGGGAACAAGTCATGAGAAGGAAACACATCTTCTCTTTGACCTGCCCTACTCCAATCCCCATTGACGCACAGCTGATGGTTTTCATTGAGTGAAATCCAGCATAAAGTTGTGTTTGCTCTTTGCTGATGCCAAGCTATTCCCCCTTACGTAACTTTGTGGTATAGAAATATTTGTTGCAGCAAATATGATTTTTTTAAAATATAAAAATGAAACAAAGCAAAATGCACTCTGGCTTTCCTGGAAGAAGCATCATATTCGTAGTTGAGGCTGCCTTCAGATTACTTTGGATGAAGGCAGCCTTGCATCGTCACTGTTCCAGTTGTCTGGCCAGAGCTAGCATTGCTAGAGAGAAAAGAGAGTTCATTATTCCTTGGCATTCCAGGCTGAAATAATTGTGTACCTGGGGCATCCGTGCCTGGCTTTTACAGCACCTTCCCATGGACAAATTAGGCACTTGCTTGAAGTCAAAAAGAACTCCTGCTGTGAGGTCCCCATGTTCCTCTCACAGGAAAGAAGAAAACAGAACAATGCATTTCAAAGCCTTTGGCAAAACAATGATTGGATCTAGTGCTGTATTTAAAGCTCTGTGTTCAACATATCACATTTACATGCCATAATCAAATATAAATAATACAGGATGTGTGTAGACACATGCACACGTGCTGTGATTAAAAGCGTAAAGACAGCATGTGGAATTGGGCCAAATTATTGGCCAAATTAACTCATTACATAAGAACTGAAGAGAAATGGCAAAGGGGGAAAAGTTCAAAGTTAGCTGGAATTAATTTATTAAATAGTCATTCATTGAATATTGCAAAGACAATTAGAGTTATTCAAGTATAAACTTTTGTTATCTTTTTCTATTTATGTGTGCATGTGTTCATTCTCTCTCTCTCTCTCTCTCTCTCTCTCTCTCTCTCTCTCCCCCTCTCTCCCCCTCGCCGTATACTTTAGCAACTGCAAGATTCACCTTGTATCTGTTGCATTTAGAAGCAATCTGTTTTGGATCCAGATAGCTCTATCCCATATAAGCAAATTATTCTGCCACATGTTTTGTTCCAATGTCTTGTTGCTCAGGTCCAAATCATGTAGTTATGCATGAGATGGACTTTGGCAAGGCTCCTTTACATTGATCCTTCTGGTGAATGTCTCTACGTAGTAAGCCAGTTAGGTGCACCAGGTTATTTGCCCCTCTCCGAAAGATAGCTGTTTCGTTTACACTAGCCCCAAATCATTCATCTTGTGCGCAATTTTGCACTTAGCTGCTTAGTGCACCTTTGTGTTGGGGAGCAAAGCTTTCGTTTTTGCTTTTGAATCACGTGTCCCATTTATTACATTTTCAGAGTCATTCCACCTGGCACCTACCAAGTGCACAGTGATGTCCCCTCCATTACCTTGGCTGGAACAAACTTTCCAGCTTCCTTAACAAAACACCTTTCCCAATATTCTTTTGGAGAAGCCATGTGCTTTAAGTGTTATTTAAATGTATAGTGTGTATGTGACCCATCTCACTACATCTATTGTAGGTAAAATGCCATTTGTGAAAAAGCTTTTAATGTGGCTTAAATCCAAATGTACAATTTGGTTAATTAATTCAGCTGACTTCCTCAGCCACTTAGTCCTGAACAGCCAAGTTATGGCACTAATTGTATTTTGTATTGGGCTTTGTTATGACATGTGCTGGGTTGAAACTTACCTGGCCCTCTGAAAATGTCTCATAGGTATTGGTTTTGGTATCTAAAATACAACTTTGGGCATGTTCCATTGTTTCAAAACTCAAAGAATGAATCTAGGCTAGCTTGTGGAAATAGGGCTTTATTCATCTTTAAATTATATTAGAATGTTTCTATATAAGGAATGCTTTAATGTTTCAAATATTTTTAAATATTTAATGATTTTAATTTCATCTTTTATAGAAAGAAATGTTGTTGCACAAGTTCCTAAAATTGGAAGGGTTTAATCATACTTTGGCTAAATTTAATAGAGTTAAACTTGTAATGTTCTGTTAAAGCGTTATTAATGGAAAAACCTGATGACCCAGTTATTCAGAGAAAGTGGAAAATCAGAACCTAAGTATCTGGATTTGAATATAAAATGTTGAGATGCATAATACATAGGAGTTAGATATCCATTCTGTTTATATTTCTTGTCAAGAAAGTATAGAATTATCCTGCATTAACAAGAGAGCAAAAAACCAGATCGCAATGAAGCAACAGAGCATTCTGTAGGTGAATATAAATAACTATTTTCAAAATCCTATCTAATTTGGTGGGATTTCTCTCAATCCTACCTCCCACTTCTATTATGCCCTCTCCTGAGCATGCTGTCGTTAGTATAGCAAAGGGCAAGTCCTAGTCTGACATTCCAGATTTCTTTTCCCTTTCCAAGAATAAGCTTCCAGTGCCTGATGGTGGTAGTTGGACAACCATGCAGTATCAACATTTGACCCAATGTTGCCATTTTGGGTGTTACCACAAGGGTGAAGGCACTAGCCCCTGATAATTTGTTTGTAGTTCCCAGCCTGGAGGAATCTTTGCTGCTTGGTAGGAGAGTATGGAAGGAAACTTATTGGCTGCAGTTTCTGGTGAGAACTTGACATAATGGTGGGCATAAGGCCCCTCTGTGCAACAACCAAGGTGGGAGTTTTTGTACCACCCCATATGAGAGGTGGGGTGAAGACCTTGGATTTTTGAAGATTGAGTGTCTGTTGCCTGGAACATGGTGGTGCTTTGCGTGTTACTACAGTATTCTATTTTAAGCTATTAAATTAGGTTGACTTATATATTGTCCACACAGTGTTTGATTATAGGTGGTCCCATCATCCTCCTGTGTGGGCCCCTTGTCCTTCCCAAATCTGCTCCACAGGGTCAGGGGGGGACCCCCTCGAACAGATTTAGGGGTTGCAGGGGAGGTGGAAATCCCATTGAGAAAGCAGAAATCCTTGCACTGATGGATTGCATTACTCAGTACTACTTCGGAAACAATCCATTATGATTATTTCTTTATTTCTTTTATTGTTATACTTATTGTTAATTTGATATGCTCTGGGATGCTTTGGATACAATTTTGTGGAGCAAGTGGCATGGCATACAAATAAACATGATGACAATGATGAATGTTGCCTCCAAACAGTGCTTAACGTTTTCCTTTAGGTATTAAGAACAGCCTTTACTATTTTGGGGGAGGCACACACTCAAGGATACCTCTGTGACAGATGCTAAGCAGGTCCTTAATGCTCCCAATACAGCTTTGCCCCCTCCCCAGAGCGTTCTTGGTTACAACCTGTTTCATTTACCTTACAGAGCGCAAGGGAAGTCCTCTCTTGTTTACATAACCTGACATTATAAAAAGTCATTTAATGACTCTACTTCTGTTTTCCTCTTTCCTTGACCCAAAGAACTGCTGGATGCATACAGACATTTTAATTCTAATATTCCCATGGTGGATCCCTGTGGCCCTGAGAAAACTATTAATCTTTATTACTTCGTGGTGTGTACTGTGATCTTTTTCAAATGGGCAAGACACCAGAATGAAGGAAGCAGTGGGAGACGGACTTCTCTCAAAAACAATTCTTAAAAGAAAAGTAATTAGCAACAGGGTGAACAGGAATGAAAGGAGGAAAAGATATCATATGGTAACTGTTTCATAAAGGACATTGGGCAATTTCTGTTGGTCCAAAATGGCATCTTAAGACAGTAAATGCTATCCATATTGGCGCAGAAGAAAATTCTCACTATGTTTCAATGTGGCTTTCTCACTAGTAAATATTGTTATGAGTTTGTGGGGTGCCTGGACTCCCCTTCCAATTCCTGGGTGCCAGACACTGGATTTAGCGTGTTAAAATTCAAGCCAGGAACCATCCTGGAAATAGCCTGCTAAAGATGAATTGCTAGGGGGCAAAAGGAACGGCTTTGTGCCAGAGGGCAAATAGGAGAGGCTCCGACCTCAACTCAGTATTAGTTAGAAAGGCAAGGGCCTTGGAAGGAGAGGAGCTGTTTTTAGAATTGCAGTTTGCTGGGATGTGAGATGGAGAGAAAAGTGGCAGTCTGTTAAAGGCAGGCAAGCTGGGCAGAGGGACAGAGGGCTACAGCTGATTTCTGCTGGCATCCAAGAACCTCTTGGAGTATAATGCTGTGAGCCCTTCCATCACAAGTTCAGGTTGTAAATAAGTGTAAATAAACCATAAAGACACCACAGATTCCACTGTGCCTCATTTCTAAAGGAAACACAAACCCTGGACCCCTGGAATCTCGCATTGCTCAGAGATGGTGGATAATTTGAAAGTGCCTACTGATGCCATTCCATAAAGCACAAGTCATTATAATTTCAAATACTACCTTTGGTTGTTTATAGTTGCAGGCTCTGTAACTGGAAGGAGTCAGGGAGGAGGCAAATACAAAAGGACTATCCCCTAAAAGTGTTATCTGATGTAAAGTTTGTACAGTGCTTGGTCATTTGCTATGCTCTGAAGAACTGACCTCCTCTGTAAAGTATTCCATGAAAATAATGTATTCACTTGAATCGTGCTATAGTTTTACATAATTACATAATCTCTCCCTGTGTAGCTATATTTAATAGTTTTATTATTTTTCTAGCTGGGAGAGGATGAGGCGCCACTGAGGAAGAGATTAGTAAGTGGCAGGAGATGGGTAAATGAAGATTGAGAAACTGGGAGAGAAATGGCAGGATGCATTTTTAATAGTATATGACCTAAATGCATCAGAATAATGCATATAAAACTATACATGTTATAGAGAATGTCCTAAATACTAAGAATATGGACAATCTTCATCTGGTTGATGTCCAAAATGGTCAGTGACAAAAGAGCTTTGTTTTGATTCATAGTTTGTGGCATGCATAGCATGCTGCTGAACTCCAGACCACACAGAAATGGAGCAGTCCTAAAATTGGAAGGGTTATGGGATTGCGGTGACAGTTAAAAACAAAAGTCACATTAATTTTTTTTTTATCACTTTAGTCTATGCTACAGTTACTGAATCCTTTTATACCCCTCTCCCCTTCCCGCCAGTCTTTAAGAGGCTTTGTGTGATAGCCTCATGCTTGCTCCCATCATGCAAACACCAAGAATTTGGCTGCAGTATTACATCAGGCTAATAATTTTGCTTTGTAGATATACAAGAATTTCAATATGCCCATTATCGCCTGTTGTGTGAAGTACATAATTTCAAACTTGTTTAGCACAATGTTATATTGTGGTTACGTTCACGCAATTAATGAATTCCAGAATTCCACAATGGTCATTTTTCACTCTCGCACATCTATTTCTAACTATCAATTTTATTGATGTGGTGTATGGCTTTTTATCATTTCTGCAATACAGAAGTGAAAAGCAACTGAAACCTGGTGGGATGAGACTCATGACTGGAATGCAGAAATTGAGGCGTACAATCTGCTCAAAAGGAGTAGATCAAACAGGAAGGGAGGAGTAGTGGCAATATATATAAAGGATGTGTACACTTGTGAAGAGATCCATGACCTGGAGCATGAAAGGCAGATTGAGAAGATATGAGTAAAATTTGTGGAAGAGGGAAACAACAATGACCTTACTGTGGGTGTCTGCTATACACTTCCAACCCAAACTGAAGACTTGGACGATTTCCTGGAGCAGACTTCCAAAAATAAAAAAGGAGAGTTTTGTGGTCATGGGATACTTCAACTACCCCAATATCTGTTGGAACTCAAACTCTGCCAAGAATGTCAGGTCCAACACATTCCTCAATTGCCTCATTGAGAACTTCATTTCCCAGAAGGTGGAAGAAGCAACAAGGGAGTCATCTCTCTTGGACTTAGTTCTCACCAACAGGGAGGAACTGATTGATGAAGTGAAAGTACAGGGAGCCTTGGAGGAAGTGATTATGTCATCTTGGGTTTCATTATACACAGGCAAGGGAAAGCGGTGTGTAGTCAGACATGTACTCTGGACTTTAAGAAGGCTGATTTCAAAAAAGTTTAAGGAACTACTGGGTGAAGTCCCATGGCCAGAAATACTCAAAGAGAAGGGAGTCCAAGATGGATGAGAGTTTCTTAAAGATGAAATATTAAAGGCTCAAAGGCAGACAATTCCGACAAGAAAGAGTAGATAACAGTTGCAGGGAGAAGGTCAGGTGGGCCAAAGCTCAGAATCAGCTGGTGCTTGCAAGAGAGGTTAAAAATAATCATAAAGGTTTACTAAGCTATGTTCGAAGCAAGGGGAAGAGCAAGCAAGTAGTAGGTCCCTTACATGGAAAAATGCTAGTGGGAGATAGAGAGAAGACAGAACTGCTCAACACCTACTTTGCCTGTCTTCACCCAAAAGGAAAGTCGGATTGCAGAGGCAGCTTACAAATTAAAACGCTCGTGCTACAGTGAAGTCATACGTCCAAAAGATCAATAATAGCACAACTTTTCTAGAGCCCACTCTGGAGCCAATTAACCATCTGTTTAAGAGAGAGAGGGAGACAGAGAAAGATATAAAAATACTTATTCTCTGAAAGAGAAGTGACACAACTATGTTGTAGGTTTTGGAGAAGTAGAATAGTTGACACCCTTGCCAATATGAAATATTGTCTCAGGAAAAGGGAACTGCATCAAAAGAAAGGAGATGCTATGGGGTCAGCAACCTTTTCAGAACACTGAGCACATTTGGAATTTTGAGAAAGTTCTTTGAGTACCAGTCAGAAATTGGCTGATAGATGTGTTGCATAACACAAAATAGCTGCTAGATCTCAAAGAGTAGAAAAAAGAGATAGGGCCACAAAGTGGTTCAGGCAAGCCCCCCAATCAATAGAGGGGAAAAGCCCTTTCTCATTATATCCATACCTGTTGAGGTATGCTAGGCGGAAAGAGTCTGATTGGCTCAAGGTCATCCAGTCACGGCTGAGCAAGGATTTGACACTCTAAGCATTACACCACACTGACTTTCCAAATTGTTAACTTGCATTTTAATATGGATTATATATATATATATATATATATTGAGATCTTATGGGTGGCATCAAACTCTTGTTTCAACCCAGCTGTTAGAGGCACTGGCCAGCAAAAACCTTGGATGCCGTTCATCATAGACTAAGACGTGTTTAGGACCATTATTTCAATAAATATCCAGGGGAACTGTTAAACACTTAAACAAAAAACCAAAATCTAATTGTGTCTATTTAATATCAACATATGTGCATTCTAATTTATCTTGCATATTCATTTGCTCGTTAGTGACATTTTGCATTATTTGATTAAATTACCTCTCTGCTTCACTCTAGTAATATTAAAATGGTTAAATGGTAATAACTGAGTATAAGTATTGGAATTAACCATCTATAAATATACAGAAATATAACACTTGTTATTTTTTTTGCAGGTAACAGAGATAATCAACTGGAGTGGGGACTTTACACATGACTTTTTTTTCCATAGGCAAAACATATTGCTACCAGGAAAGTATGCTCACACACCCCATTTTAAGTATTTTTTCTAAGCACTTTGGTTCCAAATCTCCATTTTGCCTGGGACAGAAATGCTAAGCGGTGACTTCATCACACAAGGCAATAAAGGAACATGTGTGAACTGACTATTAACATAGGAGTCTTTCCACTTTCTCTTCAGCAGATCTGGGATCTCTGGAATATGCACACAAACCCTGCTCCTCACATCATTTCTAATGAAATTCGCTCTCGCATGACCTATTGGCATTCCAGATTGGCATTCCAGAGTCCTGGAGAGGGAAAGCACTGGGAAATGATAGTGTAAATAACTGAGGAACCCATTAGCATGAACAATAGTTAGGGATCTCTGTCAAAAGGATGCACAGGCCACATGCTGATCACTCACTACAGAAAATGGAAAACCCCTCTAGCACTATCAATGCCCTCCTTCAGTTTAGGAGAAACCTCTCCCTCATATGAATGGGCTGATAATACAAATACCCAGCTAGACAGGAGGATCTAATCCATTCAGAGTTTTATTTTTGACTGTTCCTGAATACCAGTTGTTGAAAATAATGAGCAGGAAGACTGCTGTGTGCTCATGTTCTGTTTGCGAGCTTCTCATGGGCATCTAGTTATCCACTGTGAGAACAGGCTGCTGGGCTGAATGGACCCTGCAGACCTCTTTTGGGGTGCTTACGTCTCCCCAGATCTCTTTCCTCCCCACATCCCTGTTCTCCATTTTTGTTACTCTTTTATTGTTCTCGTGGCACCCATGGGGTTAGGAGAAAATGTCATTTGATGTTCAGGGGAGAGGTGTTGCTTCTCAGAGCCTTTGAACTTCTCTTCCTCCATCTCATTGAATTTCCTAAAGGGAAAAGTTTCTCTAAGAGGAAGTTGCACTGTGCAAGCAGAAATCCTTCTGCTAATAGAACAAGTTTGTTGGGTACCACCTCATTTGAGAGAGGCTTCTCAAACGAGGTGGTATCTCACTTACTTTTAGGAAAGTTAAAATAGAAGAAGAAAATGGTTTCAAAACTCATGGGATATTCACTCCTACCCAAACTTTGGCCATCACTCTCAAACTTGGAAAGGGAAATCACCTAACATCTTACTGGTAGGAGGTTTAATGACCCCTAATTTCTTCTGGTGATTTTTGTAACAAACTACATACTCACTTATTCTAAATTGTGACTTACTGTCTTGTTGCTAAAAACCCCTTCCTAGAAAACCTAGTTTTTGCCATGGTACGTTGTGATTCTTGCTTAAAGATCCCAACACATCTCCAGTGAGTGCACATGGTAGCAACTCCCATGCACAAGCATTAAAGGTGAAGACTACAATTTGTGTATTTTACTTTCTGGAGGACTTGCCTTGGGAAGTCATGATTGGCAGGGTGCTCCCATTACGCGCACCTGATGCAAATGCACACATTGTAATAGACCTGTGACATGTTTTCATGGTTTTTGTAGTTCTTTGTACACTAATAAAGCTGAAATGTTTTGTGGGAGGCAGCCCAGAGGGATTTTGAGAGGCTGTCAGAGGTGTACACACGGGAATTTAAAAACCACATGAATTCTAGTTTATTCCACTATTACATTTTAAAATTCTGGAAAACCTATGTTGTTGTCTGACAATTTGATACTAAAGATCTCTCTTCCTTCCTTCCTTCCTTCCTTCCTTCCTTCCTTCCTTCCTTCCTTCCTGTAATAATATATAGGGTCCTTGATTCCCCCCCCACATAACTCTATAGAATCAAAATTATTTGCAACACAGAGAGCTTATAATTAACCTAATTTCACCGTGCTTATTGAACAAAATTTATTCATCACAGGGATAAAAATAAAATTGCAGGCTAAGATTCCAGTTGTGGAAACTGGAGCCCAAGTGATTCCTCCTTACCTTTTATTATGCACTCTATGAATTAGCCCTAGTTTACTAGTTTTTATTGGTGTCAACATATTTTTGAATACTATTAGCATAGCAATCAGGCCTCTTCTCAAGCTACTGAATGGTGTGTTAACTTCCAAAATAAATAGACATGTGGCGTGAAGGATGAGCTGTCACTTCGAGAAAGGTTTAGTGTTCTAAAGTAAAAGGCACCTCTAACTGAAAATGGTAATAGTGGCAGGATTTGGAGAAAATCGAACCACTTTGGGTTGTCTCCAATGGTGTTGCTCAGCTAAATATAGGAGGCAGTAATTTTTGACCTGTCCTAGTTTGTTGCAAGCAGAACTATTTCTGCTCTGCTACAGTTCAGCTTCCGTTAAAACCTATGTCATTCATCTTGCTATGGGCTATCACTGAAATGTACAGTGGTACCTCGGGTTACATACGCTTCAGGTTACATACGCTTCAGGTTACAGACTCCGCTAACCCAGAAATAGTACCTCGGGTTAAGAACTTTGCTTCAGGATGAGAACAGAAATCACGTAGCGCTGGCGGGAGGCCCCATTAGCTAAAGTGGTTCTTCAGGTTAAGAACAGTTTCAGGTTAAGAACGGACCTCCGGAACGAATTGAGTACTTAACCTGAGGTACCACTGTACACAATTCATTTCAATGCATTTCAATGGCCTTTACTTTAGAGAAGAGGTGAGTAAGAGGAGACATGACAGAGTTGGATGAAATTAAACTTGATGTTGAGAAAGTGGATAGAGAATGGTTTGCCTCCCTCTTTCATAACACTAGAACTTGGGGAACTTGAATGAAGCCTAATGTTGAGAGATTCAGGAAAGACAAAAGAAAGTACTTCTTCACACGGTGCATAATTAAATTATGGAATCTGCTCCCACATGAGGCAACGATGGCTATCAACTTGGATGGCTTAAAATAGGATTGCACAAATTCATAGAGGATAAGACTATCAATGGTTACTAACTATGAGGACTATATTCTACCTCCACAATCACAGGTAGGAATGCTTCTGAACATCAGTTGCTGGAAGCTGTGGAAGTGGAGAGTGCTTTTGCACTCTGGTCCTGCTTGTGATCTTCCTACATGCATCTGATTGGTCACTTTGAGAACAGGATGCTAATCTAGATGGGCTATTAACTTGACCCAGCAGGCGGTTTTATGTTCTTAACTAAATGTTATGGTGTGGCTTATTTGTATACCACTTTTTTAACCAAAGGACTTCAAATATTCAGTAAACAGAATATTTAGGCAGAGATAGCTCAGTTGTTAGAGCATGGAACTCTTAATCTAACTGTCATAGGTTTGAGTCCCAAGTTGGACAAGATTTCTGAATTGCAGGGGGTTGGACTAGATAACTCTCATGGTCCCTTCCAACCCTACAATTTTATGATTCTATGATATTAATACAAAAGAAAGATTATACAAAAAATTGGAATAGGTTGATGTTAACAGAAGCTTATTAACACCTGTTTATTGGCCTTCTATCGTTGTAAAGAGTGGACAACAGAGCATGGCTGATGGACACCACTATATTTGGAAAGAGTTTTGCAAATAGCTACATTTATTTTATTCACTCTCTGCCAAAATGTATTTTAAATGAGCATGTTCATGGAAACTTCAGGCTACTTTAACCTAAATAAGCTCAATGAAAGCTTAATTTCACACGACTGAAAAGTTCAGGGTAAATGAGTATGTTTGAATATGTTGGATTGTAAGAAGAAAAAAGCAAAACAGTATTCTGACTCTCTAAGGGTTAAAACTTGAGCCTGTCTATAGCTCATTTCTATAGTAACCACAAGACTGAGACTTTTTTTTTTTAATGGGCACCTAATAATTAGAAAGTGCTAGAAGGTATAACAATATAATGAATCAAAACTGATAGACTTGTGGGTTTCCATAGAAACATGTATAATTATGATAATCGGTCCCTGGCGTACCCTCAAAATCGTATACATTCAGTTAAATGCAATAAACATTAGGCACTATTTAGTGAGCGGTGATGCAAATTAACAGTGTGAGATACAGGGAGGCTATGAATAAAATTGCAGTACAGTTTATCTCAAACTAATTTCCCAGATTGCTTTAATAGGTATGCTGTGTGGATGGGAAGAGCAAATAAAACTGTGTTTTGCTAGTGGTAGTGCTAACAACAATATTTCAAAAAGTGGGCTGAGTGACGGTTAATTCTGATGCAGATCAAAATTTACTGCAACGCATTATTGCATGTGGGATGTGATGGCTGACCTGGTGAGGTTCAAAAGATTTACTTTGGGGTTGTGAGGATAATGAATACAGTTCTGTTTCCCCTTTTCTAAACAATTGTGTTTACTCCTGGTTTAACTACACCCTTCTCAGCATTAAAGGCAGTGAAGACATCTTCTTCTGTCAAGGATCTCACCCCTCCTCTTTTCATCGCTTAACAATCTAGTGACTTAGCATATGGTTGCAGAATGTATCCTTTTGATTTCAGGAGAGGGAAGATTGTAGCTCAGTAGCAGAGTGCTTGCTTTGCATGCCAGCTCCATCTCCAGTTAAAAGGATCAGGAAGCAGGTGAAGTGAAAGATCTCTGCCTAAGACCCTGGATCACTGCTGTCAATCACAGGAGGCAAGTCTGGGACAGATGGGCAAAGAGGGCAGCCCCCCTGCCCTTTAGCACGATGTTGCTTTCCTTTGATGATTCTGCCCTGTAGAATCTGCAGAGTGTTAAACAAGCATCTATCTTTAGACCTCAGTTTATTGTTATAATGTTAAGATTTCACATTGATCAGAATAGTTTGGGGCAAAAATATTCAGATCCTCAAAACTCAGAAGGCAAAAGCAGCAGCTCAGGTTTTATTCATGCACATTATTGTGCTGATTTCAGTGGGATCTATTAGAGTAAACCCCGTGCTTTTTTTCTTAAAATGTTTAGGGGTACTCTCATTTTGACTCAAGAAAATCACTATTTTATAGTTCAAATCGGAGGAAATAAATACAGTAAGTGGACAAAAGTACAAAGATTCACAAAATGTTTAGGGTGCGTCCCCCCAGAAAAAAACACTGAGTAAACCACATGCAGTTCTACAGGCTGATCCTCAGCTACTCGGATATTTGTGACATGTGCATGGTAGCTGTACGCATTCAGATGGATATGCATGCAGAGCTACTCTCATCAAGGAAATGCAGAAAGTCCTTCTAGGGAGTAGATGAGCTCAGGAATTGTGTTTGTTTCTTGATCCCTTGTACAATGACTGGATAAGATTCCACTTGGGTGCTATAGCAACCAGTTATGTTGATTGCAGAGCTCCACTGATTCTGTCATCCAAATCAATCAAATCAACTGATTGAGGACCTATCCAGTATGGCTAAGTGCTTTGCACATGTGCCCCCTATATCTTGATGCACTAAAACTCCCATCATTGCTGACCATTGCTGACTGTGTTGGCTGGGGCTGATGGGACTTGTAATCTAACAACATCCTGGAGGATACCATGTTGGCTATCCCTGATGTAGACCACTGAGAATAATATCTTCCTACAATCGTCTTCTGAAATTGATAGAGAAATATATATCAACCTTTTGTAGGACAGATCATCATAGATCTCCACAGTGCAGCAATCTTTTTTATTTGCTTTGTGTGGGTTGGGCAGGGCAAATGGTCACACATGAACCTAATCCTATTTGGAAGTGGACCATGTTTTAAGAGATGTGCTTTGGTCTTGCTTCTACACACATTTACCTGGACAAGCTGCTCCTTGATTCCTCTAATACCTGGTTAAGTTGATCACCAACTCAAGTGGTTGGGGATATGACAGTAGAAGAGAAAGTAATATCTCACTGTGTGGTTTAACTTAAGAAATTCAATTGAGAAAGTTGTCACGTCAGCACATACATGTGTCTAACTACTAGACTGGTGGGGTTGGCTCACTGTATTTCATAAAACAGCTAAAAACTAACTGTAAATAATCAGCTGTGTAGGTATGCCCATATGTCCAGGGTGTTTCTAAGACAGATGTACTTTTATCAAACCGGCAGGCAGAATTTCTCTATGCATGGGATAACCTACAATGTAGGGATGGGAAACTTGTAACCTTCCAAATTGCATTACATTAAAATGTCAATTATCCAGGACCTCTGGCCATTTGAGCTGGGGCTGTAATAGAGATCTGAAGAATATGCACCAGAGGCTGAGGTGTATATGAGATGATGGATCTAGAAACAGCAAAGTTTTTTTTTAAGAATTAAATTAATCATAATAGTAATAATAATAAAGTTGATAAAGCACATGAAATTTCTACCCACTGCACAACTCAAAAAATGAACTGTTTTGATATTCCTTAGATTCCAACAGGACTATTTGTTTTAATGTGTTTCACATCAACAGGGATATTAATTAGTCTGCCAGTCAACTTAGTTTTAGTTGGTGCGAGAAATTAGAATGGAGAAGACACTCAGAAAATTATAGTCTTCAAAAGTATAAGAAGCCATTGAGCAACTGAATGAAACTAGGGTGGTGGAATGGAATGTGGCATACAGAATAATTACATGTAATGACAGAAATTAGAATTCTCCATTGTAGATTCTTTCATAGCCAAACTGGTGCCATTGACACAAGATGGAGGCATCAGAAAGTTTATGGGAATCGCAAGGTTTAAAAATGGAAAGCCCTCTAAAATTGAGTAGCTAAGCTCAAAAACAGCTCATTGAAGAGTGGGAATGAAATACAAATTCTGGGAGGGGGATGAGAAGCAGGACAAAAGGGGGAAAGAATGGAATATCTTGAACAGGAGCATTTTATTACAGGGTCTCCACTTACAGTGCTACTAATACTAATTATACACAATCACAATAAAATCTCAATATAAATATCCTAAAATCCATTGCAATTGTTTTAACAATTACACTATCAAACTTTATTAATTCATAACATAAGAATGTTCAGAATAGCTTATTTATTGCCTGAAAACACAAAAACATATTAACATTGTCTTGCCTTTGCCCTTTCTCATACACCAATTAATTTGTTTTGGCATATGGTGAAATATCTTGTGTATCATAACAAAAGCCTGCATTTCTAATTAAAAATACAGTCTTAGATTTATTCATTTTATGGCCTTAGATTTATTATTATTTTTTAATATTATGCCTAATGGTAAATCGTATTTTTAAAATAAAGGTAAAAAAGGTAAAAGGTAAATATTTTAAAATATACAAATCAAAGCTCATATCATAAGTTTGCTGTTATGCTAAAGGAAAGCAAAAGAACCCTAGGATAAAATTGTCATTGCAAATGTAGGCATTTTATGAAAAGAAGAAGGGTGAAGAGTAATTCTTGCAGTAGGGCAGTAAACATACAGATAAAAAAAATCTTCCAGCCATTATTCAACACGATTACTATACTCTTACTATTATTAGAACCAATTTACTGCAGTTTTAATAAACTACAGAATCATTTCTATGGCTTTTACTCCAATATCCCTGTAGTTTAGTTATAACTTTATTAAATGTACTTTTATTATGGAGTAATATAATCCTCGGAGTGAAGGTATAAGGCACAGAACCAATAAAAAAAAATTAAAAGTAGAAAAGTGATTTAAAGTAGAGAAATTGCAGGATTTTTTATGTGACTGTTACTGCAGTTTGTAGAAAGAGATCGAGACAAATTTTCCTGTAGCTTTTTGACAGAGTGCTTGCTCTGAACACATGATGGCCCTGGGTTCAATCCATGTCATCTCCAAGCAGGGCTAGAAATAGTCATGCCTGAAACACAGAGAACCACTGCCAGTCACTGAGCCAATATGCTGAACAGAAAAGGCAGAGACAGGGGTCATAGGAGTTGTAGTTCATGTTAAGTATCATTGTTTAATTCACACTGAAATGGAGAATGCCTGTGTGTATTGCCAAAAGGATTTAACTGGAAGATTCCATTGAAGCTAAAGAAGAGCATGAAGAGCTCTCTAAGCACCTAGTTGGGCTGATAATTAACCATTGTTGTAGCTCCTAGTCTGTCACGAGGTGTTTAGCACATGGGAGGCTACTGAACTGCAAACCGCCATTTTGGGTCTTTTGTTCCCAGGCTCCATGGGGGAAGGATGTGTAAATGACTCACTCCAGGAGCTCAACAGCCTTGGGACTGGAATGCAGGCTAATGGAGCCTGTGTGAGAAAGAGAGCTATGTTGTCAGCTCTGATGGTAAGTTCTTCTATTTCAAAGAAGTTGAGCTTGTGCTGGACATGCACATGATCTTATGGAACTGTTTGGATGTATCATTTACTGTTTTTTGTTCTGTTTTGAATAAAGTTCTGCAAGTAAAGCTTTGAATCATATCTAATGGGTCGTCTGGATAATGTTTCATCTCAAAAGGAACCCGTTTTTCTGCATCCAGTTGCTTCATGCTGCACAATAATAATATCTGCAATAGTTCAACATCAGGTTTTCTGCCTCTTGTAAGTAGGGCTACTATTTTACTGAGGCTAAGCAGATCTATGTCTGGCCAATTCCAGCATAGGAGATCTCATAGGAACCACATCTAATTTAGGATCCAATCTGGGATTTTGGACCAGTCCAAACTTGGGCACAACCTGACCCAGATCCAGACCCCAAACCAATTTGGGAGCCCTGGTGTTTAATTAGTAGGGCTGTGCATTGCATTTCAGCAGATCCAACTGGGCAATGGCTGAATTTGGTTGAGACAGCCCTGGATTGCCACTGGTCAGATTGGCCCAACTGGAGAAATCTGGTGGGGCATTGAATGCGGCAGTGAAGGAAGAGAGGCAAAGAGCAAGGTAGGACTGCTTGCAAGAGGACTGTCAAACAGACCTGCACTCTGCTTTGGCTGTGTGTGAGTGTTTCCAGGAGGGGAACATGTACATGTAGCCAGATTGAGAAGGATTGGACCTTCTGCTCAGCAGCTGGTAAACAGCACTTTAATTCCTGCTAGCTGCAGGGAATCTGCTCTACCAGAGTGCTCCCCTCATGAAATGCATTGGTGAAGCAGTATTCAGTAGGACTGAACTCTCCAGTCACTATTCAGATATTTTAAAATCTTTGGTAAGAATCAAGGGAGGTCTTAAACTCAGAGTTACACCATCAATTGTTAGTCCTAGCTTACTCATATTGCAAATTTCTGCTTTATTTTTGGCATTCGTCATTTTCAAATTTAGGATTGCATCCACGTGAGGCACTCCACACCTTCCTACACCTTCCCACACCTCCAATTTGTCCTGGGTTTCCCCAACCCTCCTGAGCAGATGTGGGGGACCCAGGTAGAGAAACCAAAGAGAAAGTCCTGTTGCACCAGGAGAGGATAAATGGCTGCTTTAAATAATAATAATAATAATAATAATAATAATAATAATAATAATAATAATAATAATAATAATTTATTATTTGTACCCCGCCCATCTGGCTGGGTTTCCCCAGCCACTCTGGGCGGCTTCCAACAAAGATGAAAGATACACTAAAATGTCACATATTAAAAACTTCCCTGAACAGGGCTGCCTTCAGATGTCTTCTGAATGTCAGGTAGATGTTTATTGCTTTGACATCTGATGGGAGGGCGTTCCACAGGGCGGGCACCACTACCAAGAAGGCCTTCTGCCTGGTTCCCTGTAACTTGGCCTCTCGCAGTGAGGGAACCGCCAGAAGGCCCTTAGAGCTGGACCTCAGTGTCCGGGCAGAACGATGGGGGAGGAGACGCTCCTTCAGATATACTGGACCGAGGCCGTTTAGGGCTTTAAAGGTCAGCACCAACACTTTGAATCTCTCTCTCTCTCTCTCTCTCTCTCTCTCTCTCTCTCTCTCTCTCTCACACACACACACACACACACACACCCCTTGTGACCCACTTAGGAGGATTTTTGGATCTGAAAAGCACAATACAAAATAAATAAAATAATTGTCGGCTGTGATATGAGTATTTGCCACAACCTAAGAAGCTGAGGCATGCAAACTCTGCTGCCCTGTTGCAGAAACTATGATATGACAATCTAATAAACTTTCCAAATCACTTCTACTAAGGCTGTTAAACTTTTATACAACAGAACTTTGTAATTACTGTAGGAAATGGAATTTTGTTGACTGCTTTGTTTTCCAGCATCATCCCCCGCCCAATGGAAGTTATCGCTGTAATTTCATCATCCCTTGGCACTTCAAAAGCAAGTCCATTTAATAGACATTTTGATTGGGCTTTCCTTAACATTTCATTCATTTTTTGAACTGTCTAAAAGTGCTGCATTTGTTTTCTGAAGTGCCAATAGCCATGTTAGTCCATTGTATCTGACCTCAGCAAAAAGAATTCCTTGCACTGTTGCAATAAATAGATCCCGTTGATTGGACTTCTTGTATTTTCAGTTCTGTATTGTCTTCATTGTCTGAGCTAATTACAGGTTGGAAGCATAACAAAATGCTCATGAACAACTCATTACAACTTTGCCCAAAGGCAAAATCTGTTGTGTTGGAAAAGAGAGATCACTCCTGGAGAAATCTAATCATAAGAACAAAAGAACATAAGAAAAGCCCGTTGGATCAAGCCTGTGGCCCAATATCCTGTTCTCACAGTGGCAGACCAGATGCCCATGGGAAGTCTGCAAGCTGGACATGAGTTCGACCAGCAACTGGCAATCAGAGGCATAAGGTCTGTGGAAGCAGAACATACAAGCAAAGATCACCAGTGTTGAAGCAATGACTCTTCAACATCAACTTCGTTGGACTGGTCATGTTGTGCGGATGCCTGATGATCGTCTTCCAAAGCAACTACTCTATTCCGAACTTAAAAATGGAAAGTGTAATGCTGGTGGTCAGCAAAAGAGGTTTAAAGACTGTCTTCAGGCAAATCTAAAAAAAATGTAGTATAAACACTAACAACTGGGAAACACTGGCCTGCGAGCGCTCCAGTTGGAGAACAGCCTTTACCAAAGGTGTCATGGGCTTTGAAGACACTCAAACTCAGGATGCAAGGGAGAAATGTGCTAAGAGGAAGGCACGCTTGGCAAATCCATAGCCATTGATAGCCTTGTTCTACATGAATTTGTTTAATCCTCTTTTAAGCCATCCAAATTGGTGGCCATTGCCACCTACTGTGAGAGCAAGTTCCATAGTTTATGTGTGAAGAAGTACTTTCCTTTATCTGTCCCGAATCTCCCAGTCTTCAGCTACATTGGATGCTTATTGAAAATATCTTTACTGCACTCTCAGATCGAATGACACATGGAACATTCTGAAACAGAAACCTTTATGACACCTTGGGCCTGCCAGACTTTGTTGCATCACCAAAAGTTTTGGGTGGGTGGGTTTGTTGCACCAAGATGACAGATTGCTTTGTTTCCCTTTAATTGCACAAAACTAAATTTGTGGTATGCACATGAATCCCTCCAGCAAAATAGTGATAGTCTGGAGGCATCCACATATCTGCCTACCTTACTTTGTAGGAGGAGAAGAGCTTGACGTGTATCCTATGGGGAGCCATGTAAGCATCTCATCACTGAAAGGATTCAAACTTGTGCAATGGAACTTTTCCTTTCTCTTCCCCCGCATGTGACCCCTTATATCTGCTCTGAGGGTTTCCCCAACTCTCCAGAACAGATTTGGGTATATTGGTATTGTATGCTTTTTAAAAAGTGCAAGTTCCTCTGAGGCAATCTTAGTAGTAAGTGAAAAATAAATATGATAAAAAAATAAAAATATCATTTTTGAAGTCCTGTTCTGAAAGTGGAAATCCTTGTACTGATGGGACATTTGCTTCGTGCAACACTGGATACAAGCCAATAGACCCAATATATTATTTTGATTTGTAGAAAGAAATGATTTAGCACCTTCATTATACCGCTTATAATGAAGATACACCTCTTTACTCTGATTTTTTTTTTTTACTTTACTCTGATTCTTGATATTTATATTTTTAGGACCCACCTCAGTTTTGTAATTGTACATTGATCTAAACTGTTTATATTGTGTTGTAACCCATCCTGGGAACTTAAGGTGAAGGGCATGTAAATAAATAACAACAATAATAATTACACCTAGAAAATGTTTAGAATGATTACTGCAAAATTCCATATTATTAAAAAACCTATTTTATTAATGATGATGATGATGATGATAGTAATAATGATGATGATGATAATAATAATAAATAAATAAATAAATAAATAAATAAATAAATAAAATATCCCGCTCTCCCTGGCCAAGTATGGGATCAGGGCTGCTAACACCAAATATATAATACATTAAAAACACAAAATTAAACGATTAGATTTAAAATACAATTCAATAATATTTACAAATATTAAATGGCAAGCTATGCATTATGCTGTATATTTCTTGGAAGAACGAAAGTTTTCTTTTTAAAAATCTCATCCTTATTTCAATCCTTCTAAGCATAAGGGAAAATGTTTATCTAGAAACCTTTAAAAAAGCCTTTGATTAATAACAATGGGAATTGCAGGTATTTAAATCATCCCCTTGTGGCCCCCATATTGCTCAATGAATCCATTTAAAACTTATTCTGATGTACAAAGGAAAAAATAATTAAAAAGTATAAGGACTACTGAGCTGAAATTTAGCTCCCCTGAGCTCAAACTAAGATGCCTGCAGTATAATTCACAGCATAATTTTCTTCTCTGCTAACAAGAGTAATGCACAGAATAATGATTCATTTTTTTTATTTGTTGGTATTCCATGCCATCAATCACAATTCACGCTGCTTCGAGGTTTACATTAGAGGGTGCACGATTGTATAGAAGCAAAATAAATAAATAAGTAAAAACCAGCCTAACAATGCCTGTCCTGGAGAGAGACTATCATAGAAAAGTCTGTGTAACAGGAAAGAGCTCAAGCCATTGAAAAGCGAAGGGGGCAGGCAGTGCAGGCAGTCAATGGAGGCTAAGGCCAGTGGCACCAACTTGGGCCCCAGACTGTGGGTACCCAGCGGGCATGCTGCACTGCACCATCGTGACATCATCACAGACTGATGTGATGTCTGTTGGGATGTGTCCAAGGGAACGGGGGCAATTTGCAGGCCCCCAGCTGGCTCCAGCCCACTGGCCAGCAGCTGGGCAAACTCCGGTCCTTGGAACAGCATCAAAACATTGGCACACAGCTTCAGAAGCCTTCAGAAGCTTGAGCACGCCTCAATCAGCAGAGTGAATAACACACAACAGAAGTGGCAGACAGAGGCATATATGGTGTCATATCACATGCCTCTTCTCTAAGATACAACTTCCAGGGATCTGGAAAACTGGCTAGACCCTAAACATGTATGTGCAGATTAACAATATTTTTTTCAGTCCCTACCTGAGAGGAATGGCAAGCTAAGCTGATGGACTATGCCGAAATGGCAAAGCTGTCTGGAAAACTCAGGAACCAAGAGGTCAAAAACTTTTAAAAAGAATGGGGGCGGGGCGGGATTGTAAATTATTTAGGAGACCACTGTAAGCAGATGGAAACATTAGCAGGATTTTAAATCCACTTGTAATGTAACAAATACCATGGATAATATGGACTGATAAAAAATGTAGAGTATGGAATAATACGCAGTTGTAAATGTTGAGAATGTTACCCCATAGAGGTGGTGGGGTGGGGGAAGTCGCAAGATTCAGAGTAATCTCAACATATGGATATGTATTTGGATTGTTAGGATTTTACATTTGTAAAATCAAATAAAAATGATTAAAACAACAACAACCAAAACAATACTTTTTGAAAGAAAGCCTACCCAATTTCTAACTGAAAAGGCAAAACAGGGGGAGTGTTTTGTCTGAGATAAGAAACAAGAAATAGAGACTGTCCTTGGTAGGGTGACCCTGTTGCCTTATTTCCCAGAAGACACTGCTTTAGGGATGTAGGAAGCTGCTTCATAACAGGACATTGGCCCATCTTGCTTAGTATTGTCTGCACTGACTAGCAGTGGCTCACCCGGGTTCCAGGCAGGATTCTCTCCCAACTATACCTGGAAATGTTGGGAATTGAACCTGGGACCATTTTCATGCAAAAGCAGATGCTCTTCCACTGAGCTCCAGCCCCTTCCCTGTATCTGAAATTCTGTTTGGTTTAAAGATAAAAAGACCCCTAAGCAGGGAGAGCAGGGGGCTTGAAGTTGTCCCTCAGTCACCAAGTAGCACTTGGACAGCAGATGGAACAGATCTGTCGGTCACAATCTTCCCCACTACAGTGAGACGTAATTTAGGTCTACCTTAGGTCTGTGTGGAGAGGGTAACAACGTTCAGATTTTTGGGCATTGAATTACAAGAGGATCTGTCCTGGAGTGTCAACACAAGGGGGCTTGTGAAGAAGGCGCAGCAGAGACTGTACTTTTTGAGAATTCTAAGGAAAAACCATCTTCCGCAGAAACTGCTGCTTGCCTTCTATCACTGTGCCATTGAGAGCGTGCTCACTTATGGCTTATGTGTGTGGTACGGAAGCTGTACTACCCAGGACAGGATGGGGTTGTGCAGAGTTGTTAAGGCAGCAGAGAGCATTGTTGGCTGCCCACTCTCCACCTTAGAGCAGATTTATGCCACAAGGTGCCATAGGAAGGCACTGGACATAGTAAAAGATCCATCGCATCCTGGTCACTGTCTCTTCGAGCTCCTGCCGTTGGGACGGAGATACAGGACGATGAAGACAAGAACGAGCCGTCTTAAGAACAGCTTCTTCTCCAGAGCGATCTTGGCCCTGAATGGGAAGCCTGGACTTTGAAAGTCATCTAATCTTCCTTGCTGTACTATACTGTATTGTTTTAATTAGTGTTTTTATGGAGCAGTCAAGTAATTTCGTTGTCCCTGAGAGGGGGCAATGACAATAAAGATATTATTATTATTATTATTATTATTATTATTATTATTATTATTAATTTTAGCATTTATTGCTAAATTTGCACCTTCATCTGTGCAAATCTGCATCCTTTCTTTTTGGTGATGCGGGGTCCTCCTTTTGGCAAGGCAAAAGTAGCCTTGTGAACCTTTGGCAAACAGAGTCAATTGGAACATATGGGATTCACATCACACTTCAGAGTTTGATAGTCCTAGATAGCTCAGTTGGTTAGAGCATGATGCTAATAACACCAGGGTTGCAGGTTCAATCCCTGTATGCGACAGCTGCATGTTCCTGCATTGCAGGAGTTTGGACTGAATGAACCTCAGGGCCCTGTCCAACTATTCTATTCTATTCTATTCTATTCTATTCTATTCTATTCTATTCTATTCCGTGTCCCTCCTTCTAGTTTCTGAACTAGTTGACTCCACCATTCAGTGACTTGCTTTTGACTCCAATCACATTTATCATAAAACTTTCAATTAAAGGCTGGGTTCCCAGAATATTAGACAAACAATGCACACTGACAACGCAAGACAAGATCACATTCTGTATTCTCTGAGCCATCTGGAAAAGTGCATCTCAGCTGAAAAGCAATGCCTTGGGCCTTTTCACAAAACAAGAGAGAATTTACCCAACATGATCTACAGTTCCCAACCCCGCAGATAGTTCCTATGGCTTGACTCCACGTTCGATTGTTATATTACCATCATCTGGTTATTGTGACAATCTATCAAACACACCTTTCACAGATGCTTGTTCGAGTTATTCTGGACCATAGTAATTTACTGCATGTGCCTTGGCAGCTTCCCACAAAATCATAACACAATGCAACAGCCTCTTTTCTCATTGTGGAAAGCCTCACATACTTAACATACCATATACTTATTTCCCCACTTACTTCAGATTGCTTTGGAACCTGTACACTCTTCTCTAAATTCCTAATGCATTGTGAGCGTTCTCACTTATGAATATATTTCACCTTTATTCCAAGGAGGACCTTCGCTGCACCGATGAATGCAGTGATCTAAATCATGCTAAAAGTATTCAGTAAATCCTGCAGATAAGCTGTGCATTCATTTTGTTTGTGGGTACTTGGCAAACAGAACTTGCTAAGGTTGCAGTCTTCTGCACACTTCTGTGGGAGGAATTCCTGGAGAGTCAAGTGGGGTAGAGTTCTGAATAAACATGAATAGGATCAAACTGCATTGAAGAATATACTATGGGTTGCAGGGGTGTAGCATGGAGAGAACGGGGGGGGGGGGGTAGATCCAGGTGCATAATTTGAGGGGGCTTGAACTAGGTGTCCCCACACAGGGATCCTCACCCTGCCTGCCAGTCCTAGGGCCTAGCCTTGCCTTGCTGCTGCCTGACCATTGTTGGGGGCATGTGCCCCCCAAGGGCCATGTCAACCAGCTGGGCTCCCCCCTGCATGGGCAGCGGACGCAGCACAGACCAATGAAACCTCCTTTTCCCATACTTGCCTGGCAGTGGAAGCGGTGAGAGTTTGGCTGGCATAGTAGGTTTTGTTCAACCTCAGCACCCAGCTCCTGGTCCCACCTGTTGTGTGCACATCTCATTTTTTTAAAAAAATAATTTTTATTGAATGATTTTATGTTACAGAAAACAATACAGCCATACCACCACCAAGCATAATCAAGAAATAAAAATTACATACATCAATATTTAGTTTGTTATTTGTTATTTGCCATCTTATTTCCTCCCAAACATTGCACACAAAAACACTCATATGTGCAGACACCCACATACCCACACCCGCACACGAAATGATAATAATGAAAGTAAATATTTTTCCAACTTTTATCCTCCAAAATCTTTTCTTCAACTTTGACTTCCTGTCAAGTCCCTTTGCATATATTTTACAAAGATGTTGAACAACAATGGGCCCATGACAGAACCCAATCCCAACCCAGAACCTCTGGTTGTACACGGATAACAAAGTCTCCATGAGACAAACTATCTTGCTGGTTTATAAAATTCCTGTGACAATGTGTAGCATCTGCTATCTGTGCCCCTAAGTGATGGTTTTGCTCATTTGATTTTATGAGACAGAGAATATGGGATAAAATAGCCTTGAAAGAACAAATCCAATACAGCACCCCGTGCTTTTACTCATACATGCGGATGACTATTGTATTTGCGTTTGTCTAAAATGCCAAGACAATGAGAAGAAACTTTCCACATTATTCTGCAATGTTTTGGAAGGTCTGTTTAAAAGGTTTTTTTTTTGAAATATTTGGGGATTTGTGTCTTGTGTGATCTATGTAATCTTAAATTAAACAGATAGTGTATTAAGGCATCAAAGCAACCTTCTTAATCTGGTTCCCCTCCCCCCTACATTTCAGTAGTTCAGGAGCTGAATCTTATCAGGAACACCGGCTGTTAATAGCAACCTAACATTGCTATATTATTTCCATTATTCCTCCCTGTACTTTTTTCTTTCCATTTGTCTAACCTATTTGTAAGAGGTGAAGGTTTTGATGTTGCTTGGAGGAGGAGGGATAGGGATGGGTCTTACAATTCTCTTTTGTTCTGCTCACCCAACACTGCTGTTAAAAAGCTTATGTTTCAGTGGTAGCTTTTGGTTGATAAATGCATGTATTACAGTACTCTGGACCAGCTAGTATTTCAGTCATCATTACAGTAAAACCATGCAGTAAATGTAAGATTCCCTTATCCCCTGTTAAAGGCATATGTTTTTAAAGCCATATATTTTTAATACATATCAGCATGTAGCATATAACCTGTGAAATATATTGACTATGAAATAAATGCACACACTTCACATATTACAGGATTTAATTAGGGTACCTTCTAAGGCCACTAAACTAAAAATACTAAATTGGGAACCCCACACAACAAAAGGGGACTTTCTCCTGAGTATTCATGAAAAGGACTGTGCACCATGGCTGCAATCATCCTATGCCAATTTATTTGGATGTTCACCTCCAACTTGGTCATAGTTCTTTATGTTCTGGTAACAGTTCTTGGTCACAATTCTCTATGTTCTGGGGAGTGGGGACACCATATTGTGGTTCCTCTCTGGTCCCAAAACATTATTGGGCCAGCTCTGGGTGGGTAGCTATGGGAGCAGGAGGTATTTCAGGTCATCTGATCCCATAGCTACCCACCCAGAGCTGGCCCAATAATATTTTGGGACCAGAGAGGAACCACAATATGGTGTCCCCACTCCCCACCAGGGAAAAAGAGGAGAGTGAAGACTGACATCAGGAACAAAGGGAGGATAAAAATCAGCATTGAGATCTGCTGCCCTATAGCCTCAATGGTGGGCCGGCCCTGTACCTACCCTAAGCTTAATGATCTTCTTCAGAGCAGACACATAGGCAGATTTTCTAATTTCAAACTCACCATCAACTGGTGATGAGAGAAAGGGCCTTTCCCATCTATGGGATGCTCTCCTTAAGGAGACTCACCTGGAGCCAACTCTGTTATTATTTTGGTACAGGCAAAGAAGTTTCTGTTTTCCTGTGGGAGTACTAATTATTGGATGTTTTTAGTCTGACCTTTTTATATGCCATGCATTTTTAATGCTATATTTTATTTTTGTTTTAAATCACTTCAGGGCATTTTGTTGTTCCTGGGAATCAATTAATAAATTCAATGCACCTAACCTAACTCTCTTTCAAAAAATAAAGTGCGCTTCTCTAGTCACGTTCTAAATGGCAGCATTAGCAGTAATCTTCTATAGCTTTAGTCATTAAATTGTTGCACTCAGTTAAGCAAGACTGCATCCTCTCCTTCTTGGTAAAACTTATAAAAAGAGTGGACTGCTGAGCTCTAGATACAGTGATAGATGAGATGTTTGGGAGTGTCCCGTCCCCCCAACATGTATCTTAGGATATGGCCCCATAATCTGTTTATGAATCCATTTTAGCTGCCTCAGTGCAAGCAGAGAGTTATGCCCCTGCAGCTAGAGCAGAATCCTAGTGTGACAGCGCAATTGGGACTGAATACAAATTTCAAATACATGTTTTTCAGCATTGCCCAGTTCTGATGATAGCAGCTCACCACAACATTTTTCTCAGCGTGAGCTGTGCTTTAGGATCCAAGACTGTCAAAGTACTGTAGTTAATCTCAATGAAACTCAACACAGGAGGAGAAATAGGAGGGAAAGTGTTGTTACATCTTTTACACATACATAACTTAAATTTTGGCTGCAGCTGATCATTCTTGAAAAGCAACTCCAGTCGTGAAAATGCTGTGTGTAAGCCCAGTTGTGTGAACAGACACAGCAATTGGGAAAAAAACCATGTTATTGCATCTGTAATCATACTGTTGCTTGAATTTTAATGAAGGTGAACTTCTGTTCATTAGGTTTTGATCATGTTTTGATGATGTTGTACAGTGCTGTAAGCCCCTTACTGGTGATGGTGGGGCTTTATAAATAAGTTATTAATTATTATTTATTTAGCTTCTGGAAGAGAACAGCTTCAGAGGAAGAAATAATATTCACACTCAGAACTGCATTCATGGAAAAGTCATTTTAGTGGAGTATTTAATGTATCTTTTAGTTGTTTTTAATGAGATTTAGCAGCTGGATGTGAGGAGCAGCACTTGAAACACAGGACCCATCAGCTCCCAACAGACTGCAAAGAAGTCTCCGGTTGATTAGTGGTGGTCATGGAGTGACAACTTTGGAATCATGGCTCAGAGCAGTTAACATGAACAGCACGTTGCTTAAATTGGTTTTTCTTTCTTTCCTCATTCAATTCTGGGTGACAATAGGTGGGCAAGGCCATAGTTTTAACCATAGCTAACAGAGGGGGAAAAATAATCTAGAAAATTCATGGAACAATGAATTTCAGTGTCTAGAAGCCAAGTATGGCTAAATGGCCATTTCTGAGCATTCCCCAAGAGAAAATGTTAAGATCAAGCTCAGTGAATTCTCAGACATCACGCATACATTGAGTGTGGAACTTGTCACTGTGATGTCACCATGAATAATGTGCATGAATTTAGAACATCTGAAAAATAACTCACTTTTTATTTTGGTATATCAAATTTCAAGGGGCGTATATTACAATGTTGCATTTTCTCCAGTCTTTTGAAAATAGATGCAAAAGCTAAGCTTTTTTGAATATAACATACAGAACGGTGTCCTGAACATGTTTACCATATTTCATTTCATTTCACTGTTCAGTAGAGAAGCTCCCAGTGAGTTGCCTTTTTTTACCCTAAATATATTTATTACCTATTTTGATATGTCCCCCAGATGAATTGCTAATATCTGGTTAAATGGATTTAAAGTTGGTCAGTCACAAGGTGCAATCTCAGATCCATCACTAATGAGAGTGACCTTTTCACCTTCACAGTTTCCCATAACTGAAAACAGGAGATGTTAAGCTTGCCAGTCATTTATATCCACGGCAATGCCTGCAACTCTTGGTAATTGTGTGAAGGGTGGAAGCATTATTAGCACTTGGATATGTTTGAAAATATTGCAGAACCCAGTATGAGGATTTTAAAAGCACACACAAAACACCCTTGTTATATAAGACTCTCTAGAAGTTCTGCAGTTTTAGGTACAGCATAATGATGTCTTCAAGATGCCCACCCTTCGATCTTGCATGCCACATACTGAACTGGAAAATCAGTACTGATGAACAAAATGCCCTACCAGTTATATAGATTTGTGGAACTGTGGTTGGAACACTCCAAAAAGCACCAGAAATAACACAGTTTTGAAAAAATTAATGCTGGAAATTAATTTTTTTAGCAATGTGCCTACTAGTCTGCTTTACCTTTACTTGGCAAGTTTTAGGTGTGCATGCAAGGCTTATTTTTTAATAATATGGCCGTTTGGCACCCCTCAGTCAAGGCCAACTACAACTAGTCCAATTTAGCTTGTACTTGTGCATCAGACCCTTTCATCTGGCTGCTTTTCTGGACTTCTGTCAGCTCAAGTCTTACTCCCTGGGGAAGTACTCCAGGCCCTCTATGAATCCCAAACACTTCACAGTGTGTGAGAACAATTTGATTAGGAGTGCCACCGCTATAAAATATGGGACAGCTGGAAACACACACCCACCCACCCACCCAGCTCATCTCAGATCCTCATTGCTTGAGTAGAAATGCTTTCAGACAATTTGTAAGAATAAAAGAAGTACATGGAGAAGTAAATACTTTATCTGCAGTTGAGGTGTGTAACTAATGGACCAAGAGGTCTTTTTGTGCATCCCACCAGATCCTCCCCCAAATTTTCATTTTTTTTAAATGACATTTTTTTTTGCTTTAATTAGTCCTTTAATTAGCATCTGGAAGGTATCAGTTTAGGGAAGTTTGCCTTAATCCAGGGATAGCCAATGTGTTGCCCTCCAGATATTGCTGTACTACAACTCCCATCTGCCCCAATCACATGGCCAGTGGTCAGGGATGATGAGACTACATCTGGAGAAGCCATGCTGGCTATCTCTTCCTTTATCCATTTATAAGGTATATGTGCACAGAAGCAGGGCATAGTTTGCTAGGAAAATGCAAGCAAAGACTGGTGTAGTGTGTGCAATTTCTGGTCCCGAAGCTGAGGCTGTATGCTTGAAGCTTGTTTCAAAAGCCTAGACTCTCATCAAGTGGATGTTTAGGAGTAGCAATGGATGACCAGTACCACCAGTTACCCTTCCCCCAGCAAGCAGCTTTTAAAAATAAAGTTTCTATGTGAGCTGCTCTTTGGACTCTGCGTCAAATCAGAGCAGAGGCCTTGCTTGTTGTTATTCTATTTCATCTTCACTTATACATTTCACTATCTATAATTGAAATGCTCGGGAGATGCAATTCAAGCAGTCCAGGTTTATAAAGATTATACCAAAAAGAAAAGGGGAAAAGGCACAAAAATAAAAGCAGAACTTGCATTAGGATGCAAAAGAAACTCCACACTTCAGGTCAGAGGTTCTGTGTTATTATTAGCTGACCAATGCTTTGCCAAGAACTAAACAACAGAAGCATGGGTCATGCAGAAAACTAGTGAAATGTCCCATGGTGAAGGACCTTTCACTACTTAATTAACCTTGGGCTGAATCCCCCCCCCCCAATTTCTCTTTAGATTGGAAAAAAAATCATTGTTGGACAAAGTTTTAGAATGTTCAGTTTGGAGCATTTGGAGCAAAGCTTAGGAGCTTATATAAAAAGTTCTTAATACATATTTCTTAAAATGTTCACAACTCCTTCAAATCTTGATCACATTCGAGGGGGTTACTCCAGTCAAGCCTAGAGGGCTTGTGTGTGCTCAGTGGAACTTCTAAGCATTTCCCCTTGGGGCAGAAGCCACCTTGCACAAGATCACAAAGTGCTTTTGAAGTTCCGATATGACTTACCATGCAGCCTGGTGTTTAACATAGGTTCAGCTATCTTTTCCTTCAGGGCATTCCCATGAGATTGAGAATGGTACTTTTAGGAAGATTATCCAAAGTGGCTTCAAGTATCTTTAATCTTCTAGCTTGGATCTAGGCAAGTTGCGTAGGAGTGGAGAACTTATTAACACTGTGACATCCTTAATGAGCCTATGGTAGACACTGCTGTAACTTCAGAACCTCGTGGGAAAAGTGAATTGTGGAAGTAGCAAACAAGTCTATGGCGAGAACTGAGAAAGCCACATAACTTGTTCTGCATACCCTGCAGGAGTTTTATCGCCTCATTCCCCATGACCTGTACCACATTACAAGCTGGTGTTTTAGAAACTTGGAGCTGGCTTCAAAGCCAGTTTGCAATGCAACACCAGAAGTGGGGCAGGAGAGCAGGGAGAAGAAAGAACCAGTTGGCCTACACAAACCCATCTGCATAAGAATCACCCTGCTGGATCAGGCCAATGCACCATCTAGTCCAGCATCCTATTCTAACAATGACCAAGTAGATGCCTATAGGAAATCCTCAAGTAGGACCTGAATGCAAAAGCGCTCTCCCCTCCCATAGTTTCCAGCAACTGGTATTCAGAAGCATTAGACAGTGAAGGCAGAGCACAGACATCATGGCCAGTGGCTATTGATAGCCTTATTTGTCCAATCATTGACTTAAGGGGCTCTCTGGATTGTAGCTACATCTCCCAGTTTGGTGCCATCTGCAGATTTGATGAGCATCCCCTCAACTTCTCCATCCAAGTTATTTATAAAGAACAACCAACCCAAGGTCACACCTCAAGTGCAAGGCAGTGGCCCCCTGTGTCCCATTTTATATTTATTTCCATTAAAATAGGCCACAGTTAGGAATGTTGGAGAATTCGTTGGAAACGGGAAAGGAAATGGCCACAGTTTGCATGTTCACATGAGGTCAGGAAAGGAAATCGCAGCAGCGGATTGAGTGGCATTTGTTATCTTCTTCTTTTTTGCAAGCCAAATAGCGTATGTTTCAGAAATGGAGGTAGTTGTGACTAACATAGGATGGGTTGTAAATCACCACCTCCTTGCAGCCCTAGATTATTTACTTATATAAAAGGACATTGGAGCTTCCTTTTTCAGATCAAGATGGAGAGTATGGAAATTCAGGCATTTATTTGTTGGCAAAAGCTGTTTTGTTGATCCACATGCAACAGTTTCCTTATGGGAATCAAGTAATTGCTGGAGGCTTAAACCTGAGATGCTTCATGTTCTGTACAGTTTTTCAGATGAGCTGGAAGTGATAAGGTAAAGAAAAACAGGTGGCAAGTCACCCCAAGCAGTTTTTGGTTTCATTTCCTTTTGAGACTTTAACTGGGCCACGGCAGGAAACAATCAACAAATTTGGGCATTTTGTTCAGTGGTGAGGAATTCAAGAAGTGAATATTGTTTTCAAAAGAAGAAGAAGAAGTGAATATTGTTGCACATCTTGGCATCATTGCTTGGCAACGATTTCAGTTTCACAAAGGTAAATTACAATATAGTAGGAATTACCAGAAATAAGACAAGCAAAAGACAAGCAGTATTTTAGGGAGGAGGGTGAAATTGCACAGTAGTATTGGTGGAATTCCCTTCACAGATGTCCTAATGTATAGTTAAGGAAATTTGGATAATTGCATCCAATGTAGAAGTATGTGGACACTCTGTTGGCGCTAGGATTATGCGATGGGATATTTCCTCCACTCTTCCCACCCATGAACCCCTAAATCTATTCTAGAGGTTCCTCCAATCCTCTGGGGCAGATTCGAGGAAGGCATGGTACACACATGGGAGAACCCGGGGAAGGGAGGGTGGAAAGCTCCCATTACACAAGGAGAAATACTTGCACTGATGGGAAATAGTAGTTGAATACTGTCCAGAATCTTGCTTGAAAAAGATAAAAATAAAAATGTAATACATGAAGTGTTTACCTCAATAAGATTTTTTTTTTTTAAAGAACAGCGACATGAAAAATTGACAGAAGGTGATGATGGGTCATAGAGCTGGCAACAACAATGCAATATAAATATAAATGCAATATAAATAAGACAACGTTTATTTTAAAAAAAATCAGTACAGGAAGTTGGAACATTAGCTGCTAGATGAGACCAAAGAGTCCATGTGGTCCAGCATGCTGCTTCCTGCAGGCATGACGCCTATAGGAACCCATAGGCAGGACATGAGAGCAATTGTCACTGCCCTGTGGAATGGCCCTTCCCTCTGCCATGTGTGAAGCATCACCTATTACTTGCTGCAAACGTTTTTGGAACACATCTTTTCTTGTCCAGACTTATGCTACTGTTGTTTCTGAATTCTTGTTTTTACCAGCTCCTATGTTTATTTTCATTTATTCTGCTGTCTTATTTTTTATATATATATAAAATTCCTTTACTGGTTTCATGTTGTGGTTCGAGGACCCGATCCCCGCAAAGTGGAATGAATACACAAGGACACGTGATATCGCGACGGGACGACGAAGAGTGAGGCCGAGGAGGGGCTGGCGCCGCAGCATTTAGGCTGCTGTACACGCCCCCTCGGAGGCACCTGGTTGGGTGCCTGCCGATGGGCGTGGGCACCAGCCAGGTGAGTGGGAGGCAGGGGGCTAACGCCCCCTGCTAGAGGCGGAGCTCGGCTCCCGCCCACAACCACTCCCCTCTCTTCCAGGAGGAGAGTCTTTATTTTTTGTATAATAGGGGTTTTTTTGGGGGGGGGGAAATATCAAGTAGCTTAGAAATGCTTTTCAACGAATAAACAAATAATAATAAATGCTTGCTCCGCTCCTGGATACCTGTTATTCATTGCAGCAGAATGAAATGCTGTGCATCAACTAAAACTGAAGCAGACAGGTAGAAATGAGTGTTGGGTATTATAGCTACTAAGAGCAGGCTTAAGTATGTGTAGCAGGTTCACCCTGGCCCCTTCCCCTCTCTGTTCATTGCACCCTTTGCTTAGTTCCATACCATCCATGATACCATGATTCAAGTAAGGTGAGGTTACTAAAAAGTTTTAAGTGTGTGTGTGTGCGTGCGTGAATTGAATTCTAAATTGAATGCCATGAAACTTAATAAACTAGTTGATGAGCTAGCAGCCCTACTATACTGTGCAAAAACAACTATAAGATCTGCTGTTAAAAAAGTCCTCTTATGAATGAAAGTAATATTGTTGCACGCCACCCCAACCTCTGAGCAATGTGAGATTCCAGGAGTTCCAGGTACTAACCCTGGGTTTGGTTTCCTTGGAATGAAGGGCAGTGGAGACTTTTGTGTCTTTAGGATGTGTTGTTTATCTACGCACATATACAAGCTGAGCCCACAATGAAGGAGCTCACAGCATTAACCCGCCAAGAGGGTCTTGCTTCTTGCATAGCCACAGCTTTGGATTCCAGCAGAAATTAGGCATGGCTCTGTCTCACAGGCTTCAGCCTGCCGCCAGCTTCTACCTCACACACTCCAACTCTGCCTTTGTCTAACTACCAGTGAGTTGAAGGAGGAAGGGGCAGCTATTTGTCATCTGGCACAGGTCCACTTCCTTTGTTAACAGCCCATACCTAGAGGCCCTTTACCAAGAAACTTGTCTGGCTATTCCAGTAATTTGAATCCTTCCTGGATCCAGGAAATTGAAGGGACTCAGGCATAAAACCTACCTTCCCCACAAACTCACAACAGTATGTAGCAAGTACAGTGGTACCTCAGGTTAAGAACTTAATTCGTTCTGGAGGTCCGTTCTTAACCTGAAACTGTTCTTAACCTGAGGTACCACTTTAGCTAATGGGGCCTCCCGCTGCCGCTGCTCCACTGCTGCATGATTTCTGTTCTCATCCTGAAGCAAAGTTCTTAACCCGAGGTACTATTTCCGGGTTAGCGGAGTCTGTAACCTAACCCGAGGTACCACTGTAGTCATAAGAAAGAGCCAGTTGACTTTCCTTCTCTTGAAGCATCCAAATTCTCATATTCTAATCAGAATGTTGGACCCATTGGACAGGTTAATCCAAAGATTTATTATTCATAGGCACCTATGTCACATCTACTACCTCATTAGTGGGCAAGACTGGAAGAGGGGTCAAAAGAACATTTACTTAATGAGAATTTGAAATCATCTACCACTTTGAGGGCAAATAAAGGCTAAGGACAAATACACAGAAACTTTCCCAGCACTAACACGTTGGGGTCAGACTGGCAGGTACTAATTCTAAAAGCAAATGGACCAATCTTGTTGGGAATGTCTCTGTTGACTTGACACTTATGACATCGCATTTTGTATCTGCAAAGACTTACTAATCTTTCTTTCAGCCCCCTCTTTAAGTGTTGATCAGCCAAGAATGCAAAACATGAAAAGGAACAAAGCCTTTGGCTTTATGAGGGACGTGGTTATTAGGCCCAGGTACTTGTGTTCCTGAAGTGTTAGTATGTAGAGGAAACTGGGAATGTTGGGAAGGCAGGTGGCAGGGACAGAGGGAAGGGCCACTAAACAAATCAAGCTGTGTCTTATATATCATCTCCACAAGCCCTATCTCATATAGAGGCATGCCTCCTGTATACCAAATTTGATTGCTGAACTTAACTTGAACAGCTGAACTTAACTTGAACAGCTGAACTTACCTTTATTCATGCTACCATATGCATAGATACCAAATATAGCATGATTGTGCAAGCTAGCTATCCATGCTACTTGGAACATGTCGAGACGAAGGGCATTTGTGCCAGTGCATGTAGACAAGTATGTCACCTTCCATACAAATGACCCTGGCCAATCAGGATTCATGTTTTCATGGAAAGAACCCTACATGTGTACATCTCTATGTGTGACACACTTAACTTTGAACACACTGTTGCTAGGATGGTGTTCGGCACAGGTGTCAGAAGGAGGCAGGAATAGCATATGAGATTCCACTACTCTCATCACATATTCAGTATCCAAGTAACTTGAGTGCTGAGATTCCTGCATTGCAGGGGGCTGGACTAGATGGGTCCCTTCCAACTTCACAGTTCTATGATCTATAAGAATTGTGGTTTTATATCTTGATTTTATTCTATAAACTGCCCTGAGATCTCCGAGTATAGGGCAGTGTATAAAGTAGATATATAGATGGTAGATAGATAGATGATGCATTTTGCTCCCTAGTGCTGAAATGCTCATATTCCTCTTGAGGTTCACCAAAGCCCAATCCTGAGCATCTCCCAGGACTAATATAAGAATTTCCTGTTTGACCAAGCCTTTTTCATCTCAGGTTTAGCAAAGAATTATTTTAGAAGCATAACCCCCCCCAAAAAAACACACACACACCAATGACATTTCTATGTAGTCAAACTTGTCTTATACAGATTGTTCCCTACTGTGAACTCTTGCAGGAAAAGCTGGTTATAAAACTAAATAAACACACGTGACTCTCACTGAGAGACATGGGAAAGGGTTCATCAGCTTAAATTGTTCAAAATGTACCCTTAGACAATTTATCCTTCACTTAAAATGAACGTCTGCAGTCTAAAAAGCCACTGCTCTAAAATGCTCAAGGTGACAAAATAAGCCAGTGGAGAGAGTGCACTTTAAACCTCACTCAGTTTGTGATGATTAAAACAAAAGGATGGTTCCATAAATCTGAAAGAAGAAGGAAAACAAAAGCAATGTGTCAAAACAAAATAGTTGGACTAAATCCTTTTGTAAAGGTGTAATTTGCCAGTCTGACACAGCTGTCTGATTTGAGGTGCTCTGTTTAACAATGAGTTCTAGCCTAAGAATCCCAGCCTGCAGAAAGAAGACAGATGTGTTCTCAGTTCCCAGGACAGTCAGAATTTTGACCTGGTATAAACTTCAAACACTGTCAAATGCATATCTTGTGTATTCTGGGGAGCTGCTGCCATCACATGCAGTTTTAGCAAGCCAGATTTTTACATTTCAAAATATAGCTCCAAAAATTATTTACAAACATTCACATTTGTTACTAAGTAAACAAAATTGCTGGGGTAGGGGAGGATAAAACCATTCATTGGTGTCAGTTTATACATTTAAAAAACTATTTTCTTCACCTGATGGGTAGCCTAAGCCTACCAATCCATTACATTTATTTTTTTCTTGCAGTTGTTCGTCATCCCACAGTTGTCTCAAGAATTGCTGTTGCTCATGTGAACCTGACTGAACATTGACGTTGACTCTGAGGCAGTACCTGACCAAAAATGAGATCGTGAAACTGTAGTAAATAGCTTGATGAAGATGTTGGCTCAACATTCAGCAGATGTGAAATTCCAATTTAGGAAACATTAGGAAAGTGGTTGAAAATAAAATTGCTATTCTGTGCAAGTCACACCCATTCTCATGTCATGCATGCCATCAGGTTCCATCAAAGGAACAATTGGAAGGTTAAAGTGAGCTCCAAAATTTTTCTTTGCTGGAGCAAGGAGGGTGAATTTATGACATTTATGCTCTGGTAAACTCTAGGTTAGATTACTGCAATACGTTATATGTAGGGCTGCTTCTGAAGATGGTTCAGAAACTTCAGCTGGTACGGAATTTGGGTCCCAGGTTGCTCACTGGGACAAGGCAGTTTGAGCATATTATACCAATCCTGGCTCAACTGCACTGGCTGGTTTTGACCAATAAAGCTTTAAATGGGACCGCAATGCCTCAAGGACTGCTGCTCCCCATATGAACTGACCTGCAGCCTGAAGCCCTACTTTGTGTGCCTCCTCCATGAAAGGTCTGGAGCATGACAAGATGAAAATGGGCATTTCTGCAGTGGCTCCCCATGTGTGGGATGCTCTCCCAAGGAAGGCTTGGCAGGTGCCTTCAATTCATATCTTAAGGTGACAGGCAAAACCGTTTCTCTTCAACCAGGAATTTGACTGATTAACATTTCATGGCTTTTTAATGTATTTGTGGAATGTGGGTATTGTTTTGTTTTTGTTTTTGTTTATTATGTATTTTGTATTCTCATTTTGCATTCTTCTGTTGTGAACCGCCCTGGGATCTTTGGAGAAAGGATGGCACATTCTTCTTCTTCTTCTTCTTCTTCTTCTTCTTCTTCTTCTTCTTCTTCTTCTTCTTCTTCTTCTTCTCCTCCTCCTCCTCCTCCTCCTCCTCCTCCTCCTCCTCCTCCTCCTCCTCATGTTAAAATGGAGAAGAATTCTCCACCTTAGAAGTAGAATCCATGGAAACAGCTTCTCCCTCCCAGCACTGCTCTGTAAACATTCAAAAACACTTCAAAGTCCCACCCACTTACCAAAGTTGGCCCACCAGAGAATAAGAACTGGGCCCACCAATCAGAAAAAGTTCCTCTCCCAGCCAATATCATAATGCCATTATACATTAAACTCCATGCTAGGGATTATTAGGGGAGGGGATAAGTATTGTAATGCCTTCATCTTTTGCATTCCCCACTTGACATGCCATGTAGAGTTTGGGTAATCCCATCTTAGACAGAAAAAATTCAGAAAACCACTAGAGCCAAAGGTTTAGTCAAAAACGATTATTCTTGTGTTCTTAGAATGGCAGGATATAAATGTTTTAATCAACAAAGAAAACCAACAAAGCAAACATCTCAATAGAAGGAAATTGAATGGAACCATATAGTTTTGCAAATTGCAAAGAGGGTCACACAACAGATCAGGTTCCAGGAAACTATGGTCCAACTGGCTGCCTTGAGGTTGTAATAGAGTTTCACACATGAGTGTAATATTGAATAGGGCCTGTCCTGTACCATACTACTAATACAAGTGATGCACACCCTTTCTTATGCTACAATGAGTGGTGCTAGTGTTGTACTGTAGTACAGCAGAGGGACATTGGCAGATGCAGTGGTTTGACTGGCTGCCGTTTTGCCTTGTATTGGGAATCTATCAACCATTCATATGGAAGATTCTGTATTGGTTTAGCAGACTATGAGACTGAGATCCAAGTCTAAACTGGTCTTCAGAATGAAACCTTTCCTTGTTACTTGATTGTCTAGACAAAACTTCCTCTACTTTATTCACCACCTTTATAGTGCAAGCATTAGATTTTTCTTTTGACCTGCCAGTACAGAACAATTTGGCCTGGGAAAAAGTAACTTCACCCCTGGTCCACTCCACTCACCATCACTAATGGTCTAAAAGTTCTAGGATTTTAAATGTTGTAGAACATTTAAAGGCAGTATAAACTGAACATCATCAAATGCAGTATAAACTGAGCTTTCTCCACAATACATCAGATGAGAAAAGGAGAAAGGGGGAGTAAGAGATAAGACCTAGTTAGGGGAGAAAAGTTGGAAAGACATAAATGCAGGGGGATTAGGTGCTTCAAGATGACACTGCAAGTGACGGAAATGTAGTGCACGGTCTTTAAGAAAGGGCAAACATGATCATAGTGATGGCAGTGAATGATAATTTTTAGCAAAAGGCACTGGTAACATACTGAAGCAAGGGGCTGGCATGGGAGAGAAGGTCAGGAAGAAATTGCAGATTGTGGATGAGAAATGATGAGGGTTTTAGCAATTGCCACTGAGAGAAAAGAGTAGATATTTGAGATGTAGAATAAATCACCTCCACTCATTGTCATATGTATCCCAGTATCATACTAGTGTTTCCACATAAACTGTGAATGCACTTGTATTTGTGCATCTTGAAGCTCCCATGAACATACATATGGCAATTTTGGTCCAATCAGTGTTCCCCGACATGTGTATTCAGGTGTTTTAAGCCTGCATCACTGACCAAGTGAGATCCAACTTTTCAAACCCTCTCCCTTGTTTCAGAGGACTTCAGCAGGAGTTGTTGCCTGGAATCAACAAATACCATCAAAGGAAGACTTGTTTCCATCATGGAGCTCCAGCTGCTGAGGCCCACTCACTTGCACCAAGAAGACCTCACTGGAAACAGTGGCCAACAATTGCTATTTACCAGAAAGAGAAGATTTACCTTCAACGTGGGATGCATGAAATCCAGCTCCCTTCCCTCAAAGGACAACTATAAGAAACACCAAGACTGAGGGCAAGAAGTGCCTCCTGGCTCCAGAAAGATGTGTTTGTCCCTGATGCCAGACTGGGATATCATTTTTAGTGTTAGAAAATTTTGTACACTGCTTTGAGAGACTCTTATAGCTATAAAGTGGCATATAAGTATTCTAAATAAATTTTGTACTCATGTTTGTTGTGTAATATATTGAGCCAGCTATGTGGCAGGATTTGGCAGCAATCAGGATGTGAAAAAAAGGTGAGCTTAGGATGATTTGAAGGGCTGATCACCACTTTTGGACAATGATGAGCAAGTGATGTTGGTGCCTTTTTAATTAATGGGGGGCAGTCTGATAGTGGGTATGTACCCACTAATTTGCGGTCCAGTCTCTTTTTCTGCTGTTTATAGATGTGGTAGCCACTGATCTTATGTCACACCCCACAACAGCCATTTTTTGACTAGGGTCCATGGAACCTTCTCAGAATTCCAAATGTGCCCACTGATCCAAAAGGGTTAGCAGCCCTTGCATTACCAAGCAAGTGGGAGCCAAATAGTGCATCAGATTGTTTAAAGGACATTATTTTTTAAAAAAATGAAACCTTTCTTAATTTAATGTTAAGATTAGTGCAGCCCAAACAAGCTGTGTTTGCAGTGCCTTTTTGTTTCCTGTGAAAATTTAAAATATTCATGTTTGTTTTCTCTATGAAACTTATATTCTTTCCAGATGACAGCATCTCCAACTTCTTTTTTACACATTTTTGTGTGTGTGGTGAGCATAGTTACATCCCCTCAAGATAGAAATAAAGAGAAGTCTTATCCCCATAATCTGTAATTACTTTAATTACGTGATAATTATATAAATAATTTATCTGAACACAGACTTCACATTCCTTCATTTCTAAATATTATTATCTTTCAGTGTTTTCAGATGTGTAAACAAAAAAACATTTTAAGTTTAGCTGAAGCGCAGGTGAACTGGCTGTCACATAAGAAGAGACGACGGCAAAGATGATTACGCTCTTGAAAACTACCTAACTTTTTAAAGCAAGCAGGTGTGCATCACTCTTACAGCTGTAAAGCAAGAATCCTCTCCATGAGGTTCTGGTCTATGGTGGCAAAATGTGGTAGCTTCTTGAATAAAACATCAGTCCTCTTCCTTTATTCTGCCTTAGAATTAGCAGTTGGCCAAGCCACTCTTCCAGCCATATAGTTCTAAAGTATTGAAGATAGCTTTTTAAAACAAGTAACTTGAAGAGAACAAAGGTTGCAGAGTCTGGAAGGCATTCTCTGCTCTTTGCTCACTCTCATGCTGTTATATTTGATACCTTCAATCTCACCCCTACCCAGACTTGGAGGAGAGCCTGGATAAGGAATCTCCATTCCTTTAGGTCCTTTGAGAGCAGAAAAATTACTGAGACCAGGAAAACAATCAGATCAAGAGGACTCTGCAATTCCCATCCCCACTCAATGGAAAGGCCAATTACGGTTGAATAAGGCAGCAACACTATAAGAACTTAGGTAGCTTCCCAACAGCACTTCCCTAAGATCCTAGATAGTTTCCCCAAAGCCTACCAGGCTTGCCAACATTAATAAGGTCTTCGAGTGACTTTGCAGCCTGCTGAAGCAACAGCTTCCTTTGCTACAGTTGAGAAAGCTTCAGCCAATTATTTGTAAGGTCTTCAAAGCGCTATGCACCTTGCTGAAGCAACAGTTACCTGTCCAAGGTCCTGATCAGCTATGCCTAGTGGTTGCCTGATTCTTTGCTATCAGTAAAGACTGGACCAGGCTGAGATTTCACTTTGTCAAATATTACCTTTGCTTTATCTACTGTAACCTGGCTTTGATGAACGTGATTGCTGAAATTCCCTCTACTGTGTGACTATTAAATGCGCAGAAACCCCATTTCGTATCGCATCTGCATATCTTGTGTTACAAATTGGGGGAGGAACATGAAAAGAAAAACACTCTTCTAAGTGTCTGCTCTTCATGTTCCTGCTGCATTTTCTCTAAGCTGGCAACTTGAAGTAATTCAGCTAGCATTACTAGAGAGTCGTAGTTTCATAATGACAGAATTAGAGACAAGAAAGGGCTTTTTGATTTCTTAATAAAACTCTACTGGCTAGATTCAGAGCTCAGCTATACGTTGTAAATTTGCATAGGCTCTGTCATTGGAAATGATGCTCCAATTTACACAGTGTAACCAAGAATAAGACCTGACTCTAAAACCTGCTTTAGCAAATATTTCAACATTTCAAGCTGATTTTGCTCATGTTTATCATCATTATTATTTACACATGTCCAGATTTTTTAAAAAGGAGATCACATTTGCACAGTGCTACAGTTCTGAGATATGGTATGGAGTCACATATTCCCTATCATTGGACCCCAGTAAGTAGTCTCACTGGCTCACTAGCACAATCTTTCAAGTCTCTCAGGTTCCATTTTGAATACCAGTCTTCATCTTGGAGGACATTTTCCATCAGTCTCCTTAGAACGACAGCTGTAGCCTATCATTTCCAATTGACACTAATTACTAAAAAGCACACCCTGTCCTAGGAGAAAATATCCAGACCTACTCAACTTGAGATGCCAAATTAGGCACCTTCCTACCAATATCTTTGAAATGTAAGGCTTTCACAAATGACCTATAACACAGTCTCTTGAACCAATCAGCACAATATGATAATGATCAGATCAAGATGTAACTCTAACCAAGGCTTTGTTCTCTGTATGCAATTGTAGCTAAGTAACTATAGCAAGATTCCATTGTGTAAAACTGAATTAAAGTTGTGCCTCACTCCTGGGGAATTAGAACTCCTTCTGTATACCCTGCTACTTCCTGGTCAGGACACCCTGTCTTGTTCAGGACTCAGACAATAAATGGATACACTGTGCTACTCCCTGCCTTATCTACCTCAAAATCTGATTACCCAAAATCCATTTTTTTCCTGCCACATGCATTCTGACTCCAGGTGTGAGGTGCTTGGTACTTTTAAGGATGAACATACTTCACAAATCAAGAATATTCCCATTTGTCAACATAGGCAGTATTTGTTTTGTCCTCAACATTTTGTCACAATTTCCCTGGGTTAGACAATAAAGGTTTAAATGCTTTTAACTCAGTTGAAAATCATATTCTATTCCCTGAATTGCAAATGTTACTTTACTACTGCACCTTTTACTAGTTTTTTTGTTTAGTCGTTTAGTCATGTCCAACTCTTCGTGACCCCATGGACCCGAGCACGCCAGGCACTCCTGTCTTCCACTGCCTCCCGCAGTTTGGTCAAACTCATGCTGGTAGCTTTGAGAACACTGTCCAACCATCTCGTCCTCTGTCGTCCCCTTCTCCTTGTGCCCTCAATCTTTCCCAACATCAGGGTCTTTTCCAGGGAGTCTTCTCTTCTCATAAGGTGGCCAAAGTACTGGAGCCTCAGCTTCAGGATCTGTCCTTCCAGTGAGCACTCAGGGCTGATTTCCTTCAGAATGGAGAGGTTTGATCTTCTTGCAGTCCATGGGACTCTCAAGAGTTTCCTCCTGCACCTTTTACTAGTACTCCTACTAAATTAAGCTAGTCTAGGTTACAGAGGATTAGCTTGCAAAGCCAGCCCAGCAATAGCTGAATGCCCATATGGATCCCAGCACTAGGGAATCAGTCCAGATTAAGTTCATGCCTCCCATTCTTTCGCTGCCTCTTCAGCCTTCAGATAAAATGACAGTCAGATGCAGCAGTGGGTAGAATCAGTGCATAGCTGCACTGTCACTAGGCTGGCCCAGGGCCAGCTCAAACATCACTACCCTGTGTGAGCATTGTCCAAAAGTCTTCCCATAGCAGTGCAGCCCATGAAAGCAGGAATCTCTAAAAACTTTTTACCACATGCATCACCTCAAGCATTGTTTCATCTGCATACATGGGCTTCAGGGTATGTGTGGTGCAGAAAATTAGTTTCAGTTGTGTGCACACATGGAGGTGGCAATGTTTGGACCAGCTCCGAGTGAAATGGAGTGCTATTACTGTTGAGTGAGACCGAATGGGGGAAGGAGTAGGAATTACATTTCAGTATCAAAAGCATATTGATCCATCTGGGAAAGAATGGTCCATTAGTGAGGTCTGTGCTGGCTAGCTTAAGCACTGCATATTTATATGCCATATAATAGTATTTCAGATGTTGTTACTATGACGGGCCAGATCCAGTGTTGAGTATCTTCGCTTAGAGTTGCTATGTTTCCCCCCTGCTCTAATGACCACTTAATATAGTGCAAAAGCGATCGGCTCATAAATAATTCTAGAGTTTAATTATGTTGGAGATCTTAGAAACATCAGATCAGATCAGAGATATAAAATTTTATTTCAAAGCCTGGTACAAAAGTAAATGGCAGCTCTTATGAGACAATTATATAAATGTTAAGATGCATTCAGAAATGCAGCATATGGGGAAACAGCCTCATTAGAGTTGAAGGGTGCAATCCTAACCCCAATTACTTGGCAGTGCATCCAACTGAATTCTGCATGGTTAGGATTGCACTGCAAGATCTTGAGCTATAGCAGTAGCCCTGCTGCACAGGCCCAGTGCTAGTTTCGATTTTTTTACATCATTGTATGTATTACATTTTATCATATTGTGAGATGCCTTGGGTGGTCATCCTTTATCGACAGCCAACTGTAATATGGAAATAGCTACCATATTATAGACAGAAAATCTGGTGTCTTGTGACTTCCTAAGCCATTAATAATGAGGATTGTGAACTATTCACCCATTGCCTTTGAAACTCTGAATAAACCAATTTCACATACTCTTATACTAAAGAGAACGTACAATATCTGTGGACTACCTATAGATAGGGAGAATTTCTGCAATATGTTGATAGTCACTGAAACTAGGCTTCTTTAGTGTTAACCCCCTTGACTTTCACAAGACGCAGGCCACTCGTGTAAAGGATAGATTTATGGTTGCTCCTTCCCATCAATCCCGCTCCAGGTCATAATTTACTATAAATATGCCCCGTGTAACACTTTCTTCCTGTGTTTGTTTGTTTTTTACTTCAAATAATTTTTGAGAAAGTAAGTTTATACTCATGCCCCACCCATCAAGAGCCATTTGCTTTTTTATGCTACAGATAATACAGATTATCAGGTACCTTTCAAAGACTTCAAAAGACAAGGAATAAAATTAATTCTGGTGCTTCAAACAAAGAGATATTTTTCTACCTCCGTCCTGCAGTCATCTACAAATGATGTAGAACATTTGCGTAGAAATACAGTGAATGAGTTTGTACAGAATATTTGTGTGCGTGCACCAAGAGATAAAAAAAGAATAGTTCTTTTTCTAATCTATGGATCAAAGCAGGAATCCTGCTGTTACCTGAAATTTAACCCTGCAGTTCAATGAATAGAAATATAAGATTTGGAAGTTTTTTTTAAAAAAGGAGTTGCTTTTATCCTAAATTACATCTTCAGTCATAGATAGATAGATAGATAGAGATATAGAGATCGCTATAGATATATAGTTTAACTATTATTGATAGGGTAATAATATTATTCAGAAGTATGGCTGAACACTTTCCCTTTTCAGTTTCTCCTGGAACCTTTCTTCATGAAAGTCAGAAATGCAGTATAGTTTTATTTTTTTTAAGCCTCTCTATGTCCAGTGTTCTTCATACATCTATGCTTCTTGAATGAGTGACCTAGAATTTCCTCATTTCTTGCCTTTTTACTCCTTTTTTACTCCTTTTTTACTCCTTTTTTGACCGTCTCTAACCTGGTGTTCTCCCAGTTCACAGTAGAAAATATAATTTCAGTGCTCCCTTCCCCTCAACTCTAAAGGTCTCTTGACCTTTCTGTGTCAATCAATTTGAATCCCATTCTCCTTGGGTCTCAGTGGCACTGTTTTCACTTTGAAAGGCAAGAAGTAAACAAAGTATTCCATCTTTTTCTTGGGTGATTTTCTCTTCATCTCTTCAGCTCCCAAACAGAATCAGTCAGCGCTTTCCTTTTCTTCTTTTACCCTCTTTCACTGAATTCTGAAGACACTCGAACTCAGGATGCAAGGGAGAAACGTGGTAAGAGGAAGGCATGCTTGGCAAATCCACACCACTCCCGCCCAGGAACCAATGTCCCCACTGTGGAAGGACGTGTGCATTCAGAATTGGCCTCCACAGTCACTTACAGACTCATTGTTAAAACCATGTTTATGGAAGACAAACTTACTTGGCTACGAGTGATCACCAAAGAAAAACCATGCCTTCCCCTTTCCTCCGCATGACTTTGGTTGTCATTTCAGGACTAAAACTACTGATCGATCCCAAAGAATTCAACTTCTGTTTAGTTCTGCACCTGCAGCTCTTGGACTGCAGAGCTGAAGGGCAGGACACCCTCTCCCCTGCCACAAGAGCCCACTTCCCAAGTCATAGCAAGCAAAAGGCCATCCTGGTCCCATCAAGGAACCAACCCTGTCAGATAAGACAATTCTCAAACTGCCATTGACTGCAAAAGCAATGGGGGAAAGGACATTTCATCCCACCCATTGGCCAAAGGAACAAGAGCCGACAACAGTTATACAGGCAAGAGCACAAGAAAGGCAAGATGAGTCTGGCTTGAATTAGATATAAATGTTTACCACTTACTTCCGACCTTGGAAAACTGATCTTCCTCCTCTGCCTTTCCCTTCTGCATCCCTTCCCCTGTGTATCTTGTATTTTTAGTTTGTAAGCCTGATGGCTGAGTCTGTTGTTCATTTTCTTTATTATTGTGATTCATTGTGGGAGATCATAACTGTCTGAAAAGAAAGGTAAAAAAATACAGTATGTAAGTAGACAAATTGATTGCCAGTGCTTCCTCCTAGATGTCCCACCAGTATCTCAAACTGATCACAAAGCAAATTATAGATAAGTGAGAAAAATCACTTGAAACTCTTGATTTCTTTCACCAAAATTCCTAAGTATCGTGACCCCCTGGTCTACCTGGCAGCAAGTCAGTGTGTCACTCCAAGGTCCAAGTCCAGGGGTCAAGCCACAGAAGCAAGAAGCAAAGTTCAAAATCCATAGTCCTAAGGAAATGCAGTCCAAGGTCAATGCAAGTAGCCAAGTCTGAAGTTTAGCAGTCAGAATACAGTCCAGAGTCAAACCCAAAGCACAGCCCCATGGAGGTCCAGGAGCATCTGAGTCAAGGTCCATCAATATGGGCAGTTGAACAGATACAGCACCTCAGCTCTGCTTCCTTTTTTTGTACTTTGCCTGCTGATTGCAACATCTGGGCTTGATGAGGCAATGGACCATCAGCTGTTCTAAGCCTATTCCAGCTGAGGCATCACACCCCTCCTCCCAGAGCTAGGGAGCTGGGCTGTGGGCACTTGCTGGCCTCAGCCCCACCTGCCTCTCCCTATGCCACAATGCCTGCTATGTTCGTGGGGTCAGGGTCCCTTCTGGCTCTGGTGATGGGTTCTGCTGCTCTGGTTTCTATGCACTGACCTCCATCCCTTCACCATCCTTGGTCACTCTGTGGGTACTTACTTTTCCATCCCCTGCTTGTCACAGTCCTAGCCACACCCCTCCCTGTGATCCTCTTCCTCCTCCCCCTTGTCCTACCAGTTCATTACACTAAGGAGCTGAGGTGAGCTCCAGATTTGCTTTGATTTTTGCTTTCTAGTGAATCCATTGACAAATTAGAGCTGTATAGAACACTCTGGGGATTTTGTGTGCTTCTGTCAAAATGGTTCCAGCTTTACTTAAAACTTATTGTATGCTTTACATGAGTATGAACACTACTCCACCCTGGCTTTAGGTGAAATGTTGATTGCATCTCTATGATGAAGATGTTGTTCCTAAATGTCCATCTTGTCACTTTCTTTCTCCACTTACATCAAAAACCTTGTCACTGTTGTTGTCAATCCTTATAATTTGTCACATAACATAATCTCTGGCTGTGTATACACCAAACAGTGAAAGAACACTTAAAGCACATTCCGCACCCCAAAATATCCTGGCAACTATAGTTCAACCCTAACAGAGCTATAATTCCCAACGTTCTTAGCAAACCACAGTTCCCAGCATACTTTGTGGAGGCATGTACCTTAAATGTACAGTACACACACAGTCTATCACTTCATTTATTATAGCTGGAAGAATCAGAAAAATGCCATCTCTTGCCATATGTTTTGATTGATTTCATTTTTGAGTTGCTTTCCACACTGACAGCCTCAAAGCAAGTTACACAATAAAATTGATACAAATAAAAGCCATATGATGTATTAAAATCAATAATATACATTAAAAGTGATCATCTACATTAAAACTCAACAGAACATCCTTTCCTCCCCCAAAATAATAATCAGCACAACCCCCCAAACCCCCACCTAACAAAAAATGCCCACTAAATGAAACATTTACCAGATGAAATTGGCTTTGTGAAATTGAAATTGACTAACTTGAAAGTAAAAGAGAATTATCAGGATTTGGACAGTATAGGCAGCATCAATGTGGAATGATAGCCACAGAGAAAGCCAGCAATAAATCACACCATTCAGAGTTAACTCTTTATTAGCAAAAACACATCACAGACTGAATGGCTGAATGACTTCTCTCTGCCAGCTCACCATGCCCTGTTAATGTCTTTAGCTTCTCACACTTCCTCTTCCCCATCTTCTCCCTCTGACCACTTATCATTGTTCCACCTCCCCAGGCTCTGAGCCTTCTTCCCTTGATGGTTCCTCAGCTACTTCCTTCCATCATACCTTTGTATCCAACCAGTCCATGACACCCACCTCAACTTGCCCCCTACCTTTTATAAAGCTCATCTCCCCAGAAAAATGCTTTGTCCTTCTGGTGATCCCCACTCCCCATACTGCCACTGTGAGTCTTTGAGAAAATTTAGGAGGACTTTAGAAATAGCCCTTTGAGTTTCTCTAAATACATTGATGCTGATATAAACTGAAAAGTCCACTTTGGGATAAACCAAGGCTGTGGGACAGCTGACAGGAGAGTGGTTAAAATAATGCTAGATTCTGATTGAGGAAAAACTGGGTGCAAACTCCTCCCTTGTCTTGAAGATGACAGAATGAACTTCATTGTTAACTTAGCCTACGAACTTCACAGGATTACTGTGAAGATAAAATGGGATATTCCCCACAGACACTATCCTGGGATCATTGGAAAATATATTATGAAAAAATAAGCAAATCAAAAACAGGTGAATCTCAGACTTTATCATTAAAAAAATCTGGCTTGCTGAAGTCTGAAAGATATTTTTCCTGTGCACGGGGTGGGGGAATGCAGTTCCCAAAGGTATGACTTTCTCTGGTAATGTTCTATATTTCAAGAAATGCACCCATTCAGAAAGGCTTTTGGTTTGTTTGATTCCCCTCTCCTAAATTGCTTAGAAGAAAGGGAATTGTTGATCCATTTTTATGTATCTAGATAACCCAGGTTGTATTCAGCAGCACCCCTGCTTAGGCATCTTCCCATTCCTTTGAAATTACTGATTAAAGGGAAAATACACCCCCCCCCCACCCCAAGGTAGGCGAAGTGTAGCACTTTAGATAATATCATAGGGGACAATTCTCAAATGAATTGAAGATAAGCAGCTTCTCCTTGCAAAAAGGACATTTCAACTCTTCTCGCAGAGACTGAATCTTTATCCAAAAACTTTTTTACAGTGTGTGGAAATGTTTATCTATTTTTATTCAGTAACTGGGTAGGGAAATGTAGGCATCGCTCAGACCTAGGGTCTCTTCACCAGCTGCTTAGCAGATGTGTTTGGGGCATTCCCATGGTGTGGTCACTGTAACCTTTGAAAGGGAGACATACAACTTTAAAGGAGGCATAACCCAGGGAGATGAGATTTGTAGTGACATCTCAGCACTGGGTGTTTTAGAAAATTGCACTTGCTATGTCAGTAACACTCAATATGCCTTGGCCCAGCCTTAGTCATGCATGCTGTATCCTGCTGTAATTCACACTACATGGAACTAGCTTCGAAGAGGCCATGAGGGTCTTCAAGGGACTAGTTTGTCATACCCTGGTGCTGCAACAGTTGTATGCATTTCCAGGCCCTGTTCAAAGTACTGGTTTTTTACCTTTAAACCCTAAAATGTTTGGACCCAGTTTATTGGTATGAACTTGCCTGTCCTTTGAGATTGGCATTAGAGACCTTGTGCTCTGGCCCAGCTTTAAGACCAGGTAGATTAGTGGGCACTGGACAAAGGACCTTTTCAGTAGCAGTCTCCATTTTACAGAAATCCCTGTGCAAAATGAAAAGAATCCTAGAACTGTAGAGTTGGAAGGGAATCTGAGGATCCCAGTGTTTCCCAAACTTGGGTCTCAGACTACAGTTCCCATAATCCCAGACCGCTGGTCTTGCTAGCTAAGGATGATGGGAGTTATAGTCCAAAACCAGCTGGAGAACCACGTTTGGGAAACACTGATCTAATCCAAACCCCTGTAATGCAGGAATATGCAGCTTTTCCATATGGGGATCAAACCTGCAACCTTGCCATTATCAGCACCATGCTTTAACCAACTGAGCTTTGCATTTGCTCTGTAAAAAAGATGTTATATGCTTTAATAGTACTTTAAGATATAAAAATAATGGATGATAGCCAACAAAGTCATACTCAAAGTAAACTTTTTGAAATGGATGTATTGATTTCTGTGGGTCAATGCTGATTGTGACTAATGTGGGCCTACACCCACTATTAATGACTACTATTACAGATATCTTTAAAACAGTGGGGGCTTTTTACTGCTTAGTTTAATTGAAACACCCCCTTTTCACAGTAGACTGTGCCCAAAGTGGATGACAATAGATATCAAAATACAGAAAAAACACACATTTTTAATACAAACTTAAACTAATTCAAACAAAACAAATTCAACAAGTCAAATTCAATACTACAATGAAATGATATAATCAAATACACAAGCAATATAAAATTTAATGCTGTGTGTGTATAGAAATAACTGTTGTTTGTCAATGGGGTATGAAAACCTGCTTTCAAGCAGCTTTCAGCTAACATGTCCATGCTCTATATATTTAAATTGCTTCTATGTTGATGTCTTATTTTTAGCTACATTGATTTAATATATGATTTTTTTTGCATTGTTTCAAATGGCTGCTGATGCAATATTTATAGACTGTAGCTTTGGGGAGAACTGTATGGTTTTAACATGCTGTTCATGGGCTTTCTCTGAAAGGCGGTATACAAATGCCAGCATAATACATCAAGATCACAAATAACACCCCCTGGTCTTTCTACACTCCGGCAGCTGCAGCAACCAAATGTAAGCAACGCTTTGGGACCTGGGGGAGACAGAGTCAGCACAGGAAGCTGCTATATGCTGATTCAGACAATTGATCCGTCTATTGTCTAAACTGACCGTCAGTGGCTCTGCATTTAGAAAGGAATATTCCCCATTTCTACTTGGAGATGCCAAGGACTGAACCTAGGACTCTATCACTTTGCTCAGGCCCTCCCCCAAACGAGGATTTAAGCCTCTCAGTCTCTTCTTGTCAGCACTGGACATGGAGACTCAGAGACGAGTAGTGAAGCTGAATCTTTATTCAAGAAAACAGAATACAAACAGAGAAACCTGTGGGCAAGACCGACCCTGGCAAAGAAGTTGCCAGAACTGACAATCTGTGCCTCTTCTTCTTCCTCTCTCTCACTCAAGCCTGTTGCTTGTTCAGCATCCCACCATTCTGTCCCCCTTCATCCCCTGATCTTCTTCAGTGTCCCACCACCACTTCCCTGGCTCTGATCCTTCCTCTTCTGAGGCTTCCCTAGGGGGTTCTCCGGCTGCAGCCTCCCACCACTTCTTCTCATCCAGCCAGTCTCTGACATTTCTAGACTCTTGTGAGGTGAACAGCTCCCTAGTTTAGCACCTGAACCAACACAAGGTGCTGCTTGTGCTCAGGGCTTACCCTGTCGGATTATTTAGCCCAGCTAGCCCAGCATGCTCTGATTAGCAGCAGCCCATCAGAAAAGGGTCTTTCCCATTTGAGGGTACTCTCAGGGGTGGAGAGTGACTGATTCAGCTTTCCATCAAGGAGGTACTGACATCAGCAAAGGGGGGTTGGTGGAAAGTAGAAAAGACAACTCTTTTTCCAGCCTCTCAGACTTTTGGCTGGTACTGCTGATCTTCTTGCATCTTTTCATTATTATTTTCTAGACATCTTTCCTTTTCCTCTTTGTATCTTTCCTCCTTATCTCTCTCTGCCAAGTTCTTGTTCTGCCTTCCATTCTTCCACTTCACTTCTATTCCAGTCTATTTTTTCCCCCTCTCTTGAATCATAATCATGGCTTCCCTTTCAGGCTGAGATCCTCTAGGCCACTCCTGCTACTAGTGGGATTCTCCAGATGACATCCTGCTCATACATTTTCCATTAGCTCCAGAAGCCCTTAAAGCCTTTTGCCTTCAATGTACAGTGGTACCTCGGGTTACAGATGCTTCAGGTTACAGACTCCGCTAACCCAGAAATAGTACCTTGGGTTAAGAACTTTGCTTCAGGATGAGAACAGAAATCGTGCAACAGAAATTAGCGAAAGTGGTGCTTCAGGTTAAGAACAGTTTTAGGTTAAGAACAGACCTCCAGAACGAATTAAGTTCTTAACCTGAGGTACCACTGTATTGCTGAACGAATGAATGTTCCAATTACACACCCAGAACATTCATAAAGAGGAGAATTGTGGGCAGTATTCAACTACTGTGCCCCATCAGCACAAGGATTTCAGCTTGTACAGTGGGACTGCCCTCCCCCACCATGCCATCCCCAAATCTGCTGGAGAAGTTTGGGGCAGATTTAGGGGTCACATGAGGGAGGGGTAGAATGTACCATTGCACAAGGAGAAAACATTGAGCTGGTGGAATGAAAGATTGAGCACTATGTTGGAGTCCGACCAGTATTTAGCCAAAGAAATGTCACTTTTGAATAATCAATTGGTTATTCGTGTTTTTTTATGCTGCTCATTTTTGTTCCACTACATTGGAAACAACTAGAATTAAGGAAACATTCACTAGTTGGAAGTCTGTGGATCAACCGAGCTTTAAAAAATGTCATTATCCCCTACAGAATTTTAGCTCTCTACTTTTCATCCAATTAATGAGTGAAAAAAAGGATGTATGGAACTACCTTATCTCTTCTACTAAGGAGGATACGGTGCCACATTTAGCTCTACTCACTGTCACATTTTCAAGTGGGGCTTCAAAGAAACGACTGGACAACCAGGGCCAAACTATATATTACAGTAAGAGAACTTCTGATTGATTTCCTAACTCCCCCACCGGCTGCCGAGTACCTACCAGGTAGTGTCAATTCCTTCCGGCATCTACATTTACAGCAGTGACTGCAAGGTACTAGCATCCCTAGTAAATCAGTTTCCTCCTCTGAATATCTTTCTTCTGTGTCAGGCTCTGATTGATGGGACATGATGACACATATGACTGCTTACGCAATGCCTTACGATGCTAGCAGGAAACATTTTCTTTTCTTTTCTTCACATACATCTTAATATTTGCAACTTTCTTGCTATAGAGGATCTGTAGGGCTAACCCAAGCCATTACATTTTCCCCGAACTCTCCAATATTGAGCCATGTTTCAATTTTTATTTTGAAACTATACCATCCCAAAACTCATGAAATATCAATGGAATGAAAAGTGGAAAACAGCAAGCAAAAGCTTTTTGCAACTTTCTCACTTGCCTTAGAGAGTTCGGTCCCTTTCAAATATTTACCAAGGGTATGCTGCTTTAGGTGGGCTGCAAATAAATTTTTAAACTTTATTTAGTGGATGGTGGAGCATTCTTCACACTGATTACAGGGCATGTCATCACATATAACAATAGGGTAAATAGATTGATCAAGGCCATTGATAATGTCCCCCTAAGCAGAAAGTGTCCTTAAAATAAGAGCACTCAACACAATAACACATGAATACATTCAGCATGAGTATAGCTGTACACCCAAGTTGTGTTAAGTATAATTGTTCAATTGACACTGAAATGGGAATGCCTGTGTATTGCTGGAAGAGTCCATGAAAGCTAAAGAAGGGCAAATAGGGATCTCTGAGCAAATTGATGGATTGATAATTAACTGTTGTTGTTCTCTAGTAGTTAACCTGTGAGTGTTTAACCTTAGATCAAGTGACAAAGGTATTTTGATAGGGAGTTGCCTCAAGTCTTTGTTCTCAGGCTTCTCTAAGAGCTGCAAAGTCTTAGGGGCTGGAATGCAGGCAATAGAGCCTGTGAGAGATAGAGCTATGTTTGTCAACTCAAAGTTTATTTTATTTCTAAGATGCTGAGCCTGTGCTGGACTTGCACAAGATCTTGTATGAAACTATTTGAATGTATCTTTGATGTTTTTGTTCTGTTTTGAAGAATGTTCTGTAAGTAAAGTTTTGAACCATATCTAATGGGTCTAGACAATGCTTCATTCCAAAAGGAGACAGTTTTTACACATCCAGTCACTGCACAATATTAATATCTACAATAAGCTGTACCCCATATTTCTGAGGAGTCAGTTCTTGGTGCTGACATTTAAATTCAACAAGTGTGTAGTCATTTGCACAAACAACTGTACACATATACACATAATGTGCAAACAGCACCAGATATAGTATAACCCTATATAAATGTTCCTGGTTATTAATCTGTGTTTACTGAAAAACAGCTTGAATTTCCTGACTATTTTTAAAAAAAATAAATTAAAAAAATTGCATACAAACTAAATATTGAGCTGGGGGTTAATACTGAAAAAGGAACTCAGTGTTACAACCCATGGTTTGCATGCAGAAGATCCCAGATTTAGACCCCCATCTGCACCATACATTTAGAGCAGTTTTATACAGCTTTAAATAGTCGTGGTTCCCCCCTCAAAGAATCCAGGGAACTTTAGCTGGTTGTTTTGTGATGAGCCCTTTATTTCCCTCACACAGCTACAAGTCTCCGAGTGGTTTAACAAGCAATCTCTGTTCCAAGGGGACTCTGAGAATTGTAGGAGGGAGAGAAACAGGGGTCTCTTAACAACTTTCCATGCACCTACAGTACCCAGAATACTTTGGGGGAAGCCATGGCTGTTAAAAGTGTTATGCTACTGCTCTAAATGTATCGTGCAGATGGGGCCTCTGTCACTGACATCTCCAGTTGAAATGATCTGGTATAAGGTAATAGGGAAGATATCTGTAGATATGCAATTTGACCTTGTATACGGCAGCTTTGGATTTCTATCCTAGATCTACTATGCTTTAGGAAAGCATGGGAGTCCGATAGCAGAAATCCTGTAGCTGGAGTTATCTCTGGTGAAAATTACTTGGGTAGCATTTCCAGGGACAGAGCTAAACACTGCAAGATGCCCAAGGGAGATGCCAAAAATGTCTCTGTATTTTATTATGTTTTGTTATCTGTGAATCTGGAATATGTATTTGACATTGGGATTTTGCTTTTGTCATACAAAGTGTGTAAGCAGTCAAGGTAAGCTAAGATGACAGCTAGCAATTTACCAGAACAACAAAGACAAGAGAACTAAGATCAAGATAACAAAGAAGCATATTAAAAAGTACTTGAAAATTCAAGTCATTGTGGCCTAATGATATTCCACCTGGAGGAATCAGCTGGAGAAATTTTTGAAATGCACACTATTAGATTTAAAAGATTCGTGGTACAACACAATAGCTTCAGAAGATGGTGAAGAGCAAACAGACCCATAACGCATATGCTTCAGTTTCAAAGGAACTTACACTATTAGATTTAAAAGATTCGTGGTGCAACACAATAGCTTCAGAAGATGGTGAAGAGCAAACAGACCCATAACGCATCTGCTTCAGTTTCAAAGGAACTTCACCAAAGGGTGTCCTTTATTATTGCTACAGGGTCAAGCTTCAAAAAGTGAACAAAAATAGCCCCATGAACAACAAACCAGTTGATATGATTTCTGGCCCTGGGGTGGGATCATAGAGGAAAGATGGACAACCTTTTTTTTTCTGTCAAGAGCTGCATTCTCCCTGGTATAACCATTCAGTCTCTTTATTATGGTCAGTGACCAGTACTGGGGAACCTGGGGCAAGAAGCGGAGACAATTATGGATAAAGTCAGAGACAAAACTGTTCTGAATTAACTAGCAAAAGGTGAATAGACAATTGGGGTTTTTTTGTGTTTTTAAATAGTGTAATAATGAATGACTCAACATCAGCCTGTAAGGAGGTATTAAAAATGATCCCACTGAGGTCATCCCGGAATAGTGTTTTCATTACTAACTTGGATAAATGTACCACACTTACTAAACTCACAATAAGACAAAACTGGGAAGGTTAGCTAATAGAAGAAAGGATAAAGAGACAGCTTTACCTTAATAAATTGGAATAATGGGCTGATTAAAAATGACATTTAAAAAGGACAGAAGTGTTACAAATATTTTTGTTTAATAAAAAACCCACAAACCCACTTAAAGGATGAGAAACAATTAGCAAAGCAGCAGCCCTGGCAGATTTAGCAGTTATGAGATCAGCAGATATTCCTATTCAACTGTATAAATGGAAACATCATATCAAATCTTCAAGAAATAATAGTAGCACTTACTAACATGACCTTACTTGAGAGTACCATGTTCAGTGTTGTATATCACACTCATATGAAGTGTGTTGATAAACTGAAATGGAATTCAGAGTGGAAGTAGAAAGATCCAGGGAAATCTGCTGTAGCAGAAATGCTAAGGGAAGATTTAGGACAGTCATGTTGGCAAAATTTAATTATTACAGAGATGCTAGAAAGAGAAGAGACAACCATGGTCAATTCAGGATCAGATCAGGAAAGAAGGATTGGGTTGGAAAGTAGTTTTAAGATAGTCTTGTTTGGTCTAGTAGCAGAATATCCTTGCAAGGGTGTTTTCAAGAAAAGGCCAGAATTTTCACAGTCATGTCTCTATAAGAGCCGTGTAGTTCAAATAGCAATACTATTCATGGTGTTATACAATCCTTACATTCACTCCATTAATTTACAGTGTTATTGTACTCATGACATGCATAGAGTTTGGCATGACATGCAACTAAGAACAAATGTGCCTATGGGAGGGAAGAAAGTAGACAGGTGCCATTTTTTTCTGTCAAATGACATGAGTAGCTTGGACTGGTGTATCATTATTAGATATTTGAGTGGAATAAAGTGCATCTGTTTGTATATATATATATATAAAGGCATAGGTGTAAATGTAGATGAAGCTGCCTTTATATGTATACTGAGTCAGGCCATTAGTCTTTCTAGTCTAAAAGTGTCGGTTCTGACCATCAGGTCTCAACAGGATAACTTTTCCAGCCTTAGTACATGAGAGCCTTTAAGTGGCAATGATAGGGAATATGTGTACTTTGGCAAGCAAGGGCTATACACTATCACGGAGCTCAGGTCAGAGAAAGCATTAGAGCAGAATAAAGATAATATTGGCAGAGTGCAAGATATTTCTCCTCTCATTATATAGGACATTTTGAGAGGCCTCACAATTAGACCCAGTGGCCACATCACTGTGATGTGTGTTTAATAACTACTTTGAACAAAGCTCTTTAAAAATCAGGCATAAGGGTTAGAGTTTCAGACACACGCTCGACACAATATATTATGCGAATTGCAAGAAAGGAAACCAAAGGTCCTTCCACAATTTTGCCTTTTAAAGAAATTCTGTAGGAAACTAATTAAAAAAATATGTGTACCAAATTGCTCTCTCGCCAAGAATAAATTGTAGCAAAAGACAGATCAAGGGGAGCTGTCCATTGCTCTGCAGAGCAGCATAAAGAAACACAACTCACCACTTGATACCTTGGGGCCAGAAGATCTGGAATTCCGTTTATCATAAGCACCGATTCATTTTCCCTAACTGTGTCATGCTTGTGAATCCTGAGGTTAATTTGTTAGATTATTCTAATATTCATCAAAGACTTTTCAGCGTCTCAAGCCTTCACAGTTTAATGTGTTCATTTATAGAGAACAGGTAAGAGAAATGAAAACTAATTAAATGATTTATTAAAAGTCTTTTAAAATTTACTATTCCCCAGTTTCACTCATTGGATCAGCTTAGCAACTATGGAGGAAGTGCAGCATACTTCTCATAGGAAGGTCAAAAATCAATGATAGCTACCCTCTAACAATAGAGGACTCATTTTGCAAGGTCCCCATTTTCAACATGAGGACCTTGCAAAATGTGAGCATTTAAATTTCATATCATACATATGTTTATTTTAGGGTACCTGACTCTGAACCATTCCCTTTTTTTGCCCAGTATTAATAGGCTTAGTGTAGCCAATATACTGAAACACTAAGATTGAAAACATAGACAGAACTAGTATTATTAGAGTTGGGGCTATTAGAGTTAATAGTCTAGAGTTGGGGTTGTCAGGCTTGAACCCATTAGACTTGCCATTGACAAAGTTATTGTAGAAGCCCTGTAAACAAGCACATTCAATTTCCCTTGGACTTTTGAAGCATACTCTGTTTTCAGAATGGCTTTCTTCAAACACAAGAATGTTTATTTAATTGAATTGGCTACTATAGTTTGGGCTTTTATTTGAACCTTCATTTGCAAATTGATGTACTGATTCTAAAATACACATTTTACAGCTCCAGTAGCCATCAACTACACTACAAGAAAGAGGATACCTTATGAAGATATAAAAACAGGCATTTTATATAGCTTAATCAGTTAGATGAGGTACTTTGTTGACATCTAAACATCAGAATAATGAAACCAACAGGGTGATTGAACCCATCACTTTTTATGGATGCACATCACAGATTAAGACCACTATCCAGAAATATTGGTATCTGTAAGAAAATATACTTATGCAACAGTGCTCCCATGTTAGCATATAAATGTGTGCCAAATCTGCAAGGTATTTTGGTACATGCCAAAATAAGGACAAATTGAGGCCTCTATAAGACCACAGACAATATTTCTGTTGGACAGTTCCCCTGTGTGAATTTGTAATATGTGTACCAACTGTGGCAAACTAAAATCTCTCAGTAATCCTGATAACAAAGTATCCATCCTGAAATATTTATACACCTGCAACACTAAAAAATACTTTATTTATGCAGTTCAATGTCCATGTACCTTGTTGGGATGACCACTAGAATGATTAAGATCAGCAGAGGATAAAACGAAAGTTGCACTGGGACGGGGGGAAATCCATGCACTGCTAAGCATTTTATAGAGCAACAGCATGGTACCAAATTCCTGTTTTCAGTATTTTTACGCTCTTCCATTTTTTTAAAAAAAAAGTTTAAAAGATTGTTTATTTACTGTTTATTTTATTATATTTTGGAAAGTGCCTTGGGATCACTATGAGTGATGAAGGGCAGTCTACAAAGCTAGATAATAAAATGAAAGTATGAATTAAGATAGGCTGGCCTTGAGCTCTGGAATTAACAAAATTATGGCATGGGTGTTGTTCCTATGCACGGCTATATATATCTGGAACACAGTGTGGCATATGGGTTAAAGTAAGTATGGTGCTCTATCATACCGATAGACTGAGCAAATTTGAGACGAGCATGAGGCAGCTGACTCGTGCCTCCTCCTCACTGCCTTCTCTTGTCCATGGGGACATCGCTCTCTCTCCCGCTTAACAAGCCAGCTAGCAGTTACTGCCTCCCCCATCTTGCCCTCTCACTCCCACACTAACTGCCACCCAGTTTCAATCCTCAGCCTGGAACACACGGGGCTTCAAAGAGTCCTGTAATCAACCATAGAGTCCTAAACCAGAGAGTCATACAATCTACAGATTTCCCCCCTCCCTTGCTTCCTTTGGTGATCCAAAACAAAATGATCAGATTTCCATTTTATCTATGGTTCATGGGAAATATATTAAATGCCATCAACTGTCTCAAGCTATGGATGAGAAAATCCAGGAAGCACACTCTTCCCCCAAAGTTCATTCTAGCACATTTCTAATAAGGCTCAAGGTGAAGTGGCTATGTTGGCTTTGTCATCAAAGGAAATTAACCTTATTAATTTGTGGCCTTGGGAGAGGGAAGAGGAGAGGCCTCCCAGCCTCTAGGGCAGAAAGCTTGAGGTCTCTGCAGGGTCCTAGAGTCCAACCTTCTCTGTCACAAAGCTTATTGAGCAATAATGAAGTTTTGGGAAGGAGCCCTCATGCCTCCTTCCGATGCTGCTGTCGCTGCCCAAAAGTGGGGCACCCTGAATCCAAACAGAACCCTGGGGCACCTGGCCAAAAATAGGGACTGCCACGACAAAATTGGGACTCTTGGAGGGTCTGCTCGATAGAGGACTCCATCCTTTAATCTAGTACTGAGCTTAAGCATCATGATTTAGGCTATTATGGCATCATGACTTAAGCTAGTATGACAGAGCAGTGCCAAGACAGCATGAGAAATTTACATTATTCCTGTGTGCTGAATTTAGCTTTCAATATTTCTCTCTCTTTTGCACTGAATTATTGTCAAGCCTTTTAAAAAAGGAAACATCTTAACCTTCCACTGCCCTTGCTTTTGGGCATACGTAACTAGCAATCATGACACTAAGTAAGAATGCTTCATCTGGAGACTCAAGTCTTGTCCTGAACTGAATGCACTTTCCATTAGGGACAGTATCCTTAGACCTGTTAGAAGAGGTAGGATTTCTCAACCTTTTGAATATAAACCTGGCTCCACTCATCATTTTATGTGAATTTTCAAAAGGATTGAAATATTGTGACTTTTAATTATAAATAACATTTCAGGGCTTAATAATAATGATGAATCAAAGTACTTATAATTGTAAATACATATATTGAAATCTGCACAAAAAAGCACATGAAATTTAACAGTATATGAGAACTTCCTGTTCCAGTCAATGCCTCCTTGAGCAAGGTAATCCAGAGCTCTGTTTCAGTCCTGTATTCTTTGACTGTCCTTTGGCCCTGACTACTGGCTTGCTAATCATTCCTGTCTCCTGGTCCTTTCTTTGGTCCTGACTTCAGGCTCATCAATTGCTAATGGCTCCCCATTGACTGCCCATGGCCCAGCCCTGACTCCAGCCAATTGACGACTCAACCCTATAGGAAACCGATTAAAAATATATTTCTTATACCTCTAGAAGCAAACACTCATCATTCTAGGCACATTTCCCCCCTACTCTTTTCTTGTGCAATACCCATCACTTTACTGGGGATGCACAGCAGATGTTTGTGACGGATTGTGCCCCAAGTTGCCTACCTCTGAGTCACTTCCAAAGAAGAAAAAAATTCAGATTCATCAATCTTTCTTCTGTGCCCATATCAGCATACAGCACATTTTATATTTTGCTTTTAAATTTATGGCAATTTGAATATTATTTTAAATTATGCATGGATTCCAGTCCAGTTGAAAAAAGGTTTCCATTCCAGGCACAGACATCTTTATGAAGTGCAGCAAAAGAATTCAACAGTGCTGCAATGGCTAAGAAAGCCTGTTAAAACTAGATGGCACATTTGTGAGGAAGAGATTTGTGTTCATATTTTGTGTAGACTTGGAGAAAATTACTCGATGCACAGATCTGCCATATCCCAGAACTGCCTACCCAATGGCAGGAAAAGCAGCATATATTAATGAAAGGCTCTGACTTGGAATTCTATGTGCTCTGCTAGCAAACAAAAACATCTCTCTCTCTCTCTCTCTCTCTCTCTCTCTCTCTCTCTCACACACACACACACACACAATTTAGATCTCGGCTGGTCTACTTACGTATATTGGCAAATTATGCACACCTGGCATACAGATAAATGACAAGTGGATAAACCAAATGTTTTGTAGCATGGGAAAGGAGATTGAATGCTAGCCTGCCTGAACTACCTCATATTGATTTGATGACTCTGTCAATTACTTCTGGCACCATGCTTTCCTCAGGTCACTTCTCAATTGATCCTTTGGTCACCTGCCTCTGTGTGCATTCAGTTGGATTTATTTATTGCATTGGCTATCATAACACATGCATGGGATTGAGCATCCTCCCCTGTGGTGGGGGAATAGTGAACTGTCAGGGTCCAAAAGGGAGGCAGTCATAAGAGCCATCAGGTAAGAGAAGTCATGGATAAGGAGTTCCTGGAAGTTGCTGGGTCAGTAGGGAGATGCAATTGTTCCAAAGATCCAGGTGCACAAAGAAGTTGGAAAGGGAGAGCAGTGCCAAGGAGAAGAGAGGCAAACTGAATTCGTTTATCGAGCTCAATTATTTATTTGCAAACATTTCTGCACCACCAACATTAAGGGGGCAGGGAACATGGTGATGAATGGCATAAAACCAACAATAAAATTACAAAAAAGTTCAAAATGTGTTATAGATCAGTAGATCAGCTTAATACATTGACAAAACTGGATCACCCCATTGGGGGAAGCCTGGGTGAACAAGGTCAGTTTTAAGCAGGTGCCTAAATGCCAGCACTGTAGCATCGTGCTCTGTCTGACCCTGCTGATGAGAAGTGGACAGCACAAATTCCATTTATGAAAGGCCACAAGCCCAGGAGACCTGCAGCCAGGCAGCTGAAGTAGTCACTGGAGGAATGGACCACCTGGGCAAAGCAAGGTCTACCTCTTCTTGCTGCTCCATTCAAGAGGCATAGTTTTGGAGTATAGCAAATATAGTGAGGAGGACAATGATATAAAGGCTGCACAGGTATAGCTGGCATTCTTACAGCAAAAGCCTATGCATATTTATTTGGAAGTAGGGCCCACTGTGTTCAATGGTGTTTACTCCCACAAATGTGTGCACAGGATGATAGCCTTGGTGTACCCAGCCATCTGTTTACCCCACCTCCCCTCCATTCTTTGGCTGCCCAGACATGTTTATCTTCAGATGCAGCTGGTGGGACTGTGCTGCTCTCCTGCCCCAGCCGTAACTATGCTAAATCAGAAGAATGTAACCTGAGTATTAAAGTTCAGGGATTGACTATGTTAAAGCCCTATCAGCTCCTGTTTTCCAGTGCAGCGTGGAAGGCCCATGTGCTTTCTTTTAAGATGCATTGTTGTTCTTTACAAGAAAGCAGCTAATTCTGTTTTTGGCCTGCTATGTTCTCAAGAATTTCTGCTCCAGTTGTCTTCCTTTCACCTCAGTTGTGAACAGCCCATTATCTTTATGGATTGTGGATGCTGGCTACAACTTCAGGGTCCCAAAGCGATGCAGCATATCAAGCTCTCTTTTATTTATTTATCTGGATGTTTTAGCTGCTAAAGGATGTAAGAGTGCACTGCATTCTGTCAATCAGAGTTAATTACTGTAATGTTTCTTTTGGCAGGTCCTCCTTCAAACAGGTTGCCTTTCCTGAAAAATGATGTTGATTGTTGCCTGTGTCAGATTTTATCAGCACGCTGTGTCCATTCTATGCAAACTGCACACTTACAATTTCATAGAGGTATAAACCACACTAAATTTAGAACAGTCAAGCAGACTGAAAGACAGAATTTCTATCACTGTCTGACAGCAGTCAGGATTATTTGGTTTTATTTAAAAAAATCTTAGTTATGTGTTTTGGATACTGTTGTAGTTTGTGGGGAGGGCAGCCTCCCTTAAATTCCTAGAAGCAGTAAAGGGTTAGAATTTAATCAAGTGCCCTGAATCCCTAAATCCAGCAAGAAAAGACAGGCCAGCCTGATAATCGCTAACTTAACAAAGCCATTAAAAAAGCAGGGACTCTGTGCCAAAAGCATATGGGTGAGGCCCCACCATGAGCTCTGAGATAGTTAGCAGAGTAGCGATTAGGATTATAGTGGTGGTGATATGACCTAGGGACCTAGAGGTTGCAGTCTGTTAAATGCAGCAAGCTGTGGAGAGTCAGAGCCATGGCTGTGGTCTGTTTGGATCCAAAGCTACAGCTATGGGAGAAGCAAGAACCTTTTGGAGTGTCAGTGCTTTGAACTCCTCTGTTGTAGTCTCAGGTTGTATATATGTGTAAATAAACTGTATATCATAAAGACACCACAGTCTACACCATGCCTAATTTCCAAAGGAAACATGAACTCTGGAGCCCTGTAATCTTGCACAACTCAGAGATTGGGGTGGCATGTAGCATGGGTGTCAGGAGCTGGAATTTGTGTTTCCTGGAGGAAAGGCCCATGAGTGGGGTGTGTCTATTTTTAATTTTATTTCTGCTGCTGTCAAACCTGACGTAGTTTTGGGGTAAGAAAAATTTAGTTGGGGACTTGGCCTTGAGGTTAGTCACCCTTGCTTTAAAGTGTATAACCACACCTTGTCTTCCAGCACCCAGCACCTAATCTTTTGAATTCTTTATGACTTCTTGCTTTTCTACCCACTTGTTGGTGGATTGCAGTAGCAGAACTGGCTCCTGTCCAGGACAACTGTTCATTGAAGCTTCTTCACTTCCTCTTCTAACCCGCTTTTGTAGCCTATGGGGACAGAGATTACTTCTTAATCGGAGAACTTTAGAATACGAAAACTATATTTGGCATCAGTGGCAGCATTTGAACCTCCTTGCATTTTGCAAATCAATACTCCTTTACCCTTTCTACTATTTCAGGGAATGCTTGCTCACTTGGATCTAAACTGGAGGTCACAGTTTGCTTTGAATCTAAACTAGGAAACCAGATACCACATAAAGTCCAAGCATGGGATGAGAGAATGTTTGAATTCAGCTGCAGAACATCTTTTCTGATTTTCTTTTTGTTCTGATCAAAGACTCTTCCATGATGCATTAAAATGGACATTTACACTATCATTGCTTATTTTTACTAACCCTAGTCTCAGAATTCATTGCCAGCATATTTTAATCTTACCATTAACTAAGCTTTTAAAAAGATCCCCCCCCCCCCAAAAAAGCATCCTCAGTGTTGTTATTCACTCTGTGCTATTTCATTTCCTCGTCATTTAGGAGGAGGGGGGACACACAGCAGTTTGTCTCAAACAAAAAGTTTGTTCTTTTCCTCTTTCCATTGGAGAAATTCATGATAATTATTCTTCTGCACCTGCCTAATGGGGCTGAAGTAATTCAATTGTCATATTGGTGTAGATTGTTGCTTTGTGTAATGTATCACCCCTGCTGTTTCTCTTTTAAAAAATTCTATACTCTTCCATTATTCAGCAAGGCCTAATGATTACTTCAGCATTTGCACAGGCTGCACTATTTTGATTTTAATTGACTTCACTCTTTTAATTAAATACATTTGGTTTTTAACGCTGTTGTTGACATGCATGGTTTTGTCTTTATCAGTAGTTTCTTCCATTTGCTTTCTAGTGGTCTATGGACATTTCATTTAGTGGTTCATTTTAAAGAGGAGGCACATATAATATGAGCTTTTGCATTTATAAAGGCAACAGAAAAAGATGATTTGGTAGCAGTTTGATTTAAGGAAGCTCAAGCATATATCCTTATTGGAATGGCAATATATACATCTCAATATAGCTTCACTTAATATCTATCATTTCAGACGAACATTTCAGATACAGTGGGCATACACACTGGAGATAGTCAATACAATATTGTATAAAGATTTGTATTTCAAACATCACAGAACAAATTTGAAAGTATATATATATATATATATATATATATATATATATAGTTTTAATATAACTGGGCATGCAAACATAATGTGATTTTTTTTAAAAAAAGAAAAGGAAACCAAAATATTTTAAGAGCAATTCTAAAGATTACTGTAATCATCAAAGAGTTTTCTACAATACATTTTAATCAACTTCCACAATCTTTTAAGAAATACAATTTAATTAATATATATGTTATGCTGCATTAAAACAACTAGGGTTGTCTTTCTTTTTAATCTGAAATACCTCTTTTAGGAATAACTTCTTTTAGAAACAGTCTCAGTACCCCCCCCCCTTTTAAAACCTGCATTATATAATTTATGGCGATAGTCAACAAATAAAGTATGTGTAAATTTTCTATTCATATGACAATGAGCCACATTAAGAGCAACAGGCTGCATGCAAGTTCCCATGTGCACCTCTCTCCAAACCACAGATTGGCACCATCAGCTTTAACAGCATACATCAGTGATGGCCAAACTTGGCCCTCCAGCTGTTTTGGGACTACAACTCCCATCATCCCTAGCTAACAGAACCAGTGGTCAGGGATGATGCGAATTGTAGTCCCAAAACAGCTGGAGGGCCAAGTTTGGCCATCACTGGCATACATCATATGTTAAGGGAGAAAGTGATGTCTGGATTAAGACCACCAACTCTCACCAAGAGGTTAGCAGACTCTGCTAAAGCTCCCAGGGCTCCCTGGGTGTGCAGGATGCGGTCCAAGTAGTTGAACTATCTCTGCAGTGAGGCACACACAGTTTTCATGCATGCTCCAATGCTTTTCCATATTGAGCAAGAAAGGCTGTTGAACTTCCATAAGAGCCCAAAATTTGTTGTTCAGTTGTTACCAGTAAACACACGCTTATACAGTGTGGTGAGCCAAGGTCAACAGTGGAACAACTATGCATTGAGGGGCAGTGTGATGTAGTGGGTAGATTGCCAGACTTGGGAGAGACCAGGGTTCAAAGCTTCACTCAGCCATGAAGCTTGCTAGCTGACCTTGGGTGAGTCCCTGTATTTCAGGCTAAGCTACCTCACAGGGTTGTTGTGGGGATTAAACCAGTAGAAGGGGAACCTTGGAGAAAAGGGTGGGGAATAAATAAACAGATTAATAAATTTAGAAAACACAGAGAGTCTTTTCAAATAAAGTAATTTAGATTGGGACTGTTGAATGCTGGGTCCACAGTCCAGTTGAGCCAAACTACCGAGATCAAGTTGGAATGACTTTATTGTCTTAAGCGCTGCTAAGACATCAGCCGTATTCATTTGCAGAGTGACCTGCCTGTCCTGCTCCCTTCTAATTTGGCTTTAGTCTCCTTGGTATACTTTAACTTAGGTCAGTCAAGAAACAAACTTTGAGGCACTTAACAGACTTTTGCAGGACCTGTGGCTCCCATGCCTAGGAGACTCAGGACCTTGAGGGAACGAATGTCTATGGCGCATGGTCAGTGTGTTCAATAACTGTGAACAGTCAAACTAATTTCATCTGCACAAAAGGAATGAATCTATAACAAGAATTCCTAGGCAGGAATTGGCAGGCAGCCAGCAAAACATGAAGTGAGATGAATTTTTCTAGGCTTGTAAGGACTGGGCTGAGGGGGAGGAGGCTGGGAGAAGAGGAGGTCTAGACACAACAAATGTATAACTTCTCTAGAAAGTTATGGGTTTGGATTTTTTAAAATGGCACTTAATTAAGGAAACTGCAGAGAAAAATAGAAAAAGAAAAGCTGCGAATCATCTTATTCCTATGCAGGGAGGAATTAGGGAGACAGGCAAAATGGAAAAGTTTGCTTGGATGAGCGAAAATCTCTGTCCACTGATTTGAAATTTTATGAAATGGAATGTAGTTTTTGCCACAAGAGATTTTAAGGCACAGAAGGGAGGCTCTTTTGTGGCTTTCAGAGATGGAATGGCACCCTCACCTCTAGTTTGGGAGTACTCATGTGAAGATCTGAAAGTTAGACAGGTTCACAAGGGAACAGAATGTCCTTGAGGTGCTCAAGTTTTCCTAGGCCAATGAATGAATGGGCAGTGGTGGGTTCCTAACTGAAATTTCTGAACAGGCAGCAGCAAGTAAAGCACATTGTGGCACGCTAGTGTGAACACTATCAGCACATGGATGAATATGGCAAAATCTTGTTTTTTTCCAAGTAAAGTTGCAGCTGACCAACCAACCCTGGTTAAATGTGTTATAAGTGATGAACAACAACAATGAAACAAACAAACAAACATCCGATCATCCATCTACAAAGCTGAACTGAAAAACACTCACAAACTCCAAATCTGATTCTTTAGGAAGATTGTAATTCCATCTAGAACAGGCCAAATCTTAATTTTCTGGTCAATGATAAACTGGAGTTATTAGAGTAAATTGGGAGCGTTATAGTAAAAGGCTTGCTATAATGGATTGCTGTGATGCTTGAGGGAAAGGTGAAAGTTACATCCAGTAAGCACTATCTAGTAAGCAAGAGGAAAAGCTGAGCCCCAGAGTCTCCATTATCTAGTGATATTCCTATAATATCAAGCAAAGAGAACAAAAGGGCAGAAATGGAACAAATGGGGATAACATTTAATAACAGTTAAAGGTGTGTCTGTATGGCATGTTTTAAGTGGATATTACCAAAGAGCCACTTTGTCACTATAATATAAATTCTAGTATGAGCGGGTGAGATCCAACTGGAATTACCCACTGGAATTAATGAAGCAGGTAAGTTAGTCATGCCCAGTTTCTGATGTTGATGGGCTACAACTCCCATCATCCTTGACCATTCGCTGGGGCTGATGGAAGTTGGAATCAAACATCTGGAGGGCTACAGGTTCTCAACCCCTGATGCAGAGTATGCAAGACTGAAAAGGCAATGCATCAGAGCAAACAAGTTTCATGTGAATCCTGATTTTGTATCCTGTTACCCAACAGCAGAGCATGTAAGGTATCATCAATATATGCAAGGAGTTGAAACACCAAGAATGGCTCAGACCATTTTTGAAAATCTGCCCCAGGTTGAGGGTGCCTGGCTTTTCTTAGCTTTCTGATCTGATTCAATGTGAAGGATGGCTTCACTCAAATGGCAGTGATGCCTGCTGGACCAGTGCTGCCTATTTTCTTTACTCATCCAGTAATTTTATTTTCAACAATGCTTTTCACCCCATTGGCAGACCGCGTGCCATAACAAGAAAGAGACGGGCCCTGCTGTAAGTAATTAAGTCTACAAGAGCAGTACTGCTTATTTTTCATTGTAGCAGATAATCAGAATGCTGTTGGCTCAAGTGTAAAATGCAGAAATTAATGATCCCATATAATACAAATTAGAGGATTTTGTGTGTGTGTGTGTGTTTTTAAGACTAAAGGTAGGAAACCTAGCTTCACTGCAAAAATGAAAGAGTCCCTATGTAAACAGATATGGAAAGATAAAATTAATAGGCAACAAATGCATTAATATGCAACACAATTAAATCATACTACACTAAAAAATGCAGAGCCGGTCATAATTCCACTTGAAATTTTTCTCAACACCATCTTTAAAAGAGTACACATGGAATTTTATGGTTACACTTTCTTTATTTTTGATATGCAGCCAACATTTGCATATTGGCTCAGTTGTGATCGATGGGAATTCTGCATATGGCTTCAAAAAGTTCAAAATATTACACCCTTGTTTTCACCTTCCATAAAAGCAAATGCTCTGATCATCAGAATACAGTATTTAACTAAAGGCAATAACTATCTAGACTAACTTTAGAAACTGGTCTTCAGAATTGCTAAATGAAAAAAGAAAGATTCTAGAGCAAGTGGAAATTACATATTTTGATAAACTTACATGGGTAAGCAATGAAATAGCTTAATTGTTTGCAACGCCACAGCAACCTAAAGATTCAAACTAGTGCTGTACTAAACATTTCTCCTGCATTTCCTAGCAATTAATGAAAAAAGAAACAGACACTGAAAGAAACTGAAATTTAAAACGATCAAATGGGAGAGAAAAATTAAGTAAAATCCTCATAGGTGGAGCAGAGGGTTTCTGTTACATTTACTTTTGAGGTGGATGAGGGCTGCTTGTGAATGTCATTTCTTTCATTCTACAATTCATCTCACTAGTGGTGTGTACTCTGCAGCCTCTCCAAGTGGCTGTGCTTTAGTTAAAGCCCAAGAAAAGACACCATAAGAGAACTCCCCTCATGAGGCTTTTTCAGATGAAGAAGCCTGGGCAGCCACGGAGGCTGCAGGGTGCTAGAGAAATGTTCACAGGGAAGAAAAGCACATACACACCACCCTTGGCCCCTTAGCAGCAAAAAAGTAAATTCAATGCACACCAAAATTCTAAAGAAATACCCTGAGCATTGCCTTTCCCTTAAAAAGTGCCTCGAGAATGAGATTTCAGGGACATGTTGAGAAACTGGAGAGCAGATTTCAGCACAGCACTAACTAAAACAATCGCAAGTCCCTTTGTGTTTAGGTTTGGATCACAGTACTGAATGGCATGTGCCAAAAGTTTGAGTCTGAGTCATTGAATAAAAAAATACAATATAAATTAGCAAAATGGCTTGGATTGTAAACACAGGGAAGTGATTATGGCATCTGAAATCAACAACAAAAAAATAGCAATCTGTGGACACAGAGAGTAATGATCATTGCATCTAAGATCAAGAAGGAACTACTCAACTTTCACAGGAAACACCTGCTTTTTTTTTTTTTTAAGCCCGGCATCTGTGCAATGATATTGGACAGCTACTCATATGTGCATCCAAATATTAGCATTTTTTTCTGTTAGAAATATTATCACCATAATTTTCTTGTGCAGAAAGGGAAGCATTCTTCCTAGTTAGGGGGAAAAGAAATCTCCAAAGTGATGTATCCTAGCAAAAAAATTGTGATCAGTGACTGAGAATGCATGCCTCTAAGATTGCGTCTGTTCATTGGAACAGAAAAAACATGCTTCCAACAGATCATTTAAATTAAGCAACCACATTTCCAGGGACTCTTATTTGAATTTTTAAAATGGCTGTTTCCTACATTATACGCCACATCAAGTATCTTCACAAGATTTTTTAGAAGTGTTACAGACAATAAGCATCAGTCGTAAAAGTGCCTTTAGTGCCTAGCACCTAGAAATGTTCTTTGTGCTTGGCTCCTAAACACTACAATCTTGCACAGTGCTGGTGATAAATATGTATGGCAAGTAATGCTAGCACTAACATTAGCAGCAAAGCTAACACTACTAGCACTAGTAGTAATGCTAAAAGATCATCTCACTCCTTATATACCCAACTGATAACTGCTCTTTTCAGTAGAAGGCATTCCACCAATACCATCTCACCAAGGTATCTGTTTTGTACAATATAGGAATTGGGTCTTCAGCTAAGTGATGCTTGCCATTTGGAACGCCCCTCCATAGCATATCAGACAGGAATCATTTCTATTAGCTTTTTGGTGCCTATGGAAGACCTCCCTCTTTCAGCAAGTCTTTTAAGTGTAGAATTTTTATTCCAGTCTGTATCTGTACTAGATTTGAAATTTCATCTATGAAATTGTTTTCTATGCTGTTGGTTTTTTAAAGTTATTGATGCTTTTATTGGTGAATCGCAGAATCACGGGATTGTAGAGTTGGCAGATCATGTAGTGATTCATAAAGGGAAAGAAATGAACAATACTGGGAATATAGCCATTTCCTCAAAAGCTGATCAAGTCATTGTGCTGAAGGTTTGCTTCTTCACTGACGCCTGTGGCTCACTTTGTGAACTTGATCACTGAGGGGTGTTTTATAAACAGAAGGAAATAAGGAGAGTCCCGTTGGATCAGTACAAAAGTCCGCCTAAACCACAAATCTTGCTCTCACAGGGGGAGGTGGATGCTTCCAGAATTCCCAGAAGCAAATTCTGTCATTATCATCCATGTCTTGGAAACATTTTCCACTAAACCCTTCCTTCACTCTGCTCATGGCAGTCTTCTGGTATGAAGAATCTTGTTACATTGTAGAAGACCTGCAAAACCTACAATAGTATATATTAATGATATTAAGTGTTTTATGCTCAGTTCTACATATTTGTTTTGGCCAGAAATAAATGGCATACTAAGGATTGAGGGTGGGGTGGGGGTAGGGGCAGATGGACAAATAAATACTATTTCCTGTTGACATTAAACATTAAATATACCGAAACAATAATTACAAGAAAGTGCTGATTTCTACATTCTAACAAAATTATTGCTTCTCTGTACTTGATATAAAAGTCTCTCAATAAGCCCAGATAAAGATCCAGTGGTAATTTATGATGCTGAGGGTGTCATAATAATTTAGGGTGGCCGTCGAGGCAAGCAGGCCTTTTGTCCATTTCATCCTCACTCTTAATTTACAGTTGCTTTTCGAGTCTTATTTTTGGGGGGTTTGTTTCCCATCTCTTCCATCTGGTGCAAGCACTGCTTTCCTATGAATCTGTCACCTGTTTCCTTTCCAATCAATAGTACATGAGTATACTTGCTACAAGATTAATTTATCTATTCCTTTGGACCAGAGCCATAGTGTAAAGGCCAGTAACTCAGTGGGCAAAATCCCACAATAAATTGCATCAAGCTGGAAGGAATCATCCGTAAATACCATCTTCAGGTTCAGGGCCACTGATACTAGCTTCCATTTAATTTAATGAACTGCAGGGTGGGGGACAACTTTTATTGCCTTTTGTTCTTCTGTCTGGGAAATCTACGAAATATAGGCAAGTACAGATTGATCACATATTAAAAATAGTTTGTCTGAAAAGCTTGATAAAAAGAGGGCCATGAAACCATTGGAATAGAAGGGGAGAGGCAAGGTTTTCCCAAATGGACATCTGTTTGTTTAAAATCTTATACTTCTCTACTACCAGCCATGGGCGTGAGGTGGGATTTTTAATTTGGATATGTATAAAATGGGGAAACACCCTACGAAAATTGGAGAAAGAGCACGATGTAAATGAAATAAAAACAACCCAGCTAAATTTAGGCTGCTAAATTGTAGGTAGCACCACAATTTCATTCAGGGAAACATGAAATATTTTTGTTTGACTCTTTAAATAATAATAATAATAATAATAATAATAATAATAATAATAATAAATTTTATTTATATCCCGCCCTCCCCAGCCAAAGCCGGGCTCAGGGCGGCTAACAATCAAATAGTCAAACAATCAAAATAATCCAACATTTAAAAAATATTTCATTATAAAAATTAATTAAAATCAAGTTGATGGCAACCATTAAGCAAAATTCTCTGCAGGTTGCCAGAGGAGGGAGTCAGGCTGCGCCCTGACCAAAGGCCTGGTGGAACAACTCTGTCTTGCAGGCCCTGCGGAAAGATGTCAGGTCCCGCAGGGCCCTAGTCTCTTGTGACAGAGCGTTCCACCAGATTGGAGCCGCAGCCGAGAAGGCCCTGGCTCTAGTTGAGGCCAGCCTAACCTCTCTGAGGCCTGGGACCTTCAGGATGTTTTTATTTGCAGACCGTAGGTTTCTCTGTGGGGCATACCAGGAGAGGCGGTCCCGTAGGTACGAGGGTCCTAGGCCGTATAGGGCTTTAAAGGTTAAAACCAGCACCTTAAACCTGATCCTGTACTCCACCGGGAGCCAGTGCAGCTGGTATAGTACCGGATGAATGTGGTCTCGCAGCGAAGACCCCATAAGGAGTCTCGCCGCGGCATTCTGCACCCGCTGGAGTTTCTGGGTCAGTCTCAAGGGCAGCCCCACGTAGAGCGAGTTACAATAATCCAGTCTGGAGGTGACCGTCGCATGGATCACAGTGGCTAGGTCAGGGCAAGAGAGATAAGGGGCCAACTGCTTAGCTTGGCGGAGATGAAAAAATGCCACCTTTGTTATAGTTGTAATCTGCGCCTCCATAGAGAGGGAGGTATCGAAGATTACACCCAAACTCTTAACAGATGGTGCTGGCACTAATTGCACCCCCGCAAGAGATGGGAGTTGCCCCCTCAATCCCATATCGTCCCGTCCCAGCCAGAGGACCTCTGTCTTCGAAGGATTTAACTTCAACCGGCTCCCACGTAACCATCCAGCCACAGCTTCCAGACATCTGGTCAGTGTGTCTAGGGCCGAGTCAGGATGGCCATCCATCAACAGATAGAGTTGGGTGTCATTGGCATACTGATGGCAACCCAGCCCAAAACTCCGGACAAGCTGGGCAAGGGGGCGCATAAAGATGTTAAAAAGCATCGGGGAGAGAATCTCACCCTGAGGCACTCCACACACCAAGGAGTGGCGCGATGACAATTCCCCCCCAAATGCCACCCTCTGTCCCCGACCAGAGAGAAATGGCTCAGCCATTGGAGGACTGTGCCCTGGATCCCCACGTCGGCAAGGCGGTGGTCTAGGAGTTCGTGATCGACCATGTCGAAGGCTGCTGACAGGTCTAGAAGAATCAGCAGCCCCGACCCGCCTCAATCCAGCTGCCTGCGGAGATCATCTGTTAGGGCGACCAGAGCCGTCTCGGTCCCATGACCAGCGCGGAAGCCGGACTGGAATGGATCGAGAGCCAATGTTTCATCCAGAAACCTACCAAGCTGTTCAGCAACCGCTCTCTCAATCACCTTACCCAGGAATGGAAGATTCGAAACCGGGCGGTAATTGGATAGATCTAAGGGATCTAATGATGTTTTCTTTAAGAGCGGACGCACCACTGCCTCCTTCAGTTCCCCTGGGAATATCCCGGTGCCAAGGGACAAATTGATGATATCCCCCAGGGGGGCCCGCACCTCGTCTGGACACGCTCTAATCAGCCATGACGGGCATGGGTCAAGAGGACAGGTGGTGGGCTTTCCAGCTTGGAGGAGTCTGTCCACATCGGCTGTAGATATCCGGTCAAAGTGGTCCAATACTGGACCCGAGGACAGTCGAGGGGCCTCCAGTTCATTTATTGTATCCAAATTGGCAGGAAGGTCATGGCGGAGCAACAGGACCTTCTCCGCAAAAAAGCTCGCAAATGCCTCACAGCTGTGTGTCAGATTGTTATTTAAATTTGGCTGTCCTTCAAGGGACGTTAAAGACCTAATTATACTAAATAATTGCGCCGGGCGAGAGCTAGCGGATGCAATGGAGGCCGAGAAGTAAGACTTCTTAGCGGCCTTCACTGCCATCTCATAGGTTTTCATAAAAACCCTATAAGATGTTCTTGAGGCTCCATCACGGGCACCCCGCCATACTCGCTCTAGCCGTCTGAGATCCCGCATCATTTTCCGAAGCTCCTCGGTAAACCAGGGAGCCCGGTTTCTGCGGGGTCGCAGAGGGCGCTTAGGTGCGATCTCATCGATGGCTGCCAGGAGCTGGGTATTCCAGCCCTCAACAAGCTCAGTCAATGAGTCGCCAGGGGGAGCAAGGTCCCGCAAGGCTTGACGGAATCTATCAGGGTCCATCAGCCTCTGCAGGCGAGCCCAAATCGGCTCGCCACCTAAGCAGGGTGGGGGTGGAAAGTCAATCCTGGCTTTCAAAGCGTAGTGATCAGACCATGGCACCTTCATCAAAGGAGACATGATCACATCTATACCGGCGCCAAAGATCAAATCCAGCGTGTGGCCTGCTTGATGTGTGGGGCCCGAAACAAACTGGGAGAGCCCTAGTGTCGCCATGGAAGACACCAGGTCCAGAGCCTGTGAGGAGGGAGTGGCATCAGCATGGATGTTGAAGTCCCCCAATACCAAGGAAAAGGAAAAGTTGCTAACTTAAAAAAAAAACTGCTAGAGCGGGATGCAATTCGCAGACATGTTTGCCCCTTCTGAGGGGATGAAGTTGGCCAACCTTCAGAACAACAGGTGCAATCATCATTCTGCAAGGGCAGATTTTACAAGTTTGAGGTGGGTAAAACAGAAATCACTTCACTTTCTTTCAGTATTTTTGGGTGGGGGTGGGGGAGAGGGTTGATCAGAGGCAGAGGGATAGGGATAGGGGAGGGGTTGTGAATGGGGGGCTGTGAATGAAGCAAGTAGGGATGCAGTTTGTGTGTGTGTGTGTGCACGCACACACACCAGCTGCACCTTTTTAATCACCTGATAGTGAAGTCCTATACATCTTTACTCACAGAGCTTAGGACCTGCCGATCAGAAGGTTGGAGGTTCAAATCCCCGCGACGGGGTGAGCTCCTGTTGCTCGGTCCCTGCTCCTGCCAACCTAGCAGTTCGAAAGCACGTCAAAGTGCAAGTAGATAAATAGGTACCGCTCCAGCAGGAAGGTAAACGGTGTTTCCATGCACTGCTCTGGTTCGCCAGAAGTGGCTTAGTCATGCTGGCCACATGACCCGGAAGCTGTACGCTGGCTCCCTCGACCAATAAAGCGAGATGAGCGCCGCAACCCCAGAGTTGGTCATGACTGGACCTAATGGTCAGGGGTCCCTTTACCTTTACCTCCCACTAAGTTAAAATGGGGTTAACAGGTGAGTGGGTATAGGATTACCAGCGTGGTGTAGTGGTTAAGAGCGGTGGACTCGTAATCTGGTGAACCGGGTTCGCTTCCCCGTTCATCCACATGCAGCTGCTGGGTGACCTTGGGCTGGTCACACTTCTCTGAAGTCTCTCAGCCTCACTCACCTCACAAGGGTTTGTTGTTGGGGAGGAAGGGAAAGGAGATTGTTAGCCATTTTGAGACTCCTTAGAGGAGTAAAAGGCAGGATATCAAGTCCAAAATCTTCATCATCATCATCATCATCATCAAAGGGAATTTGGAACAATCTAACCCAGGGTAGGCAATGTGGTGCCTCCAGATGTTGTGAAATACAGCTTCCATCTGCCCCAACCGGCATGGCAAATGGTCATGGATACTAGGAGTCCATCATCTGGAGGATGCCGTATCGTCTACCCTGATCTAAGTGATGTGTTGACTAGCCCCTATACATTTCAGCCCTATAAAGAAGAAATCTGACAGGCAATGAGAAACACCTTCAGGCAGCATTGATGAAGCAGAAGTTCATTCCAAAATAAGTAAATAAAATGAAGTGGTGGAATACTGAGGGGAAAGAACCAGCCTTGAGATTTCTCTCTCGTTGATCTGATGTAGCTCTTTGGGAGCAGTGTGTGCTCTGATCAAGGCCGTTGGACTGCTGTTGTGCCTGTGATAACAACATTATGTATCTTCTCACCCACAGTCTAAGGACAGATCTCTATTCTTTTTAAGAGGGCTTCTAAATTTAACTTGCCACCAACTGTTTTGCTGCAGAAAATTTCAGCTGACTGTGAAGTGGAATCTCTCAAAAGAAAGTCTCACACTTCACAGTATGCTTTCTCTGCTACAATAACAACAAAATAAACCCCAGCCAAAATGCTCATTTGCTCTACCTGGCAATAGAAAATAAGAGTACAACTTGATCAAACTAGGAGAGTGGATTTGTATTGAATTGGTAGCTAATTTGCCAAAAGCTCATGAATAATTCAAGCGAGATCAAGTGACAAAAATATTATAACTTCAACCTTCATTTTGCCTGCATGCTGACATAATCATCTACATTTGAGAAGGGATTTTTAAAAAGTTTTTTAAAAAACTGGCAAAAGGTGATTTTTATACTTACAATTTGTTTTCCATAGTGATGTGTTGAAAGCGGAATAAGGAGGATAATGTATAATTTGATTATATCATTTTTTGCTACTGCTGCTGTGTCATTTTGGCACATTTCTAAACCTTATTAGGAAGAGCTCAGTTTGTCTGGAATAAGGCTGGTTGTATAGCTGCTATACTAACAGACTTGATAGTATGCATCTATAAAATAACTTCCTTCAGGTGAAGTGATGCTGTGTTGTTGCTGTTAGGTATCAATTTTGTCCTTTGTTAATTATGATAAATATTAGGATGACCGTGTATCCTACTTTACAGAGATCTGTCCTGTTTGAAGAGTTGTTAGAGGTCAGTCCTCTGTCTGAGGGAGTCCTCTGTTTGGAGGGCTGTCTGATCCAGTCTTGGATGACCACCAACACTTAGCAGCTGGACAGCAAACTGAGCAGAAACACATGCCACCTGGTCACATCTTCCCCAGTATGGTAAGATGCATTTCCATTTAAATTACAGTAATAATTTCTGAATTTGCATCTATACCTAACATTAGCTAATGAAAATGTACGTAAATCTGTGTTCTCTTTGAAAAGACTTACAGAAACTGCTATATAAATTATTGCTAAAATAAATATTTTACGCTTGATTTTTTAATACAACTTACAAAGCATTTTCAATTATGTTATTGGCTTTAATACTATAATTTATTTTGACAGCATCCCTGTGAGGTAAGGTAATTTAAGTTCAGTTTTACAGATAGGAAGCTTAGAATTAAGAAAGAGTGATTTGCCCAAGTTCACATCACATAGGAAACATTGAATGCTGCTTTATAATGAGTCAGACAGTCAGTCCATCTCACTCAGTAACTGGCAAAAGCTCTTGGGGATATCAGATCTCTGCCATGAAGATGCCAGGGATTAAATCTCAGACTTTTCATATTCAAGGCATTCATTCTTCCATGAAGCCAAAGACCTTCTCCACAGGCATTGGGAGGTGTAGTTCTGCACATGCAAAGGAATGTGTCTAGAGAAGTGTTTTGTCCATTGAAGTGAATGGGAACATGTCTGTAGACTTTGTGTTTTGTAAGTGTAAAGTGTAGCTGGGTGAGATTATACCTCTTCGATCCATAATGATGTATGATAGAGGTGTGGAAACAATGGGTAAAGAATCCTTATTTTCTAATTATGTAGATTTGCAGGGGGGAAGAAAGACTATAAAACAATTTTTTTGCCAATTATCCTGCCCAACTCCATTGGAGCAAGTAGTAGATTTGTATAATTGTGATTTTACTTCATCAATGAGATTCATACAAAATAAATGTGCAAAAGAAAACTAAAAGAAACTGAAATCTGCTAGAATACCTTTTGACTTGTCTGAAAATATTTTGCATATTGAAATCATTATAGTGCATATTTTAGTTATGATTCACAATTACAGGGTGGCAAGCCAAACTGGAAAAAATGGAGAAACTTTAAACGACCTTTTCTGTTAAGCACCAGGATTTATGTTTGCATTGCCAAAGTCATTTGGCAACAGCCACCTACATTAGCGCAACCTTCGTCCCGGGCTGCATTCACAAGCTGGGAGTTTAAAGGTTAAGCGGAGCGGGGAGGGGTTTTCATGCATGCCGTGCAGCCAAAGTCTATAAGAGGAAAGTCAGAATTTATAAACTGTCTGAAAGATGCTCCGTGGAGGCATTTAAAGGACTGGTCTATCATTTCAATTAGGGCCAAATAATTGCCCCACATAATAATCATTACAGGCTCGTAAACCACGGTGCCACCCAAGATGTTAACAAGCTGGCATGGTTTGAGCATCAAAGACAGAGGGGGAACTGTGTTTGCATGTTTGGCACACCGACTAATGAGGAAAGTCAATTGGTCCTTTGTCTTGAGGGTCTGAAGAGCTGTGCTCTAATGTTTGGTTTCTTGGTTGGCACTTGTTCAAGTAATCGCTCATGGCCTGACAAAGCGGCACTTGTGTTTTATTAGTGGCCATGCTGAACTCTCCTGCCTGGGCTGTGTTGTCTCTCAATAGAATGCGGCACCAAAGGGCACACTTATTTGAAAACACTAAATCAGAGCATGATGACCTTTGCCCAGCAAATGCAACTAAGACAACAACGGAAATGTTTACAGCAGTTTCTCCTCTTGCTGGAAAAGAAGTGAGGAAGCCGGTAGGTAGGTGATGTGCGAACTGACATTTACAACATGCTGAAAGAAGAATCAGAAAGAACTTTCAAGAGATGTACACTAAGCAATACATTTCAAACAACAAACACACACAAAACAAGGTGGACAACAATTTAAGGTTGTTCAGCTTACAGAGATGCTGACAAACTGTTGACTAATTAGTTTTTCCTGATCTTACTTTGCTAGGCTCAATGTAGCTAAGCTTACAGAAGCTCCCGATGGCTTCAAAACCAGAAACTGGCCAGGTCTACACCTTGTTTGCTAAAACAATGATATTGCTTCAGGTGTTCCATTCATGACTTCAACGAGTTTCTTCTTTTGAGGCATTTACCTGTACATTTCAGCAATGTATCATCAGATCGTGCATCGGCTTTACTTAGGGGCTGAATCACGAGGCAAATCAAGGTGATTCAGGGGTCTTTCCTCAATTACGAGTCCAAGCTTAATATACATAGCCCCCACCCCAGTCAGATCAGGGTCACCACAAAGCCTCATGTCGTAATGTTTTTTCTGTGCTTTTCTGAAACTTAGAGGTCTATGATTTTCTATAGATCTATGTTTCCCTAGGTCTAACAGATTTGCAAGAAGTTATGCTGACCACTTGTGGCCTGTGGAACACTGAAGAGTTCTGGGTTGTTTTTGTTAAAGTGCAGCAGAGGATTTTTTTAAAAAAGTTAAAGACTTTATTTGTTTTAAATCCTATGTTGCTCTCCTTTAACTCTCCCTCTCTCTCTCTCTCTCTCTCTCTCTCTCTCTCTCTCTCTCTCTCTCTCTCTCATCAGAGCTCTTCAGAACTTTAGAACTATTGAAATAAAGGAAAAATAGAACCAGAAAGAAAATTATACTGTGAAGCTGCAATTTATCTATTTTTTTGCAAAAAGTACAAGGAAAAATGCACACCACTTGGCCCCCTTTCTTACTTATTATAAAGTATGAAAGAGCAAGAGACAAACTCTTGCAAGGGATTATGGAGGAAAGTGAATCACTTTTATTTCCCCCCACAAAAAGCCCCTGGACCTATTGGTCTGCAATTTGGCAGACTTAATCCTCTCTGGAGGGGCTCTTGTGCCTGTAAATTTCATCCACTTTAGCCAAAAAACCTGTTATAGCCATTTTTAGACTCCCCGTTGTAGTAAATGTTGAGCGCAGCCTTGTTTCATACAGAATGGCTCTGAACCAAAAGTACAGACAGTTGTGGTGACAGCATAGAGTGAATCAGAAACTGATTGAAATTTTTACATACAGATGTAAAATACGTCACATACAGATACAATACGTATCTAACACTACCCTTTCCTCTGGAATTGACATCATATGCTAATTGTTTAAATGAGGAGTCTACATGCTATTACTGCCAAATCATACTTTTCCAGTGCTACCTTGCTTTGTCCTCATGTTCATTCAGATCTGATCTGTAGCTTTTTTCTTAAAACATATTTGCAATACTAGTCTCTACAATGTGGACAGGCCAAATGCAATGGAAGCTTTTGGGGGTAATTGTTCCTTCAAAATGAAAGTTTCTTTTTGTTGCCAAGAGGGGGCAGTGGGGTGATTTTTATTTTATTTCTCTCTCTCTCTCTCTCTTTCTTTCCTTCATGCCAGACAAATCTCTTTTTTATATAGATAAAGCTTGGTGGATCAGGGGAATGCCTGGTCATAGTGTACCTTGATTTCAGTAAGGCTTTTGACAATGCCCTCCATGATATTCTTGTGGAGAAGCTGGTAAAATGTGGACTGGGTGAGATAACTGTTAGGTGGCTTGTAGCTGGTTGACTGACTGAACCCACTAGCAGTTCCTTATCATCCTGGGAAAAAGGGAAGAGTGGGGTACTACAGCGTTTTGACCTGGGCCCGTCATTCTTCAACAACTTTATAAATGACTTGGATGAAGGTATTGAGGGGATGCTCATCAAGTATCAAGGCGCTATCAGGCAAGAAATGTCCAGAGGGAGAAATTGACTTGTCAAAAATACACTTACAAGTTAGGGAAAGGTATGTTCATCAGTCCTACATATCTCAGCTACTCCAATGTGTGCACTTGATGAGGCAGTTGCTGCAACAGAGGGGCTCCTCTCCCGAGCTCAGCTTACATATCTCCCCCACCTGAGCTGCGTGCGAGCAGGTGCAGACTCCACCTACATGCAACCTTCTGCTCCTCCCTCTTCAATCCTCTTCTGGTCCTGGGAGACAGTGGAGCAGGAGAGGTGGGGTCAGGAGGAGGAGGAAGTGTGGAAGCCCTTGACTCTACATCAACCTCACCAATCTCCCCCTTCTCCTGCACCTGTTGTTCACTCTTCAGTCCTGCAGCTTCTTTTGACTCTTACTCGTGTCTCCTGACTATTACAGGTTCCCACAGTTCAATGATCCCTTCATCCAATCCAGTCTCCAACACTGCTTCTCCCGGTGCCCACTCATCAGAATTCAGCCACTGTTCTTCAGTGTCCAGACAGTCCCTGATATCAGATTTGTAGATGACACCAATCGGAATTCAAGTTGACTTCAACAGATTGGAGGGGACTGGGCCAAAACCAACGAACTAAGTTTCAATAGGGACAAATGTAAGGTTCTACACTTAGGCAGGAAGAACCAGCTGCACCAATAGAACATGGGAGACACCTCACTTGCAAGTAGTACATGGGGAAAGATGTAGGGGTCTTAGTAGACCACAAGCTGAACATGAGTCAACAGTCTGATGCAGCAGCAACAAAAGCTAAGGCTATTGTAGGCTCCATCAACAGAGGTATAGTGTCCCAATCAAGGGAAGTAATAGCACTATTTTATTCTGTCTTGGTCAGACTGCGCCTGGAGTACTGTGTCCAGTTCTGAGCACCACAATTTAAGAAGGATATTGCCCAGCTGGAACCATGTGCAGAGGAGGATAACCAAGATTATCAAAAGTCTGGAACCCAATCCTAATGAGGAAAGGTTGAGGGAACTGGGTATGTTTAGCCAGTAATGAGAAGACTGAGAGGAGATAGGATAAGCATCTTCAAATATCTAAAAGTCTGTCACATAGAGAATGGAGCAAGCTTGTTTTCTCCTGCTGCAGCAGCTAGGACCCGAACCAATGGCTTCAGTATACAGGAAAAGAGATTCCGACTAAACATCAGGAAGAACTTTATGACAGTAAGAGCTGTTCAACAGTGGTACAGACTCCCACGAGAACACAAGAAACTATCTTTGCTGAACAAATTTACCTCTGAGTTGACATTGATGAACAATATAATGCTATACCATTGGGTGAAACTTTCCTGATGGTGGAAAAGCATTGCTATGGCTGTGATAAAGGGCACTAATGCAGAAGCAACCAAAATAGGCCCTCTTCATTTAGGTGCTATTTTATCATGTAGGCAACTGCAGTATTCTGAAGAACAGTCAATTGCTCTGCTTCCTGTCTTTCTTGGATGGAAATTTTGCAAATTCCATGTAAACAGGAATCGCTGGCAATGTCTTGATCATATCTGGCATGAATTCAGTCTTCATATTTGTTAAGATGCAAAATTTGAAAAATGCATAAGAAGACTTAACAATTCTTCTTTTTGTGCATTTTTTCTTCTTGATTGTACATGACAGAATTGGGAAAAAAAATCCAAGCCTTGGTATTCTCTGTGATTAAAAATAAAACAGGAAGTCTTGTGCGAAGTGCACGACACTGACCTGAGCTTAGTTTAAAAGCAAGGAGAGGAAAGGGATGGGTGGGACATAAAGTAGAAATTTAGGCCACACAAAAGAAGAATGCATTTGCACTAAAAGAATCTATGTGGACACAAAGTGGTAAGGAGTATGTGAGTCTTCTTGGGAAGGAAAGAATTGATGTAATCTCCTCTCAACCACCATTCCACATTGTTCAGTGGGAAGAAAGGGCATCCCTGAAGTTGTGCTAAGAGCAAAACCTAAAAGCAGAACACACCATACAATTAAAGTATATTCAAAGCACATGACTTTCCCCAAAGAACCCAGGGAACTGTACTTTCCCATCACAGAACTACAATTCCCAGGACCGTTAACAAACTACCATTCCCAGGATTCTTTGGGGGAAAGACATGTGCTTTAATTGTATGGTGTGGATCTGCTCTAAGTCTCTAATATGAAATGCCCACTATTTAATAAGGACTAATAACTAATGATGGCAAAGAAGCGTTCAGGATCCTTTATTCAGAGAACTAGCACCACAAGGTTTTGTTACAGGATCAGAACTTTAATATAGCCAGAGAATAAATCTTAACAAAACAACCAACAGACGGAATAAGTTTCAAGCGTATTTTTACACAAAAAAGTCAAAGTATGTCCTGAGCCATATGGCCGATTATTTTTTACCAGCCATATGGCCTACAGCTTTTTAACAGCACAGACGCTATCCCTAGATTGTTTAGTTCATTTCCAAGGCTACTTTAATTGCATTTTAGTATGCTGGATATCTAAGCGTGCCTAAGTTTAGCATATATTCACAGAAACTTGTAAGTTACTTTTACATATCTACCTTGCTACATATTACATTGAGGTTTAAACTGAGTAATGGTGGAGCAACGAGGTCTTTATTATATACATTGCAGCAACATGCCAAGAGTTCTCTCTCTGTCTCTCTCTCTCTCTCTCTCTCTCTCTCTCTCTCTCTCTCTCACACACACACACACACACACACACAGAGGGGGAGAGAGAGAGGCTGTTTTGTTGTAATCCTGATTTTAGTGAAACACATATTTTTATTAATCTTGCACTTACAATGGAATGGCAGCAGTGGATTCCCATTGCCTCTCTATATGAGCACTGGAAGAAATTGCCATATACAGTGAGTAATATAGAGAACTGTGCAGTTCTATGCCATAACACATTGCTGAGCATGGCAGAGCACCCAATCCCAGGGTTTGTTTGTTTTTAGGCTCTGAGATCAATTGTTAGAGATCTTATTTACTAAGTGCAGCAACGCAGATCCTCTACCTCGCAAAGAGCAAGTGAACATAATTTTACCATGAAAATCAGTTTCAGATTTGGCGAATGTCATAATCTAATGCACAGACTGACTTCCCCAAAACTATTAAACCCACAGAAGATCCTACAGGAGAGTCTTTGGGCTCTCCATCCCCATGTAGCATTGCTTCCACTGGGCTATTTCCAGGGACAGGGCACAGGGAGTGGAAGGCACCATGGATGCTGGTTGCAGCTCTCATGCTAGTTCCAGAAGATGGTTCTAGAAGAGGGCACTTTTGCAGACCCGCTCAAACAGTCCCTGAGGATGTGGAGTGGGAGTAAGATCTGAAAACTACCGGCTTCCCGTGCAATTTAAGATGCAACAGTTTTCATCAGGTCATACACACTTGAAAGGCAAAGCTCAAACTTTCTTTGTACAATGAGGACACTTTGACAATGGCTACTAGTCACAATGGGACGCGGGTGGCGCTGTGGGTTAAACCACAGAGCCTAGGACTTGCTGATCAGAAGGTCGCGGTTCGAACCCCCGCGACGGGGTGAGCTCCCGTTGCTCGGTCCCTGCTCCTGCCAACCTAGCAGTTCAAAAGCACGTCAAAATGCAAGTAGATAAATAGGTACCGCTCCAGCGGGAAGGTAAACGGCATTTCCGTGTGCTGCTCTGGTTCACTAGAAGCGGCTTAGACATGCTGGCCACATTACCTGGAAGCTGTACACTGGCTCCCTCGGCCAACCCCAGAGTCGGTCACGACTGGACCTAATGGTCAGGGGTCCCTTTACCTTTACCTTTACTAGTCACAATGGTTATGTTCTCCCACCATGGCCAGAGACATTATGCCTCTGAAGAGCAGTTGCTGGGAATCACAGGGAGTCGGAGTGCTGTTGCGCTCATGGCTAACTTGCAGGTCACTATGAGAACAGAAGGCTGGATTAGATGGACCACTGGCTGGATCCAGCAGGCTCTTCTCATGTTCTTATGCCCCCAAAGAGATTCCGCGTGGGCATTAGCCTTCCTAGATAATGAAGTCAGGAAAGAGATTGTTTCCTCTTTAGTAGTACGGATGCGTATACCTTTGTATACCTTAATATAGAAGGGCATCATCAGGGTCCAAAAGATACACACAATTATCTTATCATATCCACCATCCAACCACCAAAAGGACCAGCAAAAGCAACAGGGAGGATTTAAAGGCTTCCAAATGCACTGTGGCACAAAGCTTCCAGAAGCTCGGGTCCACTTTGGTCAGATTCAAAAGAATTAGCTTATTTGGAGAGAGAAATTCTGAATGGCAAGCTCCTGAGATTGCTGACAGCTACATTGGCTTAATAGCACCGCTGCCTTCACCGACAAGTGAAATGGATATGCATTGTTTGTTTGCTCTGTGTGCACCAGGATTCGAGGAGAATTCCATTCATTAGTGCCCACTACAGGACACATCTTTAAAAATAATTAGGCGTAAGGATAATAGATGAGATATTACTTCAGCCGTTAATTCTTAACACTTTTCAGCGTCCCACAGAGATGTAAGATAATGCAAATAGACCAACGCACCAAGCCAGAATTCAACACTGAAAAGCAACGTCCTGTAAGTTCAAATAAGCCAACTAATTTCCAGTCAAACGAGGTAATTTCTAGGCAGATTCTTCTGATGTTTTTCTCTGTTTGTAATTTGCATAATTAAATAGCTTGGTGTTTCAAAGCAGCCACAGCAGTAAGGTCAGAGGGTTATATGTTAAATAGCAACAACCTGGGCTTTTAAAAAAAGAAGCAGAGAGCAGCTGATCTCCTGTCACATAATTTTCTCCTTCTCTCCTTATTTTCCCTTTGGGGTGAGGGATCACAGACATTGTACTTTGGCAGGGGAGCAGTAGGCCCTTTGTGCTTTTGCAAGCAGTACAGGATCACAGATGTCCTTGATTATTGAGAAATCTCTTTTAATGATTTCTTCTCTCCTCCCTCCCCAAACAGCAGGTCATCTTTTTGACACGAACATCTCTTTTTAAGACATACAACACTACGTTTCTAAAGAATATAAAGGTACAGAGAGAAGGAGGGAAAGCCACACATTCCATTTTTCAGGTTAAAATTAAAATTTAAGGATGAAAACTCCAGTGCTCTTAAAAATGATCTTGAACCAACTGGTTCATATAGATAAACAGATTTCATAGAGATGCCGTTCATCCTGTTTTTCCTCACATGAAGATCGACTATTATATACAACAAAAAGGGCATTGTGGGGACATTGGCTTGTTGTTCACTGTTTTCATCTCCTCCAACATTTCTCAGGTAAAAATAGAGACACCCTATTCCATTCCTTCCCACATTTCTCCAATGAAAAGAGGAACATCGAATGGGAAAGTAGGACTGTACAGCATCAAATTAGAAATTGGAACGGCTTCTGTAAGGCTGAGACTTTCCCTGGAAAATCGGGACACGGGGGGGGGGTCTGTGTTTTTGCTCAATGAATGGAGGGACACTGCTCCTCCTGCACTTACAGAAGAGGCCCTTCCATGAAGTCTGAAGGGGTCCTTCTGTGAGTTAAACTCTTGTTCCATTATCTTAGAACAGAATTGGAGAGCCTTAGGCACAAGGCTAAATGTGGCCCTCCAGAACTCTCTATAAGGCCCTTGAGACTCTCCCCAGGCCACACCCCTTTCCCAAGGCTGCCTACACCCCTCTCTCCAGGCCACACATCTCTCAGACTCTACTTCACACCCTTCTTGAGTGTTTCTTCCTGGTTAGAATGTGTCCTTCCAGCCAAGTCTCTTGCTTGCCTGGATGGAGGACAGAGAGGGTTCTGTGAGTGTGTGTAGAAAATAGCCTACAGTACAAAGGTAAAATTTACATTTGTTGCTCTGCCTACTTTTGCCTCTGGCCCCTCCTACCATGCGCAGCAAGAAACTTGGTCCTCTGAAAAGTGGTTGCCCAAAAAGAAATCTCTAGGAAATGTTCCACATCCATGATTTATACAAAAAATTGGTTACAACGCCTTCTTATTTTGATTTTTATGTTTATTTATCACATTTTCAGTGAAAATGGAAGTGGTGAGAATAATTCAGTTATTTTGCCCCAACTATAACATTAACTCAAACTACTTTTGCTCCATGGAATGAAGTTTACTTTGGCTCTGTTCTGACCAAAATAGGGGTGGGGAACCCTAAAATTGATTTCAGAAATTGAAATACAGTTTGCTTAAGTTTCCTGTTCACCTCTCCCCCAACCTTTTATAGCTTACTGGTGAGCACAGCTGCATGTGAACAAAGATTTAAAAAATGCATGTGGTGTTTTAATCAAAGTTATATGTGGGTTGGTAACCTGCATGAAAACTAAGGGAAAATATGTAAACAGAAAACAGCAAACTGTGCAAATCGTAATTATGTACTCTCATAATCCAGGAAGAAATTCAGATATGGAGATAATTCCATAAAAGCATTGGAACCCTTGATCAAAAAGGGTTGGGTAGGGAGTTTCTGCATTCTGCATCCCCAGGATGCACTTGGTTTCTGTCCTGCTAGGGCCTTATCAAATTATTTTGCAATAAGGATTAGCAATATTCAGAAATGCTGATGCATCTCGTTTCATGTGCTTTCAGTTTTAGGCTTTAGTCAAATCAGCTTTCTTCTACGGCAGTTTGGATTCATTGATACTTTGGGGTGGAAAGAATAGAGCTAAGTGAAGTTTACCCACTACACACACACACACACAAGGAAACACATTTCTGTGTCCCCATTGCCTAGGCCAGGGGTGAGCAGACCCTCCAAGTGTCCCTATTTTCCAGGGATAGTCCCGGATTTACAGAAACCGTCCCAGTTTCTGATTTGATCCCAGAATGGCCCACTTTTCCTCAGGACATCCCTATTTTCATTGGAGAAATGTTGGAAGGTACGAGTGAGCAGACTTCAGGCTTTAAGCCTTTTTCTAGAATACTAAGAACCACTAACCAGCACCTTTAGAATTAAAGAAGCCTGAGTCCAGAACTTGCTTTTGAGTAACTGAACTAAACTGAATTTGTTCCAAGTACGAGAACTGGCCTTCCTCCGCCCCCATCCTTCTTCATTTCAGCAGTTTGATTTTTTAGGGCATTTTGTTTTCGCACTGCTAAACAACTGGGAGTCAGAAAGCCTTCTTGGTGTGCTTCATATCATTTAGAGATCACCCAGTAGATCCTGATCTCCCTTGTGCTCACATGTGGCCTAGGGAACAGGTCAATCTCACTCTCTTCTAGTGACTGCATCGTGAGTTGTCTAGACAACATATGGGCACTTGCCCACTTTCTGGTGCCATGATACAAGACAGCTCTATAAGGTAGGAATACATCACTATAAATGCAAACAGTCATGGGATCAAGGTTTTTTAAAAAGAGAGAGAGAGAGAGAGAGAGATGCACTGGTTTTCTTTAGAATGGCATGTTAGGGGATTAATTGCTTTTCCATCTTTCCTCCAGTAACAGCACAAGTGTTGGGACAGAGCTGCCCTCCTGACCCCTGCATAGTTGCTGATTCCAGTGCTAGGACTGGAAGGCATCAAAGCCAGGGCAATATGGGTGTACCGGAGAGTGTTGGATTGGTCTCGCTAGTGCACCCATATGATCCCAACCTCACTGCCACCTGGCACCAGCTGCATCCAGATAAGCAGAAGCTTATCTTTGTGGGGAGAGTGGCTCTGTGGTTTCACCACACCACATGCGCCATATTCATTCATTTGCTGTGGTGAGAATGAACCGTAGAGGGGAATTGAAAAACCACCAAGGCAAACTGCTTAAAATGTGGCTAGGATCTTTCTAAACCAGGCACCCCCAAACTTGGCCCTTCAACTGTTTTGGGACTATAAAGCCCATCATCCCTAGCCAACAGGACCAGTGGTCAGGGACGATGTGAATTGTAGTCCCAAAACAGCTGGAGGGCCAAGTTTGGGGATGCCTGTTCTAAACAAAGAACAGCTGAGGGCAGGAGATTTGAATCAGGATTGCAGTGCCTGGGAAGGAAATAAGGGCGAATTCAGTGGTTCTCAAACCATTTTGGACCACTGCCCCTTTGGTTCCCTGGTGCTTCCTATCCTGCAAAAAGCATTTTTCAGAATAATGGTCCGCATAACTCTCCAAGGAAGATGATAGCACAATAAAATTCACGACAGTAACAATTAATTGCACATTTATTCAAAATCCAATTAAATCTCTTTAGTTTAATTAATTCAACAAAACTTGATTCACTGAAATCAGCTTTTCAATGTCTGATAGTCATTTATACCTCCTGCATGGCCCTGCTGTCCCCTCACCCTGCCCTTGGTATTCCCACCCCCAGGGGGGCTGCACCACCCACTGTGGGAACCACTGGGTTAACTTATTCCACTCACCATTTCCTAACCGAAACCCACCAACACTTAATATGGGGTGGTGATCTGTCTGACTTTAGTTAGTCCTCTGTTTGAAGCACTGTCAGTTCTCTGTTTGGCCACTTATACATTGGCCCCAAACAGGAATTGCATCCCCAGAAAGGACAAAAAGAGGAAGACACAGGTTTCCATAAAACTAGCATGTGCTAATGTATAGGTATAGATGCAAACTTAGAAATAATTATTCTGATGTAAATAGGAATGCAGTATATCTCACCATCATGCAGCAAGGTGGCCAGCTCAGTCTATTGTTGATGGGAAGCTTCAAGGCACCTGCTCTCCCATATCTTTAAACCAGCCCTTCAGATAGACTGGCCCTTTGTGTCAGTTGGTAGAGCATGAGACTTAATCTCAGTCATGGGTTCGAGCACCACATTGGGTGAAAGGTTTCTGCATTGCAGGGGGTTGGACTAGGTAACTCTCATGGTCCCTTCAAATTTTGGGAGAGAAGGAAGAGACAGAGAATTAAGGGCACAGGATTCTTAATTTTTTTGCTGTTTGGAAACTGGATTTTTATACAGGGTTGTTTTTCATTTTTAACATATTTTCAGCTGTTTCTACAAATCTCATGCCTTTCAGAGGTGACAGGCTATGGTCTCCTTCAGACTGTCGGTATATTGCAGGATGGATCCAAGTGAATAATGGAAAGGTATATGTGTGCAATTAAAGTGGATTAAAGTGCTCTGCTACCCTAACACAACAATTTCCCCCTTAATCCTTAGGAAAGTGGCAAGGAAATGCACTGAAAAGTGTGGGGTGGATAAATGATTAATGGAAAGATGTATAAACACCCTACAAGCAAATTAGAATGAATGTTCACTGTTGTATAACCTCCCCACAAACAAATCAGAACAAAAGCCCAGTCAAGAACATGCATAGTCTAACCTCTGTGTAAGATTTATGCATGAAAATCTGGATTATTTTCTGAGTAGGTCATCTGGAGGAGCCCTATATACCACAACAAAACTCATGCAAGCCCAACCCTATACATTTAAACCAAGTGAAATGAACAGGATGAGGCTAACTCTGAATAGGGATTGCAGTCACAAATGTAACGTAAATGAAAATATGAATGATGAAAACACCCAAGCATCTTGTGAAAGCACTGCAATGATACTGAGATGTGGTAGCCAAGGTGTGCTTTTAATAATGTGTAAGCTTCAAATTCCAGACCTTCAAATTCCAAAAACATTTTATTCCATACAGTGAAGGGAAAAGAAAATCAAAAATACAAGAAAGCCAACTAGCAATATATTTTTCATAGTTAACAATTTAAATGAGATTAGGACACAATTAAACCCCTTTCTCTGTAAATGTGGCTGATGAATATGTATAGCTTGGAACTGATTTTTCTAATATTTGTAGGTTCATATTTTTAAATAATCATAGAAATGGGATCTTTCAGATGATCAAGTAAGTCTCCGAGTTCATTTCTATCAAGCCTACATCTCCCAGAAGAATATGCTTTCCCAGCATTGCCCCATTCCCTTGATCCAGCCCTACCTCAAGTGCTTTAGGTAAGTCCCCTTTCAGTTCTCTTAATGCTTCACCCTCTCCTTTAAATTCTGAGCCATTTCCCAGAATCCCACCAATTCTATTCAGCCTGTGGATTTCCCCAACTGACTTCCCCGCAAATACAGGATTATGCTTTCTCCCCAATTTCTAAATAAACACATGTTTATATGAGATATCAATCCACATTCCGATCTGTATGCTGGAGTGAATTTAGAGATGAGAAAGAGAGAGGGAGAGGGAGACAGAGGGAGACAGAGGGAGAAAGATGCAAAAAGGTGGGGGGAGTAGAAGGGGGGGAGAAGAAGAGGCAAAGATGATTTGATCATAGGACTGTCACTTTAGAAAGGTTGTCATGGTATTCCTGGAAAGCACAAAGATGCATGTATCTACATGAGCTAAAGGGGACTTAATGCAATGAATACTGTGACCTATGCTCATGCATAAAATATAAATGCCAAATTCTGGGTGCAATCCTGCACGCAGAGGTTTGTTTGGAGAAAGCAACAATTTCAGTAGTTTGGCAAATTTCCTTAATCTGCTATGTTATTTACTTTTACTAGGAAGAAAGAAATATATATATATATATATATATATATATAAATACAAAGTGACACATTTTCCATTCATGGTGCCGTCCTCTGAAGCAATGGCATGTCAAATAAAGTGAACCCCTTCATTCACTACTGGGGGAGAAGGTGTAGGTAAGATGGCTGTTTTGCAGACAACAAATGTGACCCATTTTCTCCTTGCTATACATGGGCCTCGCACTACCGAGAGGTTCTGCTCTGAAGGCTGAAACGAACATGGAAGCAGATTATGTGTTACAGGGACATTTTGATGTAAACACCCTCTTCTCTCTCTCTCTCTCTCTCTCTCTCTCTCTCTCTCTCTCTCACACACACACCACACACACACACACACACGCCATACTATTAGTGGAGATCAAGGTGATCTGCCATGCTCAGAACTCCAGGAATGTGAAGAAAAGCAGAAAGATTTTCTTTTGCCGTTTAGATTTTTCAGGAGAATGGAAATGTAGTTCAATAAGGCAAAATGATCCAATGACAGCACATTATGCTGCGTGCAAACATGACATATTTAATTAATATCATACTCTCCTTTTATAAGTCACCTAAGATTTGAGACTGGATAATTACCTTTGTACAATGTACCGCTGCTAAATTTCTCAGGTAAATGGTACCCTATGCACATCACAAAACAACTGCATTTATACTAGAACATTTGTAAAATGTCAGGCCACGGAAGAGATTTTTTAAAAAAAAAACCTATTGTGTGTGTGTACACATCAAGTTGTTTGTTATTTTGTGGGATTTTTTTTTTAAGAACGCATTTTGAATTCTTACAGATAAAGCAAGGCCTCGGTGCCTCACACCTATGCAGTAATCAAACACGATTAAAGGCAGAACAAACAACCAAAACCAGCATTAAATAGATCATGGATTTGCTTGTGGGTCTGTAACAGATGCTTTGTTTATCCAGTTGCAAGTCTGTCAAAAAGA